>NC_064626.1:993599792-996099792 GCF_023864275.1 Schistocerca cancellata
CAGATGCCTCCTCCTGGCGACCGTGACTCTGGAAATATCAGTTTCCCATGTAAATCTATATCCTCCTTATGAATGGACATAATTTTTCACATAAAGCGTTTCATACCTCTTACCGTTATCTATGCGCTGAAATCACAGTTTTCCACGTCAAATCTTTACCTCCTTTACGAACAGACTTAGCCCCAAGCACACCATTTTCTTTACACAAGTCGGAACACTTACAAAAGTAAACTCCAACATACACACGTTTCTTGTAAGTAGGAAACTGGGGTTACTATATTTTCGGCTACTTAGATCCAGCTACTTTACCATGTCACCCAACTGTCCATTTTCTGTAAGAACACCTTACCCTGCCAAGAACCCTTAAATAGTCTCCTACTTACAATGAACTGTATGTATCTTTTGTATGGATATAGTCCAAAAAAACAAAAAATGAAAATTTGGGTGACCTGGAAAAGTAGCCGAAACTAGTTAGCCGAAAGTATAGTAACTCCCGTTTCTTACCTATTTGACCGAACAAGTGCTAAAAGTTTAGGAATTTTCGCCTCAAAGAAGCAATATACTGTAGAAAATTTCCCTGATTGTCCGGGAAATGAGTGTGGACCTACCGGCATGGCCAGCGTGCGGCAGTGGGCTATGGAAGTTTCTGCGACTTCTTACATCTAACTGTGACAGCTACTATGGAATTGACTGTGGTTTAAGTGTTTGTGTCTAGTACTTTTCACTACAACCTCGTTGACTCTGTCTTGCAGTAGTATTTGCTGTTGTTACTACCCCATCAAACAGCAGACCGTTCCTCCTCCTCCTTCTTCTTCTCCAGATAGAACAAATTAGCAATTCTATAGCGCTTAAAAAATAACGCTTAGTAGATTTGCAGTGGTCGTGAATTAAACAACCGTGACGTCATAAATTCCTTCCGAAATTTGAAATTCCAACTACAGTACTGCTTCTGATCGAGACGTCAAATTCCCGGCTGATCAATTTATTATTTCTGATAGTGGTATGGCAAGCACGCATCTGTCTAACCCCTCCCGCAAATTGTTTAAGGAGATGGCAAATTGAGCTGAAATTTTAAATTTTCAGCTACCTCCGATGTAATGGGCTTCCTGCCAAACGACCGAACTGTGTCAGTACTCATCAATAGCAGATAGGAAAAAATCCGGAAGGGGGAAGAGTGGGGTTTGGAAACCGGGCAGTTGTGGGATCGAATTCCGGAATTTCCCACCTGTCCTGCAGCCCACCATTATGATGCAAGGAAAAACAGGGTGGCATCAAAGAGGTGCCGGCACCCGAAGTTTCTGTTTGCGGGATTAATGTGGCTTCCCGTCTGTTTGGGCTGAGGGCATGGTCCCGGTAGCGAGGCCACGACCACAGTTTCGACGCGCGCGCACTCCTTACGACCCAGCCGGTAGTGCAGCTACTACAAGGGATGCACGGCGCTTCCGGTCTTACATCATAGCTGCAGCACAAGTTCTTTTCTTTTTTTTTCGCAGAAGAAAGTGACCACAAGGTCATTACGTGTGGTGAGTGTTCTATGTTGACAGTATTCTTTGTAAGATCGAAAAAAAAACAACTCTGCAAATCGTTTAAATATTCTATACACTGCCTTGTATCCTGCAAATTGCTTAAAAAAACAATATTCCACACACTAAAATCAATTTGATGATACATTTCTATCAATCAAAAGTGTGTCAATATTTCCAGTAGCAGGAGGGAACTGAGGAACGGAGGGATCGAATCCCAATGGAGGCAGTAAGGATTTTGACATAGCTGTGCAAGGAAAACCCATATGTCATAAGAGTAGACGAGCTATTTCCCACCAATTTTTGATCATTTTAATTAATTTGCATAATTAATTTGATATCAAAAGTGGTCAGGGTTTCTGAGACAGAGGAAGGCTGAGGATTTCACAGAAGCAGAGTGGGTGACATAGAAAACCACTTAATGGAACAATAGGTTAAGGGGGATTATACATTTGGCAACCATTCAGACTGGGGTGAGAACTGGACAATAAGTTAAGTGGGGAAGGAGTGATATGGAACAGAACAATAGATTAAGGGGGGATTACAAATTTGGCAATCATGCACAGTGTGGTCTTGTTCTCATTCCATCTTGAATAAATTTGGCAACAGTGCAGAGTGGGGTGGTGCCCCCATTACATCTTGGATAAATTTGGCAATAATGCAGAATGGAGTGGTGGCGGTTTTACCCTACTACATTCATCAAGTGCTTCATACTTTTTTCTTTGTTCATAGGTAACACAGGAACTTGAATGAGGCTGAATGTTCTGTGCATCTCAATCATTTCAAATAAATGTTTCCAATCTTGCACTATAATATTCCGCAACGCTCTTTTTAGGATACAGCTGTATTGCACGCTGTTCTGTGATACAGCGTATTTATATAATTTATATGCTACTGATCTGATGGTGATGCCGAACAGCTTTTCAAGGATAATTGTATAGTAAAATAATGGTGATCCAAGACAAAAATTCTGTGTGCTAAAAATGATTATTGGGCTTTTTACAGATGTTATGTCCTAGGCTGTGAATAGAAATAGTAACTCCATCAATGAATTAATTGCAGATCATCCTTTGATTTTTTGAGGAATGGAAATGATTGAAGGAGTGTGTTCAGACTCCTTTTGACAATCACTACACTTTGATCCTCGATCTCCTCGTCAAAACTGGTTTTCAACGAATAATGTTCTATCGCTAGTGGGTTCCCCCTCATTATTTTATATCTGAATGCATTTTAAATATTTGTTCAGTAACGAAGACAACAGAAGTTTAAGGTTAGATATTTTGGTTGTTACTAGTGTGGTATTTTTTGCTTTCATTAATAGTTTGTATGATTTATAGTAAACTAATTCCTTTTGTGCTGTATAGTCGGTCATCTGCATCAGCATTCTTGTTTCAGCGTGCGTCATTTCGTGGCTCGTTTCTGACTTAAGTTAATATTTGCTGATGCTCAACTCGGCACATAGACGAGACGACGCTTTTTTCGTTTCGACTCAGTTTCGCCATGTCGGTTGTCGCCCAACATTACAAGACTGGTCAAAAGGCAGTTCCTCTTCATAATCAAGAAGTAGATGTCACTCCACACCTCCTTTTCGATTAAAATTACTGACGTCGGTAATATCCTGTCTCCTCTCTGTCCAACTCGCTGTAGTATCTGTACGTGACTGCCGTAACGTGGGTCTTATCAAACGGAATCTTGCAGTTTCCTCGCTGCAAAACAGGTTCCGCTACGGCTAATTTATCCATTTTCTCTCTTCGACAGTTGCCTTTATGCTTCTGTGTTGTTTTTTGCACTGTGCTCTTCAGGGCTAAATACAGTTGTTATCTAGCAACATGCTATGAACATTTGTGAAGATACACCTTTGCATTCAATATTTTTGATTTTCTACTTCTCGTTTTCATTTTAATTTTTCATTTTTTTTCTTTTCCCTCCTTAGGGCGCCAGGGACCGCTTGTGCTCAGGCGTCCTAGCGCAATGCTACGGTTGCCTTAGTCTAGCAGCGCCCAGATATTGTTCGTCGTCTAAGTAGACTTTAAGTGTCTCATTGGCCCAGTACCCAGCTGTGGAGGTAGCCCAATGGCCTTAAAAGCTTGAAACAACCTATCTAGCTCTCTGTACATTTGTTTCTCGTCGCAAATTGTACGTTTCATACGACACTGTGAATCCTTAAGTCTCTGAGATTAAGAAAATTGCATAAAAAATTGATAGACTTGACGAAAACAATTTCTCGTAACAATGAAATAAACCTTCATTGTGCAGAGATAAATCCCCCGGCCATAACATGGCTGGATGCGTTACGGCTTGAAATTTCTGATGAGTGTCACATTTGCGCCCTGTCATTTAGCAGTCAACTTCAAACGATACACCGAACGAGGTGGCTCAGTGTTAGCACGCTGGACTCGCATTCAGGAGGACGACGGTTCAATCCCATGTCCGGCCATCCTGATTTAGGTTTTCCGTGATTTCCCTAAATGGCTTTAGGCAAATACCGGGATGGTTCCTTTGAAAGGGCACCGCCTACTTCCTTCACCAATACGATGAGATCGATGACCTCACAGTTTGGTCTCTTCCTCCAAATCGACACCCTCACCCCCACCCCCACCCACACAAACGATACACGATCAGTTGAATCTCATTGGCAAATTTTGTAGTGCCACTCAAAGAGACTGCAACACATATTTAAGGCGCCCCTCATACAAACTAGCATTTTTGTTTTTACTACTTGATTGAACAAACACTCTCACAATTGAGGTCTTAGTGAACATGCATTCGTGCAATTCTTTGGTTAATGAGCTACTCGAAGTTTTCTTTTTCAAGGAAGATCAGCGACAATATTGTAATGTGGTTCATAGATTCTTGTAGATTTATGCAGTCATCCCTTTTAAAAATTTGACTTTGTGGTAAGAAGACTACCGTCTTGAGCACGGCACAAACCTCGATGAAGGAACATTTCATCTAGAAACACGTTGCACACAGTGTTTCGACGTCGTTGAGAGCAATTAGTCTGTCTGGGATCCATACCAAGATGGATGTCTGTACCCTTAGCTGAGTGGTAAACGCGTCTGACAGCAGGCCCGGGTTCGATTGCCGGCCGGGTATGAGACTTTCTCCGCTTGGGCACTGGGTGTTATGTCGTCCTCATCATCACTTCATCATCAGCGACAAGCAAGTTGCCCATTGTGGCGTCACCTCAAACGACTTGCACTTCGGCAGCAGAACTTCCCAGGTGAAGACTCGCGACCATCAGTGGCACACGATCATTTCATAACACCAAGTTGGATGGATGGAACAGACAGAATAGTTTGAAAGAAGAGCTACTTGAAACGCCTATATAAATCTCGCGTAACGACCACTCACAAGGGTACCACACTCTTTCTTCACGCGACTGGAATAAGGAAGAGGGGGGGGGGGGATGATAGTGGAACACCACATTCGTTCGTCCACACATCACACGTACCTTTCATAGCACGAGTGTTCATGTTTGCGTTTACAACAGACGAAGATTAACGCCAATGGTTTGCAGCTGCATGGTGTGCAGCTGTTCCTCCATCCCTTTTTGTAAAACGGAAGTAGCAAGTGACCGATTAAAATCACGCGAGACTTCTGTCTGGCGGACTCTTTCTTGATGAATATGAAGTAGGAAAGGGGATAATTCTGTAGTGTATTCAACGTGAAATCTAACAGAAACTCCATCGGCTCTTCGTACTACGTTCACTTCGGGGAGTCCTACTAGTTTTTCAGTTGAATGTAGCCTTATTTCAATATTTCACATTTGTATGTGAATGCATATGTACATTGTTACAATATTTCACATTTGTATTCGTGTGTATGTGTGTGAATGACGGACCTTTCGTTGGTGGGATAGTTTGTGTGCCTCAGCGATACAGTTAGCCGTACTGTAGGTGCAACCACACCGGAGGGATATCTGTTGGCAGGCCAGACAAACGTATGGTTGTTGAAGAGGGGTAGCAGCTTTTCCAAGATTTGCAGGGACATTAGCCTGGACGGTTGACTGATCTAGCCTTGTAACATCAACCAAAATCGCTTTGCTGTGCTGGTACTGCGAATAATTTAAAGCACCCGTAATTTTTCTCGAGGGCATGCAGCTCTACTGCATGGTTAAATGATGATGGCATCCTCTTGGGTAAAATATTTTGGAGGTAAATTAGTCCCCCATACGGATCTCCGGACGGGGACTACTCAAGAAGATGCTGTCGGCAGGAGAAACAAAGCTACCGTTCTACAGATCAGGCCCTTCAATCACGCAGGTAGGTCAGAAAATTTAAAAAGGGAAATGGATAGGTTCAAGTTAAATTTAGTGGGAATTAGCGAGGTTCCGTAGCAGGAGGAACAGAGCTTTTGGTCAGGCGAATACAAGATTGTAATTACAAAATCAAATAGGGGTAATGCAGGAGTAGGTTTAATATCGAATAAGAAAACAGGAATGCGGTTAACCTACTATGAACTGCAAAGTGAAAGATTTCTTGTAGCTAAGATAGACATAAAGCTAACATTCACCACAGTAGTTAAAGTTTTTATGCCAACTAGCTCCGCAATGATAAGGAGATTGAAGAAATGAATGATGAGATAAAGAAAATTATTCAGATAGTTAAGTGAGACGAAAATTTGTGACGGGGGACTGGAAATCGGCAGCAGAAAAAGGAAGAGGAGGAAAAACAGCAGAAAACGGAAGAGAAGGAAACATTGTAGTTGAATACCGACTGGGTGATAGGAATGAAAGAGGAAGCCGCTTGGTAGAATTTTGCACAGAGGATAATTTTATCGTATCTAACACTTGGTTTAAGAACTATGAAGGAAGGAATGGACCTTGAGACACCGCAAGGTTTCCGATTGATTATATAATGGGAAGACAGCGATTTCGGAACAAGATTTTAAATTGAAAAACATTTTCGGTGGGAGATGCGGACTCTGACCGCAGTTTATTAGCTACGAACTACAGATTAAAACTTAAGAAATTGCAAAAAGGTAGGAAATTAACAAGTTCGGACCTGGAAAGGTTGAAATAACAATAGGTTGTTGGGAGTTTCAGAGGGTGCATCAGGAAATATTGACTAGAATAGGGGAAAAGAGTATACTGGAAGACGAATGAGTAGCTTTGAGAGACGAAATAGTGAAAGCAGCTAAGGATCAAATACGTAAAATGACAAGGCCAAGTAGAAACCCTCGATGACACAGGAGATATGTAATTTAATTGACGAAAGGAGAAAATATAAAAATTCAGCAAAAGAAGCAGGCGAAAGGAAATACGAGCGTCTAAAAACTGAGACTGACAGGAGGTGCAAAATGGCTCAGCAGGAATGGCTAAAGGACAAATGTAAAGATTTAGAAGCATATTTCACTATGGGTAGACAGATACCGCATAAATGAAAATTAAAGAAGCCTTTGGAGAACAGAGAAGCAGATGTATCAATATCAAGAGTTCAGATGGAAAACCATTTCTAAGCAGAGAAGGGAAAGCTGAAATGTGGAAGGAGTATAAAGAGGGTCTGTACAAACGAGATTATCTTGAAGGCAATATTATTGAAATGGAAGAGGACGTAGATGAAGATGACATGGGAGATACGATACTGTGAGAAGAATTTCACAGAGCATTGAAAGACCTAAGTCGAAACAAGGTTCTGGGAGAAGACAACATTCCGTCAGAACTACTGATAGCCTTGGGGGAGCCAAACATGACAAAACTCTTCCATCTGGTGTGCAAGATGTATGAGACTGGTGAAATACCTTCAGACCCCAGAAAGAATGTAATAATTCCAATTCGAAAGAAACCAGCTGCTGACAGGTGTGAATGTTACCGAACTATAAGTTTAATAAGTCATGGCCGCAAAATATTAACACGAATTCGTTATAGGAATGGAAAAACTGGTCGAACCCGACCTCATGGAAGATAACTTTGGATTCAGGAGAAATGTAGGGACACGTGAGCCAATATTGACCCAACGACTTCGCTTAGAAGAGAAGGCAAACCTATGGCTATAGCATTCATAAACTTACAGAAAGTTTTTGAAATTGTTGAACGGGAATACTCTCTTTGACATTCTCAAGATAGCAGGGGTAAAATAAAGGGAGCGAAGGATTTTTACAGCTTGTATCCATACGGCATTTATAAGAGTCGAGGGGTGTGAATGCGGAGCAGTAGTTGACAAGGGAGTAAGACTAGGTAGTAGCCTATCACCAGTATTATTCAATCCGTAAATTGAGCAAGCAGTGAAGGAAACAAAAGAAAAATTTGGAGTAGGAATCAAAATTCAATGAGCAGAAATAAAAAATTTGAGGTCAGCTGATGACATTGCAATTCTGTCAAGAGACAGAAAAGGACTTGGAAGAGCAACTGAACGGAATGGAGGGTATCTTGAGGATATTGGGTGAACATCAACAATAGCATAACAAGTATAATGGAATGTAGCCGAACTAAATCATATGATGCCTGGGAATTAGATTAGGAATCTAGACACTTAAAGTAGTAGATCAGTTTTGTTATTTGGGCAGCATGTAGACCTGCAACAGCAGGAAAGGCGTTTCTTAAGAAAAGAAATTTGTTAACATCGAATATAGATTCCAGTGTTAGGAAGTGTTTTTTGAAAGTATTTGTGTGGCGTGTAGCATGTATGGAAGTGAAACATGGATGATAAACAGTTTAGACAAGAAGAGACTAGAAGCTTTAGAAATGTAGTGCTACAGAAGTATGGAGAAGATTAGGTCTGTAGATCCCTTAACTAAAGAGGAACAACTGAATAGAATTGGGGAGAAAATAAATTTGTAGCATAACCTGACTAGAAGAGGATATCAGTTGATAGGAAATATTTTGATAAATGAAGGGATCATCAGTTTAGTATTTGTAGTAAGTGGGGGTGGTAAAAATTATAGAGGGAGACCAAGGAATGAATACAGTAAGCAGATTCAAAAAGATTTAAAATGCAATAGATATTCGGATATGAAAAGGCTTGCACAGGATAGAGTAGCATGGAGAGCTCCATCAAACCAGACTTCGGACTGAAGACCACAACAACAGCGTGTGTGTGTGTGTGTGTGTGTGTGTGTGTGTGTGAGAGAGAGAGAGAGAGAGAGAGAGAGAGATCGGTATGATAGATAGTATAAACATGGGTGCATATGTCACTGTATGTGGTATTTTATATTTCCGGTTTCTGTCGACTTTACTTTCTAAACCAGATTGATCCGCGAGAGATATTTCAAACATGATTAGAACATCCAAAAATATTCTAATGCATCTTGGGCTAACATATGACTGGAATTTATTGTGGTTTTCACGCATAGTCCGTCTTACGCTGCATGTGTTGTCATTATGTTTCTCGAAGTTCGCCTGCACTCTCTTGCGTAAAGAGGGAGTAGCAATCTCTGTTGTCATGTTTCTTATCTTAACAGCAGCTGCTCATCATATTCTTCTCCATTTTGTCTGACGTGATGCAACAATGAGGGTAATGGGAATTTAACATCCCAAATTAGGAATGCCAGAGGTAGATCCTGTACTAGGATTTTAAGAAGTTCTAAAGGTTTTCCATGAATTTATACCTTTTGGGAGGCTACGAGAACTGACCAGTGAAATAACAGGTCAAATATTTTGTTCCATATGACTAACATATGGTTTCACAAAACAGTAGCACACGTAAATAATTTTTGATACGCGTTTGCTTACACGCAATAGTTCATGTATATTCAACGTCTGGAGCTGTCTTCTGGCAAACTACAACAATATTATATTTGAGAAAATAATTCCAAGAAACGGAAGATGAGAGTTTCACGTCCTGGAGACAGCGCTGTCATTAATGATGGAGAACAAGCTCGGATTACGAAACGATGAGGAAGGCAATGGGTTGAGCTGTTTTCAAAGGAACCGTCCCGGCATTTGCCTGGAGCAACTTAGGAAAATCACGGAAAAACCTAAATCTGAATAGCCGGAAACGGATTTGAAGCATCGTCCTCCCGAATGCCAGTCCAGTGTGCTAATCACTGCGTCATAACACTCACAAAAAATTATTCTAGTAAATATGTCTGCAAGAAAACAAAATATCGGCAAGATTTTTGTAGTTTAATACTAAATTATGTGGAAGATAAAACGTAAAAATTCGGTGTAAAATGAAAATTCGGATAAGTCTAGTTTCATTGCAATCAAGGATTTTGTGAGCAGCTACATGTAATGGTGCCGCACTACCCTATGCTATAAATGTTTGTTGCAAGTACCATGATATCTGTTACAGGATCATTAGTTTTCACAATATATGTAAATGACCTAGTTGATAACTTCGAAAGTTCCATGAAACTTTTCGTGGACGAAGCTGCTGCGTACAGACAAGTCGCAACGCAAAAAAAGTGCAGCGAAATGCAGCAATACCTGCAGATGATCGATGCTTGGTGCAGGTATTGTTAGTTGACCTTCAACATAAACAGATGTAATGGATTTCTCATAAATATGAAAAAGGATACAATGTTGTAGGAGTTGCATGATTATACGACTGCGGAACTATCACTGGAAGCAGCCAATTCCATTAAATATCTAGGAGTTTGCTTAAGGAGTTATTTAATGTGGAGCGACCACAAAAAATCAGTCACAGGTGAGGCAGAGGCGAGACGGAGACACACTGGAAGAATTCTCAAGAAGTACAGTCCACCCACAAAGAAGCCTACAAAATTCTCGAAAGTATCTGGTGTACCGAACCTAGGTTAGAGACCTACAGGGTTTGAAGGCACGCATTCGCAATGCATCTGAACATGTGAACGTGGAGATCTGGAATTGTACGCCGAGAGAAATGGATTTCCGACTAGACATTACCTGTGCCACTAGGGTGCACACACTGACGTGTATGAACGAGGGAACAAATCTATATGAGTTATCTTATCACATCTTGAAAACCATAGTTTGAAAGGTATTAAAGTCTTAAGCTGTAAAGGTAATTAGTGGAACTTTGCAGATATTTTACACAAAGTTTCATGATAGCAAAAATTTTCAGTGTGTAACTATTATTTACTTTCAGACATAGACCCGCAGTCACGTTAAGATTTCTCGGCACTGGGGAAACATTCCAGGCGTAGGCCTTTGCAACAATAACTGCAACAAACTTATCATTTATAACAAATCACAACAACTTTTAAAATAATATTTTATTACATGAGTAATAAGACCAAAAATCTTTAGAAAACAAAAGGTGAAAAAAGGTATGAAAAGAGGTGGCCGTGAACATGGTACAATTCTCTTCATAGCCCAGGAATCCCAAGACGCTATCTACTCGGCAACAGCTTCAACATAGTAACTGGGCCTCCGTATATGGCACTCACTGTATAAGGACTGTACCTACAGTTGTCATCATTCGATATTTAATATGCAAATTGTACCAAAAAGAGCAATGAAATGGTGTACTTTCGAAGCACAGAAGTTATGATACTAAAAACATCAACCACATTAAGCTTTTGCTACCGTTACCTAGTTTCCTGTCATTCTATTATATCAAAGTGTAGCTAAAATGACGAGTTTTCCAGAGATCCTCAATTTGTTGGTGCTTTGAAACAGCTTATATTCATACCACGTACTCTATGAAGGAGGAAAAAGCCACATGCGATGTTTAACGCCATACAATATGGCGGCCCCTATGTTCTGCTTGTGATATAAAACGATATCGCATCTCGTTGTCCAGTTTTCTCTCCACGAGGCAAAAATATAACATGCCAGATCCTTTTTTTCACACTCCGCAGTGTTGCGGAACGTGGAATTCCACGCTGTGACTTCAACAGCTACCGGTCCACGTGCGTTTTTACGTCCCATGAGAGGACGGCTTTGGAGAAGTTTGATGGAGCTCCCCACATTAGCCTGTTCTGTGCAAACCTCTTCATCTCTTCAAAACTACTGAAACTTACATCCATCTGAACCCTGGACTGCAATTAAAACCTGAAATAAAAATGATACTATAACAAGCAGGAGTAATCAATGACCTGAAGATTTAGTTATCAACCCAAATAATTTGAACATGGCATGCATACTGTAAATAAGTCTTCGACTGTCTCTACAATTTTTGTGCCTCACGATGTTTCCTATCAACCGATACCTTCTGTTTGTCAAATTGCGCTTTAAATTTATTTTTTACGATTTCAATTCACTACATCTTCATTAATCATCCGATTTACCCATCTAATCTCCACCATTCAGCTGTAGCTACAAATGCAACTATTCTCAACTTGTCTTAACTGTTCATGGTTCACGTTTCACTTCCGTACAAGGCTTTACTCCACACAAATACTCTCAGAAAACACTTTCTAAAACTTAAATTTATATTAGATGTTAATAATTTTTTTGGAAACGTTTACTTGCTATTCCCAGACTGCAATTTAAATACTTTCTACTTCGGCCATCGTCAGTTATTAAGCTCAAGAAATAGCTTCGTTTTAATCCCCAGATAGAGACACAATATAGAAATGAAAACAATGAAAGAATATTGTACACCGTGGCATCCCTGAATGAATGAGCCTCATAAACGAGTGGAATCTGAGGTGAGATTTTTCTCCAAAAAAGATCAAATAATGGGCAGGAAATGACGATATCGAAAGGGCAATCAAAACATTTCGAAATGCGTAAGGACGTTTGGATCCCATCTGCAGTGCTCAGCAAGGTCGTTTACTTTTCGCAGGCAGGACATGTTCCAGCGATGCTGTTGACAGACAGAGCACTCGAAAGCCTTTAGACTCAAACTACAGAAATGGGCGCGGGCCCCAGCTGCTATCTATGTGGATCAGACGCGGCGCCAGCTGCTATCTGTTTGTCGAAACACTCACTGGCATCCCGCCTGTCGCTGTAGCGTTTTACAAAACACGTGCGCCTGTGCATCTAAATAGGTCAGCTGTAAGCCCTGGAAAACACCGTTTCGGAAGAATAATGTTTCGGTGATTTTAAGGATGTCAGTGTTTTTTGCATTTTTTTTAACATGGAAACATCGGCTGCTGTTCTTTGTCGTTTCAGTAATGCAGTATAACATCATCATCATCATCATCATCATCACCAACATCATGTGTTTACAGGGATACGGGGTGTAAACAAAAAAGTCGCTACGAATTTCAACAGGCAAAACTGGAAACAAATTGCCCACATAAAAGAAGAAGAAAGCATTGTGCAGAGCTACTCTTTTCGATGCAACTGTGGCCAGCATGTTTCTTGATCTAAAGTAAAATCAGTTTCCTAAAAGTTTAATTATCACTTATACAGCATCCTGTCAGTCCTACTACACTTTTTTGACAAATGCCTTAAATAAAAAGGGAATGTCAATATCGTCTATAGAGACTGGTATCTACAACCATACTCCACAAACCACGACATGGTGTGTGATGAATTGTGTGCAATACATTTATTCATTTTAACTATCTTTTTAGTATTGTCCGAGCGAGTGGAGACAAGTGTTGAATGGGTAACTATACGATTTTGATTTTAATTTAGGAAGTGATTCTAGGCTCGTTTGAGACAAGGCATATAGACAGTCAAGCCTTGCTACGTGATCTTAACAGTCAGCGAAGCAAAGGAGGGCGTCCATTGAGTTCCGAAGCCCTTCGAGCAGAGTCGCTACATATGGAGCTGATTGGGTTGGCTTTCTATAATCCACATAAAATGTGCTGTAGGGGAGATGAACAAACCAACCTTAATCTTATAGCCCAAACCTACCACTCTCGTTCAGATGTTACATACGTTCCCCTATTCCCGTTAATAGGGAAATAAAAATGTCGAGTGGCAACTCTTAGCGAAGAAATGTTATTAACAAGACGCAGTGATTAACCAACGAGAATGCAAACGTTTCAGTCAAAAGACAATAGTTATGCACCTCTACGTTGATTGGCTAAAATGCCTTCTTGCGAAACAGTTAAGGGAATTGCGGGGAACTTGCGAAATCTGGGGCTCAGCCTGCAGTCTTCCTGAGTGTAGGAGGCACGGTGAGCGTCCTCTGGGTCAGACATGCTGCATGGTAGCAGTACTGTCTTCTGACTCAGAAAATAGAGACCCAGAGGGATCAAAATAATTATTCTTCCAGTAAATAAACCTTACAATAATTGCACAGATGTGAATTTCTGCTTCGTTTGTCTCATTACTGAAGGTCAATGTTACGGCTTAGCACATGCGCACATGATTGGCCGACGGAGATGTTGGTTACCTTATAGTGTGGATGGACGAGATGGACTTAGTGATGATTAATTAAATCTAATAAACTGCGTTTGATTCTATGGGAATTTGGAGCATTTTGCTCTGACTCTTCACTTTTTCGTGTCATCAATCTTCTGATCCTTATGATATGGTCAATCACAAATTCCTCCACAGTGCCAACCTCTTCATCTCAGAATAGCACTTACACCAAACGTCCTCAATTATTTGTCGTTTATATTCCTATAGATTCTTTACCTGTAGGTTTTGTCCTCCACGACTCTCCCTGGTACCACAGAAGTTGTCCTTCATGACTTAACGTTTGTGCTTTCATCCTGTCCTCTCTTCTATTCTTTTCCCTGTATGCCCTTCCTGGCCTTCTGCGGAGAAAGCTCTCATTTATGTTATCAATGCACTCAATTTTCAACATCCTTCTGTGACACCACATCTCACAGATTTCGATTTCGATCCTCTTCTTTTCCGGTTTTCTCACTGTCCATGATTCACTTCCCTGCTATGCTGTGCCCCAGACGTACATTCTCAGAAATTTCTTTCTCAGATTAAGACCTATGTTTGACACTAGTAATCTACTTATAGCGATGAATGCTCTCTTTTAGTGTGCTTGTTTTCTTTTTATATCCTCCTTGATTCAGTCATAAAGCGTTTTTTCCCGGTAAGATTGGGGAGTTTCCTCACTTTGTCTACTATGTGGACCCCAGTTTTGATGTAACGTTTGTTGTTAATTTCATTTTCTCTACGCTTGACCTACGTAGCTTTGAAATTTTATCCTGTCTTGTATTGGTCGTGATGTTGGCGTAAGCTACAAGGAATCGGTTCTAGTGCATCGGCTGTTGGCGAGCAATTGCACTACAACTGGACATACTTCATTGGTGTAGTAGCGACAGTTATTTTAACACTGCCTCGGAAACTTATTGTTTTACAATGGTGCAGCACCGTAAACATTTCCTTGATATTCAATGGTGCCGTACGTCGCACAGTTTGTCTCGGGCACCCACTTCAGAAGGTGCGCGTGAATAGCGGCTGCGGTAGCGCGTGAGATTTCGCGCGACCTCACAGCATCACAGGGAGAAACATCAGATAACATTTTTTAATCACGTACCTTGGGTAAGAACTACAATTGCTCGGAAACAGCGGGAGATTCCGCAGTATTAAAAGATACAGTACAAGCTTTCAGGAGGAGCTGAACTCACAATAATCCATCCTGAGTTTGCAAAGTTTCGTTAGATTTCTCAGGGAAGATGAGGAATATACCACTCAACAGATTTCTATTTGTACAACTGAGTTAGTGAATATTGTTACAGAGACGAAATATTTTTTTTTAGAAAACCCAAGTAATAAATTTCATATAGAAATTAAGTATGTAAAGAAAAAAGAAAATAGAAACAGAAGGCTCAAGACAAAATTAGTGACTGTAAAAGGAGAAAACTTTTGAATTTATGTATGTTAAACATATGAATATTGAACATAATAGTAAAGTAAAATATTAAGTAACTGATAATATTTGAGATAGGGGAGGACAACTACAAATAAGTAAAAAGTGAAGAGGTTGCGTATAAATAGAACGCACTAAGTGTCTATTCTAGTGGACACAATCGTCTGATGTATCGTAAATGCAGAAAAACCCTGATTCATAATATATAGGTGATCGACCCATTCATATTGAATCTAACAGCTTGTTTAGAGACGCAGTTTCAAAGACCACGAAATTCACATTAAGTTCCATGCTACTAAAATTCTTGGAAATATAGCCATGAAAAGATTACGCAACGTAACAAGCAAAAGCAGCGGAACGGAAAGCGTACGAAGAAATTAATAGTGATCGTAATATCAATCTTGCATAGCTAACATAACAAAATGATCGTAATAACGTTCTAGTTTGAAAGCTTGTACGTTTAAATATTTTTTCAGAGTACTGTAAATAAAAACAAAGACAAGGTCAACATTCAAAAGGAAGGAGTGTGTCAAATCAAATCAGACTTTAGAGGCCATTTTGTAATATTTGTAGACCCAAGAATAGGCTTCTAATAAGGCAAAATACAAATATATGTTAGAAATCTTGTTGTAAATATATGTGGAACACAGAGACAGTTAAACAATTAAAAATTAAGAAAACAAGTAGTTGTGTTAACAATGTCTAGCCTGCATGTCAACGATGAAGTGAGAAAAATGTCGAAGCATAAAACAATACTAACATTCCGTTGAGAACTGTTTTCTTCTCAATGAGACGTACTCACCCTTTCAGCTAACTATAGTCAGTAGTTTTACAATTGAAAGGAAGAAGGATTAAGGATTAGCGTCCCCATTTTACTTGAAATTTCCAAGGGAGTATCATTATTACAATAGCGAATGAATTGGATATATAAGCAAAAATACGAATAACTTATATTTCGTTATTTAAAACTTGTAATATATGACATTTTCAGTCCAATAAACATTCTGGTACCCTATCTGTGATGAACTAAGTAGACAATTTTAATGACTCAACTTTTGGGAACGTAACTTTTTCAAATATTAAGCAAATGAGATGTCAGGAAACTGAAAATTAATTGTTTAAATATTTTCAAAACTACTTCATAGGATATTGCTGAAAAATTCCATCAACAATATGTGAGCTTCTGTTTTTGAAAATAAGTTTAATTCTATAATTCTTCAATTAATTACAGCTTTTAAAATTTTTGGGGAATGATATCAAAAGCTCACCTTCCCTCTTCTGCTAAACTATAGGACCTTACTTGAGGCTACATTTAGGACGAGATTATTAATACTGCTTGCAACTTGCGAATCATCAGTCGCAGTACAGCTATGTACTTTAATATCTTCCATGCAGCCTTATTATCCTATCTCTCGTTTCGCAATAGATCATACACTTCCGATTCTGCTGTCTACATATTGATATTTAAATCGTGATATTTCAGGATCTCTTAAGAACGTATCACAGAAACAAATTGCTATGATCTTCTATAATGCACAATGAAAAAGATCAGTACGGGTTCTCGTCATCATAAAAATGTTTCCTATAAAAATTGTACTTCAGTATTTACGGATCATTTTAATTTTTCACTGCATGTGGTTTATTTATTGGATTTTTTTTTTTTTTGGAAAGCTAATTTCAAATATTGACGCAAATTTATAATGAAATATTTGAAACTTCCGTATACATCTCTTTCCAGCACAACTTTTATATCTTACTCTTTCAATATATCCTGGTACCACTAATAATCCTCACTGTTCTATACGGTCATGTCTCAGAGCTGAAGAACTGAATGGTTTTCTGTTCTTGCTCATCATGCCAGATGGTACACTAACAACAGAGTAAGTATTACGTTTTTAATCTGAATACTGTCTGTGAAAAGGTTATCGATGTATATTACTGTAAATAAGTTGAATGATTCACTACTGAAATCAGGTTGTACCAACCGAATAATGTTTCCGGCTCATTTTATGATGTAATACTTCAAGAACTCAATATTTAATGCTCTACAAACTATTAAATGTTCCTTCTTGGCCTGATAGGGAGATCTACAAGATATCTAGATTTCTCATAAATAGCTTAAATTTTCCAAGTGGGCACATCAAAACTCTTTCAGTTACAAGAAACATATTCGTATCATACAAGAATCGTATCTATTATGTTCTGTCGAAACAAACAAATTACAGTTTTTTCTGAACACTGTTTGATATTTCGTGTTCCTGTTCTGTTCTGATTTCTATCAAGAATGCTTATCTATCTCTCGTCAGTAAACATAAAAAATGTTGCCTTTCTGGCGGCAGTACTCACGTGGATTTTGATTTGTGGGTTTTTGGCCCTCTTACTGACGGAATTCCTGTAATCTTTAAAAATTACGAGTTTATCAACAATTCTCCAGTCATCTCGTAAGAAAAATATACCGAGTACCACAGCGATACTCATTACAAGCATAACTTTTTTAAGAAAAAATTCGCATCAGTTCGTCTAGTGAGATATGTAATGGCTGCCTGAATGTTCTTCCAAGTAACAGTTCTTCCGTTTTCCGTGCAAAGTTACTGAGCGACATACAGGTTCAAAATGGTTCAAATGGCTCTGAGCACTATGGGACTTAATATCTGAGGTCATCAGTCCTCTAGAACTTAGAACTACTTAAACCTAACTAACCTAAGGACATCACACACATCAATGCCCCAGGCAGGGTTCGAACCTGCGACCGCAGCGGTCACGCGGTTCCAGACTTAAGCGCCTAGAACCGGCACAGCCACACCGGCCGGCCATGGTGTGGCCCATGCTACTATTTTTTTTTTCGTTGAAGACCAGCAACCTGACATCTACCTCCTCCTCTGTAGCGAACTAAATCTTCGGACTGACCTTACTCAGGTGTTCTTGAAAACGAGCAAGTTCTTCTTTGCCTTGTCTCCACATCACAAAGGTATCATATACGTAATTGGTCTTGTTTTTCGAATTTTTCATAAAGAAATTAACCGAGCTTAAGATGTTGTGGACATGCCATCCGTCTGTTCGTAAAACTAATCGTTCCATTTTACGTAGTAGTCATACGACATACTCAAACAGCTCTGTAATATGGTCAGAAGAACTCTGATGAAGCTGTACCAGCACCTCACCAAGCAGAACTAGAGTAAACAACAATGCCACATCGAAGCTGACTAATAATACATCTACATCTACATCTACATTTGTACTCCGCAAGCCACCCAACGGTGTGTGGCGGAGGGCACTTTACGTGCCACTGTCATTATCTCCCTTTCCTGTTCCAGTCGCGTATGGTTCGCGGGAAGAACGACTGTCTGAAAGCCTCTGTGCGCGCTCTAATCTCTCTAATTTTACATTCGTGATCTCCTCGGGAGGTATAAGTAGGGGGAAGCAATATATTCGATACCTCATCCAGAAACGCACCCTCTCGAAACCTGGCGAGCAAGCTACACCGCGATGCAGAGCGCCTCTCTTGCAGAGTCTGCCACTTGAGTTTGTTAAACATCTCCGTAACGCTATCACGGTTACCAAATAACCCTGTGACGAAACGCGCCGCTCTTCTTTGGATCTTCTCTATCTCCTCCGTCAACCCAATCTGGTACGGATCCCACACTGATGAGCAATACTCAAGTATAGGTCGAACGAGTGTTTTGTAAGCCACCTCCTTTGTTGATGGACTACATTTTCTAAGGACTCTCCCAATGAATCTCAACCTGGTACCCGCCTTACCAACAATTAATTTTATATGATCATTCCACTTCAAATCGTTCCGCATGCATACTCCCAGATATTTTACAGAAGTAACTGCTACCAGTGTTTGTTCCGCTATCATATAATCATACAATAAAGGATCCTTCTTTCTATGTATTCGCAATACATTACATTTGTCTATATTAAGGGTCAGTTGTCACTCCCTGCACCAAGTGCCTATCCGCTGCAGATCTTCCTGCATTTCGCTACAATTTTCTAATGCTGCAACTTCTCTGTATACTACAGCATCATCCGCGAAAAGCCGCATGGAACTTCCGACACTATCTACTAGGTCATTTATATATATTGTGAAAAGCAATGGTCCCATAACACTCCCCTGTGGCACGCCAGAGGTTACTTTAATGTCTGTGGACGTCTCTCCGTTGATAACAACATGCTGTGTTCTGTTTGCTAAAAACTCTTCAATCCAGCCACACAGCTGGTCTGATATTCCGTAGGCTCTTACTTTGTTTATCAGGCGACAGTGCGGAACTGTATCGAACGCCTTCCGGAAGTCAAGAAAAATAGCATCTACCTGGAAGCCGGTATCTAATATTTTCTGGGTCTCATGAACAAATAAAGCGAGTTGGGTTTCACACGATCGCTGTTTCCGGAATCCATGTTGATTCCTACATAGTAGATTCTGAGTTTCCAAAAACGACATGATACTCGAGCAAAAGACATGTTCTAAAATTCTACAACAGATCGACGTCAGAGAGATAGGTCTATAGTTTTGCGCATCTGCTCGACGACCCTTCTTGAAGACTGGGACTACCTGTGCTCTTTTCCAATCATTTGGAACCTTCTGTTCCTCTAGAGACTTGCGGTACACGGCTGTTAGAAGGGGGGCAAGTTCTTTCGCGTACTCTGTGTAGAATCGAATTGGTATCCCGTCAGGTCCAGTGGACTTTCCTCTGTTGAGTGATTCCAGTTGCTTTTCTATTCCTTGGACACTTATTTCAATGTCAGCCATTTTTTCGTTGGTGCGAGGATTTAGAGAAGGAACTGCAGTGCGGTCTTCCTCTGTGAAACAGCTTTGGAAAAAGGTGTTTAGTATTTCAGCTTTACGCTTGTCATCCTCTGTTTCAGTGCCATCATCATCCCGGAGTGTCTGAACGTGATGTTTCGAGCCACTTACTGATTTAACGTAAGACCAGAACTTCCTAGGATTTTCTGTCAAGTCGGTACATAGAATTTTACTTTCGAATTCACTGAACGCTTCACGCATAGCCCTCCTTACGCTAACTTTGACATCGTTTAGCTTCTGTTTGTCTGAGAGGTTTTGGCTGCGTTTAAACTTGGAGTGAAGCTCTCTTTGCTTTCGCAGTAGTTTCCTAACTTTGTTGTTGTACCACGGTGGGTTTTTCCCGTCCCTCACAGTTTTACTCGGCACGTACCTGTCTAAAACGCATTTTACGATTGCCTTGAACTTTTTCCATAAACACTCAACATTGTCAGTGTCGGAACAGAAATTTTCGTTTTGAACTGTTAGGTAGTCTGAAATCTGCCTTCTATTACTCTTGCTAAACAGATAAACCTTCCTCCCTTTTTTTATATTCCTATTAACTTCCATATTCAGGGATGCTGCAACGGCCTTATGATCACTGATTCCCTGTTCTGCACTTACAGAGTCGAAAAGTTCGGGTCTGTTTGTTATCAGTAGGTCCAAGATATTATCTCCACGAGTCGGTTCTCTGTTTAATTGCTCGAGGTAATTTTCGGATAGTGCACTCAGTATAATGTCACTCGATGCTCTGTCCCTACCACCCGTCCTAAACATCTGAGTATCCCAGTCTATATCTGGTGAATTGAAATCTCCACCTAAGACCATAACGTGCTGAGAAAATTTATGTGAAATGTATTCCAAATTTTCTCTCAGTTGTTCTGCCACTAATGCTGCTGAATCGGGGGGTCGGTAAAAGGAGCCAATTATTAACCTAGCTCGGTTGTTGAGTGTAACCTCCACCCATAATAATTCACAGGAACTATCCACTTCTACTTCACTACAGGATAAACTACTACTAACAGCGACGAACACTCCACCACCGGTTGCATGCAATCTATCCTTTCTAAACACCGTCTGTGCCTTTGTAAAAATTTCGGCAGAATTTATCTCTGGCTTCAGCCAGCTTTCTGTACCTATAACGGTTTCAGCTTCGGTGCTTTCTATCAGCGCTTGAAGTTCCGGTACTTTACCAACGCAGCTTCGACAGTTTACAATTACAATACCGATTGCTGCTTGGTCCCCGCATGTCCTGACTTTGCCCCGCACCCGTTGAGGCTGTTGCCCTTTCTGCACTTGCCCGAGGCCATCTAACCTAAAAAACCGCCCAGCCCACGCCACACAACCCCTGCTACCCGTGTAGCCGCTTGTTGCGTGTAGTGGACTCCTGACCTATCCAGCGGAACCCGAAACCCCACCACCCTATGGCGCAAGTCGAGGAATCTGCAGCCCACATGGTCGCAGAACCGTCTCAGCCTCTGATTCAGACCCTCCACTCGGCTCTGTACCAAAGGTCCGCAGTCAGTCCTGTCGACGATGCTGCAGGTGGTGAGCTCTGCTTTCATCCCGCTAGCGAGACTGGCAGTCTTCACCAAATCAGATAGCCGCCGGAAGCCAGAGAGGATTTCCTCCGATCCATAGCGACACACATCATTGGTGCCGACATGAGCGACCACCTGCAAATGGGTGCACCCTGTACCCTTCATGGCATCCGGAAGGACCCTTTCCACATCTGGAATGACTCCCCCCGGTATGCACACGGAGTGCACTTTGGTTTTCTTCCCCTCCCTTGCCGCCATATCCCTAAGGGGCCCCATTACGCGCCTGACGTTGGAGCTCCCAACTACCAGTAAGCCCACCCTCTGCGACTGCCCGGATCTTGCAGACTGAGGGGCAACCTCTGGAACAGGACAAGCAGCCATGTCAGGCTGAAGATCAGTATCAACCTGAGACAGAGCCTGAAACCGGTTCGTCAGACAAACTGGAGAGGCCTTCCGTTCAGCCCACCGGAATGTCTTTCGCCCCCTGCCACACCTTGAGACGACCTCCCACTCTACCACAGGTGAGGGATCAGCCTCAATGCGGGCAGTATCCCGGGCAACCACAGTCGTAGTCCGATCGGGGGATGCGTGGGACGAGCTGGCCGTCCCCGACAAACCCCCATCCGGACCCCCACAGTGATGCCCATTGGCAACAGCCTCAAGCTGTGTGACCGAAGCCAACACTGCCTGAAGCTGGGAGCGAAGGGATGCCAACTCAGCCTGCATCCGAACACAGCAGTTGCAGTCCCTATCCATGCTAAAAACTGTTGTGCAAAGAACGTCTGAACTAATCTACAGAGAGCACAAACAAAACGACACAAAATTGAAACGGTTATTAAAATACAAGTTTGCCTAGTAAATGCAGTAATGCTGCCACTTGTGCACTGCTGACAGACTGCTCGGCGGCGGAAGGAGACTACGCGATTTTACACTATTCAGGTACTAAAACGCGATGCTGCAACTCTCAAATACTATAATACGCCCGAAATTTATGAATTAAACAATGCAAGTACCAAAAACACGCAAAGAAATTAAGAATTAAACTATGTAACAAATGAGTGAGCTAGGAGTATACGACTTGCTGCTGCAGCTGCTTATCCAACGGCGGCAGGGAGCTCACTGACTGTGACCAACCGACACTGGCCGTTCAAAACAAAAACAGATGACAGACGACTACGTGAATTTACACTATTTAGGTACTAAAACGCGATGCTACAACTCTCAAATACTATAATACGCCCGAAATTTATGAATTAAACAATGCAAGTACCAAAAACACGCAAAGAAATTAAGAATTAAACTATGTAACAAATGAGTGAGCTAAGAGTATACGACTTGCTGCTGCAGCTACTTATCCAACGGCACCTCCGGCTGCACCAATATGCATTTTAGTCTACTTATAAAATGTGCTGAATTCTTCTTGTAAGTGTCCGATCGGTGCACATGCAGTCGTAATAGTACTATCAAGAGCTCTGCAATCGAAATGGTGGGCGAACCCGTAGCACTTACCTTATTTCTTAGCATTTTCTTTGTGAAACTGTGACAACTCTTACAGCCTTGTAGCGCTACGGAATTAAACAGACTTTTATGAGCGCTCAGTTCAATTAAGGAGTTCTTTATCAACCGTGTGAAACTTGTGAGAACGTTGTCGGTAAGATCATCGCTCAGTTTCCTACGCGACTGTGGATCTAATAAGCTGGTGATCTTAATGTGATAGTCCACCACATTCATAGCACTGCAATGCCATGCCAGCGAGGAGAATGTTAATACTATCGTCCTCGTTCAGAAGTTTTATAGCATACCTCCAAACAACATTTATATTACTTTTTGGTAGATTCGCCTGATTATATATTATATATCTGATGTATATACACAGACTGAAGCGACAATGAAAATTTTTACCAAGGTCGAGATTCGAACAAATTTTAGTTCGTCCCTTCAGTGTGTATATACGATTGAGAGTTGAAAAGATATTTGGAACCGTATAGTTTCATTTGATTCGTATTGCTTCTATACGCATGTCTTCAGCTGTCACCGCTTGCACAGCACGACTACCTATTTCTACCCGACCATAATTTCTTGCGAAGACACAACCCGTAAACTAATACAAAAATTTCCGCCCTGGCTAGCAACGAGGTCTCATCATCACATAACGTAGCTGAGAACCACCTGAGCGACGAACTCCGTTATACTGTACTCCCCCCCCCCCCACTTTTCTTTTCAAGGGTAACTCAAATGGAAAAAAAGATTGTTTAGGGGGGAGGCAGCACAAAGAACTACTAGCAGATTATCCTCGTGTTCCCTCAATGAATTCGAGTAATATGGTTTCCGCATTACTGAAAAAATATCATTTGAGCCTTCATAAAGACGTTTCTGTGTGTTAATTTTAAAACCTAAAGTGCCACTGCATCAGTTGTCCAGAAAATATGCACACTCGACCTTCTAGCAAAAGGAACAAAAGGAAACACTATATATCTTCTGATGTGCTCTATCGAATACGTTTTATCGGTGCAGATAACTGAGTGGTAAGATCTGGAACGTACTTACAGATCACGCTAATTACGTGAGCATCACTTATCATTCCGCGTAACATGTCGTACACAAACGCAGTTGAAGCACGAGAAAGTGAAAAATGTACAACATAAAAATTCTTCATCTTGAAATTATCCTCACTAGAGAGAAAACAGCAATTACGGACACAGATAACGTTTACTTCGGTTATTTCTGAAGCTAAGCAATAGGTGTAATGAGGCAGGATAGCTATAAAGGATACTATCACTGTCGCAGCAAAAGGATATAGAGAACAAAAGCGGGGACCGGTCGGCGGCTATACACCGCTCTCACAGACAGGCCTTAGCGTGATTTATGCACAGCAACCGCCCTACCGCCCTTGCGCTCGAGCCGTAAAAGGCGAACGATGGCCCATATGGCGCTGCGCGGCCGCCACCACACCTTGAGGTCGCAGGGTCAGATGACCCTCGCACCACAAATAAAACACAGGTACCAAGCACGCTCATATCATAATCTGTTCTGTTCCCGACTATCGCTGAGCTCTAAATCATCCTTTTGTCCAATAATGAATTGTTGGCCACGCCACTCCGAAAAGTGTGCTTGTATAAATCCTCGACCTTACAAACATTACGCTTCTACTGGCGATGAATTGCTCTGACTAGCCTGTGGAAATATTTAGCCGTAAACAGTACAACTAAACACAGCACGCCTCCATAAATAACGGATTTGTATCATGCTTATTTCAACACTGTAGTGGCGGTGATTAATGCGTGGATCGTAAACAGCTTATCCTGCTGCGCGTACAGAATGGCCGCGATAGAGAAGCGGCTTCCGTTTTCTAGTATGCGCGAGCGTAACATGTTAATAACAGACTGGTGATGGTTACTAATAGTCGAACTGTACTGTCCGAAACCTATACGACACATTCCTGTGAGACGGTTGACTGACCGACAATAACGTTGCGCACAAGCACGACTAGGTTAGAATCACTATGATTAAAAAGTTGTTATAAAAGGATTAAATGAAAAAATCTTAATTTTTCTTCGACACACATATTCGTTTATAACGTCGATAGGAAGACTTAACATCGGCTGAAAAAAATCTGATACTCCTGTTGCATGTGTAAAAGCTCTACTTCCTGTGTAAGCTAAATCGACACTTGGACAAACTGTAACGAGAAACAAAACCAAAAATTATGCACCACCTTTGATTTCTTCACTCACTGCTCACTAAGAAAAATATTATAATTTCATTGTTTCACGTACTAACTAAATAAGTTTGATTTTGCGGCTTCATGCAAGAGGTATTTAACATACTATTTTCTCCTTCAGAGGTACTATAGACCTAAAAGAAATCTAGAATGATTTTCTGTATTCACTACTCAACATAACGTTTACTTCCACGGAAGGAATATGAAACTAAATGAAATCTAGAATATTTTCTAACTATGAATCTCCTTGGGACATTAACAACTAAGTAACTTTCTATAGATAGCTACAGATATTTACGTACAACTTTTTTTATCGTATGCAAGGAATATTCTGTCGACTGACAGACTGTCGGGGAGAAAAGCACTAGTTGGAGCTAACACAAGTCTCCTCCGTGCTATAATGATAAACTGGAATCCTCGCCGATACTGTGAAAGAATTTTCACACACCATAACATGACCGCCAAGATGAAGAGAGATCGTCATTTACAAGTAGGTTCCTACTCACCAAACGGAGGGGTACTGCCTGCATTAAATCAATATATTGTTCCATTTTTTTTAACTGTGTACATTTGGTTTCGCAACTTGTATTTTTTGGATTGTGCGCGGTTTTGCAGCCGGGAGAGGTGATAACTGGGTATATTCTAAGGTTCTCCAAAGTGTGTCACGAAGTAAGCTACTGGTAAACTCGTTCTGAGAAAGTCATTGAGCACTGTGGACCGGTTGCTGCTAATCCATAACAACAGACTAAGGGCTGGCACCAGTTGCCGTTCTCTCACGTCATTTCATTCAGTATTAATCGACTACAATACATATAGAATACTATACTTCATGAGTATTCATCAGCCATTCACTACAGACAAACTCGTGATAATTTATAACAAGTGAGTGTAAAGAAATAACATGGCTCCTTGGACTTCCCTCGGGACATTTATGCGAACTTTAAGCATAGGTACACTGCAGCCTGTTTCTTCGAGCTGCGATTATAGCACACTGAACAGTTCATCAAGAGAAAGTAAAACTGTTATTAGGACTAGAGGTCCAGTAAACGAAAAAAACTTCAGATCAGCATTTTCAAATCGCTGCCAGATAATTTATACTTTCAAAAACCACCAACATATGAAATAAGCACGTCATGTGATTGAATCTGAGAGATGTTCGATGTGTTTGTTTGGTATTGGTTGCGTGGCGGCTTTAACTCAAGGTTGGTCCTCACAGTCCCTTTTGACGCAGCAGTTGTCAAGAGACCAAAACCTATGTATAATATACTCTAAGAATCTAAGGGGGAAAAAGGAAAACGTTCCACAATGGAATTATCCTAATGGGACGGAATTAGGTACATGTGATGTATATGTACACACAAACAAATGTAACAATTTCAGAGAAATAGGATGATTTATTCTAGAGATACAGCTTCAAAAATTAAGCAAGTCAATAACCCGGAGGTCCACCTCTGTCCCTTATGTAAGCAGTTATTCGGCTTGGCATTGACTGACAAAGTTGATGGCTGTTCTCTTGAGGGATATCGTGCCAAATTCTGTCCATCTGGAGCGTTAGATCGTCAAAATACCGAGCTGGTTGGAAGGTCCCGTCCATAATGCTCCAAATATTCTCAACTGGGGAGGGATCCGGTGACCTTGACGGCCAAGTTAGGGTTTGAGAAGCACGACGCCAAACAGTGGAAATCTCGCCGTGTGTAGGCGGGGACGATCTTGCTGAAATGTAAGCCCAGGGTTTGCTTGTCTGTAATGTACATCACATCAACCGATTTCCGTCCCATTCGGATAATTCCTTCGTGGCGCATCTTTTTTTTTGTGTCAGAGTGTATGTTCAATAAGCGATCTGCCTGCCTATAGTGATTATAACAACGCAGTTACTAGAGTACACGTCGATAAATGAATATAGTTACCTGATTAACTTTAATTGTCACTAACAGACACCTTACGTTCTTCGTAACCTCTACATTTTTTCGTACATCATGCTGAAAGAAAGGCAGGCGTGAAGATGAAATGTGTGTTGAAAAAAGCGGCAGTATCGATTGCGACGATCTCTGAGTACTTTCAACTCTGATGATGCCTGGAAAGTTGAATAGCTCTGTGTGATACCTCTTTTGGTACTGATTACTGGGCATTAATTTCAATACGATTACATCCATTCTCTAAATGAGTGTAAAACATAGTTTTCAGTTCCGTGCAACAGATACAGTTTCTTCCCAAACTAGTATAATGGGCGTAATAACTGCCAGAAGAAATTCCTAGGGTAGAATGAGTGTATGGGACAATCTGGCCAGTCTCAAATACAAATGTTTGCTTCCGGACGACAGAAAGATAGATGATGCTACATCACGTTAAATGCATGCTTCTGTGTTGATGAGATCCTGTCATCAGTTGTAGTCGTCCAGTTCTTGGCCTCGATTGCTGGTCAGTTTTTCTGGAGGACCACGTCCAAAAATACTTATTTGTGACAACTGTGGCATGCTTGTAAACAGCAACGTCCAAAACCACTTATTTGCGATAACGATGATATGCTTGTAAACATTGAGCCCCAGCATCACCTGATCACTGTACGAAAGAAATATAAGGGAAAAGCAAGAGCTAACTCTACTGTTGATGTGCCAATGCGTCTTCGTAAAATATTGCTGATAAAGCAAGACTGTGACTGAATAAAATTCATTGAGTTCCAGCCTGTAACCTGGCGGCGAGAAGACATCGTTCATTGCGAGAAAGAAGAATACATTTCACATGGTGGAAGAGCAGACCACCGCGAAGTGGCTCAAGATGCTCGTCTTTAGGAAGTCCGTGCGAAATAACAGCAATCACCGCCAGCCTCGGGCTCTTGGTGTGGAAAGGTGTTAAGGCCACACACTGCTCCTCACGGTCCGACACAACCTCAGAGAACATCCGCCTACTTGTTACGACGGCGTTATAAGAATGGCCTACCGCGCTCACCGTCGCCTTCTCTCCCTTCGTTCTCCCAGGGATACTCTGCGAGCGCAAAAATGCCTTGTGATCGGCTGAAGGCTAAATAACTGGTGGTGAGCAAATAACCACCACATAAGAGGATGTCAAATTAGCTGGTGAGAGAGCTTTCACGCCGGGGGAACTACCTAATTCGTCTAAAATACAGTATTTTCGATATCAGTCTTCCCTATCCGAATGTTTCTCAGTCCCTTGTTGAACACTGGCAAAAAAGAAGTATGAAACAAAACTACTGCAACAGAAAATGTGAATGGGGTACGCATTTTAAAACACCCGCAAAAATATTTAAGAATGTAATCTACTTAAAACGAATAACAGTAATATACAATTGAGACAGTTCAGAGATTTATGCAAAGGCAAAGCGCTTGGTAGATGACACAGTCTACACAAAAACTCACAAAGACAACATTTATAATAAAGAACCCTTGGTGTGAAAACTAATGAGAATAAGCGTTTTGCATACTCGCTGTCCATCGACCGGAACCTGTAGAAAACGATGTTAGGGATTCATAGTAGCATTTGATAGGTACGTGCATTAAAATAATGGAAACGAAGTTTGCGAGCTGTTTCAGAGATTCTGCCCAAGCCTTTTGATACAATAAACACGTATACCACGACAGCTAGTTTCTGACCGATTAAAATTAATGAACTATCCGTTCTTTCTATTACAGACACTGTAGTTTTGTAGAGAGCAATGGAAGATTCAAAGACAATCAAACAAACAATCAAACAACAATAAAAATGCAAGAGCAATAATAGAGCATACTTATTTCAGTACAATTTTATTAACAGTCTACGATTGCCACTTAAAATTCTCGTGACAGTAACAGAATTTTCCCTAGTGACCGTTGTCAGATATGAGAGTTTACGTTACAACGTAACGCATTCAAGAAATATGAAAACTCGGCAAATTGCTTCGTCACTTCAACAACTACGACAATATTTACACGAGTCTGAGGACTAATGACCCTCCAGATCAGCTGTCAAAATATGTCACAACAACTATCGCAAATTATGCCGAGTGTCCGAAAACTTGCAGTTAAAATTATACATACAGTATAGGATTCTAAACTGAGCATTTTAAGCTAAAGAACCAATGGAGAAAATGAGCATTGTATGCGGTACAGGGACTTGAACGAACAAACTTTTCTGCGACCGAGTAGACTGCTCCTTGACTTATGTCATACGGTGGAGAAATGTCGGGAACTCCTTAATAGATCAAGAGTCCGCAACACACAAGAGTCGGCTACACTGTTAGCGAAGGCTGCGTGACATGAATTCGGCGACAGCCTCGGAAAATTATAAACAAAGGTGCAGTCTCAAAGAAAGCAGGTCAAATACTGGGCGTGGGGAGACCTAGAAAAAAAAAACGGAATCATATTTGTAAATGGTCGCAACTGCATTTGGAAAGAACCAAAGCTCCCACTGCTCTTGGAAAGCACTGAAGCAGTAATTGTTATAGGTTCTGATAGCTGACTAAAGGCAGAGATAAGTTCAGCCGAAGTTTCTACTAAGGACATAACGGTGCACAGATTGCGTGTCTGTTGCTGTTAGAAGTACTTTATTTTGTAGTGAAATTGAAAGACAGTTACTAAGAATGAGTATGGGTTGACGTTACACTCCACAACTGAAATAAATTAACAATTGTTTCTTTTTACTGACCAGCAATTACACCGATATCGTAAACAATGTGTGCAAGTAATGAAAAAAAATTATTTTTAACCCAGAATTCACTTCTGTCACTCAGTTATCCAGAGTATCAATGCAGTGACTAACGACCTATAGTCTGTACTGTTTTCACCTGAATCACCTTGCAACCGTGATGGTAGTTTCCACTGTTTCAATAACCGTGTCTGAAAGATGACAATTCATATTTCACGCTCGTCTCAGATCACCATCAACGATTCTCTCCCGCCTTGAGCTATATGATTGTACAAGTTTAAATAATAGGATGTAATTTGCTGCATTTACCTAACGTTCATCAGAGAGTGCTCACTCAGTTGTTAGAGACTCCTGTTGACGAGAGTATGTAGTTTCAACACGAAGATGCACAATATCACATCGATACTAAAGCCCATGAGTTTCTAAACAGTGTACAGAGAATGTCCACTGCTCAGTGGGATGGCCGGACTTCAACTCTATTGGTTTTTTTCCTGCGTTGTTCCATGTGGAAGTCCCTGAGCCACCAGAGGAAGAAATCAGTGAATTGCTAAGGGCCGTCAACAACAATAGGGTTCCAGGAGGTAGTGGTACGACAACGGACATGCTTCGCTCTGGAGGCGAAACATTGATGGGTGCTTTGAAGCTGCTAATATCTACCATTTGGACAATAGAAATAATTCCTGAAGAATGTAAGGGAGCAATTATATGTCCCGTCTTCAAAAAGAGTGATGCTAAACAAATATCCAGATACCGAGGGATTTCATTACGTGAAATTGGTTGTGATATACACTCCTGGAAATTGAAATAAGAACACCGTGAATTCATTGTCCCAGGAAGGGGAAACTTTATTGACACATTCCTGGGGTCAGATACATCACATGATCACACTGACAGAACCACAGGCACATAGACACAGGCAACAGAGCATGCACAATGTCGGCACTAGTACAGTGTATATCCACCTTTCGCAGCAATGCAGGCTGCTATTCTCCCATGGAGACGATCGTAGAGATGCTGGATGTAGTCCTGTGGAACGGCTTGCCATGCCATTTCCACCTGGCGCCTCAGTTGGACCAGCGTTCGCGCTGGACGTGCAGACCGCGTGAGACGACGCTTCATCCAGTCCCAAACATGCTCAATGGGGGACAGATCCGGAGATCTTGCTGGCCAGGGTAGTTGACTTACACCTTCTAGAGCACGTTGGGTGGCACGGGATACATGCGGACGTGCATTGTCCTGTTGGAACAGCAAGTTCCCTTGCCGGTCTAGGAATGGTAGAACGATGGGTTCGATGACGGTTGGGATGTACCGTGCACTATTCAGTGTCCCCTCGACGATCACCAGTGGTGTACGGCCAGTGTAGGAGATCGCTCCCCACACCATTATGCCGGGTGTTGGCCCTGTGTGCCTCGGTCGTATGCAGTCCTGATTGTGGCGCTCACCTGCACGGCGCCAAACACGCATACGACCATCATTGGCACCAAGGCAGAAGTGACTCTCATCGCTGAAGACGACACGTCTCCATTCGTCCCTCCATTCACGCCTGTCTCGCGACACCACTGGAGTCGGGCTGCACGATGTTGGGGCGTGAGCGGAAGACGGCCTAACGGTGTGCGGGACCGTAGCCCAGCTTCATGGAGATGGTTGCTGATGGTCCTCGCCGATACCCCAGGAGCAACAGTGTCCCTAATTTGCTGGGAAATGGCGGTGCGGTCCCCTACGGCACTGCGTAGGATCCTACGGTCTTGGCGTGCATCCGTGCGTCGCTGCGGTCCGGTCCCAGGTCGACGGGCACGTGCACCTTCCGCCGACCACTGGCGACAACATCGATGTACTGTGGAGACCTCACGCCCCACGTGTTGAGCAATTCGGCGGTACGTCCACCCGGCCTCCCGCATGCCCACTATACGCCCTCGCTCAAAGTCCGTCAACTGCACATACGGTTCACGTCCACGCTGTCGCGGCATGCTACCAGTGTTAAAGACTGCGATGGAGCTCCGTATGCCACGGCAAACTGGCTGACACTGACGGCGGCGGTGCACAAATGCTGCGCAGCTAGCGCCATTCGACGGCCAACACCGCGGTTCCTGGTGTGTCCGCTGTGCCGTGCGTGTGATCATTGCTTGTACAGCCCTCTCGCAGTGTCCGGAGCAAGTATGGTGGGTCTGACACACCGGTGTCAATGTGTTCTTTTTTCCATTTCCAGGAGTGTATTTATAATGCTGCTGCTAAACCGCCTGAAACGGTGTCTGAAGGAACTGTAGGCCACTATCAATGTGGCTTCGTCCATGGACGGTCGACTGTTGACCTCACGTTTACCTTAAGCTGCAACTGATAGAGAAATTTTACGAACTCGATCGAAAATAAGACCTTATCGTCAATGATTTTAGGCAAGCTTGCGACAACACTGACCGCTCCATTTCATGGAAAACGTAAGAGGAATTTCGCGTGCCATCGAAATACATCCGACCACTTGCTGTTTGCTACTCTCAATAACTTGTCAAGTACGGTTCGGCAATCAACTGTCACCACCATTCAGTATTTGAAATAGACTGATACAAGGTGATCAACTGGCGCCAACATCGAATCAAAGAAATGTAGATGGTGGGAGTAGACACAACCCTGGCATTTGCTGTTGATGTGGTGGTTCTTGGTGACATCCTCGAGCAAGTATGCACCGATACTTCGCGATTACTCCAAAATGCGACGAAAATTGTTGACGGGTATACCTTGGAAATGTTCACGAACTGATGTACCTAGGTTCCCCACTGACTAATAAAGGTGAACTATCGAAAGCAGTGCGTCGACGAACAATAACGCCAGTTGCATTTCTGTAGTCTGAACAATTAGTTCACGTCACGAGCAGTATCACTTAAGAATAAGATGCAGATGTACATGACGCTAGTACGGCCGGTACTTTTACATGATTGTGAAACCTGGACGACATCAGCAACAACTGAAGCAGCAATCTGTGCCTTCGAGAGGAATGTACTTCGAAAGATCTTGTGGACCCGTCTTCAGTATCATGAAAGGTAAAATGGGAACAAAGTACGAAAAAGTCGTGTACCAGTGGTTCCAAAAGCCACACCTTGGCCGAATATTAGGGCACAAGAGGCTACAGTGGTTCCACCACATCCTCTGAGGTGATAGGTGCCTCCCATACCAAGTCCTCCATTCTCAACCTGCTGGAAAACGCCAAAAGGGACGTCCACAGAATCGATGGAAGGATCGAGCATTAACAATCCTTAAATAAGTGGAGCCGACAGCGGTGGAAGATGTGGCTGATTGACCTCCTGCTTTGCTGTTTTTTTCTCCTTTTGTAGTGTGGTTATTTCTCTTGCTTTCTACTGTAGGACTAGGCCCGTTAATGTAACAAACGAAGATAATGGTGTTATATGAAGACGTACTGCATAAAATGCATAAAATATCAGTAGCAATAGTGATAGTTCAGAGAGTGCGTCAAATATTTATGATCTGTTGTAATCCACACTTTGAGCCTGGCGTGCTTAAGGTTGTTGCTATACGTTGTAAATTATTTATGATGAGTTCATATCGTCGGCGATTACATAATTTTAAGAAATTTGATTCACAGAAGAATTGACTATAGTCTCGTAAATTGAAATCATTACCAATCGTTGCTATGTCCTTTACTCGTTCAAGTCATTGATTTAGAACTTCTGCCTCCAGGACAAATGACCATATAAACGCAAAAGTAAGTTAGCCCACGAAAGTGGTATCTTTCAACAAATACATGAAGGCCATCAGAAAATCACCTAAAACAGCAATCTGTATATTTGCTACAAATGTAGGTTCCTTCACTAAATTCACAAGAGCGAAGGAGCTTTCTTAATACATTGGTGTGTCTAATCCACGATATAATCATATTGTCAGCCAGTATGTACGGTCGTGTTCTAAACGGAAGATGGCATTCCGGTCAGCGGATAACCATGTCACCGATGACGTCAGGGCACCTATGAAAAGAGGTAGTGTTTGCCGGGTAGCCCCACCTTTCACAATCGCTGTGTACGCATTCACAGACGGTGCAGTATGGCACAGAAAAGATGCCTACCAGACTTTCTGCGGTGGGGGCCATAGAAAGAAAGGAAGCAGGACAGTCTCAAACTGATTTGGCCCGACGGTTTAATGTGACTCGTTCTGCTGTTTCTCGGATGTGGCGACAGTTCATAGGAACCGAAACTGTATCCTGAAGACCAGGACAGGGCCCACCACGTGCAACTTGAGAAGAGAAGACCGTTACTTGGCTGTAAGGGAACGACACTACCGCAATAGTACTACACGGCAACTGGCATGTGAGCTCGCAGTATCCAATGGACGTATAGTATCGAGGCAAACGGTGTGCAGAAGGCTTCGGCAGAGTGGCATTTATTGTCGGAGACAGGCTGTATGTCAACCTCTGACGCGTGTTCACAGAACGGAACGTCTAGCTAGAGTGGAGTCATCAAAATGCCACCTGGACGATCGAATAGTGGGCCAATGTTGTTTTCATAGATGAGTCACGATTTAGTCTGGAGAGTGATTCTCTATGAATTCCCATCTGGAGGGAAGGTGGAACACGATTTCGGGACCCAGTCATTGTGGAAAGAGACCGAGATCGTGGAGGATCCCTAATGGTGTGGACAGGGATATGATTACCACACGAACCCCTCTACATGAAATTGTACGGATGAATGGGCACAGTTTAACTGCTGGCACGTATCGTGATGAGATCTTGGGACCTCATTTGTGGTTGTTGCGAGGTGCTGTGGGCCCAGACGTTGTAGTGATGGACGATAATGTTCGACCTCATAGAGCACGGGTGGTTGATGTTGTTCTTCGAAACGGAAGATACTGCATGCATGGCGTGACCTGCTCGCTTTCCCGATTTGAGTCCAATAGAGCATGTCTGGGATGCACCAGTGAGGCATTACGTCATCATTCACCAACCACTCTCCAAGACTGTGAGCAGCTCTGAAGGAAGAATGGGCGTTACTGCCTCAACATGAGATTGATAATATCATTTACGACATACCCCGTCGCTGTCAGGCCTGTATTGCTGCCAGAGGTGGTCACACCCCATACTGAGCACATTAACCAGTTGACGGAATGTGTGTGCAAATCCATTAAGTTAGATAAAACAAAGAACATTTTTGTCTACCGGTATGCATGTTGCAGCTGTTTGCACTCTGTGATAATTACATTGTTTCTGCTTTACTATCCCTTTTTATAACGTTTCGTGGCAAAATAAACGCAACCTTGCAAGATTTTCTTTTGTTGATTTAATTTTGGACATCAGTATACCTGACATACAATCTCCATAAATACTACCTCACTGTTCACGCATCCAAAAAAGAATACTGTTGGTTCACCGTATAAATAAGAAGCGATTAACAAATGACATGCGAGGTGGAAGGTCTGCTATTTGGAAACATTTAACTTTTTGCTCATGATACAGTCGCATTCCATTCTCGTGTAGTATGGTAAAAACATTTCGTATAATCTACGTTCGCATTTCGTGTAAAGTTTTCAAAACTGTGTATATAATTATGTTTTCAAATAATGATTCTGTATCTAACTCCCATGATCAGTATCACATGTAGGAACAAGGGAAAATTAGTTTCATTATATCTGTACACGTGTAAAGATGGTGTTAGAATTATGACTTCATAGCAAAATTGATTCGAAAAGTTTCTCCAGTGTGCCATTCGGCACGAGTTCGAGGAGAGCTTTACAAAAATCGGACGCCATGCATAATGAGTATAGTGTTCCTGTTGTAGCATTTTTACAAGTATACAAGTCACGTGGTAATGTAATGTAAACATTATCCTTGGCTTGTATACGCTGTGGTCGATATGGGACGTATACTACATCTTTGTATACTTTGCAGTGTATATGACTCAAGGGGAAAATTTTAATAAATCTCCGTTGCTAATGTTTCCCGCATCACAACTCGTTCGTGCACATGTCCAGCTCTCCATAACTATTTCATGGGCCAAAAACAGTAATTTCTGACAATGTTTCATCTCGTGTATTAAAAAAAATAAATTGTAGCAAGCTCCTAGTCTGCGTACTGTGCTCATATTCAAATCTAATCCAGAAGGAAGACTGCTTTCTGATAAAGTTAGTTTCCCCAAAATCACATGATCAGAAAATTACAGCACTCATTAAGAAAGCTATGATTACATAATGCTTCTCGAGCAAGATTATTTTGTTTGTTGGATTCTGAATGATAAAAGTCTTCCACACATAATACATTTCCTATACACTTTCATGGATTTAGAAAACTCTAACAGGGCCAAGTACCATGAGTCAAAAACATTCCAGGAGTACAGCCGTCTATATCTTCTGTACAATTTTGCAGGCAACAATTACGATCCACAAGAATAGGGGAGAGGAATACGATGATGTTGAGGTCCCATACTCGTTGACAGGGAGTAGGGGACGATGCGGGAGACCCGCACCGCAGTACTAGGCAAGGTCCTAGAGGAGGTGGTTTGCCATTGCCTTCCTCCGACCGTAATGGGGATGAATGATGATGATGAGGGCGACACAACAACACCCAGTCATCTCGAGGCAGGTGAAAATCCTGACCCCGTCGGGAATCGAACCCGGGACCCTGTACTCGGTTAGCGAGAACGCTACCGCGAGACCACGAGCTGCGGACGGAGTAGAATACAGTACAAAACAAATGGGTTGCTTTGAAAGATGAAATAGTGAACGTAACAGAGGATCAAATATGAAAAAAGACAAGGCCAGGTAGAAATATTTCGATAAAACAGGCGATATTGAATTTAATCGATGAAAGGACAAAATATAAAAATTCAGCAAATGAAGCAGGTGAAAGGGAAGACAAATGTCTAAAAAATTAGATTCACAGGAAGTGCAAAACTGACTACGCAGGAATGGCTAGAGGAGAAATGTAAGGATTTAGAAGCATATATCACTAGGGGAAAGATAGATACCGCCTACAGGAAAAATAAAGAAGTCTTTGGAGAAAACACAAGCAGCTGAACATCAAGAGCTCAGATGGAAAATCAGTTCCAAGCAAAGAGGAAAATATGAAAGGTGGAAGGAGTATACAGATGATTTATAGAAGGGAGATGAACTTGCAAGCAACATTATACAAACAGAAGAGGACGCAGGTGAAAATGAGATGGGCGACGTGATACTGCGAGAAGAATTTGACAGAACTCTTAAAGATCTAAGCCTAAACAAGGCCTGAGAGGTAGACAATATGTAATGTCTCGATGTAATGTCTCTTGCAGCGGTCTCTCCGCGATATTTTCAGAAATTTTATAAATTATATAACTCAGTACATATCTCGAAATATCTCTTCTTATCTTACCGATTCCTAAACTTTAATATACGATGATTATCAATGCAAAGTAGTTTCAAGCCCTATTATTCCTTGGAGCGTGCATTTACTCCATGGAATAGCTTCTCTGATATCTATGTTTTCTCTTATGAAAAGAATGATTGAGATCTTGCCGATTAGCCGCGAAAGAACGAAGATGTGTATGTATGTATTGTTGAGCTAGTCGCCATCTTGATGAGATTCTGTATGAGAAGGAATTTAATACATGAACTAAACTAAAGTAAGTGTGTTCGCGTATTATTTAACTGATTATTGACAGTGTCTGCTTACTACGCTGTGTTGCACGGGATCAGTGGGGAACGTCTGATTTACACTGGACGAACCTGCCGTTTTGTACGCTCAAGATATCCAGTTTATTACTTTCAATAAATGGGCTAACACGGTCTTACCAGCAGATCTCCGGTCTTCCCCATGTGATCACCGAAAGTTAATAATTATTACAAATGTTTTCAGGTGATCGACTGACAATTTTCGTCGCACCGAGACTTCGAAATTGCTTCACTGCCTGATGGAATTTAAGTTAAGCTCAATTTAATCAGGATAGAACAGTATTGCACTGTGTGAATGTGATAAGCCTGCTTTGTGAATGAAAATTCCCTTAATATACGCATGTTTTTTACTATCCTGATCAGTGAAGCTAAATCAGGCCGGTGTGAGAGAGGTTTTAAATTTCAGTCCACACGTGAACTACTGATAGCTTTGGGAGAGCCAGCCATGACAAAACTCTTCCAACATGTGTGCAAGATATTTGAGATTAGCGAAATACCCTCAGACTTCAAACAAAATATAATAATTTCTATTTCAAAGAAAGCAGGTACTGACTGGAGTGAATATTACCAAAGTATCAGATTAATACGTCATTTTGCAAAAAACTAACACGAATTCTTTACAGAAGAATGGAAAAACTGGTAGAAGCCGACCTCGAGGAAGATCAGTTTGGATTCTGGAGAAACGCAGGAACACGCAAGGCAGTACTGACCCTACGACTTCTCTTAGAAGATAGGTTAAGGAAAGGCAAACCTATGCTTATAAGGAAAGGCAAACCTATGCTTATCGCGTTTGTAGACTTAGAGAAATCTTTTGACAGTACTGACTGGAATATTTCCTTTGAAGTTCTGGAGGCAACAAGGGTAAAATACAGGGAGCGAAAGTCTATTTAAAACTTATGCAGAAACCAGACGGCAGTTATTAGAGTCAAGGAGTGTGAAAGGGAAGCAGTGGTTGAGAACGGAGTGAGACAGGATTGTAGCCACTCCTCGACGTTATTCAGTCTGTACACTGAGCAAGCAGTAGAGGAAACAAAAGAAAAATTTGAGTAGGAAGTACAGTCCACAGAAAAGAAATGAAAACTTTGAGGTTTGCCGATGACATTGTAATTTTGTCAGAGACAGCAAAGGTCTTGGAAGGCAGCTGAACAGAATGAACAGTGTCTTGAAAGGAGGATATAAGATGAACATCAACAAAAGCAAAACAAGGATAATGGAATGTAGTCGAATAAATCAGGTGATAGAGTATTGTGAAGGTGGTTCGATGAACCCTCTGCCAAGCGCTTAAATGTTATTTGCACAGCATTCATGTACGTGTGGACGCTGAGAGAATTAGTAGTAGAAATTGAGTGTGTCGGTGAAACTACATGGGCGGAGGTCTAGATGAAGTCAAGCTGGATGTTTTTATCGGCCACACTAGACTGCCGTGTCAGCCATTCAAAGCAAGTCTACGCTCAGTGGCGCAGAAATACCCAGATCGTACTATATTAGCTGGAGGTGACTTTGACCTATCGAGTACAGACTGGGACATTTATAAAATGATTGCGAGGGGTACGGGTAAGCAGTCTTGTGAACTACTTTTGAACATATTTTCCGAAAACTGTCTTGAACATATAGACAACTCACACGCAATGCAAATATTTTAGACCTTGTGCTTACAAACAGGCCTGACCTTATCTACGGTGTCAGCACAGAGGCAAGGATTAGTGATCATGATGTAATCATAGTGACAATGGGTACTGAAAGTTCATAAATCAATCAAGAAGGCTAGGAGAGTATTTCAGTATAATGGGCGTAGAGGAATTATGGGCAAAGTTTAAACGGATTCTAAATCGTGCGGCCTAGGGGGCCTTGCCACGGTTCGCGCGGCGCCCCCCGTCGGAGGTTCGAGTCCTCCCTTGGGCTTGGGTGTGTATGTTGTCCTTAGCGTAAGTTCGTTTAAGTTAGATTAAGTAGTGTGTAAACCTAGGGACCGATGACCTCAGCAGTTTGGTCCCACGGGAACTTACCATAAATTTCCAACATTTCTAAATCGCGCTCTGGAGAAGTACCGGGTGATCAAAAAGTCAGTATAAATTTGAAAACTTAATAAACCATGGAATAATGTAGATAGAGAGGTAACAATTGACACACATGCTTGGAATGACATGGGGTTTTATTAGAACAAAAAAAAAAAAAAAACAAAGTTCACAAAATGTCCGACAGATGGCGCTGGACAGCAAAGCGTCAGTGACTGCGCATGACAATCGTGTATAAAAGGAGCTGTAATGAGAGAGAGAGAGAACCAGATGCGCCAGCAGTCGCAGCATGTTGACGTCACCTGAAAAGGCGCTTTTAGTGAAGCTGTATTATCAGAATGGGGAATGTGCTAGTTCAGCGTTGCGATCCTATCGCCATAGGAAGGGGATTCGAACGGGCGAAGATCCGTTGACAAATGCAGCTGTGGGGAGAATGATTTCGAAGTTCGAGGCCACGGGTTGTTTAGACGATAGACCCCGTAGTGGCCGACCGAGCACAAGGCGTAATGCTGCTGAGACAGTTCAGGAAGAAATGGATACTGTAGCGGGTTCGTCTATGCACGGGGGAGTCAGCGCTCGTGCAGTCGCACGTCGCACCGACATTCCGTACACTACTGTTTGGTTGGCACTGAAGCGTACCCTCCGATGCTATCCGTACAAAATCCATCGGCATCATGCACTGTTACCTGGCGATTTAGTAAAGTGGAGGGCAATTGCGGTGTGGGCGTTTCAAAAGATGGCGGAAGATGACGATTGGTTGAGTAACGTGTTGTGGACCGACGAAGCTCATTTCACGCTCCGAGGGTCTGTCAACGCCCACAACTGCAGAATTTGGGTTACCGAAAATCCTAGAACTGTCGTGGAAACTCCATTGCACGACGAGAAAGTCACGGTATGGGTTGGATTTACCACATCTACCGTTATCGGGCCTTTTTTTCTTCGAGGAAATGCGTGATTCTGGCTTTGTAATTGCTACCATGACGGGTGAAAGGTACGCCGATACGTTACAGAATCGCATCATCCCCAGCGTGGCTGATAAACACCTGCTGGAACTTACGATGTTTATGCAGGATGGCGCTCCACCCCATATTGCTAGACGCGTGAAAGATCTCTTGCGCGCGACGTTTGGTGATAATCGCGTGCTCAGCCGCCACTTTCGTCATGCTTGACCTCCCAGGTCCCCAGACCTCAGTCCGTGCGATTATTGGCTTTGGGGTTACCTGAAGTCGCAAGTGTATCGTGATCGACCGACATCTCTAGGGATGCTGAAGGACAACATTCGACGTCAATGCCTCACCATAACTCCGGACATGCTTTACAGTGCTCTTCACAACATTATTCCTCGACTACAGCTATTGTTGAGGACTGATGGTGGACATATTGAGCATTTCCTGTAAAGAACATCATCTTTGCTTTGTCTTACTTTGTTATGCTAATTATTGCTATTCTGATCAGATGAAGCGCCATCTGTCGGACATTTTTTGTATTTATTTGGTTCTAATAAAACACCATGTCATTCCAAGCATGTGTGTCAATTTGTACCTCTCTATTACATTATTGAGTGATTTATTCAGTTTTCAAATTTATACTGACTTTTTGATCACCCGGTATGTGTCGAATAAATGGATCAAGGACGGAAAAGACCCACTGTAGTCTAATAAGAAATTCGGAAAACGCTGAGAAAGAAAAGAATTTTGAACAGAGAACGCGCAAATGACGACAGGCGAAAGTTAGTTGAAATTCGTGTATCTGTAGAAAGATTGATGCGCACAGCATACAACAACTACCACCGTCATACCTTAGCAAAAGATTTCGCCGAGAACCCGAGCAAATTATGCTCATATGTTAAATCGCTAAGAGGGTATAAAACTTCTATCCAATCGCTCGCTGACGTATTTGATGTGGCAATAGAAGACAGCAACAGTAAAGATAAAGTTCTAAAGCTCATCTTTAAGACATCATTCACGCAGGAGCTTCGTATAAATTAACGTCGTTTGACTGTCGCACAGATTCCCTTTTGGAGGCCGTAATAATAGGCATCTCTGATCGCTGGCGTAGAGATGCAACTGATAGAGGTGAAAACAAACAGGTCTCCAGGTCCGAATGGAATCCCAGTTCGGGTTTACAACGAGTAGGCGTACTCTACGGCATTGGGCCACTACTTAGTTTGCATTTATCACGAATCTCTCGGCCATCGAAAAGTCCCAAGCGACTGGTGACTCCTGCATATTAGATAAGTGAAAGAGATGGACCCAGAGACGGACCAGAAATTACAGATCAATATCCTGAACATCGGTTTTTTGGAGAATTCTTGAACATATCCTCAGTTATGATGTAATAAATTTCTTTGAGACGGAAAAACTCTTGTCCGAAATTCAGCGCGCATTGAGAAAGCATCGCTCGTGTGAAACTCAGCTTACCCTTTCCTCTTCTACGAAGCATGGATGAATGGCAACGGGCAAATTCTATATTTGTAGATTTGCGAAAAGCGCTTGACACGGTGCCCCATTGCAGACTGTTAATGTAGGTCCAAGCATACGGTGTAGGTTCCCAGATACGCCAGTGGCTCCAAGACTTCGTAAGAAACAGGACCCCGTACGTTGCCCTCGAAAGCGAGTGTTCACTAGAGACAAGGGTATTGTCAGGAGTGCCCCAGGGAAGTGTGGTACGACATGTTATCCTCTATATACATAAATGATCTGACGGATAGCGTGAGCATCAATCTGCGACTGTTTGCTGATGATGCTGTAGTATGTGGGAAAATATCATCGTTGAGTGACTGTAGAAGGATATAGAATGTCAAAGAAAAATTCCATAGGGTGTGATGAATGGCAGCTAGCTATAAATGTAGGAAACAAAAGTTAATGCAGATGAGAAGGAAAAACAGTCCCATAATGTTCGAAGAGGGGCCTACAGTATTAGTGTGCTGCTTGATGCAGGCACGTCGATTAGATATCTAGGAATAACGCTGCAAAGCGATGATGATAACGTTGGTTTGTGGCGCGCTGAACATCGTGGTCATCAGCGGCCGTACAAACTCCCTATCTTTCCACGTCTCGAATAATGATGAGATGATGAGGACAACACAAACACCCAGTCCCCTGGGGGAAAAAAACCCAGACACGGCCGGGAATCGAACTCGAGACCCCATGATCTAGAGAGCGCAACGCTAGCCACTAGACCACAAGCTGCGGACGCAAAACAATATGACATGGAATGAGAATGTAAGGACTTTAGTAGGGAATGAAAATGGTCGCCTTAGGTTTATTGAGAAAATTTTAGGTTAGACTGGGTCATCTCTAAAGGAGACCGCTTATAACATACTAGTGCAACCTATTCTTGAATACCGTTTGCGCGTTTGGAATCCCCATCAGGTCAGATTAAAGGAAGATACCGAAACAATTCACACGCCGGCCGCTATGTTTGTTTCCGGTAGGTTCAATCAACGCGCAAATCCACTAGGCAGAACGCATCTCGAGGTTGACAGTAAATCACATGACGGATCCGCCAATCCGCGGCCGCCTCGAGTACACCACTTCTGGTGCACGCACAAGTAGCGTCGCCACAGAGCCAGCATAAAAAGCTGCCGCAACGAGGCTGAAGAGCACCTCTAGATTCTTCACATAATAGTGGTTCTTGAAACATTGTAATTAAATGTTCACGGGATAATAAGCGTATATTTTCAAGCATCTGCCACGATTCATGCTTTCCTACATTTCCATGACACATCCATGAGTCAAACAAATCTGTGGCCGTTCGTACCGCCCTTCTTCGTATAGTTTTAATATCCCCTATTAATCCTTCATGGTATGGGCTCTACCTACTTGCGTAATCTGAAAAGTTGGGATGCCCACGTGATTGCACTTTCGACAACAATCGTGCCAATGAAATAAAGTTTGCCACCTGCCTTACCTATGATTTAGCCTATGTGATCATTCCATTTCATGGCACTACCGATTTGTTGATTATCCAAAGACTCTACTTTGGGCACTTTGTTACACACTCCATTCGTAAATAGTTCGTAATACCACTTTCAAAAATAGAGAATCTTATTTTTCAGATGAGTCCATTATGTTTACTAAAGGGAACTGTGTAGTTCGTTTCCAATTACATACTCTATAAAAACAAAAACACCAAATTACAAGAGAAGAAACGAATTTCATCACTGAGCTAAAATCTTATACTAAATTTATAAAAGTGTGATTGTCATATAGCACGAAAAAATCATTTACATCTGCTGAATAGATGCATGAGTTACAGTTGTTACTTGCTTGCCTATTACTGCAGTGCGATGTTAGAGCAATGTTCAAATGCTTAAGGTAATTATGATGAGAGTGCAGAAAGCATGCCAAACGCAGTTCCTTAACATAAGCAAAATATACAAGAATAGAAATCCCCTGAGAGCAGCCAGCCTGTCTTGAGGAAATTTATACGCAGTTCCTGCTCCTATCAGTAATTACGAACGCATATGCCTCCAGTGGTTGTCTAGTGGGTGCACTATTGTGCGCCTGAGAGAATCCAAAAACTGACTACCAATACTGAATGCCAGTAGTCCATAAGATAGCACCTGAGTAGGCTAGTAGGCATTACCAGCAGCATTTCGAAGTGAAGACGCCCACAGTATGGGCTGTGTTATTGCCAAAGGAGAGCGCACCAAGTGTAGTGCTTTAAAGTTACGGCCCACATACCACACTTGATATGTCGAGTGAAGCGTATCGACAGAAAGTATCCGCGAGTGAATAGCTGCTAGACTAAAAACATAGGGCAGTTATACGTGTCATGAGACAGGCGCACTAGCTTTAACAGTCAACGTGAAAAAGATGAAAATGGTTAATACGCAAACGTAGCCAAGAATCTGAATACAGTAAAATAATAGGCAGTGTGAATTCTAATAATTCAATAAATAATGCTATGTAACGTCCCATCGACAGATATGAGCACACAAGGTTTTCTAGCTCAGTTATACAAATGAAAATGAGGGAATCTCCTTTATTCGTCAATATATTTATCGTAGAATTCACATTAACTGATTTAGACAGCTGAACGAAAACCTTAATGAGACTATCAGAAATATGGTCTGAAATACGGAAATGTTCGAAGCAACTATCTCATTTCCCATAATCAGGAGACGAAAGAATAATACAATGGCACATGGAGAAAGTTTAGCTCAGCAACAAATTCGTTACGGAGAAATCGCTGCCGTTATCAGCAAAATTAGGGCTCCAAACAGAAGGAATCAAAGTAAAACCTTGATATTCAGGAATACGCAGCTCGTTCACAAATTATGTTATTTAAAAGTTACACACAGTTTAAAGAAACAAGAGTGAATAACAGAAGCATCAAAGAAAGACTGTGTCATGATTGCAAAGTTTAATTTCTGACCTTTTTTTTAATCACAAAGCAGTTCATCTACTAAGTGATTTCGAAATCTCTTTTGTGTGACAGTATGTTAGCACCAACATTATTGTTGTAGGAAGGCATCACTCACCCATTACAGGAAAAGTGAAAGCTGCGTGTGCGACGTGAGAGAAACGCGCGTCTCCACGATGCGACGATGACACAAGGCAGCGGCCAGATGGCCTTCGTTGTAATCCCCAGATAATTGCTACGATACACGGTGACAAGTTATGTAAACTGTGTATTCCGGCAAGAAAACGAACATTAACATTTGTCGACAAGTTGACACCAATTCTCTCATCCACTGAGGCGCTGGAAGGTACACCTATCGTAAACCTGACCACTTTGTTTCCATATTGCTAGATGGTTTCCTGGGCGACAGCATCGCTCTGGAAAATGAATGAATGAATAAGCCAATTAACGTTATTGCAAGCAATCAGGCATTCAGTGTTTTCAATGTGGTACAGACCTATTCACATCTGCTTATCTGCGAGTCTACCACTCCTCAGTTACGTCTAGACTCATGTTCAGTTTCTATATGCAATAATCATTAGAATGTGCTCTCTACAATCCACCCAGAATACTCGGCTTGGAACTGATTGACAGAGTTTTTAAGGTCCTCCTGAGAGATATCGTGCCAAATTCTGTCCAGTTGGTGTGTTAGATCGTCAAACACTCGTGGTGGTTGGAGGGCCCTGCTTTGGGAGAGATCCGGCGACCTTACTGGCCAAAATACACTCCTGGAAATGGAAAAAAGAACACATTGACACCGGTGTGTCAGACCCACCATACTTGCTCCGGACACTGCGAGAGGGCTGTACAAGCAATGATCACACGCACGGCACAGCGGACACACCAGGAACCGCGGTGTTGGCCGTCGAATGGCGCTAGCTGCGCAGCATTTGTGCACCGCCGCCGTCAGTGTCAGCCAGTTTGCCGTGGCATACGGAGCTCCATCGCAGTCTTTAACACTGGTAGCATGCCGCGACAGCGTGGACGTGAACCGTATGTGCAGTTGACGGACTTTGAGCGAGGGCGTATAGTGGGCATGCGGGAGGCCGGGTGGACGTACCGCCGAATTGCTCAACACGTGGGGCGTGAGGTCTCCACAGTACATCGATGTTGTCGCCAGTGGTCGGCGGAAGGTGCACGTGCCCGTCGACCTGGGACCGGACCGCAGCGACGCACGGATGCACGCCAAGACCGTAGGATCCTACGCAGTGCCGTAGGGGACCGCACCGCCACTTCCCAGCAAATTAGTGACACTGTTGCTCCTGGGGTATCGGCGAGGACCATTCGCAACCGTCTCCATGAAGCTGGGCTACGGTCCCACACACCGTTAGGCCGTCTTCCGCTCACGCCCCAACATCGTGCAGCCCGCCTCCAGTGGTGTCGCGACAGGCGTGAATGGAGGGACGAATGGAGACGTGTCGTCTTCAGCGATGAGAGTCACTTCTGCCTTGGTGCCAATGATGGTCGTATGCGTGTTTGGCTCCGTGCAGGTGAGCGCCACAATCAGGACTGCATACGACCGAGGCACACAGGGCCAACACCCGGCATCATGGTGTGGGGAGCGATCTCCTACACTGGCCGTACACCACTGGTGATCGTCGAGGGGACACTGAATAGTGCACGGTACATCCAAACCGTCATCGAACCCATCGTTCTACCATTCCTAGACCGGCAAGGGAACTTGCTGTTCCAACAGGACAATGCACGTCCGCATGTATCCCGTGCCACCCAACGTGCTCTAGAAGGTGTAAGTCAACTACCCTGGCCAGCAAGATCTCCGGATCTGTCCCCCATTGAGTATGTTTGGGACTGGATGAAGCGTCGTCTCACGCGGTCTGCGCGTCCAGCACGAACGCTGGTCCAACTGAGGTGCCAGGTGGAAATGGCATAGCAAGCCGTTCCACAGGACTACATCCAGCGTCTCTACGATCGTCTCCATGGGAGAATAGCAGCCTGCATTGCTGCGAAAGGTGGATATACACTGTACTAGTGCCGACATTGTGCATGCTCTGTTGCCTGTGTCTATGTGCCTGTGGTTCTGTCAGTGTGATCATGTGATGTATCTGACCCCAGGAATGTGTCACTAAAGTTTCCCCTTCCTGGGACAATGAATTCACGGTGTTCTTATTTCAATTTCCAGGAGTGTAGGTTTTGGTAAGCACGAAGACAAACAGTAGAAACTCTCGCCGTGCGCAAGCGGGTATTATCTTGCTGAAGTGTAAGCCCAGGATGGCTTGCCATGATGGGCAACAAAACGGGGTGTAGAATATAGTCAGCGTATAGCGGCGCTGTAAGGGTGCCGCATATGACAGCCAAAGGGAGCCTGCCATTTAAAAAAAAGAAAAAAATCACCTCAGTCAATCATTCCTGATTGTCGGGCCATATGGCGGGCGACAGTCAAGTTGGTATTCCACCGCTGTCTAGGGCATCTCTAGACGCGTCTTCGCCCTGGGATCTCATTGACTGGAGTAGAATTGTCTTGAGTGATGAGTCCCGCTTCGAAATGAGACCCGATGAACAGCAAAGATGGCGTTAAATCACTACATCCACAATGGCAGTTCTGCGTTATCAAGTTGTGTCATGCGTCGAATTCAATAGGAAACGTTTTAATTTGAATATATTTCAGTCAAGAAAGACGAAAAATAGTCTACCAGCTCGAAAAATTACTCGTTTCACACCTATCATGGGCTTGCACAACCCATGTAACACTGTATAGGGTGCAAAATAGGTGGCCCAATACACTATTAAGCAGTCACTCCCATTTTCAAAAACTGCACTGATTTGATGCACGCAGTTATGGGCCTACATCCCTAACATCGACTGGTTGGTTACAGAATAAGTGCGCTTTTTGTATTTGCCCGCCATTTGAACTTAACGTTACATTGGCTGTGACAGCAGCGCTATCACCAACGGTGCAGTAGTGGCTGAAATTGGAACTACTATCCTGCACTTCGTGTTAGGGAGCTGAATCAGCAGTACGTGTGAGGTGGATTGTGGCTCTGGTGGTGGCACAACAGTCCTAACACTCCACTAAGAACCTTTGGTGGCGCCAGCTGCAGCAGCATCTACATCTACATCTACATCTACATGATTACTCTGCAATTCACATTTATGTCCTTGGCAGAGGGTTCATCGAACCACAATCATACTATCTCCCTACCATTCCACTCCCGAACAGCGCGCGGGAAAAACGAACACCTAAACCTTTCTGTTCGAGCTCTGATTTCTCTTATTTTATTTTGATGATCATTCCTACCTATGTAGGTTGGGCTCAACAAAATATTATCGCATTCGGAAGAGAAAGTTGGTGACTGAAATTTCGTAAATAGATCTCGCCGCGACGAAAAACGTCTTTGCTTTAATGATTTCCATCCCAACTCGCGTATCATATCTGCCACACTCTCTCCTCTATTACGTGATAATACAAAACGAGCTGCCCTTTTTTGCACCCTTTCGATGTCCTCCGTCAATCCCACCTGGTAAGGATCCCACACTGTATAAGGATCCCACCGCCCAATATTCTAACAGAGGACGAACGATTGTAGTGTAAGCTGTCTCTATAGTGGACTTGTTGCATCTTCTAAGTGTCCTGCCAATGAAACGCAATCTTTGGCTCACCTTCCCCACAATATTATCTATGTGGTCTTTCCAACTGAAGTTTGTTCGTAATTTTAACACCCAGGTACTTAGTTGAATTGACAGCCTTGAGAGTTGTACTATTTATCGAGTAATCGAATACCAACGGATTTCTTTTGGAGCTCATGTGGATCACCTCACACTTTTCGTTTTTTAGCGTCAACTGCCACCTGCCACACCATACAGCAATCTTTTCTAAATCGCTTTGCAACTGATACTGGTATTCGGATGACCTTACTAGACGGTAAATTACAGCATCATCTGCGAACAACCTAAGAGAACTTCTCAGAGTGTCACCCAGGTCATTTATATAGATCAGGAACAGTAGAGGTCCCAGGACGCTTCCCTGGGGAACACCTGACATCACTTCAGTTTTACTCGATGATTTGCCGTCTATTACTACGAACTGAGACCTTCCTGACAGGAAATCACGAATCCAGTCGCACAAATGAGACGATACCCCATAGGCCCGCAGCTTGATTAGAAGTCGCTTATGAGGAACGGTGTCAAAAGCTTTCCGGAAATCTAGAAATACGGAATCAACTTGAGATCCCCTGTCGATAGCGGTCATTACTTCGTGCGAATAAAGGGCTAGCTGCGTTGCACAAGAACGATGTTTTCTGAAACCATGCTGATTACGTATCAATAGATCGTTCCCTTCGAGGTGATTCATAATGTTTGAATACAGTATATGCTCCAAAACCCTACTGCAAACCGACGTCAATGATATAAGTCTGTAGTTAGATGGATTACTCCTACTACCCTTCTTAAACACTGGTGCGACGGCGCAATTTTCCAATCTGCAGGTACAGATCTATCGGTGAGCGAGCGGTTGTATATGATTTCTAGGTAAGGAGCTATTGTATCAGCGTAATCTGAAAGGAACCTAATCGGTATACAATTTGGACCTGAAGACTTGCCCCTATCAAGCGATTTGAGTTGCTTCGCAACCCATAAGGTATGTACGTCTAAGAAACTCATGCTAGCAGATGTTCGTGTTTCAAATTCTGGAATATTCCATTCGTCTTCCCTGGTGAAGGAATTTCGGAAAACTGCGTTCAGTAACACCGCTTTAGCGGCACAGTCGTCGGTAACAGTACCATCGGCACTGCGCACCGAAGGTATTGGCTGCGTCTTGCCGCTTGTGTACTTTACATACGACAAGAATTTCTTCGGATTTTCTACCAAATTTCGAGACAATGTTTCATTGTGGAACCTATTAAAGGCATCTCGCATTGAAGTCCGTGCCAAATTTCGCGCGTCTGTAAATTTTAGCCAATCTTCGAGATTTCGCGTTTTTCTGAACTTCGCATGCTTTTTCCGTTGCCTCTGCAACAGCGTTCGGACCTGTTTTGTGTACCATTGGGGATCAGTTCCAATTCTTACCAATTTATGAGGTATGAATCTCTCAATTGCTGTTGCTACTATATCTTTGAATTTGAGCCACATCTCGTCTACATTTGCATAGTCAGTTCGGAAGGAATGGAGATTGTCTCTTAGGAAGGCTTCTAGTGACACTTTATCCGCTTTTTTAAATAAAATTATTTTGCGTTTGTTTCTGGTGGATTTGGAAGAAACAGTATTGAGCCTAGCTACAATGACCTTGCGATCACTAATCCCTGTATCAGTCATGATGCTCTCTATTAGCTCTGGATTGTTTGTGGCTAAGAGGTCAATGTGTTTTCGCAACTATTTACAATTCGCGTGGGTTCGTGGACTAACTGCTCGAAATAATTTTCGGAGAAAGCATTTAGGACAATCTCGGAAGATGTTTTCTGCCTACCATCGGTTTTGAACAAGTATTTTTGCCAACATATCGAGGGAAGGTTGAAGTCCCCACCAACTATAATCGTATGAGTAGGGTATTTATTTGTTACGTGACTCAAATTTTCTCTGAACTGTTCAGCAACTATATCATCTGAGTCTGGGGGTCGGTAGAAGGAGCCAATTATTAACTTAGTTCGGTTGCTAAGTATAACCTCCACCCATACCAATTCGCACGGAGTATCTACTTCAACTTCACTACAAGACAAACCACTACTGACAGACACGAACACTCCACCACCAACTCTGCCTAATCTATCTTTCCTGAACACCGTCTGAGACTTCGTAAAAATTTCTGCAGAACTTATTTCAGGCTCTAGCCAGCTTTCTGTACCTATAACGATTTCAGCTTCTGTGCTTGCTATTAGCGCTTGAAGCTCAGGGACTTTCCCAGCTCAACTACAACAATTTACAACTACAATTCCGACTGTTCCTTGATCCAAGCACGTCCTGTATTTGCCATGCACCCTTTGAGATTGCAGCCCGTCCCGTACTTTCCCGAGGCCTTCTAACCTAAAAAAACCGCCCAGTCCACGCCACACAGCCTCCGCTACCCGTGTAGCCGCCAGCTGAGTGTAGTGAACTCCTGACCTATTCAGCGGAACCCGAAACCCCACCACTCTATGGCGCAAGTCAAGGAATCTGCAGCCAACACGGTCGCAAAATCGTCTGAGCCTCTGATTCAGACCTTCCACCCGGTTCTGCACCAAAGGTCCGCAGTCGGTTCTGTCAACGATGCTGCAGATGGTAAGCTCTGCCTTCATCTCGTAAGCAAGACCGGCAGCCTTCACCAAATCAGATAGCCGCTGGAATCCAGAGAGAATTTCCTCAGATCCAAAGCGACACACGTCATTAGTGCCGACATGTGCCACCACCTGCTGGCTGCACCCCGTGCTCTTCATGGCATCCGGAAGGACCCTTTCCACATCAGGAATGACTCCACCCGGAATGACAGTATAAGACATCGCACCAATACTCGTACCTGGTTCTGTAGATATCTGAACTTCGTGAGCAGCCTAGGACCACATTGTGTGCCTTGCGCAGGTTTCATGGCAACCATGTGCCACTGAGTTGGCAAATCTGACAACTATGCAAGCTGCGCTAGTATCCTCAGGTGCGCCATCTTGGATCACCATCTTAGATTCTAGCACCATAGATCTGTGCCAGTATCCACAGGTCCGCCATATTGGGTCACCAGATTAAATTCTTATGCCATAGGGCTCTGCCAGTATTCCCATGTCTGCTATCTTGGATTATGACTTCATAAGGTTCCACTTACAGGAAGAATTTCGGGGTTTCATGAAGATAGTTTAAACATATTAATCCAAAATGATCCACGTCAGTGTACTCGATAACTGGCAAATATGATGAACTGTGATCACTCCACCGTCGCGCGACATTTGCACGCAGTGGAGAAGGGTATAAACTCGTCTGTGTGTGTACCGCATGCTCTGAGCCAAAATCATATAAATCAGTGGGTGGATATATGTGCGTCTCTACTTGCTCGTCATCAACTAGCTCATGAACAACACCAACTATTCGAATCCTGTATCGTTACAATTCCCCACACAAAGATCTACTGTCATCCACAAAGGATAATGTTATGCATCTGGTGGAACAGTGAATTGCTTCTTTGAGGTGTAACCATCACTGCTGACAATTATTGTTAACAACTGAGACGTCTTGCAGGCGTAATCAAGAACTATGACTAGGAAGACTACATGAAGCGATACTACTCAACGATAACGCCCGCCCGCATTCTCCTAGACTGATAAAAAACACTATACAAGAGTTGGGTTAGGAGGTCATTCCGCAACAACATTAATCACCTGATCAGATTTTCACCTTTCCCTCTCTCTATCAAACAGCGATAGATGTGGTCAGCCACAGAGAAGAAAGCAAAGCTATAGTACATAGGCTTTACGTCCTCATAGGGTATAATTAAATGCGAATTAGTGGCAACGGTGTTCGAGAATAAAGCAGTCAATTTATCACGGATGGAAATTCGTTACTGAACATTAGACGTACCTTCAATCAGATGTCTAGATTCTCGTTTTATGATATTTAACAACTCGGTCCACGGTATACACTCTATGTATCTGTACCATAAGATTTCTCCTTTCTGATTTGTAAGCAGAGATTACAGTGTTTTAAATGTGTGTTACTTACGATATTATAACCTGCTCGTTACATCACAGATTTAGCCACATTTTTACATTCAACATCAGAAGTATCTAAACTTTTTCACATAATACAACAATCTTCTACTGCACATTTTAATACAATTTAGAATGGAACCGGCCATGAGTTTTAAATGTAGTACCTTTTTGTAGAGAAGATTATTATTCCGCACAAATCATTTCATACTGTTGTCACACTAAAAAAGGATAGCGCTATAAAAGAAATCCCAGACAGCTAAAAAAGAAATCCGAAACCATAAAATGAGAATGAACGCCTAATTAAATTGCAGTCTTCCATGACTTAAGTGATGAGACGAATCCTGTGTTGAATAGTACGTAATGTCAACATTTTCTGAAAACCAAAATACAGTATTACATTCATGATGACGTAAGAGGCACTGAAACGAATAGAATGCATTATCAGCAGTCAACAGCTATGTATATGCAAGATAAGCAGCTTGTAGCCTCAACTATTCATATGTTGTCTGTTTTGTTGTGATTATATTTTAATTATTTTTATATTTTTAACTATCGTGATTGAAATAAATTGTTTCTTTCTACTGTAAACATTCATCTTTGCTTTTTGATAGAGAGTGCATGCACAGATTACATCTTACCTTTGAGTATGGACCGATTCACGATTCTCTCTTTTTCCTCCGCAGTTCTGATTGTATAGTTTTTTTCTTTTGCTTCAAGTTTACCTCCTGGGTCTGCGTTCCTCGCTAAAATCACTGGAAGTTCTAACGACTGTTTTCTACGTACGTAACATAGCATCAGCTGCAGATGGAATTTCCTCGTGATATTTCAACATTGATGATAAGTTTGGTTTCTTATCAAATGTGATCTCGCTTTTTTTTCTTCAATAACCTCTCTGACTGACTCAGATTAATTTCTTCTTCTAGTAGAAATGTAGGTAGAGATTTGTCTTGCTTAAACAATCGTTAGACATTTGTTACTACAAAACAGCACTGCGTCCCGTTTTATCTTCTTTGTGTCGCTTCAAATGGAATATTATTCTAAATGTTGGCTACACGAGAAGTTTGAAAGAGGTCTTAATTAAATCATTAACAGAATTTATTGATCTTATCCTTCTCTAAATTTTAATGAGACGTTTAATTTCACACTCAGATTACTTACTAGTGTCACCTCTTTTGTTCTCTTTCTTCGTGAAGTTTTCTCTTACATTACAGTCCATAACTTTAAAAAAAATGTAAAACACAATTTGACAGTAATACAGCAAGCCGGCTGAGGAGATAAACACGTGTCACTACCAGGTGCACATTTCTTTTGTTAGTGTCAGATTCTGGTAACAAAAAGAATACAGACAAGTGAATGGCCTTTGTTTATGTTTCAGCAAGACTCATGTCCTGTATCTCTAAACCCTTTAAGAACGATCAAAGGAAAGCAGCGTGTTAAAAGCTTAACAGATAAAGTCAAGACCGATAGCGGTAGCAATCGACTTTTTCGTGACACTGGACACCCCGTGCACACGCTGTACCTCTTCCGTTCATTTGATATGTGCGCTTGATAAAACGCATCTACTTTTCCAGTTTAACATACGACACCTCCTGTGGAATTTCTTTGTCTGCCTTAACAAGCTGTGTTTCAACTCTGAGGTACCCAAATAACAAACAAATTGTTAACCATGAAAGGAAATCAAAACTCAAGACGAAACATTTCTTACGGTCAAATAAACTTAAGAATACAATATTTGACATTTTATATTGAAGATATAACCCATTACTGATATTATGGAAAAAGTATAATATGTCATTTACAACACATAGTCATTATTCTTTGATATCTGGACCACATAACGTTATTTTAAAACCTTTATTAAATATTTCATGCTAGTAAACAAAGGCTGTCTAAAATCACAGCCCAGAATTTGATAATTTGACGATAATGTGGCACTGCTAAGACCGACGGTTAGTACAGAGCTCACAAATTCTAATTTCTGCGTTCATATGGGCATACGGAAGTGACAGAATATGTTGCATCTGATGTGTGTGTGTATAATAAAATTTTTATTTGCAGTAAATTGTAGGAATAAGGAAATAAATCAGACCTAAAGTTTTATTTCCCGAAGAAACTTTTTTTCTTAGGCTTAAGCTTTACGTTTCTTTTCAGCACCATTTCGGGGCTCTTAAGTTTTTGTTTTCTTTTTACTTTACTCTGCAGATTTGAAATATTTTCAATATACTAGTATAACAGCACAACATGATGATTATCATCAGCTTACGTACCAAATGAAATAATGAAATATCCATGTGAAACTACTATATCACATTATATGAACAGAAATTCCTTATAACAGCGCGAGGGGAAGGTTTATTAGTTGATAAAATATGTAGAGATTATGCCTGTATTATATCCCACAACCACGTTAAATGTCAGATGCTATTTGAGATTCTGCAGCTCGGTGATAGGAGAAGGAAATTACCCCCCCCCCCTTTTTACACAAGTATATCACTTCTTATTGAGTTGCTCATTAGGAAATCTCATGACATGTTACTCAATATGAATTCCTTCAGCATTTTATGCAGTGTGTGAATTTTTAAAGTTTCCCGGGACGGCACACCCTCGGATAAAAGTGTTTTCAGGCTGAGTCTCAGAATACCACAATCATTTACTAATGTTTTCAGTATCATTACGATTTAAACATCGACGAGGGCGTAAAGCATCGTAATGAATATCGTAACTGGCAATAAATTATAGACATGAACACAGGAATAAAGGTTCTAACACAGTGGTCAACAAAGTGGTTATTAAGAGTTGAAACCAATCTTTTCATTTTCCTTTGGCTGTTAAAGAAGAAAAATTTGGGCATACTGTGTCGTCGATGTGGAGCCAGTAGAGACAGATGTTCTGTTTGAGAGAAGCCTGAGAAATAATTCCACCAACAAAATTTCGTAGGTTGTTCACGGATGTTCTCTGAGTACTTTGGTACAAGTGATCTGTGGTCTCCGATGCCCCTTTACGCAATAAAAATGTAACTGCGATTTATTCGGTTTGATATTCCCGTTACATTTGTTTTTATAACATACAGGACACTGAAAAGCTTCTAATATACAACACCCAAAAAGAGCATTACAAAACAGAATAATGCAGTGAACCTCAAATGCAAAACTACGCTACTGTGATTCTGTCGCTGCGATAACAGCTGAAAATAGTGTTGCTGTACCACATTTCCATTGCTTTCAGTAAATTTATCTACGTGGTTCATATTAAACAACTGTCCATCAATAAACACAAATACTGTGTATCAATGTTAACGTACAACTAATACTGCTGTAAAACAAACCCAAGACATAACGGAGCATAACTGAATGCAAGTTTGAGGGTGATGAGTAAAGTGAGCAACACTGTTGTAGTGTTGTCAACAACAAATACACTATGTGAATGGAACGAGTTTGTTTCCAAACCAGATACACAGTGCACACACTGTAGACATTTGCACTGCTGCGCAGATATTTTTAAGGCACAAGAGACACAAAAAGAAATAAAGTTAAGAAATAGAACGAAATGTAATTCCTCTGTAACTCACCACTGAAAACCACCAACATACTCAGAAAATATCCCTGAACAAACTTCTAAATACTGCGAAGTATTTCGGGGATCAACCAGATTTTATAGATAGTGATTCCTTATCGATGTTACAAACTTTCAGGACGATGGAAATGGGAAAATGCATCTACATCTACATGATTACTCTGCTATTCAGAATTAAGTGCCTGGCAGAGGGTTCAATGAACCGCCTTCAAGCTGTCGCTCTACCGTTCCACTCTCGAACGGCGCGCGGGAAATACGAGCACTTAAATTTTTCGGTGCGAGCCCTGATTTCTCTTATTTTATAGTGATGATTATTTCTCCCTATGTAGGTGAGTGCCAACAGAATGTTTTAGCAATCGGCTGAGAAAACTGGTGATTGAAATTTCATGATAAGATTCCGTCGCAACGAAAAACGCCTTTGTTTTAATGATTGCCACTCCAATTCACCTATCATGTCTGTGGCACTATCTTCCCTACTTCGCGATAATACAAAACGAGCCGCCCTCCTTTGAACTTTTTCAATATCATCCGTCAGTCCCACCTGATACGGATCCCACACCGCACAGCAATACTCCAGAATAGGGCGGACAAGTGTAGTGTAAGCAGTCTCTTTAGTAGATACGTTGCACCTTTTAAGTGTTCTGCCAATGAATCGCAGTCTTTGGCTTTCTCTACCCACAACATTATCTATGTGATCGTTCCAGCTTAGGTTATTTGTAATTGTAATCCCTAAGTATTTGCGGTAAGGGGCTTTGGTCTGGAAATGACCGAGTCGAAAGTTATAAGCAAAAATCGTTCTGATGCCTCTGACAGTTGATCTGTTTTACTGAAAGCTCTTTGCTTTCCATGTCTTGGGAGGAGGTAGTATGGACCCAAACAAGAAAAAAAAGGCCAGTAAACATGGGCTGTCGCTCTTCGCTAGTGTGAAGCACATGTATTCTGCTGAACAAGTTCCCATAGCTCTTAAGGTATGTATTTTGAAGCCCATGTTCATTAGACATTTATTCCTGTTTTGGTTCACGTTACCACGTCTGCAAGTTGATTATTCTACAATTTTGGTTCATATTACCACGTCTGAAAGTTGACTACCCTACAATTTAAGCAACAACAACATTGGTACCTGTTGTCGTATTCCGCTGTCAGAGGTATCAGAATGATTTTCGCTTACAACTTTCGACTCAGTTATTTCCAAGCCAAGTTGGCTTATCTCAAATTGATATATTTATCCTTTACCGTTATCCTTGATAGTTTGTAACATCATCACAGAATCACCCTGTATGCGCTGTCTGACGGAAAAAGTGAAGCTCACATAATACATGGTCGGATGGAAATGTAACTTCGTACACGAACACAGCATTGGTGGATATGTAAATAATGTTGTGTGACAGGTAGAATTATCAGCTCGGTGCATAAGTGTTTTTCATGATTAGTGCTGTTGGCAAGCCTGGAAGAGTATGCAAGAGACGTCCTGGAAGGCTATATAATTGACGTGAACAGCGTCATATGTTGAGTGATTACTGTGATTCGGCATAAACGTGTGACACAGCGTTATCAGAACTTGAAAGAGCTAGAAACGGACCTGACTGTGGGTCTCCATTTGGCAGGCTGGTCGACTCGAGCAGTATGCAGATCTGTGGGGGTATTCAGATGCGACAGTGGTCTGTTGTTGGACTGCATTAGACTGTGGCCACATGCACAGGGAGAATTGCCGTGTTGTACACAAAGTACTTCGTAACCCTTCACATCTGCGCCTGCCATCCGAGAAGAAGTAATGTACTCCACGCAACATTTGAAACACGTCTATTGGGAGTTTCTTACTTGAATTTCTGGAATTTGTACGTACTATGGATGTCTCAGACGCAAAGTGACAATTTTGAATCGCTTATTATTCGTGCGCAGTCTTTAGTCAGAGTAGCTGTGCCGCTGGAAGATGTGCGTATTTATGTCATCGCTGCTGGGCAACTGGGAGCGCGGGAGTTCTGTCGTTACAGTAGTAGTGAGACAGATGCCGAGCAGAGGACTCATGCAAAGTAGACGTAAAGATAAGTGCATCTGCATTTAAGTAAAATGATCTGTATTTAAACATCGTGAAACAGATGAGAAGGATTTGGTTAATGGTCTGGAATGAGAAGAGTATGAAGAGGAATGAAGGTAATACTTTTATTTATTGGTATTTTAGTCGCGTAGTTAGGCTTCATTGTTGAATAGGACATCCGTATCAGGGAAGTTTGGATTTTTCATATAAGATTGAATAATTTTCAATGTAAGCTACTTTTCATGTTTTTAATGATTTGTCTAATATCTGTAAGAGTAAGAATTTGTCAGTGTTAATGAGTGTTGTAAAGTGAATTGCAAACAAGTAATAATATATCAGATAGTTAAAAAAAGTCTGCTAAAAGAATATTTCACCTAAGAGTAGTGTCCATATCCTCGATCCAAGTCACGTTTATTTGAAGGAGTGTCTCACTTAATGATGTGTAAAAAATAGTTTACTTGTTCTCTGGAGCATTGCACTAAGCTCTCAGCAACTGTAGTTGCTAATCTGCAGCTGGCGCACAGATACAGTAGCTGCAAACACCGCGTTTCCAAGCAATTACATTATGAATCAACAATATTATGAAAAGGAAAGTTGCCACTCACTATATAGCGGAGATGCTGAATCGCAGGCACAACAAAAAGACTGTCGCAAGTAAAGCTTTCGGCCCGTAATGTCTTCGTCAGAACTAGACGACAGACAGACAGACAGACAGACACACACACACACACACACACACACACACACACACACACACACTGACGTAAACGCAACTCACGCACACAGATGTATGTGTGAGTTTCGTTTGCGTTGAGTGTGCCTGTATATGTCTGTCGTCCACTTTTGACTGAGGTCTTACGGGCCGAAAGCTTTATTCGCAACAGTCTTTTTGTTGTGCCTATCTGCGACTCAGCATTTCTGCTATATGGTGAGTGACAACTTTCCTTTTCGTAATAGTGTTACATTCCATCCTGGATTTTCCATTGCTTAACATCATGAGGTAAGATATTTTCATTTTAGGATCAGTTTGCTTCGAAACTTGTCAACGCATGGGGACCATTTTATGAACAGCATTATTAGCCAGATCATTCATGCACAGGGTCCACTTTGTTTAATTAAAGAGGTTTATAGTGAAGTTCAGCATTTAATCAGTTTGCACATTTTGTCAGAAAGATTATAAAACGGGCCAAATTCATGTTGCATTCTCGCAGGCATTTGTATTTTTTTTCTTTCGCTATTGGAAAAGCACGAAGTCACCCAAAACTAGACAACAGCATAGTTACAACGAAGCCAGTACGAGTTCAAAAAAATCAAACAAAAAAATTTTTTAAAAGAAACTTTCACATCCTGTGTCGACTAGCACCATTGGTCAGAGAACAGCAGCAAACGTACTGGCAATTACCTTCCCATGCACAGACTGCTGTTAACACCAGAACACAAATGGCTGCGTTTAGAGTAGTGCCGTAACTGGGAAGGATAGACTGCTGGTAACTGGTGTCTTATGGTATTCAGCGATGAATCACGGTTCTACACTACCCCTGATGACCATCGCCGGTGAGTATGGCGGCGACGTCTGCAGAGGGAAGAATCAATGTTTTGGTGTTACTTCCGGCGTAAAATAGTGAGGGGGGTCCACTGGGTATGAGTTCCAGCCACATTTTTAGTGACTGAGGGAACTGTGATAAAACAAACTTAGGTCACAGGCATCCTGCACCCTTATGTGCTACCTCTCATGCGACAGTACTGTGACGCCATTTTTCAACAAGACAGTTCTAACCCACACGTATCATGTCGTCCCTCTATGAACTGTGTGCGTCATGTTAACGAATTCGCGCAGCCAGTAATATCCTCAGATCTGCCTCTAATAAAATGTGTAATACTAGCTGGAACGAAGTCCGTCCCTGTGCCAGTATCTATGATATCAAGGACTTGCTACAACAGTTGTTGACCAGCTTTCCTCAGGAGAGGATACAGGTCTTCATGACAACCTTACCAACCAAATCAATGCATGTATCCAGATCAGAGGGAGAGCAACTTCATAGTGATAAGTCGGCTCATACTGCCAAGTTGTTTGTTCGTTGTTGTTGTTGTGGTCTTCAGTCCTGAGACTGGTTTGATGCAGCTCTCCATGCTACTCTATCCTGTGCAAGCTTCTTCATCTCCCAGTATCTACTGCAACCTACATCCTTCTGAATCTGCTTAGTGTATTCATCTCTTGGTCTCCCTCTACGATTTTTACCCTCCACACTGCCCTCCAATGCTAAATTTGTGATCCCTTGATGCCTCAAAACATGTCCTACCAGCCGATCCCTTCTTCTGGTCAAGTTGTGCCACAAACTTCTCTTCTCCCCAATCCTATTCAATACCTCCTCATTAGTTATGTGATCTACCCACCTTATCTTCAGCATTCTTCTGTAGCACCACAATTCGAAATCTTCTATTCTCTTCTTGTCCAAACTAGTTATCGTCCATGTTTCACTTCCATACATGGCTACACTCCATACAAATACTTTCAGAAACGACTTCCTGACACTTAAATCTATACTCGATGTTAACAAATTCCTCTTCTTGAGAAACGCTTTCCTTGCCATTGCCAGTCTACATTTTATATCCTCTCTACTTCGACCATCATCGGTTATTTTACTCCCTAAATAGCAAAACTCCTTTACTACTTTAAGTAGTTAAGTTTAAGTTTGTTCGTAATCACTGAAATAATAGCACACACCCTCTCAGCTCACGAAGTTTCACTTTGTTTCCTCCTCGCCTTCTTCTGAGTGCTTTTTTTGTGTATATATGGGCTTACAGGGTGGGGGGAAAAAACTGGCTCAGAAAATATTTTTGCCCCTTAAGGTAGGCAACCTAATTTACGTCATTCCACACCTGGGGCTGCTGATTTAAGTTGTGTTGCAGGAAATATTTTCCAAGCTAGTTTCATTTGGTCGAGAAGAAAAATCAATCTTTGTAAAAGGACAATGTAAAAAAAAAAAGAAAAAATAAACGAGGCTTATTCGAAAGCGCATCTCTTCGTTCATCTGTGTAATTAGAATCTTCTGCTGGGTATCTTTCATCATCATCTTGCTCTGCCCTGTGTATGCTGTCAGTTCTATTCTGCTCTTCGACAATGGTCTTCTTGACTCTTTAAGTGCGTGCTGAGGATTGCTGCCACAACATACTGCAAGTTTCAACTTTCCCCAAGAATGCTCAGTCAGGGTCATGTTAGCAGATATCACAGGCCATTCATTTGGTTGATTCTTGTCTCCACCAGTGAAGTGCCCAAGACGTGGGTGCAATGGTCTGAGGCGGTGGCCTGTTACAGTCCGTGTTGTTCTTCACTTCGGCCATCTGCCACATCTTTGAAGTTTTATTGTAAACTTGTTCGGAACTTAGAGATTTTCCCACATCCGCGATTGGTAACCAGGAAGGTGATTGGTCCGCGGCTCGTAATCACGTTGTCCCACACCAGCCACAGCTAGAACTGCAGTACGGCGCACGGCAACTCGTCGGCAACCATCTCAGTTGCAGCCACGGTAAGACCGCATTTGCAATGCACACTTTCAACATCGGAAATGGCGCAGAGTGAAGGGAGAGGACTTCATTCCAGTCTTCTGCTTTCAGCTACGAGCTTCACGCACTTCTATGTATGTCTTCTGCAGTCTAATTCTTGCTTCAATAGGGGATCTTTTTCCGTGTTCAGATAATCACTCACGTTTCGTTTCGTTGTTGAGTTGATTCACAGGAATTACCCGTCTGGTAATGATGGTTCTGATTCTTTCTGTATTTCTTTTGGTTCATTCACATATTGTCTGGATAAATCTCTCATTTACCATATTAATCTCTATGATTCCACAAACAATAAAGTAATTTATTAAACTGAATGCCCAGGTCCTCCAACCAAAAGCAATAGGCCCTCGCCTGACAAGTTCAGCAACTTATTATATGACATTTCCACTGGGTGCGACAATTGATTCTTCAAGTATTCTATTAACTTCATGGAGGCAATCTGTCATTTTATATGATCTGGGGTGATAGAATTAGCATCAAATCTAATCTGCATACCCACGGAGCAAGAGGTCGTATTCACAGCACACAAGGCTTCTGCCAGTGTGTTCGTCGTCCTGAAAGAAGAATCCATAACCGGATTGTTTAATGTTGGGCTGGACAATAGCTTGTGGGATCCTCTCCCAATTCTGCACAGCCTTCAAATTGCTCTCGATAACAATGAGTGGCGTCCGATACCCGTACATGATGCCGGCCCGAAACAGGACTCCCACATCTACCAGATGGAGTCATGGGACTGCATAGCTGAGATGTGCACTGCTACGTGTTCGCTTCTACACCCTTTTACGTTGATGATCAAACGTCAGACAAATACTCCACACGTCAGTGAAGAGTCTCATTTCCGATGATCAAGGTCCACTCCAGGTGTTCCTTTGCCTACTTTCTCCATGCACTACAGAGTTGAAAGTTAGTACTATTGTTCGAAACAGACGCCAATAAGCCAGTTTTATGGTATGGAGGCAATTGCGAACTGTGTAGGTCGACATAGCATTTCTAATAACTATAAAAAGGCACAAAAGGCACCACAGTTGTGTTTATTCTCCTCGGCCATTGACTGACGTCCGGGCGACCACCCATGAGGCAGATTATCAGTGTTGTGTTTCTCACAATAACCACTGAATGTCAGATTGATTTCTCTGTAATGCGCGCAAATGCGGCCAAGTGTCTGTGCTGGCAAGCTTTCTTCCTGTAAAATAACAATGTGCGCGTGGTTTAAGCTTGGAATGTCCATTGCCTCGTTGACGATTGGAGACAGAGCGCGCAATACTAAACCTCATTGAGAATGCATATTTACTTTTACAGCCATTACAAAGTTGGCTCTTCGTAAAGGTTTCATTTGATGGGAATATTGAGAAAGAGGTAACCGAGAAAAAAAGCCATGAAATGTGAAAAATCATAAGAGCGGTGAATAAACTTTGTTGAGTTATTTTTACTCCGACATTCATTTAAATTTTTCTGTGGGCAACAGATGAATCTGAAACGCGTGTACAGATTGAAAATAATAAGATACAGGGAAGTGATGCCAGGTAATTTGCCTATTAAAGTATGAAGAAAGGTAAGACGCAAGATGATGATCTTTGGATTTAAGGAAGAAAGCTGGGGGAAACGTTTTACAAATGGAATTTGTAAAATTATTTACACAATGTTTACAAAAGAAGAAAACCCCTTAAAACTGTAACATCGCTGTAATCATTCTCCTTCACAAGGGAAAAAAAATGGTTCAAATGGCTCTGAGCACTATGGGACTTACCTTCTACGGTCATCAGTCCCCTAGAACTTAGAACTACTTAAACCTAACTGACCTAAGGACATCACACACATCCATGCCCGAGGCAGCATTCGAACCTGCGACCGTAGCGGTCGCGCGGTTCCAGACTGTAGCGCCTAGAACCGCTCGGCCACTCCGGCCGGCCCCTTCACAGGAAAGGAACAGAAAAGGAAAAGAACTATAGACCTACATTTTCTGTCCATAATGTACAAAACATTCACTAAAATCATCACCAATAACATAAAAATATAGATTTCATTCAAACAAAGAAGAAAGCTGGCTACAGGAGCTGTCGTATAACTATGGATCAGTCGTGAGCTAAATAATAAGTCACAGATTTTGAGAAAGTTTTTGTTTTGTTTTCAACTAAATATGCCCCAGTAGCCCTTGACATAAAAAATGCTGCTCAATCTACTCGTAATTAGTATAATCAAGAATATGTATCTCAATACTACAACTGCCATTACATTCGTATAAACTCTAACATGTCAGTAAGAACTTAAAAGAGAAAATTTGGAAGTAGCTTAAAATCACTTATGATAAGAATACAAGAAAGTAATACAAATTAACAATGAAATCAGAGTATGAGTTTTTGTATTTGGGACTGTTGACGCTGACTCTGTGGAGAGGGTAACAAGAGTAAAAGAAGCTTGGACTGCTATTGGTAAGCTAAATAGGATTTTAAAAACTAAGTATCCATTGTGAAGGGTTTTCACAATGCACATTACTAGTTTGAAGCACGGCAGTGAAACATGTGATTTTAATGTGAAAATCTTTCAAAAACTGAGGGTGCTCAGCAGATGTTGGGAATTACTGTGCAAGTCGGGAAGACGTAAATGGATCAGTAAACAGACTGAAGTGGGATACGTAATTATGAACATAATGAAAATGATATGGAAATGGGCAAGACATGTACCCAGACAAATATGTCGTAGGTGCAGCGAAGAAGTTCTTTTTTGGGTTCCAAGAGATAAGAGAAGGCCGAGACGATTACCTAATGGTAGATGTTTGAAATGTGGTGATGACGATGTATTAAAAAATGGTGACTGACCCTACAAGAACAACAACCTAGCTATTTGGCAGGATTATAACCATGTTTAAAAAAAAACTTTAAAAAAAGTAGTGGTAGAGTTCACAATTGTGTAAGATACAAACTTGACTTCGGCTTATATGAGGCAAATATTACATCTTTATTTAAATTATATAACTGTCAGAGAAATCTTTTTACGTGCACGTGGCATAAATGGTTAATTTTCACGAGACCTACGTGGTTACTGCCGCCATAAAGAGTTAGTCTCGTAAGTCTGTTGGCGAGCACGGTGAAGTCCGCAGACGACAACAGACAAGAAAATAACGGGCGGGAGGCACGGTGCACGCACTGACACGCATAGCTCCTAACAGGCGCGCGTGCGCGCACGCACGAACCCGCCTGACGGTCTCGCTACCACTAAGCGCCAGCCACAGAGTAGTAACAAGCGAGACTAGTAACCTGAGACCTGTGGGAGACCCTGCCAATTATACTTCCCGGTCTTCCACCACCTTCCTGACGTAAAAAACGACCCAAAGTCACTAAGGAGCGTGAAGTTTATTGCTATTCACAGCAACGAGAGCGCTTCACTGATCTACGACGCCTGTAAAACTGATTAAAGATGTTAAATGCAGAATGGAGTCATACTTTTCGAGTAACACAATATCATCATAGCTAGCACATACTATAGCTAAGACTAATGGAACCGCTGTCGCGAGGGTCGGAGTTCAAATAACCGTCTGGAAGTTACGATTTACATTTTCCTTAATTTCCTAAACCCATTAAGGCGAAAGCCTGAATGGTAACTTTGAAAATTCAACAACCGAATTCCTGCATCATCCTTGTCTGTCCAAGATGGAGACGAAATGCTAACGCCCTCTTCGTTTATGGGACGTTAAGTTCTAGTCTAATTCTTTGTGAGTGGTAATGTGCTTCTAACTTCCAGAGTTTGAATGTGATCTTCATCAGAATGTAAAGTCGTCCTATGAACCAGATCATACTGCTAACCAGGAATTAGGACACCTACAATTAGTACGGAGATTTTACATAATACAAGGTAAAATAAATATGAAATCTATTATTTTATTCATAATTTTGTGAATGTCAACAGTTGTTCTTCGTGAGCGAACGCAAACTTTATGTACTGTAATTCGATGACATTTTTGACGCAAACATTCAGAACACACTCCTTTGATTTTAAAAAAGAAGGGGCAAGCTTGGGTGTGGTATTTGTCGGCCGGCCGCTGTTGCCGAGCGGTTCTAGGCGCTACAGTCTGGAACCGCGCGACTGCTACGGTCGCAGGTTCGAATCCTGCCTCGGGCCTGGATGTGTGTGATGTCCTTAGGTTAGTTAGGTTTAAGTAGTTCTAAGTTCTAGGGGACTGATGACCACAGCAGTTAAGTCCCATAGTGCTCAGAGACATTTGGTATTTGTCGCTATAGCCACTGGAGGGTGTGTTCCTTGTGAAGCTGCAATATTTATCCCCTACCAACAAACTGTTTATCATTCTGACCACTGTGACAAAAAGTGTAGATTAATTCATAACCAAAACATCGGCGATGCAGGCTTATTACATTTTAAAAGTGTGCTGCTTTATAGTTTGCCACGTAAAGCAGTTTTAGACAGGTTTCTTAGCACCAATCATGGTGTTGTAAAGCAATGTTGTTTTCAGTTATGCTCTGAAATGAGAAGCGTAGGTTGGAATAGCTGAAAATTAAGTATATTTAGTTCAGGGACGGTAGGAGGCAATTTAAGGACGTCCTCTGTTTTTAACACGATATTATGGACTATTAGGGCTGAATAAACGAGATTAAGTACGTTATGCCACAGATTTTGTGTTAATGTGCTAATAAAATTAATATATAACTGGTTTTACGGTCGGAAGAAGAAAGAAAATAGGGCCATAACTAAAGAAAGGTGGGCTAATGCTAAGAAGATCGCGGCGTTCACAAACTCTGAAGAACTTTCGTTTCTCGGGGAGCTGGACAATTAAAATTACTGGAAACTTAGAGAGACATTTCTCAATTTTTTCGATTTTAGTATCTGTTACTATTTACATTTTTCCCGTAGCTCTCAGACCAGTGAAAGACCTCGTTTCAACAGCTGTTTCTGGGTGCTTTTATCTCTTGGTGCTTTAGCAAAATTGAGTCATTAAAAGAGATGATCGTACAAAATTGTTAGAGGTGGTAAAGTTTATTACTAAAGTACACGAAAAAATTAAAACCAAGCGAGGTGGCGCAGTGGTTAACATATTGGCTCGCATTCGGGAGGACGACGGCTCAATAGCGCGTCCGGCCATCCTGATTTAGGTTTTCCGTGATTTCCCAAAACCACACCAGGCAAATGCTAGGATTGTTCCTTTGAAAGGGCACGGCCGCCTTTCTTCTCCGTCCTTCCCTAATCCGATGAGACCGATGAGCTCGCTGTTTGGTCTCTTCCGCCAAACAACCCAACCCAACAAAATTAAAAGTCATTGTCAGAGCAGTGTGCTTATCGAGAGTTTCGGCGTATTGATTAAATTTACCTAGCAGACAGTAAACACAATATGAAGAATCGACTCAAATAAGACTATCTGAGCTAACTAGCGTATCTGATGCTTTATTACTGCTCTGCATAGCATCTTCGCATAATATGACTTTATGGCTTCACAAAAGTCACTGTAGACTTAGAGAATGTATGTATCTAGGTTGGTGGCTTACTACGCACACCGATATGAAGGGCTCATAAGATCTCAGTGATGTATTCACCGAACGCAGCTGCTGGTTCAAAAATGGTTCAAATGGCTCTGAGCACTATGGGACTCAACATCTTAGGTCATAGGTGGCTGGCTCTGAGCACTATGGGACTCAACATCTTAGGTCATAAGTCCCCTAGAACTTAGAACTACTTAAACCTAACTAACCTAAGGACATCACACACACCCATGCCCGAGGCAGGATTCGAACCTGCGACCGTAGCAGTCCCGCGGTTCCGGACTGCAGCGCCAGAACCGCTAGACCACCGCGGCCGGCAGGTCATAGGTCCCCTAGAACTTAGAACTACTTAAACCTAACTAACCTAAGGACATCACACACACCCATGCCCGAGGCAGGATTTGAACCTGCGACCGTAGCAGTCCCGCGGTTCCGGACTGCAGCGCCAGAACCGCTAGACCACCGCGGCCGGCACTGCTGCTGGCATCGACTGATCGCAGCAGACGCCACATCTTTGCTAGCTGGGCGGCATAACGTTCCTAAGCGACAGCAGGGCTAACGATGACTTTTGATATTGCAGGCAGGCCAGCGAGTATTCTTGGACGAAGGTAGCGTCAGTTGCTAAGCGACCACCGTTGCATTGGACTGTAGAACGTTGCTGATATATATATAACTTTTTTGTCACCCCACATACAGTCAGCTACCTGGGTAGCAGCCTCACCTTGATAGGTTCTGGGGGCAATATTACATACTGTAAGATTTACTAAAACTCAGAGAGCAAGATTGGTTTTCTGAACATTATCTGCCAGTTGCTGGAATGACCAAAGTATGAACTCAGTCCCCGGGCGACAAGGGTCGTTTGTTCCAACATATGAAGTTCTGCAATCTGTGGTAGGTTGTTCCCTGTTTCGTCAATGACTGTCAGAACAGCCTCTTCAACATGCTGAATGAGTCTCCCCGACGCTGAGTGCCTCTGGTGTTTCTTCCTATCCCAAAGGGGTATCATTATTCTCTCTACGTTTTAAGTACCTCCCCTTCACACGAGGGACAGAAGGTTTTGCAATAAGTGAAGTGAGGCTCAGTTTCAGTTTCAGTGGAAGACAGCATATGGAACCTGTTGATTAGATGGTTGCGTGTAACACCTTACTGGTCCCTAACTCCAATTTCCAGGACCCCTAGCTGTACCACTGACACGCCACTCACAATCCAGCGGACCGCTCAAAGATGAAAATAGAAATACAAGCGATCGGTCAAGTGAAGCCTTTCCCCATATTTTAATAATCAAAATTTATTTTGGTAATCATTCTGATGTACATATGTATGAATCATTTAGTGAAATTTAGCTAAGCGATGTCGTGTTCATTGCGTCTATGTACTGATAAATGTAAGCAGATGTGACACGGCGAGTTGAAGGTTACAGAAACTTACATGTAGCTAAATGAATTTTATTTGGTTGAAGTTCATTCATAAATTCAATAAAAATACTCTTTGCACAAAAAATTGAAGGGTAAGATTGGAAGCGATTGGACAATAGTCGCCCCTGTCCTAAGTCATACACAATCTTGCGACTTCTATCGAAACATCTACTCCCGTCAGCCACTGCTCCAAGTGTGTTCTCAGAGTGAACGGTTAATATTTGTAGTATTAGATCAGTGGATGAGATCATGTGGAAATGATACTGCTCCAATGACTTCTCACCGAAATGAAACACAGCATTAAACGATGTTGCTTAATTGTGTTGCTTAAGTGTTGCGCACACTATCATTTGATCGCCAAAGTATGCAGCGAGAAGTCAATACATTAACAGCTTAAATTCCAGCGACGTCTAACGATTCAGTACTAGGAAGACGAGAAACCAAGAAAATGTGAGCCTACTGTAATCAGACTGAGGATACGAACTGCTTTGGCACAAAGAGAAATGTTGACCAACCCTACTTAATTACATGTAAGCAGAAGCAAAAATTTTAAATTGTATGTAATTCCCTTTATGGATACATATGATTTAGAAGGCAAACAAAGTGTCTCAGAGAAACCTTGATTAGCAGTCTGGATGAGTGGTTTGCAGAAATAAATTGCCCTAAATATAGCTGCAGTGGCTAAGATCTCCGTATTCATTAAATACGCGTTATGCATCTGAAGAAAGGTGAAATCGATTTTACGGCAGTGTTTCGCGTGCCACGGACAGACTGGATTCAGAAGTTTGTTATAGTTTTTTTGTGAACGTATATTCTGAACATCTTATTTTCGTTGTTTGATGATGGCAAATCCTTTATCATTGTGAGATGATCCCAGAGTGAACAAATCATATCAAATCATGTTGCTCGCCAGTCGCCTCGTCTCAAACTGATTCTAAAAAAACGCTTTGCAGCTGCAGACCCCCAATTGTTGAGAACTATGTCACTTATCTTGTGTACTCTAAGAAAATATGCGCACAACTAAGGAAACTATCCAGAGATAGTACTAGGGGCGTTACTAGGCTGGGATGACATGAGCGAGGATAACTTTCTTCTGGAATTAAAAACGTAGATAGAAAGACAGATAACAGATGGAGAGAGAGAGAGAGAGAGAGGAGCTAGAGGGAAGTAGAGAGAAAAATGTGGAAAATTCAAATGGGAAGAAAAAGTGGAAAATTTAGTAAACTCAATCAGTCAAGAAATGTCTTTCACTATATTAAAATAATGAAAGATTGTTTTGGAAATCATTCTGGCGTAAATATATGCGAATCATGTATTATCTATGCTAAAAATCAATCTACATTAGGACCGGGCGAGGTGGCGCAGTGGTTAGCACACTGGACTCGCATTCGAGAGAACGACGGTTCAAACCCGCGTCCGACCATCCCGATTTAGGTTTTTCGTTATTTCCCTAAATCCTTTCATGCAAATGCCGGAATGGTTCCCTTGAATCCTTCCATAATCCGGGCTTGTGTTCCGCCTCTAATGATCCCGCTGCCGACGGGACGTTAAACACCAATCTCCTCCTCCTCCTCAATCAACATTAGGATGAAAACATCAGTTAATTTGTATAAATAACGAAATTAAGTAAATGTGAACAACTCTTCAGGCCAAGGCTATGGCAGAGTATCTGCTATGAGCGGCGTATACAATGGTGCGCAAATATATATATATATATATATATATATATATATATATATATATATATATATTAAATCACAATTTAAATTTAGTACTGAAGAGCACTCCAGAGGCTAAGAAGCAAATCAAGAAACAGCTGAGAACCTGGACAATTCCTTTTGTTACAGGAAGCTATGCTGTTAGGTTTAAGAATTTGTTCTGCGAGTAGTTCCAATGCCTTGCAGTCTGAGTATGGACGTTGCAGCTGCATATGTTTTCTTAGGAATGGTGCTGTCAAAAACACAGATAGAAGGTTAGAGATGGAGCGTAAACTCAGGTAGGGGACGTATGGATAACGAAATCACCCGTATCTTTTTCAAAGGAAACATTACATTTGTCTCAAGTGATTGGAAGGGAAATCATGGAAAACCTCTACGTGGATGGACGAACGGGGATTTGAATCGCTGTACCCTCGAAAACGAGTCCAGCGCCTTTCTATTTCTTCATGTGTCAGAAATCAAAGGCTCGTACGACAGACTATTTGCAGAAACTTTCAACATGTGTCAAAGATGGGCCACTGAGTGTAAATTCTTAACAAACTAATCAGAGCAGTAGAAGAGCACTTCGACGAGCTTTACGAAGACGAGAAGGTGACATAGCCCGTAATTAGTTTTATGTAACACTTTTTTATCGAATGACTGACAACATTTATTTACTACTAATACCTGTTTCTAAGGAATGGTGTATGTTGTTGACGCATTTGTGACGATGTAATCCTTCTCATGTCTGTTACGTTTTTCATGACTTTTCTCATGACGTTAAACTTCTATTTCCAGCACAGATAATGTTGATAAGATCTTTATTTGAAGCCGTCCTGATGTAGCTAACAGAACCCACAGCTGTTGCACAGTCTGAGCGCTACACTAAAAATATTTATTAAAAATATTTACATTCTGTTAGGAATCAGGAATGGTTTTTTTAGTTTGGAAATAGTACCAATAGGAGGAAGAGGTCACGAACGGTCACAGTCTTGTTAGACCGGCGGGAGAGTGTAACAGAAATGTTGAAAAATCTTAACTGGCAGAACTCGATGGAATACGCCATACACCTCTCAAACGTGCTTGCAAAACTTCAAGACTCTCCTTTCAGCGTAAAAATCAGGAATGTCCTTCAGCCTCCTATTTGTCAATTCTGTAGAGTTCGTGCAGATAAAACTATGGAAATAACTCACACAGAGGTGCAGATGTATTCGCCTTCCCTTGCTCCATCCACGAATGGAATAGGAGAAAACTTCAATACATTGTTTAGTACTACCGCAGAGGAGGGTATCAGTAACCATAAGACAGTGACAGCATCTATGACTATTACAAGGACTGTTAAGAAAAGTAGGAAAATATTTTTGCCTAGCAAGAGTGACAGGATACGAACTGCTGAGTATCTGTGTCATCAACATCAGGACGAAGATGTAGAACACAAATTGAAAAAAAAAATCAAAAGGATCGTTCAATAAGCCTTAGGCAAGTATGTTCCAAGCAAGGTCTTAAGGGATGGGAAAGAGCCTCCGTGATTTAATACCGTAACTGCTATGTAAACACAGAAAGCTTCCTCACAGATTCAAGATAACTCAAAACCTAGCTAACAAACAAAAACTGCACGAGGCGAAAATATCTAGATCTACATGGATACTCTGCAAATCACATTTAAGTGCCTGGCAGAGGGTTCCTCGAACCACCTTCACAATTCTCTACTATTCCAATCTCGAATAGCGCGCGGAAAGAATGAACACCTATATCTTTCCGTACGAGCTCTTAATTTCCCTTATTTTATCATGGTGATCGTTCCGCCCTATGTAGGTCGGTGTCAACAAAATATTTTCGCATTCAGAAGAGAAAGTTGGTGATCGGAATTTCGTGAGAAGACTCCGTCGTAGGGAAAAACGCCTTTCTTTTAATGATTTCCAGCCCAAATCCTGTATCATTTCTGTGACACTCTCTCCCATATTTAGCGATAATACAAAACGTGCTGCCTTTCTTTGAACTTTTTCGATGGTCTCCGTCAGTCCTACCTGGTAAGGATCCCACATCGCGCAGCAGTATTCTAAAAGAGGACGGACAAGCGTAGTGTAGGCAGTCTCCTTAGTAGGTCTGTTACACTTTCTAAGTGTTATGCCAATAAAACGCAGCCTTTGGTTAGCCTTCACCACAACATTTTCTATGTGTTCTTTCCAATGTAAGTTGTTTGTAATTGTAATACCTAGGTATTTAATTGAATTTACGGCCTTTAGATTAGACTGATTTATCGTGTAACCGACGTTTAACGAGTTCCTTTTAGCACTCATGTGGATGACCTCACACTTTTTGTTATTTAGGGTAAACCGCCACTTTTCGCACCATTCAGATATTTTTTCTAAATCGTTTTGCAGTTTGATTTGATCTTCTGATGACTTTATTAGTCGATAAACGACAGCGTCATCTGCAAACAACCGAAGACGGCTGCTCAGATTGTCTCCTAAATCGTTTATATAGATAAGGAACAGCAAAGGGCCTATAACACTACCTTGGGGAACGCCTGAAATCACTTCTGTTTTACTCGATGACTTTCCGTTAATTACTACGAACAGTGACCTCTCTGACAGGAAATCGTAAATCCAATCACATAACTGACGTCTCACGCAATTTTACTGCGAGCCGCTTGTGTGGTACAGTGTCAAAAGCCTTCCGGAAATCCAGGAATACGTAATCGATCTGAAATCCCTTGTCAATAGCACTCAGCACTTCATGTGAATAAAGAGCCAGTGGTGTTTCACAGGAACGATGTTTTCTAAACCCATGTTGACTGTGTGTCAATAGACTGTTTCCTTCGAGGTAATTCATAATGTTCGAACACAATATATGTTCGAACACAATATATGTTCTAAAATCCTGCTGCATATCGACGTTAACGATATGGGCCCGTAATTTAACGATTTGAGCATCTGTACTTGCTATTAGCCCTTGGAGCTCTGGTACTTTCCCAACACAGCTACGACAATTTACAACTGTTATACCAATGGTTCCTGTATCTGTGTTCTTCCTGTGTTCAGCCTGCACCCTTTGTGACTGAAGCCCATCTTGTGTTTTCCCGAGAACCTCTAACCCAAAGACCGCCCAGTCCACGCCACACAGCCCCTGCTACCCGTGTAGCCGCCTCCTACATATAGTGGACACCTGACCTATTCAGCAGAACCCGAAACCCAACCACCACCCTTTGGCGCAAGTCGAGGAATCTTTAGCCTACACGGTCGCAGAAGCATCTGAGCTTCTGATTCAGACCCTCCACTCGGCTCTGTACCAGAGGTCGGCAATCGGTCCTGTCGACTCTGCTGCAAATGGTCAGCTCTGCTTTCATCTTGCGAGCAAGACTGGCAAGACTATTTTCTTAGTCACGCTGTACAGCATTTGTAGCGTTCTTCCGGGCAAGGCAACAATACCTCCCCAGCATTTCCTGTCCAGTTCTCTTATGTGAGCAGACAATATAACTTCACTGAACTCATGTTTATATAGTTGGATGTTTTTCAGTTTATTTATTGAATGCTTATATCCAGTCGTTAAGATCTTTTATCTAAAATACGTTTTGTAATTGTGTTGTTGTCAACGACCTATGTAATACTGGGGGGAAAGGGGTTAATCATCTGTTTACCTGAAGTTCCATAACGCGTAGGTGACCTGCCTCTGCCGCAGAGGGAGCCAATGTAAGTCTCTGCAATCGTTGGGATAATTGAGTCTGGGACGATGCATTTGGTACTCATCATGCTGTCGTAAGTATTGCAGCCATTGAGAGCGGAGACAATGAAATCGATATTACTCATCTGATAGATAGAAAGAAACTCTAGTGTACATACACGAGCTCTGTGAAGTTATTTTGTCTGTTCACAGAAGAGAACAGGACTGGAGATGTTGGGAAGGTATGCTCTGTCTTTAAACTGAAAAAGAGTATAGATCGTGGTGGGGGAACGCTATATGTGCTCTACAGCAAGACTGAGAATCAATTTCTCCTCTAGTAGTGCAGAACAGTGCGCAGAAATTTACGTAGATTCTGTCCACATGCGTTTCTTGCTTTAGTGCTATTAGTAACTCATATCTTTATTTCACACTCTGCGAAAAACATACACTTCTCGGGCATGTCGGCATACTGCATCACCACTCATTCGTAAGGCGCATTGTGGAGGGGATTAGTATAACTTTGTGAAACAGCCAGTAGGTGCTTCTTGTGATATAGTGGGGTAAAGAGAGAGGGGGCTCATCTGCTCGCTCTTCGGTTTGCGGACCAACGAAGGAGAAAAGTGCACGACCACAATCTACCCACCAGCCCCCTCTGCCCTGTTACAACTGCCAGAACACATTTTATCCTTTAATACGGCTCTGCTACACTTAAGTGTGGTAAAAATATTTAATATTTGTTCTTAAAACTCTTAATTTAACAATTGGCATTACTTTTGATAAGTTTTTTAATAATTAGCTGCTTTTCCATCCTCTTCAACTCTGTAACTATTGGTCCTAGAAAATGTAGTACAGTTTGAATTTTGCGCTGGGAAACATTTTTGCTAGAAGCCGTGGTGTTCGAGTTATAGAAGATAAATTTTAAAAAGTGGCCTTTAAAAACACCCCACCCGCACGCCCACATCCCACCGGACATGATTTTTAGTATGTTGTTCAGGACACTCCCTCCTACCATTGTACAAAAATTTTAAGATTACACGAATTTTTTTCTCCTAATTTTCCTTCGTTGACTGGACTAAACTATACCACTCCAGTGGTATAGTATGAAGACAATCTGCTGGAAAAAGTATTTACCGTGAAATATTTAGAAGTGATCATCCAGAGCGACCTTAAGTGAAATGACCAAATAGAACAAATAGAAGGAAAAGCAAATGACAACATGAGATTCATAGGAATAATCTTAAGAAAATGTAACTTATGCACAGAAGTAATGACTTACAAAACACTTGCCCGACCGAGTCTTGAGTATTGGTCATCACTCTGGGGCCCTCACCATGTAGGACTAATAGAGGTTATAGAAAAGATCTAACAAAAACTAGTGCGTTTCGTGATAGGGTCGTTTACTCGGCGTGAGAGCGTTACACATATGCTCAACAAAGTGCAGTACCATACGCTACAAAAGAGGCGTAGTGCCGAGAAGAGACGAACAACACATTTTTCCTCCCACATACGTCTCGTGAAATGATCACAATGAGGGTGTAAGGGTGCTGCGGATGAGAACCACAGGGGTTCTGACATGAAAAGAAATGGCACCCCAGCTCATCATTCCTGGTTGTCGGGTCGTATGGCGGCTGACAGGTTGGTATCCCGCTGCCTTATGGGGCGTCTCCAGACACGTGTTCGCTGGTCATCGGCGCTGTTTGAAGCTGGATTCATCGCCCAAGACAAATCTGCTGCAGTCAATGAGATTCCAGGCCGAAGACGTGTCTAGAGAGGCCCCGAAGAGCGGTGGGATACCAACCTGACTGTCGCCCGCTATATATCCCGACAGCTAGTAATAATGAATACTCTGGGGTGCAATTTCTTTCCATAGCAGCACCCCTTTCGTTGTTATCCTCGGCATCCTTACACCCCAGCGGTACGTCGACGATATTCTACGCCTTGTTTTGTTGCACTTCATATCAAAAAATCCTGGGCTTTAATTTCAGCAAGACAATGCACGCCCACCTACGGCGATAGTTTTCTACTTCTGGTCTTCGTGCTTTCCAAACCCTACTTTGGCCAGCAAGGTCGCCGGATTTCTCCGAAACTGAGAACGTTTGGAGCAGGACCCTTCGACCAGCTCGGTTTTTTTTTAAGATCTAACGCGCCAACTGGACAGAATTTGGCACGAAATCTCTCTAGGAGGACATCGAAAAACCCTGTTAATCAGGTACAAGCCGAATAAGTGCTCGCATGAGGGCCAGAGGTCGGCCAAGGCGATACTTACTTGCTCAATCTGTAAACCTCTTCCTCTGTAATAAATCATCCCCTTTTTCTGAAATTGTAATCACTTGTTTGTCTGTACAAGTAAATCACATCTGTCGATTTACGTTCCATTCAGATAATTCCTTCGTAGCGCGGCGTGTTTCTTTTTTTTCCCTTTTTTTCCTTCTTTCAAGATTGTTCAAAATTGGGACAGTGGTGGTGTCAGTGCTAAGTGACCTCTCGATTATGTCCCATAAATTTTCGAGGGGATTCATTCCGATAGATCTAGATGGCAAAATCACTGGCTCGAATTGTCCAGAAAGTTTTTCAAACCAACCGCAAACAATTGTGGGCCAGTGACATGGCTCATTGTCATTCATAAAAATTCCCTAGTTGTCTGGGAACATCTGGTCCATGAATGGCAGCAGATGGTCTCCAGTAGCTGAACATAACCATTTCCAGTCAATAACCAGTCCATTCCATCCAAAAACAAGCCCATACCATATGGAGCCATCACCAGCTTGTGCAATAACTTGTTGACAACTCGAGTCCATGCTTTGTGGGGATTGTGTCACACTCGAATCCTAGCAATCAGCTCTTAACAATTAAAATCACTACTCATCTGACCCGTTCACGGTTTTCCATTCGTCTGGGGTCAAACCGATATGGCCGCGGGCCCAGGAGACGCACTGCAGGCGACGTCGTGCTGTTAGCTAAGGCTTTCGCGTCGGTCGTCTGCTGCCATTACCCATTAACGCCAAATTCCGCCACACTGTCCTAATTGATGCGGTCGTCGTACGTGTCTGCGGTTTTTTTCTCGCAGTGTTCCTTGTCTGTTAGCACTGACAACTCGACACTACTTCGCTGCTCTCGGTCGTTACGTGAAGGTCGTCGGCCAGTGCGTTGTCCGTGGTCAGAGGTGACAGCTGAAATTTGGAATTGGTTCAACTTGCTCTAAGCACTATGGGACTTAACATCTGAGGCCATCAGTCCCCTAGACTTAGAACTACTTAAACCTAAGGACATCAGACATCCATGCCTGAGGCAGGATTCGAACCTGCGACCGTTGCAGCAGCGCGGTTCCGGACTGAAGCGCCTAGAATCGCTCGGCCACAGCGGCCAGCATATTTGGAATTCTCAGCACACTCTTGACACTGAGGATCTCGGAAAACTGAATTTTCTGACGATTTCCCAAATGGAATTTCCCATGCCTTTAGCTCCAACTACCAGTCCGAGTTCAAAGTCTGTTAATTCCCGACCTGCGACCATAATCATGTCGGAAACGTTTTCACATGAATCACCTGAGTACAAATGACAGCTTCGTCAATGACCTGCCCTTTTATACCTTGTGTACGCGATACTACTGCCATCTGTGTATGTGCCTATCGCTATCTCATGACTTTTTGTCACCCCAGAGTATACACGATGAACTTCTAATGCTAAAATAAGCCAGTGGAACGAAATGTGTAAGAGCAGAGGTTGTGTTATGTTTATCAGATCGTAATCTATAAATAATCACATCCAAAGCCCCTAATATTATCATAGTGTTTCAAAACACTATAAAGGTAGACCAATGTTAAATGTAGCATTGCGTGTGCTGGAGGAGAGTTTGCAAGTAAATAGTGTCCCACAAAGAACAGAATGTCCACCATTTCTGCTCTAATAAGTTGGCAGCACTGAACGCTACTCGATTTTGATATGTTTCCTTTGTGGTTAGTGATGGAACGCTTCATTACGGAAGAGCGAAAGCTCATTACAAATATGGTGAATGTTTCGCAGCGACCGTCCACAAATAATCCTTACAATATTTGGTCCAGTTAATGCATGGTATAAGTCGACCATGACGAGACTAACTGCTAAATTTGAGAAAACTGGTTCGCTAGTGGACATCAAAAATTTATACAAATCGATTTGATCTTAAAAACTACATATCTCTGAGGAACACGACGGATTGATATAATACATGTATGGACGTGGTGACATGGTAGTGTTGAGTTCCCGACCGCCACTATAGGCGAGAGAGAAAGATAAATTCACTGGAGCACACAGGACGGCCAGAATAAACGATAAAAATTTCCACCACACTACTGCAGCCGGTACGAGCCGATGTATAAGAGAAAAATCGGACAGTAAGACTAACGTATAAGGGTGCGAATTTTCTACTTTATTGCTGTCCTTGAAAAACATAATTGAAAAATGAAGACTTAGCAGTTCAGTTGTACCCAAGATAAATAAGAAGCTATGACAAAGCAAATAAAATCTTACACTTAGAATTCGAAGATAGAATAAAGGAATGTAGGATATTTCAGCCAATTCTTGATTCTTCTGAAAGTCTTCTGGAGAGTCTACATCTGCAGTAATAATCCCTAAGCAACCTGACGATGTGTGGCGGAGGGTACCTCTGGTACCATAAACTGGTCCCCCCCTGCCCTGTTCGACTCGCAAATGGCGCGTGGGAAGAATGATTCTTTAGTAAGACTCTGTATTACATCTAATATCTCGCATTTTCTCACCGTGGTCATTTCACCAGATGTATGTACGAGGAATAACAATTTGTCCGACTCTTCCCGGAAAGTCCTGTCTCGCAATATCGCTAGCAACCTCTCCGTCATGCACAACGCCTGTCTTGTAGCGTCTGCCACTGGAATTTGTCGAGCATCTCTGTAACGCTCTTGTGCGACCAAACGATCCCGTAACAAAACACCCTGCTATTCATTGGATCTCCACTATCTCTGTCCCCTACCTGGTAAGGGTCCCAGATTGATTAACAGTACTCAAGAATCGATAGAACAAACGTCTTGCTACTTATTTCGTGGATGAACTACATTACCTTAAGATGCTGAAAGCAAGGGGAAACTACAGCCCTAATTATTCCCGAGGGCATGCAGCTTTACTGTATGGTTAAATGATGATGGCGTCCTCTTGGGTGAAATACTCCCGCGGTAAAATAGTCCCCGATTCTGATTTCCGGGCGGAGACTACTCAAGACGACGCCGTTATCAGGAGAAAGAAAACTGGCGTTCTATGGATCGGAGCGTGGACTGTCAGACCCCTTAATCGAACAGTTAGGTTAGAAAATTTAAAAAGGGAAATGGATAGGTTAAAGTTAGATATAGTGGAAATTAGTGACGTTCGGTGGCAGGAGGAACAAGACTTCTGGTCAGGTGAACACAGGGTTGTAAATACAAAATCAAATAGGGGTAATGCAGGAGTAGGTTTAATAATGAATAAAAAAAATAAAAGTGCGGGTCAGCTACTACAAACAGCATAGTGAACGACTTATTGTGGCTAAGATAGACACGACGCCCATACCTACTACAGTAGTACAAGTTTATATGCCAACTAACTCTGCAGATGAAGAAATTGATGAAATGTATAAGGAGATAAAAGAAATTATTCAGATAGTGAAGGGAGACGAAAATTCAATAGTCAAGGGTGACTGGAATTCAATAGTAGGCAGAGGAAGACAAGGAAACGTAGTAGGTGAATATGGATTGGAAGTAAGAAATGAAAGAGAAAGCCGCCTGGTCGAATTTTGCACAGAGCATAACTTAATCATAGCTTACATGGTTCAAGATTCATGAAAGAAAGTTGTATACATGGAAGAAACCTGGAGATACTAGAGGGTATCAGATAGATACTACAATGCTAAGACAGAGATTTAGGAACCAGGTTTTAAACTGTAAGACATTTCCAGGGATAGATGTGGACTCTGACCACAATCTATTGGTTATGAACTGTAGATTAAAACCAAAGAAACTGCAAAAAGGTGGGAATTTAAGGAGATGGGGCCTGGATAAACTGACTAAACCAGAGGTTCTATAGAGTTTCAGGGAGAGTGTAAGGGAACAATTGACAGGAATGGGGGAAAGAAATACAGTAGAAGAAGAATGGGTAGCTTTGAGGGATGAAGTCGTGAAGACAGCAGAGGATCAAATAGGTAAAAAGACGAGGGCTAGTACAAATCCCTGGGTAACAGAAGAAATACTGAATTTAATTGATGAAAGGAGAAAATATAAAAATGCAGTAAGTGAAGCAGGCAAAAAAATATACAAACGTCTCAAAAATGAGATCGACATGAAATGCAAAATGGCTAAGCAGGGATGGCTAGAGGACAAACGTAATGATGTAGAGGCTCATCTCACTAGGGGTAAGATAGATACTGCCTACAGGAAAATTAAAGAGACGTTTGGAGAATAGTGAACCACTTGTATGAATATCAAGAGCTCAGATGGACACCCAGTTCTAAGCAAAGAAGGGAAAGCAGAAAGGTGGAAGCAGTAGACAGAGGGTCTATACAAGGGAGATGTACTTGAGGACAATATTATGGAAATAGAAGAGGATGTAGATGAAGATGAAATGGGAGGTATGATAATGCGTGAAGAGTTTGACAGAGCAATGTAAGACCTAAGTCGAACAAGACCCAGAGTAGACAACATTACATTAGAACTACTGACAGCCTTGGGAGAGCCAGTCCTGACAAAAATCTACCATCTGGTGAGCAAGATGTATGAGACAGGCGAAATACCCTCAGATTTCAAGAAGAATATAATAATTCCAATCCCAAAGAAAGCAGGTGTTGGCAGATGTGAAAATTACCGAACTACCAGTTTAAGAAGTCACAGCTGCAAAATACTAACGCGAATTCTTTACAGACGAATGGAGAAACTGGTAGAAGCCGACCTCGGGGAAGATCAGTTTGGATTCCGAAGAAATGTTGGAACACGCGAGGCAATACTGACCCTAAGACTTACCTTAGAAGATAGATTAAGGAAAGGCAAACCTACGTTTCTAGCATTTGTAGACTTAGAGAAGGCTTTTGACAATGTTGACTGGAATACTCTCTTTCAAATTCTGAAGGTGGCAGGGGTAAAATACAGGGAGCGAAAGGCTATTTACAATTTGTATAGAAACCAGACGGCAGTTATAAAAGTCGAGAGACTTGAAAGTGAAGCAGCGGTTGGGAAGGAAGTTAGACAGGGTTGTAGCCTCTCCCCAGTGTTATTTAGTCTGTATATTGAGCAAGCAGTAAAGGAAACAAAAGGAAAATTCGGAGTAGGAATTAAAATCTATGGAGAAGAAATAAAAACTTTGAGGTTCACCGATGGCATTGTAATTCTGTCAGAGACAGCAAAAGACTTGGAAGAGCAGCTGAACGGAATGGACAGCGTCTTGAAAGGAGGATATTACATGAACATCAACAAAAGTAAATCGAGGATAATGGAATGTAGTCGAATTAAGTCGGGTGATGCTGAGGGAATTAGATTAGGAAAGGAGACACTTAAAGTAGAAAAGGAGTTTTGCTATTTGTGGAGCAAAATAACTGATGATAGTCGAAGTAGTGAGGATATAAAATGTAGACTGGCAATGGCAAGGAAAGCGTTTCTGAAGAAGAGAAATTTGTTAACATCGAGTATAGATTTAAGTGTCAGGAAGTAGTTTCTGAAAGTATTTGCATGGAATGTAGCCATGTATGGAAGTGAAACATGGACTATAAATAGTTTGGACAGGAAGAGAATAGAAGTTTTCAAAATGCGGTGCTACAGAAGAATGCTGAAGATTAGATGGGTGGATCACATAACTAATGAGGAGGTATTGAATACAATTGGGGAGAAGAGGAGTTTGTGGTTCAAATGGCCTGAGCACTATGGGACTTAACTTCTGAGGTCATCAGTCCCCTAGAACTTACAACTACTTAAACATAACTAACCTAAGGACATCACACACATCCATGACCGAGGCAGGATTCGAACCTGCGACCGTAGCGGTCGCGCGGTTCCAGACTGTAGCGCCTAGAACCGCTCGGCCACTACGGCAGGCAGGAGTTTGTGGCACAACTTGACTAGAAGAAGGGATCGGTTGGTATGACGTGTTCTGAGGCATCAAGGGATAACCAATTTAGTATTGGAGGGCAGCGTGGAGGGTAAAAATCGTAGAGGGAGGCCAAGAGATTAATACACTAAACAGATTCAGAAGGATGTAGGTTGCAGTAGGTAGTGGGAAATGATGAAGCTTGCACAGGATAGAGTAGCATGGAAAGCTGCATCAAACCAGCCTCAGGACTGAAAACCACAACAACAACAACAAGATGCTTGCAATGAATCTCAGTCTGGGATCTGCTTTCCCCACCATTTTTTATGTGGTCATTTGACTTAAGGTCGCCATGGATAATTGCTCTTAGATATGTTACGGCAAATACTGTTTCCAGCAATCTGTCATCAATAGTGTTGTTGTACAGCAGTGAAACTCTTTTCCTGCGTATGCACCACGTGTTATACAGATTTACGTTAAGGGTCAACTGCCACAGCCTGCACCATTCGTCAATCTTCTGTAGGTCATTTTGCAAATCAATACTATCTTCTGCCGTTAGTATTTTCTTATAGACAACTGCATTATCTGTGAATTTATACACCTGCAGACAGTAATGGTCCAATTACGTTTCCTTGGTGTACTCCTTAAATAAAGTTTACATCTGTCGAATTGGTTCCGTCACGAGCGGCGTGTTCTCCCTGTAAGGAAATCTTGAATCCAGTCGCAAATCTGGTCCGATACTCCGTAAGTTCATATTTTGTTTTTCACTAAACGGCAGTGCGGAACGGTAACAAATTTCTTCCTGAAATCAAGGAACACGGCATCAACCGGAGCGCCATTGTCTCCAGCGCTATGGACATCACGGAGGAACGCAGAGAGCTGAGTTTCGCAGGATCTCTGTTTGCGGGATCCATGTCGATTTTTATAGAGGAGATTTTCGTTCCCCATATAAAACATGTTTCATGATTCTACACATGATTGACGTCAACGATATAGGCCTATAATTACGAGCATCTGTTCTGCGACCCTAATGGAAACAGGAATGACCTGCGCTATTTTCCAATCGCTAGGTACCATTCGTTGCTGCAAAGAACAACGATAAACAGCAGCTAGAAGAAGAGCAAATTCTTGCGCATAACCTTTGTAGAATCTTACAGATATCTCATCTGGTCCTTATAGCCTTCCGCTATTAAACTATTCCAAGTGCTCAACTCAATACTTCCCATTTCAACGGTCGTACGATGGTTGAAAGGAGGGACCGTATTACGATCTTTCGCTGTGAAATAATTTCGAAGACCGAATTCAATACGTCGGCCTTCTCTCTGTTATCTTCCCTTTTAGTGCCTGTACGGCCATTGAGTGATTGAACAGATGATTTCGTACTGCTTATTAATTTTACATAAATCCAAAACCTCTTCTGGGTTTTAGTCAGACTAGTTGGCAAAACGTTTACTTTCGAAGTACTTAAACGCTTCTCTCATTGCTCTCGTAAACTTATTTTCGTCTCGCTCAGCTTTTGTTTGTCAGGTCACTTACCCTGAATCTGTGACAAAGCTCTCTTTGTTTACGCAGCAGTTATCGAACACGGTTATTACATCACGTCGGATCTTACCCATCCCTTAAGACATAGCTCGGGACATACACTGATCAGCCAGAACATTATGACCACCGATTTACTATCGACATAAACCCGTCCAGGTGACAGCAGCGTTACTTGGCGAGGAAGGACTCCTAGTCAGACACACGCGCGGTGCGAGTAGGGTCAGTGAGCGTGCCCTCAGTGTGTAGAATGGGGAAGGAGCGCGATCTATCTGAGTTTGACCGAGGGCAGATTGTGATGACCCGGAGGCTCGGTACGAGCATTTCGGGAACTGTACGACTTGGGTGTTCGAGGATTGTTGTGGTGAGTGTCTTCAACACGTGGCGGAACCAATGTGAAACCACGTCCAGACGTCGTGGGGTGGGCGGCAGCCCCTCATTACAGATTTCGGACGTCGTAGTCTGGGCAGACTGGTAAAACAGGTCAGGCGGCGGACTATGGCGGAATTCACATCAGACTTTAACGCTCGGCAGATGAAGCGTGTCGTCCGGATCTCGTGGTCGTGCGGTAGCGTTCTCGCTTCCCACGCCCGGGTTCCCGGGTTCGATTCCCGGCGGGGTCAGGGATTTTCTCTGCCTCGTGATGACTGGGTGTTGTGTGATGTCCTTAGGTTAGTTAGGTTTAAGTAGTTCTAAGTTCTAGGGGACTGATGACCATAGATGTTAAGTCCCATAGTGCTCAGAGCCATTTGAACCATTTTTTAATCAGTGCACTTGTCTAAGTCATACTCAACTATGTATTTGAAGTTTTTCCATTTGTGCTTCATATCTTTGTCTTCAGCACTTAATATTTGATGTTGACTACTCAGATACGCTGCAGTTTGTGTTCTGTCACTCTTTAAAAGCAAAAACATGTGTGTCTCCCTTCCTTAAAGTTCCTTTTAAAACACGTAGTCATAGTTGCTACCACAGCTTTATGAACACTGATACCTTCCTTTACGTTAACTTATTCGATTACTTCAGCTGTGTTTGTTTCTAGGAGGTCTAAGACATCACCTTTACGACTTGGTTCTTTAATCATTAGCTCGAAGTAATTTTCAGACAAGACACTCAGAATAATGTCACACGAATCCCTATCCTTGGTACCAGTTTTGATAGCACGACTCTCCCAATCTGTGCCTCGAATGTTTAAGTCATCGCTTACTATAACGACATAATGAAGAAAGTTATTAACGATATTCTGCAAGTTCTTTCTGAAGCCCTCTACGGCTGCAGCTCCTGACCCTGGCTGTCTATAACAGCATTAACATTTCAAGTAAAGCACACTAAGATGTAAATGTATGACAAATGGAGATAAAATACAGTGACAGAATGGTGACACACAGGGCCTACGAGACTACGAAGAAAAGCAGAAATTGATAATGCTGATAACTGAGTTTGTCTGGGAACAGAGGCATGCTCTCGGACACAATATTTATCGAAAGTGAAACATGGACCGTGTAATAACTGGCGAAGAAAAATCGAGAAACGTATGAAATGTGGTGCCGCAGAAAGACGTTAAAAACGAAGTTCGAAAGGATAAGGAGCCAGAGAAAAACGAGAAAAAATACAGAGAAAGCCACCAGAAGGTTAATGCTTCAGAAATATGATAACTTGGTCACGAGAGAAAAGTGAAAAGGAAAAACTGTTGGCGCAGTCAAAGTAACGAGTACATAATACAGATTATCGAAAGCGTGAGGAGTAGTAGTGTGAACAAATGAAAGAAATTAAGTACTGCTTCGAACTGTTGAAAGGCTTTCCCTGTAGAAAAATGATGATCAATGAATAAAATATTTCCTATCAGTTACACCGAACGAGGCATGTCAATGATATTTCAGTTAAATGAAAATTCAGCACTAGATAATCACTGACTTAATGCAAACATGTAACACAAAAAAAATTTTTAGTGTCACGTTCTCCAGAGATTTTTTATGTAGTCGCACGACTGTAAAACTGTTAAATTCGTTTCATTTAAAAGGAAAATACAGATTTTTTTGTACACGTGCATCTCTTAAACTGTATTTGGGATAGCTGCAGGAAAAGACTTGCACATGTGAATGCTGGCTTCAAAGACAATATACAAGTATTTATTCATCATCCCATGCAAGATATTTTCTACATGACATACACTGCCTGACAAAAAAAGTTATGCACTCAAAAGGAGAGGGGGAAACGAAATGAAACGTCATGGGTTGAGAGAGTGTGTGATACTGTTTCAATGACTACAACATCGAGTCAAATTTACAACGAATTTGGCAGTAGGAACCCACCTGTCAGCATGACATGGATGCAAGCATTGGTTCGGCTGGAAAATCCTCTCCTGAGTCAAACTGGCCTACAACTGTTGTACTGGTTCTTGAAATACTGGATACTGGCACGTCAGAGCTGGTCCCACGCATGATCTATCGGGGACTGATCTGAGTATCTGGCCGGTAACAGAAGTATCTCAATATAACGCAAACTGTTCGCAGAGACATGTGCCATATGTGGATGAGCATTCATCTGCTGAAACATGGCACCACGGAGTATGAGAGGAAACGCACGAGGATGCAGGAGGTCTGCAACGTACCTCCGTTGCATCACGGTACCCTCAACCACTAAAAGTGTGACCTGAAGTCAAACTGCAAGGTTCCCCACACCACGATGCCAGGCATAATACTGATGTGCTTCTCAAAGCATTGATTAATGGGATCTCTCCCCAGATAGCGCCATACTCGCCGACGATGATTATCTGAGGTGGTGCAGAACCGCGGTTCAGCAGTGAAAACATTGCGACACCGTTCATCAGCTGCCCGTGCTTTCTCGTCACGGCACCATTCCAAACGCAGCCGTTTGTGCTATAATATTAACGGCCACCTATACATGGGACGGTAATTCCTCAGTCCGGCTGCTGCTGTCTCATACCAGTAGTGCGGAATAACACAGAATGTTGAAGGGAGTCCAGTACTTGCTCTCGGATGGTAGATGTAGATGCAAAGGGGTTAGGATGTGCTTGGTGTACATCACTGCGCTCCTCCCTTTTGGTTGTTACGCGTAGTCGATCGGAACGTTGACGACGAGTGTGCGTGCTATCACGGCGCTTGCAGTCCAACATCGGGCCCCTGACGCATCCGAATGCCCCACAAATGCACAAACCGGCCAAATGGAGACCAAGAACGAGGCCCTATTCAAACCCTGTCAGGTACTGATAACGCTGTGTCATATGAGCAGGTTTTATTTCCGTGTCGTTAACAGTGATCACTTAACATCTAATGCTGTATATTCTGCTTATATACTCTTCTAAGCTTGGCAAAAACACTGAACACTAACGACACTAAATGAATCTCATGGCCGTTCTACCGTCACACATAACTGCAACTCTGATAATTTACCTACCCGCCGATGGTGCTTCGTGTATAAAAGTACATTCGCATCCGATAATATGTTTTGTGTCCTTTACTGTTTCCCAGGCAGTGTACTCAAACTTAAATGAGAAGTGAACAACTTAATCTGCAAGTACACAGACATTAATGCAAGTCTGTTAGCACTTGTAGTAAGATGGCTCTGCGAAAGTGTGTTTCTACAGCCCAACATTTGATACGCTTCATCACGTAAGAAGGACTCTTCTAAAACGCTGTACATGATCCGGTACTGTTCGCTGTGCGTGCTCCTTTCACCGTTCGTTTTAAGGGGCGGCGTTTTTCTGAACGGCAGCCTAGCAGTCAGTGGAGTGCTTGTTGAGACGGCCCGCATTTCGGATGAAGCGCTTGTCGAGGGTTCAGGCCATCCCCTCATTATGCGGCGATGCACGGCGGCGCGAGAACCAACAGCGTCCGGCCCGGACCGCGCTCTCGGAATTAATCGTCCACACACACACACACACACACACACACACACACACACACAACGAAGGCGCATACCACGCCGCGACACCCAGAAACTTGCCTCGTGGCTAGTCAAAGTGCGTCTGCTATAAATGATTCCATTGCACTGACTTACACATTCGAAACACACCAACGAACCACCAGCAGAAAAGTTTTAATGGTTAATACCGAATTACACACACACACACACACACACACACACACACACACACATACACACGACAGAGAGGGAGGAGTGGTGCGAAGGGGAGGCGAAAGGAGAAAGAGAGAGAGAAGGGAGGGAGGCGAAGAAGAAGGGAGGGAGGGAGGGAGAGCGAGAGAGAGAAGCAGAGTGTGTGAGAGGGGAGTAGGCAGGTGGAGAGAGAGGGGGGAGCGAGAGAAACATACACAAATAGGGGTAGAAAAAGAGGTTTTTCTTTTTGCGCGCGTGTGGGAAAGCGGTAAAGGGGAGGAGAGGGAGAGGGAGAGGGAGGGAGGGAGAGAGAGAGAGAGTGTGTAGGATGACAAAGAGGACCGCAGTGCTAACAACCAACTGCTTTTAAAATCCGAAGTCGAAACACCCCTACTCTCCTATGTTAAATTTCGTCACGGACAAATCATTGGTTTCAGAATAACATCCTTCCCCGAACTCTATAATTCGCCAAGGAAAATATTTTTCATATCTGCCTCAGAATATTTCGTTCACATCGCTACAAACCAAGAGTTTTCCGTCAATCAATAGGACCTGAAAAAAATTGACAATAACATGATAACGACTGTATTCATTTATTGTAACATGTTACTGTTTTCAAGCGTTGGTGTCGCTGTACAACTTTTAACCCCCGTATCCTTCAACTGTATTACCAAATTGACCGTTCCGTAGGCCTCAGGATGCTTCCTATCAACGGAACCGTTCTTTTACTAGAGTTGTACCATAAACATCCTTTTCCCCAGTTCGGTTCATTAGTCCGTCATTAACTATTCCATCTACCCATCTGATCTTCCACAATCTTCTATAGCACCACATTTCAAAAGCTTTTTTTTTCTCCTAGTCTGAACTGCTTATCGCCAACGTTTCATTTCCATATATGGCTACACTCCCGACAAATACCTTTAGAAAACAATTCTTAACACTTCAATTCATGTTGTTGTTGTTGTGGTCTTCAGTCCTGAGACTGGTTTGATGCAGCTCTCCATGCTACTCTATCCTGTGCAAGCTTCTTCATCTCCCAGTATCTACTGCAACCTACATCCTTCTGAATCTGCTTAGTGTATTCATCTCTTGGTCTCCCTCTACGATTTTTACCCTCCACACTGCCCTCCAATGCTAAATTTGTGATCCCTTGATGCCTCAAAACATGTCCTACCAACCGATCCCTTCTTCTAGTCAAGTTGTGCCACAAACTCCTCTTCTCCCCAATTCTATTCAATACCTCCTCATTAGTTACGTGATCTACCCACCTTATCTTCAGCATTCTTCTGTAGCACCACATTTCGAAAGCTTCTATTCTCTTCTTGTCCACACTAGTTATCGTCCATGTTTCACTTCCATACATGGCTACACTCCATACAAATACTTTCAGAAACGACTTCCTGACACTTAAATCTATACTCGATGTTAACAAATTCCTCTTCTTGAGAAACGCTTTCCTTGCCATTGCCAGTCTACATTTTATATCCTCTCTACCTCGACCATCATCGGTTATTTTACTCCCTAAATAGCAAAACTCCTTTACTACTTTAAGTGTCTCCTTTCCTAATCTAATTCCCTCAGCATCACCCGACTTAATTTGACTACATTCCATTATCCTCGTTTTGCTTTTGTTGATGTTCATCTTATATCCTCCTTTCAAGACACTGTCCATTCCGTTCAACTGCTCTTCCAAGTCCTTTGCTGTCTCTGACAGAATTACAATGTCATCGGCGAACCTCAAAGTTTTTACTTCTTCTCCATGAATTTTAATACCTACTCCGAATTTTTCTTTTGTTTCCTTTACTGCTTGCTCAATATACAAATTGAATAACATCGGGGAGAGGCTACAACCCTGTCTCACTCCTTTCCCAACCACTGCTTCCCTTTCATGCCCCTCGACTCTTATAACTGCCATCTGGTTTCTGTACAAACTGTAAATAGCCTTTCGCTCCCTGTATTTTACCCCTGCCACCTTCAGAATTTGAAAGAGAGTATTCCAGTTAACATTGTCAAAAGCTTTCTCTAAGTCTACAAATGCTAGAAACGTAGGTTTGCCTTTTCTTAATCTTTCTTCTAAGATAAGTCGTAAGGTCAGTATTGCCTCACGTGTTCCAACATTTCTACGGAATCCAAACTGATCTTCCCCGAGGTCGGCTTCTACCAGTTTTTCCATTCGTCTGTAAAGAATTCGCGTTAGTATTTTGCAGCTGTGACTTATTAAACTGATAGTTCGGTAATTTTCACATCTGTCAACACCTGCTTTCTTTGGGATTGGAATTATTATATTCTTCTTGAAGTCTGAGGGTATTTCGCCTGTCTCATACATCGTGCTCACTAGATGGTAGAGTTTTGTCATGACTGGCTCTCCCGAGGCCATCAGTAGTTCAAATGGAATGTTGTCTACTCCCGGGGCCCTGTTTCGACTCAGGTCTTTCAGTGCTCTGTCAAACTCTTCACGCAGTATCTTATCTCCCATTTCGTCTTCATCTACATCCTCTTCCATTTCCATAATATTGTCCTCAAGTACATCGCCCTTGTATAAACCCTCTATATACTCCTTCCACCTTTCTGCCTTCCCTTCTTTGCTTAGAATTGGGTTGCCATCTGAGCTCTTGATATTCATACAAGTGGTTCTCTTCTCTCCAAAGGTCTCTTTAATTTTCCTGTAGGCAGTATCTATCTTACCCCTAGTGAGACAATCCTCTACATCCTTACATTTGTCCTCTAGCCATCCCTGCTTAGCCATTTTGCACTTCCTGTCGATATCATTTTTGAGACGTCTGTATTCCTTTTTGCCTGCTTCATTTCCTGCATTTTTGTATTTTCTCCTTTCATCAATTAAATTCAATATTTCTTCTGTTACCCAAGGATTTCTATTAGCCCTCGTCTTTTTACCTACTTGATCCTCTGCTGCCTTCACTACTTCATCCCTCACAGCTACCCATTCTTCTTCTACTGTATTTCTTTCCCCCATTCCTGTCAATTGTTCCCTTATGCTCTCCCTGAAACTCTCTACAATCTCTGGTTCTTTCAGTTTATCCAGGTCCCATCTCCTTAAATTCCCACCTTTTTGCAGTTTCTTTAGTTTCAATCTGCAGTTCATAACCAATAGATTGTGGTCAGAATCCACATCTGCCCCAAGAAATGTCTTACAATTTAAAACCTGGTTCCTAAATCTCTGTCTTACCATTATATAATCTATCTGATACCTACTAGTATCTCCAGGATTCTTCCAGGTATACAACCTTCTTTTATGATTCTTGAACCAAGTGTTGGCTATGATTAAGTTATGCTCTGTGCAAAATTCTACAAGGCGGCTTCCTCTTTCATTCCTTCCCCCCAATCAATATTCACCTACTATGTTTCCTTCTCTCCCTTTTCCTACTGACGAATTCCAGTCACCCATGACTATTAAATTTTCGTCTTCTTTCACTACCTGAATAATTTCTTTTATCTCGTCATACATTTCACCTATTTCTTCATCATCTGCAGAGGTAGTTGGCATATAAACTTGTACTACTGTAGTAGGCATGGGCTTTGTGTCTATCTTGGCCACAATAATGCGTTCATTTAATCATACAGTAGAGCTGCATGTCCTTGGGAAAAATTACGGCTGTAGTTTCCCCTTGCTTTCAGCCGTTCGCAGTACCAGCACAGCAAGGCCGTTTTGGTTAATGTTACAAGGCCAGATCAGTCAATCATCCAGACTGTTGCCCCTGCAACTACTGAAAAGGCTGCTGCCCCTCTTCAGGAACCACACGTTTGTCTGGCCTCTCAACAGATACCCCTCCGTTGTGGTTGCACCTACGGTACGGCCATCTGTATCGCTGAGGCACGCAAGCCTCCCACCAGCGGCAAGGTCCATGGTTCATGGTTCAATTCATATTGGGTGTTAAAAAGTTCCTCTTTTTCAGAAGTGCTTTTCTTGCTATTGTCAAATGGTCCAAATGGCTCTGAGCACTATGGGACTTAACATCTGTGGTCATTAGTCCCCTAGAACTTAGAACTACTTAAACCTAACTAACCTAAGGACATCACACACATCCATGCCCGAGGCAGGATTCGAACCTGCGACCGGAGCGGTCACGCGGTTCCAGACTGAAGCGCCTAGACCGCACGGCCACACCGGCCCGCTGCTATTGTCAGTCTGCGTTTTATATCCTCTTTATTTCGAGCATCATCAGTTGTTTCACTGCGAAAATAACAAAACTTTTAGTGTCTCTTCTCGTCTATTTCCATCGGCTTCGGTTGGTTTAATTCGACTGCAATGCACTAGTCTTGTTTTCTTTCGTTATGTTCATCTTACGATCTCTTTTCTAGACACTATGTATTCCGTTCAACTGTTCTTCCAAGTCCTTCGTCATCCCTAACAGAATTATAATGTCATCGGCAAACCGCAAAGATGTTATTTCTTCTCCCTGAACTTAATTTCCTTTTCCAAATTCATCCTTGTTTTCCTTCACAACTTGCTCAATGTACAGGTTGAATAACATCGAGGATAGCTACAAGCTTCCTTCACTCCTTTCTCTACTACGACTTCCACTTCGTGTCCTTCGACTATTATAACTGCAATGTGGTTTCTGTACAAACTGTAAATAACCATTCTATCTCTGAATTTATCCTTACTACCTTCAAAATTTCAAAAAGCGCAACCCAGTCAATATTGGCAAAGCTTTATCTAAAACTGCAAAATAAGATATTAAGTAAATCATAACAGTTTTGCTGCTCTGAAATAGTGTAAAAAAGGCTCACTGGATCACCCTTGTCTTCCTTCGGCCTTCGAACTGACCTACCGAGCCAGTTACAGCGGGATATACGGTTTAACGTGGACCGCAATCCGTGAGGCAATTCTGCATTCTTCACAGTAATAATAAACACCGTTAGAGATGAAAAAAGTCGTAAGTGACATAAATATCCTAGTACAGCACGGAAATGATCATCAGACCTTTAAATCCGTCATATAACACTTTGCCGGTCAGTCAGTGAGTGGCATTCTTAATGTAAAGAAGTAAAGATACGAAATTGATACGATGCTTTATTCGTAGTTTATATTATGTCATTACAATAATCAAGTAGTCATCATACCGATAAAACATCACAATAGCGAGCACCAGTGCCAAACGCCGAACTGACAAATATCGAGACATATGATCACAGTACTGGAAACTAACATCGCACAATAGATGAAAGAAAATTAGACCTGATGGGATACCCGTTCGATTCCATATAGAACACTTGTAATAACGGATTATTCGGGATTACAGGAACAACGAGACGTTTCAAGTGATTGGAAAAATGCTTTGGTCATTTTCGTGACGGGCGTCAGCTTTTCTCCCGTACCGCTAACGTCAATCTGTTGTGAAATATGTTTTATTTTCATGTTATGGAATACCGAAAATCTTCTCTATAGGAAACAACTCGGACCGGGTAAGCAGTGACGGTGCGTATCTCTGTTTGTCCAAGAGGTCCATAAGGTAGTACATTGCGCCGCCCAGATAGACAGCATTTTACTGATTTACGGAAGACGTCCGATACAGTTCCGCATGTCACTTAGTGAACAAAATACGATCTGTTGAATATAAGAGAGCTTTGTAATTGAAGCCTCACAAGCAAATAAAACTCAGTACACCTTTTTTAACGAAGAGACAACGTCGAATGTGAAATCAGTTACGGCTGTTCCCCAAAATTTCTATAGAACAGTTTTTGTTTGCAATAATGTCGGAAGCACCACGAAGGATTTACACATGCGGACTCAAGCGATAAATGTAAATTTGTACCACAGCCGGCATTAGTAAAAATTTTCATTCGTCGCTTTAGTCTGCATGTACACCAGGATCACAAAACATAAATGACATTGCAAGTTGGGACAGGTACAGAAATCGGCCGTGGCACACACTGTGTGAGACTGACCACGTAGTAAAATTCGCCGACACGGAAGTTGTGGTTGAAGAGAAGAGCTACCACACCCGCTTGTTCAGAGAAGCTATGGAAACACACAAACACGAGAATAGCTCCAACAAGAAAGAAGAAAGCCTCAAGGTAAACGGATCCTGGCCTCACCTGCTGCGGCGAACGACCGTTGCAAGTAGCAAGAATAGCGGAGAGGCCCTTGGACGTTGGCGCGTTAGGTACATTTAGTCTGCGGCCGCGAATTCGGCTCCAGTCCACCACCAGTAAAGAAGAGTGAAACTTTGACAATGTCAGCCACTCGTGCTGGCGAAACGTTAGGAAAATCATCAGACGTACGTCGGCCTAAGAACCCGAGAGAGAAGCCAACAGGCAGTTTGTCAACAAGTTGCCACGAAAGCATTGACAGTTTTGTATTACGCTTCTACGGGGAGGAGATCTACAGGATGTACCAACGCCTTGCCCGACGACGGAAGAAGAAAGCGCAGTTTTTGTCCTCTCACGCCTTTCGGCCGCGATGTCGGGTGAAAGTACTACACGAAGTTCTTGAAATGCAAGCGCTTCTTCACCACCGCCCAAGCACACCATACCTACAACTGAATGGAACGATCTTTTCTTCGTGAGAGAAATCATGCAATATGGAGATACTGACAAGAACGGATGAGGAACTTTTGGATATTTTGTGTCAACTAAGTAGCAGAATGCATCGAAACGACTGGGACAAGATCGACAGCATCACTAACAGGAGTATGCTGAACGAACTCGAGAGCTGCACTGAGTTGCAGAAGAATAAGTTTGCACGATGCCGGAAGCAGGCTAACACGGCGGTTCTCGACATGTCACGGACAGTGGTCAAACTCACAGAACGACAACTGACACAAGAGAAAGAGTCTGTCCTTCAAACAGGAGGGAACCATCCCAGAACTATACCTACGGAGGACATCATTGCTGATACCGAGACGGCCATTTGGACCCTTCCTTGTGAAAGAGCAGAGGAAATACGCACTGAAATAGCCAGGATACAGTACCGAGCAAAACCACCAGCTTGCAACCTGAAGAAAAGAGAGGTACAAGCTATTAAGAATTTTAACGCCGACAAGAGTATATTGGCACTGCCCGCTGATAATGAAAATGCGACCGTCGTAATGAAGACCGAAGATTATGAACTGAAGATCCGGGACCTATAAAATCCGATGGCATTACGAAAACTAAACGCAGATCCGACGCAGCGTATCACACGGAATGCAAATACGTTAATCACAGCATCTTCTCTGCCGACGGACATACGGAGAAACCTGCACAACACAGAAGCCCCACCACCTCGCCTGTATGGATTACCAAAGATCCATAAGAGTAACGTTCCACTAACGCCGATTGTTAGCGCTCCTGTCTCACCGACGTATTAACTGGCAAAACACTTGGCCTCTCTTCTCCAGCCACGCGTGGGAAAGACTGACACATATATAAAGGACTCGAGACTTTTCATTGAGAAGCTGAAAAAAATAAACCTGCACCAAACGACATACTGGTCAGATCTGATGTTTCTTTGCTACGAAATTGCCACTCAGCGACTCTCTAGAGCACATTGGTTCCATTTTCCCGCAAGGCATCAGAAAGCTCTTTCATGCATGTCTCACCACGAGCTATCTCACGTGGAATGGCATATTCTACGAAAAGCTGGAAGACGTCGCCATGGGTAGTCCTCTTAGTCCAGTGGTGGCCAACTTCTTCATGGAGCACTTCGAAGAACAGATACAGGACTTGGCACCTTGTAAATCTAAGGTGTGGAACAGATACGTCAATGATACCTTCGTTGTGTGGAGCCATGATGAGGAACAGCTCGGTGACTTCCTGAGACACTTGAACAGCCTCCATGCTGACATAAAATTTACCATGGAAGTAGAAAGAGACAAAAACTATCATTTATAGATGTGCTGGTCACAAGGGACGGTGAAAACCTGGGACAAAGCGTGTATCGAAAACCGATATACACGGACCGATACCTGTACAAACTATCAAATGACCACCTGACCCAGAAAAGAGGCATAATTAATACGCTCGTAACGCGAGCAAGACGAATATGTAAGCCGCAGCACCTCAGACGCGAAATACAATGCCAGGTAAGTGTTCTGAGGAGCAACGGGTGCATCACAAGCTATTTTATAACAGAGTCAAACACTCGGCGAAGTGACAAATCAGAAAAAGAAATGTCGGGTACGGCCTTTCTGCCATACATTCCCAGAGTGACGGACAGAATCGGCCGTATATTGCGCAAGCAGGACGTAAAGACTATTTACTAACCGACAAAGAAGATCAAAAAGTGTCTCATACCTGCAAAGGATAAAGGGACCCACTTGCAATGTCGGGAATATACCGCATACCATGCACATGCAAAAAGGTTTATGTTGGAATGACTGGACCATCAACCAACACCTAAGCAACATTGCAGGCTGGGACAGGTAGCGAAATCGGCCGTGGCAGTGCACACGCTGTGTAAGACTGACCACGTAGTAAAATTCGCCGATACGGAAGTTCCGTCTATAGAGAAGACCTACCACACCTGCTTGTTCAGAGAAGCTATGGAAATACATAAATACGAGAATAGTTTCAACAAGAAAGAAGAAAGCCTCAAGGTAAACGGATTCTGGCTTCCCGTGCTGCAGCAAACGACCATTGCAGGTAGCAAGAGGAGAACCGCACCGGAAATGACCTCGGAAAAACCCTTGGACGTTGGCACGTGAGGTACATTAGGTCTACGGCCGCGAGCTCGACTCCAGTCCACCACCAGCAATGGAGGGACGATGAAACTCCGACAATGCTACACACTCGTGCTGGCGAAACGTCAGGAAAATCATCAGACGAATATCGGCCGAAGAACCCGAGACAGAAGCCAACAGGCAGTTTGTCGAATACCATGGATGTTCGATGCTTGAAAAGGTCTCTGAAACCATATCGTTTATTTGACTCCTTGAAGGAGTTAGCGGATGTTGTTGTATACAAGGAAACTCCAACTATGTAAATTTGTAACGAAATGCAGTAAGTTCTATAGAAGATCGATGATTTGACCCTCTGTATAAACAAATTTGCCGTACTGCTTACAATTAGGCGGAAAGTCTTACATGATTGATGATCTATCACAAGAGACAGACAACACCGTAAAAAATCTGTGAATACGTATCCAGAGCGGTTGAAAGTGCAATGACCACATACAAATATTTGTAACGGAGGTAGATGCCAGACTGGAATTAGTACAATGGGAATCTAAATAAGAAACGTTTGGCAGATAACCAATGGTCAGAAATGCACAGTTGTGGAGTTAAGGTTACAAAATGGCAGCCCATCAGCGACGGGTGCGTGTCAGTTAAAAACCGCGGAGAGCTGGTCGCAATAACTTTTGAGATCACGACAATCGTTCGGGAAAAGCCAGGAATTTTCGAGAGGGAGGACCAGACATTTAATTGAAGATATCAACTATGTGGTGATGTCGAACACAGAAATTTCGTATACTTACTGTAAAGAATGGTGTACGACAAAACTAGGTGGTACAAAATTTAATTTCTGTCCTTTTTTTATCAGTTTTCGGTTTTATTTCCAAGTCTACTTGCTATAAAAAGTCCTTTGGTACTGTCCATACATCAGCAAAAATAAAAGAAAGATGCTTTTAGTTTTCATTATTAAAAACAGGAACTTTATAGCGTCCCTAACGACTATCTAACTGCAGTGCTGTTTCTGTAGTTTGATTCGTTGTCTTAATAAACTAACGGAATTACGTTATTTCTAGCATAGTTGATTTAATAGCCAAGTTTTACCCACGAGTAAGAATAAAGTTTGCCTGCTTTTGACTCACCTTAGACAATAACCCTCTGCTAACTTAACCTGTAACTGCACCCATTAGCATACGAAGTATTAGCTGAAGCTACTATCGTTAAACAAACACATTTTTGCTCGCTCGTCGATGATTGGATGCCGTTTGCGGCCATATTTCGACAGCGGGTAATTCTGGTCAGTGGTTATCTAGATACTTTGCTCGATTTACATCACCATCTCTGATCTTATTAGATTTTTTCTGCACCATGTATATCATATGAAATGATCATGAGGGTTCATGCAGAAGCTAACCGGTGATTTGTATGAATGGAACAGAAAAAGGAGAACAAATTAGTGCTACACGAAGTATCCTCTGTCCACACCATAAGGCGTTTGCAGAACGTAAATGCTGGTTTCGTAGCAGCGCAGAAATTTCGCATCTTCGTATGACGACAAATTAAAAAAAAAAGGACAAAGTGCAAGTGAGATATCAACGTTCCATATCTGAGCAAACTGCACAGTACCGACAAAAAAACTGATTATGTTTAGAGAGCACTATTTCCAAAATAAATAATTTATATTGACATAGTTACAAACGGCGCCATCAACAACACAGCTGCTATTAAAACACCAGTCAAACACCAGTTACAAAACACGGTCTTATTTACTTGTAAAGAGAATGAACACGCTTACATAAACAAGAGGAAGGAAGTAATCGGTCCAAAATCAACTGAAGTGTAACAAGGATGCTAGATGCTATTATAATGTTATTCTGAAGAAAAATATGAGAGATAAAAAAGCCTGCAATTCATGGAGACATATGTTGGCGGATCGATACGTTATGGCGTTCTAAAAACAGTGCTTATGACGCTGCTCGTCTACTAATATACTGAATTTGTGGGTTCATGTGTAATAAAGGACGATTATGATTATCATTTACCTTGTGTAAAAACTTTTAACGGAGACAAAATAATTACCACGGACTATCATGCCGAAAGTGTCCTAAAAATGCGACTTTTTCTTTGCGGTCAAGTAAGGTACGCAGTTAACATGGTACGTTCTTTCCTGTAGTGAAGGGACGACCAGTGCCTGTTCTTAAGGGATCACAGAACTCGTACTCAGCGGGTATATACATTATGAATCAAAGTGGGGCCCTGTGGCACATCGAGGATCTTCGCTCCCAGATGCTCGATAAATCAGTCAGCGTGACGCGCTAATCGAAGCCTTCGCTTTACCGTTAAAGTGCGGCCTTTCCTGCCACGCTGCTCTAATGGAATATAATAACAAGAGGCAGGTGCCCGGACCTATTAGCAACGAGACGAATATCCCAAAGGAATAATGTATTGTGGCTGTCCCCTCAAATAGATGTGGCATAAGCAGTACTCGATAACGGATGAATAATATTCGTAGATTAAATAGCGAATATAACCTTCCGACAGACTTCGATTTCTGTCGCTTTTACTTCCTAATCTCCTTTAAAAAACAAAGCAAATTCTAAATCTCAAGTAATTACGATAAATAAAGCATAACGACGATTTGCATTCTTTGCAGCTATTCATAATTCAGTTCTGGAGGTCACGCTTCCCTCTTCTTTTACTACCTCTACTGTTTCCCTCGCTTAAGAACGACAGCTTCGTGACAGTGAAACATTGCTTTCGTAAAGGACATACTGAGCAATGACACCCAGTTGCATAATGGCCTACCTATGGTTAGAAGAGTGAACGAGCCAATGTCTGTTATCTCGTCAGACATTTTTACGGTAGTCAGGCTGCCTTACTTAGCGAAACCACACGAAACCTGAACACGATGCTCGGGCCGAGGCAAGACCGCCGTTTTTTCCCGAATAAGTAATGAAATGTTTCTTCAAAACATATTTCCAGAGTTCTTATAGCTCTATTAATAATACCCAGAATAAAGAAATTAGTACCCTTTAAGAAAGAACTTTATTTTGCCTACCGACATTAAGGAGTTGATATTAACAATTTCGTTTCATTCAGACATTTTAAAAAGAATTCTCATCTTCAAATATGTTGATGTTAGCCTTGAGTATCTGCGTACGAATAAAACAAAACAAAAAAAAAAAAAATTCAGCAGTCGGCATACTGTGCACTGTTCGCAGAAAACACCTGCCGTTTTCTTTGTGTAAGCCTAAATCATAATCTGTAGACAACACGGATGAATTTTGTAACCGATTTTACGCCTCACTAATTTAAGTCGTGTTTCAGATGGGCGATTAGGAATCTCAGGAACTTTATGGAACAGAGAACATAAAGAGTTCATAATCCACACTGCGTACAATGCTTTGGTATCTACCTAAATAGCAACAATGTTGGACGGAAGCTTATTTTCGCCAAAAGCTAAATATCCTTTACAAAATCAAAACCAACTATCCTCATGAAAGGACTTCTTTATCCAAGCAGACCATTTATATGATAATTTCAGAACGCATCGTCCTATCAGTGTTGTTTGCATCATACAGACCATAACAAGACGGATATGACACAATGAAGAGATCAACAGTGCTTCGATACGCAACGCAGGTAAGTTAGGAACTGCCTTTTTTCTCAAAAAAATACCGATCTGCAACGACAAGAGCAAACTGAGTATTGGAAGTGTTCACACCGTTTCTACAGAGAAGCGTCCTCTCAGCCCATAGTGCTACGAACATTCGGTAACGCACTAGCGAACATTACCGAATACGCTGATTTAAATCAAGGTAATTCGAAGAATTTTTATCACTTGCGGACTGTTCCACAAAGATCAGTTTACAATACGGAGGTCCAGAGTTCAGATCTTAAGGACAGATTTTTCTGTGGTTCGAAGCTCTGTAAAAGGATTCTGTCAGCCTCTTGATGCCACCGAGAAGCGAAATAAGGGACTTCAACATGTAGGCGTAGAGCCATCGACATACTGAACCCACACATTTATTTTATTTATTGTTGAAAAGGCATCCCGGGCTCTACATCGACGGGTCGATGAACATTTCTTTTGAATTGAATGGTGGAGCATTTGGTTTCTGCTTCACGAACATATTTGCGTACGTATAACAATCAACGTGTTGCAGTTTTTAGTTGAAGATAGTTTAAAGGTATTTTCACGTGCACTATGGCAGCTTCAGTTTTTTTTATTTTTATTTCTGGTATGTAAACGGTCGCTGAGTGAGAGGTGTAACGAGGTGGGGTGGAGGAGAGGGGGGGGGGGGAAAGAACGAGCTATGCAGAGATAAAGGAAGTTTGACCAATTGTGACACAGTAATTGAATGGTGTTCCAAAAGACCATTTTGCAGAACACCATCATTGTACTTTTTTGTGTTGAACGTGCGGCTAGAAAGGACTGTTTAATGGAGACAAACAGGAAGCGACCGGTAGTTTTGAAAATTGTCAGTTTCACTAGATACTTTCCGTACTTCCCTAACAAACTTGGTGAAAACAAGGACGATAAATAGCTACTAATAACAAGCGGGAAAGTTTCAAATCATTGCCAGGTTTCGTGTTCCATTCTCGTGACATTAACGAAGCTGAGAAATTTGTATGGCAATACTCTACATTTTGACCTAATGGAGGTAGAGTGTGTTGTGGTTACTATCATAAGTCAATTAATTTCTCTTATTTCTATAATGATATTGTCGTATTACAGTCTTATTACCGCAAGTAAGTCAGCAGCACGGTACTGCATATTAATGGCCAGAATCAGACGCTTTTGTGGAGAGGGTGGAGGAGAGATGTTAGCCGCACGGTGATTTCTAGTGCCTACTACGAAATGGCTCTACATTAAACACAAACAATCCAGCAAATTAAATAAATGATGATATTGACACAAACGACAAACAAATGGTTGGTACGTTAGGAATTCTGTTACAACAAATCATGTTGAATCGATGTCTACTATAAAAGCATAAGTATTTTCTTTTTTGTTCGCGCTTTCATTCAGTCATTACTTATCTAACTGTATCCATTCTATGTTTGCTTGGTTTGTACTCAGTGAAACAATAGATTAACCATTCTACGCTTTGTGTCTGTTCGAAGAATAAGTATGTGGCGATAGATAAAAAAGTCTACTCATTGACGCATAATCTATTTCTGGTGCAGCTTGATAACAGGTAACGTCGCCCAAGCAGCTGGTATCTGAGTTTATCGTGATCTAAGATAAGCGCACTTCGGGACTCTCCGTTGCATTTTGTCGATTCCTGCTACAGATTGCGAATAACTGTCGCTGTGGTGGCCAGTACCAGAAAACAGTTCTCTTTAGTGATGCTATTATTCCAAATGTTTTGTATTTATATTCCGCGAAATTAACACTACCAAGGGAAAAAGTCCATTCACGAGTAGTAGACATGTAAGTAAATTATACGACCACACGAACAGAAGAAAAGACGTTTTTATAGAAGAATTTGATTGAAATACAGACCCAACTTTTTCCGGAAAAATGTGACGAAATCTATTAGGATTTTATAGCAAATGTGTTTGACAGTGTAATATGCAACACAGAGCTTTATTATGCGAAATTTTAACCATACCTATTGCAAAGACTTGGAAAATGTGGCGACAAGGCTATTTTCGAAGACGAAGTAACAAAATTTGTTGCTTGCACTGGCAAGGGAACCTCCCCATCGTACCCCCTTCAGATTTAGTTATGTTGGCACAGTGGATAGGCCTTGAAAAACTGGACACAGATCAATCGAGAAAACAAGAAGAAGTTGTGTGGAACTATGAAAAAAATAAGCAAAATATACAAACTGAGTAGTCCATGCGCAATATAAGCAACATTGAGGGTAGTGTGGGCTTAGGAGCGCCGTGGTTAGCGTGAGCAGCTGCGGAACTGGGAGATTCTTGGTTCAAATTTTCATTCGAGTGAGAAGTTTAATTTTTTATATAACCAAATTCGCTCTCCAAAATTCCAGGACATGTTCAAATTTGCTTGGACATATGCAGGATTTGACGGTCTTCGCACGGAAAAATTTGCAAACGTTAAAAACATATGTTTTGACAGAGCACAGGGAAAACTGTGCGACTGTGAAACTGTTGCATTCATTTGTTGCAGTTTATGTGACAAACTCTTATGTTTTCATCACTTTTTTGGGAGTGATTAACACATCCACAAGAAAACCTAAATCGGGCAAGGTAGAAGAATCTTTTTACCAATTCGCCAAGTGTACAAGTTAGGTGGGTCGACAACATATTCCTGTCATGTGACGCACATGCCGTCACCATAGAATAGAATATATCAGACGTGTTTTCCTGTGGAGGAATCGGTTGACCTATGACCTTGCGATCAAATGTTTTCGGTTCCCATTGGAGAGGCACGTCCTTTCGTCTACTAATCGCACGGTTTTGCGGTGCGGTCGCAAAACACAGACACTTAACTTATTACAGTGAACAGGGACGCCAATGAACGAACAGACAGATCATAACTTTGCGAAAATAAATAAAATAAACTTTTCACTCGAGGGAAGACTTGAACCACGGACCCCTCGTTCCGCAGCTGCTCACGCTAACCACGGGACCAGGGCGCTCCTGAGCGCATTATCTCCTTGATGTTGCCTATCTTGCGCATGGACTACTCAGTTTGTATATTTTCTTTTTTTTTTTCATAGTTCCACACAACTTCTTCCTGTTTTCTCGATTGATCTGTGTTCAGTTTTTCAAGGCCTATCCACTGTGCCAACTTATAAGTAAATCCGAGGGGGGTGCGATGGGGAGTTTCCCTTGTGAGTATCGAAATCTTGTGAGTTAGATTTAATTTAAACACTGCAAATTTAGTATTTATTCCTAATATTCTAACTTGTTCAAGTATTCATATTTCCAATAATTTTTTCATTACAAGACAATGTTAACAACGACCAAGAAACGGCCCACCAAAATAAGTGATCTAAGATACTGTATGCCGGATGCTTCCTTATGTCAGTACAGAGACACCATTTCTCATCACCAGTAACGATACAGAATGGGAATGGTTGGTGTTATTCATGAGCCAAATGATGAGGAGCAAGCAGAGATGCACTCATGGCCACACAGTGATATATGTGATTTTGGCTTAGAGCATGCACTAACCACACATCCGAACTTTGAAACTTCCCCTACACATGTAAATGTCGCGCGATGGTGGAATGATCACGGTTCAACACATTTGCTAGCTGTCGGCCGCGGTGGTCTTGCGGTTCTAGGCGCTCAGTCCGGAACCGGGCGACTGCTACGGGCGCAGGTTCGAATCCTGCCTCGGGCATGGATGGGTGTGATGTCCTTAGGTTGGTTAGGTTTAAGTAGCTCTAAGTTCTAGGGGACTGATGACCACAGATTATAAAGTCTCATAGTGCTCAGAGCCATTTGAACCATTTTCTAGCTCTCGAGAACACTGACTGGGATCATTCGGATTAATGCGTTTAAACGATGTTCATCAAACACCAAAGGTCTCCTTGAATGTGAAGATTCACTAATGTCCATACGATTCTCCTTAAAACGAGAACGCCATTTTCTTGCCGTGCTCTGCACAGTGGCATTAGCCCCATACACGGCACAAATGTTTCTGTCTGTCTTCGCTGCTATCACACCCTTACTGAACTCATAACAGAAGAATATGCCAGAAATGTTCCGATTTCTCCACTTGGCACTCAGTTTTCTAGCGTCCACAGCTCTGCTCACTATCCCCAAACCAGAAAATGACAAATGGTTCAAATGGCTCTGAGCACTATGGGACTTAATTTCTGAGGTTATCAGTCCCCTACAACTTAGAACAACTTAAACCTAACTAACCTAAGGACATCACACACATCCATGTCCGAGGCAGGATTCGAACCTGCGACCGTAGCGGTCGCGCGGTACCAGACTGTAGCGCCTACAACCGCTTTGCCACCCCGGCCGGCACAAAAAGACAATTTGTAGCTCATATAGCAACAGTGAACTACTAATAAAAAACGACAATCGATAAATAAATCCATAGCTATCGGAAGACCAACATGCAAAACAAAACTGCTACGAACTTTCGAACTTTAACGCACCAACCTCATAAATTCAATAGTGGAGGACAAAGAGGTACGGACGACGGACGATGGGGGGGGGGGGGGGGGGCGCCCAGGATCTCTGGACCTATGTTCAAGAAATATGTGGCAGTTTGCAATTAGTGCCCATACGTATGCACGATATAAACATGCGTAACTACTTGGGCATACTTATTATCAGGTCATGACACTTATCAAAGGGTGCGTTCAGATTTTTTGTTAAACGTTGCATGAAACTTAAAACTTCTAGAACGATAACCAATTGTCTGCTAGTCGCACTTTTTCTAAATGAAAAGCTCTGGCAGTAGCACTGACGAATGTGGTAGGAATTTATGATGAGTCTGATAAGGAGCAGGTGATCCAAGATAGAAAAAGGTATAGCAGGCATCTACATGCAACCGATACGAGGGTGAACGTTGCTGGACAGCTCAAAAAACCTTAAATGGGACTCCCATGAATCACTGCCGTGTACATCAATTACAATCCAATACTTCTTGATCATTTGTCTCAGTCGCATCGTGTGATTGTCTTTCTAAGATGTAACTAATAAAAAATTATCTTCACTCTACGATCCGACCATTTTACTGACTGAAAGAAAAGTTTCAAATGAAGTAGATTTCATCGACGTTACTACGAATTTCAGTAAAATAAAGACACGAAAATATGTACTACAGTAATATCAACAAAAACCACCAGGCGTACTAAGATTGCGAAAGTAATTGATATTATCCAGAACGAGATTTTCACTCTGCAGCGGAGTGTGCGCTGATATGAAACTTCCTGGCAGATTAAAACTGTGTGCCCGAACGAGACTCGAACTCAGGAGCTTTGCCAGGAAGTTTCATATCAGCGCACACTCCGCTGCAGAGTGAAAATCTCATTCTGGAAACATCCCCCAGGCTGTGGCTAAGCCATGTTTCCGCAATATCCTTTCTTTCAGGAGTGCTATTTCTGCAAGGTTAGTAGGAGAGCTTCTGTAAAGTTTGGAAGGTAGGAGACGAGATACTGGCAGAAGTAAAGCTGTGAGGAGCGGGCAAGAGTCGTGCTTCGGTACCTCAGTTGGTTGCCGGCACAGTAGCTCAGCGTGTTCGGTCAGAGAGCCGGTTGGCCTCTGTAATAAAAAAAAACTGAGTGGAAGGATCAACCACCGAACTTCAACAGGATGTCTTGCGACGTCCGCAACGACCAAACACAACGATCAATAACGAACAAAATGAAAAAAAAGGAAAAAAAAGTTGGTAGAGCGTTTGCCCGCGAAAGGCAAAGGCCCTGAAAAAATGGCTCTGAGCACTATGGGACTCAACTGCAGAGGTCATTAGTCCCCTAGAACTTAGAACTAGTTAAACCTAACTAACCTAAGGACATCACACACATCCATGCCCGAGGCAGGATTCGAACCTGCGACCGTAGCGGTCCCGCGGTTCCAGACTGCAGCGCCAGAACCGCACGGCCACTTCGGCCGGCCAAAGGCCCTGAGTTCGAGTCTCGGTCGGGCACACAGTTTTAATCTGCCAGGAAGTTTCAATTGATATTATATTTCTACAAACTTTGTTTCGAGCCAAATAAAATAAAAGTTAAAACTTTATTATTTCTTTGCACTCTACCTGATGATTGTTGTGTTAAACGATGATTCGTATTTTAAGTTTCTCATCTATATCTTTAAATACGCACATAACAATTAGTAGAGCGTAGAGTACACACATCATAAATACTTGAGTCTTTTGTCAGATATTACATCTATATTAATCATTTTCTTTACAAAATGTACACTACAATTATGTCAACTTCTACGCAGACCGGGGGCCTCGTTTACTTTCGCTACCGACGGGCTTAGTCTGTCACCAAAATTTTACATGGAAATAAAACAAATGTTTATTTTTGCATAACCTCTTGTCTGAAAATGTGAATTACTAAAATGTTGGCCTCCTCTTCACGTAGCCAGCGAACTATGGTTCAAGAATGAACTATTGTTGTTACTGAACCAGCAACTAGCTTTTGAACGTGACTTTTGTCATTTGGGCCGTATCACCCACAATCAGAAATATTTTTTGTAGAATTGGATACGGCAAATCTGTGATACTTTCGGTTCATAGAGCTTCTTCTGAACACAGACTATTTCATTCTAATGCTACGGATACAAATACCAGTTTATAAACATGTGCTATCACTACAACGGCGCCAGCGATTGAGTGATATTCACGGACTCCATGTACCATCTGGCGGCGGCAGCTGTAACCACTCCTCACACATTGGTCAGCACTGCCATCTACACAGCAACGGCCACACTCGCTCGGTGTCAAGTGCCAGCAGCGATGCAGTCACTCTGTCTCAGGTTTTTACATGTACAATGATTTTTAGGCAGTAAGTAAACAATGTCACTGTTCTGCCTAGAGTATGTTAGACACAAAGGTGGTTCCTTGAGGCAAATTTATTTGTCACGAAATATTTTCACAGGCCTATACTTCGTCTCTTTCCCGACCATAGTTACACATTTCGAAAGTTATGCATTTACAAAAGTCTATTTCAGATCCCCCATAGTACAGCGGCACACATTAATGATGTCAATAAATTATTACTACGTCTAGCATAGTGTTGATCACGGAGCGGTTTTGCAGAGGCTTGTCGCATTTACACATCGAGTGCTGAATAGCGAGCGAGGGAATTTCAAACAGCAGGCTCGCCTCCTCGAATATCATCTTTTTCACTTTAGATACTTTTTGATATGTTAAAGATATTGATAACCACTTTTAAAAATGACGATCAGCGCAGTGGGCCCAAAATAATGACCAGTGTGTTCTCGTAACCTTCTTAACAACCGAGATGAAGGTATTAAATGCGTTTTATATATGCCACTGTTTCGTTCGTTGCGTTCCTCTACCTGGGGCGTATGTTCGCTCACGAAAGGTGTATTACAATTTATTTCTTGTCCTGCGACGCTTACGATCTACGTTTAAACATTATAAAAATATTTATTTTTCTATTGGAAAAGGAACTCTATTCTCAAATTAAGATATTTTGCAACAATTCCCGAATCTCTCTGTACGCACGTAAAATACCCCGTAACACACCGCGTCTATCACTGTTGGTCCGCCGCATCCGTTTCGTCATCGCCTCCTGTAATAGTACTAAAGGCAGGCGGAGGGAGCACACTTCTAGTCGGAAAACTCAGATTTACTCGCCACTTAACGGGAACTGTTGACCAGTTCTAGCCTAATAATTATGCCATTGCTACCATCACCTTCGAAGGTTAATGTTCATGGATGGGATGAGGCATCTTTATTTTTAGTTAATAATGCATGCCAATACATATATAAAATCGAGATGCCACTGTGTGCAAGGAACGACGTCTCATTACCCGTATTTGTGTGTATATGTACCCAGTTTGGTAAACACTCGTTTAGTTAGTAAGCTGTACTAACAAAAGCAAAGACGATCGCCTAGAGGAGCCTGCACCATGAGTTTGACGCCGAAAAATTCACAACGCATGAGGCAGCTAATGGTGTATTATTTGCCTCTTTAACTTTCTTTTTCGGTGGTCCACTTCTTCGATTAGGGTAATCGAGTAACGTACACATAACCCTGCAAAGAAGAGTTACTGGCGTTGCCATATCAATGTGACCGGCGTTAAATGTCCTGACTAGTTTCAAGGTACAGCAGACCTTTAGTACTGTGGCAACCGACGCAAGTAGCATGTGATGGGAACTTAACAAACGTTACGAAGGGTGATGATTCCTGATTTGTATATGTTTATCTCAACCAAAAGCCATGGTAAATAATTTTGTCTGACAGCTAGTTTCTAAAATCCCGTCACTGTATAATTAATAACTTGGACTGAACTTCTTTATCTGAGGACTTCATTACCTTGTCACTTTATTGCTACCATCAGAAAGAACTGAAATCCGGTACGACACCCAATGAAACAGCATACGTGCGCAAGTCAGACTCTGCACACTGAAGGGTACACGTTGACGACATTCCCATCAGGAAAAATCCAGTCAACTTTCAACTGAATTTCGTAATAAGGAACATGATTACTGAATAGTGAGCGCACGGTGTCATGGTTTCAGAAAGAGGACAGATCACGATATGTTCGTGGACTTCAGTAGTAATAATAGCGCAAATGAGGAAGTAGAGTTATTTCACTTCGCAGGCATGAAAACTGTGGAATGCCACGAAGTAATCCAGAAATATACAATGATCAGCCAAACCGTTAAGACCACCTGCTTAATAGTTCGTTTGACCGGGTTTAGCACGAAATACATAACTGATACCTGCATATCAGGGATCCGACAATTTGTTGGTAGATTTGTGGCGGTATGTGGTGCTAGATGTCTATACACACGTCATGTAATTCGCGCATCTAAAGGCCCGCTGATTTGCGTACGCGGTGATTGCGCCCGATAGCCACCCAGATTTGTTCCACGGGATTTACATCAGGCAAATTTGGTCACCGAGAAATCAACGCGAGTGCACTGCAACGCTCCCCAAACAACTGTAGCACGGTTCTGCCTCCGAGACAAGGACCATTATACTGCTGAAAGATGACATCTCCGTCGGGGAAGACATAAACGATGGAGTGATGCAGGGTTTCGCAGCTGTGAGCGCGTCTTCGATTACTATCACAGGCCCCATGCTAACGCAGGATAATGTCTCCCATAGCATAATACTCCCTGTAGAGAGCAGCAGCCTTTTCAGTAGTTGCAGGGGCAACAGTCTAGATGATTGACTGATCTGGACTTGTAACACTAACCAAAACGGCCTGGTACTGCGAATGGCTGAAAGCAAGGGGAAACTAGAGCCGAAATTTTTGCCGAGGGCATGCAGCTTTCTGTGTGGTTAAATGATGATGGCGTCCTCTTGGGGTAAAATATTACGGAGGTAAAATAGTCCCCCATTCGGATCTCCGGGCGGGAACTACTCAAGAGGACGTTGTTAGTAGGAGAAAGAAAGCTGGCGTCCTACGGGTCGGAGCTTGGATTGTCAGATCCCATAATCGGACAGGTAGGTTACAAATTTAAAAAGGGAAATGGATAGGTTAAAGTTAGACATAGTGGGAATTAGTGAAGTTCGGTGGCAGGAGGAACATGACTTCTGGTCAAGTGAATACAGGGTTATAAATACAAAATCAAATAGCGGTAATGCAGGAGTAGGTTTAATAATTAATAAAAAAATAGGAATGCGGGTAAGCTACTAACAACAGCATAGTGAACGCATTATTGTGCCCAAGATAGACACGAAGCCCACGCCTACCACAGTAGTAAAAGTTTATATGCCAATTAACTCCGCCGATGACGAAGAGATTGATGAAATGTATGATGAGATAAAAGAAATTATTCAGATAGTGAGGGGAGACGAAAATTTAATAGTCATGGGTGACTGGAATTCGATAGAAGGAAAGGGAAGAGAAGGAAACGTAGTAGGTGAATATGGATTGGGGGTAAGGATTGAAAGAGCAAGCCGCCTGGTAGAATTTCGCACAAGACATAACTTAATCATAGCTAACACTTGGTTCAAGAATCATAAAAGGAGGTTGTATACATGGAAGAAGCCTGGAGATACTGACAGGTTTCAGATAGATTATATAATGGTAAGACAGAGATTTAGGAACCAGGTTTTAAATTGTAAGACATTTCTTGGGGCAGATGTGGATTCTGACCACAATCTATTGGTTATGAACTGCAGATTGAAACCAAAGAAACTGCAAAAAGGAGGGAATTTAAGGAGATGGGACCTGGATAAACTGACAGAACCAGAGGTTGTAGAGAGTTTCAGGGAGAGCATCAGAGAACGATTGACAAGAATGGGGAAAGAAATACAGTATAAGAAGAATGGGTAGCTTTGAGAGATGAAATAGTGAAGGCAGCAGAGGATCAAGTAGATAAAAAAGACGAGGGCTAATAGAAATCCTTGGGTAACAGAAGAGATATTGAATTTAATTGATGAAAGGAGAAAAAACAAATATGCAGTAAATGAAGCAGGCAAAAAGGAATACAAACGTCTCAAAATGAGATTGACAGGTTGTGCAAAATGGCTAAGCAGGGATGGCTAGAGGACAAATGTAAGGATGTATAGGCGTATATCTCTAGGGGTAAGATAGATACAGCCTACAGGAAAATTAAAGGGACCTTTGGAGAAAAGAGAACCACTTGTATGAATATTAAGAGCTCAGATGGAAACCCAGTTCTAAACAAAGAAGAGAAAGCAGAAAGGTGGAAGGAGTATACAGAGGGTCTATACAAGGGCGATGTAATTGAGGACAATATTATGGAAATGGAAGAGGATGTAGATGAAAATGAAATGGAAGATACGATACTGTGTGAAGAGTTCAACAGAGCACTGAAAGACCTGAGTCGAAACAAGGCCCCAGGAGTAGACAACATTTCATTAGAACTACTGATAGCCTTGGGAGCGCCGGCTTTAACATAACTCTACCATCTAGTGAGCAAGATGTATGACACAGGCGAAATACCCTCAGACTTCAAGAAGAATATAATAATTCCAATCCCAAAGAAAGCAGGTGTTGACAGATGAGAAAATTACCGAACCATCAGTTTAATAAGCCACGGCTGCAAAATAATAACACGAATTCTTTATAGACGAATGGAAAAACTGGTAGAAGCCGACCTTGGGGAAGATCAATTTGGATTCCGTAAAAATGTTGGAACACGTGAGGTAATACTGACCCTAAGGCGTATCTTAAAAGCTAGATTAAGGAAAGGCAAACCTACGTTTCTAGCATTTGTAGACTTAGAGAAGGCTTTTGACAATGTTGACTGGAATACTCTTATTCAAATTCTGAAGGTGGCAGGGGTAAATACAGGGAGCGAAAGGCATTCCATTTACAATTTGTACAGAAACCAGATAGCCGTTACAAGAGTTGAGGGGCATAAAAGGGAAGCACTGGTTGAGAAGGCAGTGAGACAAAAAAATGGTTCAAATGGCTCTGAGCACTATGGGACTTAACTTCTGAGGTCATCAGTCCCCTAGAACTTAGAACTACTTCAACCTAACCAACCTAAGGACATCACACACATCCGTGCCCGAGACAGGTTTCGAACCTGCGACCGCAGCGGTCGCGCGGATCAAGACTGTAGCGCCTAGAACCGCTCGGCTACTCCGGCCGGTGCAGTGAGACAGGGTTGTAGCCTATCCCCTATGTTATTCAATCTGTATATTGAGGAAGCAGTAAAGGAAACAAAAGAAAAATTCGGATTAGGAATTAAAATCTATGGAGAAGAAATAAAAACTATAAGGTTCGTCGTTGACATTGTAATTCTGTCAGAGACACAAAGGAAGAGAGTTGAACGGAATGGACAGTGTCTTGAAAGGAGGGTGTAAGATGAACATCAACAAAAGCAAAACGAGGACAATGGAATGTAGTTGAATTATATCGGGTGATGCTGAGGGAAGTTGATTAGGAAATGAGACGCTTAAAGTAGTAAATGAGTTTTGCTATTTGGGGAGCAAAATAACTAATGATGGTCGAAGTAGAGAGGATGTAAAATGTAGACTGGCAATGGCAAGGAAAGCGTTTCTGAAGAAGAGAAATTTGTTAACATCGAGTGTAGATTTAAGTGTCAGGAAGTCTTTTCTGAAAGTATTTGTATGGAGTGTAGCCATGTATGGAAGTGAAACGTGGACGATAAATAGTTTGGAAAGGAAGAGAATAGAAGCTTTCGAAATGTGGTGCTACAGAAGAATGCTGAAGATTAGATGGGTAGATCACATAACTAATGAGGAGGTGCTGAATAGAATTGGGGAGAAGAGAAATTTGTGGCACAGCTTGACGAGAAGAAGGGATAGACTGGTAGGACATATTCTGAGGCATCAAGGGATCACCAATTTAGTATTTGAGGGCAGCGCGGAGGGTAAAAGTCGTAGAGGGAGACCAAGAGATGAATACACTAAACAGATTCAGAAGGATGTAGGTTGCAGTAAGTATTGGGAGATGAAGAAGCTTGTACAGTATAGAGTAGCATGGAGAGCTGTATCAAACCACTCTCTGGACTGAAGACCACAACAACCACAGCATAATACTGCTCCCACTAGCCTGTGTCCGTGGCGCGCTGCACGTTTCGAGCCGCCGTCCACCTCGATGACGGCATTTGTGGAGACGTCCATCGACAAAGTGTAGAAAAACCATGATTCACCCGAAGAGCTGTTATGTTTCCATTGATCGACGGTCGAATCCTGATGGTCCCTTGCCCGCTGCAATCGTAATTGACGATGTCGTTGGGCCATCATGTGAGCACATACGGATGGTCTGCAGCGGAGCTCCATGCTCAACAATGTACTATGAACGGTGTGCTCCGACACACTTTTGCGTGCACCAGCTCTGTGCTCTGTCGGCAGAGATGCCACACATCACCATCTATCTTAGTTTACAGAGCCGACAAGCCTCCAAACCCCACGTGAAGAATTGTGGACGTCCAACCACTTAGCGCCTAGTGTCTTTCTACCTCATTTCGTAGATGTTCACGACAGTAGCACGTTCGATCCAGCTTCGCCGTTTTCGAGATACTTGCTCACATGCTCTGCGTAATAATGATCTACCCCTTGTCAAAGTCGCTTATGTCAATGGATTTCTCCATTTGCAGCCCATATATTCGCTAGGGTGATCCCCGTCCATGCCTGCTCCGCTTACATACTTTTTTTTACCACGTCACATTCCTGCAATTCCACCAGGCAGCATCCAACGTCTTGGTGGACAGTGATCATAATTCACACCACCGCGTACATGAAGCAGAGCGCTGCCGGAAGCATTTCTCTCACAACTGCTCACAGAACGTAATTGCATTGTCTCTGGAACAACGCGTTGTTACAACTCCGGTATTCGCTGGTTGAGTGCAGGCCGCAATTCGCACAGCAGTACCGACAATAGATAGGCAAAAAATAATTCGCAAATGACCGTCTAACTATGCTGCAGCTAATAGATGCAAGTGGCGAATAACTGAGGAACGTTGATATGCAGACACGCTTTTTGGCAAAAAGCAGGATCTTCCTTGGCGCTGGTGCAAGTAGCCGATACACTGAACTGATGCGACTACCTCTCCAGCATCATAGATAAAATACACAGCGGTTTCCGCTTGTGGCAGTGATACTTTTCCAATATAATAATGATGCTCACGTACTGCTTTTATGATCAGTAACTGCTCTGAAGAATTGAATAAAGTCCTCGACTACCCTGGTTTCCAAATTCCCAAGAGAATAACACCACCGAAAACTTAAGAAATGCCTCGATATATATAAATGGCAGTCTTGCATTCCCTATCAAAGGTTTCACAGATTCTGAGCCTTTTAGACTTCGGGTCGTCAAAACAACGTTACATGATATCTTCCCATTTTAGTGTTGTCAAGCAGTGTTATTCTCTTTGTTACGTATCACGATCCAGTAATGCAAACGGAATGATACGCGTATGGTTGTCAAGAGGGCAATGCTGAAGCCTTCAGTCGCTACCGTAGCGGAATATTATCGAAAGATCTCTCTCAAAAAAATAAGGAAATCCTGGTCATATGTAAGCCCTAACAGTGATACTAAATTTAGTGTCAAGACACTTATGGACGAGACAGTAACTGCATTTGTCCAGTGGTTCTATGTGGTATGTACTGCAAAGTTTTTCATGAGGGATAGTTTTGCTCTAAAGGAGCATGATTTCTGTACGTAGAACAAGAATCATGAAAAGGTAAGTTATTTTGACCATCTATTGGTCAAAAACAGAGTTCAAACCATAGTTGTAGTTCTCTTGCGCCCATTTTCCCACTCTTACTTGCTGTGACGTATCTATTACTTTCTGTCTTTGCAAGATCACACACACGAGAAAGAATCCTAGGGAGCAGAGTACTTCCAACTTCTAGCAGCACAATAAGTAATTTTCCATTCAATTTACCATCCAGATTAACAGTAGGCGTAACTGTATACGAATGCGTTCATACATCGATGTTAGTTGATCTTGAACTGTTGTTCTAGATAAAATGTAATGTTTGATATGTTTATCACTGCCACTGTTTCGCTTTGTATCAACACCACTAGCACTGTCCACTAAGCAGTTCAACTAGCCTAATGCTGTGCTCGTTACTGGATACCTCCAGTCCCGCTCTCTGTTGCCATCAGTAGCCAATATTTTGGTGGCATCGTAGACGAGTGGGTTCCTTGAGCCCAAGTGCAGTGAGGCATCTCGAACACAATGACTTCCTCTTGCCCATTAGCATGGATTCCGGAAACATCGATCATGTGAAATCTAAGTCGAGCTTTTCTCAAATGACATCGTGGAAGATATGGTTCGAGGCAGACATGCAGATGCAATATTTGTTGACATCCCTAAAGCATTTTTACTCAATATCACCATTAAGTTTATTATCGGGAATAAGCTCACATGGTCAAATAAAATTTGTGGGTTGATTAGTTCTTGGTATGAAGGATACAGCATGCTATCTTGGATGGAGCGTTATCGACATATGTACAAGTAACTTCAGGTTTGTCCCATGGAAATGTGCTGGGATACTTGCTTTTGACATTGTCTATTTTTGAAGTTGAAACAATATTAATAGTAATCACAGACTTTTCGCAAGTGATGTGGTCATCTAAAATTAAGTATTCTCCTTAAAAGGCTGCACACACATTTGGTCACGTCTTGATACGACGTCAAAATGGTGCAAAGATCGGCAACTTGCATTAAGTTTCAGAAGTGCAAAATTTTGCGCGTCAGGAACGAAAAAACGTAGTATCCTGTGACTGCTACATCAATGTGTGAGTTCTTACAAACATTCGTCGACCTATGCTGGAATATTGTTAAAGAGTTGTAGGAGATATTGGACATATATAAAGAGTGGTAGAAATAATGGCCACAGGTTTCTCTGACACATGGGAAAGTGTTACGCAAATGCTGAAGAAACTGAACTGGTAAACGCTTGAAGATAAACGCTAACTATCTCGTAAAAACCTATTTATAATGTCTCATAAAACAACTTCAAGTGATAAGTCTAGGATCATACTATAACCCCCGACGCATACCCGTACGGATTAAAATAATTGTGGCACGCACAGACGCCTTTAAGCAACCAGCGCTCCATACGTGAATGGAACGGGAAGCATCCCTTTTAACTGGTACAATGAGAAGTACCCTCTGCCGTGCACTCTGAATAACTTCGTGAGCAGAATTGAGCACGACATACATGGAGGACAGTCCACATCCTACAATATGATAAAGCATTTAAATAAACCTGAAAAAGAAACGACAAACAAAAATATAATACCACAAAATACACTGAAGAGCCAAAGAAACTGGTATACCTGCCTAATAACGTGTAGGGCCCCAGAGAGCATGCAGAACAGCCGCAACACGACGTGGCATGGACTCGACTGATGTCTGAAGTAGTGCTGGAGGGAACTGCCACCACGAATCCTGCAGGACTGTCCATAAATCCGCAAGAGTACGAGGCGATGGAAATCTCTTCTGAACAGCACGTTGCAAGGCATCCCAGATATGCTCAATAATGTTCACGTCTGGGGAGTTTGGTGGCCAGCGGAAGTTTTTAAACTCAGAAAAGTGTTTCTGGAGCCACTCTGTAACAATTCTGGACGTGTGGGGTGTCGCATTGTCCTGCTGGAATTGCCCAAGTCCGTCAGAATGCACAAGGGACATGAATGGATGCAGACGATCAGACAGGATGCTTACGTACGTGTCATCTGTCAGAGGCATATCTCGACCTATTGTTGTTGTTGTTGTTGTGGTCTTCAGTCCTGAGACTGGTTTGATGCAGCTCTCCATGCTACTCTATCCTGTGCAAGCTTCTTCATCTCCCAGTACCTACTGCAACCTACATCCTTCTGAATCTGCTTAGTGTATTGATCTCTTGGTCTCCCTCTACGATTTTTACCCTCCACACTGCCCTCCAATGCTAAATTTGTGATCCCTCGATGCCTCAGAACATGTCCTACCAACCGATCCCTTCTTCTAGTCAAGTTGTGCCACAAACTTCTCTTCTCCCCAATCCTATTCAATACCTCCTCATTAGTTACGTGATCTACCCACCTTATCTTCAGCATTCTTCTGTAGCACCACATTTCGAAAGCTTCTATTCTCTTCTTGTCCAAACTAGTTATCGTCCATGTCTCACTTCCATACATGGCTACACTCCATACAAATACTTTCAGAAACGACTTCCTGACACCTAAATCTATATTCGATGTTAACAAATTTCTCTTCTTGAGAAACGCTTTCCTTGCCATTGCCAGTCTACATTTTATATCCTCTCTACTTCGACCATCATCGGTTATTTTACTCCCTAAATAGCAAAACTCCTTTACTACTTTAAGTGTCTCATTTCCTAACCTAATTCCCTCAGCATCACCCGACTTAATTTGACTACATTCCATTATCCTCGTTTTGCTTTTGTTGATGTTCATCTTATATCCTCCTTTCAAGACACTGTCCATTCCGTTCAACTGCTCTTCCAAGTCCTTTGCTGTCTCTGACAGAATTACAATGTCATCGGCGAACCTCAAAGTTTTTACTTCTTCTCCATGAATTTTAATACCTACTCCGAATTTTTCTTTTGTTTCCTTTACTGCTTGCTCAATATACAGATTGAATAACATCGGGGAGAGGCTACAACCCTGTCTCACTCCTTTCCCAACCACTGCTTCCCTTTCATGCCCCTCGACTCTTATAACTGCCATCTGGTTTCTGTACAAATTGTAAATAGCCTTTCGCTCCCTGTATTTTACCCCTGCCACCTTCAGAATTTGAAAGAGAGTATTCCAGTCAACATTGTCAAAAGCTTTCTCTAAGTCTACAAATGCTAGAAACGTAGGTTTGCCTTTTCTTAATCTTTCTTCCAAGATAAGTCGTAAGGTCAGTATTGCCTCACGTGTTCCAACATTTCTACGGAATCCAAACTGATCTTCCCCGAGGTCGGCTTCTACCAGTTTTTCCATTCGTCTGTAAAGAATTCGCGTCAGTATTTTGCAGCTGTGACTTATTAAACTGATAGTTCGGTAATTTTCACATCTGTCAACACCTGCTTTCTTTGGGATTGGAATTATTATATTCTTCTTAAAGTCTGAGGGTATTTCGCCTGTCTCATACATCTTGCTCACCAGATGGTAGAGTTTTGTCATGACTGGCTCTCCTGAGGCCATCAGTAGTTCTAATGGAATGTTGTCTACTCCCGGGGCCTTGTTTTGACTCAGGTCTTTCAGTGCTCTGTCAAACTCTTCACGCAGTATCTTATCTCCCATTTCATCTTCATCTACATCCTCTTCCATTTCCATAATATTGTCCTCAAGTACATCGCCCTTGTATAAACCCTCTATATACTCCTTCCACCTTTCTGCTTTCCCTTCTTTGCTTAGAACTGGGTTGCCATCTGAGCTCTTGATATTCATACAAGTGGTTCTCTTCTCTCCAAAGGTCTCTTTAATTTTCCTGTAGGCAGTATCTATCTTACCCCTAGTGAGACAAGCCTCTACATCCTTACATTTGTCCTCTAGCCATCCCTGCTTAGCCATTTTGCACTTCCTGTCGATTTCATTTTTGAGACGTTTATATTCCTTTTTGCCTGCTTCATTTACTGCATTTTTATATTTTCTCCTTTCATCAATTAAATTCAATATTTCTTCTGTTACCCAAGGATTTCTATTAGCCCGCGTCTTTTTACCTACTTGATCGTCTGCTGCCTTCACCACTACATCCCTCAGAGCTATCCATTCTTCTTCTACTGTATTTCTTTCCCCCATTCCTGTCAATTGTTCCCTAATGCTCTCCCTGAAACTCTCAACAACCTCTGGTTCTTTCAGTTTATCCAGGTCCCATCTCCTTAAATTCCCACCTTTTTGCAGTTTCTTCAGTTTCAATCTGCAGTTCATAACCAATAGATTGTGGTCAGAATCTACATCTGCCCCAGGAAATGTCTTACAATTTAAAACCTGGTTCCTAAATCTCTGTCTTACCATTATATAATCTATCTGAAACCTGTCAGTATCTCCAGGCTTCTTCCATGTATACAGCCTCCTTTCATGATTCTTGAACCAAGTGTTAGCTATGATTAAGTTATGCTCTGTGCAAAATTCTACAAGGCGGCTTCCTCTTTCATTCCTTCCCCCCAATCCATATTCACCTACTATGTTTCCTTCTCTCCCTTTTCCTACTGACGAATTCCAGTCACCCATCACTATTAAATTTTCGTCTCCTTTCACTACCTGAATAATTTCTTTTATCTCGTCATACATTTCATCTATTTCTTCATCATCTGCAGAGCTAGTTGGCATATAAACTTGTACTACTGTAGTAGGCATGGGCTTTGTGTCTATCTTGGCCACAATAATGCGTTCACTATGCTGTTTGTAGTAGCTAACTCGCACTCCTATTTTTTTATTCATTATTAAACCTACTCCTGCATTACCCCTATTTGATTTTGTATTTATAACCCTGTAATCACCTGACCAAAAGTCTTGTTCCTCCTGCCACCGAACTTCACTAATTCCCACTATATCTAACTTTAACCTATCCATCTCCCTTTTTAAATTTTCTAACCTACCTGCCCGATTAAGTGATCTGACATTCCACGCTCCGATCCGTAGAACGCCAGTTTTCTTTCTCCTGATAACGACGTCCTCTTGAGTAGTCCCCGCCCGGAGATCCGAATGGGGGACTATTTTACCTCCGGAATATTTTATCCAAGAGGACGCCATCATCATTTAATCATCGACCTATTAGAGGTCCCATATCACTCCAGCTGCACACGCCGTTCACTATTACAGAGCCTCCACCAGCCTGAACAGTCCCCTGCTGACATGCAGGATCCATGGATTCATGAGATTGTCTCCATACCCGTTCACATCCATCCTCTCGATACAATTTGAAACGAGACTCGTTCGAACAGGCAACATGTTTCCAGTCATCATCAGTCCAATGTTGGTGTTGAGGGGCCCAGGCGAAGCGTAAAGCTTCGTGACGTGCAGTCATCAAGGGTACACGAGTGGACCTTCGGCTCCGAAAGCCCATATCGATGATGTTCCGTTGTATGGTTCGTACGCTGGCACTTGTTCATGGCCGAGCACTGAAATCTGCAGCAATTTGCGGAAGGGCAGTACTTCTGTCACGTTGAACGATTCTCTTCAGTCATCGTTGATCCCGTTCTTGCAGGATCTTTTTCCGACCGCAGCAATGTCGGAGTTTTGATGTTTTACCGGAATCCTGATTTTCATGGTATACTCGTGAAATGGTCTTTAGGGAAAATCCCCACTTCATCGCTATCTCTGAGATGCTGTGTCCCATCGCTCGTATGCCAACTACAATACTATGTTCAAACCACTTAAATCTTGATAGCCTGCCACTGAAGCAGCAGTAACCGATTTAAAAACTGCACCAGACACTTGTTGTCTTATACAGGCACTGGCGTACGCAGCACCGTATTCTGCCTATTTACATATCTCTGTATTTGGATAAGCATGCCTATAATAGTTTCTTCGGCGCTTCAGTGTTAATGGATTGCACATTATAAACAACTCTGGTATAATGAAAACCAAGCAGTACAGGAGTATACCTCTGAAATGAATAAACCATATGTCGGTTATCACATAACGAACCAAGGACTAAGCCCATGAATAAAGCAAAAAACCGGATAGCAAGAGGCCCCAACGACATAAAGGCCGAGTTACTTAACTAGGGTGGATTATTTTTAAAGCGCAGCTCGTGGTCTCGCGGTAGCGTTCTCGCTTCGAGCACGAGATCCCGGGTTCGATTCCCGGCGGGGTCTGGGATTTTCACCTGCCTCGAGATGACTGGATGTTGTGTCGTCTTCATCACCATCATTCATCCCCATTACGGTCGGGGGAAGACAATGGCAAACCACCTCCACTAGGACCTTGCCTAGTACGGTGGTTCGAGTCCCCCACATCGTCCCTTGCGCTCTGTCAAGGAGTATGGGACCTCATCATCATCATCATCTTCATTATCAGGTATCTTCATTCATACAATATGTGGTGGCAAAGATGACAAATCCGAAAACTATGAACAGTTGCAGATTTCATATCAATCTTTAAAAAAGGTGAACGAAATGAATGCAATAACTATCGAGGTATAGCATTGGCGGACACAACATATAAGACTTACACCAAGGTTATAAATCAATATCTACAAATTATTGCAGAAAATCAGTTATCTGAAGAACAAAAATAGTTTCATAGAAGCAAACAAATTGTAGAAGGACAAAGAGAGTTCAATAGGGAAATACACATCTCATTTATAGACTTAGAGAAAGCCTTCGACTATGTAGAGAGAAAAATATAATGGGACGTTTTGTACAAGAATGGATATCCTCAGCAAATAATAAAGGTGACAGAAAGCCTATACAGAAGTAGAAGAATAAAAATAAGGCCGGCCGCGGTGGTCGTGCGGTTCTAGGCGCTCCAGTCCGGAGCCGCGCTGCTGCTACGGTCGCAGGTTCGAATCCTGCCTCGGGCATGGATGTGTGTGATGTCCTTAGGTTAGTTAGGTTTAATTCGTTCTAAGTTCTAGGGGACTGATGAACACAGCAGTTGAGTCCCATAGTGCTCAGAGCCATTTTTGAATAAAAATAAATACTAAATATGCTGAATCAAAAGACTTACCGAGAAACCAAGGGGTTCGAAAGGTGTAGCTTATCACCCATTCATTTTAATACATACATTGACGATATGATTGAAACATGAAAAAATAAACTGATACGGACTTGAGATTATCATATGACACATTTTTTAATACGAAGCTTTTTGAAGATGGCCTTTGAATTGTACAGAATGGCGAGACTTTCCAGCAAAGATCCAGATGTAGGCTGCATCAAATTTCTAAATTGTATAATATTAAAGTATCGATTCCAAAAACAAAAGTGATGGCTTTTAAAAGGGACAAAACAGCTGAGGGCAAAGATCATAATAGGAAACAAAACCATTGAACAGATTAGTCACTTCAACTACCTGGGGAATATTATAAGCTATCAGAATGAATTCGACATTGACAACAGACTACAGAAATATCAACTGATATGCCGAACGGTCAATATATCACAGAGAAATGAAGTGGGGAAGACACAAAAATAAGTTTTGTAACGTAATGGCCACCCCACGTTGCTATTCGGAAATTAATCTTGGACATCTACTAAAAAGCTAGAAAGTAGAATCCAATCAGTAGGAATGAAATTTATAAGAGGAGTTAAGGACTATAAAATATTAGATAGATTAAGAAACGAAGATATAAGAGCAGAGACTGGGATATGCTAGGAACGAGAAGATCAATTCTAATCGACAAAGATGACTAGAACATCTACAAAGAATGCCAGATTCAAGACTACCAAAACAAGCCTTAAATTTCAGACTTTTAGGTACAAGATCCATAGGTAGACCGAAAAAAAGACGGCTGGATACGTAGAAGACAGAACAGGACTAAGGCCTAGACCATGATTCAAGAAGAATAATTCCACGATGTACAGAAGAATTTGTGCTCAAAAGTGCTCATCTCGAGTAATGAGGTAAAGCGCAGTTAATCGGCTTTTAGTTCGGCATAGTTCGTTAAATACAAATAAAACATGGTAAAAGAATACAAACAGAAAAATCATGATTTGCTGTATCTTTCTGTCGCTAGTCTACTTAAGCAATACGTTGCATCACATTGCACCATTCCATTCCTATAAATTTCGCCCATCACATGTGGCGAACTATTATTTCACTTTCCATTACCATGGTTCAAATGGCTCTGAGCACTATGGGACTTAACATCTGTGGTCATCAGTCCCCTAGAACTTAGAACTACTTAAACCTAACTAACCTAAGGACATCACACAATCCATGCCCGAGGCAGGATTCGAACCTGCGACCGTAGCGGTCACGCGGTTCCAGACTGAAGCGCCTAGAACCGCACGGCCACACCGGCCGGCCCATTACCGTGACTAAAATGTTTGCTTGGGATATAGCTCAACGTCGATGTTGTGAAATGCAGTTTCACAAATCCTCCTACGGCATAAAAGTCTCCAATCTCTTCATGGGGTTTATGAAATTATTCAGGTATTCGTGATACAAGGTTGATGTCTTGGACACTGTATATGGTGTGTATGCGCCTATAGTTATTTACACACTATTAAAAAAAGACTAACCGACCCTAAGCAAAAAAAAAAAAAACACGAGAATGGGAAGGCAAGGAAGAAGAAGAAAGCGAGATGAGCTCCAGTCTTGTAATGAACAGTAATGACATCAAATGCAAAGGGCGCTGACCAATGGAAAAAGTTGGGAGAGGCCTTTGAACAGTCGTGGGACACTGCTAGCAACAAATACAACAATTGAAAACAGACAGACAAATAAACACCCCACGGGATTTCATTACTCCTGATCTGGGTTAAACTCGAACTATTCACCTCCAGTTATCTGTATTATACTCATGGTGCTTTTTGTGATGGATGACTGTAACTGAGTTGTTGTCAAGGCGGTTTATACAGGATGACAATTACTGAACTATATGAAATAAAATCGTCATAACTTCTGAACGGTTTGCATTAGGACATTCAAACTGCATGGTTGGCCGCGGTGCGTGATTGGAATAGTAGGGTTTGGTTTAGCGGCGAAGCCCATTTTCATTTGGATGGGTTCTTCAATAAGCAAAACTGGCGCATTTGGGGGCCTGGGAATCCGAATTTCGCGATCGAGAAGTCTCTTCACCCTCAATGGGTGACTGTGTGGTATGCAATGCCCAGTCACGGAATAATCTGTGCGATATTCCTTGATGGCACGGTGACTACCGATCGGTACGTGAAGGTTTTGCAAGATGATTTCATCCCCATTATCCACAGTGACCCTGATTTCGACAAGTCGTGGTTCATGCAAGACGGAGCTCGATCCCATCGAAGCAGGAGATTGTTTGACATCCTGAAGGAGCACTTTTGGGACCGTACTGTTCTGGCTCTGGGGTACCTAGAGTCCACTGGCATGGGTGTCGATTGGTCGTCATATTGTTCGGATGTGAATACATGCGACTCCTTTTTGTGGGGCTATATTAAAGACAAGGTGTGCACCAATAACTCCAAAACCATTGTTGAGCTGAACGCATCCATTCAGAAGGCCTTCGTCAGCATCGATGTTCCGACATTTCAGCGGGTCATTCAGAATTTCGCTACTTCATCGACAATGATGGAATGCATATCGAACATGTCATAACCTAAATCGGAATATCTGTAGTGACGTTTTCATACTGAATAAATTATGTGCACGCCGTGGTTTGTAACTATTTTACGATTTTTTTATATAGTTCAATAATGTCACCCTGTATGTTACGTCAGACGCAGAATACAGATCTTATCTCTTTTGTCATTCCGATGATGTTCAAGGTGTTTAAAGCAGTTTCTTCGACCATACGGCTTGTCCTCCAATGTAAGCCTAGCTGCAACTACACAGGATTCAGTAAAAACCTGCAATACGCGGGTAAAATGAATTTCCATCCATGTGCTTCATATATCTAGCACAATTATTAGTTTTTACGTATCCTGCATCCTCACGTCAATCGATTAAGTGGCAGTATCTTTTATTGTCAAACTTTAAACAAGTTCACCTCAAGAATAACCATGGGAATGGAATTTACCGGTGTATTGGGAACTGTTGATTAAATATCTACCTGCTCGAAGATTGAAACCTAGGAATGTCAAGGTTGTATCCCTACACTCGAGTTCTAGACCCAATAAATGCGTGGCATTCAGGACAAATCCACAACAACCTGACTAGTCATTACATATATGTCTGTTGCACAAATTTCGAGCACAAATTATTCCTTTTCCTTTTGTGTAAGAATTCGACGTTGGATATATACATATTACAATGGTTCATATACTCGAAAGTGGCATTAGAAAATTGAGTCAAAAAGCCATTCACTGCGTACTCATTGAGTACGCAAAAGGGCAAAACAACTACTGTACGAAAATCACCATGCCTTTGAATTCGTTCGAACCAGCGACCTCGTCTTACCTCCATAGCTGCATCTGCAACAGGAGGTCGGATAGACTTTTTCTCCTTATTTAGATATATAAGTCTTAAAGAAACTGCTTTCGGGCACATTCCTGCTACTGACGCTAACTATTGGCATTTAGCAACTTTACGGTAAAGCTATGAAGTATTTGTTAAAAATTAAAGCAAGTTCCTCTTAAGAACTAGTCACGAACGGACGAACCCAAACTCGAGACAAAATCCAGACAGCTATTTGGGATCAATGGAGGTTGGAGAATCTACATTTACAGTATGTATGGACTAAAAAAACTGTAAGTTCCGTCCCTTTGGCTGGACAGGGACGTTCACCCGCGGTTTCCGACTTCTGAAGTCGTGGGGTGATTAACTGCAGTGGTGCAAGACATAATGGCAGTAGCTGCCAGTAGTGATGGGTGGTCAGCAGTTTAGTAGTTCAAAGTTGGGACGTGGAACGTGGAGATGTAGAAGAAGCTGCTGCTACTCTTAAAAGGAGACTGAAATACACGGTTTCCGTAAGATCTGATGGGCTTGATTTCCTGTGACTGTTGGATATTTCTTACTTTCACCATGGTATTGAGAATTTTTTTTGCTCAGATTTTTAATGACATTGCAGTGTTGTAATTCGAAGTTGAGTGGAGACAGTTATGTGAGATCGGAAGCAATGCATGTTTCATGTTCAGTGGCAGGGACTTAGAACTTAAAGAAATGTAATGATGTTGCTAAGAGCTACAGAGTAGTACGAAAGGTCACTCCAAAATAAATGCACACTATTTTTTTTAAATCCACCTTTTATTCTACATGTTTGAAAGTTTTACAGTGTGTAGATAAATCCTTTAGGAACAATATTTTCATTTCACCACATAATTTCTATCCTTCTCAACTGCCTTACGCCATCTTGGAACCAGCGCCTGTATATCCGCACAGTAAAATTCTGGACCAACCTGTTGGAGCCACTGTTTGGCAGCGTGCACAAGGGAGTCATCATCTTCAAACCTTGTTCCATGAAGACAGTCTTTCAATTTCCCAAAGAGATGATAGTCACATGGAGTCAGATCAGGACTGTAAGGTGGGTGTTTCAGTGTTGTCCATCCGAGTTTTGTGGTTGCTTCCATGGTTTTTTGACTGACATGTGGCCGTGCATTCCCGTGCAACAGCAAAACATCCTGCTCTTGCCGATGTGGTCGAACACGACTAAGTCGAACTTGAAGTTTCCTCAGTGTCGTCACATATACATCAGAATTTATGGTGGTTCCACTTGGCATGATGTCCACAAGCAAGAGTCCTTCGGAATCGAAAAACACCGTAGCCATAACTTTTCCAGCAGAAGGTGTGGTTTTTAATTTTTTTTTCTTGGGTGAATTTGCATGATGCTACTCCATTGATTGCCTCTTCGTCTCTGGTGAAAAATGATGGAGCCATGTTTCAGCACCTGTCACAATTCTTCCAAGAAATTCATCTCCACCATACTCGTACTGTTCCAAAAGTTCGTTGCATACCATTTTTCTTGTTTCTTTGTGAGCCACTGTCAACATCCTGGAAACCCACCTGGCACAAACCTTTTTTAACGCCAAGACTTTCAGTATTCTGCAAACACTTCCTTCCCCTATCCCAACGTAGCGTGTCAATTCGTTCACTGTGATGCGTGTCAGCAGTCACCAATTCGTTAACTCTCTCCACATTGTCTGGAGTGTGTGCAATACGAGACCTGCCGCTACGAGGACAATCCTCAATACTGCAGTGCCCGCTTTCATCACGTAACCTGCTTGCCTACCGACTAACTGTACTGCGATCGACAATAGCATTTCTATACATCTTTTTCAACCTCTTGTGGATGTTTCCCACTGTCTCGTTTTCACAGCACAGGAATTCTATGACAGCACGTTGCTTCTAACGAACGTCAAGTGTAGGAGCCATCTTGAAGACATGCTGTGACGGCGCCACTCACGGGAACAGGTTGAACTAAGTTTGAAAACAAGCGGGAAGTATGTGTCAACACACTGTAAAACTTTCATACATGCAGAATGAAAACTGTATTTTTAGAAAAATAGTGTGCGTTTCTTTTGAAGTGACCCTTGTATATGTGTGGTACGGTTTTCATCCTCATCTCGTGGGTCAAGGCGAGGCTGGTGACCCGTGACTAAGCTGCTACGGTGATACGCAAGAGGTGGGAGTTGATCCGGGTCCGTTGATAAATTGTTCCCCTAATGATATAATCGCCTCGTGTAGAAAGTATGCATACCCTGTCGCACCAGGGCTGAGTTGATGTTCGTCACCACGACCACGAGCTGCGAAATTAAGAAACCATCTATGAGTCAATGACGTATATTATGGATTCTTTCGTCATTTAGGGACAAATAACCATAGAACAACTGACAGATGCAATAAACTTCCTATGGTGCTTAAATGTCCAATTTATTCCATTTCATGTAATCTACAACCGTTGCATTAGCATTTTCCGACTTCATAATGGCTTTATCAAGTTCTTACATGGCAATTTGAACCGTGGGGTTGCTAGTCTCTATATCTATTTGTCGCTCCCTTACGTTATATTTACGCGACTCACAATTTTTCAATCAAGCAAGAGCTGATGAGCAATAATGTGAGGAGACAGGTTGATGTTTCCAGAACCTATCTCGAATGCATTAGTTGTCTGCGTTTACAACAGCGTCCAAGAGGTCTGACTAGTTTAGAACATAGCGAACACTTCATGGTTTGAAATGGTTCAAATGGCTCTGAGCACTATGGGACTCAACTGCTGAGGTCATTAGTCCCCTAGAACTTAGAGCTAGTTAAACCTAACTAACCTAAGGACATCACAAACATCCATGCCCGAGGCAGGATTCGAACCTGCGACCGTAGCGGTCTTGCGGTTCCAGACTGCAGCGCCTTTAACCGCACGGCCACTTCGGCCGGCTCATGGTTTGAAATCAAACGATTTCGTCATCTACCGTAAAGCACTTCAACTACATTTCTCTATCTATACAGAGAACGATATTCATGTAACACACAGGAACATAAATTACGTTCTGTCAATATGTAGGGGGCTGACAGTCTGAAACTATTTTTATCGTTTCCACGGCAATAAAGTGGAGTATTTGCTTAACGAATTGTTCAGTTCCACTTATTATTTAATCAAATTACGTATTTACAGAAAAATTTAATTTTTTTGATTGAAACAAAAAATTCTGGTATTAACAATTGTCTCACTCAGGAATTTCGTAAATTTTTCCCTTTCAGACCTCAAACATACTGAATTAAGTTTATGAGAAGACGCAATGATGAGGTTTTCTTCCGATTTTCTTGCCTATTTTTAGTATTCAATTTAAAGAAGAGGAAGAAGGCAGATGCAGTATAGTAGTCCTCCAACCACCCTGGAACCCACAGCCAATACAGCCATCGCTTGAAAGAGCAGTCACATTACCACTGCACTAGCGAGCCAGTGTTGAGATCAATGCTCTGTCATTGCCATAGTGATTGCTTATATAGATAATATGCGACGTAAAAGACGAGAGTAACTGTATTTTCTCCAAAGAACGACCATAAATTTGATGACTTGACGTCACACCTTACGTGAAAAATCACTCAAGTTATTTAATGAAACTGACACGGAAATATCAAGTGAATTTAACGGTAATTCTGTGGAACTCCAGGTAGTAACATGACAGTTACGGAGTTGCCAAATATACACTCCTGAAAAAAGAAATTAGTGCACCTGGAAGTTGACGTCGATTTTGACACAATGACAGCATATGCCACCTGAGGGATAGTAGAGGTACTGATAACGGTTTCAACGCTGTCTACTTACAGATAGCATGGTGGCATTGCTATCAAAGCGACATCTGTGTCTACTCTTTAAAAAGGAGTGCTCACAGCCAGGAGGCTCAGAATGGTGCAAACGTTCGAAGCAGCCAACTGAGAGAGTTTGAAAAGGGTCAAACCGTGGCCTTCCGAGTGGCAAGATGGTCCTTTCTGAGAACTGCCACACAAGTTGGACACGCTGTGTCAGTTGTGGAACGATGCTGGTATCAATGGTCACATGGCCATTGTCACACCACACCACAGCCGTGCGCCAGGATCGTCGTGTTGTAAGGGCATTAGTGGCAGATCGTACGGCTACCATTGCACAGGTAAGAGGGCCTGTGAGCCCACACGTATCAATATGAACTGTTGCGAACGGGTTATCAGCATTGGGGCCAAGGGCAAGCACATCTCTGGTTCATCTTCCACTCACATCACAACATCGACGTGCACGTCTCGACTGGTGCCATCAAAGGATCACATGGAAGATGAAACGGCGCACCGTGATCTTCACCGATGAAAGCAGATTCTGCCTGCATGCAAGTGTGTTCATCAGACGTAGACCTGATGAGCGCTATCTCGTAGACTCATCCAAGACACACTGGCCCTACTGTGGACCTTGTGGTCTGGGTTGCAATAAGCTACAAACCCCGTTCACCTTTGGTGTTTCTGCTCGATAAGTGTACAATGTTGTTCGACTCTTTCTTCTGTCATTCTTGCAACGGGAAGGTGACGTGTCGCACCAACAGGTTAATGCTCGCCCACGCACTGCCCGTAAAACTCAACGTGCTCTGTAAGATCTGCAGCAAGTTCCTTGCCAGCACGATATCCGGACTTGTCTCCAGTCGAGCATGTGTGCGATATGACGGGACGAGATGTGACACATGCGACACATCAACCAACAACTCTTACAGAATTACTTGAACAAGACGAACAGGCTGGCGTAACTTTTCCCAGAACAGTATTCGCCATCTGTATGATCGACTGGAAGCCAAAGTTAGCCCCTGCATTGCTGCCTCTGGTGGCTACATTATATACTAATATGGGTGTGTCTGCATGGGTCGATAACTGGTACCTGAGAACCGCTTGTGCTATTGATCTGTAGATGTAGTCATTTCATGTACTCCATACGCACTGTTGCAACACAAAATTGAGTGAACTGGTAACGTGTAGAAGGGTGTACTAATTTTTTTCCGCAATGTGTAATGCGAAGTTGCCAATTTTTCTATGCACTGTACAGTCGATGGTTTCCCAGAGCGCGCTTGGGAGTAAGGAATGTATTCCGCGTCTCAATGATGCACTGCCGAGTTGACCAATTAGCTAGTGACTTCTACTCTCGTTTCTGTAACTAGGCTTAGGGGCTAGAGCATATATATTAATAACACTCAGGTGCACCGACTGCAAACTGAAAGTCATAAATCAACAACTATCACATCTCATTCACCATATGTAAATCAGTTTTTTGATTTTAGTGTAAGCATGACGCGTACTTAATGCATCTTTTTATCTTTATAGACTTAAAAAAGGTGTTTCTAGAGACCACCATCGTTTGCAGCACCCCAGAAACAGAGGAACGCAAATTAGAAGGCAGTAACAGAGCATTGATTGCAAAACGCAAACATCCACGGAGAAATGTTGTAAGTTACAAGTAATATAGAGCCTCAAATCATTCAAGTGGACTGTGCAAAGATACAACGCGCAATCACCTAAAAAGCGTGCTGCAAAGGCATATAGCAGATAGTGTAACACAATTCGCTGACAACACAGATTTTAATATGTCATTCCAAAGTAAAACTGTCACTCTGTCTATAATAATCAGAAGTACCCAAAGTAAGTTCTATTTTTAATGATAACAAAACGATCATTACTGATGCTTTGTTCACTAAAGCGAAAATGTTCTTATGGTTCAAATGGCTCTAAGCACTATGGGACTTAACGTCTGAGGTCATCAGTCCCCTAGACCTAGAACTACTTAAACCTAAATAACCTAAGGACATCACACACATCCACGCCCCGAGGCAGGATTCGAACCTGCGACTGTAGCAGTAGCGCAGTTCCGGACTGAAGCGCCTAGAACCGCACGGCTACAACGGCCGGCATTTTCTTATGAAAAAGGGTTCAATCTGTAGGACGCTTATGACGGAAAGAGACGGAAATAGTAATAAGTGGTTCATCTAATTCATCGCGTGGCACATTCTGAAAAGCAATGCCGCACATTAGTGCAGTTCTGTCTTAAATTACTGCCTGATGGATTGATATTAATGAGTTCTCTAGGCCATCACAATATTAATATAAGAATCATCGAGGAGCAACTTACAGAACAAAAGTGCTATGTTTTGTGGCAATTTGCGAAATAAGGTAGGTGCTCATTGTTTGAAGTAAGCCCTCGAGGCGTTGAATATGTGCCAAAATACTCATAAAGCCGTAGACTACTGCACAGGTTTAACAATGCTCTGAGGAAATTTACTTGTCTGTAGAAGCAGCTCACCAGCTCTTTTTTTAAACTGAAAACGTTTGGGTAGGTAACTAGTGCAAAATCAGAACGACCAATAACAAGAAAATTAGCGACTCCCAGGTGACATCAGCATGAGCAAACATGAGAAAGTCACTGGATAATCATAAAACGAAATGGAAATACCACCCTGCATTGTTATTAGAAATTTCAGCAAAATATACTACTGGCCATTAAAATTGCTACACCACGAAGATGACGTGCTACAGACACGAAATTTAACCGACAGGGAGAAGATACTGTGATATGCAAATGAATAGCTTTTCAGAGCATTCACGCAAGATTGGCGCCGGTGGCGACACCTACAACATGCTGACATGAGGAAAGTTTCCAACCGATTTCTCATACACAAACAGCAGTTGATCGGCGTTGCCTGGTGAAACGTTGTTGTGATGCTTCGTGTAAGGAGGAGAAATGCGTACCATCACGTTTCCAGCTTTGATAAAGGTCGGTTTGTAGCCTATCGCTTTTGCGGTTTATCTTATCATGACATTGCTGCTCGCGTTGGTCGAGATCCAATGACTGTTAGCAGCATATGGAATCGGTGGGTTCAGGAGGGTAATACAGAACGCCGTGCTGGATCCCAACGGCCTCGTATCACTAGCAGTCGAGATGACAGGCATCTTATCCGCATGGCTGTAACGGATCGTGCAGCCACGTCTCGATCCCTGAGTCAGATGGGTACGTTCAAATGGCTCTGAGCACTATGGGACTCGACATCTTAGGTCATAAGTCCCCTAGAACTTAGAACTACTTAAACTTAACTAACCTAAGGACATCACACACACCCATGCCCGAGGCAGGATGCGAACCTGCGACCGTAGCAGTCCCGCGGTTCCGGACTGCAGCGCCAGAACCGCACGGCCACCGCGGCCGGCAGATGGGTACGTTTGCAAGACAACAACCATCTGCACGAACAGTTCGACGACGTTTACAGCAGCATGGACTATCAGCTAGGAAACCATGGCTGCGGTTACCCTTAACGCTGCATCACAGATAGGAGCGCCTGCGACGGTGTACTCAATGACGAACCTGGGTGCACGAATGGCAAAACATTTTTTTGGATGAATCCAGGTTCTGTTTACAGCATCATGATGGTCGCATCCGTCTTTGGCGACATCGTGGTAAATGCACATTGGAAGCGTGTATTCGTCATCGCCATACTGGCATACCACCCGACGTGATGGTATGGGGTGCCATTGGTTACACGTCTCGGTCACCTCTTGTTCGCATTGACGGCACTTTGAACATTGGACGTTACATTTCAGATGTGTTACGACCCGTGGCTCTACCCTTCATTCGATCCCTGCGAAACCCTACATTTCAGTAGGATAATGCACGACCGCATGTTGCAGGTCCTGTACGGGCCTTTCTGGATACAGAAAATGTTCGTCTGCTGCCCTGGCCAGCACATTCTCCAGATCTCTCACCAACTGAAAACGTCCGGTCAATGGTGGCCGAGCAACTGGCTCGTCACAATACGCTAGTCACTACTCTTGATGAACTGTGGTATCGTGTTACAGCTGCATGGGCACCTCTACCTGTACACGCCATCCAAGTTCTGTTTGACTCAATGACCAGGAGTATCAAGGCCGTTATTACGGCCAGAGGTGGTTGTTCTGGATACTGATTTCTCAGGATCTATGCACCCAAGTTGCGTGAAAATGTAATCACATGTCAGTTCTAGTATAATATATTTGTCCAATAATTACTCGTTTATCATCTGCATTTCTTCTTGGTGTAGCAATTTTAATGGCCAGTAGTGTATAATAACATGTCAAACAAAAACCATGATTCATTCCCACTTCAACGAGCCTCATAATGACCACTGACTTCCATAGCTAATTATTTGCTCCATGAGGCTGCCCTCGTTTAGTTACACCACCTTCTTCTGTCTCGATACACTATATTTTCAAGAACAAATCTGCTGATCGTCTATCAACAACGGAAGCTCCCACCATCAAGTCAAGCGTTTCTGCACTAAATCACGACACTCGCCCACAGATGTAGATACTGGTGATGAAACTCAACATCCACACACAGAAATGTAACTTATTCTTTCAGTCTTTACACACCCTAAATGAGCTTCTCCAACCCCAATGGACCCCAAATGTCAGTTCAGATAAACTGATGTACTGTCGAAATAATTCTGCGATTGTTGGCCGAAAATACCTCTCCTCTGTCCGCAACTAGGGTCGACAACCGTCTCGTCGCTCAAGGAGTCCTCAGCGGTCCCTGAAATTTTCAGGATCCATATATTTTCTATAGTCGGCGTTGTAGCTACAGTTTGTTCAGCTTCTCACCGCTCTCGCTGATCTTCACCCTAGTCTAGCCTCATGGGTCCAATGCGCTACTCTATGACGTGCTGAAGTTCAAGTAACTCTCTATGCGTAAACATCAGAAAAGTTCTCGTGACGTCATGTGACAGCAGACAAAAGTGTATTCCCATCATTAACGGCTCCATCCAAACGGAGGCATCCATTTGCCTACCTTGTCCATAACTCTTTAGAGTAAGAAAGAGAAAATGTTCAAATGTGTGTGAAATGTTATGGGACTAAGGTCATCAGTCCCTAAGCTTACACACTGTTGTTGTTGTTGTTGTTGTTGTGGTCTTCAGTCCTGAGACTGGTTTGATGCTGCTCTCCATGCTACTCCATCGTGTGCAAGCTCCTTCATCTCCCAGTACTTACTGCTACAGTGTATTCATCTCTTGGTCTCCCTCTACGATTTTTACCCTCCACGCTGCCCTCCAATGCTACGTTTGTGATCCCCTCATGCCTCAGAACATGTCCTACCAACCGATCCCTTCTTCTTGTCAAGCTGTGCCACAAACTCCCCTTCTCCCCAATTCTATTCAATACCTCCTCATTAGTTATGTGGTCTACCCGTCTAATCTTCAGCATTCTTCTGTAGCACCACATTTCGAAAGCTTATATTCTCTTCTTGTCCAAACTATTTATCGTCCATGTTTCACTTCCATACATGGCTACACTCCATGCAAATACTTTCAGAAACGACTTCCTGACACTTAAATCTATACTCGATGTTAACAAATTACTCTTCTTCAGAAACGCTTTCCTTGCCATTGAAAGTCAACATTTTATATCCTCTCTACTTCGACCATCGTTAGTTATTTTGATCCCCAAATCGCAAACCTTGTTTACTACTTTAAGTGTCTCATTTCCTAATCTAATTCCCTCAGCATCACCCGAATTAAATCGACTACATTCCATTATTCTCATTTTGGTTTTGTTGATGTTCATCTTATATCCTCCTTTCAAGACATTGTCCATTCCGTTCAACTGCTCTTCCTAGTCCTTTGTTGTCTCTGACAGAATTACAATGTCATCGGCGAACCTCAAGGTTTTTATTTCTTCTCAATGCATCTTATAATATAATAATTCCAATCCCAAAGAAAGCAGGTGTTGACAGATGTGAAAATTACCGAACTATCAGTTTAATAAGTCACAGCTGCAAAATACTAACACGAATTATTTACAGGCGAATGGAAAAACTGATAGAAGCCGACCTCGGGGAAGATCACTTTGGATTCCGTAGAAATGTTGGAACACGTGAGGCAATACTGGCCTTAAGACTTATCTTAGTAGAAACATTAAGGAAAGGCAAACCTACGTTTCTAGCATTTGTAGACTTAGAGAAAGCTTTTGACAATGTTGACTGGAATACTCTCTTTCAAATTCTAAAGGTGGCAGGGGTAAAATACAGGGAGCGAAAGGCTATCTACAATTTGTGCAGAAAGCAGATGGCGGTTATAAGAGTCGAGGGGCATGAAAGGAAAGCAGTGATTGGGAAGGGAGTGAGACAGGGTTGTAGCCTCTCCCCGATGTTATTCAATCTGTATGTTCAGCAAGCAGTAAAGGAAACAAAAGAAAAATTTGGAGTAGGTATTAAAATCCAGAGAGAAGAAATAAAAACTTTGAGGTTCGCCGATGACATTGTAATTCTGTCAGAGACAGCAAAGGACTTGGAAGAACAGCTGAATGGAATGGACAGTGTCTTGAAAAGAGGATATAAGATGAACATCCACAAAAGCAAAACAAGGATAATGGAATGTAGTCGAATTAAGTCGGGTGATGCTGAAGGAATTAGATTAGGAAATGAGACACTTAAAGTAGTAAAGGAGTTTTGCTATTTGGGGAGCAAAATAACTGATAATGGTCGAAGTAGAGAGGGTATAAAATGTTGACTGGCAATGGCAAGGAAAGCGTTTCTGAAGAAGAGAAATTTGTTAACATCGAGTATAGATTGGTGTCAGGAAGTCGTTTCTGAAAGTATTTGTGTGGAGTGTAGCCATGTATGGAAGTGAAACATGGACAATAAATAGTTTGGACAAGAAAAGAATAGAAGGTTTCGAAATGTGGTGCTACAGAAGAATGCTGAACATAAGGTGGGTAGATCACGTAACTAATGAGGAGGTATTGAATAGAATTGGGGAGAAGAGGAGTTTGTGGCACAACTTGACTAGAAGAAGGGATCGGCTGGTAGGACATGTCCTAGGCATCAAGGGATCGCAAATTTAGTTTTGGAGGGCAGCGTGGAGGGTAAAAATCGTAGAGGGAGACCAAGAGATGAATACACTAAGCAGATTCAGAAGGATGTAGGTTGCAGTAGGCACTGGGAGATGAAGGAGCTTGCACAGGATAGATTAGCATGGAAAGCTGCATCAAACCAGTCTCAGGACTGAAGACCACAACAACATCAACAACAACAATGCATCTTAATACCTACTCCGAATTTTTCTTTTGTTTCCTTTACTACTTGCTCAATATACAGATTGAATAACATCGGGGAGAGGCTACAAGCCTGTCTCACTCCCTTCCCAACCGCTGCTTCCCTTTCATGCCCCTCGACTCTTATAACTGCCATCTGGTTTCTGTACAAATTGTAAATAGCCTTTCGCTCCCTGTATTTTACCCCTGTCACCTTTTGAATTTCAATGAGAGTATCCCAGTCAACAATGTCAAAACTTTCTCTAAGTCTACAAATGCTAGAAATGTAGGTTTGCCTTTCCTTAATCTTTCTTCTAAGATAAGTCGTAAGGTCAGTATTGCCTCACGTGTTCCAACATTTCTACGGAATCCAAATTGATCTTCCCCAAGGTCGGCTTCTACCAGTTTTTCCATACGTCTATAAAGAATTCGTGTTAGTATTTTTCAGCCGTGGCTTATTAAACTGATAGTTCGTTAATTTTTACATCTGTCAACACCTGATTTCTTTGGGATTTGAATTATTATATTCTTCTTGAAGTCTGAGGGTATTTCGCCTGTCTCATACATCTTGCTCACCAGAAGGTAGAGTTATGTCAAGGCTGGCTCCCCCAAGGCTATCAGTAGTTCTAATGAAATGTTGTCTACTCCCGGGGCCTTGTTTTGACTTAGATCGTTCAGTGCTCTGTCAAACTCTTCACGCAGTATCGTATCTTCCATTTCATCTTCATCTACATCCTCTTCCATTTCCATAATATCGTCCTCAAGTACATCTTCCTTGTATAGACCCTCTATCTACTCCTTCCACCTTTCTGCTTTCCCTTCTTTGCTTAAAACTGGGTTTCCAGCTGAGCTCTTGATACTCATACAAGTGGTTCTCCTTTCTCCAAAGGTCTCTTTAATTTTCCTGTAGGCTGTATCTATCTTATCCCTAGTGAGATAAGCCTCTACGTCCTTAGATTTGTCCTCTAGCCATCCCTGCTTAGGCATTTTGCACTTCCTGTCAATCTCATTTTTGAGACGTTTGTATTCCTTTTTGCCTGCTTCATTTACTATATTTTTATTTTTTTCTCCTTTCATCAATTAAATTCAATATTTCTTCTGTTACCCAAGGATTTCTACTAGCCCTCGTCTTTTTACCTACTTGATCCTCTGCTGTCTTCTCTACTTCATCCCTCAGAGCTACCCATTCTTCTTCCACTGTATTTCTTCCCCCCATTCCTGTCAACTGTTCCCTTATGCTCTCCCTGAAACTCTGTACAACCTCTGGTTTAGTCAGTTTATGCAGGTCCCATCTCCTTAAATTCCCTCCTTTCTGCAATTTCTTCAGTTTTAATCTACAGCTCATAACCAATAGATTGTGGTCAGAGTCCATCTCTGCCCCTGGAAATGTCTTACAATTTAAAACCTGGTTCCTAAATCCCTGTCTTAGCGTTATATAATCTATCTGATACCTTCTAGTATCTCCAGGATTCTTCCATGTATACAATCTTCTTTTATGATTCTTTAACCGAGTGTTAGCTATTATTAAGTTACGCTCTGTGCAAAATTCTACCAGACGGTTTCCTCTTTCATTTCTTACCCCCAATCCATATTCACCTACTACTTTTCCTTGTCTTCCTTTTCCTACTACCGAATTCCAGACACCCGTGACTATTAAATTTTTATCTCCCCTCACTGTCTGAATAATTTCTTTTATCTCATCATACATTTCATCAATCTCTTCACTGTGGTAGGCGTGGGCTTCGTGTCTATCTTGGGCACAATAATGAGTTCACTATGCTGTTGTTAGTAGCTTACCCGCATTCCTATTTTTTTATTAATTATTAAACCTACTCCTGTATTTCCGCTATTTGATTTTGTATTTATAACCCTGTATTCACTTGACCAGAAGTCATGTTCCTCCTGCCACCGAACTTCACTAATTCCCCCTATATCTAACTTTAACCTATCCATTTCCCTTTTTAAATTTTCTAACCTACCTGCCCGGATAAGCGATCTGATATTCCACGCTCCGATCCGTAGAACGCCAGTTTTCTTTCTCCTGATAACGACGTCCTCCTGAGTAGTCGCCGCCCGGAGATCCGAATGGGGGACTATTTTACCTCCGGAATATTTTATCCAAGAGGACGGCATCATCATTTAGCCATACAGTAAAGCTGCATGCCCCTTGGTTTCAGCCGTTCGCAGTACCAGCACAGCAAGGCTGTTTTGGTTAGTGTTACAAGGCCAGATCAGTCAATCATGCAGACTGTTGCCACTGCAGCTACTGAAAATGCTGCTGCCCCTCTTCAGGAACCACACTACTTAACCTAAATTATTCTAAGGACAACCACAAACACCCATGCCCGAGGGTGGACTCGAACCTCCGCCGGGACCTACCGGGAGGAGTAATTAAAGGTGAATAAATATTAGAAGAAATTTTACATATTTTGGGGAGGATGCTGGAGGTAGCAATATAGGGCAAGAGAGAGAGAGAAGTAAACCAAAATAGTCGTAAAAAGTCACTCATGATTTATTAATTTTTAAGTATGTAGGCAAAAAGCAAATGCAACAGAAATGTAATATTTAAGAACCCATATTTAAAAGGAACTTATTCCAAGAAAGCGTGACTTGCAGGAAAACTAACTCATATTTTACTATCTCGGGTGCGATACTTTCCTATTCCTATGGCCCTCAATGACAGAAAATTAAGCAAAAGAACAAGTAAAGAAAAGAAAACGTTTTCGATGCTCTAATTTTTGTACAGAATCCCCAATTATTTGTAACTTTAATCATGCGTCTTGGCAGAAATCTGACGTAAGTGGCACACAACGTCCTGCCAGGCTTCAAGAACAGTCCAAACGGACATCAGTGGTATCTGGTTGGTTTCGTGGCCAGTTATCTGCCAGCATTCGTGATAATTCAGCCCATATGCTCGCCACTGGATTCATATCAGCAGCCTGTGGCGACCAGTACATGACGTTGATGCTCTAGTTATACAGCTGCTGCCGAACGAACAGGAAATCATGCACAAGAGAATGACCTTCCAGTAACGTGAATTCTCCTACAGTGTGTCAGCAGCTCGTCGTCTTGTGGTTAGCATTGGTGACTCTCGATTGCGGAGCATCAGGTTCGGTGCTCGACTTAGGGGTATTTTTCGCTCAATACAGTGTGTGTGTGTGCGCGCGTATGTGTTCTGACGTCATCATCAACGCGCAAGTCGCCGAAGTGGCGTCAAATAAAAAGACTTGTACTAGGTAGGGTCTCTTGCTTTACAGCATTCGCACTGAAGGAAGCATCACATTCTTCAGTATATGGACGTACTGCCTGCTGTCAATAGTTTCCTCAATTCCAAGAAATACTTCTGATTCTCTCGCAGAAATCCAACTCCAGTTGGGAACCGATTGCTGCCCACTTCCTTCTTGTCCTCGCTAAGTATTAATCATGATCTCTTGTCCCGCGCGGCCTTTAAATCACTCTTGGACCGTCGTTGGTAGCGGAAAACATCTTCTCATCAGTGTAAATTACATTTTCGCACGCTGAGTTCGGATGGAGCTTCATGAATACCAGCCGGTATAAAATATTTTCTCTCTGATTTCCTATTTCAAACTAATCTTTGTGCATCCCATCCAATTTCTCTAAGCCTTCAGCGAACTGTGCCACTGTAACCGCACTGCTTCGCGTCCAGGATGGCAAGAAGCTGTCGCCTCTTATGCACAAACTCTCTCTCCTTCAGTCACTTCCTGCGCGAGGCACCCGCTTCCGGTACTAGGTGGCACAGCATACCTCCTGTCAGCATCTCTAACTAAAAGCCTGCCTTTTTAAATCAGAGCAACGACTCTTTCTCGAATTGAATGCTCCTATGAGCCACTGCAACCGTCTGTACGTGATGTGACTCCTGCTTGCCATTCCTATACTGACGCCTGCAGAGGAAGTAAACGTCTTTCCGTTAAAAGGAGAGGTAATTTGGTTTTGTCAGACTGAAGGAAGACAAAATTCAAAAACTCTTGCTCTTTTAGGTCTGTCCTTAGAACAACGTGACTAAAACAAGCCTCTAAAGCGCTTTTTCTTGGAGACTATGTATTCAGATGCTGCCCATGATATTCACAATTTTGTCTTCAGTTTGTGTTCGTCCATGCGTGTCTTTGTCTGTCCCTGAAAATAGACTTGCGATCATGAAATATTACCACAGCTATACAATTTACTGGGAACAAATGAAAATTTTTGCCGGACCGGGATTCGAACCTCGATTTCCCGCTTTACACGAGTGCTCGCCTTAACATTTTCTCAGAGAATAACATCAACAAACTGCCTCTTTGTTACAGTTTACAGAATGATTATTAACTTTTTTATAAAGCTTAACAGTATAACAAATAAACAGACTGGCATAAAACTAACATTGTAATAAAGTAGTATACTTTGGAAAGCTAAACATACAACAGAAATAGGAAAACACAATAAAATTACATTAAAAAACACTTCTCCAGCTATGCTTCAGATTTTAATGAATATTTGTCACACATTAAATCAAATCCTGTTACACGAAGTAAACTTTTGATTTAATTTCAGTAACAACCTCTTATTGTCATACCACAAATAATGTTCTTATATTGCTTGAAAATTATATAGACGTAACAATATTCTCGCATAACGTAAAAGGACTAAACACACAGCATAATAGAGAATTTGATTTCCAATCTCCCAGCTGTTCTTTCATCCGGATATGCCTCCTTGTACATATGTATATGGTAGTCATCGATTCTTATCTTCCGTTCATTCTTTCGTCGCATCGATAATTTCCTGGACCTTTCAGTTATGCAGACGGTCTTGAAACGCACTTCATAGGAAGTTAGAGAAATACTATCAGTAGTTCGGTCCGCTCCTGATAGCCGATTGGTCAGCGCGACGGACTGTCATGCCTAACGGCCCGGGTTCGATTCCCGGGTGGGTCGGAGATTTTCTCCGCTCAGGGACTGGGTGTTGTGTTGTCCTTATCATAATTTCATTCCCCATCGACACGCAAGTCACCGAAGTGGCGTCAACTCGAAAGAATTGAACGAGACGAACGGTCTACCCGACGGGAGGCCCCAGCCACACGGCATTTCCATTTATCTGTAGTTCGGATTGCACACGATCTCCAGATTTTGTTCCTGTAAGAAGGCCCAAAAGTCCATCATATCCATCGAGCCATCTCTGTCCCTGAAGAAACAGAGCACCGTCTGGGCCGGCGTTACGTTGTGTGCAGGAGACCGAGCATGGAGGTTGGATGAGTAGCCGGCCCGTGTGACCAAGCGGTTCTAGGCGCTTCAGTCCGGAAACGCGTTGCTGTTACGATCGCAGGTTCAAATCCTGCCTCGGGCATGGATGTGTGTGATGTCCTTAGGTTAGTTAGGTTTAAGTAGTTCTAGGTCTACGGGACTGATGACCTCAGACTGTAAGTCCCATAGTGTTTAGAGTCATTTGAACCATTTTTTGTGGATGAGTAGTGCAGAATAACACTCAGAGGTGTTAGAGATACAGCGATATCTATAACAGCATTTATTTTCCAGGATGAGTTTACAGAGTTGTAATTGGCTCAGTTCATCATGTGGTAAGTGGGCATCAACACATGCTATCACCAGGTCGTTACGATGGAGATGCAGGCCGATGTCCTGCGGCCATTTCTTGTAGTACAGGTGACATCATGGAGATGGACAGACATCAGCCACACCCGATATTCTGAGGTGCAGTATGGTCCTAACATCAGTGCTCCTGTAGGCAGCTCGTCATGTGCTTGGATGAGGATAGCCAGATGTGTAGTACTGGATGTCAGTTCTCGTGAAGGTTAGACCCTGGTCATCCACCATGCGTTGACCAAGACAGCAGCAGATATTCACGAGTCAGATAGGGGCTGCCTTAGCGTACTACACCTGACAGTGCGGAGATAACATCATGCAGGTCAACTGTAATTGACCCTCAATTGGAAAAGACTGGCGGCACACCAGTCTTCTCCTCGCCCACAATGTCCCTGTAGGCAGTAACGCCATACCATGGCTGTAGTTCATCAGGCTGGCTGCGTCTCTGTGTTGAAGTCAGCAAGGATGTAGCAGAGGGACCATCATCGATCAACTTGTTGTGGTTTCACTGAAATCCAATAGACCACCATTCTTTCTCGTAACAGAACCACAGACAGAATGGCGGTAGGACTGGGTGTGTCTGAGCTCAGGAAGCATGACTATGATGCAGTGGCTTTTAGTGCATGTACGAATTTACCCTCATTTACTGGACACGCCAGCGCTCCTTGCCTCACTGTGGTGATTCAGCTATTCTTCTGGGTCGCCAAGCTCGTTTCTTTCTGCAACGGTTGACTATTTCTTTCTGGCACTTGAGGTTACAGAGTGTTACTTCACGCTGCCTGTTATGTTGTATAGCAGCGTTTGTTTCTTTGCTTCCCTCACTTGGAGGTTTGTGGCAATCTTTGACTGGTGCCCTGTTTTCTACTACATCGGCAGTAAGCTGTGTTGACATTCCAGTTGGTACAATAGCCCTAGCCTCCTCGGTTCGGATCTCATCTGATAGAACTTTAAAAAATTTAGGCGTGTACATGAAAATTATTCTGTGGCACAACACTACTATCGGATAATACATATAATTTGACTACTAACGGATCTAAACGTGTAACTGTAGGCCTTGCACCTGATAGCGATTTTCATGTATTAACTGAGATAGAGAAATGTCAGTGTCTTTGTACTACAGTACACGTGATACGATGGGAATACCGGTACGCAGTTAACTTGAGGGCCTCTGGTCATGCACTGGTATATTTAAGTGTGGAGTGTGTAGTATGAGAGGATTCACTGCCCTCTCCTTATTTCCATTCCGTTATGATGAGACGGAACACAACTTTTTCGTGAATTACTTTATTATGCATTACTTTAAAAGTGCACAGGGTGATATTCAGTAACGCATTACAACGGCCCGCGAACTGCGGCCCTTAGTTGGTCGAGACGTCTGCTCACTGTAATGTCAACGAGACCTGAGGCATCCACTCTCAACGGATGCTCGGCAGTACCCCTCTGAACAAAGGACGTGGAATGTCCAGTTCCGCACGCTTAGAGTTCCAATATTTCCCGATAGGGAGCGGATTATACTGGACAGACTGACCGGTTTGCAAAACGTCGCTAGATGGCACTTGGAGTGGCAAGTGAATTACGAAACTCAACATAGTCCCATTCTAAAATGAATCTTCTTATTTTACAAGATAAAAATAAATTTAACAAGCAACAAAATGAAAATTTAAATTCCGGATACAATATCACGGCATACGAAAATAAAATACACTAACAATTAGGATACATCAAACGAACAAAATGTTAATGTCACATTGCATATAAAACATGAAGGGTACCAATATGTAAGACATAAGAAAAACAATAAATGTCACACTACATAAGAGACATTAAAGGCACTGACATTTAAGACGCAAACGCAACAAAAATATTACTGTCGCATTTCAGACGAAATTTAGGAAATCAATAATGACAACTTTTAGTCCACAAGAAAACATACGCAACTTCTCAAGCTGATGTTATGAATTAAAATTTTGTTGCTGTAAATATCAATGTGGCGACTGGCTTTTACCATGTACCAACGCACAAATCAGAGGGGACACACCACTGATACGCTGCTTAGGCAGGGGACAACTTTGCTAAAGGTTTCTTAACCTGCCCATTAGCAGTTTTCACGATCACTACACACACACGCTTATCACGTCCGGGAGACAGCTGTATGACAACACCCAGTCTCCGCATCAAGGGAGGCAATTTACCCTTCACCAGAACAAGATCACCGATCTTGGGCTGTCATAATCCTACCGATGTCCGTCTACTGTGTTGTCGCAGCTGATGCAGATACTCAGTGGACCATCTCTTCCACAAGGAGTGATGCAGCTACTGTACAAGTTGCCACCTGTGCAACCTGTTAGCAGGACGCTCAAGCATAGGAGTTTCACAATGGGCACAAATTGGCTGTCCAATTAGGAAATGCCCAGGAGTAACAGCAGATGGAAAATCTGCGTCATCAGAGAGAGCACACAGAGGGCCTTGTACTTAGACATGCTTCTATCTGAGTTAACACCTTAGTCAGTTCTTCAAATGTCAGTACTGTATTGCCAATGGCATGTTTGAGATGTGACCTCATACATTTGACTCCTATTTTCCACAGTCCAACAAAGTGAGGGGCATGGAGTGGAGTAAAATTCCAGTTGATACCCTCTGATGTCGAAAAGTTCATTATACTTTCTATTGTAACATTATCAAAGAAAAAAATCGTTTAAGTTTATTCTGTGCCACTAAAAATGAAGTAGCATTATTACTATACATGTGAGAAGGTTTTTCCGTTTTCGCAATGAATCTCCTGAAGGCATCCAGAAATGAGCTGGTTACTATATCAACAACTAGCTCAAGGTGGATTGGCTTTGGTTGCCAGGAAAATAAACAAAACAATATAGATCCTGTTAGTAACTTTTCTCCGTCTTCCACCATGCTTCACAGTAACGGGATCTGCATAATTCGCTCCACAGTGCTTGATAGGACGAGACTGGTTTACTCTAGATGCTGGTAGTTGAACTGCAGTCTGGAACGTAAACCTAAACCATTTCAAACTTTCCCCGATAACTCCTTTGACTGTGTTGCGGCCTTTGGAAATAAAAAACTTCCTACGCAGCATAGACACCGAAAGCTGTAATCCAGGATGCAACAGATTTTTATGTTCATATACGATGAGAAATTTTGTCACGTGATGCTTAAATGGTATGATGACAGGATGTCGCTCATCAAACGGTACATTAGCATTCATTAACCTCCTTCCCACTCGTAAAATATCCTATGTGTCAACGAAGGGGTGCAAGTCTCTTAAAAAAAGTGGTATAAAAGAATTGACCTTTACCAAAGTGATCTCACTATCATATTCACCATGTTAAACTATGTCAAAGGCCATTTTGATAATGTTTTGGCATTCTTGTGGGATCAACGGTCCAATTTGCTTGTTGCAATCTACTATTATAAGCAAAGCTCAGTGGATAAGCCAAATAAATGCAGATTTTCTTGAATGAAGAATCTGTACACAGCAATTCATCATCAAGCTTGATAACGGACACCAAAGATACTTGCACACACCTTAATTCTAGCGCATCTTCTACCACAAGTGAAGGTCAAGTGCTGCAGTCTGGGTCATAGCTGGATAGCCATAAAGGGCCAGACCGCCCTGCACAAGTGAGCTCAAACGTGCTGGACTAATGCCACGTGATAATTGATCAGCAGAATTGTCATCTGATTTTACATATCCCAGAGGACCGAAAAATGTATAAAGTTCACTTGAGGGCCTCTGGTCCTGCACTGGTACATTTAAGCTGGGAGTGTGTAGTACGAGAGAACTCACTGCCCTCCCCTTATTTCCACTCTACAATCATGAGATGGAACACGACAATTTCGTGAAAATGTTTTATTCTGTATTACCTTACAAGTGCACAGGGTGATACTCACTAATATATTACAAGGTGCCCGCGAGCTGCGGCCCTTGGGTGGTCTAGACATACGTCTGCTCGCTGCTGTGTCAACAGGCTATCTGAGGCATCAGCTCTCAACGGGTGCTCGGCAGTACAGGCATGAACAAAGGACGTGTAAAGTCCGCTTCTGTACACACAAAATTACAATATTTCCCGACAGGGAGAGGATTATACTGGACAGGCTGACCTGTCCGGTTTGCAAAATACCACTAGATGGCACTTGGACTGACAAGTGAGTGAGGAACTAAACGCTATCTATGCAGTATGATGGACTACATCGAGTGGAAGGTAACGAGCGATTAAGATCCGTCACATACCTCTATTAACGTCCATATATTTGGAAGGAAGGTGTCCAAAGTTGATATGTATGGAGAAGGATGCTGGAAATAACTTTAGGAGACACGCTCACTTACATCAAGCATTCAAGTGTTGTGAAGTACCATGTACTATCCAGTGTGTCAGATATAATGAAAGATAGGCTGTGTCTCTGGTGACCATATGTTAGAGGTCCATATAAAGACTTCATACTCTATTTATCTGAGCATATTGTAAATAAGAGTCAATTAGAACAACTTATAAATACCTGCATTCAAACAGTAACAAAGAATACTTATCTTAATCCCATACGCATAAAATTCATAGAAGCGAACATGCAGATGGAATACTCAAGTGCATAATTCCATCTACAGTGCTGAGTATTCTTCAGGCCGAATTTAAGGAGTGTAAAAATAACTTGTTTGCTAAATATTGCACAACAGATAACTATAAATTCGCGACAATGTATATGAATATATAAATAACTAAGAATAATATTACCTATAAAATTGTTTTTATTTCTCCCATCCTCCCATTAGAGTATTTTATACCCATTGCTTACTGGAAGGGAGGGAGGGAGAGAGGGAGAGGAGAGAAAAAATAGCAGTGCTATCAGTTGGTACAGCCGGCCAGTGTGGCCGACCGGTTGTAGGCGCTTCAGTCTGGAACCACACGACCGCTACAGTCGCAGGTTCGAATCCAGCCTCGGGCATGGATGTGTGTGATGTCCTTAGGTTAGTTAGGTTTAAGCAGTTCTAAGTTCTAGGGGACTGATGACCTCAGATGTTAAGTCCCATAGTGCTCAGAGCCATTTGAGCCAATTGGTACACGTTAAACAATTACAAATACATACTAATTGACGTGCTTCTGTGCTGCCACCTCTGCCACCACCAGCTCACGAGCCATGGATCTCCAGCTGCATGCCCAGTCCTGGCAGCCAATAGTGGTCCAAACTTTGCACTTCTACAGACTACACGATATCTCTGCCTTGCCTTCTGCTGCACCATAGCAGAGCCACATCGGTTGTCCGCAATGCCCTTGTCAAGTCAGTGAGTTGAGTTGGTATACCACTGTTTAGTATGCAAGAAGTTATCAAACAATAAATCATTGTCTAAGCTCCACACCACAGGACAGGACTGATAAGGGAAATTCACTTCGTTCAAAAAACAAACTAAAATGTACATGTAATACACTTCATGCCCATGCATGACCTACCAGAAAGCCAGATGACGATCAACTGATGCCACTGCTTGTGATACACAAAGCACCCCCTGCATACACCAGAGTCTCTCCGCCCACAATAAGAGACGAGAGGTTGCAACAAGAAGTAAACACATGACAAAGTCAGTACCAAGTCTGTGGGGGCAACTGCCTGTGTAAAAACAGGTGGGAAACCCATACTTCCCCCTTCCCTCTCTAGGCCAATAGGAACACAATGCAATGGTGACGTCATTCTCTCCATCCTTCTTTTGTCTCTAGAGCATTTACTTGAGCCTTGTCATTTGTGGTCTGTTCATGGTAATTGAGAGCATTATCAGCATTAGAGTTAGCCTATTTTAAAAATACCGGCAAATATCCAATACTGATGTTCTACAATATCGTTGGACACATTAACTACCATAACGTACCTAGGAGTAAGAATATGAAGCGAGGTAATGCGCATGTCAGTCAGGGTTAATTTTCAAGAATCTTAAGGGAATGTTCGTCATCATCTGCTAAAGAAGTGGGGTATAAAACACCTGTTAGACTGATCTCTTATTTTAAGAGTATTTGCTCATTAGGCTGATACCGGGTTGGATTACTAAGAGAGCTGTGCTGTTTTAGTGATAGGATCACAAGAATATTACGGGATTGTCAACAACAACAACAATGATCCACATAGTTTACGTGTAAATAACTAAAACTATAGCCAGACAGCGCTTTGTTTATAACGATTCTTAGGTCGTGATTGTCCAGGAGGTGTATTTCTCCAACACCAACTTTCTAGTTTGTGATTACTGCAAAGCAACAGCAATGCTGTATGTGTTATACTCGAAAGGAGGTAATCGACGGTCAGTTCCATTTTATACCAGTTGTGTATTTGTTACACCAAGCTTTATGTTAAACATTAAAACCATAGAACGGCTGCACACTCATGTTGGCTGGCTAATTGATAGGGTTGCTGCCGTGACACGAGCAATGTAGTCTGAAGAGCCAAAGAAACTGACATACCTGCCTAATATCGTGCAGGGCCCCTGCGAGAATGCAGAAGTGCCGCAACATGACGTGGCGTGGACTCAAATAATGCCTGAAGTAGTGCTGGAGGGAACTGACACCATGGATCCTGCAGGACTGTCCACAAATCCGTAAGAGTACGAGGGGGAGGAGATCTCTTCTGAACAGCATGTTGCAAGGCTTACCAAATATGTTCAATAATGTTCTTGTCTTGGGAGTTTGGTGGCCAGCCGAAGTGTTTAAACTCAGAAGAGTGTTCCTGAAGCCACTCTGTAGCAGTTCTGGATTTGTGGGGTGTCGCATTGTCCTGCTGGAATTGCCCAAGTCTGTCGGAATGCACAAGAGACATGAATGGATACAGGTAATCAGAAAGGATGCTTAAATACGTGTCAACTGTCACAGTCGTGTCTAGACATACACTATGTGATCAAAAGTATCCGGACACCTGACTGAAAATAAAAAGTTCGTGGCACCTTCCGTCGGCAATGCTGGAATTCAATAAGACGTTGGCCCACTCTTAGCCTTCATGACAGCTTCCACTCTCGCAGGTATACGTTCAATCATGTGTTCTAAGGTTTCTTGGGGAATTACAGCTGCGACCGAACCGCCGAATCTTTCCATCAGTAAATGTGGTATGTTCTCAACTGACTCGGTTGTTTTAACCCCCTCCACTGACGGAATGACCCGCTTCCTCATTCCGTATGTATAAAACCCATACGGACTTGTAGCTGTCACGCCTTTGCGCTTACTGCTACGTATTTTAACTGTAAATAGCTCAGTCCTAATGGTAAGAGGTAGTAGTGAATTCACGTTGTTAATATTTGAATACAGCACAGCTGCCACAAGCTCAGCTCACTTTTACTCCATTCCTACCCTCGCCATTGCACCACATTAGCTATGTGCTACGTGGACCTTGCTAAATTCGCTTGCGTATACATTTTGACCGTTACTCGCCAGTATTTACCTAATGATTAGCACACTCCTAACCGGACTATTTCCCTAAGAGCTGTGATGATTGAACGGGTTCGATCCACGGCCTACAGTGCCCTACAGTTCACACGGTAACACTGCCTACCTGACCCAATTAACTTGGTAGTGAGCTTATGTATCCAATCACCACTGCTAGCAGCAGTGGATAATCCTATCAGCACGACGAGAGCAGCAGACTTACCGTCGAATCCTCCTGAAAATACTTTTAACTACGGTCGCCATCTCTGAAGGAGCAAAAGAATAAATCAATTTTTGGCTCGTTTCAAAGTGAAATGGCTTGAGTTGAATTTAAACTTAATTCTGAATATTACTATTTCTGATCATTCTAGATGATTCTACAAAGCAAATACTCTCTCAATTTCTGTGAGTTGGCTTGGTAATTACTACCAAGACAGCTTATGCAACTTGGGTTAACAAAATTCTATCCTTCAACTTATTTAATGATTTTGGATATTACTCTTTGGACAATTGATACAGAATTAGTTAAGTGACTTTACTTGAAAGGTTACTCAGAAAAATTTAAGTAACTATAAATAGGCGACTCATTCTGGTGTGACCATTGCTCTTTTCAACATTCTTATACGCTAAAGTATTCTACAACCAAAAGAATTGTAAATGAAAGAGGCGATGGTGGCCTCAGTCTGATTTCACTATACTATGTTTGAGGTTACTACACTTTACAATGAACAACATGCGTCGTAATTTTACTCATTACTATATTCTGTCCTCTGCACTTGCATAAAAGAAAACTGGTATTCTCCTTTTACATGTATACAAAGTTCGACTTAACAATTGCAATCAGTCTTGCCTTGGGTAGACGTGTCGGTGCTGGTGGTGAGATGCAAGTGGCTAACGCAGCTCTTCACGCCTCATGCCCTTAATGGCGGCTGGAACTACGAGCTGTAGCACTCGTATAAGCTACTGCACGTCCGCCATAAAACCTGGGCGCAGGAACTCTTACAATCAGCCCCAGTGGCATAGAGGCGGCTTCAACAAACATTCGTCGCGTTTCACTCCAAAAACGGCGACGATATTCGCCTCTTCTCTGTTGCACAATCACTTTTGCGTGAGCACAGTTATGCACGTCCGATCATGTCAACACTCCCCAGGCCATTGCATTGTTCAGTCCCTGTGTCTCCAGCTACCCCTAGCTACACTCGTATCACCAAGAGTGGGGGCGTTCCCCTACCACCTTTCTACTGAAATCATTTAGTATTTAAGAATATTTATATTTACTACCCTGGAGTTCATACCAGTCATAATAATTTACTACTAGCGCTTTACAACATTAAATTATACAGTAATAACTTATAATTACCAAGAAAAAGAATACATTTGACTCCGAGAGCTTAGTGCATTGTCTGACAGGTAGCGCTAATTCTCAGTTTCGCCAATAGATGGCATCAGGGTGCACTCCCTGGCAGTCTCACACAAGCGCGCCCGTTTCCGACGCGCGGGCTCCAAATTACTGTCAGCCCACCATCATTTCAGTTCCGTTACACACGGAGTGCTACACTGAGGAGAGGTATCCATGTCGGTCGGTGAGGCCTGGCACAAAGTCGACGATCCAAAACATCCCAAAGGTGTTCTATAGGATTCAGGTCAGGGCTCTGTGCATGCCAGTCCATTATAGGGATGTTATAGTCGTCTAATCAATCCGCCACAGGACGTGCATTATGAAAACGTGCTCGATCGTGTTGAAAGATGCAATCCTCATCCCCAAATTACTCTTCAACAATGGGAAGCAAGAAGGTGCTTAAAACATCAATTTAGGCCTATGCTGTGATAGTGCTATACAAAAAAACAAGTGGTGCAAGCCCCCTAAATGAAAAACACGACCACGCCATAACACCACCGCATCCGAATTTTACTGTTGGCACTACACAAGCTGGTAGATGACGTTCACTAGGCCGCCTTACCCACACCCTGCCATCGGATCGCCACATTGTGTACCGTGATTCGTCACTCCACACAATGTTTTTCCACTGTTCAATCGTCCAATGTTTATTGTGCTTACACCAAGCATGCATCATTTGGCATTTACCGGCGTGATGTGTGGCTTATGAGCAGCCGCTCGATCATGAAATCCAAGTTTTCTGACCTCCCACCTAACTGTAATAGTACTTGCAGTCGATCCTGATGCAGTTTGGAATTCCTGTGTGATGGTATGGATAGATGTCTGCCTATTATACATTAGGACCCTCTTCAACTGTCGGCGGTCTCTGTCAGTCAACAGGTGAGGTCGGCTTGTATGCTTTTGTGCTGTATGTGTCCCTTCACGTTGCCAGTTCATTATTACATCGGAAACAGTGGACCTAGGGATGTTTAGGAGTGTGGAAATCTCGCGTACAGGCGTATGACACAAGTTACACCCAATCACCTGACCACGTTCGAAGCCTATGAGTTCCGTGGAGCGCCACCATTCTGCTCTGTCACGATGTCTAATGACTCCTGATATGGAGTACGTGGCAGTAGATGGAAAAACGTATGTTTTTGGAGGTGTCCAGATACTTTTGATCACATATCTGGGATCCCATATCACTCCAACTGCAAAAGCCCCACACTATTACGGAGCCTCCACCTGCTTGAGCAGTCCCCTGCCGACATGCAGGTTCATTGGATTCATGAGGTTGTCTCCATAGCCGTACACGTCCATTCACTCGATACAATTTGAAACGAGACTCGTCCGATCAGGCAACATGTTTCCAGTCATCAACAGTACAGTGTTGATGTTGAGGGGCTCAGGCGAGGCGTAAAGCTATAAGTTGTGCAGTCATCAAGGGAACACAAGTGGTCCTCTGGCTCCGAAAGCCCATATCGATGACGTTTTGTTGAATGGTTCGCACGTTGACACTTCTTTATGGCGCAGCACTGAAATTTGCTGCAATTTGCGGAAGGTTTGTACTTCTGTCACGTTGAGGGATTCCCTTCAGTCGTCGTTGGTCCCGTTCTTGCAGGATCTTTTTCCACCCTAAGTGATGTCGGAGACTGGATGTTTTACCGGATTCTGATATTCATGGTACACTCGTGAAATGGTCGTAATGGAAAATCCCCACTTCATCGTTATCTCGGACATGCTGTTTCCCATCGCTACTGCGCCGACTATAATACCACGTTCAGATTCACTTAAATCTTGATAACCTACCATTGTAGCAGCAGCAACCAATCTAACAACTGCGCAAGACACTTGTCTTATATAGACGTTGCCGATCGCAGCACTGTATTCTGCCTCTTTACATATATCTGTATTCGAATGCGCATGCCTATACCAGTTTCTTTGGCGCTTCAGTGTATGACTACTGTGGCTCTGGCAAATCAGCAGTGGAGGCAGTCCTGATCTATCAGCACAGCACTGTGGGTGGGCGAACGCAGTTATGGACGATGTGCTATGGTTCTCTCTGATGATATGCGAATGTGTATATGTCCAAAGGTTTTACGATCTCTTGGGGTTCCATAAATATTATGGTAACAGATATTGATGGTGAACTATTGTGTCGTCCTGGTATGTAAGTGTTGACTGTATGGATTAGTGGTTCCAAAGAGATGACAAACAATACCATTGATAAAGTACAATCCTGTCTGACAGAACGTTAGATTGGGAATGCTTGGTAAGACATCCATTTAATTGTAATTTGAAAACCATTACGTAGCAGTAAATCTGTAGTTGATTGCGGAAATCTGAAATTCTGTAACAGACTCTTTAGCTGCTGATGGCTTTCTCTAAAACGATGCTCAGTAACCCTAATGATTTTGTGTCTGATGCTGCCATGGGAAGAAGTCTATGAACAAATTACATCTATAATGTTTTTGTTGGGTATTCTCTGGCCAGTGGATGTCAAAAGGGTTTGTTTTTCAATTTTGCCGCTATGATTTACAGGCCTGAAATCTATAATTCTTTTTCCCTGGCGAAATAAGTACGATTATTTCATGTTTATTTGCAGAATATATGTGTCCATAGCATTCTTTCACCCTCGATACCTCCGTGAACACTTTCCTGATGACTGCTCAGGAAGTTTTTATAAAATTTACAGGGGATACATTCTCTGGGGCTCCTGTGTTTTGGCACAAGTTCTTTATTACGTCTTCAGATACTAGTTCTGACAAAGTAGTAACACTTTCAGGTGATATATATATATATACATACAGCTGTGCTCTTTATTTGAATATCATCAGATTGTTATGCTACATGCAACCTTTGGAGTTTCATTCCCTCCCACTTAACATATTCATACCTGTCTGTGGAGATGATACCACGTATATATATTTACATCTTTTTTGTCCTATTTTAACGTGTTAAAATGATCATGCATGTCATCTGATGGTGCCCATTATCCTTACATTGTAATTTGCTCTTCCAACCTGCTTTTCTGCAGCTCTAACATTTTTTTTAACCGCTTGACTGATCAGCCATCTTATATACTTTTGCATGCTGCTCACAAATTTGGAAGTTTCAACATTCTATATTGTTTTTCCAATCTTCATTTAGCCTGAAGGCTAATACCAGGTTTCACCAATGAAATGCATCATGAAACAAACGTTTCTGGTTGGCCAACTACTGCTAACGAGCACTGAACTCTAATCTTACCCAAGTTAATTGGAGAATGAAACTTCCTGGCAGATTAAAACTGTGTGCCCGACCGAGACTCGAACTCGGGACTTTTGCCTTTCGTGAGCAAGTTTTAATCTGCCAGGAAGTTTCATATCAGCGCACACTCCGCTGCAGAGTGAAAATATCATTCTGGTAATTGGAGAATGTTGCAAATATTACTGCCAGCATATTCTGCCAATTATTTTTGGATGAGGTTGATCTTTCACTTTTTGATGATAATGGCAGAATGGTTGGTGAAGCTGATATGGATGATGGAGTTACCTTACACATTAATTGCATTTGGGGTATAGAATCTAGCAAGCATTGATACTGCTACTGCTGAAACATATGCTTAGTAACCAAGTCGCTGAACTGTGACTATCATGCTTAAACTTCGAATCATGATTTACACTGGGTCACATAATGGTGCTGTGGCTTTAGAAACTGTCACCCCTTAAATGTAATTTAGGTATTATCTGTCTCACTACAGAATTTTGATGTCTGTTATACCATTTTAGAGGAAATGTATATGATCATTGCAATATAGTCAAAGGTTTTTATATTTCCTTGAAATGACTTTCAGTTTTTCCCTCATGAACGTTTGTTTCTGGTGTGCCTATTGCTGATGCAGAATGAACCACATGTAAGGAGTTATAGGTTATTTACAAGTCTACTAGGAGCAGCCATATAGTGACATCACATATTAATAATACAGGGACAATACTTGGTACATATTTGTTGTTAAATAATGCATTACAGAAACTGGTCAACTTGAGGTATAGCTGTATTTGTTAAAATATCGTATTATGCTAATTGTTTAACATCTGTTATTGGTGCATTTTGTTAATGTGTAGATGGAGTGCTAACTTATAGCTCCTTAAATTTAGCTTTATGCCGACTGATTCTAAAAACCACTCCATGACCACCTAACAACAATGACATTCATTTTTACTTTCTCGTATGCTAATAACAAAGAATACACTGCAACTATGACTGTCACAGCTTTGTATATACTCTAAAGATGCAAGATGGAAATATTGCTTTGCATACTGAGCAACTGCGACTAGCGAAGCTCCTATATAGCTGTACCGAAAGATCCAGGGTGTATCTATGTAACAGATGTAAATAACAATATCGTCTGCAGAACTGATACTATCATAATGTAAGCTTACATAGCCCAAGTGCGCTATCACATTCCTTTGCCAATCCAGCGATAAACTACAAAGTGCATGCAAGACCACTTGTTCCTCTTCTTTTAGTAGTACTATTGGTAAACATGAAAGTTGACTGGTGCAAAAAGACGCCTTTCAGACAAACATGACGTAGGAAATCATATAAATTACACTCCTTTTGCATATATTTTTAGTTATTATATATATAGGTTATACTCAAAAGGAGCAAATCCTCAGCCATTTCCTCTTTACACCATTAGTGTATTTGTTACATTACCGATCCATTTTTCATAACGTGCATTACCAAAGAGGAGGGGGTACATTACGACCACCGCACCAAATTAAAAAATAAATAAATAAATAAAAATACAAGTTTGGTTAATTGTTGCTAACTTTTACTCATAGCATACTTTTTAAGAAGATATTGTGTTATGTAGGGTACAGAACCCTAAAGTACTGAATATGAGATTCACTGTGAAAAATGATATACAAAAAGACTTAAATTTTTGGGTTAAGTTAAACTGGAAAATTCAAAACATTTATAGAATCTGGTAGAAGACTTCGTTAAAAACAATAAATTTCTTTTTGAAATATAAAGTAACTGAATAGATTACTACGTTTACAAAAGGTGGGCATAAAGTAGCACCCTCTCCTTGATATTGTGAAGGTTAAGGCCAGATACCGGCTACATGCTCAAATTGACTGACTGCTTGTTACGATTGCTGACAATACTAACTTATCATGGGTAAAGGACACCCCTATCTGACAGAATATTGGATTGGAGATGCTTCTTAAGATATCCATTTATTTGTGATTTGGAAACCATTAGGTAACAGTAAATTTGTTGTCAGTTGTGAAATTCTGAAATGTGTATCCCTCTGAAACTTTTATGATGACTTGGGGTTCCATAAGTATTATTGCAACATGCATTAACGGTAAACCATCGTGTAGTTCCTGTATGTAGGTGTTTACTGTACAGATTACTGGTTCTAAAGAGATAACAAACAATAACATCGATAAAGGACTATCCTGTCTTTCAGAACAGTGGCTTGGGAATGCTTTATAAGATATCCATTTATTTTTATTTTGGAAAACATAAAGTAGCAGTAAATCTATTGTTGATTGTGGAAACATGAAATGCTGTGAAACACTCCTTACATAATAGTGGCTTTCTCTAAATTGATTTTCATTAACCCTAATTATTGTACCAAATGCTGCCATGGGAAGAAAACTACGAAAAAATTATCTCTGTAATGAATGTGTGCGCATAACTGTGTTATAGGCCTGATATTCGTTCTTTTTTCCTGGGGAAACGACTATCATCATTCCAGATTCGCCTTCAGATAAGCCAAAAAACGAAAACAGTGCAGTCTGGCTACGTGTGGCTACAATAGGATAGAGTCAGCATGTCCAACTTTATTTCCATCCATGTGTTACACACATCATGGCTGCATAGTGTGTATATACGAAGCTTTGACAGCCATGGACAGTATTCTGAACATTATTATTTCCAACTATTATTTACATCTTGTATCTTTAGAGTATAAGCACATAAAGCTTTGAAAGGTGTTGTTGCACTGTCTTCTGTGTTATCAAAATATGAAGGGGTGCAAGTAGATGTTATCGTTGTTAGGTCGTTATGGAGTTAGATTTTGTAAGAACCAGTAAACATAAAGCAATAGTTAAGACAACTAAAGTCAGCACTCCACCTTGTAATGGTACTTTAATTACGCAACCATTACGGCACCTCAACTCAACCTCTCGATACCAGCGATATTCTACAGTGTTTCTGTTAACTACTTAACATATTTCTGAGCCAACATTCAGATTTTATTTCATTTGTGATACATCGATATGTTTATATTGCAATGATATTATTCTTATGTGTATTCTTTCTTTTGTCACTATGATCTTTGACGTACTTGTAACTCTGATTTTTGGGCGCGTAAGCGATTATTAGTTAGTAGTTAGAGAGTCGGACCTTAAAAAAGTCAAGTCTTGGACGTCATGTTGGAAAGACGCATATTGTAGTCAACTTATAAAATGTGAACTTTAACAATTTTTTTGTTATGGTTTTAGGGCGTAAAACTGCTACGGTCATTAGCGCCCGGTCTGTGACTTAGGAAAAGGTAAAAACACAATACTGGAAACCAGCAGCAATGAGAACGAAACTCAAATTGGAGAAACTAAAAACAGAAGGAAAGCTTAAAAAACCACTATAGAAGGGGGTTGGTTGTCCCCAAAAAGAGCTTCAAATGACTGACGTCATCTCGCTGGCACTAATACACTCGAGAACGCGATCGGCTGAGCGCATGTCACCTGCTAAAATGGAAGATATATCAGGCGACAGCTGTAGACGGGCGCGTTACGGAGTAAAATAGGGACACTCAGGTAAAAGGTGTCCCACTGTCCACAGTTGAGAGCAGTGGGGACAGAGTGGGGGGGATCGCCACTTAAAAGATGTCGATGGCTAAAAAGACAGTGCCCTATCCGGAGTCTAGTTAAAATTACCTCCTCCCGACGACGAGTTCGGGAGGAAGAGGTCCAAGCACAGGGAAGAGCTTTCACGTCCCGAAATTTATTATTGGGAAGTGTCGACCAATGTGTGTGGCATAAAAGAGCAACACGACGACATAAAACACTCCGCAGATCGGCGAAGGTAATCATGCGAATAGCTGGCCGAAGAAGAGAGACTGCAGCCTTGGCCGCTATCGGCCGCCTCATTTCCACAGATACCAACGTGTCCTGGGATCCAGAGGAACGCCACAGAGACGCCCCCCAAGTGGAGCAAGTGGAGGCAGTCCTGAATCAGGTGGACCAGAGGGTGGACAGGGTAAAGAGCTTGGAGACTGAGGAGAGAGCTGAGAGAATCTGATCAGATAACATACTGTATCCGCTGATGGCGACGGATGTATTGGACAGCCTGGAGAACAGCGTAAAGCTCCGCAGTACAAACCGAACACTGGTCGGGAAGCCGAGATCGATTTGGGGCGTCGCCAACAATATAGGCACTCCCTACACCAAACGATGTTTTTGAGCCATCAGTGTAAATAAATGTGGTTCCTTCATTTGTGCACATAGAGCAGCAAATGCCCGACGATAAACAAGTGAAGGGGTACCATCCTTGGGAAACTGACAAAGGTCACGGAGCAGGCAGGTCCGGGGACGGAGCCAAGGCGGTGCTGTACCCCAAGTTGTCAAGAAAGTTTTAGGAAAGCGGAAGGAAAGAGAATGGAGCAGTTGACGGAAGCGGACTCCCGGTGGTAGTAGGGAGGAAGGGCGGCCTGCATACCCTAAATCCAAGGAGGCGTCGAAAAAAATGTCATGGCCGGATTAGCAGGCAAGGAAGATAGATGTCTAGCATAACGACTCAGAAGGACAGCTCGCCGATTGGACAGCGGAGGTTCAGCAGTCTTAGCATAAAGGCTTTCCACAGGGCTGGTGTAAAAAGCTCCAGACACTAAACGTGATCCACGGTTGTGAATAGAGTCAAGACGCCGAAGAATAGACTGCCGAGCAGACGAGTAAACTATGCTTCCATAGTACAATTTCGAGCGCACTTGGGCGCGATAGAGGCGGAGAAGGATCACTCGGTCCGCTCCCCAGGAGGTACCATTCAGAACAAAAATGGTTCAAATGGCTCTGAGCACTATGGGACTCAACTTCTGAGGTCATCAGTCCCCTAGAACTTAGAACTACTTAAACATAACTAACCTAAGGACATCAAACACATCCATGCCCGAGGCAGGATTCGAACCTGCGACCGTAGCGGTCGCGCGGTTCCAGACTGAAGCGCCTAGAACCGCTCAGCCACATCGGCCGGCCCATTCAGGACACCAAGTGTGTTCCGGGATCGCAGACAGCGAGCCGAAAGATAAGAAACGTGGGAGGACCAGCAGAGTTTTCTGTCAAACATAAGACCCAAGAATTTAGCGACGTCCGAAAACGGAAATTCCTATATATAAGGAAGGTGGAAGAAACTCCGTACGACACCAAAAATTAACACAATCGGTCTTACTGGGAGAAAAGCGGAAGCCTGTTTCGATGCTCCAAGAGTGGAGGAGATCGAGACATCCTTGAAGATGTCGTTCAAGAAGGCTGGTCCGTTGAGAGCTGTAGTAGATCGCAAAATCGTCGACAAAGACGGAGCCCGAGACATCAGGAAGGAGACAATCCATAATTGGATTTATGGCAATGGCAAACAGTAAAACACTTAGCACGGAGCCCTGGGGTACCCCGTTTTCGTGGGAGAAGGTACGGGAGAGAGTAGTGTTCACCCACACTCTAAATGTACGCTCTGCCATAAATTCGCGAAGGAAAAGGGGCAGCCGACCTCGAAAGCCCCAAGAGAACAGTGTGCGGAGGATGCCTGTCCTCCAACAGGTATCGCATGCTCTCTCCAGATCAAAAAATATTGCTAATGTTTGACGTTTCCGGAGAAAATTGTTCATGATATAAGTGGAGAGAGCAACCAGATGGTCAGCTGCAGAACGATGTTTTCGGAAACCGCATTGGGCAGGTGTTAAAAGACTGCGGGACCCCAGCCACCAAGCTAAACGGCAATTTACCATACGCTCCAAATCCTTACATACACTACTCGTGAGAGAAATGGGGAGATAGCCAGAGGGGAGATGTTTGTCCCTTCCAGGTTTCGGAACAGGAACGACGATAGCTTCCCGTCATCGTCTGGGAAAAGTACTGTCGGTCCAAATTCGATTATAAAGGCGAAGGAGGTAACGCAGACTATGGTATGATAAATGAAGCAACATTTGGATGTGGATACCATCCGGTCCTGGGGCGGAGGAGCGAGAAGAAGAGAGTGCATGTTGGAGTTCCCGCATGGAGCAAACAGTATTATAGCTTTCGCGATTTTGAGAGGAGAAAGGAAGAGGTTGCGCTTCCGCTGCACGTTTCTTCGGGAGAAACGCTGGCGGGTAATTTGAAGAGCTCGAAATATCAGCAAAGTGTTGACCCAATGAGTTAGAAATTGCGACGGGGTCCACTAATGTATCATGCGCGACAGTGAGCCCAGAGACCAGGGAGAAACTAGGCGCGCCTGAGAACCGTCGAATCCGACTCCAAACTTCCGAGGAGGAAGTGAAGGTGTTAAATGAGCTAGTAAAGAAGTCCCAGCTTGCCTTCTTGCTATCGCGGATGACACGACGGCATCACGCACGGATCTGCTTATAGCGGATACAGCTGGCCAAAGTAGGATGGTGTCTGAAAACTTGAAGAGCACGTCCCTGCTCACGTATTGCGTCACGGCATGCCTCGTTCCACCAAGGAACTGGGGGGCGCCGGGGCAATTCGGAGGTGCGAGGTATTGAACGTTCCGCAGCTGTAAGAATAACATCTGTAATATGAGTGACCTCATCGTCGACGCTAGGAAAGTGACGGTCATCGAATGTCGCTAGAGACGAAAAAAGTGTCCAATCGGCTTGGGCAAACTTCCAGTGTCACGGGTGCATATATGGCAGTTGTGGCTGCAATCGAAGGACGCATGGAAAGTGGTCACTCAAGTGTGTATCAGCAAGAGCGAATCATTCGAAGCGCCGAGCTAGCGGAACAGTACCGACCGAAAGGTCCAAATGAGAGAAATTTGTCGTGGAGGCAGACAAAAATGTAGGGTCCCCAGTGTTGAGGCAAACAAGATCTGCTTGGTGGAAGACGTCTATCAATAGTAAGCCACGTGGACAAGGATGTGGAGATCCCCAAAGCGGGTGGTGGGCATTGAAGTCCCTAACCAGCAAATAGGGGGGCGGAAGCTGACCAAGAAGATGAAGGAGATCAGCTCGTACCATTGGTGAGGGACGATGGAATGTATACAGCACAAAGAGAGAAGGTGTATCCAGAAAGGGAAAGACGGACAGCTACAGCTTGGAAGGAAGTGTTTAAGGGGATTGGGTGATAATGGAGAGTATCATGGAGAAGAATCATGAGTCCTCCATGGGCTGGACTGCCTTCAACAGAGGGGAGATCAAATCGGACTGACTGAAAATGGGGGAAAACAAAGCAGTCGTGGCGACGCAGCTTTGTTTCCTAAAGACAGAAAATGACTGACGAGTAGGGTCGTAAGAGGATCGACAATTCATCCCAATTGGCTCGAATGCCGCGTATGTTCCAATGGATAATGGACATAGGGTGGACAGAAAATGGAAGAATGTGACCAAGGTTGCCCTCAACTCAACGACTGCTCAGAGCTTGCGACCGACAGCGTGGAATGGCATTCAGCCGAAGGCAGAAGATCCTGATCCATAGGTTGTTCGGGAGCAGCTCCTGCCACCAGCGATCGGCCGGTTGATCGGTCGCCAGCAGTGCGCCTCGGCGACACAGAAGACGGCCGAGGGCGGTTACCGCCATGCGGTGCTGTAGATGAGACACGCCGTGGCGGAGAAGGAGAGGAACTGGGTTTCTTATTAGCCTTCTTGGAAACAGGATGTTTAGATGAAGGAGGAAACGATGGTTGTGAAGTTGGGGTACTTAAAAAATCTTCACGACTAGGCTCTTTTTTGGAAGTCCGGGTGTCTGGCTTTTGGGCTCGAGATTTAGCAGAACCCGATGAAGGGTGAGCCATACAGTGAGCAGGCGAGAATGGGGAGGTTGAACGGGCGATCTTTGCGCTGGCCGATCTGTCGATTGTGGCACTAAAGGTGAGATCACAAGTCTGCGTGGCTGCCTCCTTTGTTGGTCAAGGAAAGGCATGGACAGTGCTGTATTTACCTGTCTGAGGCACAGTGGGCTTTCGACTGGCGAATAATTTTCAAGCAGCAAAGATCAACACCTTTTCCTTCACTCTGATTTCCTGAATGAGCTTTTCGTCTTTAAAAATGGGGCAATCTCTAGAGGAAGCAGCGTGGTCACCCATACAGTTGATGCAATGAGGGGATGGAGGTGGACAAGCACCCTCATGGGCATCCTTGCCACACGTAACACATTTGGCCGGATTGGAACAGGACTGGCTGGTAAGATTGAACCGCTGACACCGATAGCAATGCGTAGGGTTTGGGATGTAAGGGCGAACGGAAATTATCTCATAGCCCCCCTTTATGTTCGATGGGAGTTGAACTCTGTCAAATGTCAAGAAGACAGTACGGGTTGGAACGATGTTTGTGTCAACCCTTTTCATGAATCGATGAACAGCCATTACGCCCTGGTCAGACAGGTAGTGTTGAATTTCCTCGTTGGACAATCCGTCGAGGGAGCGCGTATAAATGACCCAACATGAGGAATTTAAAGTTCGGTGCGCTTCCACCCGGACAGGGAAGGCGTGTAGCAGTGAAGTACGCAGTAATTTTTGTGCCTGGAGGGCACTGACTGTTTCTAATAACAAGGTGCCATTTCGTAATCTGGAACAAGACTTTACAGGACCTGCAAACTGCGTCGACACTTTTCTGAATAATGAAAGGGTTGACTGTGGAGAAGTTGTGACCTTCGTCAGACCGAGATACAACAAGGAACTGTGGCAACGATGGAAGAACTGTCTGTGGCTGAGACTCATTGTACTTACGCTTGTGAGCAGACATAGTAGAAGATGAGGAAACCATTGCGGAAGTATCACCCATGATTACCGGCGTCTACGATGGCGCGCTCCTCCCTTGTGGGGGCCCTCTCTGAGAGCACTCCCGCCTTAGGCGATTGTTCACACCTCAGGTCACACCTCCCGAGAAACGGAGGGAGGGACCAATCGGCACTTTCGGAAGGTATCAGCTCAGGTAATCACCCCTCCCTGGGCCTGGCCTTTACCAGGGGGTACATACGTGTCTTACCTGTCTACCCGGGGCGGGGAATTACGTGTTACCCCGTCACCAGCTATGCATGGAAATGCGTGGGTCGACCACAGGGAGGAAAAAAGAGAAAGGGAAAAACAAAGAAAGGGAAAGCAAAGAAGAGAGGTCTCAAACGCTGCAGCGGAGAAAAGGGTAAAGAGAAGAGGTAAGGAAAAGAGAAGGACAAAGGAAGGACGAAGACTTGCAAGCAGAGAAAGCGGAGAATGTGTTACATTTTCGAGCGTCCGTCTCCGGACGTAGGCACAAAACATACTCCCAGAGGGGGTAGAAAGAGAAGGAAAGGGGCGGAGGTGAGGGGGGATCCCGTGCTCGCTACGCATGTATCCACAAAACAGTTGTGGGCCCCTGGGGGAAACTTTAACAGTGACTGTGAGGAAGATGTTTTCAGGTATGTTTTGTATTGTGAAGTGATGTTTTGTGTGTTACGCGATATTGCAACAAAAGTAATAAAAAGGAAGTGTAACTTAAATTCGGAGAGCTGATTATTTTTTTTACATCACTATTGTGCTAACTTTGAAAGGTTTAATCTTCAAGAATGGTTTGTGAAGCGCATCTGCAAAACATTTGAATATAGCAGAATAAAACCTAGGCCTTTTTGCATCCAAGCTTGGAATCATTACCACCTAGATTTTCGACGATTGAGCCATGATTTAACAACGAGACCAGTGTTGGAAACACGAAAAGATGAGCGCCTAGTTTAATCATTATTACATGAAATGACTTCATTAACTGTGCTCTAATGACACCTGCCACATAATAACTTAGTTGTTGCCCGAAAATGCAGTATTTAGCAGCGTGAGCAACACCCCAATCGTTATTAAATTTTGACCTTTGTTGTGGTAGGATTGTTAGAAACTCCACTGCAAACCGTATAGGTACGAGTGGTCTTGCAGAATTTTTGTATATTCTCTCTGGCTTGGTGCAGAGCGTATCCAAATCGTTGTTGGATGCTAAAAAATCCTGGTAGGGTAAGCAATAACAGCATAAATATTCTTGTACATTTACACATAAAATATTGAAAAATATGGAAATATGAAAAAAATCTGGAAAATATTGAAAGATACACAGAACATGGAAAAATATGGGGAAAAAATACACAATATCTTTATTGATACAGAGAAAGCAATCGAAATTTGCTGCGTATGAACTGGATACGTAAGAGAGGGCTGACACTACACATACACTTAGAAAAACAAGAAGTTTTATACACAGGGAGTAATCGGAATGTTGTGGATGTTGTAAGACTTATAATGTGGCCACTAGATATAGGAGAGGAATGACACCACATACACATTCTCTAATAGTGGAATGATGGGGCTTTCTAGAGACAGAGTTAAGACGAAACTGCCAAAAAAATAAAACAAAAGGTCTGTTAATAGGTGTATTGTAGACCACTTCTTTCACGGATGATGAAGTCCATTTCCTTAATATCATGCAAATGAATCCAAACCTGAGGATACTAACTCCTACTATATGTAAGTTAAAGTTTTCAGCGATAGTATAGAACGTCAGTACTGGATATTTGTCACCATCTTTAAGTAGGCTAACTCCGCTGTGATGGTCTCCTCACTACTGCAAAAGTAGCACCAATGATGAGGATCGCGCAAAAGCTCTACAGAGAAAACGAGGAGGGGGCAGGGGGAACCCAACGAAGTACTGTATTACTGGTATCATAGAAACAAGAGGGGAAGCGGTGGGGTTTCCCACCTGTTTTTACACAGGCGCTGCCTCCAAAGGCATGAGCATGATCTCGCCCTGTGCCTTTCTTGGAAAGATTCTAGTGTAGATCAGAGATGCATTGTGTGTCACGACCAGTGGTAAGACGATCCTCAAACCAGCTTTCTGGTAGGTAGCACATGGGCATGCAGTGGATTACAAGTACATTTTTAGTTTGTTTTGTTTTTTAAATAAAGTACATTTCCTCTACCATTCATATCCTTGGGAACAATGTTTGGAGTGAGGTTTATCACATGATAACTCCTTGGATGCTATACAGTGATAAGCTGACTCAGCATGCTGACTTGACCGCGGCGGGTATGTCTCTACTACAGCGTAGCACAAGGCAAGCCAGCGACCTCCTGTACTTTGCAGTAGGTCTTTGTATGTCCGCAACACGGCAATGGTACAGCCCACAGTCGAATTCTGAACTGATGCTGAAGAGGAGGAGCTGGTAGCTAGCGGGGTGACCATACATTCCATTTCTATGGATTTTATGTGTATACGGTTAACAGATGTATTCTTTAGCACAGTCTGAATACAGGCATTTGTATATTTTTCCAATTGACACAAATTTATACACTGAAGCGCCAAAAATACTGGTATAGGCATGAGTATTCATATACAGAACACCGCGCTGTGGCCAGCAACGCCTACGTAAGGCAACAAGTGTCTGACGCAGTTTTGTTGTTGTTGTGGTTTTAGGGCGCAAAACTGCTTTGGTCATCAGCGCCCGGTCCGGGACTTAACAAACAGTAAAAAATCTAAAATAGAAACCAGCAGCAGTGGGAACGAAAGTCATAAAATTGGAGAAACTAAAAACAGAAGGAAAGCTTAAAAATCCACTACAGAAAGGGGTTGGGAATCCAAAAAAAAAAAAAAAATCAAATGACTGACGTCATTTCACTGGCACGAATGAACTCTAGAACGCGATCGGCCGATCGCGTGTCACCTGCTAAAATTGACGATATATCAGGCGACAGCTGTAGACAGGCGCGTAACGGATTAAAATAGGGGCACTCAATTAAAAGGTGTCTTACCGTCCACAACTGAGAGCAGTGGGGACAGAGTGGGGTAGAATCGCCGCTTAAAAGATGTCGATGGCTAAAAAGACAGTGCCCTATCCGGAGTCTAGTTAAAATTACCTCCTCCCGACGACGCGTTCGGGAGGAAGAGATCCAAGCACAAGGAAGAGTTTTTACGTCCTGCAATTTATTTTGGGGAAGTGTCGACCAGTGCGCGCGCCACAAATGAACAACACGACGACTTAAAACGTTCCGGAGATCGGCGACGGGAATCGATTGAATTACTGGCCGAAGAAGAGAGACTGCAGCCTTGGCTGCAATATCGGCCGCCTCATTTCCGCAGATTCCAACGTGTCCCGGGAGCCAGTGGAACGCCACCGTGACGCCCCCCAGGTGGAGCAAGCGCAGACAGTCCTGAATCCGGTGGACCAGAGGGTGCACAGGATAAAGAGCTTGGAGACTGAGGAGAGAGCTGAGAGAATCGGGGCAGATAACGTACTGTATCCGCTGATGGCGGCGGATGTAGTGGACAGCCTGGAGAACAGCGTAAAGCTCCGCAGTATAGACCGAACACTGGTCGGGAAGCCGAAAGTGATTTGGGGTGTCGCCAACAACATAGGCACTCCCTACACCTAACGACGTTTTCGAGCCATTGGTGTAAATAAATGTGGCTTCCGTCATTTGTGCACAGAGAGCAACAAATGCCCGGCGATAAACAAGTGAAGGGGTACCATCCTTGGGAAATCGACAAAGGTCACGGAGCAGGCAGATCCGGGGACGGAGCCAAGGCGGTGCTGTACCCCAAGTTGTCAAGAAGGTTTTAGGAAAGCGGAAGGAAAGAGAATGGAGCAGTTGACGGAAGCGGACTCCCGGTGGTAGTAGGGAGGAGGGGCGGCCTGCATACCCTACATCAAAGGAGGCGTCGAAAAATATATCATGGGCTGGATTAGCAGGCATGGAAGACAGATGGCTGGCATAACGACTCAGAAGGACTGCTCTCCGATTGGACAGCGGAGGTTCAGCAGTCTCAGCATAAAGGCTTTCCACAGGGCTGGTGTAAAAAGCTCCAGACACTAAACGTAATCCACGGTGGTGGATAGAGTCGAGACGCCGAAGAATAGACTGCCGAGCAGAGGAGTAGACTATGCTTCCACAGTCCAATTTCGAGCGCACTAAGGCGCGATAGAGACGGAGAAGGACCACTCGGTCCGCTCCCCAGGAGGTACCATTCAGGACACGGAGGGTGTTGAGGGATCGCAGACAGCGAGCCGAAAGATACGAAATGTGGGAGGACCAGCAGAGTTTTCTGTCAAACATAAGACCCAAGAATTTAGCGACGTCTGAAAGCGGAAGGTTGACAGGTCCTAGATGTAAGGAGGGTGGAAGAAACTCCTTACGTCGCCAAAAATTAACACAAACGGTCTTACTGGGAGAGAAACGGAAGCTGGTTTCGATGCTCCAAGAGTGGAGGCGATCGAGGCATCCTTGAAGACGCCGTTCAAGAAGGCTGATCCGTTGAGAGCTGTAGTAGATCGCAAAATCGTCCACAAAGAGGGATCCCGAGACATCAGGAAGGAGACAATCCATAATTGGATTGATGGCAATGGCAAACAGTACAACACTCAGAACGGAGCCCTGGGGTACCCCGTTTTCTTGGGAGAAAGTACGGGAGAGAGTAGTGTTCACCCGCACCCTAAATGTGCGCTCTGCCATACATTCGCGAAGAAAAAGCGGTAGCCGACCTCGAAAGCCCCAAGAGAACAGTGTGCGGAGGATGCCCGTCCTCCAACAGGTATCGTATGCTCTCTCCAGATCAAAAAATATTGCTACTGTTTGGCGTTTCCGGAGAAAATTGTTCATGATATAAGTGGAGAGAGCAACAAGATGGTCAACGGCAGAACGATGCTGTCGGAATCCGCATTGGGCTTGTGTTAAAAGACTGCGGGACTCCAGCCACCAGGCTAGACGGTAATTCACCATACGCTCCAAACCTTACAGACACTACTCGTGAGAGAAATGGGGCGATAGCTAGAGGGGAGATGTTTGTCCTTTCCAGGTTTCGGAACGGGAACGACGATAGCTTCTCGCCATCGTCTGGGGAAAGTACTGTCGGTCCAAATTCGATTATAAAGGCGAAGGAGGTAATTCAGACTATGGGTTGATAAATGCAGCAACATTTGGACGTGGATACCATCCGGTCCTGGGGCGGAGGAGCGAGAAGAAGAGAGTGCATGTTGGAGTTCCCGCATGGAGGAAACAGTATTATAGCTTTCGCGATTTTGAGAGGAGAAAGCAAGAGGTCGCACTTCCGCTGCACGTTTCTTCGGGAGAAACGCTGGCGGGTAATTGGAAGAGCTCGAAATCTCAGCAAAGTGCTGACCCAACGAGTTAGAAATTGCGACGGGGTCCACGAATGTATCATGCGCGACAGTGAGCCCAGAGACCGGGGAGAAACTAGGCGCGCCTGAGAACCGTCGAAGCCGACTCCAAACTTCCGAGGAGGGAGTGAAGGTGTTGAATGAGCTAATAAAGAATTTCCAGCTTGCCTTCTTGGTATCGCGGATGACGCGACGGCATCGCGCACGGAACTGCTTATAGCGGATACAGTTGGCCAAAGTAGGATGGTGGCGGAAAACGCGGAGAGCACTTCGCCGCTCACGTATTGCATCACGGCATGCCTCGTTCCACCAAGGAACTGGGGGGCGCCGGGGCAATTCGGAGGTGCGTGGTATTGAATGTTCCGCAGCTGTAAGAATTACGTCGGTAATATGTGTGACCTCATCGTCGACGCTGGGAAAGTGACGGTCATCGAATGTCGCTAGAGACGAAAAAAGTGTCCAATCAGCTTGGGAAAACTTCCATCGTCGTGGGCGCATGTATGGCAGTTGAGGCTGCAGTCGAAGGACACATGGAAAGTGGTCACTCGAGTGTGTATCATCAAGGGCGAACCATTCAAAGCGCCGACCTAGCGGAACAGTACCGACCGCAAGGTCCAAATGAGATAAATTTGTCGTGGAGGCAGACAAAAATGTAGGGTCCCCAGTGTTGAGGCAAACAAGATCCGCTTGGTGGAAGACGTCTAGCAATAGTGAGCCACGTGGACAAGGATGTGGAGATCCCCAAAGCGGGTGGTGGGCATTGAAGTCCCTAACCAGCAAATAGGGGGGTGGAAGCTGACCAAGAAGATGAAGGAGATCAGCTCGTGCCATTGGTGTGGACGATGGAATGTATACAGTACAAAGAGAGAACGTGTATCCGGAAAGGGAAAGATGGACGGCGACAGCTTGGAAGGAAGTGTTTAAGGGGATTGGGTGATAATGGAGAGTATCATGGAGAAGAATCATGAGTCCTCCATGGGCTGGAGTGCCTTCACCAGAGGGGAGATCATATCGGACGGACTGAAAATGAGGGAGAACAAAGCGGTCATGGGGACGCAGCTGTGTTTCCTGAAGACAGAAGATGACCAGCGAGTAGGATCGTAAGAGGATCGACAATTCATCCCTATTGGCTCGAATGCCGCGGATATTCCAGTGGATAATGGATATGGGGTGAACAGAAAATGGAGGAATGTGACCAAAGGTGCTGTCAACTCAAAGACTGCTCGGAGCTAGCGACCGACAGCATGGAATAGCATTCAGCTGAAGGCAGAAGATCCTGATCCATAGGTTGGTCAGGAGCAGCTCCTGCCACCAGCGATCGGCCGGTTGACCGGCCACCAGCAGTGCGCCTCGGCGACACAGAAGACGGCCGAAGGCGATTTCCACCAGGTGGTGCTGTAGATGGGACACGCCTTGGCGGAGAAGGAGAGGAACTGGGTTTCTTTGTAGCCTTCTTAGAAGTATGATGTTTAGATGAAGGAGGAACCGATGGTTGGGAAGTTGCGGTACGTAAAAACTCTTCACGAGTATGCTCGTTTTTGGAAGGCTTGGTGTCTGACTTTTGGGCTCGAGATTTAGCAGAACCCGATGAAGGGTGAGCCATAGAGTGGGCAGGCGAAAGTGGTGAGGTTGAATGGGCGATCTTTGCGCTGGCCGATCTGACGACCGTGGCACTAAAGGTGAGGTCGCAAGTCTGCGTGGCCGCCTCCGTGGTTGGCCGAGGAGAAGCAAGGACAGTGCTGTATTTTCCTGCCTGAGGCACGGTGGGCTGTCGACTGGCGAATAATTTTCGAGCAGCAAAGGTCGACACCTTTTCCTTCACTCTTATTTCCTGGATGAGCTTTTCGTCCTTAAAAACGGGGCAATCTCGAGAGGAAGCAGCGTGGTCACCCATACAGTTGATGCAGCGAGGGGATGGAGGTGGACAAGCACCCTCATGGGCATCCTTGCCACACGTAACACATTTGGCCGGATTGGAACAGGACTGGCTGGGGTGATTGAACCGCTGACACCGATAGCAACGCGTAGGGTTTGGGACATAAGGGCGAACGGATATTATTTCATAGCCTGCTTTGATTTTCGATGGGAGTTGAACTTTGTCAAATGTCAAGAAGACAGTGTGGGTTGGAATGATGTTTGTGTCAACCCTTTTCAAAACTCTATGAACAGCCGTTACGCCCTGGTCAGACAGGTAGTGTTGAATTTCTTCGTCAGACAATCCATCGAGGGAGCGTGTATAAACAACTCCATGCGAGGAATTTAAGGTACGGTGCGGTTCCACCCGGACAGGGAAGGTGTGGAGCAGAGAAGTACGCAGCAATTTTTGTGCCTGGAGGGCACTGACTAACAACAGGGTGCCATTCCGTAATCTGGAACAAGACTTTACAGGACCTGCAATTGAGTCGACACCTATCTGAATAATGAAAGGGTTGACCGTGGAGAAGTCGTGACCTTCGTCAGACTGAGAAACAACAAGGAACTGTGGCAACGATGGAAGAACTGTCTGTGGCTGAGACTCAGTGAACTTACGTTTGTGAGCAGACATAGTGGAAGGTGAGGAAACCATTGCGGAAGAATCCCCCATGATTACCAGTGTCTCCGATGGCGCGCTCCTCCCTTGTGGGGGCCCTCACTGAGGGCACTCCCGCCTTAGGTGAATGTTCACACCTCAGGTCACACCTCCCTTCAAACGGACGGAGGGACCAATCGGCACTTTCGGAAGGTATCAGCTCAGGTAATCACCCCTCCCTGGGCCTGGCCGTTACCAGGGGGTACGTACGTGTCCTACCTGTCTACCCGGGGCGGGGAATTACGCGTTACCCCGTCACCGGCTACGCATGGAAGTGCATGAGTCGGCCTTCAGACACGCACAGGTAGGAAAAAAGAGAAAGGGAAAGGAAAGAAGAGGGGTCTCAAACGCCGCAGCGGAGAAAAGTGCAGTGAGAAGCGGGAAGGAAAAGAGAAGGGCAGAGGAAGGACGAAGACTTGCAAGTATAGAATGCAAGGAATTTGTAACAGTTTAGAGCGTCCGTCTCCGGACGTAGGCACAAACCATACTCCCAGAGGGGGAGAAAGGGAAGGAAAGAGCCAGAGGTGGGGGGGGGGGGCGAAGATGGGGGAGGGGGAGGGATGAGGAAAGGGAAGGTATGCAGCCCGGAAAGGAAGGAGGGCCACATTAGCTCGGGGTCCCGTGCTCGCTACGCACGTGTCCACAAAAGAGTTGTGAACCCCCTGGGGGGTCTGACGCAGTTGTTAGATCGGTTAATGCTGCTACAGTGGCAGGTTATCGAGATTTTGAACGTTATAGTCGGCGCACAAGCGATGGGACACAGCATATCCGACGTAGCGATGAAGTGGGGATTTTCCCATATGACCATTTCACAAGTGTCCCGTGAATATGAGGAATTCAGTGAAACATCAAAACTCCGACACTGCTGCGGTCGGAAAAAGATCCTGCAAGAACGGCTTCAACGACAACTGAAGAGAATCGTTCAATGTGACAGAAGTGCAAACCTTCCGAAAATTGCTGTAAATTTCAGTGCTGGCCATCAACAAGTGTCAGCATGTGAACCATTCAACGAAACATCATCGATATGGGCTTTTGGAGCCAGAGGACCACTTGTGTACCCTTTATGACTAAACAACACAAAGCTTTACGCCTCGCCTGTGCCCGTTAACACCAACATTGTACTGTTGATGACTGAAAACATGTTGTCTGGTCGGGCGAATCTCGTGTCAAATTGTATAGAGCGGATGGACGTGTACGGCTATGGAGGTGACCTCATGAATCCACGGACACTGCATGTCAGCAGGGGACTGTTCAAGCTGGTGGAGGCTCTGTAATACTGTGGGGCGTGTGCAGTTGGAGTGACATGGGACCCGTGATACGTCTAGACACAACTCTGACAGTTGACACGTATTTAAGCATCCTGTCTGTTTACCTGCACCCATTCACGTCCCTTGTGCATTCCGACAGACTTGGGCAATTCCAGCAGGACAATGCGACATCCCATATGTCCAGAATTGGTGAAATACACGTGATATTGCAAGGCAGTTCCAGATATCTTGAAGACTGCTTGTTGAAGTGTTGCACATTGAAGAACTTCATCCATATCATTACTTGTTAACTCAACACCAGCAGCTAGAATACCACATTCGATGAGTACATTTTTGTGAATAGCTATTGCACCAAGTGGAAGATAATGAACATTTTATAAATAACGAGATATGGGCTGACAAATCTAGCTTCACTCACAAAGGTATTTTCAACCTGCACAAAAGCCATTATTGGTTGGAACACAAACAGTGTGTCAACGGTGAATGTGTCTTTCAGGCATGCTTTGGGATAAGCCTATGGGCTGGAATCATGGGAGTGCCTTTGGGCCCTTACCTGTTGCTGGACGAGTTGAATGCCCCCTTGTATCGTATGTTTCTTTGCAATACTTTTGATGGAACATTAGAAAATGTTCTACTTAGTGTTCAACAACAGCTACGGTTTCAGCATGATGGTGCACCACTACACTTTGAAATGAATGTGTGTAACTCTTTAAATGAAGCATTTGCAGGGAAATGGGTTGGTCTTGGAGGTCCAATGTTCTGGCCCCCATGTTCCACGGAACTTAAGCCAACAGACTTATTTGTGAGGACATTTGAAGGGACAAGTTTATGTGCTCCACCCATGGGTGTACACAACCTAGTAGCTTGCGTGCTTACCGCTTCAGTAATCGTGTATGCAGCTGTATTGAGAAGGATCCAGCAAAGCATCTCAGTCGAAACTGTTTCATTGCACCAAACCTCCAGCACATTGAGTAAAGCATGACATGTGCAGCACAAGTTTCGTCTTTGGTACGAAATATAACTAACGGATTTGTTTGTAAAATAACCTTTTTTCTACTGCCAGCCACGATTTTCTTTTCTAAGTATGGATCACTCATAGCAGAGATGGATGCACAGTTTAAAAAAAAAAAAAGTGTCACCCTTGTCCCTTCAAAAGTTATGCTCACCCTGTGTTAGAACAATTATGTGCTTTTAATTTGAAAACTGTTGTAAAAAGATTTTTTTGAAGGTTGATCACCACAACTTTATCCTCACCTGCACGAAAGGTTCAGCCTAAGGATCCTTGGCGTGATCCTATATATATATATATATATATATATATATATATATATAGATTACGAATGTTGTAAACTTGTTGTTCTATGTAATATTGACAAGTGATGTAGATTAGAAGTTTTAAGCAAGAGTTAAATAACTTTTCGTCCCATTTGCGTCTACATATATGCACTGCAAAGCCTTGCACCGCAAAGCACCCACTGTGGTGGGTAATTAGTACAGATTTTAGAGATTTTTCTGCCATTTGCACGTACTGAGAAATGGAACAGTGACCGTATGCCCTTGCATAGTATCTAATCTCTCTTATGTTATTTCCACAGTCTCTACACGAGATATAAGTTGAAAACAGTATAATTATCACGCAGTCTACCTTTAACACCACATATCCTAAATGTACCTAACAGTGTTTCACGCGAACTACGTTGTCTTTTTTTTTCCAAAGAAATCCCATTTAATGCAGAGATGAGAAACTAGCCGAGGAATTACATATATGGATGTCAGAAGCCGTCTAAAACAACTGTTAAGCTAACCTATGTAACAGACAAACAGTCAATACTCCTGTGCACATGCGACCTAGAGGCTCTGACCTACAATTCGTAACCAGTGACGTTTTTCGTCTTCAGAAGTAAGTTTAGTACAGATTTGTTACATCTTGTAAGTGTCATAGCAATAAAATATAGGATTTAGTTTCCCTTTCCATGTAATCTAAACAATGTTGTATAGCACAATTATGATGATACTTCACTGGATCAGTATACATACAGATGTTATTTAGAAATATATATTTACTATACAATCCACAGATGACTTGAGGATATCCTCTTAGTGGAATGGGTGAAACCTGTATTATGCCTCTGATCTCTTTTGGTAATTATATGACAGGAATAAATTGATGGTGGGGTGTGTTAATAACTAAACTTGTGTCGTAACTGCTACTGATCATTCAGTGGTTTAAAGAACGTGTAAATTATGGTTTATCATAAACATTTTAGCCAACTGCTATCGACAGTGTAGCACTTTGCTCTGCAGCTCGAAATTGCATGTGGTATTTGGTATAGGCCATACTGTGCTTTAGATAAAGAGTTATCACATACATTTCAGCCAACTGCTATCATGTGTGCTGCACTAAAATTAAAGTGGCACAATTGCAGATTTGTCAGTGGCAGGGAGCCAATTAAACTTTATTTTCTACTACCAGTCATGATTTTCTTTTTGAAATATAGACTGCATAGCAGTGGGAGGCAACCAGTGTGTGGGTCAAATGAACGATGTAAGAACTTGCTGTCAAATAAGATTACACTACATATAAGAAGGAGATGATAGCACATGTACTTTTAGAATGTAAAGACAAAAATTTCTAGGTTTACTGTAAAATATAGATGTATATACTGCAGATATCGATCATATATCTAAAAAGAGTATGTGATCAATGTAGCGCTGTGAGGTCAATGTACTGAGTTTCATCCTTTTAAAGTCCACATCTAAAGGCTGTTAAGCTCTGTACAGGAGAACCTTGCTAGTGATAATAGTCAGGTTGCTGGAATGTTAATAACATCTTACTACTGGAAGCAGTCCACATGACTAAGAAGCTAGAGAGAGTGCAGAATGTGTTCCTAGTGTAAGACTGGCAACCCAGCAGCCCAGCCAGAGAATGCCTCAGGTCTGGGCCATGATTCCTCGAAAAGACACTTAACTGATGCTGATAAAGCAGTTAATCTGTATTTATTTAAGTGCTCTGTTAGCTGTTGTATGTCTAGCATGGCACTCACATGGTACTCTTGTAGTGCATCTGTTAGTGAGTGGAAGATCACGAACTGCAAGGAGACATGTCTGTGTCTGCACTCAGCCTGTAGCCTGTGGTGTGGTGAGGCTGCCACACTTACGGACACATTGTGAAAGCGGGCTTTTTGTGGACTGCAGATGTGGCCCTCCTTCATTTTTGTTTCTTTTATATAAAGATCTAATTGGTACCTTCCTTTATACTACACTGGGTGATACGGCATTGCCATATACAAAAACGCCTGAAATAGTTGTTAAACATGGAACCAGTGCTATGACGTAATTTGTTTTTGCGTAACTGGTATGTAACAATATTGTGCTTTGTTTTAAAAAAAACTCTAACACCTCCATATTGCAGCTGTTACATAGTATGAGTATACTTTGTTTAAAAAAGGTGGTTGCACACACACACTCTTAAAAAGTGTATCATTTTATGTTGTACCAGAATGTTCGAAATTGCTTTAAATAAATGGAAATGCTACTGCATTTACATTTTTTAATTTCACGCCATTTTTGAAGTGGGTCATATGGACACTACAATGTGTTGGTGTGAGGCTTATCATGGGTAGCCAAGTTTGGTAGTATTGGCCAAATTATGCTAATTAAGATAAGGTTATCTAGGAAAAACATCTGGCAGCCATCTTGGGTCATAAATTAGATATTACATGCAGAAAGAGTGTCTACCCAAGATGAGAGGGGCGAGGGGAGGGGTTTGGGGAATGGGGAAAGGGAGGGGGTGGCCTTGAAATTGACAGGTGTAGTTTGTTTACATAAGGGTCGTAAATCATTGTCCTGAAACAGATATAGCTCCACTACTCGTTACCTTTCACAGACACCATTATAGTAGAAAGCTCACATGCTTTGTGTTACTGACATTAGTTTTAAGCTGATCATCTCGCATCCTCAGCAAGAGCAGGAGATAAATATAAGCAATATTACACAGGAAACGATTTTGACAAGAAAAAAATCAAAGCGGTAGAACAAATACCAGATTTAGGGAGAAGTTTCATTAAACGAACTTAGATAAAACTAGCTAAAACAAAGCATTTCCTATTACAGAAACCAGGCTCCTCCGGCAGCAAGATTTATTTAAGAAATCAGGTTGAAGGTTTTTCTCCTGCAAGGAGGTGTCCGCAACTGGGAATGCATTTGCTTCAAAAACTCCTCTTAAGTGAGTGGGCTCTGACAACCAAAGTGTGCCCTCACAGTGAGGATAAATCCACCTTACTTTCATCCACGGACATACTCAGATTATAATGGACAACGAAAAGGAGAGATGGCTTCCATTCTTAGATATACTGGTTCGTCGCAAAGACGATGGCACTTCGTGACTTGCTGTTTATCGGAAGCCGACTCTTACGGACATGCAAGTAGGTGCCACCAGCCATCCCAGACGAAGTATATTTTCAGAACTTTTGTTCACAAATCATTTCTGACAAGAGCAGGATTAGCATCTACACCTGAAAGAAGTTTTTGGAGCAAATGGGTAGTCTCCACAACATATGCATAAAGCGCTACCGATAAAACGTAAGGTGACTTAAGTAATGAGGAATGCGACGCAGAGAGTTTCACATCCATAGATTTCCTGGCGTATAATTATGAGAAACATGTCGTCAAAAATAGTTCGAATTCTCACAAAGCGCTAAGTTACAGCGTTTTTCCGCCCTCCACCGAAGACAGCAGCACTTTTGAAGCTCGTCAAAGGTGACGTGATGTCCCGCAACACCAGGATTTACAATATCCTCTAGAATTGTGGCCTTTCATACATCGGAAGACGACACGTATAATCCATGGAAGAAGCACAGAATATCGAATTTACACCCGACTATTAAAAGCCTATAGACCAGCTGTGGCAGAGCGTTACATCGACACCGGTTATTCTACGCTACATGATAACGCCAAAATTCTAATGCAGGCCTAACTCTTTGGGACTTGGTGGTGACGGAAGCAGTGGAAATGCGTCTGGCGAAGAATAATTAATATCGGTTCACTCTGAAGGAGGACGAAAGAATACGGCCGAAATATCGGGAGAAGAAATCGGGTTCCTGGGGTTGCACGCTCGAAATTTAATCGATCAACCATTGTACCGCGAATACATGAATGTACGTTTTTGCTGATGATGTAAATGTATTTACCTTCATAGACTTGTGGTGGGGCGAGTAATACCCTTAAAATCTATCAGTCCTCTGATTTCTTATCAACAACGCTTACAGCTGTAAGGTCGTTCCGAATCAACCCGAGATAACAGCAAAGATACGGAAATGATTATTCCTTCTTTATCTACGTTTAACTCGTCTTGGACCTGAGGTACTTTTTCACTTTCACATGGTTGTACCAACAAATCAGTGCCATCACGTGGTGTGAGCATTTATTAAAATACACTGTTAAAATTCGTGCATAATTATCGTAATAAGAACGCCAATTTAGTAATGTAGGTCGTATGTGGCCGTCCATTATCAAGGATTAACCAGTCGTTTCGGACGCCCACTTCTGTGGTCGTATTCTATTCATTTCCTCTGTTTTAGAACATCGCGGTATATCTCTCTATTCAGCTTCTGACCGAGAGGGGCGAAGTCTTTATTAAGATTCCGAGGTCTTCCTCTCTGACCATGATGAAGTGCTCTTCCATTGCGACAATTGCTGCTTACTGTTAAGATCGTAGTCATAAACACAACTTTTATCACCGGGGATAACATCTGAAAGAAAATTTGGATCGTCTTGAGGCAGCTGGTTGAGTTCCCTGTAGTCTTCTACGTGATGTTGTTTCTGATCTTCTTGTCCGCAGCTCGTGGTCGTGCGGTAGTGTTCTCGCTTCCCAGGCCCGGGTTTCCAGGTTCGATTCCCGGCGGGGTCAGGGATTTTCTCTGCCTCGTGATGACTGGGTGTTGTGTGATGTCCTTAGGTTAGTTAGGTTTAAGTAGTTCTAAGTAATAGGGGACTGATGACCATGGATGTTAAGTCCCATAGTGCTCAGAGCCATTTGAACCATTTTTTTTTCCTGATCTTCTTGATTCAGTCGTGGTCTAGCTTCGCCGCAGTCTTTCTCGTGTTCAATTGTTCTGACAGAATACGTTCATATGTACTATAATGTGTTTCACAGGTGATCTGTCAACTACCTTATAGGATCAGATCCTTTACTTTTTGAAAATTTTTGGGTATGATGCCAGTTGACAACCAACAGGAACGGTTCAAATGGCTCTGAGCACTATGGGACTCAACTGCTGAGGTCATAAGTCCCCTAGAACTTAGAACTACTTAAACCTAACTAACCTAAGGACATCACACACATCCATGCCCGAAGAACAGGAACGGTTGTTAACATCATAAGATGTTCGCCATTTTTATGAAACGTTTGTATCAATATTACTTCGGTGTCTGACACAAAGGCTTAGCTCCTAAGAATAGCTTCAACATTTGATGCGTTTCTTCGGCGGTTTTCTCTAGTTTAACTTTTTACTCAGATCCGCTGCTCTTTCAGATCAGCCAACCAAAACCGCAAATTTACAGAAACAAGAATAAGGAAACTCAGAAACGACGTATGGGGAGAACCTAGCGGTATTTATAACCATTTGCGCTCAAAATTAAAATTTCGAGAACTTTAGGATGTTGTTATTCTCGTCTTCAGTCTGAAGACTACTTTTGTGCACCCCTCCATATTAGTCTGTAGTGTACTCGTGTCTTCAAATCCGTACAGCTACTGCAATCCATATGTGTTGGAATCTGTTTAATGTATTCAAGCCTTAGTCTCCCTTTATAAATTTACCATCCACACTTCCTTTCGTTACCATGATGCCTCAGGATGTGTCCTATAAGCCGATCCCTTCGTTTAGTAAAGTTGTTTCATAAATTCCCCCCCCCCCCTCCCACTTATGCGATTCAGCTCCTCTTCATTCGTTATTCGATCTACACATTTAATTTTCAATATTCTTCTGTTGTACCATATTTCAAAAACTTTTCCCATATTCTTATCTGAATTGCCTATCGTCCAGGGATCACTTCCATACAAGGCTAACCTCAAAAACATTTATCTTCAGAAAAGACTTCCCAACACTTAAATTTGTGTCAGGTGGTAACAAATTCCTCTTTTTCAGAAATGTTTATCTTGCTGTCGCCATCCTGCATTTTACATCACCTCTGCTTCGGTCATCATTAGTTACTTTTGCTGCTCAAATAACAAAACTAATCTACTACTTTTAGTACCTCATTTTCTAATCTAATTCCTTCAGTATTATCTGATTTACTTACACTGCATTCTATTACGTTTGTTTTACTTTTATTGACATTAAACTTTTCTTTTCAAGACACTTTCAATTCAGTTCACCTGCAAAGCCGTCTCTGACAGAGCTATAATTTCATAGGCAAGCGGCACAGATTCTATTTATTCTCCCTGTCTTTTGTTCCCTTTCCAAATTTCTCCTCGGTTTCATTCACAGCTTGTCCAAAGTACAGATTGAATAACATCGGGGAAACGCTACAAGCCTTCTGACTTCCTTCTCAACCACTGCTTCCCGACCATGCCCCTCATTCTTTCAACTGCAGTTTTAAATAACCTCCGCTTCCTGTGTTTTATGCCTGCTACCTTCAGAATCTCAAAGAATTTATTCCAGATCACAATGTCAAACGCAGTCTCTAAATCTACAAATGCTGCAAACGTAGCTTGGCCCTTCTTCAGACTTTCTTCTAACATATTGGTAGGGCCAGTATTGCACCGCGTGTTCCTACATTTCCCCGGAAACCAAACTGATCTCTCCTGAGTTCCTCCTCTAGCAGTTTTCCATTCTTCTGTAAATAATTCGCGTCTGTTTTTTGCAACTATTGTTCATTAAGCTGATGGTTCAGTAGTTTCCACACCCGTCAGCACCTGCATTTTTTTGGAATTGGATTACTACATTGTCCCTTAAGCCTGCTGGTATACCGACGGTAGTCTATACTGTGCAAACCAAATGGGATAATTTTGTCATGTCATGCTCACCTGAGGATCTCAATAATTCTGAGGGAAAGATGTATACCCCAGGGGCCTTGTTTCCACTGACGTCTCCCAGTACCTTGTCAAATCCTTCTCGCATTATCATACCTCCCATCTCATCTTCCCATACTTCCTCTTCTCTTCGTATAAGATTGTCCTTAAGTTAGTTGCCCTTATATAGACATACTATATATTCCTTCCATCTTTCAGCTTCCCCTTCTCCGCTTAGTACTGGCTTGCCACATGGGCTCTTGATATTCATAAAAGTTATTTCTCTTCTCTCCAAAGCTCTTCTTAATTTTCCTATAGGCGGCTTATATCTTTACCCTAGTTTGAATGCTTCTAGAGCCTTGGATCTGTCCTCTGGCCATTTCTGTCTACCCATTTTGCCTTTCGGACGTCTGTCTTCCCTTTCACCTAATTCATGTGCTGAATTTCTATATTTTCTTCTTTCGTCAATGTAATTCACCATCTTCAGAGTTATCCACGAATTTCTTCTAGGTCTTGTCTTTTTATTATTTGATTATCTGCTGCCTTCCCTATTTTATCTCTCAAAACTACCATTCGTCTTATATTGTATTCCTTTACCCTGTTGCAGTCGAATGTTATCTATGGTGCCCGATGACACGCACAGAAACCTCTGGTTCCTTCAATTTATCTAGATCCCATCTACTTAATTTTCTACCTTTTTTTTGCATGTTCTTTAGTCTGCAGTTCATAACCGAAAATTATGGTAAGAGTATACATCTGCCCCTGGAAATGTCTTACAATTTAAAATCTGGTTTCGAAATCTGTCGTAGCATTATACAATCTACGAGTATCTGAAACCTTCCCATGTACACAGATCTCTTCCACGTACACAACCTTCTTTCAGGTGTTAGCGATAATTAAATTATGCTCTGCGCAAAGTTCTACTGCACATTTCTTTGACACAGTCTGTTCTACTTCTATTTTTCTTTCTCTTCCTTTTTGCTACTACCGAACTCGAGTCACTCATCACAACTGAATTTTCATCTCTTTTAATTATCTCAGTGTATTCCGTTATCTTATCGTACACTCTTTCTGTCTTTATCATCTGCAGAGCTAGTTGGCATTTACACTGAGGTGATAAAAGTTATAGGATACCTCCTTATATGTTTCGAACCTCCTTTCACCCGGCATCGTGCAGCACCTCGACAAGACATGGACTCAACAAGTCGTTAGAAGTCCTCTGCAGAAATATTGAGCCATGCTGCCTTCCTCTATAGACGTCCAAATTGCGAAAGGGTAGCCAGTGCACGATTTTGTGCACGAACTGACCTCTCGATTACTCTTCTCCATCCGAACAGGACTCTGAAGGCTCAACAGTACCGACGATCGCCGTGTCTTCATCGGCCGACAGGCGTCAATGGATGCAGATATGGAGGGTCATGTGGTCAGCAAACTGCTGTCCTGGCCTTTGTCAGTTTCTGTGATCGGAGTCACTACTTCTCAGTAAAGTAGCTCTTCACTTGGCGTCACAAGGGCTGAGTGCAACCCGCTTGCCGACAACGCTGAGCAGACCTGGATGGTTACCTACCCAAGTCCCAGCTAAGCCCAACAGCACTTAACTTTGGTCATCTGACGGGAACCGGTGTTATTACTGCGGCAAGGCTGTTGGCGACCTCTCGATTATGTTCCATTAACATTCGATGGCATTCATATTTTGCGATGTGGGTGTCCAAATCAGTTTTTGGAATTGTCCAGAATGTTCTTCAAACCAATCGTGAACAATTGTGGCCCAGTGACGTGGGGCATTATCATCCACAAAAATTTCATCATTGTTTGGAAACATGAAGTCCACGAACGGCTGCAAATGGTCTCCAAGTAGCGGAATATAAGCATTTCCTGTCAACGAACGGTTCGGTTGGACCTGAGGACCCTATCCATTCCATATAAACATAGTCCACACCATTTTGGAGCCACCATCAGCTTGCACAATGACTTTTTTACAACTTGGGTCCATGGCTTCGAGGGGTCTGCACAACACTCAATCCCTACCAGCAGCTCCTACAAACTGAAATCGGGTCTCATCTGACAAGCTCACGGTTGTCCAGTAATCTAAGAGTCCAGCCAATATGGTCACGAGCGCAGGAGAGGCGCTGCAGGTGATGTGTTGTTAGCAGTGGCACTCGCGTCCGTCATCTGCTGCCATAGTCCATTAACGTTAAATTTTCCGCACTGTCCTAACGGATACGTTAATCGTATGTCCCACATTGATTTCTGCGGTTATTTCACGCAGTGTTGCTTGTCTGTTAACACTGACAACGCTTCCAAACGCCACTGCTCTCGGTCTTCAAGTGAATCCCACAACTTTTGTCACCTTAGTGTCACCTTCCTGTCTATCTCGGCTGTCATAATGCGTTCAGCATGCTGTTCATAGTAGTTTACCTTCATTCCTATTTTTTTATTCATCATCAGACCTACTCCTGAATTATCGCCCCTTATCTGATACGTTGTTAACCTTGTACTGACCTGAGCGAAAGTCCTGGTCTGCCGGCTATCGCATTTCAATACTTCCGCTATATCTAACTTCTACGTAGATTTCCCCTTTTTCAGTTCTCTAAAGTGCCTACTTGAGTAAGGGACGAACGTCCCACGGTCCTACCCGCAGAATGCTGGTTTTTCCTGATAATTACGTTCTCCGGAGAGATCCGAATGAGGAACTATTCTGATCCCAGAATGTTTTATCCTAAAGGATGTTATCGTCATTAAGCATCACAGTACAGCTGTATAACGTAAGGAAAAAAAATCACGATTGTAATTTTTCCTTGCTTTGCAGAACCAGCACAGCAAGGCCATATTGACTATTGTCACAAATACAGATCAGTCAGTCATTCAGACTGTTGCCCATGCAAATACTGAAAAGATAGCCCTCTTCAGGAACCTAGGGTTAGTCTGGCCTCTTCACAGATACTAACTGCTCTGTTGTGGTTGTACTACGATACGGTTATCTGTATTGCTCAGAAACCCAAGCCAACCTACCTCAGCAAGGTCCATGATTCGTGGGGGGAACTTTTAGGATACCATCTAGTGTTTTGAGTTCGATAATTACGCACTAACAAACGCATCATTATCGAACAAAAGTATCCTCTGTAAATGTTAAAGTTTATCCTGTTGCGACCGAGCGAGGTGGCGGAGTGGTTAGACAGTGGACTCGCATTCGGGAGGACGGCGGTTCAATCCCGCGTCCGGCCATCCTGATTTAGATTTTCCGTGATTTCCCTAAATCGCTCCAGGCAAATGCCGGGATGGTTCCTTTCAAAGGGCACGACCGACTTCCTTCCCCGTCCTTCCCTAATCCGATGAGACCGATGACCCCGCTGTCTGGTCTCTTTCCCCAAACAACCAACCAACCTTATCCTGTTGTCGATACTGGGCTACTGAATCCCAGAATGTTAATTCAGTTGGCAGAGACTGGCACATGTTATTTGTGATCGCATTGTTTTGGTGCCATCCGTGAAGCCATCTGACGTGAATCAGTAAATTTCAACCAAGCCAAGTCTTGCAAAGAAGGTTCCTGTAGCTGTTGCTGCTCCAGATGATATCAAAACCAGCAGTCAAAAGGACCCCCGTGACGACCAGTACGTGAAAAGGCCTGATCACATAGTCACTTTTAACTTATCTATATGAGATCCTTTCAAAAAGCAACAGAAATTTAGTCATTTCGAGTGTTGTATTAGCTCGACTGGCAAGATTTTTTTCGTTGTTGTGTTGGTAACGATGTGTAAAAAAATCTATAAGTCATTAGCCGTATCGGACATTTTGCATGCTGTCGGTTGTCAAAAAGGTTATACATGTTTTGGCAGCATAGGCGGTTATTCATTTTGTATAAAAATGGATCAGAGAATTTCTATAAAATTTGCTACAAGACCTGATTAAAGTACAGCAAAGTTTCAGAATTGTAAAATATTGCTTATGATGAGTATGCCACGAGCAAAACAAGGGTTTGTGACAGACATAAAAGTTTCAAAGCAGCAAAAACGTTGAAGATGACGAGCGCCCTCGACGCCCCAGCATATCATAAACCGATGAAACTGTCGCAGAAGTGACAGAAATGATTATAAAATATCGTCGAATCACCGTCAGAGAAATCGATATGATGTTGGGATATGAAATGCTTCATGTCATATAATTTGTTTTATTTTTGGGTATGAAAGGTGTGACAGCAAAATTTGTTCAAAAAGTGTTGAAATCATAACAAAAACATCGGCAAATGAAAGTTCCTCAGGACCTGCAAAATGGAATAAACAAAGATGTAGAAATATTAGAACGTGTCGTAACAGTGATTAAATATGGGTTTACGGATGTGACTTCGAAACTATGGCTCAGTTGCCCCAGTGGAAGCATTCTGGTTCACCAAGATCTAAAAAAGCTCAATAAGTACTATTCTATCAAATTTGAAGGTTATGCTTAAGGCGCCTTCTTCGATTTGAACAGCATAGTGCACCATGAGTTACCGCCACAAGGTCGAACGATTAATAACGATGCTACTTACAAGTTCAACGCCGTTTATGTGAAGCAATCCGAAAACGCCAGGATTTGTGGCGAAACAATTCATGACTTTTGCACCCCAGTAATACGCCTGTCACACTTCGTTGCTTCTTCGTTAATTTTTGCCCCCGTTTCAATATTCGTCAGACATGGACCCACGTGACTTTCTTCTGTTTTGAAAGAAATAAAACCTTAAACAGTCATTGTTTCACAAATACAGATAACTAATCCTTCCATTGCTTGTTGGGAGAAAAACTTCATAACTACAAATGAAATGAACAACGTTATGTATGTACTGTATGTTTGTGTTTATATTGTAGAATATATAGAATATTGCATTTTTCATTTGTAGCTAAACACAGATGAGTTTAAATATGCATCGATGAGATAGTTGTGACACTAAGGGAACCTGGCTAAAATTCCTATATGATTTCATACGATCATCCATACTATGGTCTAAATAACTCGTTACAGTGTCCATAATTCACTTGGTCTTCTTGGGTGTCTGCTGATGGTAGGTCGGTATCTGCAAGCTTTCACAAGGATCTAACTAGGTGACACAGCGCCACATGTATTAGAACTTCACCTCCTGTTTGTACTCACTTTATACAATACGCTTGAGACGTGTCAGTCTGTTCACTATCCATACTCACCGTACCCCTCATCCATAATTGGATAAATTAAAACAATGAAAGAAAGAGCTGAGCAAGTACAAGCATATCCAGCGGTACAGAGAATTTTATAAGAATAATTATTGTGAAAACCGCAACGTGATATGAGAAGCGAATCACCAGATATTCAAGTTTTAATTCAGCTGATCAACATAAACTAACGAGCGACAGAAGCGAGCGGGCTCCGCCATTGCCACAGAGTGGGGCGGTGCTGGCCGAGAAAACGAATGTCACCGGGTAGCGGGTGAAGTCACGGCATCTGGAAAGTTTCTAAGGCTGGCGAATGGATATGAACTGTGTCCTAAGCAAAAATACTGCGTAGTTTGCAGCAATGACACCCTTTTTTCCTGCCCAGGTGGAAGAGACCAAAGTGTCGTAAAGAGACAGCAGAAAAGTAGAAAATGTTAAAGTTAAGAATTGTAATACTTAAGTGATAGCCAAATTCTGGCAGGTAACACTGTATACGTGTTTCACATGGAGCTATCGACAGAAGGTATTCTAATATCAAAAACATTAACGATTCTTAAAGGTGATGATGTGACGTCATTGTGGCCTAGGACTGTGCGACCGGTCGGATTGTGTGGGAAATGTAGTGTGGAAGACGAAATAAAATACAATCTCTCTCACCAAGCCACCGAAAATCAGAGTTCTAAACTGTTCAGCTCGGAGCCGCCACGTGCTACTGCACGGAACGATTTACCCACACACTACACAGCACAAACGCTTCAAAGGGCACCTACAACTTTGGCGTTTCGTCGATGGCGCTCCAACTCATATTCGTCGCAATGTACATTGGTTCCACAAAAATAGTTAATATAAATGCAGGCAGGATTTGCTATGTAAAAATCACGTACGCACTCACGTTCCTTTTTTTCCCTCGAGTTTCACAAGTTCGAGTTTGTTTCCAATAGGAACGAGTTTATTTCCAATAAGAAGAAAGAAAAATCGAAAGCCACAGATCCTAATAAATTGATTTCAAAGCCTAACCGAGTTTCTTAAGATCTCGGAAGCGATTGAATAAACGACGATTAATTGCGTGATCTACCTTTAGAAAACCGTTAAAGTTTCACTGCATATCGTACTATAAATTCCATAACAGCTGCACACTGAAATTTTATAAGTGCGGCTTATATCACACGCAACCCGAAAAGTAACTAACAAGTCCATCAGATGTCGAAAAATATCTACGTCCGAAGAAAGTAGAAACTCTGCATAATTCACACACCACTGAAGTCATTTAAAGTATTGAACGTGAAAATTGCTGAAATTCTTTATTTTAAGCTATTATACACATATGATACATCAAATCACACGGATCTTTTCCGAGAAATATTGTGTTGTTATCCTTTTTCTTTTATCTATAATAGTTTATTTATAAACAATAGTTTCTACGGTTTTCCTCCGTTTTTGGATGCATACGTGTAAATATTAACAAACATTTTAAATTACACGTTAAATAATTTCCTGTATATCTATCGTTAACAGGACTGCCGCTACTTTTAATGTTTCACTATTTATTTAGTACGAAAAGCTGTTTCTAATTTGCGAAATCCACTTTTCGGCCTCTCATTTAAATATGTGAATATTTTCAGTAAATCTACAATCACCGTCCAATACAGATCTACTCGAATTATCCGTAGACACCTCGTTTGAAGTAATCGGATAATGCATTGCCGAGGTTTTCACTTTTACATTTCACGAATTATTTATAACGTTTAACTTACTGTAAGATATAAACTAATGCGGGTATCGAAGGCCCATTTTCACATGCGTTATCGTCCATCGTCCATCTTTTCAAATGAGCCTTCTGGCTCTTCAGCGACACTTATGGATCAATATTTATTAATTTTGGGTAAGCCGGCCGGAGATGTCGAGCGGTTCTAGGCGCTTCAGTCTGGAACCACGCGACCGCTACGGTCGCAGGTTCGAATCCTGCCTCGGGCATGGATGTGTGTGATGTCCGTAGGTTAGTTAGGTTTAAGTAGTTCTAAGTTCTAGGGGACTGATGACCAAAGAAGTTAAGTGCCATAGTGTTCAGAGTCTTTTTTTTTAAGCTTTAATTTTGCACTGGACGCGAAAAGCGGCCATGAGAAACGAGCGACTATTGAGCTGCCCAACGGGAGAGTTTTAAAGGTCACGCGGTTATCTTAGTGGCTGGAGAAAATCCAAAGACAATCTCATGTGTGGAGCACACTGTTAAATTGGCCCTCCATTTCTACGTCTGAAGATGATTTCAGCTGTAAACAGGCACATAACCCCATCTTAGCCGCTGCCTATGCGTCCGCGGTCGCGTGTTTGTGATTGAATACAGTGTCTCTTTCCTTTACAATTTGATGTCGTGTTACAAAGGGCAGCAGTAAGGAGGACACTACATTTTTCAGGAGAACGTGGTTAGAGCCTGAGGCTGTCGAAAGTGTTGTGACAGGCGGCTCCACAGTTATGGCAAATTACGTTTTGTCTTTGCACATATTACACAAATTATGTATTTGCAAACAAGTTCGCGTAGGAAGCGAATTACTTTGGTGGTTATGAGTTTTTTTATTTATGACAAATTCGCAGACTTAGATGTCAGACAATGAGCAAAGATTACCCCAGGCGCGATGCCATTATTGCAATTCATGTAGGTAAGCTGGGTTTCCTTACTATCCCAATATTTACTGCCTCAGTGTTGTGACTTTATCGTCGCTGATCATTTGGTTGTGACGGGGATAGGATTCAGTTATTCTGTGTTTGTTGAGAAAGTGGCAGAATTTCCTAAACTATCCTGGCAGTGTGATAGCAAGACCCACGTGGCAGGTACAGGATTCAAAGTATAGTAGGATTGTGGCAACTTGGTATTGTGCTTTGTGGTGTCGGGGCGAGAGTTAAAAGTTATATTTGCAAGAGCACTTAATTCTGATCGAAGTATCTGTAAATCTGTGCAGCTGCTGTACCGAATGTACGATATTGGAGGACACTGGGAATCGACAATACAGCAAGCTTTTACTAGATTTGCCTCTGATTTATTTTCAGGTGTAACAACTTCCTCATAGTGTTATCTACGCAGCACATTCGTTCTCACAACTCATGCTGGTGGCCAACGTGCTCGTAGCTGCCTTACTGTTAAGAGAAGGTAAGCCTGACAAGTGGGGAAGGTGCGGTTGGACTTCGAAGATGCAGAATAAAAGAGGTAAGGCTGCTATTCACTATATCCATGCACCCCTGTGAGACTAGAGTTTCCTGATACAAGCAGTTTACACGTGATACGTTGTTGGTTAGGTTTTGAAATCACATTATTTATTCTCATGCAAAAACGACTGTTTTGTTTGTTTTTTTAACACGAAGTAGCGTAACAATTCAAAGTCAAGCAAAATAGAAAAGCGAAAACGTTTCACACTGGATACATTTACATACATGAACCATGGACCTTGACGTTGCTGGGAGAGGCTCGTGTGCCTCTGCGATACAGATGGCCGTACCATAGGTGCAACCACAATGGAGGGGCATCTGTTGAGTCGCCAGACAAACGTGTCGTTCCTGAAGAGGGGCAACAGCCTTTTCAGTACTTGCAGGGGCAACAGTCTGGATGATTGACTGATCTGGCCTCGTAAAACTAACCAAACAGGCCTTGCTGTGCTGGTACTGCGAACGGATGAACGCAAGGAGAAAGGACAGCCATAATTTTTCCAGAGGGCATGCAGCTTTACTGTATGGTTAAATGATGATGGCGTCCTCTTGGGTAAAATATTCCGGAGGTAAAATAGTCCCCCAAACGGATCTCCGGGCGGGGACTACTGAGGAGGACGTTGATATCAGGAGAAAGAAAACTGGCTTCACACGGTTCGTAGCGTGGAATGTGAGATCCTTTAATCGGGCAGGTAGGTTACAAAATTTAAAAAGGGAAATGGATAGGTTAAAGTTAGATAAAGGGGGAATTAGTGAAGTACGTTGGCAGGAGGAACAAGACTTCTGGTCAAATGAATACAGGGTTATAAATACAAAATCAAATAGGGGTAATGCAGCAGTAGGTTTAATAATGAATAAAAAAAATAGGAGTCGGGTGAGCTACTACAAACAGCATTATTGTGCCCAAGATAGACACGAAGCCCACGCCTACCACAGTAGTACAAGTTTATATCCCAGCTAGCTCCGCACATGACGAAGAGATTGATGAAATTTATGACGAGATAAAAGAAATTATTCAGATAGTGAAGGGAGATGAAAATTTAATAGTCATCGATGACTGGAATTCGATAGTAGGAAAAGGAAGAGGAGGAAACGTAGTAAGCGAATATGGATTGCGGGTAACAAAACAAAGAGAAAGCCGCCTGGTAGAATTTTGCACAGAGCGTAACTTAATCATAGCTAACACTTGGTTCAAGAATCATGAAAGAAGGTTGTATACATGGAAGAGGCCTAGAGATACTGGGAGGTTTCAGACAGATTTTATAATGGTAAGACAGAGATTCAGGAACCAAATTTTAAACTGTAAGACATTTCCAGGGGCAGATGTGGACTCTGACCACAATCTATTGGTTATGGACTGTAGATTAACACTGTTGAAACTGCAAAAAGGTGGGAATTTAAGGAGATGGGACCTGGATAAACTGACTAAACCAGAGGTTGTACAGAGTTTCAGGGAGAGCCTTAGGAAACGATTGAAGAATGGGGGAAAGAGATACAGTAGAAGAAGAATGGGCAGCTTTGAAGGATGAAGTAGTGAAGGCAGCACAGGATCAAGTAGGTAAAGAGACGAGGGCTAGTAGAAATCCTTGGGTAACAGAAGAGATACTGAATTTAATTGATAAAAGGAGAAAATACAAAAATACAGTAAATGAAGCAGGCAAAAAGGAATACAAACGTGTCAAAAACGAGATCGATAGGTAGTGCAAAATGCCTACGCAGGGATGGCTGGACGACAAATTTAGAGATTTAGAGGCATATCTCACTAGGAGTTAGATAGATACAGCCTACAGGAAAATTAAAGAGACCTTTGGAGAGAAGAGAACCGCTTTGACGAATATCAAGAGCTCAGATGGAAACCCAATTCTAAGCAAAGAAGGGAAAGCAGAAAGGTGGAGGGAGTATATAGAGGGCCTATACAAGGGCAATGTGCTTGAGGACAATATTATGGAAATAGAAGAGGATGTAGATGAAGATGAAATTGGAGGTATGATACTGTACGAAGAGTTTGACAAAGCACTCAAAGACCTGAGTCGAAACAAGGCCCCGGGAGTAGACAACATTCCATTAGAACTACTGACGACCTTGGGAGAGCCATTCCTGACAAAAGTCTACCATCTGACGAGCAAGATGTATGAGACAAGCGAAATACCCTCAGACTTCAAGAAAAATATAATAATTCCAATCCCAAAGAAAGCAGGTGTTGACAGATGTGAAAATTACCGAACTATCGGTAATTTTCACAGTCACAGCTGCAAAATACTAAAGCGAATTGTGTACAGACAAATGAAAAACTGGTAGCAGCCGACCTAGGAGAAGATAAGTTTGGATTCCGTAAAAATGTTGGAACACGCGAGGCAATACTGACCCTAAGGCGTATCTTAAAAGCTAGATTAAGGAAAGGCAAACCTACGTTTCTAGCATTTGTAGACTTAGAGAAAGCTTTTGACAATGTTCACTGGAATACTCTCTTCCAAATTCTGAAGGTGGCAGGGGTAAAATACAGTGAGCCAAAGGTTATTTACAATTTATACAGAAACCAGATGGCAGTTATACGAGTCGAGGGGCATGAAAAGGAAGCAGTGGTTGCGAAGGGAGTGAAACAGGGTTGTAGCCGATCCCCGATGTTATTCAATCAGTATATTGAGCAAGTAGTAAAGGAAACAATAGAAAAATTCGGAGTAGGTATTAAGATGCATTGAGAAGAAATAAAAACTTTGAGGTTCGCCGATGACATTGTAATTCTGTTAGAGACAGCAAAGGACTTGGAAGAGCAGTTGAACGGAATTGACAGTTTCTTGAAAGGAGGATATAAGAAGAACATCAACAAAAGGAAAATGAGGATAATGGAATGTAGTCGAATTAAGTCGGGTTATGCTGAGGGAATTAGATTAGGAAATGAGACGCTTAAAGTAGTAGATGAGTTTTGCTATTTGTGGAGCAAAATAACTGATGATGGTCGAAGTAGAGAGGATATAAAATGTAGATTGGCAATGGCAAGGAAAGCGTTTCTGAAGAAGAGAAATTTGTTAACATCGAGGATATATTTAAGTGTCAGGAAGTCGTTTCTGAAAGTATTTGTATGGAGTGTAGCCATGTATGGAAGTGAAACATGGACGATAAATAGTTTAGACAAGAGGAGAATAGAAGCTTTCGAAATGTGGTGCTACAGAAGAATGTTGGAGATTAGATGGGTAAATCACAGAATTAATATGGAGGTATTGAATAGAATAAGGGAGAAGAGAAATTTGTGGCTGAACTTGACTAGAAGAAGGGATCGGTTGGCAGGACATGTTCTGAGGCATCAAGGATCACCAATTTAGTATTGGAGGGCAGCGTAGAGGGTAAAAATCGTAGAGGGAGACCAAGAGATGAATACACTAAGCAGATTAAGAAGGATGTAGGTGGCAGTAGTTACTGGGAGATGAAGAAGCTTGCACAGGATAGAGTAGCATGGAGAGCAGCATCAAACCAGTCGCAGGACTGAAGACCACAACAACAACATATATATATGTCGTAAATTTGGGAGGGTCACTGATCGTCGAACTTTATCCTCATTTCCTTTCTTGTTTTGTTCATCAGAAAATACCGTGTTATTCAACATATCTCAAAGAAAATTTTTCCTCTATTCCTCTACTAAGACGTAAATTACAAAAGAAACATAAGATGTACCGCCGACGAGAAGGTAATTAGACACTACGCACAAGCTCGAACTGGACAAGGTCTAGAACGATCCAAGATATTTAAAACCTGAAAATGTTCCAGGAATATTTTGGAAGGCCATAATTGCTATTTTATTTCTGGGTAATATCATTTAACGATCTTGGCATGTGTGTTGTAATTCTTATATTGATTTTTGTGAATACCAGAGTCATATATAATATAAGAACTTTGCAAGGGGTGAACTCAGCTCTTTGGTATTTCTTCTTCTTTTCGTTTGTGTGCAAGGCTTAGCCGTTGGATTTTGGATGTCTCGAAAGGTGGTGTAAACGTAGAATTACTGACTGAAGGCTATTGACCTTATGGCCCCCAAGAGTTGTTATACCTATTAAAGATGGAAGTAAGAAAGATTAGGTTTTACTACTCGCTCGACGACTACGTCATTAAAGACAAAGCGAAGTTCGAAACGGAAAGGATGGTAAAGGAATTCGGCCATGTCCTTTTCATAGGAATTGTCCCGATATTTACCTCAAGGTGTTTAAGCAAACCAAGGAAAACCTATATCTGGATGATCAGACGGGAATTTGACCAGAATGTGATCCCTGTCTCTTACACATCTGCTACCTCGTTCAGACGCAGTTAGTTCAAATGGCAAGGAGAAGCGGTGGCAGAAAGGGAGAGACTAAGCAGATGCACAGCCACGTCAAGTTACCCTCGCGGATATGCTGTCTTGTCCAATAAATGGACTTATCGAATTTCAGTTTATTCAGCATTTCGTGCACAAAATACACAACCCAGTCACATTAACGTGACCACCGCCTACGTTCTGTGTTCGCTGTCAACGTGCAATAACCATTCACAGACGGCAGGTGACAGCACCAACAGTGAAAACTATATAAAGCGTGTCGGGGGTACGCGGAAAACAGTACAGCCGTTGTCGTAATGCAAAAGCGGAGCGATTTACCTGACGTCCAAAAGGAGATGATCATTGGCTTTCGCGCCCAGGGTGGAAGCATTTCCGAAACGAATATGTTTGTAAACTATTCGCGTGCCGCCGTGATTAAATGGTAAAACTGCGCTATGCAAAACCGGCTCCAAGGCACCTGTGGTGCACCACGGGTCACGGGTGATACGGGCTGCGGAGATGTGTACGGGTGAATAAACGCGCAACTGTTGAACGACTGATCGCCCAGACGAACCGAGGGACCACCTACAGTGTTTCCTCAGCGACTGTTCAGCGAAAGTTGCTGCATATGGGCCCCTGCAGCAGGTTTATGGCTCCTGTATTGACGCTCACTGCTAGCGACAAAGGTTGGTATTTGCACGCCAACACCGCAATTGGACGTCCAATGAGTGGCGACAGGTGACCTTTTCAGATATCACGTTTCATGCGCCATCGGACAGATGCCGTTGGCGTGTGCGCCGTGAAACGTCTAAAAGCAGACTAGGAGGTACTCATGGCCGTGGCGTTCTCTGGGTGTTCTCGTCATTCTGGAAGGCACAAAGGATCAACATAAATATAGATCTATCCTTGGGTACCATGTCCATTCTTACATGCAGTTTGTTTTGTCTCTGAACGGTGCTATCTACCAGTACGACAATGCAACGTGTCACACAGCTCGCAGTGCACGTGGATGGTTCGAAGAGAACTACGATGAGTTTATCGTACTTCCCTAGCCACCAAAGCCCCGAATTAAAACCCAATAGAGAATCTGAGCGACCACCTACATGGATTTTCAACCGAGAACCCTAGCGCTGCTGTCCATGGCACTAGAGTCTGCATAGCTCCACACATCTGTCGGTACGTTCCAAGACTTCCCTGACTCTTTTCCTGGACTTCACGGACTCTGTTCCTGCACGTCCAGCTGCAGTTCGTGCTGCATAAGGTGGTTATTCAGGCTTTTGACAGACGGCTCCATTAATGCGACTGGACAGGGTATAACGTAGCGGAAATTTATTCGCAGACTCACGTGCCCCGCGATAAATTCTAGCGTTCATTATGGTGTTATGTGATTTCTATACTCCACGATTTGCAATTCTCTTGTTTGCTGACTATATGATAGAAGACTTTTTACGCAAATAATTAATCAGTAAATCCAACAGTCGTATTATATAGCATACAATGCATCCATATCTTCAAATGTCTGTTAAATCTTTGTCGTATATGAGTGCCTCCACGTTATTCATATTTCTTTATGCATCATCACCTGACGTTTCAGGCTGATTGATGAGTTTAATGGGTGATTTGATAATGTAACAGAGTAAGTCTGTTTCTATTGTCGCTCTCAATGCTGTCACAAATAGTAGTCACGACGACTCACTAGGCGATTAGTAAGCTAAATATGTAAAATGGCCTGAGAGAACCTGTCAGCAATGCATCCCGCTTTGTTGCGTTACCGATGCCTACTAGCCACACAGTTTTTTTTATTACATATTAAATAAAATATTCGGAATATAGGTCATTTGCACAACTTCAAGAGGTGAAACTAAATTTAGGAAAGAACATTTTAGCATCACCATTATTTCTCGTAAGACGAAGAAAACCAAGCCTAACATTCAAGTACTTTTTACTGTGAACGTAACAAGACTCTTAATCAACACAGAGTTCTGCTTCTTAAACAGGCAATGCCAGGAATAATTATCGCCGATGTTAATAAGTCCTTCAAGGAAATACTATCATGCTACTACGATTTTTAAGAGTATATATCAAATTTGTAGCTGTCGAATGGCCACAATTAAGTAGATTTATAATGAAACAGATCAACTGTTTCATTCTGTTAGCAGTGGATCTTTTTCAACATCAGCCCTTGTAAAAATCTACACACGCTTAGTATTTTATGGAGCGGAATATATTTCATTGTACATTACATTTATGTTTGTGAAAATCGCAACAGCAAGAAGGATGCACGTAACTGAAATGAATTACAAAATCTTAAACATGGCTGCGATTCAGCAGTTGTATACATTTTAAGACGTTGAAAAAAATCAAGCAACCACCTGCAAACCAATTGTTTATTTAGCTCTTGACCTACGTTTCAGTATTTAAATGGTTCAAATGGCTCTGAGCACTATGGGACTTAACTGCTAAGGTCATCAGTCCCCTAGAACTTAGAACTACTTAAACCTAACTAACCTGAGAACATCACACACATCCATGCCCGAGGCAGGATTCGAACCTGCGACCGTAGCGGTCGCGCGGCTCCAGACTGTAGCGCCTAGAACCGCTCGGCCACTCCGGCCGGCAATATTTAAAAAATACCTAAAGCTGTGAGCCTTCAAAATGCATATAAAGAGTAACAAACTATTTTGACATACATAACAAAGTATTGATAATGGAAAAAGTATTTGTGAGGTAAGCGTACTCACTTGTTACATGATATGGTGGTAATTTACATTAGCCGAAGCCGAGCGGTTCCCCATGTATTTGTAACAATGGTCATTTGTAAATGGAAATCTTCTGCACGTTGAATCGTAAGTACAGTATTACTCTGGCAGCAAATGTATTAGAGATGTTATATGTAATGTATACTTGTAAATTAATTGCATTATTAATAGCCTTTTAGAAGAAATTTTCATTCTTACTTTAAGGTAAAATGCTGTTACTTAACACAAGCAAAGCGTAGTTCTTACACGTGTGTATTTAGCGCCCTCTGTATCCCAATTTTCTCTTATATCTAGAGCCTGTACCTTTGAACAGCAGGCCTTTCTCTTTGGCATGGCGAATATTTATGTTATGCAAATATTTTATTCTTTGGACTCTTGTTCTAATTTTATTTAGACAAGAGTCTTTACCAGTGGGTGAATACATTTTTGCATTTATTATGACGTTCCCATTTACTGAGTATACTCTGGTTGCTGTCTCAAGCTATTGCTTGTGATGTTTCTGGTTTTCATATATGACAAAAGTTGCTCGACTTCAGCTAATGTAATTACTGCCATATGATGTAACAAGTGAGTATGCTTATCTCACAAATATTTTTCTATTACTAATATTTTGTTATGCATGTAAAAATAGTTTCAAACCGTTTATATACGTTCTTAGAACCCACGCCTTCTGAAGGAGATATTTTTATAAATATCGAAGCCCAGGTCGGAGGCTAAATAAACCTTCGGTGCTGGCCAGTGGTTCTAGGCGCTACAGGCTGGAACCGCGCGACCGCTACGGTCGCAGGTTCGAATCCTGCCTCGGTCATGGATGTGTGTGATGTCCTTAGGTTAGTTAGCTGTAAGTAGTTCTAAGTTCTAGGGGACCGATGACCTCAGATGTTAAGTCCCATAGTGCTCAGAGCCATTTGAATCAAACCTTTGGTTTTCAACTGATTGGCTGATTTTTTCCAACCTCTTCAAATTTATAAAGTTGCTGAATCGCAGCCACGTTTAAGATTTTGAAATATGTGCCTGCCCAGGTATCAAAGGCTGTCACTAAGTATATGGACATTAGTTTAAAATTTTTAAAAACAGTTATGGCCATTGATCTTAATTAGCAATGTAAAAAGTTAAGCCTGATGCTAGAATATATGAAAGCTTTCATTAAGTTAAGCAATGTGAAAAAAATTCCTTCAGTTAAGTCTTACTTGACAGAACAATAGGGCTGTATAAGAAGAAAGATAGAAAAAGTGTAGGAGCTTACGATTTATACCTTGTTTTAACGAAAACTTTGAAAGAAAGTTTTAATTTTCAAACTGATGTTATCTGGAACGGTATCAACGATTGGTTGTATAATCGTAAATGTGAAATGAAAATCAGACACGAAAAGAAATTGTCAAAGCTTAAGAACGGGATACCGATAAATAATGATAAAGTTACAGTAAATAACAGAACACAGCACCACTTTTTTGAAAGAGCATTAAATAAGATGACTTAAAATTGTTCTAGACAGTGCTAAAGTAGATAAGGCCCAATAAGTTAGGATAGCTCATGAATGTAACACATCATAGAAAAAGAAATGGCAGCATTTACACTAAAAATAATATTAATCGTAAATTGAAAAATAACGAAGCTTTAATAACCAAAACCAACAAATGCAGTATAGTAGTTGTTACATATAAAACTGGGTATGTAGATAAAACGTTACAATTTTTTGAGGAAGATGGCATAACCGAAATTTGTACAGATCCCACCGTTAACATGCAAAAGGAAATTCGGAACTGTTTAAACAATACTGAAAACTTTTTCGAGAAATTTCAGAAAAAATTGTTAGTGAACATGAATCCAAAGCTTCCCGTATTAAGACGCCAGTTTAAGCTGCACAAGAACCAGCATGCAAGCCGCCGGGTCGCAAACAATATAGGGAGTGCTCACCACAAGTTACCGAGGCATTTACAAGGTAAGCTCAAGGAATCTTTTACTTTTGACAGTAATTTTCCGTTAAAAATAAGCAAGATCTGATTAGTAAAATGAGAACGCTCCAATGCAAACCGCATACTAGGTTGTTGTCCTTTGTCTAGATAAATTTTGTAAAAATATTGTAAACAACCATAAACAAGAAGTGTTTGAGCTGCCGTAGGAAAGTTGGTTCTGGGGTTCTATGCTGCTGTTGTGACAGATGGTTACATTGGGGGCAATGTAGTCGCATGGGAACTGGGGAAGTAAATGAGTCTCTTCCGTGATATTGCAGAGGACGTTCAATGGATAGAATAATACCTGAACTGAAGGTAAGATTAGAGCAATTAAGCCTGAACTGGGTAGTGCTAGGGAGGGACTGATGAGATTAAGGGGGGAGAAGGGTGAAGACAGGTGGGAAGTGGTGGCAAGGAACAGGGGCCACAGAAAGAGAACAGTATCTGACAGTTCCATCATTGGCACAAACAATAAATTTGCCTTGCTATCTCTCTTAAATAAGGAAGAGGCTCAGGTAGGTGTAAGTGTAGTTCTTACTCAATAGACTTTCAGCAGGAAACCAACTGTATCAAAAAAAAAAAAAATAGAGGGTAGGAGAAAGTTCTGTTGTTAGGTAGTAGCTGTGAAGAGTTGTGGGCGAGATATTGCAGGAAAAATTGTGTGACAGGTACCTGTCACAAGTTTCTTCAAATCAAATGGTTCAAATGGCTCTGAGCACAATGGGACTTAACATCTGAGGTCATCAGCCCCCTAGAACTTAGAACTACTTAAACCGAACTAACCTAAGGACATCACACACATCCATGCCCGAGGCAGGATTCGAACCTGCGACCGTAGTGTCGCGCAGTTCCAGACTAAAGCGCCTATAAACGCTCGGCCACACTGGCCGGCAGTTTTTTCAAGTTTATGTGATAGAGGATGTGCAATGGGTTCACCAACAGGACCATGTTGTGACAGTGGGTGGAAACCGTATTGATAGGGATCAGGGCTACATTATTGAGTGTGATCCGGTAAAAATTGCATCTGCGACAAACTATACAAATGTTGACTTGGTTCCTGCTGTCATGCAGTATGGTAAGCCCCAAATGAACACCTCTGTCAGAAGGGTCAATATGGAGCTAGATCAGCTATTTCGGTTGGCTACTTTGTCACGCATAGGTTTGGTTCCCATTGATGCTATCTATAGGTGGGACTTCACAAGGTATGACCTGCATCTAAGTAGGAAAGCGAAGAGTAAATTGGCTGGGATGATAGCAAAATCTTTTAGGGGGACGGCACTGAAACTCATAGGAGTGCCTCTTTTTTAGGCTACGATCAGTATCCAATGATTCAACACTGAATGAAATGAAGCTGAATGAGAAGCTCAGACAGGCAGGTACAAGAGATGTTAAAATATTCCAAGGTTCTCATAAAAGTACAGTGAAAAATAATGTTATATATTGCATCATAATATAAGGGGATTAATAAACAAAGTAGGTGAGCTGCTTTTTCGTTTAGAAGATTTAGAAACTGAGGGTGGGATAGATGTACTATGCCTGTCTGAACATCATATAGCCAGACATATGGAAAATGTATACGTAGGTGGATATAAGCTTTCGGCACATGTAAGTAGGGACACAATGAGAGAGGAGGAGTTGCCATATACGTTAAAATTTATCATAGTGTGAAAAATTTAGAAACTAAAAAACATGTGTGCACAGCAACATACGTAAGTATGTGCCTCTGAGCTTAAACTAATTAATGGTACTTCCCATCCACAGTTACAACTGTGGATAGGTCCCCATTGGGAAAGTTTCAGGTATGCTTGAAAAACTTGGATTCTTTATTGTGCTGTCTGTCAGACATAGGGAAGCAAATTATTGTTTGTGGGGATTTCAATGCAGGTTTTTTGAAAGAGTCTGATAGAAAGCTTGATCTGAAGTATTATTTTCTCCCTTTAATTTGATGTCAGTTATTGATTTTCCTGTCCGCATCTCTTGGTCTGGCGGTAGCGATCTCGCTTCCAGAGCACGGGTCCCGGGTTCAATTCCCGTTGGGGTCAGGGCACAGTATAAAACTTTAGTAGCTGTGCTTCCCAACAGGAGAACCATGCGATTTCACCTGCCCCGAGATGAGTGGATGTTGTTGTGTCGTCTTCATCCTAATCATTTATCCTCATTACGGTTGGAGGAAGGTAACGGCAAACCACCTATTACGGCAGTGCGGGTCTCTCGCTTCGTTCCCTTACGCTCTGTCAGGAAGCATGGGACTTCATCGTCATCATTGATTTTCCTACTTTGGTGATACAGGAAAGCAGCACACTGATAGACAATGTTTTTATTGGCCAAGATAAATTTAATCAAATTTTTTCAACAAATCATATTTACTGTAATACTCTGGCGATAACATATTAGACCTTCTGGTGACAAACAGACCAGAACTATTTGAAAAAGTTAACGCAGAACAGGGAATCAGTGATCATAAAGCGGTTACGGCATCGATGATTTCAACCGTAAATAGGAATATTAGAAAGGGTAGGAAGATTTTTCTGTTTAGAAAAAGTGACAAAAAGCAGATTTCAGAGTACCTGTTGGCTCAACACAAAAGTTTTGTCTCAAGTACTGATAGTGTTGAGGATCAGTGGACAAAGTTCAAAACCATCGTACAATACGCGTTAGATGAGTATGTGCCAAGCAAGATCGTAAGAGATGGAAAAGAGCCACCGTGGTTCAACAACCGAGTTAGAAAACTGCTGCGGAAGCAAAGGGAACTTCACAGCAAACATAAACATAGCCAAAGCCTTGCAGACAAACAAAAATTACGCGAAGCGAAATGTAGTGTGAAGAGAGCTATGCGAGAGGCGTTCAATGAATTCGAAAGTAAAGTTCTATGTACTGACTTGGCAGAAAATCCTAAGAAATTTTGGTCTTATGTCAAAGCGGTAGGTGGATCAAAACAAAATGTCCAGACACTCTGTGACCAAAATGGTACTGAAACAGAGGATGACAGACTAAAGGCCGAAATACTAAATGTCTTTTTCCAAAGTTGTTTCACAGAGGAAGATTGCACTGTAGTTCCTTCTCTAGATTGTCGCACAGATGACAAAAGGGTAGATATCGAAATAGACGACAGAGGGATAGAGAAACAATTAAAATCGCTCAAAAGAGGAAAGGCCTCTGGACCTGATGGGATACCAGTTCAATTTTACACAGAGTACGCGAAGGAACTTGCCCCGCTTCTTGCAGCGGTGTACCGTAGGTCTCTAAAAGAGCGTAGCGTTCCAAAAGATTGGAAAAGGGCACAGGTCATCCCCGTTTTCAAGAAGGGACGTCGAACAGATGTGCAGAACTATAGACCTATATCTCTAACGTCGATCAGTTGTAGAATTTTGGAACACGTATTGTGTTCGAGTATAATGACTTTTCTGGAGACTAGAAATCTACTCTGTAGGAATCAGCATGGGTTTCGAAAAAGACGGTCATGTGAAACCCAGCTCGCGCTATTCGTCCACGAGACTCAGAGGGCCATAGACACGGGTTCACAGGTAGATGCCGTGTTTCTTGACTTCCGCAAGGCGTTCGATACAGTTCCCCACAGTCGTTTATTGAACAAAGTAAGAGCATATGGACTATCAGACCAATTGTGTGATTGGATTGAGGAGTTCCTAGATAACAGGACGCAGCATGTTATTCTCAATGGAGAGAAGTCTTCCGAAGTAAGAGTAATTTCAGGTGTGCCGCAGGGGAGTGTCATAGGACCGTTGCTATTCACAATATACATAAATGACCTGGTGGATGACATCGGAAGTTCACTGAGGCTTTTTGCAGATGATGCTGTGGTGTATCGAGAGGTTGTAACAATGGAAAATTGTACTGAAATGCAGGAGGATCTGCAGCGAATTGACGCATGGTGCAGGGAATGGCAACTGAATCTCAATGAAGACAAGTGTAATGTGCTGCGAATACACAGAAAGATAGATCCTTTATCATTTAGCTACAAAATAGCAGGTCAGCAACTGGAAGCAGTTAATACCATAAAATATCTGGGAGTACGCATTAGGAGTGATTTAAAATGGAATGATCATATAATGTTGATTGTCGGTAAAGCAGATGCCAGACTGAGATTCATTGGAAGAATCCTAAGGAAATGCAATCCGAAAACAAAGGAAGTAGGTTACAGTACGCTTGTTCGCCCACTGCTTGAATACTGCTCAGCAGTGTGGGATCCGTACCAGATAGGGTTGATACAAGACATAGAGAAGATCCAACGGAGAGCAGCGCGCTTCGTTACAGGATCATTTAGTAATAGCGAAAGCGTTACGGAGATGATAGATAAACTCCAGCGGAAGACTCTGCAGGAGAGACGCTCAGTAGCTCGGTACGGGCTTTTGTCAAAGTTTCGAGAACATACCTTCACCGAAGAGTCAAGCAGTATATTGCTCCCTCCTACGTATATCTCGCGAAGAGACCATGAGGATAAAATCAGAGAGATTAGAGCCCACACAGAGGCATACCGACAATCCTTCTTTCCACGAACAATACGAGACTGGAATAGAAGGGAGAACCGATAGAGGTACTGAAGGTACCCTCCGCCACACACCGTCAGGTGGCTTGCGGAGTATGGATGTAGATGTAGATGTAGATGAGGCAGCAAATGTATTAACATTTTTTACGTAATGTATATCTGCAAATTTATTGCATTATTAGTAGCCTTTTAGAAGAACTTTTTATTCTTACTTTAATGTAAAATGCTGTTACTTAACAGAAGCAAGGTGTAGTTTTTACGTGTGTGTATTTAGCTCCCTCTGTATCCCAATTTTTCCTTATCGCTTGAGCCTGTACCTTCGAAAAGTTGGCCTTTGTCTTTGGTATGGTGAATACCTCTGTTATGCATATATTTTATACTTTGGACTCCTGTTATGATTTTATGTAGACACGAGTCTTTACCAGTGGGCAAATACATTTGTGCATTTATTATGACGTACGCTGAGTGTACTCTGGCTGCTGTCTCAAGCCATGTCTTGTGATGTTTCAGGTTTTCATATCAGTTTCATATACGTCGAGAGCCAGTCGACTTGAGCTAATGTAATTTACCACCATATGATGTAACAAGTGAGAACGCTTACCTCACAAATATTTTTCTACTATTAATATTTTGTTATGTATGTAAAAATAGTTTCTAACAGTTCATGTACATTTTTAGTGGCCACTCCTTCTGAAGACGGTATTTTTATAAATATCGAAACCCAGGTCAAAGGCTAAATAAATCTGTGGTTTGCAACTCGTTGGCTGATTTTTTCAACCTCTTGAAATGAATTTTACGACAAATACTAAGACAATACACAAATGATTAATATCACAGAACTCTACATGATCTCTGACTTTGACAGTTCAGTTACAATCAGGACCTCTGAACGTTGTGTCGTGGATATGTTACTGGGGAAGTTCCTTACATGCAGTTTGTATGGGAGTCCTTAAACCGTCATCAGTGGTTGCCAGAGAACCGTGAAAATATTGCTCCCGACCAACCATAAAAACAAACATGTCTGATGAGCGACACGTCATACAGTCAGAGATTCACTGGTACTTTCTTCGGAGAAGGTTTGCACATTTCTTAAGATTCTTTTGGTCATCCGCATAAACTGATGAAGATTTTTCCTGGTTCTAATATGCCCTGGATTTTACTGCGGTAACTGTCTTTCTTCATCATCACAACAACGCTATGTTCCACTACTGGGAGAATAAGAACGTTCTCACCATCGTTTAAATCTCTGAGAGACTGCTTTTTACCTACCATTACGTTACTATTAATTAATTGGTTCTTAAGCAGATTTAGGTAAAAAAGGATTCCGGCTGGTGAAATCGCATGGAAAGCATAGCTACTAAAGTTTTATACTGTGCTCTGTACGCCCTATTAATAATTTTGTTGTTTGGAGATACAGACGTTACTTACTTCTGTTACTTCAATACACTATACCTGCTCTTTCTGACAGGACTTGAGGGTAGCAGACGTATAAAAATCGCTCTCAAACAAGTGGAAATATATAAAAATTCAATCATTCAAAGCGGAGGAGAGGTGAAACTAAGTAGTGGAAGAGAGGTGAAATTAAGTAACTGTGGCACCGCACTAAAATAGTATTTGAATCTCAGTACCTGACGGGAGACTAAATCTTTTAAAATTACGTTCAGTAGAATGGTTACCCACAAAAAGACATAAAAAGTTACTACGTTGTAAAAGAGCTAGAGCCTCTGATGACAAACAGTCGAAGGCACTCTTCGAAAAACAGTGATTAATCATACCAACGGAATACTAAGAAAAGATATAACCCACACAGTATTCAACATCAGTAAAAGAAAAGGAGTAGCTACTTCAAATATGTGGAAGGTCCGTGCCATCCACTAGTCACAGCTGGCGTATACAAAACTGTACGATCAGTATGCTTTGAACAACGAAAAAAAAAAAACACTAGCAGCACGCTTAGGGGACACAATGGCCGTTCAGTAGGCAACAAACAAATTTGTAGTAGCAGATCACCCATGTGCCCGCCAAATACGATTCTCAGAAGTAATAATTCTAGCTATTATTACGACAGAAAGCAAAAAGAGGCCATAAAAATAAAAAAAACAAACAAGGGAAGTTTCAAAAGTACAGGACGTGAACTTTTCTTAGACAATTTGTGGATTTTACTATTAATTGATTCGTCGACCGTCGCACTGTTACGAGCCAACAGTTCGACTTTTTTGGTTATCTGTATCGAAAGCGTTCCAAGTTTTTGCTTTTTGATGCAGGAAAGGCCCGAGAATCTGACCAGCTGCCTCCATACCCTACGATGATGTATCCGTAATTAAAAGACGAAGCGACAATGGAAGTTCCAGTCTACGTCACGCCTAGAACAACCAAAACTCCTGGAGATGGCTTTGCACATGAGGAAATACGATGAACGGTTATGGCTCCGCAACAAACGTCCATTTCTCACGACGAAAAATAGACTAACAATAACATGATAATATTCCATAACCAACACCTATGAATGTGAGCCATCAGCTTGGGCGTGTATGTGTTATGAAAAGCCTGCAAACGGAAGGCAGGTTCATACTTTAATTTGTCATGACATATATTACGTTACATTTTCCTGCAGCATCCACAATATTTTTTAAAGACGAATTACTTTTATCGTTGAGCTCGGAGCAAGGAAAACTTATAACGAATCACAATAAAGCATTAAGCGAAAGACAACAATCACCCAAAAACCAAATAGGATAAGAGACACCACACAGCACTCCTCTACCTCAGACAACAGACACCTAAAATGAATAGAATTAATCTAAACAATGCGAAAAAGGACATGAGAAGACGACACAGAAAATAACTAAAACACTTTACAAATTGCCATAATTCAAGTAAATACTCGTATAGTCGCACAAAAATGGGAACTAACGTCAAACAAAAACTAGCAAAAGCGTATGGAAATAAACACAAGATCAAGAGTATGACCGCGAACACAAACTGTTAAGTGGTAGGAAATTTTTAAGTAAGGAGAACCATGTGGGGACATCACAAGAGCACGATGAAATGTGCCTTACACGTATTACAGACGTGGACATTGAAACGACCACTTCTGGGCTTGAAAATTAACCGGTTGAAACTGCAACACCTCAATAAATTGCGCAGACTCCACAGACGATGACTTGAATAAATAACTCTCTTCCTAAATCAAATGGTTCAAATGGCTCTGAGCACTATGGGACTTAATATCTGTGGTCATCAGTCCCCTAGAACTTAGAACTACTTAAACCTAACTAACCTAAGGACATCACAGACATCCATGCCCGAGGCAGGATTCGAACCTGCGACCGTAGCAGTCGCGCGGTTCCGGACTGAGCGCCTAGAACCGCTAGACCACCGCGTCCGGACTTCCTAAATCCATGTAAGGTTATAAGGTCCCATATTAAACGAGAATCTGAGGTCAAAAGCAAAAGTTTTCAACAATAGCTACTGCTGCTGAAATAGACTTCTCTATCCCGTTACATCCAATTAGCAAAGGACTCACCTAAGGAAACCTTATATTGGGATAGCCTACAAATTCGTAACAATTAGAGCGTTTACGAAGCTTATGCCAATGAATAAACAATAACTATGACCTACAACTGACGATCACTCAAAGATCATTTAATATTGGATAGTTAAGCGGATCAGGAAAGAAGGAATGATTGTTACACCGAATACCACGAAAATTATAAATTTAAAATGATTTTATAAGCTCAACACAGTTCGTGCAGCTGAACGTTCATATAACGATGAACTTAAGCAGACTACAAAAGGTATAGCTCGTAAATATTGATATGGGTAGTAAAATTTACCAAATAGTTGAAGCATTACCTATAGCCAGATATTATGGACATTGGCTACTAGCATGTGAATGTTAACAGGTCAGAAGAAATAACATTTTCAATGCACCTTTCAAAACAACCAACCTACCTTGCCACCAAGGAGACTTGGATTTAAAGAACTCACAATTGCAGTGCAAGGTTGTATTCATTCGATGAATGCTAAAGATCAACCAGTTAGTTTGAACTCTTTGTCTTGAATCCGAAGATAGTCAACAAAACAAGACTAAACTCGACCACGAGCTACGTTCAGACATCCTATTTTGAGCTCATGTATACAAGGTGTATCATGATTAATGGCGTAAAGGCATACAGCTGAAAGAACACAATACTGCAAGTACAAAACTCTCAGTAAACATTGCTTCTAAAACGCATACTTTAAGAGGTATGAATACGTCTCCATCTTCGATACTGTGAAACGAATCTCTTCTAATGCAAGGTCTTTGCTTTCCGTGTCTTGGGACGAGGTAATATGGGACCAAAACAAGAAAAATGTCCAGTAAACATGGGCTCTAAAGTGACACCTTAAGAGCCATGAGCACTTGTTCCGTAGAAGAGGTGTGTTTCACATTCGCGAAGATGAACAAGTGCTCGTATCTCTTAAAGGTGTGCGTTTAGAGCCTGTGTGTACAGAGACTCTTTTGCATCTAGTATCGTGTAGTCTCAGCAGTATGCGTTCACGGTATTAATTATGATACACCCTGTATGAGAGTCAAGCATAGCACACGAATCAGAAGTAAAAGAATACGGAAAAGATATCCTTCCAAGTTTACTAAATACACTCAAAAACACCAGAAGGAAACCAACAAGCATAGTAGAAAATGATCAATAATCTCGGAAGACATCCAGAACCCAGTGGTGCCAACGGTAATACGATCTGGTCGCTATCACATCATCAATGTATTAATACAGTAAGGGCAACGACCAAAAACAACGCCCTATTGTCAACAACGCAAGCCAATTGACAATACAGCTCACACTTCATGCTGCATAGAGCAAGTAGTTTTCTGGGTCGGTTCACAAAAAATAGCTATAATAAATAGAACAACATACCAACAAATAAATACTGGAGTTTAATTAAGCCAGAATGGAAATTGTATCCGATCTCGGAACACAACAACTGTATGTGAGTGAACACTGAATATTACACAAAGATAATTAAAGCCCCGTTTTACAGGATTATATTGACAACCTTGCCGCACACTAGCGAAATCAACGCGAACGAAGGCCAAACCTAGGCACAAATTTACCACTCAACATTCGTCCTAACAACTGATTAAATGAAGAATATTTTTTTTTCATATGCAAAGACGGACAGCAGGACCGAAGCTCGGAAGCCACGCCTGCCAAAATAATTTTTTTTTTTAGTGTAAGGAAGGGTTGAAGAGGAGGAAGCAGGCTTTGTACGTGAAACTCACAAAATAAAAAAAAAATGAAATCGGTAAAGTGACGGCCGGCGAAAATCAGGAAATCGATGCCAGGATGCTTGCTGCGATAAGTGACAAATCTCACACAAAGCCTTGATTTCTTTTTTTATACGTACGTCAATAAGAGCAGTAGGTAACAAGAAAACTAACTAAGAAGTAAAAATTTAAAATAAAAAAGATTTTTCATTCACTGGGGTGAAGAATTCATATCTTTTTCAAAACTATTATTATAAAACACAATAATGAATTCATGGCTAAATGGAGGCAGCGTCTGTTTTGCTTTCACATCGAATGAAACAACTATAGTCATAAACACATAGCAAAATTATGGTGTGTACTAAACCTTCTGATAGTCTGTCAAAAATCATATCATAGTTAAATAAGTGGAACTGAAAAAAGAAACGGCATTACAGGAATAGGTAAACTGGGAACACGCCAAATATAATTCAATTCCCTGAAAAAATAATAAAGAAAGCTACGACAGCCTGAGCCTTACGACTTAACTGCAGGGCCCATTTCTGGTAACGATCAAAATATTATCAAAATATCGTAGTAATATCGCAGGCGAATTTATTACTAAAAAGACTGCACTGCTGTCTCATATGTACTGCAGGTTATTTAAACAAAATTTTGAGGAAAGATGAATTATGTCATGTTTGTAGTGGCCTTTAATGACAGTTTCTCTTCACAGGTCGAATGAATACATTGAAATAACTTTTGATTCATATTCAAAGCAATATTTTAAAATTAATTTCAGCAAGGAGTTCTTAAGATCTGGCGATACATTACGAGCAAAGGCATTCACCTTGCCGACCCAACCCCAGACTAAATAGCGTAATTTATTTGCTAAAATGCTAATCTACAACAATCTAGCCAAGCTACACACAATTCTATAATAGATGTAATAGTATAGTTCTATATTTACAAGGTAGTATAATTCCGCAAGTTGTAAAATACCATTACTAATGGCTGTTGAATCAGCAACAAGGTCGGCGGAGGTGATGACGTATGGGGCCCCGCCGCGTGGCTTGAGGCAGGTCGGTTGGAAGCTGACAGGGCGATGCCGTAGCAGTGACTGACAGGTTCGCGTAATCTCGCGTACCTGCATGCTGCTCTGCACGTAACTGAAACGGCGCACGCGTCAGTTTAGGTCGAGTGCTGACTTAACTGACCAAACATGAAACTGCGGTTATCTCACATCAGCAAGTCTTATCCGCAGCTAATACTGCAAGCTTGCTTCAGTGGACTTCAGACTACGCGGGTGTCTTTGGTAGTAAAAAGCAATGCAGATGAATGATACTTAATTGCAGCATGCTCAAGAAAATCGATATACCTGTTTTGTGTGTCTGAAGTGTATTCAGTCAGGCAGTCTCTGAATATATGTAGTCTGTCAGTTGCTGACATACAGTCATAAGTATGTGGTGACTAGATCGAGAGAGCGTCAAAACGAGAGAGACGTGAGTGCGAGGAAGAACAGAGTAAGTACTTACCGCCTATACCAGGCGACAGAAGGATAAGTCCAAGTTCTGGAAGAGAAGATGAACTGGGGCTGACAATTAACTAAGATCTATTTATGTGAGCATTTTCCGGTCGCTTCTACAAGAAATTGTGTCACTCAAAAAGAACTTCCACAAATAATGTGCCTTGTGCTTTGTGTGTTCACTAAGAGAGGACCAGACGAAGCAGCGGATGGGGAAGCAGTACTGTTTTTGACACGGTACTGTCAGAAAGGTGAACACTTCTTCAATCGCAGCGTGACAGAGGACCATACATTGGTATTGCATGTCACTATGGGAAAAAAAATCAGAGTCCGTGGAGCGAAGGCATGCTTCTTCGGCACAGAATACCAAAACCAGACCGGTTGGGAGGAGGACGTTAAGGTGGGCGGACTTCTTTGTGATAATTGAGAGTGGGCCACGTGCCTGCATTGGATTCTTGTTCTCACCCTTATCTACAGTAATCCAAACAGAATATCATACATTCAGCAGAAGCAATCTAGACTGAATAGTTAGACGTAGGATACAAAAAGCATACTTTGCGAAAGAAAGACGAACGTGCAAGCAAATAACGAAAACTTTTGCCCCCTAACAGTCATACACACTTAAACCCACTGAGCATGAGTAGTATGAATCATCAGTTATCAGTTCCACCGGCGGAGGAATGGAATGATTTTCATACACCCAGGCGAGCATGTAAGAAGCCTCACTCCTCCACATATTTGCCGTATTTCTATCAATTTCATGTATTTTCCATCAATTTTTACAATTTTACCAGTTTTTCCGTAATTTCAACGCATTTTATCCAATTACTGGACGTCCTTACCCCCACTCTCGAAGACTTGTCACGTCATGTACGTACGAAACGGAGGTTTCCTTGCCTTCAATTACCTAGTTTCAACTACTTTTCGTCATCCAACTACCCACCATCCAAAACCAAAAAACATCCACACAGATCATCTTAAATAACGAAATTTTTTGGATTTTTATTACGGATAATCTCCCTCCCTCCCCCGGACACCTTGCACACAAAATAGCGCTTTGGGTTAGGAGTTTACAATTGGATTGCAAGTACAACATAAAAGGAGGCTTGACAGATGAACATCCCACGGTGTGAACTAAGCTGCTCCCGCAACTCATATGGTGGTTGAAATAAAAGACAGAGGCGGTGTTTCTTATTGACAGAAATGTGGAAGACATCACAACACATGAAAACTGAAAGGATTTGCAGCATTGTGGAGCCTTACCAAACAGCTGTCCGAAGGTAATGACCTCTACATTTAATCTCATCTTCCACAGTGATGGGGTAGCAAATGTCTCACTGTTCCGTTTTCGAAAAGGCCAAGAGGTTGGTGGTGCACATCGCAGCCAGGTTTATGATCACTGTCTCGGTGTCCTAGGTGGTGGTCAACCTGACCTCCAAATCTCCGGACACTGCGTCTTTCATTTTTATGGCTTACTATGCATAACCTCATGTGGAACAAGGGGGAATACTGCAAGATTTAAACCCACAGAGTACGGATAGTATGAACCATCAGTTTTCGATCTCATTGTGATAATTCTCTACCCAGTCAGTGACGGGTGAAGGTCTAGACAAATGGTTCAAATAGCTCTGAGCACTATGCGACTTAACATCTGACGTTATCTGTCACCTAGAACGTAGAACTACTTAAACGTAACTAACCTAAGGACATCACACATATCCATGCCCGAGGTAGGATTCGAACCTGCGACCGTAGCGGTCGCGCGGTTCCAGACTGAAGCGCCTGAAACCGCTCGCCCACAACGGCCAGCCGAAGGATTGGACAGTCTTCCAATAAATGGAACAGCGCTGCTGGAACATGATACATGATGGGCTTTCGAGAGAATTAGCACGAGTCTGTGACTTGGCGAAGGACATTTCTTTCTTGTCGAAATCAGGTGTACTCAAACATTGTACATCGAAGACTGGAGGATTCGTGAGAATACGGTAGGTAAGCGATATCCTGACGAAAGGGGAGTTGAGAGGTGAGTTCTGTACCGTTTCTTCTAAGAACTGCGGCCGAACATGATACAACCTCTCACATACGTCTCGCAAAGTCACTGCAGTGAGAAAAATAGGGGCTAATACGAAGTCTTTTAACGAAAGTCTATCAGCAGCGGAAGTTCCACATTTTGTTTTCTCGATAAATAAGAGACAACATTCTCCTGTGAGCTTTGCGTGTCTTTAAATGGTTGGGCTATCATCTTAATAGGTAAACTTACCTCTGAATCTATATGTGTGCGAAGCAAACCATCGCAGGCTGCGTGGCGGAGGGTACGCTCAACCACTGCTAGTCACTTCCTTTCCCACTCCACTCGCAAATAGAGTGAGGGAAAGAAGGACTGTCGATATACCCCTGTACGAGCGTTAATTTATCGTGTCTTATCGTCGTAGTCCTTACACGAAATGAATGTTAGTGGCGGTAGAATCCTTCTGCAGTTAGCTTCCAATATTGGTTCTCAATAGTGATCCTCGAAAAGAACATTGCATTTACTCCAGGAATTCCCATTTGAGTTAGCTGGCTAGCGTAATCCGACTACGAGAAAAAAATTATTCATGCACAGGGGCTCTCATGCTCAATTTAATTAATTAGTCAACCAGTTTGATATCAATGGTGTGCTACTAGGCAGGTGGAAGCGAGGGCATGAGTACACTGATATGATTCTTGAGTTATAGCGGTCATCAGGCGTTTTTTAATGGCAGCGATATGTTTTAACGAAATTTTAATCTCCCACCTATACAGGGAGAGAGGACCATCGTAATAAATTCGGCTATACTAGCGAATTTATAAATTGATATGAAGTATTAACCTGATATTTACAACTCCTCTGTGCTGCTCCCTTAACAGACTTCGTAGGTGACAAGGCATCTGGCTAATTAAGAGTGTTCGAAAGCGAGGAGGCATTCTGTGACAGAAGTAGAGTATGCTCTTAGCACTCCATCATGATCAAAAAATGAGTCAATATTCTAGTCTTTTGATGCAGAACGTAAAAGATATTAAGCTGATAGGAACAGATCTTTTTACCTGATGAGAGAAAACTTAGAGGACATACATCCTATGCCATACTGTTATTCAGGATTTTCACAACAAGTAACAATACTTCAGAGGTGTGAAAACGCTTGTGTGCCCGATTTCTGCTGTCTTCGAAAATAAGTTGCATAAAAGGGAGGAATCTACATTTCGCTTGAGAAATTCGAGGTGTATGGACAACATTATCCTCGTATCGAATTGTTAAAGTGGATTTTTTAAACTGAAGAGTCTATGTCACGGCGGAATTGCAGTTAGAACTATATATGCAAGCCGCGCCTGTTTGTCTCGCAGTATCTGTGGCCAGCGACCGACTGGAAACCACAGCTTAGCCCTGCGCGAGCATTGGGTACACCTTCCTTTCCGGCAGTTGAGCACACATTGATCGTTTTTCGCCATTTCCAGAGACAAGGTGGTAGTAGTGTGGGGTCTTCGTGTTCTCAAACGTACTTGTATACAAGACCTCAGATACATTTAGCGCTATGATCAATTTGTGGTGCAAATTTAATTACTTGATTTTCATAATGTCTGTATGTGATTCTCAAACGTTGAAAATATGTTTTATTACAAAGAAGGATCATCATCAGGTGGTGGTGAATGTTTTAAGTGATCTATTTGACTCCTGTAACTTCTTAACCATTTAATTTGATAGTGCAACTGGACGATTTCCCACAATTTTCGATACTGCAATTGCGCGAGCTCTTCCTTTGTCCCTAGTGTTAGCCAATAGGAACACAGTATACTGAGGAGCGATCAAAACCTTTATCTGCATGTTGGGAGATGTTGTTGGCCGGCCGGGGTGGCCGTGCGGTTCTAGGCGCTACAGTCTGGAACCGCGCGACCGCTACGGCCGCTGGTTAGAATCCTGCCTCGGGCATTGATGTGTGTGGTGTCCTTAGGTTAGTTAGGTTTAACTAGTTCCAAGTTCTAGGGGACTGATGACCTCAGAAGTTAAGTCCCATAGTGTTCACAGCAATTTTTTTTTTTTTTTTTTTTGAGATGTTGGTTCACACACAAAGAGGAAGTAGCCATTTGGGACAGAGCAGAGGTAGTTTTCCAAGTATTAAATGTCACTCCACAGTCGCTGGACTGTCCAGGTGGCAACGATCAAAGATCCCTCTGGGTGGGTGAATAGTATGTGTTTGGCTGCCTCTGTGATTGCGTGGGATACGGGCTATGTGTGGTGGAGGGTGCATGTGCTCACAAACATCTCTGTGTACAAGACCCCAGATATATGACCAGTGGTTCTGAAATTTAATTACTTGAATTGCTTTCGTCTGTCTGTGCACATGGGGCTGGACAATGTCACTCCATGTGATGTGTGTGATCACTAGTCAGCAGTTCCCACCAATGTCACTTGAAGCACTGGGGTTTCTTGCTAGCTGTTTGTGGGCCTGGGTACAAGGTCTCCAGACACCATGGGATGCAGATATGTTGTTACAATGGCCATAGCAAAGTGCAGTAAAGAAATTATTACTCTAGCACTGTGCATCTGCTCGGAGCTATTAATGGATGCATGTTTTATAGAGCCTATTTACAGTATACGTGTTAGGAAGGGTTTTCGTGATCTTTTTGGAATGTTTAGGTCTTTATTAGCGATGATTTTTGTGATATGTTATGCCTATCACCACACTGTAGCACTGCAATCAGAGCAGGACATCACATCTGATGTTTGTGGCAGCGGAAAGCTAGTGCTTCTTACACCTCTTACCTGTCAGCACAGCCACACAAACGGTTGCCATCACTGATGCTTCATTCAGGCATTTGTACAACTTCCGGTCTGCAGGCCACACAAGCCAACCCTGTGTGCGGGCCTCTCTCCAGAGGTACACGCACAGGAATATATGAGGCGATCGGCACGGCTGGAGTTCCTGGCATGTCTGCTCTGCAGTCAGTGTGAAGACGTGATTGGATATGGGTTGTAGTGGTGGAGAAGGGTGCTTGTGTAATCATGCATATAAGAACTTGGATAGATGATCAGTGTTTTTCCCGCGAATTGGAATATTCCTACAGTGAATCAATTTCCCGCCAAATATGCAAGCGAACAGTCAAAAGTGCCTCAATATTTCCGGGGAACTGATGGGTTGTGGGATTTTTGCAGTAAGGATTTTGATCTAACTGCACCAGCATCCACCAAAAGGATGTGGGTTACGTCATAAGAGTGGAGGTACTGCAACTGAATTATTTCCCATGGGGAGGAACCTTGTCTCCCACAAAATGATTAAATAAAGAATATGCATGATGTTGACTTGAACCTTGTGTCATGAGATCCTTCTTCTCCAGCATAGACAAGCTTTTTCCCACCGATTTCCAAATGAACGAGTGGAGAGGTGAAGTGGGGAAGGGGAGAAGAGGTCTGGGGGATTTCCCTGGAGGGCGAAAAGTGGCTCACAGATGGGTGGGGGAGGTGGAGGGGGAGAGGGTTGGGGTAGGGGGGCGGGTCTCAGGAGGACTTATTATCTCAAGAGAGTCATAAATTAATTAGCTGAACAGTAGGTATCTCCAGGGAGACACAAACCACTTAGCAGAACAATAGGTTAAGTGGAGGTGGAGGGGTAGTTTTATAGATAAATTTAATTAATTAGCATCTCAATTTGATATCAAAAGTACATCAAAATGAACATTACCCTGCTACTCACATTTTGCTCTTCACAAGTCTTCATACTCTTTGTTTCCACTGTGTTTTAATTATTTGACTGAAACTCCACATCTGCAATGTGGTGGCAAATAAGGCAAGAACACGACGATGACACAGTAACTGCTTTGTGAAATGTAACTCTGTTAAGAACTGAGCATCGAAACGCATAATTACACGTAAATGCTTACTTTTTTGTCAAATAATAGTTCATGTGTGACTCTTGTGAAGCTGCTTGTCATAACTCTGTGCTGCACTGTATTGTTTGTTAGCGACTTGTGCATCTGTAGTCTTGAGGTGACAAATACTGAGTTTTCTGGTATAAGATTCTGAAGGATGGTAGAACAGACATATCCATATTCGAAAATAATTTTAATTTGGTTTATCCTTACAAGCTGTGGTAATCTCCTTGTAAGTTGAAAATGGAAATGTGGTAGAATGCATTGTTTAATAATAACCGACAGGAAAAGTCATTGTCTATCAACTACATTGTCCCTTACTGACATACGATAGATACTATTACAATCTTAAGAGAGATTGGAACAAAAATACTCATAAGCAGACATACTTAACATGACAGCTGCAAGATATTTCTTAACAGGGCCATACAAAAATTATCTTTAAAATAAAAAAAACAAATACCTTTGTGCTACCACCACTAATGTATTAATATTAATAATAAAATTATTGTACCTTCTAAATCACATATCATTAAAAAAACTTCCGTGAAATTACTGAATTTTCGGATACAATAGTTTTCAAGGAATAAGTACCTACTAGTGCTTTATTTATATGATAAAGCATTTATTAATCAAAACCAAAATGAGGAAAACCTTCTTTACTACATTTAGTCCTACATGAGAGCCAGTCTGAACTCATTAATCTCAGTAACGATCGCAGAAACTGATTATAACGCTTCCAGCACCACAATATTCACAAAACAAGGAACCGTATCTGTTTCATTGCATCTTCAGTTAAAACCAACTTTTAATTAGTCAATTAAATTTTAAACCATTTTCTCAAGTAAAATGACGCACGCGTGATTAATGAACAGACTGTGGGATGCACAACTAGAATACGTTAGCCACTGTCTTTTTCCCGCCTGATTGTGCAGGGCGCCACGATCGTGATAGGGTAGCAATATCTGCCAACGTTCGCAGCATTAAATTAATTCTTTAGTTTACTTCTGCAGTCAATTCTGAATGACTGGAATTGTAATTATATAGCTGTCAGTAAGAGTACATTCTTCACCACTGTCAGACTGTTTACCTAATCAATTACACATCAAACATTAATACTGGACGTTTTGCATTGTGCCTTCAAATCTGAGACGGGATTACCTACGATCTGTGTCGTCTTTCAAGGACAATTTAACACATTGCTTTCCCACACTACCATTTCATATGGTCTGACCCTCGTCACTTATGAAGTGAGTAATCTGCCTTTCCTGCAGACTTGCATAGTTTTAACAGTGTGTGCAGTTCTCACATTAACATGAATCATGGCAGGCAAAGTATTGCGTTAGTCGGTATGCACGAAGAAAAAATATTTCTGTCAGGTCTCTACGCGCAGCTTTAAAACGGACCGTTACGAGAAACATAAAGTCATTTCTGTACTCAGCGTAAGGTGTACATCAAACGAAAGAAACAAAAATGTGTTGGAATTGTTGCTAGTTCATTTTGTACCGGTCTATACACTGAAAACCAAGCCAAGCGTGAGAAGCACATGTAAGATGATCACATCGCCATCGACCTCCGAAATTAAGAACTAACGACCGGTCTGGGATAAAGCGTAATTACAAGAGAAGGAGGTTCCAGGCGTTGGCGACCACGCCCGCACACGTGAAGGGACCATTCCCATTCCTTCGATTATGTCCCACTATTACATTAAATAGAGTCTATTGACAGGATAGCTATCAAAAATATTCGTTCATTAAAAATTCAAGATCGAAAAATTAAACGAACTTCGTTCAAATAGCGCAAACTACGCAAATATTTCTGAAAATACGCTTTCGAAAATTTTTGTGTTTCACAAAGTAATATCAGGAATGAATATCATTACGTAAAGTAAAACTAACAGCGGCACAAATATTGATTAACACTGTACATCAATGACACAAAATCAGTGTTTAGATACCCAGAACGATCTACTCAATCAGATAGCATTCACTGGGTTTGAAGAGATATCTACTTAACTTCCGCCATATTACTCCGACAGAGTATACTAAAACTAGTAAGACGCCACCTAACGTCATTTGCTGATCAATCGTGTCCCGTCCATCCGCAGCCTGTGATGTGTCTGGAGAGTCACCGCGAGGCGTGATCAGTACCTACCTGTATAGCTGCGACGAAATGCCGTGCTGTTTTGGACAGCATGTGGAATGGCGTGGTCTTGTCCGAAAACGACCGGTCGCTCAAGTTGAAGGAGGGTAACTTACATACCTATAAATTCTCCTTGGAGTCAGTTCCTGCTATTCTTAACCTTGTTCGTGCGAAACATGTTGAAATGTGGTCCCACTGCAACATAGGGAAGTAAAAAAAAGGAAGTCTAATATTCGGAGACATGGTAAGAACTTTTGAAACAAGACAAGTAAGTCCATTATTCAATGGTCTGAAATGTACAATTTCTGACATCTGGACTATGGCTCATCATGCTCCATCCGTAGCAATCCATCCCTCCGACCTTGATCGTAAGTGACCAAGCACTCTTTGAAGCAAGTTAGGCACTGCATTAATCAGAAAGTACTGACTACAAGAATAGTTTAATCTCTGTGATAGCACATATGGTCGTTTTAATCTATCGCCACGAACACCTGCCCTTATCTGAAATGAGAAACGGTGCTGACGCCTTCTTTATACAGTTTCGTGGTAATTTTCATGGTTTTCATGATAATTCACAACCCAACGTTTTGTGAAACACTCCTCGTCAGTAAATAAAATCTTAAGATCTAAGGAGTGGATTTGCAGCACACTTTTACAAGAACTATTGACAATACTGCCGTCTACCACAAAACTGCCGTCTACGATGGAGATCTTGTGGCCTGGACACGATTAAGACGGTATGGATAGAGCAACTGTTCAGGAAGTACTGCTCAGACAAGAGGATTACTCATGCCTTGCCCTGCTGCTCATTGGCGCACACTGTTTCTGGGAGATTCGTCCGCTAAATGTAGAACATGCTTCACCATCTCCGGCGTGCGGACTTAGCGACATCTTCTATCGTTTATCTTTCGAGCTGCAAGAGATGTTGGCCGAACAGCTTATGAGAAACTACTCTGCGACATGGATATTTTTCAGTGTAGACGGCACGAACTCAAAAGCACCTCCATTTGCTAAACCATACCGAAAAAATAGTATCCGCCATATCACTTGTATAGTAGAAGACTTCAATTGCTACAAAGTGGTAGAAAAAATAGGAATCATTTGTATGTGCAACCGTAACAGCAACAATAAACACAAAAGTGAAGTCATTTCTGGAAGCGGTACATTCACTTAGTTTCAAGCTATTTACTGTACAATCCACTAACACAACTGAAACTACAACACAACTCAAACGACACAACTGGCTCAAACTACTTAATGATGAGGCCAGTGGCGGATTCAGAAAAACCTCAAGGACGGGGCGCTAAAGATATTTTTGAGCCACCTTTACTTCTACCGTTATAAAAAATAATCAAGTCACACGCAAAGTTTAATTCTCGAATAAACACTTTATTCGCATTGAAAAATGCAACACTAGTACACTTTGCACTAAAACACACACGGTCACACTCCGCGTATTGCTAATATCACTAAGCACAACACTGACTGAAGCCTGTGGTAATAGCCAATAATTGCAGCTGTTCACTTTTTATCACTTCCAAGTTATCGCTACGACTGTAGCTTTCAAACTGACTACCTGGCAGCGACTCTGCTCCCCTTATATACAGTATGTGGCTCGGTTGTTTCGAGAACATTCGCTGCCAGAATGTTCGCTTCAAGACTTTTAAGGAGTGTGAACAAATACCTACTGTGAAAGCGACAAGCCAATATGTACCTTACGACGTATAATATAAGGGCGAGTTTCCAATGATTACGTCTTCCGGCATTTTCTGTGTATGGAACTTTGACTGTCGATTCCGTTACTTTCTAGTGCATTCGATAGAGGGCCTATATAGCAATAATACGTTTTTAGGAATCTTCTCGAAAGTCAATATTACCGGAGATATACGCATCAATAGTTTCCCATACCTAACTCGTATTACGAGTTAGGTATGGGAAACTATTGTTACGAGTCTCGTAACAATATTTTTACTGAGAAATTACTATGAATTACTATTATTAATACTACACAACCAACTGATCACTCTTACTCTTGACTAATCTTCACACTTGCACTTGCTATAACTAGGACGTTTCGCTTATTCATTCTCCAATCTTAATATTTCTGCTTCTGAATGTAAACTAGCTTCCTATTAGGCGAATAGTCCGTATTTATAACGCTATTTATCGAAGGTTCTCTGTATAATAAAACAGTAGAATATTCGCGACTTTTCTCGAACAAATGCCATACAGAATAACGTCTCAAGATCACTAGAAATCGAGATCACACTCTTTTCGCAGGTATGTGTCCGCTATCTATGTGCCAGACAGAAACGTATAAAACACGATGACGCGGACGCGCGCGCTACTTAGGAAAGTACTGATAGATACTGCCTACAGGAAAATTAAAGAGACCTTTGGAGAGAAGAGAACCACGTGTATGAATATCAAGAGCTCAGATGGCAACCCAGTTCTAAGCAAAGAAGGGAAGGCAGAAAGGTGGAAGGAGTATATAGAGGGTTTATACAAGGGCGATGTACTTGAGGACAATATTATGGAAATGGAAGAGGATGTGGATGAAGACGAAATGGGAGATAAGATACTGCATGAAGAGTTTGACAGAGCACTGAAAGACCTGAGTCGAAACAAGGCCCCGGGAATAGACAACATTCCATTAGAACTACTGATGGCCTTGGGAGAGCCAATCATGACAAAACTCTACCATCTGGAGAGCAAGATGTATGAGACAGGCGAAATACCCTCAGACTTCAAGAAGAATATAATAATTCCAATCCCAAAGAAAGCAGGTGTTGACAGATGTGAAAATTACCGAACTATCAGTTTAATAAGTCACAGCTGCAAAATACTAACGTGAATTCTTTACAGACGAATGGAAAAACTGGTTGAAGCGGACCTCGGGGAAGATCAGTTTGGATTCCGTAGAAATGTTGGAACACATGAGGCAATACTAACCTTATGACTTATCTGAGAAGAAAGATTAAGGAAAGGCAAACCTACATTTCTAGCATTTGTAGACTTAGAGAAAGCTTTTGACAAAACAATGTTTCAAATTCTGAAGGTGGCAGAGGTAGAATACAGGGAGTGAAAGGCTATTTACAATTTGTACAGAAACCAGATGGCAGTTATAGGGGTCGAGGGGCATGAGGGGGAGGCGGTGATTGGGAGGGGGGTGAGACGGGGTTGTAGCCTGTCCCCGATGTTGTTCAGTCTGTATATTGGGCGGGCAGTGGGGGAAGCAGAGGAAGAATTCGGAGTGGGTATTGAAATTCATGGAGAAGAAGTAAAAACTTTGAGGTTCGCCGATGACATTGTAATTCCGTCAGAGACAGCAAAGGACTTGGAGCAGTTGAATGGAATGGACAGTGTCTTGAAAGGAAGATATAAGATGAACATCAACAAAAGAAAAACAAGGATAATGGAATGTAGTCAAATTAAATTGGGTGATGCTGAGGGAATTAGATTAGGAAATGACACACTTAAAGTAGTAAAGGAGTTTTGCTATTTGGGGAGCAAAATAACTGATGATGGTCGAAGTAAAGAGGATATAAAATGTTGACTGGCAATGGCAAGGAAAGCGTTTCCGAAGAAGAGAAATTTGTTAACATCGAGTATAGATTTAAGTGTCAGGAAGTCGTTTCTGAAAATATTTGTATGGAGTGTAGCCATGTATGGCAGTGAAACATGGACGATAACTAGTTTGGACAAGAAGAGAATAGAAGCTTTCGAAATGTGGTGCTACAGAAGAATGCTGAAGATAAGGTGGGTAGATCACATAACTAATGAGGAGGTATTGAATAGGATTGGGGAGAAGAGAAGTTTGTGGCACAACTTGACTAGAAGAAGGGATCGGTTGGTAGGACATGTTTTGAGGCATCAAGGGATCACAATTTTACCATTGGAGGGCAGCGTGGATGGTAAAAATCGTAGAGGGAGACCAAGAGATGAATACACTAAGCAGATTCAGAAGGATGTAGGTTGCAGTAGGTACTGGGAGATGAAGAAGTTTGCACAGGATAGAGTAGCATGGAGAGCTGCATCAAACCAGTCTCAGGACTGAAGACCACAAGAGAGAAGAACTCTATTCAGTCGAGCCGACTGACGAAAGAAACGATTAGCGTGCGGGCTGACGGGCAGGGCGGGGCGGATGGCAATGCGGGCGCCTAGCAATGGGGAGGGGGGGGGGAGGCGCCCCCCCATATATATCCACCACTGGCTGAGGCTAATGTGTACCTAGAGAACTGTGATTTAGAAAGGTATACAAAATCTGTGTTGATCCTATTGACGGAGCATCAGTGCACCTACTGTACTCTTTCAGCCCATTCCATGAGCAAATGCTCAGATCTGAGAAAATACGCGTTTTCGGATCCATGTTTACTGGACTTGGTTTTTCTAGTTTCGGTGAGTACTAACTCGTCTCAAAACATTCGACATTTTCTTTAACACCCTTTGTAGTTTAAAGCATATACAACCATTAGTACAGACCAGTAAACCCACGAGTATTGAAAGTATCGAACTCCCATGTGTAAAGCAGCTACAAATGCCTGATTACTTACAGATGAGTTAGTGTGTTAGATATGTGACGTACGAGAGAAAAAGGTTGGAAAAGGTTTGAAATAATGTTTTAAGTTTGTTGAAAACCGTTAAGTGCTCTCATTTTCAAATACTGGATAAATGTAGGCTGGTTATACATGAAGGTAGTGTCTGTTCCCGAAAGAACAGATACCATTGATGACCGTGCAGCTTCTCTGGAATGAAATGATAATTAAATCGACACCCTAGCTGCAAACAGGCGTTGATATACATCGTTGGGGACATGTTGAAAATGTGTCCCCGACCGGGACTCGAACCCGGGATCTCCTGCTTACATGGCAGACGCTCTATCCATCCGATCCACCGAGGGCACAGAGGATAGTGCGCCTGCAGGGACTTATCCCTTGCACGATCTCCGTGAGCTCTGCATTCCCAACATGTCCACACCACTACATTCGCAGTGCGCCTAATAGATGTTTGCCCATCACACTCATTACTCATGACAGATTAATCTACCAAGTCCCAATGATGTATATCAACGCCTGTTGGCAGCTAGGGTGCCGATTTAATTATCATTTCATTCTAGAGAAGCTGCACGGTCATTAATGGTATCTGTTCTTTCGGGAACAGATACTACCTTCCTATATAATTAAAATATGGCTACCCGGCCATTGACTGTCTTGTGCGAACGCACACGGTATGCCCCAACTCGTATGGGACTTGGTAGATTAATCTGACACGAGTAATGAGTGTGATGGGCAAATATCTATTAGGCGCACTGAGAATGTAGTGGGAATGTAGATCTCACGGGGATCGTGCAAGGGATAAGTCCCTGCAGGCGCACTATCCTCTGTGAGCTCGGTGGCTCAGATGGATAGAGCGTCTGCCCTGAAAATAGGAGATCCCGGGTTCGAGTCCCGGTCGGGGACACATTTTCAACATGTTCCCAATGATGTATATCAACGCCTGTTTGCAGTAGGCTGGTTAATTTGCGTTCCATTTTAAGCAAAAGCTAGTTTTTCATTCATCTCAATGTTAATGACGCCGTATTTCCTCAACTATGTGGCGTTCATTGGTACAATTTTACAGATACAGACAATCGTATATGCAGGTACTATCTGCCGACCCCCGCGCAGGAACGTCTCACAGCAGACGAGTGTAACTTCAATATCTGCGTGGTACAGTAATTACGATGTACGCGTACGTGGAGAAAGTTTTTGCGCAGCAATCGCCGACATAGTGTAACTGAGGCGGAATAAGGGGAACCAGCCCGCATTCGCCGAGGCAGATGGAAAACCGCCTTAAAAACCATCCACAGACTGGCCGGCACACCGGACCTCGACACTAATCCGCCGGGTGGATTCGTGCCGGGGACCGTCACGGCTAAACGGGCGGGCCATATGTAGTAAGTAATAACATTTTTGCGTTCATCATTTCGTGAGGCGGGGGGGGGGGGGAGGAGTTTTCGGGGGGGGGGGGGGGGTGTTGCGAGAGAAATTTCATAAAGGTTTGAAACTATGTTTATAATTTGTTGGAAGTCGCTAAGTGCTCTCATTTTCAAATAGTTTAATAGTGAGGGTAATTTGCACGTAGTGAGCTACATTGCCTCAAAACATACAGACAATTTCTAACTGTATTATTTGTCTTACTGTGTTAAATCTATAATATACGACAATACAACTCTATAAGTAGTTTGTGAGAGCATTTATATTTTTAAATTCGGTCGACAATTATATGAAATATTGATTTTTTTTTAATTTTTTTAAATCCTGGGAACAGATAGACAACCTGCAACTGAAACCATGAAATTCGTTAGTCGGTTATTAATACAGATAGAACGTCATAATTATGTATAAATTGAAATGATCGCTTTTTTTATTTCTTAGCAGAGTACACGTTGCGGTGCATGTCATTTAAGACAAGTTAAAATTGTATGACATAGTGGGACTCGAACCCTGATCCCTTGCCTTTCGCAGGCAATGTGCTACCGATTTCCGTTTCTTTTATAATTGTTTGCTTGCTTGTGTGTGTGTGTGTGTGTGTGTGTGTGTGTTTGCAGACAGTCTGCACTAATCCTTTCCACTGTACACCCACCACGACAGCTACCTGTAGGCTAAAATGTTATCTCAGTAGCCCCGAGGCTATGGCACTGTTAAGTCACTCTTGCCTATTCCGCCCATAGCTTTTGGTAGCACTTTTGGCGAAGAGAAATGTCGACTCTAGATGTTTCTTAGGGCATACTTGAGTGTTTATCAGCACAAATAAAATGTTCCCTTCATCGAGATTTTACCTCCACCTCTTGGCTGGATACGCAGTGGTTCCCACTTAGTTTTCCTAGTGAACGGCTCTCTGGCTCTGGTTATCTCTGGGCTCATCTTGAACCTTGACTCAGTTCCTACGTTGCGTCCGCTAAGTCTGCCAGTAATTCGAACTGCTTCTAAGCAATGCAGGCAACACAAGAAGAGTCTCTTCAAACTATGCCTTTTCCCCTAGTGTTACATATCGCCGTTCATGTATCTTTACAAACTTTAAATGAAGCCTATATGGTTCTATAATACCACTGACCAGGAAACGGTGTTGTATGGTAGTCTTTTCTCTTGTAGTAACTCTCAACACAATGCACGCTTGCAGAATTAAAAAAAAAAAGCCCTAAATTTCGCCATTTGTGGCATCCGGATATATGTCTAAGTGTAAAAACAAAGTCTAGAAGTTTCTAAATGGTAGCTTTTACACTCATGGGCTAATCTTGTTTCCTTGGTGGATAGGCTATATTATTTTCTCTGTGACGTTGTCTAAAACTTAGATGCAGTTTCACTGTTCAGTTCTTGTTTAATAACGTTTCCTACTAAATTCTGTTCGTATAAAAGTATCATTCCTTTCAACCCAGATCACACATAGGAAATACTGGCTCGCACCGTTTGTTAAGCTGCTGGGATTTCAGAATCTCTATACTTACTTACTCACTGGTCATACCGGACTCGAGAGTCCATTACCGCAGCAACGTATTTTCGCCATCTCTTCCTGTCTTGGGCTACTTCCTTCCATTCACCTTCAATACCTAGGCTCCTCAAGTCAGCCTTCACATTGACCTCTCATCTACGCCTCGGTCTCCCCACAGGACGTTTTCCTTCCAGGTGCCCTACCAGTACTCTGCGCGCTGCCCTGCCCTCATCCATTCGAGCTATCTGACCCGCTCATCGCAGCCTACGTGATTTAATAACACTGATTATGTCAGGGCTTGAATAGAGTTCGTGAACCTCTTCGTTATGCAGTTTTCGCCACTCCCCGCTAATGTCATCCCTTTTTGCTCCGAAAATTTTCCTCAAAATTTTATTTTCAAATACTCGAAACGGCTTTTCATTTAGCACAGTGAGAGACCAAGTCTAACACCCATACAGCATAACTGGTAGAATAATAGTTTTGTATATTCTAATCTTTAAATTCCTAGACAATATCCGTGATGAAAGTAATCTATTCAATGAGAAGTAACACGCATTTCCCGCCCATAATCTCTTCTTCAGTTCGGATTCAATCTCATTTCTCGAAGTGATGTCCACGTCTAGATACTTAAATGTGTTCACTTTTTCAAACTGCAAGTCTCCAACTCTTAACATTCCCTGATCTACTGCTGTTGGCATTCTAGTAGTAATCAGGTATTTAGTTTTGTCTTTACTTATCCTTAGATCTACATCTTCACTAGCCTTGATTAACGCATTCGCATTTGCTGCTACAGATTCTTTCCTATCGCTAATGATGTTTAGATCATCTGCATACCCGAATATCTTAATATTTCCATTTAACTCCACACCCTCAGAATTATCTTCTGCCATTCGTACAATATGTTCTAGGACTAAATTAAAAAGTAGCGGAGACAGGGCATCTCCCTGCTTGAGTCCGTTCTTTCTTACAAATTCTTCTGACTCCAATTTCCCCACGCGTACTCTACCTTTTGTGTTTTTCAAACTCGTTTCTATAAGTCTAACATACTTCTTTGGTATTCCAAGTTCCGAAAGAATTCTGTACAATTTTGATTGCAATACTGAATCATATGCTTTTGTAAAATCTATGAAAAGATTATGAACTGGTTTATTGTATTCCCATTTCTTTTCCAAAATTTGACGTAGGGTAAATATTTGGTCTATAGTTGATCTGTCCCTCCAAAAGCCGGCTTGGTAATCCCCTACAATTTCATCTGCATATGGTGTAAGCCTGCTTAGCAGAACATTCGAGAAAATTTTGGAACATACTGGTAATAGCGATATCCCTCTATAATTACTGCAATCCATTTTGTCACCTTTCTTAAAAATTGGGATCAGAATCGACTCCTGCCACTCTTCAGGTATAATCTCTGAGTTCCATACTTTAGTTATCATTTTGTGAACTACTTCCACCAATTTCTGTCCCCCATTTTTAACTAATTCTGCAGTTATGCAATCTGACCCTGGTGCTTTATGGTTTTTCAATTTGTTGATTGCATCTCTTACTTCCTTTAACGTTGGCTCAGGTATCTGGGGTTCTGCTGTATGTATTTCGTACGCCTGCTCATTTCCTGCTTCCTGGTGTACATTTAATGGATGCCCAAAATACGCCCTCCATTTACTTAATATAGCACTGGGGTCTGTCAGTATTCCCCCAGCATCCCATCGAAGTGCATTTGTCCTAGCCTTGAAGCTCTTCCTATACTCATTTATGTCTAGTTAAAGTTCCCTAATGTTTTTTTGTTTTACTGTTTGTTTCCGTTTTTGTAATTTGATTGTTCAACTAATCCCTCTTCTTTGCCCGTAGCCTACGACCAACTTCTCTTCTCAAGTTCAAGAACTCCTCTCGTTTTCTGTCTCCCATTCTATCCCAAACTAATCGCACTTTTCTCCTTTCCTCTACCAATTTCTTGCATTCCTCATCAAACCACGGTTTCCTCCTGTTCTTCTTAATTGTACCTATTGTGATCTTCGCTGCCTCTTTGATATTATTCCTCACAGTGATCCACTGTTTACCTACATCCTCGTCTTGATCTTCCTGTGTCGTGAGAGCATCAAACCTATTTGAAATTTCTATCATGTACCTTCTTCTAAAGTTTTCATCATTTAGCTTGTCAGTATCGAACCTAACAAGTTCTGCATTGTGACACCTTGATGTTACTGTAGATAGCCGTTGGTGACTACAAGAAAATGATCAGAATCGCAGTCTGCTCCCCTGAAAGTCCTAACATTTTCTATACCAGTGTGCCATCTCCGATCTACAAGAACATGATCAATTTGGTTTCGGGTGTGTCCATCCGGAGAGACCCACGTTGCTTTATGAATGTCCTTCCTTTTGAAGAATGTGCTCTCAACAATCATGTCTTTTGAAACAGCAAAATTAACCACCCTTGTGCCATTATCATTCGAAATGTTATGCAAACTTTCTTTCCCAATTGTAGACCGGAATGCTTCCTCCTTCCCTATCTTCGCATTAAAATCACCTATGATTAATTTTGTATCATACGAGGAGAACTCATCCCACAGTTGATCTAGTTCTTCATAAAAACCGTCTTTAACAACCTCTTCAGTGTCCTCAGTTGGTGCGTGTACATTAATTACTACTAGTCTATTCCACCTGCCGGACAACACTATAACTGATAGTCGGTCACTAATGAACCTTATATCTCTGATTGCGTGAAGCACTTTTCTCTGTACTGCGAAACCTGTTCAGAAACTGTGAGCTTCCGCACCTCCATAGAAAAATGTATAGTTACCCCGCTTTATTCTACCCTCCTCCTGCCACCGAGTTTCTTGAATAGCTGTACATCGTATCTATCTAATTCGTCTAATAATGTCTGGAACGTTCCTGGCCTGTTCAAACTTTTAACGTTCCATGTTCCCAACCTGAAAGTTCCTTTCGGCCTGAATCTCTTTGAAGTAGGTTCCGCCACCGAGTTTCTTGAATAGCTGTACATCGTATCTATCTAATTCGTCTAATAATGTCTGGAACGTTCCTGGCCTGTTCAAACTTTTAACGTTCCATGTTCCCAACCTGAAAGTTCCTTTCGGCCTGAATCTCTTCGAAGTAGGTTCCGCCCGGAGATGCGAATGGGAACCTAGTTTACCTCCGGAATATTTTACTTCAACGGGACCCATGCCCATTAATGTTGCTGATTCTTGATGAATAGATTTGGCAGTAAGAGAAGAAGAAACAGGGATGGTTCATCACGCCATCGCCTGCTCCCCACCGGCTGTCCCCGACTGCTTATTTTTTGTATTCCCAGCTACCCTTGATATCTGAAGGGCGTATCCCCTATCCGCAACCTGGGGACGCGCTGAGCCGTGGTGGTAGGGACCCACGAGACAGCTCAGAATCTCTATACCTTTTGAATTCTCAATTTTCTATTTTCATCAACAGCAGCATCTTTATCAATATTTATGATATTATACGCTGTTCCCATACTTTAAGTTGTCACGTTACCTCTCTTGCGACCTACAAGATTTGTAATTTATTTATTCTTTATCGTTAGCTGACTGTTATGCTCATAATGAACGAAGTTTACTTTCTTCGCATGGTATGGCTTGGCTTTATAGTTAGTTTTTTTCTGTATTCATGAGGGATTTAATGGCTGTTGATGTTTATGTCATACAGAGTGATTCTGTGAGGATGGAGAATACTTCAGTTTGAGGTAAACGACTGAGTCGAAAGTTCTAGTAGAAAATCATTCTGATACCTCAGACAGTGGACCTCTTCTATTCCAAGTTCCTCGCTTTACATACAGGGTGATTCAAAAAGAATACCACAACTTTAGGAATTTAAAACTCTGCAACGACAAAAGGCAGAGCTAAGCACTATCTGTCGGCGAATTAAGGGAGCTATAAAGTTTCATTTAGTTGTACATTTGTTCGCTTGAGGCGCTGTTGACTAGGCGTCAGCGTCAGTTGATGCTAAGATGGCGACCGCTCAACAGAAAGCTTTTTGTGTTATTGAGTACGGCAGAAGTGAATCGACGACAGTTGTTCAGCGTGCATTTCGAACGAAGTATGGTGTTAAACCTCCTGATAGGTGGTGCATTAAACGTTGGTATAAACAGTTTACAGAGAATGGGTGTTTGTGCAAAGGGAAAAGTTCTGGACGGCCAGGCAGCCCGTGACAGAGCACTTCATCACTGGCCTCCAAGAAGCCCTGATCTTACCCCCTGCGATTTTTTCTTATGGGGGTATGTTAAGGATATGGTGTTTCGGCCACCTCTCCCAGCCACCATTGATGATTTGAAACGAGAAATAACAGCAGCTATCCAAACTGTTACGCCTGATATGCTACAGAGAGTGTGGAACGAGTTGGAGTATCGGGTTGATATTGCTCGAGTGTCTGGAGGGGGCCATATTGAACATCTCTGAACTTGTTTTTGAGTGAAAAAAAACCTTTGTAAATACTCTTTGTAATGATGTATAACAGAAAGTTATATTATGTTTCTTTCATTAAATACACATTTTTAAAGTTGTGGTATTCTTTTTGAATCACCCTGTATTTTGGGAGAAGACAGTAAGGACCAAACCAACAAAAAAATTTTATGCGTACCATACGAGCTATGAGAATTTGTTTATATGAAGACATGTGTTTCGCAGTAGTGAAGATTAACAAGTGCTCACAGCTCTTCAAGTATGTACTTCGGACCCTATACTTTTCGACTTTTTCTCTTGTTTTGGTTCATGCTACCACCTCTCAGAATATAGAACGCAAAGAGTTTGCAGTAGAAAAGGTCCACTGTCAGAGGTATCAGAACGCTCTTCGCTTATAACTACCCGGTCGCTTCCGAACCAGGGGCCCTCACCTCAAATTGATACATTTACTCTTCTCCATCATCTATGAAACTTTGTAACATCATCATGAAATCACCCTGTATAATCCATTTTGCGATCTGGAAAATAACTGGTGAAACGTATTCAGTACACATCGAACAGATGTGACTCGAAGTAAAATATTCGTCTCGCCAAAGGGGAACAGCTAAGGCAACACAACTTGAGAGATGCAAAGAAGTGAGAATAAAAATGTAGATTAACTATTTATTTTTGTAAACTAGGAAAATGTAACAAATTGCTGGGTCAAACAGTACTTCCTCCGAAGTGAAGACCATGGTATAGGCGCAAAAATTTTGAATTGATTTGATATGCAGCTCTTGATACAGAATATTTTTCGAAACCATTTGAGAATTCATTTTCAAGTTATCAAATAGCTATTTCAAATTGATTTACTTTCCTTTCAGTTAAATGTATTACAGAGGATTGTTATTGTGATTCGTTATATTTAAGGGCTAAAGCTATAATCTTCTCAGTATCTGTACTTGAATTAACTGAACAGAGTCCCGTGTTTGGAACAGAGATGGAATAGTTTATAGTCTATTCACTTAAAATATATGACGTAACATCCACACCCTGATTTTGGTTTCCGATTGCTTTACTAAATCTTTCAAGCAAATAAGAGAGACACATTCTTCCTTCCTTTTCCAATGTTAATATTTGTTAAATAAAGTAAATTCCTATGTTGTACCTTTATTATTACTATTATATACAATTATTATTGTTATACTCCTTGCTGTTTGTTTTCTCTTTATTTTAGTTCTGGAATTTCATAATTCGTCGTTGCATTATTCTGAACTTTTTAAATAAGTATTTAGCAAGTTATGACTTGTCGTATGAAATTCGCTCATTGGCACAAAGGTACAACTGAATAAATATTTAGGAAGCAAATAAATAATAAGATATACACTGTACATGTAACTGATTTACTGCATGCTTACATTAATAAAGAACACGTGATTTTTTGCACTCTCAGTGCTTGTATTTACAGATTTTTTATTGGATTATGATACATAGTGTGCTCTACAATTTCTGGCCTGGCTCACGGATCCATTGTGTAGAATTTGTTCAAAAAATAACTATTCATTTTCTACAAGTGCTCCGAGTGTGTTCTTATAGGTGTTCGGCTGTCGACTCCAACCAAACTGAGTTTCTGCTGGTGCCGCGCCGCTGTCATAATTGAATGCTTGCTCCCAGTGTCACCAGATTTCAGTCTAATGATTTATTATTAGTCATATTTCTGTTGACTGTCGGTACGAAACGCATACTGATCAGATTGGTACAATGGTGGATTACGTTACTGTACAGATGCGTCTTTTGTTTAAGTAGATTGTGTTATAGTCTAAAGAACCACATTACTTCTGTCAAAGAAAGCGTGACAAAAATCTCCGAAATTATAGGTTCAAATTGGTTCCTAATTTTGTATAATACGAACCATCGATGGTATGTTTCCATGTTTTTAGCCGACTAGTTTTAGCTGACTAGCGTGACGAACCTATTCCTGTATCATTTGAGGTTACTTAAATAGAATCCACTAAGTGCGAGGAAACGTGTTTTCGAGATAGAGGAAAGCAGGTTGGTGGGACTACATAGAACGGAAAAAATAATGTGGCGTTATTACTTCAATGCTAAAACTGTGATCCACATGTAATATCTTTGCGATTTTTTTCTATGTTCGATTACTTCACTTGTGTGATTGCTTTTTGCAGCTAACAGAATACACTCGCGACACACAGAAGAACATCCGCATGATATCGAATGAGGTCTGGTTCGCTGTTATCAAATATGTACACACCGTTTAAGATAAGACCTTTGGCTAGCACTGGTGACTATGTGCTTTCGCTATCAGATGTCATACTGTTACCACAATAATAATAATAATAGTTCCTGTGGTGCAACGGCCTGGTGCAAGTATTTTGATTTGACACCACTTCAATGAATTGTGTGTCCCTAATGTACCTCAGTAATCCTACCAGCTAAAGGCGATGTATACCTTAAAGTCGAATCTGGACCAGGTATCGTCCCTGGGGAATCTTTACATCACTGAGAGGTGAAAGCTAGATTAAAGGCACACTGAAATATCCCGTAATCCACCGAGATTCGATTGCGCGACCTTTCGAGTTCGACGCATGCGCTTTACCACTAGACCATCCAACTCATATTGTTACAATGAATGCAATTTTCGCTGGTTTCCTTTTTTGTTTCATTTCCTCGAATGCATTGCACGTTTTGTTTTCTCGGGTTCATTGCTCAGTTTCCCTTATTGCATGATGCTTCTGGACAGAATTGTATTTCAGTATTGCGTTTTAGTGACTAAATTTCGATATTTACGTCTATAATTTGCAAATCAAGATGAAACGCGCAGCAGAGGTAATTTTTCGTCGCGTCATATACTCGTATTAAATATTTTTTCAGTTTGGTGGAATCGGAGGAGAATAACTTTTTACTGCCTGCGTACGAGTTTCAATTAATCTAATTTATTAACACAATACTTGCCGTAACGCTATGCAGGAGTATGCAGAATATTCTTGAATCTCTCATTAAAAACCTTTTCACGAAGCTTTAAGCGGAGGTAATCAGTGATTTTATTCTGACCTTTCAAAGTTCAGATTTTCGCGAACTCTGCAGTAGAGAAAGTGTTATAGAGAATGACACGCATTATTCCACAAGAAAATGGAATTGTAAATCATAGGAATTTTTCTCTCAGTAGGATTCGATGATAAATAAGATGACGGTGCGCTTATTATGACAGTGAATTTGAAGGAAAGCATAGCGGTAGATTACTGTCACAACAACTTCGATTTTACATCTGATACATTCGAGGTTGCATGATACCAGCACCATTTGTTTCTGGAAAAATCAGATAACAGAGAGACTGGGGCGAATTTTTAATTGTAGCAGCTCATAATTTCTGGTTTCCTGTCAGTGGGATTCATTGTTAGATAAAGTATTTTCAGGAGTCAGGGAAGCATTGAACCCTGGATCGTAATGGCAAAGAGATACGTAAATTGATGACGAACACCTATGCCTGAACCTTTTCACTATTTCCTGACTTGATTCTCTTGTTAGTAGGATGTCCTTTCGGCAGCAAACGGACACGGGGGACGATTCCACATTTCCTGCGAAACCATTTGAAAACCTTGCTCAGAATATTACCTCGAAAAGCCGCTCATGCAGAAATATACTACACTTATTGGTCACCGACTCATCTGAGGTCTCTGAATGTGTATACTTAGACAAGAGTCAATGGTCAAGGTGCAACTGCAGCAATGTTGTACAGCAACGTATTTAAAAAAAAAGCAGAGAAATTTACAAGTTCATTAAATGGAAACAGTAATACTCCTCAGACACGTAGCAGTCCGTTTCTCCTTATGAACCATGAAAACGCAACCCACTAACAATCAGCAAAGAGGCATAACACAGTTAATATGTTCTCATGCTTCATCTGTGAATGAAACAGTAAGCATGTTATACGGGACAATAAAAAGCATCGTCTCCCATAAAATTTACGAAGCACAGATTTAATTTAGATACAGTAAGATACGTGATGTTCGTTTTCAATTACGTTCGAGAAACGAGTATACAGGGAGCGTCACGGAAACAGCACGGTTTTGTATTGTGTACTACGGCTCAGGGGTTGGCCTCAGAGTGCGGAGGGTGGACTTGTTCTGTCTGTTAGACTGAGAAGTTTAGTTGTCTTGAAGCTGTGGAACGTGGAGCATTGTACGTTCACTCTCTGGTGATTTTTCATAAACAACGAGTCTGTGATGCAACGTGATTTTCGCACACATTTTAATATTCCTGTTGCAGATCGCGACACCATTTTAATATGGGCATGGGAACTTCAACACAATTGGCCTTGTGATGAAGAAGAAACCACTTGGCCCTGTCAATACAGCCCGTACTCCCGAAAACATGGGCGAGTTTGGACGTCCGTGATGCAGATCTCTAAACGGTCAGTCCGCTTGCGTGCTGCAAGTTTACTAACTACCGAGTAAACAATGCGAAGGATTCTGTACAAAGATCTTCATTATCATCCATACAAAATTCAGATATGTCAGTAACTTAGTTAAGGTGATTGGTAACACTTCGGGCCTTTTGTGAAACCTCGCTTGAAACCACGGTGAATAATCATCACTGGCCTCCTTACTTCCCTGATCTAAGCTTATGTGACGTCTTTTTGCGGGACTATCTCAAGTCCCGAGTTTATGTTAACAAACGTCAGAGCCTTGGAGATTTGAAGAGGACAAGCTGGGAAAAAAACGTTTGTATTCCACGTCAGACGGTAATTGACGCTGCTGCGAATTTTCGTGAACGGCTACAATTATGCATAAACACGAATGCCCAGAACTAGAGGGACGTGATCTTCAAAACACAAATGAAACAATGGAATTCCCAACATACGCTACGTAGTGCCACAAATAAAAATATTTTAATTGAAGATGACCAAGTGCATCTTATGTGAAAACCATGCGATTCCCTTGACGGGCCCTATAGAACCGAACGGAGTGGTGCAGTTGTAAGAGACTACAATCGTAATAGAGAGGATTGTGGTTCCACCACCCAGCGGTATAAAATTAGATTTTCCGTAGTTTACGAAAGTCGCTTAGGGCAAATGTCAGCAGATTTGGAGAATTTTTGTTTGTTTTATACGACAATCTTCTTCTTTGTACATTTGGCCTACTGAGAAACGCAGGAAACAAGTAATTATCTTTCTCCGCCGATAAATTTCTCAGTCTTTCATTAAGGCTCTTCCTCACTGTTTCTGGATTGTATTCCTAGCATAGTACTTTAGTCTTCCTGGTGCTCTTTGAATTTACCGACCATCGTTCCTTTTTGTCAATCCTTATCTCGCCCGTACCCCTGTTTTAATTTCTGAACCCATTTTGTGACCGTTCTTAACTTGGAACTGTATTTGAAAATGTTATTTCTTAATCTACTCTTGCTCAGACTTGTATTGTGTTCATTGATTCTAGTTTTTACGAATTTTCCACCGAAATATATAAAATATCTTTAGATCTAAACTCAAAATTAAAAGTCATTTAGTTAGCCAGAGAAAATACACAAAAGCAGTAATATGGCTATAAATTTTCGGGATGGCGTCTCAGAGGGAATTTTCCATAAACTGACACACACATTAATGCAAATAGACCACTTCCGGATATAAAAAAATAAGTGTTGTAAGGACTTTCGCGTTATAAGGAACTGAACATGTAATATTTCCAGTTCTGCGTAAGTTTTTGGCCCGCAAGTTCATTGTTTCATAAGAACAAGAGACGGTTTATATTTCCGACTGACACATTATCAAACTTACAAAACAGCGTTTCCTGAATATTAATTTTATACAGACGTGAGAGATAGCACCGGTAGCTAATCTCATTCTATAAGCTAGTTTTTAAACATGTGTTTAGACGGGATTTAAAGTCGCATCTGCGTGTAATGCCTTGCGCTCTTGACACTTAACATTTTCAACTTTTTTTGCCAGCCACCTGCAGTTCTCGAAGCCAGACAATTATTAAGTGATTTGCATGGCATTTTCAGACTGAGGTAAAAAGCAGTTTTAATTCTTTCCGTTCTGGCTGATCATTCTTCTCAATATCAATTGTTCCACAGCGACAGTAATATAATACCAGTAGTTATATTTTCATATTCACTTTTCTTAAGCGTATTGTCTTTTTCCTTCTCTGCCTGAATGTACAGATCATGTTTCCCTCTTCCTCGCGCTTTTCATTTTTTACGCTGAAGAATTTCCTGTCAATTTTTCACTGGTCTTTCTATAGTTCTTTCATTTTTCCTTTATTGCTACTCGTAAATGTCAGATGCTTTGAACCATAGAGAGCTTCTATCTTTGCAAATATTGTGTAATGCCGTGACCTTACTTTTTTGTCTCTATTTCACGTTAATCTAGATTCATGTTTTTAAATCTTCCGTCATTTGCAACTTCGTATTCACACTGAATACCTTGAGCCCTCTCTTTCTCAGTTTAGTAGGAAGTAGATCATCCGCGAATGTAAGGCACATCATCTGCAGCCATTGTCTTTTCGACCTAGACCTAGACAGTTAGTCTCCTTTCCTCCTTCATTCATTACAGTCTTCCGTACTCTACTTTTTTCAGCACGAGGTTAAATGTGACTTGTTACGAATCATTGCCTTGTCTGACTCAATCTTCATCTCGAAGGGTTCAGAAAATTTCCCGTGAACATTAACATCTGATATTTTTATTGGCATTATTTCTTTAACTAGTGTTATTTTTCTCTAACATACGTGTACACCATCACTCTCTAACACCTTATAAACCTAAGTATCCTACTTAGAATAATCTTCATTACAATTAGTGTAATTTCTGATATTTTTATGAGTTAAAACACCTCTGCCGCACATTTTACGGCAACAAATTGAATGTTATAGTATTTGGCGACCACTGATTAACTTTCTGCAATACAGCCCATCACTGGAAATAGTAACTTTTCTCAGCTTCTCTGACCTACTTATATCCGAAAGATACTCCGTGTTCAGAGAATTATTAACAAAGAGATGGTAAAAAGATAACATGCCACACACAGTCAAGAGGACATTAATTTTTGGGTTCCTTGTGAATAGTAAATGATTTCATAACTAGAATATTAACACACATGGGACTCACATTTGAAATTACATGGAGCTCTCCGCCGGATATTGATCTGTCTTGAAAGTGACACAGTGTTTTCTACCTGTTACAAATGAGACAACGGCCGATTAACAGAAAATTTTTGCGCTCGTTCTAACAAGGAAACAAAGTAGTTGTCTTTCTGTATCAGGTGATTTCTACGACATACTTACAAGCATACTTACAAATTTAGCAAACTGATTCGACAGATTTCAATGTGAAAAGTCTGGAATCAATTTAAATACATTGCTGATAGTATTTGTTTATCTACTCACAACTACGTTTCTGTCACGTCCAACTTTTAAATGACACATCAAACAAAGAGCAAATGCGTGACTAACTTCGACAGTGAAACCGGTTATTACGTCAAGTTTACGAGAAGAAACTGTCGTCTCATCTTCCTTTGACGGAGCACAGAACGCGTAATAATGATACGTCTATTTTGAAAAAAAAAAAAAATTAACCAAGAGCAGCCATTAAGTAAAAGGTGTTAGTGAGGACATCTAAGAAAAACTTAGTCATCCCCAAGAAGCCCCACGCTAATACCCTGTAACACCGCCCCTAATCTTGATAATGGTCTTATTTTGACGTGGAAGAGTCCACAAGATTCTTCAGCTATATCATATCCAGTTAAGCGACTCATTTACGATTCGATCCCGTAGACCTATCAAACTGCGGAGCTGTTGGTTGCTACGATTCACACGCTATTCCCAGTAGTTGCATATATTTTGTATGGGATTAACACAGGGATGATTTAGCGAATCATTCGAGGTGTGATAAGGCGCCTGAGTATTCGTCAAACAACGTATATACGCGTACAGCTCTGGGCACGGCTGTTGTGAGCTTGGAAGACGGCTGTGTCCACAGCATACCCGGCACGAACAAGTAGAGGAAAGCACAACACGAGGTCACTGAAAACGTTGAAATAAATACCCTGGGTTCAAGATAATTTGAATGGGAAGGCGCAAGTGGTACGAAAAACAACCCCTAATACACCACTGAACAGCCGCCGGCCTGAACTACACACTCGAAACACAGTGGTTTAAATGCAACACCGGGCCGTCGGTGCACTTCGCGACTTGCGTTATCCGAACAAAATAAAAACAGAGATTCATCAGAACATACTACACGTCCCCAATCAGCCAACTTGCAGTTTCTGCTTTGTTTGGCTCACTAACGATATGCAGCTTGATATTTCACTGTAATCAAAGGCCATTTCACGACTCCAGGTCCACTGCAGGCTGTTCTCAAAGCAATGTTCGCTTGGCAACAGGTTAAAATGGCCTGCAGTCACTTAACAGCAAAAATTCCTGTCGAGTTTGATACCGAATGCCACTGACAAGCAGTGCCACTCGTCTCCAATCCATGTCGGTTAGGATATTTATACCATCACTATTCTTACGACGTGCTGCGAATGTTACATAATTCCATGTCGATACGTTGGGTAGTTCTCGTTCATAAACCAAAAAATCGAGCAACTTCATTCACGGCGTTGTCATGCGCATGTCAAACACGATACCTTATATATGACGCCATTTCATGTCTCCAAATCGACCCATCTTACTGCTCTGAATCCGTACTACCCGGTGGTTCATACTACTTCATTGCTATGATTTGCATCACGGAGGGAGGGTCACATGACCGCCTTTACCAGTTCGACACCATGTATAGTGTGCTCCAAAGCGCCCGGTGTGCTCTTATAAGGGGCACTCAAATAAAAGCGAAACCGACGAAAAAAGTAAGTAAACTGTTATTTCAAAAGTAATCGCCTTAACTGTTAATACATTCATTCCACTGTGAGACAAGATAATCAGAAACTTCGTGGAAAAACGTTCGCGGTTGCCTCGGACCCATGATAGTACTCAGACGTGCAACTATTCAGCCGAAGAAAATTGACGGTCACAAATGTCTTTCTGCAGGGCTCCAAAAGTATGGAAATCGTATGGAGTGAGATCGGGACTGTATGGAGGATGCGTAAGGGCTTCGTAGCGGAATTCTTGCGAAGTAGGGGAAACAACCTTAGCCCCTATGTTCCTCCTCAATAATACCGATTTCTCCACACGCGATTTCCGTAGCTTTCGTGGCCTGAAGAAAGACATTTGTGGCCATCGATTTGCTTCGGAAGAAGCGGTGCACTCCTGGTATAAGCGTAGTTTCGTTGGCAACCGCAAACATTTTCCATGAGGGAACTGACCGTCTTTTCTCACGGTGGGATGAACTTATTAGCAGTTACAGCGATTACTTTTCAAATAATAAACAGTATACTTACTTTTTTTATGTGACTGCGCCTTATTTAAGACGATGACTAACATTTGGTCTGGGGAGCTTATTTTGCACAGTAATAGATTACATTATTAAAAAATATCTCTTGCTTTCACAATATACTATAACAAATACTTATTTCTCCTGCGTTACGTGTCGTGTAATTTAGCTTAAGCCATCTAGTGACCTCTGTTATGTCAGGAGTATGAACTTTATAGTAGGCAGGCGCCCTCCGAAAAAAGCACTTTACAAATATACAACTTCCAAACCACAAACGTGTAGAAGCCAATTTGTTTGTAAGTTTGTTCATTTACCTGCTGTCCGAAAAACCACAGCGCTATACCCTACTCTGATTAGTAACAATTTCATTTGTCTGTAGCATTACCACAGCACTCAAATTAGAAAACAACTAATAATGAACAAATAATGAAGTAAAGGTCAGGCGTTGCGAAGCTACATATGGATGTCCAGGAAGAGTTCATCTAAGCTGTAAACAAGGGTAAGATGAAGTGATGGTCGCAAAGCTACATCGTACCTCCGGGGAGCGGACAACGCCCGCCCGCGGGAGCTCATCAGGGACACAGCGGGAGGCTCCCACGCGCTACATCTCTATCCTCCGGTAGTCGCTTCCATCCCTCCCTTCCTTAACTTCTACTGAGATCTACGAGCTGGGTGCACATGAGGTATCACGTCACTGACAGGAGCACCTGCAGCAACCGGAGAGAACACGAATACAAACTATATCTTCGGTTCAAGATCACAACGAAAGAGAACTCTCAGCATATTTCCTGTTTTACGCTCTCAGTCCTCCAGGTGGCTCGTAAATTTGAGTGTTAACTATTCTAGAAATCCCCTAAGGCGCACGTTGTATCAGACACGTTATAACAGTCCGAAGAAAACAACTGAACATTTACACTTGCCTTAGATTGTCTTCAGTTACACAGATGTAGTTAGCAAACAGTTACAGTTGTTATTTTCCACATAAATTTTGTTTGTTGTTATTAAAATTTATCAACTTCTATTTTGTGGTAAAGTCCTGACTTAGGTATTTCTCTTCTGTAACTTGGCCGACAAATTTATCCGACGAAATTACAACTTACGGTATATTTTGATGTTTGTCCCAACGTCTTGGTTGTTACATGACCATTCCAATTCAATGGCAATTCAACAGCAGCCATTTACAAATGATCCGCAGATATTTTCTTCCTGAATTCTGTATTTATAATTTCATCTAATATGGTGTAATGTAGGATCTGTCTGCATAGTTTCCTTTCTATGGTCCGCAATTTATTTAGATTTTAGAGCACATATTTATAGTATGGAGTAAATACATCTCTGATTATATCTGTCACATCAGATATGCAGCTTTCTTAGTATAGAACTGCAATTTTAAATGTTTCCTGGGTGTTAACTTTCTTTTGAAGTCACAACTTTTGAGTATATGCAGTCAAGCCATTTAATTTACCTGCACTCACATACTCAACCGAAGTAATACTGTTTCTCAGATAAATTATAGTATGAATACAAGAAACGAAAAGATGAAACATCTGAAGAAACTGCCACAAAAAGCTTAGAGACTTATAAAAAGTGTTCTGTGGTCTGCTTTTTTGTTATGATTATACTAACTATGCAAACTGTAGTATTTTTGTAAGCAGTAATTGGAACTCTTGGGGAAAACATGTACAAGAAAATGTCGAAGCAGATAAAAATACGAAATCTCGTATCTCATGAGACTGTCATCTTATTTCTACAAAACACATTAAACTCTTTCCTAATTTGGGGAAATCCATAAAATATAGGACCCTTGCAAGGTACAGAATGGATAAACTACCTTCTATGTACAACAATTAATTTGTTCTTCATAGAGACTCGAATAACTGTTTTTTGAGAGAAATTAAAAAAAAACGTCATCTGAACAGGCCTGGAAGGCCCAACGCTAACGACCGGCCACCGTGTCATCCTTAGACTTCATTGGATGCAGATATGGAGGGGCATGTGGTCGCCACAACGCGCTCCTGGCCGTTGAATTTTCAGTACTGGTGCCACTACTTCTCACTCAAGTAGCTCCTCAACTGGCCTCACAAGGCCTGAGTGCACCTCGCTTGCCAACAGCACTCGGCAGGCCCAGACGGTGCCCCAACCAAGTGCTAGAAAAAACCGACAGCACTTAACTTCGGTGATCCGACGGGAACCGGTGTTACCACTGTGGCAAGTCTGTTGGCACGAAACTATATCAAAACGACCTCGTAATCATTCGGTTTCATACAGAGATTTTGCGCTATAGAAATTATTGGCGTGAAAGTACAAGAATACCAGCTGATGAAAAGAAAAATGCTTTTCACTGTTTCTGTCACACTTCGAGACACATCTGCTGCAACATTCTTCTTTGTACAAAATCTAATTAACCAAAGGTTACTAAACGCTCGTAAAATATACGATTACAGTTGGTAACAATTCTTGCTTCCCGCCAATCTGGTATTGTCAACACAGGATGTAAAATAGGACATTTTATATTTATTTTCTATGTGATGTGCTACGGTACATACCATTGGAGACTTTAGAAATGTTCTTATCTAGTGCATAAGTCATAAATTATGGTTTGCTTTGAATAAAATACGGAGCAGCACAATTTACGATGGTTTAGTAACAATGTAACATTTTCCCCCTTTAGTCTTCTAGGATTAAATATCTCGTTCGTCGTTATCAAATCCTTCCTTGTTGGCGCAGCGGGAAAGCTAGCTTTGAAGTCATCATGTACAATTAATAGCAAAGTGCCCCTTATCCTATGATGGTATTTAGTAAATTTTGTCACTCATTTAGTAGTGATCCATGCCGTATATGCTTCTCACGAACAAAGAATTACAGTATAAAATAACAGTTAATGTTTTCATACTGCGTTCGATCAACTTACCCATACATAACAGAGATTTCATTATGAAAAAAACCACAAAGAAAAATTAATAGCATAGGTACAATATTTTAGAGATATAACGATTTAAAAATATTTACATGTAGTTATCCGCATTTCTGTTCTGCATTATTTTAAGAAGTACACTACATCCAGTTTCGTACAACAAAACCCATTATCATTTACGAACAAATTAATCCGTTTACTCCTTATTATTTTTCGTAGTTATTATCCTTATTAAAGTTTGTTATTGGTAGCCAGTTCGATCAAAAACCAATAATACCGCTTTTATGTTCAGTATCCGAAGGAAAATTATGTATTTACTTTCGAACACAGCTTGTTAATACCAACCGTTCCTAACCACAGTTAGCTTGCTCACTATTTAGCAATATAATATATGGCATGCATATTTCATTTGTAGAGCGATTAACTAATCAGTTATGAATTACATTGCATTAAGTTAATTTGTCAGTAATATCTCGCTGTTATCAGGTAACTAATATTCTGTCCATTTCTTCTTTGACTTAGAATAATAACAGAGGAGAATCCAGATACGAAAGAGCAAAAGTATCGTTACTGCTGTCTGACAGTCAAATAACTTGTTCCAGTAGTACTTTTACTAATTTTGATTTTGCTTCAGTGCTAAGTACTGCTCTTATTTTCAAATAGAAGAGGTAGGAAATAAATTTCACCACATTTTCCTCATCTAAGTAAATTCCTCTTATGAACGGTTGACATTATGGTAAAAAACATTTCGGCATTGTAAACCACGCTTGGTTGTCATCTGTCTACGTCACTCACTTTGAAAACGGCTGCATGTGGCAAACAGTTCGACAGTTTCATTTCACTGTCACATGCCGCATAGTTGTATCATCTCTTCAGTATATAAAACTTCGGTAAAGTGGCGTAGTATAGCTCAAGTACAACGCTAGCTAGGACGTCTAACGGCCTTCAGGTCGAGATAATGCCCAGATACAATGCAAAAAATTACTCAGATAGCGGGCTGATCTGCGTGTATTATCTTCTTACACTTCAGTAACTGAGCCAATCAATGAGGTGCCGCACACGAGTTTTATGTGCAGTTTTTGCTGCTTCTAGTGGACTTTGATTTCTAATCTATAGAGCAGGATGGAGCTTTTCACGTGCGACGTATAATCACACTTCACAAAATTCTGACCCTTATAAAATTTAAAGAGAGATTCTATGAGATAAAGAAGAATCGTATTGACTGTTCTTTTTAATCATCGGCAGCAGAAAATTAGTTTTCTGACACTATAAATCGCCAAATCAGAAAACAAACATACTATTTTCAGTATTTAAATTTTGGCCAGTAATTTTACAGTGAGGGATATTACACATCACCTGTTTCAATTTTACGTTTCACAGGGAGTCCTGTATGCATTTCTGACAGAGAGTCCAACAACGTAGCGTTGAACGATGCAACTTAATATTTAAATTCAGCAAGTGTAATACTCGGTAATACTCGTTTAAAGATTGCAGGATGTAGATGAGAACTTCAGAAACAATGTAGGTTCCAGCAGCGATAGGCTATTATAACCAAATGCGACGGTATCTTACGTTAGTAGTTTAATGAGCTTCCACACTACTGCTCTAAAAGCGCTTCAGGCCACATAACACTTAGTTTCTTGTTACTGGGAGACATTTATCAAGTCTCAGCACTTTTGTGACAAAAATAGAAGTACAACTCGGGTAATTGTGTTCCACACAAACAGATAAAATTATTGAATGGAGTCAAAATGAAAGCATACAATAAAGAAAATATCTAGAATTACTGCCCTTGTGAAATATTTTCACACGTCAGAAGCAGCAGCATCGTGCGTTAATATGTTAGAAAGTAAAATTGACTAAAGCTAGATTTCACGCACAGTATTCGTATTTGCTACTACACAGTTAGATAATAAGATTCAAATAATAAAAATTATTGAATATTTTTGTTATTATTATTAACAAAAAAACTGATTTTATGCAAGGACATGTACGTATAGTAAGAGTACCCAGGGCAAACAAGAAACACTCGGGAAAAGAAATAATTCCCTCTTAAATAGCCTTTATGTTTTAATGACTAGTTTCTTATGTTTAGGAAAACTATATTGGCCCGCAACCGTATTGAGCTTTCCATTAATTTTCTTATTTTTAGCCACTGATTCATTACTCGACTGTATTAAGTGTGATACACAGACTGAATCAAAATAACTACGTTTGACAATCATAGCCACCGAAATATGTAAATTCCTTATGAGCAAACTTGTTACTTGCTTTTCGAACGTTGTTTCTGCACGAGGTAACTCGTTTGGGCAGTATCATGATAATAAAAATTTATTGAAAAGTGAAAATATAAATTCAAATAAATATGTTGTTCTGGCTCAATTAATTTTATGGATCTGAAACTAACGTAATTTCGCATAAAATAATGCACATAAATAATGCAGAATGAGTAAATGATTCAACAGCATTTCCTTTCAGAAAAACATTAAATGTAATGTACCTTCGTTAATTTACAAGTAAATTCTATTAACAGCCGTTGGCGTTTATATCTCGGACACAAATTTGTCTTCCTAATTAACTGTAAGCTCTTCATTGGTAATTTCCATTTTAATTGTACATTAAGAAAATGTTCCCATCCCATCCATCACCTATATATTTACATTGCGTTTTCAGTGTCTGTATCTTTCGACAGAGAGCCGGAAACTCCGCGACTTATCGTACAATCCCTAACGTAATAGAAGAGCCTAGGGAGTGATTCTAAAAGTCGAAGTCTGATGTTCATAATGTTTTGTGGAGTAAGACGTTAGTTATATTTGCCTCAACGCAGCTTTTCACTACGCAGAACATACGATAACGAACGAAGCAAAACATGGAGAACATGCCCACTGAGAAGGCTTCTGGAACATAGTAACGGGATTCCCACATTTTACTCTACACTACCACACAAACTACGGAAAGGCACTTTTCTTGTTTATCGACTTCAATTACGTCGTTCTACACAATGAGTAACGAGTGAGCCCTGTTTTAAAATGATAATTAAAATTTAATTTCGCAACTATTTTATATCAATCATTTTGTTAAAGTATTTTTGCGCGTCATTTGAGATTTCACCACAGAGTGAAAATCGCCAAAAATTGACAACCAGTTTTCAAGAGGTGCTTGAACTCATTGATATAGATATCTATTACGACGAAAGCTATGATCGTAGGGACAAACACAAAGCAATACAGTTGACTTTTGAGTACACAGTTCAGCTGCTGTATCGATGGCCTAATAGCAAATTTTTGAGAACGTTTACCATGGTCCTTCTCACGACAGTGCAATCTTAAAGCACGGTCGAAAAGTCGTCCGACCGTTCGAAGGCAAGCGCAGCAGCGCGCGGCCGACTTACCTGGGCGGCGAGCGTGCGGAGGGACGTCTTGCGCGAGGTCGCGGCGCAGCACAACTGACCAGCGTGAGCGCAGCGCAGTCCATTCAGTAGGAGCCCGCACCGGCCTGGACGCCTACGCGCAGCGCTTCTCCTCGCCGGCCTCCATTCACGGCTGGCGTTCCTCCCTCCAGGCTGGACTCACTGGACCAGACTTGTCCGAGCGGACAGGCGGAGAGTGGAGGCGCCCGTCTCAAACGACGCGCGGCAGACGAAGGTACGCAGGGCCCAATTATGTCTAACGTCTGGAATATTAACATTTAACGCTTTTAACAATACAAAGGTTTGATGAAATTCACAAAACATATTATTACTTATATTCGTTTAAATCACTGGATACGAACTGGACAAAATCCAGAAAATGACTGTCGAACTACGTATCATATAAAAGTGATGCTTCCATCACCCGTCAGTAGACGCTTTCTGTGACCTAATGAATGTTGTCACTGGAACGGGCGTTATGTCATAAGTTTTAGTCTTGCCTCCTCCCTTACATTGTGTTGAAACTTTGACTTGTTTTTTTACAGTTCAGTAGCCATAGGATGAATTTCACGTCGGTTTTCCTTGGAGTGCTCTGAATCACTCAAGTCATTTGGCAGTACGATTGCTATTAACAGGACGTGGCCATTTTCCTGCCACAATCTTGAGTTCCGGTTGTAATGATATCGTCATCGAGGGAAGATGGATGTCAAACGCTTCCTTCCTTTGCTCTTGTTACAAACGTAGAATAGGCGAAATGTAATACACTGACAGTAAAAGCCAAGCAAAATCGGGAAGACTCTTGCCATCAAAGTGATATCGTTGCCTAATAATTTGGTCATCAAAATAAAGAAACAAACTTAAGGTGATGTGAAATAATAAACTGATCTGTGTTCGTTATGAAGTATAATTTTCAAACAATACAACAAAAGCTTGGCAAAATACATCGAAATTTTAAAGAATGCACTTTCTATGCACAGCTGTAACTTCCGCATTTAGTTTTGTTTTTAGATCTTCTGTCAATATGAGAAACATTACGCTTGGAAATGTGACACTGCATCATTAGAACACGGTTACTTTTCCACGGAAGAAATTTCGAATACTTTTGCTATGTTTTAAACCATAATTTTATTAAGAGCTGAATATGATGAATTCAAGTTTGAAATCAGTAGTTCAGTATTAATTATACTACTCATGACTGTGTTGCTGGTGGAAGAACATTTTTTGTAGTTAGAATATTAAAACTATCTGTATTTTGACTTTGGCACATTCTTATTAGGGTTTTCCCTCTTTTTTTATATGCTTTTCAATTTTCTAAATGCAAATCTGCCGTGTCAAAGAAAGAGCCCAAACATCTGTATCTAATATGGATTTTTACGACGGCAAAAATCATTCTCATTTTTCACTCTATTTTCTCTCTGCTAAGAAAGTACAGAATTACGATGTAAGTGAGTCGATAGCGGCATTCAGAAGTTAAAGTGATTATATAGTAAAAACATTTTATCACTGCTTGTTGTGCAAATTAACGTCTTTGTCCAGCTAAAATTACCTTTGTCACCTCTTTCCTACATTCCTGGCAAAGTACAGCGGATGAAAGATGCGTATACAGAATGATGATGATGATGATGATGATGATGATGATGATGATGATGATGTTGATGATGGTGATGATAATAATAATAACTCGATCGGTAATACGTCTACAGCAGTCCATCCTTAATTACCATAAAATTAAATTATCACGGATCCTATTACATAGCTATTAGAGATAATATAGGCGATAACAATAGGCTCAGCGAAGGAGATCCCTCTAGCTAGTGCCCATCATTATCATGTGTCATCCGAGGCCCTTTCACAAATCAATCCAAATAATCCGTAAATATGTGCTTTATTACTGTATAGGAAAAAACTGACCATTCAAACGACTAAGTACGATGCTCAGTATGCAAGTTATCGATAAGAGCACCAGTGTGACAGGCAACTTTACAGAAAAATTAAAATGCTTTCCGACAGAAGAAAAACCGTTCATACACCTAGCGTTATTTTAACTGCGTATTTTTTACAACTTGATGAATTTAATCTTATAGCGTGGATGATAACAGTATTTCAAGTCTGCGTGTATGCGGAATGTCAACCGTTTCTGATTGCAAACTGTAGACACAGTTCAGAAAACTGAATGTTCTCACAGGAGAAATGAGATTTCGTCCATCGTAGATGAAAACTGGATTTATGAAGCGCATTACATCATACAATTTCGCATATGATTTTTAATAGTTTTTTGATATGTTAACATTTGTTCTTATCTGTTCTTCATTAACTGCAATAATAAAAATAAACGACGAGAACCATTTATCTATTCCTGACAGCACATTTACTGTGTTAAGTGCGAATGAGAGTTATATACTCTTCCGAAACTAATATATGCAGTAGTACAAAGAGAATTTTTCTAACCCTAGTATGTTAACGACGAATCTCTTCTTAAACCTTCCTTCACTTTGCATACTTCACTCTTAATTCCCTTTGGGATCCAGATAGTTTTAGGAACCTTATATTGCTGGTTTTAAGATATTGACGAGTCGCTGGTTTTTCCTATTTCAAGCAAACTATCTTCCGTACGCGGACACTTGGACACAGTTTCCAGTGTGATCGACTACCAATAGGTATTAGTAAGTTTCTCAGTTATTTAATCCCATTGTTATCAATGATGACTAAATGTTAGGAGCTCTTACCTCTGCTATGAATCATCAGTGGTATAACATGAAACGATACATTCCTCAGTTTTTTTGACTTCGTTAAACACCAGAAATCAAGACTTTTCAAGTGCAAGATTTTCTTTCCTCGGGGAGGCACTACATACTAAATCACCACAAAGAGTTCTGATCATAGTCCATTTGTGACACAAATAATCACACAGATTCAACTTTACGCAGGGTACCAGGTTAATAAAATAAATGAATTTGAACAGTTTTCTTTACTCTCGTTTTCTCTACACTCGTTTGTGCAAGGGAAGAACCACCCTGCACAACGCCAAAATAAAGTTGTAGAGGAAATGCCATACAAAATTTAGTCTTCTACAGCTTCATCTGTACTAATCAAAACACAGTAATGAGTGTAATGAGTATATCGTAGCTTGTAAACAGTGACAGTGAAAGTTTAAAGTAGTGATGTCTTTCACCGCAAAAATAATAGGGAAACCAGAAAGTGAAACATACTGCATTCACAGAAACAGACAGACAAACAAACAAACACACAACACAACACACACACACACACACACACACACACACACAATTAATTAATGTTAAATGTAACATTCCTAGTCGGAAATTTTCGATGTAAATAACTTTCCTACGTTAAGTTTTATGTGGTTGCAGATGACAAATTGTGAAAGAAAAACAATTGTAACGCAAAACATAAAAACATCACAAAAACCTCAGCATGTGGTAACAGCGTATGTACAAAAAAATTTCGGTTTTCGCATTTGTGAACACTTTCTTAAAAACTAGAATTTCTATATGTGCAAGTAACGAAGAGTTTGTTTAATAGAAAGAAACTAAATATCCATTCATGACGCTGTAACGTCAGTGAAATATATCTGGATAAAATAGAAAGGCAGATCCCATCCAAAAACGTTGTTGTTTGTCAGCAAACATAGACACAATGACTTCAACCTGAAGATGAAATAAAAGGATGGTTGCGCTCTTCAGAACTGTTGTTGCTCTTGTTGTCATTTTTGTCAGCGTCATCGTGTTCAGTCCAAAAGACTTGTTTGATGCAGCTCTCCACGCTACTCCATCTTGTGCCACATTCTTCATCTTTGAGTAACTACTGCAGCCTGTTTCCATTTGAAACTGCTTACTGCATTCATCCATTGGTGTCCCTCTATTACTATCCCTAACACTCCCCTCCAGTGCATAACTGCCTACTTCTTCATCTCTCAAGATGTTTCCTATCAACGGATTTCTTTTTCTCGTCAAGTTATGCCATAAATTTCTTTTTTCCCTGGTTAGATTCAGTACTCCATCATTCTTCAGTAGCACCATATATCAAAAGCATCTATTCTATTCTTGTCAAAACTCCCGTACATGGCTACACTCCAGAAAAATACATTCAAAAAATATTACCTAACACTTAAAATCTATATCATATGCTAACAAATTTCTTTTACAGAAATGACTACATTCCAGATAAATACCATTAGAAAATACTTCCTAACACTTCATATTAGACGCTAACAAATTCCTCTTTTTCAAAACTGCCTTTGGTGCTATAGCCAGTCTGCATTTTATATACTGTTTACTTTGGCCGTCGTCAGTCATTTGCTGCCCAAATACAAAAAGTCATATACTTCTTCCATCGTCTCATCTCTTAAATCTAATTTCTTCAGCATCACCTGATTTAATTCGATTACATTCCATTACCCTTGTTTTACTTTTGTTGATATTCATCCAACAACCTCTTTTTCAAGACATTATCCATTTCATTCAAACTCTCTTCTAACTCTTTTTCAATGTGATTGAATAACGGTGGAGAGAGTCTACAACCCCGTCTCACCTATTTTTCAACTACTGCATCCCTTCCATGTCATTCTTCTCTCATAACTACCGTATGGTTTCTGTACAAGTTGTAAACACCTTCTGTGCTCTGTATTTTATCCCTACCACCTTCAGAATTTCAAGTAGTGTTCGGTCTTCATTTCAATCACTGTCTACTAATTCCCGTCGTGGCTGGAATGTAAGGTTGAAATTTACATTTGTGTTCTGGTGGATATGTTTTGATTCTTGTGCTCGCAAAAACAGAATTATAGTACAACGCCAGTTGAATCAATCGCAGAGCATGGCCTACTGATAATGTGGTTCCCAACAACAACAACAACAACAACAACAACTTACACTGAAAGACACAGAGAATGACCGAAACTGAAGTAGTAATCTGCCATGCTAGGAAGCGGAAAATATTGCTCTTTAGTTATCTGCGAACATTATTTTCCATTGAAAAATATTCCATGTTATGTGAAATTATACTAAAGAAAACAATAATTACAATGATAATAGTCTTGCTCTTGACATGTTCTACCATTCCATTCATGTACGAAGTAATTTCCTTTGTGTAAGCCAGCTGCAGCGCTCTAATACGTATACACTCGCACAATTCGTGGAGATTGTGTTTAATAACAGTAAATACACACATAAATATGGTATTCACTAATAACACAAACTTACAATCTCTACAGGTTCTTTAGAAACCTTACGTGCAGAACAACCCAAATAAAACAATTCTGGTAAATGGTTGCACATTTATTTTTAACGTGGTTTGTAAGATAGCAGATAAAGCATACTATCGTCATGGCAGTCAACACGTGTGGAAAACAGTTATTTCCTTGCGATTTGGTCTGGAAACAGCAAATGCTTAATGCTTTAATAATAAGCACGATAACTTCGACGACAAAATGACGAAAATCGTCATCATGGGACGGTCGCCTTTTACGTTTTTACAGGCGACTGCTGGACGACGTTATTAATGTTTTCAAAATTGTCATTTGTTATTGTTAAATCAATGGCAGTTTAGAAATTGGCGAAGAAATTTGCTTAAGCTGAGCGTTTAAGGGAACAATGTCACATGGCAGCGAACTGAAGTAGCTGCGATACTGGGGAGCGGGGAAAAAATCCAGTTGATGTTCATCTGCTTTATCACCTAATGGCTTCTCTTTGTTCTTTTATACGAACAAATAATGCGTGGAAACTTATTGTCATCACCTCAAGAAACTGCAGAATCCTTGCAAAGCCGTGTTTTTCAGAACTCTAGACCAGAGTGGGAAAAAAAATGTTACCAGAATTGTTCCGAACACACAAAAAAATATATAGTGTAGAAACGAATATTGGAAGAAACAGAGAACGAACTTTACAAAGAAAAATTTTTCGTTATTTGGTTTCGTAAAAACGTAAAAAAAGAAGTGATCCTCATAGCGAGCATTCGAGAAAGCTGTGAAGCCTGAGCAGGAAACTTGGAGATCTTCATTTTGCCCACCCACAATAGAATCGAATGTAAGGCTGATTAAGGCGTTGACAAAATCCTGAAAATACTGTACACGTTAAACTATGAACAAACGTAGCGAAGTGGGAAACAAAAAAGGAATGTGCTGGAAGATTTCCTTATCGACGTCAACAGTATGACGCCAGCCGTTTATGTGCGTCGAAGGCTAGTGTGTACTACATTAATACGACGACCTGTGGCGAGCCTAATGACCTTGCCCTCCCACACACCAGCAGGCCAGGTAGAAACTGGTTAGCGATACCATCGTCGCGCGCGGTCAGCAGCAAACTCAAACAAATTATCTTCCGTGGCGCAGCTGTTTCAAGACAATAACGTTAAGTGTAGACATTTCTAGCCAGATACATTCCATATAATTGGTGGCAAAAATGTCAATGTATTCACTGTGCTAGAGAAGAATCTACAGGGTGACGATTATTGAACTATATGAAATAAAATCGTTTTAACTTTTGAACGTGTTGCGTTAGGGCGTTCAAACTGCACGGTTGGCCGCAGGGCGTGATTGGAGTGTTGATATGAATATCGCTTCGATTAGCGACGAAGCCCACTTCCATTCGGATGGGTTCGTTAGTAAGCAAAATTGGAGCATTTGGATGACTGAGAATCCTTATTTTGCGATCGAGAATTCTACTCACCCTCAACAGGTGACTGTGTCCAGTGACGTAAGAATCAGTGCGGTATTCCTTGATGGCCCGGAGACTACCGAACTGCACGTGGAGGTTTTGGAAGATGTTTTCATCCCCATTATTCAAAGTGACCCTGATTTCGACAAGATGTGGTTGATGCAAAACGGAGCTCGATCCCATCGAAGCAGGAGAGTGTTTGATGTCCCGGAGGAGCACTTTGGCGACCGCATTCTAGCTCTGGGGTACCTAGAGGCCACTGGCAATTTGCCGCCATAGTCTCCGTATCTGAACACATACGACTCCTTTTTGTGGGGCTATAATAAAGACAAGGTGTACAGCAATAACTTCAAAACCATTGGTGATCTGAAAGCAGTCATTCAAGATATTATCGACAGCATCGATGTTCTGACACTTCAGATGGTCATGCAGAATTTCGCTATTCGTTTGAGCCACATTATTGCCAATGAGGGCAGGCATATCGAAAATGTCATAACCTAAATCCGAATATGTATAGTGACGTTTACATATTGAATAAAGTGTATGCACGCCGTAGTTTGTAACTAATTTATGTTTTTTTCATATAGTTCAATAATTGTCACCACGTATCATGTGAAAGTGTTTCATATTCCGTTTTTTCTTTGACTGCCTCGAACAACGAACAGCACAACTCATTTCGTTACCTTATTTGTGGCGGGAAAAAGAAAAAAACCGTTTTAACCAATTAGAACTGCGGGACAACGAGAGCAGTCCCTCTTTAATGCTTTGCAGCTACCTGAGTCTTCTCATTATTACTTCTTCTCTATCTCCTAGTCCGGATAGCTTGGTCGAAAGGAGGTTAACGTAGCGGTGCGGCACACATTTTTAAAGTGTCGGGAAATGCGCACATTCCTCAGAAGAAAGAAAGATCACCTCTCGTGGTACTTATAATGATTTATGCCAGTCAAATGTTCCATTTATTATGTCATTACAATATAGTCTATGCAACAGATTATGGAAATCCACAACACACATAGCAAACAGGAAGTTGTGCTGACTGATTTAATCCTTTGTCTCTGTGTGCAATGCAGTGAAGGCAGTGTTACTAATACTGTCAAAGTTTGTCTTATATTCTTTTATTATGTGAAACTTAGTGACTTAACTGTGTTTAGTTCCGATGTAACTATCAACTGCATGGAGAAATCTTTTTGTGTCACTTATGTTGCTTTATCAATTATGTTCTTTCTTTATGTGTACTTTAATTATGTGTAGTACTAATTGTATGTAAGTGTGTTTCTTAACTTGTCAATTATACTTTATAAAACCTCTTGTACATTACTAATGACAACGTTGATTGTATTGCTTAAAGATGGATGAATAAACACACATAAAATAAATAACATTTATCTCATCTGTTTGGAGCTTGGGCGATCACTGTAGTCCAGGAATAGTGGCTTTACTAATTATACGATTGTGAGTTCTAGAGTCAGAGCAATCGAATAGTTAAATTTTGAACAACCATCATCAGTCATGATGGCTCAGGACTTCCTTCATAAGGAGTCACCCTTATTCTGGCTATGGCCTCTTAAAAGTGAAAGGAACAGCAGATAGAAGTTCAAGTGAACTATCTTTCTTTTGCAATGTAAGACGTTCCAGAAAGCTGAAGGATCAGCTAAAATCAACAGAACGAGAGCAAAAGGGAATGAAAACCACTGGATTAAGGACGCATAAACCATCCCGATTTATGTTTTCCGTGGTTTCCGTAAATTATTTCAGACTTATGCTAGGATAGTTCCCAGTATAAGTCCGACTAAATGTCCCAACCTTGTCATTCTGTAATCGTCTGTATATGCGAATTACTTTATTTTTGCTGTTCTTAAAATGTAAACCAAAACATGTCGAACATCTTTGTAAAAGAGATCTGCGGATAAATAAAATTACTACTACTACTACTACTACTACTACTACTGCTACTACTACTACAACTATCCCCAGCAAATGCAGTCTGTTATTAAAGTGTCATGATGATCTTCTCTTTGGAAAAAGATTCCCGATCAGTGCCTCATACGGATTTCCGGGAGGGAACTGTCTAGAGGTAGGTAACTGTAAGAAAAAATTGAAAAAAAAAATGACAAACATTCTACGAATAAGAGTGTGGAATACCAGAAGTTTGAATGTGGTAGGAAAGATTGAAAAAGTCTGCAAAGATCTAGCTACAGCAGAAATCAGTGAAATAAAATAGAAAGAAGATAAGGATTTCTGATCAGTCGAATACACGTTAATATCAGTACCAGCAGAAAATTGTACAAAAGAGAGGGATACGTTAAGAATAAGAAGGGAGAGCGAAGAATGAGTAAATGTGAACTGTTTAGCGATATGATTATTCTCATCAGAACCGACAGAAAAACATTAACAGCAACTACGGTCAAAGTATCATGCCTTGAACAAAAGTAGATGACCAAGGGACAGAGACAGTATGTAAGGGCAACCAGTGGGTGCCTCAGTGTGTAAAGAGACATAAAAAATTAATAATCACGGGGAATGGAAGACTGTAATAGGAGAAGAAATAGAACACAAAGTTGCGGGAGTATACGACCTCGGTAGTAGGAGAGAAAGGGGTGAAAGACTCCTTGAATTCTGCGATAAATGTCGGTTTATAATAGCAGATACACTTTCCAAGAATTACAAGAGGCGGGGTATTTCGAAGACGCAGAGCACCCACCATTAGACTAACAATTTGCAAGTTTTTGGAAGAATTGCAATCAAACAAGGCAGAAGGGATGGAGGACATTCCTTCAAATTCCTAAAACTATGGGAGAAGTGAAAACTAAGCGAGTATACAAATCAGTGTTTGGAATCTATGAGACAGAAGACAAGAGCAGATAAATGTGAGAACAATCGCACAGTCAGCTTAAAATCTCAATGCACACAAGTTGCTGACAAGAAATATATAACTTACCGAAGAATGGAAATGAAAAATTAGGGTCTTTACTGAAGGTAAAGAAACTAGAAAAGGAGTTATGATGTTATATCTGGTAATGGAAGTAGCACTTAGGAAAAATCAAGAAAGGTTCACAGGATTTGTAGACCCAGAAAAAGCACTTGACAATGTAAAATGGTGCAAGATGTTCGTAATTCTGAAGGAAGTGCTCGGATTACAAAGGGTGTATGAGACTAGGATGCACTATTTCGACCCTGCCGTTCAATCAATACACTGAAGAAGCAATGACAGAAATAAAAGAAAGGTTCAGAATAGGATTTAAAATTCAGAGTGAAAGGATACCACGGATAAAATACGCTGATGACATGGAAAGTGAGGAATAATTAAATAACCTGTTGAATGGAATCAACAGTCTACTGAACACAGAAATGGACTAAGAGTAACGGAGAAATGAATAAGTTATCAAGAGCAGCAGAAATGAGATTAGTGATAAACTTGACATCAAATGTTGTGGGCCATCTAGTAGACGAAATGAAAGAATTTTGCTACGTTGGATGCAAAATAACACATGACATACAAAGCAAGGACATAAAAAGCAGGGTAGGTGAGACAAAGAGGGCATGCATCTGGCTACAGCCCACTTCACACAGGACGGCGCTTCTACGCATAGGGGCGGAGCGATAGGGAGGCGTGGAGGGGATGAGGTTCGCGCATGCGTGGCGGCAGAGAGAGGGAAAACGGAAGTCCGTGTTCCCGAACTGTGTTGCTGTGGACAACAATCATGTTTGTTTCCCTTCGGTACATCGTATTATACGTACAAATCTATGAGGGAATAATGTTTTTTACAACCGATTTCGATCATTCGTCTGCATGAGAGAAATCTTACTTGTGAGTCTTGAGGTTGTGTCCACTGATCTACAGCAACTGTCTGTGATGTTGGAAGACGACAACAGCTAATACAGCCTTGTGAAGAAGTCAAGAACAATTTTTCTCAAAATGATGATTGTCTAACGACAAGATCATCGAAAATAGTTGCAATAATTGCCATTCATTGAGACTTGGACCGCATTATAAGTAAAAATGCAATATATAACAAAATAGCTTCAAATTTAAACCGAAATCATTAAATTCGTTTGAAAATTGCTTCTGCTCCGTATAATTTTGTAAATGTGAATACTTCGCATATGTGGGTGTGTTTCACAGCTGTTGAATGTAAATCACTATGTGTAAAAAAGAATTACTGGTAGTAAACGCTAGTGAGAAGCACTATCGTAAAAAAAACTTTTAGTATGTTATCACATTTTTTGGTGTCAACAGGCATTATGAGTTTAAACTAACTCGTTTGACATTACAGTGGGAGAACACATTTTCAGTCCATTGAACAAGCAAACAACGGAACATCTGTGAGTAACTCGACGGAATGCTGACCGATAACGTCGAAAACCACCGATATCTCGACAAGTAACCCTCCCTTTCATTTTAAGGCATTTTCCAATTCGTGCCATGATAACGACGGGGGTTAACGTGTCCAAATACTGGATTTTTTGACGAAGTTATCCAGACGCATTCTCGCTAGTAATACAACAGGCTGGGAAAAGCTAAACTTCTCCTTGACAATGGTTAAATGGCTCTAAGCACTATGGGTTTTAACATCCCAGTCCCCTAGACTTAGAATTACTTAAACCTAACTAACCTAAGGACATCACACACTTCCATGCCCGAGGCAGGATTCGAACCTGCGACCGTAGCAGCAGCGTGGTTCCGGACAGAAGCGCCTAGAACCGCTCGGCCGCACGGCCGGCCTTTGGCAATATGTTGAACATTATAGTCTGAATACTTCACAGGCTACATATTGCAAATCAGTAAAAGCTAGGAAAATCTCACGTACAGTGTATGCAATTGACATGTTGACAAAAATGTTTTTAATCCACGAGTCTTTAAATCCAAGAAAGATTATTACTTTACTTTATTTCAAGGTCTACTCTGTAATACCATCTGCTATCTGATACCATGGCCAAACTATCTGATTGTAAATACAGAATGATACGTTCAAGGCTTTTATCCATCTTCACCTCCCTATGAAAGTCTTACTTTTGAAACTTTTCAGCATGACACACATAGTGTGCCCACGCTGAATGGGGATGCTGTCTATAGCTTCATGCACACGCCTTTCAATGTCGGTTATCTTGAATGTTTTGTTTTTCTCCTCACATAGCTCGTAACCTGTGCACAAATTAATTCTATCGGATTATGCTGGTAGTAATATGTGGGTAAATGCAAAACTGTATGACCACATTCACATGCAAGAAAGTCAAATTTGTACTATCTTACGCGTCTTTCAGAAATTAATGAAATGCAGAAGTTCAGCACCAGTCTGGCCCATATTGTCCAGAATATTTTTATTTTTCAGCCAGAGTACAATATCCCCTTTCCTGGTGCTCGTACCTGGTCATTTCTCTCTAACAGCTGAATGATAACTGGCACGATAATTACAACGACCGACTTCGAAGCTAGGCATGACAAGAATTGTTGGTTTGTTGATTTGGGGGAGGGGATCTAACCGCGAGGTCACTGGCCTCATCGCGTTAGTGGAGGATGGGGGAGGAAGTCGGCCATGCTCTTTCAAAGGAACCATCCTGGCATTTGCCTGAAGCGATTTAGAGGAATCACGGAAAACCTAAATCAGGATGGCTGGCTGGATATGTGTTTGAACCGTCATTCTGCCCAATGCGAGTCCAGTGTGCTAACCACTGTGCCACCTCGCTCGGTGCAAGAATTGTTCAGTGAATCACTTCTTAATTTCCGAATGGTAGTCACTACTGTTTTTCTTACAGATAAACACAAGTTTCCTCTCAGGAACCAAATCAGAAGAAGACACAGCTTACAGAATAAGTATCCGAGAACCTTTTCCTTGCGGAATTCTAAAACTGCCAGTACCATCACTCATTTTCCATCAGGTCCATCATGGAATAATTCTGATTCACCCATGTTTCATCGAGGTAATACACTGTTGAACTACCTCCTTCTCTTGTATCGTACACCTTTATAACAGACTCGCTTCGTGCTGCTTCTATGTCACTTCTTTCAATTAAAAGCTCTCTTCTTAATATGTTTAAAACCAATGTATTTTAAAATTCTTTACGTTGACGAAGCGCTACCTTTGAAGCCAATTTCCTCAGGCGTAATTTCAAGTTTTTGGATGTTGGGTATTACCTTCTTTTATACATTTCAGACACGGAGCACTTTGAAATATCGTTGTCAAAACCATTTATTTGTGTTACAAGTTTCTTGCGATTTCGATTACTTACAGGCGACACGAAAACAAATTTTCCTGAGATTTCTAAAGCTTCGACACTTTTGTTTACTATTCTCTGTACAGTTCTCTTGCCGACACGTCTCGAGTCTTAAAAATGTCAATAATGGAAGTATCGCTTTCAGTTTCACATTTGAAAAAGTTAATCATGCGGGACATAAACCTCATTGACTGCTTGTGAAACATCTGCATCTACATGATTACTCTGCAATTCACAAATAAGTGCCTGGCAGAGGGTTCACAGAACCACCTTCAAGCTATTTCTCTACCGTTCCCCTTTCTAACAGCACGCAGGAAAAACGAACGCTTTTATCTTTCCATGTGAGCTCTAATTACTCTTATTTTATTATGATGAACATTCATCCCTATGTATGTGGGCGTCAACAAAGTATTTTCACACTCCGAGCAGAAAGTTGGCGTCTGAAATTTCATGAGAAAATCCTGCCACAACGAAAAACGCCTTTGTTTTGATGATTGCCACCCCAATTCGCGTATCATATCTGTGGTAGTCTCTCTTCTATTTCGCGAAAAAACAAAACGAGCTGCCCTTCTTTGAACTTTTTCGCTCAATTCCATCTGATGTGGATCCCACACCTGACAGCAATACTTCAGAAGGGGGCAGAAAAGCATATTGTAAGTAGTCTCTTTAATAGATATGTTGCATGTTTTAAGTGTTCTACCAATAAATCGCAGCCTTTAGTCTGCTTTGCCCTCAACGTTATCCATGTGATAGTTGCATCTTAAGTTATTCGTAATTGTAATCCCGAAGTATTTAGATGAATTTACAGCCTTTAGAATCGTGTACTTTATCCTGTGAACCGAATTTAGCGGATTCCGCTTAGTACTCATGAGGATAACTCCAGACTTTTCGTTGTTTACAGTCAACTGCCACTTTTCTCACCATACAGATACCTTGTCAAAGTAGTTTTCTAATTTGTTTTAATCTCTGATGACTTTACAAGACGATAAATCATAGCATCATCTGCAAACAGTCTGAGAGGGCTGCTCAGATTGTGTCCTAAATCGTTTATTACATCAGGAGCTAACAAACGCCAGATATCACCTCCATCACTTCTGTTTTATCCGACGATTTTACATCAATTACTACATGCAGTGATCTTTCCGACAGGAAACCACGAAACTAGTCGCACGACTAAGATGATACTCCATAGGCACGCAATTTAATTAAAGGTGCTTGTGAGGAACTTCACATTTATTGCCGTCACATGATATCATTTGGAAATCACACTGAAACGTTTACGGAAACACATTCGCAGTTATACTGCTACAAGAAAGTAACATCGACATCTGAGTGAATGAAACTGCATTGTAGCAAAATACGGCAACAGCATAGCTTCTGGGAGAGATATTTTCGCAGTCCAGTTTATAACTCGCGGCTAGCCGCTCGGAAAGAGAGTGAATCTTATTGGCTACTAGCAGTTAATGGTGGGTAATGCGCAGAAAGGCTGAAAATAAGACAGCCTTCCAATATGACTCCAGCTGTAATAGGACCTTACTAGTATCAAACATCGACCTTAACTCGTGAAATAAATTTCAGTGAATATATGTATGGAACACATCATTGTACAGATGTGAATGTGGACTGTGGGAAAAACAGAAAAGAAGAGAATCGAAGCATTTGAGATGTAGTGTTACAGAAAGATGTGAAAATTAATTGGACCGATAAGACAAAAAAGTAGGTTCTACGCAGAATCGGCGAGGGAGGGGATATGCAGAAAACACTGTCTATAAGAAGGGATATAGGACGATAAGACGTCTGTTAAGACATCAGAAAAGTACTTCTGCAGTTCTAGCACAGCCTGATGTTAGACATTAGACTGTAGTTCTGGTGCAGCGGTACTCATCAACCAGTCGAACGCGATCGACAGGTCGATCGCCATGGCTTAGTAAGTCGATCTTTCAAAATCTTTGTCCAGAATCTGCTTAAATGAGTCATTTTTGTAAAATACCTGTTTGTCAACAACGAGTGTTTCGCACGCTATCTGTAGGCGGTAAATCTGATGACATTGTCTCCGTCTCTTTAGTCTCCATCTGCATTTCGACACTTTTAATGCTGGCACCAAGCATCACTCTTTCTTCCTGCATGATGAAGTTATGTGTTTGTGAAAAACGAGTGCAACTAAACCCAGGAAAACGTGCCACTTGTATGCTGAGTGGGAAGAACACAACCGATTTTCGGATTTCCAAACAATGTTCTAGCTTTCATACTACAACCTTTTCAAAAAGTAAATGTGGAAGATGGTTCTAGTAAAGCGAGTATTCCCTACTCTTGTTGTGAGACTGAACTTGAAGTGGAAATAATCCGATTTCAAAATATTTTCTTAAAGTCAAAATACAGCGAAAATAACGTATGGAAATCAGTGAGTGTAAAAACCTACCCTAACGCTGTAAAAGTGGCATCGTATGTTTCACTGTCTTTTTGATCAGCTTATCTATGTGAGGCAGCGTTTTCATCAATGAACATAGTGAAATCTAAGTAAAGAAATCTGCATCGCCCTCATCTTTCAGACTGTGTAAGGTTAGCCCTAATAAATTATTCACCGATTAAAATACACTTGCCAATGATATGCAGAGCCAAGTATCTCACTAAACGTTTTCAACATTTATGATTGTGGAGCCTATATGTTAATGTTTACACACATGTAATATCTTCAAAATTAAGTAGTAAGTTAGTTGTACAACTTCTGATGGATAAATAATTACCCTTTATGTATTTGTGTAATTAAAATGGTTCACAATAATGATGGAAGCTGAAGAAATGAATTAAAATTTGTGTTGCAGCCAGGACTCGAACATGGGTCTCCTTGTTCACTAGGCAGAAATGCCGACCATTACATCACTGCAGCACTATTGTCAACACTGCTGCATGGACCAGTCGAGTGTCCTCCCCAACACAAACTTCAACTCATATCTTCAGCTTATTTTCTCCCTACATTGTATCTGCTGCTAGGGCTCTCCAGCATTGGAATAGCACTCCAGCACCGGATGTAATGGGGAAGTCCAGTGCGTCAGTGATCTTATAGATCTTAGAGTTTGTTCATTGTGGCTACAGGGTTTTTGTGTTTGAAACTTAGTGAATTTTTAAGTCAGTAGATCTCTAAATGGACTAAATTGCATGTAGCTGATCTCAAGCCTAAAAAAGCTGAACACCCCTGTTCCAGACAAAGCCTGTAATAGAAGACATGGAATGGCATACATTCAGCAAATAATTGAGAAAGTTGGGTATAAAAGCTATTCTGAGGTGAAGAGGTTGGCACAGGAGAAGAAGTTGTGGCTGGTTGTATCAAACTAGTCACAAGGAGGATGACCAGAACTTTTAACTAGATGCGTAGTTGATTCTGTGATGATCCAGGACGCAATCGCTAACGAATGTAGGTCAGCCCTGCACTACACAGACAAAGCGATTAATTGAGAAGCAGAGTATGTGTAGCTTGCTTATGGGAGTTTTTTAGGTTAAAAGAACTGCTCTGTTGGGTCGATGATGAACTGAGGACTGTAATCTGTGAAAGATGTAGAACAGTAGCATTATTCAAAGAGAACATTTGCTCTTGTGGATCATGGTTCATGTAGAGAACATTTTAACACTGCATTTGTTAACAAGAGAAACAACTATGATAAGATACCAGATTACCCTTGCTCTTTTTTTGCGGTCCTTAGTCTTCTGACATTTGATGTGCCCGGCACCACGATTTCCTATTCTGTACCAATCTCTCCAGTCACACTTATCAACAGTAATAAGTCCTACATTACAGTATGAACATAAAGCTGGCTGAAATCAGAAGGAAATAGCAGTGAAATCTAAATTTGTGATAGGAATATACATAGCAATGGTGGGCTGGATGACATTGGTGGTAGAGTATATTGTGACGAACTCGATATCTAGCGACATTCTTACAGAGTCTGAATCTAAATAACATGGATAAGAGTAAGCTTTGTGAGTGAGTAAAGCCAGATGCTGCCTCAAGAGTAATAAAAAGGTAGAATGCTTCAAATAAAAAGTATTGCTGGTAAAGTACCTGATCATGCTACTGGTATACTAAGAGATTTCAACTTGTTAGTTGTAGAATGGGAAAGGTGCCTGGAACAGGAATTGTTCTAAGATTATTCTCAAGGTTTTTTTATATATTTAAATTGTTTTTAGATTATTACCTCAAATATCTGGTTAGAAAAGCAATTCATATGGGCAACATCTTTATTCTGCTAGGATCAAACAAAACTGACATTTTCAAATCAATTAATGCTCGGAAGGGAACCACTGACCATAAGTCTGCTGCAGTAGCAATGACTACCGGTATATATGTTTGAAGGAACAAGATAAGTAGGAAAATAATTTTTTAGCAAGAATGACAGCAAACACACTGGAGAGTATTCAAGTAGTGAGCTTATCTCTGGGACGAAAATGTGTAAAAACAAGTAAAATTCAAAATGACTGCCCAGAATGCTTTAGGCACGCTTGTACCGTGCAAAAGTGTGAGGACTGGGAAAGATCAGCCGAAGCTTAATGGCCATGTTTCATAGTTGTTACAAAAGCAAAATGACAGATTTGAACGAAGTCACAAAATTCTTTGACAAACAAAAGTGGAACACCGCCAAAACAATCGTCAAGAAAACAACGCAAATGTTCAATGAATGGTAAGCACAATTTTGTACACTAATCTGTCGAAAAATCTTAAGAAGTTTTGGTCTTACGTAAATGAATAAAAAGATATAAACTATCTACACCATCGCTCAGTGGTATTTCTGACTCTGAAATGGAAATCGAAAGAAGAGGGCTGAAATACTGAATTTGGTATTCCGAAACTGTTCCTGCATAAGATCATAATATGGGTTCTCCTTTGAGTTATCACACGAAGAACAAAGTGACAGGTGTTAAAATAAATGACCACGTAATAAAAATTCAGATAAAATCAATCAACAAAGAAATCTGATATGATAAAAGAACCTGTACCAGTCTTTCTAGTAGTATGTGAAAGAACTTGTTTCACTTACAGCTGTAGTTTATGACAGGTGGCTGAAGTACTGTAACGAAGTGTTCCAAGTGATTGGTAAAAGCAGTTGACTGGCAGATGGGCATAAATATAGGCTCTTGACATCAAGCTGTAGTACAATTACACATGTTTTATGTTCACATATTACAACACTTTTAGAGACTGAAAAACCAGCTGAAAGAATGATGATCTTGTGGAGCTCAGCTTGGCCTGTGCATTCATAGGAACCAGAAGGCAGTTGGTAATGCCACACACATAGATTCCAAGGTCCTTGGCTTTCAGCAGACGTTCTATGAAGTTCCACAATGTCGCTTAGTGAACAAAATATGAGCTTACGAAATATCAAACAGTATTTGTGGTTGTGTTCAGGCCTTTCTTGCAGACAGAACTCAATATGTCTTTGGCGACATAGCAATTATACCTTGCCTCTGACTAACATAATAAACATCGCTGCCCTGTGCAGAAGAGTGCAGAATAATGCCTGTGACGGGTTGGTATTTGTCGAACCTCTAACCGGTACAGACCATCGATGTAATTCAGTCCAGCAAAATGAAGTATGGATTTATCTATCACACTCCGCATATCTTTTACAATGAATGCACTCCGGTGGTACCTTATTTTGTACACTGGTGCCCCGTCTACCACGCTGCATCGTGATTTTGTGCAAATCTGTAGCGCATGTTGGGTACTTGACAGTGCTGCCATTGTTCGCCGCATCGCCTCAGAGCGACAACGTCGACACCGAGGATATTTCCCAAACAGTGCCACAATGTGATATGAACATTCTGTGTGACAATTTACAAAGTAACCTTCGAAAGGAACTTAAGTGCAGTGATTTAAACAGAAACAATGCCGAGTGGAGTAAGGGATAATGGCGCCCTGTTTGTCCTGCAACTGTTACCTCGTGTGCTCCTAGTTTCTCCTCTGTTACAGTTCCCACGCCTACCCGCGGACTTCCGAACCTTTCCAGTGACTTTTCGAGCCACAATACTATACGGATGTTCCTAACGGCGTCTATACAACGCATCAACAATGGACTCTATCAAATAATCCTGACGTTATTTCGTCCATTGCTTGGATGTATGGACAGCAAATTACGATGGCCAACCCCACCACAGTGTCAGAGTCTCTTGTTGCAACTACACTCCTGGAAATGGAAAAAAGAACACATTGACACCGGTGTGTCAGACCCACCATACTTGCTCCGGACACTGCGAGAGGGCTGTACAAGCAATGATCACACGCACGGCACAGCGGACACACCAGGAACCGCAGTGTTGACCGTCGAATGGCGCTAGCTGCGCAGCATTTGTGCACCGCCGCCGTCAGTGTCAGCCAGTTTGCCGTGGCATACGGAGCTCCATCGCAGTCTTTAACACTGGTAGCATGCCGCGACAGCGTGGACGTGAACCGTATGTGCAGTTGACGGACTTTGAGCGAGGGCGTATAGTGGGCATGCGGGAGGCCGGGTGGACGTACCGCCGAATTGCTCAACACGTGGGGCGTGAGGTCTCCACAGTACATCGATGTTGTCGCCAGTGGTCGGCGGAAGGTGCACGTGCCCGTCGACCTGGGACCGGACCGCAGCGACGCACGGATGCACGCCAAGACCGTAGGATCCTACGCAGTGCCGTAGGGGACCGCACCGCCACTTCCCAGCAAATTAGGGACACTGTTGCTCCTGGGGTATCGGCGAGGACCATTCACAACCGTCTCCATGAAGCTGGGCTACGGTCCCGCACACCGTTTGGCCGTCTTCCGCTCACGCCCCAACATCGTGCAGCCCGCCTCCAGTGGTGTCACGACAGGCGTGAATGGAGGGACGAATGGAGACGTGTCGTCTTCAGCGATGAGAGTCGCTTCTGCCTTGGTGCCAATGATGGTCGTATGCGTGTTTGGCGCCGTGCAGGTGAGCGCCACAATCAGGACTGCATACGACCGAGGCACACAGGGCCAACACCCGGCATCATGGTGTGGGGAGCGATCTCCTACACCGGCCGTACACCACTGGTGATCGTCGAGGGGACACTGAATAGTGCACGGTACATCCAAACCGTCATTGAACCCATCGTTCTACCATTCCTAGACCGGCAAGGGAACTTGCTGTTCCAACATGACAATGCACGTCCGCATGTATCCCGTGCCACCCAACGTGCTCTAGAAGGTGTAAGTCAACTACCCTGGCCAGCAAGTTCTCCGGATCTGTCCCCCATTGAGCATGTTTGGGACTGGATGAAGCGTCGTCTCACGCGGTCTGCACGTCCAGCACGAACGCTGGTCCAACTGAGGCGCCAGGTGGAAATGGCATAGCAAGCCGTTCCACAGGACTACATCCAGCATCTCTACGATCGTCTCCATGGGAGAATAGCAGCCTGCATTGCTGCGAAAGGTGGATATACACTGTACTAGTGCCGACATTGTGCATGCTCTGTTGCCTGTGTCTATGTGCCTGTGGTTCTGTCAGTGTGATCATGTGATGTATCTGACCCCAGGAATGTGTCAATAAAGTTTCCCCTTCCTGGGACAATGAATTCACGGTGTTCTTATTTCAATTTCCAGGAGTGTATTTTCGCATCGTTTGTTCCTCTCAAAAGTGATCCCAATGCATTGGACAGAGATGTCACGCTCGTTCCAGCCTTGCCTCCTGCACCACCTACTGTGTTTAACCTAGCCACTGCGAACACCTCATGTCTCTCGACCCTCATGTGCATTCTGCGTAGAGTGCTAACAAGCTCCACAGGCCCGACCTTCTGCAGCATTTACCGCTTCAGGTTCCATCCATGTTGTACCAACCCATGTCTGACATCACATCTGCACCAGCCGCGCAGCCTGCTGTTGAACTCTTGTATGCCATTGGTGGAGGCAGGACACTTCCATTCAATCGACTGAGCTTTATACATCCCACACCTGCCACGTTGGTTTTTGAGCCACACAACACCGCGCTTCTGCAACCACCTCATCAATATGGCACATCACTCAGTGTTTATGCTCTGTACAATGCGATGTCCACGTGATCCACATCACATGCTTCAACGTTGCCTCCAGACAAGTACTTCCGAGATACGCAGCAACCTCATACTACATGCTCTGGCACTCCTGCACCGACCGCATTGGTCAGTGAGATGATCTGGCCAGTACCATGTGTACAACCCGTGCACCGTCTCCAGACCACCCAGCCTCATTTTAAACAGCCCTCATTCCTTACTAGCCTCCTGGCAGTATGGTTCGCTCTAAGCAAATGCTTGATGTCCGTCTGTGGGATAGTTGATGATGATGCAAGATTTATGATCTTACTGAGCCACCTAAGTGATGACATGGATCTAATCAGCGACCTATTCCTGGCAGCATCATACACAAGAAGTACGAGACAACTAAGGCTTTGCTGCTCCAGCGCCTCTCACGCTCCCCAGAAAAGTAACTACACATAGTCATGTGCAACAAAACCCTCAGAAACAACCTGCCACCCTCACTGGTGTGGGTGTTAAATCCTTCACCTCTGGAATCAGTATGTAAGGCCTAAAATTACATGATTGATGTTGGTGCCAGCAGGAATGGGAGGGTGGAGAGGCAACACTCTCCACCAGGATTTAGGATCACTGGCTCATGCCCAACTCTGTCAGGAGGCCTTGACTAGGTCTGTGTGGATGGTGGAAGTGGCAGCATGCCCACAGTGAGAGACTGCTCCAGTGTCACTGGGATGAGGGATGGTTGCAATGGAGACTGGTACTGCATCCAAACCATAATACTTTCACCCATCCATGGACAAGCGACAGCACAGAGGCAGAGGTTGTATCATGGCACATGTGATGACCTCACCCCATAGCAAAAATAATTACCAAAATCTGAACTGTGAAGTCACCCAAAATTCTAGTTGTAAAACCAAACTATTTGTTATATTTCTCAATAGATCACAATCCCACTTTATTTATGAACTGAAAAACCAAATGTTTACAAAAAACTGCTCTGACAATAACCTAAGTCAACAAAATTGAATATACTATACTCTCTGAAACTTCAAAAACATCAAATACAATATCTGACAGAATTTAGAAAAGGTGACAAAATTACATGAATGACATATAACACTGTTAATAATTACATGAACACTGGGGGGGAGTCACCATACATCTGCCCACTTTTGAGTATAACCACATCTCTCAATACTACAACTTGTAGCAATACAATATCAAAACTTTTATTACAGTGTAAACATTCTCACGTGTTTTCAGATTTGCGCCCGCAGCAGGAAATGCACCAATGGTGAAATAGCAGCTTTATGTCATTGGTTGGGTCTCAGGCAATTATAGCAGTCACCATAATTTACGTGTGCAGCTATATTTAGTGACAAAATACTCTTATTAGTCACTATCACATTTCTGCACTCATAACAGTACATAAAATCACCTAAAATAATACGGCTGCAATAATTCTGACATGCAAGGGGAAATAGTTCTAATGAGAGGAAGAAGTTTATATTTACTGGTGTTTCAACAATGACTAACATGCAACTATTAGTTCATTAATGGTACTTTTATTTTCAATAACAGAAAGCAAACATTAACAAGCAAAGAATTGATCTGAACAGAGTTCATAATTCTACTGCTTGTAATAGAGAAAGTAAGTTTTTAGATCAGGGGATAGCAGTTTGGCAGAATATCTTAACTTTTCATTACATACAAAGTGTTGTGTTGGGCAGCACGTCTCTGGCGGTTTACAATGTTGTGAGCAGGATACAGGCAGTTCTGCTAGTTAATCTTCTCCAGTGAAACGCGAACAAAGTTTCTGCACAGCTGTATCAGTAACCCAGTGGCGATTTACGAACCACAAGACTCTGGTATGTGACTGTTGTTGATATGTCCCTCTTGCATAGCGCATTACATGGACAGTGTTTGTTTATATGCTTTGTGCACCATCCATGATGCTTTCATCCATAACTACACAGTTAGTCACATTCATACAGCTGTAGCCACAAATACACAGTTCATAGAATTGTACTTTTATGTGATGCATTCCGTAAAAATGTTCACTCTGTTCTCGCAGTTCAAATTTTTGTACTGTCATTGAAAGTCAGATATACTGCACAGTTCATTAAAGTCTCCTTTTTCATGGCTTGATAGAATGCGAAAGACAATAGTTCCACCACATGAATATCGATGTCAGCATAGTTCATTCGCCTAAAAGAATTGTTTGTGCCAGTCGCAACAAAGCCTTGTTAGCAGCACTTTCACAGTCTGGTTTATTTGCTTCTAAACTTCACTGGTGATGGCATTACGTACCACAGTGGTAAAGCGAATTGACATTCTCTTAGTTCGGTATCACTGTCCATACAATTCTGGGTGCTTTTCTTAAAAACATAGTATCATTTTCCCGCACACACTTCACACACACACCGTCCACCATACCTTCTACTGCACATCCTCTGTTCAACACTCCATTTTGCTATCACTGTCCCCTGTCTGCAGATGTTATATCATTATCGCAAATTACATAAATCTTTGTAAATGTTCTTGACTGCATTTTTCACAATTAATAATATACCAAACAAGAAATTTAGAAACTTTTCCACAATTATCCGTTGGCAAATGATATAATCGCAATTACATCTTTACATTTAAAAACCACAGTACTATATTACATCATCATAATTACATATGCCAATAAGAACAACAGAAAAAAATAGAAAATGAAAGAAAATAATGGGAAAAAAATTTTATACGCATAATTCGCAATGCCTTCACACACAGGAGGCATGTATAGAAGCCATGAAGCTTTGCTGGTGGTGGCCCTGGTGTCCCATCCAGAGATCAGCATCAGAGGGAAGGGCAGGGGCACAAAATCCAACTCTGGTCACAGCTGAAGCTGGTTGTAGTGACAAGTTAGGCAAATGTGCACAATCACATCATCAAAAAGCTGATGGTCCCTGTGACCTATGATGACCCCTTGCATCCATCCCACACACTGACCGAACAAGTGTGCCTAGATACTGATGCTAAGCATGTAATCAGGCCATTACATGGGATGGGCATGCTGCATGAGATGTAGAAGGTCTAACACAGTCTGGTGCCTATGCCCATGAGGATTTCAGGGGTGGACCTCTATATTGTGTGGAAGCTGTACAATTCATTCTTGGTGGTCAATGACATTAAGGCCATTTCCATCCGAGTTTTAATGGGGTAAACAATCCATTCAGCATCTGCTTTGCAGACAGGGTGGAAAGGAGTGGTGGTCAGATGGTCAATGCCACTGTTACAGCAGGAGGCCTGGAACTGAGTCAACAAAAATCCAAGTCTGTTGTCCAACACCTGGGCAAGAGGTGCCCCTCAATGGTCAAGATTTTCTCAAGGGCATGGAAGGAGGCAGTGGATGGCATGTTCATGACAGACAAAAATTTGGAGACCAGCAATCACATAGCACCCTGAAACAGCTCCGCAAAATCAGCGTGGCTCCTCTTCCAATGGTGATCGGGATGGGGCTACAGTGAAAAACATTGACCTGAGGACACTTGATTGAGAGAGCAGAGAAGACAGAAACAGCAAGTGTACTGAATGTTGGCATCAATGCCTGGACAGTAAACATGGCACTTGGCTGATCCCTCCATGCACGTTATCCCCCAACATTATACATGAATGAGTTGAAGATGCAGGACTGGAGTGGGGGCATAATCATTACCTGGCAGCCAGAGTCCTTTTTGGCCAATGTTAATACATCCTATATGACATTGGGCTTGTAACACAGCACAAAAAAACTGTGAAAAACTGGGTTGGCCTGGCAGGTAACAGACAAAATCTTGCACAGGACTGGGTCGCAGGATGATCCCGAGGCAACCTTTTGTGCTGTCAGTGGGTATTTGTCCAAATTTGTTTACAACTGTTGATCCAGAGCTAAACAGACAGACTTCTATTGACTGAATTCCATCTCAGGGCCAAGAGAGGCTGTAAAGGCCATCTGTGTTGGCATGCTGGCCCATGGGATGAAAATGGATTTCATTATGGTACCCACTTACAAACAATGCCCAGAAATCCAGACACTGTGCCATCTTATCCCAGAGATTAGACTGATGCCCAAACAATAAAGTTACATGTTTGTAGTCAGCCAGCAGGTGAAATTTGCTGCCATACAAAGATACAGGGTGTCCCAGCTATCTTGTCCACCCAAAATATCTCTGGAATAATAACAGCTATTGGAAAACTACTTTCACCGATATCAATGTAGGGCTAGGGCCCATGAATGTACATATTTGGAAACATTCTAAAACGAAAGCATATGTGTTTTTTAACACAAGCTTATGTTTTTTTAAATGGACCTCCTATATTTTTTCTTCAACAATCCATAGCATGACAAAGCACATACACAATGGCGTTGATTGCATCGCAATATTCCCATTATATCCCGAGACATTAAGACGCGAAGTTAACGCTTGAAACACCCGACATGTGCTGCTAGCGCACGTCCTGAGGCTCAGGCGTGAACCCCATGCTGCCCGTAATCGCGATGTCATTGACATGCGTGACATCTACATCTACATCTACGTGACTACTCTGCAATTCACGTTTAAGTGCTTGGCAGAGGGTTCATCGAACCACAATCATACTATCTCCCTACCATTCCACTCCCGAACAGCGCGCAGGAAAAACGAACACCTAAACCTTTCTCTTCGAGCTCTGATTTCTCTTATTTTATTTTGATGACCATTCCTACCTATGTGGGTTGGGCTTAACAAAATATTTTCGCATTCAGAAGAGAAAGTTGGTGACTGAAATTTCGTAAATAGATCTCGCCGCGACGAAAAACGTCTTTGCTTTAATGACTTCCATCCCAACTCGCGTATCATATCTGCCACACTCTCTCCCCTATTACGTGATAATACAAAACGAGCTGCCCTTTTTTGCACCCTTTCGATGTCCTCCGTCAATCCAACCTGGTAAGGATCCCACACCGCGCAGCAATATTCTAACAGAAGACGAACGAGTGTAGTGTAAGCTGTCTCTTTAGTGGACTTGTTGCATCTTCTAAGTGTCCTGCCAATGAAACGCAACCTTTGGCTCGCCTTCCCCACAATATTATCTATGTGGCCTTTCCAACTGAAGTTGTTCGTAATTTTAACACCCATGTACTTAGTTGAATTGACAGCCTTGAGAATTGTACTATTTATCGAGTAATCGAATTCCAACGGATTTCTTTTGGAACTCACGTGGATCACCTCATACTTTTCGTTATTTACCGTCAACTGCCACCTGCCACACCATACAGCAATCTTTTCTAAATCGCTTTGCAACTGATACTGCTCTTCGGATGACCTTACTAGACGGTAAATTACAGAATCATCTGCGAACAACCCAAGAGAACTGCTCAGATTGTCACCCGGGTCATTTATATACGTAGATCAGGAACAGCAGAGGTCCCAGGACGCTTCCCTGGGGAACACCTGACATCACTTCAGTTATACTCGATGATTTGCCGTCTATTACTACGAATTGCGACCTTCCTGACAGGAAATCACGAATCCAGTCGCACAACTGAGACGATACCCCATAGGCCCGCAGCTTGATTAGAAGTCGCTTGTGAGGAACAGTGTCAAAAGCTTTCCGGAAATCTAGAAATACGGAATCAACTTGAGATCCCCCGTCGATAGCGGCCATTACTTCGTGCGAATAAAGAGCTAGCTGCGTTGCACAAGAACGATGTTTTCTGAAACCATGCTGATTACGTATCAATAGATCGTTCCTTTCGAGGTGATTCATAATGTTTGAATACAGTATATGCTCCAAAACCCTACTCAAACTGACGTCAATGATATAGGTCTGTAGTTCGATGGATTACTCCTACTACCCTTCTTAAACACTGGTGCGACCTGCGCAATTTTCCAATCTGTAGGTACAGATCTATCGGTGAGCGAGCGGTTGTATATGATTTCTAAGTAGGGAGCTATTGTATCAGCTTAATCTGAAAGGAGCCTAATCGGTATACAATCTGGACCTGACGACTTGCCCGTATCAAGCGATTTGAGTTGCTTCGCAACCCCTAAGGTATCTACTTCTAAGAAACTCATGCTAGCAGCTGTTCGTGTTTCAAGTTCCATTCGTCTTCCCTGGTGAAGGAATTTCGGAAAACTGCGTTCAATAACTCCGCTTTAGCGGCACAGCCGTCGGCAACAGTACCATCGGCACTGCGCAGCGAAGGTATTGACTGCGTCTTGCCGCTTGTGTACTTTACATACGACCAGAATTTCTTCGGATTTTCTACCAAATTTCGAGACAATGTTTCGTTGTGGAACCTATTAAAGGCATCTCGCATTGAAGTCCGTGCCAAATTTCGCGCGTCTGTAAATTTTAGTCAATCTTCGGGATTTCGCGTTCTTCTGAACTTTGCATGCTTTTTCCGTTGCCTCTGCAACAGCGTTCCGACCTGTTTTGTGTACCATGGGGGATCAGTTCCACCTCTTACCAATTTTTGAGGTATGAATCTCTAAATTGCTGTTGCTACTATATCTTTGAATTTGAGCCACATCTCGTCTACATTTGCATAGTCAGTTCGGAAGGAATGGAAATTGTCTCTTAGGAAGGCTTCTAGTGACACTTTATCCGCTTTTTTAAGTAAAATTATTTTGCGTTTGTTTCTGGTGGATATGGAAGAAACGGTATTCAGCCTAGCTACAACGACCTTGTGATCACTAATCCCTGTATCAGTCATGATGCTCTCTATTAGCTCTGGATTGTTTGTGGCTAAGAGGTCAAGTGTGTTTTCGCAACCATTTACAATTCGCGTGGGTTCGTGGACTAACTGCTCGAAATAATTTTCGGAGAAAGCATTTAGGACAATCTCGGAAGATGTTTTCTGCCTACCACCGGTTTTGAACAAGTATTTTTGCCAACATATCGAGGGAAGGTTGAAGTCCCCACCAACTATAAGCGTATAAGTGGGGTATTTAGTTGTTACGAGACTCAAATTTTCTCTGAACTGTTCAGCAACTATATCATCGGAGACTGGGGGTCGGTATAAGGAGCCACTTATTAACTTAGTTCGGCTGTTAAGTATAACCTCCACCCATACCAATTCGCACGGAGTATCTACTTCGACTTCACTACAAGATAAACCACTACTGACAGACACAAACACTCCACCACCAACTCTGCCTAATCTATCTTTCCTGAACACCGTCTGAGACTTCGTAAAAATTTCTGCAGAACTTATTTCAGGCTTTAGCCAGCTTTCTGTACCTATAACGATTTCAGCTTCTGTGCTTTCTATTAGCGCTTGAAGCTCAGGGACTTTCCCAGCACAACTACAACAATTTACAACTACAATACCGACTGTTCCTTGATCCAAGCACGTCCTGTATTTGCCATGCACCCTTTGAGATTGCAGCCCACCCCGTACTTTCCCGAGGCCTTCTAACCTAAAAAATCGCCCAGTCCACGCCACACAGCCTCCGCTACCCGTGTAGCCGCCAGCTGAGTGTAGTAACCTCCTGACCTATTCAGCGGAACCCGAAATCCCACCACCCTACGGCGCAAGTCAAGGAATCTGCAGCCAACACGGTCGCAAAACCGTCTGAGCCTCTGGTTCAGACCCTCCGCTCGGCTCTGCACCAAAGGTCCGCAGTCGGTTCTGTCAATGATGCTGCAGATGGTGAGCTCTGCCTTCATCTCGTAAGCAAGACCGGCAGCCTTCACCAAATCAGATAGCCGCTGGAATCCAGAGAGAATTTCCTCAGATCCAAAGCGACACACGTCATTAGTGCCGACATGTGCCACCACCTGCAGCTGGCTGCACCCTGTGCTCTTCATGGCATCCGGAAGGATCCTTTCCACATCAGGAATGACTCCACCCGGAATGCACACGGAGTGCACACTGGATTTCCTCCCATCCTTAGCCGCCATATCCCTAAGGGGCCCCATTATGCACCTAACATTGGATCTCCCAACTAACAATAAGCCCACCCTCTGCGATTGCCCGGACCTTGAAGGCTGAGAATCATCCTCTGAAACAGGGCAGGCAGTTGCATCTGGCTCAGCCAGAGATAGTGCCTGAAACCTGTTTGTCAGACGCACCGGGGAGGCTTTCTGATCAGCCTCTGGGGACGTCTTTCGCTGCCTGCCACGCCTTGGAACGATCTCCCAATCAACCAAAGGCGAGGGCTCAGCCCCACTGCGGGCAGCAACCGGGGCAACCACAGCGCCAGACCGATCTGGGGACAGACGGGACAAGGTTGACATCCCCGTGATACCCAAGTCCTGCTCCCCACAGTGGTGCCCATTGGCAACAGCCTCAAGCTGCGTGACCAGTCAGCACTGCTTGCAGCTGTGAGCGAAGGGATGCCAACTCAGCCCCCATCTGAACACAGCAATCACAGTCCCTGTCCATTCTAATCGATGTTGAACAACAGTTACTGAAACACGGGTCCGTGCCTAGATAACGCAAGGGAAACACGCAAAGAATGTAGGAACTAACCTGTAAAAATGCATAACGACTAACTTGGTATAGTATGTGATTTGAGTCTTTAATGTTATGTCAGTGATCTTGTTGACACTGTTGCACATAGGTATGACACCTTTGTAATTCACACACATAGACATTAAATTCTATTTTCAATTTGAAACTTCCACCACCAAAAACTATTCTGTCATTGGTCCACCAACCCCGCTTTTTTTTTTCAATGTTTATTTTTATTATATTATAGAGTTAAATATATATGTGACCCAAAAACACTTGTCTTCCTCCCAATGTGGTCCATAAGTATATTATGAGCGGCCCAGAAACAATCATCTTGTTCCCTAAGTGATCCAGGTAAGCTAAAAGACTGGACACCCCGGATCAAGAGGCAATTGCAGATACACATCCTTCAAATTTAACTTAAAAAAAGTAGTGGCTCCCAGCCAGTTTAGTCAACAATTCCTCTGGGCGAGGCAATGGGTACAGGTTAATGTTACCCTGTGAATTAATAGTGAAGTTAAAATCACCACAGATATGTAATGACTTGTTTGGTTTTTTAATGGCCACCATAGGCTCTGGCTACTGACTGGTCGAAACAAGAGAAATAATGCCTCACTCTTGTTACTGCATACTGAACTCCTTTCTGTGCCATGGACAGCTTTAACAATGGGCAATAAAATTCATTTTCCCTCTAGTGTTGTAGTTGTATACATCACTGTTCTCCTCAAATTGTGATGGATTAGATATGATGAACTTCATTAGCAAATATAATTATAGACTGTGATGGCATGCTTAAAATATCTACCTCCTTGAAGAAGTACCTGCATGATGTCACTGGGTGAACACCACATATTATCATCACTGCTGACCTTTGTGAAATCAGTACTTTCTAAGTGATCAGTTACCCAAGAAAAGTTTTCTGTACTGCATCGCTGAGTGGAAATTTATGTCAGGAAGTTGATACATTTGTTTCCAAGATTAGCACTTGTACAAAGAGCAAAACTAGATGAACTTAAATGTCTGAGAATCTCAAAAATATGCTTCCTCTAGTTCAAGTTTTCATCAGTATGTACACCCAAAAATTTGGAGCATTCTACCTTATTTGCTGACTTCTGCTCATGTGCTACATCAGTTGTTGATATGACTACACTTGTACAGAACTAAATGTAGAGCATTTTTTTGAAAATTTTGGGAGAGTCCAGTTTCAGAGAATCATTTGATAATTCTTTGTAAAATATCATTTACCATATTTATAATGCTTCCTCTTTAATAGGATTCATTATAACACTTGTATTGTCTGCAAACAGTACCAATTTAAGCAAGATCATTCGCATGTTGAAGGAACAGGAATGAACCCAAAATTGAACCCTGTGGCATTCGCCCCATTATTTTTACCCCCTGTCACTAAAATTTTCTACTTTTCTGATATTGTCTGAATTAATCAGTACATCTTTTTACATTCCATTTGTTAAGTATGAGTCAGACCTGGCGTGTGTAAAGCCATCAATTCCATTAAACTTGAGTTTTTCTAAGAGATTATCATGATATAAAAAAGCACTCTGTCATCAGGCCAAGAGTGGCCTACTGGGACCATCCGACCGCCATGTTATCCTCAGTGTAGGATGCGGATAGGAGGGGCGTGGGGTCAGCACACCGCTCTCCCGGTCATTATGATGGTATTCTTGACCGAAGCCGCTACTATTCGGTCGAGTAGCTCCTCAATTGGCATCACAAGGCTGAGTGCACCCCGAAAAATGGCATCAGCGCATGGCAGCCTGGATGGTCACCCATCCAAGCGCCAACCACACCCGACAGCGCTTAACTTCGGTGATCTCACGGGAACCAGTGTATCCACTGCGGCAAGGCCATTGCCATATTATCATGATATACACAGTCAAATACCTAGGACAAAAGATAACAACTGGTGAAATATTGTACTATTTGATGAGTAAATGTATAAGTAATATTCTCAGTCAGGCAACACTTCTGGAATCCAAACTGTAGTACACCAAGTAAATTGCTCCACTTAAGTGCGCAACTGCTATTGAGTCCATTAATTTTTTTTTAATATTTTGGAGAAAGATGTCACAAAGGTAATGGGACAGTAATTATTTAAATCTGTCTTGGAACCTTTCTTATGAAGTGGTTTAATAATTGCATATTTTAATCTGTCTGTAAAAATTCCCTGTACCTGAGATGCATTGCATACATCACTATTCAGAAAAGAAACTTTGAAATAAGGAAATTGTGTTCACAATACGCTAAGAACAACATACTGAATACAAGCTGCATCAAAATCTGCACACAAAACGAATGCATTTTAACTATGAAGGGAAAAAGTTTTGTTTGTGATTGAATCAGTGAAATAATTAACAAAAGACTTTTAAGAAGTAGAACAATCTGTCGGCTTCCTGTATGTCCTACTGACAACAGCGAGGAAAGTAAAATGAGCCAGAAAGAAGCATGAAAAGACAACAAAGCTGGTGACCCCAATTTAAACTAAAGTATGTGATGCTGTAAATATGACTCCCAAATACCATGTCATGAATACATCTGATGTAAAAATTTATGACCATAATGTGCAATCCCTGTCTAACAAGCTCAGTGGAATTAACATACCATTAACTGATGAAGTAATAGATATGTCAGTGTTACACATTTCTGAATGGTGGTTTAACCCAGAATTAATTCAGAATACAAAAATAAATAGATTCATTTTGTCTTCCTACTACTGCAGGAAAAACAGCAAACAGTTTGGGGTGATAATTTACATAAAGATAAATATAAATCTTACTACCCTACCTAACTTCCTGTTGTTGTGGTCTCCAGTCCGAAGACCAGTTTGATGCAGCTGTCCACGCTACTCTATCTTGTGAAAGTCTCTTCATGTCCAAATAACTGCTGCAAGTGTGCTTAATACAAAATTTCTGGGGGTCTGGCTACAGGACAATCTTAGATGGGAAACTCACATTGACAACATATTAAAGAAGCTAAGTACCATGTGTTATTTAATGAGAGTGCTAGAAAACTGCTGTCATAAGGACTGTCTAATGACAGTTTACTATTCTAATACACATTCAGTCCTAAAATATGGGATCACTTTCTGGGGTAACTCGCCATCCTGCCTAAAACTCTTCAGGATGCAAAAAAGAATAGTGAGAATCATGGCTGGAATAAAAAGGAACAAACCATGTAGACCATTATTTAAAAGGATGGGGATTCTTCCCCTTCCATGTATTTTCCTATTTCAAAGTGCAATGTTTATAAAGAAATACACAATAACAAATCCTAGTATCCTCCCCAAAAATGAAAATGTTCATCATCATAATACAAGACAGAAAACTGACTTTCATGTACTCCATACAAAAACCAGTTTGTGCCAAAAAGGAACATTACACCATGGAAAAATTATCTACAATAAATTGCCAAGAGAAATTAAAGTAAAGGCTGACGTAAAAAATTTTAAAGCAGCATTAAAAGAATATCTGTTAACACATTGCTTTTATGGCGTGGAAGAGTTCCTCCAAAATCCTCGAGAGTCTAAGTGATGATTATTCAAATACTGTAACCATTAATACTGGCCTATAAATACATTCAGATGTAATTCTCAAGTTTCTAATGGGGTTCAAGTATAAGTTGTATACCGACTTGCCCAGTATATGAAGTAAAATTCTGTGAATGTAATTCTCTAGTGTACATGTCAATTCATAGTGTAGAAGAGTTCCTCAAAAATCCTTAGAGCTTAAGTTAGGATCATGCAAATACTGTAATCGTTAATATTGGCTTATACATGTATTCAGTTGTAAACTTCAAGTTTCTAATGTGGTTTAATTATAACTTACACATTGACTTGCCCAGTATATGAAATGCTGTAAAATTTTGTGAACATAATTTTCTAGTTTCTAAAGTGTTTTAATTGTAAGATATACTTTGACCTGTCCAATACCAGATGTGCTGTACTGTACATGTAAGATTTACTGGACCAATAAATACAATACAATACAACCTATATCATTCTGAATCTTTTTAGTGTATTTATCTCTTGGTCATCCTCTATGTTTTTCACCACCTACATTTCCCTCCAATACTAAATTGGTGCTCCCTTGATATTTTAGATAGTGTCCTATCAACCGATTCTCCTTTTGGACTGGTTGTGCCACAAATTCCTTCTCTCCGCAGTTCTATTTAGTACCTCCTCATTAGTTATGCGATTGCTCCATCTAATCTTCAGCATTCTTCTGTAGCACCACATTTCAAAAGCTACTATTCTCTTGTTGCCTAAACTGTTCAGTGTCCACATTTCACTTCCATACACGGCTACACTGCAGACAAATACCTTCAGGAAAGACTTCCTAACACATAAACCTACATTCAATGTTAACAAATTTCTCGTCTTCAGAAATGCTCTTCTTGCCATTGCCAGTCTACATTTTATATCCTCTCTACTTCGGCCTTCACCAGTTACTGTGCTGCCCAAATAGGAAAACTCATCTACTACTTTAAGTGTCTTGTTTTCTAATCTAATTCCATTAGCATCACCTGATTTCATTTGAATGCATTCCATTAGCCTTGTTTTGATTTATTTGATGTTCATCTTATATCTTCCCTTCAAGACACTGTCCATTTCATTCAACTGCTCTTCCAACCAGTGGCAGGTACATACGGGGGGCACGTGCCAGCCCCCCCGCAGGGCCACCCAATTATTTGCCCCCTCCCCCCATCCCACCCCCCAAACCAGGCTACAAGCTATTCATTTGTTTCTTTTGTCAGTCGATTCGACTGAATCGAGTTATCAAGTAGTTGTATTTTCCTACGTAGCACACGCATCCGCATCATCATATTTTATATGTTTGTCTAGCCAATAGATAGCTAACACATACCTACGAGAAAAGTCATGGCCATTCTAGTGATCTCGATACGTTATTCTGTCTGGCGCTTGTTCGAGAAAAGTCATGAATATTCGACTGTTTTATTGTACAGAGAACCTTCGAAATGTAGCATTATAAATACGGACTATTTGCCGAATAGGTGAAGAGTTAGACGTGGAGACAAGTGTTCCTCATCTTACAGGAAGTCAAAGACACATGAAAAACGGTGACCTTAATGATGCTTTGTCATACTGAAAAAGAACTGTTTTTATTCCAACACTCAATCATGTTACGACTGATATGAGACAACGGTTTTCTAAGAAAATATTTATCATTTAAAATTCAACATATTTTTACCCTCACAACTACTGAAACATAATGGTAATGATCTGGCACATAAATTGAGTCAGTGCGTAACTGAACTATCATTCTTTGAAGAAGAATCACTCTTTGGGATTGAAAAGAGACTAATGGGAGAGATTCTTCGATACAAGCAAACGAGCATAAATGCCCTAAATGATCATGATTTTGTTATGCAGACGTTGTCTACTTGTCCTAGATCTGACTATCTTACATACAAAGACATGGCTGAGGTCAACAGTGAAGGAGGATTGACTTAATGGCTTAGCTCTGTTGAACACTCACCTGACACTCATTGTCCTATTGACGATGTAATTAACCAATTTGCCAGGAAGAATAGGCACACAGAATTCATTATTTAAGGAAGAGAACCACAACTGTAACTTTTTTATATCAGAAGAAGGCACTGTCTTGTATATGTGTATAATCAGTTTAAATAAAACTTTCTTAAACTTTGCATATGACTTGATTATTTTTTATTACAGTAAAAGCTCAAGATATCTTTACTGCCCCTCCTTGTCATTTTTTTGTATCCACCACTGCTTCCAACTCCTTTGTTCTCTCAGCAGAATTACAATATCATCGGCAAATCTCAAAGTTTTTATTTCTTCTCCCTGAACTTCAATTCCTATTCCAAATTTTTCTTTGGTTTCCTTTACTGCTTCTAAAATATGCAGATTGAATAACATTGGAAATAGGCTACAACTCTGCCTCACTCCCTTCTCAACCACTGCTTCCCTTTCATGCTCCTCCACTCTTACAACTGCCGCCTGGTTTCTGTACAAGTTGTAAATAGCCTTTCACTCTCTGTATTTTACCAGTGCCACATTCAGAATATCTAAGAGAGTATTCGAGTCAACATTGTCACAAGCTTTCTCTCAGTCCACAAATGCTATAAACGTAGGTTTGCCTTTTCTTAATATATCTTCTGAGACAACTCTTAGAGTCAGTATTACCTCACATTTTCCTAAATTTCTCTGGATCTTCTCTGAGATCTGCTTATACCAGTTTTTCCATTCTTCTGCATAGAATCTGTGCTAGTATTTTGCAGCCATGACTTATTAAACTGATTTTTCAGTAATTTTCCCATCTGTCAGCAACTGCTTTCTTTGGAATTGGAATTATTACATTATTCTAGAAGTCTGTGGGTATTTCACCAGTCTCATAAATGTTTCACACCAGATGGAAGAGTTTTGTCACAGCTGTCTCTCCCAAGGCTATCAGTAGTTCTCAAGGCATACTGCCTATTCCTGGGGCCTTGTTTTGACTTCAACCCTTCAGAGCAGTATCTTATCTCCCATCTCATCTTCATCTACCTACACTTTCCTTTCTACACTATTTCTTTCAAGTTCATCTCCCTTGTATAGACACTCTATATAATTCTTCCACTTTTCAGCTTTCCCTTCTTTGCTTAGGACTGGCTTACCACCTGAGCTCTTGATATTCTTAGAGCTGTTTCTCTTTTCCCCTAAGGCCTATTTAATTTTCCTGTAGACCTTATCTATCTTTCCCCTAGTGAAATACGCTTCTAAATTCTTAGATTTGTTCTCTAGCCATTCCTGCTTGGCAGTTTTGCCCTTCCTGTCAAGCTCATTTTTGTAAACATTTGTATTCCTTTTTGCCTGCTTTATTTGCTGTGTTTTTAAATTTTCTCCTTTCATCAGTTAAATTCAATAGCTCTTGTGTTATTCAATGATTCCTACTAGGCCTTGTCTTTTTACGTATTTGATCTTCTGCTGCCTTCATTATTTCATCTCTTAAAGTTACCCAACATGATCTACTGTATCATTTCACGTGTTCTAGTCAGAACCTCTGGTTCTTTCAACTTATCCAGGACCTATTTCCTTAATTTCCTGCCTTTTTCCAATTTCTTCAATTTTAATCTACAGTTTGTAACCACTAAATTGTGGTCAGACTCCACATCTGCCCCTGGAAAAGTCTTATGATTTAAAATCTGGTTCTTAAATCTCTGCTTAACCATTATATAATCAATCTGAAAACTTCCAGTGTGTCTGGTCTCTTCCACATATACAACATTCTTTTACGGTTCATAAACCAAGTTTTAGCAATGATTAAATTATACTCTGTGCAAAATTGTACCTGGTGTCTTCTTCTTTTGATTCCTTTCCTCAAGTTCATATTCACTTACTATTTTTCCTTCTCCTCCCCTTTCCTACTATCGAATTCTAGTCCCCCATCATGATTAAATTTTCATCTTCTTTAACTATTTGAAGAATTTCTTTTATCTCATCATATATTTCTTCAATCTCCTCATCATCTGCGGAGCTGGCTGGCATGTAAATTTGTACTACTGTGGTAGGTGTGGGCTTCGTGTCTAGCTTGGCTACAACAATGTGTGCACTATGCTGTCATAGTAGCTTACCAGCATTCCTACTTTCTTATTCATTATTAAATCTACTACTGCATTACCCCCAACTGATTTTGTATCTATAACCCTGTATTAACTTGACCGGAAGCCCTGTTCCTCCTGCCACTGAACTTCACTCATTTCTACTATACCTACCTTCAACCTATCCATTTCCAGTTTTAAATTTTCCAACTTATCTGCCCAATTCAAGGATCTACGATTCCATGCTCCGACCCATAGAGAGCCAGGTTTGTTTCTTCTGATGACAACATCCTCCTGAGAAGTCGTGTCCCCCCCCCCCCCATAGATCTGAAAGGGGAACTATTTCACCTTTGGAATATTTTACCCAAGAGGATACCGTCATCATTTAGCCACACAGTAGAGCTGTAAGTTCTTGGGAAAAATTACAGCTGTAGTTTCCCCTTGCTTTCAGATGTTTGCAGTAACAACACTGCAAGACTGTTTTGGTTGATGTTACAGGGCCAGATCAGTCACTCATCCAGAATGTTGCCCCTGCAACTTCTGGAAAGGCTGCTGCCCCTCTTTAGGAACCACACTACCTGCCTTAACTACAACAAATGTCAAAAAGGATTACAAAATTGCAGCTATGAAAATTACTCAGTTCAACAAGGTTATTGATACAGTTTACTGATCACCATCTGGAAATTTTGAACTTTTCTTAAACAAAAAAAGTTGAGTCATTGTTAAATAAAGAAAATAAAATGGATTGTGAGTTGACAATCTATGGTAACTTCAATATTGATTTCCTTACAAATAGTAGAAACAGAGAGACCTTTTTGAACCTTGCAACATCCTACAACTTCAAAACTGAAGTAAAAGCTGCTACTTGAGTAACCGAAACCTGTGAAACAGCTTTAGATCAATTTACAGTCACAAAAAGTTTACACAGCACTTCTAAAATTTCCAATGCAGGTTTTATAGACCATCTTGCTGAAATATTAAGCTTAAAAATGAAAGGCAATATTATTAACAACATGTCTTTAAGAACCATGAGTAGAAAGCATAGTCAGTGTAATTTAAACTACTTCATCAGCTTAGTACAGAAAGAAAAATGGTTGCAGGTTTACAAAATTAATGGCATCAATGAAAAATTCAACACCTCATTGATACATTAACTTATTTTTTTTTTTAAACTGCCATCCTATTGAAATATGTAACTATAAGGGGGAATACTAGAACAGACAGCTGGATTACAAGTGGAATAAGGGTTTCATGCTAGAAGAAAAAGACAACTTCATGAAATGAGTAAGTCAAAAAATTCCTCACTTGAAATATATATATACTATAAAAAAAATACTCCAATGTACTAAGGTAAGTAATAAGAGTGGCTAAAATAATGCATATTGATAAATAAATTTATAATTCAGATAATAAAGCGAAGGCTATGTGGAGTATTATAAAAAAAGAATCTGCTGAACACAGACCATCCTGCAAAAATATATCATCATAAAAAAAAATTTAATAAATAAAAACGTAATAAATCCCTTAAAAGTGGCCAACACTTCTAACAATTTTTCACAGGTGTTGCTGATAATATGATGTCTCAAACTTACATAAGAGTACACAAGCTAATGAATAAAAAATAAGTATTTGTAGAAAGCCAATGTACATCAGTTCTGTCTCACAAGAGGAAGCAGCTAATGCAATACAAGAACTAAAAAATTCCAACTTTGCAGGCATTAATGCTCTCCCTGCAATGAACTTAAAGAAGAGTGTATCAAACCTAACTGAAATACTTTAAATAAAAACAACATACTCATATCCACCTAAAAACTGAATCTGAGCACTTATCAGTCTATAAACAAATGAAGTATGAAACTTCCTGGCAGATTAATACTATGTGCTGGGCTGAGACTCGAACTCGGGACCTTTGCCATTCGCGGGCAAGTGCTCTGCCAACTGAGCTACCCAGGCACGACTCACGCCCCGTCCTCACAGCTTTACTTCTGCTTCTGAGTAGCTCAGTTGGCAGAGCACTTGCCCGCGAAAGGCAAAGGTCCCGAGTTCGAGTCTCAGTCCGGCACACAGTTTTAATCTGCCAGGAAGTTTCATATCAGAGCACACTCCATTGCAGAGTGAAAATCTCATTCTGGAAATTAAATATGGTGTACCCCAAGGACCAGTAATGTATATAAATGACCTCAACTTAAATGTGGATGTATTAGTAGTAGTAGTAGTAGTTTATTCATCCAGCAACAATGTACAATGTGTGGATTTCATCAAAGAGCATAGTATAGCAAAAATAAGATAAGGGTGTACAGTTCTCTAAATAATGCAATGGTTCACTGTACCCATCACAATATTTTTAGGCAGTACAACTTTGATTACTGTAATAATATAAAAGTATGAGAAGCATCTTTTACATGAAATACATTACAAGTAAATAATTGATTTTACACTACTGTTCGGGGCCTTTTACATGAAATACATTACAACTACAAGGTTTACAACTTTGCTTCTGCCGTTTGCCGATAGGTGGCAATAACGGTAAGTAGCGGTCAAAAGAAACAGATTGCAGATGTCAGGCAGTTAGCTTGGACCTCGGTCAACATAATCTCATTTGAACATTATTCAATTTGCGTCTGCATCAAAAAGTTGTTCTTGATTGAAAATGTCAGTTTATGAGCCTAATTCTCGTCATTTGAAGGAGGTGTTACTGTTTTGTTTCCGTATGAAGAAAACAGCGGCTGAGTCTCATCGAACGCTATTAGTGAAAGAATGTATCATGAGTGGTTTCAATGCTTCAAGATTGGTGATTTTTACGTCATAGGCCAGTATAGTAGTGGAAGAGGTAATGTTTTTGAAGATGCAGAATTGGAGATATTGCTGAGTGAAGACTCACCTCAGACTCAAGAAGAATTGGCACGATTAGTGGGAGTGACACAGCAAGACATTTTAAAACATCTTGAGGCTATGGGCATGATTCAGAAGAAGGAACTTGGTTCCCGTGTGAGCTGAAACCAAGAGACATTGAACGGTGCTTGCGTGTTTGTGAACAGTTGCTTCAGAGACAAAAATGGAAAGGATTTCTGTATCAGATTGTGACCAAGGATGAAAAATGGGTTCATTACAATAACCTTAAACGCAAAAAATCATGAGGATATCCCGGCCATTCTTCCACATCAACGGCCAAACCAAATATTCATGGCTCCAAGATAATGCTCTGCATTTGGTGGGAGCAGCTTGGTGTTGTGTACTATGTGTTAAAACCAAGTGAAACAATCACAGGTGTTTGTTATTGAACACAATTAATGAATTTGAGCAGAGCATTAAAAGAAAAATAGCCGCAATACAGCGAGAGGCACGATAAAGCGATTGTGCATCACGACAACGCACGATATCACATTGCAACAGGTTAAAATAAACTTAGAAACGATAAAATGGGAAGTCCTACCCCACCCGCTGTATTCCAGACATTGCTCCCTCTGACCATCACCTATTTAGATCAATGGTGTGTGGCCTGGCTGACCAACACTTCCGATCTCATGAAGAAGTCACAAATTGGATCAATTTGTGGATCGCTTCAAAAGATGAACAATTTTTTCAACGTGAGATTCGTACAATGTACATGTGTAAACAACTTGTTTCATTAAAGCCTCAATTGTTGGGGAAAAACAGCAGAAGCAAAGTTGTACACCTTGTAAACAATTGATTTAAAACTTTTGTTCAGAAAAATTAACATTGAGGCTGTGAAAAGCCTTTGATTTATTGTTGTTGTTGTTGTCTTCAGTCCTGAGACTGGTTTGATGCAGCTCTCCATGCTACTCTATCCTGTGCAAGCTGCTTCATCTCCCAAAACTTACTGAATCTGCTTAGTGTATTCATCTCTTGGTCTCCCTCTATGATTTTTACCCTTCACGCTGCCCTCCAATGCTAAATCTGTGATCCCTTGATGCTTCAGAACATGTCCTACCAACCAGTCCCTTCTTCTTGTCAAGTTGTGCCACAAACTCCTCTTCTCCCCAATTCTATTCAATACCTCCTCATTAGTTATGTGATCTACCCATCTAATCTTCAGCATTCTTCTGTAGCACCACATTTCGAAAGCTTCTATTCTCTTCTTGTCCAAACTATTTATTGTCCATGTTCACTTCCATACATGGCTACACTCCATACAAATACTTTCAGAAACGACTTCCTGACACTTAAATCTATACTCGATGTTAACAAATTTCTCTTCTTTAGAAATGCTTTCCTTGCCATTGCCAATCTACATTTTATATCCTCTCTACTTCGGCTATCATCAGTTATTTTGCTCCCCAAATAGCAAAACTCCTTTACTACTTTAAGTGTCTCATTTCCTAATCTAATTCCCTCAGCATCACTCATCTTAATTTGACTACATTCCATTATCCTCGTTTTGCTTTTGTTGATGTTCATCTTATATCCTCCTTTCAAGACACTGTCCATTCCGTTCAACTGTTCTTTCAAGTCCTTTGCTGTGTCTGACAGAATTACAATGTCATCGGCGAACCTCAAAGTTTTTATTTCTTCTCCATGAACTTTAATACCTACTCCGAATTTTACTTTTGTTTCCTTTACTGCTTGCTCAATATACAGATTGAATAACATCGGGGAGAGGCTACAACCCTGTCTCACTCCCTTCCCAACCACTGCTTCCCTTTCATGCCCCTCGACTCTTATAACTGCCATCTGGTTTCTGTACAAATTGTAAATAGCCTTTTGCTGCCTGTATTTTACCCCTGCCACCTTTAGAATTTGAAAGAGAGTATTTCAGTCAACATTGTCAAAAGCTTTCTCTAAGTCTACAAATGCTAGAAATGTAGGTTTGCCTTTCCTTAATCTATTTTCTAAGATAAGTCATAGGGTCAGTACTGCCTCATGTGTTCCAACATTTCTGCAGAATCCAAACTGATCTTCGCCGAGGTTGGCTTCTACCAGTTTTTCCATTCGTCTGTAAAGAATTCACATTAGTATTTTGCAGCTGTGACTTATTAAACTGATAGTTCGGTAATTTTCACATCTGTCAACACCTGCTTTCTTTGGGATTGGAATTATTATATTGTTCTTGAAGTCGGAGGGTATTTCGCCTGTCTCATACATCTTGCTCACCAGATGGTAGAGTTTTGTCAGGACTGGCTCTCCCAAGGCCGTCAGTAGTTCTAATGGAATGTTGTGTACTCCCGGGGCCTTGTTTCGACTCAGGTCTTTCAGTGCTCTGTCAAACTCTTCACACAGTATCATATCTCCCATTTCATCTCCATCTACATCCTCTTCCGTTTCCATAATATTGTCCTCAAGTACATCGCTCTTGTATAGACCCTCTATATACTCCTTCCACCTCTCTGCTTTCCCTTCTTTGCTTAGAATTGGGTTTCCATCTGAGCTCTTATTATTCATACAAGTGGCTCTCTTTTCTCCAAAGGTCTCTCTCATTTTCCTGTAGGCAGTATCTATCTTACCCCTAGTGAGATAAGCCTCTACATCCTTACATTTGTCCTCTAGCCATCCCTGCTTAGCCATTTTGCACTTCCTGTCGATCTCATTTTTGAGACATCTGTATTCCTTTTTGCCTGCTTCGTTTACTGCATTTTTATATTTTCTCCTTTCATAAATTATGTTCAGTATTTCTTCTGTTACCCAAGGAGTTCTTCTAGCCCTCGTCTTTTTACCTACTTGATCCTCTGCTGCCTTCACTACCTCATCCCTCAGAGCTACCCATTCTTCTTCTACTGTACTTCTTTCCCCCATTCCTGTCAACTGTTCCCTTATGCTCTCCCTGAAACTCTGTACAACCTCTGATTCTTTCAGTTTATCGAGATCCCAACACCTTAAATTCCCACCTTTTTGCAGTTTCTTCAGTTTTAATCTACAGTTCATAACCAATAGATTGTGGTCAGAGTCCACATCTGCCCCTGGAAATGTCTTACAATTTAAAACCTGGTTCCTAAATCTCTGTCTTACCATTACATAATCTATCTGATACCTTCTAGTATCTCCGGGATTCTTCCATGTATACAACCTTCTTTCATGATTCTTGAACCAAGTGTTAGCTATGATTAAGTTATGCTCTGTGCAAAATTGTAGCAGTCAGCTTCCTCTTTCATTTCTTAGCCCCAATCCTTATTCACCTAATATTTTTCCTTCCCTCCCTTTTCCTACTCACGAATTCCAGTCACCCATGACTATTAAATTTTCGTCTCCCTTCACTACCCGAATAATTTCTTTTATCTCATCATACATTTCTTCAGTTTCTTCATCATCTGCAGAGCTAGTTGGCATATAAACTTGTACTACTGTAGTAGGCATGGGCTTTGTGTCTATCTTGGCCACAATAATGTGTTCACTATGCTGTTGGTAGTAGCTTACCCGCACTCCTATTTTTTTTATTCATTATTAAACATACTAATGCATTACCCCTATTTGATTTTGTATTTATAACCCTGTATTCAACTGACCAAAAGTCTTGTTCCTCCTGCCACCAAACTTCACTAATTCCCACTATATCTAACTTCAACCTATCCATTTCCATTTTTAAATTTTGTAACCTACCTGCCCAATTAAAGGATCTCACATTCCACGCTACGAACCGTAGAACGCCAGTTTTCTTTCTCCTGATAACAACGTCCTCTTGAGTAGTCCCCGCCCGGAGATCCGAATGGGGGCTATTTTACCTCCGGAATATTTTACCCAAGAGGACGCCATCATCATTTAACCATACAGTAAAGCTGCATGCCCTCAGGAAAAATTATGGTTGTAGTTTCCCCTTGCCTTCAGCCATTCGCAGTACCAGCACAGCAAGGACGTTTTGGTTACCGTATTTACTCGAATCTAAGCCGCACTCGAATCTAAGCCGCACCTGAAAAATGAGACTCGAAATCAAGGAAAAAACAATTTCCCAAATCTAAGCCGCACCTGAAATTTGAGACTCGAAATTCAAGGGTAGAGAAAAGTTTTAGGCCACACCTCCAAATCGAAACAAAGTTGGTCCAATGTAGTTTGGTTTGAGTCGTAAGCTTAGCAGTTAAGCTTTACCACGTAGCCATTGCTATGCGTCAGGCGCTCCGTCCGTATTTATACGGGTACCCTTCCTTTTCCACGTGCTTCGTCTGGTTTGAATTGATTGCTTATTTTGCTTTGATCTGGTAAGTGCCGTTTTCTTTGTTATAGGTGTTTGCGTCACTCTTAAGCTGAAAATGCATTACTGCACTGTGTCATGCATTGTTTGTCGCATTCTGATAGTGCGTGTTTACGGCCTGTCGCGGCTCGCGGCATGGCTTGCTTTTGTACGCGCTACCGCCGCGTACAATTAAAAAAAAAGAGAGGAATCGTCTCATTAGCGAAACAATGGCAAGAGACTGCTATTTGTTGTTACTTACACTGCTGCTTTCTTTGATAATGATCAACAAGAATCAAATAATAGACTGCGTATGATAGAACATGTTATGAACGAGAGTTAGGCGAAAATTTTTCTCCGTTTGAAAATCTTTGCGGCCACTTCTTTATTACATCAAATTCTGCACAGAAATTAGAGTCATCTTAGACTTAAAAATCTAGTCACTTGCCGTGCTTCATTTCAGACTGTATCATTATTAGGCATAAGAATAATACGAATATAAACATGACACGATACGTATATTCTTCCGCGTTTGCTGTTGTCTCACTCTAGTTTCGTAGTTTATTAGGCAGACAGGATTTAAATGAGATAGCAGCAAACACAAAAGAATACATGGCAAAATGTTTATATTCGTATTATTCTTATGGTGAAGAGAATACTGTATGTGATTCAAATTTCATCAGGTTCCTATTAGCAACCATCTCTTCTCACAGATAGGAAAAAATTCAGAACGTAGAGTTGGCCATATTGACAAACATCCCAAACAGTCTTGCCAGTCAGATTTTCGTAGTACACTGAAATTGTGCTTCATTCGAAGATGAACAATACGAAATTTGTATTTACTTCGTTGGATAATGTATGAAAATGCAGTGGTCGAAACTCGCGGCGGAGAAAAAAAGCTCGTCTTCCACTTTTGTTTAATTTATTTACTGACGCAGAGGTTTTGGCGCCAGTATTTATCTTTGTGCCTACAAAGCATGCCTCTGTCGCGCTACATATATTCGACGGCAGAAGTTAGTTGTGGTGGCACGTACCAACATTTTTCATAACTTCCGCTTGCTTTGCACTCGATTCTAAGCCGCAGGCGGTTTTTTGGATTACGAAAACCGGAAAAAAAGTGCGGCTTAGATTCGAGTAAATACGGTAGTGTTGCAAGGCCAGATCAGTCAATCATCTAGACTGTTGCCTCTGCAACTACTGAAAAGGCTGCTGCCCCTCTTCAGGAACCACACGTTTGTCTAGCCTCTCAACAGATACCCCTCCGTTGTGGTTGCACCTACGGTACAGCCATGTGTATCGCTGACGCACGCAAGCCTCCCCACCAACAGCAAGGTCCATGGTTCATGGGGGTAGGTGATTTATTGTACTATTAACATATAGTACCTGAATGTAGTTACTTGCTACAAGGTTACGGCAGATATTCATTTATACTATAAAAGCAGTTTGTCATTAAGAATTTAAATATTGCTTCCTTGAATGTAGACAATGTTTTTATTTCTTTTAGCTGAGTTGGAAGTTTGTTGTACAAAATAGTGGCTTGAATATTGGTATGTTTATGTGTTAAAGCCCTGTTTACTCATGTGGATGTCATTGCACTTTCCTGTATTGTAGGAATGAAGATCAGAGTTGCTTTTATAATTATCAATGTGCATTTTTATATTAACAACACTTTTTTTACATAGAGGTATGGTAAAGGTAGAATATTTAGGTTTTGAAATAACTGTTTGGAAGGGGTTAGCCTTGTACTGTTTGAAATTATTCTAACAGCACGTTTTTGTAAGATGAAGATGGTTTTCACGTTTCCTTGTTATGGCCCCAGAGGGTTAGGCCATAGGTGATAGCAGAATGAATATAAGCAAAGTAAACAGTTCTGCTACACTCTCTACTATGCACAGAACTAATTATGTGTAATGCAAAGCAAGCAGAGCTTAACTTGTTAGTGAGGTAGAGAATGTGGGCTTTCCAGTCTAAATTTTCATCAATTTGCCTTCCCCATGAACCATGGACCTTGCCGTTGGTGGTAATTTGCTGAGGTAATTTGTACTACCTGTTTCCTATTGTGGAGATATGACTGAAACCATTTTAGTGCAACTCCTCGTATACCTATAGCTTCTAGTTTGTCTAGTAAGATATCATGTCCAACAGTATCGAATGACTTTGGTAAGTCCAAGTTTATTCCTATTGTATTGTCATTTCTGTCAAGTCCCATTACAATGTTTTCGTTGGGTAATTGCTGATTCTGTACTTGTGGCTTTGCGAAAACCATGTGGGTTTACAGACATGAGACTGAAGTTTTTGCGGTAATTTGTAATTATATTTTTCATGCCAGTCTCTATTATTTTTGAAAATACCGATAACAAAGCTATTGGTCTATAGTTTCCCACTTCATATATATTACCCTTTTTATACAATGGTTTTATTTTTTAAATTTTTAATCTGTGTTGGAATGCCCCTTCTGTTCATAATATGTTTGTGATATGTGAGAGTGGTTCTGCTATGACAATAGCACATTTAATTTTGACCGAACCTGGTACCTTGTCAATTCCAGAGGACATTTTATTCTTCATTGTTTTTTATCTTAAGAACTCACAATTTATTTGTGGGACATAGCAATATTGAATTACCACTTTGCTCTCATTGATCTGTGGTACTACCATTAGTAGCAAAATTTTTACTCAGATTGACTGGAGGGTTTATGAAATAGTCATGTATGTAATTTGTAGAGTACCATTTCTTAGTAACATACCACGATCATCTTTTAATACAATGTCATCTTGCCTTTTAACACTTTTGTTTGTTTCCTTTTTTACTATATTCCATACTGCTTTCGACTTGTTTGCTGTCCCTATGATTACTTTGTCATTGTGCATTTTCTTGGCTGTTTTAATTACTTTCTTATATGTCTTAACATATTCTGCAAAGTGTTCATCTTGGTTGAAATTATGCTGTAGCGACAAAACAGTAATGAATGCATATCATGCCTACTTCCATTCTTGCCTTAAATAAGGAGTCACTTTCTGGGGAAACTCTAAAACAGAAAACAACTAACATTACTTTCAAGCTATAAAAAAAGGCTATTAGAATCATGTTTGGACGCAAACCTAGAGACTCTTGCAAACCTGTGTCTAAGATAATTGGTATACCATGTGTATACATTATGAAAATCTTTATATTCTTTAAAATAAATGTAATAGGTAAGAACTGCAAAAACTGTGAAATACATTATTACTTTACCCGACAAAATCAAAATTCACATATAACCAAAATCAACAGTTTTCTGTGCTAAAAAGGTACTTTCCACATGGGAGTTAAACTTTATAACAAACTTTCTGAAAACATAAAAGATCAAAACATTTGGAAAATCTCTGAAGTCATGTTTACAGCATCACTGCTGTTACTCCATTGAAGAATATTTAAATTTATGAAGTGTATTACGTAAATACTTAATGTATAAAGTGTTTTATTGTAAATTTTAAATAAGTATGCCTAGAAACCACTTTCAGAAGTGCACCTGTAACTTGACTTGTACAGTGTCTTATGCAAAATATGCGTTTGTGGACAACAGTACCAATAAATACAAGACAATGTTAAGGAAATTACTTATAACTTGGAGTACCTGTTTTGAAATATGTTTGAAATTCCATCAATCTCACATGAGCCTTTTTTTAAAGATTTTTGTAATTGTATTAATTACAGTGAAGGATGCTGGTGTTACTTCTAGTTGATTGAAGTTTTGTTGGATGGCATTTTTTATAACCTCTTGTTTCTTCAACTGTACCATTTAATCCTCTGTTTGCTGCTATGTTTAGAAAGTGATTGTTAAAAGCACTTGCACTACAGAGGGCTTCAGAGAAATGTAAGCCATAAGGTTATGTGTATAACCAAGTGACTGTTTAAAGATATCCTTATATGTCATGTACATTGCACCAAGAACATAATAAGACATTGTGTCTGCCATTATATTAAGTAGGTCCTCTACTTTGAATCCAAAACTGGTAAGGGTGTCTAAGCCAAAATGTAAGTAGCATCAGGGAAGCACAGAACTAAGAAGGTTTGAATGTGTTCGACATTTTTGTACTTAACTACCAGTGACAGTTTGCACAGGAGACGAATAGCTATGCAGTAGTAAGACAGGACCTGATGCCAGGCCAGTTGCAGATGAGGGAAACCGTGCCAACAATGTGTGTCTTCACTGATCAAAGACTCACAGCACCAGAGTCCATTTGGAATTCCATGGACTGGCAAACAGTGTCAAGTCCAAAGGGAGCTGCTGCACTGCAGGAAAACAATTACACATGCTGTGGTAGATTTTATTTTGCTTTAGACATAAAGTATATGTTGGAACAACATGTGGGGCAAATATCCAATATAAACAATCCTGTACCAAGAAGGGATAAGTACAAAAAAATGAATATGTATCGGCATTCTACTGTTTTCCTATGCCAATATCAAATTTTCACACTTCAACTATATGACTCTTCCTGTCTATAATTCTGGATGGACATACTGCTTGTGTGTCAGACCATGGAAAATATATATATAACAAAGATGCTGTAACTTACCAAATGAGAAAGTGCTGGTATGTTGATAGACACAATAAAAAACACACACACAAATATTCAAGCTTTCACAACCCAAGGTTGCTTCATCAGGAAAGAGGGAAGGAGAGGGAAAGACGAAAGGATGTGGGTTTTAAGGGAGAGGGTAAGGAGTCATTCCAATCCCAGGAACGCAAAGACTTAACTTAGGGGGAAAAAAGGACAGGTATAAACTTGCACTCACATACATATCCATCCGCACATATACAGACACAGGCATGCGTATACAAAGATGCTGTAACTTACCAAACAAAAGCGTTGGTTTGTTGATAGAGACAATAAAAAACACACAAACACACACACAAATTTCAAGCTTTTGCAAGCCAAGGTTGCTTCATCAAGAAAGAGGGAAGGAGAGGGAAAGATGAAAAGATGTGGGTTTTAAGGGAGAGGGTAAGGAGTCATTCCAATCCCGGGAGGGGAAACTTACTTTAGGGGGTATACCTGTCCTTTTTTCCCCCTAAGGTAAGTCTTTCCGCTCCCGGGATTGGAATGACTCCTTCTTACCCTCTCCCTTAAAACTCACATCCTTTTGTCTTAAAGCTTGAAATTTGTGTGTGTTTGTGTGTTCTTCTGGAAAGGGAGGCAGTTTCTTTCATTTCTAAATTGCTCATCCTGAAAATGATACCTGCAATCTTTGGATATAATGGCAACATTATTTATGATTCTATTATACTGCATTCATTATCACGGAGACGGATGGTGTATCTTTGTCTTCAAGAAAGAAGACATGAATATCACTATGTTCAAAGGAGTGTTAAAATATCAATCATTTTAGAATGTTATAGTGGTAATTGTAGCAAGAGACTGTGGAGGTGCGGACTTAGATGCGTGAATTGCTACTGGTGAAAGTATCCACCAGTCACATATCTCGAAACAATCCACATTTTTGCACCTCCTTATGGCACCAGTACTGAAACATCAATATAACTGGCAACCATAAAAAGGATGATGCCAGGTGTAGATAACTGAAGCAATCAAAATATTTAAGACAGGTAGCAAAAATTTTCAGTTCTATTAGTAATCTTTTGTTTTCTTTGTTACATGAGACAAATAAAATTGCCAAGAGAAACAGATGAAGGACCACAAAAGGATATGCATGGAGAGAAAATAAAATTTGTAGAGAAACTAAGAGGGAAAAAAAATTGTGAAACCCATCGAGAAGGTAGAAAAATTCTAATTCATAGCTTGCAAGGCTGCACTTGGTAGTGCCCCACTCATATCTAATATCTCATATCTAATAGCTTCTGCTCTCCCATCCTAAAAATTTGAGCATTTTAAATTGTAGTAAAATAGTGTGTTCATTTAAAATCATTTTTGGATGATAATTTTGAGTAAGTGAAGGGGGACAACAGTGAATTGCAGTATATGTTTGCAACACATCGAAGGATAATTTAGAATATTTTCTCACAGTAAATAAGAAAGGGATATTCATTTTAAAAGTTTGCACTTAGTAAATAACAAAAACAGAAATGGATACAGCAGATAAAACCATTGCTGGCAAATCAGTAATTAATGTACAAGCACAAAATGTTTTTGCAACTAATGTGATGACACTAGTGAGTGTGAACATATCAGAGTGTCAGATGACAACCACGAGTATTATTTAAGCTTAACTATGACTGAGGATAGCAATGTTGTGATTAATGACATGACTTTACTTATGGTAGACAAAATAAATTTGCAGATCTCACTCAGAAGAATTTTTTCACATGAGGGCAGTGAAAGGTGAGGTAGCACATTTTCTAATAGATCTAAAATTTCCACATCAGGTAAAACGGACCTGAATGTAATCAGCTATGACTCAGTTGGTGTTCAAAATGATACCCCAACACTGATACAACTTATGCAAGTGGTGATGAAAACTCTAGATGGTTTTAGGAATGAATAAACACAAAAATTTAATAATTTATCACAAAAAATTGAATATTCTGCAAAATAACACACACAAACATTTAATGTTTTTAGGAATCATGTGACACAAAAATTTCAGGAAATTTCAAATGAACAATTTCAAAAATTTGATGATCTAAGTAAAAAGTTGCACACCGACATGTCAAATGATTTAACAGGCACTGCCAATGTCAATATCATCAATATCAGTTGCACCAGCATACACAGGGTATACCCACATGCAGCAGTAGCAGTTGGTACCCGTTGGCTGTCTACTCTTCTAGCTGATGAAGTGTTACTCTATCATGGGCAGTTTCTCACTTTTACTACAGGAGGTAAAAGAACAAACTCCATGGCATTCATCAGAGCCTTCCAAACTTGTTACCATGCAACTGGACCAAGGCACAGAAGATCAGGTTCATTGTGGGGACACACAAGGTGATATTTTTGCTATGGGCAACCAAGATGGCTGAGTTTGAGCGTACCTTCTTGGACAAATTCTGGCCCATAGCAGTTCAAGAGAGGCTACGGCAAGAGGTATTTACACTAGCAGCATTAAATAGTAACATTTGGGGACTACAGAAGTATTTTGAAAAAGACCTGCACAAAACAAGGTATTGGAAAAATGTAGTTTCTCATGTGGATGTTGTAAAAATACTCAAAAGTCACTTATCAGCACATATAAAAAAAAATATGTCACAATACTTAGAATGATGTAGAATACTTTTCATCCATTCTGGATCTGACTAACCTGACTTATGAAGAGAGGCAGTTGCAACCCCAAAACAATAATGTGCAAAGTGAACCTTCACGAAATAGTGATCTGCAAGTAGCAACAGCAAAAGCAACCAACATGGTGGGCACCCGTATCACCTGCATCGTAATAATCCCACACGATGTAGCTATGCTAACTGTGGAAACCAAGGACACAGATGAGGTTTTGAAGGAAAGCACAACCCTAATTACAATGGACAAGTGTATATCGAACAGAGGGGTTTTGGACAACAGATTCAAAATGTAACCGAGGTGGGCAGTAATAACCAGTATAATAATTGGCAAGGGCCAACATCTACATCTACGAGATTACTCTGCTATTCACAATAAAGTGCCTGGCAGAGGGTTCAATGAACCACACTCTCGAATGGCACGCGGAAAAAACGAGCACTTAAATTTTTCTGTGCAAGCACTGATTTCTCTTATTTTATCATGATGATCTTTTGTCCCTATGTAGGAGAATGCCAACAGAATGTTTTTGCAATTGTAGGAGAAAACTGGTGACTGAAATTTCATGAGAAGATCCTGACCAACGAAAAACACCTTTGTTTTAATGATTGCCACTCCACGTATCATGTCTGTGACACTATCTCCCCTATTTCGCAATAATACAAAATGAACTGCCCTTCTTTGTACTTTTTCGATGTCATCCATCAGTCCCACCTGATGCAGATCCCACACCGCACAGCAATACTCCAGAATAGAGCGGACAAGCGTGGTGTAAGCAGTCTCTTCAGTAGACCTGTTGCAACTTCTAAGTGTTCTGCCAATGACTTACAGTCTTTGGTTTGCTCCACCCACAACCAATTTAGGTTATTTGTAATTGTAATCCCTAAGTATTTAGTTGAATTTACAGCCTTCAGATTTGTGTGACTTATCGCGTAGTCAAAATTTAGCTGGTTTCTTTTAGTACTCATGTGAATAAATTCACACTTTTCCTTATTCAGGGTCAATTGCCACTTTTCGCACCCTACAGATATCTTCTGTAAATCATTTTGCAAATCGTTTTGATCTGATGACTTTACAAGATGGTAAATGACAGCATCATCCGCAAACAATCTAAGACGGCTACTCAGATCATCCATATGTCGTTAATATAGATAAGGAACAATAGAAGGCCTATAACACTTCCTTGGGGAACACCAGATATTACTTCTGTTTTACTCGATGACTTTCCATCTATTACTACGAACTGTGACCTTTCTGACAGGAAAACATGAATCCAGTTGCACAACTGAGGCGATACTCCGTAGGCATGCAGTTTGGTTAGAAGACGCTTGTGAGGAATGGTGTCTAAAAATATGGAATCAGTTTGACATCCCTTGTCGATAGCACTTATTACTTCATGAGTGTAAAGAGCTAGTTGTGTTTCACAAGAATGATATTTTCTGAAACGGTGCTGACTATGTGTCAATAAATCGTTTTCTTCCAGGTACTTCATAATGTTTGAATACAGTATATGTTCCAAAACCCTACTGCAAATCGATGTTAGTGATATAGGCTTGTAATTCAGCAGATTACTCCTACTTCCCTTTTTGGGTATTGGTGTGACTTGAGCAATTTTCCAGTCTTTAGGCTTGGATCATTCTGTGAGTGAGTGGCTGTATATAACTGCTAAACATGGATCTATTTTATCAGCATACTCTGAGAGGAACCTGATTGATATACAATCTGGCCCCGGGCGCCTTGCCTGTATAAAGTGATTTAAACTGCTTTGTTACTCCGAGGATATCTACTTCTATGTTTCTCAGCTAGGCAGTTGTTCTTGATTGGAATTCAGGAATATTTACTTCATCTCCTTTGGTGAAGGAGTTTCGGAAAACCGTGTTTAATAACTCTGCTTTAGTGGCACTGTCATCAGTGACTTCACCGTTGTTATCGCGCAGTGAAGGTATTGATTGCGTCTTGCCACTGGTGTGCTTTATGTATGACCAGAATCTCTTTGGGTTTTCTACCAGATTTTGAGGCAAAATTTCGTTGTACAAATTATTAAAAGCATCTCGCATTGAAGTACACGCCATATTTTGAACGTCTGTAAAACTTTGCCAATCTTGGGGATTTTGCATTCTTTTAAATTTGGCATGCTTTTTTTGTTGCTTCTGCAACAACAATCTGACCCGATTTGTGTACCATGGGGGATCAGTACCACCACATATTAATTTATGTGGTATATACACTCCTGGAAATGGAAAAAAGAACACATTGACACCGGTGTGTCAGACCCACCATACTTGCCCCGGACACTGCGAGAGGGCTGTACAAGCAATGATCACACGCACGGCACAGCGGACACACCAGGAACCGCGGTGTTGGCCGTCGAATGGCGCTAGCTGCGCAGTATTTGTGCACCGCCGCCGTCAGTGTCAGCCAGTTTGCCGTGGCATATGGAGCTCCATCGCACTCTTTAACACTGGTAGCATGCCGCGACAGCGTGGACGTGAACCATATGTGCAGTTGACGGACTTTGAGCGAGGGCGTATAGTGGGCATGCGGGAGGCCGGGTGGACGTACCGCCGAATTGCTCAACACGTGGGGCGTGAGGTCTCCACAGTACATCGATGTTGTCGCCAGTGGTCGGCGGAAGGTGCACGTGCCCGTCGACCTGGGACCGGACCGCAGCGACACACGGATGCACGCCAAGACCATAGGATCCTACGCAGTGCCGTAGGGGACCGCACCGCCACTTCCCAGCAAATTAGGGACACTGTTGCTCCTGGGGTTATCGGCGAGGACCATTCGCAACCGTCTCCATGAAGCTGGGCTATGGTCCCGCACACCGTTAGGCCGTCTTCCGCTCACGCCCCAACATCGTGCAGCCCGCCTCCAGTGGTGTCGCGACAGGCGTGAATGGAGGGACGAATGGAGACGTGTCGTCTTCAGCGATGAGAGTCGCTTCTGCCTTGGTGCCAATGATGGTCATATGCGTGTTTGGCGCCGTGCAGGTGAGCGCCACAATCAGGACTGCATACAACCGAGGCACACAGGGCCAACACCCGGCATCATGGTGTGGGGAGCGATCTCCTACACTGGCCGTACACCACTGGTGATCATCGAGGGGACACTGAATAGTGCACGGTACATCCAAACCGTCATCGAACCCATCGTTCTACCATTCCTAGACCGGCAACGGAACTTGCTGTTCCAACAGGACAATGCACGTCCGCATGTATCCCGTGCCACCCAACGTGCTCTAGAAGGTGTAAGTCAACTACCCTGGCCAGCAAGATCTCCGGATCTGTCCCCCATTGAGCATGTTTGGGACTGGATGAAGCGTCGTCTCACACGGTCTGCACGTCCAGCACGAACGCTGGTCCAACTGAGGCGCCAGGTGGAAATGGCATGGCAAGCCGTTCCACAGGACTACATCCAGCATCTCTACGATTGTCTCCATGGGAGAATAGCAGCCTGCATTGCTGCGAAAGGTGGATATACACTGTACTAGTGCCGACATTGTGCATGCTCTGTTGCCTGTGTCTATGTGCCTGTGGTTCTGTCAATGTGATCATGTGATGTATCTGACCCCAGGAATGTGTCAATAAAGTTTCCCCTTCCTGGGACAATGAATTCATGGTGTTCTTATTTCAATTTCCAGGAGTGTATATCTCAATTGCTGTTGATACTATCTCTTTCAAAACATCCCACAACTTTTCTACATTTACATGATCAGATCGGAAGGAGTGAAGACTGTCTCCTAAAAAGGCGTTAAGAGCATTTTTATCAGCTTTTTTAAAATAGATATACTTTGCATTTCTTTTCGATGGTTGTAGGTGTTATGGTATTCAGCCTAGCAGCAACTGCCTTGTGGTCGCTATTGCTGTATTCATCACAATTCTCACTGTTTGTCCAGGATTATTTGTTGCTAAAATGTCAAGTATGCTTTCGCAACCATTTACACGTAGTGTGGACTGATGAACAAATTGTTTAAAATAATTTTCTGAGAAAGCATTCAGTACAATTTTGGATGACAGCTTTAAACGTAAATTTTTCCAGCATATCGAGGGTAGATTAAAGTCACCACCAACTATAACTGTATGAGTGGGGTACTTATTTGAACTGTTCAGCAACTATATCTTCAGAGTCAAGGGGTCGGTAAAATGATCGAATTAATAGTTTGGTCCAATTGTCAGGTATAACCTCTACACATACTATTTCACACGAACTATCTACTTCAATTTCGCTATAAGGCAAACTACCTCTGACAGTAATAAATGCTCCACCACCAACTGTATTTAATCTATCCTTTCTGAACACTGTTAGATCATTTGAAAAAATATCAGCTGAACTTATTTCCAGCTTTAGCTAGCTTTCTGTACCAATAACTATTTGCGTTGCACTGCTTTCTATAAGGGCTTGGAGCTCTGGTTCTTTCCCAACACAGCTATGACAATTTACAACTATATTACCAATCGTTTCTACAATTACCTTACCTTACTGTCTTTTACCTGCCCACTTTTAGGTGGACGTCCCTTTTGTGGTTCCCTGAGACCCTCTAACCTAAAAAAACTGCCCAGTCCCTTCCACACATCCCCCGCTACCCGTGTAGCTGCCTCCTGTGTGTAGTGGACTCCTGACATATTAAGCAGAACCCGGAAACCCACCACCCGATGGTGCAAGTCAAGGAATCTGCAGCCTACACAGTCACAGAATCACCTGAGCTTCTGGTTCAGACCCTCCGCAACCGCTGGTAGATGGCCAGGCAGTACTCCTTCTGGTAACCACAACCAGTGAAACAACAATTATGTACTGGGTGGAGGTCAAGTTCAAAGACAAGGACTTGTGTCAGGAAAATGTGGACAAGTTGGAAGAGAACACAGAAGGGAGCCTTTACAAGCCTTAATAAATGTCAGTATAACTGATTTAGATATGCTCCTTGGACTGGATACAGGAGCATGAACAAACATAATCACACAAGGTATATTTAACAAGTTACAAAAGCAAACACACATACAAACCTTTCCTGTGCAGAACTGTCGAATCTTGACACAGTAATGAGCAAATCCAAAGGGGTGAAATTTTAAACATTAATACCCATTGCTATCAAAAAATTGTCTTTAAAATGTATTGTTCTAGTGGTGGCAAAACTTGTAGTTAAGTGTCCTATTGACATGGATACCTTCCAAGTGTATGTGGTACAAATTGACATAGGACAGGAAAAACGTTTCTTTACAATTAATGAACAAAGGTTATCAGTTGACTTAATCAGAACCCATACAATAGAAAACAAACCTTTGCCAAATATAGACATTAGAGTACAATTGTCTTATCCAGATGTATTGTTCCATGAAGCGTAAAAAGATGTACTAAAAAGATGTACAGGCATCTGTGACTTTGGAACAAGTACTACACCGATTCTCAGAATATGACTTTACAACAAATTTAAAGACATCTGAATTTGGAAAGGAAAAAGTGAAATTCCTAGGATACAATATCACCACAATGAATTTTGCCAGAGCAAAGAAATTGGATCTGATCAGACATTTTCCCCCACCTCAGAACAAAAAACCACTCAAAGCTTATTTGGCCTTAGTGTCTTTCTTTAGAACATTTATTCCTAACCAGATGCTGAACAGTGATGCCCTGTTTAACTTGTTATGGAAGAATAAGCCATTGATATGGACTAATCAATGCAACTGACTTAGAAAACATAAAAGAAGTTCAGCACTGATCCATCCTTGCAGGGTCTGGAGGCATGCCTATTCCAAATCACCGAGACAGATGGACAACAAACACCGAAGATAATTACTTTTGCAAGCAAAACTCTTACTGAATGTGAGCTATCATATGCAGTAACAGAGATCAAAGTCTCTCTATAGTGAGGGCTTTTAAGATATTTGAATATTATTTGTGGGGAAAACACACCAAAGTATGTTGTGACCACCAAGCACTTTTTTGTCTCTTGATGTGCAAACTGCTGCACAGAAGAATAGCCAGATGGTGTCTTTATGTGCAGGAATTCAGTTTCAAGGTAGTGTATATTCAAGGTGAATAAACATAGTTGCTGATACCTTTTGAGGCTACCCCAAAGGTTAAATGAATTTTTAGAACTCAACTCACCAAGCAGAATTCTGAAATCCACACCCTACTTACTCAAGACGAAACACACAAACCCTAATATGTAAAAATATGCAATAGCCTGAAGCATTTGCAAGAAGAAGATACATGCTGGAGAAAGGTAAGACTCAAACTATGTGAAGGAGATGATGATAATAACTTTTAAAAAATTATACTATTTATAAAGTAGTACCGTTTCGCCAACATACACGCAGCCAAGAATGGTGGTGTTCGTGTCTTCCTGAAAAGATTGTAAATGAATTCATTCTTTACATTCACAATGTAAGGGGTCATTGTGGTGTTTTTAAATGAACTGATAAGTGCATACTGCTACTTCCCCACCATGTGGCATCATATTCTCCAAGTAATTCAAAAGTGTATAACTTATCACAAGACCAAACACTCCAATGAATCAAATCAATTGAACTGCATCCAATAGTTTCCACAAAACCTTTAGAATTAGTATCTGCATTGGATCTTGCTGGGCCTTATCCGAAAGGAAAACAGGGTGTTAAGTATGTAGTTGCCTTATATGACATTTTTTCCAAGTATGTTTGTAAAATACACCACTACTGTATACTGTTATCCAGTAATCATGGACAATGTCAGTACACTGTATGAGGGCAGTTGTGATAGATCTTATTTTGGTTTAGCCATGAAGTATTTGTCATTTAATAAATATCAGAACACTAAGCCGATAACAAATTTTTCACTCATCACCTATCTCTCTCTTCCCCTTTTGTGATTCTGAGAAGATGTACTGCATGCATGTCAAACAACAATATATATATTTCTGTAAAAGATTCACAATACATCTTTTGAAAAGGGAGGCAGTTTCTTTCATAGAATGAGATTTTCACTCTGCAGCAGAGTGTGCGCTGATATTAAACTTCCTGGCAAATTAAAACTGTGTGCTGGACCGAGACTTGAACTCGGGACCTTTGCCTTTTGTGGGCAAGTGCTCTAACAGCTGAGCTACCCATGGCAGTGGTGGTACAGCTATGACTATCAACTAACATGGCTGTTGTTATTGTTGTTGTTGAGCCACAAGCTGCAGGAGAGCAATCTACTATTCTTGATAAGCAGCTGTTGCTGTCAAAGTTCCATGGACTTGGGCTCCATAACACAAACACAGGTTGCGAATGTGTTGCTGTAAACACAATAGATTAAGAACTCATCGCCACTAAAGCATACACATCTGATATGAAAATATAACCCAAAAACAAAGCCAAGGTAACCATGAGAAAAGCACTGTATAAACAGCAAGAATGAAAGTCAGAAAGTCAATGTCCAAAGTGGAGTCAGCATCCAAACAGCATCTAGGCAGTTTATAAATGAACTCATGCAGCATACTAAAACAGACTGAGGTGTGATTGTTTACTAGCTCTGTGCTGCAATTGGTGTCACCCAAGCGACCCAGCAGTGGCTACATGCAGTGCCTTCTATCAGCTATCAATCAATCTGCTGGTGGGGATATTAAAGAAATATTGCACAGAACTCAGACATACTACTGGGGGAAATATAATCAATTACAGATATGAATAACAAACTGTCAGACATGGTGTGCCAAAGGTTCCGTATTCAGGCCAATACTACTAGGTGGTTGAATTAAACTAATTGTGTTCCAAGTGCTGCAATGCAGACTGTGTACATAGCAGGGCACTGAAATGCTGAGTGTATGTTCATTAATTGGTGCACTCACAGAGTATGCTGGAAAATATTCCTGTTCCACTTCCTGCAAACAGGTGAAAATATGACACTGTAAGCAATCAAAATGTGAAATGTTTCCTGTTTTGACATCAGTACACTGTTTGTCACTTGGCAATGTGTGTTGATTTCTTTTGTGAAATGACCGTTGGTGTAAAAGGTTAATAAAGTTGGAAGTTTTCCATTTCATATGGCTATTGAAAAGAAAGACCATGCACTGCTGGTCAAATTGCTTTAACACAACGGCAGCAATAGTAGCACCGCATTGCGGGAATTCTGCAAACAAAACAGCTGTGAAGAGGCTCCATGTCAATAAATGAGCTTAAGGATATGATAAAGAAATCTGAAGAAACAGATGCAGCAGGGAACAGGAGGCAGCCCATTCTCATGGCAGTTGTTGATGAAGTTGTTGCAGCTATAGTTCACCATGCAGCACAAGTCTCAAATTCTGCAGCCAGTGCGCAAGCTGTGTCACCAGAATTGTCTCTCTGCTTGTCAACAGTTTAAAAGACTTTGTGGTATATTTTACACTGGTATCCCTAGAAGGTTCAGAATGTACACCAAATGAATTTCCAAGATAGGTTACAACACTGTAACTTTGCCCTGCATTTTTTGGCAGTCATGGAAATGGATGATATATGGTCAGGGAATATTCTTTGGACAGATGAGGCACATTTTACTCTGGGCAGTGCTGTGAATTTGTTTGTTTATTTTTCATGAATCAGGTCACTGTCAGCTGGACCATCAGTGACAGAGTCCACCTTCCACTGCTGCTGCAGAAAAGGCAAGTACACTGTTTGTTTGCAAATTATTTTTATGAGCTTCAAACAGGAATGACCTTTTTCAGTTACTTGTGCAGATACTAGTTAACTTAACATCTCGCATGTTTGTGTGCTTGCCATGCACAGTCTAGCATTCTAAAAACTGTGTAGTGTACTGTTTTGCTGTCTTTGGTATGGATAGGAACTGTGATTGCTCTGTTCAGATGCGAGCTGAGTTGGTGATCCTTCACATACAGCTCCATGTGATATTGGCTTTGGTCACACATCTTCAGGCCATTGCCAATGGGTGTCATTGTGTGTGTGTGAGGGTGGAGGAGGGGGGGGGCAGATGTGGGGATCCAGGGGACATCCAACACATCCCACATATCCTCCAATCAGTTCACTACTGAGTGCAACCTCGGTACTGCCCACATTGAAGTTGATCCCTCACCTGCAGTTGAGTGGAAGGTCGCTTTGGGGAGAGGCAGGCACCAAAAGACTTTCTGGGGGCCATGCTGGTTCATCTGATGATAGGTTTTGGGTGCTATCTGTGGCTGATGAAGTCCCTGAGCCAGATGAAGTTACTCGCCCTGTTCCAGAGGAAGCCTCTCAGCCAGCAAGGTCTGGGCATTCACAGATGGTGGATTTATGGGGTAGCTGGGGGCCCAAACATTATGCGTGTAATGAAGCTCCTTAGGGATATGGCTACCAAAGAGGGGAAGAAATCCAGTGTGCACTCTGTGTGCCTACTGGGAGGAGTCATTCCAGATGTGGAAAGGGTGCTTCCAGATGTCTTGAAGAGCAAAGAGTGCAGCCAAATGCAGGTGGTGCCTGATGCCAGAACTTATGACATGTGTTGCTTTGGTTTGTAAGAGATTCTCTCCAGTTTCGGGTGGCTAGCTGAAGCAGTAAAGACTGACAGTCTTGCTTGCAAGATGAAGGCTAAGCTTTCCATCAGTAGCATTGTGAACAGAACTGACTGGGGTCCTTTGGTTCAGAGCCAAACAGAGGGTCTGGGTCACAGGCTCAGATGGTTCAGTGACTTTGTAGGCTGCATATTCCTTGACTTGAGCCATAGGATTGTGGACCACCAGGTTCTACTTAACATGACAGCAGTCCACTACACAAAGGAAGTGGCTACAAGGGTAGCTGGAGCCATGTGGAGGGGACTGGGCAGTTTTTTAGGTTAGGGTGTCTCAGGAAACTAGAGAAAGGGTATCAGTCTAAAAGGGTGCAGGACAAACAAAGGAAAGTAGACCTTCAATCAATCAGTATTGTGGTTGTAAATTGTTGTATCTGTGCTGGAAAAGAACCAGAGCTCTAAGTGCTAATAGAAGCTCTGAAAGTCAGATTGTTGTAGGTATGGAAAACTCGCTACAGTTGGAAATAAATTCAGTCAATATTTTTACAAAGTACCTAACCATGTTCAGAATACATTGCTTAAATACAGATGGTGGTGGAGTGTTTATTGCTGTTAGTAGTAGTTTACCTTGTGGAGAAATTGAAGTAGTTATTACTGTGAACTAGCACTGGTAGAGGTTCACAATCATTAATAATTGGTTACTTTTACCAATCCCCCAATTCTGATGATACAGTTTCTAAACAGTTCAAAGAGAACTTGAGTCTAATTTCAAATGGATACTTTGCTCGTACATCATAATTGGTGATGACTTCAATCTACCCTCAATATGTTGGCAAAAATACATGTTAAATGTTGGATGTAGGCATAAAACACCATCCGAAAGCATTAGGAATGTGTTCTCAGAAAATTATTTTGAAAAATTAGTTCTGTAGCCCACTCAAAGTGTAAATGGTTGTTGTACCAAGCCTGAATAATGTAACATCTAAACCCACCAAAATAAATGCAAACTACATCTATTTAAAAAAGCATATAAAATTTCAACCGATGCCTTCCTAAGAAAATATCTCTACTCCTTCCCATCTGAATATGTATGTGTAGACCAAATGTGGTTGAAATTCAAAGGAATAGTGTCAATGACTATTTGAGAGACATAACCAAATAAATTAATAAGAGATGGTACTGATACCCTCATGGTACACTAAACAGGTCAGAACAGTGTTGCAGAATAATTCCAAACTCAAAACGTGTAACGTCTAGAGAAACAAAAACAATATATTATGTAGTAATTAGAGAATTAGATGTATCATATTGTGTCATTGCATAAAATTATGTATTTTTTTTTATTATTTATTTTTGAAAACGTCTGCGTCGGCGAGTAATAAAACCGACACAGAAGATAAATGTTAAACAGAGATAAAAGAAATGAACTAGTATATAATACGTGATGTAGATTAATGTCTTTGTCTTCTTAGTTTGGAAGTTGCGCGAGTAAGATCTCCTGTTGTTGTCGTAGAGAACGCGAATGTAGCACTCTTTTGTCGAAACTAAGCATTTGACGCCATTATGTCTGAATTCACAAAGGTCTGTAATCACTGAGATATTTAAAGGTTTTAATAGAGTTGTTTAAATGAAAACTTGTATCATTTATTGTTAAGCTTGCTTGCATATTATCCCATCCTGTTGAGACATTTTTCAGTTATATAAATATTATCTGTGGTGCTGAGCTGCGTGGAGAACGAAAAGCCGCTGCCGCGGCGTATTTAAACGACTTACGATATAGTCGAGCATACCGCAAGGAAGCGGTAAAATAATAGTAAAATAATATTATTTCTTTTAGCTCCCAGACTGGCAGTGAAGATCAGCGGATTTTATGATGTGTTGCAGATTGACGCGGGCTGCTGATAGGATATAATTTACAGTGCAAATAATTTAATGTACCTTCAGAATCTGATAGGAATCTTGCTGTGCTCCGTTCTGATCTGGCAAACTTTATAGTGACAACGTATTTTTTAATGAGAGTCTCATGTTCTTGGGCTAGTCGTGGTGTGAAATAGCATTTTAACGAGAAATAAAATCCACTGCGAACTTGTATTTTTGAACGATCATACGAACTGTAACATCAGTGTTCATAACAAAGTAATTTCAACTTTTACTCACTATGAAGTAGGGAAGATATATTGTTTCCTAGCATAAGTTGCAGTTACAAAAAATCGTTCCTTAAATTGTAGGCCAGATTCAGAACAATCAAACTTCCATATATACATTTTATTCCGCTAAAAGGTAATGATGATAATGAAAAGCAAAGCACAGCATTGATAAAAGTATTTCACGTAACTCTTTCTGTAAATGTGTTGTTACAAAGAGAATAAATAAACCAAAGAACAACAATTTTACAATTCGCGAGAGAGAGAACTATTTACGTGAAACTGTCGCCCAAAAACGCGGGGCTCGAATTTGCAGTGGCCACAAATATAAAATTTTATGTATTTTTCTTTCAGTGTTGATTGTTATGTATGTATAGATATATATGTATTTAGTGACGAATGTATGTATGTATATCATGATCAATGCTATGTATTAATGAATGTGTAAACACTCTTTCATGACAAAACGTACTACTGCAAACGAGTCTGAGAAGACGATCCTGATAGTACTGAGAAGCTGTAACGACTACGTAATCCGGGGGCAGCCGAACCCCGAGATAAGATAAACTAAAGGTAAGACTACAGTGTAGTTGTCCTGTTTGTAGAAGTCGAGCTCCAGTGAAGTGATCTCATTTCGCTAGTGGTGTGCATATTGTACGTAGTTTGATGTTAGTGTTTGTGACAGGACAAAGTTGACGGTAGATAGTAATTTTTAGTGTGCAGTTAGTGTAGATAAATTAACGTATTTTGTGTGCAAGGGGCAAAACTGTCAGACTTTGTGTTTTAGTAAGCAATTTAGGAATATGGTTAAGTTGCGTAGTCAACGTCCGAGCAATATGGATACTGAGGAACAACAATTAGTTAGTGCAGGAAATGTGGAACCGGGTACCTCAAGCAGTACTAGTACTCTCTTTGAGGATATAACATGTGAGAATGTGGGGGCAGGGGCACAGGAAGTGGTGCCACCGCCCACTAGTCCTCAAGGGGATGTAGAGAAAGAAGTTGTACCACCACCAGAAAAGCAGGAACCAGAGAGTGGTAATCTGCCTGGTGGGTATTCACTTCAGGCTATATTAGAGCGCGTGCTGGATTACCAGGCAAAGTTTGCGCAACAACAAGCTGAAAAGGACGAAAAAATTGAAACCTTTATTGAACAGCAAGTCGAGCGAGACCGCCAGCAAGCTGAGCGAGATCGTAGGCTAGCAGAAAATTTACTTGCCCAGCAAGCTGAGCGAGATCGCCAGTTAACAGAAAGTTTTCTTGCCCAGCAAGCTGAGCGAGATCGCTGGCAAGCTGAGCGGGACCAGCAACTTGTGCAATCGTTAGAAAACATGAAAAAAGAGATTGCAGATATGAAACAGAATTATGAGTCGATACCTAAGGCCGTGCAGGAGCTGACTGAACAGCTCAACAACCTGCAAGTAGCAAACACTAACAGGGTAGACGAAATAGGTGTATTAGCCAATCGAGTAGAAAAGCTAGAAATAGATTCCACGCAGCTTGTAGAGCAGAAGTGGAACGAACAAGCAACTAAAATTGAAACAGAATTCAACTCATGGCTAGAAGTGAAGGAGTGTGAGATTGACAAGAACATTAATTCCAAAGTACAAGCAGCCATAGCAAATAGAGATCCCGAAACGTTCAGTACCGCAGTAAATAGTCAGGTACAGAACGACGTGCAAACCATCAAACAAATACTCAGGGAGGATATTCCGCAGTGGCAAGTGAATATGAACAAACGGATATCCGACCTGGAGAAGGGTTTAGCACAAAGCAGAAAGCATTTGGAACAGGAGCCTCTGTCGCCAAAAGCCCACGGTTTTGGCAACGCACAAACTTATACGCGATACAACAATGGGGAATCTGTAGTCGATAATGCGAAGAGCTGTAGCTTCGGTTCGGAGCACACAGCATATGTCCCAGGGGCACAACCATGTAGTTCAAAAATATTAGTGGAAGAAAGTTTAATCAAAAATAGACAATTTCAAACGTTTACTACTGAACGGAAATCAGTACACCCAGTAGTATTCATAAAAAGCTTTAAAAATATCTTGCCCAGTGTGTGGAATGAAACACAGAAAATTCAATACGTAATGTCGTACATTCAAGGTGATGCAGCGTTGTGGGCTACAGAAGTAGCAGACAGCTGCATGACATATGAACAGTTCGAAAGAGCATTTCTATCGAAATATTGGTCGCCTTGTATACAAGAGCGGCTAAGAAAAGAAGTATATAATCCCGAACCGTACTCACCTCGTCTGGGGAATTTGAGACGGTATTTTGAAAAATATATAAACAAAACACGCTACTGGGACGAACCTATATCACCAAGAGACATAATAAGACTACTAAAATCACATTTACCCATTCATATCAAAGAGAAATTAATACACGTACCAGAAAGCGATATGGAAAACTTCCTGTCTGTTCTAGATTCTATAGACTTGATACAGGAAGACGCAAAATCAGCGTGTGATCACTCGCGGAATAATGGGTCAGGATGTAAATAGTAGTGCACAAAACCACAACCATGGAAATAGTGGGGGTGGTAACAAGCGGCAAGAACATTCGCAAAATGGTAGTAATGGTAGAGGCCAGAACGGGTATGGACAAACAACTTATAACAACAAGCGTCGATTTGACGATCGATACGAATCCGGAATGTCAGGGACCAACCGCTGGAAAAATGCGCGAGGTCAGTGGCAGAGCAATTATAGTGATAGTAATCGAAATTGGCAGCAAAATCAGCGAAGAAGCCCAGAGCGACAGGGTAATGACCGGTATGACAACAATAGACCACCACCGCAAAACGCGCCTATTGCGCAGCCGTGGCGGCCGACAAATCAGAGTGTACATATAGTTGAGGTCGCGGACAATAGCCGTCCAAGTACTTCACAAGTAACTAATCCAACAAACTAGAATCGGCCTCGATATGCTCTCCATCGATGGCCGAGGGATGGAGTGAGAGCAACACGAGTGATAATAATATACCTAGGATACGTATGCTGCGATACAACGATGGTGTCAGTATGGATAAAGATCTACTGAACGAACCGCACGAATGTAAGAAAGATAATAACGAAAATGTGCAAGCTATTATCGAAGCGAAAATCAATGATGTTGCAGTGAATATAATCATCGACACAGGTGCCTCAGTAAGTGTAATGAGTATGGAGTTATTTAAGGCACTGGGAAAAGGACATAGCATTCCGACTTTCCCGGTTAATAATTGTAAGGTGTCTGGAGCCTTTAGTGCACAGAGCCAATCAGTTAAGTACCAGGTGCAGGTGGAGATTTGTAAGGAGGGCGAAGCCATAGTGAGCTCGTTCCTCGTTGTTAAAGGATTGAAGGTGGCCTGCATTCTGGGAGTAGATTTTCTCCGTGAGAGGGACGCATTGATCGACCTCTCCTTGGGGAAATTAAGCATAGTTAATAGGGGTAGAAGGATTGAGTTATCTATGATGAAATCGAAGGAGGTACTTGTGCCGTGTTGTAATCGAATCAATATCAAAGGTAGGAACCCTTGGGTACTACACCTTGATGATTTTTCGCATGCAGCAGACCTCTATTATCCGAATTTAGAGGATCGAAATTTTGAAATAAATGTTCAGGCATTTAAAACCAAAGTGCAGGAATCTGAAGGGTTAAGCGATACACAAAAGCAACAGTTGACGCAGCTGCTATCGGAATACACTATGGTATTTACCGACCGACCAGGAATAGTCAAAGGGTACCACTATCACATAGAGGTGATGCCCCATAAAACATACTGTCGCGCAACTTACTCCATCCCTTGGTCGAGGAGGGAATTGGTAGCTAAAGAGATTCGGAAGATGTTAGAGTGGGATATCATTGAGCCCTCCTTCTCTCCATATAGTAGTCCTCTTGTAGCAGTGGCGAAAGCCAATGGAAAAATCAGGCTAGTGTTAGATGCGAGGGACATTAACAAAATTATCATACCTGTCCGGACTCGCCCTGAGAATTTAGATGAGCAGATACAAAAATTTCATGGAGTACAGTACTTGACCTCGGTCGATCTTAAAAGTTCATATTGGCAAATTCCCCTTACACCGGAATCCAGGAAGTACACAGCTTTCATATTCGGAGGGCGAAGTTACCAATTCAAGGTACTTCCCTTCGGATTGAATGTGAGTGCCGGAGTGTTTATTACTGCACTAGACACGGTATTGGGTCCAGACTTATTGGAAAAAATCACTGTATATGTTGATGATCTGGTAATCGCTACTGCTACTTGGGACGAACATATGGAATTGTTGCGTAGAGTACTAGAGAGATTTAAGCAAGCAGGTGTGACAGCAAACCTAGAAAAGTCAAAATTTGGACGAAATAAAATTAAATTTTTAGGCCATCTTATTACACCACTTGGTATCCGCCCAGACAACAAAAAACTAGAGGAGATCCGAGAATTTCCAAGCCCCCGCACTAAGAGACAATTAAAAGCGTTCCTTGGGCTCACGTCTTTTTTCAGAAGGTTCGTGCCCAATCAGTTGTTAAATGACGCGTCACTACTAAATCTACTACGAAAAAATGTGCAATGGGTTTGGACTGACAAATGTCAACAAGCTTTCGAAGCGATTAAAACCGCCCTACTGAATGCAAATATTTTGCAGCACCCAGATCTGTCAAAAGATTTTTGTCTTGCGACGGATTCATGTTCCTATGGCCTGGGAGCGTGCTTGTTTCAGTGGGGGGAAGGAAACGACCCGACAACAATAAAGATTATCGGCTTCGCCAGTAGGACTTTAACTAGCTGCGAGAGAGCCTACTCGGCAACCGAACTGGAAGCACTTGCAGTAGTCTGGGCTGTAAAAAAGTTTAATTATTATCTACAAGGGAAGGAGATTAGAGTGTATAGTGACCACCAGGCGTTAAGTTTTTTGATGTCATGCAAACTATTCCATACCAGACTGAGGAGATGGATGCTTGTCTTACAAGAATACCGGATAAAGATTATGTACATAAAAGGCCAAGATAACGTGATAGCGGATGCTCTGTCGCGACTGCCGGTAGGATTACCGGATTTAGCAGAATTGTTAGAGCAGTCCGCGGAGTATAAAGTGCTGTTAGTGCGTGACAATACTTACATGAAGGATTTTTTATATATATGTAAAAACATGTTCGAATTACAAAGGGCAGATCCGATGTGGAAAAAAATCATTAATAATATTGAAGAGGGTGTTAACAATAGAGATGAGCAAGGTTTTAAAATAGTGAATCATATTTTGTATCATAAACTTAGTACGAAAGAAGACTGCTGGGCAGTATGTATACCTAACCAGTCGGTAAAAGTTATGATATGGCACACGCACTTGGCCTGGGGCCATGCAGGGATTGGAAAGTGTGCAGAGATCATGGCGAGATACTGCTACTTTCCCCGTATGAAACACCAGATTCAGGCAACAGTTAGAACTTGCGTGATATGTCAAAAAGCAAAACATTATAATAGATCCACTAAGTTTGAACTACATCCCATAGTTCCACTCAGGCCGCTTCAAATAGTATCTGTGGATGTAGCCGGTCCTTATCCCATGGCCAGAGGAGGTATGAAATATATACTGGCCATGTACGATATTTTTTCCAAATACTTGGCAATTTATTGCATTAAATCAGCTACTGCCAAAGCCATGGTCAGGCGGATCAATCAAGAATACTTGCCTCAAGTGGGAAAACCCGAAGCCATAACGACTGATAATGCTTCTTATTTCACGGGTCGAACTTGGAAAAATTACCTACGGGAACAAAATATACAGCATATTCTGGTATCCCGGTTCCATCCAGAAGCAAGTCTAGTTGAAAGAATATTTAGAGAATTGAATAAGTTCCTTAGAATCTACTTAGGGAACCGACATACAAAATGGCCAGGACTAGTACCGAAATTTGTAGAAATACACAATTTAACACCCCATTCAAGTACAGGCTATCCACCGGTAGAGATACTGAATGGATTTAATGAGACACCGAATGAATGGCTCACGCCTTTGCCGAGACTACCAGTCAAGGCAAAAACAAGGGAGGAAAAGATGAAAGAGATATGGAACAGACTAACCAGCTGTGCGGCAAAGAGGAAAAGGAAGTACGACCGAGGTGTAACTAACGAACAGAAATATAATGTAGGAGATCTAGTACTTATTCGTAACCACGCTAAATCCTCAGCCACCTTAAAACAGAATAGTAAGTGGCAATTGCTATATTCAGGGCCCTTTGAAGTAATAAGCGTGCCACACGAATGTAGCTATTTGTTAGCACATCCCCATACGGGGAAGATCAAAGGATTGTATCCACGTAAAGATGTGAAGTTATTTATTCAGTGACATATCACATATAAAGAGTAATAGTTGTAAGAAGATTTTAATTGTGTTTTAGAATATAAGTATGTTAGTATTAAGAAAGAAATTTGTGTGTAATGAAACTTGGAGGAAATGGAGTCAGAAAGTAGGCAATAGCTTACACAGGAAAGATTTTGCTTACAGACAATTAGAGCCATTTAAAATATTATATGCTCATTAAGCAACGAACAATCTTCTTGTTGATAAAGTGAGGATTAATTTCTTGAATCATTATACAAAGGATTAATTTCTTGAACCATTTTCTATGTGTAGTGTGTAAGTGCAATTAATGATGCAATCTAATATAGTAAGGTAACTGTTGTAATTGTATTAGAATAAGGAACCCTGAGAGAGAGAGTTTTGACTAGCCAAACATGGACTTTGTAATATGCAACAATTATGTGATGTTTGCTGCCAGTAGTGATTTGAGAACGACACTGGAGCATAAGCTAATCAAAAAACAAGCCGGTTCCGTGGAAATTCCGCTTTGTATATAACAATGCTTCAATTGAAGCCTGTGTACTTGGTACACGCCCTTGAATATTCATTACGCGATACGTGAATTAAGTCAACCAATGTGGAACCTACACTGTAGTCATATAGGAAAAATCATTAAAAATAATGCTAGTGCTAAATGAAGTATTTATTGAGCAATATGCCCAAGTCAAGCTGTCATGCACATGGTAAAATCTGTTTGATAGATGGGTGATAACCAGGCAAGCTACACTGATAAGAAAATTAAAAAAAAAAAAAATTTTACAAAAGGGCGATATACGCCTAGTAACAATATGAAAAGTGTATTGTGATAAGGTAAAAACAAATAGACGCCATGTAGATGAGAGTGAGTATGCGAAGAACAGTTAAAAGGTATTAAAAAATAAACTGTGTGCATAAACAATGGAGGAAAGGACGGAATATTGTGTGTAGCAGGGACAGAAAATGACTGTTGTATCTGCACCAATATATACGTCGATAAGTCTAATGTTGAGTGACAGTGTCCTAGGGCAGTGCTCAACGAACAATAGACAGTGTATAAAAACAGTAGTTATTGATCCGTTCGGAGTCGATTTAAACGAACATCGCTCGACGGGGACATTTAGTATGTGTGTTACGAAACATTTTCACGTGTTGAAAGACGCTCTGGTAGTGTACCAACCGTGGAGTGAGTGAAAATGTGTAGTACAATGTGCGTGTGACGAACCTTGAATACCAGTGTCACAATGCCACAAGAAACCTGTTATCACGCCAAACCATCCTGTGCATACCAGTGAAGCGACGGCTTACTGAACAATAAACGCTTTTAACCAGTTGCATCTTCTTCCACAGCTAGTAATCTGTGTTCTTAAAGACAGTACACCGTTGTGGAATGTTTGTTTCATGCGCTACGACGGGGAGCCATGCGGAGAAGCCGAGACGAGTGCCGTGTCGCCAGCCAGCCGGTCACGGTAAACCACTACCACTCGCCGACATCGGCGAATGGTTCAGCGCGGTTCGTGACTGCTTGGGCGCCACGTCAGCACGACGTCGCTGTTACTGAGAGCCGTTCGTCGAACCCAGCGGCCGTCGGCACGCGGCGTCCCAGACGACGCTACTCAACAATTGCTTCGCGCCGCCAGCTCCGTACAACATTGTTGTCATTCAAATGAACTATCAAATATGTGTTTAATGCACTAACATGAATAGGGTTTAGTGGACACTAAATGACGTGACAAACAGTTTTTTTTTTGAGTTATTCAATACGGACTCAAAGTATTCATTGGTTCAGTGATATATAGATATAATATGTTTTCGTCATGTTAATGAAGTATACTCGCATGAATGCTAGACATTTTAAACCAATTGTCGCGAGCAAATGCAAGGACGATTCAGGATACTACTGTAAAAATGTGTAATAAGTGACTTTCATTACAATCCAAAACACAAATATTATATGGGTAACAAAGAGACTAAAAGTTTAACATGATCTCACAAATAGCCTTTGTTATATGTGAACATTGAAAGAATCTGAACTTTTTGTGATCAAACTGGGTATTAAAACAAACCAGGCGAGATGACCATGGCTCCGGCGCAGTTTTCCCAGGTTTTCTGATCGCACGTAGCCCGAATGGGGGAGCCAAATAAATGTAATGACCCTGGGACTAGGTTGACGGTCACCTCGCAAAGTGTAAGAACAGTATAAAAAGTGTAATTAAACATACAGTGTAAAAGAACTAAGAAGTGTATGGTGAATGTTCCAACCAAGGTAACAGACAATAACCAAACAGACGTTAGTGGCAGCATATTGCCGAACATTTCCAACGTTAGTCAATTGCTGCCAGGGGGCATTGTAACGTCTAGAGAAACAAAAACAATATATTATGTAGTAATTAGAGAATTAGATGTATCATATTGTGTCATTGCATAAAATTATGTATTTTTTTTTATTATTTATTTTTGAAAACGTCTGCGTCGGCGAGTAATAAAACCGACACAGAAGATAAATGTTAAACAGAGATAAAAGAAATGAACTAGTATATAATACGTGATGTAGATTAATGTCTTTGTCTTCTTAGTTTGGAAGTTGCGCGAGTAAGATCTCCTGTTGTTGTCGTAGAGAACGCGAATGTAGCACTCTTTTGTCGAAACTAAGCATTTGACGCCATTATGTCTGAATTCACAAAGGTCTGTAATCACTGAGATATTTAAAGGTTTTAATAGAGTTGTTTAAATGAAAACTTGTATCATTTATTGTTAAGCTTGCTTGCATATTATCCCATCCTGTTGAAACATTTTTCAGTTATATAAATATTATCTGTGGTGCTGAGCTGCGTGGAGAACGAAAAGCCGCTGCCGCGGCGTATTTAAACGACTTACGATATAGTTGAGCATACCGCAAGGAAGCGGTAAAATAATAGTAAAATAATATTATTTCTTTTAGCTCCCAGACTGGCAGTGAAGATCAGCGGATTTTATGATGTGTTGCAGATTGACGCGGGCTGCTGATAGGATATAATTTACAGTGCAAATAATTTAATGTACCGTCAGAATCTGATAGGAATCTTGCTGTGCTCCGTTCTGATCTGGCAAACTTTATAGTGACAACGTATTTTTTAATGAGAGTCTCATGTTCCTGGGCTAGTCGTGGTGTGAAATAGCATTTTAACGAGAAATAAAATCCACTGCGAACTTGTGTTTTTGAACGATCATACGAACTGTAACATCAGTGTTCATAACAAAGTAATTTCAACTTTTACTCATTATGAAGTAGGGAAGATATATTGATTTCTAGCATGAGTTGCAGTTACTAAAAATCGTTCCTTAAATTGTAGGCCAGATCCAGAACAATCAAACTTCCATGTATACATTTTATTCCGCTAAAAGGTAATGATGATAATGAAAAGCAAAGCACAGCATTGATAAAAGTATTTCGCGTAACTCTTTCCGTAAATGTGTTGTTACAAAGAGAATAAATAAACCAAAGAGTAACAATTTAACAATACGCGAGAGAGAACAATTACGCGAAAAACGACACAAAAGCCTTGAGAAGTTTTACAGAAGCTCAAAATGTAGCATGAACTTCAATGGCCGGCCGTGGTGGTCTAGTGGTTCTAGGCGCGCAGTCCGGAACCGCGGGGCTGCTACGGTCGCAGGTTCGAATCCTGCCTCGGGCATGGATGTGTGTGATGTCCTTAGGTTAGTTAGGTTTAAGTAGTTCTAAGTTCTAGGGGACTGATGACCACAGCAGTTAAGTCCCATAGTGCTGAGAGCCATTTGAACCATTTTTTGGACTTCAATGCAAGATGCTTTTAATGCTTTCCACAATGAAACTCTTGTCTCGAAATCTGGCAAAACATCCAAAGAGATTCTGGTCAAATGGAAAGTACACTGGCAGAGAGACACAATCAATACTTCACCTACATGATAACAATGGTAATGTTACTGATAACAGTACCACTAAAGCAGAGTTACTAAAAACATTTTACCAAAATTCTTTCATCAAAGAAAATGAAATAAACATTCCAGAATTTGAAACAAGAACAACTGCCAATATGAGTAACTTAGAAGCAGACATCCTCAGTGTAGCAAAGCAGCTTAAATCACTTAATAAAGGCAAGACCTACAGTCCTGATTGTATACCAGAGAGGTTCCTCTCAGATTATGCTGATACAACAGCTCCATATTTAGCAATCATATATAATTGATTGCTTGCATCATCCACTGAGGACGACATGGCGGTCAGATGGTCCGGTAGGCCACTTGTGGCCTGACGACAGAGTGCTTGTTGAAAAATCCATACCTAAGGACCGGAAAGTTGTACAAGTCACATGAATACCCAAGAAAGGAAATAGGAGTAGTCTTCTAAATTACAGACCCATACTGCTAATGTCAGTTTGCGGTAGGATTTTGGAACACATACTGTATTCAAACATTAAGTTATCTCGAAGAAAACAATTATTGACAAACAGTAATCATGGATTCAGAAAACGTCATTCTTGTGAAACACAACTCGCTTTTAGTCTCATGACATAATGAGTGCTACTGACAGGGGATGTCAAATTGATTCCATATTTTTATATTTCCAGATGACTTTTAACACCATACCTCACACACAACTTCTAATCAAATTGTGTGCCTTTGGAGTATTACTAAGATGTGTGAGTGGGTTTGTGATTTCCTGTCAGAGAGGCCACAGTTCATAGTAACTGATGGAAAGTCATTGAGTAAAACAGAAGTAATATCTGGCATTCCCCAAGAAAGTGTTGAAGGCCCTCTGCTGTTTCTGATGTACATAAATGATTTAGGAGTCAGTCTGAGAAACACTATGAACAGTATAGTGGACACATTGTCACAGCCGAGATAGACACAAAGTGAACACTCACCACAATAATACAAATTTATTTGCCAACTAGGTTTGAAGATGAAAAAGACATCAAAAAATGTATGATAAGATAAAATAAATTATTCAGACAGGTAAGGGAGATTTACTGCAGACCAACAGTAGGAAAAGGTAGATAAAGAAAAATAATAGGTGAATGTGAACAGAGGGAAAGGAATGAAAAGGGAAACTGCCTCGTAGAATTCTACAGGGAGAATTATTTAATCATTGCTAGCTCTGACATACCAGGAAGAGTCCTGGAGATACTGGAAGTCTTTAGATTGATTATATAATTGTAAGACAGAGATTTCAGAACCAGAATTTAAGATGTAAGTCATTCATATAAGGAGATGTTAACTCTGACAACAATTTATTATGAACTGTCACATGACAAAATTAGAAAACAAGTGTGAGAGTAATTTTTTTAAGTTCAGGCAGCCACTATCAAGCTGAAGTGTTGCCATCTACCAGGTGTAAACATTTCAAGACCGTTACTAGATCAGGAGGACAGCCACCTTTACTAGGTCAGGAAGACAGCCACCTTTACTAGGTCAGGAAGACAGCCAATTTGACACTCTTAAGGGGGACAGAACATCAAACAGGCCGACTTTGAGCAGGAGAGGCACCACAGGACTTTTAATTTATACTGTCTATACTTTTACAAATAAATTCATAAAACTTTGTCAGCATGACCAGGAAGGATTCAGGATTCACACTCATAGCAGTGGAAGTTCAAAAACATAACAAAATAATTTTTTTTTACTTGCAAAATTTCATCATTTTTTTCACTTTCACTGGCTGCATTTGTTATGTTTTTGAACTCCCACTGCTGTTTGTGTGCATCCTGAATCTTCCCCGGCCATGCTAACAAAGTTTTATGAATTCATTTGTAAAAGAATAGACAGTGGAAATTAAAATGTCCTGTGGTGCCTCTCCTGCTCCAAGTTGGCCCGTTTGACATCCTACATCCCCCCCCCCCCCCCCCACCCCTCCCTCCCTTTCAGAGAGGCTGTGAACAACTCAGCAGAAAATGAGGAAATGGTCAGAACAGTGCTGACTGAACAGCCTTCATTATTCCCATAAAATTACATAAGAAGTAAAGACCCTGTAACAAATTCATTAAGCAAATGGAGTGGAACTGAGGACTGCTGACAGCTCGGGAAGAAGAGAATCAATTTGGTCATTGTGAAAGATGTCACTGAGAAGAGCCTTGCCTCAGCAATATAAATATCCCATCCCAACTAGCTTTAGGCACTTGATCAGTAGGATCAATGGTGTTTGTGTCATTTGCACTTGATTTTCTAGTTATAGTAGCAGAACATCTTTTGTGTGAAATTGTTCTAGTGTTGGTCTTGCACTTGCTGCCACAAGAGACAATCAGCAATCCAAATCCACAGTTGATGGAGTCCAGTGTCCAATACAGATGTCAGCACAGCAGTCAGCACTGATGGGTAGTCTGAGGGGCTACAAACATGATTCCAGTCCAGTGGGTGGCAAAACCACAGCATGAGGGTGTCATCAACTTCCACTCCACACTGATGCAGTGTCCTTGGCAACTGTCAGTCTGCTACTGGATTCAACAGATTCTTCTCTGGATACCCACCAGTCAATGCCAAAGAAGCAGCAATGACTTGTATTTTCAGTGCTAAATGGAGTAATTTGGAATAATGTTTCATTACATCTAACGATGCCACAGAAATTCTCAGTCTGCATCTTGATGAATTATTAGTGGTTTCCAGCCAGGCAGATAGCATACAGAAGTGCTCCATCCCAGTGCCTCTACAATTTTGGTGCCATGCAATTATCCTGCACACCAATATCAGCAACAATTATAGAGCATGAGTCACAGAGAAGACTCCATTATTTATTCTCAAAAGAAAAATTGAAGCGACCTTGTGTAGATTGAGGGAACTGGCAGATTTACTGCAGTTCAAGGATAACAGTCGACAAGAGTACCTTGTTCTGACACTGCAAAATCTGCACTTTAATGGGACATAGTTAGCTATGTGTTTGTACTAGCAATATATACTACTTGCAGAAAATACAGTCACATGACAGACAATTGTTCCGAGTGTCACTGGTTAATGATTAGGTGTAAAAAAATTAAATTTAATTGTTTTAGTTTTGCAACTGATGCTATTGAGTTATTATTGGAAGTAATACTAGTTAATTCATGCAAGAGCGAAGATAAACTGCATAAACATGACACAAACATGGCCAGTTAGTACTAATGAGGTGATAAGCACTCTTACAGAGCAGGTTCTAAATTGTAGGAGGATAATGAACAGCAGTAAACACTTAACGATCAGCTAATGCAACAAGAACAATCTTTATTGGCAGAACAACAGACAGAACCAGCTTTTTGTGAGACTAAGAAAGTAGTAACTGCTTCTTCATCATTCGCTGATGCTTAAGCTGCAAGTCTAAGAACTCTCTTCTCTGGGAAAATAACAGAGGATGTTACTGTGTTTTTAGAGAATATATTACCCACAGCCGTGTTAAGTGGCTGGTCAGATGAAACATGCTTGCGGATGGCCAAGTTACGCATAACAGACAAGGTAGAAACCCATAACTCATATCCTGAAGTGCTTAATAAAGAATCGACATTCAGTGAATCAGGTGAGGGTTTGCATCAGAGGTACAGAAAACAGAACAGTACATGGTTTTTTAGGAATAAACTCAATAGTTTAACACAGAAAACAAATGAAACAGTGGAATAATTTTCTGACAGAAAAAATAAAATTAATGCACAGACTTATGAGCTTTTACATAAACCAGATGCAGATAGTCTTGCTCAAAGAAGCAGATAATAGAGCATTGGATGTGCTCCTCAGAGGGATCAGTCCAGATTTTTCATGACAGGTGCAAATGGAAAATTATGAGGATTTAGCCACAGCACTTCGAGTTGCTAAACATTCACAAGAAGCAGATGCTGCAACTAGAATGTGTCCTGAATGGAAGATATTCAGATCTGATAAAGAATGTCACTGTTGTGGTCAGTGGGGGCATTTAAAGGCATGGGGGTAGGAGAGCTACTGACAGACATGTTGCATAGATTGTGGTGGAGAACACATCGGATGAGGAGAAATGTGTAAAAAATTGCATTCCATGTGCTCAATGAATAGATTTGATTCACCAAAAAATACAATTTCAGAGATTACGAGAATCAGAAAAACGTTTTGAAATGACAGGAACTGAAATGTTATGACTATTTAACAGGAATTTAGTGGATAATAAGTATGTACTGATGATGAATTACCATTTTTCAAGGTACATTGTAATGATAGCAATGTCAGGTCAGAATGTGAGCACTACGGCTCAAGCCATGGTTAACATGTGATTACTTAAATCTGATGTACCAGAAACTATAGACACAGATCTGTGTTTGATCTGATAAAACAGGTATGTCATCTATTATAAGAATAAAGAAACTGCAGACTAGTCCCTTCCATCCGTAAGCCAATTGTCGTAGGTACAGAATGAGTCCACCATACCATAGTGAAGATGTTGAGTAAGTATGTGAATATTCAATAGACTGAAAAGTCTATTTAGACTTTGTGGTGAGTGCATACAATTAGAAAACCCACAGGCACGTGTTTTTTACTGTACAAAATAGTGTGTGCCGTTACCTTTTAATTTAGTGCAGCCAAAGATAAGGACACAACATAAAAATGTGAAGAAATTAAAAAAAAAAAAAAAACATTAAAAGAAATTTGGCAACAAGTGAAACATGCAAACACAAAGGCACTGTGGATTGGGCAGGATACGAGTATATTACCTCAGCACAGAGAAGGACAATAGGTTCTACTTGCAAATCTGAATACCCCAAAGTGTAAAACCAAGAAATTCCTGATGATGTTTGAAGGACCATACCAGGTAGTGGAGATGATTTCCTTGCTCAATGCAAAGTTGCAGTTACCAACGAAAACATTGGCTGTATATGTTAGTTAAGCTTTTTTTCACCTCCCTGCTACAACTACAGGCACCGTGATAAGTATGGGAACTTGACCAACATTGTATTGGTCAGAGAAACATTTTAACATGTTACCTAAGCAAGGTCCAACCTTCTTACACAATACTTTAGATCCAGCATAAAAAGAAGCAAGTTAGAAAAGTAATGTTGAGCTGGGATAAGATTTTTGTGACCAAAAGAACAAAAGATTCAAAGTAAATGTAAATAGTTAGCCAAACAGACAGAAAAAGATAACCTTTGGAACAAATTTTATTAGAGAGGAGGGGAATGTTACATGACGAAATTAGAAAGGAAATGTGAGAGAAAAAGTTTTTTAAGATCAAACAGCTGGGCTTACTCAGTCACACAGGAGTGTTGCCAGCCTCTAGCTGGGAAACGTAAATATTTCAACACCATTACTGGGTCACAAAGGCAGCCAACCTGGCATTCTTAAGAGATACTGCAAGCAACTCAGCAGAAAATGGTTAGAACAGTGCAGATTGAACCACCTTCATTTCACCTGTAACATAACATAAGAGGCGCTAGGGTGAACCTAACAACAGCTAGCAGGAGTAGCAAGAGTTTGTTTAAGAAAAGACCCCGTAAGAGTTTCATTTAAGCAAATGTGGTAGAACTACAGACTGCTGATAACTCAGCAAGAACAGAGTCAATTCGGTCATTTTGAATGACACTGTAGAGCAGAGCCTTGCTTTGGCAACTTAAGTACCCCACACCCACAAGCTTTTGGCACTTGATCACTAGTATCAATGACTTTCATGTTATTCGCACTTGACTGTCTCATTATGGTAGGGTAATGTCATGTGTATGGATTGTTCTGGAGTTGGTCTTGTACTTGCTGCCCTACTAGATGATCAGTGATCCGAAGCCATGGCTGATGGAGTCCAGCATCCCATACTGATGTCAATGCAGCAGTTGGCACTGATGGCTTATCTGAGTGGCTACCAACACAGATGCAAAATAGGTGTTTCTAGCCCGTCAGAAGGTGGCCTGGATTAAAACCGAAGAAATTGCAAAAATGTAGGAAATTAAGGAGGTCGGACATAGATGAGTTGAAACAACCAAAGGTAGTTGAGAATTTCAGAGCGAGCACTGGGCAATGATTGATTGGAACAGAGGAAAGTAATGCAGCAGAAGATGAATGGGTAGCTTTGGGAGATGGAACAGTGGTGAGTGAAAGCAGTAGAGGATCAAATATGAAAAATGACAGGGTCTAGTGGAAATATGCAGGAAGCAGAAAGAAACAGAATACAAACATATAGAAAGTGAGATTGACAAGAAGTCCACCATGGCTAAGCAGTAACGGCTAAAGGACAAATGTAAAGACATAGAAGCAATTATTACAAGGGGGGAAGTAGATACTACCTATAGGAAAATTAACAAGGCCTGTAGAGAAAAGAAAAGCCGTAGTATGAATGCTGAGAGTTCAAATGGAAAACCAGTACTAAGCAAAGGAGGGAAAGCTGAAAGGTGGAAAAAGTATATAGAGGGATTACATACTTGAAGGCAATATTATAGAAAGGAAAGAGGATGTAGATGAAGGTGATACTATAAGAAAAATTTGACAGAGCACTGAGATACCTAAGCTGAAACAAAGCTGCGGTAGAAGAGGACATTCCAGTTGAACTATTGCTATGCCTGGTACAGCTAGCCATGACAAAACTACTACACCTGGCATACAATATGTGTCAGACAGGCAAAATACCATCATACTTCAAGAATAATGTAATAAATCCAAGTCCAAAGAAAGCAGGTGCTAACAGGTGTAAATATTGCTGAACTATCAGTTTAATACGTCTAGGTTGTAAAAAACTAACATGAATTATTTACAGAAAAATGGAAAAAACTGGTAGAAGTAGATCGCAGGCAAGATCAGCTTGGATTCCAGAAAAAATGGGAATACATAAGGCAATACTGACTGTATGACCTATCTTGCAAGACAGATTAAGGAAGAGCAAACCTTTGTTTACAGATTTTGTAGAACTAGAACAATATTTTGACAATGTTGACTTAAATACACCATTCGAAATTCTGAAAAGAGTCAAAGAGGCATGAAAGGAAAGCAATGGTTGACAAGGGAGTTAGACAGGGCTGTAACTTATTTCCTATTTTATTCAGTCTGTACATTGAGTAAGCAGTACGAGAAATCAAAGAAAAATTTGGAGAAGGAATTCAAGTTTAGTGAGAAAAAATAAAAACTTTGACATTTGCCAATGACATTGTAATTCTGTCAGAGACAGTAAAGGGCTTGGAAGAGCAGCTGAAAGGAATGGACAGTGTCTTAAAAGGAGGGTATAAGGTGGAAATGAACAGTAGCAAGGCAAGGGTAATGGAATGTGGTTGAATTAAATCAGATAATGCTGACAGAATTAGATTAGGAAACAAGACACTAAAAGTAGTAGACGAGTTTTGCTATTTGGTCAGTAAAATAACTGATGATGGCCGAGGTAGAGAGGATATAAAACATAGACTGGCAATGGCAGGAAAAAAATTTCTGAAAAAGAGAGACTTGTTAACACAGAATATAGCATTAACTGTTAAGAAGTCTTTTCTGAAGGTGGAGTGTAGTCTTGTGTGGATGTGAAACAGAGACGATGAACAGTTCAGACAAGTAGAGTAGAAACTTTTGAAATGTGATGCTACAGAAGAATGCAGAAGAATACATGGGTAGATCATCTACCTAATGAGGAGGTACTGAAGATCAATGGTAAGAAAAGAAATTTGAAGCATTTGACTACAAGAAGGAATCAGATGGTAGGCCACATTCTGAGATGAGTACAATAAGCAGATTCAGATGGATGTGGGTTGCAGTAGTTACTCGGAATAGAAGAGGCTTGCAGAGGATAGAGCAGTGTGGAAAGCTGCATCAGACCAGTCTTCTAACTGAAAACTACAACTACAACATTTCAATTTCAAGATTTTCTGTTTCAGCCATGGGATGTGCTTCAGTGGTCAGTACTATCTTTTCTGTAGGGTTTTCATTTTTAAAGCCAGTGAAGGACTTCTTGGTTAACAATTTAGCTGCTACTATGTGTTTAGTGGAAGAATATCTGTTCATTATATCAACACTTATGTAGTCATACACTTCCTTATTTCTCCCATGAGTATCTTTGAAGGATTCTCACAGCACTATCTGCTTCTTACTTCTAAAATTAGAGTTTTGAATTTGTTATATACACAGGATGATATCGTCATGACATTACAAATGTTCAGGGATGATGGGAAAGAGTATATGTATCAAACAGGTAAGGGACCTTGGTCTGAAAATGACCATGTTGAAAGTTAAAAGTGGGAATCATTCTGATACCTCTAACAGTAGAATACTTGTACCAGTACTGTTGTTACTAAGATTGAGGGTAGGCAAATTTCAGAGGTGGTAATATGGACCAGGAAAGGAAAAAAATGTCTAATAAACTGGGTTCTAAAATGTATATCTTAAGAGCTAAGAGCACTTGTTCATCTTCAATGTTCTGAAACACATCTCTTCTACTTCTAGAGCTTCAGTTTCCATACTTTTTGGATGAAGTAGTATAGACCACAACAAGAAAAAAAAGTCAATTAAATACGGACTCTAAAATGTATACCTTAAGAGCTATGAGCACTTGTTCATCTTCAATACTGGGAAGCACATCTCTTCTACTGCTAGATCTTTGGTTTCCATACTTTTTGGACAAAGTAGTGCAGACCATGACAAGAAAAAAATATCAGTTAAATATGGGCTCTAAAATGCAAACCTAAAGAGCTATGGGCACTTCTTCAGGACATGTGATGTCACATTTGGGAAGATGAACAAGTGCACATAGCTCTTAAATAAGCACTTTAAGCCCTCATTTACTGGACATCTTTACCTTGTTCTTGTTCTGTTCTTAGCAACAACAATACTGGTACACGTAGTCCACTATCAGAGGTATCAGAAAGATATTTGCTCATAACTTTCAACTAGAACATTTCCGGACTAGGGTCCTGCACCTCAAACTGTTACATTTACCTTTCTCCATTGTGTCTGATAGTTTGTAACATTATCACAGAGTCATTCAGTATATTAAACACACTAATTACTCAAGACTGCAACTGACTATAAACTATTTCAACATGATGTATAATCTGTGTTTATAGTCCATTTTTTGAAGAATGCTTCTTGACAATGGACCCACATTGCGGTGATCTTTAGAAGATTGTTGGAACAGTCAGAATATTATGTCAGAGAAAAATATTCTTGTGTTTCATGTAATACTTGGTGCATTTCCATCTGCTACATTAAGCTGACATACATAATAGTGAATGGAACATGCATTACTCTAATCTGCTTTTGTTATTTCTTAAGCTCCTGCATTTTTGTCTGTCATGACATTTTCACTATCAAATTCCCAGCTGTCACTTTTTGTCCATTTTACTGAAGGATTATATTCATTTGTTCTAAAAAACATTTGGATATGTCACCTGCAGCTTGAGTTTCTTGAATAAAGGATCCCCAAAAACACTCAAATATTTCTCCAGTCAATACATATTGTGGAACAAGGAGCATTTTAGTGTGTTCCAAAATATTTGTTGTGTCATCAGCCAGAAGAGATACACAGAAAGCTTTTCTAATTTCTGTCCTTATCTCCTCATTGTATATTTGTAGCAGATGCAAAAATTCTCTAAAGCCCCTGTTGTTGACAGCTGACTTGTTGAGAATCGTAGTTGAAGTACAGCTGTAATGTTTGTAATTTAATTACCAACCAGTCATATGTATGATTTTAAAAAGTTTATTTAACTCAAACCATTACCGGTTTCTTATTTCTTACAAGGCCATCTTCAGATGGATCTTACAGATTTTCTTGCTTCCCACCAAAAAAGAAAGGTAAGCTGTAATAGCCATCTGAAGATGGACTTGTAATAAATCTGAAACCAGTAATGGTTCAAGGTAAATACTGTTAACTTTTTAAACAAATCATGTGACTGATGGTTATATTACAAACCTTACAAGGGAATTTCAAAGATTCCACAAAATACAATGCAGTCTGCTATTGTGAACAAATTTCAAGTTCTTTTTAATCTTTATACAATGTTATTTGCCTGAAAGCTTCACAAAATTTCTCCCTTAATACTTATGGTTCTTAAGTAACAGGGAAACTACATTATCAACATGCTTCTCTGACTTCCAATACTTTTCAGTTCTTCCTTTAATTTTATCCATATTCCTAAAAACATCTTTTGTCCTTGTTATGTCATCTTAAAAAAGCATACATGGAAAGGAAAATAATGCATTTTTTATTTCACAGCTGCAAATCCAACTTTGGTACTAATTAGAAACGAAGCTATGAATACATTTCTTGTGGTTGTTTATGCATGGCTCAAGTATTATAAGATCATATGCTGAATGACCTCATTTCTTAACTGTAATTTACTCATGGGCTCAGCTGGGAAAACTTAGGCTGTGAAGTCACACAATTTATTTCTTGTGGATGCATGGCCATGGTTAAGATTACGTAAAAAAATAGCCTCATCCTCACATAATTCCACTGTAAACAACCTAAGAATGTCATGTTTCATACCCAGAAAATTAAACATTCTGTTTCACATAATGTCCTTGTGTTATACACTAGTGTTACAGTACAGGTAATGTAGAAATGTAGATACAGACAGAATAATTATATGAAAATACCATAACTATATTGTTAATGATAAGGAAAACAGTTATATCAAATGAATGCATAGGAGTAACAAACTGGAGTACGCAGATAATATCAGCTGTGAATGAAGCAAATGATAGGCTTTGATTCACATGTAGGGGACTACTAAATTAAGTTTTGTCTCAATATGTGATAAATTCTGAAACACTTTATCTTCCAAAAATGTATATTTCATATCAGGCTGAATTAAAGCACATACAATTAGAAGTGTGTCCTGTTTAATTGGCAAACAGTAGGAAAAGAAGTCTAATGAAGCTTAACTGGTAGGCACTTGGTAGATGCTGAATATCTCACAAAAAACTGCTAGAAGATTATAAGAACTAATGTCAGTGTGGAAACTGTGAGTATTTTTAGTAACATAAAGAAAGATCGCACAGGGATCATGTGAATAAAATAGAACAAATAACAGCTCACACGAGGTATACAAGCAATAATTCTGCACACACTCTAGCCAAGAGTGAGACAGGAAGAAACCTAATACATGACATAAAAGAAAGATCTCACGTCTTTCTTGCACTAATGATGAGCACAATGCCATTTTCACTCAAGATCAGTACACTGCTGCTTTCTCATGGTTTTTTGGCACAATATTTCTCCTAAGGCTATATTGTCACAGAATAAAGAAATATGTTGCAAGCATTGTTCCTGGTGTTTAATCCTCGAATACCTCACAGAGACCTATTTAAAGAGCTTGTTATTTTGATAACTATTTCATGATTTTCCTTTTCTCAAAAATAGTACAAATCAATTAATAATACTAGGACTAAATATACTGAGGGCCAAGGAAACTGGTAATAGGCTTGTGTATTCAAATACAGAGATACATAAACAGACAGAATAAGGCACTGTGGTCGACAATGCCTATCTAAGATAACAAGTGTCTGGTGCAGTTGTTAGCTCGGTTACTGCTGCTGCAATGACGGGTTATGAAGATTTAAGTGAGTCTGAACCTGGTGGTATAGTCGGTGAATGGGCGATAGGACACAGCATCTCCAAGCTAGTGATGAAATGGGGATTTTTCCGTACAACAATTCCACCGTGAATATCTGGAATCTGGTAAAATGCCAAATCTGGTAAAATGTCAAATCTGGTAAAATGTCATATCTCTTAAATGTCAAATCTCTTAAATGGCAAAATATGGCTCTTACAGATTTTCTTGCTTTCCACCAAAAAAGAAAGGTAAGCTAATAGCCATCTGAAGATGGACTTGTAATAAATCTGGAACCAGTAATGGTTCAAGGTAAACAGTGTAAACTTTTTAAACAATACATGTGACTGATTGATGGTTGAAGTGATCACTGTAGCAAGCAGAAATCTGCTAATACCAGTATTCCAATGTTGGCCCCTGTTTTGACCAGAAACGAGATGGAATCTTCCTACACGGCGGTGAGGGGCCTGAATATAGTGAAGTAAATTGCCGAAACTGGTAGTCAAATAAAATAAGTTTGGAATCTGTATAACAGATTTATTTGTAGGTGATGCCTTCAAAGGAGAAGTAACTGTGGTTGAGGATATAGTTGCTCACAGTGACGAGGAAGGGGGTATTTGATTTGGAGTCAGTCAGCAAACTTGAATTTTCTGTGACTTGTCAAAAGCATCCGATTGTGCAGTTCACAGTACTGTCCTAGAGAAACTAAATAATTATAGTATTAGAGCTACTGCTACTGTCTGATTTTCATACTATCCACTTATCAGGATGACGAATGTTGCATTAACAAACCCAGGGAGACAGGGATTGACACTGGGTCCTTTCTTGTTCCCTTTATTTGTATATGATATGCCACCGTATACCCAAGGAGCAGGAATATCTTTCTTTGATTACAATGCAGATATTACAATAAAACCTAGTAAATATGCTTTTGACATTTGAAAATGTAGATGTTATTTTCTTTGAATTTAATAAGTGGTCCTTTGCAAATGGACTGTAACTAAACTTAGCTAAAACATGATACGTGCAATTTAATACTGCACAAAGACTAAACATACCACTAGAAATACTGCACAACAGTAAATCAATAAATGAAATGGATTTGTCCACACCATTGTAAATAATTCATGGCAGCAAATTAATAAATGAAATGGCATATTCTAGATTTACTGCACAACAGTAAATCAATAAATGAAATGGATTTGTCCACACCATTGTAAATAATTCATGGCAGCAAATTAATAAATGAAATGGCATATTCTAGATTTTTAGTTGTTTAAACAATGCAAAATCCAATGTGGAATACCATAGATTGCTGCTTACAAGATAGAAGAGCTGTTAAATGGCAAATAGGCACACTGAAGTTAGATTGATGGATATTACAACAAGAAAAGCTCATTCACATATGCCCATTGTCATCTGCAGATGCTGAGGCCTGACTGCAGTGAGAAGCGGTCTCATCTGAGGTGAATACTGCGGGCACAGAACATGTGTGTGGTGGGTAGAGGAGGAGGAGGGTTAGCTGGGTAATAGATGGGTAAAATGCTGTAGTGCTGACTGTGGGAGGGTGTAGGTATGTGGCAAGGAAAGGATAGCGGGCTACTAGGCACAGCATCAGGAGGCCGTGCTGGGAATTGGTGGGAGGGTGGAATCAGAGAAGGAGAAAGGATTATGCAGGTGTACTAGAGTACAGAAAACATATGTGAGGCTGAATTGGAATGGGAACGGGGAAGGGACTAGTGAAGGTTGAGGCCAGAGGGTTACAAGAATAAAAGGCACAATGCAAGGAGAGTTCTTCAGAAAAGCTGGTATTGGTGGGAAGAATATACATGTTACAGGCTGTGAAGCAGTCATTCAATTCAGGCACATTGTACTGGGATGCGTGCTTGGCAACTGAGCAGACCAGTTGTCTCTCGGCCACAATTTGGCAGTGGCCATGCATGTGGACAGACAACTTTTTAATGGTCAAGCCCACATAGAACACCACACAGTGATTGCAGCTAAGTTGGTAGACCACAAGGCTGCTTTGACAAGTGGCCCTGCCTTTAATGGGGCAGGAAATAATGTGACAGTACTGTAGTACTTGGTAGTCGGAAGGATATATAGGTCTTTAGGACCTATACTACATACCTACCCTAGGTATGTAGGATGTATGGGTCTTGCATCTAGGTCTTTTACAGCAAGGATTTCCAAACTTTTCCTCTTTCGGAATACTCTGAGAATCCTGGTACTTTGATGGAATGCCTTGTTTATTTTCAAGGTTAATAAAATTAAAAATGACACAGAAATCATAATAAAATTTTTAAAAATAATTAGTATAGTTAAAATGTCAAGCTAAAATGCCATATTATTAATAGTTTTTAGTGGAGCACTTATTCCTTTCCATGGAATACAGTTTTGGAAACCCTGTCACGGGGCAAGAAGTTGGGAGCAGGGTTGGAATAGGAGTGGAGAACGATACTGTGTAGGTTGTAACCCAGGCAATTAACAATGCCTACTTGTCGCCATATTCTACATGTATGATGGGAGGACACTACTTACAGTTGTTGAACTGCATATGGAATGTCTTCGAAATTTAGTGGGAAAACCATTTTCTTCTGCATGGGCCTCATGGCCTCAATAAATATGAAGAACAACATGTCTCCAACAGACTGTGTATAGCTTTTTTTTTATTTTTCATGCTGCCAGTTTTGCATACTTCTCATTCTCAAGTGCATCTCTAGTAACATATGTGTCTACATCATTGTCATTAGTTCACTGAGTGAGTGCATACAGTGTGTTTCAATAGAAAATATTGTAAGATAAGGACATTTGATGACACTGCTTTGCACAGTTATGCACGGCATTTGATTTTTAAATTGATGACAACAATGCAGCCACATGTGTTATTAATGACACACTTGACAATGGACAATGCCCAAAACTGAAAAATAAAAAATAAAAAAATTATACACCATCTGGTGGAAAAATGTCATTTTTCAAGTTCAGTGAGAAGCTGCAAATGTTTTATTAATGCCCATAACAATTTCATTAAGTAATCTCTCTAATACTATATTTGAGTTGCTATTTGCTGCAATGTTTGTATCATATGCAAACAAAACAAACTTAGCATCTAGTAATGTTACAGGTGGAAAGTTATTACTACATGCAAGAAAAAGTAATGGCTCTAAGATGGAAACTTGTGGGACATATGCAATTAACTCCCCGGTGGAACCATTTTGTAACATTTACTGTTACACAACAATATTGTACTCTGACTTATTTACATGGATATTGTGATTTACACAGTCAAATGCCTTCGATGGGTCACAAACTATACCAGTAGCCTTTAATTTACTGTGTAACAAATTAATTTCATTCTAGCTGCATGTATCTGTCAGTAGCCTTTTAAGTATCTGGACCCTTTAGAAGTCTGAACTGTGATTTTCAAAATATATTATTCATACTGAAAAAATAAACACTGTATAGTCCAGAATGGAATGACAAAAATATGGAAAGTATACATTGCTACTCATCCTAAGAGGTGGCACAGACATGAACAATGAAAAAGTCTACTAAAAAAACTAAAATATTAACGCTATCAAATGAAGTCCAACACACACACACACAGTTTCAGGGTGCTAGAGTCCAACTGCAACTACAACTAGTGACTTGCTAGGATAGGTTGTGGGGTTAAGGAGGTGGCATGAGATGGGGAAGGATGAGTGTGCAGACACTTGGTGGGGACAGGACAGGGCTGTTAGATGCAGTGTCAGGAGGCTACACTGAAAGGGGGGAAAGGAGGGGCAAAGAGAGAGAAGTACGAAAGGGGAAAGGACTTGGGGAGAATGCATTGAGGTGCTGAAAGAATGTGAAATGGTATCCTCACTCTCAGTTCAGATCACAAAGATGTCATCAGTGAAACTGAAACAGATGAGGGTTTGAGGATTCTGGGTGGTTAGGAAGGATTCCTCTAGATGCTCCATGAATAGGCTGCCACAGTATGGTGCCACTTGGGTGCCAATTTCTGTATAACAGATTTATTTGCAGATGATGCCTTCAAAGGAGAAGTAATTGTGGTTGAGGATATACACTCCTGGAAATGGAAAAAAGAACACATTGACACCGGTGTGTCAGACCCACCACACTTGCACCGGACACTGCGAGAGGGCTGTACAAGCAATGATCACACGCACGGCACAGCGGACACACCAGGAACCGCGGTGTTGGCCGTCGAATGGCGCTAGCTGCGCAGCATTTGTGCACCGCCGCCGTCAGTGTCAGCCAGTTTGCCATGGCATACGGAGCTCCATCGCAGTCTTTAACACTGGTAGCATGCCGCGACAGCGTGGACATGAACCGTATGTGCAGTTGACGGACTTTTGAGCGAGGGCGTATAGTGGGCATGCGGGAGGCAGGGTGGACGTACCGCCGAATTGCTCAACACGTGGGGCGTGAGGTCTCCACAGTACATCGATGTTGTCGCCAGTGGTCGGTGGAAGGTGCACGTGCCCGTCGACCTGGGACCGGACCGCAGCAATGCACGGATGCACGCCAAGACCGTAGGATCCTACGCAGTGACCGCACCACCACTTCCCAGCAAATTAGGGACACTGTTGCTCCTGGGGTATCGGCGAGGACCATTCGCAACCGTCTCCATGAAGCTGGGCTACGGTCCCGCACACCGTTAGTCTGTCTTCCGCTCACGCCCCAACATCGTGCAGCCCGCCTCTAGTGGTGTCGCGACAGGCGTGAATGGAGGGACGAATGGAGAAGTGTCGTCTTCAGCGATGAGAGTCGCTTCTGCCTTGGTGCCAATGATGGTCGTATGCGTGTTTGGTGCCGTGCAGGTGAGCGCCACAATCAAGACTGCATACGACCGAGGCACACAGGGCCAACACCCGGCATCATGGTGTGGGGAGCGATCTCCTACACTGGCCGTACACCACTGGTGATCGTCGAGGGTACACTGAATAGTGCACGGTACATCCAAACCGTCATCGAACCCATCGTTCTACCATTCCTAGACCGGCAAGGGAACTTGCTGTTCCAACAGGACAATGCACGTACGCATGTATCCCGTGCCATCCAACGTGCTCTAGAAGGTGTAAGTCAACTACCCTGGCCAGCAAGATCTCCGGATCTGTCCCCCATTGAGCATGTTTGGGACTGGATGAAGCGTCGTCTCACGCGGTCTGCACGTCCAGCACGAACGCTGGTCCAACTGAGGCGCCAGGTGGAAATGGCATATCAAGCCGTTCCACAGGACTACATCCAGCATCTCTACGATCATCTCCATGGGAGAATAGCAGCCTGCATTGCTGCAAAAGGTGGATATACACTGTACTAGTGCCGACATTGTGCATGCTCTGTTGCCTGTGTCTATGTGCCTGTGGTTCTGTCAGTGTGATCATGTGATGTATCTGACCCCAGGAATGTGTCAATAAAGTTTCCCCTTCCTGGGACAATGAATTCATGGTGTTCTTATTTCAATTTCCAGGAGTGTAGTTGGTCCTGGTGACCAGGAAGGTCGTATTTGGTTTGTAGTCGATCAGTCATTGGGAAAGGTACTGTTCAATGGTGGCATGGCCATGGGCACTGGGGATTTAGTGTAAAGAGATATAGCACCAGTAGTGATGAGCAGGGCACCACGTGGTAAAGGAACTGTGGAGAGGCAGTGGAGGAAATGGTTGGTGTAGGAGGGTAGATCATGAGTATTAGGCCAAACATATTGGTCCACAAGACCAGACATTCTTTCAGTGGGGGCACAGTAGCCAGCCATAAGGGGGTTTCCTGAGTGGATGGGTTTATGAACTTCAGGAGTTCTGGGAGTGGTGGGGATGAGGAGAGAAAGGTACTCTGGGGAGAGGTTCTGGGATGGAACTAACAGTTTATGGAGGAACTGGAGATACTGCTGGATTTCTGGAATGGAGTTACTGGAACTATGGTTGTAGATGGATTTATCTGACAAAGGCAGAGTCCCTCCACTGGGTCATCCCAGCATTCCATAATCAAAATGGTGGAGCCTTTGTCAGCATGTTGGATTGTAAGGTTGGCATCAGTTTTCAGATGGTCAGTTGTGGTTCTTTCTGTCGATGTGAGTTTGGTTTCCACATTGAGGGATGTGGGGAAAAATGGTGAAGCAAGGTTCAATGTTATGAGAATATATAATGTTAACATGCAGTGCTTTGGCGGCAGAGGAGATGGGACTCAGTTGGCTGGAGGAGTGCTCTGTGTCAGGCAGGGTTCATGTTGGTTTTGGATTGAGTCTGATTGGTAGGGTTGATGGCTAAAAGTGCTTCCATTGTAGGATTTGGAGGAGGAGAGAAGGTCTTTAATAAGCCCAGAATGACTGAATTTTGGAGTGTGGTGAAAAAAGGTAAGGCCTTTGGAAAGGACTGACTTTTCTGTAGGACTGAGGCTTTAGTAGGGCAGTTTTATGATATCTGCTTCAACAGCTGCCACCCATTCCATACCAAGAAGTCTTTCTTACAGCCTAGCCACCCGTGGTCATCATATCTACATCTACATGGATACTCTGCAAATCACATTTAAGAGCCTGGCAAAGGGTTCATCTCATCAGCAATGATGAGAAGTCCCTCTCCAAATATGCCAAGAATCTCACAAAGGCCTGCACAAACCAAAATTATCCTCCCAACTTTGTCCAGAAACAGATCTCAAAATGCCTTCTCTCTCCAGCCACCTACCACCTCTCACAGATCCACTGTCTGACCACAAAGGAGTACTCCTCTCAAGAGTCAGTACCACCCAGGACTGGAGCAACTAAATCACATTCTCCACCAGGGTTTCAACTCTATGTCATAATGCTCTGAAATAAGGAATATCCTTCCATCTGCTCTCCTCACTCCTCCCATAGTAGTACTCCAGTGATGATCAAACTTACACAATACCTTGTCCATTCATACTCCGCCCTTGTTCCTAGCTCATTGCCGGCTGGCTCATACCCCTGAAACACACCTTGATACAAGACGTGTCTCATACACCCTCCCAATACAACCTACTCCTATTCCATCAAAGACAGGGTCACCTGTGAAGGCAGCTATATGATCTACCAGTGAAGCTGCAACCACTGTGCTAATTTCTATCTGGGCATGTCATTTAACAAGCTGTCTCTCTGCATGAATGGCCACCACCAAACTGCAGCCAGGAGGCAGCTGGACCACCCAGTTGCTGAACATGCTGCCTAACATGATGTGGTAATGTTAATGGAAGGTTCTCAGCCCATGCCATCTTGATTCCATCATAAAATCTTTAAAATCAAAAACATCTAGTGGGTATGATGAAATATCAACAAAGTTAGTAAAAGAATGTGATTCTGAGTCGAGTAACATATTAAGCTATTTGTGTAACCAGTCATTTATCAGTGGAATATTTCCTGAATGTTTGAAAGATATGCTGAAGTTAAGCCACTGTTTAAGAAGGGAGATACAGAAATAGCATCAAATTTCCGTCCAATTTCACTGTTGCCGGCATTCTCAAAAATTTTAGAAAAAGTAATGTACAATTGGCTTTATAACCATCTTATCTCAAATAACATACTGTCAAAGTCACAGTTTGGATTTCTAAAGAGTTCTGATATTGAGAAGGCTATCTACACTTACAGTGAAATGTGCTTAATTCATTAGACAAAAAAATTGCAGGCAACTGGTATATTTTGTGATCTGTCAAAGGCATTTGACTGTGTAAACCACAATATCCTTTTAAGTAAATTAGAATATTATGGTGTAACAGGAAATGCTGCCAAATTGTTCAAATCTTATATCTCTGGCAGGAAACAAAGGGTGTTATTAGGAAAGAGACATGTATTAAGCTATCAGGCATCATCCAACTGGGAACTAATTACATGTGGGGTCCCACAAGGTTCCATCTTAGGGCCTTACTTTTTCTTGTGTATATCAATGACCTTCCATCAGTAACATTACCAGATGCCAAGTTTGTTTTGTTTGCTGATGATACAAACATTGCAATAAATAGCAAATCAAGTTTATTCTTAGAAAGATCGGCTAATAAAATGTTTGTGGACATTAATCACTGGTTCCTAGTCAATTTTTGTCACTAAACTTTGAAAAACACACTACATGCAGTTCAGAACTTGTCAGGGGTATCCTATGAGTATATGCCTAACATACAATGACAAGCAGATAGAAGAAGTGGACAGTGTTAAATTCTTGGGATTACAGCTTCATAGTAAATTCGACTGGGAGGAGCACACCACAGAACTGCTGAAGCGTCTTAACAAATCTCTATTTGCAATGTGACTTGTGTCAGACACAGGGGGTATAAAAATTAAAAGCTGGCATACTATTGCTTACTTTCACTCCATAATGTCATATGGGATTATTTTTTGGCGTAATTCATCAAGCCACGCTAAGGTTTTCCAGGCACAAAAACGTGCAATAAGAGTTACATGTGGTGTGAACTCAAGAACATCATGCAGAAGCCTATTTAGGGATACTAACTACTGCTCCCCATATATTTATTCCTTAATGAAATTTGTCATTAAAAATATATCACTTTTTGAAACCAACAGCTCAATTCATGGAATCAATACTAGAAATAAGAATAACTTACACAAGGATTTAAAGTCACTTTCTCTTGTACAAAAAGGTGCGAATTATTCAGGATTTTCAATAACTTGCCAGCAGCCATAAAAAGCTTAACAATCAATTCAGTTTAAGAGAAGCCTAAAGGATTTATTGGCGGCCAACTCCTTCTACTCCATTGACGAATTTCTCGGTAGAACCAACTGATTTTGTGTGTGTGTGTGTGTGTGTGTGTGTGTGTGTGTACAATCTAACTTCTGCACCATTTCAGTGCAGTAATGTGTTTATTGTAAATAAGTATTGTAGTAGTTCTATTATATGTTCATTACAGTGGAAACTTGATTAACAGTCATCTTCGGGACTGTGGTCATGACAGTTGAGTGAATAGACGGATAACAGAAACACTGTATTCCTCCAAAACATAACCTCAATCAATTATTTTATGTATAGACACATATCACTCACAGTAATATAATAATATTTTGGAGCAAAAACAAATTAAACACAATTGTAATAGCAAATAAATCTATTTATTACATGATAAAAACATCCATACAGTAGCTACAAAAGTTGCAAAATACATAATGTACAGTACTGTACTGTACTATAAACTTACAGGTGAAATAGTTTATCTAGCTTGGAAATAGTCAGTCAATTTCTTCTGCCTTTTTGATGTTCGAGCTTTCACTGCGTCAATATTTCCTATTTTTCGGAGCTGTAGTGCCTGCGTTGCATTACCCTCTTCTTGACTTTCAAACCATTCTATACACTTGGACAGCATTGTTTTGGCCTCTGAATGGCTAATAGTTTGTTTTTCTTCATGGTTTGAACACTCGTCTTCCTCAGCCCCTTCTTCTTCTTCTTCTTCTTCTTCTTCTTCTTCTTCTTCTTTGGTGGCACATACGCTGGCAACAGTTTTGTCATCATTCAAAACTTGAAAACCCCCGTCCACTTTGTCACACTCTACCCACTCTGATACTTCTTCTGACTTCAAATTTGTGCCGATTTGTAAATTATTGCACAAATTGACCATTTCGTCAACTGCCACACACTCAAGTTCCTCCGATTCTTCACCTCTAGGTTGAGGCCAAAGTTTATTCCAGCCGTTCTTGAGATTTGACACTGACAAATCACTCCATGCACTGGCAACATTGAAAATGGCATCTTTAATACTGTAAGATGTCCAAAACTGTTTTACAGATGTTGATTCATCAGATGAGAGCAAACTTTCGATAAATATTTTTCTATAACGTCGTTTCATGTTTTCAATAATTCCCTGATCCATGGGCTGTATAAGTGAAGTTGTGTTTGCTGGAAGGAAGAGACATGTTATGTTGCCATCATCGCTTTTCATTTCACAAGTAGGGTGCATTGGGGCATTGTCTAATAGCAATAGCGCTTTCTGTGGCAACCTTTTTTCAGCCAAATGTGCTCTAACTTGAGGTACAAATTGTTTGTGAAACCAGTCAGAAAAAATTGATTGATCCATCCAAGCACTCTTCTGGGCATAGTATTGTGCAGGGAGAGCATTCAAATTCAAATTCTTGAATGCACGAGGTTTTCTTGATTTCCCAATCACAAGTAGGGGTAGCCTATGACTGCTGGTCGCATTTGCGCAAACCGTAGCAGTGATGCAATCTTTTTGTACTTTGAAACCTGGAGCAGCTTTTTCAGAGAGTGATGCTAATGTCTTTTGTGGTAAAGCCTTCCAATGAAGCCCAGTTTCATCACAATTGTAAACTTGCTCCCTAACAAGATTCAATTCAGCCATTTTTTCTTGAAATTGTTACCGGAACTCAGCAATTACAGAGCTATCCACGCTGAGTTTTTCTCCATTGATATCAAGTTGGCGAATGCCATGATGAAATATAAACTTGTCAAGCCATTCGATACTTGCTTTAAAAGACGAGTCACCATGAAGTTTGTTGTTCATTTCAACAGCCTTGGCCATTATTATAGGCCCTGAAAGTGGAATCTCCTGACTTCTTGCTTGTATAAACCATCAGTACATTGCAGTGTCCAATTCATCCTATTTTGCAGGTTTCATTGTCTTTCTTGCTCGCACATCTCCATCCATGCTCTGCATTGTTGACACATGTTGTTCTATTTTTATCAGCATCACATTTTATATCGTTAACTGTTGTTCTTCCAATACCATAAATCAGCACTACACTTGTCGCAGTTCCGCCCTTTCTTAAGCATTTTATAATTTCAAGTTTTTGATTAAGTCCTAAAACAACACGTTTACGTTTTTCAGACATTTTATCAAGTCACTGTATCACACACACCTGCACTAAATACGGTAGTGTAAAATATTAGTCAATAAAGCTTATTCAAGTGGAAAACACGTAACATGGCACAGCCCACAAGATACACTGCGACAATTACAGTCTTCTCGCCACAACTGGAAACCGATCCAGTGGTGATTGTTGACTCACAAGTGAGACAAAGACAAGAAAAGGGGGAGATGTGTTAGCACATCAACCGAAGGTCATATTTTATGTACCATTCTACGGCAGGCGGGTACATTCACTGCCCACTAAAATAGAGTAAATAAACAAAGCGAACGCGTCACTGCACCTTAGAGCATTCTGTTATTACAGTATTATTATGCTGTTACAGCAGTGACGGTTAACTGAAACTGACGGTTTAAAGAGTGATGGTTAATTGAGTTTTTACTGTACCTTATAAATAAAAAGAACTTTTTTTACATTTTAAATTCAGTGCATTAATGTGATCTTAGTAAATGAGTGTTTGTAAAATGATTCTTTCATATAGGGTTCATCCAAAAAAAAAGATGATCATTCCACTTGGGACCTGTGGAAGGTACATTAGCTTATTTGCTTCAGTTGTAAATATTTGTTATGTATTATTTTTTTCTGACATGTTCTACATCCTGAAGGACGTCCTCACTATGGATCAATTGGAATGAAAGTAAATCTAATCTAATTCTTCCTACCAACACCTGCTCTTCTGAATTGTAGATGTGGGAACTCTCTCTTCATCACATTCTTTGTTCTCCCTGGCATATAAACCTTTTCTAGTTCCCATATCCCACTCCATTAATACACATTCATTCTACACCAAAACTGCACCAACATGCCCTTTCTCCTTCACTCCACCCCCCCCCCCCCCCTCCTCCCCAAAGCACAGCCTCCTAACACTGCACCTAACAGCTCTATCCTGTACCTCTATGCACTCTGCCCACAAGCAATTTCCACCAGGCGTACCCTGCTATCCTTCCTCCTCCCCGCCTCAGGTTCCTCCTGAGCCCCACCAGCCATCCCAGCAGATAGCTGCTGTCTGACACAGTTTCAGTCATGCTCTAGACTGTGGCCATGTGTGTCTGTGTGTGTGTGTGTGTGTGTGGTGTGTGTGTTTTAATTGCAAGAGAAGGGCTTTGTCTGTGAACTTTAATATTTTAGTTGTCTTTATGACTATGCCTGCCTATGATTCGGTGCATCCTCTATATGGAGAGCAGCAATCTATCCATTCCATATTGTTATCATTTATAGTGTGATGGTTCAAAAAACCACCTGTACTTTGTATCTGTGGTGATCTTTAGTCTGTAATTTGATACAGATTTTCGTTTCATCTGTGCACAATGATGTATTACCTTTTATGAAACTGTCTAAAATGCTATCAAAAGTCAATCTGATCAGAGGTTTGAGGGTATTTCTTTATATTCTTTCATTAAAAATGCTTAATTTTACCATATTTCTATTACTAAGGAAATATTTCAGTGATAAAATACTAATAACACTAAAAACTAATTAGCTTTGTTAGTATTTTATCCTGACCAATAGAACTTTTTGATTTCAGGGATTTCATAGTGGACATTACTGCTCTTTGTGTGCATTGAGAGACACATTCAAGTTACTCAGTGGCTGGCCTGTGATATTTCTTGCAAACAGCTATTGTGCCTGATACACCCCCCCCCCCCCCAACACACACGTACATTTTCAGCAACAGAAATGAAATTTTTTGACATACTGTACACATCTCTTAGCAGTCTATCCCATACTTACTCTTGAAGCTATCTGCCCCTCTTTACCTTTGTTTCTATCAATCTCTTCCTTCACTAAATCCCATACTGTCTTTTATTTTGTTACATTACATCTTTTTCTCATAATGTATTTGCTTCGATGTCTGTATTAACGTAGTCAATATTTTGCAGTGTGCCTTGTAATGAGCTATAGCATTATGTTTCTGATTGGCAGGCACAGTTTCCTTTTTGTCCTGCATGTTCTTGAGTAATCCATGTTTTCTCTTTACTTTGGTGTAATCCAGGTGACCCTGGGGAATAAAGTTTCAAAATAAGATACAGACATGTTGTACTTTCATTTGTGTCACGACCACTGTACACATCAGTCAAGTTCACATCTTTGAAGAGTTTCCTAAAATAATCAATTTTTAGCTGACTACTCTCTGAAATATAGATTAATAGCTTTTGTATCCTTAACAGTGGTAACAAACATAAGGAACTGCATGTCATGGTGTACTGAGTTTAATTTTGTTTATTAAGCCTTACTGAAACAGGCTCGTATTTAGGGCTCATGAACCCACTTGAGCAAAAAATCTCTGCTGCCCCCCCCCCCCCCCCCCCACAACTTGAAATTCGGATATTTAGTAAGGTTTGCCTAACATGTGGGCATGTCCTTTTTTTTCTTTTTGTCTGTGTAATGCTGAACTATGAGTTGCAGCCTAATGCCATGCTTTCATAAGAATGACAAACATAAAAACTTAGCATAGTGTCATACAATAAATATAAATGCAAACACTTTAATTGTACTTTTATTAAAATTAAATATAAACAATACATTACATTTTGAAAGGTACCAGGGAGGAAAAACACTGGTTATTTAGTAACAATGGGTTTTTTCCTTGCCCTATTGTTTCCAAATTCATTTGTGATTTCTTCACAGTCCAGTTACATTGTCCAATCTCATTCAATAGCAAGTGATGATCAAAACATTGCGAAGGAACATCCATAATGACAGGGTATGAATCACATTAGAAGTCACTTGTCATTTGATTTAATGAACTAAGGCAAACTGTATTCGTTCATCTGCATGCAAATCATAGAGAAAGAATCTGCTAATATCTGCTGTTATAGGTGCATGTACAATGTAAAGAAGATAACAAAAGCATAATGATAAGTTTATTCATCATCTGACTCACAGAAATTAAAAACATATCTGTTTATAAAACACACCTGGAATGCTTCATAAACATGTTATTTTGTTAGTGAATAGGAAAAAAATGGGTATGAAAACCTTTTGTTATGGGTTTATTAAGAAAGTTAACAAAACAACATTGGTGTGGATGTATCTTAAGACCATTGCAATATAATTATCAACATGTAAAAATGCTCTCTCATAAGTTATAAAAGGAACTATTTAACACCACTACCTCAAAGTATTTCTTATCTTTGTGAATATATTGCAAGAAAACCTGTGAGGGCCATCTTGAACAAAGAATAAACAGATGCATGCAGAACTGTTTTCCATAGTCTAAAAGTACTGACATTTCCAGCTCTATATCTTTACAAAACAAAAACATCATTAATAAAAGGAAATACAGTACTAGAAACAAATGCAGATGTTCATACATATGAAATGAGAAATAAAGGCCAGCTGAGAAGTATACAATACTGACTGAGAGTTGCTGAAAAAGGTCCTCGACACTCAGGTGTCAAACTCATAAAGTCCCCTCTAAAGAGTTTGCAGGCCAATGTGAGCAAAAAGACATTACAAAAACTTTTAAGGATTACTTAATGGAAAATGAATTTCATAGTGTAGAAGAATATATGTATCAATGAATGAAAAATGTTACTGTTACTGTTATAGAGGTACTGTAACTAATTGAACATATTATGATATGTAAGTAACTTGAGAACATGAATACTGAGAGACAAATGTAAATATCAGTATAATTGAGTATTAAATAATTTTCAGGACCTAAAAAATGGGTGAAAAATGTATGTGGCATTATTATAGGTCTTGTCACTTTGATGTATTAAATTGTAATAAATAGGTAAAATATTGCAAGAAAATAAGTTTAGGATGACTTGTCCTATATTGCAAGTACACACTTAATACAAAATTTAACCAGATGGGACCAAATAAAACTCAATCAGTATCAAGAATAAACAACATTATGTAACACACTTCTGTGTGAGTGTCAACTAATATTCCCCAGGGAGCAGGATATTTAAATATAAGGAATGTGCACGTGGTATGGAAATTAATCACCACTGCTAATGTACATCAATTAATTTACCCCTGTGAGGGGGAAATTTAAATGTTAGGAATATGTTCACTGCCCATGGTTTTTATACAATTTTCCACAAATATTGCCTCTAAAACCTGCCATCCTGGACAGTTGCCCAATTTGCCTCCCTGTGCCCCTGCCTCACCCAATATGGCCCAGTGCAAAGATATTATAAATGGCTGTTTTTTGAAAAATCAGTTGCCTTAATTGAAAAGTTTACAATAGGAATTCAGATAAATTATGTTACTGACAATAATAATTTCTTCTTAAAAAATCTACCTCAAAAACACCAGCAACCACCAGTTCTCTGGTTTTTACTTTTAAATAGTACAATAGAGCTTCAGGATGATTTACTAACAGATTAAAATTACCTGCAGGTGCACAGCACACACTTACTACCATAAAGGATTTATGATGCAATTCTACTTCTGTCCCACATCCTTCCATACACTGCTCAAAGAAAAAAATATTAAAGTCTATATTCTTAAGTTTATGACTGTTTATAATGATGGTGCAACTCCTCTTTTCTCCATTCCTGCTCCACAGAAGTGAGATACTAACCTAAAGTCTATAAACCTATAAACCTTTACATACATATAGCAGTGGCATCATAATGTTCAGAGAGGTAAATTACATCAACTGGGTTTGATCACCGTTATTCATCAATTCAAATAAGTAGTTGATTAATTTTACTTCTTAGTTCTAAAATATTCTGATGCAGTTGATAAGGATAGCTGGAAATCAACTGACTGAGATCTTACGGGATGGAGATAAAATTTCTGGTATTTTCCAAAATTTTTTAACCAATAGATGTTTGTACTGATGTAGTATACTGGAATTATACCGTTCAGGTCCATTCTCAAACTGAATGTCTGTTTGCATCCTAAACTTCTCTTAAAACTCTTGTTTCTTTCTATTCTCTGCACTCTAAAAAAGGTGCTGCTCCAACACCTGCAAAACTGATATTTTTACCACTCATGACATGGCTTTCACCCTTAGGTTTGCTTGTGTGGATCACATTATTTGCATACCTCTTGTTTGGATAGAGTCTTATCTTCAGTACAGATATCAGAAGGCTTCATTGGTAGACTGGGTAACAGGCAGAAACTCAGAATAACATTTGGGGTCACACAAGAATTGGTACTGGCACCACTCTTACTGGTTGTAGGTTGTGTTCCAAAACTGAACAGGAAAGAGACAGAAGTGATGACACTTTCTGCAGGACCTGACCATCATTTTGCAGGACAATGCTCAAGCACATACAGTGCAAGCTGTTACTGATTTGTTAGACTTACTTATTTGTTTGACTGAAGTGGCTGCTAAGTGCTATACCATCTACTGCCCTCGTGAGTTCAACTTGATTTCTAAACTGAAGGAACACTTCACGGCATTTGCTTCAGAACTGCTACGAATTTACCGGGCAATAGACTGCGCCACTCGAACTGTCAACACAACTGGCACTGCTAAGAGTATCCTAAGACTTCCACATCACTGGCAACTGTGCTCCCTGCCGCTGTTGGATAAGCAGCTGCCAGCAGAAAGTCGTATACTCCTAGCACACTTATTTGTTACATAGTTTAATTCTTAATTTCTTTGCGTGTTTTTGGTACTTGCATTGTTTAATCCATAAATTTCAGGCGTATTATAGTATTTGAGAGTTGTAGCATTGCGTTTTAGTAGCTGAATAGTGTAAAATCGCATAGTCTCCTTCCGCCGCCGAGCAGTGTGTCAGCAGTGCGCAAGTAGCAGCATTACCACATTTACTAGGCAATCTTTTATTTTAATAATCTTTTAAATTTTGTGTCGATTTGTTTGTGCTCTCTGTAGATTCGTTCAGACGTTCTTTGCACAACAGTTTTGAGCATGGATAGGGACTGCAACTGCTGTGTTCGGATGCAAGCTGAGTTGGCATCCCTTCGCTCCCAGCTTCAGGCAGTGTTGGCTTCGGTCACACAGCTTGAGGCTGTTGCCAATGGGCATCACTGTGGGGGTCCGGATGGAGGTTTGTCGGGGACGGCCAGCTCGTCCCACGCATCCCCCGATTGGACTACGACTGTGGCTGCCTGGGATACTGCCCACATTGAGGCTGATCCCTCACCTGTGGTAGAGTGGGAGGTCATCTTGAGGTGTGGCAGGGGCCGAAAGACATTCCGGAGGGCTGAATGGAAGGCCTCTCCAGTTTGTCTGATGAACCAGTTTCAGGCTCTGTCTCAGGCTGATACTGATCTCCGTCCGGACATGGCTGCTTGTACTGTTCCAGAGGTTGCCCCTCAGTCTGCAAGATCCGGGCGGTCGCAGAGGGTGAGCTTACTGGTAGTTGGGAGCTCCAACATCAGGCCCGTAATGTGGCCCCTTAGGGATATGGCAGCAAGAGAGGGGAAGAAAACCAATGTGCACTCCGTGTGCATACCGGGGGCAGTCATTCCAGATGTGGAAAGGATCCTTCCGGATGCCATGAAGGGTACGGAGTGCACCCATCTGCAGGTGGTCGCTCATGTCGGCACCAATGATGTGTGTCGCTATGGATCGGAGGAAATCCTCTCTGGCTTCCGGCGGCTATCTGATTTGGTGAAGACTGCCAGTCTCGCTAGCGGGATGAAAGCAGAGCTCACCATCTGCAGCATCGTCGACAGGACTAACTCTGGACCTTTGGTACAGAGCCGAGTGGAGAGTCTGAATCAGAGGCTGAGACGGTTCTGCGACCATGTGGGCTGCAGATTCCTCGACTTGCGCCATAGGGTGGTGGGGTTTCGGGTGCCGCTGGATAGGTCAGGAGTCCACTACATGCAGCAAGCGGCTACACGGGTAGCAGGGGTTGTGTGGCGTGGACTGGGCAGTTTTTTAGGTTAGATGGCCTCGTGCAAGTACAGAAAGGGTAACAGCCTCACAAGGTGCGGGGCAAAGTCAGGACATGCGAGGACCAAGCAGCAACCGGTATTGTAATTGTAAACTGTCGAAGCTGCATTGGTAAAGTACCGGAACTTCAAGCACTGATAGAAAGCACCGAAGCTGAAATTGCTATCGGTACAGAAAGCGGGCTGAAGCCAGGGATAAATTCTGCCAAAATTTTTACAAAGGCACAGACGGTGTTTAGAAAGGATAGATTGCATGCGACCGGTGGTGGCATGTTTGTTGCTGTTAGTAGTAGTTTATCCTGTAGTGAAGTAAAAGTGGATAGTTCCCATGAATTATTATGGGTGGAGGTTACACTCAACAACCGAGCTAGGTTAATAATTGGCTCCTTTTACCGACCTCCTGACTCAGCAGCATTAGTGGCAGAACAACTGAGAGAAAATCTGCAATACATTTCACATAAATTTTCTCAGCATGTTATAGTCTTAGGTGGAGATTTCAATTTACGAGATATAGACTGGGACACTCAGATGTTTAGGAGAGGTGGTAGGGACAGAGCATCGAGTGACATTATACTGAGTGCACTATCCGAAAATTACCTCGAGCAATTAAACAGAGAACAGACTCATGGAGATAACATCTTGGACCTACTGATAACAAACAGACCCGAACTTTTTGACTCTGTAAGTGCAGAACAGGGAATCAGTGATCATAAGGCCATTGCAGCATTCCTGAATATGGAAGTTAACAGGAATATAAAAAAAAGGGAGGAAGGTTTATCTGTTTAGCAAGAGTAATAGAAGGCAGATTTCAGACTACCTAACAGATCAAAATGAAAATTTCTGTTCCGACACTGACAATGTTGAGTGTTTATGGAAAAAGTTCAAGGCAATCGTAAAATGTGTTTTAGACAGGTACGTGCCGAGTAAAACTGTGAGGGACGGTAAAAATCCACCGTGGTTCAACAACAAAGTTAGGAAACTACTGCGAAAGCAAAGAGAGCTTCACTGCAAGTTTAAATGCAGCCAAAACCTCTCAGACAAACAGAAGCTAAACAACGTCAAAGTTAGCGCAAGGAGGGCTATGCATGAGGCGTTCAGTGAATTCGAAAGTAAAATTCTATGTACCGACTTGACAGAAAATCCTAGGAAGTTCTGGTCTTACGTTAAATCAGTAAGTGGCTCGAAACAGCATATCCAGACACTCCGGGATGATGATAGCATTGAAACAGAGGATGACACGCATAAAGCTGAAATACTAAAGACCTTTTTCCAAAGCTGTTTCACAGAGGAAGACCGCACTGCAGTTCCTTCTCTAAATCCTCGCACAAACAAAAAAATGGCTGACATCGAAATAAGTGTCCAAGGAATAGAAAAGCAACTGGAATCACTCAACAGAGGAAAGTGCACTGGACCTGATGGGATATCAGTTCGATTCTACATAGAGTACGCGAAAGAACTTGCCCCCCATCTAACAGCCGTGTAGCGCAAGTCTCTAGAGGAACAGAAGGTTCCAAATGATTGGAAAAGAGCACAGGTAGTCCCAGTCTTCAAGAAGGGTCATCGAGCAGATGCACAAAACTATAGACCTATATATCTGACGTCGATCTGTTGTAGAATTTTAGAACATGTTTTTTGCTCAAGTATCATGCCGTTTTTGGAAACCCAGAATCTACTCTGTGGGAATCAACATGGATTCCGGAAACAGCGATCGTGTGAGACCCAACTCGCTTTATTTGTTCATGAGACACAGAAAATATTAGATACAGGCTCCCAGGTAGATGCTATTTTCCTTGACTTCCGGAAAGCGTTCGATACAGTTCCACACTGTTGCCTGATAAACAAAGTAAGAGCCTACAGAATATCAGACCAGCTGTGTGGCTGGATTGAAGAATTTTTAGCAAACAGAACACAGCATGTTGTTATCAATGGAGAGACATCTACAGACATTAAAGTAACCTCTGGCGTGCCACAGGGGAGTGTTATGGAACCATTGCTTTTCACAATATATATAAATGACCTAGTAGATAGTGTCGGAAGTTCCATGCGGCTTTTCGTGGATGATGCTGTAGTATACAGGGAAGTTGCAGCATTAGAAAATTGTAGCGAAATGCAGGAAGATCTGCAGCAGATAGGCACTTGGTGCAGGGAGTGGCAACTGACCCTTAACATAGACAAATGTAGTGCATTGCGAATACATAGAAAGAAGGATCCTTTATTGTATGATTATATGATAGCAGAACAAACACTGGTAGCAGTTATTTCTGTAAAATATCTGGGAGTATGCGTGCAGAACAATTTGAAGTGGAATGATCATATAAAATTAATTGTTGGTAAGGGTGGTACCAGGTTGAGATTCATTGGGAGAGTCCTTAGAAAATGTCCATCAACAAAGGAGGTGGCTTACAAAACACTCGTTTGACCTATACTTGAGTATTGCTCATCAGTGTGGGATCTGTACCAGATTGGGTTGACGGAGGAGATAGAGAAGATCCAAAGAAGAGCGGTGCATTTCGTCACAGGGTTATTTGGTGACCGTGATAGCGTTACGGAGATGTTTAGCAAACTCAAGTGCTCAAGTGGCAGACTCTGCAAGAGAGGCGCTCTGCATCACGGTGTAGCTTGCTCGCCAGGTTTGGAGAGGGTGCGTTTCTGGATGAGGTATTGAATATATTGCTTCCCCCTACTTGATCACGAATGTAAAATTAGAGAGATTCGAGTGCACATGGAGGCTTTCAGACAGTCGTTCTTCCCGCGAACCATACGCGACTGGAACAGAAAAGGGAGGTAATGACAGTGGCACGTAAAGTGCCCTCCGCCACACACCATTGGGTGGCTTGCGGAGTATAAATGTAGATGTAGATGTAGAACAGGTCATACACAATGCTGGTGACTTCTTTGAAGGTCAGTAAAACTTTGAAACATGTATCTATTTTGTACAAGCCGTAAATAAATAGTTGCCACTATTTAAGTTCCAATCTTCGTATATAAACTTCTGCACCTTTTCAGTGCAGTAAAGTGTTCACTGTAAAAAAGTATTGTAGTAGTTCTATTATATGTTTATTACCTTACAAATAAGAAAAGCTTTTTTTTTTAATTTTAAATTCAGTGCATTAATGCGATCTTAGTAAATGAGTGTTGTAAAATGATCCTTTCATATAGCATTCATTAAAAAAAAGATGATGATCATTCCACTTGGGACCAGTGGAAGGTACATTTGCTTATTTGTTTTAGTTCTAAATATTTGTCATGTCTTATTGTTTTTCTGACATGTTCTACATCCTGGAGGACCTCCTCACTACGGATCAATTGGAATGAAAGTAAATCTAATCTAAACTTACATAAATGATCTTCCAATAACATTAAAAGCTGTTACAAAAACTGTAATATTTGCTGATGACATTAGGGTGTTAATGAGGGGTTCAAACCCAAAATTAGCAAACACAGCTCAGTTGTACCTGAAGAGATTAATTACAGGGTGTGCAGATGCCTCTAAGCAGTCATCCTTCCTGTACTCCATATCTGAAAGGAACAGGAAGAAGCTCTAATATCATGTATAATACGAAATACCATCTGCCACGCACTTCACAGTGGTTTGCAGTCAAAACTCCTCTGGAAATATGTAGATATTACTTTTAAAGTGTTGCCTTAGAGTGAAGAATAACTGTCATGCTTTCTGCAGCATCTGAATTCAGTCCAGGAGAATATCTAATTTACAATGGAAGAGAATGACAGCTGTCTGCCATTTCTGGATGTCTTGGTCAGTCAGAAAGTGGATGGATCCTTGGGGGCATCCCATGTACCATAAGCCCACATGTTCAGACCTGTATTTGAAGGTTTCTAGCTGCCACCACCTGTTAATGTTAAAAACAATGGGCATCCTTTGAACAATGGTGTAATGGTTACATGTAGCAAAGGAGTGAGACACCTACAACCTGTGTTCAAAGATAATAGTGGAGACACTTCAGATCAGCACAGTTTTGAGGAGGAAGAAACATGACCACCCACATGTGCAAAAAGTGAAGGAACACGTTAAGTCCAAGGCATACCTCCATGTGTCAGCAAAATTTTGTTGAAATTAAACAGCATCCTAATGAAATATTATGTCAATCTTTCAGCCATGTACAAACACTTGTACTCTGCTCAGATGGGAAGAGGATGATCCAGGGATACAGAGGGATGGAATCTACAGAATATCCTTTCAGTGTGGCAAAGCTTACACTAATCAGACAACACGCACCATACATGAAATGTGCATTGACAATGATTGCCACACTCATCTTTCATCATTAGCCATAGCCAAACACTATATTTCCACAGGACATTCTACGGATTATTCTGTCACCGAAGTCCTGGCTTTGTGATATCCTTGTGAGATTAAGTTACTAAAGAATCAGTGAAAATATGTTGTTCAGAAGATCTTATTAATCATAATGGCGGATTTCAATTGGATAACATGTGGGACCCAGTGATTTCTTTAATATCTACAATGAGGAAATATTTTGCGACTTATGGCACATCTAGTGACAATTAATTTTATTAATTTGACATCTGACTTTTAACTCTGCAAGCCTGCACTCCAACAGAAAGTGCACATGCAGTATTGTGCACATGCACCTGTGCACTATCGATGGAGCAATATTTGAAGAGATGAGCAAAATTTGACAGAGGTAACTCATGTACGGGCTGTCTTTGCACTTGCACCCCTCTGCACCCATTTTTGGAATAAAATTAGTGATGTGAACCTGTGATCTCCAGCTCAAAACATTTACTTTAAGGTGGGTGAATGGCTGTTAGCCGAAATACTGTGGCAAGAAGTTAACATCATCCAGCTGCAATCCTGAAACTTCATGAAATAGTTTAAGCCTTAATCAGAACAAGATTCATATTACACAATTTCAGATATGCAAAACTGATGTGTTGCCACCAGAATTAGAAGATAATGTACATGCAGTAAATGACTTGCCCTGAGCAAATTCCCTTTTGGTCTGGTTGGATGACACATTAAAATGGAATCGACACATTTATACACTAAAAAAAAAGCTCAGTTCAGTATATTTGTTCTTATAAGCCTCTCTCGTTACGTTGCCCTAAAGACAAGAAACTTGGTGTATACCACATGTTTTCATTCCTTGTTGTCATGGAATTACCTTCTATGACAATACACCTAAAGTACAATACATGCAACATAAGTTGGCATTTTCTGGGAGTAAAGGAATCAGTGGAAGTCTGATGACTTAGAGCTGGTATGGAATATTTTGCCCACTGCCAACTTTAGTTACTAAACAATGCAAACATGCCATAACATTGTAGTAGGCACTGTAAATGTAGTGTGGACTTCAGTGTGCTGCCTGCCCTGTGAGGAAGAGGTGTGACTTGATTGCCCAACACCTCTCCTCCGCCTACAATAATCTATAAGCTAGGAGGCAATCATGTGCATATGCTCTGAGCAAATTCTGCAAAAGATCAAAGTTACATTGTGTGTACAGTAAATTAAGAGATTATTCAGATTATTCAGTAGAAGTGTGTACCCAGAATATTTTACAAAGTAGATAACTTTACATCTTGCAGAAGTTCGTTTTAGGATCACTAATTTCTCACACTCATTTACCAATATTTTTAGTCTTTAATGTTTCCTATTACTTTTAGAAAAAAAGTTTCAACTGCACTGATATCTACACTGTGATAATAAAATACACAGAAACAGTTCCCTGTACACTTTGCCTCCTCATCTAGGGTTCACAGTGGAGTTACAAACTCTGTTGGATAGGTGTTGAGCAAGCCCCTGTATAGCTATAAATAGGAAATTTGGAATCCCAATCATTTCTAAAGAAAATTAAAATGCCTTATTCACCTATCTGAAAATCCATGGCAAAAATGGCTGAGATATACTTTAAATGAAACAACCAATTTTAGAGAAAGACACATGATGTAATCATGGGAAGTCCCTTGAGCCTGGAGATACCAAATTTCTTCAAGGAAAAGACTGAGAGGCAGGCAGCTACATGGACAAAATGTTTGTGTTGTGGAGTTGTGGCAAAGGATAACTAATTTGTACTCTGAACTCAATAAGATTAATCTGAAAAGTCAGTTCACTATGGAGTGAGGGAAGGTGGTGGTGGTAAACTTATGTAATAAACATGTGCTCTGAACTATTATATTTTAGCTGAAATGTAAGTGGTTAACTTAAGACAGTTTGTACCATGCATCAAAATTATAATTACATGAGCCCAGATAATGAATTTCAAAGTCACTAATGAAGGCTAATGTTGATCTGGTAAACATGTAACATTGTCATAATTTTGCAACTTGCTAGTTGTGTAATATGGACTAAAATTTCTGTTCAGGAAGTCAATAAAGTTCAGTTCTCTCAAAGAAACCTCTTTGAGAATTTGTCATATATATTCTTTGTGTAAAAGTAAACTTTGTTCTATTCTTTTGTTGCCACCAATGCAGAACTTTTCCGAGTACCAATAATCACTTCACTGTGTCATTTCATCGACACTAATGCAGAAATTATATTCATTGCAAGAATCCAAATAGAAAGACAATTAATCCTGAGTGGAGGACAGAGAACTGTAAAAAAGCAGGTACTGCCCTTCTTCCTTTGCTGCACAGTTTCTTCCTTTCACTTTGAGCACTGCCTTGACCTCTCTTTCTCTGTTTTGTGGTATTTTTCCTTTCCATTTTGCAATATTGTGTATTATTTATCTGTGATGATTACTTCAGTAATGCCCTAGTGTTGCAAACAAACCACACGGCTACTATAACTGTCAGAAATTCACATAAGTGCATGCCAAGGCACTAAAAGAGGGTTGCCACATGACTCATTATTTGAACATCAATGTTGGTATTAGACGTGAGTGCCATCTTGTGGCAGTTGTAAACATTGTTTCCTGTGCTTCTAGATGTAACGTCTTCCGTTTTCGCCGTTTTACTGTGTCCGCGACCTCCACGTTGGTTATTTTCACGTTTATTACATTGACACAGCATTCGAACAATGACTACGGCCCAGCGCCTAATGCCAGATTTTGTGATCAACATGCATCGTGTTGCGGGCGATGTACACCCGCCAGGACTGTAACACGAAGCCTCTCACCCAATGATTACACCGATTTTGCCGGACGTTTTTGAGCCTGCAACAATAAGTGAGGTTAGGAGTGTGCATTAGAGTCCTGCATGACCGAGTACGCGAGCACAAAATACGAGAGGGGGTGAGCACACCCTAACTGGATAGGCTGCCCGCACTAGTTCTTTTGACGGAGCAAAGAAGCGGTGACCGAATACGTAGCACGTAACTTCAAACAAATTACACATGTCATTATCCATGGGAGACGGCAACCAGTACGAGCTTCTCATTTGTGGTGTGTCTCTCTCTGTAATCATGCAGCACGAGGAAGCGAGTGCAGTAAGACCTAAGACCTAAGACTGAAACCAATGTTCACACATTGAAGGAATGGGAAGGTCTAAAAAGCCAAGTGTGGAGTACATTTCTGTTGGTTGTAGACGAAAATAGTGCGTCTACTGGGTACATATCATGCATAAACTGCTCCACATTATTGTGTTTCGTCGGAAACCCCTCATTTAAAGAAACACAGTTGCAGGAAACCTCACAAAGATACAGCTCCTTCAGGGATACCGGCAGTAATAAAAAATAGTATTACAGCAAAATGTGTTGCAATGTGTGCTAAAGATATGAGACCTTTTAATACTGTTTCCGGCAAAGGTTTCAGAGAACTAGGCCAAGAATTAATACATCCAGGTGTGCATTATGGAGAAGTTAACGAGGCAGATGTCAAGCCACATCCCTCTACTATAAGCTGACATGTCAAAGAACAAGCTGATGCAATGCAAAGCAGCATAATTCCTTCCGTTATTGCGGAAGTTATTAATGAAACAAGCACTGCGACAGTTGATATGTGGACTGATTCGCATAATCAGGTGCACTATTTGACGCTTACAACACATTACATTAACACAGATTGGTCTCCTGTGAACAATGTTTTATTTACAACAAAATTCCCTGGCGTTAAGAAGACGGGGGTAAATATTATGAAAGAAATTGAAGAGAGGATGGCTGATTGGGACATTTCACCGCACATGTTGCACAGTTTTGTTTACGTCTCCGACCAGGTTGCCAATGTAATAAAGGCTATGGAAAATCATGAAAGGTTTCTGTGTGCTGCTCATTGAATAATTAGCCATACTTTCGATGAAGATAACTTCTTGTTAAATCATGCCCCGAACATCACATCAGCAATAAAAACTGCAAAATGCATTGTAAGGTACATTAAGAAAAGTGGCCTCTGCTCGTCTTTGAAATCATCGTTGAACCAAGAGGTCTGCACACGCTGGAACAGCTTGTACACTATGCTGGAATCCTTATACACTCAGTATAACGAAGTTGCTGCTTTGCTGACGGAAAAGGACTCCGCTTACAGATTGCAAGGATATGATAATGAGCTTACAGGAAAAATTGCGCATTTTCTGAGACCATTTAAAGAGGCCACAGATGAATTAGAAGGTGAAAAAGAACTGACAATACAGTTAGTCCTTCTTTGGTTTCACAAACTGCAACAAATTTGCAGTGCCAATGACACTGGCTGTCATGTGAGTAATTACTGCAGTTAAAAGCACTGTTTCATTATAATACGTGATAGATTTATAATTAACTAGCATAATTGATGTGTACTTACAGATATGTATTTTTTTACTTTCCAAGTGCTTTATGAATTTAGCTGTGTCACGTAATCGTTCTTGGAAACGTTACTTTCGTATTAAAAGAGATAGAGAGAGAGACAGAGATAAATACATTGTGTGTGTGTGTGTGTGTGTGTGTGTGTGTGTGTGTGTGTGTGTGTGTGTGTGTGTGTGTGTGTGAGTGAGAGAGAGAGAGAGAGAGAGAGAGAGAGGCGTTGGATTTGTACAGTGAAGTGCAGTGCAGCGAGCCAGGGCGAGGCGAGGTGAGACGTCAGCGGTGACCGGTCATGCTCGGTTATCCGCGTGTCAGGAATCCAGACAACAGACATGGGGCAAGTACGTGACCGAGCTGAGTCGTATGGGGCTGGACACGAGCGGCTCGGTCCCCCCGTCAACAGACGAGCCGTGACCGGTCAAACATTGCGCGTTGCAGCACTCTATGTGCATGACTCCAGCTATCAAATGCCTTTGTTCCCATCACATGTGCGCTCCCTCATAGACTGTGCAGTTACCTCTTACAGATCTCCGTGCAGTGCAGGACAAATGCCGATTTCTGCAAATGCTTCGTTGGACAACCTACCACCGCCAGAGCAACGATTTGCCACACCGCAATCCATGCAGTACCATGCGGATACCTGCCACGTGACCGGAACTGCTTCGTTCAAAGGTCAACCTCCTCAGCATCCGACCACGCCCGGGCCTGCCTCGGTTCAGCATCAGCACATGCCTTCCTACTTCGATACCTCGGCCTGCAACAGGAACAATAACTTGTTATCTGTGCCTGACCTCCACCTCCGTCCCACTGCTATGTCTCAGTGTTTTGTGTCATGACATTCACCTTATGTACACACTGTTTTGAGTGGAGTGACTATGAACAGTGAACATTCACACATTCCGTCCCACGTTCAACATCATTTTCCACACTGTGATTCCAGACAGCACGCGCCTCCGCAGCCTCCCTGCACACAGGTGGCCCCGGCTCTGATCGTACGTCAAGCTTTCCGCGGACTAACAAGCATTCTCAAACTTTGCACTTTTTCTCACCTGTCGCCCTGGCGCCAGCTCCAGTTGAGCTTCCACTACTGTTCTCGGCACATCTTGGTGCCTCATCTGCGTCGTTCTTCCGTGACGCATCAATCTGGACACACCCGCAACGTGTTGAGCTTCCACAACCGCAATCGACACATTACGGTGTCTCACCCGTGTTGGCCTTCCGCGTCGCACTCAACCACAACATGTCACCTTCACGCTGCCATTCGAACAGCCATTGTTGCCTCATCTCCTGGAGGCACACTCTCCTGGAATACTACAGCAACAACAGCTCAATTCAGACTGTGCCCCGACGAACTCAACTCAACCTGTCCTTCCGAACATTCTACAGAGCAACAACCTGGTTCAAAATTGTGGATGAAGTGTTCGACCATTACAAACTCGACGAGTCAACCAGGTTTCTGTGCCTCATCACCCACCTGCACGACCAGGAGGACTTGTCTGCTGACCTGGTTGATGCCCTGGACTCATCTACCTGGTACACTCCAGCCAAAAATACAGTTCTACGTCAGCTTACACACTCAACTGAGGCAGCAATACAGCAAGTGCTCCACGTCGAGCAACTAGGCAACAACAAACCTTCCCAGCTCTGGAGATGGCTACGTGCCCTCGTCAGCACCGATCTATTCCTCTGACACAGCTCTCCTCGCCATCTGGTCAAATGAACTATCTCCTCACATGTGCTTTGCTCTGGCTCAAAGGTCTCCTGAACCTGTCGAGCAAAGAATGACAATTGCTGACAAGCTACACGATGCGTCACTGCTCTATTTTGCCAGCCACTGCCTACCTGACAAGTCTCAGGTTCAGGCTCATCGCCCTACAGCCAGACGCGGCCGTGGCGTTACTGTGCCGAGCGTTCCGCTCGCTCCGGGAAGCAGTAAACAAGCAACTGGGACGTCACCGGCTCCGCCCACGGTTACGCCACCTCCTGCAACCAAACCTGCTGCGGCCACCGAACCTCGGCCACTGCCACTGGCAACGAACTTTCCGCAGGAAATGCAACCACACTACCCATACGGTTACTTCCACACACGGTTTGGCGAGGCTGCACGAAACTGCAGACCACCCTGCTACTGCCCAAATGCCAATTGCAGGTAGGTCCGGGTGCCGCCTAATGCGCACATGACAGGCACCCCGCAGTGCTCATTCTGTCTGGGAATGACCAGATAATTGCAGACAACTTTACATTAAAGACATTTCGTTGAGATACCATTTCCTAGTGGGCACAGGCGCCGATGTTTCACTTCTCCCTACATCCTTAGCGTCGTCCAACATCCGCCCCCATCATACTTCAATGCAGGCCAAGAATTCAACTAAACTACAATGCTCGGGTTCAACTTCCCACGCCGTCTCACTCTCCGAATACCGCAGACTCAAGTGGACTTTTTTAGTGTGCAAAATTCACAAACCTATACTAGGCATTGACTTCTTGCAACACCACATATTTTCACCAGACCTAGTGCGAAACACCGTGTTTCATCACCCGTCCAAGACTCACTTCCTCTGTTCTCCGTCGAGCAACCCCCCCCCCCCCCCCCCCCCCCCCCCGACACATCGGTCCGGGCTCATCTCTCCGTACAAGCTCGTCTCTGTTGACGACGTTACAAGAAACAATGCACAAGTGCCTTGTCAAGCTAGAAAACGTCGCTCGCCTACACAAGGAAAACTTCGAGCTCTCCCTTTGGCTCCAAGAAACTCAGCTGCAGCTCTCCGGTGCAGCAAAGGAATTACATACACTACAGCAAGGACAAAGCAAGGTCAGTAAGTGTGCCAAATCTGCTTGCAATCCCAGCAATCGAGCCTCCGTGTGTTTACCTCCCGCTACCCCTCGCAACTGTGCTATCAAGACTGCCATAACAAATACTGACAGCTCCGCAGGGCCACACCCTCCCAACATGGCAGCGTTTGACACTCGGCTGGACACAAGTGCGCATGTGCAACGAGTTTGACGTGTTCCCGGACTGACGGCTCCTACCCCACCCCTCGCGGACACCACCTCAAATGATGCAACTTCGGCTCCTGCGCGCCGATGTGCGACCACCACTGACCACACAAACAGTGCACTCGTGCCAAGCATCTCGCCTGCAACTGTGCTGCCACATGCCGCGCCCTTGGACAATGGACTGACTAACGGCTCCCGAGCTCTACCGAGCTCACCCGACCATGGTGTCACTGCTTTGGGCCGGTGGCCATCTTGTCGCGTTGACTCCTGGGACACTTTGCCGCCTCGGCTCCCGTCGGATCCGCCGAGTGGCTCCGAACACTACGACCACACCTCGCCTGCCCCACCCACCACACATTGTAAACAAACTGCCTCTCGCACTGCCGGCAACATTTCCGTTGTCGCCAACGGCACGGTCCACAAGCTTTGCCTCACGCCAGGTCCCCCGATCTCCAGTAAACCACGTCGTCTTTGTCCCGAGCACCTCTCCGACCTTAAAAATCAGTTTTCTGAACTACTAAGCTCTGGCGTCATTGAACCCTCTGCCAGTAGCTGGTCTATGCCCATACATATGACACCCAAGAAAGACGGATCTTGGCACATGTGCGGAGACTACCGTCAACTAAACACATGAACAATTATGGACACCAACATTGCCGACTTTACCAGTTCCCTCACAGGTATGACCACATTCTCTGTCATTGATTGCAAACGAGCCTATCACCGGATCCCCATGGCACCTGAAGACATCGAGAAGACAGCAATCGCACCCCAATCAGGTTATTTCAGTTTCAATTCATGCCCTTCGGTCTGAAAAATGCAACCCAGACCTGTCAATGCTTCATCAACAAAGTGCTATTCAAACTAAAATTCTGCTTTGCATAACTTGATGACATTCTTGTGTTCAGCTCCTCCATCGAGGACAACATTTGACATGTGCAAACTGTTATGAACACTCTCACAGCAACAGGCATCGAGACCAATCAGGACAAATTGCAGCTACATCAACCTGCTGTCATTTTTCTTGGTTTTCAGGTCTCTGCCAACAGCATTTCACCACCCCCTGAGAAAGTACAAACAATAATAAACCTACCCAGACCTTTGTCATTCAAAGAGCTCCAGCACATTCTGGGGACGGTTAATTATTATCGCCGACATCTACCTCGGGGTGCGGAGATTCAGGCTCCACTGACGGACACTTGGCAGGCACCAACACTTCTTGATCAATGCTGCAAAGTACACAAGCACACTTCACCCCCCCTCCGCGCCTTTTCGATCCCTCCTGGGCGTTTCCAGCATATTCATATTGATATTGTCGCCCCCCCCCCCCCAACGGCTTTCGTTATGTTCTCTCATCTATTGACCAAACATCTCGCTGGGTCCAGGCTGTCACCCTCCCCAATATTACGGCAGAAACTGTTGCTCGAGCTTTCGTTGAGTCATGGGTATCACATTTCGGATGTCCAGCTATCATCATGACAGATCAGGTCAGACAATTTGAGTCGGCCCTGTTCAACGAGATTTATAACATTTGTGGCATCCGGCTCATCCATATCACAGCATGTCACCCGCAAAGTAACGGGCTAGTTGAGCGCTGGCACCGCACTTTCAAGGCGGTTCTTCGATGCCACAACTCTCTATGGATGGAAGCCCTTCCCCTTGTGCTACTCATCAATCGTGCGATCTATAAGGAAGACCTCAAAGGCACAATAGCCGAGTTCGTATACGGCCAGAACATTGTTCTCCCTGTCGAATTCGTGAGCCCTTCTGCTTCTCTCCCTCAGTCTGACTTACCTTCCTTCGTGGACCGCGTCATGATGCCACTTCATCAACCTCCGCATCCCTCTGCCTGCCAGCCATTCCTGCCCTAAGGTTCACATCTGAAAATCTCTGGACAATTGCGAGTACGTCATATGACACTGTCCGTGCTCCCCTCCAACCTCCATGTACCGGCCCATACCGAGTTCTCAAGCGCTCAGCCAACACCTATGCCATCCAGATGAAAGATTCAGCTGCCACAGTCTCTCTCAACAGACTTAATACTGCTCATGTTGAGCCTTTTTCTACCCTCCTTCAGGCCACGACCACGCTACTCACTGTCATGGCTCACAACGCTCCGACCACACCCTCAACCTCGGACTTACACACTCAATCGAGTGACTTCCAGCTCCAATCGTCAAGCTCTCTTCCGACCTTGCTCCCTACTCCGGTCTTGCGCACTCCGTCGAGTGACCACATGCTCCCCACGTCGAGCTTACCTACGATCATGCCCTGGTCGCCGTGCCCTTCGCCGGTCCCTTCGACCTCTCCCCCATCACCTGCCTTGCCCTGTTGAGGTTTCTCACCCCCCCCCCCCTTTTGAACGTACCCTCGCTCGAGGTGTTTGTGCCTGTCCCCCCCGGACATAATCCACGACATCTCAATAATACTACGCGATTACACACTGTTTGTTGTGTGTTTCCCTTCATCTAGTGCTCATGACACTACCTCTGCAGGGGACTGATGACCTCAGATGTTAAGTCCCATAGTGCTCAGAGCCTTTTTTGAACCACCTCCGCCATTCCCTGCCACCTGGTGAAATGTGTTCCCCTCTCGCCCGACGTCGAACTGGACATGCTTCGTGTGTTCGCCGTGCCCATCAGAGACATTGTCGTCATCGCTCTGTTCCACCCGCAAACTGCCGGCCTACCTGTTGCCGCATGACCAGCACACCCAGTACAACGCCCGGCTCGCTTCAATGGCTTCCAGGTTCAGTGGCCCAACCTTCCTTCACGACATCTACCCACACAGCTCCCCAAGGACGCTGTCGAGCTGACCGTGGTCCAGCTCCCGTGGACCATCCCTGCCGATGCCATAGTCACCCCCGGCCTCTCAAGAGTACTCCATACCGCAGGGGGGGGGGGGGGGTCTATGTGGTGCCGATGAGGTCGACACCAGCATCGACCTGAGTATCGTCTTTGAACTAAGCTAAGTATTATCTTTGAGCGGTTCCGCCATGTCAGTTCTTTTTGAGTCTTGCTTGTGTTTAGGTGAATGAATAAATGAACTACTGCAAAGTGGGAGTGTTGTTTGGTGTAACTGACCCGAACGTTCCCCTCAAAGTGTTCATGCCTGTCAAAGTGCCAGAAAATGTGATACAGGCAAAACAGTTGTTTAATATTTTATTACAATGCATTTGACATGACTATTATACTTGTGTGTTTGAATTATTTTGCACATGGTTAGAATCAATTTAACAATTTATCATTACTATGTGGGTAACTCAAAATTACCATATCTATTATTGTTTTGAATTTGTAGACACACTTTGTTTTGATGGTACCATTTGGAGATGGCCCTTAGTTAAGAGTTCTTCTATGTGTTACGTGAGTGCTCAAGAGATGCTGTTAATGCTACACACTACTCTTAAGAATTTGTATTAATGGCCTTTTCTCAACTACATTCATTAGTAACTAACTTAGTGTGTGGCTGAGTAATACTTTCACCGGCCCAAGATTGATGATTGGTGCCTGAATTTTACACAGTTCTTGATTAGTATTTGAGTTATTTCAAAAGTGACAGGACAACATCTAATTATATTAAAAAAATAATGATTTTACTAAAAACTGTGAAATGAGTAAAAACTATGTGATATTAAAAGGAAGCAGAGAATGGTAGATTACATTTTTTGGATGTGCTTATCCTCAAATATGAAAACGGTAGGTTGGGGCATACTCTATTTAAATATTTAAGTGTCTATGATTTTTGATCTTGAGAGTAAAGCTAGGTCTAACTGAAAAAATTCTCACATTTTGTACAGACAAGTATTGCCTACTCTGATTATACATTCCCTAAGTGCAATGACCATGAAGTTTTTAGAACATTTAGGACAGAGGTTTTGGAGAAAATAATTTCTAAATACCCAAATAATTTCAGATTCTTTCGTCTTTATGTACAAATATCTTGACAATTTAAGAATTTCATATAGTAATGTCACAGCTGACAGCAGTCATTCCACTTTATCATTTCTCAAGACAGTTAACATCCCATGACTATTCATATTTTCAAAACATAATTTTGATATTCGAAAAAGGTTACAAATTTTCATAGTTTACTTTAAAAAAAAAGAGGAGCAAGCTCAGAATTGTGTGTTAATCATGTCTCTCTAGTATTAGGAACAACGTATTTATTGAAAGAAGTTCAGATCTCTATCTCACATTTGGTTTCTTTATTACAATTTTTCCCTTTCATTACGACATTTTCATAAATACTCTCATTTAGAAAGGTCTGTAGCATTTCAACAAATCATCTGAAAATTAAAATATTGTAATTTTGGAGAGGTTTCATGTGGAACTTCAACATATACTTTTTTCAGCAAACTTTGAAATAGTGATGTGACACATTCACTCATGATGTGTATGATTTGAGATGAAATCACCCTGTTGTGGAATGCACCTTGCAGCCAGATCATTAAATTTAGTTTGATAATACTCAGATTCTGGCTAAAGAATATGTGTTCTATAACAGACAACAAAGCTTGTGTTTAGAAAACATCAGATGTAATGCCTCTGTGAGGGAGCAACCAGAAATGAATTTTACTTCAGTCAGTAGTAAGAGCCAGGATGTGAATTGGGCTATAATAGAAGCTACTATCCCCAACTTGAAGGTGTTAAAATGCACCAAGTCTGGCCACCTAGAGGTATTGTGCCAGTTCCTACAATGTATTAGAAGTTTTTCTTCAACAAGGTGATAAACAATTTTAGTAATTTTATACATGTCTGATATAAATGTTAGCTTTTACTGACTGTGAGGTAGCATCTGTGACTTGTTGTATATTGTAAACTATTTACCTGGGGTCTGGAACCATTTTTGTAAAGCAAAACCACATCTACAAAATTATCTTTTACCAAGAAAACTGATGATTTATCAATAGGTGAGCATTCTACCAACCAGTTGGCTTTGCAGAAATCGGCAGTGAGAATTTTTCTAAAGTTCTATTTTTTACATCTGTGTAGCAAACAGCAAATTGTTATACAAATGTTAATAATTGCACAAGACACCTTTCCTTAGTGCCCTCTGTAGATCAGGTGATACAATGGATCTCTTGAAGAAATTCATTCAAGCATGACTTAAGAGGCTAGAATATTTTAAGAAGTGTGACATTTATGGCTCTTAAAGTATAAATTTACAGGGATAAACAGCAACTATTTAGTGTGATTGAGTAGGGAGTGGCTTTTCTTAAATTAATAGTTTTCCTTCTAATTTACTGGATTAAATGTTGATGGAATAAGCACGAATAGCATTAAGCAATATAATGACAGTTGACTGATAATACATGATATAAATTAGGTTTCTATGACTTACTTATCTTGTTTTAACATATATCTTGACTCGTTCCACACCCCTGAAAGTTCTCATTCTTGAAGCAATCTGCAGAACATGTTTGAGAGTGTCAAGCATTATGAAAATATCTGTTGATTTAAACAACAATGAAAATACAACAGGAGAATAAATTACTATACCACACTAATAACTGTAGACAAAAAGAGTGTGAAGAACCTAAGATGTAAGCTTATGATGGGTAGACACATTTCATAAATTAGTGTGGAAATGGTATTGTAAAAAAATATATAAACATAAGAACATTCCACATTATCTTTAAGGGTTTGTATTGTTCAAAAAAATTCATCAGAAACATAGGTGATAATGAATTCAGTCATATCCCAGAACAAATAAGAGTTAATGTGTATAAAGATATGTGAGATACGTGGCAAAGAAAAGTGATGAGAGGTCATGGCATTTGTTGAGTTCCAACAAATAACAGACAGAGGTCTAATGGAAGGTGGGTAGATGATGTTAGAAATGGAGGAGCAATACAGATGCATCTAGCTAAGACAGTAATGCAAGAGAAAGCCTAGAAGAAGCCTTTATGCTTCAGGTGATGTCAAACAGCTGATGAAGTTGAGTAGTAAGTCCATAATAAAATGAGAGAAGATGACAAATCTCCTCCTAGAATGACACATCCCCTGCTGTATTGCCTTTTTGACTGCATGCAGTTCTGCACTAAGTATGGCAAACTCATAAGATTAATCTTGATGACGTGGTTCAAGAAAATTGACTGAAAATTTGAGGGATTCCCCTTCCTCTCAACTTTCTGTGTTAATGTATCAAAATTGTGAGTCTCATCTAAAGATGTATAAAATAAAGACTTAAAAGTTACATCATGGATGCATTTCTTCTTAAAACTTGTCAAATTCAAGCTAGTTCTACATATCTTGATCCACTCACAAGAGCCTAGCTCATCATACTTCTGTCAGGCCTAGCAATACTTAATTACCACAGTTCACATAGTTTCAATGATCTCTTTGTAAATCATGAATTACACAGTAGTTCTGAATTAGTTGATATTTCAGATGAAGTTAGCAATTTTTCTTCTTGAGTTTACAAGAAAGACCAGGATTTTATTTATGAAAAGAAAATCACAACAAAATCTTTTTCTATATTCAGGGTGCTTGCATAGTCAATACCCATATTGTGCACCATAAATTTACAGGTTACAAACAGAAAAGTTACCACACTTTCATGTAAACATCGAAGACTAATTACTGCAAATAGTGCAGTTTCTTTAATATGTAACGTGAGGAAAATGTGTATTGGCCTCTACCACTTTGCATTTACAAGTGAAGGACTGGGCTTATTTTGAACTAAATATTATGGAAACTGAAATGCAAGTGTGCTATGTCGATAATCTGGCTCCCTGCTTCATTTGTTTGTATACATCGAGTATGATGAGTAGACTATCTTTGCTCTTGATGTTCACTCTCTTAAGTGTGCTACATGTAATGTGTTGTTATCAGAATAAAAATATTATGAACAATCTGTTACTTATCTTTTTCAATGCCTAATTTTGCTCTGCTAACAGGTTATGGGCCCAGAAAGGTAAATCTGTGGAGTGAACTATGTTTGTTGTGTGGGTAGGAAGGTAAATAACTGAAGATGTGTGTTAGGTTATGTGCCCGCATTGTGTGTGATACTTGTTTCGATTTGTGTTTTGTCAACTACATCAACATTTGAACTCTTGTTTTTCAGAAGGAATCAGTCACGTATTTTTAGTGCTCTGAATTTGAGTATCTCAAAATGGCTTCAAATGTAAGTTTGACAAAAACCACTACTCCAGTGGTAGACAAACTGAGAAACAAGGATGATTATATCACGTGGAAGTTCAGAATGAAACTCATTCTAATGCGCAAGAAATTATGGGATTATAACATAGGTGTGAGTATTGCTAAAAATGCAGAGAAGGATATAGATTCATGGACACTTATTCTTTTGCATGTGGATAAATCTCTGTATACACACATGGAAAACACAACAAAAGCAAAGGAAGCTTGGGATACTTCTGAAAACCTGCATGCTAGTAATAATAAAACCAGATGGATGAATCTCTGGGATGTTCTGCTGGATACTACATTATCCAAATGTGAAGGAAAGATTCAAAGTTACGTTACTCACATTTTAGATGTAGCCAACAAACTGCAGAGCATGGGCAAACCAGTTGATGATGGGCTAATTGCACTGATTATGCTTAGAGATTTCCCAAAAGTTTGTTTACCATACCAGATGGGTATAGAGTCCAGTACAACGGACAAAAATTTCACATCAGAAAATATCAAAGCAAAGTTGCTGAATAGTAGTGAGGAAGAAGTTGGACAAAGATGGCAGTGATAGTGCCTTATTTACAAAGAATTATAAGAAATCACAACAGGGTTTCTCAAAAGACAAGCAAGAAAAGAAGAAAGTGAAATGTTTCAGTTGCTGGAAATATGGTCACTTCAAGTCTGAATGTCCTCAGAAGCAAGAATCGTCAAAGAAAGAATCAAAAGGAACAGAAAAGTCATCATTTTGTGCACTTGGTATGTCAGATTTCAACCAGAATGAGTGGATCATTGATTCTGGAGCATCATCACACATGACATCAAGAAAGGAATGGCTTAAAGATTTTGAAACAGAAAATAGCAAACAAAAAATTGTGAAATGTGCTGATAATGTTGAATTAGTGAGCAAAGGGAAAAGTGATGTTATTGCAAATTCACCAGATAGCCTATATCCTCAATAAAGAATATTATTCTTGTCCCTGGCTTAGCGATTAATTTGTTGTCAGTGTCTGCTTTAGTCAAGAAAGGCATAAATGTTGTTTTTGATACAGATGATGTAAGATGCTCAAAAGTGGTGAGATACTTTGTTCTGGATCAGAGTCAAATGGCATTTATAAACTAAAAAAGTCGAACCTGTGTTGTCAGATGAGTAGGCTCTAGCTGTTAAAAATTTTAGTAGTCTGGAAAACATGGCACCGTAGACTTGGTCATGTTAGAGTTGACACTGGACTTAAGCTATGTTTACAGAGTGGTGGCATAATGTTGGAGTGTTGTGACTTTGAAACTCTTGACAAGTGCAGATCGTGTGTACTAGGTAAGATGTCGAAATTCCCATTTCCTAAGACTGGAGGGCAATGTGCATCTGAGTTGCTCGGCCTTGTGCATATGGATTTATGTGGCCTCACGGAGCAAATGTCACATGGTATGGCTAAGTACATGTATGTACTAGTGGATGATTATTCCAGAAGGATATTCTCTTACTTTCTCAAGAGTAAAGATCAAACATCTGAATTTTTCTGTGAGTTTAAAACTTGGATAGAAAACAGAATTGGTGCAAAGATAAAATCAATTATATCTGACAATGGCAGTGATTTGTGAACTCAAATTTTGATTTATTGCTTAGGGAGAATGGAATAGAGCATCAGATTAGTGTGCCCTATAGCCCAGAACAGAATGGGGTTGTGTTGAGGACCAACAGATCAATTTGTGAGACGGCATGGTGCATGCTATTTGAATCTGTTCTCCCTAAGCAGTATTGGGCAGAGGCATGCAATACAGCTGTTTACATAAAGAACTGTGTTCCACGCAAAGCACTTAATGGTAAGACTCCACAGGAATTATAGACTGGAAAAAGTATCTTTAGAATTACATTATTACCTTCAGCTGCTGATGGGCATTGATATATATCAGCGGGTACAGGTGAAAATGTGTTCCCCGACTGGGACTCGAACCCAAGATCTCCTTCTTACATGGCAGTGGAAGACTCTGCAGGAGAGACACTCAGTAGCTCGGTACAGGCTTTGGTTAAAGTTTCGAGAACATACCTTCACCGAAGAGTCAAGCAGTATATTGCTCCCTCCTACGTATATCTCGCGAAGAGACCATGAGGATAAAATCAGAGAGATTAGAGCCCACACACAAGTATACCGCCAATCCTTCTTTCCACGAACAATATGAGACTGGAATAGAAGGGAGAACCGATAGAGGTACTCAGGGTACCCTCCGCCACACACCGTCAGGTGGCTTGCGGAGTATGGATGTAGATGTAGATGTAGATGTAGATGGCATATGCTCTCTCCATCTGAGCCACCGAGGGCACAGAGGATAGTGCGACTGCAGGGACTATCTTGCACACGCCTCCCGTGAGACCCACATTCTCACCTTGTATGTCCACACACTACATTCGTAGTGTCCCACCCAAACACACTCATTACTTGTGGAAGACATTCTTACCAAGTCCCGTAAAATTTCAGTGAATATACGTGCATCTGCACAGAAGGAGGTCATGGCCGGTATTGCCAGAATTATATACTTCTATGGATATGGTGTCTGTTCTTTCGGACATGTCTTCCATGAGTAATGAGTGTTTTGGGGTGGGACACTACGAATGTAGTATGTGTAATACAAGGCGAGAATGTGGGTCTCGTGGGACGCGTGTGCGAGATAGTCCCTGCAGTCACACTATCCTCTGTGCCCTCGGTGGCACAGATGGATAGTGTGTCAACCATGTAAGCCAGAGATCCTGGGTTCGAGTCCTGGTCAAGGCACTCATTTTCACCTGTCCCCATTGGTATATATGTCAATGCCCATCAGCAGCTGATAATTCTAATTTCATTCTAGATGGCTGCAGGTTATCAATGGCATCTGTTCGTTTGGACATGTCCAAAAGAACAGGCACCGTATCCATATAAGTATACAGTTGTGGCACCAGCCATGACCTTTTTCTTCTGTGTGGACGCACACATATTCCACAAACTCTTACGAGACTTGTTAAGAACGTCTTCCATGAGTAATGAGTGTGTTGGGGTGGGACACTACGAATGCAGTGTGTGGACATACAAGGTCAATCAATCAATTAAATTTTATTGTCATTCAGATCACAGAGCAATAGGCAACGTCAAGATAACTTACATTTTTAACATTAATTACTAAATACAATTTAGTTTGGATTACATAAGGCCATCAGCTAGATACAGTGTTGAAAGACAGAATTTTCAGTTTCAAAAAATTCATCTACTGTGTAGAAAGGATTATTTACTAGTATTCTGTACAACTTAGTTTTGAAGATATTGACAGGTAACTCTTTTAAATCTATACTTAACTTATTGTACAACTTAAGTCCAAGAAACTAATATGAATTCTGTGACTTGGATAGTCTTTGATATGGTACATCTAAACATGATTTGTTCCTGGTGTTATGGCTATGTACATCCCTTCTTAATGGTATATTTGAAATATCATTCCTAACATACAATAGAACATAATAGATGTACAAGTTTATTACCATCAGGCATTGCAATTTAACAAACAAGGGTGTACAGGGTTCTAACTTATCTGAGTTGGTTATTATTCTTACTAATTTTTTTTGTAAAAGTAGAATGCCCTTTACGTGACTGCTATTGCCCCACAATAAGATTCCATATGATATGATATTTTGAAAGAAAGAAAAATATGCTGATCTTATATAACTATTAGAGACATGTCTTTTTAAGTTTCTAATTAAATAGATAACTCTTGAGACTCTGGCAGATAAATGTTTGACATGTGGTTCCCATATCAACTTGTTGTCTACCATAACACCTAAAAATTTTATACTTTCTAACTCATGATTCTCTCTTATGCTAAAGGAAAGTGCCTGGGTCTTACTTTCATTTAGTAGAAAACCGTTCGCTCTAAACCATAATGGACTCTGAGCAAGGGTATCTTTAACTATATTTTTTAGTGTGTTTAAATCTGAGCTTTTTATTATTTAAAAAATTGTGTCATTGGCATACATTATTGTGTGAGAGTTTACAAAATATGGCAGGTCATTAATCATAAGTAAAAACAATAGAGGTCCAAGTACTGAGCCCTGTGGTACGCCAGACCTAACATTAATCAAATCTGACTTCTCCCTGTTAATGCATACAACTTGTTGGCGGTTCTCAAGGAAGGATTTAATCATATTTATGCTGCTATTAGCAAAAAAACCATGATAGGATAGCTTATTCGGTAAAGTCTCATGGTCCACACAATCAAACGCTCTGCTCAGATCACAAAATGTAGCCTGAGCAAATCACCCAGCCTCAAACACATCCTGAACAAATTTTACAAGAGAATCCATAGCATCTGTTGTGGATTTACCTTTCATGAATCCATATTGTTTGTCACTTATTAAGTTTATGTTACCTAAATACGTGCTAACTTGATTATACATAATTGTTTCAAGAATTTTTGGGAAAACAGGAGTTAACGATATTGGTCTGTAACTAGCAGGACAGTTCTTATCACCTTTCTTATGTATTGGGACCACTCTAGATATTTTTAGTACATCAGGAAACTTGTTTTCAGCTAGACATTTATTCACACAGTAGGTTAAGGGATCAATTATGCAGTCAATAGTACCTTTCAATAAATTACATGATAAATCATAGTAATCAACGCTATCTGAGGCTTTGAAATTTTAAACTATTTTCAGAATTGTATTGGTACACACCTCTGTGAAGTTGAAAATGCTCTGGTGGGGCCTTTCATAGTTATCGATGAAGTTAAGGGCATTTTATAGAGGTTTGTCTATTGAGCTGCATATTTCTTCAATAGATTGGACGCAGAATTTATTGAATTCATCTGGGGATATGGCAATAACGTCTTTTCCTTTAGTGTGTGGCACAGAGTTAATTGTACTCCAGGCTTTTTTGCATTTATTTCTAGACTTTTCAATGAGGGCTGTATTACATAGCTTCTTAGCATCATTAATAGCCTGTCTATAATTACACTTAGCTCTGGAATATAATTCTTTATGTAGTTCAGATTTGCTGTTCTTGTACATACCAGAATAGGGCAAACAGTGTTTTTCATTTGCCCTAACTGTGGAGTATACCATTCCCTGTTCTTCCTTCTCTTAAACAACTACTATTCTTAATATTTAGAGTACATTTTCTCAAAGGAATATTATTTTCAAATGTATTTAAAAATATACAGAAAAACTCAGTAAAAACAATGTCAGAGGAACAATGTTGTAATCTACTAAATAGGGCATCCCAACTGATACAAGTGAGGGCAAGTCTAAATCTATCCAACCTCTCTTTGTTCTTAGAGCTCATGGTTTCAGTTTTAGCTTTTGGGCTGGAATAGTCTGGAGTTACTTTGCTAAGACTAATGTGGGTCTCACGAGAGGCATGTGCGAGATAGTCCCTGCAGTCGCACTATCCTCTGTGCCCTCGGTGGCTCAGATGGATAGAGCGTCTGCCATGTAAGCAGGCGATCCCGGGTTCGAGTCCCGGTCAGGGCACACATTTTCAGCTGTCCCCACTAGTGACAAAGAAGACTGGGCAAAGGTCATGAAAGAGGAAATTAAGTGTTTCCAGGACAATGGTGTTTGGAAACTTGTGGATCCACCAAAGACTAATAAAAGCATTGTAGGTAACAAGTGGGTATTTAAGCTGAAAAGGAATGTGGATGTTACAGCACTCCACCATGCTAGATGTGTTGCTAAAGGGTTTACACAAAAATTTGGTATTGATTTTTGTGAGACTTTTTCAGCTGTTGTGAGATGTAGTATACTTAGTGCTCTCATTAGTTTAGCTGTAAATCTTGATCTTAAGATCTATCATTCTGATATTAAGACTGCTTTTCTGTATGAGGACTTGGAGGAAACATTTCTCATTAAGCAACCAGATGGTTTTGTTTTAAAGGGGAATGAAGGTAAAGCCTATGAAGTAACTAAGGCCATTTACAGTTTGAAACAATTGGCCAGACAGTGGAAAGAAAAGGCAAAATGTACACTTTTAGACCTAGGTTATGTTGCAAATACCGATGAAGATTGTGTGTTCATTAAATGGTCAGGTAAATATGTTGCAATTATTGCTTTGTATCTAGATGGTTTTTATGTCTTGTGTAATAACAGTGTGATGAAAGACAAGTTGTATGGGGGATTGTCTGAGAATTTTGAAGTCAAAGACCTCGGAGAAGCAAAGTCCTGTCTAGGTATGCGTATAACCAGAAACTGGGAGGAAGGTAGTTTAAAACTTGACCCGAAGGATTATATTGCAGATGTGCTGAAACACTTTGATATGGTTGATTGTACTCCTGTTAGAACATCAATGGAAGATGGATTAAAGCTTTGGGATATGCAGGGTGATAAAGTTCAACTGCCATATCAAGAACTTATAGGTTGTTTGCTGTATATCAGCACTAACACAAGACTTGACATATCTCACACAGCAAGTGTTTTAAGTCAGTATAATTGTAAGTTTACTAGTGTTCACTGGAAGACAGCAAAAGGGGTGCTTTGTTATCTTGTTCATAAATTGAAACCATCGCCAGATCAAGTGGTAGTGTTATGTTGGTAATCTGGCTCCTTCGTTCTTTTGTTTGTATACATTGAGTACAACGAGTAGACTATCTTTTCTCTTGATGTTCACTCTCTTAAGTGTGCTACATGTGTTGTTATCAGAATATAAGTATTATGAATGATCTGTTACTTATTTTTTTCAATGCCTAACCTTCCTCTGCTAACAAAAAGAAACCAAGACACAATATGCAGTGAGTTACAGAAGAAAATTATGTGAAATGTGTTGGCAAAACAAAACAAATTACGTAACCCTCCATTTGTACCATAATGTTTCTAAATCCACCACATCAAAATATCATTTGGAATGTACGGTTTCTAAAAGATGTGTGTAAAGTTTCAATTAAAAATACTTAATACTTGAATTTTTAATGGTTTATGAAATGTGTTTATTCACTTTTGCCAGATGAGTGCTTTTGTTTAAAACTTACTCATACCCTTGCTGCATTTAAATCTGATGCGAATATGTTAAGAAAGTAACTTGTTTATCTGCTCCATTCTTGGAACAATAACGGTATGTACTGCACTTGTCTCTAAAAAGTTATCATTCTCACAGATCCTAAAGACCTTGCCCCCTGACTGGTCCACTAATGTTACTGTCCTGGTTACTCCCACACTAAGGATGATCCATCACCCTTACTTGAATGGGAAGTCATTTCAAAGTGTGGCAGGCAAAAGACTTTCGGGGGGGGGGGGGGGGGAGGGGGGTGATTGAATGGCCTACCTGGTTTGTTTGACAAACAGTTTGGGGTGCTATCTGTGCCTGATAGAGACCTGAGGCAGATGCAGTCACTTGTCCTGTTTCAGAGGAAGCCTCTCAGCCTGCAAGATCCAGGTATTCACAGAGGGCAGGATTACTGGTAGTTGGGAGCTTCAGTGTTTGGCACATAATGGGGCTCCTTAGGGATACGGCTGCAAAGAAGGAGAAGAAAGTCAATATGCATTCTGTGTGCATATCATGGGGAGTCAACCCAGAGGTGGAGCAGGCCCTTCCAGATGTCATGAAAGCAAAGGGTGCAGCCAACTGCAGGTGGTGGCTGAGGTCAGTACTAATAATGTGTGTTGCTTTGGATCAGAAGAGATTCTCTCTAGTATCTGATGGCTATCTGAATTGGTTAAGACTGCCAGTCTTGCTTGCAAGGTGAAGAGAGCTCACCATCTGTATCATCATCTACAGTAGTGACTGCAGACCTTTGGTACAGAGCCAATTGGGGGGGGTCTAAATCAATGGCTCAGATGGTTCTACGACCGTGTAGGCTGCAGATTCCTCAACTTGTGCCATAAAGTGGGGAGAGTCTCGGGTTCTGTTTAGTAGGTCAGGGATCCATTACACACAGGAGGTAGCTACTTGGGTAGCAGGGACTGTGTGGAATGGAATGGTGGTTTTTTAGGGTTAGAGGGTCTTGGGAAGTAACAAAAAGGGTTCCAGTCTCAAATAATGCAAGTCAAATACAGGATGAAGGTTGACCTTGTAACCTCCCCCTCACTTATCGACCTTAATGACAGTGAAAAATTAAACCGCGTGTACCTAATGGAAATTTGGGAAAAGCAATCGTCACTGAGGTTAATTTGTCGGTAAAGAGGGAGGAAAGGGTTACATCTAAATGAAAGGAAAAATGCTAATGAAACTGGTGGAAATTAATTTTGAAAAAGGGGTAAAGTTAATAAAGAAAGTAAATGTGCGGCCAACGTTAACAGTCAACAAGCGGTAATTAGATATTTGAGATTTGGGGGAAATTACTGTCGCCAGTCCTAAGGACAATTACTATAGTAACTGAAAAAGAAAGATTATTACACATATAATTAGCACTAGAAGCGTGGCAACTGAAAGGTTGACAAGTGTAGTGTGAAAACTGAAAGTTTGTCAGAAGTAATAAATTTCGCGACACTCTGACTTAATTTAGCAAAAGAATTAATAAAACTGGAAAATCGAAAGTTAATTTAGTGACTGAAGTTAATAGTGAGCTTTCTTTCTGAAGCACATCGAAATTCAGTCTCGGACTACCTCAACAATCATTTCAAAAGCTACTTGAATCTACGCAATTTAGAAATAAGAGATTTATCTTTGAACTTGAATTAAATGATTCTGAACAATTAACAATAGTAAAATTTAGTACGTACCAAGCTGAGCTGCAGTCACAGGTAAGCTAAAATACGGTAACAAATCTCGCACTCTTAATTTGTGCTTGTGTAATCTGAATATTGTAGCCAGCTATGAATACTTTAACTGAACTTTGAAATTAAAGTAGTGAAGTGGAATGATGCTGGCGTTTGAATTTCAACGACACTCAGGTTCATTCCAGAAAAGGAAGGGACCGTGCTTGGTAATGCAATTGGGACAATGAGCAACAAACGTTCATGCTAAGTTGCTGTAATTTTGTGATGCAACATTTTTAAAAGTTTGAAAAGCTGAGGTCTGCCATACAGTTCTAAAACTTTACATGCTTCCTGTCTTCCTTGTTGGTTGATTGAAGGTTTGAAGCCGTTGATCGAGGAGGTGGCGACAGTCACTCATTGTCGGCCGTCGCTGTTGCAGAAGCTGGATGTTGGCGCGCCTTCTTCTCGACACGGTCACCAGACGAAACGGGCTCTTAATGTGCGCCAGCTAATGCTGCCCGTCCGCGACACCATGTCAGAAACTATCATCGCAAGTCGAGCACAATTACATGCTGCCAAACCCCGAAAGCGCGGCAACTCGCGGGAGCTTCACACAACACACCTGCTCCACTCGCTACTCCTGCCAGACTCCCTCTGCCCGCACTCCACGCGGCAGAGTTAACACTCCCAAAGATCCTACACACTTTGATTCTTCACACGACCTATCGATGTAATCGTTCGATAGCAGTTTTCCCTAGGCAAGACCCAGCGTAAAAATACAAATAACATTTACGAAACAAACCAATTATACATTGACATAAATGCATAAATATATATACAAATAGTAAAACAATTACAATATACGAAGACACAGAAATGTTATATATTCAGGTAACAAAAATAAGGAAAACAAATTTATAGTACAATAGATGGAAATAGGAGGATATGCATTTCCGGCATTACACGTGCCCCACATTATCTGAAGATGTTCGTGTAACCTAAACAGACTCAGAAAATGTCCCAAAAAAGAAACAGCGGAAATGCTTATGCTCAAAACATCAACAAAATTTAGCATTCGTCTAATTAACCGTAAACCAATTTTTAGACGATAATAATTGAGTGGAGACACTCCTAATCTTATTCCACTCTGTCATCTTGCACAAAATAAAACAGGTTGACAACATATTAAAATTCATAGAAAACATAGAAAATGGTTTAGCTATTCTAAAAATCAAAATTCCTAGCAGTATCAAGAAATGGAATACTATTTACAAAATTAATCAGATTACATGGTCATAGAAAACAGGTATATCAAAATACGCAAATTAATAATTAATTACATAGAATACGTATTTTATATAAACTTTTCATAATTAATATTCTCGTCATGAGTGTGCACTTAACGCTAAACAAGAAAATAATATACAGCAGATCGACAAAAACATAAATATTGACAACAGAATTCTTTCACATCAGCTGTCCGGGAAGAAAAACAACTCCGCCTTCTGTACTCGCAAGTACAAAGAATGCCGACAGCGGCACAAGAGCCGACAGCAACACAAGAGCCGACAGTGGCTCCGCCTTGCCAGTATTGTTGCGCCCGCCTGTGCGGCACGCTTGATCTCACTCGCCCTTGTAATGGCGTTTCCAGAACGTCCGTTTCATTGAATTCTTTCGGAAAAACTCACTCTCAAGTAATCTCAAGGAGTCCATAAACACTATCACAGTGGATAACTCAACACTGTCCATCATCACACACATGTACTAGCCTGAAACTTAAAACAGCGTCTAAGTACATCGGCAATGACTAGTAAATCACGTATTTATGAAATCTTACAGCTATTTACAAAATCATATTTACATTCCTTAATCTACTGTGACTCAGCTGAAAACTTAAACTAGCAGCTTGGATTTTTCAGTTGATTAGATCATGATTAAATTGATTAAAATTAAATTGATTAATCAAAATTAATTACTTATTAATTACAACTTCTTTCATGACTTTGGTCAGTCAAAAGCATGGCAATCTAGCAAATCGTTAAATCTTACACTCTATTTTACATACTGTACAAATTACCCATTGTGTGGTATTAATCGATCCTAGGTTGGTACAATTTCAAGTCTACAATGTTCCGTATACCTAATAGTTTTCCAGAGCTCGGATACTCTAAGCAATAAGCATTTGTGTGAGGTATACCAATGACTTTATATGGTCCATTATAAACAAACTTAAATTTAGAGATTTCATAGTCTATCTCGTTCGATTTCTCGTGAGCTTTTACAAGTACTAAGTCTCCGATTGCAAACTTAGCAAAACTCGCTTTAGCGTCATGACGACGTGTGCGAGAGTCGGCTTTTAGCTTCATTACTTCTCGCAAATGATCTTTTTTCACACCAATACTAATGTCAATCCGTGGAGGGAATTTGATTATCTCTTCCATTTCACTTTCTACACTTTTGTCAATGCCGAGATTTCTCACGTTACGGCAGTTCAAATTCATTCCTACGTCAATGTCATCCGGCCAGTTAACAATGTGTATAGGCTGGTATTGCCCATGCACACCGTCTCCTGCCTCATCAAAACCAACTACCATTGTTTTATCTAGTGACATACATGTCAAAGTTTTGCTTTCGCAGTTAATCACTGCACAGTACTTTAATAGCCAATCTAACCCGATAATTACTTCCGTAGTCAAGTCTGGCACGACGACCAACTCTTGTTCAAATCGTGCCCCACATATCTTGAAGTGGACAAAAATCTGTTTTGTGACCGGTTTACTGGCCTTCCCAGTAGCACCGATAATTTTCACTCCTGTTACTGGCATAACTACAATGCCAGGTCTGTCTTTCAGTAACTGAAATATTTTTCCAGATACAGCACTCAATTCTGCACCGGTGTCAATCAACATGTTTAGTTGTAGGCCGTGCATATTAGCAGACACTACTATCTGTCTACACTTGTCCTCGACTGTTTCTTTATTTTCCCACAGTAAATCCTCGTCTATATCCAGGTCATTCCAGAAAAAACCATCCAGCTTTATTCCTAAATCCGACTTATCCGGCGGCTTTTTCAGCCTCTGTTCACATACAGTTTTAATTTCAACACGTTTGTCCTGAGGCTTAGTCTGTAGCTTTGCCTCCAATAACAAAACCTTTTCCTGTAAATCGTCAACTAGTGAGTGTTGCTTTGCTATCAATTCACTAATTGTCATCTTTGTTGATTCCACTTTGGTCAGATTGATCTCATCTGCCAATTTACCTGGAGGAATGTGCCCAGTAGTATCTGCAATTACTTCCTCTGGATCTGCGCAACCCACACTGCTACCGTCCGACCGTATAACGTCAGCTCTTACCTCATACACACTGTAATCTATGTGCTTTTCTACCAATCGTGTCCGGCTATCACTAAAATTCTCGTACTCTTTCTCCTTAATACTTTCACAATGTTTAAACTGGAGTTTTGCGTCGGATGGGTCGGCTACTTCTACCACTATAACTTTCGGTAAGGTCTGCCGGTTAGGGCCAGAATTTTCCGTTACTACTTCAACATCTAACTCCTGCGGGACGAAACACGACGAATCTTGCTCGTGCTCCCCATTAACATCAACTGTTTCTGGTAAAGTCTGCCGGTTAGGGCCAGAACTTTCTATCATTTCACAAACACTATCTTCCTGCGGGACAAGACGCGGCAGATCCTGCCCGCGCTCCCCATAAACGCTTCTCCCATACAGACCCCTATAATCTCTTAGTTCATCGTATAAGTGACCGAATTGCCTTAACCAGACCTCATCCCTCTCTGCATCCCCTCGCTCGATGACGGACATTTTATCTGACATCTGATCTTCTCTCAACACTTGCGAATCATTCTTAAACTCAATCTCCAGTTCTGCTGTGGGTATTACAGCTGCCACTTTATAATCGATTTCCAGAACACTACTTAAATTGTTCTCACTGACAGTGAATGTACTTCCTACTGCCGTGTATACAGCTGATCTACTACTTGTGGGCGCACTCCTTTCTCCTAACACTGGCACACTCTCCCGCCGTTGATTATTCCACACGGAATTTTCATAACGACAACACCTGGGTCTTCTCCTGTCATTGGGCCGCCAAAATTTCTCCACGCCCGGTCGGCCCCTCACCGGCGCGGCTAATGGTTTCTCTGTCTCGTCCCAGCAGATACGCTCCCCGGATGCTGCTGAGGCGGCTGATCACACCCTCTGGCGTTATTACTATTCTGCGAAGCCCGTATCACGCTAGTATGATACTGGTTCCCGTCATCCCTGTTATTATTTGCATTGTACCGATTGTTATTACGGTCCGAACCATTATTGTTATTGCTGCCATGGTTGCGGTATGCATTATTCCCATGTTTATCATTGTTGTGGTTGCTGTGGTACCCGTTGTTGTTACCACGGCCTCTACCACTGTCGGGATTATTGCGCCAATTGCCCTCGTCCTCCACTCTTTCCAGGAAATCATTTATTGTCCTGTAATTGCTTCCTACGTAGCGTTTTGTATCATCTGGAAGCTTTTTGTAGAGTTCCCAGACTATTTCGGATTCCGTGCGGCGATCACGCAAATATTCCAACTTGCGGATCCAGCCCTCACAAAACTACTTCATCGAACCGCGTAAATTCGCATCGAAAGGCCTTGATACGACAAATTTGCGCCAGACACTTTGCTGTTTTTGCTCTGACCAGTATTCAGCCAGAAACAAATTTTTAAATTCGTCAAAAGTCAGGTTCGTAATGTTGAGGTTTAAGCCCCAATGCTTGGCATCACCATCCAACACATCAATAATCACATTAATTTTTCTCTCATTAGTCCATGATCTGGGTAAAACTCTTTCACAATTTTTAATGAAATCCGTCGCGTGTATACAGCCTTTTTTCAAGGGGTCGAACCACTCCTCTTTCGTCAACAATTCCGAACTATGTGCGCAGATTGGCACATAGCTCTGTTTATCGTCAAGTTTCTTTTATAATTCCGACACTCTCGTAATTACTTGGCAAGTGGTTGTCGCAAGTGTTTCTACTTCCCCTTTTTTCTCTTTGCAGGTATTAGCCTGCTTCGTCACTTTGGTATCTACTTCGGATACTAAAGCCTTTAAAGTTTCCACCTTCTTTTGATCCTCTTCTTTTACTAATTGAATTTGTTCCGTCACCTTATTCTCATTGATTGGAGCAACTGATTCTCCTACACTTTTCTCGATTCTGCTAATTTCGGAATAAAAACGAGTATTTATGCTCGCAATTTCCGCCTGAACGCCTATCATTTCCTGTTTAAGATTACCGATTTCGGTATTAATTACAACAATATCTTCTTTGATTTTATCAACTTTTGTGTTAACAACTCCAACATTGTTGTTAACAACGTTAATAGCTTTGTTCTGATTGTCTAGCATCCGTTCAATTTTTTCAGACTGAGCTTCTTGCTTGGCAGCCGGAGCTTCTTGCTTGGCAGCCTGAGCTTCTTGCTTGGCCGATTGACTCTTGATTTCGTTAATCAAAACATTCAATAAATCAGTTAAATTCCCGGAAACTACCGGTTTTACTTCCGTAGCGGCTTCCTCTTTAATTGTCCCCCCGTATTCGTCATCAAGGGATTCAGACTTGATTTTCACTTCCGATTCCGAAACATTTTCTAAAGTCTGGAATTCCATTTCTGCTCTTTGTTGCGTTTCGGCGGTCGCGTCTTTCATGCTAGCCACCTGCCCCTGAACAATGGGTACCGCGGTGCGCGTTTCCCACTGTTCGACCGATTGTTCTGTATCCAAGTCTACCAAATTTTGGCAATGGTTGCCTTCACTCATTTTAATAATTTTAAATATAAATGCCAAATCTCAAATCTAATTAGGATTCCTCACACTAATATCCTCGCTGACGTATCGACCATTTCGTAACCAGTACTTTGTTACGAGATTTGCACAATGCAAAATTCGTGTCCAGAACAACCTCAAATTCGAAGATTGTCCTGTCACCAGGTCGCCACGTGTAACCTCCCCCTCACTTATCGACCTTAATGACAGTGAAAAATTAAACCGCGTGTACCTAATGGAAATTTGGGCAAAGTAATCGTCACCGAGGTTAATTTGTCGGTAAAGAGGGAGGAAAGGGTTACATCTAAATGAAAGGAAAAATGCTAATGAAACTGGTGGAAATTAATTTTGAAAAAGGGGTAAAGTTAATAAAGAAGGTAAATGTGCGGCCGTTACGTTAACAGTCAACTAGCGGTAATTAGATATTTGAGATTTGGGGGAAATTACTGTCGCCAGTCCTAAGGACAATTACTATAGTAACTGAAAAAGAAAGATTATTACACATATAATTAGCACTAGAAGCGTGGCAACTGAAAGGTTGACAAGTGTAGTGTGAAAACTGAAAGTTTGTCAGAAGTAATAAATTTCGCGACACTCTGACTTAATTTAGCAAAAGAATTAATAAAACTGGAAAATCGAAAGTTAATTTAGTGACTGAAGTTAATAGCGAGCTTTCTTTCTGAAGCACATCGAAATTCAGTCTCGGACTACCTCAACAATCATTTCAAAAGCTACTTGAATCTACGCAATTTAGAAATAAGAGATTTAACTTTGAACTTGAATTAAATGATTCTGAACAATTAACAATAGTAAAATTTAGTACGTACCAAGCTGAGCTGCAGTCACAGGTAAGCTAAAATACGGTAACAAAACTCGCACTCTTAATTTGTACTTGTGTAATCTGAATATTTTAGCCAGCTATGAATACTTTAACTGAACTTTGAAATTAAAGTAGTGAAGTGGAATGATGCTGGCGTTTGAATTTCAACGACACTCGGGTTCATTCCGGAAAAGGAAGGGACCGTGCTTGGTAATGCAATTGGGACAATGAGCAACAAACGTTCATGCTAAGTTGCTGTAATTTTGTGATGCAACAACTTTAAAAGTTTGAAAAGCTGAGGTCTGCCATACAGTTCTAAAACTTTACGTGCTTCCTGTCTTCCTTGTTGGTTGATTGAAGGTTTGAAGCCGTTGATCGAGGAGGTGGCGGACAGTCACTCATTGTCGGCCGTCGCTGTTGCAGAAGCTGGATGTTGGCGCGCCTTCTTCTCGACACGGTCACCAGACGAAACGGGCTCTTGATGTGCGCCAGCTAATGCTTCCCGTCTGCGACACCATGTCAGAAACTATCATCGCAAGTCGAGCGCAATTACATGCTGCCAAACCCCGAAAGCACGGCAACTCGCGGGAGCGTCACACAACACACCTACTCCACTCGCTACTCTCGCCAGACTCCCTCTGCCCGCGCTCCACCCGGCAGAGTTAACACTCCCAAAGATCCTACACACTTTGATTCTTCATATGACCTATCGATGTAATCGTTCGATAGCAGTTTTCCCTAGGCAAGACCCAGCGTAAAAATACAAATAACATTTACGAAACAAACCAATTATACATTGACATAAATGCATAAATATATATATACAAATAGTAAAACAATTACAATATACGAAGACACAGAAATTTTATATATTCAGGTAACAAAAATAAGGAAAACAAATTTATAGTACAATAGAAGGAAATAGGAGGATATGCATTTCCGGCGTTACAACCTGCAAACCACAGCTATTACAGTTGTAAACTGACATAGTTGTGTCAGGAAAAAACCAGAGCTCCAAGCACTAATAGAGAACACTGAAGTTCAAATTGTTTTCAGTACCAAAAGCTATATGAAACTGGAAACAAGCCTAAATTTTTACAAAAAGCCTAATGGAGTTCAGAAATGCAAGATTAAGCACAGCTGGTAATAGTGTGTTTCTTGCTGTTATAAGTAATTGAGCTTGTATATTTAAGTAGATAGTCGCTGTGAGTTAATATCAGTAGAGGTAATACTTGACAACCAAAATAAATCAATAATGTGTTCCTTTTATTAGTCCCTAGACTCAGATGATATAACTGCTGAAAGTTTCAATTAAAACTCGAGTATCATCTCAAATTGGTACCCAACTCGTACAGTTATAGTTGGCATGGCTTCATCAACTCTCAATATGTTGGTGAAAATTCAAATTTAGAGCCATAACATTTTTGTCTAAATTTGTACTAAATACTTTCTCCAAAAATTATTTTGAGCAATTAGTTCAGGAGCCCACTCGAACTGTGAAAACAAAGCTGACCTCTCAGCAACAAATAGTCCTGAGCAAACAGGTAGCATTGTTATGTATATAGGGATTAGTGACCACAATGTCTGTGTAGTGAAATAATACCACAACATCAAAACCCACAAAAAATAAGTGTAAAATGTATATCTTTGTAAAAGCAGATAAAAATTCATTTGGCACCTTCCTAAGAGACAGTCTCCATTTGTTCTGACTAACTATGTGACCACAATGGGCTTGAATTCAAAGAAATAGTTTCAACAGCACTTGAGAAATTTATACAAATAAATTAGTAAGAGACAGAACTGATACCACAGTACACAAAGCAATGAAAAAAGCATCCCATATTTAAAAGACAGAAAAATCTCCAGTATTGGTGAAGTTTTACAGAAACTTCAAATTTAGCTTATCATAGTTTCCACAACCAAACACTGTATCAAAATGTGGCAGACAATACCAAGAGATTCTGGTCATATGTAATGTACAACAGCGGCAAGAAACAAAACCTTCATTGCACAATGGTAATACCAATGAATGTGTCACTATAGCAGAGTCACTAAATACTGTTTTCTGAAATCTGCTCACCAAAGAAGATGAAGTAAATATTGTAGAATTTGAATCAAGAACAGCTGCCAACATGAGTAATTTAGAAACAGATACTCACAGTGTAGCAAAACAACTCAAATCACTTAATAAAGGCAAATCTACTGGTCCAGATTGTATACCAATTAGGTTCATTTCAGAGCAAAATGATGTAATAGCTGCCTCCTTAGTAATCGTATATAACTGCTCCCTCAACAAAAGATCTGTCTGTACCTGAAGAGTGGAAAGTTGCACAGGTCACACCAATCTCCAGGGAAGGAAGTAAGAATAATTTGCTGAATTACAGACCCATATCACTGATGTTGATCTGCAGTACGATTTTACAACATATGCTTTGCTTGAAGGTCACAGATTATCTCAAAGAAAATGATCTGTTGATGCAGGAATTCAGATAATGTCATTCTTGTGCAACACAATCACTTCTTTATCCCATTTGTTGATAACATGAATAAATAGTGTCATACGGATACAGGTTCGACTTGATCAGACTGAAACATAACAGCCCATTAAGACTCACTTAAAACGAACATTTTCCAGTCTAATTCAGGGTTGCACATGAAAACAAGATATGTAACTCATCTAGAAAAAATTATAACTGCGAAAATAACTGTTTAATGTCTTTCACTTCAAAGTGTAGAAGCTCTGTAAATGAAGGGAACAATTCCCATGAAGGGAGCCTCTAGTAATTAATAAAAAATGTAAATGTATTATTGTGATTTCTTATTTGAGAATTTATTCTCGAATAAAATAACAGACATGTACTAATATCGTAGTGTACTAGCTGTTCTGGAGTAAATATACAATCAGATATGTATTTTCAATTTTTTGTATCAATTTAATTGTTAATTAATCAAATATTCGTATTAAACAATGCCGAGGATTGTTCGGGATTGTTAAGAAAGAATAAATAGTTACAGCCATGTTGGCAGTGTAGGTCAGTACTTTGTGTGATTTTGGACAGAAAGCATGTAGCTTGTTGTGCATGATTTATTTCATTATTGTAAGTATGTTACAAGTTATTTCAGATTTGTCAAGGTGCTTTTAATTAATTTGAGATTATAATAAATGTTAAGTGGAAACAATAAACAGGATTAATTATTTAAAAATTAACTTTATAGTTTTTTTTTCTGGTAACTGTCTCCAGGACTTATGCTGCAACAGATTGCCAGATCCGATGAGTAAAACACCCCAAAGAATGTTATAATTGGTGGAGGAGCTGGAATGCAATGTAATTCTGTAAACTACTCTTCTATTTTGTTTCAGAGTTAACCCGCTTGTTGAAATAATATTCCATTTTTTCGAGAAGAGGACAAAGAAGAAAGAGAGTAACACTACAAAGGATGTAATAATACTTATGTGAAAACGCAACTTGGAGAACCAATAGTAAGTACAAAAAATTATTTGAATTTTCAATTTTGGAAATTGTTTTTCGTCTGCATTGTCATTATGGAGGATAATAGCAAGGTTAACAACAATAGGGAAGTTGACAATAATGCGGAGGTTAATGGAAACTTGGAAAACAGCGTAGATTTAATTGATAATAATGTAGTTAATCGGGACAGTGAAATCAGAAAGGACAGTGACCACAGTATTGTGTGTTCACCCTTTCATGGATTTGAATGTAATGTATCAGCCTTGAATAGATTAGTTCAGTTAATGGAAGAACAGAAAAGACAATTGAAAAATCGTTTGATGAACATAAAACCTTTTTTGATCAAAAGCTTGATTCTATTGGTAACAAATTAGGCAAACATGGAAATCAAATTTGTGAGACAAAAGAGAGTTTAGACAGGTGTTGGGAAAAAGTAGATGAGAATACCAAAAATGTGTTGACTATAGAAGGGGAAATTGTTACCTTAAAACAGGAATACCAAAAATTCGAAGAGAGGCTAGATTCCGTGGAAAATTTCGAAAAAGTTGCTACTACTGTTAAAGTGTTACAATTAAAAAAGCTCAACAAAGATTTCGTAAAGAAATTCACAGGAACAAATCAAAATATACAAAATTTCACTAAAATTGCAAACAAGAATTTCGCAGAGTTAAAAGAAGATGTAGGCACTTGTATAGGTGAAATTTTGAACTTCAAATCTAAATTTCAAGAAATCAAAGATTCTGTTGCTATGAAATCTTTCTGTAGTTACAGTCCATTGTGGAACAATGTTAACATAAAAACATTTTTAGGGGAAGGCAATATACATCCAGTCGATTTCATGTACCAGATAAAAGATAACTTGACTGATAAAATAAGTGATAGTTTGAAAATTGAATTTTTTAAGAAGTTTTTCGATGGGGAGGCTTTGTCATGGGTGAACCAATCAATCAAACATGAAATGTCGTTTAATGAGGTAGAATGAGCTTTCATGAACAAATTCTGATCAGAAACTAAGCAAGCAGGAATTAAATCAGAATTTTTGAATGGGGCAAATTTCAAACCAGGTAGTGGATGCTCGAAAACCTTTTGTGAACAACACTTAAGAACTTGAGTACACCTTGATAAACCACTCGATGAAACGATCCAAACAGAAGTATTAAAATGTAGATTGCCGAACAGGGTACAGAAGAGTCTTGTCTATGGACCCGATGATACAACTGAGCAATTTCTTAGATATATAGATAAACTGGATTTAACATGGGAGATAAATGACAGATGTAATGACAGAGCTGATGATAAGCAGGAATAACAATAACAGAGCCTTCAATGATCATTTTAATAGTAGATTTAGAAATGATGACAGAAGAAATGGGAGAGGAATGATAGGCAGCGACCTGAGAACAGGAATTTCGAACCAAGAAATACGCAGTGGGGGCAAAATCAGGGAAATAATAGCAACAATTTTGAAGATAGAAGAAATGGTCCGGTAAACTAAGACCTGCCTGGCAAAATGGGGCAAATAGACATGGGAATTACAATCAGGCACATTGCAGTAATTTCAGAAGAGGAAGGGGCTGAACAAATAGAACATACCAAAACTTTGTACCCAGGATACAACCTGATGTGAACAGAATGAAGTTTGATAGGAAATTTTGGGAAAATTTTTTATCTGAAAATGAAAATGAAGAAAAAAATAGAAAATCTGAATTTGAATTAGATGAAAACACTTTCACAAATTTCTTTAACAGTAGTAATGCAGTAATAGTTGTTGATAGTGATGAGAACAGATCTGATGAGTATGGTTTAGTACGAATGTTGAGTGACTGTGAAATCAGTGAAGTCATGCTTGGGTAGCTCAGTTGGTAGAGCAATTGCCCGCAAAAAGGCAAAGGTCCCGAGTTTGAGTCTCAGTCCGGCACACAGTTTTAATCTGCCAGGAAGTTTCATTGTAACGAAATTTGGATTGACCTGTTACTATATCTATTATGTGAAAGTCACTGGATAGACGTTGTTTCACTATCAAGTATGAAAATACTCTATGTCATGATCTTGTCCTTAACGTGTATTACATCTACTGTGTAATTGGAAAAGGAACATTTATCAGAAAGAAATTTATAATGTTTGTATTACTTCGGTAATCAGTCTGTGGAGCATAAAGAAAATGGAATTTTATGTTGTAGATTGGGACAGAAGTGTTCTGATTCCCAGGATTTAAGATTCACACCGTTTTATTTTCCTGTAATTTTCTACCACTTCAATGACCAAACCAATGGTAGTCATAATTAATTATTCTTTTGCCATCCTCCTTAGTATAGAACAGGGTGTTCTTTGTCACAATGTCTACACAAATCTGAACTGTTCAATACTGCTGTATGTTACAGCAAGTCAATGCTTTTCAATATATACAAATGTTAGCTTACAATCTGATTCTTAATGAAAACTGGTTAAATTTCTCCGATGTCTTATTGAAAATACTCTGATGACCACTAATGAATCATGTGTAATGAGTAACAGAGCAAAAACTAAAGATCGAGGATTTGTATTCATGGTATAGTTATGGTTCTTGCAGACATCTACTTTCAACTGAAGTCTAGTTGATTCATTAATATGTAATTGATGAGGAAATAAATATATTTATCATACCTTGAGAGTGGTTAAACTAACCATTTTACTCATCATATTAACATATTCATATTTAACCACCAGTACTTCACCCTTTGCCTTAACCTATGTCAGAATTTACCTTATCTGTGCCCAATTTTATTTACTGTATGATCTGATGTTGCTACATCATGTCTAATGTGGAGATGACCAACATATGTGTCTGTGTATGTGCGGATGGATATGTGTGTGTGTGTGTGTGCGCGAGTGTATACCTGTCCTTTTTTCCCCCTAAGGTAAGTCTTTCCGCTCCCGGGATTGGAATGACTCCTTACCCTCTTCCTTAAAACCCACATCCTTTCGTCTTTCCCTCTCCTTCCCTCTTTCCTGACGAAGCAACTGTTTGTTGCGAAAGCTTGAATTTTGTGTGTATGTTTGTGTTTGTTTGTGTGTCTATCGACCTGCCAGCGCTTTTGTTTGGTAAGTCTCATCATCTTTGTTTTTATATATATATATAGTCTTTGCCTTAAATAAAATTTTGTAACATTATAAACACATGAAATATGTCACTTTAATTTTATATCTCAGACCTGCTTCCTGCTTAATTTTCAAAGTATAACAAAAAACTTTTCTTTTGTCATTATCACACTTGACTCTGTGTTGTTTAGCAAATATATTTATGCACATGAAAGTACTTCACATAATGTGGACATTGTAACACTTGGATCATCTGCCCAATGTGGCAGTTGAGTTTTTTATTTTCTGATATGAGATATGCTGTAATTCGATGCATTTGGCTACCTTATGTCTATATTATTAAAGTTTATATAATAATATAGGTGAATGTGGAATGGGATTAAGGAATGAAAGAGCAAGCCGCCTGGTAGAATTTTGCACAGAGCCTAACTTAATCACAGCCCTGCAGCCAGGCGACTGACACGAGTTTTGGTGTTCTCTTAAAGATAAGTTATTTTAGATCATAAAACATATAGATTAGTACTGATTATGCGGTAAATAAGTGTATTAGTGTGCCGTTTAAGTGTACCATTAAAGGTTTCATTTTTCTTTACGTAATATAGCAGAAAACGCGAAAAGACCGTACAGTCGTATTTTCTGTTTACGTTCTGCTGCAGCAAATCTATAGAATTTCGTTTAGTTGTTCCTTGCTCTCTCCAGCAATTTAACTTAGCGTACCTCTTCATTATTTAACTAGCATTTCCGGAAAGTAGCGTAAAGTTCAACTTGTTGTTTCAGAAACTTTGCACTTTTGTTTTTGTTTACACATAGTTGCGTATAGGCCAAATTTGTGTAACCATATTTTCGTGTTTATCTGTAATTTAACTGACTTACCCTTAATAAACTATTACGTTTATCATGAGTGAAAAGTGCTTGACTTGCCGTAGAATTGTTAGGTCGGGGCTTTGGTGTGATGGGTGCTGTAGTTTTTTCCATGTGGGTGACTGTAGTGGCGTGGGAATAGGGGAAGTAAATGAGACTCATCAGTGGCTTTGTAGGATTTGTAGTAGAGATAGGAAGATACTGGAACAGGAGGGGAAAATTGCTGCCCTTCAGGCTGAGTTAGACAAGGCCAGGGGAGATCTTGACAGGTTAAGGAGGGAGAAGGGTAAAGAGAGGTGGGAAGTGGCAACAGGAGGAACAGGCCTAGAACTTTGTCTGACAGCTTTATGGTGAATGTGGAAAATAGATTTGACCTGTTGCTTCAGTTAGAAGCTGGTGAGCCTCAAGCAGTTGCAGGTGTAGACAGGGCACAACAAACTTTCAACAGCAAATTGAAAAGTAAGAATGTAGGGAAATCAGTAAAGAGAAAGAAAGTGTTGTTGTTAGGTTAGTTCCCATGGAAGAGGTGTTGGCCAACTCTTGCAGGATGAACTAGGATCAGAATACCAGGTCACCAATTTTTTTAAACCTAGTGCTGGTCTGGAGCAGGTGACAGAGGATTTAGGATCACTTTGCAAAGATTTCACTAAGGAAGACACCGTGTTATAGTGGGTGGGGCAGGTAACAGTATTGACAGAGATCCTGGGTATAGTATAGAGTGTGACCTGGCGAAGATTGCATCAGCATCGAGGCATACTAGTGTTGAGTTTGTATCTGTTCTTGGGCGCCATGACCGACCTCATTTGAACTCTTCTGTCAAGAGAGTTAATTTGGAGCTGGAACGGCTGCTCATCTCGGGTGCGGGGTCACACATTTGTGTGGTTCATGTTGATTCTATCAGTAGGTGGGATTATACTAGGCATGGCCTTCACCTCAACAGGAAGGGGAAGGGTAAATTGGCTGGGGAAATAGCAGGAAAGTTAAAGGGGGGAGGCACTGTCATGAGTGGTAAAATACCAGTGGTTATAGGATTCAGAAAAGACCCTTTTTTAGGGTAGGGAGGACAGAAAGAAAGCAAATTTTAAGAGAGGTTAGAACTGAGACAAACCTTCAGTTTGAGAAAGAAATCAAAAAACATAATTCCAGGTTATTACATCAGCATAAACAGCCATTGGTTAAGAATTTTCAACTGTCAGCAGATATTTTAACTCCACCCAATTTTAACTCAGTCAATGTGAAATGTCAGCTATCTTTATTGCATCAAAATATTTGAGGACTGAGAAATAAAATTAATGAATTAACTATCTGCATAGATGAATTAGAGTCTTCAAACCCAGCTGACATAATCTGCCTCTCTGAACATCATGTGACCACTGGTATAGAACTTTTAAGTGTTACAGGGTTTAGGTTAGCATCTCACTTTTGTAGATCAGAAATGGAGAAAGGAGGAGTTGCCACATTCATCAGGAACTGTCATAAATTTAAGAACATAGACATTCATAAATTTTGCCTAGAACAGCATATGGAAGCATGTGCAACAGAATTAGATTTTCACAAAAAATCTTTCATAATATTAAGTGTATATCGAGCACCTGCAGGTAACTTTAATCTGTTTGTAAACCACCTTGAAGCTGTACTGGCCCATTTAACAACCAAAAACAAAGAAATAGTGGTTACTGGTGATTTCAATGTAGATTTCCTTAAAGACTCTCCCAATAAGAACTTATTTGAGTTAGTAACACTATCATTCAACTTAATTCCCACAGTAAAGTTCCCCACTAGGATAGCCACTTGCTCACAAACAGCCATTGATAATATCTTTATAGAAAAGTCCAATGAACAAAATTATATTACAAAACCAATAGTCAATGGCCTCTCAGACCATGACATGCAGTTCCTTCTGTTAAATGTTAATACTGAACAGGATATAAAATCTGTTAAATCTGAGCTCAAGAGGGTAATCAGTAAGCCAAAAATTGATTATTTTAGGACACTCCTCAGAGACATTCACTGGACTGATGTTTACAGTGCTCATGGAATGAATGAAAAATATAACATTTTTGCCAATAAAGTGCTTACCTTATTTGAACACTGCTTTCCCCCAAAACTTACCAAGGTTAGAGCAAAGTCTACAAAGAAGCCGTGGATTACTCGAGGAATAGGGGTATCTTGTAAAAGAAAAAGAAAACTGTATCTGTCAATCCGCAACATTTCCAATGTTGATGCTATAGCACATTATAATAAATACTGCAAAATATTAAAGACTGTAATACGGATGTCAAAGCAAATATATTACAAGGAAAAGATAGTCATATCAGATAACAAAATAAAGACAATATGGGATATAGTGAAGGAGGAGACCGGTAGAACCAGACATGAAGAGGAACAAATAGCATTAAGAGTAAATGATACATTGGTGACAGATGTGTATAGTGTTGCAGAACTTTTTAACAAACATTTTATAACTGTCACTGAAAAGATGGGGTTGTCAGGTTCGGTAGATGCTGCTATGGATTACCTTAGACCAGACATTTCAAGTAACTTCCATAATATGAATTTGACCCTCACTACCCCAACAGAAATAATGTCCATCATAAAATCTTTAAAATCAAAAACATCTAGTGGGTATGATGAAATATCAACAAAGTTAATTAAAGAATGTGATTCTGAGCTAAGTAACATATTAAGCTATCTGTGTAACCAGTCGTTTATCAGTGGAATATTTCCTGAATGGCTGAAATATGCTGAAGTTAAGCCACTGTTTAAGAACGGAGATAAAGAAATAGCATCAAATTTCCGTCCAATTTCACTGTTGCCAGCATTCTCAAAAATTTTCGAAAAAGTAATGTACAGTCGTCTTTATAACCACCTTATCTCAAATAACATACTGTCAAAGTCACAGTTTGGATTTCTAAAAGGTTCTGATATTGAGAAGGCTATCTACACTTACAGTGAAAATGTGCTTAATTCATTAGACAAAAAATTGCAGGCAACTGGTATATTTTGCGATCTGTCAAAGGCATTTGACTGTGTAAATCACAATATCCTTTTAAGTAAACTAGAATATTATAGTGTAACAGGAAATGCCGCAAAATGGTTCAAATCTTATATCTCTGGCAGGAAACAAAGGGTGTTATTAGGAAAGAGACATGTATCAAGCTATCAGGCATCATCCAACTGGGAACTAATTACATGTGGGGTCCCACAAGGTTCCATTTTGGGGCCCTTACTTTTTCTTGTGTATATCAATGACCTTTCATCAGTAACATTACCAGATGCCAAGTTTGTTTTGTTTGCCGATGATACAAACACTGCAATAAATAGCAAATCAAGTGTAGTCTTAGAAAGATCAGCCAATAAAATATTTGTGGACATTAATCACTGGTTCCTAGCCAATTCTTTGTCACTAAACTTTGAAAAAACACACTACATGCAGTTCAGAACTTGTAAGGGGTGTCCCAAGAGTATATGTCTAACATACGATGACAGGAAGATAGAAGAAGTGGACAGTGTTAAATTCTTGGGATTACAGCTTGATAATAAATTCAACTGGGAGGAGCACACCACAGAACTGCTGAAGCGTCTTAACAAATCTCTGTTTGCAATGCGAATTTTGTCAGACATAGGGGATATAAAAATGATAAAGCTGGCATACTATGCTTACTTTCATTCCATAATGTCATATGGGATTATTTTTTGGGGTAATTCATCAAGCCAAGCTAAAGTTCTCCGGGCACAAAAACGTGCAGTAAGAATTATATGTGATGTGAACTCAAGAACATCCTGCAGAAGCCTGTTTAGGGAACTAGGGATACTAACTACAGCTTCCCAATATATTTATTCCTTAATGAAATTTGTCATTAAAAATATATCACTTTTTCAAACCAACAGCTCAATTCATGGAATCAATACTAGAAATAAGAATAATCTTCACAAGGATTTAAAGTCACTTAGTCTTGTACAAAAAGGTGTGCATTATTCAGGAACACACATTTTCAATAACTTGCCAGCAGCCATAAAAAGCTTAACAACCAATGAAATTCAGTTTAAGAGAAGCCTGAAGGATTTATTGGTGGCCAACTCCTTCTACTCCATTGATGAATTTCTTAGTAAAACCAACTGATTTGTATATAAGTACAACATAACTTCTGCACAATTTCAGTGCAGTAATGTGTTCACTGAAAATTTGTGTGTCTGTCTCTGTGTGTGTGTGTGTGTGTGTGTGTGTGTGTGTGTGTGTGTGTGTGTAAGTATAATCTAACTTCTGCACCATTTCAGTGCAGTAATGTGTTCATTGTAAATAAGTATTACAGTAGTTGTATTACATGTTTATTACCTTATAAATAAATAAAAAACTTTTTATTTTAAATTCAGTGCATTAGTATTTGTAAAATGACTCTTAGTGTTCATTAAAAAATGACGATCATTCCACTTGGGACCTGTGGAATGGTACATTAGCTTATTTGTTTTAGTTGTAAATATTTGTCATGTATTGTTGTTTTTCTGACATGTTCCACATCCTGGAGGACCTCCTCACTACGGATCAATTGGAATGAAAGTAAATCTAATCTAATCTAATCTAAAAGCTAACACTTGGTTCAAGAATCATAAAAGAAGGTTGTATAAATGGAAGAAGCCTGGAGATACTGGAAGGTCTCAGATAGATTATATATTGGTAAGACAGAGATTCAGGAAGCAGGTTTTAAATTGTAAAACATTTCCAGGGGCCGATGTGGGCTCTGACCACACTGTAGATTAAAACTAAAGAAACTGCAAAAAGGAAGGAATTTGAGGAGATGGGACCTGGATAAACTGACTAAACCAGAGGTTTTAGAGAGCTTCAGGGAGAGCATTAGGGAAAGACTGACAGGAATGGGGGAAAGAAATACAGTAGAAGAAGAATGGGTTGCTTTGAGAGATGAAATAATGAAGGTAGCAGAGGATCAAGTAGGTAAAAAGACAAGGGCTAGTAGAAATCCTTGGGTAACAGAAGAAATATTGAATTTAATTGATGAAAGGAGAAAATATAAAAATGCAATAAATGAAGCAGGCAAAAAGGAATACAAACATCTCAAAAATGAGATTGACAGGAAGTGCAAAATGGCTAAGCAGGGCTGGCTAGAGGACAAATGTAAGAATGTAGAGGCTTATCTCACTAGGGGTAAAAGAGATACTGCCTACAGGAAAATTAAAGAGACCTTTGGAGAAAAGAGAGCCCCTCGCATGAATATCAAGAGCTCAGATGGAAACCCAGTTCTAAGCAAAGAAGGGAAAGCAGAAAGATGGAAGGAGTATATATAGGGTCTATACAAGGGAGATGTTCTTGAGGACAGTATTATAGAAATGGAAGAGAATGTAGATGAAGATGAAATGGGAGATATGATACTGTGTGAAGAGTTTGGCAGAGCACTGAAAGACCTAAGTCGAAACGAGGCCCTGGGAGTAGACAACATTCCATTAGAACTACTGACAGCCTTTGGAGAGCCAGGGCTAACAAAACTTTAGCACCTGGTGAGCAAGATGTATGACACAGGCGAAATACCCTCAGACTTCAAGAAGAATATAATAATTCCAATCCCAAAGAAAGCGGATGTTGACATATGTGAAAATTACCGAACTATCAGTTTAATAAGCCACGGCTGCAAAATACTAACACGAATTCTTTACAGACGAATGGAGAAAGAGGTAGAAGCCAACCTCGGGGAAGATCAGTTTGGATTCCGTACAAATATTGGAACACGTGAGGCAATACTGACCCTACGACTTATCTTAGAAAATAGATTAAGGAAAGGCAAACCTACGTTTCTAGCATTTGTAGACTTAGAGAAAGCTTTTGACAATGTTGACTGGAATACTCTCTTTCAAATTCTGAAGGAGGCAGGGGTAAAATACAAGGAGCAAAAGGCAATTTACAATTTGTACAGAAACCAGATGGCAGTTATAAGAGTCGAGGGGCATGAAAGGGAAGCAGTGGTTGGGAAGGGAGTGAGACAGGGTTGTAGCCTCTCCCAAATGTTATCCAATCTGTATAATGAGCAAGCAGTAAAAGAAACAAAAGAAAAATTCAGAGTAGGAATTAAAATCCATGGAGAAGAAATAAAAACTTTGAGGTTTGCCGATGACATTGTAATTCTGTCAGAGACAGCAAAGGACCTGGAAGAGCAGCTGAACAGAATGGATAGTGTCTTGAAAGGAGGATATAAGATAAACGTCAACAGAAGCAAAACGAGAATAATGGAATGTAGTCGAATTAAATAGGATGATGCTGCAGGAATTAGATTAGGAAATGAGAGGCTTAAAGTAGTAAATGAGTTTTGCTATTTGTGGAGCAAAATAACTGATGATGGTTGAAGTAGAGAGGATATAAAATGTAGACTTGCAATGACAAGGAAAGTGTTTCTGAAGAAGAGAAATTTTTTAACATCGAGTATAGATTGGTGTCAGGAAGTCGTTTCTGAAAGTACGGTATTTGTATGGAGTGTAGCCATGTATGGAAGTGAAACATGGACAATAAATAGTTTGGACAAGAAAAGAATAGAAGCTTTCGAAATGTGGTGCTACAGAAGAATGCTGAAGAGTAGATGGGTAGATCGCATAACTAATGAAGAGGTATTGAATAGAATTGGGGAGAAGAGGGGTTTGTGGCACAACTTAACTAGAAGAAGGGATCGGTTGGTAGGACATGTTCTGAGGCATAAAGGGATCACCAACTTAGTATTGGAGGGCAGCGTGGAGAGTAAAAATGGTAGATGGAGACTAAGAGATGAATACACTAAACAGATTCAGAAGGATGTAGGTTTCAGTAGGTACTGGAAGATGAAGAAATTCACCTACTATGTTTCCTTGTCTTCCTTTTCCTACTATCGAATTCTAGCCACCCACGACTATTAAATTGTCATCTCCCCTCACTATCTGAATAATTTCTTTTATTTCCCTTCTGGAGGACCATGGTTGTTTGCCATTTGAGTACACTGCAATAAATATGCACCCAGGTATGTGAATCTCAGTCCACACCCACACATGCAAGGCACAAGAAAGTACCAGAATTCAGTATTAAAAACAGACAACAACTGTGACTTATTCTATCAGTAACATAAGCTACCTATGGTGTACATGACCAGAATAACAGCACAATTAATCAAAACATATAAAATCATCTGGGAAACTGACTGCCAAACTGATACATACAGTCAGTACAAAATCTGTATTCTACACAGCAATCTTAATACAATCTGTCCACCCATATCATGTCATCAGCAGTCTAGTGAGGCATTCTCTATTGATAGCTGTTAGATGATGCCAGTTTTAGGCATATAATGTTGCTTGGCAGAGTTAACTATATACACATCATGGACATAATGTAACTCTGTGCATCTGACATTCAAAGAACACAACACAATCAATTAGTATATACCAAATGTTTCAGGGCCTTAAATCTGCTCAGCTCAGCAAGCCCACAATAACTGGTGTGCATGTAGATGATGTCAGATCAACATGTCTGCTCCCAGCTTGTGGCGAAACTTCAAGTGGCGGATCACCAGCAGTGTCCAATCATGGCTAGAGTGCCCATTCATCACTCAGCTCTTCTTACCAGCAGATAAACACTTCCCTCACCAGAGAGTCACACAATGCTAACTAGCAGCATACCACAGGAAATAGCCCCAATCTAGGAAACCTAGGTGAAATAGCGTCAGGCTTGGCACATAGTCCTCCCTTAATTTGGCAACCTGTCAGGAAGAACTAGATCAGTCCTGAGAACCCGGCATAATCTGAAAAAGGTGAGCCCTGATTTCCTTGCTTGTCTGCAGATAACTTAACAAAAAAGTAATGGGAGTGAAAAGCCTTTTAATCTCAAATGGACTCTTAAATCTCGGCAACACCTGCTTGGTCATCTTCTCTGAGTCCTTACTAGTGCCCTGAAAATTCCTAATAAGGACCTTCCCACCAGCTCAGTAAATATTTTACTGCTTCATCACATTATACCACAGTTTCCATCTTATGAGGCTCTTTAATATCCTTTTTAATCAATCACCATTTTGCAACCATCTGCTGAGGAAATCTCTTTCCAGACAAGATCTTATCAATAGACTACAAATTACACAGCAGAGTTAATATATGGTAACCCAAGAGCAAACTAGCAGGTGTGAACTGATGTTCGGTTGTTTGATTTGGGGGAAGGGACCAAACAGCAAGGTCATCGGTCCCATCAGGTTAGTTAAGGATGGGGAAGGAAGTCGGCCTTGTCCTATCGAAGGAACCATCTCGGTATTCGCTTGAAGCGATTTAGGGAAATCGGGGAAAACCTAAATCAGGATGGCTGGACATGGGTTTGAAACTCATCCTCCCAAATACGAGCCCAATGTGCTAACCACTGCACCACCACTCTCGGTGGACTGAAGGCTTTCATGATGCACACAGTTAAATGCCATGGTTAATCAAGGGAGCAAATGATCTCATTGACACTGATCATTATTGTGACAGGCTATCAGGGCCAACTTAAGGTTTCTACTAATGCGCTACATGTACGATAGATTAGGATAATAGGGCGTTGTTGTTATATGGCCAACTCCCATGCCAAAGCAAAATTGCTTGAAGCTATGGCCAGTAAATTAGATTGCATTATCAGGCACTAAGGACCACAGAGTTCTACAGGTATCAATAACCCCTTCTGCCAATTTTGGAAAGCACCTGAGCATCACCACCTTGGATGATAGAAACCAGATGAAACATGTGACTGCATTGAAGCAAACCAAAATATACCAGTTTTCTATCTTTGAACCCAAGAAACAGACCCACAAAACCTACATTCATTCTGTCAAATGCACTCTACTAACCAGGGAGCCAAATATCCTACCTTACTACTCTGAGCCAGCTTATTGATAGCACACAGACTGCAAATGGATACTCTTTTATGGACTTCCTTGTCCTGTCCATATAAAATGATGCTGAATTTTCACAAATGTGTTGTAGATTCGTAGAAGTGATTCAGGGAAATACTAGAACAACAATGAAACCAGTTCCTTGGGAACTACATGACTTGCAACATACTACTTTTTCTCTCAAAACAAATGACTTTATTGTTGTTGCAACTTTCTGAAGTCTCTCCTTGATTTCACAAGTGCATTCTCCCTCATCTGGAAACCTCTAATGTCACTAACTAATGGTAAGTGAGGAATCTTAAGTCTGAACCAAAGTTGCCATCTGATCTGAAGCACAATTTTTCACAAGCTGATCAACTCCTTGGTTATCCTCAGTACAATCAAAAATATGAGGGTTGTTTTTTAAGTAAGGGCCGTTTTTATTTTTAAAAAAAGATACAAATACTTTTGTAAAAAAACTTTTATTTTCTGATTCTACACACTTTTACCTATTTTTCTACATAGTTGCCTTGTTTATTTAAGCACTTGTCATACCGTACAACTAAGTTTTTAATTCCCTCTTCAAAGAATTCGGCCGCCTGCTCCGACAGCCAAGAGTTCACGGCTGCTTTCACTTCGTCGTCGTCATTGAAGCGCTGCCCGCCAAGATGGTGTTTCAGGTACCAGAAAAGGTGAAAATCGCTAGGAGCAAGGTCGGGGTTGTATGGTGCATGGTCCAAAACTTCCCAGCCAAAAGAATCAATCAAATCCCGAGTCTTTTGAGAGGTGTGAGGCCTAGCATTATCGTGCAGGAGCAAAACTCCTTTTGTCAGCATGCCGTGCCTTTTGTTTTGAATTGCTCTGCGGAGCTTCTTTTAGAGTTGCACAGTAGGCATCTGTTGTCATTCCTCGTGGCATAAAGTCCACTAGCAAAACACCGCGCCGGTCCCAGAACACAGTTGCCATAATCTTGCGCTTTGACAGCATCTGTTTGGCTTTGACCTTGATGGGTGAGGTTGTGTGTCGCCATTCCATCGATTGTCGCTTGCTTTCGGAAGTGATATGGGATACCCGTGTTTCATCTCCAGTGACAATTTGACTCAACATGTCATCCCCTTCTTCCTCGTAATGAATCAAAAAGTCCAATGAAGTGGCAAATCTCTTCCCTTTGTGGTCCTCTTTGAGGAGTCTGGGTACCCACCGAGAACACAGTTTCTTAAAGTTTAGGTTTTCAGACACAATTTTGTACAAAACCGATCTTGAAACTTGTGGAAATTCCAAAGAAAGAGTGGAAATTGCGAATCTTCTGTCCTCATGAATCTTTGTTTCGAATGCAGCCACCAAATCATCAGTGATCACAGAGGGCCGGACTGAGCGTTCTTCGTCATGGACGTTTTGATGGCCATTTTTAAACTCTCTAACCCACTGACGCACTTTACCTTCACTCATTGCATTCAAGCCATAAACTTCTGTTAACTGATGATGAATTTCTGCAGCTGATAGGCTTCTCGCGGTCAAAAAACGTATCACTGACCGTATCTCACAAGCGGCGGGAGATTCAATAATCGTAAACATTATAAAGTAGCACAGCGATGCGTACACGTCAGCTACAGAGCAGCAACTTGCATCAGTGTGAACGGAAAGAATGCCGGCAAGTGGCATGGTGGCTTGTTGCGGCGTCCGCGAGAACTACGGGACTATACGTTCGAACGGCCCTTACTTAAAAAACAACCCTCGTATGACTCAGCCAACATATGACAATATTCATGAGCCCCTTATGTTATGTACCTCAAATTTAAAGGTTAGAATTCTTGTTGCACACCTGGCAAAACAATCAGTTTTCCATAGTCTGGCTAACCCCAGCTAAGTGATTGGTTGTTAGTCTCTAGGATGAACTTCCAATGGTCCCCATGCCAAGCAAAACTGACAAGGCTTCCAGTTCACAGTGGAGCACCTTTATCTAGTTCATTTAATCCCCTCAGCACATAGGCAACTGCCTTCTTACCCCCTTCTTGCTCCTGCAAGAAAGCTGCTCCCAACCCTAAAGCTGACATATCCTTCTGAAGAACGAATTCCACATTGAATTCCGATATGGCTAACACTGGGATTGACTTAAACTTCTTGCTTCAATGCCAAAAACAAGGTTTCATGTAAACTGTTACATGGAGCTGCCTTCTCTGTGAAACTGCTAATGAACTTCCTATAAAACAATTGGTCATTCCCACAAGCCTAGTAACTTGTTTGACATTCTGCTGGGGTGGGAATTGATTAATGGCTTCCTCTCTCTCTATAAGTCAGTCTGAATCCTTTCACCTGAAACTGTATGTCCTAGAAATCTGATAGAGGAATAAGCAAAAGCAACCTTCTGTCGATTAACTGTCAGGCCTGCCTTTCTTTATGACTCGAAAACTTCCCACAGATGTTGTATATGTTCCTGAATCAAGCTGTTATACAACACCAAATCATCGAGATAATGGTAAAAATACCTTAATTTCACATCAGAAAATACAACAGCCATTTGTTGTGAAAGGACAGTGGGGCATGTAGTCAATCCAAAGGGGACATGATTACACTCCAATGTGTTTCAGTTCATTACAAATGCTGCAAACAGCTTTAAAACTTCCTCTAAGGGTATCTGATTACATACTTGATTGAGATTTAACCATCCAAATTATAAATGCAGACTTAGCAGTGGCACTGAATGCAATACCATATTTTTATTTAATTCAAGGTAGTCCACTACCTGGTGCCCTTTTCTACTAAAGTCGTGGACCTTCTGTCTCCCATTTCAACCTTTACACTGTCAACCTCTTCCTCTTACAGTATAGGTACCACTATTTGAATCCACAAATTCCACAGCCTGAATTTCCTGGACTATCTTGTCTAATTTTGGGGACCAGATAAAAAAATACCACTCACTGTCTATTCTCAAAGCTTAGCTAACTTACCAACTAAACTTTGGTATACATCTGTCTCAAGGTGACCATACTCCTTTTAATTTACTCTACATGATATATTAATGATTTGTGAGTGCACTGTACGTGGCCTTTTTGATGATAGATTAACTCCTGCAGAAATCTTGGAGGAATTACTCTGCAATCTCTAGCCCAAAATTGTTTCCAAGTGTTGTTTTACAATACAGCTTGCAATATCTCTTCATGTAAATTGTCCTTCCCCTTTACAGCAATTACTCTTAAAGCATGTAAATAATTTATTTCCATGGCTCATGCTCTATTCTGAAACTCCACCATTAAATAAAAATTAAAATACAGTATATGGTCGACTGAATGAAAAGATAAATGAGAAGATCCATTCCAAAAATCCTGTTATGGGTTCTGAGCTTTGCAAACAGAATAACAGGGATTGTTTGCCCAGCCTCACTATTATGATCTCTCTGATTAAATTCACTATCAAAATCATTAACTTTTTTATTATGGGTCTGGAACTACTGATTAATAGTGTTACTATAGGTTGTTAAGCATTTTTCCTGATTTTTGTCCACACCATATAGACCACTCATTCTATCAATCAAGAGGTTAAAATGGGCCTGGAATCTCTGTACCCAGCTGGGAGTACAATTATCATCAAATATCGTAAACTCTAAAATTTCTTCACAGCTGGCAAGAACTGCAGTGAGTTTGGTAATCCATTGAATAACCAGCAATAGGGTATTATCAGGTACTTGTTCAACCAGCACCCACACAATACCTTTAGGATCTGCCTTACTGCTCTGCAGTCACAAAGTAGCTTGCCTCTTCTCAGGAAAATAGGATCTTTTATATTCCATAAATCTGAAAAAAATTCAAAGTAGTATAATAAATATCCACACTAACTCCATCAATCAACCATGCACTGCTACCATTTGATATATGCATTTGGGCCCTTAGAATTAAGATTGGAATCAACTGACTAAGTATGGCTTCCCAGTGGGTATGGTGTCCCAAAAAGTGGCTTACACTGTTTGAACTTTAACAACCAAGGAGATAGTGATGATAATTTGATAAAATTGTGATTACATGGTGCTCTAATGACTAATGTGTGTAGCTGTTGTTTATCTTCATTTGCAGATAACAGCATGTAAATAACAAGACAGCCAAAAACTTGTTCTTGGAACAAAGAAAGTGGATTTTAATTTAAAAATGTTATTGGAGATGTGAAAACTTGAAAGAAATCAGAGGCAATGGTGGGCAGAGTTTGGTGCTTCACCAACACCACATGTAACGATGACGAAATTACACAACAAATTTGAGAGGGAAGGAAGTGTGCCTGATCTGAAGAAGGGACAGTATGGCAGGAAGAAATCAGTATCACACAAAAGAGATGGACTCTCAGATACAAGCTTTCACAAGATCTCCAGAGAAGTACAGACAGCAAGCTGTGCATGAATCTGGTATAAGTAAACTTAGTGTTCACCGTATTTTAAAGCAAGCAAAGTGGACACTACTTTACCAGGTCGCTTCACATGATGAATAAGGATGATATAGATAAGTGCCTCAAATTTTGTGAATGGATTTGTGGGAATCAACAGCTAACTGATGTCACTGTTTGGTCTGTATGGCAATGATTAAATTTAATAGGACCTCCAATTGCCACAACTGTGTATACTGGGAAAAAGACAACACCAATGTGATGGAAAAACAAGCCACTAATCTTCCTGGGTTATCAGTGTGTAGCAGTATATCTGACATGAATAACTAGACCAACTGGCTACAACCACTGGATTCATAAATGGAATTTTGCCAAGACCAAATGTTAATACAGCAATAAATTATTAATACAGATTGAGATTAAATAAAATTTACATGAATTTAACATCAGGCTTAAATGACAGCATAAGAAAGTGAACCAGTGCAAAGCAACTTCAGAACTATAGTGAGTCTGTGGCAACCATCAACATCAAACATGTGTGTATCAATTTGGAGAAGAACTACTTTGATTCATGTTTATATGATCTTTCACTCAATCTGGTATGAACGTCCCATATGTGCGCCTGTGGCTCTGGTGTATTTTGTTAACAGTAATAAAGTGCTTCATTTTTATGTTCGACTGTGTGTTGGTGATATCCTCTGCTCAATGATTTGCTGTGGGAATAGGAACTGCCCCTGACGTCTTCCACTTGATTGTGTTTTCATGTGATGCATTTATGCCTTGGTGCCTAAGCCCAGACAATGAACCAGTTACAGTTCTGTGAGTTGTGTACTCTGCTATGGATGCACAGACAGTGTTTCTTGACAGTGAAATTCCTACCATTCAGCCTATACTGATCCCACACTCGTGTGTGCCTACCATCAAGTATCCACCTGTCAATGCGAACTCTGACCTCTCTGAGTTGTAGCCACCTTGGCAGGAATGTCCACTTCCACAATGTGCCACAATACCTTGATTTCATCCCATGCCAAATCAAACAGGAGTGTCCTTGCCATTCACACTGTCACTGAAGCAGATGTACATACATAATGTGGCCCTACTACCTCCATCCACTACATGTGGACACATACTTTCATGCATTCCTCGTACAAACAACATTCTGATTCATCAATTTTCAACCATGGTTGCATCACCCAGGGCCCTCACATGTTCATCCATGACAATTACATTGTATAACTACCCCTCTCCCCCAGTGCAGACCTCGGGAAAGCTTCCTGGGTCCACACCGCCATCGCTGTCACAACACTGCCACTCATCTCTTCCTACAGAGTCATGACAGATACTTGTCAGATGTTTTACTAAACTACCGTATTTACTCGAATCTAAGCCGCACTCGAATCTAAGCCGCACCTGAAAAATGAGACTCGAAATAAAGGAAAAAAAAATTCCCTAATCTAAGCTGCACCGGAAATTTGAGACTTGAAATTCAAGGGGAGAGTAAAGTTTTAGGCCGCACCTCCAAATCGAAACAAAGTTGGTCCATTGTAATATGAGACACAATTCAGGTCGAATGAATGACGATACAGCTACAGTAGTTCGGTTCGAGTCGTGAAGCTTAGCAGTTAAGCTTTACCAGGTAGCCATTGCTATGCGTCAGGCACTCCGTCCGTATTTATATGGGTACCCTTCCTTTTTCACATGCTTCATCTGATTTGAATCGATTGCTTACTTTGCTTTGATCGGATAAGTGCTGTTTTCTTTGTTATAGGTGTTTCCGTCACTCTAAGCTGAAAATGCATTACTGTACTGTGTCACGCATTGTTTGTAGCCTTCTGATAATGCGTGTTTACGGCCTGTCGCCGCTCGCGGCATGGCTTGCTTTTGTACGCGCTACCGCCGCTTACAGTTCAAAAAAAAAGAGAGAGTAATTGTCTCATTAGCGAAACAATGGCAAGAGACTGCTATTTGTTGTTACTTACACTGCTGCTTTCTTTGATAATGATCAACAAGAACTAAATAATAGACTGCGTATGATAGAACATGTTCTGAACGAGAGTTAGGCGAAAATGTTTCTCCGTTTGAAAATCTTTGCGGCCGCTTCTTTAGTACATCAAATTCTGCACAGAAATTAGAGTCATCTTAGAATTAAAAATCTAGTCAGTGGCCTTGCTTCATTTTTGACTGTATCACTATTAGGCGTAAGAATAATACGAATATAAACATGAAACGATACGTATATTCTTCCGCGTTTGCTGTTGTCTCACTGTAGTTTCGTAGTTTATTGGGCACGCAAGATTTAAATGAGATAGCAGCAAACACGAAAGAATACATGACAAAATGTTGATATTCGTATTATTCTTATGGTGAAGAGAATACTGCATGTGATTCACATTTCATCAGGTTCCTATTAGCAACCATCTCTTCTCACAGGTAGGAAAAAATTCAGAAAGTAGAGTTGGCCACAGGTAGGAAAAAATTCAGAAAGTAGAGTTGGCCATATTGACAAACATCCCACACAGTCTTGCATGTCGGATTTTCATAGTACATTGAAATTCTGCTACATTCGAAGATGAACAATACAGAATTTGTATTTACTTCGTTGGATAATGTATGAAAATGCAGTGGTCGAAACTCGGGGCGGAGAAAAAATGCTCGTCTTCCACCTCTTCTTTTTTTTTTTAAATGACGCGGAGGTTATGGCGCCAGTATTTATCTTTGTGCCTACAAAGCATGCCCGTGTAGCGCTACATATATTCGACGGCAGAAGTTAGTTGTGGCGGCACCTACCAACATTTTTCAGAACTTCTACTTGCTTTGCACTCGATTCTAAGCCGCAGGCGGCTTTTTGGATTACAAAAACCGGAAAAAAAGTGCGGCTTAGATTCGAGTATATACGGTACCTTGCCTGCAGAAGTAGAATCCCTAAACATAGTTCGCCTTGGTCAATAACTTGTTGGACTTTCATAGAATTCTGGGCAACAATGCACACTTAATGCACCTGTTTAGCCACTTATATGATGGAGCAGACCTCATCAGTGACTTGCTGCTAGATCTGCCATCTCAACATAAATATGCTACAGCTCAGTCCTACATTACCGAACTCCTGTCATGCCCTCCTGGCAAAGCAATTCATTACATGATTCATGATGAGCAGCTGCTGGGTCAGACCCTTCTCAATCATGGCAGCATCTCTCTGCTCCCAAGTCACATCTACAGAGATATCTGCTGTCGCACTGTGAACCCTTTGCTTGGTTAAATTGCCATCCAGTCTTCAGCTACATCTCCTGTCTCACAAGTCTGCTGTTCTAGGAGAGAAACTCCACCTCACTGACCAAGCCTACAGTATTATCCAGCATCCCCAGTTCCTTCCCTCCTGCAGCTCCTCCATGGATTCAAAGGCTGGCTACACACCTCCTGACTTGGTCCAGATGCCTCATCATCTGGCAGGTAGAGGTCATGTAGATGATGTGCACTCCCAGAGCTATCTCCAGTGCCACCTGGTGGTCAATTTCCATCCCATTCTTCTCCTGTGGCCAATCTCTGCACGATCTTGTTGTCCACCACGTGCTTACCCAAACTCCAGCCACAGATTTGTCAAGGTGCCACAACTCGCGGCAATGCTGTATGGCGCCGGCCGCCTACTGAGTTGTCTGAGTTGCTGGACTTTCCCACGAGTGGGCTCTATGTTTTTGTTCCTGCCAGCACTCTACACTTCCTCATTGACACAGGGGCTGATACCAGCATTATCCCATCAACATGCATTTCTTTGAGTCTTCTTGCTGCATCACTGTTTCCCCATGCAGCCACAATTCTGACATACCTGTCCGCGGCTTGGCAGACCTTTGTCTCCAACTTACACTGGACCTGGTACTCGCTTGGGCCCTGTAGGTTGCTGACATCGACTTCACCGTCCTCAGGATAAACTTCCTCAAACATTTCAGCCTCTTGCCAGACCTCCAATAGGCCACTCTGCTTCATCATGCATCAGGCTCTCGCATTTCAGATATCTTTGCCTCCTTTTCCCCTTCCAGCTCCATTCAGTGGGTCACACTTATCTGCACTACCTCTGAGTGCTCGTGTCTGACAGTGGGTTGTGTCAACTTGCTAGCCCAGTTTATGACTCAGGGCCAAGATATCACTGACTTCCACATCGACAATAATCTGCATCAGCTGATCGCGCCGAGGTTTCGCCTGCCCCTGGCCCACCTCCACCTCTGTCTTCACTTTTGCTGCAATCTCCACAGATCAATGACAAGCTTACAGTGATTCATGTATCTCACCTTCATCACCCAGTGTTTTACGCATCCACCCCCTCCATTATAGATGCTGTTATTAACAGCACCTGCTATGGGCTAGTTACTACCGAAGATCCCCTATCCAGCATAAGGCTCGCCGCCTCAACACCATCGAAATCCACAATGGTAACACTACAGTACAAGACCTCTTAGATTTTGGATTGTGCATCCTTCGGACAATAATTGGTTGTCGCCTATACACCTTGAGCCTAAAAAACATGGTTCTCTCTGCTTGTGCAGGGATTATTGCAAACTCAATGCTCAGATGATCCTTGACAATTATCCAGTTCTGCAAACCCAGGATTCCAAGAAAGAACTGCATGCAGCACAGATTTCCAGTGTTATTAACTGACAAAAAGCTTATCACCAAATCCCTATGCACTGTGATGATATATACCTAAGACAACCTTTACTATGACATTCGGTATATTTGAATACTTCTACATGTCTTACAGTCTCAAAATGCTGTGCATTCATGGCAACATTTTATTGATTCAGTCTGATTACCTTTCTGCTAAGCTTACCTTGATGATGTTCTCATCTTCTCCCCTTCTGCTGAAGAGCACAAGCTCTATTTATCTCAAGTTCTCAAAGCACTCACTGACGATGACGTTGAGATAAACCATGATAAATCACAGTTACATGTGACCAGTGTCACTTTCCTGCGCCATACCATCTCCACCAATGGTATTTGTCCTACATGTGACCGTGTCGTATTCATCTGTGATTTGCCATTACCTGAGACATTTTGCAACGTCTGTCGCTTACTTGGAATGATCAATTTTTTACAGCTGCACATCCCTCAGGCTGCATCGTTAAAAGCCCCTCTGACAGACACCTTGGCAGGCAAGAACACTTCCAGCACCCACACAGTACTATGGTCTGGTAACGTGCAGTGTGCTTTTGACACACTTAAAACTGCACTGGCCAACACTGTCTCTCTCACCCCATCACCAATCCACACACTTCTGTCACCACTGAAACAAGTGTGTCTTTGATCAGAGCTGTCCTACAACAGCACACAGGTGACAGGTGACTCAACACATGCCCTTTGGTTCTTTTCCAAGAAAATCTCAGCCTCACAGTGTAAGTGGTCCGCCTTCGATAGCGAACTGTTGTACGACAGACTGTCATCAGGAACGTAAACCTCAGGAAAGAGAATCTACATATCAAGTCAACCAGAACCACCCAGACTACAGTTACAGTAGAAATGACAATACAGGAGGATTGTTGAAAAATAACAGGATAAACGAAAGACCTGTACATCATTGTTTGTGAAGGGCCACAAAAAAGGCAAGCCACTCATGGCAGTATATCACATGCCCAATACACTTACTGATGAGGAATTTCTAGAAAGCCTTTATAAGAAGAATCTAAGTGGTAAATGGCGCACCATGAAAGATGACTCAAAAGAAGGTTTAAAACACGGCCTAATGGAAGGGGTTTCAGTCATCAGATACTAGGGATCAGCCTCTGCCTGTACAGAGTCCTAACACAAACATGCAGAGTCTACATAGACTTCAAATCACTGCCTGTGAAAGATTAGACAGTATACACCAGTATTTAAGTGTTGTGACCTTTGACATACAACTAAAACCTCCAGAGAGGCTGATGACATGTGCACCAAGTGTGGTAACCAACTACACAAGTGCATGTTCAATGCTTGTGTTTGCATCCCCTGCAAACACAGAGGCCACGCCTGCAACAAAACAAAAGGATATGATTATTAAACCTATAAACAACTGCATGACTGGCTCCTGGACAGTGTAGACTATGGAAACTAAAATTAACACACACACACACACACACACACACACACACACGCGCGCGCGCGAACATTCAAAGCCAGTCACCACAACACATAAATACAAATCACCGTCAACAATACAGAGAAGCTACTGAAGAGCAATTTCCTGGAGAAAACAAAGGAGTCTTCTGCTGGAGATTTATGATGAAAATGAATTCATCCAACCCCTAAGACACTGATGATGATGATGATGATGTTTGGTTCGTGGGGCGCTCAACTGCGTGGTTATCAGCGCCCGTACAATTTCCCAACCTTTGCTCAGTCCAATTTCGCCACTTTCTTGGATGATGATGAAAATGATGAGGACAACACAAACACCCAGTCATCTCGAGGCAGGTGAAAATCCCTGACCCCGCCGGGAATCGAACCCGGGACCCCGTGCTCGGGAAGCGAGAACGCTACCGCGCCTAAGACACTCAATGACATTTCAGGATAGCTATATTAATACAATATAAATATAATAGAGGGAAACATTCCACGTGGGAAAAATATATCTAAAAAGAAAGATGATGAGACTTACCAAACAAAAGCGCTGGCAGGTCGATAGACACACAAACAAACACAAACATACACACAAAATTCTAGCTTTCGCAACCAACGGTTGCCTCGTCAGGAAAGAGGGAAGGAGAGGGAAAGACAAAAGGATTTGGGTTTTAAGGGAGTGGGTAAGGAGTCATTCCAATCCCGGGAGCGGAAAGACTTACCTTAGGGGGAAAAAAGGACAGGTATACACTCGCACACACACACATATCCATCCGCATATACACAGACACAAGCAGACATTTGTAAAGGCAAAGAGTTTGGGCAGAGATGTCAGTCGGGGCGGAAGTACTGAGGCAAAGATGATGTTGAAAGACAGGTGAGGTATGAGCGGCGGCAAATTGAAATTAGAAATTAGCGGAGATTGAGGCCTGGTGGATAGCGAGAAGAGAGGATATGCTGAAGGGCAAGTTCCCATCTCCGGAGTTCTGACAGGTTGGTGTTAGTGGGAAGTATCCAGATAACCCGGACGGTGTAACACTGTGCCAAGATGTGCTGGCCGTGCACCAAGGCATGTTTAGCCACAGGGTGATCCTCATTACCAACAAACACTGTCTGCCTGTGTCCATTCATGCGAATGGACAGTTTGTTGCTGGTCATTCCCACATAGAACGCTTCACAGTGTAGGCAGGTCAGTTGGTAAATCACGTGGGTGCTTTCACACGTGGCTCTGCCTTTGATCGTGTACACCTTCCGGGTTACAGGACTGGAATAGGTGGTGGTGGGAGGGTGCATGGGACAGGTTTTACACCGGGGGCGGTTACAGGGGTAGGAGCCAGAGGGTAGGGAAGGTGGTTTGGGGATTTCATGGGGATGAACTAAGAGGTTACGAAGGTTAGGTGGACGGCGGAAAGACACTCTTGGTGAAGTGGGGAGGATTTCATGAAGGATGAATCTCATTTCAGGGCAGGATTTGAGGAAGTCATATCCCTGCTGGAGAGTCACATTCAGAATCTGATCCAGTCCCGGAAAGTATCCTGTCTGAAGGCTGACCAATCCATCGTCATTCTTCCAGCGGACAAGGGTTCCACGACTGTGGTACTTGATCGTCGGGAGTATGTGGCTGAGGGACTGCGTCAGCTTTCAGACAACACTACTTACAAAGTTTGCCAAGGTAATCCCATTCCTGATGTCCAGGCGGAGCTTCAAGGAATCCTCAGAACCTTAGGCCCCCTACAAAACCTTTCACCTGACTCCATCAACCTCCTGACCCCACCAACACCCCGCACCCCTACCTTCTACCTTCTTCCCAAAATTCACAAACCCAATCATCCCGGCCGTCCCATTGTAGCTGGTTACCAAGCCCCCACAGAACGCATCTCTGCCTACGTAGATCAACACCTTCAACCCATTACATGCAGTCTCCCATCCTTCATCAAAGACACCAACCACTTTCTTGAACGCCTGGAATCCCTACCCAGTCTGTTACCCCCGGAAACCATCCTTGTAACCATTGATGCCACATCCTTATACACAAATATTCCACATGTCCAGGGCCTCGCTGCGATGGAGAACTTCCTTTCACACCGATCACCTGCCGCCCTACCAAAAACCTCTTTCCTCATTACCTTAGCCAGCTTCATCCTGACCCACAACTTCTTCACTTTTGAAGGCCAGACATACCAACAATTAAAGGGAACAGCCATGGGTACCAGGATGGCCCCCTCGTACGCCAACCTATTCATGGGTCGCTTAGAGGAAGCCTTCTTGGTTACCCAGGCCTGCCAACCCAAAGTTTGGTACAGATTTATTGATGACATTTTCATGATCTGGACTCACAGTGAAGAAGAACTCCAGAACTTCCTCTCCAACCTCAACTCCTTTGGTTCCATCAGATTCACCTGGTCCTACTCTAAATCCCATGCCACTTTCCTTGAGGTTGACCTCCACCTGTCCAATGGCCAGCTTCACACGTCCGTCCACATCAAACCCACCAACAAGCAACAGTACCTCCATTATGACAGCTGCCACCCATTCCACATCAAACGGTCCCTTCCCTACAGCCTAGGTCTTCGTGGCAAACGAATCTGCTCCAGTCCGGAATCCTTGAACCATTACACCAACAACCTCAAAACAGCTTTTGCATCCCGTAACTACCCTCCCGACCTGGTACAGAAGCAAATAACCAGAGCCACTTCCTCATCTCCTCAAACCCGGAACCTTCCACAGAAGAACCCCAAAAGTGCCCCACTTGTGACAGGATACTTTCCGGGACTGGATCAGATTCTGAATGTGACTCTCCAGCAGGGATACGACTTCCTCAAATCCTGCCCTGAAATGAGATCCATCCTTCATGAAATCCTCCCCACTCCACCAAGAGTGTCTTTCCGCCGTCCACCTAACCTTCGTAACCTCTTAGTTCATCCCCATGAAATCCCCAAACCACCTTCCCTACCCTCTGGCTCCTACCCCTGTAACCGCTCCCGGTGTAAAACCTGTCCCATGCACCCTCCCACCACCACCTATTCCAGTCCTGTAACCCGGAAGGTGTACACGATCAAAGGCAGAGCCACGTGTGAAAGCACCCATGTGATTTACCAACTGACCTGCCTACACTGTGAAGCGTTCTATGTGGGAATGACCAGCAACAAACTGTCCATTCGCATGAATGGACACAGGCAGACAGTGTTTGTTGGTAATGAGGATCACCCTGTGGCTAAACATGCCTTGGTGCACGGCCAGCACATCTTGGCACAGTGTTACACCGTCCGGGTTATCTGGATACTTCCCACTAACACCAACCTGTCAGAACTCCGGAGATGGGAACTTGCCCTTCAGCATATCCTCTCTTCTCGCTATCCACCAGGCCTCAATCTCCGCTAATTTCTAATTTCAATTTGCCGCCACTCATACCTCACCTTTCTTTCAACACCATCTTTGCCTCAGTACTTCCGCCCCGACTGACATCTCTGCCCAAACTCTTTGCCTTTACAAATGTCTGCTTGTGTCTGCGTATATGCGGATGGATATGTGTGTGTGTGCGAGTGTATACCTGTCCTTCTTTCCCCCTAAGGTAAGTCTTTCCGCTCCCGGGATTGGAATGACTCCTTAACCCACTCCCTTAAAACCCAAATCCTTTTGTCTTTCCCTCTCCATCCCTCTTTCCTGACGAGGCAACCGTTGGTTGCGAAAGCTAGAATTTTGTGTGTATGTTTGTGTTTGTTTGTGTGTCTATCGACCTGCCAGCGCTTTTGTTTGGTAAGTCTCATCATCTTTCTTTTTAGATATATTAATACAATATAATATATAGATGACAAGACAGTCGGTGGCTCTATCAACTGCAAAGTGATAAAGCAAATCAAAAGACAATCACAACATTGGATAAACTTCCAAATAACATTAACGCAGAGGATAGATGAATTGGAAGTTGAGCTTACATATACTGCACATAAGAAAATGTACAAACGAAACCCATAGGCTCATTCACAATTTCATCCAACCAAAGTACATCACATCACACAAGCACAAGATGCACACAAACCCTCCTCAGTGCATCTCATTGCAGTTTGCAGAGTGTAGATGTAGATGTAGACTCATCATAACATAAAAAACCCAACGATGCATGTACATGTGATCAGCACATAAAACCAATCAAATTTGTCTTGGGAGGCACCCTCCACCCAGGACAAAAGATACAAGGAATAGACAGATACACAGAGCTTGAATCAGTATACACTGATCAGGCCACAAACCAATACAAAACCCAGAACTACTGAACCCAGACTTATAAAAGTAGACAAATTAGATGAGGACAAATTTGAGGGAGACACATGTGATATTTGCAATGATGTCAGCATGCATCTAGAAACAACTGCCATTCCAAACATCAACAAAGACACCATAATACAGTCAGTTCAGCACAACACAAGTCACCGCCATCACCGACACCACACCAGCAAGCATCAACAATATTAGTGAAAAAAGTGTGAGAACAAATAACACTGAAGAAGCATGTGACAAAATGACATGTAACCATGTGACATCCCAAAGAGATCTTAAAATGTCTCCCAGTCAGTGACCCACACCAAACCACAATCCATCTAGTACCACCACAGGAACCACAACAGAAAGCAGCACCAACAAGAAGCCGCCTACACCTAATTATTATTATTTAGAATTGAACTTACTTATAAGTAGGCTAGAGAAAAGACAATTACTGCAGACATCACAGCAGATGACTTAAATTGTGCTATCCAAAGGAAGATTCTCTCTGTTTTCCAGTAACTGAGCAGACACACAGAATCATCCTAAGGAGAGAGAATATTTCTACATCAGTAAAGACACCGCTTGACCTCATGCTCCAGGTCCACCTGTACAAGGCAGAATCATTCAACTTGGATAAAATATATACAGATCACGTAAAAGCACACAGATGAACATATTTTGATTACTCACAGACAGGCAGTGAATGCTTTGTACATATAAAACACCCAGAACAAATAGACAAAATATGAATATCTTACAACATAAAAAAACAGTACAATAGTTAGCACAGAAATACCTAAAATAGCACAAAACTTCCAGGTGGACATTGTGTGTTTACGAGAACCTTATAATAGAAATGGGCAACTAATACTTCTACCAAAACACACTACCACAGTAACACGCAGCAATGACTGTAATGCTGTAATAGTAATTTTAAATAGAACTTATAACATAATTAAGTTAACAGTTATGCATTCACCATTTAGTTACCAGAGAAATAACCAATGGAAACATTACATGGGTGATTGCATCCATGTACACCCAATACAGCCATCAAATACATCATTACACAGACCAATGTATGCCAGAGGCAAAAAATTTGTGATAAGAGCTGATATTAATTCAAGATCCACTATCTGGAACTCAGACAGAACAGACGACAAAAGATCTAATAGGAGAAACACAATTACATGTAGTGAACTCAGAGGGACCTATACCAATATATGTAGGGTTTTATGGTATGACCAGTAATATTGACTGTATGCTAGCAAATAATTCAATAATATTGTACATTACAAACTGGACCATACACAAATATAACCAGTAGTGACCACAATCTCACACCATATGCACTAACTCTCACTCGAAACACGACTACCAGATCACACACCACACACTTATTGTTCCACAAAGTAGACCCAAACAAATTAATGGAAATTATCCAACAATGTGATCTGCAAAACATCAATGGTGATACTGATTACAGAGCACACAAACTACCACAGGTAATACAACATGCACAAAACACATCAATAATGATGGCAAAGAACATAAAATGCTCACCAATGTCATGGGCCAACAAACTTACAAGACTCAAACAAGTTGCCAGATGCAAATGAAAATTATTTCAAAAGGCAATACTAGATAGGGACAGATGCATAAGACTTGAAGCATACAGGCATTCACAGGACTTATACAAACAGATCCTGTACAACCAACGTGGACAACTGAGGGGGTCTGCCTAACTTTATTTCCATTCACACAATCATCAGTCTTGAATCGTGATGTGGAAACCTCCACACATTTAATCGTTTTCTGCATGATCATGACATTCATTTTGTGCTATAAATGAAAATTATACAGTATTCAACTTAACTTCACCACTGTGTTAATTATGTTCTTTATTGCTTTGCTTCTGCTGATTTTTATTAATTTTATTTACATGATGTTATTATTCATTAATAGTAGAATATGTGCAAAATATTATGTATGTAATTGGTGCTTCCTTAACAAAACTTATTGTAAACAGCTGATGCTGATATTAGTATATATGCATAGTGGTGGATGACTATAGTTGTAGAACAACACTTTATGATCAGAATCAGTCCACAGCACGAACCAAAATAATTCCTAGAAACACCATGATAACACTGGCACTACAAGTTTCATATAATTTATTAACTATGGAAGCCAGGGTGTGCCATGCTGCTTACTGGAAAAGTCTCAGGATTGAAACTACACTTTTTCCTATGTGAAAATACACTACACCCCAGATGAAAGCACATTTTTTTCCATGTTAAATGACAATATTCTTTCCCTCAGAGCTGCAAAACTTACCAATCCTCTGAATGTTAAATTTTTATACACTGTTGTAGAACTTCCAGGAACATTAGAAAATGTGTTTTGGATAGGTCTCTGATGTGTGGCAGCAAGTACTGTGTATTAAGAAAGTATAATTACGGATTCCAGCAATTACAGGATGGTAGGTTCAAAGCACTGAAATCGAGATTGCGATGCACAATACGCTTTTGTGAGCCAGTTATAATTCATGTCATGTGATCTCACCTGCCGATGACAGCAGATATTGAGAGCACGGTTTGGAGAAGACAAAACAATTCACTGGCGCAACAAGTTAAAGAAGCAAACTGGTATTGCTCCGTTTGCAGCATACCTCTCTGCATGTCAGAACACTTTGGCTTTGCCACAGAAATGCCAATTACATGCAAAATTGCTCAAGAGCTCACTACTTAATACTTTTTTAAAAATACTTATAGTTTCTGCCATCACTATTGCATAATTTGTATTCTATGAAAGAACTAAAATAAATATGATAAACAATCCTTGAAGCTTGCTCCTTTTAAGTGTGTGTTGCCCTTTAAGATATATCAAACACAAATGGCCAGTAAAATTTTAAATAATTGCATAAATGGCTGGTCGTCTGGACCTGAAATGTTTTGAAGTAACTAGTCCTCAAAGTGGAAGTTTTCAATGATAATCAAATGCTCCATGCGAATTCATCTCGTTCTCATATGTAACATAATTCATCTTGAGTAAAAAGAAATTTACTATGAAAGTAACACTTCTCAAGCCACTGTTCACAATATTTTCAACTGAACTGTTAGAAGTGTAAATGGTTGTGACACCTCACTCATCAAAAGCAGTTTGTTATGAAGTATTGCTTAGTCTTCATCCTAAGCCCTTTGACACAATTTGCTGTCGACAGATGCTTGTGTGTGTACTGTGTACATGTTGTATATAGCACACTTTCTATGCAATGTAAGTTTTATTTTGGGGTTATTCTCTTTTTTATGTTTTATTGCTGCAGTGTATTCTCTTGTTTATGTTTTATTGCAGCAGTATTATTCTGCAGTAGCAGGCCAAAGTAAAATTCTTTGTTAGAGTATCAGTTATCACCAGCCAAAATTAACAAAAATGTAACAAAAAACTAAAACAATGAAAAATTCCTGGAACTATAAAAAAAATCCCAGGTTTTTGCCGGATGTCCTAGGGCACATACACCTTGGTCTACACACTGCTTTTGGGTGAGAGATCACAACCACTTTTTGATTTATTTAATATTATTCTGTTATACAAATGAGACTTCAAGCAACTTACAATGCCCAGTAACATTAATGTCAACACTTGTTAAAAGTGTGAATAACCACCTTTTGCAGCACATATTGCTGCAAGACATGCAGAAAGAGAGACAGTAGCATTCAGAAGGGGTTGCGGTCCTACATAAAACTGAGAAGTGGGTTTAAGGTTTCTACATCTACATCTACATCTACATCCATACTCCGCAAGCCACCTGACGGTGTGTGGCAGAGGGTACCTTGAGTACCTCTATCGGTTCTCCCTTCTATTCCAGTCTCGTATTGTTCGTGGAAAGAAGGATTGTCGGTATGCCTCTGTGTGGGCTCTAATCTCTCTGATTTTATCCTCATGGTCTCTTCGCGAGATATACGTAGGAGGGAGCAATATACTGCTTGACTCTTCGGTGAAGGTATGTTCTCGAAACTTTGACAAAAGCCCGTACCGAGCTACTGAGCGTCTCTCCTGCAGAGTCTTCCACTGGAGTTTATCTATCATCTCCGTAACGCTTTCGCGATTACTAAATGATCCTGTAACGAAGCGCGCTGCTCTCCGTTGGATCTTCTCTATGTCTTGTATCAACCCTATCTGGTACGGATCCCACACTGCTGAGCAGCATTCAAGCAGTGGGCGAACAAGCGTACTGTAACCTACTTCCTTTGTTTTCGGATTGCATTTCCTTAGGATTCTTCCAATGAATCTCAGTCTGGCATCTGCTTTACTGACAATCAACATTATATGATCATTCCATTTTAAATCACTCCTAATGCGTACTCCCAGATAATTTATGGTATTAACTGCTTCCAGTTGCTGACCTGCTATTTTGTAGCTAAATGATAAAGGATCTATCTTTCTGTGTATTCGCAGCACATTACACTTGTCTACATTGAGATTCAGTTGCCATTCCCTGCACCATGCGTCAATTCGCTGCAGATCCTCCTGCATTTCAGTACAATTTTCCATTGTTACAACCTCTCGATACACCACAGCATCATTTCCATTCAGTCCCTTGTTGACCAGTCTGGAATGACAGTTGAAGATAGAAAAATGAAAGCCAAAATTTTAAATTTCACATTTAAGAAATCGTTCACATGGAGAATCATACAAACATACCACCGTTTGACCATCAGACAGCCTGGATGGAAAGAGTACTTCAGGGCATTGCCCCTTACATAGCTTTCATTTATCATGAATCTCTCACCCAGCACAAAGTCCCAAACAACTGGAAAAAAAGCACAGGTGAATTCTGTATATAAGAAAGGTAAAAGAAAGGACCATAAAATTACAGACCAATATCGCAAACTTGGGTTTGCAGCAGAATCTTTGAATGTATTCTCAGTTTGAATATAATAAAATTTCTTGAGAGAGAGAAGCTTATGTCCGCAAATCAGCAAATGCAAATTATGGATGAAGGGCAATAGGCAGATTTCATATTTCTAGATTTCTGGAAAGCATCTGACATGGTGTCCTATTACAGGCTGTTAGTGAAGTTACGAGCATATGGAATAAGTTCACAGATATATGAGTGCCTCCAAGACTTCATAAATAATAGAACCCAGTATGTTGTCCTCAACACCGAATGTTCATCAGAGACAAGGGTATAGTCAGGAGTGCACCAGGGAAGTGTGACAGGACTGCTGTTGTTCTCTGTATATGTAAATAATTTGGTGGCTGGGGTGGGCAGAATCTACCGTTGTTTGCTGATGATGCTGTAGTATATGGTAAAGCGTACAGGTTGAGTGACTGTAGGAAGATACAATACAATTACAAAAAATTTCTAGTTAGTGTGATGACTGGCAGACAGCTCTGAATGTGGGAAAATGTAAGTTAATGCAGATGAGCAGGAAAAACAACCTGTACTTTTTGGATACAGCATTAGTAGTGTACAGCTTGACACAGTCACATCGTTTAAATATCTTGGTGTAATATTGCAATGCATTATTAAATGGAACAAGCATGTGAGGACTGTGGTAGGGAAGACAAACTGTCATCTTCAGTTTATTGTGAGAATTTTATGAAAGTGTGGTTCATCTGAAAAGCAAACCATATATAGGGCACTGGTGCAACTCATTCTTGAATACTACCAGTGTATTTCGGATCAGTACCAGGCTCGATAGGAGGAGGACAGCGAAGCAATTCGGATGCGAGCCACTAGGTTGGTTACTGGTAGGTTTGAACAACAAATAAGTGTTATGGAGAGGCTTTGGGAACTCAGCTGGAAATCCCTGGAGGGAAGGTGATGTTCTTTTTGAAAAACACTACTGAGAAAATTTAGAAAAGTGGCATTTGAGGGTGACTGCCAAATGATTCTATTGCCACCAACATACACTGCACATAAAGATCACAAAGATAAGATATGAGAAATTAGGGCTCATTTTGAGGCACATTCACAGTCATTTTCCCCTCGCTATATTTGCGAGTGGAACAGAAAAGGAAAGGACTAATAGTGGTAGAGGATACCCTCCGCCATGCACTGTATAATGGCTTGCAGAGTATTTACATGTTTGCAGATGTGAAGCCATGACAGCTCTAGTGCTGCGGCTAGCTGTGCTACATTTCTTGGTTGATGATCCATGGCGTGAACAGCCCGATCAACGTCGTCGCTCAGATTCCGGCCTGGGTTTAAGCCTACAGAGTTTAACTGTTAGGGAACTATGGTAATCTCATCCGGGTGCTCTTCAAATCATGGTCCTGTTCCTAGATGTCATCGTGCCGAGGGAAATTAAGCTGCATTTAATGATGGATGTGGCCCCCAAGGATAGATGCATGCTTGTGTTGGTCCATTGTGCTTTCCAGAATGATGAGCTCATCTTTGAAAAGCCATGAAAACATTCCCCACGTCAAAATACTCCCGCCTCCAGCTGGGAAATTTTTGACAATTGTTGTAGGGTGTTTGCTTTCAGACATTTAGTACTGTACACACCAATGACTATCTGTTTGATAGAGCACAAAATGTGGTTAATCTGAAAATGCCACCTATCACTCCTACGATGTCCAGTTGTGGTATTGGCATGCAAATTCCACTCTTTGTCACTGATGAACAGTAGTCAGTATGGGTGCATGACCGTCGCCTGATGCGGAGGCCCGTACACAGCGAAGTTCACAAACAGTCATTGAGAAGACACTGTTGGTAGCCCTTTGGTTCATCTGGATGGTCAGTTGCTCAATAGCTGCATGTCTGTTCATCCATATACTTCTCTGTAGCTGCCATTCACTCTTGTAACATATGGGCCATGGTGCAACACAGTTGCCTCAATGCAACTTTTGGATATTGCCATTTTGCCATGCACGGTATACTTTAACCATGGCAGCACACAAACAGTTTACAAACTTAGTTATTTCAGAAATGTTTCTACCCTTGGATTGAAAGCCAATAGTTATGCCATTTTCGATGTCAGATAAATTGCTCACCCTTCGACATGTTTTATGTACCCTCCACTGATAGTGCTGCCACCTGCTGCCTGTGGGTGTTTATTGCAAATTGATGTAGTATGCAGTTGCCACTTTAATGTGACTGGACCATGTAGCTCAAATAACTGCTTTGTGCAGATTTTATTTTATTTATTTCTAAACTCTGTACCAGAAAAGGACTGCTTGAAATTCTTTTAACAAAGAGCAGGCAATGATAATTAAAATCATTCTTATGCAGTTGTCTCTACATCAGATAACATTTCAATAGTGCGCAACTTTCAACGTATTGAATTCTCACTACTGGAACCTCAGTTGAATCAGCCATCTAGTAAACAATCAAGTTCCACAACAGACAATAGCTGACAACAGGTTCTTCTCCATTATAATCCATAAGAGAATTTCTGTTCAATAAATACTTCTTTTGTAATGTACAAGAGTTCTATGAGGACTCACAGGAGTGGAAAGCTTTTTTCTGTGTGTTATTATTTCATGTACACTCTCATAATTTTTTGTGTGTTATTGGTTCTTTAATTTTTTTCTTTATAAATTTTCTAATGAGCATTCTGTAAACTATGTACTGCCTCGTTTCACAGCCAAGGACCTCCAGCTCGTAATGGTCCCATGGAAATTGTCAAATAAATGAAATACAAGTAAGGAAGTTTTAGCAGGATGCAAAAAAAAGGGGGGGGGGGAGTAAAGGAGACCACTCACCATTTTCAGAAGAGTTGAGTTGTCAACAGGCACACACAAAAAGAAATTAAACTTCCTAGCTTTCATGATAAAACCTTTGACGAGCTAGAGGACACACACACACACACACACACACACACACACACACACACACACACACACATCCTGTACCTCAACACTGTGCTGGTTAGACTCTCAAATCCATTTTTCGAAGTAACACACACTCAAATCCATTTTTCGATGTAACACACAGACTGCAACTCAATCCATCTTGCTCAGTGTTCCCAAAATACAAAAGAAAGTATGAAATGAGAAACATAACAGACTTGAAGTACAAGTAATGAAAACCTCTGAGGGTCTCTCAGTTCTGTTTTGAGTAACTACTTGGTACATACTGCTGCACTGCTTTTTTCCTTATTCCAGTTTCTGCTGTGCTGCACACTCTCTTGTGTTTTTACTTTTCTATCCATAAAATTCTTCAACTATCTGTTCTATCATGGTGAAGAGGAAGGGATGGGAGTTGCAGAATTGTTACTGTGGGTATGATCGTATAGTAGTAATGGATTCTGAAAACAGACCTGAATATTGGTTTACTGGAAAGATAAAATAGTCATGAATATCTGTTGATACAAAGAATGAAATCACCAATAAAAATGGGGGAGCATCATACGGAAATGAAATCAGAAGTTGCAGATGAAATTACAGATACAGTTTTCAGATTTGAAGAGGAAAAGGAAGCATGGTCTGGGAAAGTTAAGAGTAGAGTTAACCAAGAAAAAGAGGGTTGAAGATTATGAAGTAGATGAAATGGAAAGGACTGAAGCAGATTAAATGGAAGTCATTAATACATTATCATTAACAGTAATGGTCCTTTTCTGCTTCCTGTGGCATATATAATTTCACTTTTGCATAGGTAGATGGCTCTCAATATTGGATAGTGTGTTGTGTTCTTTATGTTAAAAAGTTTTCATTTAGTTGTCAACCTGTTTATACATGACACTTGAACACATTTAATTTTGTGGTCATTTATTTAGTGCTGAATCAAAAGCATTTTGAAAGCCTAGAAACACTACAATTATTTTCTTGACTCCATTCATAAGCTGAGTGATATAGGATACAGTTCAGTGGACAAGTTGTTCATTCATGTATCATGGTCCACAGGTACCACCAAGGAGGAAAATCTTCAGGGATGTGAAGCAAGTCCAGGAATATATTAACAAAAGACAGACAAATTGTTATAACCTTTAATCACCAATAATCGCGTGGATATTCAAACACACTCACTTAGCAACAATAGCTGGTTACATGATAACAACTCAGTATCTCTTATTCGACTGCCGTGCTGTGACACGCGGCCAGCACTGTTCGTAGCTAGGTGCCGCTCCCGCGCTCAGCCGAGTTGCGGAGCACCTCTATCGCCATTTGCACGTACTGTCGTGGCGGCACTGTTAAATGTCGTGGCACTGTCACAACACTTTTCCCCCCGTGAAAAAAAAAAAAAAAAAGAGAACCACTCACTTCCTTGGAGACATGGACAGTGCGGGGACATCCATGGCCTCTTGTGAGGCCCCGAGAAGATCCCGTGGAGAGACATGAGAGTATGGTCGAAAATGTCCAGACGGAAGCTCGTGCGTGGAACGTGCCTCCTGGATGAGATGATGGGTGAAAACTCCGGAGCAGCATCCATAGGTGTCGTGGACCTGGGGGTGTACTCCAGCGAGATGGGTCCCGGAGAAGGCGGCGTCGCGACTGGGGCCGGTTCCGGCATACTCGGAAGCGGTAGCGACGTCGGCTGCATCAACACATACGGTAGATCGGCAGCAGCGACAGGAATGGCTTCTCGGGCTGGTGGAGGCGAAGGAAGGGGCGGTGGCACCGGCGTGGCCACCATTCGTGGGCGCATCTGGTCGTAATGGCGAACAACCATGCCGTCGTCCGTACGTATTTCACAAAGCCGGCAGCTGCGAAAAGCCTTGAGCACCCCTGGAATCCATTTAGGGCGAGATCCATACCCTCGTGCCCACACGTTGGCGCCCACTGAGTATTTTCCCGCACTAGGGGACACAGCACAAGGCCTGACAGGGTGAAGCAGGGGCAGTAGAGTGCGCGGTTGGCAGCCATGCAAGAGTTCAGCAGGGCTGCGATCACCCAGAGGCGTGAAGAGATAAGAACTCAGAAATTGCAGCAGAGCGTCATCTGTGGAAAAATCACTAAGGAATTTTTTCATCTGGCTTTTGAAAGTGCGGACAAGGCGCTCGACCTCCCCATTCGATTGCGGATGGAAGGGCGGTGCTGTAACATGATGAATCCCTTGTCCAGTACAAAAATCACGGAAGGCTTGCGAAGAGAACTGAGAGCCATTGTCCGTGACGATCATGGATGGAAGACCTTCTAGCACAAAGATTTTGGACAAAGCCAGCGTCGTTGCCGCAGTGGTGGGCGACAGACATCGAACAACAAACGGAAACTTCGAGAAGGCGTCAATCAACAGTAGCCAATAAGTACCGAGGAAGGGGCCGGCAAAGTCAGCGTGCATCCGTTCCCATGGCTGCGCCGGATCAGGCCACGGAGAGGGCATTGTACGAGGTGCAGCCAGTTGTTGAGCACACTGACCACACGCAGCAACCATGTGGGCGATGTCCGAATCAATACCAGGCCAATAAAAGTGCCTGCGGGCCAGGGACTTAGTCCGAGAAATACCCCAATGGCCTTCATGCAACAGTTTGAGAACATCTTTGCGAAGAGAGGCTGGCACCACGACCCGTGGAGATGCGCCATCCATGGCCAGAAAAACAACACCATCACGAACAGACAGACAAAGGCGCAAGGCATGGTAGTTGCGAAGGGGATCTGATGCCCCGCCCTTGGTCCTGTCCGGCCAACCCCATTCAACAAAACCGATCACCTGACGCAGGACCGGGTCCTGCGCAGTAGCCGACGCGACCTGCAAACCTGTAAGTGGAAAACCCTTGACTGCATGACGTTCTTCCTCATCAATGTGGAAACAGAGTAGTTCATCAAGATCGAAAACCGGGTCGGGGCCCATCAGCAATCGCGACAATGCGTCAGCGTTGGCGTGCTGGGCCGTGGGGCGATAGTGAATCTCATAGTGAAAACGAGATAAGTATAAGGCCCAATGTTGCAGGCGGTGAGCTGCCTTATCCGGAAGCGACGCCAATGGGCTGAACAGAGAGACCAGCGGCTTGTGGTCGGTGATGAGGTGAAACTTAGAACCATACAAAGAAAATGCTGAACTTTTTTAGAGCATAAACGATAGCGAGCGCCTCCTTTTCGATCTGAGAGTAACGCCGTTGCGCATCGTTGAGGGTCTTGGAAGCATAGGCGATGGGTCGTTCCGACCCATCCTCATACCGATGAGTGATAACAGCCCCTAGGCCATACTGTGATGTGTCAGTCGCCAGAACCAAGTGCTGACCTGGACGGAATGTGGCAAGACAAGGCGCCAACTGCAAATGAGCCTTCAGGCGGACAAAAGCCTGCTCACACTCGTCGGACCAACAGAAAGGGACATTTTTGCGTAACAGCTGATGCAGAGGATGAGCTACCGCCGCCGCGGGTGGAATGAATTTGTGATAATAAGCAATCTTGCCTAGAAACGCCTGAAGTTCTTTGACCATAGACGGCCGAGGTAGAGCATTAATGGCCGCAACGTGCTGACATAGAGGATGTATACCCTCACGGGACAAGTGGAAACCAAGATACACAATGGAGGGTTGAAAGAACTGTGACTTGTCCAGATTGCACCGCAACCCAGCTGAATGCAAAACCCGAAACAGTGAACACAAATTGCGAAGGTGCTCCTCAGTGGAGGCCCCCGTGACAACAATGTCATCCAGATAGTTTATGCAGCCGGGAACGGAAGCCGTGAGCTGTTCCAAAAAGCGCTGAAAAATGGCCGGCGCACTAGCAACGCCAAATGGTAACCGCTGGTACTGATACAATCCACAAGGAGTGTTGATGACGAGAAATTCCTTGGAAGAAGCATCCAACGGCAACTGATGGTACGCCTCCGATAAGTCAAGTTTGGAAAAGAACTGGCCCCCAGCGAGCTTGGTAAATAACTCCTCAGGGCGGGGAAGAGGATAAGTGTCAATGAGGCTGTGAGCGTTGACAGTGGCTTTAAAATCACCACACAATCACAGACTCCAGTTTGGTTTGGAAACCACCACAATTGGCGATGCCCATTCGCCGGAGGTAACAGGAAGGAGAATCCCTGAAGCTGTTAACCTGTCTATCTCAGCCTTGACAGGTGCACGCAACGCCACCGGAATAGGGCGTTCCCGGAAAAACTTAGGGCGAGCTGTAGGTTTAAGAGTAATGTGGGCTTCAAAATCCTTGGCACGACCCAGACCAGCAGAGAACACGGACGAAAATTCAGAACACAATCCATCCAGCTGTTGATACGGAATATCCTCAGATATGAGGTGCACCTCATCATCAATGGAGAACCCGAACAACTGGAAAGCATCATAACCGAACAGGTTTTCAGTGCCCGCATGATTCACCACATAAAACGTGAGGGGCCTAACAACAGACTTGTAGGCAGTGGAAGCATCAAACTGGCCAATGATAGGAATTTTCTGTTTATTGTAAGTTCTCAGATTTCGCGTAACTGGAGACAAGGGAGGAGAGCCCAACTCCAAATACGTGCGAGAATTAATGAGAGTTACTGCAGAGCCAGTGTCCAATTGCATGCGAATGTCTTTATCCAGAACACGAACAGTAACAAACACAAACAACTTATTTGTTTGAGAAAGCACACAGTTAACATCCATGTCCGATGCCTTGTCCTCGTCGACAGGAACTTTAGGGGAGTGACACACAGAAGCAATGTGACCTTTTTTCCTACATGAATTACACGTGGCCCAACGTTTTGGACACGCGGCCCTGTCATGCTGTACGAAACAACGTGGACAAGAAGGAAGTGTGGAACGAACCTGCTTCTGTGGTTGCTGTTTTCGCTGCGAGCGTTGCGGCCCAACGCGACATTGTTTACGTGAGTGAACCGCCGCCACATCTTCGTTCTCCTGTGAAACAGGCAAATTGTCCGTGTCGAAAGTTGACTGTACAGCACCTACATCACACCATGTGTCTATTTGCGTGCCAGCAGCGTGAGACAATCCTAAACTTCTTTATCAGGAGCAAGCCGTAGAATAGCATCCCTAACCATTGAATCAACATAAGACTCATGATGAGTGTCCGTGACAAACTGACATTTCCTACTCAGACCGTGTAGTTCTGCCGCCCAAGCCCGCTAAGATTGATGGGGCTGTTTACGACACCGGTAGAACGCCACGCGGGCGGCAATGACGTGGGTGTTTTTTCGGTAATAGTTAGACAATAAGTCACACATTTCTTGGAAGGACAGAGGCAGGTTCCCACAGAGGGGCTAACTGAGATAGCAGCTGATAGATCCGTGGGGAAATCCAAGATAGAAATAACGACTTACACATAGGAGCGTCGACACTGCCAAAAGCCAAGAAGTGTTGCCGCAAATGCTTCTCATAATCCTCCCAGTCTTCAGTGGCGTCGTCATAAGGAGGGAACGGAGGCGGAGAAGAGGAAGACAGACGATGAGTAAGCGACGTCGACAACGCCTGAATAGCAGCCGGCAGCTGTGTTTGTTGTTCAATGAGTGCTTGCATAAGCTGTTCCATGTCTGCCCCGTCACGAACACACAAATCCACAACACAGTGAAAATATCCGACCTCGTCATCAAAAAGCGTTATAACCTTTAATCACCAATAATTGCGTGGATATTCAAACACACTCACTTAGAAACAATAGCTGGTTACATGATAACAACTCAGTGTCTCTTATTCGACTGCTGTGCCGTGACATGCGGCTGGCGCCGTTCGTAGCTAGGTGGCGCTCCCGCACTCAGCCGAGTTGCGGAGCGCCTCTATCGCCATTTGCGCGTACTGTCGTGGCGGCGCTGTTAAATGTCGTGGCACTGTCACAACACAAATAGTAGGAGCTAAATTTGTACAATAATAATAAACTATCAGCATATACCGTAATGCATTTCATGTATATGCCAGCTAAATTTTAAATAAAATTACTTTGAAACAGACCATTGCTTCCTCAGTTATATAAAATATTGTAGCTGGTGTTCATCTCTTATTGGTAACTTAATGTTTTGCAATGTCTTATCAGTCAAAATGCAAAGTCTCCCACTCTTCTGCTCTTCATGACCATTTGGTCTTTGTCCACTAACCTTCATATACCACTTAAACACACTTGTCCTGTTTATAACACCTTTGCTGTCAACTAGTTTGATTTGTGGAAAAATTACAGTGGTTATTATTCCTTTCGTGAGTGGGAAGCACATCGCAACACGACTTGCACTTTGTGGGATTTCTTACTGATGGCTTTCATGCAACTAGACACTACAACATGCTACTGTCCTCCCACAATGCTCACTCTGGTCAGGGGATCCCCGTCCACCGCTCAACGTAGTCAACCCTCCAAAGACAAAAAAACCACAGCCAGGTATTCTTACAGTGCACTTACTTTCTGAACATGCCTCATACAATACCAGATGGAAAAATGATATTCATTACTCTACATCAAGCTTGTCTTCAGAACAAAAAGACATGCACAATGTTGTAACTAAAATTTTTTATCACTTACTTGAAAGCTCCCTCTATTCTAAACAATTTCTGTTATTCTAATGTGCAAAAGGTGGTGGTAGCAATTATTACATCATATTTGCATATTTAAAAACAAAAAAAAATGATAAGTTTTCAGCAAGTAGCCATATTCACAACTTAATTAGTGATATGAATGTACAATGATTCATTTCACATCACACCTATTTACTGTGCAAATCATCTGTGGAACATGAAACTAAATATCTAACAATAAACAATGCTACTTGTCATGTTACTAACACAACTATCCAATTCTTGAATATACATTCAGATAATTTTTAGGAGTGACTAATGTATATAGAAAGGCAGTAGGAGTAATCCACTAAATTACAGGCCCATATCATTTTGCCAATATGCAGCAGGCTTGTGGAACACACATTGTATTCAAACATTATGAATTACCTCAAAGAGTATTGTCTATTGACACATAGTCAACACAGATTTAGAAAACATTGTTCTTGTCAAACACAACTAATGTTTATATAATAGAGGGAAACATTCCACATGGGAAAAATATATCTAAATGTCTGCTTGTGTCTGTGTATATGCGGATGGATATGTGTGTGTGTGCGAGTGTATACCTGTCCTTTTTTCCCCTAAGGTAAGTCTTTCCGCTCCCAGGATTGGAATGACTCCTTACCCTCTCCCTTAAAACCCACATCCTTTCGTCTTTCCCTCTTCTTCCCTCTTTCCTGACGAAGCAACCGTTTGTTGCGAAAGCTTGAATTTTGTGTGTATGTTTGTGTGTCTATCGACCTGCCAACAACTAATGTTTACTCACATGAAGTGTTGAGTGCTATCGACAAAGGATTTAAAATTGATTCTGTATTTCTAGGATTCTAACACCGAACCTTGCAAGCAACTTGTAATCAAACTGCATGTTTGTGGAATATCGTCTCAGTTATGCAACTGAATTCATGATTTCATGTCAGAGGTCACAGTTTGTTACTGACAGGAAGGCATCAAGTAAAACAAGTGATTTCTGGTGTTGCTAAAGGTAATATTATAGGCCTTCCATTGTTACTTACCTATATAACCAATTTAGGAGAAATCCGAGCAGTCATTTTAGACAGTTTGCAGATGATGCTGTTGTATCTTGTTAAGTCATCAGAAGGTCAAAACCAATTCTAAATTGATTCAGATAAGATTTCTGTATAGTGCAAAAATTCACAACTGACTCTAAATAGTGAAAAGTGTGAGGTCATCCACATGAGTGCTAAAAGGAACCTATTAAACTTCAGTTACATTACAAATCAATCAAATCTAAAGATTGTAAATTCAACTAAATACCTATGAATTACAACTTAAACTGGAAAGAACAGATAGTAAATGTTGAGGGGAAGGTGAACCAAAGACTGTTTCATTGTTCAAGTACTAAGATGATGCACCAGATCTACTACACTATGTTTGTCTGTCCTCTTTTGGAGCACTGCTGTGCAGTGTGGGATCCTTACCAGAAAGGATTAATGGAGTACATCAAGAAAGTTCACAGAAGAGCAGCACATTTTGTATTATTGAGAAATATGGGAGAGAGAGTGTCACAGACATGATACAGGATTTGAGGTGGACATCATTAAAACAAAGTTGTTTTTCATGAATTTTCTATCATCGGCTTTGTCCTCCAAATATGAAAATATTCTGTTGGTATTGACAAACATAGGGAGAAATGATCATCATAATAAGATAAGGGAATTCAGAGCTTGCATGGAAAGATATAAATGTTTGTTTTAACAGATAATTACTGTGAAAGTGGTTTGATGAACCTCTGCCAGGCACTTAAGTGTGATTTGCAGATCAGCCATGGAGATGTAATTCCTTTTTGAACTGGTAAAGGGTTCCCAGTTTCTTGCTTTGTTATATGGGAGCTTATTTTAATACCTTTACACCAGATTACATGGTTCCCAGTTTGAACACTAGAAAAGAAAGCAAAAGTGTTCACAAATATTATTTGTGTGTGTTCTGTGGGGATTATGTAGGTCACAGTCACATAGTCAGCAATAAAAACTACAGAGAAGTAAATGAACTGGGAAATTAGCAGAGGAATTCCAAGAACCTTAAACAAATTTTCTAGAAATTGTGTAATTATACACTTTTACATAATATTATTCATACTGCTCAGTTATGTTGTGTACATATTTTATTTAATTTTTGTTTACTGTTCCAGAAGGTAATTCTGCGAGACAACAAGGAGTGAAAATATGCAAAATAAGACAAAATTCTTGCATTCTGGTCAAAACAATGAGAGGCTTCGAAGGGCTAAACTAGCTGAATTGAAATATTTGATTAATTTTTGTGCTGACTCCATTATTTATTCAGTTGGGGTTTAAAACAGAGTTTCATCTCACATATGAATATTAATGTTTACTTCTGGTGCTATTAGGTCACATTTGCTTGTTTGAAATGGTAAATAATTGTAAGATTAAGATCTAGATATAGCTGTGAACCACTTGCAAGCTGGTTTAGACATCATCTAAACTGAGTCTGCCAAGAAAAAGGTTGCGAACTGTCTAGTTGTTGGTGTGATTGTTCCAGAATTTAAAGTGCTGTCCAGGAACCCAGGTGAAGCAACTCGGGACACAATTTCATCCCACCTTGCGCTGAATTTGCAAATCATGCAAACAAGAAGAAAGAATGTAAAAGAAGTACCAATATTAGAGAAGGAAAGTTGCTACTCACCATATAGTGGAGATGCTGAGTCGCAATAAGCAAAACAAAAAGATTCACACAATTATAGCTTTTGCCCATTAAGGCCCTTTGTCACCAACAGTCACACACACACACACACACACACACACACACACACACACGCACACACACACGCACACGCAACTTGCACGCACGTCTGCAAGTTGCATTTGCGTGTGTGTGTGTGTGTGTGTGTGTGTGTGTGTGTGTGTGTGTCTATTGCTGACAGAGGCCTTAATGGCCAAAAGCTATAATTGTGTGAATATTTTTGTTGTGCCTATTGCAACTCAGCATCTCCACTATATGGTGAGTTGCAACTTTCCTTTTCTAATATTGTTAAATTCCATCCTAGAATTTCCAAGGAGAAAGAATGAACTACGAGTTTCTTATCCTGATCACTATACATGATTCAGCATGCATATTTGCATTTTAAATTAAGGGTTATTAGGTAGTTAAGTTGCAAGTTACTAGTGCGTTTCACATCCAGTTTGAACATTTTAGAATTGGGAAGAATCGGCATTTGGAACAGATATTTCTTCCTTCTTCCAATGATCAAGATATTTCATCAAGTTTGTATGTTTTGAAGAAGAAAGTTAAAAAGCTTCTAACACACATTAACTAGAAAACAAAGATTTTTCATTGTTGAAAGAAACTGACTTAACAGTAAAGTGTGTGATTTGCCCTGCCATGGTTTTGATAAAATTTGAAGGAAGCAAAGCAGTAGTCAATCGTCAGAAAAGACAAACGCATGTTCTGGCACAACAGCAGTGTTGTAAAAATAAAACAATTACAGCTCTGTTTGTGAAGAAACATATGTCTGAAGAAGAAGCTGTGATAAGTGATTAAGTTGCATCTGTTTATCACAGTGTAAAACATGGCCTTAGCCACAAGCCATTAGATTGCCAAACGAAATTGCATCATTTCTTGTTTCCAGACAGTAATAATGCATTTAAAATTTTGTGAGGGGGAACTATGGCAACAGCTATCCTGGAAGATGTTATTGGCCCATTCAATCAACATGATGTCATAGATAAGCTGCATAAAGCCTTTAATTTTTCCATTTCCTCAGTTGTCCAAGCCAAAGAAATGTAAAAACATTTTCTTATTCAGTTCAGCACATTGATGTTAACTGCAGGATACATCAGAGATAGCTTGATTTTTATAAAGACTGCAAGCAAAGAAACCTACATAGAATTTCCTATGGAATAAATAATATTAAAGAAGCTATTGGCTTTCATCTGATTCAAGTAAGTGCATGCAGTGCTGACAATGCTCCAGTGAATTATGAAAGAAAACAATTCGGTTTTTGTCCTACTGAAAAACGAAAATCTATCCATTTTGAAAGTGAATTGCAAATGTCATGTCATAAATGATATGGTAAAACAATGGCTTAAAACATTTCATTATGATCTAGAGATGTTATTTCTTGAAAGCTACAGTGACTTTGGTTCCTCCACATCAAATTTTCACTCCCTGAGAGAATCTTCAGAGTTTTTGGAGATAGAGTTTAAGAAAGTATTACAACACGTTCATACAAGATTCTCACTGCTCCTTGCAACTAATGGAATTTCATACTATTAGCCAGCTATCAAGTCATTTTTATTCCAAAGGGTGAGGAAGATTGTTCAAGATTGATTTGGCAGTTTATGACATCAAATGGGAGCTTGATGCTGAATAAATGAACACTCACTCCCTGAATGCTATATACAGCATATTTCGCATGCCTGAAACTGTTATTAGAAAACTGGAAAACAGCTCAGTTACTTCTGTTGAGCTGGACAGAATAATAATGGACCTTAAGAGCAAGCTAGAAGTAGAAAACTAGATAAATTCTTAGGAAAGAAAGTTCATGAAATTCTGGAAGAAATACCAAACTCACAGAGGTTGAGTTTTGAAAATGATGTACAATCTTTCTTGTCGCATTGCATGGATTATTTGTCCCAAAACTATGACTTTTTTTGAGAACAGTGTCTTCTACAGGCCCACAAGTTTTCTGCTTAAAATAAAAAAAAGTGATTTTCATCTGTAATATCAATATGTTTTAAACATTATCAAGAAAATGAATCACAACCTGGATGAAGATCAGTTATACAATGAATTCTGTGATATCCAAAATGCATGTTCCAACTTGATAAAAGTAAAGCAGAAGACCAGATTTTAGTACATTTCTTTAAGCAGCACACCACAATTGACATCTCCCACTCACACTTCCTTAGAGTTATACGTATTTTCAGTTTCTAGCGGTAGATTATTTGCTGAAAGAATCTTCAGTAAGCTGTAGAACCAGTGGTCACAAGAAAGAAATTGGAGGCCCACGGCCTTAGCAAAAAGGGAACTTCAAATAAAAGTGAACTTTTCTGAATGTTGCTGTGAATTCTTTAATTTTCTGAAAGAGAAGGGGGACAGTGAAGAACTACTGAAAGCAGCAAAGAGCAGCACCAAATATGCATTCAAAAACACTGAATAATGGTCATGTTATTGTTGGCCACTTTCTTCGAGTTTTTTATCTCTCTTCTTTATTTGAACTTTGAATGGAATTTTCATAAATGTTCATTTGAAAATTCCTAATTCATATCATGTTAAAACAGCAAATCCATACATCTATACTAATAAGAAAACTGTCAAACCATTGTGTGTGTGTGTGTGTGTGTGTGTGTGTGTGTGTGTGTGTGTGTGCGTGTGCGCATGCGTGCTTATTTGAAAATGCTAATCTCCAAAACTACAAGACGAAAGTTCATGGGATTTTCAGATGTAACTTAGGCTTAGGCTGGGGCAATGTAAAGGCTTTATTTCATAAAAATTGAATCATGGAAAAAAAAAATCATGGTTTAAAGTTTGATGTACAACAGTTGTGTCTGCCTGTCTGATTTTTATTTGGTCCCGTTTGATTACATTATATGCGGAGAGTGTACACGAAAAAAAGACAGGTCAACTTAACATAATACTGAATCTTGAAATACTTAGCCTACATATTACAATACAAAATCATACTACAAGTTACTTACATACATCACATTACAATATTTTAACAATACATAAATACAAATAATATCAACATTCCTTTTTCTTTACACATATAAACTACTCTACACTATATTTTTTTTCTATTTAGTAATCCTTTGGACGTTTCTGGAATGTCCTTTCACTTATATTGTCCTGTAGACTCTTGGGAAGTTGCTCTACAAATTGAACACCTCAGTATTCAGTACCTTTTATCAGCAAATCTCAGGCTGTGAGATTTACTTCTCAGTTGGCCTTTATTTCTTGCACCACACAAATGAACATCTGCATTTTTTTCTAGTAATGTAGTGCCTTTGATTAATGAAATTATGTTCTGTATATGAATGTGGATAAATTGGTTGGTTGGTTGATTGTTGGAGGGGACCAAACAGCGACGTCATCCGTCACATTGAATAGGAAAGGATGAGGAAGGAAATTGGGCATGCCCTTTCAAAGGAACCATCCTGGCATTGGCCTGAAGCAATTTCGGGAAATCATGGAACACCTAAATCATGAGGGACGGACATAGGTTTCAATCATTGTCCTCCCGAATGCAAGGTCAGTGTGCTAACCACTGCGCCACCTCACTCGGAATGTGGATGGAAACTTCAATATTTTTAAAATGTAGTTCTGCAGGAATCTGTTGTTATTTAGAATGGTTCTAATGGATTTTCTTTGCAACAGAAAAATTCATTTTCAGTTACTGCTGCTGCTGTTTCCCCACACAGTAAGTAGATCACTGTACACTACAGAATTTTTTTGTTAGCATAATGTGCTATAGTGTCTACTTTGCAACAGACATTGCCTATATGTTGCCTCCATTAACTTATTGTTAATTGTAATTCCTAAAATTTTTATAGAGGTAACTTCTTCCAATCTTGTTTCATCTAATTATGTATCTGTATGATTTGCCTTTTCTTTACTCATGATCACCATAAATACTGTCTTTTTTAGATTTATAATTGAGTCAATCTGTATGAGCCGCTGTACTGTGTTATTTGTCAACATAAATGCACTTCTTTCCAGCGTTTCCAGATTTTCTTCTACTTTTACAATGATGTGTTGTCATCAGCATACAACACGCTTATCTCCAAAACTGCTACATTAATTTTCATGGAGTTTCCATAGGTAACTTGAACATAGATTTATTTCATCAAAACTAGATCACAGAAAAAAATATATCACAATTTAATGTTTTATTAACATAACGTAGGGAAACATATTTACTCTTTGAAAAAGCTGTTTACTTTTTGACGTTTGAACTGTATCATATTTGTGATGATGCTTTTATTGATTGATATGTTCTACTTAATACAATTCAATGTAATGAATACAATTTTTATACAGTCCTCAGCATGGTAAATCCATAATTCTGTACTAATATTATCAAATAAAAATCTAACACTGTTTATGTTTTCATAGCTAAGCTGCTGAACCAATCTTGATGATATAAAGTATGGAGATAGCTTGAACACTGAGTAAGTGCATGGACTACTGTAGAATGGAAAAAAAGAATCAACCCATAAGAGTGTGAGGTATGAGATTGTGGATGGAACATCATCTTTTACATTAGCGAACAAACACTATGTCAAAAAATTATTAAATTTCTTGCACATTGCCACATTGTATAATGTATAGTTACTTCATACTCCATAGATGCATGATCCTGATCATGCACCTCTGCCTGCTCTGCTCAGCAGTGATGTTGCGCATGACGTCTTCTTGTGTATTGTGGCAGTGGAGGACCATGGGTGGTTGAGGGTGAGCAGGGATAAATAGCCATACTTACCAGAACAGGTCGACATGTGACTACAGCTGACATTACTGTATGTAAAAGAGCTTACTTACTCACCATCATTCATCATAACAAAACTAGTGATATACAAGTGTAGCCATGGGTGACAGCTTGTTACAAATAAGAATGAAAAAGAGAAAAAAAAAATTTTATTTTTGTGTTAGCACAAAATTAAAACTAAATTCTGAAATGTTTAGAAATTACAGGTACAACAAATTGGTAATATTACTTATGATATTTGTATGAACTATTTTCATTTTCTTAATTCTGTATGATCAAGTTGTCCAACCCGGAGTTTCTTGAAAGACGGTATCCCTAGCCTAAGCTGAATTTGATTCTTTGACTAGTATTCTGGAGCTGTCAGTGTCAATCACAGTTTTTAAACCATCCTTTAAAGTCATTTAAAGATCATTTATGAAGATTTAGAAACAGAATGGGGCCAGTACTGATCCTTGTGGAACCACAAATGTTATGTTCCTTCACTATGTAGTTAGTTTCATGCATTTGAAAAAGTTGGTCAATCAGATTCCGTGTTTTTGGTTATGAAAGTAAGACTTCATCAATGTAAGAGAGATGCCATTACTATCTTTCTATGATATGTACCTAACTGGTTTGTATAATTTGAATATGGAAAGTCAATGGAAGAATATAAATACCTTAGGGAGTAAAGGTAACAAGTCATGAAATGGTGAAAGTATAGAATTGTTGGTAGGTTCACAATCATGACAGAGCTTTTTCCAGAACAATACAGTATACACACACACACACACACACACACACACACACACACGCGCACGCACACACAAACTGCACAAAAAAAGTAGAGGGTCTTGATGAGCCACATTTACATATTAATGTGAAATAATACGAATGTAAACTGACTCGTTCCACATCATTATGATTAATCAAAAAAATGATCCACGGAACATAAAGTAACAAACAACTACATTGTCTCCGATGACTAACTGTCCCAGAGAAATCTGTTGGGTAAAGTAGCATTGGAGGTGTATGTGCATGTATGTGTGCTCTACAGCCCTGAGGGCAGATTTGTTCACAGCAACCATAATTCTCTGTCTTGTGTATTTGTGCACTGAAGACTCAGCACAAAGATAAATAATTTTGTTTTTCTAGAAGCTGATTAAACTGTAACTATATTTATTCTACACCTCTTCCTTTCAGATGGTTTACCCTAAAAGTGGCAAAGGGGAGACACTAGACATTCCTTTGCATGTATTTGTATATTATTTTTTATGTTACATGTCTAGTTTGGTATGACCAAACTGAGGAGCAAATCCTCAAGGTCATGGAATGTGTCAGTACATGAGATTACAACATAATAGTAATAACAGACTAAATAAAATGTTTATGAACCTAAAAAAGACAAGTCTTAAGTTCTTGTAAACACAATCAACAATATAACACAGGAATACGCTTAATTTTTCAAGGAACTCCTTGACAGAATAAAAGGAATGACCCATGAGAAAACTCTTCCATTTCAATTTGAAAGCACATGGGTTATTACTAAAATTTTTGAATTCTTGTGGTAGCTTATTGAAAATGGATGCAGCAGTATACTGCATGCCTTTCTGCCCAAGAGTCAAGGAACTGTGATCCAAATGCATACTGGATTTCTACCTAGTATCAACTGAATGAAAGCTGCTAATTCTTGGGATTAAGCAGATATTGTTAACAAAATACAACAGAATGTCAGAATACCCAGACTAACGAACAGGGGTCGACAAGAGGTTCGAAAACTTACACCACTTATTGTCCGAGCCAACCGTTTCTGAGCCAAAAACGTCCTTTGAGAATGGGAAGAGTAACACCAAAATAAAACATTGTGCAGCATAAGCAAATGAAAATAAGGAAAGTATATTACTTTTCATGAAAAACTAACATTTACTTCACATATTGCTCGAACAGTAAAAGTGGAAACATTAAGTCTTTGAACAAGAGCCTGAATGTGGGCAGTTTAATAACTATCTGAACACCTAGAAATTTGAACTGTTCAGTTTCACGTACCATATTGTCACAGAAGAAGCTGAGTAGCACTGTGGTGTAGTGAATACAATACTAAACTGTTGCATGGTGGGTCATGAGTTCAAAACTCACCTGGACTGTACAGTTTTAATTTCTATATTCAGCTCAAGTACATTATAGAAGTATACACAAATGGCAAGAATCATTGTACGGGAATGTTTTGTAGCTGTATATATATACAGTGTATGTGCAGGCAGATCGCTCCATGCTCTTGTATGTGCAAGTGCTCCGTTTACATGGTGAGAAACCCAAGTTCGAGCCATTTACAACAGATCACAATCTACCAGAGACAGAAGAAGAAGAAGAAGAAGAAGAAGAAGAAGAAGAAGAGGACGTTACGATGACAGCAACTGTGTGCCATCACATGAGACATCCTTTCGGGTTCTCTGGTGACGATGGCCAAGATCCAAACAAGTGGCCGAAGGTATATGAGCGTACAGCCAAATTTAACAAATGGGATGACACCAGGTGTTTGACTAACACATTTTTCTACTTGGAGGACACTGCCAAGCAATGGTATGACAACAAGAAGGAGAAATTCACAAGCTGGGTAGTATTCCAGGCGGAACTGCACAAGTATTTCAGCGACACACAACGACAGAAGAGTAAGGCTGAAGATAAATTAAAGTGCAGGGCACAGTGTCCAAGAGAAGCTACAGCATCCTACATTCAAGACATCTTGAAGCTGCGTAAAATAGTGGATCCTTGAATGAAAGAGGAAGATAAGGTTGCACATCTCATGAAGGTTGTTGCTGAGGACATGTATCAAGCCCTACTTCTGAAGGAGGTTCCGACAGCAGACGACTTCATAAAACGGTGCCAGTATATCGAGACAATGCATCAAAAAAGAATTACATGCAAGAAGTTCGAAATGCTTCCAAATGTCATATCGATTCTGTGATGGAGGAAGAAACTGATTTCACAAGTGTTTTTTGTCAGATAGAGATACAGGAAGTAAAGAAAGCACTTGGATAGCACGGCAAGTAAAAAACAGAAACACTTCAAGAGATCATACGGGAGGAAGTGGAACAGACATTGTACCCAATCACTCTTCCCTTTAAAACAGTGAAAAATTTGAGACCCAGGTGGAGTTATGTTCTTACAATGCCGCATGAGGAACTTGTCTTGGCACCAAGGAAGACTGACGACTGACATCTGGAGGACCCAGAAGACAGCAGACCGATCATAACCGACGCCAATTCCGGGACGACGAAGATGAACAAAAAGGTGTGGGTGCAGGACGACGTAGGTCACCATCGCTGCAAGCTAGCTGCTAGAGAGGACGCTCCTCAACATGCTGATCAAGGTCTCCATCACCGTTTAGAAGCTCCAGCTGATCACATAGCCGCCACAACCTGGAAAACTAAAGGGTATGACCTTCATTGGAGGTGAGGCCACCAAAGAGAAAAATCCTGCACCTTCAATCACTACAAAAATGATAGGAAACTATGTTAATATCCTCATGGATGACCAACCAGCCCAAGCTCTTGAGGACTCTGGAGCATCATATTCAGTCATTTCGGAGACATACCGTCACCAGCTGCAGAAAACTGTATTCGTCGACAACAAAACATCTTTGCTGACGGTGGCTAATGGGAAATATGTAAAACCTACAGGAAAATGTGCCATTTGCGTGGGTATAAGTGGTCATACACAGCCCTTAGAATTCATCGTCTTACAAGAGTGTAGTCATGAAGTCATTCTCGGATGGAACTTTTTGAAAGCCTCTCATGCGATTATACATTGTGGTTGCTCGAAGATTATGCTAGACGAGATGAGATACTGTGGACAGGAAGACGCGCATCCGAGTGTGTGGAGACTGTGTGCTGGATGAAGTGATCATTCCTGCAGTCATCGCTAGAAAGGTAACTGTCATGTGTCAAGCCATGCATCAACCCATGGATCTTGTAGTGGACTGTAAGAGAAGCATACTATTGAAGAATGACTTGGTCGTCCCCATTTAAGAACGGATTCGGTGCATTGTGGATAGTTAACTATCACCGAGAACCACAGATCCTTCCAAGACGCATGTGCATAGCAAAGCTGAGCCGTCAATTGAAGAACAGCTGAGTGTCGCAGAAACCTCCCATGCCGAGTCTGTGGGCGAATTTAGCGCTACCGCTATGGGACAAGCAAGATCTTCTAGCTCAACCATCACCAGATCACTAAGGAACAACAGAAGAAGCTGATGTGATTCTTCAATTTCTCCAGGCGTATTTTATGACAAAATAAATCTCAGGTGAACAGCCTGGTATGAGTGTGCATAGGACAAAATATTTCGGTAATCAACCACGTTGCTATTATCAGCTGCGCTGATGTACTGACGGGCGGTGGGCTGGTGCCATGTATATGTAGGACAATCCCCCTCCCGCTCCTCCCTCAGGCGCTTCCTATGAGTCGGTGCAGTCCGCACCCTACGCGCAGTCCAGGTACAGTGTCCGTTCCCAGAGTGTACCGACTTTGGGGGAGGAGGGAAGAATAATGAGAGTGGTGCCGGCAGACCCTCCTGAACGAGAAGACCTAGGAGGCAGCGCCCAGGCGGCGGTGAACTGATGCTGTACATGGACTGCGCGCAGGGGCGGACCGCACCAACTCATAGGAAGCATCTGAGGGAGGAACGGGAGGGGAATGTCGTATATATACATGGCGCTGGCACACTGCCGGTCAGTACATCAGCGCACCTAATGGTGGCAACGTGGTCGATTGCCGAAATATTGTGTCCTATGCACACTCATACCAGGCTGTTCTCTGAGATTTATTTCGTAACAGAAGAAGCCACTTGCCATTCTTCAACTGTTCTCTGAATGCTTCAATCCACAGGTGAAGAGCAAATTAGACAAATCAATGGTGAAGCACCAGATTAGCACAGGAGACCCTCAACCAATAAGCCAGAGAGCAACCGTGTGTCAGCAATGGAACATTGAATAATTCATGACGAGGAAGAGAAAATGATGAAGAATGACATCATTCAGCCTTCGCAGAGCCCAAGCTAGTCATCAGTGGTCCTTGTCAGGAAGAAGGATGGCAGTTGGCCCTTTTGTGTTGATTACATGAAGCTTAATAAGATAACTAAAAAGGACGTTTACCCCACTCCATGAATTGACGATACACTAGATTGTCTGAAGGGGGCTAAGTTTTTCTCAACCATGGACACATACTCAGGATACTGGCAAATCAAAGTAGATGAGGCTTATCGTAAGAAAACTGCATTAAACACCCCTGAGGGCCTGTATGAGTTTAAGGTAATGCCGTTTGGTTTGTGTAATGCACCAGCAACTTTTGAATGGATGATAGATCATCATCTACGTCATCTGAAGTGGACAATGTGTCTTTGTTATTCAGATGACATAGTGTTCTCAGAGACATTTGATGAACATATAAAAAGACTGAGGGCCATTCTTAAGTGTGTCCAACAATACGGACTGAAACTTAATCCAAGAAAGTGTCTCTTTGGAGCAAAAGAAATCAAAATACTTGGGCACCTTGTGTCAAACGAAGGTGTGTGGCCAGACCCAGAAAAGGTGGGATCTATAACGGAATTTCCTAGTCCTAAAAGTATTAGAGATGTGAGAAGCTTCATCGGATTATGTTCTTATTACCATCGTTTTATCAAAGACTTTCGTATCAAAGCCAGGCCACTCCAAGAGCTGTTAAAAGCCGATGCTAAATTTATCTGGGGTAGTGCTCAACAAGATTCTTTCGATGTGCTGCGAAAACAAGATTCTTTCGAAATGCTGCGAAAAGCTATGATGACTGACCCTGTACTTGGTCCTTATGATGAGAGAGCACCTACAGAGCTACGTACAGATGCCAGTGGGTATGGGATCGGTGCTGTTCTGGTGAAGATTTTGGATGGAAAAGAGAAGGTTATAGCCTATGCTTCTAGGATACTTACAAAAGCCGAGAGAAACTATTCAACTACAGAAAGAGAATGTCTTGCTGTGTTCTGGGCCACGTGCTAATTTTGACAGTATCTCTATCTTTAAGAGTATGACATTACCATAGTGTACAAAAGTGGAAGAAAACACCAAAATGCCAACTGTCTCTCAAGAAACCCTGTGCAAGACCATCAAGACTTTGATGAAGATAGTGACTGTCTCACTGCACACCAGGAACTCTGTGCTGAGCAGAAGAAGGACGCCAAGATATCTCAAATTATGCTTGCCTTAAATCGGTCAGAGGATGGGAAAGGACAATTTAAGGTAGTTAATGGATTACTTTGCATGAAAAACTTTGACCCTTTTGGAAAGAGGTGGTTACAAGTGATTCCTAAACACATGCGCTTAGATGTTCTACAGAAATTCCATTACACATCTGAGGCCGGACATTTAGGATTTATTAAGACATACAATAGAATCCACAAGAGATTTTTCTGGCCAGGTTTATTTACAAGTGTCTGTCACTATGTGTCACACTGTCGAGAGTGCCAGAGGAGAAAGGCAGTTCCTCAGAAACCACCTGGCCGACTCATACCAATTCCACCAGCCGAAACGCCTTTCCAGCTTGTTGGGATTGACCTCCTTGGATGATTTCCAACATCTGTTAATGGTAATAGATGGATTATTGTTTGCACTGATTATCTGACATGCTATGCCATTACAAAAGCCGTGAAAACAGCCAAAGCATCCGAGGTAGCCAAATTCATCAAGGAAGACATTGTATTAAAACATAGTGACCCAAGGTCGTTAATTACAGATCACAGGTAAGTTTTTCAATCACATCTTGTGACAGAGATAAACCGTCAGTGCAACATTACTCATCACATGACGACTGCCTGCCATCCGCAAACTAATGGGCTTACTGAATGCCTTAATAAGACCTTGGCCAACATGCTATCAATGATCATCAATGTTTAGCAGAGCAACTGGGATGAGGTACTACCTTTCGTGACGTTTGCCTACAACACCACCAAACAAGAAACCACAGGATTTACGCCATTTTTCCTGGTGCATGGGTGTGAGGCAACTACGGTGATGGACACTGTGTTTCCATTACATCCTGATGACGTGGACGACGACTACATCAGCCAGGTGTTAACCAGAGCTGAGGAAGCTCGGCAGTTAGCTCAACTCAGCATGCAGCAGGCTCAAGAAAACGATTGCCAATGGTATGATGCGGGCCACCGCCCTGTTGTCTACCAGCCTGGTGACCTCGTCTGGATCTTCACTCCTGTTCGGAAGGTCGGTCTCTCTCTGAGCAGCTCCTCAGGTGCTACTTTGGACCTTATAAGGGTGTAAGACAGTTGTGCCCCGTTCAAGAGCCCACATCATAGCCATTCTCAACAGTGTGGAGAATGACCTTTTGCTGTCTGTTATTAAAGTAAGTTGTGGACCACAAACTCTTTATCAACAGCTGGCAACAGTTCTCTGCTTAAGGGGTGAACAGTGAATTAAGAACAAGAGTGGACCTAATTTACTTTGAACAGAAATTCACAGGAATGCCCATCAGGAAATGGGAATTTGTAGAGTTTTAGCAATTTGAGCCATTTTTCAACCCCATTTTTACTTAGTGCGATGTCACTCATCTTTGTGCAGTTCACTGCTGTAACATTTTTAGTATTGTTTCTGATGTAACTAGTGAAGACATAATTCAACATTTTGGCTCTTAATTTGCCATTATCTGTTTCACTTTCATGGGAAAACTGATCTACTACATGAAATTTATTCCAAATGCAGCACAAATTGTTGCTACTTTGCATCACCTCCGGTGTAAAAGTTTTCCTTTCCAATGGCCTAGACTGCATGAGTGATAATTTCAAATGTTGAAAAATGCATTGATTAGTCACCCCTGACTTATTCATTTCAATCCGTAAGAACTCTTAGCACTTCACATGGAATAGGGGCAGTTTTATCTCACAAAGTTAGCAACACTGAGTGCCCCAAAGAATGCCTGTGTAAGACGTGGAACAAGGTCCAAGTCAACTACAATCAGCTGCAAAAGGAAGCCTTAGCCATCATCTATGGCTTCACAAAATTTCATCAGTATCTGCAAGGTAGAAAATTTTTTCTCATGATGGATCATAAGCCATTGACTGCTCTTTCTGCTCTTTTTGATCCCATGAAACATGTGCCTGATCATACAACACAGAAGCTGCCATGCTGGCCACAACTTCTTTCAAATTACTAGTAAAAAGTTCTCGTTATCCTGTCACTGTGCAGGTGCAGACACTCGGTCTCGCTTACCTAATGGAAATGATCCAGAATTCGATGTATCAGAAACTTCTTGCCTTCAAATTGACCCATCTGATTTGCAAACACTGCAAGCTTTTCCCACTGTGTGTCAGCAGATCACAGAACCTACTGAAAAGGATCAGTCACTATGATTGCTCAAGTATTACATCTGGATGTGTTGGTCTAGTAATCCGAAATTGATTCCTGATGCAGTAGTATGGTGCACAAATACTTCATGCAATGCAACTGCTTTTCTCTTCAGAATTGTGTAATTTTATGGGATACTCTTAATGAACACACGAGTCACTGCAGCAACATACTCTGAAACTATTACATAGAGGGAATTGGCAAATTGTTAGAACTAAGCAGCTAGCATTGTACATCACTCAGGCTTGGCAAGCAGGTAGAACAGATGACTGCTCACTGTCATGCATGTGTGGATAATCACGCAGCACTGCACCATGAATTTCACAATTGACCTCAACCTGATGGTCCTCAGCAATGCATCCAAACTGAATGTACTTGTCCTTTATGGAACATGCAGTGGATGATTAGAGTTGAAGCATACAGTAGATACCCATTTCTCATTCCAGTGAATTCGAAAACTTACAAATCTTTAACATATTGCAGCGTGTCAGCAACTGTGAAATGTACAGCAAATAAACAATGTTTTCAGCCTTCAGTTGCAAGGTAATTTTATTCGTTTACCCAGGTTTCGATTCCAGTAATGGAATCTTCTTCAGAACCTATAAATTAAACCACATATGGACATATATTACTCACTAAAATGCATTATCAGTCTAATGATTGAATAATGAAGAAATTGTGATACTTACAACAATGAAATTATTTTGTGAGCCAAACACTGGCCATGTCACAGATTAAAAATTAAAACATTAAAGACGCATAATCATAAGATTATGTCAGTCAAAATTAAAACCATTAGGGTGAACGTAGATGGAGCTGCGCCGGCCATAAATCAGGACCACACGTAAGCGGCTCGAAAACTAGGCGTCGTGAGCCGTTACGCGGCGAGGCTCGGCCGCGGCCAAGCGCATGCGCAAGCGCGAGAGACAAACTGTCTCAAAATTACTTAGAGCAAATATACATATAAACAAAATGTAACTGAAAGCTGTCTTACAATTGGACATACCTATCTATTGGTATAGCAACATTAAACAATTTACCTGAGAACAAACTACAAAGCCAAGGTATAAATTTTTTTTTTTTTTTTTTTTTTTTTTTTAAATATTATAGTAAGAGGGGGTAGCCCCGCTACAGTAACTAACAATTAGTGTCAAAACCATGCGTGCTGAGCATAAAATGTCTTTAACATAAAAAGGCCTTAGCAACTATGTGTCATTACCAAGCATATAAGGAAATACAAAGACACACATGTACAATCACATTATAATAAAGGGACAAAGCAGATAGGGAAACAGCATCGGCCATTCGAGGCAGACTGTGGGTCAACTTCACTGAAGTAAAGGTTGAAATCCTTCGAAATAACTTCTATTCTTTAATTGCAGCTGATCATTAAGTAAGTTGTCCCTATCAATACTAAGATGTTTAAAAATTTGCAATTCTTCGAGGGTGTCTAGCCTGCATCCCTTTACTTCATTATGCAAAAGCTCTGCGTCTTTTAGAGGCTTAGGAGCATGCGCCTTTTGGACCAGATGTTCAGCAAATGTAGATCCTCGAGTTCCATCACCGCTTTTTGTCGGCAGGTGCTCTTTAAACCTAACAGACAGGGCCCTTCCTGTCTGGCCAATGTAATAAGAAGGACATTCAGCACACGTGATTTTATATACACCTGACAGCGATGATTTATCATTACCTTTATCCAGAGAATGAACTTTTTATGCTCAGCACGCATGGTTTTGACACTAATTGTTAGTTACTGTAGCGGGGCTACCCCCTCTTACTATAATATTTAAAAAAAAAAAAAAAAAAAAAAAAAAAAAAAAAAAAAAAAAAAATTTATACCTTGGCTTTGTAGTTTGTTCTCAGGTAAATTGTTTAATGTTGCTATACCAATAGATAGGTATGTCCAATTGTAAGACAGCTTTCAGTTACATTTTGTTTATATGTATATTTGCTCTAAGTAATTTTGAGACAGTTTGTCTCTCGCGCTTGCGCATGCGCTTGGCCGCGGCCGAGCCTCGCCGCGTAACGGCTCACGACGCCTAGTTTTCGAGCCGCTTACGTGTGGTCCTGATTTATGGCCGGCGCAGCTCCATCTACGTTCACCCTAATGGTTTTAATTTTGACTGACATAATCTTATGATTATGCGTCTTTAATGTTTTAATTTTTAATCTGTGACATGGCCAGTGTTTGGCTCACAAAATAATTTCATTGTTGTAAGTATCACAATTTCTTCATTATTCAATCATTAGACTGATAATGCATTTTAGTGAGTAATATATGTCCATATGTGGTTTAATTTATAGGTTCTGAAGAAGATTCCATTACTGGAATCGAAACCTGGGTAAACGAATAAAATTACCTTGCAACTGAAGGCTGAAAACATTGTTTATTTGCTGTACAATTCGAAAACTAGTGCTGGCACTCACTTCTGCCTTTTGTTCAGAAGGTGGAATTGAACGGTGAAGCTGAAATTTTGTTCAGGCTTTCAAGAATAAGATGTGAAAATTTCATGCTTAGCATTCAAGGGAAAATACTTTTTTGATGTTTCTCTGCATCTATTGCAGCCTGCCCTTCACAGTGCCCCTCAGCAGAATTACTACTTGATCATAGTCACCACACTCTACTGCATCTATTTCATCCTCAACAGCCTGCTTCAGATGCCAACTTCACAATGAAGTTCCACATGAAGGACAAAGTTTTATACAGTGTCTTTAACAAGCCCCACAACTGGGAATCTGGCATCACTGCTCAGATGACCAGCCAAGCTAATTGTAAGTTCACAGCAAAACAGGCATGCACTGATGGCAACAAAATCAAGTATGTTTTCATGATTATTGTGATCCTCTCATTTTTAAGAAATGCTGTCTGCACCCCAGACTGCTGCCTCTGATCAGCCCTTGGCAGCGCGTGACATTCAGGCACATGGGTTAGCAGATGCCTCTGCCATGGAGGTCAACCACTGACTGCCTACACAGCTGCTGTCACCTCAGCGGCTGCACCATCCATCACCATTCAGAGCAACATCCATCATGGACATCAAGCCTGCATCAGCCATACAGCCTTTGGCATCCACAAAAGTGCCAATGTGCATCCTCCTGTGTCACTGAATGGATGCCTTCCCTCTGGTTTTACGGAAGATCTTCCTGGCGGTTTGCTATAGGAAGTTTGAGATGCAGGGTAGTTTGTGCCATATGCCATCACACCACAGCCAAATACATCAGCAGCACCATGGCACAGACCTCCCCACATCACCACTTGCACCAAAATTGTAATGACTGCATGCATCTTTTTTTCCTTTTCTGCATGGTGGGGCAAGGGGGGTTGCTGGGACAGGAACACAGTATTGATGGTGTCTTATCTTCACTGACTGCCCACGCTGCATCGTCGCACACCGCTCATTTCTCCGTAGAAGGAATGTTTAAGTTGGCTGCAAGACAGTGCCAGATGGCACTACACACACCACCAGAGGATGTTGAATTCACATCACCTCATTGCCCGCAATTTTGATTGGTTTGTGCATCGTTTTAAGCCACTTTTTAAGCACTCAAGAGTTCCACCTCAGATTATTCTATGACTATTGTCGGACTACTCTCAGATCATGTCCAGCATATTGACAACAGTGCAATGGGATTTTATGAACCTAGTGTGACGCCAGTGAGGCTTTATCAACCTAGTATTACACTATTGCTACTCTGACTGCTAGTGAATACTGATGACCAATAGCAGTGGAACAGAGAGAGACTGCAGAGAGACTACAGGATACAAGATTAATAGTTAATACTGTATATATTTCAAATAAATACATTTATGTTTTAACCATTCTATTGTGTTTGGTGTGTATAGTGTGTTCATCCACCTCAATACACTGATGGACACAACAGTATGAACCACATGGTTATAATTAAACTTCCCCTATTTAAGACATTATAACTTGGAAACTAATTACCGTATGAGGACCAAACTTGGTAGCATTAATGTCAAGGACATGGGGAAGAGAAATAACAGAATCAGTTCAATTTAAACACTTTTAATGTGCTACTATGGTAAACCATACCATTACATACCAGTACCATTACTGCTACAAAAAGGGCGCAATATGGCGCACATCAGTGTCCAGAAGAGTCTGAAAGCACAGGATTGCATTCTGCATAGCAGAACAAAGCGTGTCTGTAGGTACGCTGGCTACCTCTCTTCATATGCTGCACTTCAGATCAGCATGTGCGAATGTTCCCTTGGTAAATCCTTATCTTCAGGTAGTCCCACAACCAGAAATTATAGAGAGTGAGATTAGGTGATTGTGTCAGCCAAGCATTTGGAAACGATCGACTGATAATTCAATCATTTCCAAACATGTTTCGGAGAGGCAGATGAACTTCATGAGCGATGTGCAGTGGGGCTCCAGCTTGCATGAAAACTGTTGAGTTCAATGTGTCTCTCTCCTGTATGGTGAACATAACATACTGGCGAAGCATATTGCAGTAATGCTGGCCAGTCGCACTTCGCATCTTTAGTTCTTGAGTGCCAACCTATTCAAAAAAGAATGAGCCAATGATAAACGTAGCTGTGAAGCCACGCCATATTATGACATGTTCACCATACAGAAGAACTTCATGCACAGTGAATGGAGGTGAAGATCCCACACTCAGCAATTCTGTGTGTTCACCCCACCAGTCAGAGAGAAAAGAGCTTCGTCTGTCCACACGATGGTCCACAACTAGCCCTTGTCAACTTCAATCCTTGTGAGAAAGTGGAGAGCAAAGTCAACACATCGTTGTGCATCCTGTGGTGCAAGCTGCTGTACAATATGGATCTTGTATGGATACCATTAGAGAATGGTTTGTATAATCTTCTGTACAGTGGGCCACAGGATGTTCTTCAACTGTCGTGACACAGCACGTGCACTGCCTGACTATTGGAAATTGCATGCAGTGTCATCTGTGGTAGCAACAGTGATTTAATCACCCACCTGTGGTGCAACCAGACATCAGCCTCTTCCCGGAGCAACATACTGTTCTGCAGTTGATTCGAACTTCTTCATCAGGCTTCGCACAGCTGGTGGAGCACGAGGACATTTCTGTAATCCTTTCAGCCAGCCATACTGTCGAAGTGCAACTGTAACATTACTGTTGTTGTGATAATAGAGCTTCATCAATAATGCCCTTCTCCTTTTATCCTAGCTCATGTTGACACATCAACAAGTGCACTGTGGCTGGTCAGGTATGTGAGACTATGAATCACGATTACTGCTCATGGCACCTGGTGGCCATAGTTGGAACTGGACAGTGGCACTGTGACACATGGAAATCATGCATCCCACACACTGGACATTAATGCTATCAAGTTTGATACTTGTATGGTAATTAGTTTCCATGTTGTAATGTGTTCAACAGGGAAAGTTTAATTATAACCCCCACTAGAATTTATCATCATATGCCAGACAAGTTGTCCAGCCACAAAAACTTAGTGCTACCAATGCAAAGTCGGGACAGATTGCTTTTCTTTTGTTTTGTGTGTGTGTGTGTGTGTGTGTGTGTGTGTGTGTGTGTGTGTGTGTGTGTGTTTTGGGGGGGGGGGTCGACTTGGTGCGTGCGTGTGTGGTTCAGTATATCCAAGTCTGCTTGTAACATTTCCTGTAGTAGAGGACATTTATAAGCAATGACAGGGATGATAAACCGTGGTTAGTAATGAAAATGGTGACACCAAAATCCTTAGATTTAGGAATCTCTAAGCACTCTGCATTATTCGCTGAACTACCAAAAACTAAGTGCAATTTTATGTAACAAATGTCATACAAAAAGGAATGCCAATGAAAATATTCAACTATACTTAGTAATAGGTTAAGAGAGGTTGAAAGGTCTTTTGACAGTTGTACTTAAAGTAGCAGTAACTTTGATAAATTTGTAAGCAGCTTTTTTGAAATGTTTGAAGAAATTTTTCCACTTATAACCACATGTAACAGTACAATCACTAAAATTAATAGATATAACGGACAGTCAAATGAGAATGAGACAGATGGATAAAAGTAAGTAAACTGTTTGTTATTTCAAAAGTAATCTCCATAACTTTTAATACATGTATCACACTGTGAGACAGGATGATCAGTGCCTTCATGGGAAATGTCTGCGGTTGCTTATGGAACCACAACTGTACCCAGACTTGCACCTATTCATCTGAAGCAAACTGATGACCATGAATGTCTTCTTACAGGGCTCCAAAAACAAGAAAATTGCATGGAAAGAGACTGGGTCTGTATGCATGATGTGTAAGGAGTTCCTGGTGAAACTTCTGCAATGTAGTTGAAAGAATTACAGCTACGCCACCAATCCCTCTCCGGGGGACATCACCTTGACGAAGCACTGTCTGTGCAGGTGAAGAGGCTTGCGTATCCGCGGGAAGCTGAGGGCTATGCCGAAGGTAGAGGACCTACTGCTGGAAAGGCCTCAGCCGGATCAGACTAAGAGTGTCCCACAACGTCTCCTCTTCCCTATCCACTCCTAGTCCTACCCTATTCCTTGACCCACCCCAAGGTGTGATGCGATCCATGCTGAGGGGTGCATGGCACATGGGAAGATGTGTCATGGATACCGGGCAACCTCCCTGAGTAATTAGCCTTACACCGCGCGGGGTATTCGTGGTGTGGAACTTCTAGATCCCCAAATCTCGTTGGACCAACATGGACAATATTACAGAAAAAAAAAAAAAAAAAACAGAGGGGCAAATTGAGACCTCAGATACCCAAACATTGGGGACTGAACCGATGGAAGGCACTTCCACTACTGAATCAGGGTCTAGACCTGAGCCAGAAGTGGGAACTGTAACCGAGAAGTTAGACCAGATTAAGATCAAAGGCCTGTCTCGGGCCCAAAGGAGGAAGCTACTCAGAGAACAGAGGGAAAAGGAAGGAAAAGAATGGCTTCCTAAACACAAATGGAGGGAAGTAAAGGGACTAGAACTCAAGACCCCCAGAAAAAAACTGTTTCAGGTTGAAGAGGACACGCAGACCCCCACAACATCAAAGACAGGTAGTAAGTGGATAAGGGAGGAATCAAAGACTCCCTCCTCCCTGGATAAGCGAGCCCAGAAAAAACCAAGGCAAGAAATAGGGAAACAGACCTATAGTACTGCAGTCTCGGTTTTTAGGATGGCAGTTATCCAGGAAGGTTATCCGCTGGTGGCCATGACCTCACAGCAGGAGGAACTACTATAGATCGCCCTCTTTGAAAAGATTGGGGGGGGACACTGGCCAGGTCCCAACTTCAGGAGGGTCTATCTAGACCGTGGTGCACTCATTTTTGTGTGAGGGGGTGCACACAGTAGAATGGCTCAAGGACAGGGTGCCCACGATATCCCCGTGGGAAGATGCGAAGCTGCTGGTCAAGATGGCAGCGGAGCTTCTTAAGACCGCAAAGATATCGTTATGGGTACCCAAGATCCTTAACGAAGTTTCTCCCAAGACTCTGTTCGGGAAAATAGGGGCCCAGAACCCAAATGTCCCGACAGAAGACTGGAGAGTGATTAACCAGAAGGTTGCTCCGGAAGGACGAACCCTGGTGGTGGAGGTTGGTGAGAAGTCCCTGAAGGCGATGCGGGAGCAGGACCTGAAACTGCTTTTAGGGTTCTCGCAGGTCACCGTCAGGGTTCTCAAAGATGGCAGTAAGACGGAGCCTGGAGGTGCTGCAGATTAATCTGCAGCACAGTAAAGGGGCTTCTGCTGCCCTGGGCCGCTGCCTGGGGAGACAGGAAGTGGACGTGGCCCTGATATAAGAACCATATTTATACAAAGGGGGTGTATCGGGCCTCGGAGGCACTGGAGGTAAGCTGATTTATGCTAGAAATCTAAGAAACTCCAGAACATGCATCTATGTTAGAAACGGCATTTCTTTCATGCCAATGATGGATTTCTGCTCTAGGGACTCAGTGACCATCAAAATGCAGCAATGTGAGGAAGGTATCACGAGGGAAATTGTCTTGACCTCAGCATACCTTCCTTACGAAGACAGTTTTCCCCCTCCCTTGGAGGTGAGGAGACTGGTAGAGACTTGCCATTGGCAACGTGACCAACTGCTGGTGGGGTGCGATGCCAATGCCCACAACCTAGTGTGAGGCAGCATGGACACCAACAGTAGAGGTGAGTACCTTCTTGAATTCCTCTTAGCTAGCAACTTAGAGGTCCTGAATAGTGGCAACGAACCTACATTCAGGAATAGCAGAAGGGAAGAAGTAATTGACATAACATTTGGTTCCATGACGATGGGTAGCTATGTCAAACAATGGCATGTGGTGTTGGAGCCATCCTCATCGGACCACATGTACATTAAATTCAAGGTTGAAATGGGAATCAGACAGACCATGACTTATAGAAATCCCAGGAAAACAGACTGGGAGACATAAAGGAGGAACCTTGACTTAGGCTTATCGGAAATTAAAACCACAGTAAGGAAGCCAGTAGAATTTGAGGAAGTAGCAGAGGCTGTTACCTCTGCCATAGTGACCTCATATCAGGACAACTGCACAATCACCAGGAAGTGCACAAATAGGAGTGTTTCTTGGTGGAATAACAAATTGGAAATGCAAAGAAAACAGGTATGGAGACTGTTTAATATTGCGAGACACAAAGGACAATGGGATAAATATCGTGAGGCCCTTGTCAGTTACAACCTTGCAATAAGACAAGCAAAGGAGGCATCCTGGAAGGCATTCTGTGAGGAAGTGGAAGGCACGGCTGCACAAGCCAGACTTCACAAGATTCTCACTAGAGTACCAACTAATCCAGGAGGTACGTTGAGGAAGGAGGATGGGGAATATACAAAGACAGCACATGAGATGCTGGAATTGCTCCTCAAAACTCACTTTCCTCAATATTCTCTGCCGGATAACACAGATCAGTATGTGACCCCAGAGAGACAATGGTTCTCAGACACTCTAAGAGAGGACTGGGAAGTGGCCAAGGAGTGTGTGAACTTCAACAAAATCCAGTGGGCGGTGGGAACATTCCAGCCGTTCAAGTCACCTGGCCCGGATGGAATTTTTCCAACTCTCCTGCAACAGGCAGGAGGGAAGCTTATAAGAATCCTATGCAGGCTATTTACGGTTAGCTTAGCAGTAGGGATCATTCCCAATGTTTGGAGGGCAGTGAAGATTGTCTTCATTCCAAAGCCAGGGAGAATTGATCATAACAAGGCCAAGGATATGAGACCAATCAGTCTGTCCCCCTTCATTCTCAAAACACTGGAAAAACTGGTTAATGTATATGTTGTGGAGAGGAGGCTATGTAGGGTCCATCAACACCTGAACCAACACGCATACCAACCAGGTAAATCATGTGAAACAGCTCTCCACCAACTCGTCGGGAAGGTGGCAAAAGCACTTCACTTCCAATAAATAGCCCTCTGCATCTTCCTGGATATCGAGGGGGCCTTTAGTAACACGACCTTCAATTCCTTGGTAAGGGCAGCAGAGGTGCATGATCTGGGGACCACTATAGGTAGGTGGACCAGAGCCATGCTTAGTGGAAGGAAGGTAGAGGCTACCATGATGAATGAAAAATGTTAATTAAGACCACTAGAGGCTGCCCACAAGGAGTAGTTTTGTCTCCTCTATTGTGGAATCTAGTGGTGAACGAACTCATTGAGGAACTAAATTCCAGACAATGCTTCTGCCAAGGATACGCAGATGACCTTGTCATAGTAATACTTGGCAAAGTCACTGATACAGTCAGGAATATGGCACAAGGATGGTTGGAAATTGTGCAAAAATGGTGCATTAAACAGGATCTGAGAGTTAATCCTAAGAAGACTGTTGTGGTGCCATTTACGAAGAGACATATTCAGCATGCAAGTTGGAATCTAAAGCTCTTCGATGAAACTCTACCTGTGAAGGGGACAGTGAAATATCTAAGGGTAACCTTGAATGAGAAGCTAACTTGGACCCCTCACATTAAGAGTATCTGCTCCAAGGCAAAAAGCACTTTAGTGAGTACTAGGAGGGCTTGTGGCAAAAACTGGAGCCTAAGCCCCAGGGGTATGCACTGGATATGCACCACAGTGGTTAGACCTAGGATTTCCTATGGGAGCGTAGTGTGGTGGAAGAAGGTAGAACAGTGGGTTGCTGCTAAAGAGCTTGCTAAGGTACATAACGGGCGGAATTAGCAGCACACCAACCGCTGGAATGGAAGCCATGCTGGACATGCCTCCACTTCACCTTTGGGTTAAGATGGAGGCAGCAGCTGGGGCATACAGACTTAAAACTGGCCAAAACTGGGTCTCATTTTGATATCCAGAATCACACACTAACATAGTGAGTGAGGTAAATATAGGTATGGCTGGGGAAATGCCCGCTGACTATATAATAACTCCTAACTGCTTCGACAAGCCTTACAATATAATAATTGGAAGTAGGGAGCAGTGGGAGAAAACAGTTCGACACCGTACGGGGGACATCGTTTGGTTCACCGATGGGATGAAAACAGATGAAGGCGTTCGGGCAGGGTTGTACAGGGTTCAGCCCAGACTGGAGAGCAGCATCTCTCTAGTGAAACTGGCCTCTGTATTCCAAGCCAAAATTACTGCAATCAGGGCATGTGTGGAGGAGAATATGAGTAGGTGCTACAATGATCGTAGCATCTACATCTATTCAGACAGCCAGGCAGCCCTGAAATCATTGGCAGCTCCTGCAACAAGATCTAAGATTGTTGCAGATTGCCACAGGGCCATGGTGGAGCTAGGGGGAAGCAATAGGGTGTACCTAGTGTGGGTCCCTGGCCACTCAGGGATCTGTGGCAATGAACAAGCCGATAGATTGGCTAGTATGGGGGCAACAACTCCATTTATTGGACCAGAACCTGTCTTGACAATCACCAAGGCTATGATCAAATTAGAACTGCGGAACTGGCTTAGGAAACAGCACGTAGGATATTGGACCAAGGTCTATAAACAAAAACATGGTAAGGTAATGATGCCCAAACCATGTTTTAAAAGAAGCTCTGTAATCCTGGAATTGAACAGGAAAGAGATCAAACTCATGACTGGACTGATGACCGGTCATGGGAACTTCAAAAAACACCTACACACAATGGGTATAATGGAAGAGGACCCTAAATGTAGGATCTGTGATGAGGGTGAAGAAACTGCATCACACCTAATTTATGAATGCATGGCATTGGAGAGTAAAAGATACAGAATCTTCGGGACAACTAGACCTGAAGAAATTGTGTCTAACAAAAAACTGGTAGAGGGACTCCTTGCACTATTTAAGGGCACTGGTTGGCTTTACTAGATATACAGTGAGCGATACTGCACAATAAACCTAGTTTCGGTGCGGGCAGTGGCAGGTTAGACCTAAGCTGTTTTAGCTCTCCTGTTAAAATCAAATCAAATGCCACCAATCAGATGGTGAACCGAGAGCTTCAGTGTATGCACAATGGTTGTCATCCATATTGTGTCAGTATACACATCTGTGCTGGTGTATGAACATCCTTGCCCTTTGTCATTTGAATAACTGTCACCACCCACGCTCTATTCTTGTACAACCAATAGTTCCCTCTTCTGGTCACTATGATCTTAACATGGCTCATGCTGGATCCCATGCCATGTCATGCTAAGATTACACCCTGTGTCTTTGTGCAGCAGATTTATCGAAATTCAAGTTTCCACTACTTTTACGACAATGCTGCCCCAGTATGGTCAACACTGAATGGAGATGTATGTGCTAAAAAATGAATACCATGAGCTGTTCTCATAAAAACTGGCCTATGCACTAGGAGTATGAGATGCGGCCATATGAAAAAATCTAAGGACATTTTAACAATGCAGAAAAGAACTGCCACAATTAATTATTTGTGGTGCAAATACAAGCATGTCAAGTCATTACCTGTTTGCTAAATTGTGTGTGCATAAACAAGCACGCACGCACGCACGCACACACACACACATATTAAAAGAATATTGACTGCTAAAACAATGATACCAATAGAAAAACAAAACCAAAGTACCACATAAATAGACATGACACAGCATTACATGAAAGAGCGATGCAATTGAAATCATCTAATGCCTTGCCTAGAAATGTAACAGTATTTCTTACAACTAAATTAGAAGACACATTAAACAAAAACTGATAAAACTTCATTTTATTCACTAGAAGAGTTCTTTGTCTTTATAGTATCAACTAATCTGGAACACATTTAAAATGCTTAACGTCAAAAACTAACACTGTCCATGTACATTTAAAAAAATGTAAAACATGCAGCAGCCTCAAAGCTGTATAGTACCTACAAAAAATACCTATTTAAATTGCAGTACTGTCCTTGTACATTAACCAACGTAAAAATGTGCTGTTAATTTAAAAACTGTATAATACCTGCTTTTGTACATAGAATTTACAAACTACAGCTCACCTAACACTTAATTTTATTACCATAAAAACATTCTTGGAAGAATAATTTGTGGAATGTCTGGAATGTGTTTATTTTAGGGATTGATTTTATAGTTGTTTAAATATTGTTGTTGTTGTTGTGATGGTGGTCTTCAGTCCAAAGACTGGTTTGAAGCAGTTCTCCATGTTACTCTATCCTGTGCAAGCCTCTTCATTTCCGAGTAACTACTGCAACCTACATCCTTCTGAATCTGTTTACTGCATTCATCTCTTGGTCTCCCTCTATGATTTTTACCTTGATACCTCAGAATGTGTCCTGCCGATCGATTCCTTCGTTTAATCAGATTGTACCACAAATTTCTCTTCTCCCCAATTTGATTCAGTACCTTCTGATTAGTTACATGATTTACCCATCTAATCTTCAACATTCTTCTGTAGCACCACAACTCAAATCCTTCTATTGACTTTTGACTACATTGTTCATCGTCCATGTTTCACTTACATACATGACTACTCTCCATATAAATACTTTCAGAATGGACTTCCTGACACTTAAATCTATACCCAATGTTAACAAAAATCTCTTCTTCAGGAATGCTTTTCTTGCCATTACCAGTCTACATTTTATATCCTCCCTACATTCACCATCATCTGTTAGTTTGCTTCCCAAATAGTGAAACTCATATACTACTTTAAGTGTCTCATTTCCTAATGTAATTCCCTCAGCATCACCTGATTTAATTCAACTACATTCCATTATTCTCATTTTCCTATCATTGATGTTCATTTTATATCCTCCTTTCAAGACATTGTCCATTCTGTGCAACTGCTCTTCCAAGTCCTTTGCTATCTCTGACAGGGTTACAATGTTATCAGCAAACCTCTTCTCCCTTTCTACTCCAAATTGTTCTATTGTTTCCTTCACTGCTTGCTCAATATACAGATTGAATAATGTCAGGGATAAGCTACAACCCTCACTCCCTTCTTGACCACTGCTTCCCTTTACTGTCCCTTAACTCTTATAACTGCCATCTTGTTTCTGTACAAATTGTAAATAGCCTTTCGATCCTTGTATTTTACCCCTATCACCTTCAGCAGTTGAAAGAGCTTTCTCTAAATCTACAAATGCTATAAACATAGGTTTATCTTTCTTAACGTATCTTCTCTGAGAAGTCATAGTGTCAGTATCACCTTGCGTGTCCCTATATTTCTCTGGAATCCAAACTAATCTTCCCTGAGGTCTGCTTCTACAAGCTTTTCCATTCTTCTGTAATGGATTTGTGTCAATATTTTGAAACCATGATCAATTAAACTCGTCCCCAACAGGCCGTGAAAGCCCAACGGTACCGACTGGCCACTATGTGATCCTCAGACCACAGGCATCACTGGATGCATATATGGAGGGGCACGTGGTCAGCACACCGCTCTCCTGGCCCTACATCAGTTTCCGAGACCAGAGCCGCTACTTCTCAATCAAGTATCTCCTCAACTTATTAAACTGATAGTTCAATAATTTTCACACCTGTCAGCACCTGCTTTCTTTGAAACTCGAATTGCTATATTCTTCTTGAAGTCTGCAAGTATTTCACCTGTCTCATACTTCTTGTTCACCAAATGGAAGAGTTTTGTCATGGCTGGCTCTCCCAAGACTATCAGTAGTTCTGACGGAACGTTGTCTACTTCTAAGCCGTTGTTCCAACTTAGGTCTTTCAGCGCCTTGTCAAATTCTTCATGCAGTATCATATCTACCTTCCCATCTTCAAATACATCCTCTTCCCTTTCCATTATGTTGTCCTGAAGTACACCTTCCTTGGATAGACCCTCTATATACTCCTTCCATCTTTCTGCTTCCCTTCTTTGCTTAGTACTGGTTTTCCATCTGAGCTCTTGATATTCGTACCTGTGTTTCTCTTTCCTCCAAAAGTCTCTTTAATTTTTGTGTATGCAACATCTGTCTTACCATTAATTATATATGCTTCTACATCCTTACATTTGTCCTCTAGTCATTCCTACAGAGCCATTTTGCACTTCCTGTCGATCTCATTTTTTAGACGTTTGTATTCTCTTTCACTTTCCGCATTTATTGCATTTTTACATTTTGTCCTTTCACTGATTAAATTCAACATCTATTGTGTTACCCAAGGATTTCTACTAGCCCTCGTCTTTTTACCTACCTGGTCCTCTGCTGACTTCACAATTTCATCTCTCAAAGTTAACTGTTCTTCTTCTACTGTATTCCTTCCATCAGTTCTTGTCAATCATTCCTGAATGCTCCCTCTGAAACTCTCTACAACCTCTGGTTCTTTCAGTTTATCCAGCTCTCATCTCCTTAAATTCATACCTTTTTGCAGTTTCTTCAGTTTTAATCTGCAGTTCATAAGCAATAAATTGTGGTTAGAGTCCACATCTGCCCCTGGAAGTGTATTACAATTTAAAACCTGTTTCCGAAATCTCTGTCTTACCATTATACAGGATGACCAAAAATAACTGTCCAATTTGGCACGTCTATATTTCTGAAACTAATAAACATGTACAATGAATTTGTTTTTTGATGAACGGGGAACTCAAAAATTTTTTTCATACTTTTCATAGGTGTTCAAGATGCCCCCTGGAGATGCACAGCGTGTGTCATATGGTATTCAGACTGATCCCACATTGCAATGAGCATGTCTTGAGTTACAGCTTCCACAGCTGCTGTTATGCGATGTCTCAGTTTATTAATTCTTGTTGATAATGGAGGCACATAAATATGAGTATGTTATAAACTCCCACAAGAAATAATCACATAAGGTCAGGTCCAGTGACCTTCGAGGCCAGTAATGTGTGGCTGAATCACTTGGACCAGTGCGACCAATCCATCGTTCAAGAACACTTTGATTTAAAAATTCCCACACTTCCAGATGCCAGTGTGGCAGTGCCCCATCTTACTGGTAAATGAAGTCATTCGAACCAGTCTCCAACTGTGGGAAAAGAAATTTCTCAAGCGTATCGAGATGTGTGTTTCCTGTAAGAGTGTTCTCGGCAAAGAAAAATAGACCGTACACCTTTTCCCATGAAACTGCACGAACCACATTAAATTTTGGAGTGTTCCACTCATGTTGTACAGTTTCATGTGGCTGTCCCATACCCCACATTCTCAAATCATGATGATTCACCTACCTATTTAAACGTAATGTCTCATCACTAAGCACTAAGTGTCGAAGAAAACTGTCATCCTCCATCTTGCCAAGAACGAAATTACAGAACTCCACACATTGTTGTTTGTTACCTTGATGAAGAGCTTGCAGTAGCAGAACTTTGAATGGTTTCATGTGTAAAAATCAACACAACACATGCCAGATGGACATCAGGGGCATTTGAGCTGTCGAGCTGCACAGCAAACAGACTTTTGCGGGCTCCTTGTGAAACTATGGCTGATGTGTTACACATCTGTGTCTTTACACAAACAACCTGTTTCTTAGAATTGTTCATGCCATCACCTAATGTTCTGTGCTGTAGGAGGATCCACACCATACCTAGTAGGAAAGTTGTGCTGAACAGTTATTACTGACCCACATTATTACGAAGTGTCATATTCATGATCTATGGAACAAGTACTAATATAATCTAATCTACCCGCACTACGCAAAATGTAGCACAAAAAATGCTTTCTGTTGTCCCAACACCATTTTTACTAGAACTGAAGTGGACACACACTGCTGCTACCCAGCGGGTACCAAGTAAAACTTGAGTGTGTGCTATTTCCAATAGTACATTGTTCATGCACATATCTCATATAACATAATAGTTAAGATTTTTCAAAAATTGGATGATTCTTTTTGATACATCCTGTATAATCAATCTGAAATGCTATGGTGTCTCCAGGTCTCTTCCATGTATACAACATTCTTTCATGATTCTTAAACCATGTGTCTGCTATGACTAAATTATGCTCTTTGCAAAATTCTACCAGACGGCTTCCTCTTTTATTCCTTCCCCTGAGTCCACATTCACCTACTACTTTCCTGTCTCTTCCTTTTCCTACTATTGAATTCCAGTCCCCCATGACTATTACCTTTCCATCTCCCTTAACTATGTGAATAATTTCTTTTATCTCATCATACATTTCCTCAATCTCCTTTTCATCTGCAGAGCTAATTGGCATATAAACTTGTACTACTGTGGTGGGCGTGGGCTCCGTATCTATCTTGGTTACAATAATGCATTCACTATGCTGTTGATAGTAGCTTATCCGTATTCCTATTTTTTTTTTTTTTACTCATTATTAAACCCACTACTGCATTACCCCTATTTGATTTTGTATTTATAATTTCAACTGCCTAGAAGTCCTGTTCCTCCTGCCACCAAACTTCACTAACTCCCACTATATTTAAATTTAACCTCTCCATTTCTCTTTTTAAATTTTCTAACCTACCTGTCTGATTAAGGGATCTGACAGTCCACATCTGTAGAATGCCAGTTTTGTTTCTCCTCATAACGATATCCTCCTGGAGATCCAAATGGGGGACTATTTCACCTCTGGAATATTTTTCCCAAGAGGATGCCATCATCATTGAATCATACAGTAGAGCTTGGTAAAAATTACAGCTTTCAGCCATTCGCAGTACCAGCACAGCAAGGCCATTTTGCTTCATGTTACACAGCCAGATTAGTCAGTCATCCAGACTGTTGCCCCTGCAACTACTGAAAAGACTGCTGCTCCTCTTCAGTAACTACATGTTTGTCTGGCCTCCCAACATATATCCCTCCATTGTAATTGCACCTATAGTACGGCTATCTGTATCGCTGAGGCATGAAAGCCTCCCCACCAATGGCAAGGTCCATTATTATTATTATTATTATTTCTTTCTACTCTCAGACGTTATGTCTGGTCAAAAATGGACAGTGACGCGGACCTTGATCAAGCGTGACTTCCTTTTAACTGTACGGTATATGTTATATTGCATTTAGGAACTTTCGGGTAATTGAACATGTATCAATAATTACAGATTTTTGTAGTTGTATATATATGTTTGGATGTAGCTGTATTGCATTGATGTACTGGTGGATATTGTGAGGTATGACTCCTGTAGTTGATAGTATAATTGGTATAATGTCGACTTTACCCTGATGCCACATGTCCTTGACTTCCTCAGCCAGTTGGATGTATTATTATTATTATTATTATTATTATTATTATTAGTTGGTACTCCACCAATATTCTCCTCACTTTGCTCTTTGGATGCAAGCTGATATTAGCTTGCCGATGAACACAATCCAATCAAATCATTTTAAATTCCACAGTGTAAAATATTTTTCGTTAAAAAACTTGGCCAGTTGTCTATGGCTGACTTGTCTCATAAATACAGAAAGATATAAACCACACTGTAAAAATAGTACAAATAATAAATGAAGTACTTCCTTCAGAGGAACAATGGTTTTATGAAAGACAGATCGTGCACCAACAATATGTTCAATATGACAACTGACAGAGAAAAGAAAGAAAGTAGAAAGTTAAATCCCTACAGCATTTATACACTATACAGACACTTAACACAACTTGTCTGGAGCATAACTGAAGAAACTGGTATACAATATTCATAGTGAGAAATATACATAAACGTACAACCATAAAGATCAAAATGTTTCAAAAACATCAGATAAAATCTAAATAAAGTAGGACATTAGACAAGGGTGTACACTGTCACCCACACTTTTCAATATAACCACCAATTGAGAAAGTGAAATTTTTTTAGTTCACTCTTGTTTGAAAATATCAAAGAGAACACTGGTAAGTTATTTACACATAATGATGAAAAACTGAAACCACTGTCCACAAGCTGAGTTTATTGTGGCACAAATGTAACTTGAAGATCTTTGCTGTGACAAATGGAAAGCCCTTCAGATGAATTGAATAAATTAAGATGAAAAATTGTCATTTGTGTCTTAATGACCTTGCAAATCAAATAAGTTGTCTAGTAGATCAAAATGAGAAACTTGTAAACACATGTTTGGTGCTGCAAAAAGCAAAAAAAGAAATGGCACTTCATGGACTAGTTTATGGTGGTGAGCCCTTAGCAATGACAGTGAAATGAGATTCAAGCATCTGAAATGAGATTCGTGGGCTTTAAAGTGTTGTACAAAATTAGACATAACAAAAAAATCAAGATATCAGAAAAAGAGTTAAAAGTGGAAACAATAAATGAAGTACCAGGTGAATATAAAGATAAGAGGAAGGATTGTCAAGAGAGGGAATTATCGCTATGAGCTAAGAAACACAGGATGAGTCACGAGGTTTCCCCCCCCCAGTTTCTGGAGGGTATAACTTAGGTTATTTGGAACAAAAAATGTAGATATAATAATGTGATCAGATCCATAGTCAAGGAGCTACAGTAATAGAAAAACTCAGGAAAATGGCAGAAAAAACATTCACTGTAGGATTTCACTACCAAAAATGCACATAATTAATTTAAACCATTTTGTAACAGTCTCTTGCGTTCAGAGTGGATTTAAAGCAAGTGTTCAAAATTTCCTCCCTGCATTTGAAGGCATAAGATTCGCACAGGAGTGAACAATGCAAGTAGCATTTCGTAATTTCACATGCTCATTCCTTATTGTCATTGCGGCATTGAAAACCTGTTGTGTCAATTCTTCTCATGTTTCCACCTTAACTTCGTACATTATGTCTTTCATCCAACCCCAGATGCAGTAATCTAGGGGTGTTAAACCTGGGGATCTGGCATGCCAGTTGATGGGGCCCCTACGACCTATCCATCAATGTGGAAACTGCTGATTAAGATAAGCTGTTACCACTTGGTGGAAATGTGCAGGTGCCCCACCATGTTGGATGTACATATGACATCTTGTTTTCAGAGTAACATCTTCAAGAAGCTGCAGTAAGTCTTCTCGCAAAAATTTACCAAACATCTGACCATTTCAATTTCCTGGGACAATAAAGAACCCCAGAAACTGCTCACAAACAACACCACACCAGACATGGACACTAAATCTGCGTTGAAATTGAGATACTACCACGGCATGGGGATTTTCGTCTGTCCAGACATGCATGTTACGCATATTGCTGATGCCATCTCTTGGAAGGATTGCCTCATCACTTAACATTATGAAGTGATAGAGCTGTCGATTTCCATTTAAACAGTTACAAAGTGCAAACTGTTTGCACAATTATGTGGCTCTAAATGGTGAATTTCATGCACATGAAAAGGTTACAGTCCATTCTCATGAAGAATCCTACATACCTTCGACTGTGAAACACTCAGTCGGGTAGCTAGGCTTCTTGTACTTTTACGAGGACTGCACTCTACTGAATTAAGAATGTTTTCCTTTTTTGGAACATCACCATGTCTTTCAGAGTGAATACAAATACTGGGAAGAGTACCAGTTTTTAGCAATGTTCGACATGTTCCACTAAATGTTTTGGCACTCAGAATCCTACAATTAGGATACCGACAGTGATACTTGGCAACAGGAGCTTTCACATAACCATCACAGAAGCCCAAAATGTACACCATCTTTCCATACTCCAGTGATGAAAACTTATACGGCATCACAAAGTGTACTGTACACAGGAGACAATAACAGTAAACAGTGACTGCAGTATCAACAACATGGCTGTTATGCAAAAATACCACTCACTGCACTTGTCTACCTTAGACTGATGGGGTGTCCTGTGAACACAAATGTAACGCTCCATACACCGTGGCATGTTTTGGAAATATGTTGTAGCTCCTTAATTATGGATCTGATCACGTTGCTGTATTTACATGTTTTTGTTCCAAATAACCTACGGAATAACCTCCAGCAACTGGGGTAAAACCTCGTGACTCACCCTGTACTTATCACATGTAAAAAAACCTTCAAGTACCCAAGAAGAAATGGTATGACTAAGACTGCCCCACAAATACAGAGAAGGTGTCACACCTAAACTTGAAATTGATGGTGACAACATTTTCATATAGCAAAGTAGTGATTCACTGTAGAGCTTGCCAGCCTCAAGAGTATTAAGTAAGATACTGGGTAGAGTGGAGTGGATTTATGACTAACTGTAGTAAAAAAAGTCATCCTATTATAGACATACACTAATAAAAAACTATTGCTTTATTTTAGCTCAAATCATTGACAAAAGGAAACAACACGAAACACACTTTGCATACTTTTCAGGGCACTCAGATCTGTTAACCTGTTTCTGCAATGCTAAAATAAATGTTTCTGGCACCAGCATTAAAATGAAAGCTCACTGAATAGCTGAGCTATTTAATAGCATTTTGTAGCTTCTTGTCATAATCACTTGCTCTCGAACTTGGTCACCATATTTGATGTATATTTACATCACCACACAGTTACAGCCTCTTTTTTCCAAATTGATTATCAATGAATTTTGGAAAGACTTTTTGGAAAGACTTCGGTACACACCACCACCACAAGCCACAAAAGAAAAATAAATTATCAAACAACGAAATGTAGAAAGCACAAGATCTTAAGTTTTTAGTACTGCAGAAAGATCCAATTTCAATTGGAAGTACAACTATCTAGAATTAATTAAGCACCATGGTTCAGCTATGTTTGCAGTTCACATAATTACTGCTATACGTGATTTACACATGATTAATATTGTTTATTTTGCATTTTCCATTCAGTAATGGCTTGCAGAAAGATCATTTGGGGAAATTCAAGTCACAGGAACAATATTTCCAGAATACAAAAGTGGGTCAGAAGAATTATATCTGGTGTTAATTCCAGAACATCCAGCAGAGACCTCTTCAAAAAATTTGTATTTTGACATTGCTTCGTAGTACATGCATTCACTGAGCTCCTGTGCTACCACCAATATTTCTCTTACAGTCATGTACCATCATTTCACTGTAGAGCATTTAAATGAAATGTAGGCCTACATCTTTGACTTCTTCCCAGGGCCGGAGACAACTAATGTAATGTAAAAATATAATTCTTCCTAATTCTATCCCAGGTTTCTTTATATTAACTGAAATATGAAATAGTGGAGAAAGAGCGTTGCTACAAAAATGAGTAAAATGGGAATGGAATGAAATCATTACAAATGAAATTTGTGAAAATTTATTTATAGGCAGAACACTGACAGACAGGAATAATTTTAACTGTCTTGTAAAACACCAGAGATCACTTGACGGTTTAAAGTATCTTGCGAAAGGAATCAGAATAGGGAAATGTACACAGGTTGGACAAAAATATGGAAAAACCACAAGAAATACATGCCTGAACACAAGTTCAGATGCTATCCAAGCCCACAGGTTGTGCTGTCACATTTGACCATGATCAGCACCTGTGCAATGCCCTGAATACATCGCAAAGGTCAGTCATGATCAGAACAGTGTTCTATGTAGTTGCAATGCATTATGTCAGAGCTAAGTGAATTCTGACAAGGCCAAATTATCGGTGCTTGTATTGTGGGTGGTTTTGTAACCAAGGTAGCTGACGAGTTTGTTGTTTCAAGAGGCACCGTATCGAAGATTTATATCACATTTGGGGAAAGCAGAAAAACTTACCTGCTGTCGTAACATGGATGGCAGTGTGTGTTAAGTAATCATGACTGATGGCCACTGAATAGAATTGTGATGAAAAATAAGACGACGACAGTTGCAAAAGTCACTGCAGAACTGAATGTCACACTCTTGAACCCTACCAGTATCAAAACAGCACAAAATGAGCTCCATCTGCTGGAAACTGTGAGGCGAGCTGGAATTCAAAAACCATACACCAGTGATGCCAATGCCCGTAAAAGGAAAATGTCATACTGTAGCCATAGATCCTAGACTATGGAGCAATGTAAGAAAGTCATTTGGTCAGTCTTGTTCCAACTCCTGGCTCAGATTATGTCTTGTTTATGCCATCCCTAAGTGACAACGCAGATTGCTTGCTGCCAAGAATGAAACTTGGTGGGGGTTTGTTGGTGATTTGAACAGCCTTATCGGGATATTCTGTGGGCCCCATTGTTAGTCTGCAAGGTCTCATTACTGCCAAAGATTATGTGACCATTTTGGCTGGTCAGGTCCATCTCATTGTTCCCACATAGGGCTGATGTAGTTTGTGATGACAGGGCCCCCGTCTGCACAGCTCACATCATCCAGGACCGGTTTTGAGAGGACGATGATGAATTACGACATCTCCCCTGGCCAACAGTCACAAGAGCTCTATATTATTGAGCCTTTATTGTCTACTTTGGAGAGAAAGGTGTATGATCATTATCCACCTCGAACATTGTTACCGTATTTCAACTTGCCATTATTTTGCAGGAGGTTGGTATAAGATTCTTTTAAAATTATGTAGTACCTGTATTTATTCATTCTGATACGAATTCAATCTGTTTTGAATGCCAATGAATTACTTTCACCATTTTAGCTATGGTAAAGTGTTGTGTTTCTCCTTATTTTTGTCCACCCCACGTATCTGCTGGCAAGAACAAGTAAAGACCCTGCAGTAGTTGCACACTACAAAAACAACTCAAAATTACTAAGAAACATTATTAAAAATCAATGAACATGCAAATTGTGTCAGAAACCAGCAATTATGACAACGGATGTCAGGCTACATGGAATGTAGTGAAACGAGGAACACGGCAACAGGCAACAGAACAGGGTAACATCACTATTGAATTAAATAGAAGAGCTGTAAATTCTGAGTCACAGGGAACACATTTTGTAATCATTTCTTAAATGCAGTACACAATATAAGAATTTTACTGAAAAATATGAGATTATTTTGAAAACTCAATTTGGCTTACAATGCGGAAAAAGCACTACAGATACAATAAACAATTTTTTTGATATGATCAGCAAATCATTAGACAATAAGAATAAAGCCGCAGAGATCTTTTGTGATCTCACAAAAGCTTTTAACGCAGTAAATCATGCACTTCTTATCCACAAGTATGGAATTACATGTAGTGCTTTATAGTGGCTTACTTCATGCCTGTACAATAGGAAACAAAGGGTGGTGGTCTCTACAAATGCAGCAAATTACTTTTCCGAATGGAAGATAGTAGCACAAGGTGTCCGTCAAGGTTCTATCCTAGGACTTATTTTGTTTCTATTCTACATTAATGACCTATCAATCAATATAAATGCCCTATCAGTCTTATTTGCAAATGACACGAATGTATTAATTGAAGAACAGGAGCCAGAAACTATTCCTATCAACATCATCAATACAACAGATCATTTAGAAACTTGGTTTCATTTCAATGGATTAACCCGAAACATCCCAAAATCCCATGTGGTCCAGTTCAGAACAAAACAGTCAACATCCCAGGAAATTAAAATCACAAAAATCAAAACCTTGAGGAAGTGGATTCTGTGAAATTTTTGGGATTAAATCGAGACAAGAATTTAAATTGGAATAAACATGTTAAATATATTAGCAGAGATACTGAGTCACAAATAGGCACAACAAAAAGAATTTCACACTTAAAGCTTTCGGCCAATGGCCTTTGTCTTTATCAACAACACACACACACACACACACACACACACACACACACACACACACACACACACACACACAACTGCAGTCTCAGGCAACTGAAACCACACTGCGAGCAGCAGCACCATTGCATGATGGGAGCGGAGACTGGGTGGGGGAAAAGGTGGAGGCTGGAGTGGGGAGGGATAGTATGGTGGGGATGGCAGACACTGAAATGCTGCAGGTGGAGCAGTGGACAGGGGGTGGGGGGTAAGTAGCAGAAAAAGAGAGAAATAAATAAAAAAAGATTGGGTGTGGTGGTGGTGGAATGATGGCTGTGTAGTGCTGGAATGGTAGTAGGAAGGGGCTGGATGGGTGAGGACAGCAACTAACGAAAGTTGAGGCTAGGAGGGTTACAGGAATGTAGGATGTATTGCAGGGAAAGTTCCCACCTGTGCAATTCAGAAAAGCTGGTGTTTGTGGGAAGGATCCATATGGTACAGCTTGTGAAGCGGTCATTGAAATGAAGGGTACCATGTTTGGCAGCATGTTCAGCAACCGGGTAGTCCACTACGTTTCTTGGCCATAGTTTGTCAGTGGCCATTCATGGAGACAGACAGCTTGTTGGTTGTCATGCCTACATAGAATGCAGCATAGTGGTTGCAGCTTAGCTCGTAGACGACATGACTGGTTTTACAGGTTTCCTTTGATGGGATAGGTGATGTTAGTGACCTGACTGGAGTACGTGGCAATGGGAGAATGTATGGGACAGGTCTTGCATCTAGGTCTATTACAGGGGTATGAGCCATGACGTAAGGGATTGGGAGCAAGGGTTGTGTAGGGATGGACGAGTATATTGTGTAGGTTTGCTGTAGCTTTGCATTTGCAAAAAGAAAATTGCCTACCATAGGTACTTCCAGTCAGTTAGCCTATAAGGTATGGTTTTGCATACGGAAATTACAGAAAAGAACTGTTAGAAACATGTGCGCTGTACATCCAACTAAATCATGTTACCCATTATTTGAAATATGAAATTATTAACAGTGCCATCCCCATATATCTTTGATATTATAATTTTTTTACGTAACAATTTTGAATTGCACCAAAACTGCTTTGATCACACTTACAATTCAAAAAGAAAATTTTATGCTGCCTGTTCATCATTTAAAATTATATGCTCATACTCCCCAGTGTATGGGAATGAAAATTAACAACAAACTAAAAGCCAAAAACATTCTGAGTATGAACCTAGATTCACTGAAAAGAAAGCTGCATGATCCTCTACTTGGGTGATGCTACTATGCATATGAAGAATTAATTAACAATGAACAGAATATTTGAGCAGGATGTAGTTTATCAATTGTCATTTATGTAATTGTGTGAAGGCATCTTTTCTCAAAAAGTTACATTACTGTTTAAATCATCTTTTTAACCATAGTTTTATATCAGTGAAATTGTATAAACCATATTTTGACGTGTCTCCTATACTCCAATCAAAGGATTAACTTATGTACAATAAGTTATGAAATGACTAAATCATAATTCACAAAACAAACATTTCAATAGTAAAATCATGGTATTTGGGCCTATGTTGGAGGAGCAGGTCTCATAAAATTCAGTCATATGAATGTATGAAAATTAAGAAAATTATATATTCTCTCAAAAACCAAATTTCATCTGAATTAGATGTTTCCAACAGTCAACTAAAAATCTGTTCCCAAATATGTACCAAACATGTAATGCGTCACTAAAAAAAGATTGAAATACATCATTGTTAAACAACTCAATATGAGTTATTATACCAGTAAGTCTAATACATGGTTAAGAAATAATAAATTGGGTGGAAATGTCAAAATTCTTAATTGTCCACACTGATGAGAATTAAAACTGGAGAAAATGAAAATTTTGGAACTCCTTAGATAATTCAGCCAAATTTGCATTAAGAATCATTGGAAATCTTGAGGAGAGACAAATTAGTAAGCTGAGCTCTAATTTTCATTCAAGAGTGTCATATAGAGTAATGTTCTGAGGTAATTCATCTCTTATAAAAGAAAGTCTTCATTGCTCAGAAATGTGCTATAACATGTAGTGCTCACCCTCAATCATCTTGTAAACATCTGTTTAAGGAGTTAGGCAGTTTGACTGCTGCTTTGCAATATATTTATCTTCTCATGAAGTTTGTTGTAAATAAACCCCTGCAATCCAAAAGCAGACATGCTGTACACAATTATGATGAAATAATAAAAAAAAACATTCGTTACTTTTTCTAAAGAATGTCTTTAGTGCAAAAATGGTGCACAATACTGCAACCTAAATTTTTTATCATTAAAAAAAAAAAGTTTCACCTTAACAATGCATTCAGTTCCGTGAAATAATTTATATTACTGTAATATGCAAAAGGTGGTGAATAGAAATTACTAATTTATATCTGTATATTTTAAAAATAACTTGTAAATGGTCAGCATGTTGCTATATTTATAAAAAATTATTTTCAACCGGGACTTATCTATCTTGACACTATACGTATGTGTAAATTTCTTTGTAAATGTTAATGGTTGTAAGATCTTCATTTAAGAAAGTGCAGAGTGCGTGCAACTGAGTTTCAGAAAACAGCATTTCGTGTAGTTCTTAATTGTTCGTTACCAACTGAGAAACTGGTGAAAACTTCCACCACATAACACACGATAACTGAGGTTTTTCAATCATAAATATCTATAAAGCTACAGCCCTATACTTCTTTTACCAATTTTTGAAGAAGGACGTCTTTCACACAAAAATTTCAAAAAAACAAATTACTGGACAACGTCTGAACTGATTTCACCAAAAAGCAAGTTCGAGAATGCAGCTAGCCTGACCGAATAGTGGCTTCAACGAAAAGTTTGAACACCAAAGAAAGTATTTCTTTTTTTGTACAAAGTTCTGTACTAGTAAGAGCTTCATAAACCAGTTTTGACAGCGGAGATAAATACTTTTCAATGAATATTTTGCATCCTGTCTACGATTTCACGTATAAGGTGACATATCAAATTCGTTCTTGGAGACGAATGATGACTTTTCTTATTAAAAGGACTCGAAAAATAATCACTATCAACTCTTGTAGTAGTGTTATCTCTGGAGTAAGCATCACACAGCGACGACAGATCTTAATTATCTCAGTCTCACAGTTCTTTGTTGATCTGCCCGTACGTCGCACGTGTGTGGATACTTAGCAACTATCGACCAATGACATCCGTAGCAATCTGATAAATCACATGCAATGCATGTATGCAATATGATCGAGACTCGTTTGTCTGTCTATTAATAGAGGATGTGTAGTTTTGTTTCGTTTCGTTTCGTTTTGCTAAGCTCACGTGGGATATGGATCTTCCTTTAAAATTTGTAATTATTCATGAAGCACGAATCAATATCAAAAGGAATTGCGGGCAGAGTTGCCGCTGACATTAAGAAGGAATGCAAATATGGGGTCTAGTGAAGCAGGGGATACAACCCGTCGGCTTTGACCAAGACGTCATACATCAGTCATAGATAGTAATGTCTTCACTTCGAGGCATAGATAATAAAACAGTTCTGTGTTCCGGATAAGCGCTATCATTGTACATTAAAATAATTATTCGTAATGATATTGAGGTAATTTGGAGTATTAGTTTGTTATTGTAGAACAATTTTTAGTGTCTTATTTTCGTTTATAGAAATGGATTTGTCTGATTGTGGGTATGCAATTTTCGTTACTGTCTGTCTAGGCGAGCTTCGGTTATTCCTCGGTATTTCCGTGTGGTAAGCTCACTTTTCCATTTGCTTCTTTCACTGTATTTCACAATTTTGACATATTTCACTGTTTTATTCCACCAATATGTGTATTTTCGTGTTGTGAAGTACGTAATAGAAATTTCTCAGCTGTCGATCTTCTTTCGTTTCCCAGCACCAGTATCAGTACGACATTTTCGAATGCGTACTTGCTATATTACAGGCGAAACCCCCGACACAACTAAAATTTGTATCCCGTCCTTCACTTCGCCTTTACACTGACGACACAACTAAAATTTGTATCCCGTCCTTCACTTCGCCTTTACACTGACATTATATATGTTAATTGGCGAGCAAGACACAAATGTTGCGTATAGCTATATAGCTCAAGTAACGAATGGGATACTATTAGAGTCCAAGGCAACAAGAAAACTGTACCCCATAGTGAAGTACGGGATGCAAATTGTACATGTGTCGTCATCTTGTCTCCGTGTAGTTCCATTGAGGTACAGGTTGCAAATGTAACGTACGTCTATTTCCACCTTTTCGTTGCCAGTGTACATATATCGAGGTCAACGGAAGTCTGGTATACAAATATTACATACGTAGGTCCTTCTGTCATCAGTAATACTGATATGTACGTAAGAAAAGACTGTTAGTAATAGAGGAGACGAAATAAACAACGCATCGACAATTTGTATCCCGTGTTCCACTTAGGGTTTACTGAAGCGGAGGATACATCGTTCAAGTGAAGAACAGGACAGTAATGCTAGTGAAAACGAAGAAATCGACTTACGACAAACTCGTATTCCGTACTGTACTTAAGCAACATACTTCGAATGAGCTTTTAATTTGTATCGGGTGTTTCATTTACGGTTTAGTGAAGCAGGGGATACATAGTTCAGGTGAACAACAGGACAGCAATGCTAGTTGAAACTAAGAAATCGACTACGCTGAACTTGTATCCCGTACTGCACTTAAGCAATACAGTTCGAAAGACTTTCGAGATACAACTGACATACATGTAACGTGATGTATTCTTTGTTAGTAATATATTTCATTCATTTCTTTCCATTGTATTTTGCGGAGAAATACTAAGATACAAACACGCGATATCGTTAATGTGAAAATACTACTGGCCCTTATATATGTGAAGTACAGTTTTTCTCTCTTGCATTCCTTTGTTTCTGAACATTCTTCTCAGCTCTTTCATCTTTGTAATACACGCTCTCTGGCGAATTCTGACGTCATTGGTCAAAGCCGACGGGTTGTATCCCCTGCTAAACTAGACCCCAAATATGAAAACAATTATTAACATTACTAAGCTTGTGTTTTTGCAGTAGAAATTCGTGAGAACTTTATAGGAGAAGCGTTCAATGTGTAAAGCATCGATTTTTTTCTGGAAGCAGGTTAGTTTTATTCAATTTATTCCCCACTCTTTTAGCTAGAAAATCCTATTTTTCAACATAATCGCCGTTCAGTGTGACAGCTTTATGCCACGTTACTGGGATGAACTGTTTGCCCGCATGATTCCACTCTACTGATAGACGTCGGAGCCAACGTCTAGCTGCATCAATAACCTCCCTATCATCAATGTACTGCTTTGTGCGGTGTGCATCCTTCATTAGGCCAAACAGATGGAAGTCAGAAGGTGCGAGATCTGAGCTGCAGGGCGGACGAGGAAGAATAGTCCAGTTAAGGTTTGTGAGCCCTCTCAGGTGCGCTAATTTGTGTGAGGCCTTGCGTTGCTGGAGAAAGAGAAGTCCGTTTGCATTTTTATGACGACGAACACGATGAAGGGTAGCGAAGTACACTTCAGAGTTGTCGTTGCACCATGTGGGAGGACAACAAACAGAACAAACCTTCCAGAATCGCAAAAAATGGTTGAAATGGCTCAAAGCACTATGGGACTTAACATCTGAGGTCATCAGTCCCCTAGACTCAGAACTACTTAAACCTAACTAACCTAAGGACATCACACACATCCATGCCTGAGGCAGGATTCGAACCCGCGACCGTAGCAGCAGTGCGGTTCCGGACTGAAGCGCCTAGAACCGCTCGGCCACAGTGGCCGGCCCAGAATCGCAGAAAAGGGTCGCCATGCGGCTTTGAACTTTTTCTTCGGAGGAGAGGTGGTGTGGCGCCATTCCATGGATTGCCGTTTTGGTTCCGGTTCGAAGTGTAGAACCCATGTTTCATCACCTGTGACGGTGTTCGACAAAAAATTGCCACGATCAGTCTCGTAACGCGCAAGCAACTCCGCACAGATGATCAGATGATCCTTCGCTGCTCTTTATGATATTCTGTTCGGCAGCGAGGAACTGAGCTTCCATACACTTAAAGACTACCCCAACTGGTGGCGCTACCAACAGAGACGTCCAGTTGAGCAGCGAGGTATTTTTTTGCAGTCCGTCGACCACCTCGAATTAGAGGGTCCGCACCGTCCAACATTGCAATCGTCACAGCTGTGTGTGGCCGGCAGGCACGTGGGAGGTCAGGGAGCTTTGCGTGACTTCTTGCGATGATGACAGACGACTCACCGTGCTTCTATTCACTACCAGGACTGCGTAGACATTCTGCAAGCGCCTATGAATATCTGCGATGCTCTGGTTTTCCGCCAAAAGAAACTCAATGTCAGCTCACTGCTTGGAGCCCACTTGTTACAGACGCCTCTTTAAAGGCTATGTATATTGCCGCCACCTATCGGAACTTCTTGAAACTTTAGGAGCTGAAGCGGGAAATTTCACAATGCCCACAATGAATTCCGCATTTTTTCAACCAAAATTGGTCGTTACAAAAGGTGTTGCATTACTTATTTAACACCACTTGTTGCCACAATATAGTGGGCCCCATATGGCGATTGTAAGTTACTTACGAAACAACTAGACGTAAGTCTATATTTCAGTTTAAATGTTTAGAGCATACATATGGTAAAGCTGCAACTAAATCCCTTGTCGTTCTTATTTTCTACATCTCCTTCAAGTTATTTACAAGCCCCAAAGAGAGTTATGAAAACCAGGAGTGCTCTATTGATAATATTTCTGTAAACAAATTGAGATTGCGAAGCTAAGATTACACTCATGCAGCAGAGTGTGCTGTTTATATAAAACGAATTCTATACGTCAGTAACTTTTTGACAGTTTCCTTATATTCTTAGATGCATTCATATACTTTGACACACGTTAATAGAATATGTACGCATTATATATTATCTATGTAATAGTTCCACTTTAACTGTTCACAATTGTAATCCATAGGTTGAGCCGTGTGTCGGCTCTCAACATATATCGCGCTGTTAAGATTGTTCTGAGTCCTTCCATTCCATCGTCAATTGATTCTTTCATATTTATCGTTATGCTGCGTACCACTCTGTTGAGATTCCCCTCTGGCGGCGTGTCTGGTCTTATCGATCTTCGAGTCGTTGCTTCCTGTTAGCCTTGTGTAAGGGAATAAGATCTTTGGGGGGATGGCCGGTTGGTTGCCTAGCGGTGACGAGTCGGTCGGTCGGTTTTTAAAATCGTGAATTAGAGAATGTCGTACGAGGAGACCGCGGCGTGGCGTGGCGATGGAGAGTTGGCTATTGTTCCGAGAAGCCGCGTGGTCTATCCTGGCGGTGCGAGACGTGTGGGACGAGTTGACGGGGACAAGGCCGTAAGCTCTTGCTGTGAACACCCGGGGCCCACGGCTGTGGTTCCGAGTCACTACTTGGTGGGAGCGGCAACGGATGTCTTTAAATTGTCCGTCTGGAGGCGGTAATGATGGACTAGTAACTCGCCTAACCTGAGGAGTGGTATTTCGCCGCCGTGGGTGCAGAGAAGACGAGGGCTCCGGTGACAGAGCGCGTGGCTGCGTGACTGTTCCCAGTTGGGTACGCTGGCGACGTGGACACGGTCGGGTGTGAGGAATCTTTGCATCGGAGTTCACCTGCTGTTTCTCGGATAAACTGCAAGTTAAGTTGGTTAAAGGTTTAGATGTTAACTGAAGAATTTTGGTTTGTACACCCAGCGTCTTTTCTGCCTTGTGGCCTCCTGCGTTCGGGTTTCCTGTCTCTATCGCCGGTGTGTTTATAGATAATGATCATTTCCGCTTCTTATTAGTACTGCCTGGGAGGAAGTGTATTTTTGGGCAGGGATTATGGTTCCTGATTTGATTCCTCCTCCTCCTCCTCCCCTGGCCTCGTGTGAGGTCGATGTGATTGCTGAATGTGAGGCGTTGTGAGTCTGTTAGTCCGCTTCTAGCCTGAGCATCCTTCGGGAGACAGTTGTGGCCGCCCTTACACTCGGTTTGTTAATTATTTCCATCCCACGACATTTTGTTGGCAGGACATGGTATTAAAGTTGTTAGTTATTGTAAAATGTTAAGTGGTTGTATTTTACTCTGATTGTTTTTGGCCACTGTTTAAAAAGGTTAAGTTTGCCTTTCATTGGTGGGTTTCTTAAAATTACGTGGCTTTAAAATTGTTAGTTATTGTAAAAGGTGAATGACTATATCTTTACTTTGATTGTTTTAATCTTCTTGGCATCCTTTGAAAATGCTAGTTCTGCCTCCCTGTTAGCGAGCCCTTGTAATTTAATATCTTGTCGTCCCAAAATTTAAAAGAAGTGGCTCCCTACATGTTCGGTAGCGAAATTGTATGCAAATTGTTGCTTTTGTTTCATTACTTGGAAAGTTTTAATTTTGTTATTAAATGCTTTATCAAAGTCTGTTTTAAGTAAAATGGCTTGGCTATTAACGGTAAAGTAAATTGTTTTCAAAAGGCACTCATGTCTGCTAGCTTTTTTGGATCTGTTCCTGGTCAAGTGGTAAAGAAATGACTTTTAATGGTTGAAGTAATCAATAAAGACATTGTAAATTGCAACTCGACAGCAACCAACTGATTTTGGCCCCGTTTCCCAACTGGGGATTTCCTTGATTAATCGTAACACCCGTGTCATAGGTATTTAGCTTAATTTACAGATTTTAGTGTGATTTATTGTGTAACCGAAATTTAGCAGATTCCTTTTAGTAGGATACCCTTGTGGATGACTTCAAATTTTTCATTATTTATAGTCAATAGCCACTTTTCGCACGACACAGATACATTGTCTAAATCATTTTGGAACTGGTTTTGATCATCTATGACTTTACAATATGGTAAATGACAGCGTCATCTGCAAATAATCTGAGGATTGCTCGCTCACATTGTCTCCTGAATCGTTTATATACGTAGATCAGCAGCAGCAGAGGTTCTATAACACTTCCTTGAGGAATGCCAGATATTACTTACGTTAGTCCCACAGGACAACACTAATCCAGTCTCACAACCGCCGATACTCGTAGCCACGCAATTTGATGAGAAGTCACTTGTGAGGAACGTTTCAAAAGCCTTCTGGAAATCTAAAAATATGGAATCAAATGGTTCAAATGGCTCTAAGCACTATGGGACTTAACATCTGAGGTCATCAGTCCCCTAGACTTAGAACTACTTAAACCTAACTAACCTAAGGACATCACACGCATCCGTGCCCGAGGCAGGATTCGAACCTGCGACCGTAGCAGCAGCGCGGTTCCAGACTGAAGCACCTAGAATCGCTCGGTCACAACGTCCGGCTATATGGAAACAGTTTGATATCAACTTTCGATAGCGTTCATTACTTCGTGAGAATGTAGAACGATTTTTTGTGAATCCGCTTTGGTTATCTGCTAGCAAATCGTTTTTGTCGAGGTAGTTCATAATGTTTGAGCAAAGTTTTTTTCCAAAATCCCACCGCAAACCGGCGTTAGAGACATGGGTCTGTAGTTAAGCGGATGACTCACATTTCCTTTCTTGGATTTTGGTGTGAGCTGTGCAAGTTTCCAGTCTTTAGGTACGGATCTTTCGACGAGCAGGGGTTTGTATATGATTGCTAACTACAGAGATATTGTATCAGCATAATCTGAAAGGAACCATAAGTCTTGCCTTTATTAACTGATTTAAGCTGCTTTGCTAGGACTAAGATACCTACTTCTAAGTTACTTATGTTGGCAGTTGTTCTTGATTCGAATTCTGGAATTTTACTTCGTTTTCCTTGGTGAAGGAATTTCGGAAAGTAGTGTATAGTGACTTTGTTTTAGGAGCGCAGTCATCAGTAGCATTACCACTTCTATAACGCAGTGTAAGTATTGGTTGCGCCTCCTCGCTGGTCTACATTACTACGAGATGAATCTCTTTGGATTTTCTGCCAGATTTGGAGACAGTTTCATAGTGGAAACTATTGAAAGTATCTCCCATTGAAGATTGCGATAAGCTTCGGTAAAACTTTACCAATCTTTCCGATTTTGCGTTCCTTTAAATTCGGCATGTTTTTTTCGTTGTTTCAGCAATAGTGTTATGACCTGTTTCGGGGATCATGGTGGGTCAGTACGATATCTGAAATATTTATTTGGTATATATCTCTCAACTGCCGTCGATACGACAATCTAAGAAGAAGAAGAAGAAGAAGAAGAAGAAGAAGAAGAAGAAGGAAAAAAAAGACGCGCCACGAAGAAATCACCTATTGGGACGGAACTCAGTAGATGTGATGTACGTGTAGAGGCAAACAAACGTTCAGAGTTCCAGAAACATTGGATGATTTGTCTAAGTCAAAGAGCTTCACAAATTGAGCAAGTCAATAATGCGTTGGTGAACCTCTGGCCCTTATGCAAGCAGTTATTGGGCTTGGCATTGACTAATATAGTTGTTGGATCTCCTCCTGAGGGATATCGTGCCAAATTCTGTCTAATTGCTGCATTAAAGCTTCAAAATCTCGGTATGGTTGGACGGTACTGCCCATAATGTTCTGAACATTCTTAACTGGGGAGAGATCCAGCGACCTTGCTGACCAAGACATAGTTTGGCAAACACGAAGACAAGCAGTAGAAACTCAAGCCAAATGCGGTCGGTCATTATCTTGTAAGGCCAGAATGGCTTGCCATGAAGGGGAACAAAAGGGGGCGTAGAATAACGTCGACGTACTGCTGTGCTGTAAGGATGCCACGGACGACAGCTAAAGGAGCTCTGCTATGAAAAGAAATGGCACTCCAGACCAGTACTTCTGATTGTATGGCCGTATGACGGGTGTCTGTCACGTTGGTATCCCACCACTGTCCCACGTCTTCGACCTGGAATCTCAATGACTGGAGTAGAATTGTCTTCAGTAACGAACTGGGCCCCGATGAACAATGAAGACGTGCTGGAGATGCACACCAACCTGACTGTCACCCGACATACGGCCCCACAGATAGGGCGGTGGTCTGGGGTGCCATTTTTTCATAGCATCAACCCTTTGGTGGCCATCTGCGGTAACCTTATAATATAGCAGTAAATCGATTAAATTCTACGCTCCCATATTTTCGCTTCAGTCTGTGATGTTACAAAATGAAAGTGATATTGTTATTCAATGGAAAGTTGAAAATTGAGATTTAGCTTACTGTTTTATCAATCAAAATTGGCGTAAGAATCATGGATTGACCATTGTCTTAAAATATTGCATTATGAGATGTGAATAGTTTTTACTTGCAGTTTCGCGTGGCTTGAGGCAGTCACAACTAGCGTGCTATTGATTAAGAAATTGCATTATCATCTTTCTAATTACTTCATGATCGTAGATACGATCATACCCGGTTGTGAAGTTATTGTTATGACAAAACAATTTCCAAGGGACCAGAAAGTTCTTAAGGGTGCAAAAACAACTGTAACATCACACAAAGGGGAAATTCAATATTAAAGCTGATGCAAGAAGACGATAAAACAGTTTTCTTTTATCAATGTAACACGCACATTGGACTGCTGACCTTGGTGTCTGTAATATTAGCAAAATGCATAATTAAAATGAAAATAATACTGAGAAGATAATAGAAATGAGCACTGCTAAATGATTCAGTATTCCCAGAACAAATATTTATTATAACTAAAACATATATCGTACCTTAAGCTTAATACTACAATGACGGTAGATTTTTATGTCCATATCCTGTCCATTGAGCGCTCTTTTATATAGCCATTGTCTTCTTTGAGTCGCTCGTGCGTCGTCACGGTAAGTTATAACAGTTCTTTACACTTCACTCAAACTTAGACATAACACGTTTTTATACATTTAGTAAAAATTAGATCAGACTACCACAAATCTGCGTCCGTCTTACTTGAGAAAAACAGTACAAATCTTTAGCGCTCAAGGCTTCATTTGTTCTCCAGCGAACAAAATAGTGAAGAATCGCATATCTATCCGTATTTTTCTGTTTATATTGCCGCCCAAAGACGATGAATTACATTATTTAGAAAATTCCACCGTCGCCATGCAACGCCTCATTATACAGTAATCATAATTTATAAACAAGTATTTGCCTTCTGGCTGAAAGTATTAACTACTCGTATTTGCTGTTTTAATGAAGTCAAAAATAGAGAATATCACATTGCCTCCCATGAGGAGAGAGGGAATGCTGAAGGATTACCTCGATCCTCATGTCCTCATGAGATATTCGTGATTTTTGGTGTGACATTTACATAATGTTACTGGTGTACAAAGTACATAAATTGAAATTACATTTATAAACATATATCAGATATTTATCATTTTTCAAAATAAAGTTTTTCATTCTTTGTTCATCAGTCACTTCATTCCATAATACCAAGATTAACATTTATGTGCATATTTAAGTTTGGTCCATATTTGCTTATAACAATAAGTGAACGTTCATTTCGCACTTCAGGGGATAGAATTCAGAAATTACTTTCTCTTGAGCTTAACAACTAATACATGAGTACAGTGAGTGCTTATTTTCACTAAACTAGAGTGGACAATGTTCGAGCATCTGTTGACTCATTGTGGTTCAATTACAGTTTAATAACGTAGCACTACACTTCGTGATGCTTTCACTTTGTGTTAGCTGTCTACGGCGTTCATCATGCAGTACATCTGTCCTTTCCACTGTGGTGCCAGGAATTCAAGTGGCTTCCCGGGTTTTTATATACAATATGAAACAGAAGAAGTGGAAAATTATTAGTATAACTTACAACCTATTGGATACATTTGTTAAGGATCGGGACTGGTCTGGAGTTTAGGGTCTTCCTATAGTGCACATTCATTTTCTTTGTCCATCAAGAGACAGGATTATAATTCATTTTAGCAGTGTTCAGTAGTGCCGGTATTAATGGCTTTAAGGCCTGAGTAATCTAACAATCTACTTCTCACTCATCTTAACTTCAACTCAAGAAAATTGCTTAATTTACGTATGAAAATGTAGTCACACAAGTGTACAAATGTCTTTCCTCCAGTATGTACGATGGAAGTCATGGCGGTTAGCAGTTCTAAGTTTGGATTGTTTCGTCACCCACACGTCAGCCACTCACAGCGGCTGCACAGTGTTGCGTGAGCTACTCAGTATCCGTTCGCGCTCAGGCTGTAACAGAGCTGCTGGTCGTCGATTGCTCCTTTTTTTTTGTGAACTTCGTATCACACGAGTGCATCGATACAAACACCTCGAGCGCGTTTTCCATCGGAGGAGCCGGACACTGAAGCTGCCTCCATACTTCTGTCAACTGCCTCCCATGAGGCTCACAGGTAAGTGACGACGAATGTTTTAGCTGTCGCTGCACTTAGAACAACACTGAACTTTGCGTTGCACCTGTTGTCGCAGCCTTGACTTCTTTTTGCACTTGCAGTACAACACTACCACTAATATACAGTGAACAGTTATTTTTATTGTGCACGTCGCACTTTGGTGTGCATCTTCACACAGCATTCGTGCTTAGTTCCTTCGCCGATAGAGTTCATTTACAAAACAATCAATTTTGCAGGTTTCCTCCACTGGTACAGAGAGACTTATACTCTACTATTTACAAAAGATCACTTACGAGCTAATATTTACAATTAATGGTCACTCCTCTTGTTAAGTCCAGTGAACAACTGCTTTATGAATGGACTCTTTATATCTCAAGGTTTACTTTCACTAGTGAACCTAAAAATATTCAAACTTTCTTTTAAGGGCTCATCTCCTCATTATGAAAACTACAGATTTCGCAACACTCGTTGCATTTATTCTTTAGTGCACCCAAGATCATTTTCTACTGCCACGCAGCATATCTATTACTTAACGAGTACGCATTTAACGTTGAATCTTCTTTTTTTGTGCTTTCCTTTGTGCTAGCCAAATTTTTTTTTATATTTGAGGGCAGACTGGATAACAATAGATCTCCCTCTTCGCTTCATGTACTCAGCAATCGTTCACTGTTAAAAAAATAGGGTAACGCGTGTCTACTATTTTTCGCATGAATGGAATTACCGACAGTTCACTGGGTTTACGCAACCGGTCCATAACAAACATTACCAAAGCTAGCGAAGTTCATCACGCTACGTGTCTCATTTCTCATAAGCACTGCTTTGCTTCGAAGCACACGTGCCTTTTACAAGTCGACCCATGGTCTGGGTTAATGAACCAGGATCAAAAGGAACGGGCACAAGGAAAATGGCTTTCATAAGAGGAGTGTCTTAGGAGGCATTTTTGCAATAAAATCTGCATGTAAATACAATTATCATAATAAACATAGGTACATATATAAATTTCAACCTCTTTCATTACAGCATGCTTTGCTACTTCTACGTATTACTCTGGTTATAGTCAATATTAAGTTTAAATATCACTGCATTGCTTGTTCTTTAGATTAGCCTTCAATTAGGGTATTGAATGGTCGCTAGATTACACTACAAATCTTCTGAAGACCTTTACTTGGACTTATTTATGATACAGGGGGCTTGCTGTGTGGTTATTTAGTACCTTGATTCTACTGAAATCAATTCGTCAGCTAACATTCCTCATGTACTCTTTACATTGGGCTCAGATCACAGGGAAATAGTTTACTTTCATAGCAATTAATGGCCTCGTGGAGTACTTACGCTACTTTATTGATGCTTCATGGTTTGCCTCTATTTGTACTGTATTTCACCTAACTTAGTTTACTACAGCTTATTGTCTCCTTGCGTGAACACATGTGGGTTACCACTTGTTTTTCCATTTAACAGCACGCTTTAACTGAACTTTAAGCTATTTCTTCTACTCCTGTCCACTGTCTGGACTGTTTGAACATGTACCTTTTTTTCTTTTTCTTTTTTTTAAGCAGGTAATTTGGGCTTTTACGACAGAACTTCAAGTACTTACATTACTAAATATAAATCTATAAATCTTCTTGTACCTTGAGAGAAGTGCTTATTTAAGCATCCTCCTCCATTTCTCACCTTTACATATTTTATTTAGCTCCGGGCAATCACCTCGCAAGCACATTTTTTTAATACTAACTTAAAGCTAAATTGAAATTCTTTCTGCAACCTTAATTTCCTGCTTCAGCTTGTTGAAGAAATATCAGTTCATGTCCATCACTATAAACAATTTTTCCATACATAGCATTTAATACTTCAGTTTACATGTAGTAGCCGTTACCACGTCGTCCGTGTGCTGTTCAACACAATACTTATCATTAACAGTTCACACAAGGAAATTTCCAGTACGCAAGAGGCAAGAAACCGAAACAGATTCTATCTGCAGTTGAGGCTGTGTCTGTAAACTAACTCTCTGTTTCAATGGACCAATCGCTTCCGGTATGGAGCAGCCCTGAATCGGCAATGATAAAACTTTTGAAACAGAAGACACCTGTCTGAAGAGACATGGTGACATGACATTGGTGTTTGCTCCTGTATCAACAACGGCTGTGAAAGGAATGATGGCAATAGAAATCTTAATCGAAGCCTGGACCTGTTCATCATAAATGTTGTTAATGTCTTAAGCTTCTTTGTCAGGTGCAAGGTCATCTCGTAAGTCGGTCTCATGGTCGTACCGTATCGCATTAACATACTCAGAATCAGAGTATTCGTTAGTACCCCCACTGGAACCGGCAGCGATCTCTAGGAGGCTGAAAGGCGCTGCCTCTAATTTTCCGCAGGATGCTTAGTCTGTTTGTCATTCATGGCCTTAAGTGTTTGTTCCATTTTATATTGGTGCTGGTTATGTGGTACAAATGCCGGTGTAAAGGGGTAAAATCCACTGGGTGCATTCACTTGTGAATAGAATACTTGAGACGGATGATGTCACCCGATCTTTTGGTTGCCGGCAAAACCATTTCCTTGTGAAGGAAAGTTCGCATTTGGTGCCGTTTGAAAATTGTTCCGCGGTCCTCTATCCTGTGAAAAGTTGTCCTTATGTTGTGCTGGGTGGCCTCCGCCTTGCCCATGCCACTTGCTATTTTTCGACCTATAACTTTGATTGTACACTGGCCCATTTGAAAAATTACCAATCGTTTGTGGAGAATTTCCATACTGCTCGGGCGCAGAATTAAAGGGTGGGTTTCCGTACTGATGTTGTACCTGGTGGTTGTAAATTGGGTGGTATCTCTGCTGATTACTGTAATTGGTTTTCTGCTTCCGTTTAAAGTTATTGCCGTTGGCGTTTTCATAACCGCTGGCAGGTTGGTACCCGCGATCACAGTAGCGCACTCTCTCCTTCGGCGCATTGTTGTCCGCGTGCGATGCATTCTGCTGGCTGCCAGGGAAGAATTTGCCGCTGCCAACCTTGGAGCGCACATCCTCGCTAATTAAATCTAAGGAATCTAGCACAGAAAGGAATACATCCGTGTCTTCTTCGGACACATTCACTAGTTTCTCTCTAATAGACACAGGGAGTTTGCTTTTGAGAATTATAATTACGTCCTTGGAAGAAATCGGAGAATCCCAGAATTTAATTTTTGCTAGATACTTCTCGAAGTATCGCCGGAGACTTCCATGCTTCTCATTGAAAATTTCCGCACCATACACCTTCTTCCTTAATCTTTGCTGTACCCCATTACTCCAAAATTTTGCCAAGAACATTTTCTCAAATTCTTCGTAATTCCTACACGTGTCTACCATTTCCGTTCCCCATAATGCTGCATCACCAGAAATAAAGCCAGTGACGAACTGAATACGCTGTCTGTCTGTCCAGCTCCTGGGAAATATGCCGGAAAAATTCTTTAGGAACACGATGGGGTGTATTTCTCGCTTCTGCGGATGAAAAACAGGAAAAGTGCGATGCTTAATCACACTTTCCTCTTGCATTAAACTCACAATTGTGGGCGGATCATTTAGTTTCCCTACTCGGGACTCAACAGGACTGTTGTTTTGCATGTAATCAGGTGGTGAACGATTAGGAGTTGACTGACATTCGTCACCGTCTAAAGAGTTGTTCCCTATAGTTTGCGTATGCGTGTGTGGATTTTCTACCCAGTTTCTCAGCATTCTGACTTCGTCCACTACTTGCTGCTTCCACTCGGGAAGATCCCGTGTAAGTGTCCTCCGAATCTGTCCCAATTCAGAAACCACTGTGTCTCCCGACTTACCAGGAGCAGCTAAGATTTCATAAGTTACATCCTTGACAGTCTCCCTAAGCTCCTCCCTGACCTTCTTTTCGATAAAAATATCTTTACCCTTTATCCATTCACCGTAGTGTTCCGACAATGCCTCCGCGTGTGCTTTCACGGTGCTCTTAACCTGTTCTTCAATATTGATTGAGTCTATCTGCCTCGACAGATCCTCCACTACACCTTCAATGTCAGATACTGCATTTCTAACTGAGTTTATTTCTTTGGTAGCTGCCTGAATTTTTGTGGTTTAATGTTCCAGATACTTCAACTATTTCACTTTTCACCTGTTTCTGCATTTTCTGAATTTGATCACTGATCTTAGTTTGCACCTCACCCAAATGGGTATTTAATTCAGCCGTAATTTCTTTATGCAGATCTGTTTTGATTGTGCCTAGCTGTGTTTTTAATGATTCGCTTACAGCATCTAGTCGGACGTTAACAGCCTCAATTTGTGTTTTTACTGATTCGCTTACAGCATCGAATCGGGCGTTAAGTCTCATTTTGTGTTTTTACTGATTCGCTTACAGCATCTAATCGGGCGTTAACAGTCTCATTTTGTGTTTTTACTGATTCGCTTACAGCATCTAATCGGGCGTTAACAGTCTCATTTTGTGTTTTTATAGTCTCATTTACTGCGTCAAACTGTTGTTTCAGCATTTCCATTAACGCACCGAGGTCATTTGTAGCTGCAGCGGGAAGAGTTTGGACTTTAGGGTCACCTTCCCCTGTTACAGACATGGTTAGTTCAGTTTCCACACGGGAACCTACCGTTCGCGATCGTAAAGGGTATGGAATACTATTAACGTCTTCACTCCCGTCTCCTGTTGTCACCTGTCTCTGTTTACTATCTGCCATTTTCGTCAGTAAATCACGTGCTACGCAAGGCTTTCGTCGTTTGTCAGTGACTTGGTGAGTCCGCTAAGAGCACCGCTCCCGCGTGAGCAACAAATGAAATTCTATCTGGCGAGAAGACAAGATGGATCCTAAACGTTTCAGACAAATGAATGAAGATGCTCTTCACTGCAAATTGCGCACACTATCCACCATGTTGAAAATGCAATACAGCTATACTAACAATGGGGAGAAATAATTTCTATTATCAGACTACGAAGAATATTACTTTGAGAGATAAAATAAAGCAGATTTTCTATAGCGGGAAGGAGATAGAAAGGATGTGGATCGACTTGGAAAAGCAACGTTGCTACTGAAGCACTGCACTGCGTATGCAAAATTCTGACTTACTTTTTGATGGCTTGATTACCGCTATGTTGTCTCAGCAAATTCACGTCTCTTTTCTTTTCTTCTCTCTCGGTAATTAAACTGCGATATTGACCAGCATATTTTCCGTCATGCTCACAGAGAGATGATGTGTACATGAAACGACAGAACATTTATTAACACAAGCACATAGAAAATTTTCCAAGTATCTGAACTAATTTTTGGTCAAGTCCCTGTTCGGGCGCCAAGTGTGATATTACAAAATAAAAGTGATGTTGTTATTCAATGGAAAGTTGAAAATTGAGATTTAGCTTACTGTTTTGTCAATCACAATTGGCGTAAGAATCATGGATTGACCATTGTCATAAAATATTGCATTATGAGATGTGAATAGTTTTTACTTGCAGTTTCGCGTGGCTTGAGGCAGTCACAACTAGCGTGCTATTGATTAAGAAATTGCATTATCATCTTTCTAATTACTTCATGATCGTAGATACGATCATACCCGGTTGTGAAGTTATCGTTATGACAAAACAATTTCCTAAGGGACCAGAAAGTTCTTAAGGGCGCAAAAACAACTGTAACATCACACAAAAGGGAAATTCAATATTAAAGCTGATGCAAGTAGACGATAAAACAGTTTTCTTTTTATCAATGTAACACGCACATTGGACTGCTGACCTTGGTGTCTGTAATATTAGCAAAATGCATAATTAAAATGAAAATAATACTGAGAAGATAATAGAAATGAGCACTGCTAAATGATTCAGTATTCCCAGAACAAATATTTATTATAACTAAAACATATATCGTACCTTAAGCTTAATACTACAATGACGGTAGATTTTTATGTCCATATCCTGTCCATTGAGCGCTCTTTTATATAGCCATTGTCTTCTTTGAGTCGCTCGTGCGTCGTCACGGTAAGTTATAACAGTTCTTTACACTTCACTCAAACTTAGACATAACACGTTTTTATACATTTAGTAAAAATTAGATCAGACTACCACAAATCTGCGTCCGTCTTACTTGAGAAAAACAGTACAAGTCTTTAGCGCTCAAGGCTTCATTTGTTCTCCAGCGAACAAAATAGTGAAGGATCGCATATCTATCCGTATTTTTCTGTTTATATTGCCGCCCAAAGACGACGAATTACATTATTTAGATAATTCCACCGTCGCCATGCAACGCCTCATTATACAGTAATCATAATTTATAAACAAGTATTTGCCTTCTGGCTGAAAGTATTAACTACTCGTATTTGCTGTTTTAATGAAGTGAAAAATAGAGAATATCACAAGTCCTGATACTGTGTGCATATTTTACGTGCATAGGTACGATAAAACTGAACCTAATGTTTAGTGATATTGAAAAAAGTTTCGAAGTTCACGAAGAATATCATGTTATGAACATATGGTAAAAATTTCGACTATCTACCATAAATAGAGATTATAGAAGTGGCCATTCCCAAAATATGTACTTTTCATAGCCAAAAATCGTGGCTTTCGGGGTTTTCTCAGGAACCACCCATGAACGAATAGTGCTTTTATAAGGCACCTAACGGCCACTGTACATCACACGTAATGAAAAGGAATTAACAGATTTCCTCAATTTTCCTGGGCCGCATTTTCGAATTTTGGCTCTGTACTGTAGGATAGTTGCAGTATGCTCGTTCTTTCGATAGGTTTACAAGTGGTTACTGGGCCAAGGGCTACACAAAATACTTGAGCCCTTATCTCTGTGATCAACAGAATTCCCCGAAAAATTGAATTTTCGAGCGCAGCTTTTTGCAACACATCGATACCGTGCACGGTCGTGCATGGACTCATTACCGCAAAATCCAAATGGAAAATATTCTGGATGAAGATTGGTTAAACGTGGTTAAGGGATGCGTTTGCAGAGCGCCTGCCTCAGGAGTGTAGTGGCAGATATTTCACAGACGTCGTGAAGAATATCGCGAATAGTTTCCCGGGTTTTACTATCTTAATAGGGGAGACTTAAATTTGTCAGTTATAGAATTGGAGAGACAAGTAAATAAAGCGGATGAGTGTGTGAGTGTTCTCAATGTCTTGTCTGAAAATTACTTAGGACAGATAATTATAGAAACGATTCGTGAGGGCAATGTCTTGGACCTCCTAATAACTAACAGACCCACTCTTGAATAAGTTAACTTAGAGAAATAGATTAAGGCTATTATAATATCAATGACTGCAGGTATTCCAAGGAATGTTTAAAAAAGGCAGGAAAATGTTTATGCTTGGCAAGAGGGACAGAAAACAAATTCCAGAGTGTCTGATAGTCAGCATCAGTTAATATTCAGCTCTAGAGACGACGACATAGAATACAAATTGATAAATTTCAGAAGCATTGTACAATACATCTTTGACAATAATGTGATAAGCAATATTATAAGGGATGGGAAAGGAACATCATGGTTTAATAGCTGTGTTAGAAAACTGCTATGAAAACAAAGAGAGTTTCACCACAGATTTAAACGAAATCATAGTCTGGTTGATAAACAGAGACTTAACGAAGTCAAAATTTATGTAAGGAGATTAACGCGAGAAACAATCAATGAGTACGGAAGTACAGAAGACGGTAGAGGAAGGCCGAAGTACAAAGTCCCGTCTTCCGAAACTGTATCAGCGCGGAGATTATAATACGGATCGTACTCTACAAATATCACTTTTTTTTTTTTGGTCATCAGTCTACTGACTGGTTTGGTGCGGCCCGCCACGAATTTCTTTCCTGTGCTAACCTCTTCATCTCAGAGTAGCACTTGCAACCTACGTCCTCAATTATTTGCTTGACGTATTCCAATCTCTGTCTTCCTCTACAGTTTTTGCCCTCTACAGCTCCCTCTAGTACCATGGAAGTCATTCCCTCATGTCTTAGCAGATGTCCTATCATCCTGTCCCTTCAGTGTTTTCCACATATTCCTTTCCTTTCCGATTCTGCGTAGAACCTCCTCATTCCTTACCTTATCAGTCCACCTAATTTTCAACATTCGTCTATAGCACCACATCTCAAATGCTTCGATTCTCTTCTGTTCCGGTTTTCCCACAGTCCATGTTTCACTGCCATACAATGCTGTACTCCAGACGTACATCCTCAGAAATTTCTTCCTCGAATTAAGGCCGGTATTTGATATTAGTAGACTTCTCTTGGCCAGAAATGCCTTTTTTGCCATAGCGAGTCTGCTTTTGATGTCCTCCTTGCTCCGTCCGTCATTGGTTATTTTACTGCCTAGGTAGCAGAATTCCTTAACTTCATTGACTTCGTGATCATCTATCCTGATGTTAAGTTTCTCGCTGTTCTCATTTCTACTACTTCTCATTACCTTCGTCTTTCTCCGATTTACTCTCAAATCATCCTGTGTACTCATTAGACTGTTCATTCCGTTCAGCAGATCATTTAATTCTTCTTCACTTTCACTCAGGATAGCAATGTCATCAGCGAATCGTATCATTGATATCCTTTCACCTTGTATTTTAATTCCACTCCTGAACCTCTCTTTTATTTCCATCATTGCTTCCTCGATGTACAGATTGAAGAGTAGGGGCGAAAGGCTACAGTCTTGTCTTACACCCTTCTTAATACGAGCACTTCGTTCTTGATCGTCCACTCTTATTATTCCCTCTTGGTTGTTGTACATATTGTGTATGACCCGTCTCTCCCTATAGCTTACCCCTCCTTTTTTCAGAATCTCAAACAGCTTGCACCATTTTATATTGTCGAACGCTTTTTCCAGGTCGACAAATTCTATGAAAGTGTCTTGATTTTTCTTTAGCCTTGCTTCCATTATTAGCCGTAACGTCAGAATTGCCTCTCTCGTCCCTTTACTTTTCCTAAAGCCAAACTGATCGTCACCTAGCACATTCTCAATTTTCTTTTCCATTCTTCTGTATATTATTCTTGTAAGCAGCTTCGATGCATGAGCTGTTAAGCTGATTGTGCGATAATTCTCGCACTTGTCAGCTCTTGCCGTCTTCGGAATTGTGTGGATGATGCTTTTCCGAAAGTCAGATGGTATATTGCCAGACTCATATATTCTACACACCAACGTGAATAGTCGTTTTGTTGGCACTTCCCCCAATGATTTTAGAAATTCTGATGGAATGTTATCTATCCCTTCTGCCTTATTTGACCGTAAGTCCTCCAAAGCTCTTTTAAATTCCGATTCTAATACTGGATCCACTATCTCTTCTAAATCGACTCCTGTTTCTTCTTCTATCACATCAGACAAATTTTCACCCTCATAGAGGCTTTCAATGTATTCTTTCCACCTATCTGCTCTCTCCTCTGCATTTAACAGTGGAATTCCCGTTGCACTCTTAATGTTACCACCGTTGCTTTTAATGTCACCAAAGGTTGTTTTGACTTTCCTGTATGCTGAGTCTGTCCTTCCGACAATCATATCTTTTTCGATGTCTTCACATTTTTCCTGCAGCCATTTCGCCTTAGCTTCCCTGCACTTCCTATTTATTTCATTCCTCAGCGACTTGTATTTCTGTATTCCTGATTTTCCCGGAACATGTTTGTACTTCCTCCTTTCATCAATCAACTGAAGTATTTCTTCTGTTACCCATGGTTTCTTCGCAGCTACCTTCTTTGTACCTATGTTTTCCTTCCCAACTTCTGTGATGGCCCTTTTTAGAGATGTCCATTCCTCTTCGACTGTACTGCCTACTGCGCTATTCCTTATTGCTGTATCTATAGCGTTAGAGAACTTCAAACGTATCTCGTCATTCCTTAGTACTTCCGTATCCTACTTATCAATATCACTATTGGTTCCTTAAATAGAGTGCTTGTGAAACTCAGCTTGTTCTGTTCGTCAGTGAAATATACAGTGTATTACAGTTGGCAACCGGAATAATGGCGTATTCTTTGAGTTTCGGAATGCATTAGATACAGTCCCACAGTTCGCCAGAGAGCGAACTACGAGCTTACTGGAGTACGCAACCAGATTTATCACTGGATTCAGTATTTTATGATTGATACAGCTCAACACATTGTACTTGACTGGACGAAGTCGGCAGACGTAAACATAATTTTGGGAATAGCTCGAGGTTGTATTATAGGGCCATTACCGTTCACAGTATGTAAATGATTTAGTGTATAACGTTAAGAGCTCCATGAGGCTGTTCGCAGACAATGCTGTTGTATACATGAAGAGAGTGGCGTTAGAAGATTGCAACGAATTGCAGGAAAAGCTACAGAGAATGATGATTCGTGCAAAGACTGGCGATAGAACCTGAAAAATAAATGTAACATATTGTGTGTAAATAAATGTAACATAATGCGGCGAAGAGATCAATTACTATTCAATAATGCTAACGGTGATACATCACTGAAACAGCAACAACCGTACATATCTAGGAGTAACAGTTCGGAGGGACCTAAAGTGGAATACGTTTTTATACCGTAACAATGACTGTGCTTTGACGTGAAGTAACTGTTCCATCTGCTTACAGTTAGGGTAAGCGCAATTTGAGAAGCGAATAGCACGCGTGACGTGACGTGACAGCCACAGCGCGACGCGCACGTTCCGCATGTGCTGCGCTGGTCTGCTCATATTGAGCAGCCTTTGCAAGTGCCCGTTGGCGACGCTCTGCTTAAAGAATCGAAATACAACCCACTCTGTAAGCTTTCTCCAACATTTTTGCAGAAACTATCGTCCACCTGCTTAGCTGTTGGTAAGGTGCTTGCCTCCCATGCAAATGGGCCCGGGTTCGATTCACGACCGCGTTGGAGATTTTCTCCGCTCGGGGAGCCACCAACATTTCATCCTTTCACCGGCGCGCAAATCGCACAATGTGGCGTCGACTGAAATAAGACTTGCACTTAGCGGCCGAACTTCTCCGAATGGGGCCTCCCGGCCAACGATGCCATACTCTCGTTTCATTTCACAGGAACTATTCAGTAAAAATATTTCATTTTTTGAGTTACTTGTAGCATTATATGTCAGCTTCGTGGTGAAGTGCCCATCATCTCGCTAATGGCCATACTTATTGTGATATACTTATTTAAGTAAGATACTGCGCAAAATTAGAAAAGTTTGGAACGAAAAGCAGTGGTAGCTATGATATTGCGTTTGGTGCATGTTTCACCATATGTTACTCCATATGAAATTTAGCTAAGATATTGAATTTATCCTTAGACTTGGGCGGAGCTCCGATCTCGAGAAAAAGGATGGTACATAGCGCCAGAGAGAATGAAATATTCATAACATTCCTCATATCTCCTAAACCGCTCGAGACCTCAAAACAATGTTATGGCGAATGACAGCATCCAAGGAGGAGAGCATTTTTCCAAATTCTGAACACACGGAATCTTCTTATCTATGGCGATGTGTCAGAAGTTAGTTCTTTTTTCACTCCCCTGTGTGTAATTTTTTAAGAGTCATCGATAGCCAGTGAACGATAATTTCCTAGTACGAAAATAAACATGAAATTTCTTCTCTTACACTACTCCAAACCGACATAATGCGATTTTCTGTAAGCTATTGATCTCTATAGTCGCCAATTGCTTGTGTAATGAGACACTGTGTTTCAGAATTCTGTGGTGAGTTTGTGGAAATTATACTGTGTTTTGGCAAAAGAACCACTATTAAATCTGCCAACAAGAGAAATGTAGCCGTTACTCCTGAACGGTGATGCTTCTTTGAATGAGAAAAGGTTAACAATTCACACAAAAATAAATCGTCAATTCTGTTGCAATTTTGCTTGAATCCCAATAACCCAATGTATTTTTAACACTGAGCTACTGGAATGGAAACTTATCAAAGGTTTTATTCCTGTTCTTCGCCGGCCGCTGTGGTCGAGCGCTTCTAGGCCCTTCAGTTCGGAACCGTGCATCTGCTACGGCCGCAGGTTCGAATCCTGCCTCGGGCTTGGATGTGTGTGATGTCCTTAGGTTAGTTAGGTTTAAGTAGTTCTATGTCTAGGGGACTGATGACCTCAGAGGTTAAGTCCCCTAGCGCCCAGAGCCATTTGAACCTGTTCATCTGAGCAATATTAAAACAATGACAAGCGTACCCTTCAGGCAGAGTGGTACACACGTGCCAGACGCTGGTTACTCAACTGCGGCTTGTGATCCGCGAATAGAATAGTTGTTATCGAGAAAAGTGAACAACTGATCTATCGCTCAACACGATGGCCACTATACCGTCATCAGCTGAGAATAATGCGCGTGTCAGGAATACGGAACCTAGCCAGGTGTGCCTTGTGTGGGGAAGAGTTCACGTCATTCGAAACATCATTGTCATGAATATAGGCGTGCATTATCAGCAATATATTTCAGTAAATTAAATATATCAGATCTCCAGACTCTTCCAGGGCATTTATAGTTTCTGAATAGTACCGACTGCATTCTTCATTTGTGTAGCCTGTTGTGTAATTAGTTTATCGATGATGATGGCATGTATGCAACCATTGAAATGATTTTTTTTCTACACTACGCGCCTATTAATACATTGTCATACCGGGGGGGGGGGGGGGGGTGGAGTTTGTCGACTGTTTTCTAGCTTACAGTGAAAATGTGATGTCTGCATGCATGTAGTATAAAGCCTATTATTACATTCATAAGCTTGTTACATTGATAAGCTTAAGTATTGTGGTATGAGCTTGATAGTGCACAAATGATTTAAGTCATATTTAAATGGAAGAATGCAGAAGATCAAAATTAACAGTACAGATGGTCTGCAAAAACCGGCAGAGTCCTCTGACTAGGGAGGTATCAAGTATAGTGTCGCACAGAGTTCAATCTTGATCCCTTATTGTTCTTAATATATATATTAATGATTCACCACTCTATATTCATGAAGATGAAAAGCTAGTTCTTTTGCTGATGATTCGACTATAGTAATCGCACCTAACGAACAAGAATCAGCTGAGGAAATTGCAAATAATGTCTTTCAGAAAATTATTAAGTGGTTCCTTGCAAAGGGATTCTCACTAAATTTTGAGAAAACACAGTACATACAATTCTGTGCAGTAAATGGCATAACACCATTGATAAATATAGACTTTGAATAGAAGTCTGTTGCTAAGGTGGAATATTCAAAATTTCTGGGGGTGTGCATTGATGAGAAATTGAATTGAAAGAAACACATTGATGATCTGCTGAAATGGTTAGATTCAGCTACTTATGCTATTGGGATTATCACACATTTTGGTGATGAATACATCAGTAAATTAGCCTACTATGCCTATTTTCATTCACAGCTCTCACATGGCATCATATTTTTCATCATTCATCTTCAAGCGGAAAAGTATTCTTTACACAAAAGCGTGTAATCAGAATAATAGTTGGAGCCCACCAAAGAGCACCTTGCAGACATTCATTTAAGAAAATCGGGATATTCACAGTATCTTCGCAATATACTTACGAAATTTGTTATTAATAACCCATCCCAATTCAAAAATAACAGCGAAGTGCATAGCTACAACACTAGTAGTAAGGATGATTTTCACTATTCTGGGCTAAATGTGACTGAGGCACAGAAAGGTGTAAATTACGCTGCCAGAAAAGTCTTTGCTCATTTGCCAAATAGCATTGAAAGTCTGACAGACAGGCAATCAACATTTAAAGATAAATTAAAAGCATTTCTGAACGACTACTCCTTCTACTCAATAGATGAATTTTTAGATATGAAGTAGTAACCGTAAAAAAATTATTATATTGTGCAAAGAAAACTGACACATTCTACATCATTATGAAATGTATTCATGATTTATGGAACAAATATTAATGTAGTGTAATATCTAAGTAATCACAGTGAAACTCATATACTTCAGCTCTTGGACGCATCTAGCACAAAGAGAATACGTCTATGGAAATTTCTGCTTTTCGAATTTTTGTAACGGATCATACAGAAATGTCAGTATAGGCAGCACGTAGACATTCTTGTTCCACTGTATAATATTTAAAATTTCAGCCTTGCATCTTGATCAAATGATTTTATAATATTACTTCCTATTTCACTATCCTCGCGAAGAACTGTCTGTCCCTTCTTGCAATCTGAAGACATTGTGGCGGCAGAAGATATAATTCTAGTGGCTAGTGGCTCACCACTCACTGAACTGTCCATTGTTCTTGAAAAAAGAAAATAAATAACGAAATAAAACGGCAAACTATATAGGTACAAATATTTGAAAAATATAATGACCTAATGAAAGAAGATCGAGAGCTGAAATGGCGAAAAAAGAAACACTAGTCAGTGACAATAAAGTTTAAGAATAAAGCAATATTTTTCGGACGGCCAACACTACTTAGTGCGTGACGACGAAGCTTTTCTGGCTCACATCTTCAGTGATGAATCGACATTTTTACATAAATTGAAATGTGAATACACATAATGGGCGCATATGAGGGCCAGGAAATCCCCACGAGATGTTACAGTTGCAATGCGACTCCCCCAAATTGAATTTTATTGTGCCATATTCCAGAGAAAAATTAATGGGCTTTTTCTGGTGAAGCAATTGTAACTGGTGTTTCTTAACTTGATGCGCTAGAATTATGGCTCTACTTAAGCTGGAAGACTCTGAACCACCGAACTTAATTTTGGTAGCAAGAGGGTGCACCACCTCGCTGGCGTAACTCAGTATGTGGCTGGTTAAACGATGTTGTAACTGACCACTTGATTGCCCACAAGTGGCCATATGACAGAGCTTGTTTTACATGGCCACTCGATCTGTCGCCATTCGATTTTTACCTTTGTGGCACTATAAACAGTCATGTGTTTGCGTCTCCACTACCAGATGATCTATACCACTTAAGAAACAAGACTGAAGCAGTTACTGGAACAGTTACTCCAGACACACTGATCAAGATTTAGGAAGAATTCGCCTATCAACTCAATGTGTGACAAATGGTGCTAACATTAAACACTTCTAAGAAAAACTGAGGTGCTCTTCCATTTATAATTCTAAATTGAATGTTATAAAATGGTACAAAGCTTTAAAACCCCGATATTCAGTTTGAAACACCCAATATATCTCTCTCGTCCATTTTATTGTTCTTCTTCTACAGCCATCTGCTGCCATGTGTTATGTGTCCAAACGTTTCAAAGAGACACTGCTCATGCCCCAGCTATCCTGGTTTTAAGAGTCCTAGTTTGCGACAAACAGCTCTCCACACCTCTGTGACTTAGCGTTTTCTTAACATACTGATGCATAATGATCACACTTCGAGAAGTAAACATCTTAAACACAATTTTCTCAATTTCATCAACCTTTCCATTTATTACACTGAGCAACCTCAGGCGGGTTTCATTGCCCTCTTCCTGAGCTTTTCTTTCTGCGATACAAATATCGCAGGGTATTTTTATCTCATCTTTTTTTTTTTTCAATTTCATGGACCTTTACAATTAGCGCAAGAGCGACATTCGTCTTTGCATTTGTCACCTTGCTATATGGCTGGATTCTATCATTCAACTGCCCTAACTGAGACTGACCTTTCGTAGCTGCTGCCTTGATAATGCTATCCAATTTCGTTAACCTTACGTTGATTGCTTACTCACGTTGCTGCACTCTGTCACAAAACTGAGATTCACCTTTTACAGCTGCTGCCCTGATACTGCCATCTAATTCTATTAATCTTGTGTCGAGTGTCTCAAATTTTCTGCCGACATATAAATGTACGTTAGGCTTGTGCTTCATCCCATCGAAATGAGGACATCACATTCATGCCAATTTATCCGTAGCCTACAGCACTCATACACTGACATAGTTGTGTATTGGCACACTACTTATAAGGAAAATCTATATCGGCCATCATTCAATTTCCTCGTTTCATCAATATTCAGAATGCGATGCGGTGAGTTATTTCAGCAATCCTCACCTATGGTACCAAATTCGTTGATGACATGTCGGTTCCTTCATGCACTTTGTAAATATGCTTTAAATTCAGATTGTCCTGCTTGAAATTGACTGTAAGGTTCGCATTATCCCTGACCAACTGCTTCAGAATCCTCGAGAGCGTCTCACTCAAATAAAAGACATTGACTTTCATATGGAGGCCAGAACAGAAATATTTTTGGATATCACCCTGGTTTTCCACTGCAACATCATCACATATGAATGCGCTGTTTGGTTTTATTTTCTCAGTCAGTGGAATATCGCTGCTTTCGCTGAATGTCTGATACATTACTCCATCAGTACTGTGCAAAATATCCTGCAGTAGCTGATATTTGGACTGAAACACGGTGTCTGAATATATATCATTCGCAGTGAAAAACGACAGTATGATAAACGGCGGCTGACGGAGATCGAATCGGACTTCATGAAGAACAATACAAGAAACTTCTAGAGAACGTTCAGAGAAAATATGACTGGATATCAAACACCCAACTTGTGCTTCAGAAGACCGGATGGAACCCTAAAAACCAATACCAAAAACAACTGTGACATTCTGGCAAAGTACTTTGAAAAACTACTCAACACGGACCCCCCTATGGAAGAAATGATGACAGAAACGAGCACGTACAATCCAGATAGTGAACCTCCAACTCTAGAAGAAGTTAAAGAAATAATCAAGTCACTCAAGAATCGTAGAGCACCAGGAGAAGACGGCATCATCGAGGAAAGCTGGAAGTTACAAGACCCAGAACTCACCAAAGACATCCACAGGATCTTGGAAGACATGTGGAAGACCATGAAAATTCCTGACGACTGGAAAACTGCCCTGATACACCCACTACACAAAAAGAGCAAACTTTAACCAACACGACCTCCAAAGTAAAGTTCTGTGGGGAACTATCAGAGCCCTTTGAAATTCGCACAGGTGTTCGACAAGGCGATGGCCTCTCACCTCTCCTTTTCAATCTGGTGTTAGATAAGGTAATAAAAGAATGGGAAACATCACAACAGGGGATAACCTTAGGAAACCTACAGATTAAAAGCCTGGCTTTTGCAGGCGATTGTCACGAAAGGTATAAACGAAACAAAAGACGCTATTGAAAAACTGCACGAAATCGCTTCCAAAACTGGACTACAGATCTCTTACGAAAAGACACAGTTTATGAGAACAAAGAAACTCTCATCTCTGAACACAAAGTATGGCACGATTTACAAAACGGCAAACTTCAAATACCTCGGTGAAACACTACAAATGAGTGGACATAACAGAGACTCAAACGAAGAAAGAAAGACTAAATGGGACAAGGCATACAAAGTAGTGTGGAATCATTACAACAAGACGTCTATCTCACAAAAAGCCAAATTACACCACTACGACACCGTGGTGCTCCCCGAGGCACTATATGCAGCAGAGGCCACACTAATCCTAGGGCATACACGTATTAGACGATTAGAAAAAGTAGAACGGAAAATATTTAGGAAAATATTTGGCGCAACTAACAACAATGGAATATGGATCAAGAAACCTACAGAGAAACTACACTCCTGGAAATTGAAATAAGAACACCGTGAATTCATTGTCCCAGGAAGGGGAAACTTTATTGACACATTCCTGGGGTCAGATACATCACATGATCACACTGACAGAACCACAGGCACATAGACACAGGAAACAGAGCATGCACAATGTCGGCACTAGTACAGTGTATATCCACCTTTCGCAGCAATGCAGGCTGCTATTCTCCCATTGAGACGATCGTAGAGATGCTGGATGTAGTCCTGTGGAACGGCTTGCCATGCCATTTCCACCTGGCGCCTCAGTTGGACCAGCGTTCGTGCTGGACGTGCAGACCGCGTGAGACGACGCTTCATCCAGTCCGAAACATGCTCAATGGGGGACAGATCCGGAGATCTTGCTGGCCAGGGTAGTTGACTTACACCTTCTAGAGCACGTTGGGTGGCACGGGATACATGCGGACGTGCATTGTCCTGTTGGAACAGCAAGTTCCCTTGCCGGTCTAGGAATGGTAGAACGATGGGTTCGATGACGGTTTGGATGTACCGTGCTCTATTCAGTGTCCCCTCGACGATCACCAGTGGTGTACGGCCAGTGTAGGAGATCGCTCCCCACACCATGATGCCGGGTGTTGGCCCTGTGTGCCTCGGTCGTATGCAGTCCTGATTGTGGCGCTCACCCGCACGGCGCCAACACGCATACGACCATCATTGGCACCAAGGCAGAAGCGACTCTCATCGCTGAAGACGACACGTCTCCATTCGTCCCTCCATTCACGCCTGTCGCGACACCACTGGAGGCGGGCTGCACGATGTTGGGGCGTGAGCGGAAGACGGCCTAACGGTGTGTGGGACCGTAGCCCAGCTTCATGGAGACGGTTGCGAATGGTCCTCGCCGATACCCCAGGAGCAACAGTGTCCCTAATTTGCTGGGAAGTGGCGGTGCGGTCCCCTACGGCACTGCGTAGGATCCTACGGTCTTGGCGTGCATCCGTGCGTCGCTGCGGTCCGGTCCCAGGTCGACGGGCACGTGCACCTTCCGCCGACCTCTGGCAACAACATCGATGTACTGTGGAGACCTCACGCCCCACGTGTTGAGCAATTCGGCGGTACGTCCACCCGGCCTCCCGCATGCCCACTATACGCCCTCGCTCAAAGTCCGTCAGCTGCACATACGGTTCACGTCCACGCTGTCGCGCCATGCTACCAGTGTTAAAGACTGCGATGGAGCTCCGTATGCCACGGCAAACTGGCTGACACTGACGGCGGCGGTGCACAAATGCTGCGCAGCTAGCGCCATTCGACGGCCAACACCGCGGTTCCTGGTGTGTCCGCTGTGCCGTGCGTGTGATCATTGCTTGTACAGCCCTCTCGCAGTGTCCGGAGCAAGTATGGTGGGTCTGACACACCGGTGTCAATGTGTTCTTTTTTCCATTTCCAGGAGTGTATACAAACATACGGGCCGGCCGAAGTGGCCGTGCGGTTAAAGGCGCTGCAGTCTGGAACCGCAAGACCGCTACGGTCGCAGGTTCGAATCCTGCCTCGGGCATGGATGTTTGTGATGTCCTTAGGTTAGTTAGGTTTAACTAGTTCTAAGTTCTAGGGGACTAATGACCTCAGCAGTTGAGTCCCATAGTGCTCAGAGCCATTTGAACCATTTGAACCAAACATACGGAGACGATCACAGAAAAGATTAGAAAACGCAGACTACAATTCAATGGACACCTATACAGAATGCCATCACACAGGCTGACCAAACAGATCTTTGACTGGGTAACCACTATAAACAACAGATGGGTGGCAGAGGTAGAAAACGACCTGAACCAACTCAACATAACAGCAGACACAATAAACGACAGAATAAAATTCAGAGACATCATTAAGAAAAGTAAACTACATGAGATAACAATGTGACAAACGAACAGGCGTAAAATGGACCGAAGAACGCAAGCAAGATCACAGCCGGAAGATGAAAGAAATATGGGCAACCAAAAAGGCAATCAAGATGAAGCCGAAGACACAAAGCCGACAAGAAGCATGGACAGAGGACCGGAAACAGAAACAGAGCGAGCGAATGAGGGAAGTTTGGGCAGCAAGGAAGGCAGCAAAAGGAACTGGCCATGTAATTTAGTCCAAACGCGCTCTTTAAGGGCAAAACACCAATTATATTTATATATGCTCGAAGAGAATCCCATTAGGATGTGTTAATAGTGATGGAAGAAGATTAGTCTTCCCACAGTCTCAATACCCAACAATTAAAGCATGTATGTGGTCATGGGACGTGATCATCCATTCTTTCTCTTCTTCTTCCCGCTTCAATATCACTGCAAGATCAGTCTGTTACTACATGACTTTTGGGATGATGATCGTTTTGTCCAGTTGCTCATGGTAACGGTACACACCTCCATTGGCATACTGGATATTTGATAGAGAGCACATACATGTAGCTTTTAAACGTTGTTAAGCAGCACTTACATATTGCAAGGTATACATCTACATCTACTACATCTACACTCCTGGAAATGGAAAAAAGAACACATTGACACCGGTGTGTCAGACCCACCATACTTGCTCCGGACACTGCGAGAGGGCTGTACAAGCAATGATCACACGCACGGCACAGCGGACACACCAGGAACCGCGGTGTTGGCCGTCGAATGGCGCTAGCTGCGCAGCATTTGTGCACCGCCGCCGTCAGTGTCAGCCAGTTTGCCGTGGCATACGGAGCTCCATCGCAGTCTTTAACACTGGTAGCATGGCGCGACAGCGTGGACGTGAACCGTATGTGCAGCTGACGGACTTTGAGCGAGGGCGTATAGTGGGCATGCGGGAGGCCGGGTGGACGTACCGCCGAATTGCTCAACACGTGGGGCGTGAGGTCTCCACAGTACATCGATGTTGTTGCCAGAGGTCGGCGGAAGGTGCACGTGCCCGTCGACCTGGGACCGGACCGCAGCGACGCACGGATGCACGCCAAGACCGTAGGATCCTACGCAGTGCCGTAGGGGACCGCACCGCCACTTCCCAGCAAATTAGGGACACTGTTGCTCCTGGGGTATCGGCGAGGACCATTCGCAACCGTCTCCATGAAGCTGGGCTACGGTCCCACACACCGTTAGGCCGTCTTCCGCTCACGCCCCAACATCGTGCAGCCCGCCTCCAGTGGTGTCGCGACAGGCGTGAATGGAGGGACGAATGGAGACGTGTCGTCTTCAGCGATGAGAGTCGCTTCTGCCTTGGTGCCAATGATGGTCGTATGCGTGTTGGCGCCGTGCGGGTGAGCGCCACAATCAGGACTGCATACGACCGAGGCACACAGGGCCAACACCCGGCATCATGGTGTGGGGAGCGATCTCCTACACTGGCCGTACACCACTGGTGATCGTCGAGGGGACACTGAATAGTGCACGGTACATCCAAACCGTCATCGAACCCATCGTTCTACCATTCCTAGACCGTCAAGGGAACTTGCTCTTCCAACAGGACAATGCACGTCCGCATGTATCCCGTGCCACCCAACGTGCTCTAGAAGGTGTAAGTCAACTACCCTGGCCAGCAAGATCATCAGGGATGGTAAAGACATCAGAGAGGTAGGAGGCAAAGTGATTGGCTTTACTAATGGCGTCAGGGAAGGGTTGGTTGTCATGAAGGAGAGGATAGTAGGGAGGGGGTTTAGATCCGGTAAAGTGGCGGAAGGCTGACTAGTACTTGGACGAGTTGATAAGAAGGGTATCGTTTAAACAGGTGCATGTCTGTCACCAGTCCCGGCGTTTCTTAGCCACGAGCAAGTTACGGATGTGTCTCTGGAGTGTGTCCGGGTCACATGTGCGGAGAAAGGCACGGTAGAGACAACAGGATTCACAGAGGAGGAGGACGGCCTGTGGGGGTAAGGTAGGACGGTGGGGGTGGATCGCAACAGAAGGGACGTGGGCCTCCACGGCCTCAGACAAGGTCTGCTGGAGAAAGGAGGCGGCACGGGTAATATCGTCAGGGTGGAGGTAGGTGAAGGTGTGGCAATCGACCTGGGTGGAGAGAGTATCCTGGTAGGCATTCCAGTCGGCGCGGGAATAATCATGGATGTACTTCGGGGGAGGGTCATGAAGGGGGTCGGGGCGGGGGCGACGACTGTCTGAAATGGTGAGGATGACAGGGAGATGGTCACTACCAATGGAGTCCACCGTTATGCGGCCAAGGAGGTTAGGGGAGGACAGGATGACATCAGGAGTGGAGTTGGATTTGGGGCGGGTGTGCTGGGGAATGGGGACGAGGTCGCCTTGGAGGGAGGAGAGGAACCGATGCCACCGCCGTAACTGGGCGGCGGAACGACTATGGATGTTGAGGTCGGCGGTGATCACGTAGGAGGAGAAGGTACGGTCAATGTGTGAGAGGAAGTCAAAAGGAATAGGGGTGCTAGGGCGGACATAGATGGTGGTGCAGGTGACGGTAAGGTCAGGGAAGAAGAGACTAAGGATCAGGTGTTTGGTGGGGTCTGGAAGGAGAGTTTGGAGCCGAACTGGGATCTGGCGTTGGTGACCAATGGCAATTCCGCCACGCGCTATTGGGAAGGGATTGTCAGAGCAGTGAAGGAGGTAGGGCGAGATATGAACGGTGTGGTGGGGCTGAAGAAAGGTTTCATTAAGGAGGAAGGCATCCACGTGGTGGGTGGCAAGGGTGTGCATGAAGAGGTTCTTGTTGGTGGGAAGGGAACGGATGTTGTTGAACAGGATACGGTGCTGTCGCACTATGACAGGGATTTAGACAAAGGTGTCGAGATGGGAGAAGGTGAAATGGGCCTGGTTGTGGGAGTATGTGGCATACACGTTTAGGTGGAAGACGGAATGGGCGGTGAGGGAGATCTGTTGGAGGGTGTGAGGGCGCTGGAAAGGGTGGACTTTTGCAGAACAATGGTTAGGAACCTGATGATGTCCTCAGCGGAGGGGGGGGGGGTGGACGAAGTGAATTGCCAGGAGGGGTGGGGGTGTCCAGAGGGCAGACAGGGACGGTGAGTTCAGGAGTGGTCAGAGGGGGTCGGGCTTTACATTTTTGGGAGTAGGTGGGATGAGGGAGATTGCAGGTATTACAGGAGGGAGGGGACTGAAGGTTAGGGCACTGCCGGAGGAAGAGCACTTGCTTACAATGCGGGCAGGTGGGGGCCTCGCGGCACTCAGCTGTTGTGTGTGCGTTGTAGCGCATACGCCTCTGGCAGCGAAGGGATTGAGGAGGGGAACGGGAGGGGTCGACCTTATATCGTTGGTTGAAGAGGAGGGCACCCTCCTTCAGGAGGTGGTCAATGGAGGGGGCATCCTCTGACAAAACCCGCATAAGGCAGGTGGGGCTGGCTGAGTTAAAAATGCGGTGGACCACCCGCACCTCCAGCGGGGGATGTGCCTTGAGCTCCGGATGTGCCTTGAGCTCCGCCAACACCTGCTCCTCTGTGATAGTAGGATTAAGCCGAGTGATCATGGCGGTGAGGGTCGGCGGGTGACGTGGGGGTTGGGGATGGCGGGTAGGAGATGGGGAAGGAGCAGGGGTGAGGAAGGCGTTGGGTCCAAACTGGGTGATGGGGATGTGGGAGAGGATGTCAGTATGTAGGGTGGGGCTAGAGGAGGAGATGAGAACTGAGTCCAGTCTGGGAGTGAGGAGTGAGACGGGGGCACCAGGAAGTGTTGGCTGAGGAGGAGGGAGAGGTTCCGGGCCTCGAGGAGGGAAGGATCGGGACGAGAGAGGACGTATTTGTAGGAAGAGGGATGGGAGGAGGAGGAGGAGGCAGAGGGAGCAGAGCCAGGTGGGGAGACATCCATGGCATCCTGGGGGGGAGGGAAGGAGGATGGGACAGGGTCTTTTTGGGAGCGGGGGAGGTGGTGGGCCATTAGGGCGATTAAGGGCGGCGGAAGGGTGAGTGGTGACATGAGGGATGGGAGATATAGGGAGGTGGCAGGTCCCGGCACGGACGCAGTAGTTGGCGCCGGAGATTGTGATGGTGAAGGTGACGGCGACGGCGATGGCGGTGGCAGTGGCGGTGATGGCGAAGGCGATGGGGAGAGCTGGGCATGAGCAGTGGCCTGTCAGGCCACCACCCTAGCTGGAGCTGCAGTGACAGGCTGGGGGAGTGGGGGGAAAGGATCAGAGGTAGAGGAGTGGGAGGAAGAAGCTGGGGAGGGGGCGACAAAGAGCGAGGGAGAAGGGAGAATTGGAAGAGGAGGGATAGAAAGAGGGGGAGGCGACTGAGCACACCATGTAATGGTGGTGGTGGCGGCGGAGGGTGAAGTATACACTATGGCAGTGGTGGTAGTAGTGGCAGTTGTGGTGGGGGCTGACATGACGACAGTAAACAGTACAGGACGAAAAAGAGAGGAAAAAACCGGGGACGGACGAAGACGAGGACCCGAGTCCCACGCTGCTGGCGCTGGCGACGGCTGGCAGGAACGCCGCAGCTGCTGCTGCCGTGGACGGGGCCGGGGCCGGGCCGCTGCTGCTGCTGCTGCTGCTGGCTGGACCGCTGCTGCTGCTGCTGGCTGGACCGCTGCTGGCTACTGGGTGGGACCGCTGCTGGCTGCTGGCACGGGTGACGTGGGGGTTGGGGATGGCGGGTAGGAGATGGGGAAGGAGCAGGGGTGAGGAAGGCGTTGGGTCCAAACTGGGTGATGGGGATGTGGGAGAGGATGTCAGTATGTAGGGTGGGGCTAGAGGAGGAGATGAGAACTGAGTCCAGTCTGGGAGTGAGGAGTGAGACGGGGGCACCAGGAAGTGTTGGCTGAGGAGGAGGGAGAGGTTCCGGGCCTCGAGGAGGGAAGGATCGGGACGAGAGAGGACGTATTTGTAGGAAGAGGGATGGGAGGAGGAGGAGGAGGCAGAGGGAGCAGAGCCAGGTGGGGAGACATCCATGGCATCCTGGGGGGGAGGGAAGGAGGATGGGACAGGGTCTTTTTGGGAGCGGGGGAGGTGGTGGGCCATTAGGGCGATTAAGGGCGGCGGAAGGGTGAGTGGTGACATGAGGGATGGGAGATATAGGGAGGTGGCAGGTCCCGGCACGGACGCAGTAGTTGGCGCCGGAGATTGTGATGGTGAAGGTGACGGCGACGGCGATGGCGGTGGCAGTGGCGGTGATGGCGAAGGCGATGGGGAGAGCTGGGCATGAGCAGTGGCCTGTCAGGCCACCACCCTAGCTGGAGCTGCAGTGACAGGCTGGGGGAGTGGGGGGAAAGGATCAGAGGTAGAGGAGTGGGAGGAAGAAGCTGGGGAGGGGGCGACAAAGAGCGAGGGAGAAGGGAGAATTGGAAGAGGAGGGATAGAAAGAGGGGGAGGCGACTGAGCACACCATGTAATGGTGGTGGTGGCGGCGGAGGGTGAAGTATACACTATGGCAGTGGTGGTAGTAGTGGCAGTTGTGGTGGGGGCTGACATGACGACAGTAAACAGTACAGGACGAAAAAGAGAGGAAAAAACCGGGGACGGACGAAGACGAGGACCCGAGTCCCACGCTGCTGGCGCTGGCGACGGCTGGCAGGAACGCCGCAGCTGCTGCTGCCGTGGACGGGGCCGGGGCCGGGCCGCTGCTGCTGCTGCTGCTGCTGGCTGGACCGCTGCTGCTGCTGCTGGCTGGACCGCTGCTGGCTACTGGGTGGGACCGCTGCTGGCTGCTGGCACGGGTGACGTGGGGGTTGGGGATGGCGGGTAGGAGATGGGGAAGGAGCAGGGGTGAGGAAGGCGTTGGGTCCAAACTGGGTGATGGGGATGTGGGAGAGGATGTCAGTATGTAGGGTGGGGCTAGAGGAGGAGATGAGAACTGAGTCCAGTCTGGGAGTGAGGAGTGAGACGGGGGCACCAGGAAGTGTTGGCTGAGGAGGAGGGAGAGGTTCCGGGCCTCGAGGAGGGAAGGATCGGGACGAGAGAGGACGTATTTGTAGGAAGAGGGATGGGAGGAGGAGGAGGAGGCAGAGGGAGCAGAGCCAGGTGGGGAGACATCCATGGCATCCTGGGGGGGAGGGAAGGAGGATGGGACAGGGTCTTTTTGGGAGCGGGGGAGGTGGTGGGCCACTAGGGCGATTAAGGGCGGCGGAAGGGTGAGTGGTGACATGAGGGATGGGAGATATAGGGAGGTGGCGGGAAGTGGCAGGTCCCGGCACGGACGCAGTAGTTGGCGCCGGAGATTGTGATGGTGAAGGTGACGGCGACGGCGATGGCGGTGGCAGTGGCGGTGATGGCGAAGGCGATGGGGAGAGCTGGGCATGAGCAGTGGCCTGTCAGGCCACCACCCTAGCTGGAGCTGCAGTGACAGGCTGGGGAAGTGGGGGGAAAGGATCAGAGGTAGAGGAGTGGGAGGAAGAAGCTGGGGAGGGGGCGACAAAGAGCGAGGGAGAAGGGAGAATTGGAAGAGGAGGGATAGAAAGAGGGGGAGGCGACTGAGCACACCATGTAATGGTGGTGGTGGCGGCGGAGGGTGAAGTATACACTATGGCAGTGGTGGTAGTAGTGGCAGTTGTGGTGGGGGCTGACATGACGACAGTAAACAGTACAGGACGAAAAAGAGAGGAAAAAACCGGGGACGGACGAAGACGAGGACCCGAGTCCCACGCTGCTGGCGCTGGCGACGGCTGGCAGGAACGCCGCAGCTGCTGCTGCCGTGGACGGGGCCGGGGCCGGGCCGCTGCTGCTGCTGCTGCTGCTGGCTGGACCGCTGCTGCTGCTGCTGCTGCTGGCTGGGCCGCTGCTGGCTACTGGGTGGGACCGCTGCTGGCTGCTGGACGGCTGGACGGCTGGACGGCTGGACGGCTGGACGGCTGGACGGCTGGACGGCTGGACGGCTGGCACCTGCAACCCTAACGCTTCGATTAGTGCACGAAAACACAGATCGAAGGGCGGTACTCGTAGCGAGGTACCGCCAGAGATGTGTGCTGATTCTTGGTAAGAAGCTATATATTCTTATAGGTTGTTGGATACGCATGGGGGTATAAAATAACTATAAGAAGTTTTATGTATCACTTTATATATATATATATATATACACTCCTGGAAATTGAAATAAGAACACCGTGAATTCATTGTCCCAGGAAGGGGAAACTTTATTGACACATTCCTGGGGTCAGATACATCACATGATCACACTGACAGAACCACAGGCACATAGACACAGGCAACAGAGCATGCACAATGTCGGCACTAGTACAGTGTATATCCACCTTTCGCAGCAATGCAGGCTGCTATTCTCCCATGGAGACGATCGTAGAGATGCTGGATGTAGTCCTGTGGAACGGCTTGCCATGCCATTTCCACCTGGCGCCTCAGTTGGACCAGCGTTCGTGCTGGACGTGCAGACCGCGTGAGACGACGCTTCATCCAGTCCCAAACATGCTCAATGGGGGACAGATCCGGAGATCTTGCTGGCCAGGGTAGTTGACTTACACCTTCTAGAGCACGTTGGATGGCACGGGATACATGCGGACGTGCATTGTCCTGTTGGAACAGCAAGTTCCCTTGCCGGTCTAGGAATGGTAGAACGATGGGTTCGATGACGGTTTGGATGTACCGTGCACTATTCAGTGTCCCCTCGACGATCACCAGTGGTGTACGGCCAGTGTAGGAGATCGCTCCCCACACCATGATGCCGGGTGTTGGCCCTGTGTGCCTCGGTCGTATGCAGTCCTGATTGTGGCGCTCACCTGCACGGCGCCAAACACGCATACGACCATCATTGGCACCAAGGCAGAAGCGACTCTCATCGCTGAAGACGACACGTCTCCATTCGTCCCTCCATTCACGCCTGTCGCGACACCACTGGAGGCGGGCTGCACGATGTTGGGGCGTGAGCGGAAGACGGCCTAACGGTGTGCGGGACCGTAGCCCAGCTTCATGGAGACGGTTGCGAATGGTCCTCGCCGATACCCCAGGAGCAACAGTGTCCCTAATTTGCTGGGAAGTGGCGGTGCGGTCCCCTACGGCACTGCGTAGGATCCTACGGTCTTGGCGTGCATCCGTGCGTCGCTGCGGTCCGGTCCCAGGTCGACGGGCACGTGCATCTTCCGCCGACCACTGGCGACAACATCGATGTACTGTGGAGACCTCACGCCCCACGTGTTGAGCAATTCGGCGGTACGTCCACCCGGCCTCCCACATGCCCACTATATGCCCTCGCTCAAAGTCCGTCAACTGCACATACGCTTCACGTCCACGCTGTCGCGGCATGCTACCAGTGTTAAAGACTGCGATGGAGCTCCGTATGCCACGGCAAACTGGCTGACACTGACGGTGGCGGTGCACAAATGCTGCGCAGCTAGCGCCATTCGACGGCCAACACCGCGGTTCCTGGTGTGTCCGCTGTGCCGTGCGTGTGATCATTGCTTGTACAGCCCTCTCGCAGTGTCCGGAGCAAGTATGGTGGGTCTGACACACCGGTGTCAATGTGTTCTTTTTTCCATTTCCAGGAGTGTATATATATATATATATATATATATATATATATATATATACTCCTGGAAATTGAAATAAGAACACCGTGAATTCATTGTCCCAGGAAGGGGAAACTTTATTGACACATTCCTGGGGTCAGATACATCACATGATCACACTGACAGAACCACAGGCACATAGACACAGGCAACAGAGCATGCACAATGTCGGCACTAGTACAGTGCATATCCACCTTTCGCAGCAATGCAGGCTGCTATTCTCCCATGGAGACGATCGTAGAGATGCTGGATGTAGTCCTGTGCAACGGCTTGCCATGCCATTTTCACCTGGCGCCTCAGTTGGACCAGCGTTCGTGCTGGACGTGCAGACCGCGTGAGACGACGCTTCATCCAGTCCCAAACATGCTCAATGGGGGACAGATCCGGAGATCTTGCTGGCCAGGGTAGTTGACTTACACCTTCTAGAGCACGTTGGGTGGCACGGGATACATGCGGACGTGCATTGTCCTGTTGGAACAGCAAGTTCCCTTGCCGGTCTAGGAATGGTAGAACGATGGGTTCGATGACGGTTTGGATGTGCCGTGCACTATTCAGTGTCCCCTCGACGATCACCAGTGGTGTACGGCCAGTGTAGGAGATCGCTCCCCACACCATGATGCTGGGTGTTGGCCCTGTGTGCCTCGGTCGTATGCAGTCCTGATTGTGGCGCTCACCTGCATGGCGCCAAACACGCATACGACCATCATTGGCACCAAGGCAGAAGCGACTCTCATCGCTGAAGACGACACGTCTCCATTCGTCCCTCCATTCACGCCTGTCGCGACACCACTGGAGGCGGGCTGCACGATGTTGGGGCGTGAGCGGAAGACGGCCTAACGGTGTGTGGGACCGTAGCCCAGCTTCATGGAGACGGTTGCGAATGGTCCTCGCCGATACCCCAGGAGCAACAGTGTCCCTAATTTGCTGGGAAGTGGCGGTGCGGTCCCCTACGGCACTGCGTAGGATCCTACGGCCTTGGCGTGCATCCGTGCGTCGCTGCGGTCCGGTCCCAGGTCGACGGGCACGTGCACCTTCCGCCGACCACTGGCGACAACATCGATGTGCTGTGGAGACCTCACGCCCCACGTGTTGAGCAATTCGGCGGTACGTCCACCCGGCCTCTCGCATGCCCACTATACGCCCTCGCTCAACGTCCGTCAACTGCACATACGGTTCACGTCCACGCTGTCGCGGCATGCTACCAGTGTTAATGACTGCGATGGAGCTCCGTATGCCACGGCAAACTGGCTGACACTGGCGGCGGCGGTGCACAAATGCTGCGCAGCTAGCGCCATTCGACGGCCAACACCGCGGTTCCTGGTGTGTCCGCTGTGCCGTGCGTGTGATCATTGCTTGTACAGCCCTCTCGCAGTGTCCGGAGCAAGTATGGTGGATCTGACACACCGGTGTCAATGTGTTCTTTTTTCCATTTCCAGGAGTATATATATATATATATATATATATATATATATATGTATATATATATATATATATATATATATATACAGGGTGGTCCATTGATCGTGACTGGGCCAAATGTCTCACGAAATAAGCGTCAAACGAGAAAACTACAAACAACGAAACTTGTCTAGCTTGAAGGGGGAAACCAGTTGCCGCTTTGGTTGGCCGCTAGATGGCGCTGCCATAGGTCAAACCGATATCAACTAGGTTTTTAAATAAAATAGGAACCCCCATTTTTATTACATATTCGTGTAAAGAAATATGAATGTATTAGTTGGACCACTTATTTCGCTTAGTGATAGTTGGCGTTGTAATAGTCACAAACATATTGCTCACAAATTTAGACGAACAGTTGGTGGTGGTGGTGGTTAGTGTTTAACGTCCCGTCGACAACGAGGTCATTAGAGACGGAGCGCAAGCTCGGGTTACGGAAGGATTGGGAAGGAAATCGGCCGTGCCCTTTCAAAGGAACCATCCCGGCATTTGCCTGAAACGATTTAGGGAAATCACGGAAAACCTAAATCAGGATGGCTGGAGACGGGATTGAACCGTCGTCCTCCCGAATGCGAGTCCAGTGTGCTAACCACTGCGCCACCTCGCTCGGTGTAGTTGGTAACATGTAGGTTTTTTAAATTAAAATACAGAACGTAGGTACGTTTGAACATTTTATTTCGGTTGTTCCAATGTGATACATGTACCTTTGTGAACTTATCATTTCTGAGAACGCATGCTGTTACAGCGTGATTACCTGTAAATACTACATTAATGCAATAAATGCTCAGAATGATGTCCGTCAACCTCAATGCATTTGGCAATACGTGTAACGACATTCCTCTCAACAGCTAGTAGTTCGCCTTCCGTAATGTTCGCACATGCATTGACAATGCGCTGACGCATGTTGTCAGGCGTTGTCGGTGGATCACGATAGCAAATATCCTTCAACTTTCCACACAGAAAGAAATCCGGGGACGTCAGATCCGGTGAACGTGAGGGCCGTGGTATGGTGCTTCGACGACCAATCCACCTGTCATGAAATATGCTATTCAATACCGCTTCAACCGTACGCGAGCTATGTTCCGGACATCCATCATGTTGGAAGTACATCGCCATTCTGTCATACAGTGAAACGTCTTGTAGTAACATCGGTAGAACATTACGTAGGAAATCAGCACACATAGCACCATTTAGATTGCCATCGATAAAATGAGGGCCAATTATCCTTCCTCCCATAATGCCGCACCATACATTAACCCGCTAAGGTCGCTGGTGTTCCACTTGTCGCAGCCATCGTGGATTTTCCGTTGCCCAATAGTGCATATTATGCCGGTTTACGTTCACTACTGGTGAATGACGCTTCGTCGCTAAATATAACGCGTGCAAAACAATCTGTCATCGTCCCGTAATTTCTCTTGTGCCTAGTGGTAGAACTGTAGACGACGTTCAAAGTCGTTGCCATGCAATTCCTGGTGCATAGAAATATGGTACGGGTGCAATCGATGTTGATGTAGCATTCTCAACACCGACGTTTTTGAGATTCCCGATTCTCGCGCAATTTGTCTGCTACTGATGTGCAGATTAGCCACAACAGCAGCTAAAACACCTACTTGGGTATCATCATTTGTTGCAAGTCATGGTTGGCGTCGCATATGTGGCTGAACACTTCCTGTTTCCTTAAATAACGTAACTATCCGGCAAACGGTCCGGACACTTGGATGATGTCGCCCAGGTTACCGAGCAGCATACATAGCACTCGCCCGCTGGGCATCTTGATCACAATAGCCATACAACACGATATCGACCTTTTCCGCGATTGATAAACGGTCCATTTTAACAAGCGTAATGTATCACGAAGCAAATATCCTCCGCACTGACGGAATGTTACGTGATACCACGTACTTATACGTTTGTGACTATTACAGCGTCATCTATCAGAAAGCGAAAAAAGTGGTCCAACTAAAACATTCACATTTCTTTACGTACCACACGAATATGTAATAAAAAACGGGGGTTCCTATTTTTTAAAAAACGCAGTTGATATCCGTTTGACCTATGGCAGCGCCATCTAGCGGGCCAACCATAGCCCCATCTGGTTTTCCTCTTCAAGCTAGACGAGTTTCGTTCTTTGTAGTTTTTTCGTTTGATGCTTATTTCGTGAGATATTTGGCCCGGTCACTATCAGTGGACCACCTTGTATATATATAAATTTCTTTGTGCTGTGGAAGCACAGAATTCTGAAAGAAAGGTGCCGTCTGTAAGCCTTAAATTTGGCTCGTATTGCTTTCAGTCCCATGGACAGCACTACATGCGTAAGATTTCCTTCAGTGAACTCAGCCTCTACAGATATTTGGTATGCACTTCTGCACAGTGGTACAGTGTGAATGCAGGCGTGGATACACTGTTCTAATTTGTACATGCTGAAACATTCAACAAACTCATAGTACGTCCTCTTATATTCGGATGGCAGTGGCGATTGATAATGCGTACTAGAAATCGTTCAGTTTTAGTATACTGGAATGTTTTAAGTATATGCTCACTTCCCATGAATATAATTGTAACAATTCTTCACCATACATATCAATTATAGAGGCTTTACAGCCATACATATTAATGTATGTAGGGATGTGGGGTGGATCACATTTACCCATAATCTTCCTCTCTTTATACTTCATCACATTGCACATGTATTTTCACTTGTAGTGTAAATACTGAATTTTGGCACCGACCCATTTCACGTTTTCAATTTGAGTCACCATGTCAAAGTCACTATCAGGTGTCAGGTCTACATTAATTCGTTTATGTCCACACAAAGTCACATTGCAGGTGCTGGCGAACAGTAGCACACTTATTGGTGCTGCCTCCAGCCCTGTGATATGACGTAGTTCCAACAACGATAGCAGCTGCTGTGGCAGTACAGAATAGTCGAATGACACCAGGTCTGATAAATCAGGAAGACTGCATATAGACTGCTGCGGCAATGTGGCCAATAGTATGTAAGCGTTCTCGTCTGCAGTTCTGCTACTATGGGATCAGGGGCAGGCTGCTGGAAAAAAATATCACACACACACACACACACACACACACACACACACACACACTGAAGAGCCAAAGAAACTAGTACACCTGCCTCTAATATCGTGTACGGACCCCGTGAGCACGCGCAAGTCCCGCAACACGACGTGGCATGGACTCGACTAATGTCTGAAGTAGTGCTGGAGGGAATTAACACCATGAATCCTTCAGGGCTGTCCATAAATCCGTAAGAGTATAAGGGGGTGGAGATATCTTCTGAACAGAAAGATGCAAGGCATCCCAGATATGTTCAATAATGTTCATGTCTAGGGAGTTTGGTGGCCAGCGGAAGTTTTTAAACTCAGAAAACTACGTCGGAATTCCCAATGGACATGAATGGATGCAGGTGATCAGACAGGATGCTTACGTACGTGTCACCCGGCAGAGTGGTATCTAGACGTAATAGGGGCCCCATATCACTCCAACTGCACATGCCCCACACCATTCCAGAGCCTCCGCCAGCTTGGACAGTCCCCTACTGACATGAAGGGTCCATGGACTCATGAGGTTGTCTCCATACCCGTACACGTCCATCTGCTCGATACAATTTAAAATGAGACTCGTCTGACAAGGTTACATATTTCCAGTCATCAAAAGTCTAGTGTCGGTGTTCGAGTTGACTTTCGCCTCCGAAAGCCATATCGATGATGTTTCATTGAATGTTTTACACGCTGACACTTGTTGATGGCCTAGCATTGAAATCTAAAGCAATTTCCGGAAGGGTGGCACTTCTGTCGCGTTGAACGATTCTCTTCTCGCCGTTGGTCCCGTACTTGCAGGATCTTTTCCCAGCCGCAGCGATGTCGGACATTTGATCTTTTACCGGATTCCTGATATTCACGGCACACTCGTGAAGTGGTCGGACTGGAAAAGCCCGAATCCATCGCTACCTCGGAGATGCTGTGCCCTATCGCTCGTGCGCCGAATATAACACCACTCACTTAAATCTTGTAGCAGCAGTAACCACTCTAACAACTGCGTCAGACACTTGTTGTCTTATATAGGCTTTGCCGACCACAGCGCCGTATACTGCCTGTTTCCATGTCTCTGTATTTGAATACGCATGCCTACTAGTTTATCTGGCGTTTCAGTGTATAATCCAAGGTCACTTGCTCGCATCCGTCTGCATAGGCAGGCATATCTGAGAAGGTGCTGTGGGGATTTTGATCCGGTTTTGATTAATAGGTAACAGTGATTCACAAGACAGTTTTTTGTATATAATTTATAAATATTTCGCACAACTTATCTCAATTATGATGATTTAAAGTTAAGCTGTGGAAACGATACCATTGTCGCAGTTTTAAAAAATCAAATATTTTTAACCAATGGTTTCCTGCAATCGTTTGGGAACAACTGTATTACAAAAAGACATGCAAATCCTAAATATGTGGTGTTTTATTTTTTTAAGCTGCAAGAAAACGTTTTCCAAAAAATTACTTCAGCAACATTGCTTCGTTTATAAACAGAAACTTCTTTCAGCAGCGCTGCAGATGACTCATCTTTCAGCTTTCTACCTTCTTTGAATCAAACCTACATTTGGACACTATTCCTGATGTGGCACTGCAAAGTAGTCGACGACAAAGAACTGCGACAGTGAGTTTCAACAATGCGTTACAGGGCTTACTAAGCATCACAAGAGGAGTGCTGTAACATGAGCTATACAGTACATCATACAAGTTTTTGTCTTTTGTTTGTGGCACCTCTGCCAGTCTCCGATATGTACTGGATCACTCACACACACATACACCCATGGTTCATGTACAATTTTACATGGGTTATAAGTATATTACGTACATCACGATGTTCTCCAATCATTGTCATGAGATGTCACTCCATATGTCTATTCAATATGGAACACAAAACATTCATGCCTCCAGACTACTTTCCTACTGTGTACTGCTTACATCAAGTAAGTTACATGATGGTGATGGTATTTATTTACTTAATGATGTTCTATGAAATTTATTCATAATTCTATGGAGAGGCCCGCAAACAAAATACACTACGCACCACACATCGTCTGGCCATATATAGTTAATGTAAACCGTGGAAAGCTGGGTCGTGTCGTTTGTACATTAATTAAGTAGTAATATTAATACCTAGTATATTATTATATATGTACTTTCAAGTCTAATAGTCTTATTCTTCTTATGCCTGGGAGCACTGGCTGGTCCCTGCTGGTTATTCATCCTTCCACTACGAAGCTCAGACCTCGAATGAGGGTGTTTGGGCAGCTGGAACCATAATATAATAAAGGAGAGGAGGGGATAACTCGATTCCTATTGGTCCAGACTTCCTCATGTTCCTGGAGATAGGGGGAAAGGCATAAGTGTATAGCCTGATACCGGAAATCCTTATCAGTGGCCTCGAGATAAGATCGTTATGTTGTCTCATACCAGCACTAATAACCATCCAACAGTAACTGGCAGAAGGTGAAAGACTTGGAATAATCACTTAGTCGCGAGAGATCCAGGAACTACAATCTTCATAGCTACGTAAAGACAATATTTAGTTAATAACAACTACTGAATGAGTGTTAATCGGTGCCGTACCACTTTGTGTGCAAATAGTGTTGCATGAAACTGACAGAGAAGCTGCTGTAGTAGCAATGTGTCTTAATGTCACCTACTTCATATATATACAGTATTTGTTTAAGATATTGTTAAATGAAATGCACTGGGGTGGTACCTTAAAAAGACCATGGATTTACCCTTCTCATTCTTCCACATGAGCTAATGTTTCGTCTCTAATGATCTCAGTGTCGACGAGATGTTATGATAGAACCAAATTTCACAATATTTAGAATGGTGTGGTTGCAAAAACATTTTAATAGCTGGTTCTTAATTTTAATTTTTATCTGAATCGAGAACGTGAAAGAACAGCGGAGCTTGCCGGATGCATGTCCCAGCCATAGGGAAATCGGTGAAATGGTGGATAGAATGATTTGTGTGCAGGAAGCATTCTCGAATCCAGTAACTTCGTACCGTTGTAGTTCGCCGTTAGTCAGCACAAAGGGGACAAGTTAGGGGGCTTCCAGATCGCACACAAGGGTGCTGGACGAATAAAAAGTAAGAATTTTTCATGCCAAGAAATTCATCATGAATCACGCAGATGTAGGAAGAATTAACTCTAAATACATATAAATAATACATACTGAACAACGGCTGATAGAAGTATATTTTCGACTGGTTCATTCAGTTTATTGTTGCTCACGTAAGCGCTGACACTGATACATTTGGCTTAGGAACTTCGAATGACTCTATTACAAGATGTCAGGTTGTGCTGCTGTCGTATCTTTTTGTCGTCAGTCTTCTGACTGCTTTCATGCGGCCCGCCACGACTTTATTTCCCGTGCCAACCCTTTGATCTAAGTGTAGTATTTGCAATCAACGCCCTATTATCTGCTGAATGTACTGCAATCTCTATCTGTACCCTCTACAGCTTCTTCTAGGACCGTGGAGGTTATTCCCTGATGCCTTAACAGAAGACATCTCATCCTGTCTCTTCGTTTTGGCTCTGTTTCCTACATATTCCTTGCCTCGAATATTCTGCGGAGAACCTCCTCATTCCTTACCTTATCAATTGTGGTGCCATGACTAATAAAGAGATATAATTTTTTTTCCTTTCTTCTATTACCTTGTACTTCATAGATATATTTCTGATGACATCGAATAGTTTTCACTTGGTTGTATAATGTAGAACGTGAAGTGTGTATGACTGTGTTTACTGTGCTGTTTTCTACACAAATTCCTTATGTAAAGATTTGGATCTTTTCCTTATGACCTTTCAGATAGTTCTATTAAATGTATTGTGTGAAACAAAATGCAGTAGGCAAAAGTGTTGTACTAACTGCCAATGTGGAAACTGTGAACTGTGTTGTTAGGTAAGTGACTGTTTTTGCGGGAACAGTGTTATTATGAACCATGAATATTAACAGTGGATGGACTGTCTAGCTTCGCAATTGTCAAAGTATAGGAAGTGGAACGTTAATTTAAACACGATGTGGACTTTGCCAAACTATCGTGTGTGACAGTGCAGTTGAACTAATACGACCTTCAGGTGCTGCATAAGCCGTTACTTTGTTCCGGCCTACGACAAGTGGATGCTACGCAACTTATTACCACCGCCAGCCGAAACAGGATGTAAGAAAAGAGCGTATTTTAATGCCGAGGACATGACTGGATAAACTTATAGGATTCATATCAGCAACTTCAAACTGCTTCTATCGTCGTCGCCACATCGCGCCGACCCAGAATAGATAAGACTCAAAACCATTCCTCTCTTCGAGAAACACAATTGTAACCAATTCAATTTCTTTCTGCTTTGTAATAGACTATCTCTTAATGTTTCTCTCTGTAAATAAAATAAGTGTATTGTAAAGACTGTTCACCTTCAGTGATTGTTGACCCCACCACTAACAGTAGTTACTACCATCATTTATTTGGTTTTGCTTTTAAGTGTATTTTTACTAGTCGTTGCACGCGTTGTATGTGTCTTTTGGGAAGGGTGTGCTTCGATGTGTATGTCCAGCAATTTAGACAGAAGAATTTATGTGTTGCACTGTGAAAGTTGGCCAAACGTGTAAGTTTGAGGCTTCTGCCATTGAAGTTATTTATTTAATCGTGTCCAAGCCATAGACAACCCACATATTACATATACACACAAATACAAATACAATGCACATATGTATAAATAAAAGAAACCCAAAATGGGGAGTCACATTACAATATAAAGTCAAACATAGTATATATATCATGTCACGTCCCCCAAAATTCAGCGCATTTAACTGCCACTGCCGTAGCGTTTGCCAGATCTTCTTTCCTGCACACTTCCCCCATGTTGCTCCATTCCAGGAGGTGGTCCATTGTTTGGGTCTGTCCGCACTGGCACGTGTCCGTCCCGTCTCGGTATCCCCATTTACACATGTTTACGTTGCATCTGCCCACCCCAGTTCGTAGGCGGCTGAGGGTTCTCCATAATGGCCATTTTAGTTCATTTCCAGAGGCCAATTGTTCGTTGGGTGAGATTAGAGGTGGCTGGTCTCCCGTAGGCAGTGTTGCTTGCCATTTTGACAATCTGGCATTTTGTTTTGAGGTTTCGAGCGGTTGAACTGAGGTGAGGAAACTCCGTCTTGATTTTAGACGTGTGTGTGGAGGGTTTTGTCTGAAGAGAGGATGGCGCTGGTCGTGCAGCTGTTTGAGGCTCTCTGCTTCGCTTGCTATAGCTCGTCTGATGTTGGGTGGAGCTATGCCACTAAGCAAATAAAGTTGGCTAACCGGGGTGGGTCTTAGGCATCCCGTGATTACGCGACAGGCATCTTTCAGCAGAGGATCCACTCGTTTCGCATGCGCTGATCTTTCCCAAACTGGGGCAGCGTATTCAGCAACAGAGTAGCGGAGTGCAAGTGCCGACGTACATAAAATATGTGGGTCGCACCCCATTTTGTGGAGGTGAGCTTACTCAGGAGGTTGTTTCTTGTTGATAGTTTGCCCCTGACCTTGTCTACATGATGTATGTAAGCAAGTGTGCGATCAAGGGTGACGCCTAAATAACAAGGAGTGCTGCTGAACGCGATCCGTTGGTTGTTCCACGTGATGTTTAGGGTATGTTTGGCGTCTCGGTTTCGAAGATGGAATAGGCAGGATAATGTTTTTGCTGCATTCGGGCGTAGGCAGTTGGCTTCGTAGTATGGCGTTAGACCGTTGAGGGCATTCGTAAGTCTAATTTCTATGTCGTTAAAGTTCCGACCCTGCACGGCTATTGCAAGATCGTCCGCGTAAGCAAAGCTCCTAGTCCCTGATGCAACTGGTTGATCATTCACATATATGTTGAAAAGAGTGAGTGCGAGGACACTGCCTTGGGGTGGTCCATTTTTCTGGATACGCCATCGGCTTCGCTTCCCTCCTAGGTTTACGATGAACCGTCTGTTGCTGAGAAGAGCTGATATAATTTGTATCAGCCCGAAATCATTAGTCATAGCGTATATTTTAGTGAGCAGCAGTTTGTGATTTAAAGTGTCGAAAGCGGATGAGAGGTCGACAAGTACGGTTCCAGTAATCAGACGGTTCTCGTACCCATGCTCTATGAACTGGGTAAGATTCAAGACCTGTCCAGTGCAAGTTTTCCCAGGGCGAAACCCCGCCTGTTCCGGAATTATCTGATGATCAATATTAGACACAAGTCGATTCAGCACCATGCGCTCGAACACCTTGTACAAGCAGCAAAGTAATGTTACCGGTCTGAAATTTTTTTAGCTCGTCCAATGGTTTGACGGGTTTTGGAATGGCTATGACCTTGCCCTTTCTACAGATTTTCGGGATGTTGTTTAGCCGGATACAGGTATTGAAAAGTAGGAGCAGCCAGTTTTTCGTGTACTCGCCAAATTTAAGTATCTGTTCATTCCTAAGGTCGTCTAGCCCTGCTGCTTTGCCAGGTTTCAGAGATTTAAGTGCGGACTCTAGCTCTTCGATGGTAAATGGACGGCTGTAGTAGTTCGTGTCACTTTCGCCACTTCTTATTGGGATGGTTTTTGCTGGAGTCTTCGTTTTCCCATTAAGAACGAGTTGGTGCGCTATTTGGTTGGCTGATACTCTTGGTGCTTCCGTCTGCTAGAATGTTTCATGTCTACACTTCCAATTAGATGTTGCCATTCTTCTCGGCGCTTCTCGATTTGCTGGTCGGTAAGTGCATTTGCAAGTTCAAGAGTTTCTTCAGAGAATGGGTTCTCCTCATACTTTTCCTTATATGCATCGTATAGTTGCCGGCTGTCTTTTGTTAGGCCCGGTACTAACTCCGTTCTGCAGCCCCTAGGGATAGACTTTCTTGATACATTCTGGTCGATTTCTATGAACTTGTCGTAGTTACTGGGTGTTGGTTCTAGACTTTGCAGCTTTTCGTCGATTCCAACTGCGAAACCTTCCCAGTTTGCCCTCTTGAAATTAAATCTTCGTCGAAATGGAATCCGCACTGGCACCACTGCTGAAGTAACTGTGAGTTTGATGGGTCTATGTTGGGAGTGTGGAATAGGACCCAGGACATCTTTCACGCACTCAGTTACCAAGTTCTTACAGAGAGGTCAGGGTTGTATCCCCTTTGCCACCTGCCACTGTTAATAGATGGGGGGAGTTTGGCGTCGTGTATGAGACAGAGTGATTCAGCATCTGCTCATGTCTCCACATTGAGTCCGTCTTCATTAGATTCATTGTACCCCAGCGTGTATGGTGACTATTGAAGTCACCCATTACAATACTGCCCGTGGGAAGGGGATTATTGCGCGGCAGGTCATATTCGAATGGCGTATTTGGAGGCTTATATATTGATGTTATTGTCATATGATTAGTCTCAACTGTGAGAAGTTCAGTGTTGTTTTTGTCTGAAAGTTGAAACCCGTCGAAGGCTACTCCCTCTCGTATGAAAATTGCACTTCCGTATTGATCGTCAGGCCGTTCGATTGCCAGTTTCATGCCCGCAATTTTAGGTCTATTGCTGTTTGGGTCTCGGTGCGTTTCCTGTAGGCATAGGACGTGACATTCGTTCGATCTGCACAAATCAGCCAGTATATCCCGTTTCGCAGGTGATAATCCCTCCACATTTATGGAGATGATAGTCAAACGTGGTCTTAAGAAGGACCGATTATGAGAGTCGTCATGCATTTTGTTCTTTCTTGTAATGGCTTGGTGGTAGCAGAATCAGCAGGACTACAAGTAGTCCTTCCAGGGCCGCGAAGTGGACGCTTCTGCTGTGGCCATTGATGTTATTTACACCGACAAATTACAGAGAAGTAGCTTATTCGCTATTGGTTCAAGATAGCGTATTAGAGGGATCTTCGAATATGACAACTGTCAAAGTACACGATCTTTGTTTACGTGCCACTTAATGACATATTCCCATTCATTTATGTTTAGATGCAAATTTATCTGGGTTGAACTGTTACTGGTAAGCAAAATTACAGTACACTTTGTCATTATTTATCAAATTAGCTTCAGATTGTTTTACTGTTTTCCAGTATCAAAGGATTTTATTATCAGGATTTTAACATGATTGGGAAACTTCTCATATAGAGGTGTGATTTTGAAGCTTGAGGAAGTAAAACGGGTTCGTGGGGTTTACACAACATTAATTTACTTCATGCAGTTCTTCTTTAAACATTTTCTGATTACAAATTCAAGGTCATAGTAAATCTCCGGGTACCGTTTTGTTCACATAGTCCACCTAATTTTTAACATTCGTTTGTAGCACAACAACACAAATGCTTCGATTCTCTTCTGTCCTCATTCATCCACAGTCCATGTTTCACTGCTATACAATGTTGAGTTCCACATTCTCAGAAATGTCTTCCACGCATTAAGGCCTATATTTGAGACCGGTAGACTTCTCAGGGTCTGAAATGCCCTTTTTCCAGCGCTAGTCTGCTTTTTATGTCCTCCCTGCTCCGTCCATCATGGGTTGTTTTGCTGCCTAGGTAGCAGAATTCCTTAACTTCGCCTACATCGTGATTCTCAACTCTAATGTTAAATTTCTTGCTGCTCTCATTTCTGCTACTTCTCATCATTATCGTCTTTCTTAGATTTACTCTTAATCCATGTTTTTTACTCATTAGAATGTTCATTCCATTCAGCAGATCCTATAATTTTCGTTACATTCAGCGAGGATATCAATGTCATCAGCGAATCTTGTAATTGTTATCCTTTCACCCTGAATTTTAATCCAAGTCTGGAAACTGTCTTTAATACCCGTCATTGCTCCTTCTACAGGGTGTTTCAAAAATGACCGGTATATTTGAAACGGCAATAAAAACTAAACGAGCAGCGATAGAAATACACCGTTTGTTGCAATATGCTTGGGACAACAGTGCATTTTCAGGCGGACAAACTTTCGAAATTACAGTAGTTACAATTTTCAACAACAGATGGCGCTGCAAGTGATGTGAAAGATATAGAAGACAACGCAGTCTGTGGGTGCGCCATTCTGTACGTCGTGCTGTAAGCGTGTGCTGTTCACAACGTGCAAGTGTGCTGTAGACAACATGGTTTATTCCTTAGAACAGAGGATTTTTCTGGTGTTGGAATTCCACACCCTAGAACACAGTGTTGTTGCAACAAGACGAAATTTTCAACGGAGGTTTAATGTAACCAAAGGACCGAAAAGCGATACAATAAAGAATCTGTTTGCAAAATTTCAACGGACTGGGAACGTGACGGATGAACGTGCTGGAAAGGTAGGGCGACCACGTACGGCAACCACAGAGGGCAACGCGCAGCGGCCTCGGGTTTCCGTTCGCCGTGTTGCAGCTGCGGTCCAAATGACGCCAACGTCCACGTATCGTCTCATGCGCCAGAGTTTACACCTCTATCCATACAAAATTCAAACGCGGCAATCCCTCAGCGCCGCTACCATTGTGCACGAGAGACATTCGCTAACGATATAGTGCACAGGATTGATGACGGCGATATGCATGTGGGCAGCATTTGGTTTACTGACGGAGCTTATTTTTACCTGGACGGCTTCGTCAATAAACAGAACTGGCGCATATGGGGAACCGAAAAGCCCCATGTTGCAGTCCCATCGTCCCTGCATCCTCAAAAAGTACTGGTCTGGGCCGCCATTTCTTCCAAAGGAATCATTGGCCCATTTTTCAGATCCGAAACGATTACTGCATCACGCTATCTGGACATTCTTCGTGAATTTGTGGCGGTACAAACTGCCTTAGACGACACTGCGAACACCTCGAGGTTTATGCAAGATGGTGCCCGGCCACATCGCACGGCCGACGTCTTTAATTTCCTGAATGAATATTTCGATGATCGTGTGATTGCTTTGGGCTATCCAAAACATACAGGAGGCGGCGTGGATTGGCCTCCCTATTCGCCAGACATGAACCCCTGTGACTTCTTTCTGTGGGGACACTTGAAAGACCAGGTGTACCGCCAGAATCCAGAAACAATTGAACAGCTGAAGCAGTACATCTCATCTGCATGTGAAGCCATTCCGCCAGACACGTTGTCAAAGGTTTCGGGTAATTTCATTCAGAGACTACGCCATATTATTGCTACGCATGGTGGATATGTGGAAAATATCGTACTATAGAGTTTCCCAGACCGCAGCGCCATCTGTTGTTGAAAATTGTAACCACTGTAATTTCGAAAGTTTGTCTGCCTGAAAATGTACTGTTGTCCCAAGCATATTGCAACAAACAGTGTATTTCTATCGCTGCTCGTTTAGTTTTTATTGGCGTTTCAAATATACCGGTCATTTTTGAAACACCCTGTATGTACAGATTGAACATTAGGGACGAAATAATACAGTAACCTTTCTTACACTCTTTTTAATCCTAGCACTTCATTCTATGTCTTCCAGTTTTATCATTCTCTCTTGGTCCTTGTACGTATTAAATATCGGCCGTCATTTTCCGTAGCTTAGTCCTATTTTTCTCAGCATTTCGAATATCCTGCATGGTTTTGTTCTGTCGAAAGCTTTTTGCACGTGGTAGATACTATGAACATGTCTTGATTTTTCCTCGGTCTTGCGTCTTTTATAAAGCGGAAAGTGAGAACTGCCTCTCTGCTACCTTTATCTTTCCTAAAGCCAAACTGACCAACATCTAAAAGATCCTCAGGTTTCTTTTCCACTCTTCCACGTATTATTATTGTCAACATCTTGGATGCATGAACTGTTAAGTTGATTGTGCAATAATTCTCGCACTTGTCGGCTCTTGGTATCTTCGGAATTGTATGGATCATGTTTACCTGAAAGTCTGATGCTATTTCTTCATACATTTTACACACCAGCGTGAATAGTCGTTTTGTTGCCACTTCCCCCGGTGATTTTAGAAATTCCTGTGGAATATTACCTATCCCTTATGCTTACTTGATCTTACGTCGTCCAAAGCTCTTTTGAATTCTGATTCTAATACTGGATCATCTATCTCTTCCCTGTAGACTCCTGTTTCTTCTTCCACCAATTCATCAGGAAAGTCCTCCCTGTCAGAGAGGCTGTCAATGTACTATTTGCACGTGTCCACTCTCTCCTCAGCATTTAACGATGGAATTCCCATTGCCGTCTTAATGTTACAGCTCTTGCTTTTAATTTCACCAAACCTTGTTTTGACTTTTTTGCACACTGAGTCAGTCTTACCGACAATAACTTATTTTTCAGTTTCTTCACATTCCTCATAGCTTCCATGCAATTCGTGTATATTTCATTCCGAAGTGACCTGTATATATGTAGTTTGCCTTACAGTCCAATATCTGATTTCGGTATCTGTCTGACCATAGTATAATCTAACTGGTATCTTCTCGTATCTCCCAGCTTTTCCCAAGTATACCTCCTCCGCTTGTGATTCTTGAACAGAATATTCGCTGTTATTAGCTGAAATTTATTGCAGAGCTCAGCTAATCTTTCTCCTCTCTCATTCCTACCCCCAAGCCCATACCCTGTCGTAAAGTTTTCTTCTACTCCTTACCTTACAATCGCATTAAACTCCCCCATGCCGGCCGGGATGGCCGAGCGGTTCTAGGTGCTACAGTCTGGAGCCGCGCTACCGGTTCGAATCCTGCCTCGGGCATGGATGTGTGTGATGTCCTTAGGTTAGTTAGGTTTAAGTAGTTCTAAGTTCTAGGGGACTGATGACCTCAGAAGTTAAGTCCCATTGTGCTTAGAGCCATTTGAACCAGCTTTGAAACTCCCCCATGACTATTACATTTCCACCTTCCTTTATATACTGAATTACCCGTTCATTATCCTCATATAATCTCTCTGTTGATCTACTGTCGATTCTGATGAGAAGAACTATCACTGAACTGTTTACAGTAGCTCAGTCTCTGCCCTACTTTCTTATTCATGATGAATCCTACTCCTGCTACACCATTTTATGTTGCTGATAGGCCTATTACCTCACACTCGTCTGACTAGGAATCGATTCCCTCTTTTCATTTCACTCACTGACCCGTACAATATCTATGTTAAGCCTTAGTATTTCCTTTTTCAGATTTTCTAGCTTCCCTACCGCGCTCAAACTTCTGACATTCCAAGCCGCGCCTCTTAGGTTATTCAGTCTTTTTTCTCATGGTCACCTCGTTTGCAGACCTCTTCAGGAGATGCGAAAGGGGGAGTAGTCCGGATTCCTTTGCGAATGAAGAGATCATCATGACACTTTTACGATTACAGACCACATACCTTGTGGATACACATTATGTGTTTTTAATGCTGTGATTTCCATTGCCTTCTGCATTTCCGCCTTTTGGAGGCAGTTTCCCACCCTAGGGGTAAGAGAGTGCCCTGAATCTCTGCCCCCTCGTCTGGCCATTCAACAAGGCCGTTGACAGAACGTGAGTGACTTCTCAGGCTGGAAGACTTCGGCCGCCATTGCTTATGACATTTATTCAGAATTTAAGCAGTGCCAGGTTTGAGCTCTGTAAGTTTTGGTTACTAGTCAAGGAATATACCTTTCTTTTACAATTTTGTGGGTCATTATTCTCGACGTTTAATCTGGGTGGACGTCGCATGACTGCCCTTGAAATTCATCGATGAATACTTCCAGTTTTTTTTTTAATTGCAGAGGACAGTTAGCCCTCTGACTGAAGTGCCTGAATTACCCTGTTGACTGACCTAGACCACGCTAACAAGCCTGTTTTACGTGGCCAAACTGCTTGGTCACTAAGAACCTACGACTGTGCTCAACGGTTGGCGATGATGCCAAGTGTGATGACGAATTACTGAAGCGGGAGCTACATCTTGTTATTATAACGATTCGTGTTCGATGCCACATGCCTATCTCTTTCAAGTTCCATTACAGCTGGTACAGGAGTTTGTTTTCATTGGAGAATTCATGCTTTCCCCTGGGATTAGTCATTTGCACGATACTACAAGTAAATGTTGCAGAGTTTTACTGAATCTGCAACAAATATGTTTCATCCTATGCAGTTCGGACTCGATGCATTCACACTCTTGTCACAGGAGGAAAACAGACGTGATAGACAGTTAGTGTATCATTACATTCTTCTCAAATAGTGGGTTTAGTGTTTCATTTAGTGTTTGATTAGTGTACTGACTTCACCATTGCACCTGGAGACAGTATGGCACAAATCTAGGTAGCCTGCAGGTCATCTTGCACTAGAACTGTTTATGACTGCTGATCGGAGACAGAGACAACATCGATCCAACCTAAGTAGTTAACAACTAGATTCAATAACGAAATGAGAACACCGTGTGTACCTCAAAGTAAAGCTCTAACGTTCACCTTTCCTTCGTTGATGAGTGAGCAACCTAACTGGTGTTTCAGCCACCGCTACAATGAGAGCTTAAATGAACTTGTGTCGTTCCTCCAACCACCTTTTAGCTCCTTCAGTTTAGCTTTCTAACTAATGGTGCTTAATATTTATCGATAACAGCGAAAGTTCCACTCCTTTGTCGAACAGCATATTAGATTTACAGTGACCAGCCAAAGAAACTGGTACACCTGCGTAATATGGTGTAAGGCCCCTTGAGCACGCAGAAGTGCCACAATGCGAGGTTGCATGGACTCGACTAATGTCTGAAGTAATGCTGGAGGGAACTGACACCATGGATTCTGCAGGGCTGTCCATAAATCCGTAAGCATATGAGGGGGTGGCGATCTCTTCCGAACAGAACGTTGCAAGGCATCCCATATGTGCCCCAAAATGTTCACGTCTAGGGATTTTGGTGGCCAGCGGAAGTGTTTAAACTCAGTAGAGTGTTTCAGGAGTCACTCTGTAGCAATTCTGGACGTTTGGGGTGTCGCATTATCCTGCTGGAATTGCCCAAGTCCGTCGGAATGAACAATGGACATGAATGGATGCAGGTGATCAGACAGGATACTTACGTACGTGTTACCTGGCAGAGTCGTATCTAGACGTATCAGGGTATCAGGTGCCTCATATCACTCCAACTGCACTCGCCCCACACCACTCCAGAGCCTCCACCAGCTTGAACAGTCCCCTGCTGACATGCAGGGCCCATGGATTCATGATGTTGCCTCTATACCCGTAAACGTCCATCCGCTCGATACAATTTGAAGCGAGACTCAACCGACCAGGCAATATGATTCCAGTCATCAACAGTCCAATGTCGATGTTGACGGGCCCAGTCGAGGCGTAAAGCTTTGTGTCCTGCAGTCATCAAGGGTACACAAGTGGACCTTCGGCTCCGAAAGCCTATATCAATGACGTTTCGTTGAAAGGCTCGCACGCTGAGACTTGTCAATGGCTTATCATTGAAATCTGCAGCAATTTGCAGAAGGATTGCACTTCTGTCACATTCAACGATTCTCTTCAGTCGTCATTGGTCCCGTTCTTGGAAGATCTTTTTCTGGCCGCAGTGACGTCGGAGAGTTGATGTTTTACCGGATACCTGGTGTTCACGGTACACTCGTGAAATGGTCGTATGGGAAAATCCCCACTTCATCGTTGCCTCGGAGATGCTGTGTCTCATCGCTCGTGCACCGACTGTAACACCACGTTCAATATACTTAAATCTTGATAACCCGCCATTGTAGCAGCAGTAACAGATCTAACAACTGCGCCAGATGCTTCTTGTCTTATATAGGCGTTGCCGACTGCAGTGCCGTATTCTGCCTGTTTGCACATCGCTGTATTTGCATACGCATGCCTATACTTGTTTCTTTGGCACTTTAGTGTAGATGGTGGACAAAAGGTGTCTCACACGTAATACTACATTAAAGCAGCATTTCCTCGGGACGGCAGCGAGTGTTGTTTGAGCTTGGCTGGTGGCTGCAGTCGTCGCTGGGGTCCTAGTGCAGACGGTGCTGGCGGCCGTCCGCACGGCGGAGGTCATCTGGAAACCCGGGCCCGCATCTCTCTGAGGGCTCCCCTGGTAATGTTGTCTTTTAAGGCAAGTTTGCGGTGTTGCCGAGATTAGGGGAGTGTTGCGGGTCTCATTGCGCATGCAGGCGCCGGGCAGCGGCGGCACGGCCCTCCGGAGAGCCCTAGCCGAGCACAGGCCTCCAGAGGCAGACTCCGCCACCTCTGCCTCTGTGGGCGTCCCAGCGCCAACACGGAGGAGCGCTGTAGCCACCAAAGCCGGAAACAGCCATCTCCAACTCCTCTTCATCACGTGCCTTATGGAGCCGTTATTGCCATGCACGGGGCCGAAGAACAAGCGAGCGGACAACTTCATTTTTAGCGCTGTGGCTGGTCTTCAGACTGTCTGCCTTTAGCCGATGAGCATCCGGGTGAATGAAGGATGCTTTTCACTCCTTCAAATAAACCTGTTAAAGCAACTGACTCATGTCCGTAGGGGATCGGGCCCCAATGTAATGATGCAAATGCTCTCTTCACAAGGATGGTCAAGATTGGAGCGAAAATGTGTTTTTTGGTTTTAACAACTTAAACTGTACGTTTCACTCTTACAGCAATCCTGTTTACAATAAGTGATATTATTTACTTATTTAACGTCTTGCACCTAACAAGGCATTGTGCATATTTCACATTACGTTCGTTACGATTAGTGCGTTATAAGTACATCTGATATAGAACACAATATTTATAAATTACTATCGTGCAAAAAAGCCCATTTTACATTCGTTCATGATAAGTACTACAATAAAGACATATCACGGGCAACTATATTTAAAGGATTAGCGATGGCGGTAACAGACACGGGAGAAGTGGCGGAAGAGGGAGGGAAAGTGGAGTCTGATAAAAGGTAATTAAACAAAGACAGGGTCTGGATCCGTGATCTAGGTTGCTGTTACGGTAACTCATCGTGTTGAGTGGGAGAGTTGGCTATCCTGAGTGAAGTATTCAACAATGAACTTGAAGGGGTGTCATGTGACGTCCACCCATCCCAAATGCCGAGAGCAATGCCGAGCAAATTGAAAAAAAAGTAGAAACAAAAGGGTAGAATCTTTCACTAACAATTAAAACGTCCTGGGTCCCGGATTCAAATCTAGCCACAATTTTGAATAAAAATTATCAGCAGTGGAGTCCGAAGATTTCTGACGTAAGAAGCCACCCTTGTTCTGCGCCACCCTTGTTCTGCCAAAGGCCTTGTCAACGTGTGCGGAAGAGCGGAGACAGGTTCAAGATACTCTCTTGCTCTTGAGGCGGGAAACTAGGTGGATGAATCAGCACGATCGACGACATGAAGGTGTAGAAGCAAATGGAAACAACTGCATTAAAGATACGTAAAAGGTGTATCCACGGGACATGTGCCCTGTAAATGAGAAAGTATCACGATGGTCTCTCCATTGGCAAAAGATTCCGTATTAGTCACTCATTCGGTTCTACAGGAGGGAACTGTCAAGGGGAAAGTGACCATGAGGAAAACATGGACTAACCAATGAAGAGAGAACTTTCTACCAATCGGAGCATGTACTGGTAGAAATTTGAACGTAGTAGAAAAGCTAGAGCAATGACAGAAGTTGAACAGACAAACATAGGTTGCAGAAAGATAATTACCAAAAACTTTCGGAAATAGAAGAAATATGTTAGTTAATAGACGAAAGAAGGAAATATAGAAATGTGCCGGAAAATACGGGAATACAGCAATATACACTGAATCGCCAAAGAAGCTGGTATAGGCATGCATATTTAAATACAGAGATATGGAAACAGGCACAATACGGCGCTGCGGTCGGCAACGCCTATATACGATAAGTCTCTGGCGCAGTTATTAGATCGGTTACCATTGCTACAATGGCAAGTTATCAAGATTTAAGTGAGTTTAACGTCGAGCTATAGTCGGCGCACAAGCGATGGGACAGAGCATCACCGAGGTACCGATGAAGTGGAGATTTTCCCGTACGACCATTTTACGAGTGTACCGTGAACATCAGGTATCCGGTAAGACATCAAATCTTCGACTTCTCTGCGGCCGGAAAAAAGATCCTGCAAGATCGGGACCAATGACGACTGGAGAGAATCTTTCAGCGTGACAAAGTGCAACCCTTCCGCAAATTGCTGCAGATTTCAACGCTGTGCCATCAACAAGTGTCAGCATGCGAACCATTCAACGAAACATCATCGATATGGGCTTTCGGAGCCGAAGGCCTGCTCGTGTACCCTTGATGACTGCACGACACGAAGTCTTAGGCCTCACCTGGGCCCGCCACCATCGACATTGGACTGTTGATGACTGGAAACATGTTGCCCGGTCGGACGACTCTCGTTTCAAATTGTATCGAGAGGGTGGACGTGTACGGGTATGGAGACAACCTCATGAATCCATGGACCCTGCATGTCAGCAGGGGACTGTTCAAGGTGGTGGAGGCTCTGGAATGGTGTGGGGCGTGTGCAGTTGGAGTGATATGGGGCGCCTGATATGTCTAGATACGACCCTGCCAGGTGACACGTACGTAAGCGTCCTGTCTGATTACCTGCATCCACTCATGTCCATTGTTCATTCCGACGGACTTGGGCAATTCCAGCAGGATAATGCGACACCTCAAACGTCCAGAATTGCTATAGAATGCCTCCAGGAACACTCTCCTGAGTTTAAACACTTCCGATGGCCACCAGACTCCCCAGACATGAACGTCATTGAGCGTATATGGGATGCCTTGCAACGTGCTCTTCAGAAGAGATCTCCATCCTCTCGTATTGTTACGGGTTTATGGGCAGCCATGCAGGACTCATGGTGTCAGATCCCTCCAGCAGTACTTCAGACATTAGTCGAGTCCATGCCACGTCGTGTTGCGATACTTCTGCGTGCTCGGGGGGGGGGGGGGGGGGGGCTACACTGTGTTAGGCAAGTGTACCAGTTTCTTCTGCTCTTCAGTGTAAATCCATTAGGACTGCAATAAATGGGAAGTGCAGGGACGCCGAGGCGAAACGTCTGCAGGAAAAATGTGAAGAGCCATAAGAAGAAATGACCATCGGTATGATTTACAAAGCATATGTAAAATCGTACAGAAAGGTCAAAATGACATTCGGTGAAATTAAAAGGAAGGGCGGCAACATTAAGAATGTAATGGGAATTCCACTATTAAACGCAGAGGAGGGAGCGGATAGGCGGACAGAATTCACTTGAAAGCCCATACAGAGGGATAAATTGTGTGATGACGTGTTAGAAGAAATTGGAATCGAGATGGAAGCGACAGGATATTCAGTATTAGAGTCAGAACTTAAAAGAGCTTTGGATTACTTCAATTCAGATAAGACAGAAGGGATAGATAACATTCCACTGGAATTTCTAGAACTATTGAGGGAACTGGAACGAAACGACTATTCAAACTGGTGTGTAGAATCTGGGATTGGCCACATAATATCAGACTTTCGGAAAAAAAACCATGATCCAGACAATTCCGAGGACTGCAAGAATTGACAATTGTGAGAATTGTCGCACAATGAGCTTCTTTGTTCCTGACAAGAACAATATACAGAAGAATGGAAAAGAGAACTGAGGATCTGATTTGGTTTTAGGAAAGGTAAGGGCATCAGAGGAGCAGTGCTGGCGTTGCGCTTGATAATGGAAACAAGGCTGAAGACAAATCAAGATACGTCCATAAGATTTGTAGACCTGGAAATACCGTTCGGAAATGAAAAATGATGCAAGATGTTCGAAATTCTGAGGAAAACAGGGATGAGCTTAAGGGAAAACGGGTATTATACAGTATGTACAAGAACCAAGAGCTACCAATAAGACTGTCAGACCAAGAATGAAATCCTCGGATTAAAAATGTCGCAATGCGACGCAGTCTTTCGCCTCTACTGTTCAATCTACATGTTGTGTGGAAGTTCCCGACACAAAACTCTAAGGCTTGTACAGGTGTGAATAGGAACTCTCGTCCGGAAACGTATCATTTCGGTGTTACAACCATTTGAAAACATACACTCCTGGAAATTGAAATAAGAACACCGTGAATTCATTGTCCCAGGAAGGGGAAACTTTATTGACACATTCCTGGGGTCAGATACATCACATGATCACACTGACAGAACCACAGGCACATAGACACAAGCAACAGAGCATGCACAATGTCGGCACTAGTACAGTGTATATCCACCTTTCGCAGCAATGCAGGCTGCTATTCTCCCATGGAGACGATCGTAGAGATGCTGGATGTAGTCCTGTGGAACGGCTTGCCATGCCATTTCCACCTGGCGCCTCAGTTGGACCAGCGTTCGTGCTGGACGTGCAGACCGCGTGAGACGACGCTTCATCCAGTCCCAAACATGCTCAATGGGGGACAGATCCGGAGATCTTGCTGGCCAGGGTAGTTGACTTACACCTTCTAGAGCACGTTGGGTGGCACGGGATACATGCGGACGTGCATTGTCCTGTTGGAACAGCAAGTTCCCTTGCCGGTATAGGAATGGTAGAACGATGGGTTCGATGACGGTTTGGATGTACCGTGCACTATTCAGTGTCCCCTCGACGATCACCAGTGGTGTACGGCCAGTGTAGGAGATCGCTCCCCACACCAAGATGCCGGGTGTTGGCGCTGTGTGCCTCGGTCGTATGCAGTCCTGATTGTGGCGCTCACCTGCACGGCGCCAAACACGCATACGACCATCATTGGCACCAAGGCAGAAGCGACTCTCATCGCTGAAGACGACACGTCTCCATTCGTCCCTCCATTCACGCCTGTCGCGACACCACTGGAGGCGGGCTGCACGATGTTGGGGCGTGAGCGGAAGACGGCCTAACGGTGTGCGGGACCGTAGCCCAGCTTCATGGAGACGGTTGCGAATGGTCCTCGCCGATACCCCAGGAGCAACAGTGTCCCTAATTTGCTGGGAAGTGGCGGTGCGGTCCCCTACGGCACTGCGTAGGATCCTACGGTCTTGGCGTGCATCCGTGCGTCGCTGCGGTCCGGTCCCAGGTCGACGGGCACGTGCACCTTCCGCCGACCACTGGCGACAACATCGATGTACTGTGGAGACCTCACGCCCCACGTGTTGAGCAATTCGGCGGTACGTCCACCCGGCCTCCCACATGCCCACTATACGCCCTCGCTCAAAGTCCGTCAACTGCACATACGGTTCACGTCCACGCTGTCGCGGCATGATACCAGTGTTAAAGACTGCGATGGAGCTCCGTATGCCACGGCAAACTGGCTGACACTGACGGCGGCGGTGCACAAATGCTGCGCAGCTAGCGCCATTCGACGGCCAACACTGCGGTTCCTGGTGTGTCCGCTGTGCCGTGCGTGTGATCATTGCTTGTACAGCCCTCTCGCAGTGTCCGGAGCAAGTATGGTGGGTCTGACACACCGGTGTCAATGTGTTCTTTTTTCCATTTCCAGGAGTGTATTTGACAGGTAGGTACGCAACAGGGTAGTCATGGTGTCTGTTGTTTTCGTCGAATAGGCTGATGTCATTTGACGTCTCTCCTACCTCTCTGATCTGGTTTAAGGCCCAGTCAAATGTCTGTGAGTGTCAGAGCAACAAGGTTTAGTACACATCTGCAGAATACACCGACATGATCCTTCTGAATGGCGAAGCTCACGGTAATGGAAGAGCTGCTCGTCGCCATTGTGAAGATCGTTCTCCACAATGTCCGACTCCGTCGCATACCCTTTTCGCCACAATTACGCAACAGCTTCGAGAAAGGGTGTCTTCGCGGTCAGCAAGCGGGACTGTGGTGCTCCAAGGACTCGCCACACAGCCTAATTGCAAGAGGCCATAATGCACCACGTTGAAGTGAACCGTTGAGCGACTACACGAACAGTTTCTTTGGCTATTATGAGAAGAACTGTAAAGCAAGATATGTACTGGGTTGCGACTTGTAAAAGTGGTCGTATTACTTGCATGTTTTCTAAGGGTTGTAGCACGAAAATGGAAAGTTTCCGGACATGGATTCCGACTCTAAAAATTCTGTAATGGGAATTTCCGAACACCTTGTATACATGGAAGAAATAAAAGAAAGCGTGAAGAGTGGGATTAAATTTCGGGGTGAGAGAATATCAATGATAGTATTCGCTGATGAAGTTGGTTTTCCAATGGAAAGTGGAGAAGAATTACAAGATCTGTTGAATGGAATGACCAGGCTAATGAGTACATAATATGGACTGAGAGTAAACCGAAGAAAGACGGCAGTAATGAGAAGTAGCAGAATCGGAATAGTGAGAAAATTAACACAAAAATTGGTGATAACCAAGTAGATGAAATTAAGGAACTCTGCTACTTTGTAAGCAAGCGCAGGCAAAAAGGGCATTCCATAAACAAGTGTACTAGTGTCAAACGTAGACCATAATTTGAGGAAGAAATTTCTGAAAATGCACTTTTGGAGCACAACATTCTATGGTAGTGAATCATGGACAGTGCGGAAACCAGAACAGAAGGGAATTGAAGTATTTTAGATGTGGTGCTACAGAAGAATGTTGAACATTATGTAGACTGATAAGGTAAGGAATGAAGAGGCTTCCTGCAGAATTGGTGAAGAAAGAAACGTGTGGAAAACACTGAGAAGAAGAAGGGGCAAGGTGATAGGACATGTGTTCAGACGTCAGGGAACAATTTGCATGGTACTAGAGGAAGCTGTAGAGGAAGACAGAGATTGTAATACATGCAACAAATAATTGAGGACGTAGGTTCCTACTGCTACTGTGGATATATCAAGAGCTTAGATGGCAAGCCAGTAATAATTAAAGAAGGAAAGCTGGTAGGAATATATAGAAGGTCAATTAAAGAGAAATGAATTTGAAGAGAATGCTGTACAAAGACAAGAGGAAGTAGATGAAGATGCGATGGGAAACACGACGCGCGAGAGTAATTTGACTGAACAATGAAAGACCTAATTCAAAAAAAGCTCTTTGGCGTAGACGACATTCCCTCAGAAGTACTGAGATCGTTAGGAGGACATATCTGGACTAAAATGTTCCAACTGATAAGCAAGATATGTGAGATAGGGGAAATACAGCCAAAGGTAACAATTTCTATCACAAGGAAATCAGATTCTGACAATCAATTTAATTTTTACAGAATAATGGTAAACTGATAGAAATTACTTTTGGCAAGATCAGTTTGGGTTCAAAGACACTTAGGAACAGATTTGGTAAACTGACCTTACGACTTATCTCAGACTGAAGAAAGGCAAATTTACGTTTATGGAATTTATAGTTTTAGAGAAAGATTTTCACAATGTAGAGTGGAATACCCTCATTTAAATACTGAAGGTAGCAAGTATAAAATACAGGGAACGACAGGATTTACAACTTGTACAGAAACCAGACTTCTGTTCCGAGAGTCAGATGGTTTCAAAGGGAAGCAGTAATTGAGAGGGGAGTGAGATAGGATTGTAGTCTATCCCCGTTGTTACACAACGTGTACAATGAACAAACCTTTAAGTAAACCCAGGGCAGATTTGGAAAGGGGATTCAGTTAAAGGATAAGAAATAAAAACTTTAATGTTTGACAATGACATTATAATTCTGTCAGAGACGGCAAAGAACTCGAAAAAGCAATTGAACAGAATGGATAGTGTCTTAACAAGAAGTTAAGAGATAAATATAAATGAAAGTAAAACAGGGGATATGATGTGTAGTCGAATTGAATCACGAGACGCAAAGGGAAGTAGGTTACTAAACGAGACCATAAAAGTACGAGATGAGTTCTGCTGTTTGAGCAGCAAAATAACTGACGATGGACGAAGTAATGACGGTACGAAATGCAGACTGGCTATAGCAAAGAAATTCATTTATGAAAAAGAGGAATTTGTTAACATCAGATATAACTTTTGCTGTTAGGAAGTCTTTTCTGAAGACGTAACTAATGCGGTGGTATTGAATAGTATTGAGGGAAAAAGTAATTCATAGCGGAAATTGACGTTGACAGAACACACCGTAAGTATCAAGGAATTATTAATTTGGAAATGGAGTGAAGTGTCTGGGGTAAGAGCCGCAGGTTGGAAAGTAGTAAGCAGGTTGAGATGGAAATAGGTTTCAGCAGTTATGTAGAAATCAAAATGAATGAACAGGATAGACTAGCGCACAGAGCTGCAACAAACCAGACTTCGGACTGAAGACCACAGCAGCAACGAATATGGAACATCAGATCATTCCCCGAAGAATTCCCTCTGCTACTTAGAGTATTACCCAACACAGATTTCCCTATGATGTACCTGAGAACATCATAGTTCTACAGGGTAGCCCCTCCAATTCTTCTGGGTAGACAGCATCAGGACGGAAAAAGCCCCAAGCATAAGCACTGCTGAGTAAATATCCAGGTAATGGAAAAAATAATATTTGAGAAAATATGCATCGCTAACAAGATTCCACTACTATACAGGGTTATGGAACAGCGAGACGAGCAAGCAGCCAGGAGCTAGTTTCTGCTGTCCCTAGAGTGACTTGACGAGGACTGCCGGAGTGCTAGGCATGTGGTCGCCATAAGGAGGGATCATACTGCGAGGCGGGAAATGAACCGGCCTGAGCGAGGAGAGCGAAACCGTGCTGAAAGCTATCGTAATGATTCAGAAGCAATTGTGGCAATAAAATGTAATTTTCGCAGCGAGCCCGTGGGTCTCTGGTGTGCCGTGCGGTCGCTGCCGTTAGCGCGCAGATAGCCGCTATCGCGGGATCTGCATTCTGCACCACCTCGGGGAAGGAGGAACCGCCGCCTCGGGATCTGAGCGCTGCCTCCACATCATCTCTGCGTAGATTTGGCTCAGGGAAACAGGATTCCTGCACCGGAAAGACAGGAAAGGCCAAAACATCATTTTGTACTTAGATAATATGCACAGCAAGACAATTACAAAAGGCTAATTTGTATGGCAGCACTTCTCAAGTGTGTTTCGACTAAAATATCGATTTAAATACCACAAACCACAAGCAGCCACCAGTGACATAGAAATATAAAAGCAAGTCAAGAACTTCATTATTTTACACAAAGTGAGACATTAAAATGGAAAGATTTGAGGACTGGCTGGATGACGCGGTGGACGAGAATGGGAGTGGTGGCTTTGACCTTGGGCGTGTGGACAGGTGGAATTTATAGCAGCCATGGAGCGTCGTTTGCTGAAAGGGCGCCGTACAAAAACTCTGATAGTCTTGTTGGAGCTCAATACACTTTCTGTCGAAAGTTCAGTTAATCCCAAGTGCTTCTGTCTTCCCTGCAATCTTCTAACGCTGTAAACCATTGGACGGGAACCTTTGAAGCCGTTGGTAACACTACAAAAGAAAAGAGGCGGTAGTGTAGAAATAAGCGAGATCCAAGAAAATATCGATCGTGTACGTTAAACTTTATGATGGAAGTCCGTGAAAACCAGCTAGACGGCACAACACGGGACTTGGTCTCTTCCAGCAAGATGGTGCAAAAAGCCATACTGCTACAGTGTTAATAGATTTGGTTGGTCTCTTCCAGCAAGATGGTGCAAAAAGCCATGTCTCTACAGTGTTAATAGATTTGGCTCAGCTCACATTTCCTGATCGTCTCATCAGCAGTAATAACGATATTTCGTGGTCTCCCAGTTCAACAGATTTATCGGCTACAGTTTGGAGTTACCTCAAGTCCAATTTTTTCCATGATTACTATCCAAGAACCAGAGAGGATTTGTAGGGGAGAATTGGTCAAGAAATGAACAACGTTCAGTTAGAAATGCTACACAACATTATGAGCGGATTTGCCCACAGACCTGACAATGTGTGCGAAGCCAAGGATGCCACCTTAGTGATTTTTTTAATCTTCTCGTTTGACTGCGTTTAACCCTTGATTTTCACCTTCCTCACATTTCGAGGGCAGAAAAAAAGGAATGAACCGTGACCATCCGCAGTTTTCGTAGATTACATACATTTCATCGCTAATATATTTCCTGTGATTCTTCAACTCAACGAGATATTTCACAGGTGAACGGCCAGATGGCATGTCCAATGGGAAAAATATTTCGGTAAACGACTGCTTTGCCAGCGTCAAGTGCGCAGACGAACAGATTGTCTAGGAGCTGGTGCATGGGGGGCAGGGTGAGTGAGTGAGGGGATAAAATCCTACAACGGCTCCTAGGCTATCGGCAATTATTTCATCAGCGCACCTGATGATAACGGTCCAAACTTGTCTACATATCAAGTAATAGTGGCAGGACTGATTTGAAGATAATTTCTTACAATTTCCAATAAATGATTTGGTACACTAATTGAAGAAGTTTTCGTAAGTCTGAGAAATCCATTTGTAGTTCGAATAGGCAACCTTCGTCACACACGCTGCTTTGGGTATCTATCTAGACTGTACAACTAAACACATTTACTAGTATTTATCCCCTCTCCTGGAGTCCAGAGCATGTGGGAATGAATCTTGGAAAGCTACTACGGGATATTAGACGGTTAACTCTTCACTTGGAACTCTGTTACAAGCTCACCAGACAAAAGATAAGTTATCGCTTTGAAAGAGCACACTGCTCGCCTTGGAGCACTGAAGATGTTGTCGAACAGATACCAAGTGGAGATGTCATCCTCCACTATTGATGTAAGTCTTGGCCCTGAAGTGGTATGGAAGTGCCACTCGGTTGTCTTGATAGCCAAATTCACGAAAGCGTTGCTAAAGATTTGATAGCAACTAAATATTTGTTGCAAGCAAGACTATAAGTATGGCTGCTACTCATTCCATTCGTAGCAGTTTTAGGCTCTTAGGTTCCTGCCTATCAACACTCTCGAAAACCGCAATTTGTTCCGAATACACAGCAAGGATTGATGACAAACAAGACTATAAATACCATTGTGGGAGTGGAAGTCTCGTGACTCATTGTCTTGGAATCTGATAATATCCAATGGTTTCTTATTATATATTACTTCGTCATGACCACAGCAGTCTCATACAGTTTCGAGCATTGACACTGTTCATCTTAAAATCTTCTAAGGGCTTTTACAGCGGATATGTCATTTAATTATAACAAAATGTACCTACAGTGACGTGTTTGTGATAAATCTACAATGCCCCGTTGGCTTGAAATAGAATACTGTCACAACACACGCATTATAACAAGGAAACAACCCAAAAACACGATGAACTCCGTATGAAGTCTGAAAAGTAGCGAGCGAGAGAAGTCACGTGACAGATTTCCGATTTCAGCGGAGAAGTAGCCAGTGATTTCCGATTTCAGCCTCTAACGGCCCTAACTCTATCCACTGAAAACCCTGCGATCCATATTTTATAGTCGATGGATTTTATGTAAATTAAAAAAAGTCTTGTCACTCAGAAAATGAGTTGAGCAGCCTTCACTTGATACTTTATAGATCTTTTGAACTGACTCTGAAGTTCTCTTGCTTGCAATTAACTAATCAGTATAGTGTGTTTAGATTAATTAAGTAATAACTCTTGTTTTTGTTAAAAATCCGGTCTCCTTTACAAAGTACTTTTGAAGAGACACTCTCTTTAAAATGGAAAAATAATGCCATTACACAATAGCTAACCAGTTGATTACTAAAAGTACAGTGTGTGTGGACCCTGACGTAGCTAATAAACAAGCAATCAAAAGTCAGTTTCTACCTGCTTTTCCTTCTCCTGTGGAACAGTTTGTGACAGTCCAGTACAGTCCCAGATAAGCTAATGCAGAAGTTGGTACGTACCATTAAATATTCCACCTGAAAGGAGTCTGTTTGGTTTGAAATGCTTAAATGTTTCGGAATCTGGTAGCAGAAATAAACCATTACTTTGAGAATGAATGCTAATACTGTAAAAACAAACATAAACTGACTACTTTGGAAAATTATTATGGTGTTTGAAAACACGAAAAAAACAGTGTCACTGTTGTTCGTCTGAAATTCAATCGTATATTTAGCCAAACTGTGTTTGTACTTAGCGATACTTGTCAACATGAATGTAATGAAGTACCAGGAGTATGTATGTATTGGCAGTGCAAAAATGTAAAAGTATAAACAAAAGGAATTGACTGACTGACGCAACCACTTGTCCAGTGTCGGTAGAGTAACAATCGTATCTTAACTTCGGTCTGGTTATATACATTGAGTAAAGTGTGTAAGCATATTACCTTCTCATTTCATAGAAAAGCTATGAACTACTTCATTCCTTTTCTGTAGCAGACAATTTCAAAAGTAAAAGCATACTCATAAATATAACTTCTGTATACTAATTTATTGTGCATTTATCTTATTTTCATGAACTTTTGTTACGACAGTATTATGTAACACGAAACACTATTTTTACCAGAAATTTCTAACAAACACTTCTTACTTTATTTGTTGTCTAAATATTTAGTAAATGAATGCCAAAATGTTATTATACTGAATGGCTGATGACTTTTGGTATAATAACCATGAGTAGTAACATGAAAGGCTAATAACCTGTTAACATGCAGGCTATTATCCAGTACTGTGAAGCAGTACTAAAACTTTACCCCATAGTTTGTATAAATAAAGTTCCCTATATTCAAATACAGGGTAGCATGGCTTGGAGGACTGACAGGATGATGTCCAGTAAATGAAAAACACCAGCGATCGTTAAGTTTTTATTTCACTCCAAACAAAACAAGAAGTTCAAAAATTTCACCCTGTATTTTACATATAGTAAATACGATTTTATAAATATTTCCTGGCGGTGGCGGTGGCTGACGAATTGTCGGTGCAGATAGTAGCTGCCCTTTTAAGTGGATCCATTTAATAAAGCTCATTATCCTCCTGGAATATTAATGAGCCATCACACTCCTATTGTTGTACTTGAAACAAACCATTTTCTACAGGCTGATAATAAGTATTTAGAGTAGAAAAAAATTCTACAAAACCTTTGCTCTAATGTTCTTCTGACGTCGTATTGCAGATAAGCCGCTTTCATACGACAGCACACATTCCACAATTATCACTCGTAAAATAAACTTTATGCACAAAATAAATTCCCAGAGTACTGCTCAGTCTTTTATTGATACCATACAGATCGCATTTACTGCATTAATACTGCTAATTACTCTCAGTTCTGAATTTGCAACTCGACCACACATACGAAACGTTACTCAAATGAAGCCATTCTACAGACCGAGTCTCTGTGACTATATGCTCTGTGGCACGCACGCTACGTTTTTGCCTTCTTACACATCACCAACACTTTCTCCTCCGGATATTAGAGTATTATAATAGATACCGTTCATGATGAAATTATACATCAATCTTTACAATATTATACGCTTTGACATATCACTTAACATTTTATGTTAACACTGAATAAGCATAAATTAGTTGCAAATAAGTTGAAAATTTACATTAAGTTATTTATGTAAAAATAAATTCATAAAAATAGGCAAGAAAAGTTTTAAAGATATCTTGTAATTTTTAATGGGGAATTTGTACGTATCTGTTATCATCATAGCGTCAGCCGCACGCTGTGGCACTTCCTAATTTTAGACAATCGTAGAATCAATAAGCTATGTCGCCTCCCAGGAATATGGATCGTTATCCTTCACTGCAAGAAGTAGGGGCAAGCTTGTTAATCAGCCTCTTAAGGCCTCCGTACACAGGTATCCGGACACTTGCTAACGCGTGTATTTGCGATGCTGGACATTTGCGGTTTTACTTGCTTCGAAGGGTTGGGTACCCTTGTCTCCTCCTCCTTCCCCACCACTCGACCTCTGGAATTCCCCCAGACGGTATCCAGACACTTGTGGTTTTACCTGCTCCGAAGGGACAACGCCACTCTTTTCGAAACACAAGTCCTTATGCTCACTTTGCTTCCAAAGTTCCTAGCGTGATGATCAGTATGGGAGCATTACTACACTCCTGGAAATTGAAATAAGAACACCGTGAATTCATTGTCCCAGGAAGGGGAAACTTTATTGACACATTCCTGGGGTCAGATACATCACATGATCACACTGACAGAACCACAGGCACATAGACACAGGCAACAGAGCATGCACAATGTCGGCACTAGTACAGTGTATATCCACCTTTCGCAGCAATGCAGGCTGCTATTCTCCCATGGAGACGATCGTAGAGATGCTGGATGTAGTCCTGTGGAACGGCTTGCCATGCCATTTCCACCTGGCGCCTCAGTTGGACCAGCGTTCGTGCTGGACGTGCAGACCGCGTGAGACGACGCTTCATCCAGTCCCAAACATGCTCAATGGGGGACAGATCCGGAGATCTTGCTGGCCAGGGTAGTTGACTTACACCTTCTAGAGCACGTTGGGTGGCACGGGATACATGCGGACGTGCATTGTCCTGTTGGAACAGCAAGTTCCCTTGCCGGTCTAGGAATGGTAGAACGATGGGTTCGATGACGGTTTGGATGTACCGTGCACTATTCAGTGTCCCCTCGACGATCACCAGTGGTGTACGGCCAGTGTAGGAGATCGCTCCCCACACCATGATGCCGGGTGTTGGCCCTGTGTGCCTCGGTCGTATGCAGTCCTGATTGTGGCGCTCACCTGCACGGCGCCAAACACGCATACGACCATCATTGGCACCAAGGCAGAAGCGACTCTCATCGCTGAAGACGACACGTCTCCATTCGTCCCTCCATTCACGCCTGTCGCGACACCACTGGAGGCGGGCTGCACGATGTTGGGGCGTGAGCGGAAGACGGCCTAACGGTGTGCGGGACGGTAGCCCAGCTTCATGGAGACGGTTGCGAATGGTCCTCGCCGATACCCCAGGAGCAACAGTGTCCCTAATTTGCTGGGAAGTGGCGGTGCGGTCCCCTACGGCACTGCGTAGGATCCTACGGTCTTGGCGTGCATCCGTGCGTCGCTGCGGTCCGGTCCCAGGTCGACGGGCACGTGCACCTTCCGCCGACCACTGGCGACAACATCGATGTACTGTGGAGACCTCACGCCCCACGTGTTGAGCAATTCGGCGGTACGTCCACCCGGCCTCCCGCATGCCCACTATACGCCCTCGCTCAAAGTCCGTCAACTGCACATACGGTTCACGTCCACGCTGTCGCGGCATGCTACCAGTGTTAAAGACTGCGATGGAGCTCCGTATGCCACGGCAAACTGGCTGACACTGACGGCGGAGGTGCACAAATGCTGCGCAGCTAGCGCCATTCGACGGCCAACACTGCGGTTCCTGGTGTGTCCGCTGTGCCGTGCGTGTGATCATTGCTTGTACAGCCCTCTCGCAGTGTCCGGAGCAAGTATGGTGGGTCTGACACACCGGTGTCAATGTGTTCTTTTCTCCATTTCCAGGAGTGTATAATCAAGGGCGAGCCTTCTGCTCATTATAGAGGTTACGGATATCTTAAATTGTAGGAATCTAAAGAAGGTGTTGTTTAGTGGATGTGCTTACACCAAAAATCAAATCACTGTAAGGACAGGATAGAGTAGAAGAACGGAGAAGCATTTAACGTTTCAGAACAACTCTGTGGACCACTTGATGGTGAAGCTCTGGAAGTGAGGAAGTAAGAGGAACGGGCGAAGAGGAGGGGTTGAAAAGAAACTACACAGTTACCCGAGATATATGTGCATGAAATGGCAAACCCTCATAATAAACACTATGAATTTGTTACAATGGTGCCTAACTCAGAATCTGTCAAGAGGACCTTGAGTCGTCAGCAGCCTCAAGTTGGGGGAACCAACAAGAAAGCAAGAACTCTTATGAAACTGATCTTCATGAAGATTTCTTAAAAATGATAGATGACAGTAGTTTCCTTATAGAATATAATAGATTAGAGGAGAGGATACTCATTTTTAGTGGAAACAAAGGAAAAGAAAGCTTAAAGGCGTCTTCCCATTTTTTAATGGATGGAACATTTAAGAGCTGCAGCAAGCAGTTTGCAGAAGTCTATACCATACAAATAAACATAGGAGGGCCAAGTGACAAAACAGACAATCTTCCTGCTGTGTTTGCACTGCTCCCTTATAAGAAGAAAGACACTTACGTTCGCCTGTTTCGCGAAATCGGCTCTTCGTCAAGTTTTCCCTTCAAGTGAAATAAGTATTCATATTTCCATACGAAGAAGAGTCTCGGTCTAAACGTAACAGACGAGTTGAGATTCATGCAACAGTTCCTGATAACAAAGGTTTTCTCCGTTTTTTTACTAATTTTGGACAACGGTCTACAGAATGGAAATATCCACTTAGCAATGTGGAATTTCTACGGAAAAAGTTACCGAAATAATATTTTTGGATGTCCTCACCCTTGATTCGCCCATTTGGTGGAGTGATTGAAGAAGGAAGTGGAGCTCACAAACTGCATGCACATGAAGTTGATGTTGAATCTTAATGGTAAGAAGAGGAAGAAGGACTGCTTGAAATTGGACGACATGGTAGAGAGAACTGTAAAAAATTATGGCGAGACTGGCAACATTAGATACTGCTTGAAAGCCATCACGTATATTCAGAAACTGGAGGGTAATATTGTTACGCTACAAAATGAGTAATAAAACGCGAGAGTAAAATTTTTTCTAAGTTTGAACAACCGGCGTAATTCAGTCACGTGGAAATGCCGCCAACCGCCAGCTGGAAAGCGCAAACATTCCGATATTGTTACTGAATCAGGTAGGTAGCCACCTCGACAGTCTTGAGAAAGACTGCGAGCAACTCAGCAGAAAATGGTAAGAACTTCGTTACTCCTGTAACTCCAGAGGGCGGCCCCAACAGTATGTTAAAAACAAATGTACAAAAAAGCTATGGAGACCACTAAGACTTCGCATATTGTGTAGTTAAAATTATTAAGCGTAACGAAGCAGCATTATCGGCGCCAATATTAAGTAATAGTTATAAGTAAAGTGTACTGTACTTCTTGCATAAAAATGATGAAGCCTATTGAGGCTGTTTTTAAACGAACCAAAATTATAAATGTGCAAAATGTGATTGGAATCAGCCTTTATTAGCTACAAAAATTAAGAGTGTTTCAGGTCTCTCAACATCCTCCCTAAATTGCTTAATGATGAAACTATCTGGTCGCACCTCGGTTCACTAGCGCTTATTCAATAAGCAGTGGGATTTAGCTTAACAGTCACTCAAATGACCTCAATTAGAGTTATATTTAATTTATTTCTATCGTGATTTCCTATTTAGTGACCATATTTTCTTTCTCTGTTTTGAACGTTGTCTCTTGACACATTGTTAATGAATTTTTGACCACAAGGGCTATCGGATTTCAGTGGGTACATTGACATGGGTCAGGGCACACATTTTCAACTTTCCCCGTTGACTTATATCAACGCCTGTATGCAGCTACGGGTATTAATTTCATTATAATGACATGGAGTGTGTCGTTCTTCTTTCCAACCATTCACATACCCATTTCTTCGTCCCTTATTGTTTTTGGACTGCGAGCAATAGTAATTGAAATAGCCACAAACACTGCGCTCAAAATGATTATCGAACGAACATTCACATTCGTTTTACGTAGTTCCTCTCCTGTTCCTCCCATGGCGGTGGGCTATTTCTGTTGCAGTCAAAAAATATGGAAAGAAGCTATCGTAAAATGGAGGGAGGATGGGCCTGTATTTATGCTTGGAAGAATAATTTACATATTGAAACAATTGATGGTATTGTTTTCATTTTCTAAAAGTTTTAAGTACTTTGATTCAGAATGTTGAAAAGAAGCTCTGTATTTCGGTACAGTGGAAATGGTATTAGACGCAACTCCTGTATCTAAAATGCATCTATGTTGGTTGGTTGATTGATTTGGGGAAGGTCATTGGTCCCCTCCATCTATCTAGTGGGACACCATCAATAATTATATCAGTATTTTCATAGTGATTTCAAAAAGCCAAGATGGTGAACAAGGAGGCCCCATCCATACTGGCTATGTTGAGTAAGATGTGGAGGTGGCAGCTTCAAAACAGACACAATGACTACGAGGAGGCATCTCCCTTGCCTGAGGATTTGCTGTTCAAACTACATGTGAAGGATATGATCGCCAATGTCCGGCAAACACTGACGACCGCAGATGTCCGCGATCGTAATTGCCGGGCTTCCCACACACAGGCAAATTGGTCCTCCAACCCACTCAGTGAGTGGGTTTGCACCGACCCACTCGCCTGTGTCTGGACGATGGGCTTGCGGTCGGGTCGGTGGTCTGGGTCCTTCGGTTCGACCAGTTGACCTCTACCTGCTTGCCCCGACCGCTACCTGCCAACCCACACTCAGCCAGTGCAGGGAGGTAGAGTCTGCCAAGCAGTGGCCCGTGTCCACTCACAGTCGGCTGGGTCGGCGAGCGGCCCGGCGGACCAGTCGGACTGTAAATAGACGCCTTTACGGGCCGTCTGCAAGTACGTATCGTAGCTGTATCGAATCATAGTGTCCAGTTCTTGGCTGCACATTATGAAGAACGACGTCTTCTATTCCATTAACTAAACTTCCACGCAATTCTTCTGTCTAAAAAGTGGCTAAAACCACACATAGGCTCTGAAAATGTTCACCTTCCTGGATGCAGACATCTTAGGGCTGACAGGCAAAACAAGCATGATGAGGGTGTCGGCACGTACATACAGTCTGATCTAAAACTCAGTCTTAAAAATGTTGAAATCTAATGAAGAAAGACAGGTGTAATTCATGTTCTTTGAAATAAGTCGACAGAACCAGAAGTGCTTAAATGGTTCATGTAAACTGACCGTTCCAATTTTTGGAGTGTACATAAAAGTTGAAATATGGAAAAAAAGTACAAAAAGGATTCAGTTGGACTGTAAATTGTTACAAACATTAAACAGAGTTAAAAACAAGCTTTACATCTCATTACTAATTTTCCACATCAGAACCAAGCCGTCTTAAATAAACAAAAATTCATAATGAAGTTCTTTAGTTAAAGTTTTGAACTGGAAAGGTCTAAATCAAACTATTAGTTCAATCTTTCGAGGAACATTTACCACACTTGTGGTGCAAACTGTTCATCTCGATAGGGAGCCAATCTTCACAAATGTGTTAGTGAATGCAGTCTAAAAATGGTTCAAATGTCTCTGAGCACTATGGGACTTAACTTCTGAGGTCATCAGTTCCCTAGAACTTAGAACTACTTAAACCTAACTATCCTAAGGACATCACACACATCCATGCCCGAGGCGGGATTCGAACCTGCGACCATAGGAATCCAGTCTTCCTTGAAGGTTTTATTGACATGCAATATTGTTTCCTGTTCATCACCGAATGTTTTCGAAAAAAATTGTTGTTTTCTAACACAGGTTGCATGGTCCCATCTGCACCTATTGTACTTAATGGAATATATCTCACTCGCTTCCCTGATCGTCATTTCAAGAAGTCTGGCTTCATTTTATTTTCATGTCACTATGTCGTGACTTCTCGATTTCTGTCTCTTAAATAAAAAATACCGTGAAGTTTTTATGGTATTGGTTTATCTTATACAACCAGAAACTGCCTTGTTGGACACAACCTGAACTTTTTGCTATAGTAGTTTATTACTCACACTGATGTTATCTGGGCTATAGACTAGTAGACACTGTCACAGGCTGCAGTATAGAATAATGTCAGCTGTATGTAAAAGAAAATAAATATGTAATATTACTTATTTACAAACAGAACACGACTTTCCTGAACTAAGTTCGTGCACTGAACAACGCATTAGAAACAGATAACTTGTTGTCATTCTGAAACCCTCTTGTGATTTCACTGAAAATCCTGTGAGCGCTCTTCTTTTACCATAGTTTACTCAGCAGTGGCATTTTAGGTGTTGCCACTAACAGCAGAGTTTCGAAACTGCTCTTCTCACAACCTGCTGTCCGATACTATCCGACCTTCTCCCAGAGATCGTGAAGCTCGAACAGCTGAGTACCTCAAGTAATCAGAGAACCGACAATTGATGACCAAACTCGTGAACTTACCGATAAGCTTACAGTTTTCTACGGCAAGCATGCTTCTATACGTACAATCTGTGTAAGAAAAACTTCTGCACTTTGGTTGACATCTTCATATCAAATAACTAACAACAGGCTTTCAAGGTTAATCAGAAACGGCAACTAGATAATAAAGCAATACTTTCGCAACGTCAAAATTAGGCAATCTTCTGCCTTTGTGCAGCGATAGGACGCCCGTAATCACGTGAACGTATCTCTGTAGATTAGGCACAGGAAATGCAGACTCAGAAACTGTTTTTCAGATCTCAGCTGACAAACTGGATGAATTTCTGTCAGCACCGGACAACTTCCAGGCAGCAAAGAACTATTGTCGACGATTATCCGCAAACCACACAAGAGTGACAAACTCAAACCCTTTCCACTCAAAACATGTTAACAATAAACAAAGAAAGAAAAGCAATAATGAGAATCTATTCTGAGGGGAAAGACAAAGACGTAACAGTTTAACAATGATCATTAGCACGAAGACTACATTAATTAAGGTAACAGTTAACATGAAATGTGTCACGGACAAGCGAGAGGCCATACTACTGACACCACTAGACTTTGGCAACGCATCAACGTCGACATACTGTTCAGGAAAATACGACAGCTACATTATCACACAGTGCGCTGAAGTGGTTTGAAAGCTACGTGAAAAAGTGCCGGAAACGTGTTGTCTGTGGCAGTAAAAAGTTGTCCTGGAAGCATATACTCTTAGGAATGTCACAGGGATACGTTTTGCGCCTGCTAATTGTTCTCTCTGTACGTAAATATCTCGACGATCCTATACTTCTGTAAATGTAGTTTGCATGACGACATACTCTAGTTTTATCCAAGTGCAAGACCTGGAGATATCAGCACTGCGATCATCCAGATGAATGATAATCAGTCTTCAGTGATAAGGTGAGAGCAAAATCTGGGACATAAATTAAATGTACGTAAGTTCAAGGTATTTTAGTGTCCATCATAAATGAATAAGCTCTGAATTCTGCGGACAGATGCCTCCTGCTCTTCTCGACAGCTTCCTATACTACATCAGAAAGCAGGGAAGAACGTGCGTGTAACTTTGGATGAGCATCTCCACTGGTTAGATACACTATGTGATCAAAATTATCCGGACACCTGGCCGAAAATGACTTACAAGTTCGTGGCGCCCCCTATCGGTAATTCTGGAATTCAGTATGGTGTTTGCCCACCCTTAGCCATGATGACAGCTTCCACGCCGGCCGGTGTGCCCGTGCGGTTTAGACGCTTCAGTCTGGAACCGCGTGACCGCTACGGTCGCAGGTTCGAATCCTGCATCGGGCATGGATGTGTGTGATGTACTTAGGTTAGTTAGGTTTAATTAGTTCTAAGTTCTAGGCGACTGATGACCTCAGAAGTTAAGTCGCATAGTGCTCAGAACCATTTGAACCATTTGACAGCTTCCACTCTTTCAGGCATACGTTCAATCAGGTGCTGGAAGTTCCAGGAGTGCTAGTTCTGCAAGGTTTGCAGGAGAGCTTCTGTGAAGCTTGGAAGGTAGGAGACGGGATATTGGCGTTCCAAAACATCCTCACGACTCTGTGCAGGATAGTCCATTGCAGGGATGTTATTATTGTGTAACCACTCAGCCACAGGCCGTGCAATATGAACAGGTGTTCGATCGTATCGAAAGATGCAATCGCCATCCCCGAATTGATCTTCAATAGTGGGAAGCAAGAAGGTGCACATCAGAGCCAATATCAGTTAAATTAAATAAATCAAATTACTATCAAATCCATCTTCATCAACAGTATTTCATCATCAAATCCGTTATAAAGAAAAATCTATTGAAACGTCAGTGTACGCCTGTGCTGTGATTGTGCAGGCAAAACAACAAGGTTTGCAAGCCCCCTCCATGAAAAACACTACCACGCAATAACACCACCGCCTCCGAATTTTAGTGTGGGCACAACACACGCTGGCAGATGATGTTCACCGGGCATTCGCCATAACCACGCCCTGCCATCGGATCCCCACATTGTGTACCGTGATACGTCACCCCTCACCAAGGTTTTCCCACTGTTCAATCATCCAACGTTTACGCTCCTTACACCAAGCGAGGCGTCGTTTGGCATTTACCGGTGTGATGAGTGGCTTATGAACAGTCGCTCGACCATGAAATCCAAGTTTTCTCACCTCCCGCCTAACTGTAATTGTACTTGGAGTGGATCCTGATGCAATCCTGATGCATATCCCGTGTGATGGTCTGGATAGATGTCTGCCTATTACAAATTACGACCCTCTTCCACCGTCGGCGGTCTCTGTCAGTCAACAGACGAGGTCGGCCTGTATGCTTTTGTGCTGTACGTGTCCCTTCGCGTTTCCACTTCACTATCACATCGTAAACAGTGGACCTAAGGATGTTTAGGAGTGTGGAAATCTCGCGTACAGACGTATGACACATGTGACACCCAATCACCTGATCACGTTCGAAGTGCATGAGTTCCGCGGAGCGCCCCATCCTACTCTCTCACGATGTCTAATGACTACTGAGGTCGCTGATATGGAGTACCTGGCAATAGGGTACAGCACAATGCACCTAATATGAAAAATGTATGTTTTTTGGGGTGTGCGGATACTTTTGATCACATAGTGTAATACTGTCGCCATATGCAGGAAGGCTTCAACTTCCTCCATGCCCTCAGCAAGTTTCGGAACGTATTTTCACAGTATGATAAAATTTCGTAACAATGATAACGATCGAAGCAAAGTTGATTGCTACACCTAGAAACAAACTTTTTGCACTAACCTAAATTTATATCAAATGGTTCAAATGGCTCTGAGCACTATGTGACTTAACTTCTGAGGTCATCAGTCGCCTAGAACTTAGAACTAATTAAACCTAACTAACCTAAGGACATCACACACATCCATGCCCGAGGCAGGATTCGAACCTGCGACCGAGGCGGTCGCTCGGCTCCAGACTGTAGCGCCTAGAACCGCACGGCCACTCTGGCCGGAAATTTATATCAAGTGAATTCAAATGTTACTAACACATAAGACATACTTATAACAACAGAACATTTCTGATTGTTTGTTGATTTCATTGATTCCATAAAATACTTCTGAACCCGTATTTCAGGATTCCTGTATGGAGCTCATATTTCCAACCTTGAAACCAGTTTAATTCATCGCCCCCTATTTTTCTTCCATAAAAGGAGTTAGTGCTGACGACTAAAGTACTCATTATCAGCTGTCGTAAAGCCAACTGTGCGCGTTCGTCTGCAACTGGTCAGCGAACAAGTGAATTGGACCCATACCTGCAAGTATTTTACTTATCTTGGTATATGATTTCCATTATTCTCTACATACTAGTCCTCAACGTGAAGTATCTGGAGAAGGTAAGGTAATGTTATTTTGTATGTAGTGTTGTTGTAAGAGACGAATATAGAGGCACACGTGTTTGCCGTAAAAGGGTACCGTGTGACCTGGTTAATGATTATGTACTCTGGCACAACAAGTCGATGTATCTTAATTCTTGATCAAAGCTGCTAGAATATGTTTCAAAGGCAAATTTCTTTTAATGTTTAATTTGGTTAGTGAAATTATGTTTCGTTAGTTTTTATTAAGTTCAGTATCGCAGCGAAGATGCCAATTTGCATAAATTAAGAAAATTATGCCAATAAATCAACTGAATCTCCCTCAAGATTTTCCACCTATCTGCCACACTACTATGTTTTCTTAAGTGGTTTTTGGAAATTAAATATCGAAAGAAAAATTTTTGTTAACTAACGAGAGAACGCAAGTTTTATGTTACTATTTGAAAGTGTAAGATCTTAATAAGATTCGAATACTTATGAAAATTGGAATTTACTTTATCGAGTGAGCCTTGTCCTCGTCAGGGGATTGTTATGTTGTTCTTTAAGATCACCGGACACACTGCGCACACACAGATAAATCGTTCAGACTTTATAGCTGGTGTAGCGATCGAGTCACATGCTCAACCGATAGCGTACTGCACGTATGCATAAGACAGCTGCGATCATTGAGACATTTATATTTCAAGCGGACATTGTACGTCAACATTGGCAAATATATGGATGTGGCAAAGCGGTAAGAAGGGCATCGTGTTTGGTCATACGGTCCATGGCCATACGGTGTGTAAAGTTGCTGGATTTGTTGATGTTTCGTGGCGGACCGTTCAACGTGTCTAGAAGCAGTAGTGTAATACTCATGGCCACGAAACACTACGTCAGAATTGGGAGCAAAAAATTGTGGATGAGAGAGACCAGAGACGCGTTTCACTGCTTGTGAGTCAAAAACCAACAGACAGTGAATGAAGGTCCATTCCCACCTGATAGCGAGAGAACACTGCAACGGGAACTGCATGCAGTGAACATTTGAAGTCTGTTACGTCACATGAGGCCATCGTTCACGAGGCACATAAAGACGACAACAGTAAAGTTCATCGTGCTGGAAGTATATGTGACTGGTTTTCCGAACACTCCACCACCCTGTTACATCTCGATTGGCCTACAAAATCACGTGACTTGAACCAAATAGAAAATATGTGGGAAACATTGGAACATCAGGTAAAAGGCCTACAACAGCATTCCCGCAATTTGGTGGAACAGCGCCCTCAAATCCTAAGCGAGTGGCTTGACTTGGGTGTACCGTACCTCCACAATCTTGTAGACTCACATCCTAAACGAATCCAGGCGGTTATCAAGTCCATGGGCAAAATTACACGGTATTAAACGATGTTTGTAATGATTTCTCCAGTGGTGACTAATTATTTGTGAGGTGAGCTTCCTATGCAGTGTTACTGCAAATGATTTAAGCAATTTCATTAATATACCGTAACTGGGAATTAGATATAATTTTGTGGAACTTTGCGTTCATACGGAGAGACTCACGAAGATTTTTTTATAAATGGTGACCATGATCTTCCTCGCTGAACTGAGATACGGGTTCTATAATCAAGTTCATTTCACTCTCGACGCAGCGTGTTCACAGCAGTTGGTTCGTAGATATTATTGACGCATGCACCTAGTTCTTGCAGATCTGCTGGTAAAGGCAACACACACACACACACACACACACACACACACACACACACACACACACACACTCTTTCATGAATAAAGACACCGGGATAGGAATTTTTGATTGTGGTTCACATCATGAGCGATCAATCGGTTTCCCAATTTCGTGTTTCTAAAGTCACGAATATCTAGACGGAAATGGTGTTGTGCGCCATCCTATTGACAGATGAAGTCCACCCTGTCAATAACTAGCAGCATGTGAGACAGCCGTGTCCTATAATGGTCTGTTCCACGAATAAAAAGGGGCAGTAAACAGAAAACTATGAAATTGCACACAATACAGCGTTCGAAAAATCATGAAATTTCTGTAGGACGTGCAGAGCTTTTCTGTGTTTCACATCAATAAATTGTGCCTTTCACAGTACGATTTACAAAAACGAAATATTACTTCATTAATTAAGATTAGCTTCTCACGAAAATGATCCTCTTCCACACGCTGTTTCATTTCTTAAGGAAACTCGGGCCGATTACAGTTTCTTCGAACGTCAGAGCTTTCAGCAACTGCATGGGGTACGATTTTCCTTTCTGTTCTTCATACAAGATCTTCCATCGCTTATGGAATGTTCAGCTCTCTGCTGGCTCTGACCGTCGACATCCGTGTTCTACATAGGAAACTCTACCTGGAAACTCTTCCTGGAGCGGCGCAGAATTTTCCTGCTAAACTCACTTGAATTTTTTTGGTAACTCGATTGAACCTTCTGAACGAATCTCTCTTAAGACGTGACTTCAGGCTATGAAATTTATGTTTTTGAGTTTAGAAACATTGTTCCATGATGAAGCTGCATCTAATACACTCCTGGAAATTGAAATAAGAACACCGTGAATTCATTGTCCCAGGAAGGGGAAACTTTATTGACACATTCTTGGGGTCAGATACATCACATGATCACACTGACAGAACCACAGGCACATAGACACAGGCAACAGAGCATGCACAATGTCGGCACTAGTACAGTGTGTATCCACCTTTCGCAGCAATGCAGGCTGCTATTCTCCCATGGAGACGATCGTAGAGATGCTGGATGTAGTCCTGTGGAACGGCTTGCCATGCCATTTCCACCTGGCGCCTCAGTTGGACCAGCGTTCGTGCTGGACGTGCAGACCGCGTGAGACGACGCTTCATCCAGTCCCAAACATGCTCAATGGGGGACAGATCCGGAGATCTTGCTGGCCAGGGTAGTTGACTTACACCTTCTAGAGCACGTTGGGTGGCACGGGATACATGCGGACGTGCATTGTCCTGTTGGAACAGCAAGTTCCCTTGCCGGTCTAGGAATGGTAGAACGATGGGTTCAATGACGGTTTGGATGTACCGTGCACTATTCAGTGTCCCCTCGACGATCACCAGTGGTGTATGGCCAGTGTAGGAGATCACTCCCCACACCATGATGCCGGTTGTTGGCCCTGTGTGCCTCGGTCGTATGCAGTCCTGATTGTGGCGCTCACCTGCACGGCGCCAAACACGCATACGACCATCATTGGCACCAAGGCAGAAGCGACTCTCATCGCTGAAGACGACACGTCTCCATTCGTCCCTCCATTCACGCCTGTCGCGACACCACTGGAGGCGGGCTGCACGATGTTGGGGCGTGAGCGGAAGACGGCCTAACGGTGTGCGGGACCGTAGCCCAGCTTCATGGAGACGGTTGCGAATGGTCCTCGCCGATACCCCAGGAGCAACAGTGTCCCTAATTTGCTGGGAAGTGGCGGTGCGGTCCCCTACGGCACTGCGTAGGATCCTACGGTCTTGGCGTGCATCTGTGCGTCGCTGCGGTCCGGTCCCAGGTCGACGGGCACGTGCACCTTCCGCCGACCACTGGCGACAACATCGATGTACTGTGGAGACCTCACGCCCCACGTGTTGAGCAATTCGGCGGTACGTCCACCCGGCCTCCCGCATGCCCACTATACGCCCTCGCTCAATGTCCGTCAACTGCACATACGGTTCACGTCCACACTGTCGCGGCATGCTACCAGTGTTAAAGACTGCGATGGAGCTCCGTATGCCACGGCAAACCGGCTGACACTGACGGCGGCGGTGCACAAATGCTGCGCAGCTAGCGCCATTCGACGGCCAACACCGCGGTTCCTGGTGTGTCCGCTGTGCCGTGCGTGTGATCATTGCTTGTACAGCCCTCTCGCAGTGTCCGGAGCAAGTATGGTGGGTCTGACACACCGGTGTCAATGTGTTCTTTTTTCCATTTCCAGGAGTGTATTATCTTTTATATTAAATATCATGGCCGTCACTACGGTAATGAGAGATCAATGACTGCAGTAGTGGCATGCTATCTCAGTGGTTGCTTGAGTGCATTAAGAAACAAAGGCTGTGTTAGCTGTTGGTTCCAATCTCACTGGAGGAATAGTGGGCCTACATTTCACCAGCTTTCTATCTGTTCGCTTACAGAGCTACAAACAACCGACCCTTCTGATGGAAAGTCTACTAAAAATTAAAGCAATTTAAATCGAATAGGGCTATAATTTGGAAAATGAAAGTTATTTTGTGCATTCGCTCACGAACAACACTGGACAGAAAGGGGTACCATTGATCACGAATCCAAAAGTTACACTAATGAACGAAAAGGAAGTAACTAACGGTCGCCAGCCCACTAGGCAATTTACATCCAAAATCCTGTACAAGATGATGGGAAAGAAAAACATGCATTATTAAAAACTGACGTGGCATCTAAGGGTTGCCACTTTCTTTTTACACTAATTTTAAGTGACTATGTAATGATAAAGAAAAGTGAGCAGTCACTCTTACGTTATGTTTGGCATTAAATTATGAAAAAGGCAATCGAGTAATGATTTGAAAATATGCAGTTAAACTGTATGTTAGTGCTGAACTTCGTTGCGTGAACAATGACTTTCAGTGACCTCAGCATAACGTCATCAAAGAAATTTAGAAAAAAGCAAGCACTTTTTACTTTGCCGTTACTTATTTTGCAAATTGGATTTCATATTATTGTCTGAACAACTGAGCCCTTTTTACTGACTTGAACAGAATTAAACACTAGAATACGTACCAAACCAAACAGCCATGTGCTCCAAACTATATGTAAAATAAATAAAACTTCCACACTCTTAATTTGTGCATTTCTTTAGATTTGTATTTTTTTCCAGTGATTGAGTCTCAAACTTGAAAAATGAAATTGCTTTACTTTAGTCATATACTGAAGCCTCTGTTGTACAACAGTTAATTGAAAGTAGACAGGCTAAAATTCTTAAAAGAGAAATTATTTATTAATAAACTGGCTGTAACTATTCAATTTGTTTCCTGTGACACTCAGTTAGCATATTAGGAAAAAAAGGAACAAAGATCCTTCTTGGTAACAATGTCTGGGGACAATGAAGACCCAATCACCCTGAGTTTAACTGATTATTATTTAAATAAATCTTATCAATCAAATCACAATCAGTTGTGTTGCTGGGTTAGCCGTTAATACTTTCTACCAATGAACAATCTTACTTCAGTGCTGTGCAGACGACGAAACTCGGAGCCGACGAAGAAACTGTGTTGCTGGAACTGCTGCTTTTGTTGAAGACGGTAGCATATTGTGGAGCCACGGCTAATTATAGGAACGGTCAATCGTAATTAATACACCCTCTTCCGCCCGTCCACTGTCCTTAGTCCTGCCCAAGGCATCTGGCCGGCTCGCGTACATGATGCCGCCGAAAATGGTACACTCTACTGCGAGAGCGTTAACACCACACTTAACGCACACTATAAGCGCTGGAACCCGTCTCCCCTCTCTCCGCACGCTCTGTGCAACAACTCCCTACCTAAAGATTTTACAACGCATAAGCACTGCTATTGTCGTTGCTAGTCGATTTGGCTTTTTCCCAGAGCTTTATAGTAAAACACAGATAAATACAATGAAACGTCAACAGACTTCTACCTAAATGTACACATACAGTGAAGCAATGTCCTTACTTATTAAAAGAAAGCATTTGAATTACAAATATTTACATACAATTCAGAAAAAAGTTATATATAGGTTGCAGGTGCCATGCATCATGCAGTTTCGGCGTTACAGCACTACCTATTGTGGATATCGTCAATGGATTTAAACAGGCTGTATGGCATGTCTTATGGTACATCTCCGATGACGTACGGTTCGCTACAAGATACGTGTTAGTAACAGCCATTCCTCTTATGTCAAGCATTAGTAGAGCAGAAAGAGAAGGACCCACGCTTTCCAAAGAGATGATGATATAATTCGGGTTGCCGCAGAGTGGGCTTAAGCCAGTCTCACTTATACCCCATAAAGTGTCATTACTTTTGGAAAAAAGTACGTTCAAAACTATGAACCGACACTCTACTTCATCATTTCACAGAAGACAATGTGATAAAGAATGTGCGGAAGCAATTTCCCAAGGCCGCTAAGGCTTTATGGTTTGCCTAAAACCCACAAAGAGGATGTTCCTATGCAACCTATCATTAATGCGCTAGATTCTCCAACCCACAGGCTATCGAAATATGTAACCAAGTTACGTAAGCTAATTTTAGTAGTGGTGAATATGACATTAAAACCTCTTGAATGTTTGTGGACATAATTAAACAAATCAGAATCAGTTTTTATGGAACTGGTCAGTTTGGATGTGATCTGTCAGTTTACAAAATCGCCTGTGGAGGACACATAAAAGTTGTTAGCAGACCTCTTCCCTCACGAGACTATCAATTTATTTTCATCCGGAAAGGAAATTATTTTCACACAACAATCGTAACCTCCAAATACGCAAAATTCTATACGTAATCACAAGAAGAATAATGGAACTTCAGATAAATTTAAATATCGTGTGACTCAATGGCCGGGTGCAAGTCTCTCAAATGAATGCCATGTCTGCGTGTTGCACGTCGCTAACCCACCCGAGTTATCCAGCCAGGGAAAGGAGTCTTACAGGTCAACATGGATTTCGAACCACGTGCTCTTCTTGCCGACTCTTCACGTCGCTGAGAGGTGAAGGGTAGATTAAAGGTAGACTGGTCCGACCGGTTTCAAGCAGACGGCCTCTCGATTTCCAGGTATGCGCTTTAATACTGCACCACGAGGTACAGCAGAACTTCAATGAAGAAATGACAATTGCTAAATGTACTCAGAGTAACCCGTACTTCATCACGTCAAAGAAAAACGTCCTCAGAATGCGAAAATATTTTATTGTCACCAGCCTCCATAGGGAGAAATTATCATCGTAATAAATAAGAGAAATCAGAATTAGTACAGAAACATTTAAGTAATGTTCTGCAAAATTATTATCGGCTTTCGGCTTCTCAGTCCTGGTTTGTAACGAAATAAACATAATTTTGCAGAACATTAGGAAGTGTTTTTCTTTTTAATATTATAATGTTCTGCTAAGCACTGACGGAAAATATGATCAATTTTTAAAAGATTTAAGTGTTCATTTTGCCCACGTGCTGTTAAAGAGTGGATGGGTTGGGAAATAGTTTGAAGGTGGTTCAAAGAGCCCTCTGTCAGGCAGTTAAATGTAAACTGTAGGGTAGTTATGTAGATTAGTTTTAGATGTAGGTGTGCGAACTTATCCATCAACTTATTTTTATTTCAGATACATCTCAACCGTGTGTTAGGTTACACACTTCAATATTCCTTGGGTCGTATTCTGCATGAGCAATGGTCGCACCAATGTTGTTACTGCACAGTGTTCACTCGTTGTATCGAAGATATTTTGCAGGAAAGCTCACGCAACAGAAATTAATAATTTTATGGTTGTCAAAGCGAGTAGAACAGCGGCCACTGTGTATAGTCTCTGTGGTGGCCATGTTTTACGTCATACAGTTCATTTTATGTTACGTTTTGTTGAAAATAGTAAAATATTCAATATGTATCCTCACACGACGATGTATTTTTTGTCTGACTTACGATTAGCGTATTCACTTACATATCTTGCTCACGACCTCTGCAACTTTCGGCAAAAGATTTGTTTGCGCTGCGCGGTAGCCATAACTCTTGCCTTGCATATCCCAAGGTGGCATATTCTCATTCAAAAGCATCCACAGTAGGTTGTGGATATGAAACACACCATAACCTAGCAGCAACAGTCCCCTCTCTTGGACCGACAACGTCCGATCAGTCACATTTAAGTGGGGTCCATCCGTCTTCGGCTGTGTTCGGTAGACACTTTAAAGGCACATTTGGAGGATGGGCGTGGATATATTGCATTGTGGCGTGCAACCACTGAAACATTAGGATAATTACGCAGTTCAGTTGTCTTGCCGAGAAGACAGCACCTTCTTTGTTATTGAAGCCGTCCACATCGGAAGCATATCTACCATTGCTGCAGATAAGTATTTGGCACATCGCCATTATTCTATTTTATTGAGACGCAATCTCACAAGGCGTACTCACAGTTGCACACATCAACAGAAGTAATGGAAGTGTCCGTGTAATTTAATTTAGTATAATGTTTTGTGAATACAGTGACATTATTGAATCTTGTTGCAAGCTATTGTTCCAATTAAACGGCGTATTGGCAAGGCTAAAGGTTCCGTGTTACAAATGGTTCAGCACGAACCAAAACATTGGAATTATTCAATTTACGAAGACCGATAAAGAAATATTTCAGAAAAATCACTCACGGTCAAATTTACAATGAACGGACCTTACCCAAAAAGCCATTGTCAAACGCTCTAAGTTTGTATTAACATACTCTGATCACATACTATTATCATTACTTATTATTATTTGTCCGTTCTCTGGTATTCTCAAACCAGACAGGAAAAGCCACGATAAATCAAAACACCTTTCTCTATCTTGGGATTGGTCAGCCATGCTCTGTCGTTTACAGCTGTCTGCTTAGCCGGATGAATATTTTTTGAAACGAACATTCTATGATTTTTTGTAGTAATGGAACTTTTTAGCATATTCTTGTGAAAATTCCCTGGGGAGTAGGTGGTTGATTTACACGGCTCCTAAATTTTCTTTGGATCCGAAAAAGACGCCCTTAGATCTGTTCAATGCCTGCTGTTGGGTGTACCTTCTTCGTTGGGAAGTATTACCGTAGAAAATACTGTCAATAGATGGAAAGTCCAGGCACAGAAAAAAATGCCATGTTGTACAGTACATGACGTAAGGAGCAAAACTGACTCAATCTTTCCCAGCGGATTTGTTTGGTATATTACTCTTGGGTCCGTCGTTGGATGACGTGTAAATTCCACGATGTTTCTTCGAGGCAACTGATCGACATCAGGCAGTGTCTGCTGGTTACTTCTAGCAAGTAGCAGCTTGGCAACGGTGAGCAACAACCACCAAGTGCTGATACGTCTGATCAAAAAATTAAAGAACATTCGTATATTCGCGCCAATGGTGTATTGAAGCGAAATGCGGTTGGCATTCCTGCACACGCCTGTGTTTAAAGTGTAGCTGCCAGAAGTTCTCTTATTGTATGTCTGTTAGTTATTGTTCAGTGTTGTATCGAGTAGAACGTTGTGCCATAGATACTGCGAATTTCGAGATGGCAGAATTAGAGCAGCAACGCATCTGCAATAAATTTTTTGTGAAACCCAAGAAATTCTTCACAGAGACACTTAAAATGATACAGGAAGCCTACAGTGATGAGTGCTGAACTTGTACTCGATGTTACGAATGGTTCACACGGTTTAGAAATGGCTGGTCGGAAGTTAAAGATGACGCCCTTCGACGTGTACCGACGACGCTCATCTCAGGAATGTCAACGAAATTGTGCGTGTTAATCGAAGACTGACTATCCGATAAATTGCAGAAGAGTGTAACATTTCAGTTGGATCATTTCATGATATCCTGACACAGCATCTTGGAATGCATCGTGTTGCCGCCATGTTCGTCCCACGGCTCATGCGTCAAGACCAGAAAGACCTTCGTCTCGCAATGTGTGAAGAGCTTTTGGATTGCGCAAATGAGAACGAGATGTTCCTTAAGATAATCATAGCCGGTGATGAGACGTGGGTCTACTGTTATGATGCTGAGACCAAGGTTCAGTCTTCACAATGGTTCGGGAAAGGTTATCCAAGACCAAAAAAATGCTCGTCAGGTCAGGTCAAATAACAAAACCATCCTGATAGTTTTCTTTGACTCTGAGGATCAGTCCATCATGAATTCGTGCCACAGGGACAAACCGTTAATCGATGGTACTATCGGGACGCGTTGCGATGCCTGCGAGAATATGTGAGAAGGAAACGGCCTGAAATGTGGCGAGACAATTCGTAGCTCTTGCATCACAATAACGCATCCGCACATTCATCCGTGGTGGTGCGTGACTACTGTAAGGAAAAAAAAAAAAAAACTGTGCTGCCTCATCCTTCGTATTCTCCAGACCTGGCCCCTGTGGACTTTTTTTATTTCCAGAGTTGAAAATCTCGTTGAAAGGACCAACATTTGCAACGATAAACGAGATAAAAGAAAATTCGCAGACGCCGCTTCGCGCGATCCAGCAAAAGGCGTACCAAGACTGCTTCCGGAAGTGGAAATGGCGTTGGGAGCGGTGTATCAATTGTGTGTGAGAGTATTTCGGAGGAGACCACGCACAATAAGTAAAAGATAAGCGTAGAAAAATTTTTTGGACAAAGTTCTCGAATTCTTTGAACAGACCTCGTATATAGTAGTCGCCATGAAGAAATATTGTGAGATTTACACAATGTGATCCGGCGGCCGACTCGAGTAGCAAATATTGAAATATAAGAAGATTTGGAAAGAGAAATTTGTGCTTTCATGGAAGACCTGCCTCGATGACTCTGCCTTGGCCGTGACGTACCGACATGTCTCATAACGAGATGCGGCCCAGTGGCAGCGAGTGACGGTAGCGTAGCGTTCCTTACCACGGCGGCAGCGCCGCCGGCCGTCAGCCACGTTATCGCAGAGCCACAGCTCGGCCCCTGCAGCCAAACTTATTACGCGCCCCGCGGCCCGTTTTGTTATTCTTTCTAATTCTACGCAGCGACGAGCAGCCCGAGGATGACTTGATGCGCTTTAGGCGCCGCCCGATAATAACATAAGCCGGGTTTGTGCGCGAGCCGGAAGCCGCAGCTTTGTCTCCTGCGCTTGCGCACGCGCCCCCACCTAGCCCAGCCTCTCCTTGCGCGGCGCTGGCCACGTGCAGCCGACAGCCCCGCTCGCTATCTGCACGTGCTCACTACCAGCACTCCCCTTGTTCTTTTCATAATACGAGGGTTGTCCAGAAACTTAGTTCCGATCGGTCGCTAAATGGAAATCACAGTGAAAATCAGAAACATTTTATTTCCAGGAGTTAGCTACACTTTCCAGATACTTCTCTACATAGTCGCCGCTCCGACTTAGACATTTGTCGGAGCGTAATACCAAATTTCCAACACCATCGTCATAGAAGGCAGCCGCCTGTGCTTTCCGATAGTTCTATACGCTGGTCGATAGTGCGTAGCCTGCGTCCAGGTGTTGTCTTCGTATCCAGCATTTCATGTGCACAGAGATGATACTCAGGAAGAGACAATTATGGCTGTGTTGTGGGTGATCGAACACATCCCATCGAAAATGCTGCAGGAGCGTTTTCACTGCCCCTGCAGAGTGCGGCTGAGAATTGCCATGAAGAAGGAAGTGCCTGGCAGTTGTGTTAGGTGGGCTGCATTCATTAAGGCGAAGCCTCTCAGTGGGCCCCCATACTTGGCGGGAGACATCGTTGTTCTAGGCACCTTTACTCGCTCACAGTGCGCTCACAGCCGAAAAGAGGGTCTTGGTGCGATCGACGGTCATACTAGAGACACTACCCAACACATCTGTGCAAAGCTTCATAGAGTTTTCACTGTGGTGTCCGTTTTGCGACAGATCGGAACTTACTTTCTGGACAACCCTCGTACGTATAGCAATGCTATGGAACGCCTCTCTCTCTCTCTCTCTCTCTCTCTCTCTCTCTCTCTCTATGCTTGTCTTACAAATATTACACCCTTAATCTTCTTCTAGCAAGATGTTATCAATGTTCAGCTGTGATATCGGTGTAACTTAGGCACCTTTAGCTAAAGCCCATCACAATAGTATTAAAACCTATTTGTGTTCATCGCTGGGTTCAATAGGAAACCATTACAGTAAACTGATTAGTATTATCAACAAGAATGCCAAATCGAACTATAGCGTGAATCAAAGTAATGTTCCACTTCTCGGAAATTTAATTATTCGTGTACATGTAAGACAAAATATTACAAATAGACTGATGATGGTAGAAGAGGAGTAAAGAAGTTTGCGCAGAACGGATCAGGAAACAAACTTGATCGCATAATAATAAAGCAGTTCACTAAAATCGAATTTGCTTGCCACGCTTTCCCACAAAATGTTTTGTGGGCCCTTTCTCTTCAGTGAAAATATTTTGAAAACGGCAAACTACCTTGACAATCTGCAAAAATAATGGGCGGAAAAAGTGAGTGTCGACTTTGTACTTCAACACAACAACGACTCTCCACATTGCCAGCAAAGTTTTGAGGACCATGAAATTGGCTATGAGCACTATGGGACTTAACAGCGGAGGTCATCAGTCCCCTAGAACTTAGAACTACTTAAACCGAACTAGCCTAAGGACATCACACACATCCATGCCCGAGGCAGGATTCGAACCTGTGACCGTAGCGGTCGCGCGGTTGCAGACTGAAGCGCCTGGAACCGCTTGGCCACTCCGGCCGGCCTTTGAGGGCGATGTCATTGATCAGTTATCACGAGGTACCAAATGCACCTAAGGAAATGTTACGTCGATCACACCACATTCGCGAGAGAATGTCAACCCTTGTGGCTTTTTGTTATGTAGTTTCATAAAGGACAACGTGTTCCACCACAGTTAGTGGCCGAGCGGTTCTAGGCGCTTCAGTCCGGATCCGCGCGACTGCTACGGTCGCAGGTTTCGAATCCTGCCTCGGGCATGGATGTGTGTGATGTCCTTACGTTTAAGTAATTCTAAATTCTATGGATGCTAAGTCCCATAGTGCTCAGAGCCATTTGAACCATTTCACCACAGTTGGCAACAACATTAGTTCATAGCTGTTCTTCAAACACGCATCTAGGCAGATATTTTACTGTTTGTGCGAGGCATACCGTGAAGGATTTGATATGTTTCACTATGGGGTTAGTGTGGGCAGTGTGAGACGTGGTGCGCGAATTACACATTTGTAACGAGCTCACAAGACCCTTTTGAATGTTTCTGTCTGCTAACACCAATTTCATCGTAATGTGTAATCTTGTACAGTAATAACGTTGGTTTAATATTGATTATATCATTTACACTCATTCTCTGCGTTGATTCTTTTGCCGAGATGTGGTCCAGTGTTCAAGGCACTGAACTCACGTTCAAGAGGAGTAGTAGTGTTCAAAGCACATTCTGATTATCCAGACTAAGGTATTCCGCTGGTTGTCTAAGTCGGTTAAGTCGAATCGAGGAATGGTTGTGTGAAACGGCTCCTCTGTGAACGTGAATTTTTGGTGACTGAGAGTGGCGGTGGTCAATGGCCGCCAGGATTGGGCATTGTTGAATACAAGCGGGGAGCCGCTTCCCTGCTACAGCTTCATTTCTACTCGTCAATTACAATATGGCAACATAAAACAAATTGCTACTGGCAGTCGAATCTTCACGTACTAGCGGGCATAGAGCTTTGTTCTAAAAGACAAGGGGAAAAATGCTCAGCAGAAGGACAATGAGCATTTGAATAGGACATTTTGCAAACTGGTGGAGTGATAAGGCAGACATATAAAAAATACTAATACATTCTTCAGTCACATGGATTTGAAAATATAGCGCTCGCGGCGTGAGACGCTATGTTGGGTGGTGACGCGAGGTCGTCGAAGTCAGCATCTACCTGGTTCATCAGCCAGGGCAATGAGGATGGTGTAAGATGCCCTGACAGATACCCGAAGGAGTCAATGAGACATAATTAAGAAGGTCAACATTTATTACTCACTGTCAGAGATACGCAGCTGCCTCGATCCTCAGGCCGACTGTGGCGTACACTACGCCAGGAAAGCGCCGACACGAGCTCTCGGCATGCAGTCTCGTTTCGTTCCAGCTGTAGAGTCAGCGCCGAGCGACGCGACTCGTTCTGGCCACGGCTGCTAGTAGCTCCAGAACTGGGTTACCAGGGCATGGTTGATTGTACCGTCTACTACGTGCAGGATAGGCATCACCAGTTTTGGACGACGTGCGCCAAGTCGTGCGAAGTCACGATGTGGCCAGCTGACAAAAGAACAGCCGGCCGCATAAAGTCTGCCCTCAGGAACAGAAGGCCGGCAGCAGTAGCTGACCCACTGGTTAGTCCACAAGGAGACCTGCTGGATGATGGTACCCACAGTTCCCCATCAGTCTTGTGCCTGATTGGCATGCTAGTTGAGGTTGGCACTATTTCCTTCTGCGAGTCGTGGTACATCGCTGGTGAGCGAGGTGGTTATCTAGCGAGCGCGAAGCAGGAAGTGGAGTGACAGTTACCGACCGTAGTCGGCGGACATGTGGCTATCACGTCAGAGTGTGATTCGCACCCGATGCTTTGGAACTCTGGCTGGCTTGTTGTATGCTAAGGCGACCGCGATATCAGCAGTTTCCTGGCGGAAGATTATCTTGTTGATATACTGTGGAAGTGGCTGTACTCCGGTGGTGCTCCGTAGTGATACTATATTACAGATTGTAGAATAAGAATGATGGAGAAACTTTTGTGAAGATTGTGCTTTAACGTGTTGTAAGAGTCGAGCTCCAGCAAAACCAATGGACTAGGCTCTCCATAATGTGTTGAACTTTAGTCCGTTTCAGCTCACGAATTTTACTGTGGTTTGGGAATGTATCAAAAGGTCAAGCCATGTTGGAACCTATGTAAGATGATGTGGTGACATTTAGTTAAACAGACCAATCTATCAGCGACGACATTCGAGAAGACAATTATTGAACGTACTGTCTTGACAAACTTCCTCTAGTCCTTCTGAAACTTCTGCACTGCTAAAGTTGTTTTCCATTTTAACGGTGTCATATATACGGACGTCGACTACCTGTAAGAGTTAAAAATGGTTCTTACAAACTTAATCTTAGGTAAGATCTAGTCGCATTACATGACTGCTGAGCTCCATTGTTTTCTGAATTCTATGTCTGAAAGTAAATTTATGGGATTGTGCTAAAGTAAACCTCAACTGTGGATTAGAAAAATATTTTGCTTTATTTGCGGGATTATTTGCATTTGAAATGCATGTGTTCATGTGGAGAAACGAGTAGAGTGTGATTGTGAGTTGTATCCTTGAGTATATAGAGTTTTAATGAATGTGACTTGTAATTATCCAGAACACTGCGTGCTCATGTAAATCTATCTGTTGTAGAGATGTGACGCCATAACACATATGTGATCATAGAGAACTGTAACGGTCATCTCTTACTACTTTCAAACTAGGAACGTTGGCTATAAATTCAGAGTTCACATCCAGTTATGATTCTGGAACAAGTATATCAGTATTTCTTTTATCGGTTATATTCGAAAATTTTATATTTATCTGTTTACAGTAAATATGTTGTGCTTAAACTGGCACCCAAGTTAAATCAATCGCTCGATTCTTTCCAAAGTTCCAGCATTGGTAGCAGAGCAGGCTCGACTGATTGTGCTTGGATGGTGGTGTTAATATGTTTTACTGGCATTTCTAACTCGATTTGCGTTTTTAAAAAGTCTACCGTTGTAAAGGATGCGGCTTGCCTGATGCGTGGCGAGGTTGTGTGACTTAATATGTGGATTAGCAACCACGGATGCGGTGCAAGAACTGACGGACCTTGTGCGTCAGCACAGTCACATGCCAGTGACACAAAATTACTGATCCTGATGAGGTAAGCTTGGCGGCAGCTGCTGTTTGTGATGCATTGGTAGATTTAATTGATATTACTCAGGACACGAGTGGTTACCGCCTAGTCAGATTTGGATCAAGTTACTGAATTTTTGTATATTATGTTGGAACATAAACACAGAGTGCGCGCTATGAACTTAACTACTTGGATGCATTGAAGCTGATGAGGTGATGGTAAAGAATAAGTCCCGCTAGGAAATGTTGCAGGCCATTAAACTGCAGGACACTTGGGAATTATTTAGAAGTCGAATACTTAGGCTCATTTCAGCTCGAGCGTTATCTGAAGAAATTCATGGTCACTATGAGAGGGAGAAGGTCTCAGGGAAACTTTGATGATTATGTAGTCAAGAGTCAAAACGAGTGTATTAGTGCTGGGTTTTGATTATACTTAAGAGCACGTAGTGAACTTTCTGTTGGATAGTTTGAATCAAGAGAGCAGGCAAAGAGTTGTACCGTACCAGGCACCTAAAAGATTCACACATTTGGAGGAATTAATAAGACACAGTTCCAATAAAAGGAGTGTCTTGCTTACCGTAGGGGGAATTGGGTTATGAGACACGAAATCGGCAAAGATAAGCACAAGGAAGTGAGGTAGTTTTTGGGAAAGTCACCGTCGGGAAGGACTGGGAAATGTGACCGGACAGATAAGGGACGGGTAAATATGAGATGTTGGAATTGTAACAAGGCGGGTCACCTTAAGACGGAATGTTCTGAAGTAAAATAGAAATCCGGGTTATGACAATTACTGCACCAGGGACAGGACAAACTAATCGGCGCCATTGAACATGGTTCCTCTAGGAATTTGCCTTTTGTTTGGGTGGCACTGAATGGTGCCGGCCGCTGTTGCCGAGCGGTTCCAGGCGTTTCAGTCAGGAACCGCACTGCTGGTACGGTCGCAGGTTCGAATCCTGCCTCGGTCATGGATGTGTGTGCTATCCTTAGGTTAGTTAGGTATAAGTAGTTCTAAGTCTAGGGGACTGATGACCTTAGATGTTAAGTCCCATACTGATTAGAGCCATCTGAACCATTTTTGAATGGCGAACCGATGAGTGCGTTGCTAGATTTAGGTAGCACTACTTCTGTTAATAATTATGATTGATTTGTGAAGAACCAGGCATTCTGTAATTGGGGTAGGCTGTTGGAGGAGAAGGGACAGTATATGACGGCAGATACATCTACTCTAACGGTAAAAGGAAGTTTGTTAGTTAAAGTAACGGTGAAGAATTTTATATGGAAGATTAGGATGGTGGTGCTAAAGAATTTAGTTGCGACATGTATTCTGGGTGGGGATTTTATTCCCAAGGTTGTCTGATTTTGGATTGTTTCGGGAAGATCTTTTACAATAAGTTTAAGCCTCAGGCTGTGATTAAATTTTGCAAACGTGGGTAAGGTAGTTTGATGGTGGTGGGTAGGTGGGACCCCATGGGAAAGTAGACAGTGAAGAAGCATTAGGTATAGAAGGTGAGCAGTTGGCCCACTTGCACAGTTTTGTCACAAGTAAGGTGCCAGATCTTTGTCCTGAATTTCCGGGTGTTCTGATCAAAAAAATTAGGAGTTACCCAATTGGTGGCGTATGGAACTGAGTTAGTGGATGGAGTGGCAATTAAGAAGCCTCTGTACAGGCCCTCCCCACCTACAGCGAAAATATTGAGAAGTGAAATGAGGAAATGCATCAACAATCCGTCCGTCTAAATCTTCCCATGCGGCGCCCATATTTTTGGTGCCAAAGGGCAATGGTAGTTGACTACGGTGAGTTGAAAAAAGATTAAGATCAGTGCCACTTCCAGTGTTTTGGGTGATTCCATGAGGCACTGTATTTACTACCCTAGATATTAATCAGGTGTATAACCAGGTACCTCTGGAGGAGGTCTCGAAACCATTCACAATTTTTGTCACTGACTGGAATTTATTTGAGGTTAATCGGGCTCCCTTTGGATAGTAACATGTGTGCGGCGGTGTTATCACAATTATTGGACGGTGTATTTTCAGATGTTAAATTTAAATTAATCATTATTTGGCCGATTTGTGAATGAGAAGAGATGGATGAGAATTCTCAATACATATTATCCAGCTGCATAAGCGGCTGGTATGCAAATGACCGAAGAGGCGGATGAGAATTCTCAAAACATATTATGCAGCTGCATAAGCGGCTGGTACAGCAAATTTGCTATGAAACGACATTATGCACCGTGTAGAAAGGATTTGAAGATTTAATTGACAATGAAAGACTAAAAAGTTGCAATGATCGACATATGGAATTCATTGTTCTGTATACCAAGAAGCACTTCATGCTAAGTTTGCAGGCATGGAGCACGTGGAGAAATTGGTGATACGAATAGCAAAATTTCTTAAGCTACACACATTATTCCACTGTCGGTTGCAACAGATTTCGATGCAACTGAACAAAGAGTATGGATATTGTATGTCTCATGTTAACCGAGGGTCTAGAAACGACGGAGAGGCTCCGTCCCTGCCGCAGTCGCAGTGGTCCACAACCCCACGACGACTACCGCAGTCCACTTCACCCCTCCGCCGTCCCATACCGAACCACTCATTCAGGGTTATTGTGCGGTTCGGCCCCCGGTGGACCCCCCCCCCTCCCCCTCCCCAGGGAACATCTCACACCAGACGAGTGTAACTCCTATGTTTGCGTGGTATAGTAATGGCGGTATACGAGTACGTGGAGAACTTGTTTGCGCAGCAATCGCCGTCATAGTGTAGCTGAGACGGAATAAGGGGAACCAGCCCGCATTCGCCGTGGCAGATGGAAAACCGCCTGAAAACCATCCACAGACTGGCCGGCTCACCGGACCTCGACACAAGTCCGCCGGGCGGATTCGTGCCGGGGACCAGGCGCTCCTTTCCGCTCCGGAAAGACGTGCGTTAGATCGCTCGGCTAACCGGGCGGTCTACTTTAAATATTACTTAAAAGTACGTTGGATAAGTCAAGGGGCACACCTGGAACGTATTTTCGAATTAAAACTTACTATTTTTGAATTTATGAAGGAAAAAAGGAGTGCAAGAACGAAAATCCTAACATCCAAAATGGATTACACGTCTCGCATTTTATGTTGACTTGGCAGTACGTTTTGCAGGGTGAGAAAAAATGTCTTTCTGATTTGATGAATATGCATTTAAAAAGAAAATAGCTTTGCAGAACGGACGAATTCTGCCAAACACAGTCCAGCTCCCTAAGCTCACTGGTGTTCAGGAAAACGTGACCTTTGAAGAATTCATTGTGGCCATTAAAGGAGGATAGTTTTCTAAACGTTTTGAAGACACTGCTAATCTTATATCTGTTTTCGACAGCATTTACGGATTCAGTTGAAAGCTCTCCTATGCAACTGATTGATCTCCAATGCGATGGCCGGTTCAATCCCGCGTCCGGCCATCCTGATTTAGGTTTTCCGTTATTTCCCTAAATCGCTCCAGGCAAATGCCGGGATGGCTCCTTTGAAAGGGCACGGCCGACTTCCTTTCCCGTCCTTCCCTAATCCGATGAGACCGATAACCTCGCTGTTTGGTCTCTTCCCCCAAACAATCCAATCCAATCCAATGCGATCCCCATTTTAAACACAAATCTCTTTAATGTTAAAACTGTCCAGGACGTTTACATTGCTTTCCTCAGGTAGAGTTTACACATCTCCATAATGAAGTTGCAGAAGTGCTACAATATTTCGATCAGCATTGTGAAAGAGCTTTTGTCGATTATGAACTAAATAAGTTATGATTATGTGATAATGTGAGTTAAATCTGTGAAACTGCCTGCATCTGTCTGTATACGGAAAGTTTGTACCCGATAAAAACTACATTATGTCTTCAGCGGACCGAAAAATAATTAAATAATAATGAAAATTTGTTTTGTTGTATACCTATGTTTTTGAGCAATGTAAAATATAAAACCAAGTTATATGCAGTGCTACTGCGTTGCTATTTAACTACGGCGCGTGTGCAATTTCCACCTCTTGCCCCTCCTCAAACACAGACAGCGTGGCAGTGCGGAAAATGTGCCAGCCAGGCTTAGCGCAATGGCACTCGTGCCAAGGTACAGCTCGTGAGCCACATTCTTGGCCACCCTTGGTTTAATATCTAAGTATTTTCTCACGTCGGAGCTATAGCTACAGTTTTTGGTATTTCGCCGTAGCCACAGGCGTTTGTAGCAGCCTTGACCGCTCTGCCTTTAACCCTGCTGACCACACCACCAGGTTCCTACCTCTGGACCACACCATAGGCTCAGAGGCCTCACGATTAATAATAATGAAAAACACTAATAATTTCAATTTCATGATAGGGGTTAGGGTACAATACATTAAATAACCTTGAATAACATAAAACAAATATATATTTCCTCAAAAAACAACAACACATAAAACAACCAAACTCCCAAAAACTAAACAATAGTAGTATAAACCTGTTACAACTAAAAAAATCAATCATATTAAAAAATCACGTACAATTAATAATGTTTCTAAGAACTAAAACCCGTATCACAAAATTCATAGGAGGTTTCCCATTTTTTACAGGTACAATTTGGACAATTTTTTTTGTTTGCTCACCACACACTGGCAACTTACATAAATCACACTGCATTTATGCTTTCCTTTGTTTTTCGTAGCCACAAAATTTACAATAAGTTCTTTTGGGAATAGCTGGTAGCTCAATTTCTTCACGAGCTGTCTTTGCAAGTGGAGTCAGGTTCAGGCATCTATAAATAATGTCCGATAGGTCGTGGGGAATTGGTGTGTCAAGCCTAGCCTTCATCCAAGGTGCTGTAAGCTGTTCAGAAAGCGTCAACATAAAATCAAATCGCGACAATTGCTTTGTTTGATCGTAGTTTATCCCTTTCCCTTGGTTTCTGTAAAAATTATGGAGGTACACAGTATAGGCACTTATGCAAGCACTGTTTATCATGTTGTAAAAACGCATAAATTCCATCGACGTGTTTTTGGCCAATGGTATAGTACTGACACACTTGATCAAACGCGTCGACTCCCGCTTTGGTTTCGTTGTAGTTGAGAATCATGTAGGGTTATTTTGAGTCGGGATGTACAGCATCTCCATGCATGCTTGAGATGACAGTAACCAGTTTTTTTCTTGGTTTTACAGGAAACAGCTGTCACATGTTGGAATATGAAAAGCGACGTTCCAACTTTGCGTGCCTTGTACTTCGTATCGATGAATTCTGGGGGGGTTCTCGTTTATTTTTCTTTTTGGTCCCGATATATGTCAGTTGGTGGGTTTTCTGCAAATCAATGGCAAGAGGAATACCAGTAAAAGAGTTATCCCCGGTGAATTTACGACTAGTACCGTAAACTGGTTTGGTAAAAAAAAATGGTTCAAATGGCTCTGAGCACTATGGGACTTAACTTCTGAGATCATCAGTCCCCTAGAACTTAGAACTACGTAAACCTAAGGACATCTCTCTCATCCATGCCCGAGGCAGGATTCGAACCTGCGACCGTAGCGGTCGCACGGTTCCAGACTGTAGCGCCTAGAACCGCTCGGCCACTCCGGCCGGCTAATTTGGTAAATAGTTTGGTAAAATAAACAGCAACAGGAACACCGGGTGGTGTTCAACCCTTACCCAAGTATGCAATAGCATTTATTAGATATCGAGTTGCTTGATCGCAAAGCATTATGGTCTTAATCCCGTATTTATTGGGCTTGCTATGTATGCACATTTTGAATGGGCGCTTACCCCTAAAATCCAGTAACTGTTCATCTATAGTAAGATACGAACTTGGTTGGCAATTGGTCTTACATTTTTTCAGTTAGAGTATTCCAAATTTCAGAGACTAACGTGAATTTGTATATCTTTCGTCTTTCTTCTCGCGTCTGGGAATCGTCCAATTGTAAGTTGTTAAGCGGTTGCGAGACATTGTAGCTTGGAATCTATCTCCAGATATTGTGCGGTCATACAGACTTTTGGTGGGGGCATGATTGTTTTTTGTGGTTCCAGACAAAACAAGAAGACCAGTAAAAGCTTCCAGCGCTTCTACAGCAGCTGGTTTGAAGGGAGGCTTGCATATCTTCTTTGCTGAAAAATGCTTTTCATCTTGCACATCTTTTCATTAGTGTATATCACTACAAGATGCATTAGGGACTGTGTGAGAAATGCTCTAAAGCATTCAACAGGCGTCTTAGCATCAGCAGCGGGGCCAAGGGTCTTAACTCTGAAATGTACTATATTTTTTTAGTGTCTTCGTCGCGTTCGTTATCATGGGTCTGGTTTTCCAAACCATGAGGCCATTCTTCCCTTTAACCTCTGATGCGCCAATGTAAATTTTCAAGCTCTCAGCGGCCTCATCCACTACCATCCTCTCAACTTCATCTGCTACACGTTGTTTACCCTTTACCTGAAGGTTACATTCTGTTTTCATCTTTCTACGTGACTGTAAAGGCTCTGAAAACGATGAAGTGTTCTTTTTGGAAGTTTCTGGTACGACATGTCGTCGCATAGTCTCTCTAACTGCTTCCTCATCATCTGAAGAGATGAATTCAGGAACGTAATCTGAAGAGTGTTCTGATTCCGAATTGGAACGTTCTTCTACTTCAGTATCACAATCCCCGTCCCCTAGTAGTGATTCAGCTTCAGAGGCACAGTCATCCTCTGACAAAGGTTTTGTCAATTCTGCTAACATTTCGTCATCAGTGTAGAATCGCTTTTCCCCCTTAGAATCCATTTTGGCAATAGTAGGAACACTTGCATTAGAAGACAGTATACTTAATCAACCAATAAAATGGAAAAACTAAAGATTCTATTTCTTGAAAGAATACGAGTATTATTACAGGCGACGGGTTAAAAAACAAGTCAAAAGAGGGATACTGTAAGGTAAAATACGGACTACTGACAACCACACCAAGGCCTCTGAGACCTAGATGCTGACATACGTTCAACCACACCATAGGCCTCCCAGGCCTGGGGACAATTTACATGAAAGCCACACCAGAGGTCTCGGAGGTCTAGTTGTTTACCTGAACGGGCCGACAGGGACGGAGGTGTTGTGCACTGTACACTAGCTCAGAGACAACTAACTAGAGAAGGCTTACATGAAAGTCACACCCCCTCCAGCTGTGTTGGAGCAGGATTAGATAGGTCTGAGTGAGCATCTGGGCGTCAGAGGCCCATGGTGTGGCCGCTGGGGTTAATATACTCATGTTAAAAAAAAAAGGATCAAAACTGAACACCTTGAATATCTAGAGATAAGGCGTTCGTATCCACAGGGCATGTACATTAGTATGTTCTGCAGTAATGATTAGAATTTCCGTCACGTCGGTTCAGCATGCGTCCTGTTGCCTAGTAGGCACAGCGTCTACCGCGGGCCCTGATAACTTGGTCCATGCATGGTGGCATCGACACGTTTAAGGCGCGAATGTAGTCCTGTGGTATAGCTAGCTGAAACATGGGACGTAGTACTTAGGGAAAGGCAGAATTCGGTGTGGATACGACCTTACTCAGTTACCGTTGGTTGCTCAGTTTTTTTTTTAAATCACTTACACTTTATTTGAAACCAGTTGCATATAAGGTTGACAATAAGGAACAATTATCAAAAAATGACTCTGACCACTATGCGGCTTAACTTCTGAGGTCATCAGTCGCCTAGAACGTAGAACTAATTAAACCTAACTAACCTAAGGACATCGCACACATCCATGCCCGAGGCAGGATTCGAACCTGCGACCGTAGCGATAGTTCGGCTCCAGACTGCAGCGCCTAGAAGCGCACGGCCACTCCGGCCGGCGAACAATTATCAAATTTGATTGTTAAGACAATCATCATCATCATCAAGACTGATTATGCCTTTCAGCGTTCAGTCTGGAGCATAGCCCCCCTTATACAGTTCCTCCATGATCCCCTATTCAGTGCTAACATTGGTGCCTCTTCTGATGTTAAACCTATTACTTCAAAATCATTCTTAACCGAATCCAGGTACCTTCTCCTCGGTCTGCCCCGACTCCTCCTACCCTCTACTGCTGAATCCATGAGTCTCTTGGGTAACCTTGCTTCTCCCATGCGCGTAACATGACCCCACCATCTAAGCCTGTTCGCCCTGACTGCTACATCTATAGAGTTCATTCCCAGTTTTTCTTTGATTTCCTCATTGTGGACACCCTCCTGCCATTGTTCCCATCTACTAGTACCTGCAATCATCCTAGCTACTTTCATATCCGTAACCTCAACCTTGTTGATAAGGTAACCTAAATCCACCCAGCTTTCGCTCCCATACAACAAAGTTGGTCGAAAGATTGAACGGTGCACAGATAACTTAGTCTTGCTATTGACTTCCTTCTTGCAGAAGAGAGTAGATCGTAGCTGAGCGCTCACTGCATTAGCTTTGCTACACCTCGCTTCCAGTTCTTTCACTATTTGCCATCCTGTGAGAATATGCATCCTAAGTACTTGAAACCGTCCACCTGTTCTAACTTTGTTCCTCCTATTTGGCACTCAATCCGTTTATATTTCTTTCCCACTGACATTACTTTCGTTTTGGAGATGCTAATCTTCATACCATAGTCCTTACATTTCTGATCTAGCTCTGAAATATTACTTTGCAAACTTTCAATCGAATCTGCCATCACAACTAAGTCATCCGCATATGCAAGACTGCTTATTTTGTGATCACATATCTTAATCTCACCCAGCCAGTCTATTGTTTTCAACATATGATCCATAAATAATATGAACAACAGTGGAGACAGGTTGCAGCCTTGTCTTACCCCTGAAACTACTCTGAACCATGAACTCAATTTACCGTCAACTCTAACTGCTGCCTGACTATCCATGTAAAGACCTTTAATTGCTTGCAAAAGTTTGCCTCCTATTCCATAATCTTGTAGAACAGACAATAACTTCCTCCTAGGAACCCGGTCATATGCCTTTTCTAGATCTATAAAGCATAGATACAATTCCCTGTTCCACTCATAACACTTCTCCATTATTTGCCGTAAGCTAAAGATCTGGTCCTGACAACCTCTAAGACAATATCTAATTAAAAATTCTTAAGACAAATTGAATTCACGGCTAAAGGCCTTATTGACAAGAAATTCAAATTGTTTGTCGGCTGAAGGCCCCATCGGTGACAGTTTAAACGCCGGCCAACACTCTTGCAACATCTACCTAACGTCTGATAACCAACATAACGTTGGAATAACCCAGGCAAGGCGGAACCGGCGGACAGCACTGCGTTTTGTGAATCCGGTGTTTAGAACATCCAGAAGCAGAAGGACCCACTACGAACAAAGCAGTCCAAAAGAAACAAATATCCGAACCACAATAAAGGAAGCTGTCGAACTACACGTCTTACCGGACAGCAACGGAAAGGCGAGGAAAGGTACACTGCCGCTAAAATACGCTAACCTCCAGGGGAGGTAACCGGGGCGTTAGCGGCCACTAGGCAGAAAAATACCGCTGGTTGAACTTCGTCAATAAACACAAGGCATTCAATGATTAATAACAAAAGGTGGAGGACGGCTAATTAATTTCGCCAACTCCAAACACTCCACTCATTGGTCTTCGTGTCAGGGACCCTGCGAACAGCAACGCGCGAAGAAACGGCGTGATCTCAAAATAGGTTAATGTTCACTCAACTCAAACGTCCTGGTCCGGTGGACAACGAGGTTGTGGCCCTCGCAACTACAGCCCCTCGATCAGGCAGTGCCTGCATGCCACCAGCGGTCCTGGCATATGCTGGCGCTGCCGGACCTCTCTGCTGCTCCGTCCCAACCGAACTCCCCGACCACTCTTACCCGGAAAACACTTGACATCCCTCCAAAGATAGTACCACGGTTCTAGATATCGATAACCGCTGCTGCTGCCACTCGCGGATAGACAATACTAGCAAACGTAGTGGCGCCAGTAAACACAAGAAGAAAACGAGACGCCACTATCCCTATTACACGATACCAGCCTACCAACGGCACCAATGCGAGCTGCTACACGGCTCACTATCCATGCTGCATATACTAAATTTCACACCCAGTTTACCACCAATCACATAGCTATAAAGTTAGCCAAATATTCTTACTTCTATATACAGACAATAAATGTGATCTCATTATCTACTATCTTTCCTGGCGACAGACTTTTAACGGCTAGCGTTGTAACTTAAAACAACATTCAGAGCTTCGAGCTGTGATTGTGCTAGAGGTTGTTATCAGGACAATAGTAAATAAGTAAATCGAGTTCAAATCTCAACGTGGAATGATGAAAGTTTGAATGTGGTGTAAAACGAGAAATTCTGAGGTACTGGCCAAATGGAATTAAGTTTGGTTCATTGTTAATATCTGTTAGTGAAGTGAAATGTGAAGAGAGGAAAAGGCTTTTAGTCAAGCAAGTACTGGGCACTAATAGCAACATCATCGAATGGTGTGACATGTCCTGACATTGTTGTTTGTACCGAGAGAGGTAATGGACCGGGCTAATACCCGAAACGCGAATGAAACGAATCTGACATCGGCCTCCATTATGGCGAAATTGTGGCACCTCATGAAATGAGGAACTGACGAAGTTTGCAGAATGAGAACTCTGTTGGTCGTAGGCGAGTTGGACGCTATAGTGCAGACGAGAATACAAAATAGAATTATTGGAGAGTGTGAACTCGAGGAAAAATAAGAGACAGTTCTATAGCGTTGCTATGGGTTTCAACTACTGTAGCGAGCTCCGTTTCGATATGTCCAGAGAAGTAAGTGTGCAAAACGATTGTGTCGTGAGAGTGTATCGAATGAACTAGATCATTGTTTGACATAGTCTGAGAAAGCAATAACAGGACTGCAGAGCGTTATCATGTGCTAACCTGATTATCGATCACCGTCTCGAAAAATAGTTACCTGTCGGCGGACACTGAAACGTTTTCAACTACTGCAGCAATACTCTTATGACGCTTGCTCTATAATACTACTTGATTCAGCTGCAGCATACGTTTTTTTACAAAGACGCATGTATTGGTTTATGGTAATTTCGTAATTGCTCGCAATGTTTCAAAGTCTTTAACTAGGCACTGTCTACAGATGTTACTGATGAAGCGATGTAACGAAATTATGCTAAAATCCCTACTATTAACTGGACAAAACTGGTCGTATTGTCTAGAACAGACACATAGTGCGAGAACACAAAGACGGGAGACTTACACAATAAAAAACAGAACGTGTCGTAGTTACACTCTGTGAGTTTCGCTAAACGAACAGTTGTCGTGCACACTAATTTCGTAATTAAAATTCAGGTTCAGACGTTATCCGTACAAGTAGTATCAACGGAAATACACTCCTGGAAATGGAAAAAAGAACTCATTAACACCGGTGTGTCAGACCCACCATACTTGCTCCGGACACTGCGAGAGGGCTGTACAAGCAATGATCACACGCGCGGCACAGCGGACACACCAGGAACCGCGGTGTTGGCCGTCGAATGGCGCTAGCTGCGCAGCATTTGTGCACCGCCGCCGTCAGTGTGAGCCAGTTTGCCGTGGCATACGGAGCTCCATCGCAGTCTTTAACACTGGTAGCATGCCGCGACAGCGTGGACGTGAACCGTATGTGCAGTTGACGGACTTTGAGCGAGGGCGTATAGTGGGCATGCGGGAGGCCGGGTGGACGTACCGCCGAATTGCTCAACACGTGGGGCGTGAGGTCTCCACAGTACATCGATGTTGTCGCCAGTGGTCGCCGGAAGGCGCACGTGCCCGTCGACCTGGGACCGGACCGCAGCGACGCACGGATGCACGCCAAGACCGTAGGATCCTACGCAGTGCCGTAGGGGACCGCACCGCCACTTCCCAGCAAATTAGGGACACTGTTGCTCCTGGGGTATCGACGAGGACCATTCGCAACCGTCTCCATGAAGCTGGGCTACGGTCCCGCACACCGTTAGGCCGTCTTCCGCTCACGCCCCAACATCGTGCAGCCCGCCTCCAGTGGTGTCGCGACAGGCGTGAATGGAGGGACGAATGGAGACGTGTCGTCTTCAGCGATGAGAGTCGCTTCTGCCTTGGTGCCAATGATGGTCGAATGCGTGTTTGGCGCCGTGCAGGTGAGCGCCACAATCAGGACTGCATACGACCGAGGCACACAGGGCCAACACCGGGCATCATGGTGTGGGGAGCAATCTCCTACACTGGCCGTACACCACTGGTGATCGTCGAGGGGACACTGAATAGTGCACGGTACATCCAAACCGTCATCGAACCCATCGTTCTACCATTCCTAGACCGGCAAGGGAACTTGCTGTTCCAACAGGACAATGCACGTCCGCATGTATCCCGTGCCACCCAACGTGCTCTAGAAGGTGTAAGTCAACTACCCTGGCCAGCAAGATCTCCGGATCTGTCCCCCATTGAGCATGTTTGGGACTGGATGAAGCGTCGTCTCACGCGGTCTGCACGTCCAGCACGAACGCTGGTCCAACTGAGGCGCCAGGTGGAAATGGCATGGCAAGCCGTTCCACAGGACTACATCCAGCATCTCTACGATCGTCTCCATGGGAGAATAGCAGCCTGCATTGCTGCGAAAGGTGGATATACACTGTACTAGTGCCGACATTGTGCATACTCTGTTGCCTGTGTCTATGTGCCTGTGGTTCTGTCAGTGTGATCATGTGATGTATCTGACCCCAGGAATGTGTCAATAAAGTTTCCCCTTCCTGGGACAATGAATTCACGGTGTTCTTATTTCAATTTCCAGGAGTGTATGTTGCTGCTTTGATCTACTTCTGAAAACATAATGACTTGTACACGATCTGAGGATGTCCTGTTCTCTTTTACAGCCTTTTTGATACAGGTGTGACTGTAGGGTGACGAGACGTCCCGTATTTTACGGGTCGTCCCTTATTCAGCCCCGGCTGAAGTGGCCGAGTGGTTCTAGGCGCTGCAGTTTGGAACCGCGCGACCGTTACGATCGCAGGTTCGAATCCTGCCTCGGGCATGGGTGTGTGTGATGTCCTTAGGTTAGTAAGGTTTAAGTAGTTCTAGGGGACTGATGACCTCAGAAGTTAAGTCCCATAGTGCTCAGAGCCATTTGAACCATTTTGAACCTTATTTAGCTTAAGTATCCCGTTGCCCCTACAAAATACGCACTGTACATTTATAGTCCCGTATATTTTGAAATGGCATATTCTGAGTAACACGTAGCATAAGCAAATAAAGAGTAAATAAAATAAAAAAATCACTATTTTTTTGAACCAAAGAGAACCTGGTTTATCACGTTCAGTTTCCTTAAATCTCAAGACACTTAATGCAAAAAAGTGCAGCCCATTACTGCGTTTGTGCTAAGTCTACTTTGCACTAAGGCTACTTCAGAAAGAGTGCCCTCGATCACAATTGATTTGCTATCTGATGAAAAGGAGGAGTTCATTGAGCAACTGTTAAAAAAATAGTTGTAACTAAGATTCGTTTTCAGAATACTTCGTGTGTTGATTTTTATAAAATTCCATTTGGAAATATCAAACTCCTGAATGACATACATTTTTCTGCATAATGTAATAAAAAGGATTTTTGAGAAGCTACCCAAGACTAAACTTCCAGGACAATTGAGATTGACAGATAAGTGACCTCTGTAAATAATAATAATAATTTTCTACCCTAGCTATATGCGTCGTATGAAAGTAGGTACTGTGTTTGCGTATAAATAAAATGTTTACTCGATTAATTATGCAAGGTATTTTGATAGTTTCTTTAGCGCAAATTTTATAAAAATGGTACGATGATGTATACAGTTGTGGCATAAACCAAGTAGTTTAATGCCAATCTGTTACACAGATATAGTATTAACAAAAGTGTCCACAAAATGTGCATTCATTTCAACTTCTACTTTGGGTCCCATATTTTGATTTTGGAAATCTGGCCATCCTACGTGACTGACATGCGCGACTATAGCTCGAGTTATCTAATCGGTGCAAAAGACAAAGCGTCCCAAGTATTAGCGAAGGGCCGTGTCGCTCTAGAAGATGACAATACATCTATTGAAATGATTGAAATCGAAATACTCAAGTTCGTTCGAAATATTGATTAGCTCTCTTGAAAACATGATTTGAACTAACTCTTTGTTTCCTCCCGCCAAAAATGTTTCCTCTGTTTTATGTGAAATACTGGTATATTCTCTGAAACGAACGACACAATGCGTTTAATGCGAGGGAAAGGAAAAACAGTTCGAAAAATACACGCCTGGAACGCTATTTCCAGTTTCAGTCGTGCTACTTTGTGTTACTGAATCGAAACCAGAGCCGGGCAGCAGTGTGTTTCCCACGAGAGAACCACGGCCGACTCTTCAAACGTGGGCCGTTGTCAGCCGGTCGGTCGGTCCCCTGGCCGCAGAGCACGGAGCAGCTTCTTTACGAGGGCGCGCGCGTGGCCTTCTTGTCGCGGAGCATCAGCCATCTACTGGCAGTTAAGTTTCCGCCGTATTGGAGATAATCCGGCTAATCCGGCGGTAACAGGGGGTGCGCTCCATTAAGACCTGCACTTCCCCCGCTGCAGAGAGGGGTCCGCATGAATGAGAAGACAGCGGGGCGGGGGGGCACAGCAACAGAGCAACAGGACGTGGGCGTGGCGCAGCCGCGTGGCCGCCGCAGATAGCGGGCGGGCGCGCTGCGCTGCCTTGCTGGCTGGCACGCACTTACCGACACTCTGCAGCCGCAGCTCGTGCCCTGCCGCCAGTGGCAGCACTGGCGCACTCCTCTCTCGCCGTAAGAAAATAAACTAAACTGAACACCGAGCGCACCGCAAAATTACCGACAAAGAAAACTCCCAACCGATAAGACATTCACACGCTGTCTGCTATTATTTTCTGTTAGATGCTCAAAACCTCACTTAGTCTGCTGTAAACTGTACGAATTGCTAAAACTGGTTGGCTAAACTGGGCGAAACGTTGGAAGAAAGTAACAACGTAAATCCCCCAATAGAGGCCACGCTTAGTAAACACTGAACGATGCTTTGGATTCATTGCAGTTTTATCTTGTCCGTATATCTACATGGCGAAGAAAAAATGTCGCACTTGGAGGTCGGCATGCGATTCTTCATGCAGATTAAAGACAAAAATCTATCGAGCAAAATCAGATAGGGTGCATTTTGAAAATACTTGTATGGAAATGAGGATCTGGCAACGCTGTCACATCATGCAGCGCATCGGAATGTACAGAGAGGAATGTGTGTCATTCCACACTACTGCACCGCCCATCGTACCTCACTGAGTAGGCAGTTGGGACATCAGACTCCCGTGCACGACGGTGCTACAGTTTTCATCCTCGTCAGTTACCTTTTTTTTTTTTTTTTTTTTTGACGACCGTCTCCTAGTCCTCGTCGTTCGAGCATGATCCCATTTCCTTGCATGACAATAGCCTGTCATAGGACAGTGGGATCAATTAAACTACATGTATGTGTCTGTTTTGAAATGAGATAAGGAATCGATGGCCGACCGCCAAGTGTAGCATTTTCTCTCCACTCTGTACACCCATGCAAACCTCTGGGACGTGCATGGCTGTAGTAACTTATCATGGCATCCCACGTTAGCGTTTCTTCTCATTCCAGTCTTTGGAATAAAGAAACAGCAGCTACTTAAATAACTCTGTACACACAGTTACTAGTCTAATCTTGTTTTCAGGGTCCCTGTGGGAGCTGTACCTATGAACATGAAAATATTCCTAGACCAGTGTTTCCCAACCATTCTGAGAGCAATACCCCTAAGTGTAATCAGATACTGGCTGGTACCAACCCATCTCCCGTATCCCTCATCAATAGTAACGCCTTATTAAACGTTAGAGTGAAAAAGAAATTTCTTCGAATACTTTTATTTTTAAAATGACAGTAGATGACTGATTATTTAGCTTTTGTAGGGGTAAAGCTCCCCCCCCCCCCCCCCCCCATGAACCATGTACCTTGCCGTTGGTGGGGAGGCTTGCGTGCCTCAGCGATACAGATAGCCGTACCGTAGGTACAAGCGCAATGGAGGGGTATCTGTTGAGAGGCCAGACAAACGTGTGGTTCCTGAAGAGGGGCAGCAGCCTTTTCAGTAGTTGCAAGGGCAACAGTCTGGATGATTGACTGATCTGGCCTTGTAACAATAACCAAAACGGCCTTGCTGTGCTGGTACTGCGAACGGCTGAAAGTAAGGGAAAACTACGGCCGTAATTTTTCCCGAGGGCATGCAGCTTTACTGTATGATTAAATGATGATGGCATACTCTTGGGTAAAATATTCCGGAGGTAAAATAGTCCCCCATTCGGATCTCCGGGCGGGGACTACTCAAGAGGACCTTGTTATCAGGAGAAAGAAAGCTGGCGTTCTACGGATCGGAGCGTGGAATTTCAGATCCCTTAATCGGGCAGGTAGGTTAGAAAATTTAAAAAGGGAAATGGATAGGTTAAAGTTAGATATAGCGGGAATTAGTGAAGTTCGGTGGCAGGAGGAACAAGACTTCTGGTCAGGTGACTACAGGGTTATAAACACAAAATCAAATAGGGGTAATGGAGGAGTAGGTTTAATACTGAATAGGAAAATAGGAATGCGGGTAAGCTACTACAAACAGCATAGTGAACGCATTATTGTGGTCAAGATAGATACGAAGCCCACACCTACTACAGTAGTACAAGTTTATATGCCGACTAGCTCTGCAGATGACGAAGAAATTGAAGAAATGTATGATGAAATAAAAGAAATTATTCAGATAGTGAAGGGAGATGAAAATTTAATAGTCATGGGTGACTGGAATTCGAGTGTAGGAAAAGGGAGAGAAGGAAACGTAGTAGGTGAATATGGATTGGGGCTAAGAAATGAAAGAGGAAGCCGCCTCGTAGAATTTTGCACAGAGCACAACTTAATCATAGCTAACACTTGGTTTAAGAATCATGAAAGAAGGTTGTATACATGGAAGAACCCTGGAGATACTAAAAGGTATCAAATAGATTATATAATGGTAAGACAGAGATTTAGGAACCAGGTTTTAAATTGTAAGACATTTCCAGGGGCAGATGTGGACTCTGACCACAATCTACAGGTTATGAGCTGTAGATTAAAACTGAAGAAACTGCAAAAAGGTGGGAATTTAAGGAGATGGGACCTCAATAAACTGAAAGAACCAGAGGTTGTACAGAGTTTCAGGGAGAGCATAAGGGAACAATTGACAGGAATGGGGGAAAGAAACACAGTAGAAGAAGAATGGGTAACTTTGAGGGATGAAGTAGTGAAGGCAGCAGAGGATCAAGTAGGTAAAAAGACGAGGGCTAGTAGACATCCTTGGGTAACAGAAGAAATATTGAATTTAATTGATGAAAGGAGAAAATATAAAAATGCAGTAAATGAAGCAGGCAAAAAGGAATACAATCGCCTCAGAAATGAGATCGACAGGAAGTGCAAAATGGCTAAGCAGGGATGGCTAGAGCACAAATGTAAGGATGTAGAGGCTTATCTCACTAGGGGTAAGATAGATACTGCCTACAGGAAAATTAAAGAGACCTTTGGAGATAAGAGAACCACTTGTATGAACATCAAGAGCTCAGATGGGAACCCAGTTCTAAGCAAAGAATGGAAAGCAGAAAGGTAGAAGGAGTATATAGAGGGTCTATACAAGGGCGATATACTTGAGGACAATATTATGGAAATGGAAGAGGATGTAGATGAAGATGAAATGGGAGATACGATACTGCGTGAAGAGTTTGACAGAGCACTGAAAGACCTGAGTCGAAACAAGGCCCCCGGAATAGACAACATTCCATTGGAACTACTGACGGCCTTGGGAGAGCCAGTCCTGACTAAACTCTACCATCTGGTGAGCAAGATGTATGAAACAGGCGAAATACCCTCAGACTTCAAGAAGAATATAATAATTCCAATCCCAAAGAAAGCAGGTGTTGACAGATGTGAAAATTACCGAACAATCAGTTTAATAAGCCACAGCTGCAAAATACTAACACGAATTCTTTATAGACGAATGGAAAAACTAGTAGAAGCCGACCTCAGGGAAGATCACTTTGGATTCCGTAGAAATACTGGAACACGTGAGGCAATACTGACCTTACGACTTACCTTAGAAGAAAGATTAAGGAAAGGCAAATGTACGTTTCTAGCATTTGTAGACTTAGAGAAAGCTTTTGACAATGTTGACTGGAATACTCTCTTTCAAATTGTGAAGGTGGCAGGGGTAAAATACAGGGAGCGAAAGGCTTTTTACTATTTGTACAGAAACCAGATGGCAGTTATAAGAGTCGAGGGACATTAAAGGGAAGCAGTGGTTGGGAAGGGAGTAAGACAGGGTTGTAGCCCCTCCCCGATGTTATTCAATCTGTATATTGAGCAAGCAGTAAAGGAAACAAAAGAAAAATTCGGAGTAGGTATTACAATCAATGGAGAAGAAATAAAAACTTTGAGGTTCGCCGATGACATTGTAATTCTGTCAGAGACAGCAAAGGACTTGGAAGAGCAGTTGAATGGAATGGACAGTGTCTTGAAAGGAGGATATAAGATGAACATTGTAATGTTGTTACTTTAATTTGGTATGCTGATGTGTAATATTGTAACTTTAATTTTGTTATGCTGAGATCGGTGCTAATAGACAACAAAAGCTGGGTTAAAAGCCGTGATCTGTCTGGGGACGTTAACCGTGGATTACTGGGCAACTGTTTCATCAGATATTTAGTCTTGGTTTACCAACCAGACTAACATTAATGATAATCTTTTAATAGTCATACAAAACCGGTAATATATATATATATATAAAGGATAATTTAAATAAAAAGAAAGAAATCAGTTTATATTTGGAAATTTATTTTAAGATTGTTCATTGAAATTTCAGCGTATTATACGTGAGTTATAACTGAGCTGGTGCCTTATTTACGATTAAAAAAAAAAAGTGAGATTGTAATTTTACGGAACACATAAAATATGGAGCCAAGATTGGGAGACTGTATACAACACTGCATTCATAAAATCACACACGAAGAACATTGAAACATAAGCAAGAAGAAATTAACCACAACCAACAGATTCAGTTTTTTTACCCAAAGAAATTACGTTCATACCACAATCCTGTCCGTCATGTAATTACCACACACTGGTATACTAAATTCATATTAACTCTTTGTGAAGTCTTCGCAAAAAGAATAGCTGAGGGCTACTTTGATGATTACACCACATGCTTCACGTGGTCAACTTGGTTTACACAAAGCGTACAACTCCACAATAATTTTGATAATTAAAATACATTAGATCGAAAAGCAATTGACAAAAGAAAAACCTTGAACTGGTTACTAACGTCTTACTATTAACCTGATGGGTCAAACAGTTATATAAGCACATGGTAGTGGTCTCGCAAAGTACACCCCACGTGGGTTGAACATAAAGAAAAGCATAAAGAAAAGTTGCTATATTAAAAAAAATATTCTCAAGACGAGACGTTATAATCTCACGCACATTCGGATTTAAGATTGTTGAACTTAGTTAGAGTTACTGATCAACACGTGGTTCCACTTTACTCACAAAGTAGTAACAAAGCAACTACCGCAAAATAATCTGAATTTAACATGAGAATTACACTCCGCTGCACTTTAAGATAGCATTAGATATTTTAGAGCTAAACCTGAAATCAAGGTGATTAAATTTTCAGTTAGGCTGAACTTAAGAAATCCATTGTCCTACGGACTTAACAGACACGCGCTTAGCCGGAGATCTTACCACTTCAGACGCTCGCCACGGCCACCCTGCAACTGCCCTACTGCCCCGCGTGCTTCCTGAGGGTGGCTCACAAAGACCAACAGAAGTGGCCAGAGGGGCAGCTTCCTATACCAACATGACAACTGACGGACAGGACCATACTAAGGATAGAAACCTCTTTGCTTTTAGGAAGCGTAGCTACCTGTTCCGACGTTGGTCCTACTGTTCTCTAGCAGACAGCCTTGTCTGCTACCCTCAAGCATGCAACTAGAAATACATATGCTCATTCATCCTCTCACACAAAAGGGAAGGGGGATGACAGTATCTTATCATATACAGTATATAAAAGAAAGCGGATGTAGGTTCCGTATGAGACTGTGTGACATGAATTACATATAAGAATTACATATAAACTGTGCTTTAAAGTGTAGTAGTGTGACAGATCGTTCTTGTTTATGTGTAAAAGTAACACGTTCCACTGCTCAGTCTCCTCCCAGATAGTCAGAAACGCCACAGTACATTTAGAAGAGGAATTTATTCCATAAATGGCAACAGATTTAAGAAATTAAACATGAAAGGAATCCAACAGAGACCTTTCATAACCCCAACGCTCCGGGAAAAGACTGTGCAGGGAATTTTCTGGCCATGCCAGGACATTCCCAAGCAGGCTTCTCACACCCTACTTAAACCAAAAGTGTAAAAGAAAAGGCAAAAGGACACCAGCTACTTGCTAAAACACAATAATTTCAACACATCTTTAGAATCTACCAATTTCAAACAGAAAAAAAGAACACAATCTGTGACACCTATTTAAAAGGTAGTGTAGACCTAATTAGGTCAGCAAGTAAAAACAATGGTTCCTGTGTCATTAATATGAAAACAATTTCAGATTGTTACCCTTATGGAGTTCACCAGTATTTGCTCATTGCAAGAGCCAACTGATCACAGGAAAATTTATGACTGTTTATTAACAAGCAAAATTTATGAAAATAGCAAAGGTGCCACAGCAATTAAAAAAAAAAAGAACATCAAATAACATCGGCATTAAAAAGCAGAACATAACAATGCACAATCTGCAAAAGCAACAAAATGATAAGAGAAAAAACATGTTTTACAAAGTGGTTATCGCAAAAAAATTCTATATCGTATAAAACTAATAATTTGTAGAATTAAAATAACTATGTGGCACTCATTTAATCACTCTACTATATTTCAATTAGCTAGCAAACAATGAGCACTGTGTCATTATACTGAAACTACAATAATTATGTGATTATTACCCTTAAGGGGTTCCTCACAGTAAATATGCCCCATGCAAAGGCTAATCGATCACTGTTCAATGAGAATAAAAAGCTATCTGACTGATAAACGAAGCAATGCCACAGCTATGAATTTACGAAACAAAATATCACAAATCTAATACATCACACAAAAACAAACATTGACAAATAAAACAGTACAATAGTCAACATCTAAAACAAAAAAAAACACCTATAAATAAAACACCTGCAAAATACAAGAGTCAAAGTCTAAAAAAGATAAATAGAACACCTGCAAAATACAAGAGTCAGTCTAATAAACACCAATAAATCGAACTCCTGCAAAACACACGAGTCAGAGTTTCTCTGACAGAAACACACGTATATGCACTGGACTAAGAACCGTATAATCACTGTTCACTGACACACTCAGTACTTCCACTGTTCCGAGGCACAATATAGGGGAAAGAGGGGGGGTTCGTCGCCGCAGCTGTCAGTAGGGATTTTTTTTGTCCATCTGTTGCGTGCGATCCCGCCGTCTCTGCCCTCTCATGAAGTTTCTCCCGTGTCACGTCATCTCGATTTGGTTCCATGTTTGTATTGTCAAATTCGTGCGGTATCCTCGTTTGACACGCCAGGTTGATATTCCTGGGCAAGGATGACACTTAATGGCTCTTCTTTTGTGCCACCCTTAGCGACCAGAGAACATCGAACCATGATTTACTGTCGCTTGACAGTGGGCATCCGTCAGGAGATGTTGATAGGCGTCATTGAAGTCTGCCAGTTACTCTGGACAGTATGTGTCAAAAAGCTCCACGCCCTTCGTGTTGTTACATTCTTGGGTTATCCTCAATTGGCTCGCCGGTTTGATATTCCTGGGCAAGGATGACACTTAATGGCTCTTCTTTTGTGCCACCCTTAGCGACCAGAGAACATCGAACCATGATTTACTGTCGCTTGACAGTAGGCATCCATCAGGAAATGTCGATAGGCGTCGTTGACATCTGCAAGTTTCTCTGGGCAGTACCTGTCAAAAGGCTCCACGCCCCTTGTGTTGTTTCACCGCGGCCGTCTCGTCACGTTCGCGTGCGTGTGGTGCGTTGCCAACAGATGGATTTCCGCGCGGTGGACCGCTCGCCCATCTCAGGTCATCGCCTCGAGGAAGGGTCGCCCGGGGCGGCCGCCCATTAGCTCCAGGTACAAGGGAAAGTGTTTGCCGCGTACCTTCTTTTGTTGTCGGCCGCGCTCCCAAAGTGGCCTGGCTGACAGCGTGTCCTGCTGGGAAACCCGCCAGTTTACAACTAGTCCGGCTGCTCCCGCTGTCTCTTAAGAGTTTTGCCGGTTCGCTTTCACGTTCTCAACTGCATTCACAGAAATTTTTCATCATCCTTATGTGATTACACAATGTCATACATAATACCACTTAGTATTGTCTTTCACAATTTTTAAGAACAAAGTGAGACTTAATATTTTTTTTAAATAAAAAAATTAGATGAATCGACAATATAAAATAAAATTTAAATGACTTGACAATGTAAAAAAAATAAAAGTGAAATGACTTGACAGTATAAAATTAAAAATTTAAATGAACTGACAATATAATATTTAAATCCACATCACTAATGTGGTTCACTTACGTTTTAATAAATCAAATGCTATTTATTAACTCACTAAAATGAATAGGATTATGCCTTGTGCAAGTATAGGTCAGGACAGCATAGGGTTCACATGTTATTTACACACACATACATGCACACCTGTTGTCTATTCTACAAACTAACTACCCATAAACATGCATTACTCAATATTCTACTTCTATCCACTACTAGTTAAGCCCATAAGCTACTTCAATGCTATTTCAACACCGTGTATATACCACTACAACATTGTTCTAATTCGTCCTCTTCTTGACGCTCGCGCCATACGTCTTGTCACATGATAAATATGGAGAACTTTCCTTAAACATACACATTAAAAAGAACAATGGTTATTTACACGCCAAAACATTTATACCAGTTCGCACACCTGAAAAGAGACTCGCAATTATACATTTATCATACTCATATATTCACACATAAAACAGTAAGAAAATTTCACCTAAAATTACGTTATCACAACAATTAATCACGCAGATGACTCTGAGAAGGTTAAAAATATTTGCATTATACAGGTTATATTACATTTTCTTACCCATTTTGCTGCGATTCCGTTCCTTCTTTACGTTACCTTTCGCTTCCAAGTCAGTTATTTCGCCTGTGGTGGTTATTCTGGATTCATTTCTCATGAATGGCAAAATTGTGGTCACCTCTATTCTGTAAAACAGTATCATCTTAACATATTGAACTTACAACAGACACAAAAGATCCGAATCCTCCTGTAGTTTAAATGACAAATGTTTTGCTTTATCCTTATTACCTTAAACCAAGCTTTCCTTCGTTCCCATAATCAAAATTATTTAATCATCCTCTACCTTCAAGAGGGAAATTTCCTCAGTACAAATCATATAGGCTGCAGTGCATCCCGCACCAGCGAAAACAGTAAGCTGTAATGCTCACAGCATCAGCAAAACACATAAACGTCGCTTTTCTAGGACAAGTATTAACGCAGAATAATTTTTTTTAGGCTTTGGCTCAACATCAATTAAGACTACAAAAAGGATCCATATTTCCGTTCCATTCTCCATTTGCTGAAAAGCTGCTCGTATTTGACTACCACAATAATATTTCAGAGCCACGTAAATTACACAAACCACAATTCTTCTTTCACCTTGAAGGGAATCAATATACTTACGAAATCCACAGACAGCACTTTACGTACTCAGCTATAAAGAACAAAAAAGACATATATCATCAATATTAACATATCATCGCATATTGGAAGCCAATGGTTCAACAATCGTATTATCGCATCCTGTTTTCAAGATTCCAAACTTACTCATTCCTTTCTCAGAGTTCTCCTATCTTAAAATATTCATACAGCACGCATACTATAGTAAGAGATCCTCATTTATACTGACAGATATAGAATAGTAATAGATAGATAGTAGCACTGAAAGCAGAAAATCGGAAACAAGGCTACTAACAGCTGGGGACCTGGGTTTGCCAGACCCATAATACCCACAGATCGGATATTCCCCTGAGTTTTCCTATCTTAAAATTTTCATACTGCACGCATACTATAAGAGATCCTCATTTACACTGACAGATATAGAATAGTAATAGATAGATAGTAGCACTGAAAACAGAAAATCGGAAACACGGCTACTAACAGCTGGGGACCTGGGTTTGCCAGTCCCATAATACCCACAGATCGGATATTCCCCTGAGTTTTTGCACTAATTCGGCAACGATCTTGCTTCTCTCAGGAGCGACTCCATTCAATTTACACACAAAAAAACATAAACAGCATTTTACTCGTTCACAAAGAAACCTTTTATCTTCACGTTTGAATCAAACTAAATCCTAATTGCACAAAAAAAATTAAAACATCACTTCAATCCATCACATAGAAACATCTTTATCACTATTTTTACCAACATATTATTCAAAATCCATGTTACAAATTTAAACTAATCAATTGTCTCTCTTCACCGTCCTCTCTACTCCTCACTGCTCTTTCTACTCAATGTATGGTTTTACGTTTGACACATGGTGTAGTCCTTTTGATTTCTTCGATCGAAGAGTTTCCACTTCTATGGCGTTTTTATGGGGAATCTTCCTTATCCGATACGGGCCGTTAAAGAGATTAAAAAATTTCTTGCAGACACCTGACCGTTTGTTAGGCAGCTTGTGTGATCTGATAAGAACTTTTTGTCCTACATGAAACACTGTTTTTCTCACGTGTTTCTTATACGCCTTGACTCTGGCTTCTGCTGCACGCTTGATGTTGCGTAAAGCTAAGTCAACAATTGCGTTCCGGCGTAGTCTCGGCTCTAGTGGCCAAGGCACCACCTCTTTGACTTTGCTTGGGGGCTCCTTGTTTTTTAGCACAGTGATTGGCGGAAGCTTTGTTGACGTATTAGGCAACTCATTAATTATGTTCTGAAATCCTTTTAGGTGTATGTCCCACGATCGGTGATCACGACTGCAGTATAACCTACATAATTTTCCTAATTCACGCATAATACGCTCACTGGGGTTCGAGCTGGGGTGAAAGAGAGATATATATATAGGTTTAATTCTTCTTCTTCTAAGCATCCGCTGCCAGTATTGCGATCTAAATTGTGGTCCATTATCCGAGATAACCCTTTTCACGCTCCCAACTTCATGCAGAAACTGCTTTGCAAATGCAGTTGCCACTGCCCTTCCTGTGGCTCGCTTCAACGGAGTCAGACACACAAACTTGGAGGTTAGCTCCACCGCTACGAAAACATTTGCAAAACCTGCTTTAGATCGTATTAGTGGCCCAAATAGATCCACGGCCGCGAGGTCACAAAGTTTGCTTGGTATTATCGGGTGCAATGATGCAGCATAAGTCACTGTGGCCGCCTTTGCTCGCTGACAAGGTCCGCACACTCTAAGTACACCACGAATACGCCGTAGCATGTTATTAAAATAGCATGTCTCTTTCAGTTTTTCACAACATTTCTGTGCTCCGAAGTGACCATAACTCAAGTGTATGTACCATATAATTTTGTTTACGAGTTCCTCCGGAATCACCAACACCCATCTGGAGTCGTCCGGGGCTCGTTTCTTGAATAATATTCTATTGCGCACTAAGTAGTACTGGCGTATTCCTACATTCTCCTTGTCCTCCCACTTCGTCTTTATATCTTTCAATACTGCGTCCTTATCCTGTTCGTCCGCTATACTCCCTAAAGAGGTGGTAACAAAATTCTCGAACGCTACATTCTGTAAGTATAGGATGCTAAAATTATTTTCACCCAGTTCCCTTTCTTCTGTGTGAACCAAACCCATAGGAATGCGCGATAGAGCGTCAGCAATTACATTTTTTTGTCCAGGAATGTATTCTACAGTGAAGTTATATTCCTGTAGGTATAGTGCCCAGCGTCCTAGTCTCCCATGCGTGATTTTTGTGCTCATAAGAAATTGGAGTGCACGATGGTCAGTGTACACCTTGGTGGTCCTCCCAAATAAAAAATACCTAAATTTTGAGAATGCCCAAACTATCGCGAGTGCTTCGAGTTCCGTCACAGAATAATTTTTTTCACATCGAGAGAGCACCCTGCTCCCAAACGAGATTGTTTTCCAAGTTGTAATATCATCATTTCCTTCCGTTTGAAACAGTACCGCACCTAATCCTGACAAGGAACTGTCCGTCATTAAACAGAATTCTTGTGTCAGGTCGGGATGCACGAGGATGGGAGCCTCTACCAATGCCTTTTTCAATTTATAAAATTCATCCTGTGCCTCTTGATCCCAGACCCACCAAGCGTTCTTCCCTGTTAGTCCACATAGACGGGGTGTACCAAGTACACTAAAATTTATAAATCGCTTATAAAAATTACACAGGCCTAAGAATGCTCGCAACTGTTTTTTATTTGTCGGAATTGCACACTCCGCTATCGCCGCAATTTTCTCCGGGTCAGGTTGTATTCCATTTGCTGAGACAATATGTCCTAAGAATTTTATGTTCTCTCGTCCGAACTGTGACTTATCTAAGTTGACTGTTACACCTGCCTTCTCAAAAGCATCCAGTAGTCTGTTCAGAACGTCATTATGGTCCTCCCACGACTTTTCCGCAATTAATATGTCATCCACGTAAATTGTCACTCGCTGTTTCAAATCATCAGGTAAAATGCTATTTAATCCCCTTATAAAAGCAGCTGATGAGACGTTTAGTCCGAACGGGAGACGCCGGAATTGGAAACAATTTCCGTAACACAGGAACGCTGTATATAATCTGCAAGATGGGTGTAGCACGATTTGCCAAAAACTCGAACGGAGGTCGACAGATGATAGTACCTTTACCCCGTGGAAACGTTGTAAGAGTTCCTCAAGGCTCTCAGGCCTGTCCGTTTCCGACATAATAATTGTGTTTATCTGTCTCGAGTCTAGCACCAAACGAACTGAGTTGTCGCGTTTTGGCACGACAAGCAAGGGTGAATTGTACGAGCTTACTGCCCGCTCAGTTATTCCTTGTTCTAACATCTTGTTTATTTCCTTCTCCACCTGGGCTTTATACGCCACGGGAATAGGGTATGGTCTAACAGAAAACTTCTGATGGTCGCGTACTCTGAATTGGTACGTAAAACCCTTAATAGCCCCCGGAGTCTCAGAAAATACCCGTTCATGATTCCTAAGTAGACAATACAATTTCTCCTTTTCCCTGTCCGTGGTTCTGACACCCGCGATGCTCTTTCTCAGTGCATCAGCAAAAGCAACATCTTTCCCCTGCTCACCAGACGTAGAGCACGACTCACTTACATAGTTCACGAGTAGCTCCAGTCTGGGTTGCGACACGGTTTGAGCTTGAAATTTTAGGCAACTAATTTCTGACTCGGCACGTAATATGCATTCATCAAATACTAAATTAATTGGCTGATCCCCAACATGAACTGTCATTACTCCTCCACCCATGTCAATTACTGCATGGTGGGCATTCATGAAGTCATTTCCTAAAATCATTGCCACATTCAGCATTGGGAGCACAAAGAAATTGTACTCAAACTCTCTTCCCTGGCAGGTAAAATTAAGCCGAGTCTGCCTTCGGATTTCTATGCTCTTACCGTAGATTGCGCCCTTCACCTTTATTCCTCGCACTTGAAAAACGGGCCAAGTCCCAGTCCCTTCGCATTTTTGAAATGCTGCCTCACTCACTATCGAGAAAGGGCTTCCAGTGTCAATGACACACTTAAAACATATTTCGTTTACTGCAACTGTCACGACTGGATTTATGCCAGAAATTTTAGCACTCGTAGTTTCTTGCAACAAATCCTCTCTAATATCTTCCCTCTCTATATACCGTATGCAGTCCTTTGCCATGTCGCTCATTTGTTCCGATTGGGCGCCTTCTGCGCTGATCGTTTGTCATTGCCGGTTTTGTTCATTTCCATTTGCTGGATTATGTCTATGGTTAGCCGGCCGAATTTCAACATCATGAGGTGCTCCGCCTACAGTCCTATTCCCACCGTGTTCACCGTGATATCGATTCTGGTTGCCGTAACTGTTCCGTTCACGATTCTGTCCACGTCCTCGATCATTTCTGTTGTTCCACCTGTGTTCGCGACTGTTACCCCAGTTTCTATACGGCCTGTCCCGATTATTGTTCCGTTCGCGTCGCGACGACCAGTTGATTAGTACTACGGCCACGACTGCGATCGCGCTGCTGTGCCCCGTAATAACTTTGTGCCTGATTAGGCGGGCATTCTGCTGTATTGTATTCCAACTCTTGGAGAAGTGTTTTAAACGTTTCCACGTCCTCTTTGCATCGTCCCGCAAGAATGACGTGCCGCAAGTGCATCGGCAATTTGGTGATGCATATCCTAATTAGTTCCGCAGGCCCGTATGGGTCGTATAAAAATTGATTTGCCTGCAGCATGTGGTCGAATAGGCGTGCAGGGCTGCCGAAACCAGACTGGTTCAAATTTGGTAGCATAATTATGCCATGTTTGACCCTATCTTGTGCCGCTTCCGACCAATAGGCGGACAGAAAGGCTTGTCGAAACTCCCGAGTGGAGTTACAGTGACGCGCTGCCGACCTCATGCGAATCGCCGGTTCGCCTTCCAAATAGCCACACATATATTCTATCTTAATGTGAACTTGCCCAGTCGGGGGGAAGACAAAACTCAAATTGCTCGAGCCATGCACGTGGATGTATTCCTTTTTGCGAATTTCGGAATATCTCAAACTTTCTTACCGCAAGGAAATGTTTGAAATCAAATCCCCGCATTTCCTCCTGGCGAGGCCCTTGAATGTTTCTGTTTATCTCATGTCTGCCCCTTAAATTACATTCTTCCCTGTCGTCAAAATCTCCCTCGTGGCCGGAGTCCCTCTCTGCACTGTTCGTACGGCTATTTTTAGTGCTATTGGCGAGTTCGGAATCACACGCCATGCGGTTTTCCAGATGCGCCACGCGTTCTTGTAATTCGCCTGTTACAGCTTTGTGTTGTCTGTTCACTTCAAACTGTCCCTTCTGAAATCTAAGAAGCGAACGCACTTCTTCGGTCTCTGCGGCCGCTACCGGTGTAGTATTGTTCTCGCTTTCCGTCAGCTTCATCGTGCCTACAGTGTCCGCTAATGCCGCAATCTTATCATCAATTTGTCTCTTGTCCTCCGCCCCAGTCTGCTTCAATTGTTCTACTTGCTGTTCCAACGCGTGGATCGCTAAACTGTTGTCCGCTATTGTGTTACTAACGGACGTGGGACAATGCGTTTCCGCCTCTTGGACCCTCGAAAGTACCTGCTGGTGCTCCCTTTGGCATTCTTCCCTCAGCTCTTGGAAATTCCTAAGTAGCCGTTCTTCGCTTTCTTTAGATTCGGCATCTCCCCTCCGCTTGCTCTGTTCTAAGGCTTGCAGACGATCATCGATTTGTTCAAATGTACGGCCTAATTCTTTCATAATATCACTTTTTATCTCACTTGCCAGATTGTTTATTCTTTGTGAGATATCATCGGACACTCTCTGCATCGACTTGTCGACTTTATTTGTCTGCTGGATTAGTTTTTCGTCTATTTGTTCGCCTAGCTCTCGGATCGATTTTTCAGATTTCTGCGTCATTTGTTCGCCTAGCTCGCGGATCGATTTTTCGGATGATTCTTTTTGTTCTCGGAACGATTTTTCTGATTTCTGCGTCATTTGTTCGCCTAGCTCGCGGATCGATTTTTCGGATGATTCTTTTTGTTCTCGGAACGATTTTTCTGATGATTCTTTTTGTTCTCGGAACGATTTTTCAAATGATTCTTTATTTTGTTGCAATAAGGCTTTCATGAGTTCTGCCAAATCAATTTGGTTAGTTGAAGGCAAATTAATTTGTGGCTCTGATGTGAGCCCGTTCGTCCTGTCTTGCATTTCGTCTGAACTATTCCCCATTGCATTTTCGGAACCGCCCGACGCGTTAACATTCGAAATTAAATTATCCCCTTGGTCCATGTTGCTTAGGTTGTCGGACCGCTTACTTTTAGTTTGGTTACGTGTCTGCATTAGTGCAATTTATAACCGGTATGCGACACACTAATCAAAATAAATGTGTCCCACAAAAATTACGACAGTCACACGAAAGATACCCAACCTAGTACACACTTTTTCACACACAAAACAAATTTTTATCTTTGATCGAAACAGTGGAATTTACAAGCGAGAAAAAAAAGCACACAGACATATAAAACACACAAATATAAAAAACAAAACAAGACAAACAACGCAACGCCGATCAACAACCCCGTGAATCTTTTGAAAGTCTGCTCGGAAACAACGCAGAAGTTGTTTTAGCGCTGTAGAGAAAAAAAATTAAGATTATAACACGCTCGCAATCTAACATTTCAGAGATTCCAGAGTCTAGCGGAATCACAGAACAGGGTCGCCATGTGTAATATTGTTACTTTAATTTGGTATGCTGATGTGTAATATTGTAACTTCAATTTTGTTATGCTGAGATCGGTGCTAATAGACAACAAAAGCTGGGTTAAAAGCCGTGATCTGTCTGGGGACGTTAACCGTGGATTACTGGGCAACTGTTTCATCAGATATTTAGTCTTGGTTTACCAACCAGACTAACATTAATGATAATCTTTTAATAGTCATACAAAACCGGTAATATATATATATATATATATAAAGGATAATTTAAATAAAAAGAAAGAAATCAGTTTATATTTGGAAATTTATTTTAAGATTGTTCATTGAAATTTCAGCATATTATACGTGAGTTATAACTGAGCTGGTGCCTTATTTACGATTAAAAAAAAAAGTGAGATTGTAATTTTACGGAACACATAAAATATGGAGCCAATATTGGGAGACTGTATACAACACTGCATTCATAAAATCACACACGAAGAACATTGAAACATAAGCAAGAAGAAATTAACCACAACCAAAGAAATTACGTTCATACCACAATCCTGTCCGTCATGTAATTACCACACACTGGTATACTAAATTCATATTAACTCTTTGTGAAGTCTTCGCAAAAAGAATAGCTGAGGGCTACTTTGATGATTACACCACATGCTTCACGTGGTCAACTTGGTTTACACAAAGCGTACAACTCCACAATAATTTTGATAATTAAAATACATTAGATCGAAAAGCAATTGACAAAAGAAAAACCTTGAACTGGTTACTAACGTCTTACTATTAACCTGATGGGTCAAACAGTTATATAAGCACGTGGTAGTGGTCTCGCAAAGTACACCCCACGTGGGTTGAACATAAAGAAAAGCATAAAGAAAAGTTGCTATATTAAAAAAAATATTCTCAAGACGAGACGTTATAATCTCACACACATTCGGATTTAAGATTGATGAACTTAGTTAGAGTTACTGATCAACACGTGGTTCCACTTTACTCACAAAGTAGTAACAAAGCAACTACCGCAAAATAATCTGAATTTAACATGAGAATTACACTCCGCTGCACTTTAAGATAGCATTAGATATTTTAGAGCTAAACCTGAAATCAAGGTGATTAAATTTTCAGTTAGGCTGAACTTAAGAAATCCATTGTCCTACGGACTTAACAGACACGTGCTTAGCCGGAGATCTTACCACTTCAGATGCTCGCCACGGCCACCCTGCAACTGCCCTACTGCCCCGCGTGCTTCCTGAGGGTGGCTCACAAAGACCAACAGAAGTGGCCAGAGGGGCAGCTTCCTATACCAACATGACAACTGACGGACAGGACCATACTAAGGATAGAAACCTCTTTGCTTTTAGGAAGCGTAGCTACCTGTTCCGACGTTGGTCCTACTGTTCTCTAGCAGACAGCCTTGTCTGCTACCCTCAAGCATGCAACTAGAAATACATATGCTCATTCATCCTCTCACACAAAAGGGAAGGGGGATGACAATATCTTATCATATACAGTATATAAAAGAAAGCGGATGTAGGTTCCGTATGAGACTGTGTGACATGAATTACATATAAGAATTACATATAAACTGTGCTTTAAAGTGTAGTAGTGTGACAGATCGTTCTTGTTTATGTGTAAAAGTAACACGTTCCACTGCTCAGTCTCCTCCCAGATAGTCAGAAACGCCACAGTACATTTAGAAGAGGAATTTATTCCATAAATGGCAACAGATTTAAGAAATTAAACATGAAAGGAATCCAACAGAGACCTTTCAACATCAACAAAAGCAAAACGAGGATAATGGAATGTAGTCGAATTAAGTCGGGTGATGCTGAGGGAATTAGATTAGGAAATGAGACACTTTAAGTAGTAAAGGAGTTTTGCTATTTGGGGAGCAAAATAACTGATGATGGTCGAAGTAGAGAGGATATAAAATGTAGACTGGCAATGGCAAGAAAAGCGTTTCTGAAGAAGAGAAATTTGTTAACATCGAGTATAGATTTAAGTGTCAGGAAGTCATTTCTGAAAGTATTTGTATGGAGTGTAGCCATGTATGGAAGTGAAACATGGACGATAACTAGTTTGGACAAGAAGAGAATAGAAGCTTTCGAAATGTGGTGCTACAGAAGAATGCTGAAGATTAGATGGGTAGATCACATAACTAATGAGGAAGTATTGAATAGGATTGGGGAGAAGAGAAGTTTGTGGCACAACTTGACCAGAAGAAGGGATCGGTTGGTATGACATGTTCTGAGGCATCAAGGGATCACCAATTTAGTATTGGAGGGCAGCGTGGAAGGTAAAAATCGTAGAGGGAGACCAAGAGATGAATACACTAAGCAGATTCAGAAGGATGTAGGTTGCAGTAGGTACTGGGAGATGAAGCAGCTTGCACAGGGTAGAGTAGCATGGAGAGCTGCATCAAACCAGTCTCAGGACTGAAGACCACAACAAAAACAGGGGTAATGGGTCAATGAGACAGTCAGTACTGCTTATCCGAGTTATTTATCACGTAGCCAGTCAGGTAGTAGACACGTGTGCAAATTCAAGCAGCCTTCCAGAGGCCGTGTCGCCGAACGACCGCTTCGTAGCTTTTTCTCACATACCTCGTTACCACTTCCGAAAAAGGCGCATTTTAGCTTGTAAATAGAATTTCAGCAAGTGGTAGCCCACGGACCCACAGATGTCTGTGCGTTACCATATTTTAGAGCATGCAAGTGCTTGAGTTTTCGCATGATGACCTGATCGGCTAACGTACGTTAAATAACTCGGTAATGATGCATCATATAGAATTGTTTTCTTAACTATTATTTCTCAGCGCAACGTCCCCTGCAACACTCTCACAGGCTTTTCGGACTGTACCTGCTCACCCTGTAGAATGACGAGGCAATTCCCAGCGCATCTCGAGTGTTACCAAGAACTCTTTCTCAGAAAAGAAATCTACCTATTTACATTGAGGGCAGACACTTGTTACAATATGTTCTTCCCCTGAACCTCTCCTCTCCATAGAGACATTTGCTTCACCCATATCCCGCACATCCATTTCAAAGCAACCGTGTTAAAATGTATGCATTAGACTTATTGTTTGTACATCACTTGATTACATCTACGTCTACATGAGAGTTTACATCGACACTCCACAAGCCACCTAACGATACGTCCCCCCATGGTAGCTGAGTGGTCAGCGTGACAGAATGTCAATCGTAAGGGCCCGGGTTCGATTCCCGGCTGGGTCGGAGATTTTCTCCGCTCAGGGACTGGGTGTTGTGTTATCCTAATCGTCATTATTTCATCCCCATCGACGCGCAAGTCGCCGAAGTGGCGTCAAATCGAAAGACTTGCACCCGGCGAACGGTCAACCCGACGAGAGGCACTAGTCACACGACATTTACATTTACCTAAAGATGTGTAGTTGAGGGTACTTCTGGTACCACTATCTGACCCTCCCTTCCCTCTTCTATTCGCCAGTTGCGAGTGGGAACAATGCTTGTCGGTAAACCTGTGTATCAGATCTAACTTACCGAATTTTCTCGTTGTTCTTATTTCGCGACACTCATGTGAGAGGAATTAATGCGTTGTCCGACTCTTCCCTCGAAATTTCAATAGTACACCACGCCTCTCTTGTACCATCTACCACTGGAGTTTGTTGAGCATCTCTGTAATGCCCTTGTGCCGACTAAGCGGCTCTGTGGCGAAACGCACTGCTCTCCCTTGGAGCTTCTCTCTCTCTTCTATTAGTCCTACCCTGTAAGGGTACAGAGTGACGAGCAGTACTCAGGAATTGGCCGTACAAGTCTTTGGGAAGCCATTTATCCCATGGATGAGTTACATCTCCTTAAGATTTTTTCTGTGACTCTCAGTCTAGCATCTGCTCTTCCTAATACACTCCTGGAAATTGAAATAAGAACACCGTGAATTCATTGTCCCAGGAAGGGGAAACTTTATTGACACATTCCTGGGGTCAGATACATCACATGATCACACTGACAGAACCACAGGCACATAGACACAGGCAACAGAGCATGCACAATGTCGGCACTAGTACAGTGTATATCCACCTTTCGCAGCAATGCAGGCTGCTATTCTCCCATGGAGACGATCGTAGAGATGCTGGATGTAGTCCTGTGGAACGGCTTGCCATGCCATTTCCACCTGGCGCCTCAGTTGGACCAGCGTTCGTGCTGGACGTGCAGACCGCGTGAGACGACGCTTCATCCAGTCCCAAACATGCTCAATGGGGGACAGATCCGGAGATCTTGCTGGCCAGGGTAGTTGACTTACACCTTCTAGAGCACGTTGGGTGGCACGGGATACATGCGGACGTGCATTGTCCTGTTGGAACAGCAAGTTCCCTTGCCGGTCTAGGAATGGTAGAACGATGGGTTCGATGACGGTTTGGATGTACCGTGCACTATTCAGTGTCCCCTTGACGATCACCAGTGGTGTACGGCCAGTGTAGGAGATCGCTCCCCACACCATGATGCCGGGTGTTGGCCCTGTGTGCCTCGGTCGTATGCAGTCCTGATTGTGGCGCTCACCTGCACGGCGCCAAACACGCATACGACCATCATTGGCACCAAGGCAGAAGCGACTCTCATCGCTGAAGACGACACGTCTCCATTCGTCCCTCCATTCACGCCTGTCGCGACACCACTGGAGGCGGGCTGCACGATGTTGGGGCGTGAGCGGAAGACGGCCTAACGGTGTGCGGGACCGTAGCCCAGCTTCATGGAGACGGTTGCGAATGGTCCTCGCCGATACCCCAGGAGCAACAGTGTCCCTAATTTGCTGGGAAGTGGCGGTGCGGTCCCCTACGGCACTGCGTAGGATCCTACGGTCTTGGCGTGCATCCGTGCGTCGCTGCGGTCCGGTCCCAGGTCGACGGGCACGTGCACCTTCCGCCGACCACTGGCGACAACATCGATGTACTGTGGAGACCTCACGCCCCACGTGTTGAGCAATTCGGCGGTACGTCCACCCGGCCTCCCGCATGCCCACTATACGCCCTCGCTCAAAGTCCGTCAACTGCACATACGGTTCACGTCCACGCTGTCGCGGCATGCTACCAGTGTTAAAGACTGCGATGGAGCTCCGTATGCCACGGCAAACTGGCTGACACTGACGGCGGCGGTGCACAAATGCTGCGCAGCTAGCGCCATTCGACGGCCAACACCGCGGTTCCTGGTGTGTCCGCTGTGCCGTGCGTGTGATCATTGCTTGTACAGCCCTCTCGCAGTGTCCGGAGCAAGTATGGTGGGTCTGACACACCGGTGTCAATGTGTTCTTTTTTCCATTTCCAGGAGTGTATTTGTTTTCTGTGGGCATTCCACTTAAGGTCGCTCTGGTTGGTTACTCTTACATATTTTGCCGTAGATGCTGTTTCCGGCAATTTATCATCAGTGGTGTGGTTGTGCAGTACTGGATCTCTTCTCTTATGCATGCGTAGTATGCCACTCCTTATTTCTGAACTGGCTGACAGAGATTGGAAGACATCAGGCTGCCAGTGCTTTGTGTCTGATCATTGTCACTAATAATAATAATAATAATAATAATAATACAGTGTAGACCTTACGATGGTTTGGTACCCATTGTATAGATAACTGCGTAGTTTATCTGTTACGACGTGAACAATGCAGCAAGTTTCTGTACATTGTGGGAACTATCTACAGCTCAAAGAAGTGGTTTCATGAGATATTTAAATGCAAGTAACGTACATGCTCAGTTTTATTGTCATAGCTGCATCGTACAAAGTAGCAAGTACGTTTTTGTTGTGTGGAATACGTGAGAAGGATATCGTTCATATATTCCTTACAAGTTGTAACCCCACCATATTGAGTCACGCATTACAGCTAGTAGAAGAAAAAAATATAATTATTGGTAACTTATGTAATCAGTGTTACAGTCTTATCAATAGTGAAAGATAATAGTGATAATCCTTTAAAATAATTTAGATTCGTGACTGAAAGATAATCGAAATATTTTGTTTTTACCCCTCATAAAATTTCATTTTACGCCCCATGAAGCGCGTGCTACTCCACGTTTTACTGTATTTTTGTCACACTCTCCAGTGAGTCACACAAATCAGTGACCATTCGTATACCTTCTTTTTGTACGTTCAATATCGCCTCTTAGTCCTATTTCGTTTGAGCCACCCCCCCGCCCCCCGCCCTCCCTTGATGAGATTTTTAAGCAGTTTCCTTCCTAGACTGACTGCATTTTCCTGTATTCTGACAATGAACGGCAGTCCACCACCTACCTTACCTGTTACTGAGCCTGAAAGGTTGCCAAGTGGCTTGAAGAAACTTGTCCTCTGATTTAATAAGACGTGTATCTCAGCGTTGTGACGATACACATCATCCCCAGGAACTGTTACTCTCCCTATCACCCGCAAGGATTGCGGAATGCGTAAGAATCTATTTAGCCCTGTCTTTAGCGACAGTTCATGAGTTGACCCCCTTTAAGTAATTAACAGTATATTGTATAATATCACCAAAAAATGTGGTTAAGTACAGAATATCCTAATGTGGTTCTATAAATTACTGAAATGATAGTGATATTTAGTATCACAATAAGATTTATTGAAGATATTCAGTATTATGATAGTGCATAACTACTCCAGTAATAGGAAGTACAACAAGTTTCGATGAGTAATTAGTTGGGAAAATTGAATCGGACACCTATCAAATGTTCGTAGCTCCCTTTCCTCAACTGTGAGTGGAGTGATTATCGTAACAGTTTTACTAACCTGTGGTACAGTGACCGAGTAACAGGACTAAACTATAAAATTCCACATTACATCTGGTGTGGGCGCTGTGAGAGCATGATTGGTACTCGTGGTGTCAAATTAACTGAGTCCCTACTTCGCGCGGCTGCCAAATACTTTACAAAACGCGGGCTCGATTCATGTGGAGTCAGCTATCAGCGATGGGCTGCATTGCAGGCCGCAGTCAAAACTTCTTCCGTGAACGGTGTTTACATCAAAATGTTTGAGAACCCTTATTGAAAATCTTAATTACAACTGATACATAAGGTACATGATACATAAGGTACACAAGTCACGTTCAATACAACAGATAACTGATAAATGTTCTGTAAGTTTATTTTTATGTAAGCTGAAATTCACAAATCTATAGGAATGTAATATTGCAAACACAAGACTGAAATTATAAGTTTTGCTGAAATTTACTACAGTTTGTTAATTCACATTAGGTTTTCTGACTAATTATAACTTTCTTTTAATTACAGTCAAATGATCTGAAATAACGTTAATGATGCTGATTCGGTATGTAAGTGAACCATATAGTTTAATTTGCTTATAGAAACTGAGAAAAATAATACTTTCTAACTTTTGTACATTACCTGTTGTGGATTGGGTAATAATCTGCTAAACTCTTGCCGGCCGGGGTGGCCGAGCCGTTCTGGGCGCTACAGTCTGGAACCGCGCGACACCTACGGTCGCAGGTTCAAGTCCTGCCTCGGGCGTGGATGTGTGTGATGTCCTTAGGTTAGTTGGGTTTAAGTAGTTCTAAGTTCTAGGGGACTGATGACCTTAGAAGTTAAGTCCCGTAGTGCTCAGAGCCATTTGAACCATTTTTTGCTAAACTCTTAGTGGTATCGAAGCATTAATTACCTATACTATAACTAGTCCTCTTACAGGTTCCACTTTTCTTCCACTCACTAGACCATAGTGTTCATGATTCTCATATTTCACAGTTGATGATTTGCTGAGTTACCACTTACTCTTGATAGCCACTAGTTCTCAGTTGTTCGTTACATAGCAGTATGAGAAACACCGTTTTGGTCCTCTTAGAGGTTCCTACCTCTGTAACTGATGTGCAGCAAACAGTTAGTGTACTTGAGGACACTCATTAAGGATCACATCATAAAATGCATGCAGATGCATACCACATAAAGTCAAAGTATGTCTGTTTATTTAGCGTGGACTTCGCTCAGAATCTACAAATGACCTTTTGGATGGTACCCCATCACAACAGGCTTTAGTCCAGCAACTCTTCAGATGCTGTTTCCATTGAAAGCTTGACAGTGAATGCAGGCAATAATGGTGGCCAGCAGCGACCATACAGAGCATGGAGTCGTGAGTAGGTTTGTGTGGTAGTGCACTCATTGTGAAGTGTGCTTGCAGTGATGGGTGACATAGGGTTGGCGTTCTCTCCTGGGACATCACCTGCAGTGGTTGCAGGGTGCAGCTGACAACAGGTAGTGCCATACCCCATCCCTTCCTCCTGGTTGGAGCCAAGAGAGAGTGAGTGTGTCTAGTGGAGGAATGCACTAAGCCTCCCTGGTGTGATCATGGGCCGTATGTCCAGCTCTGTCTCAGTTGCAGACACTAAAGGAGCCTGACGGAAGTCTCACTCACTGTCCTCGAAGGGACTGTTGCTGTCTATCGTCTATGTTGCTGTATCCCCAATACGTCACGAAAGCCTCTTAACGCAAAACAGATGCCTTAGTCTATATAAAAATCGAATAATTAATAACAAATCGCCCAGGTGACACTCAGTTACATCAACTTACATTAATTGTAAGTAGCCTCATTCTTTTCTGATGATATTACATATACTATAGGCACACCCAAATTTTGCTATTATAATTATTACTTTGGCAAATGTTTCAGTAACATCAGCCATCACTGAAAGTAAGTAAAAAAACAAATAAAATATTTGGCTTTTCGTGTTGGTGAGACATCATTTAACATGGGGAAAGGTCATCTGTATTCACAGTGCCATCACCACAACACTATTCGCATGAAACCTTCTACTAAATACAACGATAACAAAAAAACCAGCTACAGAAGGAATCTACCATTTCGTTAGATACTACCTTCGCCAATACAGTAACAGATAGTCTTCGTAATTCACAAAAAAAACCACGGGAATAGACTTTACTATCAGATGTATAAAACACTACTTGATTGTGGCCAGTTGTTATACCTCTTTTTTTTAACTGGGTGTACAATTAAGTAAGTAACTGATCTAACCAAGGAGATAAATGACTCATAATCAACCATACAATAGGTAAATACAGTAAAATAGGCAACTGAATTCAACAAAAAGGAAAGAAACTACAATTTACGTTCTTTTCTTCCAGACATACATACCCTATTTTGTTCTTGTTACCCTTTATCTGTTTTTTGTATACGTAATCTGAACAGGTTCAGGTCCACTAATCTTCATCATTTCACTGAATATATCCACTTTCTTGATTATTACGAATCAATCATCGCCATATGCCACAGTGGGGGAATATTTGTGTGATATCCTTCACCCATGATCACTTTATTTATCTCTGAAAGAACCATGATTGTTGATCACAAGTCTTCAAACTGTTTCGGTCCTACAATTTATGTCTACTCTGACAGGCATTTACCTCCGCTTCTCCACTCTAGCAGGCACTCACCTCTGAATCTATTGATAGGCAGTTACCTCTGCTCCTCAAAAATAGCACATTGCTTCCTTTGCAACTGACACAAAAATATTTCTTCACACTCATAATCCATATTCTCGTGATTTCTTCAAAACTGCCTCTCCCCATCTCAATTAATCTGTTTTAGAAGAATGAAAACAACACAGAGAAACATCCTCCAATCCACAATGCATTTTAGATGTAAAGACAATCAAATATTCAGTTATTTTCAGGGACAAAAATAAACTTACCAACTACTCAATATGTGAACAATGAACAGCTCAACTAATGGCTTTAGGTGCTGTAGCTACCTCATAAATTTATCTTCCAGATTTTTGCACATCTGTCTTACAGTCAACATTTCTTAATGTCAGACACATGATGTACGCCGTGAGATCTTTTCGTGTGAAGTGTCTCTACTTCAGCCACATTGGTTTAAGGATCCTATGGATCTGAAACAGTCTTCTATATATATTAAAAATTGTTACCTCATCGAAAACTGACTTGATTGCCCTACCATCAGTATTTGCTATGACATACTTTTCATTAGAATTTATGACCATCCTGTACCGGTCTGTGTGTTCATCTCTAGTATTGTGTGAATGGTAAGAATCAGAAAGATTATGAAATTTGCTCACATTGGGTTTGACTGGAAAATAAAACCAATCCCAGATTTTTTACTTCTGCTGCATTCCCCATAACTGCACTTCTGACTTAAGTTTTGTGCATTAGCAACTCAGGACTTCCTTTCTCCTGTAGACAAATACTACTTTTCATTACCTACACCTGGCTTTTGGCGCTGAGGATACAACAAACCTCCTCATGATTAACCATTGTCTTAAATACTGGATAACCCAAAACCTCTCCTTCCTATTCACCTAACAGCATTTCTTTTGTCTCTTCAAAGATTGTGTATAACAACATGGACACCTTTTTACTATATATTTCATTACAAGGTACACGTGTCTAGTCAATTCCTATAGTTACCTGTTTCATCTGCACTTTGGCCATTATTCTGCAGATCAGCTGTCCACATCTCTATTATTTCTAATGACACCTCACAGATCTGAACTCTATCACCTCGATGAAAGTCATGTCAACCACTGTTACATTTTCTTTGCGACGAGGATCTCCGCCTGTGACTGCAGATCCACTTATAATTGTTTTGATGCACTTGATAAAGGGATTGGCGCCCTCTCCATTTCCCTGATTGGTAGCTTAAATGGGGATTGTTTCTTGTTCACTGCATCATTGCACGTACCTTGCAATTTCGATCATAGCCTAACCATTGCAAAAGACAGTGAACGGCTCTTAAGTCATTCATGTTCCTCCCGGCTGTGACTCCCTTTTGCTGTAATCGGTGTGGCAGCTTGATTAGGCATATGCTTACCAACTCTGCCGTAACATACAGCGCATCAAGATATTGCTGTCGTTTAAAATTTTCTTTGAAGAAGCAATTGGAATGCTCTAATGCAAATCACTATAAGTTTCCATCATCAAAGTATGCAGTTTTGTCTTATGATTGGGTTCCCCTCGACCAGAACTCAGTTAGAATCACGTGTCTGAAACCATGATACATCTTACAGTCATACATTAACTATCACGCCCTTAATTTTGCTTCTCCCCTCAAATGTCTGCAGACAAAACACGTCCTTAATATTGGGGTCCACGGCATGGGCACTGCTCCATCAAATTGATCAATCCACATATATGGATGTTCATCACTCATTAGTACAAGAAAAAACATGTACTTGTCAAGTGAGACAAAGTGTCATCTTGTCTCCTTCTCATCAAAATCAGTCAACATTTCTATTTCATTCAGTTTAGTATGCAGAGGTGTTTCATGGGTTCGTGGATTCGACACTATCTTTCCTCCAATTTGTACAGTTCCTCTGATTCAGTGTGCATATGGCTGTTTCCAGTGCCAGTCGCATCATTCATGCCAGTGCTGGACAAAATTTTGTCATGGTTCATGAGTTACTGAAGCTCAGACAACTATTCCGTGTTCCATTTATTTATTTTGACATAATACAGTTTGTAACAAAGACTGAACTTCCGCACTGTTGCCTACTGCAACAGGTTATGTAAGATCAGAGCCCTCTTCGCTATGGAGCGACAACTACTCAACCATGGTAGTAAGTTGTCTAATCTGACAGCCGGCCGCGGTGGTCTCGCGGTTAAGGCGCTGCAGTCCGGAACCGCGCGACTGCTACGGTCGCAGGTTCGAATCCTGCCTCGGGCATGGATGTGTGTCATGTCCTTAGGTTAGTTAGGTTTAAGTAGTTCTAAGTTCTAGGGGACTGATGACCACAGATGTTAAGTCCCATAGTGCTCAGAGCCGTTTGAACCATTTGAACCATCTAATCTGACAAAGTTTTCCTGTTTCCCGCATCGAAATTTTAATGCCGCATCATGCTGCAAAGTATTTTAGAAACTATTGTGTAGCATTTCCACCTGTTCCTTGTTAACCTCACAGCTGGTTCTCACACCTGTGTATGATATACGGGTACAGCATTGCTTTGCAATTGGAGTTTGACACCCCCCAAGTACTATCATCCAGTTTTCACTGTTCTCTGCCACTTTGGACTAAAGCTCTGTCACCTCTGAAATCGTTTTATTAGTGCCTATGTGGCATGATTCACCATTTCTAAGTCAGACCGGAAATCAGCTCTCTTCGAATTCCTTCACAGTGCTTTTGCTGTCCGTAATATAACCTTCTTGTTTACGTTTTGTATTTCTATAATGACTCTCTATGCACCTATTCTTTTCCCTCTTTTGATAGTCCGGCTTTTGTCTTCTTCCTTACATTATTCATGCCTGCGTTTTGCTAGACAAATTTCGCATTCTGAATCTAAAAATGTTCTAGAGTTATGTTCCGAAAACTGATGAGACCATATGCAGGGGTGGCAGGTGTGACTTCAATCTGCATAATCGCTGAGGGCGCAGGATAACATTCATCGCCTCGTACCTGCTCTGTCTCAGCTACAGGTGCCTCTGTTGTCTGCTGATTTACTGCCTCGATGCGTGTCCATGGGCTAAAAGGAAGGTTGATGTCTAAAACATGTGTCATAAGGCCTCTGACCAACATTGCACCGTTTGACAAATCTGTTTGGTTCAGAGAAAAATCCCTCTTTCTCATCCTCACTGGTGTTTCGTTTCTAACACGTGTGAGACTGGTTCTCATCTATCTTCCTACCATCGTTGGGCAAGGGCACTCTGTGAGTGTTTTAGGAATTTGTGTTGAACCTATTGCCTGCAAGGTAGGAAGACACCAGCTCACCATGCAGAGTTCAGAAGAGCGGAGTAATACCGACAGTGAAGTAATTAGACAATGATCTCAATGTCGGTTCCACTATATTCCCTGTAAAGGAAATATATCACTAACAGAAATTAGTGTACGTGTTCATGCGTAACTATATGTTAACAAAAATGAAAATCTTAGCTTTTCGTTATTAAGGTTTATTTTTACTCTAAGTATGACTTCAAGACATAGCAATCACAATTATACTATATACAGGATGGTAATATTGATATAGGGTGTTCACAACTGTGAAGCGAAATTCTTAACTATTCTAAGCTTCTTTAATAGTACGTTGGTTGATGATCACGTCTGGGGCTTGATAAAATACAAACTAATTAAATACAATTGGGGCCAGAGATATAAATTAAGCTAAAATGCACGATGAAAATACCCAAAAATGAATGGGGTCTGTATAGGATACGTAAATATCACTGCAAATATAATTTCACAATTAAAACAGTATAAAGCGCTCTGCAGTGGCTGATCAGTTCTTTTCGTTAAATTGGATATCTCGCGTTTCTGCTTAAATTAAGCTCGACAGTCGTGAATATGTTTAACTACAGTACATGGTTGAATGTACGAAGAAATAGGAGAGACAGAGACGACCGCAGTTCTGTGTGTCATTTGAATATCACTAGCTAGCGTAGTAAGAGTACGAGTGTTCACCTTTTGTCGGCGGCAGCAGTGGCTGCTGTCGGCGTGAGCTGTGTACCTGAGAATCTATTCTAAATCTCTCTCACCTGTTAAACAAAAGTCTGATACTTTTCCTACATCTTCAGTGAATGATGATGATGATGATGTTTGGTTGGTGGGGCGCTCAACTGCGTGGTTATCAGCGCCCGTACAATTACCCAATCTTTGCTCAGTCCAATTTCGCCACTTTCCTGGATGATGATGAAATGATGAGGACAACACAAACACCCAGTCATCTCGAGGCAGGTGAAAATCCCTGACCCCGCCGGGAATCGAACCCGGGACCCCGTGCTCGGGTCTTCAGTGAAGCTGAGACTCCTAGTTGTTCCCTAGCTAAATTAAAGGCATGGTACACCCTATTTGGCTGGAATAGCACGTATGCCGTTGCTCTCAAATCGTCACAAGCGGCAACTGTCAGTGCTCGTCGCTCTCGGATACTTTGCAGTTTAACTCCTTAAGAGTTAAGGCGAGCCTGAGAACAGGTATTCACATAATTACTCTTGCAATCGTCTCAGCGCGGCGCGAATCGCCTTGCTCAAACACTTGACTATTTGCTGCAAGAGAAGATGGAATTTTTCTGTCTGCATTTTGCCTGCATCAAAGCTGGTGGCCACGCTTTTACTTTGTGGTCAAACAGAGCCTTCCTACTTGTTTCTATAGCCTATCAAAGTCGTCGTTTCTTTCGTAGGGCAGAGTTTAACTTCTGCTACGTAATGCTGAGACAAATAGCTTTTTTTCACGTGGGTTTTAACAGTAAGTGGCTACAGTGAGTCACCAATGTCTTGAGTGGGTTTTTTTCCAGACCCCTATCTGCCATCTCCAGTTGCATTGTGTCCTCTAGACGTCCCATTGTGAAGGTTTCGGCCGAACATGGGGCGGGCGTTGCCGTCGTAAAATTCTTCTTTCCTCTGGCGTGTGTCTTGCAGCTCGGGTCTGGAAAATTGCTTGCGTAAATTACTAGTGTGAGTATTAGTGGTTTATATTCTCAAAACGTCTGCCTGTTTAGTAGTTTTGCCCATCAATAAAATTCGTACATTTTCACATAACTATGTCACGTGACATATCAATTTAATTGGAATTGTTTCAGGAATCCAATGTAAGGTGTGTTATTTGTCTGACACCTTACACGTTCCATGCTTTCCCCTCACACATGGATAGTGATGCCTAAACTTTTAGTTTGCAAATATGTACACTTACATAAATCAGAATAAAAAATCAAAGAAGGCAACTCGGTTAAGATTTCTAAATAATTTACTAACCAGGAATAAACAGTTATAGCTATATAGTCAACAGGTGATATCCCCACGTTACACAAAATGTTATCCTCTGAAATTCGCACCGAAATAAAACTGTTGTCGTTCACCAGACAATGTAGCAATGCAATGCATGGTCCACTACTGCTGATCACTACACAAGTCAGAATAGCGTTACATCTGTAAGATATTTTTTTTCTTTTTCTTTTTCGAGCTGTTAGAGCAAGAGAAACCTCGTTATATCCTGATTCCACTGAGTGAAATGTCATGTGAAATTGTCAACAGAATATTCCCGCTTAAAATCTAGAAATGTACAGTGAAAATTTCTATCACGATATCAACATGACGATCTAGGAAATGGATTATATCAAAATATTTCTCAAGCAGAGAGTGCTATTGCCAGTGATATCACAGGGGATGTAGGAAGATGGCGCACTGTGCATGGTGGGAGAGGAAAATCGAATTATGTTCCATGAAATAAACATTTGTTATCTCATAATCTCTCCTTTGTTGATTTATTCATTGTGTACCAAAAACAGAACAAACTTTTTAGTACGATTACTGAGACTGGGTGGTTTTTACAATAAATATCATCGTCAGCAAGGAGTCTTTAAACAGAGGGGACAATTCGTGGATGTACTTTGGAATGTAATAAGCTCTAACACTCATAACATCCAAGCATTTACACTAACTACTTAGAAGCTACAGGAGGAAGGTACACAATATTTGTGCAACATGAAGAAGCATCATTTCAGGGGGATCAAAGGAGTCAAAAGCTAAGTTCACCACGTTGGATAAAATTCGGATAATTCTGACAGGTAGCAAACACCAATATTTCCATCAGCTTGAAAATGTTGATAGTAATCAAGAAATTACTTAGACACCAATGGAATGGTACAATCATGAGTGTTCCGTCCGACAAAAACGTAAAAAATTGGTGAAAATAGGGAGACGCAAATTTGAATATCGGTCGAGATATTCATTGTACTCAGCTACTAACGCCCTGATTAATCGCAAGGATCAGGATCTGATCGACGAGGTCACATTCAAACTTAGTGTTCCCTTCCATCCTTTTAGAAAAATGTGTTAGCAACCGTGTGACCAGCGCATCTTGCTTAGTGTGCGCGCTATCCGACCTATGCGCAAAACTCTCAGGAGACGCCAGCCTCTTTCTCAATCGTGTGGGAAACAGCGAACCGCCATAAATGTCGTTGCTTTGTTACCACTAAATTTTACCAGAAGTAGTTTGAACTGAGAAAGCACTCAAAATTTCTGCAGCTTCCCACATTGGTTTTTACTTGGGCAATCGCATGACATACGTTTGAAAAGAGTGGGAGGCACAGTGTTCCTGCCAACTCAAGCTACATTTCATGTTTGAAAACAAGATTCAGAGGAAAGTCGTCCAGCATCTACAAGAACGAATAAGACAAGACTACCTTGTTTTTCCAGTTACACGTGCACATCCAATTACTCGTTCATCGATAGATTATGGAGCTTATCCATTGGGGGGGGGGGAGAGATTATGGGGAGGGGATAACACAGATCGCTGATGTGCAGCACAGAAAAATAAAATCAATAAATGTTTCTCTACACAGCCCTCCTGCTAGCTATGATTTTCATAAAGAGCAGGTGAGTAATCCCCTTGACTAACTGAATGTGAATCCTATTCCTGATAAGAATTACATGAAAGGTACTGAGACTAGATCGCTTCAATTTTATGATTAATTAATATAATAAGATATTTACTTTAACAAGGGAATTTTTAATTCCACACCTCAAAACGAATTCTATTAATGATAAATTAAAAACCTAATTGAGAGTAATAAGGCAGAATCTTCGAAAATGTCAGGATGCTGGTTCTTATTGAAAATTTAAATTTGAAGCTATATTTTAGAGTTTATTAAATATTGCAGTTCAACCATTTTTGAATTACTTGTCGTTGTAAATCCAGCTGTGAAAAAATCTACAAGATACTATTGTTTATTTCTATTTTTCATTTAATGTGCCATTTTGAACTGTATTCTTAAGAAATTAAGCTTAAGAAGAAATTTTTCATTGTACAAAAAAAAAAGGCCATAAGAATTATATGTGGTCTTCAATCACTATTTTGCTATATACGAGTATTTTATCTGAGGAAATGTGTTGCAAATAATCCATTACAGATGCGAGGAAATGATGATATTGTGAGGCGACTATGTCTTCAAAAACCTTAGATGCTCCCTCATATTTTATTTGACAAATAATTAAAGCTTTAGTAGGCTATAAGTAAATGAATATTTGTATTCACAATGAACTTGACACAGCTGTATAGAGCAGCTTGATAATAAATAGCAATCGTCGGCAAATTACGTGAAACAATGAGGTGCAATGCATAATGCGCGTTGCAGGGAAGCTGAACTGCTAGAGGAAATTCCAAGGTATAGCCACAACAGAACGGATCAGCCCCGCACATAGAAAGCGATGAACGTAAGAGAGAACAACGACGAATGCTACGGGAGTGCTTTAGAAATATTGAGATAATAAACAATCTTTGATAGGATACCGAAGGTACAAGATAGTTGCGACTACGGAATAAAAATTTGTCAAAAAAGTTTTATTTCCAACAAAGTGTTGAACACTGTGAAAATGTGGTGCAGTCAATGGTAATACTGCGAGGTAACAATTAGAGTATTAAACAAAGTGGAAATACTAAGTTATAATTCAAAGAGAGAATTGGAGATCCCTTACTTCATTTAATCGTTTACCTACGTACCGAGATCAAGAAAGCATCGACGCGCTCAGTCGGATCTCACATCATCAAATATCCCGAATATCACATGGATCATATTTGTCATGGTCGGCTGTCGCAAGCATGTTACTAATTCTGAACGAATGAAGTCTATTGTGGGTGCCTTGTTTCGACTTACGTTTCCGCTGCTCTTTCACATTCTTATCGCATTTTCGCATCTCGCAGTTCATCTTCTTCTTATTAACAAACAAGCTGTCATGTAAGGACACAGGAAAACTATTTATTGTGGTATTTTAACTTGTGTCGCTGAAAATATTGGTGTTGGACTGGGATTCGAACTCTGATCTCCCCTTTCGCCGGTTTTAACCCCTTCGGTACTGTAAAGACATCGTTTCATCGTTTCCCCTGGATACCAAACTCCTCAAGACGAATACGAATCTTTGGCCGCGCGGTAGCCGTTCGGTTTAAGGCGCCTTGTCAATGTTCGCGCAGCTCCCCCCCCCCCCCCCCCCACCACCCCGCCCTCGTCGGTTCGAGTCGGTCCTCCCTCTCGGGCATGGGAGTGTGTCTTGTCCTTAGCGTATGTTAGTTTACGTTGGATTACGTAGTGTGTAAGCCTAGGGACCGATGACCTGAGCAGTTTGGTCCTGTAGGAACTTACAACAAATTTCCAAATTTACGAATATCTCTGTGTAAGGATCCTGATACGGCATGGAAATTTTCATCATGTCATTTCAAGCTGTAACAGGCGTACAGGTGAAAAAAATTTGGATTTTAGTGTCTCTCCATGTGTAGTCAATAATTGAGATTAGTACGGATTTCGCCTCCAGTAAGAAAGAACTTTCCAACGATGATATTTGGGGTTCGACAACCAGTTAGCAGAGAACATACCATGTTTTTTCCAGTACGGATATACTGACACCTCACTACTGGTGAAATAAACTTATGTTAAACGTCTATTCACGGCTAGGAATCAACGGCGATAGATGTCTGCTTCGAATTCCAGTAATGCAAAACTTTTTCATCTCGTCTTTTCAGTTTGTCATCTCTTTACTGTCGAAGAATTTAGATATCTAAGATTTACCTGTGCTTAATTTGCAATCGATTTGATACTGGGTCGAATCCTCACCCAACACTCAGCTTTATGCCCCTTCCTGTCAAGTTTAAACGTGTGCACACTTTATTTGTAAACGAACCCATATTTAAGTTTTTTCGTAGTCAGCTAATAGAATAATGAGTTCTGGATAGAAGTTCTAGGTCCTTGTCCAGGACAAAAATTTTCTTCATGTACTTTGAAGTTAAAATTTGCTTATTTGAAATGTCATTTATTGTAATACACACATCAAAAAAAGTTTTGCATCACTCCGTTTCCCAGAACTCCTGAAGATAGACGTTGGCTGTGGATATTGTATCACAGACAGTCCTTTTGACTGTTCATAGATGTCACTAAACCCTCACAAAGATGTAAACAACTATGCATTAGAAGTGCCTATTAGGCGGAGGGGGTCCGACAGCCGACCAGTTCCAGTCATTCCACCAGGAAGGAGGTACACGGCTCGTGTTGTCTATAGTTCAACCATGCCTAGACGGTCAATACTGCGGTTCGATTGCGTCCGCATTGATACTTTGTGCCAGGAAGGGCTCTCAACAAGGGAAGTGTCCAGGCGTCTCGGAGTGAACCAAAGCGATGTTGTTCGGACATGTGTTCAAAAATGTTCAAATGTGTATGAAATCCTATGTGACTTAACTGCTAAGGTCATCAGTCCCTAAGCTTACACACTACTTAACCTAAATTAACCTAAATTACGTGCAAACACACACACCCATGCCCGAGGGAGGACTCGAACCTCCGCCGGGACCAGCCGCACAGTCCATGACTGCAGCGCCTTAGACCGCTCAGCTAATTCCGCGCGGCTGTTCGGACATACAGAGGAGATACAGAGAGACAGGAACTGTCGACGACATGCCTCATGCCTCGCTGAGACCACCGAAGGGCTACTACTGCAGTGGATGACCGCTGCCTACGGATTATGGCTCGGAGGAACCTTGACAACAACGCCACCATGATGGATAATGCTTTTCGCGCAGCCACAGAACGTCGTGTTACGACTCAAACGGCGCGCAATAGGCTGCATGATGCGCAACTTCACTCCAGACATCTATGGCGAGATCCATCTTTGCAATCACGAGCCGCGTGGGATTAGCCGAGTGATCTTAGGCGCTGCAGTCATGGACTGTGCGGCTGGTCCCGGCGGAGGTTCGAGTCGTCCCTTGGGTATGGGTGTGTGTGTTTGTCCTTGGATGATTTAGGTTAAGTAGCGTGTAAGCTTAAGGACTGATGACCTTAGCAGTTAAGTCCCATAAGATTTCACACACATTTGAACACATTTTGCAATCACGATACCATGCAGCGCGGTACAGATGGACCCAACAACATGACGAATTAACCGTTCAGGATTGGTATCACGTTCTCTTCACCGATGAGTGTCGCATATGCCTTCAAGCAGACAATCGTTGGACACGCGTCGGCAGCTCGTGGTCTAGTGGCTAGCTTTGCTACCTCTGGATCACGGGGTCCCAGCTTCGATTACCTGCCGGGCTGGGGATTTTTTCTGCCTGGGGACTGTGTGTTTGTGTTTTGTGTTTTCTTCGTCATTTCATCATCATCCTCATCATTCGTGACGGTAGTTAGATTGGACTATGAAGAAAATTGGACTGTGAAAAAATTGTGATTTCATAGGGTGCTGATGACCGCGCAGTTGAGCGTCCCACAAATCAAACATCATCATCGTCGGAGACGTGTATGGTGGCAACCCAGTCAGGCTGAACGCCTTAGACACACTCTCCAGCGAGTGTAGCGAGTTGGGGGTTTCCTTCTGTTTTGGGGTGGCATTATGAGGGGCCGACGTACGCTGCTGGCGGTCATGGAAGGCACCGTAACGGCTGTACGATACGTGAATGCCATCCTCCTACCGATGGCGCAACCATGTCTGAAGCATATTGGCGAGGCATTCCTCTTCATGGACGACAATTCATGCCTACATCATGCAGATCGTGTGAATTACTTCCTCCAGGATAACGATATCGCTCGATTAGAGTGGCCAGCATATTCTCCAGACATGAACCCTATCGAAGATGCCTGGGATAGATTGAAAAGGGCTGTTTATGGACTACCTGACTCACCAACCATTCTGAGGGATCTATGCTGAATCACCGTTGCGGAGTGGGACAATCTGGACCAAAATTGCATTGATGATGTTGTGGATAGCATGCCACGACGAATACAGGCATGCATCAACGCAAGAGGACGTGCTACTGGGTTTCATAAGTACCGGTGTGTACATCAATCTGGACCACCACCTCTGAAGGTCTCGCTGTATGGTCGTACAACATGCAATGTGTGATTTTGATGAGCAATAATAAGAGCGGAAATAATGTTTATGTTGATCTTTATTTCAATTTTCTGTACAGGTTTCGGAACTCTCGGAACCGAGTTGAAGCAAAACGTTTTCTGAAGTGTGTAAATTAAATTGTATAGGCATCCAACACTGCGTGTGCGTCTGCATCGATATGACTACCCTGCAATGCACACTTAAGTGCCTGGTGGAGGGTTCTTCGAGCCACCTTCGGACTATTTCTCTAACGTTCCATCCTATGACGGCGCATGGGAAAAATGAACTCTTAAATATTTCTGAGCTGATTTCTCTTATTTTATTTTGACGTCCCTATGTACATTAGTGACAATCAAATACTTTCACATACAGAGGAGAAAGTTGGTGATTGAAATTTCGTGAAAAGATCTCGCCGCAATAGAAAACGCCTTTGTTTTAATAATTGCCATCCCAAGTCGGTTATTATATCCGTAAAACCTTGCTCCCTATTTCGCTATAACGAATGGGCTGCTGCTCTTTGAACAGTTTCGAAGTTCTCTGTCGACGCTGCCTGTTAAAGAACCTATGCAGCACAGCAGCACTCTCAGCAAAGGGCGAACAAGGGTGATGTAGGCAGTCTCTTTAGTAGACGTGTTGCATATTCTACGTGTTTTGCTTATAAAATAAAATCTTTGGTTTACCTTTCCCACAACCTTAACTATGTGATCTTCTAACTTAAGTTGCCCGTAACTGTAATTCTCTGATACTTAGTCGAATTGACAGCGGTTAAATTTGTGTGATTTATCGTGTAATCCAAATTTAACGGATTCCTTCTTGTACTCATGTGGATGATCTCACACTTTTCCATATAAAGAGACAATTGCCACTTTTCGGAAAATTCAGTTATCGTTTCAAAGTTATTTTGCAATTGGTTTTGATTTTCTGATGACTTTACTAGACGATAAATGACAGCATCATCTGCAAACAATATAAGATGGCTTTTAACGTTTCCACCGACCACCTTAAAATCGATGCTAACATTATACCTCCGCGAGGAATTTTTGAAATGTGACCGTGAGATAATCTAAGAAACAGAACAATGAAACTGGGATTCGCTTCCGAACACTCCAGCAAAGTTTAACCAACAGTAAACAGTGGGTCAGGATTAGACGTTCTCCCAGCACAAAAACATATTAAAACCGGTCACCAGCCTAATTAGGCATTCTTGTGTCAAGCAAAATGACAAAGCATAAGGCAGTGCTAAGGCTAACCTAACCTTCCTTGACACACACGCACACACACTAAACTCTTCCATTACATCTGTTCCTACTAAAACACACTAACCTAACCTTGCAGATAAATGTGTTACTAACGAAAAAGTGGCCAATGAGATAGTAAATAGTAACATATGCCTCTCAACAACACGTATCTTAAATGAACTAGGTGTAACAGTTTATAAAACCAATTACCGGTACACTTGAAACTAGTAGCAATACTAAACAGGGAAAAGCTGGATTTAAATCAGGAGCTCTGCTAATGATCACCAGTCTATAACTTCATTGCTTAGTGTAGGATATCTATGCCTGTGCATTAATCAACTTGCATTAGAATAGATAACACAGTAAATAGTTCGTTCTTAAACTCGGTTTGAAGCAACTTAACAGAATGCTAATCTAACTACACAGGCTCGGAAGGAACCTTTGCATTGCTTCATTAACTAGCTAGCCTAGTACATGAAGACCCTGAAACTTTCATGGTCCGAAGAACCATGCTCATTAACAAAACTACACCAGTATGTATGAGAAATGGTAAGTATTCTTATCATTAATTATTAAGTACAACAAACTATAATTCTTTAAGTAACAAATGTGTATTGATAAGCTATCTTTTGACCTACTCAAAAATATAATTGGCTGTCCAAATGACAACACAATATTAAATTAAAGTTCAACCACTTTCTAATAATAAATTAGGACACTGGGAATTAAATTCACTAGGATAGGATCCCTGTCCACATTTGTGATTTGGGATAAGAGTTTTCAGCAACACCACTGTTATTATTATAAAATTAACCAAATTTCACAAATACCTGGTCCATTTACAGTGCCAAATGTAAACAATTTATTGGAAGGCTGGTGGTACTGGTGAGTGATTTGCAGTGGCTATTAACCTGGCGGCGATGCAGTCATAGCAGTACTGTTGGCCTCGCCCAGTTACATACCTTCTTGGCGTCGGAGTTATATTTATACGGCCAGAAACCATGCCATGATAATGGTATCACCAAATGCGGCATCCGAGGCACTTAAGCACTTCTGGCTTCAAAACTCCATGAATATGAGCCACAATGATCGGTTACTCCTATCGAGGAGTTAACCACAGTTCCGATCAGCCCAGATTCACCCGTCACAAAGGACGAGTAACCACTTGCGCGCCAACCACACCTTTTCCACTCCGCCAGGCTACTTCCGTAGCTGCAGGGCTTCCCCACATCTTTTACATTCAACGTTACGTTCCTTAACGATGGACCAAGTCATTTACAGTACATTATATAACAATGACTTCAGTACTTATTTAAATTCATAAGCATAAGTTAAACAACATCGTTAAAAATTTCCCATAGCTGAAACATGTATACAAAGTCAAAGAATATCCGTGACAGATACAACATTCTACATAAGCAGTACTACAAATTGACACAGAAATATCGATTCAGACACAAAAAGGTCGAAAATAGGTGTTACAGGCTTTTCAGATGTAGATGGCCAGTAATACTCCCTTGGGGAACGCTGGATATCACTTCCGTCGATTACTACTTACTATGATCTTTCTGAAAGGAAATATCGGACCCAGTAGCACAACTGAAGTGATACTCTTTAGGTACGGGATTTGATTAGAAACGGCGTCAAAGACCTTCTGGAAACCTAGAAATATGGTATCAGTTCGATATCATCTTGCGATAGCACTTCTAAATTTTCTTTCATTATTCTGATGTGATCGTGCATGCATAAATGCTAGGAAGTGAGCCATCTTATTAAAATACTTCAGTAATTTCTTAAATAATGCCACGCGGGGTAGCCGTGCGGTCTCGGCGTCTTGTCACGGTTCGCGCGGCTCCCCCCGTCGGAGATTCGAGTCCTCCCTCGAGCATAAGTGTTTGTGCTGTCCTTAGCGTAAGTTAGTGTAAATTAGGTTAAGTAGTGCATAAGCGTAGGAACCGACGACCTCAGCTGTTTGGCCCATAATCCTTACCACAAATTCAAATTTTCCTTAAATAATGTTTGTAAATAGATTACTTCTGTAGGCGCGCTTGACAATAGCTTTCTGTGTAAGGTCCCATTCTGATTCTTTTACTCGACCGTGGATATGACTTTATATGAAAATTTCTTTTACCGGACTTGGAAAATATTTACTCATAGAACAAATGGTTCGCACTGGACTATTTATGTGCATTTAATAAATACGGAACCTTTCGCCTTGTCAAGACGCAGTGTAGCTAAGGATGTCTTGTAATATGAAAAAAATATTAAGTAATATTACTAAATTATCACATACAAGCAATAAATTTTCAATCAGACTTACATTGAATCAGTTGATGCATGCAACAATACGCGAATGCGCCTAGTATAAATTGCACCTCTACAGAATATAAATTATAATGACGATGTGCCCTATAAATCTGCCGTAATCGCAGAACAGTGTCCGTGTTGGTTCGCTTCTAAAACAAAAAGGTGCCGCCGTCCCCTTCACAAAAATAATTGAGGGACGTAATTCTACATTTGTTTCTGCGGTTGTACCATACAGTCGATACAACCGTTCATAGTTCTTAATTATTTATTACGCACCAATGTAAATTACGCTCGTCCCGCAGATGTGCCTTTAAACACTCCGCGCGAATAAAGAGTTACTTGTGTTTCACAGAACGATACTTTCAGAATCCGTTGTGTGTGTCAATAAACTTTTACCTTCCAGATAATTATTAATTTTGGAACACAGTATATATCCTACTGTAAATCGACGTTAGTGATGATGTGTCCTGTGCAACTTTCCATTATTTTGGTAAGAATCTTTCGTCAAGCGAGCTGTTGTATATGCTTACGAAGTATGGGGCTACTGGATCAGCATACTCTGAAAGGAATCTTACTGGTACGCTCTCCAGACTTGAAGACATGCCCTTGTTAACTGCTTTAAGCTGCTTCGGTACAGCGAGGGTATCTGCTTTTACTTTGTTTATGTTGGCAGTTGTCCTCGATTCGAATACTGGAATATTTACTTCGCCTTCTTTGGAGAAGGAATTTCGAAAAACTGTGTTTCATAATTTCGCTCTAGTTTAGCTGTCAACAGTTATTTGACCATTGGTATCACGCAGTGAAGGTATTTATTGTATCGTCTCTAATGAAGTGTTCCCTCGCATTTGTATTATCGGTGTATTAATTTGCGTCTGGGCAGATTGCCATATAAAGCAGCGCTCACTAGTGGTCCCTTGTCACCATTTTGTCTAGTCAAATGACTGTATCGCAAAGCTATTAGAGGACTGGCAAGAATGTTCCGATGTGTGGGTTGCATAAAAATCAGGTGGAGAGCAACTTAATTCTTTCGCATACTTCATGATTGTGCACTGGTGTGCAAAACGTACGGACGAAAGTAATTTTATCATGATGTGACACTGGCGAGTAACTTAGCTCAATTTAACTTGGGTCATACATAGAAATAACTGCTACATATAGTACAGAAGGTAAAGAAGTAAATACACAGTGAGAGGAACAGAAATGACACTTTTGTAGAAACGCAATAATTACGCTAAACACATGTGGTCGCAAGACATAACAGAAAGCAGAACATGGTTCTTTAATAGAGCGTGTGATCGCCACAGGCGGCAGTGGATACTCTGCGACGTGCTGCAATGCTGGCCCGGAGTTCCTGTGGCAGGGCGTTCCGTTCCTCCAGCAACGCGCTTGATCACTGATGGGTGGTCGTTGTTTATGTGGACTTGCTGCAGCACGTCTCCCCCAACGCAACTCACACGCTCTCGTTGTGGCGTAAGTCGGGGGGACGGGGCAGACCAGACCATTTCGCCGCATGTCGTCTCGTTCAAAGAGCTCCTCCACTGCTCTGTTTGATGCGGTCGCGCTTTGTCATCCTTAAAAATCAAGCCAAGGTCGAATGCGCTTCTGAAAAAACGCGTAAGGGGAAAGAGTACAGTGTCGTACTAACGTTGACCGGTAAGTATGCCGTGTTCAAAGGTTTGGAGGTCAGCAAGCCCACGCAACATTATGCCCCTCTACACCGTGACACCTGGATCACCAAAACTATTGTGTTCGACACTGTTGCTGGGAGCATTACGTGTTCCCACCTCCTGCGTTATGGGGAAGTCCGGAATCACTGCAGAGACTGAATCTGCTCTTATCCGAGAAAAAACATGGGAGCCTACTTGTCGTCGTCCCGGTCCCATGTTCCTGGCACCATAGCAAATGATGAAGTCCCCTTAAATGTGGTTTGTAACTTTACCACTGTTTGATCGTGGGTCCCCTGTTGCCTAATACACAAAGTAGCGGTCATCTGTTCCTGTAGGCGTTTGCATGGTAGCTGTCTCTTTGCCCGACGGGCAGTGCGTTGTTTCGTGGCGTCGAGCTCTCGGTGCACGATAGGGAGAACTCTGACAACAACCTCCCGCATTTTCATTCATTACTACCGAGTTGCGATTATAGTGCGGTACTTCACCTATTTTCCCCTTAATTTTTGCAGTGCAGTGTACATATGGTAACAGAAACTGATAAATCATACAAGAACAATTGTTACTGCTGTGGTTTTCATTCAGAAGACTTGGTTGATGTTGCTCTTCATGCTACTCTATCCCGTACAAGCCTCATTATTTCCGAATAACTGTTGCAACCTACATACTTCTCAATCTGTTTAATGTAATCATCTCTTGCTGTTTCTCTACAATTTCCGCCCTCCACGCTTCCCTCCAATATTAAATTCATGATCCCTTGATTTCTCGGAAGGTGTCTTATAAACCGATCCCTTCTTCTAGTCAGGTTGCGCCGCAAATTTCTTTTCTCATCAGCTCTATTCAGTACCTTCTCATTAATTACGTGATCTACCCATCTAATCTTCAGCATTCTTCTGTAACACAACATTTCAAAAGCTTCTGTTCTTTCCTTTCTAAACTGTTTGTCGTCCACGTTTCACTTTCGTACGTAGCTACGTTGCAGACCTATACACCAGAAAAATCATCCTAACACTTAAATCTATATTCAATGTTAACAGATTTCTCTTCTTCAGAAACTTTTTTCTTGCCATTGCCGGTCTACATTTTATATCCTCTCTACTTCGGCCGTCATAAGTTATTTTGCTGCCCATATAGCAAAATTTATCTACTAATTTGTCCCATTTCCTACTCTAATTCCCCCAGCATCATAAAATTTTATTCGACTACGTTCCATTACCCTTGATTTGCTTATTGTTAATGTTCATTTTATACATTTTATATCCTCCTTTCAAGACACTGTCCAATCCGTTTAACTGCTTTTCCAAGTCCTTTACTGTCTCTGACAGAATTACAGTGTCGTCGGCAAACATCGAACTTTTTATTTCTTATCCGTGAACTTTAATTCCTACTACAAATTTTCTATGGTTTCCTTTACTGCTTGATCAATGGGTCACTTCGCAATATTTTAAAAATTGAGGGTTATTTTTCCCTTAGAGCAGTTCCTGTTTCGACGAATAGGTCCGTTGCGAAAGGTAAATGCTACTTCATCCGTATTTCTAAGAGGGAACTTTAAAATTTGAAGAGCTTCTCTTATGTTTCATTATATGAACTAGATTATAGCAGCGGTAGACGAGAGTTCGTAGCTGTATAATGGAATGGTATTGTGAAACCTTCGTCGCGTGCAACTAATATAAATTTTATATTGTTCAATTTTAACTCATTACGAATAATTACGCCATTACTTGGATCATTGCGGCAGCGTTCGGAATACCACAAATGAGACTGCATCCAAATGGCGGTGAACCCTGTAGTCCCAATAAAATGGATTGCTCTCTCCCTCTTAGTCCTAACGTGGGAAGAACCGAGCCGAGAGTGTGCTCGTTTTTCGCGGCTGATGAACGCTGCCAAAAGCGCATAGCGCGAAATGACGCGAGGCGCGTGCGCGCGCGTCACAGATTGCGATCTGTCGGCGCGGCGCGGCCATATGCCGCCGGTGACGTCACGTGGCCGCAGAGCATCTGGTGGCCGGCACGAGGGGCAGCGCTACAATACAAACTTATCGCGCCCATTACGCGGTTCAATTGACTGAACCCTCTCGGCTCGTCGCCCCTGTCCTGCTGACATGTTAGGTAGCGCGCGCCACAAAAGGCCCCGTCCACGCCCCGCTGCCGCTTCATACCGGACGGCCGTCGATCGCTGTTTTGTCGCGCGCTTTCAGTGACGTCTCACAGGATACTCATCGGTCCTGTCATTCAGCGATAGAGCGGGCTGCTGTCGCCTCCATTTCTCTAACTCTGCTAAATGCTGTACAGGAAAGGAACTCTGCTTAATGTTGCTAAGGGAAAAACGCCACACACTCGAAACCTAAGTTGGTAATGTGATATCTGTGACAAAATTAACAGATTGTGTTGAAATGCGCTTGCGTTCCGAGTAGTAATAAAGGAACCGTGACTTCATCCACATATTTGCTGTATAAAAGAATTAAATATACACCTCATTCAGGACCTTTCTAGTCCTCTGCCTGCTTGTCTGCCTTCCTGTCCGACTTTTAAAAACTCTTTTTCTCAGAAACGCGTAGTCTTATCAAGTTGAAATTTGTCACTTACTAAGTTCTATGGTCCTTAGGCGGTATAAAAAAAATGTTAAGCTTCTAAGTGAACGCAACCAAAGATACGTCCCTTTACGTCACGTATTTTTGACACTCGCAAACTCACTCATCAAAATCTATAGTGCACTTCCCGTTCCCGTAGAATCACGAAATTTGGCAAGAAGGTAGGTTTAACAATAAGAGTGAAACGTCCCCTTAGGAACAATTGTACAAGACTATGCTTAAACTGACACACATTATTTTTAGCGCAACGCAATCTGACTTTCAAAAATCCCTACAAAAGAATGGCCCTGACTAACATTAAACTATACCTTTCACAAATAACTTACCTCACAAAAAACTTCATTACTCGAACTACTGCAATACATCGAGCGCCACTACTGCCAGCTAAATAAAAGATTCAAACTACAGAAGGCACTAACTACTGATAGGGATAGTTAGCAAATGAAAGATATTAATAGAGAACAAACAATGTATTTACCTTAATAGTCATAATATATATAGCAGTTCATGACAAATTACAAAACTCCGCCATCTCTCTCCTCACATCCACCACTGCTGGCGGCTCACCTCCAACTGCGCAACGCTACGCGCTATTCACATCCAGCTGCCGCTGCCCAACACTACAATGCCAGACAACAATGCAAACTAGCCACAGACTGCACACAGCACAGCTAGTGATTTTCATATAGAGCGCTACATAACGTTGCCAATAAGAAAACATAAACAGCCAGCCTACTTACATAAAGAAAACATAAACAGCCTACTTACATAGCCCCCATGCTCCCCACAAAAAATTTTACAAAATATTTTTGGGCAGTAGCCAATAATGATTTGAAAAAATTTTTCATAATTACAATAACAAAGATATCAAATGCACACACTTATTTATACAATGTTGGTCAAAAGCTAAAATATTCTCACAGTCCATAAAGACAGTCCAGATTGTTCATCACAGTAAAATTTCAGTGTTTTTTTTTTTTTCAAAGTCTGAGCAGTAAAAGACAATGCACACGGAAGTAGTGGATTTCCATGCAGTCTTGAAGAAGTACTGTTGTCCTTCCAACTGAAAGACAGTGCTGACTCTTGACATGCTGACAGGTAATGGGCCACAATAGAGCAAACCCTCAGCAGAGTCATTCGACGTTTTGAAGAGGATTGGTAGGTAGGTCATCACAGAGCAGAACCACTGTAGTCCTGGTAGAGAGTATGGTATTGGTGGGCCACCAGAGGCGCAGACCCACTGCAGTCCTTGTAGAAATAATGGTACTGGTGAGTCAGCAAAGGTGTAGACCCACTGTAGTCCTTGTAGAAATAATGGTATTGGTGGGTCATCAAAGATGCAGACCCACTGTAGTCCTTGTAGAGGTGGCCAGCAGCCATCTGCTGCGACTGTGCAGGTGCACAATCACCATCGAAGAGTCTTGCGGAGAATATAGCAAGTTCATAAACCACCACTTGTGCACGCACAAAGTTTTTGGGAATTGTCCTTAGAACCAGCAATGCTGTTATCCAGTCCCTTGCTGAATTATTAACACAAGTGCAAACACTAACAGTCCCTACTTCTCACATATTGTCCATATACTATGACGAACAGAAACATGAGCAGTGAAATGGAACTTACAAGTTACTTAATTTGATTAACTGGTGTCAATTACAATATTATAACATGAGAATACAATTACAAAGGTACAAAATACATCATTAAAAACATAACAATACAGATAACATTTGTAGTACAAGCTTTCCAAAAGAATAGAAATAAATATATACATCAGTGTTACAGGAATTATGACATGAGTACATACATAAAAGATCAGAATAACTTTCGAAACATCAACTTCACACATGAGCATTAAAACAAAACAGAATAAATAATATCTAAACATCTTTACAAGGTAAATAACATATTATTAATGCCAATTATATTTGAGGAGAACAGTATTCCTCATCATAGTGTATGTAGCTTAATATTAGAAGAAGAAAAAATTCTATGAAACTACACAGAGACAGGAAGAAAACAAATACACAAGGGTACACAAACACATAGTGGGATAACACCAAAAGGAAAGGACAACACACAATTACATGCTGGGAAAAAGCAGCAAAGAGGAAAGGGCAGGGTTTGTTTTACTGCAGTATTTTGCATTGAGATCTCCCTTGGTTCATCATTATTCCCAAAAGTCCTACCTATACCTGCTTTCTGTATTCTGTTCACATACTCTGTCAAAAATAGTTTTTCTCCACTGTACAGTATCCGTTTTTTTTTCCGCCCAAACCATTCTCATGTAGCTTCTCAATACATTTCTTCCAAGACATCATAGTTAGTTTCTTATATAGTCTACCCCTCTTAAGCTAACTTAAATCTACTGAGCTCAGATATATATACCAAGGGACGAGGCAATGCAGCATCACATAAAACAATTAATATAAACAGCAATGAAAAAAAACGCAGATTTGCGAAGCAAACAGCATTAAGAAATTAGCAAAGCAATTGCAATATTACAACTAATATAAGGCAATGTGCAGCAAACAATAAAAATAAATCATTAGTAAAACTGGCTTAACAGAATAATACAAAGTCAAATTCAATAACACTATGCCTGGCAAACAGCAGCAACTTATACCTAAACATGACATAGCTCAAGCAGAAAAAATATTACAGTAAAAACAACAATGCAGATAAGGGAAATGTATATTCACATCTTAATGTCTATGTAATTAAAGTGGTGCACCACAAAAACTAATTCTACAAAAAATTACCAATGACTCGAAAAGAAAATTATACATGCAGTTACTGTTATTAGTCCCTTCTTATTGTTCTTTCCATTCCAAAAGCTCCTTTTTCGAAGAATGTGGATCATAAAATAATTATTTAATAGATCTGTTGACAGAAAGTGTTCACATTAGCAAATGCATCTAAGTTTATTTTATAAAACTAATGCTGCAACACAGCTGGAAACCAGATATCAAATGAAATAAGCAACTACGAAAAGCAAATCATAAAAATATCATTCAATAGTCATGTGACATTTCATAAGTTAGTAGAAATTCTCTCAACTCTCATAGAAAGACGCTTGTCGTAATCAGGTGTGCAGATGTAAAAATATTTCTCGTCATTTCATTAGGAATTTCAGTAAATATCATAAATTACGAGCTCCACAGTATGCTTTCAACTAGGAAATGTCAATAGCGATGATAATGGCCTCCCCTTTTTTTTCTACCTGTGCTTCCGGAAAGGCACACCCTAATGGCTTGTGCTCCAGGTATCTGACACAGCTGTGTGCCCACGACGCACGTGCAGGTGGTCACTTAACTTTCTTACGGAAATATTTACGACAGCAGTTTCCACTACAGTGACAGTCTCATATAAAAATTTCACAGGTCGAGAATTTGCGTTGCAAATGTGTAGAAACAAAATCCTATGAATATAACAGTGTCCAAAAAAATTTTCGCCAGCATTGTGATACATTCACGCATTGACACACATTTCATAACTCTTAAAGTACGATTCTTAGTTTCCAACATCCTTTTTCACAAGTCAAGAGTTCCTAACTTCTATTCATTATTCATATACATATAAACACGTAATCACATTCCTCATATATGGTAGCATCATCTTATTGACATAAACATACCTCAACAGCATAATACACATCATCGTCGTAAAAATAACATCATAACACCTCAGTCAAATCTCAAAAAAGTCGTAGCTTTCTGCAATAATTTCAAACCATAAAAAAATATTCTCTGCTCATTTCAATAGTGTCATCTGCCTCAAACGTACTTTAAAAATCATGATCTCATACCAAATACATCATTCAAAGCTCTCATAGTATCACAATGGTTCCGAAAAAATATGAAGAGTTCACACAGTACAGACAAAATACAATTTCGTAAGTGTGAAGTTATCCAGCGGTGTAATCACGTAAACATCTGTCACTGACGTAATAAAAAAGTTAGTCTCTCTCAGTTAAATGATCAGATAGCTGTGTAATTTGCGTTAGAGAAATATGGTACCGATGTGTAAAGTTGTATAAGCAAATACCATATTAGCTAGGGCTCCTTGTGCTTGCCAAACACATGGTACACAAAGCAGGCGTGTACCCCCCTGAGGATTATTGTAATTATACCCTCAGGTGTTACAGATTACAGCAATGGAATGAAATGTAATTCAAAAATTTTTAAAAATAAACGTTTTAAGTACAAAATTAATCACTGAAATGCGTGTCCTGTAGCGCTAAATGTGCATCTTGTTGTAAGATAATCTCTGTGGAAGTGTCGTAGTTATTTTCCTCTGAAAGCTAAGTTCTGCAGAAGCCAATGTACTTACCTCATGATAAACAAAAGTGAAATGCTTTGCGTAGAGATATCTTAGTTATTACGCTTATTGTTGTGATGAAGAAATTACTGTGCTGTAACATATTGTTGTGCTACGGAAAAGGCTGTCTCATTGTAGCTATACCACAAAAGTTACTACTAAAACATGTTTTGCTTTCCAGAAGGATTCAGAAAAAACTGTGCCAATATAAAACAGATACACCGCAAAAGCAACATTGTAAATTGTCACTCATTAGTAGCGTCGTGAAAAATCGTGTAGCTGTCACAGAAACCAAATACTAAGTCATCTTTAACCTCACAGAAAGTACTTTAAATCCCAAATGTATTTTCAAGTAAACCAAAATGTTGCATTAAAATCTCATTAGCAGTACTGGTAAATATTCTAATCGTGCAACTAACAAGCAAGAATGTACACAGACAATAACACTGTCGTCTGTTTGCAATAACAATGCATTCGTAATTTCTGTTTGAATAAGTTCTCTTGGTTCTTGACTGGATATTTAACTTTAAACATTGTTGCATGGTAACAGTTTCTCAGTGTGACAAATTGTACAAGTAGCGTGAAGTGAAAATTGCAGAGACTAAGTTAAAAAGCAGATTATTTGTCAATAAATGGTTTTTCATGTGAAATGTGGTGTAAACCTTTACCCTTCCTAGTACGCAGAGATTCAACTTGAATGCAATTATCATGCGGTATTCGTCCGTAAAGAATACTGAAATTTTGCTCAAGGTTAGCGTCAATGTTATTTTTCCCTGAGCCAGCGGGCGCAAGTGGCTTCCTGCGGTGCGAGTCATTGTCTGTTTCTTTGTTGGCGCGCGTCGTTATTGGGATTAGGAGGCCTAACTCCCACAAATTCGCCTTGCCGAGAGGGCCCAGCTCTGTTTAAAGCTCGCCACTTCTGATGGAATTCAGGTCTGTCGTTTTGTCGGTAGTTTACACAGTTTCTTTCGTGTTGGTCACGTGGTGGAGAATTTCTCCCTGAATCGTAACTGCACGCTGAACTGTTGCGTCTGAAATTATTCTGTCTCCCTTGATAATAATAGTTCTGATTACCATATTGTCTGTTTCTATGGTTATCTCTGTCATATTCATTACTACGGAAATGCGATCTTTCTCTGTAACTACTACTCTGCCAGTGGTTGTCATACGGGTGGTGTCTGTTTTGATCACGATTTGCGTTGTAAGAATAGCCTTGTCGTGTCCAGTTATTGTTTCTGTCGTCACGGAATTGTGACGTATGTGACCTGTAGTGATTGTTTTCCTGTTTTCGCATCCGGCGACTGTCTGTGTCAATTTCTAATTCTTGTAAGAGTCCCTGAAAAGCTTCAATGTCGTCTTTGCAACGTCCTGCCAAAATAATATGCCGTAAATGTTCAGGCAGTTTGATTAAGCAAATGCGGATGAGTTCTGAGGGGCTGTATGGGTTTGACAGGTACTGATTCTTGTGAAACATGTCTTCAAAATATTTGACAAGACTGGAAAATTCAGATTGTTCAAAGTGTTTCATCATCATGATGCTATGTTTTACTCGGTCTTGTGTAGCTTGAGACCAATATGCTGAGAGGAAGGCATGATAAAATTCTCCTTCACTGTGACAATCGTGAATGACCGATCGCATTCTTACAGCTGGTTCATTCTCCAAGTAGCCACACATAAATTCTAATCTGTGTTCTAATGACCAGTTGGGACGAAAACAATGAGAGAATTGATGGAGCCACGCTTGTGGATGAATGTCGTTGGGAGAATTCTCTTATGTTTTGAATTTACGTGTAGTAATGAACAGCTTATAGTCAAAATCATCGTGTCGGCGAGTAGCATGTCGGTCATTGTTACGTCGTGTCGGCGGTTCGATCTCAAAATTCGGTGCACCTTGCCAATTCCTTTCATAATTACCGAAATGCCCTGTGTTATTATTTTGTGGCTTTTCCGTATTTCTAAGTTCCTCTTCCCGTGTTGGAGCGCGAGTGTCCTCTGAAATATGTAATTGTTGTATCACCTGCATCAACTGATCTTGTACTTCCCGGATTTCTCTTTTGTACTGTGTATTGATTTGATTTTGATTTTGTTTGAATTTTCTTATTTGTTCGTACTCTTCTGTGTCAGTGAAGGCTACGGGTCTTGTGTCATTCAGATCATCATCTACCTTTGTAGATAAGTTAGTGACCTGATCCGAAAGTTTGGCTACTTTCTCCGATAGTGAACACATTTCCTCAGTGTGTTTTTCTGAACCAAGCTTCAGAGTGTCCATTTGTGTTGAAATCGAATCTACTGTGTCCTTTAAGTTTTCCTGAGTTTTTGCAAGTTGCGTAACCGAAACGGTAGATGCAACTGAGTCAATTTTAGCCCACAAGGTCTCATGATTTTCATGAACAATGGTTTGCAGTTCTTATATGGCTGCTTCGTGATTCTGTAATGCATTTTCATGCCGCAAAAAAATAGGTTGAAAATGCTCACAAATTTGTGGTTTTACGTCATTACAGACTTTTGGACATTTCGATTCAATGTTATGTAACTCAGTAGTTAAATCTTCTCGTGTTTGTTCAAGCGTGGTGTGAAGATTTTGTTCCATTGCGTCTAACTGTTGCTGTGTTTGTCTCTGGTGTTGCTCCATTGTGTCTAACTTTTTAAGCTTTTGCTGTGTTTGTCTCTGATTTTGTTCCATTTGTTTCTGATTTTGTTCAAGCGTTGTGTCTAACTTTTGTAGCCTTTGTCCCATTTGTTGCATTAACTGTAATAACAGTGCACTGGTGTCTGAAACATGTTCCTCAGTGCTATTCGGCAACGCATTTGAACCGGCAATATTCGCAGTTTGAATAGCAGAAAATGTGTCTTGACTTATTTGAGAAAAGGGTGAGGACGCAAAACCTGAATCTACAGTATTTGCAAGATTGTGTCCTGTCATTTCGGATTCCTGAGGCGAGCTGTTGCCGACCGATCGATCGATAATGCTTCCCTGTTCACTAATTGTTTCACTGCCTACGCCGTTGTTTGCCGCCCGCTCCATTTCCCTATGCACAATTACCAAATTACTATGTTGAACATTAGTTAATTCATTACATGGTGGCGCTAACACACTACTTTCGTCTTCACTGTCATTTCTCAGTTTACTTTGGAGCCTAGTGTTACGTTTTTCACACGCCATTATTGTCACAATATTTCACATGATAACACAGAAAAGCACAATTTGAAGAGCAAAAATAAGAGAACACATTAACATAGAACTGAAAATAATATCTAGTTAATTGCAAGCGCAGCTGCGAAATACTTGGTGCAAATCTACATGCATGCCACAATTGTTTTACTGTGCAACAATGAAAAACCACAACTACCAAGGAAATTCTCTCTATAGTTACGCGCTAGCAATAAACAAAAGCTACACTAAAGACACAAACTACAAGAAAAAATCAGAAGATTGCAGTGAGGTATCCTAGGCTAAGGGTCGACATGTGAAACGTCCCCTTAGGAACAATTGTACAAGACTATGCTTAAACTGACACACAATATTTTTAGCGCAACGCAATCTGACTTTCAAAAATCCCTACAAAAGAATGGCCCTGACTAACATTAAACTATACCTTTCACAAATAACTTACCTCACAAAAATCTTCATTACTCGAACTACTGCAATACAGCGAGCGCCACTACTACCAGCTAAATAAAAGATTCAAACTACAGAAGGCACTAACTACTGATAGGGATAGTTAGCAAATGAAAGATATTAATAGAGAACAAACAATGTATTTACCTTAATAGTCATAATATATATAGCAGTTCATGACAAATTATGTACAAAACTCCGCCATCTCTCTCCTCACATCCACCACTGCTGGCGGCTCACCTCCAACTGCGCAACGCTACGCGCTATTCACATCCAGCTGCCGCTGCCCAACACTACAATGCCAGACAACAATGCAAACTAGCCACAGACTGCACACAGCACAGCTAGTGATTTTCATATAGAGCGCTACGTAACGTTGCCAATAAGAAAACATAAACAGCCAGCCTACTTACATAAAGAAAACATAAACAGCCTACTTACAAGAGAAAAGGAGAAAATCTGAAATTATTAATTTGTAATTACATCACACGAAAAAATATTTGTTTTGACATCTGTTATCTGACTTCAAACTTAAAATTAAAACATTCACGACAGTCGTGTGATTCCCAGAACCGAAGTCCTGCCAGTATCTGTGCCGAAACACGGGATGGATGAACTGTCTATATACATAATTAAGCTCGTACGGAACCTCCAGAGCGCGGGTGCTACAGGCACTGGCCAGTTTTTTAGAATGTATGTTGCTCTTTTGCGTTTCGGTATTAACGAGGCAGTGTCTGTCACTGAAACATTTGGGTTGTGTGTAAATGTTTCCTGCTTATTATCGTCAGGAAAAAAATTCACATGACCAGTCAAGTAGTTCTTGATACAGACGAGTGTATAAGGAACAATATGGACGTTTGTCTAACGAAATTAAATAATCGTATCTACAGATGCTGATCCTTCCGTTTACATGTTACTGTAGTACCTTGCGAAGTGGCGTGGTGGCTTAAAGCACGAGGAGCATTGGTCCTCAAACTGCAGCCCACGGACCACACGCGGCCCTAACCAAGCATTCGTGCGGCCCGACGTTCTCAGCCGTATTTTATAATAATATGCATCTAGCAACTAACAGCTGAATCCAAAAACGCCAAGATTTGCTTAAGGGTGTAGTCTTCACGCTCAGTAATAAACAAAAATACGTACAGAGACGGTAATATTTCAAGGCGTGCTTAGCTGGCTGCTCACCTCGCGCTAAAGCCGTAAGTAGTGAAGCTCCTGACGGGTCAGAGGGTGTCAGAAGGGAATGTTTTATTGTTTCTCTTCCAGTTTTGACAACTCTTGGACGTGCGCGAACTTAGCTATCAGCTGCTATGATGTAAATTTTGACATGGAAGCAATATAGATTCGTGAATACGCATTATACAGATGGTCATCTTAGAATGCGGCTCATATTTATAGCAAGCATTACGAAATTAAATTAAGGTTTCTGTAATGAAAAGCAATACGTAGAAGAAAAACGACATTTCAAACCTTTAGTAAACATCTGCGATAGTTTCTTATATTCCATAAGGCACTGAAAAATATTAGTTACTGTTATTCGTCTACTATCTGATAAACCCGGGTGTTGCACGGGTATTCATTTTTCCAGTTTTCTAATAGAAACAGAAACCTAAAAAGAACTGTGTTTATTGTGTAATGTGGAAAAAATTTGATTTATATACACTCGTGAAATCACCTTTTAAATTATAAAGCAGTCGCGCAAAGAAATTTTCGTTATGTACAAATGTATAAGTACAGCTGCTTCGTGTGTCTACAACGTGATTTTTTTATACATCTCTCTGGCATCATCTCTTCGTAGCTCAACGGGCAGCTATTGTTTTCTCTTACAATCATTTGACTTTCACAGTTGAACGTTGTCAAAAGTGCTGCCAGGTGTCAGGGGGTTTCCTTAACTTTACTCGACTATAGGAGTGTCTTAGTAGTAAAGAATAAATGTATTAGAACTTCAAGCATGATGTGACATTTTCTTCATATATATTAGTGTTTATGACGTCATGTCTCTTGAACTGTGTGTTGCACATTGATGTATTTGTGTTGATACATATAGCGGCATGTGAGGATACTGTCTGAAAGATGTGTTCCGAATAGAGTTAATAACAAAGAAGCAATAAATTTAAACGGCATGCACAATGTGGCAATCTTTGACGTATCTCATTATTTATGGCGTCATATCTTCTGAAATACGTGTGGTTCCACGATATAATTTTGTAGGTGCATTTAGCGGCAAGTGTTGGTACTGAGTGTAAAATGCTTTGCGAATAGAGTTAGGACAGGAGCAATAAATTTAAACGTCATACATAATGCAGCAGTTGTTCACGCATATCATTGTCACGTTGCGTATGTTTGACGTCATCTCTCATGAACTGTAGTTGGTACTTACCCCGAAAACGATTGTTAGCTGACGGAAAGGGACATGTGTACCAAGTTTGGTTGAAATCGGTCCAGTGTTTTAGGAGGAGATGTGGAACACAACACACACACACACACACACACACACACACACACACACACATTATATACATACAAAAACTCCACTTTCGTATGGATGAATTAATTGTGCTCCATAAATCAAGATAATAAAGATGTTAAACAATTTGATCAGCCAGTAAAATGGAGACCCACAATGAGGCCCCTTTCAAACACTTGGTGATAAGACTGTTTCACACGAGTACACTGCATCTCCGTGTCTTTCATAGTAATCCCACAACGAATGACGCTGTTTACATCATTTGTACACTAAATTCAAACGACTCTGAGCACTATGGGACTTAACATCTGAGGTCATCAGTCCCCTAGAACTTAGAACTGCTTAAAACTAACTAATCTAAGGACATCACACACATTCATACCCAAGGCAGGATTCGAACCTGCGACCGTGGCGGTCGCGCGGTTCCAGACTGAAGCGCCTAGAACCGCTCGGCCACATCGGCCTGCATTTGTTTACCCTACCAGGGACAAGAACACTATTATTGCTCTATGGTGCCTATTCTAGCTGTCGCAGAGAATACTCGCAGAAGGTGTGCACGCATACGAATTTACATTGATATCCGGTAATCTCTTCCAGGTGTTTCAATTTTTTTTTTTTTTTTTTTTTTTTTGCAGTGTAATTCGTAAATCTTCTTGTTAAAGGTATCATGGAGACAATACAAAAATTCCTTCTTCCTTCATCTTTCTCCTTCAAAGTGACAGACGCAGGAACTGACATCGTCATAAAGCGAAGTCTGTAGCTGCATCGTCCGATAGGACATTGGTATGCCGACAGGCCGCAGCGTCAATCTCAGCTTAAGCAATCTGTGGATATGAGTACCGCAGGGACGCCACGTAACACCGCAGTTGTCTTGCAACCTGCGTTAATTATTTTGTAACAACTGAGATCGAGCCAGAGATCTTCTTTAAGCAATCTCATACGTTGCTTGCTACTTACATGACCCAAATTACCTTGTTTAGGGGAGGGGTTATCAGTTTTCTGGCTGGTTTTATGTGCTCCGCCACCTGTAATAGGGCACTTTTCTTGTAGAAGCAAATTTTGCATTTATAATGCCATGGTCCCCATTACCTTCTCCGTTTTCATATCGGTGATTATTGCTAATTATTCTTTCTTGTAGAGATAGTTTCCTACCCGAAGAGCAAGACGGTTCTTTGAAATTATTTCACCTTCTCCGCCCCGTTTGACAAGGCTGTTGGCAGAGTGACGACTACATTATCTGAAGTCTAGCTTCGTAAATATAATCAAAATCGAGACACAAAGCTTTGAATTTAAGGTATCTTTGCCAACAAAATCATAAGAGGCGAAAGCTAAGCCAGAAAAGGGTTGAAGTTATTCGTTTGTGTTAAACTGTGAACGGAAACCACTCAACAAGAACATACAGACGGCTATCCGGAGAGCTGAAGCTAGTATCATCTGAATACCACTACGTTGGCGTAAAAGCTGTTCCACCTCTCTCAAGAGTATGGGTAAGAAATGACTTCAGAGCACATTTCCACGGAAACCACGCTAAACGCTCTTAAGCTTCTATATAAAGAAAGACGCTGCGAAGTTTAGGCAGAGTTTCAGAGACAGGTCGCTGCGAGTAGGCAGCATACTGCAAATCCGAACGTATTTGACGACGCCGGCGCCTTGTACAAGTCGCTGGAAGCGCAACAGCTCAGGTGGTGGCGGCGTAGACGCTGTTTGCGAATTATACAAAGGTATGCTGTGGTATCTGAGCACGTACGAGCTCCCAGGTCTCGCAGTAACATTTTGCTCATATTCTTTTATTCTTTCAGAGCCGTGGATTTATTTGAGTGCGACGCCGACGACGATACCCCCGTGAAAAAATCACTGGAAACCCAAAACCTGAGAAGGAGAAGGCACGGTCGATGCTATCTGCGAACTATAATAATGTATGCCGTGGCGTATGAGCACATACTGGTAGTAAGTGCTCATGCACGTTCGTATTGTTTCAGAGCTTTGCTTTTACTTGTGTACGACGAGCGACGACGACGACGACGCCGGTACGAACGAGTCGCTGGAAGCACAAAAGCTGTGGAGGTGGTGACGTCGAAAGTACTTACAAACACCAAGGAGTCTGACATCTTACATTATAAGACTGAAAGACACTTGGGGACAGCGGAGAAGCAGCCGCCGAGTGAGATCACAGGTATTTTCTTCGTCCGCTAAAAGAACTTATTTAAGAGGAAATAGTGTCAAATTTAAATTTTCTCTGTTTTGTATGCTTGCTGAGTGTCCGTTCTTGTCACACAACTGAATATTAGCGTCCCAGCAGCGCTTGTTCTTGAAAAAAACTTGTTCTTTAGCTGAAGTGCTGATAATCGCGACATAACCCGAAATTTTGCGTGACATAAACACAAAAAATTCTATTCAAGTTTTCTTGATAGTGCAAAATTCGTTTAAAAAAGACTGCTACTAGTTTCATAAGTGTCTATTGTCGCAATAAAAGTGTAATTAATCGTTTCTAATCGTGTTTAACTAACACATTTCGTATTGTTTACTAGTTAGATAGACGCGATCCAGACCTAAATTTTCCGAGTTGTAAACGTTTAAAAAAACCTGACAAAACACGCCTGATAACGTAAATTCTCTAAAAGTAAATTAATTACAAATTCATTCTTCTGTCATTGTATCTCTAAATCAGTACAAAAAAAAAAAAAAAACAACCACCGCACATAAGACCTTTATGTCGTTTTCTGTTTACACACAGCCAATCTTGCGTCCTTGACAAATTTCTTTAAACTTAATTATTCTTTCGAAACTGTCCATGAGTGAGAAACGTGGAAGCTGTTATAGGGTAGTGAGTAGAGGCTCTCTCCTGGAACTGCAGAGTATGCAGTAGGAACATTTTGACTGGGGAACAGGAAAGAAGAATCAGTGCCCTTCAGGCATAGTTGGATGAAGCAAGGAAGAAACTGATAAGGATCACAGGAGATAGGGGTAGGGGGGTAGTGGAAACTGGCAGCTGGCAGGAGGATAGGAAGAAAGAGAACACGATCTGACAGTTTTATCATCAACACAGAAAACAGGTATCTACCACTGCCAGAGTTCAGTGGAGAAGAGCCTCAGGTGAACGAGGAGCAAGAAATGTGCAGCACACTTCAACCGAGGCCAAGAAGCCTAGGAAAGTACAAAGTGTTAGGAAGAAGAAAGTGCTGCTGCTAGGTAGTAGCAATGGGCGAGGTGTAGGCCCTCAGTTACAGGAATGTTTAGGGGCAGCGTACCAAGACACCAGTACCTTCAAGCCAAATGCAGGGCCAAGTCATGTGATAGAGGACCTAGGGTCTTTATGTAAGGACTTTACAAAATAGGACCATGTAATGATAGTGGGTGGGGCGGGAAACTGTTTGGACAGGGATGAGGCATATGACACAGGTGGTGACCTGGACAAGATAGCTTCCCTGACTCATGACACCAACGTACACTTTGTTGAGCTGTTCCGGCGTCATAATCGACCACACCTTAATGGAACTACGAGGCGAATCAATGTGGGGTTAGGGATGGCTCTGAGGACAGCCAACTTTTCTCATGTTTCTCTGCTGCCCGTCGGGATTATCAACAGATGGGGTTTCACTAGGCATGGCCTACACCTAAACAGGACTGGGAAGGGAAAATTGGTACAGCTGATTCGTGAAAGTATAGGGGGTGGATCTCAGGCCACACCTGGTCAAATACCTGTTGTTATAGGTAGGAAAAGTAGGTCTTTTTAGGATAAATCCAGACAACAGGTTCCCCTGCCTAAAGAGTATCTCCAGCACTTTAAAAAATACTGAAACAATCACTCACAAGACAGATTTTAACACCTCAAACATCACATATACCAGATGTCACAATGAAAAACAAACCATTGAAAGAGTAAAATGGGGAATTTCACAGACTGAACAATCCTCCATAAAAACATCCAGTCAATAAAAAATAAACTACAACTATTAGAAGTTGAGCTCCAATCTTTGAACTGCACAGTAGTTTTTATTACTGAGCACTGGTGTAGAGACACAGAAATCCAACATGTAGTATTATGACTGTATGAAAAGGCAAACTCTTACTGCAGAACTACTTCAAGGGGTGGAGGATCATGCATTTATATCAGAAAAGGAACACAGTTCAAATCAAGAGATGACCTCAATACCGTAAGTGAAGAGAAACACTTTGAAATATCAGCTATTGAATTAACAAGGCTTGATAACTCCAAGACATTAATCATTTTGTGTGTGTATAGATCTCCCAGTGGTAGTGTGGACACTTTTTTCAGTTAACGGAAGTTCTAGATAGTCTCAAGTACAAAAGTCAACATAATTCTGTGTGGGGACATTAACATCAACACTAACATCATAAACGAATCCAACAGCACCTTCATAAACAACCTTCAAAGTTTTGGCATGTCCCTATTGGTCAATAGTGCAACAAGGGTCACCACAATGACTTCATCAGTAATTGACCATGTGGCCACAAATATGGACAGGGAAAAATGCGATGTAGCTGTGAAAGATCTTGGACTATCATACCATCTTTGTCAAAAAACAACAGTAAAGTCAATCATCGAATCATTCCCTAAACTATGAGCCTACAAACGACATCTATTAGAAATCAGAATAAAAGATTTTTCAAAAGAAGTAGAAAAACAAAGCTGGGATGAAGTGTATAAGGAAACCAATGTGAATATGAAATTCTCTAAATTCTCCACATTGTTTAAATTGAACTTTGAAAAGGCATTTCCAAAAGTATGCATGTCAGTATCAGCATCACACAAAAACATATGGCTGACAACAGGTATTAAGAAGTCCTCCCAAACACTTAAACACCTCAGTTCCATGAAAAATTTTCACAATGATCCAGAATTCTTAAATTACTATCATAGATACAAAATGATCTATGGGAAGGTGCTGATTGCTGCAAAAAATTAATTTAATGACAAAATAATATATAATGCAGAGAATAAAAGCAAAGCAGTCTGGGATGTTATAAAAAAGGAAACAGGGAGAGGCAAACAAATGCAGAATAACATACTGCTAAGGGAGGGGGATAAAGTAATAAATGATACATAGCACTTAGCAAACTATGTAAACGAGCATTTTTCAAGTATTGCAGAGAAATTACAGCAAAGATTTCTGCAAAAAAATATAACACCTGTACATAATGTTGCACTAAATACAATGATGTAACTTCCAACCACAGAGAATGAAGTCAGTAAATCAATTCAAAAACTCAAAAATAAAAAGTCAGTAGGCTTAGATGAAGTACCAATGTGTGTACTGAAACAATGCATAGGGATTATACAAGGCCCCTTAACAAATATAATAAATGAATCCTTGACTTCAGGGACATTTATAGAGCAGTTAAAACAGGCAAGAGTTGTATCTTTGCTTAAGAAAGGTAATGCAGAAGACATAGAAAATTACCGGCCCATTTCCCTGCTGTCAGCACTCTCAAAAATAATAGAAACAATTATGAAAGACAGATTATTGAATTACCTGAATAAATACAATCTTTTATGCGAATCACAGTTTGGTTTCCGAAGTGGCAAGAATACGGAGTCAGCCATAGTAGAATTCACAAAAGTTGTACTTGATGCTCTTGATAAAGATGAGTGTGTCACAGGAATATTTTTGGATCTTTCTAAGGCGTTTGATACAGTCGGTCACAAGATTCTATTAAATAAATTATAAGCATTAGGAATAAGAGGGGTAGCTAACGACTGGTTTCGATCATACCTAACAGATAGGGTACAAATAGTAGAGATAAAACATACGACAAATAGATCCAAACATTTAGTAAAACACTTATCAGAACCAAAATAAATTAATATAGGGGTTCCGCAAGGTAGCATATTAGGACCAATACTGTTCCTGATATACATCAATGACTTTCCCAGTAGTGTTACTCATGGAGAAAAAATCCTCTTCGCTGATGACAGCAATATTATAGTCACTGAGAAATCAAAATAACTCCTTGCCGAGAAAGCAAATGAAACTCTCAAGGAAGTTTATGATTGGTTAATAAGTAATAAAGTGACATTCAACATAAAAAAACTAATGCCATGAATTTCAGTCTGAAGAGGAAAAATGACAATGTTAAATTAAATGTACATGGCACTTTTATAGACTGTGTAACAAATGCAAAATTGCTATGAATATTGATTCTCAGTTGAAGTGGTGTGAACACTCAAAGGTACTTGCAAACAGAATGTCATCAGCATGCTGTGCCCTTAAAATTCTATCATCAGTGTGTAATATGCAGTGTCTTTTAGTTACATATTATTCGAATGTACACTCAGTTCTTAGCTATGGAATTCTTTTTTGGGGAACAAATGCACAAAATATGAACACAATTTTCATACTCCAGAAAAGAGCCATAAGAATAATAACCAAAAATACTAGACGAGCTCATTGTAAAGATCTGTTCAGAACACTGGGGATTTGAACTGCTCCATGTGAACACATTTACCAGTCAGTTGTACACATCAAAAATAACATTGGTAATTACTGCACAAACAGCTCTGTCCATGGCTATGCAACAAGAGATGGACTCAACTTACATTTACCAAGAAAAAATAAACATGAAACTCAAAACAGCATTTTATACCAAGGAATAAAACTCTACAATAAATTACCAAAAGAGATTAAAGAAATTGCCAAAATACACTCATTTAAAAAGGCAGCTAAAAAGTTCCTGTTATGCAAAACATTTTATACGTTGAAGGATTACTTAGCTAAAACAGAATAGGGGTTTGATAAAAAATGTTATACAAATAAATAATCATAATAATAATGATTATAAAATATCCAACATTGCACATAACACCTTCACGTTATGTTTTTTCCTTCTTTTTTTCCTTTCTAGAAATACTTACCCCAAGCTATGCATAACACCTCCTCTTTCTGAGCTCAACATCTCATTACGGAGGGATGCTGACTCAGTTTTTCAGGATAGCAAATGGGAAGTTGCAGTACAGAAAATGGTCCAGAGATCACCAGTGTGTGTGTGTGTGTGGTGTGTGTGTGTGTGTGTGTGTGTGTGTGTGTAGTGAGTGAAGTGTTGTGAAACAATGTGTGTATAGTGTGTGCATTGACTGATAGTGAGATATGAGTGAACAGTTCCTCGTTATTTGTAAAAAAAGTATTGTATATCAGGAGTAAATCCAATGATTGTCTCTAACCAGAAGTCTGTAAATATGTGTATACGAATTAGCTTATTTTAAATTGATGTAAACTTGTAAATATTTTGACATGTCCTATATCCTTGTAAAAAGAGATTTACGGATGAATAAAGCTACTACTACTCTAAACGATCTATATCTGAAGAGCGTAGATGACGCCACGTGTCATAAATTAACGTCCTGCCCTGAATCTTCCCTTTAAAAGCATACAAAGCTTCATGTTGCTGAAAAGTATGTATTGCCTACAGACAAGCGTCAGTGATTGAACGGCTGAACATTTCTTGTGGATGGAAACAGGTGTTCCCCGTCTATACCTGCGGGTCACTTAAACTAGATGGCGTTGACAACACATGAGAAGAAGAAACGACACACAGTGGTGGGGAATTCAGGATTTTCAGGATTTTTTTTAACATAAAGGTGAACTCACTCTTTTACTTACTGCCAGCATTGGAGCTCACACAGAAACGTGCAGTCATTGACACTAGATAGTAGAACGGACTGCAGAATTACACTGCCACAATAAGTTATGTTAGGGCGACGGGGCACTATAATATCGGAAGAAATGAAAAGGTCTGCGTTCTCGCTAAAAGGACGATTCACCATGGGACAAAAACATATGACCATGTTCTGTAAATAGACCTTCTTAAAGAACTATGACGGTAAATCAGACTCATGGAATAACGAGTCACAGCTTCTAAACCAGCTTAGGAGAAGAGATTATGCGGATATAGTGCAGAACATCCCTGCACAGCAATGGGACACTTTTGGGGTGCGTCACAGAAAATTCCTCGTTACTTTTATTGTTCCCGCTTTAATTACTGAAGATTCATGCACCACCATTATCGTCTAAAATGGACTGAAACACACCTGTGTAACTGCTGCAGAAGAGAACACCGATCAAATCATTTTCGGGTGCCACTGTGGTACATAGCAACATTCAAAATTGTTCAAATGTGTGTGAAATCTTATGGAACTTAACTGCTAAGGTCATCAGTCCCTAAGCTCACACACTACTTAACCTAAATTACTAAATTATCCTAAGGACAAACACACACACCCATGCCCGAGGGAGGACTCGAACCTCCGCCGGGACCAGCCGCACAGTCCGTGACTGTATCGCTTCGGACCGCTCGGCTAATCCCGCGCGGCAGCAACATTCAATTTACTGCATGTTTGTATATGTGCGTGTGTGAGGTGGGTGGGAGGGCGGGAGGGGGGGGCGGGAGGGGGGGGGGGGGACCAAATAACTAGATGTCAAGATAATCAGTAGTTAATGTAGTGTACTGTCCGAGTACAGCTACTTTTGATCTACTTCACCATCTACCACCATTTAAGTTGGATAGTTACTGAAAACTCCCCTTGACATCACAGAAACCAGCATATTACACAGGTGGGTGAGCTGCCTGAAAAATAGGGGTTTATGTCCTTTCCTTTCGCATCAGTTGTGCGACGAATATCGGAGAGAGGCCCATAGTTTCTGCCATCCTCCGTCCCAACCTCCCCGCCGCCCTCCCCTCCTTTCCTCTCTTTGTTTCCACTTTGTATATTTGTTGTTATTTCTGTTGCTTAGCAGGTTGCGGCATTATGAAGTGGTGTGAAAACGGATGAGAAGTTCTATTCGAAACCCCAATATGAAACAGCGATTTCTAGAAAAACCTTTAAAAGGGCCAGTAGCTTTATTCTCTATATCACATGAGCATTACAAAGGAGCGCGAAGAGCAGTAGTTTTATAGCACATAGATTGAAATTTTATTTTTGTATTTGTGTTTCGACTAATTAAATCGTTAACGTAAGAGTCTTCCTTCGAGAAAAAATCCTTACATGATAGAACAAAATGAAAGTAATTGTCAGAATCTGTATAGATTGTAGAAAGATCGTTTGCCTAAAATTTTCAAAATGCAGTCTGATGTAATCTACACTGCGCAACACAATAAAAGGACTATTTTTGCGAAACATCGTAACTGAGTTCCATTGTGACGTCTAAGTTTAAAACATGCCTGCAACCTCTCTGTACTGGTGTAGAAGCGTGGCGCCCTACAACGCTCGACTACTCTACAAACAACAAGATGTCGAGGTCAGAGCTCAGACGTTAATGTGGCGCGTAAACTTGATTAATGATTTCACATTGGCACGAAATTTCACCACAACTCTGCCCAAGGCTGTGTACGTGACTGCACTGAAACAATGGAAACACAGAAGCAGCAGAAATATTCTTTATATAAACGGCTTTGTTCAAGAATAAGTGTTTCTTATGCCTTTCAAATAATGAATATTGTCAGTGTGAATTATTTTATATGCTCCTTGACGCTATGGAAACAACTGCTAGATGTTATGATCAATTCGAACTCTTTCTTAGAAGGCCCTAACGTTTTTTACTTCATTTCAGCAGGGAATGGACAGAACGTTATTTTATGGCATAGTTCTCTGACATGACTTTGGTATGTCCATTATCTGATTAAAAGTACCCGGACACGTATTAGTGGACTTCAGTACGGAATGTGTCCACTCTTCGCCATTATGATGGCTTGAGTTCTACTGGAAACACTTTCAGTTAGGTGTCTTAATGTTAGTGGAGGAATGGAAGCTTATGATTAATAAAAGTTCGAAACCAGAGAAGGTATGATGTTCGACACTGGGGTTGGAGCAAAGTCATGCCGAATCTATCGCCTCCGAGCAGATCCCTATTGTACGCAGTACTCAGGTCTGTAAAACTTCATATTCATCGGCGTTTAGCCTTTTCTTAAGACGAATAAGGGGAGCACACCCTGACCGCGAACACCCACCTGCCGTAACACCACCTCTTTTGCACTTCACTGTTGGCACTCACATGATGGCAGGTAATGTTGTCCTGGCACCCTACAAACCCAGACTTACCCTGACATAGGGTGTAGCGTGTTCTCACTCCACATCACTCGTTTCCAGTTATCTACCTTCCAGCGACGTCGGTCTTTACAGAACCGCTTGGCCCTGACTGCAGACATGTGGCTTATGGGGAGTTCCTCGATCTTTGTGTCCCACTCTTTTTCATTCCGTACTCACAGTAATCGTGCTACGTGAGCTGCTGGTAGCACTTTGGGACTCACGAGTGATTCTTGCCACTGATTTTCGTGAGATTTTGTTACAACCTCCCTCCCCAGTGCTCGACGGTGTCTGCCTGTCAGTATATGAGGTATATCTGGCCTCGGTTTAGTTGTGCTTGCTTCTTAGCGCTTCCACTTCAGTCACATCACCAAAAATCGGACTGGTCGGCTTTAGAAGAGCAGAAATATCCATGATGGATACGTTCGTTACACGGGTGACGTCCAATGATTTGTCCACGTTCGAAGTTACCGATCTCTCCTGACCGACCCATTCTGCTGTTTCTGCTTCCCTGCTGACAACACAATACTCCTCACCTCATTTTATACTAGCGAGTCTGCCCCTTGCGACGTATAGTGAACAATTCCGCATTCCACTGGGGGCATCCAGACACTTTTAATGAGATGGTATACAACACCACGAAACTTATTCCTGCTTATCGTCTCATGATTGCAACTTGGCTTTTTGATCTTGGAAGAGTCAATTTTGTGTTCTTTAAAAACCTATCCATGAGGTTCCCTATTGATTCATAATTTTCATTACCCTTATTGCTCGTTTACGAGTTTTACTAAGCTTGTAGTTCTCCAGAACAACATGCCATTTCGTAAGTGACTAGGCACATTTACGTAATGAGCATGTAGCACCGCTTCAGTAGTATAGTAGCCCATTACCATTCTTAAAGACATAATAGTATTTTCGCGTATTGAATGATGGCCTAACCACGCTCTTAATTACTCTGTGTCAGATGTTTGTCCAGTGCTGCAGCCGCGTAATTCTGGTCTTATGTTCAATTTTATTTTTGTTCTTGTACCTCTGTAGTTTATCCATACAGTACTTCTGTCTTAGTTACCATCATGAAATTTTCTTTAAATATTTCTGCTTCTTCTGTTGTGAAAGCTCACATCTGCAATAAGTCACTTTCATTATGTCCTTTAATGACACGACTATTGTTTTTATATCTATCTCTAGATCTATATCCACACTCTACCGACCACAGTGAAATATATGGCATAGGGACACTTATCAAGGCTTCTTCTCGTTCCGTTCACCTATGGGGTGGGGGAGATATAGCTGAACTGTTTGGACTTCTCTGTGGGCGCTACAATTAGTCCAGTCTTGTCTTCGCGATCCCTGTGAGAGCGACGCGTCGCGGGTAGCGACCGGGGCCGGTTTAAGGTCCAAGCGAACACAGCCGCCGTTTGTGGTACCAAGTTGAGAGCGGCGCTAGAAAGCGACACAGTTTGTTCTTAAAACTTTATAAGTACATTTTCCTGGAATAGTTTACGTCTAACTTCAAGCGTCTGCCAACTGTAGTTCTTCAGCACCTCCGTGACATTCTCTTACGGGTCAAACAAAACTGTAACCATTTGTGCTAGTCGTCTTTCTATATTTTCAGTATCTCCTATTGTTCTCTAGAATGAGTTCCACGAGTGTTTTCTCAGAAATCTCCTTTGTAGGGTTAATGCATTTACCTAGTATTCTACGAATGACTTAAGTCTACCACCTGCTTTACCTACAAATGAGCCTAAGTGATTATTGTATTTCATATCCTTTCAAATCGTCAAGTCCAGGTATTTGCAAGAGGTGACTGATCCTTGCTGGGAATCTTTGATACTTGCATCGAAGAATACGTATTTTCGATTTGCTATGTACACAATTTTACATTTCTGAACATATAGAGCAAGTCATCACTCTTTGCATCATTTTGAAATCTTACCAAGATCTGACTGAATATCTGAGAAGCTTTTTTCAAGAAGTACTTCATTATAGATAACTACATTATTTGCGAAAGATTTGAGGACTGTAAATGTTCCCTGCCAGGTGAATGCACGATTACAACATGAACAATAAGAGTCTTGACACTCTTCGATGTTTGTAGTGATGTACATACGGTGGACAAAAATGTGGAAAATAAACACAACACATTACCTCGCGTAATACGACGCAAGAAAACCGTTAGCATTGAAAATAGCTTCTCATGTCAGAATGGACTGATACAGGTTTTCAAGGGAATCTGATACCATTCTTCCTGCAAAATGTGGAAAGTTCAGTTAACGATGGTGGGAAGGTGGATAGGTGTCATGCTCTCTTCTCTTCAAAGTAGACTACAATAGCTGAATAGTATTGAGACTTGGTGAGTGTGCTGGTCAGGGGACTTGCGACAATTCATCCTCGTGTTCACGAAACCAGTCGTGGACGATGCGTCCTGTGTGAACAAGGACCTTTTCGTTTTGGAACACATCATCACCATTAGGGAACAAAAACTGCACCATGGAATGGACCTAATCAGCCGAAAAGGTCACATAATGCTTGGTAGTAGTGGGACCTTACATAGTCACAATGGGGCCCATTGAATACCGCGATATATCTGCCTAAGTCCTTGCCAAAACCCCGCTATGTTTCACTGTTGGCACGTAGAGGCTTCAAGAACTTGTAAATAGTGTGAAACAAGCCTCATCCGACCAAATGGTTTCCTTCCATTGCGCAGATTATATGGCTGCAGCACCACGTTTTTCTGTCACGGGCACGTTTTCCCGTTACGTGAATTTGCATCACTGATGTGTGATTTTGGAATTCCAGCTCACCTTGCGATTCCCTGCTTCTGGATCACCCTTCGCATTGTTTTGGTGCAGACAGGGTTCTAATGTGCAACTTTCAGTTCGGCAGTACTTTTTGCGGCTATCGGCCTCTTAGTTTTCTTCAGTCCTTTTCAATGACCTCCTGTCACGATCACTCAACACACACTTTCGTTCACGTTGTGGCTTAGGGCATGATGATTTTTTCGTTTTCCATGTATGAAACATAAATATTCGATACCGTGCCTCTTGAAACGCAAAAGATTTCGAAAATTTTGGTTACGGAAGCACCCACAACGCGAGCGCCGGGAATTTGTCCACTGGAGAATTCACTTAGCTCCTACCTAAAGCACTCACAAATACACAGAGTCCTGTTCTGACCACGACCGACGCTTGCGAAGTGTTGAGGTCACTGCACATGTGCCGTTCGTGCAGCGCAAACTGCAGGCTTCGCAAGCATCTGCATTTACGTTCAAGCAACCATTTCTCGCAGTGTTTCCATATTTTTGTCAAACCCTTGTATCTGACAAAGATCTGAGGACTGCTACTATTGCCTGCCAGGTCAGTAACACACAACACGAATAGCAAGGGTTCCAACTCACTCCCCTGTTTTTGGTGATGCACCACAGACCGACGCAGCCATTCGATATTTGCTATACGCAGCCGGCCTGCTCCGCACGTGTTTCTTCGCAGTGAGGTGGGCAGACAGGACAGAGCAGCGCCAATCACACGTGTCGTGTGACACAGGTACAGCATCTGCTTCTGCGTCGTCAGTTAATCGGCCGGCAGGTCGCACAGTAGTATTACTTGAACCATGTCATCTCTTTTTATATATCAATTATTTCCAAGTCGCCTGAGGTTGAAACTAGTCGAACCAATTGTGTTTTCATATGTTAAAAAAAAGAGGGACGAGGTTCCTCTCATCAAACTGAATTTCCCCCACTTCCTTGTCTCCATCGAAGTGAGAACACGTATTTTGTATAAGTGTCTCTGTAGTAGATATTGATTTGATTTATAATTAAATTTGTTAAAAACGGGTTATATTCTCGTCATCATTAAAAACTAATAGCTTTCCGCGCAGTTATTAAGATGTCACGGATGCCACGGAGGGCGGCACCAAGAAGGTCATCTTCGATCTCACAGTCGCACCTAAACGTCAGTACAAGGCAATAAGTTTTATTTATTTTCTGTTTTCCTTTAGTTTGTATCTAGATACAAGAACAGGCCAACTGACATCAGTTGGATCATATGAATGTAACACTTGTATATTACCATAATTTCAAATGTACAGTACAGCTAATCACTATGGTGTTTAAGGGGAAAGGTCTGACGAAACATGTACTTTAAAAATAATACAAATAATTTTAAAAATACATACCACCGCTTGACAATCTGGTGCACAGATATTCATTTGGAAGCCAGAAGGAATTTTCTACTGGTATGTTACACTATGCCATATTGTTGCATCACAAATTTGTAGTTTGTATATCTAGACTACACTGTGGTATTCAGCACTTCCCTCGCTAGACTACATATCACTACACTTCTGCACTTGTTATCAAAACGAAACGAGACCTCCTCACTTGTCTGGACAGACAGCTCCTGCTGCACTGAGCCAAAACTCAGGGTTCACAGGGGCTGCGCTTCCATGCCACCCAAGGTGTGGAGTTTGGAAGATGACTGTCAGGGTCTCAGGAAATACTTATCTCTCTGCTGCTTCCGAAAGGTGGTTGTAAATGGATGTCTTCCGTGGGGGATTTCTTTGTCATGTTGTATGGCCTTTGCTTGGTTGTCTCTCGGCCATCTAGTCTTGTAGTTCGCAAGCAGACATTCTGGCTTTCAGCAGGTTCGGCTTCTGTCACCGTTCCTCATTCCTTTACAGACTAGTGAATTAACAAAGGCCTTTCTGTGCTGGTCTGAAACATCTTTTCTAATGGCAGACTCACTGACGATGTGATCCGGCGTGCCACTCGCTCCACATTCACAAGTGTCTGCGGCGCGTAAACGCATTTTCAGTAAGTATCTGTGAATGAATCAAGTCTTGATAGCTCGAAACTTCCTGGCTAATTAAAACTGCGTGTCGAAGCGTGATTCGAATCCGGGAGTCTTCCCTTTTGCTGACAGCTGCTCTACCGATAGTCTTCCAAGCACGACTCACGACCTGTCATCATAGCTTTGCTTACGCTAATGCCTCTCATCTCCTGCCTAACAAACTGCACAGAAACTTTCGTGCATACCTTGCGGTACTAGCCCTCCAGGAAGAGAGAATATTTTGGAGATATGGTTAAGTCGGTCTGGGGTGTTGTTTCCAGGGCACTTAATCTACCAGCAAGTTTAGAATCGGGAAACACACCACTCCAGAGGGGAAATTCATCCAGAAAACAATCCCCGAGCTATGACTAAGCTACATGTCCGCAATATGCGGGAAGTTAGTTCATTAATGTTTGTAGAAGGACTGTGAAGTTTGGAATGTAGGAGATCGCGTATTGGCGGAAATGCAGCCATGAGCACGCGTCACGAGTCGTGCTTGGACGATTCACTGGGTACAACAACTGCCTACGAAAGTCAAAGATCCCGATTTTGGGTCCCAAGTTTGAAATCACTGAAATCACTGAAATCCCAGTCGTGCTTGGACGATTCACTGGGTACAACAACTGCCTACGAAAGTCAAAGATCCCGATTTTGGGTCCCAAGTTTGAAATCATCGCTCACTTTGCTGCTGAGTGAAAATTCATCCTCGAGTTTATAAGTTTCCGGTCGTAAGTAAGTATGATATTCTTGATCTTTCTTTTATGTTAAGAAAGAACGGGCTAGTTCTCCTTCCCTTTCTGCCCTGTATCAGATTTCCTGCCATTGTCTATCAATACATGCCTTGATTTCCTTCTTCGATGTGCCTTTAACTTGCCACATTAATGCTTTTTGACCCAATATTGTGCTCCACTATTTATTACAGCCATGCCCAGCAGTTGTAGCCCTACTGTCACCAGGAGCCCCTTCATCAGCGCTATTCTACAGCAAAAAAATGTTCAAATGGGTGTGAAATCTTATGGGACTTAACTACTATGGGCTTCAGTCCCTAAGCTTACACACTACGTAACCTAAATTATCCTAAGGACAAACACACACACACACACACACACACACACATGCCCGAGGGAGGACTCTAACCTCCGCCGGGACCAGCCGCACAGTCCATGACTGTAGCGCCTTAGACCGCTCGGCTATATTCTACAGCAATGGTCGTCAAACTATGGCCCGCGGGTGCATGCGTCCTGAATCAAGTATTCGTGCGGTTCGCGATTCTTACCTGTATTTTATAATAATATGCATATAGCAACTAACAGCCGAATCCAATAACGAGCCCGTAGGGGGTTCAAGTCCTCCCTCGGGCATGTGTGTGTGTGTGTGTGTGTGTGTGTGTGTGTCATCCTTAGTCTAAGTCAGTTTAAGTAGGAGTAAGTAGTGTGTAAGCTTAGGGACAGATTATCTCAGCAGTTTAGTCCCATAAGGCCTTAGCACAAATTTCCAGTTTTCCAAACACGTGAAATGGCGTTAAGAGCTTTGGAAGAGTGCAGCTTTCCTGCTCAGAAACAAACAAAAATGCTTACACACACAGCGATATTTCAAGGTGTGCTTAATTTTAACTGACGTTGGGTTATTCGGCAGTAAACTAAGCTGCCGGGCTATTTCAGGTCAGAGGGGTAAGTAGCACAACTCCTGCTGGGTTAGAGGGTGTGAGAGAGGAAGTGTTTTCTTGTTTCTCTTCCAGTACTGACAACTCATGCTTGTGCGCGATTGTACCAAGCAACTGTTATGATATAAATTTTGACATGGAATTAACATGGATTTGTGAATGCGCCTTATAGATACGATCATCAAGTACTGTTCATATTTGTGGCAAGGAATATGAAATTAAATGAAGGCTGTTGTAATATAATGTGAAGAGTAGAAGAAAAGGCACTCAAAACATTTAGTAAAAATTTGCCATTGTGTCTCATATTGCGTAGGGCTTTTATATGTTGTACAGTTACTGTTATTAATCAATTAATTGTCCGCTCACACAGACAGCACAACAACACTTCGTCAGTGTCACAAAGCTGCGATCGCTGAGGACGGCAGGAATATTAAACAGAGAACAGTCCACGCAAAGCATTCAGACTTTTAACGTCCAGTACTAACGTTCTGGCGACCAGTTTATCGTGCCGTTACAGTAGCTAGTCTGTCGTGGGCTCATGATACTCATTTATGTAGGTTACCAATTAATAACGAGAGCAGTACATATGCGACCCAAGGTGCCGGCCTACAGTGTCGGTATTGGCTCTTCAGCAGAAAAATTTGACGAGCACTGCACTAGTCTCATTCGGGAGCAGCCGGTTTAAAGTATTCGCCGGGCCATCCAGATAAAGAATCTGATCAGAAGTATTCGGACACACCTATGCAACGCGGAATTTACCACCACATGTCTCGAGAGGCAGGGAAGATTGCGTAGTCAGTAGAGAGACTATAACGGCAGACGGCGTTATTCAGGAGAACTGAGTGATTTCGAATGTGGGCTAGTCGTTGGAGGGAAGGAAGGAGATGGGGGATGTTACTCAGGTACATCAGGGACGTTTCAACCCTACTAAATCTGCCCGAGTTGACTGTAGGTGATGTGATTCTGAAGTGGGAACGCAAAGGAGCAACCAAGGCTAAGCCGAGCCCATGCAGATTTCATGTCCGTGAGGACCAACGAGCGTTGTGGACGTCGGTTGTGAAAAATTACTGAAATCTGCGGGAGGAATGACACGAGAGTTCCGAAATGCTACCGGCACAATGACTGTGCGTAGGGAATTAACAAGAATGAGGTGCGATGGTCGAGCAGCATCTCAAAAGCGACACACTTGTGTAATCAGTGCCAAGCGATGCTTGAGCTGGTGTAGAGAGAGGAATTACTGGAAATCAGTGATTTGGAGTGAAGAATCACGATATCTCCTGTGGGTTTGGCGAATGTCTGGAAAACGTTACCAATCATCGTGACTTGTGCTAACACTGAAGTACAGAGGAGGTGGTGTTACAGTGAGGGGGTGTTCTCCGTGGTTAGGGTGTCGACCCCTCACTGCCGTAAAGAAAACGCCAAATGCTGGAGGATATGAACACATTTTACTACGTTGTGTACTGCGTACAGAGGACAAGCTGCTCGGAGACGATGATTTCTTGTTTGAGCATGACAATGCACCCTATTGTACCACAGATACAATAAGCACAGACTGATACACTCCTGGAAATTGAAATAAGAACACCGTGAATTCATTGTCCCAGGAAGGGGAAACTTTATTGACACATTCCTGGGGTCAGATACATCACATGATCACACTGACAGAACCACAGGCACATAGACACAGGCAACAGAGCATGCACAATGTCGGCACTAGTACAGTGTATATCCACCTTTCGCAGCAATGCAGGCTGCTATTCTCCCATGGAGACGATCGTAGAGATGCTGGATGTAGTTCTGTGGAACGGCTTGCCATGCCATTTCCACCTGGCGCCTCAGTTGGACCAGCGTTCGTGCTGGACGTGCAGACCGCGTGAGACGACGCTTCATCCAGTCCCAAACATGCTCAATGGGGGACAGATCCGGAGATCTTGCTGGCCAGGGTAGTTGACTTACACCTTCTAGAGCACGTTGGGTGGCACGGGATACATGCGGACGTGCATTGTCCTGTTGGAACAGCACGTTCCCTTGCCGGTCTAGGAATGGTAGAACGATGGGTTCGATGACGGTTTGGATGTACCGTGCACTATTCAGTGTCCCCTCGACGATCACCAGTGGTGTACGGCCAGTGTAGGAGATCGCTCCCCACACCATGATGCCGGGTGTTGGCCCTGTGTGCGTCGGTCGTATGCAGTCCTGATTGTGGCGCTCACCTGCACGGCGCCAAACACGCATACGACCATCATTGGCACCAAGGCAGAAGCGACTCTCATCGCTGAAGACGACACGTCTCCATTCGTCCCTCCATTCACGCCTGTCGCGACACCACTGGAGGCGGGCTGCACGATGTTGGGGCGTGAGCGGAAGACGGCCTAACGGTGTGCGGGACCGTAGCCCAGCTTCATGGAGACGGTTGCGAATGGTCCTCGCCGATACCCCAGGAGCAACAGTGTCCCTAATTTGCTGGGAAGTGGCGGTGCGGTCCCCTACGGCACTGCGTAGGATCCTACGGTCTTGGCGTGCATCCGTGCGTCGCTGCGGTCCGGTCCCAGGTCGACGGGCACGTGCACCTTCCGCCGACCACTGGCGACAACATCGATGTACTGTGGAGACCTCACGCCCCACGTGTTGAGCAATTCGGCGGTACGTCCACCCGGCCTCCCGCATGCCCACTATACGCCCTCGCTCAAAGTCCGTCAACTGCACATACGGTTCACGTCCACGCTGTCGCGGCATGCTACCAGTGTTAAAGACTGCGATGGAGCTCCGTATGCCACGGCAAACTGGCTGACACTGACGGCGGCGGTGCACAAATGCTGCGCAGCTAGCGCCATTCGACGGCCAACACCGCGGTTCCTGGTGTGTCCGCTGTGCCGTGCGTGTGATCATTGCTTGTACAGCCCTCTCGCAGTGTCCGGAGCAAGTATGGTGGGTCTGACGCACCGGTGTCAATGTGTTCGTTTTTCCATTTCCAGGAGTGTAGTTTGATCAGCATATTGTTCAAACACACCTATCAGAAAAAAATTTCACAAATGCAACGTAATTTAACATTCCTGGTCAATAAGCCATACATTTTAAAACCAAATTAAATCGTATGTGTAAATTAAAAACAGGTATGACAAACAAAATGTTGCATATTCTGTCCAGCAGGCAACGGCTCACTCAGATAAAGTTTTTTCGGGTCTCCAGCCGGCTGGTAGTGTTGATATATCGCGACGTTTCGGGAAGTGTCATACTACCCTTCTTCTGGGCGAAATGGCGAGATTCGCGGAGAGCGGGGTATTTATACATGCTGTCTCCCCTCTCCACTAGTCTTCGGGAGGTGGCGATGGTCCCACGTATTGAAAATTCTGAAAAGTCGTCTGCCCGTCCATATCAAGGAAAAGCTGATCACTACACCTGAAAGTGATATAGAGCGCTTCTCATTCGTACTCGGCGGATTTAATATATGAAGAGGGGCAGTCGCAAAAACAGAACATTAATACTCAATTGCGCCTCCGCCAAATACTCAACAGTGGAAAGTCAACAGTGGCAATAAACAACACTGTTGGAACCCGTATGCCCCATGCAACAACAATAATACAAGAAATAATTATGGTAACAGGGGAGAACCAAAAGTACAAACGTGGTTTCAAAGGAAGTCACAAACATAATTATAATAGACTGGCATATACTAAACAGACGAGCTGTGGCCAACAAGTGCTCAATGCACCCCCGCCCCCTTAAAATAAACAATACAGTAATTGGCAGGAACCGATCGCAAATAGACCATCTTGCAGTCCCCCACCCGGCTGTTAGAATCAACGTAACAGCTACTATATATCCAGTGGGGGCCAAGGTGAAGGAAGATTTAGGTCCAGTGCAATACAGGACACGAACTGTCGAGGTCAAACCCCCAACGTGCATCAGGAAAACTCGAAAAGATGACGATAAGCCCCCATTTTCAGACCAATAAAAGGGGCAGCAGCATGCAGTTTATTCCAAATTACTTTCTCAGAAATGACCAAGAGGTAGATATGAAAGAACTGTGTCGGCAAGATGTAAACAACTTAGACAAGGATAACGAGGGGTCGATGCAAGCTCCAATTAATGCCCGGATATGTGATCCAGATGTACCTGTGGTACTTGAGACTGATGCATGGACAAATATCACAAGGTCTGTTTAACGAGCTGCAAAGATAACGTTATATACCAATTTTTCCGGTGCAGAATTGTCGTATTCTGACTGCTGCGAGAGCAAGTCCAAAGGAGTTAAAGTTCAGGCATTAGAACCCATTACCATCAGCAATTTTTCTCTAAAGTGTATTTCTCTGGTAGTGGAAAGACTTATAGTAAACTGTCTTATTGGAACGGATACCTTTAGACAATACAAATTACGGACTGACATAGGGAACGGAAAATGTTTCTTACGATCAACGAACAGAGGTTATCAGTAAATTTAATTAAAATGAACACAACTGAAAATACACTCAAAGCGATTACTGATATTAGGGTACAACTGAGGAGCGCCGGAACCAAACCCGATACATCCACTTTTGCTGTATTCGCGTGTGTGAGCTGTAGGGGGGAGATACGGAGGTAACAATACATGCTGCCACAAAATAATTTTCAGCACAACGCAAGTGTTTTATGGTGTGTTTCTTCTTTTTATAGCTTGTGCAGTCATTTAGAGATCACTATTTGTTACTTTCTGTATTAACAGCAAATGCGGATTTATCGGTTTTTGTTCCAGCGCTCCTCAATTGTCATATCCAAACGTACTGTTTCTTGATACACAAAGGGTTAAGTAGCTGTCTGAAGAAGACATGAACCTGGAGACTGTCTGAACCAACGTAAGTGAATCTGCTTGTTCGTCAGATAATCGGAATTAGGAGTTACAAGAAGTAATACTTCGGTATACGCAAGTATTTAGAAGGTGTCCCGGTGTAATAAAGGTTTACGAGTATAAAATGAACGTTTACCCCACGAGACATTCTGCTTTCTTCATATCCCGTTCCTTTGCTAAAAAGAGAAGCTGTGAGGAAGGAAAATGAAAGGATGATAAATTGCAAGGTCATACATCCCTGCTATTCCCCATATTTTAGCCATCATTAAGCCCGACGGTAGCATCAGCCTTGTACTGGACGCCCGAAGTGTAAACAAAAATGTTGTTCCTGTCAGGACATGCCCTGACAACCTTGAAGAACAGTTACTGAAATTTCACGATGTTAAATACCTCACTATAATTGATTTAAAAGTGTCGTATTGGCAAACTGCATTACATGAAGGTAGTAGGAAGTACACAGCCTTTGTGTGTGGGGGCAGGAGCTCTGAATTTTGTTTTTTGTCGCTCGGCTTGAACCTGAGCGCGGATGTTTTCATTTGTCTCCATTGTGGTGCTATGTATTTTTCATACTACTAACCAATATTTGCAGTAAGTCCCCGGCAATATTCTTATATTGCGATGTAAACTGGCAAACAGTCCGCTGTTTGCTAAAGTGGTGGGAACTCTGGTTCTATACGCAAGTACATAGCAAAAAAGAGTTGCCGACATGCACCCAAAAATATGTGTTCTGTCTGCTATAGTTTTAATTATTTAAGATAGAAATAGACAACACAAATTTAAAAAATATGCGCCTGGGTCGCCGTGTCTCCTAGTTCGGAACGGACATCGAGTGGAGGATAGAGCTCCAGTGAGGTCTGTACAGCCAGTACTCGCCGACCACTCGCGACACACATGCGCTGTCTGACGGGAGGAGACTGGAGAGGGAACGACCATTGGTTGGTCGTTCGGTCTGTCGTCTCATCGCGCGATGTGTATTTGGTCTTTTGACCGTTTCTGGGCTTCGTCGGTTGGTCATCTTGCCGGACGTGGGTCGATTCCTTCCTTGTGCAGAGATGTCAGGTGGCCAATGGACAAGTTTTCCCCCTGCATGGTTGGGTCCGACCCAGTGTCTGCGGGTTGTCGTATCTCCGAGTTCCGAACGGACATCAAGGGAGTCGGGATGGAGCTGCAGTGAGATCTGGACAGTCATGACTCGCCTGACCGTTGCCGACACACTTAACTTGATTGGGGACGACCTTGGTTGGTCGTTCGGACGGTCGTCTCATCGGACGACGTGTATTTGGTCGACGACCGCTTATGGAAACTGTGTGTGTGTCGACTTGTGATTTCTCCTTGTTGTTCCACGATGATTGGTTTTAGGATTGTCGGAGTTCTTGGTGCAAGTGTTCACGTGAAATTGTGTGTAGCTTCTGTGATTTTCATTGAGCAGATGAATGCTGTCTGCGTACTGGAGTAGGACGTCGGTCGGTTGCGACAGAGGGGAATTGATTAGGTTGATGGTTGGTTCTTCAGCCGTCCGTACGTCGTGCTGCCCCCGATTATTTAGGGTTACGTTTGGCTGCCTGTCTCACCTAACCTGTTGTTAGAGTTTCCTCCCCAGGCCGACCCTTGGAACACTTCTGAGCATCACTGTTCTGCTGTTGTGTCGCAAATACTGAGCCAAGCCTTCAGCCATGTATTAATTTTGTCTGTTCTATGTTCAGTATATGGCCTTCAGCCGAGCCTTTGGCCTTCAGCCGTGTTTTATTTAAAATTCATGTTTTCTCTGTTTTTACGCCTTCAGGCGCATTTGTTATAAAAACTATGCCTTTCAGCCCGTAATGTGTAAATTTGTGTCTGTAAGGTTTTCCTTTAATTATCTTGAAATCTTAAAACGGCCTTCGGCCGTATTGTGTAAATGTTTATCTTAAAGTTTGTCTTTAATTATTTTAAATAATTGTTTGGGCCTTCAGCCGTCAAGATATTTCAGGTTTTCTTAAAATGGTTTTCTGTTATATTGTGTAAATGCTTGTCTTTAAAGGTTCCCTTTTATTATGTTGAAATATTAGACGAAATTTGTAAATGATTGCCTTTTAAGAATTTCCCTTGCTGATCTGAAATATTATTTGGGCCTTTGGCCGATAAGATATTTTTGTTTTACTTAAAGTAAGGCCTTCAGCCGTTTGTCTAAATCCTTGTGTTTTAAAAGGAATTATTTAAACATTATTATTGAGAAGTTACTGGGGCCCTCAGCCGTGAATTGAGCCTTGTTGTTTTAAAGAGAAAACTGTACATTGTGTTTTCGAGGAATAAAGTTCTGTTTTCTTGTGTAACTAACAGCAATTGATTTTGGACCCTATCCACAACCTGATCCGCTCTGTCCTGCAAAACCAGGTTCCAACTGTAATAAGCTACTGTGGTGGTAATAAAATATTGGTTCGAACACCTTGGGGCTGTTTAGTAGAATATTGCACCTGCTATGAATTGCAACTGAATCGCTGTATGTTGTATAGAAACTACATACCAAGATCTTTTTGTTTAAATTAAGTCGTTATCAATCTCTTTCTCTGCAGAGGAACAGGTGGCAATGTCCTTTAAACAAGAATGTAGGAATGCTTTACTTCTGCTCTTGTAACTTACGTTTTAAACATGTGACATAGTGTACTATATAAAATTGTGACTCAGAACCTCACACAGCACGCACTGGCCATATGTACTATGCAGTCAATTAATTGTTCCTGTATGGAATTATGAAAGTCAAAAACGTTGCAAATCCATCTCGGGCTTTGCTGTATGTATCGCAAGAATGCAATAAACCTGCCAAGCTACGAGACTGAAGCGCTAAAGACAGCGGCATAGGTATTCATATTCAAACACAGAGATATGTAAACAGGCAGAATACGGCGCTGCTGTCGGTAACGCCCACATAAGACAAAATTGGCTGGTGCAGTTGTTCGCTCAGTTACCGCTGACACAATGGCAGGTTATCAAGATTTAAGTGAATTTGAACGTAGTGTTATAGTCGGCGCACGAGCGATGGGACACAGCATCTCCGAGGTAGCGATGAAGTGAGGATTTCCCGTACGACCATTTCACGGGTGTACCGTGAATATCAGGAATCCGGTAAAACATCAAATCTCCGACATCACTGCGGCCAGAGAAAGATCCTACAAGAACGGGACCAACGACGACTGAAGAGAATTGTTCAACGTAACCGAAGTGCGACCCTCTCTCAAATTACTGCAAATTTAAATGCTGAGCCATCAACATGTGTCAGTGTGCGAACCATTCAACGAGATATCATCGATATGGACTTTCGGAACCGAAGGCCCACTCGTGTACCCTTGATGACTTCACGCCTTCGCCTGGGCCCGTCAACACCGACATTGGACTGTTGACGACTGGAAACATGTTGCCTTGCCGGACGAGTCTCGTTCCAAATTGTTTCGTGCTGCTGGACATGTACAGGTATGGAGACAACCTCATGAATCCATTGACCCTACACGTCAGCAGGGTACTATTCAAGGTGGTGCAGGCTCTGTAGTGGCATATGGCGTGTGCAGGTGGAGTGATATGGGGCTCTGATACATCTAGATGCGACTCTCACAGGTGACGCGTACGTAGGCATCCGGTATGATCGCCTGCGTCCATTTATGCCCATTGTGCATTCCGACGGACTAGGGCAATTCCAGCAGGACAATGCGACACCCCACACGTCCACAATTGCTACAGAGTGGCTCCAGGAACACTCTCCTGAGTTTAAACACTTGCGTTGGCCACCAAACTCACCAGACATGAACATTATTGAGGATATACGGGATGCCTTGCAACATGCTGTTCAGTAGAGATGTCCATCCCCTCGTACTTTCACGGATTTATGTACAGCCCTGCAGAATTCATGGTGCCAGTTCCCTCCAGCACAACTGCAGACGTTAGTCGAGTCCATGACACGTCGTTTTGTGGCACTTCTGCGTGCTCGTAGGGGCCTTACACGGCATTGGGCAGGTGTACCAGTTTCTTTTGATCTTCAGTATATAATTGTAGCTTTACATAATTATGGATCACTAAATCTAACTATATCTAGGTTCCTAACAGTAATACTTAAGTGTGATCTCTGATCATGCCACTTGAGTGATTTGGTTGTGGCTGACCTGCAAAGCAGGTGCGACAATTTCAGTGATCCAATGAACAATGCTGGAAGCTGATCATAGATAATGTGGTTGTTTGTAAAAACACGCACACAGCGCGTGCGACACAACACTGCATGCCAGCAGACAGTTACTAAGCACATATGCAAGAGAGACTGTGGTCTAGTACGCGCTGTACCATGCAGCCATACGTCATGCCCTCTCCTCCCATAATACTTGGTTATGTGTCCGATTCACTTCTTTTGCTGATACCTTGTAGTGGATGTGATACATCGTTATACTCAATGGTTCCGTATTCGAATCGAGAGCTTACCGACATGGTGTTTACAAACGGCGGGCAGCAAGGTTGTATCAGGAGACCTATCCTCGCCGATAACAACAACAGCATTCAATGTTTGCAACATTGTTTCGCCGTTTGTCTGAGACAGGGTCGTTTTAGAAAGCAGGAAATCATGAAGGACGTACCTGAAATGTTCGGACACCAGACTTGGAGGAAAATGTGGAAGGCGACCGCCGTGTCAGTACCAAACAACTGGCCTGCGAGTACAGGGGTAAAGCAGTGTGGAACACACTCCATGACAATTGTTACCACCCTTATCACTTACAGCGTGTGCAAGGCGTATCAGCGACAGAGTTTCCACATAGCGAGCAGTTTTTTCACTGCTTTCTTCACCAGGAAAGCACGATTCCGGGATTGTGTCATCCATCCTATTCACAGATGAAACCATTTTTATGCGGAGTGGTATTTTTGAATAGTATGCAGAACCCCCAATGGTATGGTGACAGCGAATCATAAGCATCGGTGCAGCCGGAATATGTGGGCCGGGCTAATTGGCGACCGTATTTTGGGACCAGTCTTCCTTCCACGTCGCCTAACAGGCCGGAACTATCGGCGTTTCTTGCGGGTGACTTTGCCTCCTCTGCTGGGAGAAGTGCCTTTGATGATTCGAAGCGTTAAGTGGTTGCTAAGTGACGGTGCTCCAGCCCACTTTGCCTTTAGTGTCCGGACGCATCTCAGTCGTGTCTTCCCTGGATGATGGATCGGACGAGGTGGTCCCGTTGCATGGCCTGCTCGTCTATCGGGTCTCAACTGGTTATGGGACCATCTTAGAAATATCGTATATGTAGAGCCCATTCCAGATCTGGAGACACTGGAACGGCGTATTCATGCTCACTTTGACAGTCTTCGGATGCAGCCTGGTCGATGTGGGAGACAGTACATGCTACGGCGTGTCCACGCATGCTTTGAGGCACGTGGAAACCGTTTTCAACACATTCTGCAACTGTCACTGCAAGGTACAGCGCATATTACATTGCAGTCTCTGTAACAATGTATGACTGAATAAATCGTCTCCAGCATGGAAGCCATGCGTTTCCGGACATAAGTTCATTAAGCCTTTTTTGTTCCCTATCCACTCATCAATCAACTCCTAGAGTTTTTACACGGTGGAAAAAATCACCCTTTATAATAAATGCAAACAAACTTATTGTGAAATCCAGCTGTAATTTCGCAATTAATATAACGCTCTTGTATCTCATAGCTTGTTAAGACACAATCGCGTTGTAATTTTCTACGGACATGGTTAGATAACTGAATAAAATAAAATAAGTGAAAACAAGGATCAGATTTCGAACACGGGTCTCAAAACGTAGGTACTGCGACGTCAGCCGCTATGCGGCCAATTGCTATGCACTAAAAGACATCTAAATTACACCAAAAACTGTGACAGTCGTTTTCTCAGAAACGGTCGAGGATCTACTGATGAGCCAAGACACGTGTTCTCTTACTTTGACTCCTCTTTCACTGAACGCAGTTTCTGCGAAATCGGGTTATGGCACATGGCATGTCCTCCTCGTGAGGGTAACTGTCACAGTGTAGCGGCAAGGTGACATCCTCCGCGTACGCTCGGACTGTTTTGACGCCATATATAAGGGCGGTCAGAAAGTTTCCGTTTTAGGGCACAGCTGCAGCATATATGCAACTCCGTTGCTGATATATAAGCGCCGAGAAGTACCCAAGGATTTAGTGTGGCCTTCGAACGGAAAGTTTTTGATCGTTCCTTATAGATTCGCTACCGGTAGTGTATGGTGGAGATGTGTAGCAGGGGTTGCATTGCGAGCGTGAACAACGTACGGATAACGGGCACCTCTCGAAGTCCTCTTCGAAAAGGTATTGGGTTCGCGAGCTTTTAATTTATTTTTAATCTCGAAGATTTGATTAGGCGATGAGGTCAGTAAAGGTAGAGTGAAAACCGAGAGCAGATATTGTGTGTAATAGTAACCATAAGTTACTCGGCCATACGCTCTTTCTAAGTAAAAATGCGATGGCGGTTGTATGTTCGCATGTCAGGTCATATATATGATGGCTCTATAGTAGGCTGGAATGTTCATCATTGATGAGCCGTCAATGGTGCTGTATTGGTACAGTCCCAGGACACACGATAAAAGAGGTTTAGATTATTGAAAAAGGCGTCAGAGATTTGAAGTCAGAGTTTAAAGTAATCAGCCGCACCGCTTTTACAGTCGCGCCTTTCGTCGTTTTGGGAATGACTGCTGTGATCGCCTGAGGAAAATCCTTTAATATGGGCTCACCTCGTAGCAGTTTTTTAATCATCTCTCTAAATAAGTCATGAAGAGATGTCAGTAACACCCATAAAACTCTACTGGTAGGCCGTCCGCGCCCACAGAATTAAGGCTTAGTGCCGGATTTAAAGTTGAGTGCAGTTCCTCTGTTATGAACTTTGGCGGTTCGAGTTTTAGTTTGTTCGTAGGTGCTCTTTGAGACTGATGAGATGCTCATAGTCATGGATCGATGTGTGTGACGTCTTTGATATGTTTAGAATAGAAAATGATGTAGTGCTCAGCAATACAAATTTATATGCCAGCTACCTCCGCAGATCCCTTCAGGGATTCATAGATTGTATGATGACATAAAAGAAAATATTAGTTAAGGGTGAGATAAATTTAATTGTGATGGGGGACTGCAGTTCGATAGTAGGAAAAGAAAGAGAAGGACAAATAGTAGGAGAATATGGACTGCCTTTTCAGTAGTTGCAAATGCAACAGTCTGCATGGTTGACTGATCTGGCCTTGTAACATCAGCCAACATGGCTTTGCTTGAGTTGGTACTGCCAACGGGTGAAAGCAAGGGGAAACTACAGCTGTTGCTTTTCCCGTGCATATGCACCTCTTCTGCATGGTTCAATCATGACAGCATCCTCTTGGGTAAAATATCCTGGAGGTAAAACAGTCGCTCACCCGGAACCCCGGGCTAGGTCTACTCAGGAGAATGTCGTCATCAGAAACAGAAACTGGCATTCTACGGGTAGGAGCGTGGAATGTTAGAACCCTTAATCGGGAAGATAGGTTAGAAAATTTAAAACGGGAAATGGATAGGTTGAAGTTAAATATAGTGCGAATTAGTGAAGTTCGGTGAGATTAGTTAAAGGTGAGATAAATTTAATTGTGATGGGGGACTGCAGTTCGATAGTAGGAAAAGAAAGAGAAGGACAAACAGTAGGAGAATATGGACTGCGGGAAAGGAATGAAAGAGGAAAGCAATCGGTAGAATCTTGTACAGAACATAACTTCCTCATCATTAACACTTGATTTAACAATCATGAAATAAGGTTAAATATGTGGAAGGTATATGAATGTACTGGTTGTTTAGTGCTGACACAAATACTTAGGAAGCAAATTTTAAACTGTAAGGCATTTTCCTGGGGCAGATGTGGACTCTGACCATAATTTGTTGGTTATTAACTGCAGATTAAAACGAAGGAACTGCAAAATGATAGAAAATTAAGGAGATGGGGCCTGGAAGCTGAAAGAACCAGGCCTTGGTGAGAGATTCAATGCTAGCATTAAGCTACGATTAACTGAGACACGGGAAAGGAATAAAACAACAGGCTAATGGGTAACAATGAGAGACGAAATAGTAAAGGCAGCAGGGTGTCAAATAGGTTAAACGACAAAGTCTAATATAAATCCTTTGATATCACAAGAGATACTGAATTTAATAGATGAAAAGGGAAAATATAAAAATGCAGAACATAAGCAGTTGAAAGCGAATGCAGACGTCTAAACATTGAGACTGACGGAGAGAGCGTAATGTCTAAACAGGAATGGCTAGAGGATAAAAGCAAGTGTTTAGATGTATGTACAAATAGGTTAAAATAGATACCTCCTATAGAAAATTATAGAAGCATCTGGAGAAAGGAGAAACAGCTGTGTGAATACCAATATGAAAAACCAGTAGTAAGCAAAGAAGGAAAATCTGGAAGGACGAAGGTGTATGAAGAGGGACTATAGAAAGGCAACTTTAGGCAAGATTATTGAAAGGGAAATATGAGAAAGAGAAAATATTCTCAGACTCCAAGAAGAATGTAATATCTACAGTTCCAAAGAAAAATGCTGACAAGAATTAATATTATTGAACGATGAGTTTAATGAGTCTCGGTTGCAAAATACTAATATAATTTTTTTACAGAAGAATGTAACACCCGGTGAAAGCCGATCTCGGGAAAGTTCCGCTTGGGTTCCGGAGAAATGTAGCAACTCGCCAGACAATACTGAAACTACGACTTATTTTACAAGAAAGGTTTCAAAAATCAAGGAACTTACGTTTAAAACATTTGTAGACTCAGGGGAAGCTTTTGTGAATGTCGACGGGAATACATCGTTTACAATTCTGAAGGGAACAGGGATGAAGCATAGGGAGCGAAAGATTATATACAGCTTGTACACAAACTATATGGCAGTTACACACGAGATGAGGGGCACGAAAGGAAAGCAGCATTTGAGAAGGGGCGTGGGAAATTGTTTTAGCTTATCTCTGATGTTACCTAATCCGTGCATTTAACAAGCGGGAAAGGAAACGAAAATTTGGAGAAGGAAGGATGGAAAACAAATAAACATTTTGGGGTGTTCCGATGGCATAGTAATTCTGTCAGAGACAGCAAAGGGTTTGGAAGAGCATTTGAACGGAATGGACAGCGTCCTGAAAGGGGGATATTAGATAGACATCAACAATATCAAATTAAGGGTAATGGAATGTTGTTGAACTAAATCAGGTGATGCTTAGGGAATTAGATTACAGAATGAGACACTGAAAGTAACAGAAGACTTCAGAAATTTGAACAATAAAATAATTGATTATACCCAACGTAGAGAGGATATAAAATGTAGACTGGCGGTTCAGACAAGAAGAAGAGAACTGAAACTTTTGAAATGTGATGTTATAGAAGAATGTTGACATGTAGATGGGTAGATGGCGTAACTAATAACGAAGTACTGAACGAAATTGGGGAAAAAATAAATTTGTGGAATAACCTGACTAAAAGAAGGAATCAGTTCGTAGGACACTTTCTGAGACATCAAAGAATCATCATTTTAATATTGCTGATAAATTTGGGATGCGAGAGTTGAAGTCCAAGAGACGAATATAGTAAGCAGGTTCTAATCGACATAGGTTGCAGTTGTTATTCGAAGATGCGGAGGCTTGGGTAAGACAGAGCAGTGTGGAGAACCGCATCAAACCAGTCCTCGGACTTGAAGACCACAACAGCAACTACAACAGCAACAATAACAGTGATGATTAAGTGAGAGCGGGCTTACTTCGGCTCTTGGATGATGTAGTGAGTGGATGAGGGGGTATACATATTGTCAACATGGTCCCGGGCACGAATATTTAAATCGGTGGAAGTTTGGCGTACTATACACGTGAACTAGTGATCATGTCATTGACTAGTGGTCAAAACGTCTTAGATCTCAGGTTCAAACGCAGTTATTGCTTAAATTACGAATAAAAATAATCAGAAATTGTAGCCGAATATTTTTGGTAAAATGTGTTACGCTCGTTCTGCCAACAGCCTTGTCAAAGGGTTCGGAGGTGCGGACAGAGTTTTAGGGCAACCTCTAGCCACTGAGGTGGGAAACAGCCCCAGAAAGGCGGAAGAATCATGATAAAGTGTCGTGATGATCTCTCTGGGAGGAGACTGCCAAGGCAGAGGTAACCATTAGGAATAACCAATGAATGGATAACACATCAGGAGACGGAGCGTGGAAGTCAGAAATTCGAACGAGGTAGGGATGGTTGAAAATCTGAAAAGGAACATGCAGATGCTCAGATATAGTGGGTAACAGTGAAGTGAAATGGAACGTAAGGACTTCATGTCAGACGAATATTAACAACAGAAGATAGTGGTATAACAGAATCAGTATTCGCTATGAATAGGAAAGTAGGGCAGAGGATAAGTTACTGCAACAGTTCAGTGAAAGATTGTTCTCATCAAAGCCGACAGCAAACCAATTCCGACGGGTGTACATGCCGACGTCATACGCAGAATATGAAGAGATAGAGAAAATATATCAGGATATTAAACGAGTAATTCAGTACGTAAAAGGAAATGATAACTTAATAACAGCGGTGATTGGAACGCGATAGAAGTCGAAGAAACATAAACAAGAGTAATGGGAGAATATGAGCTTGGTAGCTGGATAAGTAAATTTCAGCTAGTAATAGCGAATATATTATCCAAAAATCACAAGACGGTGAAGTGTACTTGGATAAGGCATGTAGATATGGGAAGATTCTAGCTAGATTACTTAATGGTCGGACAGGGATTCCGAAATCAGATATTGAACTGTAAGGTGTACCCAGGAGAGGTATGGACTCAGATCACAATCCATATCCATACATTTCATAAAAATGTATGTACGTGCCACACCTCCTCCATGACCCTGGATCCACTGGATCGAGTTCAGTAAAAATTGGTAAACGTAACACACTGTCTGTAAAGAAGCACTATGGGGATAACCATCTACCTCTCAAAGGGATGTGGACGGGGATAAAAGAGGCGTAGCTCACGAAGACAAATAGACAGACTATATTCATCCAGTATTTGAGAATGAGAGCACTTAGTGACTTACAAAAAATCTTGTAACAAACCTTTACGAAACTTTTTCCCGCTGACATACTGTACAAGATGATGTAAGGAAAAAGGTTCATCGTTTACTACAATTTCCCTATTCATGCAAAAAAATCCTTTCGCATCATGCATGACGTTTTAATTATTACTTATTTACTACTAACTCTACGCGCTACACATTTCCCAGCCAGGATTCTTACATGCATCTGAAAGTATTTGCAAATTTAAGTCACTATACGACAGGTTGTTCAGGAAATATGACGTTATAAATATTGAGCTGCGTGAAAACGAACCTGTAGCGCGAAATTCGCTAGAGATACACTTGAAATATTTGTACAAATATATGAGAAATATACATACTATACGGAAATAAATACTGCGGGGGTAAGAACCACCAACGTGACAATGATAACGTGGTGACGGACAGAGAAGGAGGGAGAAGGATTTGGACGGGCAGAGAGGGGAAGGGGGAGATGAAGGAAGGAAAGGAAGAAGGTAAGAGTTTAACGTCCCGTCGACAGCACCGTCATTAGAAACGGAACACAAGGCCCAATTACGAGAGAATGGGGAAGGAAATCGGCCGTGCACTTTTCAAAGGTACAACCCTGGCATTTATCTGAAGTGATTTATGGAAATCACGGGAAACCTATATCTGGATGGCCGGACGGGAATTTGAACCGCCATCCTCCCGATTCCGAGTCTCGTGTGCCAACCACAGTACAAACTCGCTTGGTAGGAAGGAGGAGGGGAGGGGAGATGGACGGACTGAGAGGGAGAAGAAGGAGACGAATAAACAGACAGGGCGAAGGAGAGGGGAAATGAAATGAAATGATAGTGTGGCACTGATCGCCGGGAGGCCCCATCCGGGGAAGTTCGGCAGACAGGTTGCAAGTTTTATTTCAGGCGACGCCACATTGGACGACTTGCGTGTCGGTGATCATGAATGATGATGAGGAAAACACAGCACCCAGTTCACGAGGGGAGAAAATCTCTAACCCGGCCATGAATCGAACCCGGGGCCTCTGCATAGTAGGCAAACACGTTACCACTCAGCTGAGCAGGTGGACAAGGAGACGGGAGATGGATACAAATAGAGAGGAGATTGACAGGAATGCTTTGCATTTGCCACGCCGGACATTTGCCACACTTGCCACTTCGCCAGGTAGCGATCCCTCAGGTAACGGACGCCCATCCTCGTACTACTTCTGTCCGCTTTCAAACCGCCGTCTCCACGTCTTACTCGATACAATCAGTAAGTAAGGGACCTTCTTCTTCGACATCTTGACCAAATACAGAGCTTCTTTTCCGAAATCGGAATATTTATAAATTTTGGGAAACGAAAGCAATACCGACGATTGTCAGTATGAAATTAGTTCTGCCAAGTATAAATATAGATCCCTCTGTCTGTATGATAGCTTCCATTCACGCTTACTGATTGCGATAGGAACAGTCCATCGCCATGGGAGCAACAAGAAAGGAACGATGTAAAGAGAATGTGAATGTACGCTAGTCATTTCTTTTTGATGACTGCATATGTGCCTACTTTAATTACTACAACTGCATGCCCAAAAGACAATAAGGAAAGAAGAAATGGGTATGTGAATGTGTGAAAAGAAGATCGACATACTCCATATTAATTTACTCTCTAAAATGCGATATCCCTTACGGCGAAACATTAGTTAATAAAGTGTAGCCGGACGATGTTCAAAACATGACTGAAAATACGTTCACTAAATAGAGATAAGAACATCTATGATAGACATGTCATCTAAAGTCGACGTACAAGTTTAAAATGTTAGAAATAAGAAAATGAAGTTGTACAGAATGCTATGCTTGTAACGTACGTTGTTTAGCTCTGGTATTTACAGGGTCACAGAGAAAGCATCCTAGGTTTTGGAAGGAAAAGCCGTAATTGTAATGATCTGCACTACAACAGAAAGAAGAAGCACAAGTTAAGGAAAAATAATGTAATGTGTGTTACAGCTCACAAGCGACATTAAAGCAGACAGTTCCTGCGACTTAGTATGGGCAGAGGCTATATTCGACAACCGGAATAAATTAATAACTGGCTCCTTTTACCGAGCCCTGGTCTCAGATGAAACAGTTGCTGAACAGTTCAAAGAAAACTTGAGTCTCATCACAAATAAGTATCCTACTCATACAATTATAGTTGGCAGTGACTTCAATCTACCTTCTGTATGTTGACAAAAATACATTTTCAGACCCTATTGTAGATAGAAAACAACTTCCGTAATTATTCTAAATGTTTTTCTTTAAATTAATTTGAACAATTATTTGACGAGGCCATTCAAATTGTAACTGGTTACGAAAACACACTTAACCTCTTAGCCACAAACAATCCTGAGCATCATGACGATACAGGGCTTAGTGAGCACACAGTCGTAGCGAGGCTCAATTCCGTAACAAAGAAATTCACCAAAACTAAACGCGAAATTTATCTATTTATAAAAGCAGCTATAGATTCGGTTGACGTTTTTCTAAGAGACAGTCTCTAATCCTTCCAAACTATGTAAGTGAAGACCATATGTGGCTTAAGTTCAAAGAATTAGTATCAATAGCACTCGAGAGATTCATACCAAATAGATTAATAAGAGACGGAACTGATCCCCAATGCTATACAAAACACGACAGAAAGCTGTTGCAGGAGCACCGAAAAAGGCACATATAATTTAGACGAACGCAAAATCTCCAAGACTGGCGAAGTTTTACTGAGGCTCGAAATTTGGTGCGGATTTCAATGCGAGATGCATTTAATAGTTTCCACAACGAAACTCTCTCTAGAAGTGTAGCGGAAAATCCAAAGAGATTCTGGTTCTACGTTAAGTAAACCAGCGGAAAGGCTCAGTAAGCGATGAGGAGGAGGAGGAGGGGGAGACAAGGAACCCCACCCTTCGGAGCAGATAAAATCGTGACAAATGTCCGGCGTGGCAAATGTCCGCACACCGATTGACAGACAAAGGGTCGAGGAGATGCCAGAAACACGACTGCCTTTAGAGTAGGAGGAGAGAAAGAACCTGAACGTGATCAGCCAGAGGCATCGCAGCCCAACGCTAGACTGGCCGACGCTTGTAAAGTGCCGGTCGGTTGGAAGGGACGGACAGGTAGAGAGCAGTGAGGAGGGGATGGACAGAGAGCAGTGAGGAGAGGATGGACAGAGAGGGGGAGGGGATGGACAGAGAGCGGGAAGAGGAGGAGGCAGAGGAGAGGGAACCCCATAGGCTTGATTGATGTGGGCGTACCGCATTTTAATCTTTGCCGTGAACTACTTAGGCGAGTTAATGGATAAAAATAGACAGAGAAGATAAAACACACACCATATAGGTAAACGAGCATAAGTCCCAATACAGCTGTTAATATAAAGGCCAGATACACGCCCACCTATTGAGTAGGAGGAGAGAAAGAACCTAAAAGTGGTCAGCCAGGGGCATCGCGGAAGTGCAGAGTCGAACGTTAGACAGGCCGATGCCTGTAAAGTGCCGGTCGATTGGCGGGACCAGTATAGTCAGCGAGAAACAGGTGCCGCCACAATCAATTAAAGACCAAGTGTTTCGCATTCAGAGGAGTTCTCAGTCAGGTCGTCGGGACACGAGCTCGTTGTTGTTCCTCACCAGCCTCGGGTAAGCTCCAGCAAGCCTGTTTTTCTCACTTAACAGTGTCGCTCTCAAAGTTCGTACTTAACAATAGTGCTAGTGATGGCTGCTTCTGTTAGCTCTCACCCTACGGTCCCAGACAGTGACTTCTGTTGTGCAATCAGTTGCTCGTTTTTGCATTTCTAATGCTTAGAATTAGCCTTCAGTGTAATAATTGGTCTGAATGCAGTGTTATTCGGATCTCTGAGCTGCTCGAGATTGCTGCTGCGAGTATCTGCTGAGGAGCAAAATCAGCGCCTTTCGTAGGCGCTCTGTGACAGTGTTTGGCGCTGATGCAAGCAGTGGACCTGCCATAACTGGAAGTTTGTCTTTCTGCATTTGCTCCTAATCGATCGGAAACTACAGACTGGCCCATAAACCCCTTCTTCCTTCTGTCCTTTGTTAGGATACAACATAGGCAAACAATTTCTAGCACCAGGTGTGGGACTATCTCATGATTTTGAGATAGATAGTTACTTCGTCCATACTCTGCCCATCGTCATGACTGGACTGACGGCTTTGAGACTCTCATGAGAAGTAGCACTTGCCCTCCTCCAGGGCGAACAGAAGAAGCGAGAAGAGCAGAAGAAAGAGGCAGAGATCCGGAGATCGACGCCCTACGAGGGAAGATGCAGCCAGGGCAGCCCATCTTCGTGACTACATGACACTGCGGGTACGGGCCTGTGACAACGAGTTGGGAACGGTCCACGCGACGCCCCGTTCGCTCACCACCAGTCGTCGCTCCGGCAGCGCGCAGAGATGTCGTGGGCACGCCCGGAGTTCAGAGGATCGCTGAGCAGAGCTATGGGTGTGGCGGATCGCCGTTCGGCCGAGCCCGCTCGGTCGACGGCCCCATCCGGCCCCCCAAATACGACGACTGGAGAAGTTGGTGTGGCAGACCGCCGTCCGGAGGAGCGTGCTCCCCCGGCGGCCCCGTCTGACCCGCCGCCTACGACGACTCGGCTACCGATCACGGACCCTGAGTCAGAAGAAGACGACGATGTCATCATCAACATGGCAGACTTCCCGCCCACGACGAATGAGCAAAGGACGGCAGCCAGCGCACCGCATCTCCCTGATGGCGGGCGGCGCAAACGGCCGATGTCCACGGCTCAACTCGGCGCCAGAAAAGCAGCTAAGAAGAAGAGGCAGCCTACTGTCTCTACCACAGGAGGCAGAAGACGCGCCATCCGTGATGATAGCATGGCAGGCGCCACTGGACGACCGTCTCGTCCCGACGGGCGGCCAGAACCAGGGCGACGCCTTCCCCGCCTCCCACATCGACTGCAAACCGCTTCGGCGCGCTTGCAGACGACGAGAGGCCGGAGCAGCCAACGACCTCGCAGACGGCGCCCACGACCGCTGCACAGGATGGCTGCTCAGACGAAGAAGGAGAGACGGCCCCCACCACCGGGCGGTCTCGTCGACGGCCGCCGCCGATAGTCTTTGAGGTGGCCAAGGACTACAAGGGCTTCCTGCAGCTCGTCAGGCAGTGGACGACTGCCGACTTCACGCTGCGAGCTGCCTCTGGAAACCTTGTGCGGCTGCAGGTCGCAAATACACAGGATTACATGAAGGTGAAGTCGGAGGCGTCGAACCAGGGCCTGCACTGGTACACGCACGCCGCCGTCCCCGAGAGGCTACTAAAGGTAGTCGTCAAGGGCTTCCCCATGGCGGCTGAACCGGACCTGTTGAAGGAAGAGCTGGCGGACCTTGATTTCCACGTCAGAAACGTGACGCGGGTCAAGTCCCACGTCAGCCATAAAGAGTCGCCTTCCCTGCTGGTGATCGCCACCGACACACCGGAGAACAGGCGGCTCTTCGAGCTGAAGAAGGTAGCCAACACATCGGTCACTGCGGAGGGCCTCAAACAGAAGAGGGGGCTCGTCCAGTGCTTGCGCTGCCAGGGGATGGGACACGTGGCTCGCCACTGTTCCTTTCCCGAGGCATGCGTGAAGTGCGCAGGTCCTCACGCAAGTGGGCTCTGCCCACTTCCCAGGACGCACACACCCAAGTGTGCAAACTGCGTCGGCCCGCACGTGGCAAGTTATCGCGGCTGTGAAGTTTTCAAAGCCGCGGTTGCTCGCCAGCGCGGGCAGCCAGCACATAAGTCTGCCGGCCGCTCCCTCGGCCGTCCGCGCCCAGGCGCAAAACCGGCGAGGCGGCAGGCAACAGCTACTACGCAGAAGACAGCCGCAGGCGCTACCAACGCCCCCACCGCGGTGGGGAACAGAAGAAGGCGCATCCGCGCCAACAAACGTGCTCAAGAGGGCACACCCGAAGCTGAGCGCGTTTCCCCCCACAAGGGGAAAATGCGCAAAGAAGACGCCACAACAACGGGCGGAGGCAAGAGTGGCAACACGACTGCCACCACCCGTCAGCCTGCTGCGCCAAGGCGAGACGCTGCGCCTGCAGCGAATGAAGAAATCCTGGCAGCAGCCGTCTCTGCACTATCTGTGGCGATCGACAAGGTGGCAAGCCTTGCCGACACGCTGCAGCGTGTTGCAGAGGCCATGATGACGGGCACACAAGCGGCCGCTAAGCAGCAGCCGCAGTGAGGCGCTTCCTGCGCCGTCCGCACCGGAAGGTGTGCAGTCGGCCCGCCATGGGCAAACACCGTTGTCCGCTCACGCGGGCAACACAGAAGCCTATAAACCTGAGAAGGGCAACTAGAAGACACCAACCACAAGTGAAGAATCAATTACTATTCGTCGAAGAGATGATACGGAGGCAATGCAGGGGTATCCTGCAAGAACTCCGACCAACCAGGGTAAGAGGGCGTACCCTGAAGAAGATGCTCTAGCGGCGGGAACGGTCCTGACTGAACTACCAGGGCGACGACCAGCAGCAGGGGGCATCTTCAGGAGGTTTCAGCAGCGGCCAGGTGGGCAGCGGGCAGCGGGCCAGCACAATACGGCTGAGGGCGTCGCGCCGTCACGTCATGACCTGCTCAGCTCAGAGTGCGCAGCGCTTTCAGGGGGTGGGGCGGGGGGGGGAGGGGGGCGCTATGTCGACTGGTCTCTAACAGCTCGTCAATACCCTAAGTAAGTCAGGCGTCATCTAATAACGTAGTTTCCGATAGTGGAGCAGCAGCAGCTATCGCTTGCATTGGTGATGCCCTTAAATTCATTCCCGTGGTTTTTGATGGTACTAAATCCGCATTGAATGAATTTATAAATAACTAGTGAAGCCGGAAATACCTTGCATTTCTAAATATATATGGGAATTAGATATACATCTCAACTCCTCCCCCCCCCCCCCCCACTCCTTCTCTCTGACTGTCTCTTGCTCCTTCCTCTCTTTGTCCGTCTGCTTCTCCTCATCCTCCCATCCCCTCTCTGTGCATCACCATCTCCTCTCACCCCTCTCTCTGACTTTGAACCTTGTTTATTGATACTGCAAATGAAATCTTGATTGGTGATTGAAGTCGCTTAAAATGAATGGTTGAGTCTGCTGTGGGTTCACAGAGTATGAGAGATACCTTACTACCTTCTGGATCTGTGAAGATAGCATCTTCAATGACAGTATTCCGCAATAATTTTAATCTGTGAAATGATAGGATTACAAAGTTACGGACAATTCAGATTAATATTCTAATGATAAGCCAATAAGCCATAAATACTACAACTTTCCTGTTTTCTGTAAACTAGACAGCAGGGAAGAAAACAACACATCACACTATTGTGTATACAATTTTTGTTTGAAAATTTATATAAGGAGAACGAATATACAAGACAGAAACAATATCTGTCTAATAGTTTACATGCCCACCTACCGTAGTTAAAACTGATTAAGAGAAAGAAATCGAAAACGCACGTGTTCGCGGCACAGCACTGCACTTAACAGAAAACCTGTACACTGCGGTTAAAAAAGTGTATTTGAAGTGAAGCGGTGAAGAACATTTTGAGATTTTTGCTAAGAACGTCTCCTATTTCTTCATTAAATATATATGAATATGAGTTACACACATTAAAATATATAGCCTTTGTTGGTCCGGATGTCTACCAGAGTATTAAGTAAAAACTTGAAGTAAATAAGTCACGAAATTCACGAGATTTTTCGTAACAACGTTTCCCCTTTACTTTTATATATACAGTTATACACTCCTGGAAATGGAAAAAAGAACACATTGACACCGGTGTGTCAGACCCACCATACTTGCTCCGGACACTGCGAGAGGGCTGTACAAGCAATGATCACACGCACGGCACAGCGGACACACCAGGAACCGCGGTGTTGGCCGTCGAATGGCGCTAGCTGCGCAGCATTTGTGCACCGCCGCCGTCAGTGTCAGCCAGTTTGCCGTGGCATACGGAGCTCCATCGCAGTCTTTAACACTGGTAGCATGCCGCGACAGCGTGGACGTGAACCGTATGTGCAGTTGACGGACTTTGAGCGAGGGCGTATAGTGGGCATGCGGGAGGCCGGGTGGACGTACCGCCGAATTGCTCAACACGTGGAGCGTGAGGTCTCCACAGTACATCGATGTTGTCGCCAGTGGTCGGCGGAAGGTGCACATGCCCGTCGACCTGGGACCGGACCGCAGCGACGCACGGATGCACGCCAAGACCGTAGGATCCTACGCAGTGCCGTAGGGGACCGCACCGCCACTTCCCAGCAAATTAGGGACACTGTTGCTCCTGGGGTATCGGCGAGGACCATTCGCAACCGTCTCCATGAAGCTGGGCTACGGTCCCGCACACCGTTAGGCCGTCTTCCGCTCACGCCCCAACATCGTGCAGCCCGCCTCCAGTGGTGTCGCGACAGGCGTGAATGGAGGGACGAATGGAGACGTGTCGTCTTCAGCGATGAGAGTCGCTTCTGCCTTGGTGCCAATGATGGTCGTATGCGTGTTTGGCGCCGTGCAGGTGAGCGCCACAATCAGGACTGCATACGACCGAGGCACACAGGGCCGGCATCATGGTGTGAGGAGCGATCTCCTACACTGGCCGTACACCACTGGTGATCGTCGAGGGGACACTGAATAGTGCACGGTACATCCAAACCGTCATCGAACCCATCGTTCTACCATTCCTAGACCGGCAAGAGAACTTGCTGTTCCAACAGGACAATGCACGTCCGCATGTATCCCGTGCCACCCAACGTGCTCTAGAAGGTGTAAGTCAACTACTCTGGCCAGCAAGATCTCCGGATCTGTCCCCCATTGAGCATGTTTGGGACTGGATGAAGCGTCGTCTCACGCGGTCTGCACGTCCAGCACGAACGCTGGTCCAACTGAGGCGCCAGGTGGAAATGGCATGGCAAGCCGTTCCACAGGACTACATCCAGCATCTCTACGATCGTCTCCATGGGAGAATAGCAGCCTGTATTGCTGCGAAAGGTGGATATACACTGTACTAGTGCCGACATTGTGCATGCTCTGTTGCCTGTGTCTATGTGCCTGTGGTTCCGTCAGTGTGATCATGTGATGTATCTGACCCCAGGAATGTGTCAATAAAGTTTCCCCTTCCTGGGACAATGAATTCATGGTGTTCTTATTTCAATTTCCAGGAGTGTATGTTACACTTATTAAAGAAATATATAGCCAACGTCTGTCAGAATGTTCATTAATCGCTCAAGAATATTTTTGAGAGTTTGGTGAAAACGTTTCCCGTTTATAAACGACACAATACATAATTATATAATAAATATTATAAATTATTACGTATGTCTAGATCTTTAATGGAGTGTCGTATAAAAATCTGAAGTAAATCGGTTTAGTACTTTTAGAGATTCTTGGTAACAAGGTTAAACAACGACTTGTCTTTATATAATAGCATAGATCTGTGTAGCTCTTGCACTAGTGCATGAAGTAGAACATCCAATATTATTAATTTTCCTGAAATCTTATATTCAAGTTCCTGCATTAAGTAAACTGCTTGTGTGTGAATATGATCCACATGGGAAGAAGTAAGAATAATTTTGTTAGAAAATTACGCATGTAAGCTTTCTTTAGATTTCTACATCTGTAAAATGTTTTCAAGCAGGCAATCAAAGAGACAATTGACTGCTTAGTAGCCCAGTGAAATACATTCACCGCAACGTCAACGTCAACTTCATGCGACATTTGATGACGAAATGCCAGCGTGCGGTGTGGGATGCGCTTCAGGTAGGACTGACGGAGAACATCGAAAATTCTAAGAAGGGGAACTTATTTTGTACGATCGCGAAATAGGGAAGACAGTACCACAGATATGAAACACGAATTTGGGCGGTAATCATTAAGACAAACGCCTGTTTCGCTGCGACTGAACCTTCTCAAGAAATTTCAATCACCAGCTTTTTCACCAGAATGTGAAAATATTTTCATGGCGCTGATGTACATAGGGAGAAATGACCATTATAATAAAATAAGAGAACAAGAGCACGCACTTAAAGATTTAAGTGTTCGTCATCCCACGTGTTGTTCGAGAGTGGAACGGCTGAGATGTAGCTTGGAGGTGATTCGATGAACCCTCTTCCAGGCACTTGGTTGTGAATTGCAGAGTAATCATGTAGATATTAATGCAGATGCAGAGAAATATTCATTCAGGGAAAGATGATGAGCAGAAACAGACAATTGTGCTTGCAAGAGGCAAAACGTCATCCTAACTGAGGCTGTTGAGGTAGCTTTGTCGGAAGATTCGGCACTTACGTTTACCAAAGAAAAAATATTTCGTGATAAAAATTATCAAGGCAAAATGGGGAATGCTACCTCTGGGTGTTTTCTCATGCGGTCGAGTAGGGTACACATCTAAGCATTGAAGAAGTAATGTTAAAAGTAAAACTTGTGGCAAATCAGGGCATATAAAGCGAGACTGTCGTCTTGAGAAAAGAATTCGTGAAGTAGAGTTGGCTCAAGTGTTTCGAGAGTCAGAGGCTCCAAAGCTGGTCAGATGCGAAAGTTCAATTTATTGTGTCATAGAGGTCCTCGTAAGTCAGCGAAGGCAGTTGTGTTTCGCGTGTAGTCGGCCAGAGTACACGGCTAGAGAGTGTACTGAGAACGCAGGATATTCTGTGAAAAATAAGAAGTAGGGAGACGACAAGAAACCTAAAGATTACAGTCACCTTGTTCTGAATTGGAAAAGGTATTTAAAGTCCTCTGTGGAGGCAAAACTGAGTTTGTAGAATTGAATTCTCCACAGACTACAGAAGGTCCTTTAGATCGTGGAGCACAGCATGATCCTTATGAAGTATCTGCGAAATGATTTCGGATATACAGGTTGAGTCACCTAACATTACCGCTGGATATGTTTCGTAAACCACATCAAATACTGACGAATTGATTCCACAGACCGAACGTGAGGAGAGGGGCTAGTGTAATTGGTTAATACAAACCATAAAAAAATGCACGGAAGTATGTTTTTTAACACAAACCTACGTTTTTTTAAATGGAACCCCGTTAGTTTTGTTAGCACATCTGAACATATAAACAAATACGTAATCAGTGCCGTTCGTTGCATTGTAAAATGTTAGCTACATCCGGAGATATTGTAACCTAAAGTTGACGCTTGAGTACCACTCCTCCGCTGTTCGATCGTGTGTATCGGAGAGCACCGAATTACGTAGGGATCCGAAGGGAACGGTGATGGACCTTAGGTACAGAAGAGACTGGAACAGCACATTACGTCCACATGCTAACACCTTTTTATTAGTCTTTTTCACTGACGCACATGTACATTACCATGAGGGGTGAGGTACACGTACACACGTGGTTTCCGTTTTCAATTACGGAGTGGAATAGAATGTGTCCCGACATGTCAGGCCAATAGATGTTCAATGTTGTGGCCATCATTTGCTGAACACAATTGCAATCTCTGGCGTAATGAATGTCGTACACGCCGCAGTACATCTGGTGTAATGTCGCCGCAGGCTGCCACAATACGTTGTTTCATATCCTCTGGGGTTGTAGGCACATCTCGGTACACATTCTCCTTTAACGTACCCCACAGAAAGAAGTCCAGAGGTGTAAGATCAGGAGAACGGGCTGGCCAATTTATGCGTCCTCCACGTCCTATGAAACGCCCGTCGAACATCCTGTCAAGGGTCAGCCTAGTGTTAATTGCGAAAAGTGCAGGTGCACCATCATGATGATACCACATACGTCGACGCGTTTCCAGTGGGACATTTTCGAGCAACGTTGGCAGATCATTCTGTAGAAACGCGATGTATGTTGCAGCTGTTTGGACCCCTGCAATGAAGTGAGGACCAATGAGGTGGTCGCCAATGATTTCGCACCATACATTTACAGTCCACGGTCGCTGTCGCTCTACCTGTCTGAGCCAGCGAGGATTGCCCACGGACCAGTAATGCATGTTCCGTAGATTCACTGCCCCGTGGTTTGTAAAACCCGCTTCATCGGTAAACAGGTAGAACTGCAACGCATTCTCTGTTAATGCCCATTGACAGAATTACACTCGATGTTTAAAGTCATCACCATGTAATTGCTGATGTAGCGACACATGAAACGGGTGAAAGCGGTGACGATGCAGTATGCGCATGACACTACTTTGACTCAGTCCACCGGCTCTCGCAATGTCCCGTGTACTCATGTGTGGGTTCATGGCAACAGCAGCTAACACACCAACTGCACCCGCTTCTCCTGTGACAGGCGTGTTACGGACCCGTTTGCGTGCTACGACCATACCTGTTGCATACAGTTGGCGGTAGATGTTTTGCAATGTGCGGCACGTTGGATGCTCTCTGTCCGGGTACCGTTCTGCATACACCCTGCAGGCTTCAGCTGCATTTCGTCGACACTCGCCGTAGATCAGTATCATCTCCGCCTTTTCAGAGTTCGAATACACCATGGTCACAGTTCCTACAACACTACACTATCACAGACATCTGGTAACATGGTGTACTACAGTTGGTCTGCGCGCGGGGACGAATGCAGAATAACAATAGCAGCAAGCGCTACATGCGGACACTGCGACAGCTAGACCAAACCACAACAGTGCACTACAGCCACACTCGTAAACACGGTCGTCATCGTAAACATGTCCCTGCAGATGCTGCTCGCCGACCGTGGCCCGTGTTTGTTACAACACGCAACTGAACGTTGGGGGTTTCAAGCGTCAACTTTAGGTTACAATATATCCGGATGTAATTAACATTTTACCACGCAACAAACGGCACTGATTACGTATTTGTTTATATGTTCAGATGTGCTAACAAAACTAACGCGGTTCCATTAAAAAAACGTAGTTTTGTGTTAAAAAACATACTTCCGTGCATTTTTGTATGGTTTGTATTAAACAATTACACTAGCCCCTCTCCTCACGTTCGGTCTGTGGAATCTTCTCGTCAGTATTTGATGTGGTTTACGAAATATATCCGGCGGTAACGTTAGGTGACTCACCCTGTAGATCTGAAGAAAGTTTAAGATTAAAGGTATGGGACGGCAGTTTTATATCTTGGAATATATCGAGATTAAGAATCATCTGGTGGGCGGAGTACTGGACATTAGCTGTGCCCATTTAACTGCTAGAAACTTTTTTGCGAGGCATGGTGTAGATATTGATTACACCAAGGGAATCCTGTGGATTGTGGCTAAGCCCATTAAATAGTGTAGGGAGACAGAAGTGAAAGACGCAGGGGCTGGGGCTTTGAAAGCCACAAACAGATTTTGAATACGCAAAATGTGAATGGAGTAGAATTCACAGATCTCTGAGCTACTCGGAGAAGCTAGAAAACGAAAGTACCCCAAAGAAATGCAAAAGTAAACAAGTTGCAGGCAGGCAGACGTTCCACCGGTATGAAACGTACTTCAGGACCTAAGATAGGTCAGGTGGTTAAAATAAAATTATGCCGCCATGAGGAGAGGATTTTGAGCATAAAGGTTGCAGACACTAGCCTAGGAAGAGGCACTGTTGACAAAGAAGAGGCGTGTACCTAACAGAGGCGCTGGTGAGAATACGTAAAAGCTCATGTTTGATTAGCATGTTAAATACATGAGAGGAGGCGGGGGTAGGTGGAAGAAGTTCTGCAATTTAGTACAAGTTTGAAGCAAGCTGTGCTTAACGTAGTAAAGGTCTCGAGTGGGGAAAAAGCCAGGAATCAGTTTGTTAAAAGAGAACCTACTCTTAGATCTTTTGAATGCCGCAGAAAAACAGTCGACAACAGAGGTGTATTCTGCCAGAAGATAAGCTGGCATATGCATATACAAGTCGCCATAAAACAATTTTGATTCTCGAAGCAGAGGGACGATAATTTGCCCTCGTCCTTACAGAATACCAAAAGCGCTGAAAGAAGCGTTATAACAGGAAATAAATCACCACTGGGAATTTTCCGTTAATCACGATTAACAAAAGATAGATGCGTCTGGTAAAAAGAAATGGAGAAGGGTAACTGATTAAAGGAAATTAAATGACATTACTGTCAAAGAGTCTTCCCCCACCCACATCTCTTTGAATTTTTGGATGGATTGGCAAAATGTTATTCAACTCCGAGGGATACGATCAGGTGTTATTAGACGAAAAGGACCGAGAACTTAAAGCTTTTAGTAAACCTCGCACCCATTATATGTACACTCCTGGAAATGGAAAAAAGAACACATTGACACCGGTGTGTCAGACCCACCATACTTGCTCCGGACACTGCGAGAGGGCTGTACAAGCAATGATCACACGCACGGCACAGCGGACACACCAGGAACCGCGGTGTTGGCCGTCGAATGGCGCTAGCTGCGCAGCATTTGTGCACCGCCGCCGTCAGTGTCAGCCAGTTTGCCGTGGCATACGGAGCTCCATCGCAGTCTTTAACACTGGTAGCATGCCGCGACAGCGTGGACGTGAACCGTATGTGCAGTTGACGGATTTTGAGCGAGGGCGTATAGTGGGCATGCGGGAGGCCGGGTGGACGTACCGCCGAATTGCTCAACACGTGGGGCGTGAGGTCTCCACAGTACATCGATGTTGTCGCCAGTGGTCGGCGGAAGGTGCACGTGCCCGTCGACCTGGGACCGGACCGCAGCGACGCACGGATGCACGCCAAGACCGTAGGATCCTACGCAGTGCCGTAGGGGACCACACCGCCACTTCCCAGCAAATTAGGGACACTGTTGCTCCTGGGGTATCGGCGAGGACCATTCGCAACCGTCTCCATGAAGCTGGGCTACGGTCCCGCACACCGTTAGGCCGTCTTCCGCTCACGCCCCAACATCGTGCAGCCCGCCTCCAATGGTGTCGCGACAGGCGTGAATGGAGGGACGAATGGAGACGTGTCGTCTTCAGCGATGAGAGTCGCTTCTGCCTTGGTGCCAATGATGGTCGTATGCGTGTTTGGCGCCGTGCAGGTGAGCGCCACAATCAGGACTGCATACGACCGAGGCACACAGGGCCAACACCCGGCATCATGGTGTGGGGAGCGATCTCCTACACTGGCCGTACACCACTGGTGATCGTCGAGGGGACACTGAATAGTGCACGGTACATCCAAACCGTCATCGAACCCATCGTTCTACCATTCCTAGACCGGCAAGAGAACTTGCTGTTCCAACAGGACAATGCACGTCCGCATGTATCCCGTGCCACCCAACGTGCTCTAGAAGGTGTAAGTCAACTACTCTGGCCAGCAAGATCTCCGGATCTGTCCCCCATTGAGCATGTTTGGGACTGGATGAAGCGTCGTCTCACGCGGTCTGCACGTCCAGCACGAACGCTGGTCCAACTGAGGCGCCAGGTGGAAATGGCATGGCAAGCCGTTCCACAGGACTACATCCAGCATCTCTACGATCGTCTCCATGGGAGAATAGCAACCTGCATTGCTGCGAAAGGTGGATATACACTGTACTAGTGCCGACATTGTGCATGCTCTGTTGCCTGTGTCTATGTGCCTGTGGTTCTGTCAGTGTGATCATGTGATATATCTGACCCCAGGAATGTGTCAATAAAGTTTCCCCTTCCTGGGACAATGAATTCACGGTGTTCTTATTTCAATTTCCAGGAGTGTATAAATGAATGCCAGTAGGACTCTTTTCTGCGCCCGTCACATACCAAAAATTGGTGAAGTCAGTTCTAATGGGTTTACAGGGTAAAAAAAAAAAATATTTATTTAGACGATTAGCAGTTCTCGGTCCGCCTCTGGAAGAACATAATGCCCAGTTGGGTGAGGCTTTTGAGAAGCTAAGGCAACATAATCTGAAGTTGTAGGTGAACTTTTAAGGAAAGAGGTCACATGTCTTAATTGTAGATGGATTAAAGCCAGACGCAAACAAGTTAAAAGCAATGGCGGAATATATACAGCCCAATACAACAAAAGCATAAAAAGTTTTGCCTGTTTAATCGGGTACTCCATGCACTTTTTAGTGACTTTATTAAAGTGGCAAAATAACTACCGAATTAATCCATTAAATTTCGGGCATGCAGCCGCGCAAATAAAATTTCTTCTACTGATATTTCGGCCGCGTATCGTCCGGCCATCTTCAGAGCGAGTCACAAGACTGACGACAAGGTGCCAAGCGCGGCCTTATATGCTCCACCGCGGCGGTACTGCGCATGCGGGTCACAGATGCTGCGCCGCCTGTGGCGAAAGCGTACGGACGTTCGATATGCTTATCGATGTTTGATCGGCGGCGGTGACACGGTGACGACTTCTCTGCAATTTAATTAGTCCAAGAGCCGGATTCCATGCTTTGTCCAAATTAAAACCTTTATCTCTGTTTATTAAATTGTTGGCTAATCGAATTTCTATGGCTTCCTTGAATACAGATTCCCAAAAAGAAGAGGTGGATGTTAAAATCTTCACATCACTGTAATTCATGGAATGACCCGTATCAAGACAATGTTCGGCCACAGCTGACTTGTCTGCTTGTAATAGGCGTGTGTATCTTTGGTGCTCCACACACCTCTCATGAACAGTGCGTGTTGTTTGACCTATGTATGACTGCTCACAATTTCCGCAAGGAATCTGGTACACACCCGCCTTACGAAGCAATAAATCGTCCTTCGCAGAGCCGAGTAAAGCCGCAATCTTCGTGGGGGGCCGGAAGATCCCCTTAACACAGTGTTTCTCAAGAATACGGCCTATCTTTGAAGAATAAACAGAGATAAAGGTTTTAATTTGGACAAAGCATGGAATCCGGCTCTTGGACTAATTAAATTGCAGAGAAGTCGTCACCGTGTCACCGCCGCCGATCAAACATCGATAAGCATATCGAACGTCCGTACGCTTTCGCCACAGGCGGCGCAGCATCTGTGACCCGCATGCGCAGTACCGCCGCGGTGGAGCATATAAGGCCGCGCTTGGCACCTTGTCGTCAGTCTTGTGACTCGCTCTGAAGATGGCCGGACGATACGCGGCCGAAATATCACTAGAAGAAATTTTATTTGCGCGGCTGCATACCCGAAATTTAATGGATTATTCATTACGCCGCGAGAAGTTGAAAATGCACAACTACCGAATTGTTGAGCAAAGGTGTTAAGTATGAATGGAGACACCAGCAAGAGAATGTGTTCCAAGTACTATCTCCTATATTACAGTAAACAGATTTGTCTAAGAAGTTTATAATTATGACTGATGCTAGCCAAGAGGCATTTGGTAAACACCTTTCAGTTGTATACACTTCCAGAACTCTAAACCCGGTGGGCAAAAATTTCAGTCCATACGTGTTTGGTCGTTAGTTTACTATTTGTACAGATCAAAAACACAGCAGTGTACTGGAAATATTAGCGATCTGTTCACACGTTTAATGAAGTTAGTGATTAGAGACGTATGATTACAATCTTGCATATAAAAAGGGCAAGAGTAACTTGGTAGCAGATGCATCTTCGAGGATAAGGTAAGTACAGTCAGCTGATGCCGAAACTGGGGCAAATGAGAGTAAGAAAAAGCCTGTTCCCATAGCAGACAAGCAGCATGAGATACCTGCCGAAGAAACAGCGGAAATTTTGTGGGAAGTCCATGATGCACTCGCAGGTGGTCATCAAGGGATCGTGAGAACATACGATCGAATTATGAAATACTGAATGGTTCGATATGAAGAAGGATATTGAGGAATATATCAGAAGGTGGGTTAGTTGTAAAAAGATAAAAATTGCATGGGCTGTAACACTAACAGCGTGAGTATTTGATAGGTGTGATATTGATATTGTTGGTACCCTGATGGTAACAGATGGAAATAATAAATACATACTAACATTCCAGGAGACTCTAGTAAGTTCCTTGTAGTAGAACTGACAGAAGAGCAGGACGCAGTAATAATAATTCTTATATTTGGGATACCCTCACTAATATTCAATGACAACTTTAGCAGTTTTTTGAACTACATACCAAAGAATGTGTGCAGAGCGTTAAGGACTGGTAGGGTACAGACCTCCTGTTACCATCTCCAGTCAAACCGAACTATAGCGGAATTCCTGGGACACTATTTCAACAGGGTTCAATCAAATTGGGACGAGTGGCTTCAGTTCGCGATATTTGTGTGCAATATCCGCCCCATAGCGCTACAAACTCTACACCACATGAGCATGTAACATACAGGGTATACTGCAAAGAGATCCCACAGGTGTTGCTTATAAAATGATGATTATATACTTGAATTAAAGGAGAAAATGAAACAGATGCACCAATGTGCCAGGGATTATAATAAACAGTGTAAGGAAAAGAACAAAGAATACTATGATAGAGACCACAATCCAACATAGTTTAAAATGAATGGTTAAGTTCTGTTGTAAAAATAAAGCCGCAGTAGTGTACACCCCTGGACAGTATAAAGATTTTATCATGGAGAAATTCCCTTCACCACTAGGCTTACATTATGAAAATGTTGGCAAGGTACAAGTCTACATTGTGACGCAAAAAATTATCAGCTACATTAATCTGGAAGAATTTCAGGGAGAAACTGATGAGACAGAAAGACTGGGAAATTTATCTGTAGGATACTGCACACAGAAATTAACAAACTCTGGAATATGCAATCAAAAATGTGCAGCTGTAAAGAGAGCCTTAGAATGGTATGCGAAAAAGATGAGGGATTTGGAAGGCCTAATTGGACAGTTAACAAGACATGGGACCAATAGGAAATGAGGTGTCTTTAATTGTGTGGGAATAATTAGTAAATTATTGTTTGAGACATTAGATGAACAGAATGCCTCATATTTCAGATCAAAGGTAAATTTAACTGAAAATGAACAGAGAGAATTGCTTAAGTTGACGAAGGAGCAAGTAACAGTAGTTAAGGTTAGTTTGACGAGTTTCAGTCATATAGTATCTCGACTTGTACATAATGAGAAAATGATTACTGAAAACATTGAAAAGCTCCATAGTTATATGAATGAGAGTGTTAACAGTACTTATCAGAAGATAAAACACTTATCTGTGAGCATTACTGGTAATGCACAGTTACTGGTCTCAATATACACTGAGTTTGAAAGGGGATATAAGATGTTAATTTCTGTAGTAGTAAATGCACAGAAACTAATACTGGAATCTTACATAATTAATCTAGTGAAAATAGTTAAATGCTTGCATTTAGTTTCAGTTGATGTTGAAGACAAGAAGTTTTCAATTGATCTCATAGATCAGAGCGCCACCAGTGATTACACATAACTGATGTTTATGCCTTTATGTCAGTCATGTACTGAATGTTCATCAGTAGAAAATTAACTGTTTAATTTGTACAGGATATTACCCTAACCTTCCAGAGCTGATGGAGGTCAAAGTTTATTCGTGTACACACGACAAGAGAAAGATTTGTCAACTGATGAATCCAGCCGACACTGTGAAAACTGAGTAATGAACAACTATGTAAAGAGATCGATTACATTTGAAAATTTGTAAGCAAAGTTTGTTTTAATGTGCATGTATGATCATGAAACGTGTGAAGACATGATACTGCAACCAGTAAAGGAAATTCCCAAGGGTTGTGTTTAGAAGTTTGCGAAACCAAATGACAGTATCTGGACCAATGGTTATTTGTTGCACCGAAAGAGGAAGGCTTGACAATTTTGTGTAACGACAACAAGCCAACAGATGTACTGGTCAAAGGTACAAGGAAAATAACATTTTAAGGCAAATGCAAAGGGCATGAAGCACAGGTGTTCATACAGTCCAAAAAATAATAAGAATCAATGTGACCAGTACATAGTGTCACGTTTCAACATGGAGATTGATTGCTGTATAATAAACAGGGAAAAGAGGAAAAGCTCTGAGTTAAAGTTATACATGCCGTTGGAACAAATAATACAAAATTCAGGCGACCATAAAGTAGCAAGTCATAAAATATTAAAAACATTAGAGGAAATAGCTTTTCAAGAGCAGCATAGTTTCTCAGAAATGCCTTGGTATCATTATTCGTTCTGGTCTTTCCTAGGAGTAGTATTATTTACTATTATGTTCATTTTTAGTTGTGCAGGTACAAAATATTTTAAAGATTGTTTTAAGTTACTTTCTATAAGCAGCGGAAATAGTGAAGATTGTGATGAAAGCTCATTTCGTTTGAACACACTGAGGAAAGAACATCGTTACCTATGCCAGCTTCATACAGAGGTCAAAGATAATACAAGGCACTGCAAAACTATCTTAGTACATAAGAAGTTAGTATCGTGAATAACGTGGGGAAAATGTACACAATGATCTTTTAGGGATACGTGTTCTCTTTCAGAATTATTATTGTAATCTTGACTTGCGATGTTCAGTTATGAGTTATTTACGTACATATAATGTAAAGAAAAAATGAACTGACAATGTGGGAAACAAAGCTGTTTAACTAATGATTTATACTGCTGTTTTTATGAATATGTATACGCTGTGAAAAATGAAATAATGTTTTATATTGATGTTTCATGTGTACGCAAAAGTGGAGGGAAAATGATCTTTACAGAGTGCAAGATGTAAATATAATCAAAGTGATCAAGAATGTATATAATGTCATTTTTAGAACTAAGATATTTTAAACATAACAGAAGCCAGATTGTTATACTGACGAGACAATAGAGAGCAGACAAATGTGTTAGTGTTTAGTTATGAGGGATAAACAACAATGGAAAGCCCCTGCGAATCGCAGACGCTCTGAGCAGCTGTCACAGAATTTACGTTTCACTTCAAAGATGTAACTGGAAACTCGGTCTACCGTCTAGACGCCTTTGTTAGGCGGCACAATACAAGATGGCCACAAACAGACACCTCTTAGCATAGACAGCGAGCTTCATACTTGTTCCTGAGAACTGCAATGTCAGTGAGTTTACACAGGTTAGAGTGAGATGGGAAATTGTTAAAATTGCTGCAACGGCGAGGACTTAGCACAGCGCGGAGCCAAGTGACGTAAAACACTGTTGTTCCTGGCTATAATAGGGTGAGTAGTGACGTGTAGCTTTGAGATGAGTGCTGTTGCTACCAAACTTTGTTAATATAGAATCCGGAAACATTCCAACGTATGCAGTAGGACCAGGAAAAGGGCATGAAAGTGGTCGGCCGAGGCATTGGGGAGTCGTAGAGCCCGACGTTAGACTGACCGAATCGTGCAAAGTGCCTGTGGACTTGCGGGACCACTACAGGTAGGAACTAATAGCGTGCCTCCAGAATTCTTTAAAAACCCATATGTTTCGCATTCAGGGGATTTCTCAATTAGGCTGTTGCGACGCCAACTGTGCAACTGTAAACAAACCTGACTTAAGCACCAAGTTGTAGCTGAAGTTATGGACAGGTAGTATAGCAGTCAGCAGTAGCTAGAACGACAACCAAGTATTCGTAACTGTCATAAAGCTGATATAAGACCCAATTGTAAAAAGAGTGACAAAGTTTTCGTTCTGAAAATGGTGAACATGAGCATCATACATTTATGAAGTTTGACCAGTTACCCAACTCTACCTACCTATTACCGATGGTATTAACAGATTGCACTTTCCGTACTATGATCAATTTAGTTATACTATGCACTTTACTCTTTGTAAGTTGTCCCATCACTAGCGCGAATTTTCATTCTATACAGTTCCCGTCCAAAGTGGCACTCTTGTAAGTATCTTGCGGTACGATCAATCACAATGACAGGAATATTAGCAAGATTCAGGAGAGCCTCTACAGCGACCATCTTCTGATAAACATGGAGTGACCTCAGTCTGCGTCAGTTGGAATTTGGGCGAAGAAATAAGGTTTGAGATTTTCTGTTCCGTCAATGACAAGGTGATTAGTAATGGAGCACAAGATCGGAAAGTATAATGAGGGGGAAGGAAGAAGACATGTCCTTTCGAAAGGAGCTAAGCCGGTACTGGCCTTAAATGATTTTTGGAAACTAAGCAAAACCTAAATCTGTTTGGCTGGGTGGGGGGCTAGAATCCCACTTCTCGCGGATACGAGTTTGGTTTTCGGCAGGACATCTCGACTGCCTCTGCAACTGCAAAAATTTTGGGAATTTTTTTGTTTGCTATAGAGTTCTAGTAGCTTTTGGGATAACACAAAGTTATTTAAAAAATCATCGATGACTGTCCAAAATGGTTGACCTACAAACGCAATCTGAGAGTGACCAATGAACCCTATTAACAAATTAATGAATACGGACAAGGTCACTGACCAAGCAAACGCGTTTGCCGACAACCTCGTAACGTTGGGAAACATTAAAGCAACTGAAGAGCAGGTTTGTAATTGGCAGGGACTTGATACTCTGTTGTATGATGATTTACGAACAAATGGTTCAAAACAGATTCACTGGCTTTGTGGGTAGTACGAATATAGACCATTTCTTTCGACAAGTGATGCTGGTTTTTACAAATAAAATGGGAAGTCCTTCAGTGCAACTATTGGACAAGAATGATCTGAGTGTATGATTTTGATTTCCATCACCATAGTGGACTGTGTTCACATCAGACTGCTGTACCTACTAAGGAACACATCACATATAGCAGTGGCTGGGACTGGTACTGTACGCTTTGCATACCTCCCGTCCATCAGAAGTATTCTGCTGAATGAATGTCACATTATGTAGTTACTGTGGAAAGTGCACGCAGTGTAGTTTTATGTCATCAGGTCAATTAATATAAGTTTTTAAATTTAAAATGTGAACACTACCAATTATGACCTAAATGTTAAGAGATATTTCTTCCATATATAATGTCACTGTCTGAACGATGTAGAAGTTTTTAAGTGTACATGCCTACCTCATGGATAAAAGAGATTTAAAAACTGTCGTTGTGATACTGGTAAATTCGTGGGTGAGTACTTCTGGATATCACACATCTGCACTTTGTAAATCATCGTAAGTTCTGTTTAGTAATTCTTGGTTGGGCTTTAAATAATCTTTGACAGAGTTATAAGAAAATTTAGTAAAATGTCTGATTCACTGCACGTTTAGACGTTTCAGAGCTCGAGACTCTTATCAGGGTATTTTGATGCCTCTGCTCGCCGCTGTTCTGAATATCCTGATATCAGGTAAACATGATATACATACTTTTACCTAATTTTGCCTTCGATTTTTCGGCGAATCTGATGTTGCAACGATTATTTTGGTAACATGAAATTTTAAATCATCTTTGTCGTCCATAAAATAATATTTAATTACTGAAAAAGAAATTCCAGAAGTCATGTTGATATAGTGTACAGAATTTCTATCAGTTATGTGTAGTAGCAATGTAAGAAGTGAATACCAAAGCTTCTGCAGCCAAACGTGAGGGCAGAAATTTTTGGATATATGGGTAAAGAGGTACAACCTCAACTGCAGTTCGTTCAAATTACTGTCTACTTCCTGCGGTATAACGCGCTGCTGTTTCCTATAATTTAATGTGCATGTTGCTTAAATGAAAGTATTATCTGTAAACAGCTAGCTAACGTTAAATTACCTGATTCACATGTTCATCTGTTGAATGTCGGTACTACCAATACTGAATAATGACTCCATTTTCATTTCAAAATCTTGTACGTCCTCCACGATAGTACCATCAATGGAAGGGTGCTTAAATATGAGAATTAAGTCTGATTCTATCAACTCAATGCTTTTTCCGGTTTCCTAGTTTATTTATCAAGATATGTTTCTTTCAGTGTGTTGTTATATGATCTGCAAAAGTTTTGCAATAGTTGTAAAATGTTTCCGTCCATTGCATAAAACATGTGTTTTGTTGAAGGGACTGAAAGAAAAAGCTTTTCTGATAATGTACACCGATATTTTAATAAAATTCAGAAATATATTTTAGAGGATCACAAAGGAACACATAAATAATTAGTTCAACAGACAGTTAAGATTGTACAGTGATTGAAACAAAGTTGCTGTCACACATCTGTCGACATTTTGACGCTCTGTTTGAGGTATAATAGGTGCGGAGGAAATTAAAGAAGGCAAACCTTTTATACATTAAAATAACAAATGACAGAAAATATCTTGATTCGGTGGTGAATACAGATAGCAGACATATTTCAACTGACGAGAAGGCTCTGCCACTCTTCTTAAGTTGCTTCCGACACTGAATTAAATCCGTCTTTTAATACGCCAATAAAATTAAGAAGCTACGCTTATTTGGTATTGAACACAGATCTAAGATCTGTAGCGGCAATTACAGACAGAAACTAAAATTACTATTGACCTGTCTACGCCTTAGTGCCGTTTCATATTTCTGTTCTAAACTTCTGTTGATTATAGAACATGAACCGGTAACAGCTTTAAAACAGTATTTTGAAGACGATTTTAACTTGATTCCTCCATGGAATGTTTCCTACTGAACAGGCCACATAAACAAATGAATCATATCAGTGGTACTTAAGACAGACATTTACAGCATCAGATAAAATAATGCACACACTTGACTGCCAAGGAGTGGCATCCTGTAACGGTTGTATACAAAATCATTGGCTTCTTGTTCACTGGTAAACAGTTTGAAGTGATTCATCCGAAAGATTTTTTGCACAGATTAAAATTTATAAACGTACTACTTTTTTACTGATGTTTCAGAATGCTGTAAAAGTTTATATTACAAAGAATGAGATCGTATACATGTTTGTAGCTTGCAGTTTTCCCGAAGTGGAAGAACTGCGTTTGAAACTGTTTTTATTTTTTACCCGAAAAAGACACGTATGGTCACTGTAGGTTCCTGCAGTACTTACAATCTATACTTATACTATGTACAAGAAGTATTACTGAGAGCGACACACTCAGCTAATTAAGTGCACTGGCAAAATGATATGCCCGTCACTAAATTGTATACATATCTTTCTTAACCTTCATACAAGAATTGAAATATTCACAAATTGTACAAAACTAGTAAGATTATGTGAGGAAGGTCATATATCTGGTACTTTAGATTTCTCGAGCTTAATATTTTCTCTTGTCCCTTTGAATATATCAACAATGTAATATTCCCAGCAGGAAGCGATATGTATTTATTTTATGTGTTAGCATAGGCCTTGCCGAAAAACCGAAATATACATAAAATATACAATTTTGATCATTTTCTGTAGACACTATTAAAACAAGTCTTTCGTTCAACAGGAAATCTGAAGTAAAGTTTCTATCTTCATTCCTACTTCAATCAACAGATTCTCGTTGGTCACTGAAATACAACAGTACAGGAATTTTGGTAAGATCTCTCCGAATACTTCAAATGTTGTGCAGAAAAAACAGTTGAAAAATACTCTCTACTCTCTTCTTACCCAACTGATCTCGTGAATTTACCGCGAACTACAATCACTGGAAATAGGATATGCATATTTTCATGATTTTTCCGTAAAATAACGTATCACATTTTTTTTTATTAACAGTCAATGTTTCTATGAACTAGAACTCCTTTGGTCAGAACAAATAAAAAAGGTCTATATGGCTTGGAACAATGAAGTACGTTCGTTGCTGAAGAGTCGTTCGTGGCTTTGACAGAGTCGCACTCGAACACGAGAGGCGGCGGACACGGGCACACGCGCGCAGTCACGGGCGCACTGGGGGTGTCCCTCGGGGCACTGTGCGCGGCCGCTAGAAGGCGGCCGCGGCTCCCTCGTAGTGGTCGGCGTGCGGCTGTGGGTGCTACTTGCCCGTCGAGCTGAGCAGCGGGCTGTACGACTGCGAGTTGCACGTGGACAGCCCGAACGGGTTCATCGTGGCGAACGGAGATGCCAGGCCTCCCACTCCTGCAACAAAGGCGCGCGCAACGCTCCCGTCACTCCCACGTCCAGTCTACATACTAAATCGTTTCGTGAAGCTTACCGACAGGGCAAAATTGCCGGTAGAGCTGTAAGGGTTTCATATGTTTTATATCACTGTAAATAATTCACTTTTATTCTACTAGGACGAAGACTCATGAGCGCGCTGCACGGGTAGTGGATAAGATCCTTGACTCTGTGTTTAATATAATCTGTGGTGCGCTTGCTTGCCAGTCAGTTCTGCAGCGGTAGGAAACTCTTATAAGAGGCATGATAGCGAACAGCTGAGTTTCAGAACTGGAGTTGTGATATTTGTGCATCTGGGTGCAATTCTCTGGACAATTATGGAGATTAACACTTGTTTATAAATCTATTTCATTGGTTGTATTGAGGAAGATTTTTGAAGGAGTAATTAAAGGTAACCCAAGCAGGTGCAACAATGAAATTTTTGTTTGTCAGAACTATCAATTGAGGGAAATCTGTATCCCTTACATAATTAATGAGATTCATAATCTGGGTTAATTTGATCTCCTTGTTTTCATTATGCCAAAAATTATGCAATTAGGTGAAAAAAATGGTTCAAATGGCTCTGAGCACTATGGAACGTAACATCTGAGGTCATCAGTACCCTAGAACTTAGAACTACTTAAACCTAACTAACCTAAGGACATGACACACATCCATGCCCGAGGCAGGATTCGAACCTGCGACCGTAGTGGTCGCGCGGTTCCAGACTGAAGCGCCTAGAACCACTCGGCCACATCGGTCGGCAATTTGGTGAAGTGTCTGTAATTGTTGTCATAATAGAATTTCGTAATTGTTAGTCTTATGTTTTTCAAGAACGCTTTTCTTTAAAGTATAGCTCTCCTCTATCATTCTTAGTAAAGCGTAAAATATTTTATCGTGTATGCATTGCACATTACGCCACACGCAGCAACAGACTATTTCTGACAAGCAAAGAAAAATTTAGAATAGATTATTTTTCTCATTACAGTTTACTTTCGAGAACATCGGTACACCTACACCAGACACAAAACAGCATGCCGAGCAAGAGACTTTTCTTTCAACTGTGATCTCATTTTGTATTCTTGTGGGCAAGCAGTACGTCTTCAGAATTTTCATGTATTCTATCAAGTATGCAGATTAATTTGCAGGGAACTGTGAAAGTAATATTCATTAGTTATTTTCTTCCCTGCTGAGCAGTATTTTATTTCGTGGATCTTTAAAGTCAGACATTGCACTTCATGTTACGTAACTTTCATAATGTACTTCAGAATCGAGAGCGCTGAAGACCTTGCTGTCGTGCGCCCATCATCAGAATCGAGTGTCAGTTAGATAGTTTTCCCTGAGGACATGACTAACTTCTTTTGGCATTTAATTAGAATAATTTTCATTAATTCAAACTCAGCATTTCATTAATATTTTAGTTTTGTTTCACGACCCTGTTCAGATGCGCAACATAGGGCCAACCAACGGTCAGTTTTGCTCAGAAGCTGAATACGATATCTAAAGCACACGTTACACGAGTAGAAGGTTAAAAAAAGGAATAATCAGTATTTTACATGTAGAAAAGTTACATAAAAAGTTTACATAGCTAACAACTGGGCAGTGGCATTTCGTATTGACTATTGCATTTTTGCGCACTGATTACGACTGACGCAATCGCCTTCGTGAAAAGCTTTGAACGGTTTTCTTAAGCGCATAGTCGTTGCCTGGATTTCAACGAGAACACAGTCCAGCCAGCAAGCATACATAAGGATGACCGTCCAAGGTGTCTCGCGAAGACGATAAGGTCAGTCATTGGAGTACTGTTCGCAAAAATGCAGTCGTCAACCCAGGCGGGCACTCGAAACGTTGCAGCCCATCAGCGCCAACAATAATGCAAATATTGCAGGATAACAGTTATCGATTTTCTCTCAAACATTCGGCAACTCAGAAATGGCATACTGTATAGTACTGATGCAGTGTTCGCCCGCCAACATGCATGCTGAAATTGAACTGAAATGTAATATAATCATCTGAAACCCATGGTCATGATGAGGAACTGGAGTTTTTTGCTGCTTATTGTACCCTGCTTCGTTAACAGAAAAATCAGTTAATATGTGAGATCATAAAAATGTAACGTGAGTATTTTTAACCCTTACAAATACGATGCTTCCAAATTTATTTTTTGTTTTTTTTATTTAACATGCATCAGAGACTATCATACTGGAGTTTTGAGTTTCCATGCTTGCAGAAAAATAATAATGAATTAAGGATGTATCCGCCTTTTTACAAGTACACAATTTTTTTTGGTTTGTTTTAACATCCAAAAGTTTTTCACCACAGTTGTGGCGTCCGCTGTGTGTTTTTTCTTTTATTTTCCTGAAATACATATGTAAAGCTTGTGTTTAGCTTACGATATACGATACACCAGATCATGTTGTTATTTAAACTATAAATGCACTTTACTTTTATTTTAGATTGTGTGTATGTGGATGCCAACTGAAATTAGCCACAGGTGTAAATCGGTACACCATGTTATCTGTGAACATGAGAGATGTGAGAAAACCGTCTATACTGAATTTTCGTTTATAATCCAATGTTTGAAATGCATGTTCAGCCAAAACTCGTGGCATGCGCCTGTTTCTGGACGCACTATTGTAGTATTTCGCTAGTCTTGAGCTGTGCCAAGTGTATTTTTGTGTAACAAACGTGCTTTTGTGTAGTTGAGCTGGACGTGTCTACATCGGTAAAAGTTTTGTGTTATTTGAATAATAAGCTACACGAAATAGTTCGCATCACAAAACTTTTACCGATGTCCATTATTCAACTCAACTACACGAAAACACGTTTGGCACATAAATATAAAATTGGCGTATTTCAGGAATAGCCAAATACTATAACAGTACGGCCAAAAAGGATAGTAAGCCACTTGTTTTAACTGAAAATTCATTTCAAAGTTTGGATTATAAACAAAAATGCAACGTAGACAATTTTCTAATACCTCTCGTGCTCGCAGATGATGTGCTGTACTAATTTAGACCTGTGGCTGACATCGGTTGGCAGCCACCCGGACACACACAGTGTAAAATAAAAGATAACGTGCGTATATAATTTAAATATTAACAAAATCAAAGCTAAACGTAATCTGTGTGTATGTATTTCAGGAAAAGAAAAGAAAAAAAAAACTCATTCAAGATACCATAACTGTGGTAAAACATGTTTGGGTTTGAATGCAGAACAATAATTCATGTACTTGCAAAAAGACAGAACCATTCTTAATTCATTACTGTAATCAGAGATTTGTGTGAAAACATTTACTTATTCCAATAGCTGCATTGATATTCATCTGAAGTATCAACTGAAAATTTGTCCAGAACAAAGTCTCGGACCTGGATTGACATTTTCCTCTATGAGGAAACCGCTGGATATAAGTGGAAATTTGAAGTGACATCGAGAAAGTGCATCATGTCGACAGGCGTGCATGCATATACTAACGGTAAGGCGGCTGCTAGCGAAAATCAGGAAAACCGGGTTCGAGTCCTGATAATCTGGCATGGCCATTCTTAAGCCCCGTTTTCTCCAATTGCAATTACTGTTCCCGTATAACAAACAGAAATTTCCCTCTACAAAAGCGTTTAATTTTAGCGAGATCTTAATAAGGGATTGCGTCAGAAATTGTAAAGATACAAAAATAGTAAGCTCATGACGTTTATCACTGAATAAATAGTTAAACACGAGAAGCAAATTTTCGGTTTCTATTCTTAAATTAAAGTCATCCGTCAGAATTGCTCGTATTAGCGGGTGGTCACAGTACTTCGAATCTGAGTGTGTGAAATTCAAGAGATGGGTGTCAAGTGATTTTATGAACAAGCCGGTCATGTGTTGCGACCAACAGGGCATAAATGTGAACAGCCGCAAGTGCATCGATTGTGACTACAAATACTGAACAGTACTGGTTAGTGACATTTCTGTCGATATTTCATAAATAACAGTGAAAGCGGTTGGTTTAAAAGATTAGTAATAATAGTGGTAACAAAACCCTTTAAAACATAATGTAATGAGTACGTTCAGGATTAGAACGCAATTCTGCCGTCATTTATTAAAAAGTACTGTTTACAAATTAATGACTTAATAATTGTACGATATATCTGAATGTGAAAGAATATACATTTTTCTCAAATGGAACAATTTTTTATGCTTTGATTTATTACTAAGTTTTTGCTTCAGTTTAATATCTTAGGGGCAATATAAGGTAATAGATTTAGGGAAAAGAGCCGCCACGAAATTGCAGCGTCATTACAAACTGTGCCCACGCTTTTAGAAGATTCCCACTTGTGTTTTATCACGCCTTTGTGGCTCTGTAAGAAATGATCTTTACTGATCAGTTCAGTAACGACACATTCTGTTTCAGTTTAATTATCAGAAACTAAAATGATGTAACTAAACTATGACATGACGATAACAAACTTAAATTACACACGTTTCCGAAACTAAATCTGAACATATTTAGTTTAGTTGCAGTTTGCTTTCTAACTGTACGATATTTGTTTGACCAATAATTCAACGTAGCCAAAGACTACAGTGACTATGTATAAGAGAGAAACTGAAATGATTGTTCTATTGGATATTGCACATTCTCTTACATCTGGCACGAAACTCACCAGCCATTCGACAATTTATCTCAAATCCGAAAACCTGTGCGAATTGTGATATTTCACTTTAAGAAATCTGATGCGGAATTCATGTTAAACGACAACATAAAAAATAACGTTCAGTGGCTTACTGACGTTCGAAATGGAAGATTTTCGTTTAGAATTTTAATATCGAATTGTCCCAAACTTCTTGAACACAGTAAATGGTAACAATTTGACTTTAAGAAAGGTAAAAACATCATAGAGACAGACAAGAGTTTTAAAAAAATCGAGCAGTTTCATATAATTTACTGACACATAGAAGTCATCCAGCAATATAACGTCGTTATGTAAACTGAAGGTAGAGGGGTGAGAAGGGAAAGGAAAGGAAAGGGAAGGAACAACTGACGTCAGCAGGATCGGAACTTCGTGTGGAATCAGCGGCGATGAGTGAAAATGTGTGGCTAACCGGGATTCGAAACTGGAATCTCCTGTTTACCTGGCAGCTGCATGAAGCACTGCGCCATCCGGGCACGGGCTTCATCACACTTGCGCAGACTATCTCAGCACACCTCCCAGGCGAGCCAAGTTCTCATCTAGCGCCGCCTATCATGTCCTCCATGCTCGCTAATCTGAGATTCCCGCAGGAGGTCGAAAATAATTGTGCATCCGCACTGAAGGTTGTGGACTAATTTCCCATCGAGGCGAACCACACGTTTTAATTCGTCGCCACTGATTCTGCATAAAGTCCCAATGCAGCTGACATGTCCGAAAGAATAGACACCACGCATTCGTGTGAATGTAATGTGGTGCAAAATGTTTGAAATACTCAGAAAAATAAGTATACACCGTAGGGGAAGATGGGTAACATACGAGATGTACAAGAACGGCGGACCAAAAAAGAAGTGCTCTGGTATAAGGGGGCATAACCTGAGGAGGGGACTCAGCCTTCCTGCTCTGCTGTTCGGCGTGTATATCGAAGCAGCAATGAAGGAACAGTCAAAGGTGAGCTCAAATTCATGGTAAAGGATATCAATGGCCAGCTTCGCTGTTGACAATGCTGCCCTCTGTGAAAGAGATAAAAGAGAGAAGAAGTGACAGGTCCTGTTGAAAGGAACGAACTGTACAAGGAGCACAGAACGCGGATTAAGAGTAAGCCGAACAAAGGCGAAGATATCAAGGAGGAGCGGACGGAAGGTTCATCACGTTGCATTCCACTGCAACCGCTGTGCACAGCGACCGTGATGTAACTCAAACAAGAAGGAAGTCATCAAACAGCCGTGATCCAATCCGTTACTGAAGCTCTAGATTTCAGATACAGTATAGCTATCGTCAGTGCGTATGAAGGCTTGTAAATGTACCTGGCTATTACAAGAGCTTGGATGTACGTAGCTTAATGAGTCTGAAGAGCACGTTTGGCGCCACCGTCTCCCGTGGGCCACTTGAACTGGCGCGTGCAACGGCCTGACTGGCTTAACAGTTATTTCTCAGGACAACCTACCCTGCACCAGCATTACAGGCATTTTTTAACTGTTTCTGAGCAACCCGTGCGACTGGATGTGAGAAGCTTGTAGCTGCTACAGGAGAGGTGAGAGGGACAGAGGAGAAGCGGAAGCGTGCGCATAGCAGTCAGTCAGGCAGGCCGACAGGCAGGGTACTCACCGCGAGCGGCTCGCGGCGGGGCTAGCACTGGACGGCGAGGTGCGGGGGCGGCCAGGTGGGGGTGGGGCTGGGACTGGGGCGCACGACCGGCGCGAACGCGCTTTTCTGCTCATACTGACAGCCGGCGGGCGCCGGCGCGGGCAAGACTAGAACAGCCAAGGCGCACGCTCACGACACGCCACCCACACACATCGACTACTCGCTCTACAATACAAACTACAACGCTATTATTATATCACTGTGTATCACTGACAATAGAAAAACTCTTAAATACAGACCAAAATAAAACTTACAAATAGCTAATTTAAAAGAAAATTCACATGCATGCGTGATAGTGTTAACGGAAAGAGTGGTGTACGTTTAGACCTGTCTTCCGCAAGTCACATTAGACTGTAAGCAGGAGGGTGCTCGCACAATGTGTACCAGAATTATTTACCCCCTTGCAGCTCCATTCATAGGTTTTACACGGAAAGAGGGATTATCAGCACCCACCTGTGTAAATCCAGATTTAGGAGGGACGTTCAATAAGTAATGCAACACATTTTTTTTTATGAAAGCAGTTTCATTTTATTCAGGATTCCAATACACACTATTATTCCCCACTGTTTTGACCACAAAATCCCGTTTTTCAAAATAATCTCCGTTCAATGCGATAGCCTTACGCCACCTTGCCGGCCGCGGTGGTCTCGCGGTTCTAGGCGCTCAGTCCGGAACCGCGCGACTGCTACGGTCGCAGGTTCGAATCCTGCCTCGGGCATAGATGTGTGTGATGTCCTTAGGTTAGTTAGGTTTAAGTAGTTCTAAGTTCTAGGGGACTGATGACCACAGATGTTAAGTCCCATAGTGCTCGGAGCCATTTGAACCATTTGAACCTTACGCCACCTTACTGGGAGGGCGTGTATGCTCACACGGTACCACTCTACTGGTCGACGTCAGAGCCAAAGGCTTGCTTCATCAGTAACCCACCCTTCATCCACGTACTGCTTCCTGCGGAGTGCATTCCTCATTGTGCCAAACAGATGGAGGTCGAAAGGTGCGTGATCCCGGATGTAGGGTGGATGAGAAAGAACAATCCATTGAAGTTTTGTGAGCAGAGTTTTGCGAGTCCTTGCTTTGCCATGGAGAGGTAGTAGTTCGCTTGCATTTTTGTGACGACGAAAATGATGAAGTCGTTCTTCAGTTTCCTGACGGTAGCACAATGTACTCAGAGTTTGTAATTGCAACTGGTGGACGAGTGCGACAGCACTACCAGCAGAGGCATCCAGTTGAGTAGCAATGCGCTTGTTTGTGACCCTTCAGCCACCTCGAAGGAGAGTGTCCGCATGTTGCAACATTGCAGGAGTCACAGCTGCGTGCGGCCAGCCGGAACGCCGGAGATCAGACAAGTTTGCACTGCCTTGTTGCGATGATAGCAGACGCTTCGCCCAACGGATCAGCGTGCTTTTGTTCACTGCCAGCTCTCCGCAGACATTCTGTTAGAGGCTATGAATTTCTGCGATGGTCTCAATTTTCGTCAAAAGAAACTCAAAGAGAGCTGTCTGCACTGAACGCACGTCCGTTACAGACGCAATTTTGAACGCTACCTATAGCGCCGCTACCTATTAGAATTTCATGAAACTCTAGCCGCTGAAGCGAAAATACTATCTCGTACAGCAAATCCGCATTTTTCAAGCGAAATCGGCCGAAAAAAATTGTTGCATTACTTATTGAACTGTCCTCGAATACAGATAGAATCACCTAGAACTAGCACCGCAGTTATTACGGAAATGGAAAGTGCTATTTAAGTGAATGTTTCACAAAATGGATTGATATTCAGAGGCTCGTATCATTAGCCAATCAACAGATTGTAATAATACTTCGAAAGCGTATTTTTTATACAAATGTATACATTTTAAATGGAACAGTGCCTATTTACACTAACAAACAAAAGTAGGGTAAATTAGAATGTCAGTTGTGCTTGTCGCAGGATTCTAGTGTGAGTCGTTATGAGAAATCGTATTTTGAAAAGTTTCCACACAGACACTTGTTTGTGCCATTCAACCAGCGTAGTTCCTGGGAACGTCAATCATCTCGGCAGTTATGTATCAACCTCTTCAACCAGTTACGTGAAAGTGGTAGTGTAGACCGAGACAACGTAACACAAGGAAAAAAGTGACGATAGGAGAACGGGCAATTAAGGTTCTTGCTGCTGTTGCAGTTGATCCGCACGCTAGCTCCCGAGTAATCGCACGAGGAAGTGGCATTCAGTCAGGTAAGTGTCCTATGGATTCTCCGTCGACGTAACTTCCATCCCGATCACATTTCTCTCCATCAACAGCTGCATGGAAACAATTACGAGAATCGTGTTAACTTCTGTACATTAAGACTGAATACACCACATGTATCACGTATCTTGCTTAGTGATAAAGCCACACTTACCAATCATGGCCAGGGAAACCGCCGGAACGTGCGCTATTGGTCTGCTGACAGTCCCCGCTGGCTTCGTCAAGTGGAACGTTAGCGTCCATGGAGTGTAAACGTGTCTTATGACATAAGCTCATAGGCTCGTTTTTCATAGAGAAAAACACTAAATGGGCAGAAGTATCGCAGCCTCCTAACAGAGCCTCTTCCACGGATGCTACACTACTGGGCATTGAAATTGTTACACCAAGAAGAAATGCAGATGATAAACGGGTATTCATTGGACAAATATATTATACTAGAACTGACATGTGATTGCATTTCCACGCAGTTTGGGTGCATAGATCCTGAGAAATCAGTACCCAGAAAAAACACCTCTGGCCGTAATAACGGCCTTGATACGCCTGGGCATTGGGTCAAACAGAGCTTGGATGGCGTGCACAGGTACAGCTGCTCATGCAGCTTCAACACGATACCCCAGTTTATCAAGAGTAGTGACTGGCGTATTGTCATGAGCCAATTGCTCGGCCTCCATTGACCAGACCTTTCCAATTGGTGAGAGATCTGGAGAATGTGCTTGCCAGGGCAGCAGTCGAACATTTTCTGTATCCAGAAAAGCCCATACAGGACCTGCAACATGCGGTCGTGCATTATCCTGCTGAAATGTAGGGTTTCGCAGGGATCGAACAGAGGGTAGAGCCACGGGTCGTAACACATCTGAAATGTAACGTCCACTGTTCAAAGCGCCGTCAATGAGAACAAGAGGTGACCGAGACGTGTAACCAATGGCACCCCATACCATCACGCCGGGTGATACGCCAGTATGGCGATGACGAATACACGCTTCCAATGTGTGTTCACCGCGACGTCACCAAACACGGATGCGACCATCATGATGCTGTAAAAGAACCTGGATTCATCCGAAAAAATAACGTTTTGCCATTCGTGCACCCAGGTTCGTCGTTGAGTACACCATCGCAGGCGCTCCTGTCTGTGATGCAGCGTCAAGGGTAACTTCAGCCATGGTCTCCGAGCTGATAGTCCATGCTGCTGCAAACGTCGTCGAACTGTTCGTGCAGATGGTTGTTGTCTTGCAAACGTCCCTATCTGTTGACTCATGGATCGAGACGTGGCTGCACGATTCGTTACAGCCACGCGAATAAGATGCCTGTCATCTCGACTGCTAGTGATACGCGGCCGTTGGGATCCAGCACGGCGTTCCGTATTACCCTCCTGAACCCACCGATACCGTATTCTGCTAACAGTCATTGGATCTCGACTAACGCGAGCAGCAATGTCGCGATACGATAAACCGCACTCGCGATAGGCTACAATCCGACCTTTATCAAAGTCGGAAACGTGATGGTACGCATTTCTCCTCCTTACACGAGGCATCACAATAACGTTTCACCAGGCAACGCCTGTCAACTGCTGTTTGTGTATGAGAAATCGGTTGGAAAGTTTCCTCATGTCGGCACGTTGTAAGTGTCGCCACCGACACCAACCTTGTGTGAATGCTCTGAAAAGCTAATCATTTGCATATCTCAGCATCTTCTTCCTGTCGGTTAAATTTCGCGTCTGTAGCACGTCATCTTCGTGGTGTAGCAATTTTAATGGCCGGTAGTGTATAAGATGTTTCTCTGCAGACTAGAAGGAAACTGTGGTATCAACATGATGGCAAATGGTTCAAATGGCTCTGAGCACTATGGGACTTAACTACTAAGGTCATCAGTCCCCTAGAACTTAGAACTACTTAAACCTAACTAACCTAAGGACATCACACACATCCAAGCCCGAGGCAGGATTCGAACCTGCGACCGTAGCGGTTACGCGGTTCCAAACTGAAGCGCTGAGAACCGCACGGCCACACCGGCCGGCAACAACATGATGGCAGTCCCGCCCATAGTGCACGGAGTACTACAGCATGTCTTCACTCAAATCATTGGATTGGACGTAAAGGACTTGTACCTTGGCCGGTGTGTTCCACGGATTTGACGCCTGTAGACTTTCTTCTGTGGGGAAAGCTGAAAGACGCCGTCGACAAGGATATACAAACTACACCCTGTGATATGCAACAAGTACTACTGCAGCCTGCTTGGACATCTCGGCTGAAATGCTAACACGTTTACAGCAGTCGTACCATTCTTGACTGGAAGCGTGCATTGCCGCTGTCGGTTGTAATTTTGAGCACAACCTGTGATAGTCAACTGTCTCGTTACTGTACGTAATCCATATAACTAGCGTATGCGCTTGTGCTATTCTTTAATGTGTGCCACCGCAGGTATTGTACAAGTGTTGGTGTGGGAGCTTTTGTAAATACGATATCACGTAAACGACTCGTTCTAGTATCCTGCAACGAACACCACTGGCATTATAATTTTACCTACTTTTAGTTCGTTAATGTCAATAGGCATTGTTCCATTTACAAAAGGGTATGTTTGCACAAAAAATACACTTTCTAAGTATTATTACAGTCTGTTGATTGGCTAACGATTCGAGTCCCTTACTACTAATCAATTCTGTGAAAACTGCACATTAATACCACTTTCCATTTCCGCAATCTTTGCAATGCAGGTTTTAGGTGATTCACGCTGTATAATTTTACTCTCGTGTTAATTCCGCTAGATATAAAACTAAGTAATATTTTATAGTAGTCTGATGTATTCAATATAATTTAGAATATGGGTCACAGCGATCATCTGTTTTTTTGTTGTGGCTCTCGGAGGCACTGGCTCAATATTTATGTGACATTCACATATTGACTGAAAACATACGTAAATAGTAATTCTTCTCTTCTGTTAATCTAACTTAGTAAGGCTCTCATTCCGAATTTCAATGCGCAAAAATTACTCAAACGATTTGTATTTATGTGTTGAACTCTTTATTCGTGGATGAATTACTCGTCTTTGGAATTCTTTCGATAGATTTCACTCTGTGTTCTCTTGTATGCTTTCCATATGGGGAGATTCCTACGATCATTTCATATTAAATTCTTCTGTAGAAATGCTCCCACTATTTCAAGTGCCTGGTCTCTGATCGTGTAGTCATATGAATGAGGTCGGCTGATTTCATCTGTTTACGTCGATTACGTTGTATTTCTTTATGTTGAAGACCAAGAGTCAGTCTTTTAAGACGACGTTGCGGGGCTAAATGGAAGGCTTTCAGGAAATGAAAGACTGCCTTGTCCTCTGCAACCTATAACCTTATAGATCTCGTAGACAAGTACATCAATCCTAGTTTCACACGCTCGGTTGAATTAACTCTTACGGGAACGACGTTGATTCGTATAGTGGAGTAGCCCGAAATTCGAGCACAAATGTGCTTCGTAATCCTACTAGAGATTGATGTCATTGTCATACGATTGTCCTTAACGACTGGGAGGACCTATGTCTTTTACCAGTCACGTGGAAAGCTCATTTGCTGGAGGTACGCACGGTAGGCCGTTGCTAGAAAGGAGCTAGTTCTTCCCTGTATTCGATGTAGAATCTGCCGGGCGGTGGATCAAATCAAATGCCAATTCCTCTTCTGGGTCTCTTCGGCTGCTTTTTAATTCCACGCTCATTTGGACTGAATCTTGTTCGTACGAACTCCTTTAGAAAAGAATGCATGAGAGAGGGGAACGGTTATCATCACTGAAACACGAATTTGGGTAACTCACGAAAACACATGCTCCCATGACACCACAAAAATTCTTGAGCTTCAGATCGAGAAGCTATGACGCTTCGGCGCCAATCCTCACATTTTTATGACGTAGTGGTACCTCATTCTTTCTCTCTTAGATTCAAACGACCATCCCATTCATTGTAACTTTTTGAGTGAAGAGGTCATCGGTATAATTTCGTCAATCACCCAGAAAGACTGCAACGGATTCCTTAATTCATGTTGCATTCATTGACGCCACAACATGTCGACAAATCATAAAACACCGATCTCCACAGAGCTGCATCATCCTGCAGGAAACTTTATCCCCGTGAAACTGATTTGACCTCGCAGACTAGACTTTTAGTGCTTTACAAGTGCACTTCACTCAAGAGAGCTTTCTGGACAGATTGAAGCGTAATACTCGTATTTCTGGGTTTGCCATCTTCTTATTCGCTTTATTTTAAACCGTAACAGCAACAGGCTGCTGCCTGGGAAATTCCGCTATAAGGGCCGTAATAATGCTGAAATGGTACAGTACAAGACATTATACTCCGATTTAAATTGCTTTGTGACTGATGATCAGCAAGATGAATGACAGGGGCAAGCCACCACCTAATCAAAGTTCTTTCTGGAGTTTACTGCGTTATCTGCTTTGTATGTGCAGCGCCTTCTGAAGCGTGACTGGCTGCACGCCGGCAACACCACCCCGCACCACTGCACACTGTTAATCACAAAGCAATTTTAACTAGAATATAATCTTGTGCAGACGTGCCCCGGGGTACCTCACACTGTGCTGTATCGGACCATCTACATGGCCAGAAGTGGCGCTTTGTGATCGTAAAACCGAGGCGAGTGAGTGTAAATACTAGGCTAGCCTAGCAGTATCTGTTGTGGTCTGCTGCCAACACCGTGAACTACTTCAGGCTACATGTCGGCCCGATGTGCGTCACCAAACCTCGTCTGCAAATAGTTGCCACCTTTGCCAGCTGTCGGTCCATGAGCAGCTCCTAGGGCTGGGGCTGCTGATACCTAGACGAGTGCCATCCGACTGGGCTCTCAACCGACTCGTGGACACCTCAGGGAGTTCCTGGGTTCGCAGCCCACACCTGGGAGCATCCCGCACCTGACCTACTGCTGGAGGCTGCCCTCACTTTGCCATCGGCGGAACACCTAAAGCAGCGACGTGCTCGCAAGGCCAAGGCACCGGTCTTATACTGACAAACGCTCTGTTGCCCGGCGTCAACGCACGTCATCGAAACGCCACCACTCACTACTGCACGAGTTCTTGCTAAATCAAGTATGATATTTATATTCCTCCATTTCTGATTACATAGCTGTGGGGAACTGGTGCTTCGTACCCAACGCCCTTTTCCCGATCTCAAGTCGTCCTCCTGACATTTTAAAGTGTCGATGACCATTGGACCATCCTGGCGCTTAGAAGGCTGCCTACCCATAACAACTGGCGCCAAAAGTGTGCCAGCTGTAACGTATGTAAGACGTGAGTCAGAGTCCAGTAGCAAGTCCCCCCTGTGAGGTCACAACCCACGTAAAAGGTCCGAAGCATAGTAGCTGCTGCGAAACTGCAAGAAACCATTTAGGCTGCATAAAGCAGGAATGTAAGGGTGATTCACAGGAAGGGATTAAGCTTTATTTACAATTTATAGGAAGGGGGTAAGCTTCATTTATAACTAGTAGCTGCTAGCTCCATAGGGGTTCTGTGGCAGTGACCTATCATCAAATTGCTGAAGGTATGGATGTTTGCTTGGTACGTTTTGTGACGTATGTAGATAATATTTCACAACAGGAATGCGTCCAAATGACCGCGGTTAGAGCCTAGTTTTCAAGACACATTAGTGCTCATGTATCGAATTGGGAACACGATGTGTCACCAATAACCAGCGCATAAATTAAATACTATGTATGCGCCGGTTATTGGCCACACATTGATGTTTCAGTTCTATACACAAGCACTAATGTGACGCGCTGTCTTGAAAGCTAGGCTCCAACCGCTGTCAGTTTGACGCATCCCTGTTGTCAAATTTTATATATATACACGACACAGTATGTACCAATCAAATATGCTCCCCTGCAGCAATTTGATCCTACGTCATTTCCACACAACTCCTGTGAAGCTAGCAGTACTAATACATTTGCCGTACAGTTTTCTATGTTTTTCACGTGATGGTTTCTGTACGGAGAATATTTCATGTCATGTTGCTGCACCACGTAATAAGTGCTCGGGCATCACAATGACACAAAGATTTTAAATGCGACCTTCACCACTACCAGGAAGTCATTATAACAATTTCAACACAGTTTCCAGTGAGTGCGTCTGTGCACAAAGTGACGTTGTTGACTAAACACTTCAGTTGAGTGTACTCTGTCGGATTATACAGGATCGTTGGCCACTGAAATTCCTCTGCCCAGTATAGTTGGTCTCTTGACCCGCGACGTAAGTTACAGCCTCGCATGGTATCACGGAACAGCTGCAAAGTGTGTGGTGTCATTATAAAGGCATATGCGTTACCAGCACCCTTGAGTCGAATTTATCTCAGATGAAAGACATGGAATGTGCTAAAAACTTCTCTATCAACGACGCAGGTGCAAGATTAAGATTCTACACGAATTACAAAGCCGGAAGACTGTCCTTAAAATGAAACTAAAGTATGAAATTTTTCGAGGTACGAGGGTTGCCCAGTAAATAATGCCCCATTTTTTTTTCTCCGAAATAAAAAATATTAGAAATGTGACACTTTAGGTGCGAGTTATTTGAAGTTTCCCGCGTGTGTACGCAAAGTTTCAATTTCCTCCGACAGTGAGCGGTGGTGTAGGAATGTTCTAAAATGGCGTCTGCAGGTGACATCCGTCATAAACAACGTGCAGTGATTGAATTTCTCGTAGCAGAGGAAGAAACCGTGGGCAATATTCATAAACGCTTGTGCAAAGTCTACGGAACATCTGCAGTCGATAGGAGTACTGTTGGTCGCTGGGCACAGAGGGTGAAAGCATCAGAGGGCGGTGCTGCGGAGCTCCGAGATTTGCCGCGGTCGGGAAGGCCTCCCACGGCTGTCACGCCTGACATGTTGCAGCGGGCTGATGTTCTCATTCGACGGGATCGACGCATTACGACTCGACAATTGGCACTGGATTTGTCAGTAAGCAAAGGAAGTGTGGATGTGATTATCAATCAGCTTGGATACTCAAAAGTGTGTGCAAGATGGGTTCCTCGGTGTCTTACTGTCGATCACAAATCCCAAAGAAAAGACATTTCTTTCGATTTGTTGCGACGCTTTCACGTTGACGGGGAGGCCTTTTTGTCACGGATTGTGACAGGTGATGAAACTTGGGTGCATCATTTTGAGCCCGAAACAAAAAGACAATCGATGGAATGGCGTCATGCTTATTCTCCACAGAAGAAAAAATTCAAAACAGTTCCTTCAGCCGGAAAAGTCATGATGACTGTGTTTTGGGATTGCGAGGGCGTAATTCTCATTGATGTGATGCCAAAAGGCAGTACCATAAATTCAGAGGCTTATGTCAAAACATTAGACAAACTTAAGCAGCGCTTCCGGCGCCTTGGGCGTCATGTTAACCCACAGGATGTTTTGATTCAGCATGATAACGCTCGTCCTCACACAAGTTTGAGGACTCGTGAACACATCGCGAAACTGGGTTGGATAGTGTTACCCCATCCACCCTACAGCCCCGATTTGGCTCCTTCAGACTTTCACTTGTTTGGCCCAATGAAGAATTTCATTCGTGGAAGAGGTTTTGCCGATGACGAAGAAGTGATTCACGAAGTGACAACCTGGCTCCGTAGGCAGAGTACAGATTTTTACCGGCAGGGAATACACGCTCTTGTGTCTCGCTGGAAAAAGGCCGTCGAACTTGAAGGAGATTATGTGGAAAAATAAAGCAAGTAGACAAAACATCAGTCTTTCACATATGTAAATTTGATTGTTGTGGAATAAATACTTCTGGAGAAAAAAAATATGGGGCATTATTTACTGGGCAACCCTCGTACATTCAAGAAGCAGTTTCGTTTAGATTGAGAAAGGACCAAAAGAGACTAGTGTTTATTGTGCTGTTGATGAGGTTTTAAGAGTAAGAGCACAAACACGTACTGGGCCCGGAAAGGCCAAGAAACTTGCAGTGGCTTTCCCAAAGGTATCTCTCGAATTTTAAGACTGTGCTCTCTAGAGAGACAAAGAAATCCTAAATCTCGATGGCAAACGGGGACCCGAACACTGCACCTATCTAATGCCATTTCACTCTCATAACTACTATATCACGTCACACTGTGTTTCTCTTGTCGAAAATTTTAATGTTCTATGTGTTACTGTGATTTTTGAACGTAAAATTTCGCTCATTTTAGCGGCTACAGAAGAAGAAAACTTGAGAAGCACTGATTATAAAGTTACTGTACACGTCACATGATGTAGATGCACGAAAGTAATCCGCGGAAATAAGTCAACCGCGCAGCCTTTTGCCTCTTCTCAATATCAGAGGCAAGAGAAATACGAGTAATGCCGCAGCCTAGTAATACGTCAGAGGCCTACTGAGTAATAGTTACCTATCGTGCTGGAAACATTACAGAGCATCGATCAAGGTGGGATCTTACTGGATGAAGCAGGAGTTCACATAGGAGTGATAAACTACGCGAAATGGAGGGTCTGAAACTTATTACTGTCGTAATTTAACCAAAGCTAAGATGTTAGCTTAAGTCTTTTCGTTGTTTCAGGAAGTGAGTGGCGGAGGGGTGGGGGGGGGGGGGCGGTTGGCTACTCACTGGGCGAGGAGTTGAAGAGGCTGGCGGATGAGGGCGACCCCATGGACGAGAGGGCGGCTCCGCCTGCGGAGGCGGCGTAGGCGGCGCCGTTGATGGCGGCCGCGCCGCCCCCGGCCGCCCCACTGCCCGCGCCGCCCGCGCTGCCCGCCGCCCCCGCGCCGCCCCCGGACGAGTTTCCGTACGAGCCGCCTCCGCCGCCGCCTCCGCCGCCCCCGCCGTTGGAGGAATGCGGCGTGGAGGCGCTGGAGCCGTAGCCGCCTCCCCGGGGCGACACGCTGCTGCTCTGCGCGCGGCCGTACTCCTCTACAAGAGAAACCCTACCGGTAAACAGAGACGTCGTCTTACCTCAGCGAAAAAGCCACCGAGCTGCACACCCTCCCAAATTAAATGCAAGGCCGTCCGACATTGCCACACAAACTCTCCAACGATTATTTGATCATTTGACAGGACCGTAGATGTCGCCCCAGTAGGCACAATACAGTTTCACATGACAGTGATATGAATGAACTGTAGCATACATATGCACTAAACATACAGGGTGTTGTTTTCCCCTGTAACTTTCAAAATGATAAGTAAAAGGAATATTCATTTGAATGGATAAACATAAGAAACGTTGTTCTTTCTGTAGAGCTATGAACCTACACGTGTCCATAAATTATCTTTATAATTTAATGTTTTAATAACTTTAGAACTATACTAGATATTAACAAATGGTTTTCAACATGTTATTAGGTAACGCAAAATTTTTACCTACCAGGTGAAGCAATTCTAATGCACAGCTGAACCTGAAAACCTGAAAAATTTTCACACCACAGGTGAAAGCTCTGAGAGTGGCCTGTTAATACACACGACGTCCGATACCCAAGTTCAACGACGCTTTCGAACACGGCATGGAAGGCAACCACGGTCTCGAACAACTAATCGGACTTGGCATACATCATTTACGGAAACAGGTAGTGTTCACCATAAAAAGAGGAGGGGTTGGGGAGTGTCCGTATGCTTTAGAAGCCAACGTAGACAAGGGTCGGCAAGCGTTTGCAATTAGTCCGACAAAATCTCCGCATACGGCGGCCAGAGAGCTGGAAAAAGAGACTAACAACGGTGCACATTGTCTTGGATAAGACTTTACGGCTACATCCTTACGAGGTGTTGGTGCTTCAGTCATTAAAGCCTGCAGGAAAACCTCAGCGCGAATAGTTTGCAGTGGATGTGCTATGCAAACAATGAATTTTTGGAAAATGTTTGGTTCTCCGGTTTCACGTATCCGACAGACTGAATCGTCTTAACGTTCGTATATGGGATAAAACACTTGAGCTTTCGGTAGCTTTCGGAGTTGAAATCAGTGACTGATCGAGTGTTCTATCCTGACCGAGAAGATTTTATTGAAGCATGCCACTGCGGTAGACTCAGAGAACACGTTAGAATATGGAATCCACAGCCTCAACATGTTATACTTCAAATGGAGAGAGAAAAACCCAGGGTCGATGTTTAGTGTGGACTGAAGTACAATTGCGTCATTGGTCTTTTCTATTTCATCGAGTCTGCCGCCAGCGGTATTGTTTACCGTGACATATTACAAGAGTTTGCTGTGTCGCAATTCGGACACCTGCACGCTGCTGTCATATTCCAGCAGAATGGGGAACTATCCCACTGGTCCCTAAATGTCCATCAATTTCTGGATGAAAAGTTCTCGGATAGGCTGATTTGACGAGATGGTCCAATTCGATGGCAGACACGATCCCCTGCCGTCACATCACTAGGCTTCCTCCTAAGGTGTTTTGCAAAGGATCTGGTGTACCGAACCGTGGTTAGAGGCTTATAAGACTTCAAGACACGCATTCACCATTGAGTTGTTGAATCATACATCAAGAGAAACGGAATCTCGACTAGACGTTATCTGCGCCACTAAGTGTGCGCACTTTAATATGTATGAATGAAGAAACAAAACTTATCTTTTCAAATGTTCAAAACAATTTATTATATCTAGTGTAGCTTTAAATGTATTAGAGGATTAAGCAGTAAAGTTAATTTATGGACACCATGCGGTTTATTGATTTTCTAGAGAATTACAGTAAAGAGTTATAATTTTTGAAGTAGAACAGTATAAGTCAGTTTAATCAAGTTTTTATTGTTTCAGTTATTGAGATAAAAATGTTTAAAGTTTTAGGGATGGATGCTATAATTGTACAGGAAGTTGCATGATTCCTTGAATATTCCCACAAAAAGAAATCTACTGATGTTCGAAATGGCGACCGTGCGGGCAATTTCTGGTGACCATGACGTCCTAACCATGTTCTAGGAAATCTGTTATTCAGTTCTTGTACAACTTTTTGACCATCGTGCTGCACCAGTATACGGCACATAAATTGTCGACGCTAAATACTCGATGTATCTGACTAGTCCCAATATGTTTGAAGTTGTGTGGATAGATGATTGCTACTCCAAGGACTCCACACCGCACATTAAAGGATAACCTCCTTTCACGCTTCAGATCTAGGATTTTCTGTCGCCCAGCAATGCATATTATGATGATTCACTGCACCGCAATTTGTAAATGTGGATTCGTAAGGGAACTTGACACTTTGTAAGGCGTCCAGAGTGAAATTATTCACAGCCCATTCGCAGAAATTATCTCTCCAATGGAAATCGCCCCTTGCAGCTCCTGTGTCAATGTTATGTGGTACGTGCGAAACTTGTGACCGTATGCTATTCGCCACACAGGTGTAAATCTCACACCGGTGACTGCAGCAACTTCTGGTAAACTGACTTGCGGATCGTGCTGTACTGCAGCTCAAACAAACATTTATATACGCTCACTTCTTGCTGCTCTTCGTCCATTACCGCCGCGCCTTCTCAAACTACTTGTTTTTCAAAGTCATTGTTTATCATCAAGTGTGAGCAACAAGTCATCGTAATCGTTGGATGCGTATACCATTTTTATACCACGCCATTATTCGTGGCCGACCGAAGCACACTTGTCTGTGCTTTCCCCTCTGCCTTGTATACGGCAGTGTGAGCACACATTCCATCTTCTAACCGAACATGGCTTCAGACAGCGCATGGAGGAGGCTTGTCACTCCGCGACACCAGCAACTCCATGTACAGCGTGCTGTATCCATCCCTACAACTTCCAACTTTTCGTAGCTACTTAACTGAAATTAACAGAAATTTGATTTAAACTGATTTGTACACAGTTAATTTAAAAACATTAGCTACGTCATAGAAATGTTCTATTGAAAAAATTATAATTCTTTGTTGTAACTCTCTGTAAGTTAACTAAATTAACTCTTTACTCCACAGAAAGAGTAATGCCACAGAAAGAGTAATGCTTCTTACTTTCTTTCAGTTAGTAAAGGGAGACGAAAATTTAACTGAGATGGGCACAAGAATTCGGTAATAGGAAAAGGAAGAGAAGGCAAAAAGCTATGAGCATATGGGGTAAGGAATGAAAGAGGAAGCTGCCTGGTAGAATTTTGCACAGAACATAATTTAGTCATTGCTAACACTTGGTTTAGGAATCTTGAAAGAAGGTTTTACACCTATCTAAGACACAGAGAAAAATGTCTTGCTGGAACAGCCTTTATATGTATTTTAAAACTAGAGAAAAGTATCATCAGCGTAGGACAGAGTGCAGTATGTGAAGTGATAAACTGAGAGAAGAGCACAAGTGCAGCGAATGTTCAGAACATTAAACACCGAAGAACTATCTTTTTCACAATTGGAATGATAGTGGTTCAACAACTTAATGGAGAAATGACATGTGAGTATGAAACATCACATCGACCAGTGTTTGATTCACAGGAGAGAAGTCCTCAGATCCAAAACAAATTTCGGAGGTGCCTCAAGTGAGTGCAGTAGGACCATTAATATTCATAATATACCGGGTGGTTCCCCCCATGAACCATGGACCTTGCCGTTGGTGGGGAGGCTTGCGTGCCTCAGCGATACAGATGGCCGTACCGTAGGTGCAACCACAACGGAGGGGTATCTGTTGAGAGGCCAGACAAACATGTGGTTCCTGAAGAGGGGCAGCAGCCTTTTCAGTAGTTGCAGGGGCAACAGTCTGGATGATTGACTGATCTGGCCTTGTAACATTAACCAAAACGGCCTTGCTGTGCTGGTACTGCGAACGGCTGAAAGCAAGGGGAAACTACAGCCGTAATTTTTCCCGAGGACATGCAGCTCTACTGTATGATTAAATGATGATGGCGTCCTCTTGGGTAAAATATTCCGGAGGTAAAATAGTCCCCCATTCGGATCTCCGGGCGGGGACTACTCAGGAGGACGTCGTTATCAGGAGAAAGAAAACTGGCGTTCTACGGATCGGAGCGTGGAATGTCAGATCCCTTAATCGGGCAGGTAGGTTAGAAAATTTAAAAAGGGAGATGGATAGGTTAAAGTTAGATATAGTGGGAATTAGTGAAGTTCGGTGGCAGGAGGAACAAGACTTTTGGTCAGGTGATTACAGGGTTATAAATACAAAATCAAATAGGGGTAATGCAGGAGTAGGTTTAATAATGAATAAAAAAATAGGAGTGCGGGTAAGCTACTACAAACAGCATAGTGAACGCATTATTGTTGCCAAGATAGACACAAAGCCCATGCCTACTACAGTAGTACAAGTTTATATGCCAACTAGCTCTGCAGATGATGAAGAAATAGATGAAATGTATGACGAGATAAAAGAAATTATTCAGGTAGTGAAGGGAGATGAAAATTTAATAGTCATGGGTGACTGGAATTCGTCAGTAGGAAAAGGGAGAGAAGGAAACATAGTAGGTGAATATGGATTGGGGGGAAGGAATGAAAGAGGAAGCCGCCTTGTAGAATTTTGCACAGAGCATAACTTAATCATAGCTAACACTTGGTTCAAGAATCATGAAAGGAGGCTGTATACATGGAAGAAGCCTGGAGATACTGACAGGTTTCAGATAGATTATATAATGGTAAGACAGAGATTTAGGAACCAGGTTTTAAATTGTAAGACATTTCCTGGGGCAGATGTAGATTCTGACCACAATCTATTGGTTATGAACTGCAGATTGAAACTGAAGAAACTGCAAAAAGGTGAGAATTTAAGGAGATGGGACCTGGATAAACTGAAAGAACCAGAGGTTGTAGAGAGTTTCAGGGAGAGCATTAGGGAACAATTGACAGGAATGGGGGAAAGAAATACAGTAGAAGAAGAATGGGTAACTCTGAGGGATGAAGTAGTGAAGGCAGCAGAGGATCAAGTAGGTAAAAAGACGCGGGCTAATAGAAATCCTTGGGTAACAGAAGAAATATTGAATTTAATTGATGAAAGGAGAAAATATAAAAATGCAGTAAATGAAGCAGGCGAAAAGGAATACAAACGTCTCAAAAATGAAATCGACAGGAAGTGCAAAATGGCTAAGCAGGGTTGGCTAGAGGACAAATGTAAGGATGTAGAGGCTTGTCTCACTAGGGGTAAGATAGATACTGCCTACAGGAAAATTAAAGAGACCTTTGGAGAGAAGAGAACCACTTGTATGAATATCAAGAGCTCAGATGGCAACCCAGTTCTAAGCAAAGAAGGGAAAGCAGAAAGGTGGAAGGAGTATATAGAGGGTTTATACAAGGGCGATGTACTTGAGGACAATATTATGGAAATAGAAGAGGATGTAGATGAAGATGAAATGGGAGATAAGATACTGCGTGAAGAGTTTGACAGAGCACTGAAAGACCTGAGTCAAAACAAGGCCCCGGGAGTAGACAACATTCCATTAGAACTACTGATGGCCTCGGGAGAGCCAGTCCTGACAAAACTCTACCATCTGGTGAGCACGATGTATGAGACAGGCGAAATACCCTCAGACTTCAAGAAGAATATAATAATTCCAATCCCAAAGAAAGCAGGTGTTGACAGATGTGAAAATTACCGAACAATCAGTTTAATAAGTCACAGCTGCAAAATACTAACGCGAATTCTTTACAGACGAATGGAAAAACTGGTAGAAGCCGACCTCGGGGAAGATCAGTTTGGATTCCGTAGAAATGTTGGAACACGTGAGGCAATACTGACCTTACGACTTATCTTGGAAGAAAGATTAAGAAAAGGCAAACCTACGTTTCTAGCATTTGTAGACTTAGAGAAAGCTTTTGACAATGTTGACTGGAATACTCTCTTTCAAATTCTGAAGGTGGCAGGGGTAAAATACAGGGAGCGAAAGGCTATTTACAATTTGTACAGAAACCAGATGGCAGTTATAAGAGTCGAGGGGCATGAAAGGGAAGCAGTGGTTGGGAAAGGAGTGAGACAGGGTTGTAGCCTCTCTCCGATGTTATTCAATCTGTATATTGAGCAAGCAGTAAAGGAAACAAAAGAAAAATTCGGAGTAGGTATTAAAATTCATGGAGAAGAAGTAAAAACTTTGAGGTTCGCCGATGACATTGTAATTCTGTCAGAGACAGCAAAGGACTTGGAAGAGCAGTTGAACGGAATGGACAGTGTCTTGAAAGGAGGATATAAGATGAACATCAACAAAAGCAAAACGAGGATAATGGAATGTAGTCAAATTAAGTCAGGTGATGCTGAGGGAATTAGATTAGGAAATGAGACACTTAAAGTAGTAAAGGAGTTTTGCTATTTAGGGAGTAAAATAACCGATGATGGTCGAAGTAGAGAGGATATAAAATGTAGACTGGCAATGGCAAGGAAAGCGTTTCTCAAGAAGAGGAATTTGTTAACATCGAATATAGATTTAGGTGTCAGGAAGTCGTTTCTGAAAGTATTTGTATGGAGTGTAGCCATGTATGGAAGTGAGACATGGACGATAACTAATTTGGACAAGAAGAGAATAGAAGCTTTCGAAATGTGGTGCTACAGAAGAATGCTGAAGATAAGGTGGGTAGATCACGTAACTAATGAGGAGGTATTGAATAGGATTGGGGAGAAGAGATGTTTGTGGCACAACTTGACTAGAAGAAGGGATCGGTTGGTAGGACATGTTCTGAGGCATCGAGGGATCACAATTTTAGCATTGGAGGGCAGCGTGGAGGGTAAAAATCGTAGAGGGAGACCAAGAGATCAATACACTAAGCAGATTCAGAGGGATGTAGGTTGCAGTAGGTACTGGGAGATGAAGAAGCTTGCACAGGATAGAGTAGCATGGAGAGCTGCATCAAACCAGTCTCAGGACTGAAGACCACAACAACAACAACAACAACCGGGTGGTTCTAATTAAAGTGAAGTTACTCATTGATGTCCAGTGTGGGCTGTAATTATCGTACGGCAGCGAAATTTGGTACGTATGCTAATGTATTAATGAGGGACAGATTTACGCTGGAAAAAACTTAGTTACGGTTTTGGCCAACAGGTGAAAATGTGGACTATACAGCATCTAATCGACATCTCCAGAACTCATATTGAACAAATTTTGAAAGCGGCGGATAGTAATAATATTGATATTAAACCTTTCTCACTTTGATCTTTTCTGCCCACGTCCCGTTCCTAATCCATTACACATGGAAACATTTCTATACTTCTTTCTTGCATTCACAGTGCCAGATTTGCACCTGGTGGCCAAAACTGGAACCACGCCCCGAGGACTACCGGAGACGTGTATGGAGACTCCGCGGAGAGCAGTGCGATACCAAACTAACTCTCGCCCTCCATACGGGCAGAAAACCAGGAGTGACAGTCTGGGGTGCCGCTTCTTTTCATAGCAGGACCCTTTTGGTTGGCACCCCTACAGCACAGCATTACGTCGACGACATCCTACGTCCCGATTTGTTGCCCTTCGTGGCAAGCAAGCCACCCTGCGCCTACATTTCGGCAAGACAATGCCTGGCTCCACATGGCGAGAGATTGTGCTTCTTGTTTTCTTGCTTTCCAAACCCAATCTTGGAGAGCAAGGTTGCCGGATCTCTCCCCAGCTGATAACGTTTGGAGCATTATGGGCAGGACCGCCAACCAGCTCGGGATTTTCTCGATCTAACGCGCCAATGGGACAGAATCTGCACGATGACCCTCAGCAGGACCAACGCGTTATTGACTTGCTCAGTTTCTGAAGCTCTTTCTCTCGAATAAATCATCCCATTTGTTCTGAAATTGCAGTCATTTGAACGGCTGCGCGTATACATCATATCTACCGATTTTCGTGCTATTCCGATAATTCCTTCGTGGTGGGTCGTCTGTTTTGTCTTAAAGTGTATTCTGGAAGTAAAATAGTTTTCCTTCTGAACCTCCGAGTGGGGACCGCTCAGGAGACTGCCATAATCAGGAACAGAAACTGTCATCATATAGGTCAGAGCATGGAATGTTAGGACGTTAAATCGAGCAGGTAGATTAGAAAATTTAAAATGGAAAACGAATAGGTTGAAGTCTGATGTAGTGGAAATTAGTGAAGTTCAGTGGCAGGATTAACAGGATTTCTGGTCTGGTGAGTGCAGGGTTACAAATTCAAAATGAAGTAGGTGTAAGGCAGAAGTAAGTCTAATGACGAAAAAGAAAATACGAGTACGAATTCTGGTAAGCTGCTATAAACAGCATAGTGAACCATTATAGCAGCCAAGATAGACACGAAGGCAACGCCCATCATAGTAGTATAAGTCTATATGCCACCTAGTTCCTCAGATGAAGAGACTGAAAGAATGTATGATAAGATAAAAGAAATTATTCAGATAGTTAAAGGAAACGTAAATTTAATTGTGATGTGGGACTGGAAATCGGTAGTAGGAAAAGCAAGAGAAGGAAAGATAGTAGTATGATATAGAATGGGCAAAAGGAATGAAAGAGGAAGCCGTCTGTTAGAATTTTGCACAGAGTAGAATTTTGTACAGTGTATACGAGAATTTAATCATCGTTTAAGAATCATGAAAAAGGTTGCAAGAGACCTGGAGACACCGGAAGGTTTCACCCTGATTATATAACAGTAAGACAGAGATTTTGGAAACAGATTTTAAACTGTAAGATTTTTTCAGGAACAGATGTGAACTCTGACCTTAATTAAATCTGAAGATATTGCAAAGAGGTAGAAAATTAGGGAGATGAGACCTGGGTAAGTTAAAAGGACCGGAAGCTGTTGAGAGTTCCAGAGGAAGCATTAGGCAATGAAACAGGGGAAAGGAATACAATAGAATACGAATGGATTTAAGAGATGAAATTACCGAAGCTAGCAACGGACCAAACTTGTAAAAAAGACAATGACTAGCAGAAATCTTTGGATATCACAGGAGATACTGAATTTAAAAAATGAACGAAGAAAATAGTGGTAAATAAAAGAGATTGACAGAAAGTGAAAAATGGGTAAGCAGAAATGGCGAGAGAACAAACGCAAGGCAATACAAGCATATATCACTAGGGGAAAGATAGATACCGCCTATTGGGAAATTAAAGATACCTTTGGAGAAAAGGGAAATAGATATACGAATGTGAAGAGCTCAGATGGCGAGCCAGTACTATGCAAAGAAGGCAAAGTTCAAAAATAGAAGGAGTATATAGAAGGGCGCTCAAAGGAAATGAATTTGAAGGCAATATTATAGAAAGGGAAGAGGACACAGATGAAGATGAGATGGCAGTTATGAGGTTGCGAGAAAAATTTGACAGAGCACTGAAAGCTGTAAGTCGAAACAAGGCCTCTGGAGTCGACCAGAAAACTTTTCTGGCAGGTGACTGTGCGTAGCTGCGACTGTATGAATGCTAAAGATTGCGACTGCGTCAGAATTAAACATCAAGTAAATAGCTAAAAATGTCACACGTTGTCGCTAATGATAAATTTGTAGATATGGAATATGATTACGCCTATTGCAATGCCAGTGCTTTTCACATTGTTGAAGAATGTCGTCGGCACTATTTAATAGATCTGCTTATCTGTATAATATCGACGCACTATCCAGTTGCATTTCCATGTGGATGGGGATTCAACAAAATGCCTAGGAACAGCAGAACATTATTAACATCGTTAGATATAGACATTCAATTAACATATGACGACTTTTAACTCCCACAAAAAACCTGTATCCACTTCACCTACAGCGCCGCGTATGCAACATCTTTACTCTGGAGTCAATGCTGCACGCCTTGAATTTTGCCACTTGTTAAATACCAATCGTAATACTAGGCCATTATTAGTATACGATGTTGAAGCCGTATTATATGTAATGAGTCCGCCTGCTTAGCTGGGTGGTAACGTGCTCGCCTCTCATGCAAGCGGGCCCGGGTTCTATTCCCGGCCGGGTTGGAGATTTTCTCCGCTTGGGGACTGGGTGTTGTGTTGTCCTTATCATCATTTCATCCTCATTACCAGCGCGCAAGTCGCCCAATGTGGCGACGACTGAAATAAGACTTCCACTTAGCGGCCGAACTTCCCCGCAGGGGGCCTCCCGGCCAACGATGCCACACGCTCATTTATATTTATACGAAATGAAATCAATAACGCGTCATAAACATCGCCGTCATGGGACAGCCCACAAGGTGCAGTGGAAATAAATTTACAAGCTCGTTATTCTAGCAGTCTGAAGTATGGTGTCACAGATTAAAGGTTTCTAGGCCGTGATACGGATGAGCGGATGGTAGGAAATACGCACTTGTTGTTTCCTTAGATAGTACCTTGCTTGGGTAACTAGAGGACGTTCCGTTGACCGCACGGGTTGCAATAGACGTACAGAGTGATGGTGGTCCTCCACTTTCTATGAAACTCTCACATGTGATCGGAGTAATCGGGAAACAGACAATTTATCTGGGCACGAGAATTTCGTTCCAACACAGATATAATTTCGTTTATGTTGTTGAAAGACGTCTGAAATGTACAGAAGAGAGACTGGCACGTTATGTGAACAGTTGAGTGGGACCATGGAGACTGCTGCTTCCATAAAGGAACGCAGACATGCACTATGGCGAGAGATGCAACAGCTTCTCGTGAGAATACGACAGTGCACTGACGTTGGTGGTAGACGTTTTGAAAATTGGTTCTCAAGTGTGTCATCATGGAATGCTGAACATGCATTGCAATTGAAATACTTTAAGTAGTTGTCGCTGCACACTTTGCAAATATTTGCCGCAATTAAAGGCCCAACCTCCTTGGTGAATGCTTATAGAAACGATACATCGCCACTGAGTATGTGGGTCAATACTTTCTGCCAGCCGAGTCGAAGACCGTTGTTTTTTTTTTACCATGAGATGAAACACTACTCCACATTTTACTTAAAGGAGAACTCTAGTCTACACTTATAACATTATCTGTCTGTCTAATTTCAATTTATTCCTTCAAGATATTTTCCTGATACCTGCCCCACTATCTATGTCTCATCATCATAAATGTTTCTCAAGGTAAAATCGCGTTCTCCCAACGAATATTAGTCGTCAGGAATGAATGAAGAATTGTTGGAAAGGGTTTTTGACCAGCTTCTGATATCGCATACGGATTTTGCGATAAAGCGTACTATTCGTGCAAAATTTTAAGGTAAAAGAAACTTTTAAGTACTGTAGACAAAAGGCATCAAGGATGCCCAATTTCATACCTACATTTTACTATAAGGAACTCCCTTTTCGTGTTATTACAAATACCATTTTATTTGTTTAAAGTACTCATTAACTGGATAATTTGCATACAGCATTGTCATCTATAGATAATAAGTGCGACCGCTACACTAGTCCATTACTCGTTGGCTATCCTACAAGTTGACTTTTCTAAACGAATATACTTTCCGAAAAGACAAAAATATTTGTCATTGTCACCTTGAATTGTAATTTACCAATTGCTACTACGGCCTAACGTGCAAACTATAACTGAAAATGTTCCTCGAGTTAAAGTTATGCGTTACGCGGCTCTACTGACATTCCCTTATCTCTACCCCCCGTACAAGCCGTGGCAAACATTTCGAAAGCAAAATACATTACTAGACATACGGAAATTTATATAAAAGAATGTATCATAAATTCATGATTGTTATTTCACGTTGTTTGGTTCATTTTTACCGATTTTTCTCTTCATTCCTACAACTACCCTTGGCCCGACGACTTCAGTAATTCCAATTACTGTCATTATTTAAAACTATAAAAGTGTGGAAGTTTCGCACAGGTGCTCTTGTTATAAATTATTCTGTGTGCCTCGGTTAGACAGCGCTTCGCCGTCACAGATTTCTCAGGATGCAGAAATTCCGTATGACGATACCATTCAGCGCATTTGTCATCAATGGTACGAATTATCTGGGCAGCATAGCCTACGTTTTCCCTCGATGGCTAAGGTTTTCTGAACACTAGATTTCCTCAGCCATTGATGTACCAGTGAAATATCGTGCAGAGCGAGTGTACTATCAGACTTCAGACCGGGCGAGATTATCGGTTAATACACAGAAGTTTACGTAGTCACATTCCATCCTCTTGATGCATTTTTAGAAGCATCAACCTCTGGAGCATCAGATTAGACCATACAGTTATTTGAATTTATTTGACCCAGAGGTAAGGAAGAATAAGGCTCAATATCTCACGAATGGCGATATAATTAGAAGAAAGGGCAATGTCTGGCGAAGGAAATCGGGTGTGCATTTTTCAGAAGAACTATCTCGGTTTTCGCCTTAAGCTGCTTAAGGAATCCTAGATGGCTGGAGATTTGAAAGGGCGTCGTTGTTACTGCGGGTCCAGTGCCTTACCGCTGCGCTACCTTACTCGACCCTATTTCCTTCAGGTGAACACGTCTGTGTTGATGTTTGTTTGTAGGACATGCCGGTACAATTCCTTAATGTTAGCAACAGCTATGAGAAGTATGTAGTGTGGTGAGGTGAACGTACGTGCGTACGCACCTTCCGTCCACTGGGCGGCGGAGGGCGCGTCCTGGACGCTGACGGCGAGCTGGCCGGTGTAGGTGTTGAAGCCGGAGGGCATGCCGTTGGCGGCGGCGGGCGGCGACCGCGGCGCAGACAGCCCCAGCTGGTTGTTGCGCGGCATGCTGTACAGCGCCTCCGCCAGGTCGGCCGCGCGCTTCAGGATTATCTCCTGCGGGCACAACGCACACCCTCACCATCCTCTCTCCACTCTGCGTACTGAGTGCCCACTGTGCAGGAGGCACTACAACTCGAAGCGCACAGCGTCTCTGACTATATGTGTGTCTTACACGGAGCAAAATAGTGGTGACGGGATGTTATCAACTTCATCATAACTACAGATGTTCATTATGATTGAAAACAGACGCGACACTGGTTTTCGACTGCTATGTCATCATCTGGTTCAAAGATAAATATAGGGTGAATTTTTTTGTATAAAAGATTTTAAACTAGCGCAGCTACACAGTATTTCCATTTCCAGAGATGAAAATGTTAACCTTACATTTAGAAATATTTTTATTTCAGTATAAATGCGATGCAAGGTTAATTAAATAAGATAAGATATGTAACACATTAACCAATCAACTATATACAAATTACAACAATTGTTCATAGTAGAAAATAAATTTAACGATAAACTTTGGTGACATGTTCCACGGGTGTTTCTCAACAAAATAAACTTGTCTTTAATAGGCCTTAAATTACTAACAGATACAGTGTACTAGTGAGATAAACCAGGTAAGTGAAGAGCTAGGATTACAAAAGTAATTTTTTTAACACGACAAAAGAATTGTTGTTGTTGTGATCTTCAGTCCTGAGATTGGTTTGATGCAGCTCTCCATGCTACTCTATCCTGTGCAAGCTTCTTCATCTCCCAGTACCTACTGCAACCTACATTAAATGAAGCAGGCAAAAAGGAATACAAACGTCTCAAAAATGAGATCGACAGCAAGTGCAAAATGGCTAAGCAGGGATGGCTAGAGGACAAATGTAAGGATGTAGAGGCTTATCTCATTATCTCACAAAAGAATTATAGTAACTGACATAAAGGAAAAATGGGACATGTGGCTAAGACGGCTAATTTACAGCATGATATTGATGGGATTATGAGTGGTAGTATCTGCAGTTAGAAGTGGCGAGTGAGGGAAATGTGACTGGTTACTCAGTAGCTACGTTGGGTAGATGGACATAAGTTTACTAATTTCCATTATTCCAACGAAGTTCATTCACCTTCCTTTATGTATGTGATGTAATATTTCACGCGGCAACTTGTACCAGGTGCTCTGCAAAAACAGAGTCTCCTTCTCTAAGTTTCCAACTTCTGTGGTGTTCTTTCACGTGTGTGCATATTGCCCTTCCTGACTGGCCTATAAAGAATGTCTTACAATTACAAGTAATTATATATATATATATATATATATATATATATATATATATATATATATCACTCTATTTTCTAGCTCGAGTGTTGTCTTTATCATTGGGCAAAAAGTGTCCAACAGTGCTGTGCACATAAAATGATGATTTTAAGTTTCCGGATTGAAGATTTCTGGCTACATCCAATGACACTTTTCCTAAATATGGAACTGTGCAACATTTATTGCGTTCTTGAGGTGGTGAGTCCAGAACAGGGTAAAGAAGAGATTACACGTGTTGTTTCTGCTTTTCCTGCATAATGGCGGCCTCCAAGTAGGAGGGTGGACATTGTTTGACGGTACTTGTTTCATTCCATTTAATTTCATTAGCAAGTTGTCTTCACTCATGCGGATGGATATTAGGTGATGTGTCATTGAATGAAAGGCAGCATGTTTACAGGTCACTGGGTGTCGAGAATTGACAGGTGCTACAATATCTGTGGTGGTAGGCTTCATAGAAATCTTGAAAGGATGAATATGATCACTGATGTCTGTGGTTAGATCTATATAATTTATGCACTTGCCCCCAAACTCCATCGTGAATTTTATGCTATTATGTTTAGAATTTAACTGCTTGAGGATTTTTGAAGTTTTCTGGTAGTACCTCTCCATAACCACAACACATCATCATCACACCTAAAGCAGTATCCAATCTTGGAAGAGTGCATTACTTGCCAAAAACTGTTTTTCAAAATTTTCCCCGAAGATTTAAGCAAGAACTGGACTGAGAGGGGATCACATAGATAGATCATGTAGCTCTTTGTATGTCCTGCCATTGAAATGGAAAAAATTTTATGTCAGACAAATTTGTGTGGCTAACCTTACGTCATCTGTGACAACTGGGTAAATTCCTGATTTATCTGGGAAGTTTGTGAGAATGTTAAGCCACTCCTGAACAGGTATATTAGTGAATAAGTTGTTGACTTCAAAAGAAACTAGTCTGATGCAATGAGGGATTTGAATGTCTTTTATCTTTTTTACCAGGCCAACTAAATTAAGAATATAATGACTAGGATTAAACTTGGTTTTGACCTTGATCAGGTCATTTAACTCTCTGACTAATCTGTAAAATGGAGCTGAGAATGAAGACACCATACGACGGACTGGGATGATACCTTTGCGGAGTTTAGGGAAGCCTTGTCTGGAAGCTATGGGATTCATATTGATTAGCTATTCAATTGACTACAAGTGCCTTAGAGAAAGGCTTCCAGCTCAGTCTCCTGTCTATATATCTGGTGACTGTATAGCAAATCATTTACAGATATTTTTGCAACGGACTATGTGTGGTCATGATCCCCATCATCACAATCGTCATCCAGCGCCACAGACCCGGAGGAGAAAGCACAGCCTTCATTAGTGATTGTGTCGAAAAATAAAAATTGAGCTAGAAGCATGGGAAATTCCATTTCGGAAGTCGAGGTCCACAGTGTCGAGAGTGTACCGAGAATACCAAATTTAAGGCATTACCTCTCACCGCGGACAAGGCGGTGGCCGACGGCCTTCACTTAACGACCGAGAGCTGCAGCGTTTGTTTACAGTCGTCAGTGCTAGACAAGCAACACTGCGCGAAATAACAGCAGAAATTAATGTGGACGTACGACGAAAGTATCCATTACGACAGTGAGGCGAAATCTGGCGACCTGGCATTAATGGGCTATGGCAGCAGACGACCGATGCGAATGCCTTTGCTAACAGCACGACATCGTCCGCAGCGCCTCTCCTACGCTCTTGCCGTATCAAAAGAAGACCCTTGTAAAAAGAAAAAAAAAAAGCAATGCATCTCCGTGTTATGGTTCGTTTTCACGGTATTGAATATATGACGCCCAGTAGCGCACGCTGGCAGCGTCGAAAACCCAGCCATCGACGACGCTGACGTAGCGCCCTCCTTATCAGGCACGGCTGTTTATATTGATGATCCCACTAAACATAACCAAACAAACTGCCCACCGTGCAATCGATTACAGAAGCCACTTTAAACGATGTCGATAAGCGGGACAGATAATTGTTATCGCAACGCTGACATCGTATTTCGGAGGACGGACACAAAAGCCCCTGCCGCCGCTGAAATGTGACGAGTAAATCACGCATGCGCACAAAAGGTGGTCTCCCAGTGAGTAGCGCTACCACCTGCTCGGCTACCTAGCCGCAATTACAGCAGTAGCCCAGCAAGAATGACGTCACGAAATAAACACACGTCAGCGCGTCTTCGGTTGCGGGTTTGATTTTTAATTAAGTTCTACTGCCGGCGCTTTTCTCATTTGTGACACGGTTGTTGAAGTCGTGGTACGAACACTTAGGAGGAATTTGTATCAGTGGAATGTGAGTCTTGCTATCAAATCCTGAGAATATTCTTCTGCAACTGTTCTGTATTCCAATGAGAAGCTGAAAAATACGAACCAAAATATAATATCCAAATGGTCCATGAAGTATACTCGTTTATAGAAACGAGTACCGTATACTCTTAGATTGAAACAAACAGCCTTAATTCGGGCGTAATAATTGTTAATAGATGATAACGATCGTACAGGTGGTACAGCTTTAGCTACAGGGGGCGTCTGTAAACGTCTGAGAGGAACACAGCTTCCAATAAAACTAAACTCTGTTCGAACAGACCTCGGAAGGTCAACGTACCGACCGACTGCCGCGTCACCCTCAGCCGATAAGCGTCGCTGGATGCGGATTTGGAGGGGCATGTTGTCAGCTTTCGTGGTCGTAGCTGTTGCTTCTCAATCGAGTAGCTCCTCAATTGCCCTAAGAAGGGCTGAGTGCACCTCTCTTGCCAATAGCGATCGACGGATCCGAACTGTTATGCAGCCAAGTGCTAGCCAAGCCCGATATCGCATAACTTCGGTGATACGACGGGGACTGGTGTTACCGCTGTAGCAAGGCCGTTGGAATAGCTCCTAGCAGTTTGACTTAAAATAAGAGAGGGTTCCAACATCATGGAACGATGCGAAGGTGTCTACAATACTCAGCTGCAGCTACAAAAAGCCAAAGATGTGGATCGAAGCATCTCGTTTCTCAATTCACATTTCTGCGTCTACTGCCCGTGCAAAACAGGAACTATATGGACCAACCTTTGGCAGCTTCTCCGGGTCTCCTGGGTGCCTGGGGATGAGTTTCTGAAGGCGTTGGAAGCCATAGTCGATGGTTGGCTCGTTTAGCGCTGCAACAGTAAACATCACATGTCAATACTGTACGCATACTCTCGAAACTTTTTGTTGTCGCGCCACAGAAAAGCATACGAGACGTGAGAGTTACTTTTTGGTTGATTCTGAGACGTTACAGGAATAAATTTTTAGTTGAAGAAGACTCTCTACGCACTTTTCGGCTGAAGTTTACAGAGAATGGAGATTTACAGAAAAAGAGTCTGTGAAAAAGATCAACAACGTTTCTAAGTTTCAAAACAAAATTTTTATAAAATAAAGAAAATAAAACAACACTGGAGTCAGTCATCAAATACATGTAGTATTTGACTTGTACTAAAAATATCGTTTCAGGTTCAGAATTACACTTCTTCGTCAGGCAGTTTCCATACACGCAATAATGTGTAGTGAATATCGTTGGCCGCTCGTTGTAACTCTGTAGCTACTCACTGAAGAACGAGCTTTAGTTAAGCAAATCTTGACAACGATTTACATGAAAAGGTTTCCTACTGTCAACGAACGCCATACGTGCGTACCTTACTGGGACGCGAAATATTTAATATAGTTTCTAGTTTTCAGTGTATAAACACGTCTCTAGAGAAAACATCTGAATGTTCGATGAATATTGGTTAACTTTAATTTGGACGATTAGTTATGTAGCAGTTGTTGTCTGTTAGCAATGAATCTTGGTGTATACAGCACAGGATGCTTGTCACTTTACCACGCATTAGCTGTTTGTCGTTTCTCATTTTCACAAAGATGATAGAGTGAGTGAGTAAAGAAAAAGTGCTTCAGTTCTATGCTACATGTGTAGTTAACGAAGACTCAGATAGTGTGAAGAGGGCTCTGGGGTTCGATATAGAACTAAGCTTTAATGTTGCATGTAAATACGTCAAAATAGCGTGCTAAAATGAACTACACGCAGCTGAATCCAAGTCGTCTGCCTCGAAATGTTTAAAGATAAATTATAACGTTGTCCCATTATTGCTGTTAGACATCAGTTGTAGCAGACAGTATCGCACATTACACCTCATTGGTGCCGCTTAATTATATGCGAAATTAGCAGATTTACCTAGTTACTTGCTAACAGCGCAGCCAGATTGCTTTACCGGTAGTTTAACAGATTGTAATTTTCATTGCAGACCACTAGGTCGTAATTAAGTGCAGGCTAATACTCGTGGCGAACGTTAGCCTGAGGGACAAAGGAAATCCTGTTTACATGACATACAAAGTTGTTTTATTGAATCCATTTTGAAGGCAAACGCGGACAGTATTTGCTGAGTAAACGCAGAAGCCGCGGTTAGTTGCGCTCTGCGCCAACAGGTGGCAGCAACTGTCGGAGTGGAGCATTATTCTGTTGCTCGTACCTCCCGTCGCCACGAGGTGTCCATGTCTTGCTGCTTGGATTTGATTTGTACGCTCGGAGATACCTTCCAGTAATACGATAGGAAAATTAAATTTTTTTACTTAAGAGTTTTGGAAAAATTTTCAGGCTTCACGCAGTGAAAACATAAAACCGGCACTCAGACCACGAAATTTGACGATTTGCAAATAGGAAGCTTCCTGCTTCAACTGTCGATTCGGATTTCCCCCTTAAAATGAGTGGTCGCCATTAATCACTATTTTATTTCATTTTCTAAATATAAAATAAAAATTATCTCTTCTGCATGAAATTAAAAATATGATGTTTCTTCTGGAATTTCGTCTTTTTTGTGTCAGAATAGAATGAAACCGAGTAGTTTATTTGTTGCATCAGATTGAGTGGATGGCTAAGTGTACGGAGGGGTCTGACAGAACATAAAACACACATCAAAATAAGTTTTACATCACCCTGGCTCCCAGAACTCCTGAAGATACATCTTGACTGTGTATAGTGTATCAGAGACACAGTCTCTTTGACTGTTCAGAAATGTCACTAAACCAGCCCAAAGATGAAAACAATCATGCATGAGCAGCGCCTATTAGACGGAGGGGGTCCGACAGCCGATCAGTTCCAGTCATTCCACCAGGGTTGAGGTACACGGCTAGTGTTGCCTGTAGTTCAACCATGCCTAGACGGTCAATACCGCGGTTCGATCGAGTCCGCATCGTCACTTTGTGCCAGGAAGGACTCTCAACAAGGTAAGTGTCCAGGCGTCTTAGAGTGAACCAAAGCGATCTTGTTCGGACATGGAGGAGATAGAGAGAGACAGGAACTATCGATGACATGCCTTGCTCAGGCCACCGAGCGAGGTGGCGCAGTGGTTAGCACACTGGACTCGCATTCGGGAGGACGACGGTTCAATCCCGTCTCCAGCCATCCTGATTTAGGTTTTCCGTGATTTCCCTAAATCGTTTCAGGCAAATGCCGGGATGGTTCCTTTGAAAGGGCACGGCCGATTTCCTTCCCCATCCTTCCCTAACCCGAGCTTGCGCTCCGTCTCTAATGACCTCGTTGTCGACGGGACGTTAAACAACACTAACCCCCAATTGCTCAGGCCACCCAAGGGCTATTATTGCAGTGGATAACCGCTACCTACGAATTATGGCGCGGAGGAACCCTGATTTCATTTTTCACTAAATTTTCTGGGTTGCTAGTAACTGGTCTTTCCGTGAGGAGTTACAAAATAATAGTTCCTATTTTTTCGAAAAACTAGTTCGCTGAATGAATGATGATAGTGGCTACAGCTATTAGCGCTGCTAATTCGCTCAGCTAAAGCGTACTTTTTATGTCATTCAAGTCTCGAACTGTTGGGGACCTTCTCATGAATTTTCACGATTTTTTGTCAACATCTTGATGAATAGCATGAGGATGAGTCGAGGTCACATACATATTTGAGCAATTATACTGTGTCTGATTGTCGTGGGACTCAGCACTAACTGTTTCTCGACCAGCACCTGCGATTAAGCTAGAGTGCCCATCATTATTTTCAAATGCGATATGTATTCGTTCAGAACGGTACTAACGGGGCTTATCACCTTCATCCGTATACCAATAAACCAAGAAACAGAAGCAACTAGTTTTTCGCGACCTGGCCGCGGTACTTACAGACGTAGACGAAGCGTCCCGGCGCGCCCTTGCAGAACTGCTTGGACTTGTAGGACAGCGTCACCTCGACGACGCCCGGTATGTGTCGCGGGGGCGTCTGCACGCGGATCGCGTGCGACGTGATCAGCTGCAACACGCAAACCCACAGAGCTCCACATCGTCTGTCTCCGCACTTTCCTGGAAGCTTCAATAAAAGTCACATCTTCTGGCTACCCATGGTCATTGCGCATCGTACTATTTTGATATACATTTTTTGAGCAACCAGTGTACTTTTCATTTCGCTAAAGACTGGATAATTCAATGATATATTATAACACGTAACTTTTCACAGCGTCTCTCTGAGCTCTACAACAACTATGATACTTCTAATGTAAAATGAAACTATTTCAGATAAAGGTTGTTTGGTTCCAATAACCCTATCTGCTTGAGCTACTGAGAAATCATGTGAATGATTAGGAGATCTGTATGGGACACAATATAGTGATATAGCTCTTTCGTAGATCTGATAAGAAAATACGTGGAAAAAAGATACAAAGTGCGGAATTATCGTTGTTGCGGTCGTTTGAATAATGTGCCTCATGGAGGTTTAGAATACTCTCCAAGGGAACTGGCGCGTTGGTGACAAGAATACGTAATGTTTATGTCACTCTCAGCGGAGGAAACTCAGGGTAGCACGTAATTCAAATGAATGCGGCAACAGTAGAAAAATCCACATATCCAATGCATTATTACTCCGCACTTCTTTTTTGTCAGATCTACAAAAATGAGATATCTCTGGTTTTATCTCTTAAGGATCTGCTGTTCCGTATCCAAAAACTATAGTCCCATACTTTTAAATGTTAATAAAAATAGTGAAAAAGTTAAACATTTACACCACAATGACTGACAACAGGAAGGGAGTGTACGATTCCTCATTGGTAGATTGCTTGATCTGAAAGACACGTTTAAAGAATTTTTCATTTTCAAGGCAAAACTGCAGCAAGCAAGCGCTGTGCAAGAGAAAAAGCAACGCACTGGCCCCAGCTTTCAACTAGTTCAGTAATCTCTCCCATGAAAGGAAACTTTGAAAAGCAGTGTGGACTTCTACGGCGGTAACGCATAGCAGATAAAGGACCTCTTGAAATTCCTGCGTGCATTGTAAAATGCCACTGAATGCCGAGGAACCTGCGCTTTAGTGTAATGAACACTACCAAATACATGTTTAAACTTTTCGGCTTTAAAAGCTGTATTATGCACGCAGGAAGGGTGACTATGTGGACGTTACGGCTATGAACAGAGGTCTGCACGTATGTGTGATATCTGCATCCACCCGCCTGGTTAGTCCTGAGTGTTAAAGCGCCATTTCCGCCAGTTGTTTAACGACCAGGGTCGGTGCGACGACCAGCTTGGATTTGGTTTTCAGGCAGTTTCCCGCGTTCCAATAGTTGAATACAGGGCTGCTGCCAAAACCCCAGAACAGTTTCACGATTCGCTAACATTTAGAAAACTTTACCTCACTTTTACATGAATGGCACTGCACGCAGGCCGTTGGGGTGGGCATATTCCACCCCGGGGGTAACTGGGTGGCAGGCCCTTAAACTAATCGTGCCAAATCCGTTCAACTCTGCGTCGATGAGGGACAAAGGCGCAAGAAAAAGAAGGCAAAAAAGCTCAGATGCAATATATGCTTCCACAAGTACCCGATTTGTATCTCTAAATCTTTGATCGCGTATAGCGGTATTCAATTTTCGTTAGCGACTTTAATGACCTCCTCAGAGTCCTGCTGGATTAAACCTGCTGAAGTAGCTACACCTGGCTTTGAAATTTTGCTGTAAATTAACAGCTGGATGTATCTGGATATCAAATGGCACAAATTTTGTGAGACCTGAGTTTCTCCCGGCATATACAATGTTCAAATAACTTACGGGAATGCAGCCGGGTGACCTCATCGACAACTGCCAATTTTTCGACAGCTGACCATCCTGTCATTTTCAAGGCAAAACTGCAGTAAGTGAGCGCTGTACAAAGGAAAAAGCGACGCACTGGCATAGCTCTTGTTCGTGAAGGGATCCACTACACTCGTCGAATTGTTTTCAAGGAATATTGTTTCGACTTCATTTAACAATTTCTTCCAAAATGTTGGGCTATTTCTTGGGATTGGCTGGACGATACTTCATGGTCGCGGTCTGACTGGAGATTTCATTCAGTAACTGCCCGCCATTTGGCGAAGGTTGGGCGTTTCCGTGGCTACGAGACTAATTCTATATCTCGACGTTCTGCGATGAATCTCATGGAGAAAGGTTTTCACTACACAGCTTAATCTGTGCTAGGGAAATGCTAAAATTTTGCAAAACGCCAAAGCATTTGTCAGTAGCTGATTTTATGAATTTGTCGAGTACACACAGGAGTAATATAACGACAGCTGGGAGGCTGCTTTACCTTCACTTACGGTAGAGTTGATCTGGTTATTTTACCCGCGGACATGGGCGATGCTACAGTTATTATGACAAGCTGTATTTCATTAAAAACATGCAGTGTTTAGATCTGATTCATCATATCGCAGGCTCGGTGCTGGCCCCACAAAAAGTTTACGTTAGTTAGGTTTAAGTAGTTCTAAGTTCTAGGGGGCTGAAGACCACAGATGTTAACTCACATAGTGCTCAGAGCCATTTGAGCCATTTTGAACGTAGAGTTTACAGTATGTCTGTATGTATGTGTGTATGTACGTACACACATTAAAAAAGTTTTGCGCCACCTCGGTTTCGAGAGTTCAGGAACCTGTACAGAAAATTGGATTAGAGATCAACATAAACATCATTTCCGCTCTCTTTTCTATTCACGAAAACCACAAATTGCATGTTGTACCACCATACAGGGAGACCTTCAGAGGTGGTGATCCAGACTGCTCTACACGCCGGTACCTCTAATATCCAGTAGCACATCCTCTTGCATTGATTCGTGCCTGTCTTCGTCGTGGCATACTATCAACAAGTCCAACAAGGCGCTGTTGGTCCGATTGTCTCACTACTCAACTGCGCTTCGGCGTAGATCCCTCAGAGTGCTTGATGGATCATGTCGTCCATAAACAGCCCTTTTCAGTCTATCCCAGGCATGTTCGATAGGGTTCATGTCTGAAGAACATGCTGGCCAATCTAGTCAAGCGATGACGCTATCCTGAAGGAAGTCATTCACAAGATGTGCACTATGGAGACGCGAATTGTCATCCATGGAGACGAATGGTTGCACTATCGGTCGGAGGATGGCATTCACGTATCGTACAGCCGTTACGGCACCTTCCATGACCACCAGCGCCGTACATCGGCCCCACATAATGCCACCCCAAAACAGAAGGGAACCTCCACCTTGCTGCACTCGCTGGACAGTGTCTAAGGCGTTCAGCCTGACCGGGTTGCCTCCAAACACGTCTCCGACAAGTTCTGGTTGAAGGCATGTGCGACACTCAACGGTGAAGAGAACGTGATGCCAATCCTGAGCGGTTCATTCGGCATGTTGTTGGGCACATCTGTACCGCGCTGCAAGGTATCGTGGTTGCAAAGATGGACCTCGCCATGGACGTCGGGAGTGAAGTTGCTCATCATGCAGCCTATTGCGCACAGTTTGAGTCGTAGCACGACGTCCTGTTGCTGCATGAAAAGCATTATTCAACATGGTGGCGTTGCTGTCAGGGTTCCTCCGAGCCATAATCTGTAGGTAGCGGTCATCTACTGCAGTAGTAGCCCTGGGGCGGCATGAGCGAGGCACGTAATCGACAGTTCCTGTCTCTCTCTGTGTCTCCTCCATGTCGAACAACATCGCTATGGTTCAGTCCAAGACGCCTGGACACTTCCCTTGTTCAGAACACTTCCTGACACAAAGTGACAATGCGGACGCGATCGAACCGCGGTATTGACCGTGTAGGCATGGTTGAACTACAGACGAGCCGTATACCTCCTTCCTGGTGGAATGACTGGAACTAATCGGCCGTCGGACCCCCTCGGTCTAACAGGCGCTGCTCATGCATAGTTGTTTACATCTTGGTGGGGGGGGGGGGGGTTAGTGACATCTCTGAACAGTCAAAGGGACTGTGTCTGTGATACAATATCCACAGTCAACGTCTATCTTCAGGAGTTCTGGGAACCGGGGTGATGCAAAACTTTTTTTGATATATATATATATATATATATATATATATATATATATATATATATATATATATATATATATGTGTGTGTGTGTGTGTGTGTGTGTTATCTTTCCGGAATTGCTCTGCAAACCGACGGTTTAAATTCTAAATTCCCTTGCACAGCGTTTGCTTGCTGCAATGTTGTGGTCGCAGGTCGAAATATCGGCAGTTGTTGACGACGACACGCGTCTGCATTCGCGTAAGTTATTTGCATAAATTTTATTTCTACATCTAAGAGAGACATCCAACATTTTGATTGCTAGCCGTATTTAATGCATTCTTTATGCCAAGAAACCTAGTACCTAATTTTTACATTATATAATTGCTTTTTTCCCTGTCATAAGAAAGTAACAAAATTTATACCAAAATATCAATTTACATTTAGTTTCTGCTACTTGCTTATAGCCACCATGATTCACATATACAAAAAAATATTGACTTAGTTCCTATCATTTTAACTCCGATGCAGTCTTCAGCATGTTACTCGAGTACAATAAAGTGTTGTGAGTAGCCGGACGCTCAGAACTTGTGCATCGCAGTCAGCGACCATCCATTGCAAATTTCGTGAAGAATAAGACTTCAGCAAAAAAATATCAGTAGATGCAGACTGCAAATTTTCAGCTATCCTGCAACCGACACGTGGTGTCGCTTCGTGCAATCCTATATATTTATAGGAACTGATATCAGTAAATGAAAACCATATTATAATATCAACAGTATCCTTTAAACTGTAATATATTTACTTTTGCGGGTACATTCGGCGTTCGCGCAGACCCCTAGACATGGTCACTACTGTGTCCCGTAGAAAGCAATACCCTCGTTTTTTCACTACTAACATTACACTTATACACTGTACTTAGTAGTAAGCATTAGACTTGACTTACCTCGCTCCATACGAGCATGGTCCCGAAGACGACCTGCAGACCGTCGAAGAAGTTGTCGCCGATGATGATGACGGTGGAGCCCCCGGACGTCCAGCCTTCACTCGGACTGATGGCCTTGATGCAGGGGGTGGCTACGGGAAGGGGAGGGTACAAGCCTATGAGACAGGGGTGTACCACAGTGAGAGACGGCCGTCACAGGATAAGAATAAGGCGCCGCGCCTGGTACGGGACACCGGCTGCCGAGAGCCCTGGACACACCTCAACAAGCTATTACCACGGGAGAATCTGGCGTTGGTGAGTTTAACGCTCCTCTTGATTAACTAATACGAACTTAGACTCTGCATTCTGTGAAGGCAGTCCAGAAGTGATCTTCGGCAGCATGCGACCCGTATGACAGGACAAACACATTTTCATATTAGCAGTAAATAAAAGCAACTCTTTTTTAAGTATTTGCGGTTCAGTTGTTCACAAACGGAAAGTAACATCTTAGGGAAGCAGTTTACTTAATTATAAATGGAAATACATTTAAATGGTAACATTGAATGACTCATAAAGGGAATTAATTATCGAAAATAGGGCAGAAAGAAGACCGTAAAACATCACAATAAGTGCCAAAGAAAATTGTCTTATGCTTCAGTATCGACGCTAAAAGTTAACTCCCTAATTGATGTTGAAATCCAAGTGTTGTCATGTTTCACGAGTGCAAATAGTCAGATAGACACTTTGCATTTTCTTGACTAAGTGCGATCGCCGTATCTAAAAAAGAAAAAAAGAAAGGAAAGAAACTTATATTCAGATAAACACTGCTAGAAACTGTCTTATGTCCGTAGTAGTTGTAAACTTAGACAGCTCTCTCTAGTAGCAACACTGAGGAGATGCACAGGATGCTCACCCCTTCTACGTTCTGACGCAACCATTGGCCAAGAAGCATTATGGGCTACTGAAAATAACTAAATAGTCGAAACGACTATAGTCAGTACACAAATGTTGTGTGAATGTTGACTGATAACCGCTATAGTCAGATGAGCTCACGGACGCTCACCACCAACAACATGTATTCCCTTATCTGTATAAAGCATATAGAGCACATTTACACACTAAATTCAAATTATTTATGCATTATTTTTCAGGTATGCTTTATTTAACTACCCGATTATACGAGGGTTTTACATACTGGTATGCAAAACTGGAAATAGAAACGAAATTATCATGACGCGCTCGGGGAATAATTCATAAAACAGTAAAACGTTCTGTGAAATGATTTCTCTAAAAGTAAGAAATAAAAGAGATTACAGAAATATTTGACGTGCCTTTGAATGATGCTCGAAATCATGTAGAAGCAAATGAGGGGCGTAAATATTTTTTTTTGTATTTTATGGCAAGCGAAATAATTCACGAAACATTTGAACGATTTTTCCAATTGTTTTTAAAATTACAAACTTAGCTCAGAAAGAGTTAAGTCTAATATATTTAAATATCGATAGATATTCTATTATTATTAAGAGTATACAGATCAATAGAAACCAGAGAGGTTTAAAACTATGCTGTAACATGATACTTATTTTACTTTTTCAACATGAAAAAACAATTTTCACAATTTCTACACCAATCAAACTTTTTATACGCAAAATAGCTAGGCCTTGAAGAAGTGATGTTTTTGACACTTCATCTACGTAGCTAGCAGCGTCTGTTTGTGGAATATTTCAATATACATTCAAATCGCTAATATGTATTCCTTCATTGCCACGACATTACCAAACGTGACACCATGGTGGTCAATTTGAAACTCCGTTTCTCTGTTTCCCACTTCTGTTGGGCTACAAAATTTCGGACAAAAATTTTCCCTCTGATCACTAACAAATCTGTCTACTTTCAAGTAATTAAATCTGGTCAGTTTGATACCTGATTTGTTCATTTCCCACTCTTCGTCTGGCTATGAAAATTGGGATAAAAATCTGTTGCGCAATTTCTAAATAGACGTATTTTCTCGCTGCTCAAAGATTTGACCAATAAGGTTTAAATTAATTACCATAATTACGTTTTAGTTAAGGTATGTGACCACGGAGGCTGCCTGCTAACGTGGAATTGTAAAAGTACAGTGTAAAATCAACGTTATAGCTCAAAACTTGACAAAAGGAAAAAATACGGAACGTCACTTATCTCTCGAATTTATTTGCTTAATAAGTGAAAGAATGAAACTAGATTTCAAATTCGTCGTTCCTGTTTTATACCGCTGACGTAAACCTCGACTTCATGATTAAAAACTTCCAGTCAGGGAAGCTGAAGAATGAGAACCGTAATTTCGGAATCCCGAGATGACTTTCCATTTAAACAGATCGGATCTGCGCTTCTCGGTGATCTAACGTCGGTAACTTCGTTCCGTAGGGTGTGTGCTTGTTCTCTAACTATGGCTGGCAGTTATTTTCGGAAGCCATAATCCATCGGCCGCCAGCTATGGCCGGCGGCGTCGTCTCCATAGCAACGGCTCGCCCACCCCTCCTCGCCCCCACAACGGCCGCTCCCCTAGCGCTTCCGGCGCGAAGGAAGCATTGTCGGCCTAGTCTGCAGGTCGTCGGCAGCTGCGTTTCAAGCCAGCAGCCATTTCATTTTCAGTACTGGCAGGTACAAACTTATTATCACTACACAGAGCTTTACTTAAAGCAATTGTACGGTTTAGAATTGGACAGCTATTTGTTGATTGTGCTGTACAAGAGAGAAGCAATTTGCGTCTACGGAGCTTAGTCGAATGGCATTGTACTCTGCCGTGAGATGTGTCGTCAATTGATCTGCTCTGCAGAGCGCCTAAGTCTGAGACCTCCACATTCTGTAATGATGCAAGGACGTCCAGCACGCGAGAGTGGCACGAGAACAGCCGACCAACTTCGTCGCTTCCGGGATGGCACTGACAAGGGAACCTCCCCATCGCACCCCACTTAGATTTAGTTATAAGTTGGCACAGTGGATAGGCCTTGAAAAACTGAACACAGATCAATCGAGAAAACAGGAAGAAGTTGGGTGGAACTATGAAAAAAATGAGCAAAATATACAAACTGAGTAGTCCGTGCGCAAGATAGGCAACATCAAGGAGAACTTGAACACAGGAGCGCTGTGGTCCCGTGGTTAGCTGAGCAGCTCCGGAAGTAGAGGTCCTTGGTTCAAGTCTTCGCTCGAGTGAATTGTTTTAATTTTTTATTTTCAGACAATTATTATCTGTCCGTCCGTCCGTCCGATGCGAGGTAACTGCGCCCTAGTATGGGGACGCTACACCTAAACAAACATCGAAACACACGACGTCAGTCGACTACAGAGCACGGAAGAGAGAGTATTCCTTCGCTGCTTTGGACGAGAGATAATTAAATACGTGAGATGTATTACGTGGGCAATATGAATCCAGCAAATATAGGTCGCACGGTTTTGAGGTGCGGTCGCAAAACACTGATGCTAAACTTATTACAGTGAACAGAGACGTCAATGAACGAACGGACAGATCATAACTTTGCGAAAATGAAGGAAATAAAATTTTCACTTGAGGTAAGACTTGAACCAATGACCTCTTGTTCCGCGACTGCTCACGCCAACCACGGGACCACGGCGCTTCTGAGCTCACATTGTCCTTGATGTTGCCTATCTTGCTCATGGACTACTCAGTTTGTATATTTTGCTTATTTCTTTCATAGTTCCACACAACTTCTTCCTGTTTTCTCGATTGATCTGTGTTCAGTTTTTCAAGGCCTATCTACTGTGCCAACTTATTACTAAATCTGAGGGGGGTGCGATGGGGAGGTTCCCTTGTGAGCACTATGGGACTTAACATCTATGGTCATCAGTCCCCTAGAACTTAGAACTACTTAAACCTAACTAACCTAAGGACAGCACACAACACCCAGTCATCACGAGGCAGAGAAAATCCCTGACCCCGCCGGGAATCGAACCCGGGCGTTGGAAGCGAGAACGCTACCGCACGACCACGAGCTGCGGGCAGTCATGTGAAGATAGTAGTTTTACAAGGTTGATATCGGTCATGTATAAATATTTATGCGATCGATTTATATATTGCTTCCGGATGTAAATAAAAACATTAAGAAGCATAGCAACCATAATAGACATCATACCGATTTTAATGTTTCCATCGCAATTAATTCTGTAAATGATGCCTAGTTCGCAACATGCGTATACTGGGCGTGTTCTGTTGCTTTCGTACCATTAAACGCTTTCTTGTTTTCAAACTTGCAAATTTCTCTTACATGAAGCGACGTAACTGCATCGCCTCTGTTTAGTCTATGTTAGCTCTTGCAGCACTGACATCGTAACAACTTACTCGGTACTGTGTTGGCTGTCATGTTTTCCCCAGCCATTGTTTTTAGTGAGTGTACCTAATTTGAGGAAACGGGTTTAGATAAATGGAAACACAAAAGCCTTCCAGGTAACATTAGTAGTTTTAACTAGTAACCGCCCGAGAGGAACAGACTTTATAACAATTGGTCGATCGGAAGTAATAAAGCCTGCAACGAAGTTCACTGATCTGAAATTGGTAATGGAGAAATGAAATTTCTGTGATTCTTTTGACATGATGGATTCATAGTATGTTCTCTTGTCTGTAAAAACCAAATGGCAGAACAAATTGCTGTATATCGTCGAGCCATACTGAGGTTTATAGAAATCTACCAAATTTCATACTGAGTTGTATGTTAGGCAACACAGTCATTTACGGCGTAACAAGGTCTTTGTGTGGCAGAGCCAATTTTGAAAGAAATGAAGAGGAGACACGAGATTCATGAAGAGCGTCAGGGAGTAGTACGCCGGACGACCAACGTGCAGTTGTACTAATGTCGCTGACGTGTATGGGGTCAGACAACATGAAACCTTCATTACTAAATAAGGTAGGGCCCTGCATACAGGTTACGACGTAAAAACGACGGCAAATCAAGACATTAAAGAACAAAGCTAATGATGGTAGGCAGAGATTTTATTAAAACTGAATGTTTCACCGATACGTGTTGCATAAATTTAATTTATTGCACTATGGTCCATTAAACCACGTCAATAGATTGTCTCTATACGTTTGTGTTCTAGCTCTATACTCTATCTGTATTACACACATCTTGGAACGCCTTTGAAATTTAACATTCCGCTAGCACATAATTTCTACATTATTTTGTCCATTATAATTATCCGGGCTGTTATGCCGTGGTCGGTTGATGAATTCTATATCGATTCCCAACGTTTCGTCTCAGACTGCGGGAGACATCTTCAAGGGGGTCCGTAGCTCAATGGAAGGTTCAACACACCCACTGGCTCGCTACTGACTGCCGCTAAATTCCGTGTCCTGCCAAGGACGCTCGCAAACCACTGGAAAAAGCTGGAGTGTATAGGATCCCGTGCAGCTGTGGTGATGTTTATGTGGGTACCACTAAAAGAACTGTTTCTAAACGTTTGGAAGAGCATAAGGGAAATTGCAGAAGAGGAGAAACGGAACGATCAGCTGTTGCGGAGCATGCTTTCCAGCCAGGGAACCACAATATTCGTTTCGAGGAGACGCAAGTACTAGCGGCCACAAGCGGATGTTACGAAAAGCTCTACAGGGAGGCAATCGAAATCGCTAAACACCCTAATAATTTCAACCGTAAGGAGGAGGGGTGTGAAATTAAACGGCATATGGATGCCGATGTTAAAGAAGATGTGTACCACCCGCCCACTACTGGATGATGGCAATGGCGATCGACGGCGACGGACAGCGGCCAATTGCACTGACGTTTTCAAAACACGTGACGTCACGCCGCGGCGTGGGAGCGCGCGGACACGGAATTTAGCGGCAGTCAGTAGCGAGCCAGTGGGTGTGTTGGACCTTCCATTGAGCTACGGACCCCCTTGAAGATGTCTCCTGCAGTCGGAGACGAAACGTTGGGAATCGACACAGAATTCATCAAGCGACCACGGCATAACAGCCCGGATAATTATAATGGACTTGATATTTCCGGTCGTGAAAGTCTACATTTTAGTATTCTACATTATTGCTTCTAGTGAGAAAATCCATCACTGTTTACCGACAAGGAGGTAAAAGTAACGAGTTTCTATGATGCGTGAGGCACTCTTACAGCGGAATAAGAATTATTTTACTTTTAATTATTAACGTAATCATTTTAATGCACTGATTATTACTGATTTACTTATTTATTTTACTTGTCCACGAGTTAGGTAACACAAAATAATAAAAACAAAGTACAATAAATAAAAATGCAAAACAGTAAAACAAAGCAATAACTAATTCTGCAAGACACTATTGATTTTCTATTAGATGGGCAGTAAGCTTCAGACTTCTGCTGCCTTGATGGCCGTATCACTTGCTGTGTTAGGATCGGATAGGTTTCTGCAGACCAGGAGGTGTTGTGTGTCCTGCAGGTCACAACACTCACAGAACTCGTCTTCACTCATCAATCTGCACTTCGTGAGGTTTTAGCATCGTGCACTCATGTCCTGATTCAGTTTAGTGCTTTCTATGTCACGCACGGCAGATGAAATCCCGTGGCAGGTTCCTCTTTGAGGTTCTCCTCAACCCACTCGCTTTATGAATTTTGCCACAGCTCTGTCCGTCGAGTTCCAGCTCCTGTTGAAATTGCTGACGTTGTGCGTTTGAAGCTCCTTCTTGACCTTAGCCTAGGTTTTTGTGGTTCATGTTCGAACAAGGCGTGTCTGTGATCGATTTCCTGCTCCTTTTTCTCCATTTCTGCGGCTGTTCTTCTGCGGGTGTCAGATGGCGCTATGCCTATAATTTGATAAATTTTTGTACTACGAGATGGTTATAGGCAGCCTGTCAAAATGCGTCCAGTTTCATTCAACGCTGTGTGCACCTGTTTATGGAATACCGGCAGACTGGTGCTGCATATTCCGCTGCACAAAAGCCTGATTGCAAGGCATACGTACGGAGGACGTTTGGCTGTGCGACTTAGGTGCTGCCGGCCGCTGGTGGCCGAGCGGTTCTAGCCTTTTCAGTCTGGAACCGCGCGACCGCTACGATCGCAGGTTCGAATCCTGCCTTGGGCATGGATGTGTGTGATGTCCTTAGGTTAGTTAGGTTTAAGTAGTTCTAAGTTCTAGGGGACTGATGACCTGAGATGTTAAGTCCCATAGTGCTCAGAGCCATTTTTGACTTAGGTGGTGGCAGTAAGTTTACGTATGATGTTGTTGCGGGCAGATAATTTTTGCTTTGTTTCTTGGCAATGATTTTTGGATGTGAGACTACGGTTCAACATCTTATTTTGCAGTATCGTTTTGGCATACTCATTCGTATACGTTTCTTTTAAATTAGATGGTACTATTCGTAAGCACGATCTCAGAATCCTGATAATTTCGGTCACTTTCAGGGCATGATTTTGCTACTTTACCCTCTGCAGTTTTTCAGAGTATGGGCTACGTGTGTATAGGAAAGACCCAGAGAGTAACAAAACACAATTTCCGTTGGGCATTTCCTTGAGATGTGCTAGTTTTCGTGCAGGACGTTAGACACCAGTATTATTTAACATTGTTATCCTGCGACCAGATGAAAAGCAACTAACGTCTATGTTGTCGCTATAACCCAATCTTCCTTGGAAATTTGAGCGTAGGAAACAAATTTTTGGTCAATACGTTTCAGTCTGAAAACCCGGCGTTAAAAAAAATACTTACCGTCAGTCGAGGAAACGTCTCTTGTGGTAAATATTAGATGTCCTAACTAAAGGGAAAAAATCGCAACACCAGGAAGGAGCTGTGCGACATAAACGGACGCTGGTCGGCGTGTTTCAAAATCCGAAAGATGATGACTCGCGCCGTAAGCATAAGAGTGGAGGTACTAGCGCCGCTATGAGGATGTAAATCAGGTTTGTTTTAAATACACGCTGTAACGACCGTGAGCGTTGAGGTTGGACGTTGTGAGCTGATGTCAGTCAAGAATCCCTTTAAGACGCCAAAGGCGCCATTACCAAAAACTCAGTCATTCGTGTAATAGAGCTACGAAAAGCTGCTTATTCTTTCCTAGGTATTCCAGAAAGACTTGGCAGGCTTGTAGCCACTATACATGATAGCTAGCAGTGGTGGTCACGAGAATGCACTACCGCAAGGAGACTGGACCCAGAACGGCCAGTGGTATTACCAAGAGGGGGGACAATCGTGTCGGGCGTATGGTTCTGGCGCATCGTACTCCGTCTGCCACAGCAATTTTAGTTGCAGTTGGAATCACAGTGACACGACAACTGTTACAAATCGGTTACTTCAAGGACAGCTCCGAGCAGACGCTCTGTAACGTGGATTCCACCGACCCGAAACCACCACCATAGTTCTGTGGTGTCAAGCGGGACCTCACTGGAGTGCAGGGTGAAGGTCTTTTGTTGTTTCTGATGAAAACTGGTCCTGCCTCGGTGCCTGTGATGGCCGTGCGTTGGTTTGAAGCAGGCCAGCTGAGGGCCTCCAACCAACCTGTCTGCATGCTAGACACACTGGACCTACACCTGGAGTTACGGTGTGGGGTGCTTTTTCCTAAGACATAAGAGCACCCTTGTGGTTATCCCAAACACTCTGAGTGCAAATTTGTACGTCAGGCTGGTGATTCGACCTGTTGTGCCGCCATTCGTGAAACGCACCCTAGGAAATGTTTTCCAACAGTATACCGCTCACCCAGATACCGCTGTTGTGACCCAATATGCTGCACAGAGCGTCGTCATGTTGCCTTGGCCTACTCGATCACATGTCTGCAATCGAACACATACGCAACATCATCGGCTGACAAATCCAGCGTGCCAGTTCTAGGGGACTGATGACCTCAAATGTTAAGTCCCATAGTGCTCAGAGCCATTTGAACTATTTGAAAATCCTACGTCATCCACAAACAGCATTAACCGTCCCTGTGTTGACCCACCAAGTGCAACAGGCTTGGAATCCATCCCGCAAACTAACATCTGGCACCTGTATAACACAAGGCATGCTCGTTTGCGTGCTTGAATTCAACATTCTGGCGGTTACGCAGGTTATTAACGTACCAGCATTCTACAATTGCAATGGTTTCTCTCGCACTTACCGTACCCAGTGACATTTGGAATGTTATGCATTTAAATATGTCACCCAGACAAATGTATTCCCAAAATTTCATTACTCTACGTTAATTATTTTTTAGCGTTGCGATTTTTTCCTTCTGTGTATGAAACACAACAAAAGTAAATTTCAGTCAATAACATAACGTACTAACAGCGTCTAATAGGGAGCAACGTAGAGCTATTCCTTCAGTCCAAAAGAAATTTTGGTGGAACTGTTTGCTTCCTGAACCTTTGTTGTGTGTCTCGGTATTGTTCGTTGTCAAGGAGGGTACGAAGGCTGAAATACAGAGGAGAACTGCAGCGGCAGGCTGATACAGAATGTGTACAGAGCAGTTCACGGACGCCATAGTGGTGGCAAGCAGGCCGCGGGGCCTCCGCGTGCTGTTGACGACTCCCAGTACGCATGCGGCAGCGGCGGACTCCGGCGCCGATGAGTGGCCGCTGCTGGAGGGAGGCGTCCGGGGGCGGCGGATGAGATTGGATGGGGGCGGCAGTGCGGCGGGGCGCACGTCACTCTATGGCCACCCAAATCCATCGGCTAACAGAAAGAAACACGCGGCGGCCGAGAGAAATCAGTAAGGGCGCCAGCAGCCGGGCGCCGGGGAAGGACACCGCGCCGATCGATAAGAATGTCCCGGCCGGGAAGGAGGCGCCGAGGGATTGGCGCCGCCACCGCCCACCGTCGCCCACCGCCGCCCCGGATGAAAGGACTTTACGAGCGGCAAAAGTAATGAGGTCCTTTCAGACGTCCCGCACCGCTGTGGCGCTGCCGGCTTCCCTTGTCTCGCCGCGGAGCCAGCGCGGAAAAAGGAAGTGTCTGCGCCCGCAGCGCCGACGTATGCAATCCGCGCGACGACTTGGGCGCGTGGCCGGCCTGCCGCTCATCACGACTCGCCACTGCGCCGGCGCACGCATTTCAGTCTGCGGCTGCACCGCACCAGACTGTAAACAAGCCTCTCCGCTGAGTTCTTGTCTTCAGCCACTGATTTGATGCAGCTCTCCACGCTAGTCTGCCCTGCACGAGGCTTTTTTCGTATCCACAGAACTGCGCACCTTACATCCATTTGAACCTGTTACTGCATTCAAGTCTAGCTCCCTCTCTCTCTCTCCTCCCACACTCCATTACTAAATTAACAATTTCTTGATATATCAGCGTATTTCCTATCAAGCAATCACTTCTTTAGTCAACTTGTGTCACAAAACTCTTTCCTCGATATCTCGATTCACCATCACTTAATTAGCATAATATACTCTTTCCGGGAGATCCTCAACTGTTGCTAAAATTGTTCATCTTTAATAAATCCGCTGCAATTTTACTTGACAAATTCTTTATTTGGATGAACTCGTACATATGACCAGGCTTACAGGATGTAAATCTCAATCTCAGGTGCTCAAAAGAAAAAAAAGCAAATTTATCAAGAAGCATGTGAGACCCTGTGCGGGTGAGGCATGCCTCAAGATATACCCTGATATTCACATTGACATCTGACCTGTTAACGTTAATTAATTTTATGAAGGATCTTCCTTAGGTTTTTCTTTTTTCTTTTTTTGTAGCGCCTAGAAATGAGATTTTCATCTTGAAACCCGGGTCGTTTGTACGATTTTATCCAAATAGACGATTTGTCAAGACATGTGGAGCAGATTTATGCATCATAAAAAACCTCTTCATTAGTTACTCAGTTTGCCCATCCAACTGTCAGCATTCTTCTGTGACACCACAACTCAGATTTTTCTATCATTTTCGTGTTTCTATTCATTATCGTCCAGACTGTCAATGGCAAGGAAAGAGTTTCTGAAGAAGAGAAATTCGTTAACTCTCATATAGATTTAAGTGTTAGAAGTCTTTTGTGATGGTATTTGCCTGAAGTGTAGTCACCAATGGAACTGAAATATGGACGATAAATAGTTTAGACAAGGAAAGAATAGATTATTTTGTAATATGGTGCTACAGAAAAATGCTGAAGATATGACGACTTAAGAACTAGAATTGGGGAGACAAGAAATTTGTGGCACAAGTTCAATAACATTAGGGATCTGTTGACAGGACACATTCTGAGACGTCAAGAGATCACCAATTTAGTACTGGAAGAAAGTATGAGGGTTTAAAATCGTAGAGGGGAACCAAGAGATGAATACAGTAAGCAGATTCTCAAGGATGTAAATGGTTAAAATGGCTCTGAGCACTATGGAACTTAACTTCTGAGGTCATCAGTCCCCTAGAGCTTAGAACTACTTAAACCTAACTAACATAAGGACATCACACTCATCCATGCCCGAGGCAGGATTCGAACCTGCGACCACAGCAGTCGCGCGGTTCCGGACTGAAGCGCCTAGAACCGCTCGGCCACCACGGCCGGCTCAAGGACGTAAGTTGCAGTAGTTATTCAGAGATGAATAGGCTTGCACAGGATAGAGTAACATGGAGAGATGGATCAAACCAGTCTTCGGACTGAATACAACAACAACAACAGCAACAACAACAACAGCAACAACAACAGCTGATTTCCAAGTTCTTTCCTGTCACAGAATTAAAATGCCGCTGGAATATCTTAAAGTCTTCATTTCTTCACGCTGAAGTATAACCGCCGGCCGTGGTGGCCAAGCGGTTAAAGGCGCTACAGTCTGGAACCGCGCGACCGCTACGGTCGCAGGTTTGAATCCTGCCTCGGGCATGGATGTGTGTGATGTCCTTAGGTTAGTTAGGTTTAATTAGTTCTAAGTTCTAGGCGACTGATGACCTTAGAAGTTAAGTCGCATAGTGCTCAGAGCCATTTTGAAGTATAACCGTCTTCAAAAAAATTCTCTTCAGTTTCTTTTACTGCTTGCTGAGTGTGTGGTAACATGATCAATGCTAACCGCTGATGCAGTGATTCGTTGAGGACCAACGGCGGACGACAACACACTATGTGCCCGATGCGCCACAAGACGATCTGCGTGTCGTTTGTCGCTAAGCATTCGGCACTGCAAGTATATTAGCTAGCTGGTTACAAATGTAATCGTTATCAGACAAAGTAAATTATAACCACTATTTCAGACATACTGCAAGCTGTTTATTCCTAATGCACGAAAACGGCGATTCCGGACATGATGTTCCTTAACCCCAATGTCTTAAAACTAGAATTTAGAAGAACTCGGCGTAATTTATTCCGTGTATGTTGAGCGTTTGGTTGCGCATATGTGCAGCGTTAAATTGACAAAATAGGTTTGAGGTTTACCTAACCGGAATAGTTGCTAGAATATGTGCTACACAATTAAGCTCTTTTGTTGAAAAGTCTACAGTTACATCCAGGAGTGGGTTTCAGAGCTATACATATCACAATCCTAAGGTACAGTATCGTTTTTGTTGAGAAAGAACCCCCAAAGACGTGCTTAAGGGTACTGACAGAATCAAAAGTTTTGTAACCAAATGATGTGCTTAAAAACGCCCTTAAAAGAAACGTGTAGGTTCTCATCTTTTATTTGACAGCAATTTCTAAACAGGCAAAAAGAGCCTAATAAATAATATTCAAACACAGTGGAAGAAAAAATTTGCCGTCGTGACACGTCGAGGGAGGTGTACACAGCTGCGAAATCTTGACCTGGCATCTGTGATAGCCAGGCACCAATCAGACAGAGCTACAGTTTTCTACAATAGGTTCTTGAACAGTAAGAAACAGTAGTCCAAGCTCGGGAACTACAACAGAAAACTCAACCCAACGGATGGTAGAAAATTATCTATATTTACTCAGTATCTCATGTTTATGACTGTCGTCGAAATGTGGAACAGCAATGACAAGCTGCTATACGAATTTTAACTACTGTATGTTAAAATCTGTTGTTGTAATCTATCCGGTAAGTCCTTTTTTCCAATTTGTCTGAACACTTCATATGAGGCCGGCCGGTGTGGCCACGCGGTTAAAGGCGCTACAGTCTGGAACCGCGCGACCGCTACGGTCGTAGGTTCGAATCCTGCCTCGAGCATGGATGTGTGTGATGTCCTTAGGTTAGTTAGGTTTAAGTAGTTCTAAGTTCTAGGGGACTGATGACCTTAGAAGTTAAGTCCCATAGTGCTCAGAGCCATTTTTGAACTTCATATGACTAGAAAAACCTGCTTGATGCTCTCTCATCCTACTCGGAGGTTTCTATGATGAATCGCAATGGCTGAAAGGTACACTCGAGTTGTAAAAGAGGTTAACATTAGACCAAGCAAAATTTGGTATTACATATTCGAAAAGTGCTTCCAGGACTATTCAATACGACACTGCACTCGTTAACTTAAGACAAGGACTCTGACAGCGGGAGACGGCAACCCATCGATCAAAAGGCGGTCCGACCAGAGGGATATGAAACACGCCCCTCTATGTTTACGCTTCACTGAAATATCTTTACGTGCGAAAAGTAGCAGCTGACTCAAAATACATAAATGTGTGAGGTCATCCACATAAGAACTAAAAGGAATCCGTTAAATTGGAACTATCACGTAGATAATGTTGTGGGGACGGCGAACCAAAGACTACGTGTTATTGGCGGGACGCTTTGAAGATGAAACACGTCTACTAATGAGACTGCATATACTATACTTGTCCGTCCTCTCCCGGAGCACTGCTGCGCAGTGTGGGATTCGCATCCGTTAGGACTGAAGGAAGCCATCAAAAATGGTTCAAAAGGCTCTGAGCACTATGGGACTTAACATCTATGGTCATCAGTCCCCTAGAACTACTTAAACCTAACTAACCTAAGGACAGCACACAACACCCAGTCATCACGAGGCAGAGAAAATCCCCGACCCCGCCGGGAATCGAACCCGGGAACCAGGGCGTGGGAAGCGAGAACGCTACCGCACGACCACGAGCTGCGGACAAGGAAGCCATCGAAAAAGTCCAAAGGAGAGCAGCCCGCTTTTTATGAGAGGCGTTCAGTAAGTAACGCAATACATGTTTTCCTGAAAGCAGGTTGGTTTTATTCAGGATTCCAATAAACCATAATATTTCCCATTCGTTTGGCTACAAAACCCTATTTTTCAACACAATCACCGTTCAATGCGACTATCTTACGCCACCTTACGGCGAGGGCCGTATGCCCGCATGGTACCACTAGTCGACGTCGTGCTGCATCAATAACCTCCCCATCATCCACGTAGTGCATCCCGTGAAGCGCATCCATCACTGGGCCAAACAGGTGGAAGACGGAAGATGCGAGATCCGTGCTGTAGGGTGGATGAAGAACAATCCAAGGTTTGTGAACAGACTTGTGTAAGGCCTTGCGTAATCAAGGAGAAGGAGGAGTTCGTTTGCATTTTTGTGGCGTCAAACACGCTGAAATCGTTTCTTCAACTTTCTGATGGTAGCATAACGCACTTCAGAGTTTATCGTTGCACAGTTAGGGGCGATGTAAAACAGAGTAACTCATTCAGAGTCCCAGAAGATCATTGCCATAACTTTACCAGCTGTGGGAGCGACTTTGAATTTTTTTTCTTCGGAGGAGAGGTAGTGTGGCACCACTCCATGGTATGCCGTTTTGTTTCCGATTCGAAATGATGAACCCAAATTTTATTTATTGTGAAGATGTTCAACAAAAAACTGTCCCGATCAGCCTCGTAACGCGCAAGCAATTCCGCACAGATTGTCCTTTGTTTGTCTTTAATTTATTCTGTTAGGCGCCGAGGAACCCAGCTGGCAGACACATTTGAGTATCGCAAGTAGTGACGAGTGTGTCGGCACTACCAATAGAAACGTCCGTTTGAGCAGCGATGCCTTTGATTGCGATCCTTCGATCACTTAGAATGAGAGTGTACGCACATTCCTACACTGCAGGTTTCACTGATATGTGCAGCCGGCTAGCACGTGGGAGATCGGACAGGTTTGCACGACCTTGCAACGATAATGACAGACGCCCCGCGCAACGATTCACTCTGCTTTTGTTCGCTGCCAGGTCTCAGTAGGCATTCTGCAAGCGCCTATAAATATTTACGATGCTCTGGTTTTCTGCCAAAATAAACTCCGTCACAGCTCTCTGTTTGGAACGCACCTCTGCTATAGGCGCCATTTTGAGGGCTTCGCCCCTCCATCTATTGGAATTTCATCAAACTATAGCGGCTGAAGCGGCAACATTCAACGACATCCAATAACAAATTCCGCATTTTTTCGAGATGTATGCCGAGAAAAACGGCAGGAGGAGAACCACAGAAAATTTGCCGCACACAGCGACAACAATTCTTAAAAAAACATGCTATAACGTACAATAAATAAGGTAGTATGAAAGTAACCACAGAAAACTATATTCAAAAACCAAACAGTAAAAATGTAATAAAGTGTTACTGTGTTTATATAACTGTACTATTACTGCAAGTTTTAGATTTAAAGAACCAACTGATGATGGCGATATTTGTAGCTGAAATTAGTTTGGGGAATAAATAAATAACAAAAAGTGGTTTGCATCAAGGCGGACTCACAATTCCCATGTTGTTGATTCTGCTCAGATTGTGAAAATATCTTGTTGGCGCTTACCTACATAGGGAGAAATTATCACCGTAATAAAACAAGAGAAATCAGAGCTCGCACGGAAATGTTTTAGTTGTCGTTTTTCTCGCGCGCTGCTCGAGCGCGGGACGGTAGAGAAATTGTATGCAAGCGGTTCGATGATACCTCTGCGAGGCACTGAAGTGTGAATTGCAGGGCAGTCATGCAGATGTAGATGTCTTGAGGAAAGTGCCAATATACTTGCTTCGACAAGGCAATGGCCGATTCTTTCCACTGTACTGTCCAAACACTCCAATTTTGAGCTGTCTTTCCTTCCGCCAGACTATACGTAAACAATGGCAGTTCTCCAGAATCCGTTTCCCGGCGTCGCCTGGCGCTCCGGTCGGGCGCGGCTGCAGGGGCGGCTGCGGCGCGTGCAGCCAACTGCTCGCCTTGATCTGCCGGCTTACCGGCGCTAATTTAAATACGTAAAACTGTTACAGCCCGGCGGGGCGGCCCGCCTCCGGCGCCGGCAAATAGCGACGCGAGTTTTTTGCTGCGCCAATCAGAAGGCGGCGGAAACGGCGCTGGCAGCGGCTGTGGAGGCTGCAGAAGTTAATCAGTTTTGTCGACGGAGTCTTGAAATTAAACTGCTGCACGGCTCAGGGCTCCGAGCTGCCGAGCAGAAAATCATCCTGAGAGGAGGGCAGAGGGGCGCAATTACAGCAGCTCTCGCCCCCCGCCCATCCTCTCAGTAGCGCCGGCACCGCGGCAGCCGGCGTAAACACTCGTCGCTCACCTGACGACAACTGTCATCGCGTGCAGTCGCCGTTGCGCGCTCCCTGGTGATCACCTAAAACTACAGTCGCAAGCTGCGTTATAGATCACATTATGCAGGGGATCAACAGAGGCACTGTTCCTTTTGACAGTTTTCCGACGCCGATTGGTTTTCAGGGGAATACTAGTTCCTATGATTTCATCGAAGCAAGTAAACAGCGACACCGTGAAAACAGGATGCAGCAAATGTCAAAATGGCATAAAGTGTACTACATGCTTGGATTTCTTTTTCATGTTGCATTTGGACTACTAGGGCCGTATTGCTCCATTCATGTCATTTAGCTGTAAGCAATCAGACTGCAAACAGTAAATTAGAAAAGAAATTGTTTTAAGAAGAGCTATAAATGAAAATAGGACTGAGTAGCATATGCCCTTCCCAAGCATTGCCTAGTGATGGTGTAAGTATGACCTCGATCCCGACATCCCTGTGCAATGCCTTTCAAGGTTACTTACTAAGGTATGTTGATATGATAGGTACTTAATTCTAGATTCTACATGGTGTTCGTATACTACGTGATAAATGATTAATATTCATGTGTCTTGTGTGCGCTGTGTGTAGTCTTATTCTAACTTTCAACATGTTTTAAGAATCTATGCCTTACAGTAATAGATTTAAAGTGGCGCCTGTTACAATAACCGGCCAAGAATATGTAACATATGTTTCTTGGTTTGATCTATGTTTAATGTTCCTGTACTCGGATGTCTACATGTTCTTCGTGTGTTATTTACTCTGTTCCGCTGATGGAGCAATCTGTTGCGCTGGAGTCCTCATCTGAACCAACACAGTCGTCTCTCTGACATCAGCTACGATGCCTGTGAGGTCTCGTTTGTTTATACATTGTGTGATCTGTCTTCGAGATGTGGTCAGTTAGTTCATTCAGTCCTCGTTGCTGTGAGTCCATGAGTGTGTTTTGTAATATTTCTGTTGTGATTCCTGTCATTTTTCCCCGTATGTGTGAGAACCGCTCACAGTACAGAACAATATGCTCAGGAGATCCATGATCACCACATTAGCAGTTGTCGTCCACAGAAAGTGAGACACGCTGTAAGTGCACTGGATATGAGCCGTGATCAGTCAGGAAATGAACCATGCTAGGACCGGGATTGGCACGATTCATCCGTAACCGTTTCCTGATGTTCGGGAAGAAGGTTTATACTCGACGGCTTTTATCATTTTGGTCTCACTCCCACTACCAGACACCCAGGCGTCACGTGTTTAGTTGACGTTTGTGTTGGACGTCTGCCTCTGTTATCCCACTGATGTTGTCATGTCCTGCCCCCTTAAGCCAGCGGCCTGCGGTCCGATATCTAAGCGTTATGTCCATCGAGAAGACTCCCAACATCATACTCAGCGCCTCTGTTGCGATAGTACGGAGTGTCTTGACAGCCTTGAGTGCACCGTTTATCCAAGCTTCAGTGCGGTTCTTTGGTCCCTGTAGAAACGTAGGTGCCCACACAGTAGCGGTGAAGCTCACCACCGATTCATAGCGAATGTAGTGGTATGCTCTGATGTGTGCGATTGGTCGTTTGTACTTACAGTGTTAATGAGTGCAAGTTTGCAGAGTATTTCCTCCGCTTTAATGGTAGTTGTGTAAAATGGTTTGGGTGAAACTATTTTTTTTTCATACATGTATGCTACCACACATCGTGTGGAAGTTTCTCTTCCAATGTTTATGTTGTGTATTTTAATCGATGGGTGTCGCTGCGATGTTCCTTTTAGTATAAGTAAACTGCCTTGGGGGTGCGAGTGTTAGTTAACTTGCGTTGCGCCTGTACTGTATAGTGCTGGGGTTCCACTGTAGTCGCTAGTGACGATCAGTTGTCTGCGAAAACCAGTGCTAACAGATTATTGGCGTGTCACACCGTCAGTGGGTGAGCACCCATCTATGAGATTTATGAGGGGGCAATTACGATGTCCCTAATGATAAATCCGCAAACTTAGCCTTTGTGGCATCCTTTTGTAATCTTCTTGAGTACTTTCCGGTTTCCTGTTTGCCACTCTGCGACTCTTTTCGTGCAATAATCGAGGAAATTATTGTAAAGGATTGCAAGTGTCTGAAGGTCATGGAGTCGAGCAAACAATGCAGGCCACAAAAATTGTTGAAGGAGTCTGCAATTTCGATTAAGATAGTGACAGCATACTTAAATTGAGTGTGCCCGATGATATGAAAGACAGTATTTATTGGATCGTTTTTTTGGCTTGTCTACTCTGAACCCATACTGGTGGTGGCTCAAGGCCGTACAGTTCTCCGTTTTTCTGCAGGCGGCTATACAGGAGCTTCGGAGTTTATAAGGCACGTAGGTTTGTAAGACTTAGGTTCTGAGTTTTTTATGGTGACAAAATTGGCTCTTGTCCATGATTATGGTACTCTAGCCAGCCACAGGGCGTCATTTAATAGGCCTGCCAAGTAAGGTGTTTTTAGTGGTGCTGTGAATGTGTCTAAGTGAATGTTGTCTGGGTGGAGAGCTTTCTTTTTCTTCAGACGTCATCCCGTGCAAATGGGTATGTAACTCTTTCATTTACGTATTTGGTCTTTGTTATGGTGTTGTGCTCTTCGTGGGATCATCTTCCGGGAGTAGTTTACCAATTTTCAGCAGAAATTGCGACGTGTTTTTCCACCCTTGGGTTATGTTACCATCGTCTTCTCTTAATGTGGCCAGAATAAAGGGACATTTTATCTTTTCAGCCATTATTTTATGTGGTTGACCCGAGGTTGCTACCAGTGCTTTCTTCTTGTCTCCTGTAGTTTGTTCTTGAATAGGCGGCGCCTTGTCACGGATCGCGCGGCTTCTCCCGTCGGAGGTTCGAGTCCTCCCTCAGGCATCGGTGTGTTGAGTTGTCCTTAGCGTAAGTTAGCTTAAGTTAGATTAAGTAGTGTGTAAGCCTAGGGACAGATGACCTCAGCAGTTTGGTCCCATAGTACCTTACCACAATTTTCATTTATTCTTGGAGAGATCTTTAGCTTCTCAGTAGTTCTGCAATCTGATTTGTCTGTCTCTGGTTCTGATTTCCCTCTGGTAAAGTCTTCTTTTCCGTATTGTGTACTGTCTTAGTCTAGTTAGGTCAGGGCACCACGTTGCTATAGTCCTACGTCTGTCTGTTGCACGTGGTATAGCAATATACTGTGCTGTCTAATGTATCTCGGTTAGTTTATGTGCCCTGCATTCAACGCTGCCAGTTATGTCTAAGTTTAGTTTCCGCTTTATGTGGGGCCTTGCTTTACATCAGTCAGGTTTACTAAGAGCAAGTCGGTCGAATGTGGCGTGGTCCGTTGTATTCTATTGTACATCTGGGATGATGATGTGATCACTGGTTGTGGGACGTCGTACGACTGTGCAACTGACCTTCATGCTAAGGCTTGAGGCATCAGCTGATGTCGATGTTGCTCATTCCCCCAGCACAGCTTGAATGTGAAAATGATTGACATTTCAGTGCAATCATACACACTAAGTAGGAGTAATGTCGTCTATATTCTGTGTATAAAGAAAGTTTAGTCTGCCGGCTTCTCGTTCATAAATCACCTTTGAAAGTTGTTTGCTTGTGAGAAGATGGTCTTAGAAAGAGAAAAGGCCACGAGATCGTGTCGGAATTCGACAGAAGCAGATTATTGGTCTTTCGAGACTGAGGGTTTTTGTTCCAGGATACTGTTGCTTACGTTAATCGGGAGCCCACAACCCTCTTGCGAGTATAGAATCGATGGGTTCAGGAGAGCCATACTCAACGCCATACAGGAAATGAACTATCCTATGCGACTAGCACCTGAAGGGTGGGCATATTGTTCGCTTGGCAGGATTGTATAACAGCGTATTGCGAGTCAGGAAATAGGATTGTTTATAATATAAGAAGACACGTATCTACAAGGTCAGTACGACGACGTACGGAACACCACAGGAGCCTGTTGTTGCTGCCACTACCCTTAATTCGTAACAGATCAGGCGTGGGGACTGTGGTGCGCCCAGCACAGGAGTGTCACCACGTAGGTCCCGTTTCTGCGTACAGCTGTACGATTGACGTACCCATGTATGAAGACTCCAAGGGGAACGTATACTGGCAGACAGTATTCGTCATCGTCATATGGGTCTAGCACCTGGTGACATGGTATGGGGTGCCATTCGGAACAATACGACCACAGAATGAGATTTTCACTCTGCAGCGGAGTGTGCGCTGACGGTTCTAGGCGCTTCAGTTCGGAACCACGCTGCTGCTACGGTGACAGGTTCGAATCCTGCCTCGGGCATGGATGCGTGTGATGTCCTTGGTTAGTTATGTTTAAGTAATTCTAAGTCTAGGGGACTGATGACCTCAGATGTTAAATCCTATAATGCTTAGAGCCATTTGAACCATTTTTTTTAACTGTGTGCCGGACCGATACTCGAACTCGGAACCTTTGCCTTTCGCGGGCAAGTGCTCTACCATCTGAGCTATCCAAGCACGACTCACGTCCCGTCCCCCAAACCTCTGGTTTGCATAGCGGCCACGGATGTTGCATTCATAACGTGCTACGGTCGATGGCCGGGCCCTATCTTCGAGGTATCCACTATGGTTGACGAACTCTGGTATAGACTTGAAGCAGCATGGGGTGACGTATCTAAATTGACCCTAAAGAACGAAAAGTATGACACCCACATGAGTGCTAAAAGGAATCCGTTAAACTTCTGTTACACGATAAATCGGTCAAATCTAAAGGCCGTAAATTCAACTAAATACCTTGGAATTACAATTACGTACAACTTAAATTTGAAGGAACACACAACAAATGTTGTGGGGAAGGCTAATTAAAGACTGCATTTTATTGACAAGACACTTAGAAAATGTGACGGATCTACTAAAGAGACTGCATACACTAAACTTGTCCGTCCTCTTTTAGAATACTGCTGAGCGGAGTGCGACCCTTACCAGAGGAAGTTCAAAGAAGGGTAGCGCGTTTTGTATTATCGCGAAATAGGGGAGAGAGTGAAACTGAAATGATACAGAATTTGAGGTGGACATAATTAAAACAAAGGCGTTTTTAGTTGCGGCAGAATCTTCTCAAGAATTTTCAATCACCAACTCTTTAATCCGGATGCGAATATATTTTGCTGACGACGACCAACATAGGAAGAAACGACTATCATAATAAAATTAGAGCTCGCACGGAAAGATATAGGTGTTCGTTTCTTCCGCACGCTATACGAGATTGGAATAATAGAGAATTGTGAAGGTGGTTCGATGAACCCTCTGCCAAGCACTTAAATGTGATTAGATGTAGACGTACCCGTATGTCAAACTAGGGCCAAACTAGGGTGGAAATCGGCCGGATTATTTTGAAAAGAACCATTTCGGCATTCATCTTAATAGATTTAGGGAAACCATGGAAAACTTGATCTGGATGACCGAGCAGAGACATGATCCCCTCGCCGCCCAAAAACGACTTCGGACCGTCAAGCACTGGGCCTGGCTGGTTCTTCTCCTTGTATACTCGAATACAATGTTCTTCTCTGAACGACACGAAACTTATGCCGATAGCAAGTTACGGGCCTCTCAAGCTATTATTAAAAAAAAACATAATTTTTTCCATCCCACATGGGCAATCATACAGTTTTAATTATCGACTTGAGGAAATTAAGTTATTTAATAATTATATGTTTGTGCATGCCGGATTCCTGTCACACGCTGAAATCCCTGTGCCACAGTAAAGTAGCACGACGCTTAAGTAGCGAAAACAAAATGACACAGTCCTCTGGTGTGGTGGAGTATCGAGCGGTAATTCATTTTTGGCAGGTAAGACAGAGATTTAGGAACCAGGTTTTAAATTGTAAGACATTTCCAGGGGCAGATGTGGACTCTGACCACAATCTATTGGTTATGACCTGTAGATTAAAACTGAAGAAACTGCAAAAAGGTGGGAATTTAAGGAGATGGGACCTGGATAAACTGAAAGAACCAGAGGTTGTATAGAGTTTTAGGGAGAGCATAAGGGAACAATTGACAGGAATGGGGGAAAGAAATACAGTAGAAGAAGAATGGGTAGCTTTGAGGGATGAAGTAGTGAAGGCAGCAGAGGATCAAGTAGGTAAAAAGACGAGGGCTAGTAGAACTCCTTGGGTAACAGAAGAAATATTGAATTTAATTGATGAAAGGAGAAAATATAAAAATGCAGTTAATGAAGCAGGCAAAAAGGAATACAAACGTCTCAAAAATGAGATCGACAGGAAGTGCAAAATGGTTAAGCAGGGATGGCTAGAGGACAAATGTAAGGATGTAGAGGCTTATTTCACTAGGGATAAGATAGATACTGCCTACAGGAAAATTAAAGAGACCTTTGGAGATAAGAGTACCACTTGTATGAACATCAAGAGCTCAGATGGAAACCCAGTTCTAAGCAAAGAAGGGAAAGCAGAAAGGTGGAAGGAGTATATAGAGGGTCTATACAAGGGCGATGTACTTGAGGACAATATTATGGAAATGGAAGAGGATGTAGATGAAGATGAAATGGGAGATACGATACTGCGTGAAGAGTTTGACAGAGCACTGAAAGACCTGAGTCGAAACAAGGCCCCCGGAGTAGACAACATTCCATTGGAACTACTGACGGCCTTGGGAGAGCCAGTCCTGACAAAACTCTACCATCTGGTGAGCAAGATGTATGAAACAGGCGAAATACCCTCAGACTTCAAGAAGAATATAATAATTCCAATCCCAAAGAAAGCAGGTGCTGACAGATGTGAAAATTACCGAACAATCAGTTTAATAAGCCACAGCTGCAAAGTACTAACACGAATTCTTTACAGACGAATGGAAAAACTAGTAGAAGCCGACCTCGGGGAAGATCAGTTTGGATTCCGTAGAAATACTGGAACACGTGAGGCAATACTGACCTTACGACTTATCTTAGAAGAAAGATTAAGGAAAGGCAAACCTACGTTTCTAGCATTTGTAGACTTAGAGAAAGCTTTTGACAATGTTGACTGGAATACTCTCTTTCAAATTCTAAAGGTGGCAGGGGTAAAATACAGGGAGCGAAAGGCTATTTACAATTTGTACAGAAAGCAGATGGCAGTTATAAGAGTCGAGGGACATGAAAGGGAAGCAGTGGTTGGGAAGGGAGTAAGACAGGGTTGTAGCCTCTCCCCGATGTTATTCAATCTGTATATTGAGCAAGCAGTAAAGGCAACAAAAGAAAAATTCGGAGTAGGTATTAAAATCCATGGAGAAGAAATAAAAACCTTGAGGTTCGCCGATGACATTGTATTTCTGTCAGAGACAGCAAAGGACCTGGAAGTGCAGTTGAACGGAATGGACAGTGTCTTGAAAGGAGGATATAAGATGAACATCAACAAAAGCAAAACGAGGATAATGGAATGTAGTCGAATTAAGTCGAGTGATGCTGAGGGAATTAGATTAGGAAATGAGACACTTAAAGTAGTAAAGGAATTTTTGCTATTTGGGGAGCAAAATAACTGATGATGGTCGAAGTAGAGAGGACATAAAATGTAGACTGGCAATGGCAAGGAAAGCGTTTCTGAAGAAGAGAAATTTGTTAACATCGAGTATAGATTTAAGTGTCAGGAAGTCATTTCTGAAAGTATTTGTATGGAGTGTAGCCATGTATGGAAGTGAAACATGGACGGTAAATAGTTTGGACAAGAAGAGAATAGAAGCTTTTGAAATGTGGTGCTACAGAAGAATGCTGAAGATTAGATGGGTAGATCACATAACTAATGAGGAAGTATTGAATAGGATTGGGGAGATGAGAAGTTTGTGGCACAACTTGACCAGAAGAAGGGATCGGTTAGTAGGACATGTTCTGAGGCATCAAGGGATCACCAATTTAGTATTGGAGGGCAGCATGGAGGGTAAAAATCGTAGGGGGAGACCAAGAGATGAATACACTAAGCAGATTCAGAAGGATGTAGGTTGCAGTAGGTACTGGGAGATGAAGAAGCTTGCACAGGATAGAGTAGCATGGAGAGCTGCATCAAACCAGTCTCAGGAGTGAAGACCACAACAACAACAACAGGAGTGGGAATGTTGCAGCTGTGACAAGCCGCTCCAGACGGCTAAATAAGTCAGGGGCTTTAAAGATACATGTTTCTGAAGCAGTTACCAGGAATGAACAAGCTAACTGAGAGAGCAGTACTGAAATACATAAAGACACCACTGGCTAACACTGCCGTATACTGAGGATAAGGAGTAATAGGCACTTCAGTAGAACTTCCTGGGAACAGATAAGGAACAAAGGATGCAGTAGTATCTGCCAGATGAGGAGAATGTCTAAAAACCTGATACAGTGAAAAAGTTATACAATCAAACTTTGAGCGCTGAATAGATAAGAAGAAAGACATACGTGATTTGTGAACTTTTCGTTGTGTAGGTGCTAGAAGATGTACTGATAGATGTCGGAATGATATGACAGTTTTGTTTCTCCAATAGTACACTCTAGGACAACAAAGACGCACTATGAAGGCATTATCCGAATGTGACGGAAATAGGTAATTGTGATGTACATGTACAGCTAAACAAATGCTTGCAATTTGAGAAAAATTGAACCATTTATCCATCTGAAAGAGCTTCACAAATTGGGCAAGTTGCTCAATTTCTGGCCCTTACGAAAGCAGCTCTTCGGATCGGCTTTGATTATTAGAGTTGTTGGATGTCCACCTTACGGATATCGTGCCAGACTCCGTCCAACTGGCCCTCTAGATCACCAGAATCCGGAGTTGGCTGGAGAGTCCTGCCCATAATGCTCCAAACGCTCTCAACTGGGGAGATCTGGCGACGTAGCTGCCCAAGGTAGAGTTTGGAAAGTGCGAAGACAAGCAAGCACTAGAAGCTCTCGCCGTGCGCAGGAGGGCATTGTTGCTGAAATGTAAGCCCAAGATCGCTTGCCATGAAGGGCAACAAAACGGGGCGCATAATAGCATCGACGTTCCGCTGTGCCGTAAAGGTGACGCGGATGACAATCAAAGGAGAGACATTCAGGTTAGTATCCCACCGCTGTCCGAGGCGCCTCCAGACAATTCATCACTAGTCATCGGGACTCAGTTCGAAGCGGGACTCGTCACTGAAGAGAATTATACTCCAGTCAATAAGATTCCAGGTGAAAGACTCGTCTGGAGACGCCCCGGACATCAGTGGGATACCAAACTGAATAACGCCCGCCATACGGCCCAATAACCAGGATGGCCTAGGGTGCCATTTCTTTTCATAGCAGAAATGAGAGTGGAATGATCAGTCTAATGAGTACAGAATATGGATTGAGAGTAAATCCCCCAAAGATGAAAGTAATGAGAAGTATCAGAATTGAGAACAGCGAGAAACTTAACATCAGGATTAGTAATCACGAAACAGATGAAGTTACGGAATTCTGCTACACAGGCAGCAAAATAACCTCAGTCGGGCGAAGCAAGGAGGGCACAAAAAGGGCACTAGCACTGGAAAAAAGGGCATTCCTGGCCAAGAGAAGTCTACTAGTATCGAGCATAGAGCTTTCTTTGGGGAATAAATTTCTCAGAATGTACGTTTGGAGCACAACATAGTGTGGTAGTGAAACAGGGTCTCAGGGAAACCGGAACAGAAGAGAATCGAAGGATTTGAGATGTGATGCTACAGAAGAATGTCGAAAATTAGGTAGAGTAATAAGGTAAGGAATGAGGAGGTTCTCTGCAGAGTTGGCGAGGAAACACTGACAAGAAGAAGAGACAGGACTGTAAGACATCTGTTAAGACGTCAGGGAATAACTTCCATGGTACTAGAGGGAACCGTGGAGGGTAAAAACTATAGAGGAAGACAGAGACTGAAATATATCCATCAAATAATTGAGTACGTAGGTTGCAAGTGTTACTCCTACATGAAGAAGTTGGCACAGGAGAAGAAGTGGTGTCCGCAGCTCGTGGTCGTGCGGTAGCGTTCTCTCTTCCCGCGCCAGGGCTCCCGGTTTCGATTCCCGGCGGGGTCAGGGATTTTCTCTGCCTCGTGATGACTGGGTGTTATGTGATGTCCTTAGGTTAGTTAGGTTTAAGTAGTTCTAAGTTCTAGGGGACTGATGACCATAGATGTTAAGTCCCATAGTGCTCAGAGCCATTTGAACCATTTTGAAGAAGTTGTGACGGGCTGCATCAGATGATGATGTTTGGCTTGTGGGGCGCTCAACTGCGCGGTCATCACCACCCGTACGAAGTCCCAATTTTCTCACAGTCCAATCTCGCCACTGTCACGAATGATGATGAGGATGAAATGATGAGGACATCATAAACACCCAGTGTCCGGGCAGAGAAAATCCCCAACCCTGCCGGAAATCTAACCCGGGACCCAGTGATCCAGAGGCAGACCACGAACTGAAGACGGGCTGCATCAGACCAGTCAGAAGACTGATGACACAGATAAAGCAGAACCCCTTCGATAACTAATTTAGAGAGACCCGCTTCAGTTGTACTAATGTTTATTTAAACGACGACCGGTTTCGAGATTTTAAAATCCCATATTCAGCTGTATGAATTGGTGATACATAACATGTAGTCGGGCCAGTCAGGGTAAGAGTTCCATTCCCTGCACGTTAGCGAAACTGTCCGCCGCTGGGCAGCCGCACGGTGGAAAGCCAACTATCACTGTTAAGAAGCACTGACTGACCCTACCGCATGTTATATATTACCAGATACTAAAATTTCATACAACTGGAAACGTGATTTTATAATCTCGAAACCTGGCGTCGTTTAAATAAATATTAGTACAATTGAAGCGGATCTCTCTAAATTAATCGTCATGCCTCTCAGCTGCGGGTGTCCTACGTACCAGATCTTGTGGAAAACCTCTTTGGTTGTCATCCGCGACACCCTTACAACACATCGGTACGTCGACGATATTCTGTGTCCTGTTTTGTTGCCCTTCGTGGCAAGCCATCGTGGGCAAGACAATGCCCGCTCGCACACTGCGGGAGCTTCTGTTGCTCGTCTTCGCGCTTGCCAATCTGCACCTTGGCCAGCAGGGTCTCCAGATCTCTCCGAGATGATAACGTTTGGAGCATTATGGGGAGGGCTCTCCAGCTAGCTCGGTATTTTGACGATCTAACGCGCCAATTGGACTGAATTTGGCATGGTACCCGTCAGGAGGACATCCAACAATTCTGTCAATCAATACCAAGCCGCTTAACTGATCACGGAAGGGCCAGAAGTAGACCAACGCGTTATTGACTTGCTAAATTTTTTTTTTCAGAAACTGGAATCATTAGTTTATCTGTACCTGTAGATCACATTACCGATGTTCGTCCCATTCGGATAATTCCTTAGTGGTACGTTTATCTCCTTTTTTCGGTCATAGAGTGCATTTTGATTAATGTTACCGTCCTTGTAAAGTGCTGCGAACCGTGTCGTGGAAGTGATTGCCATTTGACAGAATGACCCAAGATGTGGTCACTTTTAAGAGCATACCAAGCGGCACCTGACTAAAACAATTAGGTCCGTGTCAAAATATTGAATAGATATTTCAACTCGAAATCGTACTATGCTTCTGCACAGTCCATTGGAGGCTTCTCCCGTAACTGGCTTTCCAGTCTGTTGGTGAGGCTTTTCTTTGGTTCCGGCGATACGTGAAGTGCGATGCAGGGAGGAGAGCTCTTCTGAGACTCTGGGGACGTGCCCGTAGCGCGCCCTGCCGGCGTCACAAGAGAGGCTGGGCGGCGTGAATGGCAGCGAGGCGCGTGCTGCGCGCTGCGTGCTGGGTCGCTCGTTAGCCACGCAATGAATGGGCCGGCCGGCCGCTGATTTATGTGCCGCCGCCACTCGCCGCTCTGATTTACGGCCGTCTTGCGTCATCGCCGACAGCCAATAAGCGCGCGCCGCGGCGCGCCGGAATGCGACTGACTGCAGAACGGACCGGGCCAGGCCTCGCGGCTGCGGCTGCGGCTGGCGCCGGCGTTTTTGCGGCGCCGCCGACGCGCAAGAAATGCCGTGTATTGGCTTCACGCATACTGGATTAATAAAGGCGCATCATTACTGCGCACCCGATTCGTATGTCACGCAACACAGCTGCCGATAAAAGAGTGTGGATGCTAATGCTACTTTGATTTTTTCCTGGGGTACGAGCATGGTGCCACTCAGGCGAAAAAAGGAGCATCTCGAAAGTGAATGTGCGACTTAATTATGCAATCTGGCGCTGCAAATGTTTTGCCTGCTATAGATGGGTTGATTCCGCTCCTAATTCAGACATGCTGTGAATTTGACCGTTACTTGACTCCAACTAGCGGCAGTCAGATATAAACAATGGCTCTAAAAGCGAAATGGGCCGGCACAGGTATTTTTTTTTTTTAGCTGAAAGAAAACAGAAATGCTTATAGGACGAGCCTGAATAACCACCCCTACCCCACCCACTTTTAAGTTCTTCCAGCGAAACGATTGTGTTGGTTTTAGGTCATTTGAATGTTGCACTACTTTTCAGTATGTGTTAAAATAAATGTCTGATGCTTACATTACCAATTTCCGATGCAATTTTAACTTTGATCACATTGGGCTCTAGCTGTAGCACCGTGACTTAAATAACAATGTGAGAGGGGAACTGCTTAGTTTGGGACACGCAGGACGGAATTCCACACTTACAACAAATTATCTGACTACTATAAATACGAACATGACTGGGGGCTTTCTAGCAGGCAGGTTACTTTTCTTTGTCCTAGCATCATGGAGTGTGACGTCTTAGAATTGCGCCAGTATTCCGGGTCAGTCTTCTCGGATCGCTGTCTTGGATTTGGACGTCATAGAGCCGGTCCCAGTATTCCAGATCAAATATCTTGCATTTTGACGTCATAGTAAGGTTGCATTAGTATCCCAGGTCCATCATCTTGGATTTTGCCGTTATAAGCTGTACCATCTTGTATTTTTGAAATCCTACCAATTTATACCTATCACAACAGCCGTAATTCCACTGAGACATCACAGGAGTAGGAAAAAACTCCCATTTCTTATATTTTCCGTCAGTTTTTGAATTACCCACCGTGTTATACATACGGCAATTGGCGGTTGTCAGAGTAGGGGGACGCATATCCTGTGACTCATTCCTGTGACTCATCGAAGACGTCTTAGGTAACGTATTTCGGCCTAGAAACGGCACAGCCTTACGGGTCACTGTACCCATGTAGAGTTTTATATCTGAGCCTGTAACAATTAAGGCTAGCGCAAGAGACAGTCGTAACATGGCAGAAAGCTATGCCATGTCGGCCTCTAGTAGGTTTCTTCCCACAGACGAAATGCGTGTTGAAGTCACTTCGTGGTATGCTTCCATTGCATGCTCGCAATACCTGTGAACTCTATAAGCCCACAAAGTTGGTTTCCACACGTCTCCAGCGGCAATATGTCCGTTGTTGCTTGCTTTCTATGTGGCTATTCTATGGAATCACAAATACATCATACTCGCATAATCATCACTGCCTACGAGGCGCCTTTCGCTACGGTGTTAGCATCAGTTAGTGCGTTAAAATTTTCTAATGTCTCACCTGATTATTTAATACACAACAGCTGGTTCGTCATCCGTGCTTCTCGCCACCAGGGGGCGAAGCAAGACGATGACACCACTGATCACTACCCAAAACGAATGACAAGAGATGTAACAACGAATTCCTATTTATAAGGAACATTTGAAGCTGTATTGAAGGAAAATGTGCTCGGTATCAATTCTAGCGATATTGGAGAAGTGTTTGAATGTTCCAACACGTATGCGCGTCATTAATTAGACTCGGTTATTGCCTCTACAGGGTGTTCGGAAATTCCCGCTACAAACTTCTAGGATGAGTATATAATATTTTGAATGGGAACCTACGCTGGAAACGGAGAGTTGTTCGTCCTGGTACGCAATTGGGTAGACAGGAAGACGTGTAGTACGTCAGAGGGTCACCTGTATTTACTACTTACTATGGGGTTTATGTTAGGTTTAATTTACTAGAGTCCTGTAGAGACACAGGAAGAACTGCTGGCACGAGTTCTGGTCGTTGGACTAGAAACTGAAAGGATACCAGTCGGGATGGCGGGAGTGTACCAGAAAATGCTTCGTAGGTACACTGTGACAACGTTGTTGGTCACCACATCGAGCCGCTGTTGTAATGCATCAGTATTGTTCTGTACGTACAGTACGCTGCGTTCTTTTTTGTGTTGAAATAATGTTAACACGTTAAGTTTAAGTGTTGTTACACACAAGTGTGCTTAAGTGATTAATGGACGTTTCGTTACTTTTCCTTTCGAACTGTTATCTAATTATTGTGCTGTGTCAAGCCTAATTCACTTCCCCAATCATAAGTAGATGAGTTAAACCGCCGAATTGAAACCGTCGTACAACAGGAACGGTACGTTTCCAGACATGGATTCCTATTGAAAATATTGTGTACTCACTCTCCTCTACAAGTCCTAGAAGTGTGTAACCGCTCGATAGTTGTACAGAAGCACAATACGGGAATTGCCGAACGCTCTGTGTACTTCGGCTGATGGAATGCGAAAGAAAATTGGCCGTATTCTCATATCTTCTCAGATTTAAAGATGCTGAAAAGAGGTCCTCTCGGTCTCATGTAGAAGGAGCAAATGTTCGAATGAAGAAAGATGCTTCGTACAGTGATAACAGTATTTAAGGAAGCATGACGAACGCATTTACTCGTAATTCTTGAGTGGCTTTACTGGAGAAAAGTCACAAAAATTGTTGAAAAACTGAAATGAGATATCGCAGTTATGTCATAAGGAAAAGTGTAAAGGCTCGAACACTGATATCCGAGACCGCAGCCCGGCAACCGAAACCAGGCCGCCTTTACCGGCCAATTCCTGCCAGCTGAGCAAAATCAGCAGACACGGCTCCCGCAACCGGCGTTTCCACGTGAGGGAGTCACGCGGATTCCCGTCGCGTGGGCGACCGACCTACCCATTACGCCAAATCAGGCCATCGACCCCACTCCTTATGTTTCCGGCTTTCCGCGACTGTCAGCACGTGGAAATGGTATCTAAACCAGCATGACCAGCCCGTCAGCAAGTCGTCACAGCTTGGCCGTCCGACGACGCAGTGCCTATGTGAGCCGTCAACGCATCTATGGCACTGCCACCACCGAGCTGCGAACCAATGACCGCTGCCTGTGTGCCCAACCCCGGTACAGGGACGTCGCCTCAGTGGCGCACCGCCACCCTTCAGCCGTCAGCCGGTATCCGCCAGCATGCGGAGGCAGCCCGTCGCTTCCGTCCACGGGAAACGCCTGCGTCGGCACGCCCTTACCACTGTGCTGGGGTCCGAGGATCACCTCCCGTCACCCGCAGTCATTCCGTTCCAGATGTGCTGGACCATGTCTGTTCGTGTTCATCAATAAAGTGTTGTATCAACTGATTGGCTGCCTTTTTGGCCCCTCCATCACGTCTCGCCCACTTCCACCCTGCAGCAGAACCCTGTTACAGTACCTTGAGAGTAGTGCTTTTGACTAGTAATCTTAGAGTTCCAACACTGACGGCAATAACGTTTCCATTTGTGATCAGATACTTTGAGAGTCATAATCGCTAAAAAAGGACGGGAAAGAAGAGGATTAGAGGGAAGAAATGAGGAATGAGAAAGGCTTTCAGATTTCTGCATAGATTTCAACTATGTTTTGCAAACTCCGTCTTTAAAAAGCAGGGAGTAGAAGATAGTTTTAGGAACGGCTGAGGTACAGGTAAGATGTCACATATAATAATCACAATTCGATAAAAATTTTGGAAGTAAATACTCAAAAACACAGCAGACACTAATCTGAAAGTAGATTCACATCAGCAATAAATAATTTCACCAAATTAAATTAAATTCAAAGCAAAGAGAAGGAAAGCGAAACCTAAATGCTAGCCCGCAAGCCTACAAGAAATTGTATGAAAATTTGAAAAGCTCCTGCGACAGTGATCACTGAAGAAGAAGAGACAATGAGGGCAGTGCAGAGGAAAACAACTATAACTGGAATGCCAACACGAGACAGCGACGGCGCGGAAGGAAAAACCGCCAATAATTGGCTCATCGATGAAAGAAAAAAAATACGAATACGTAAATGGTGCGAAAGGTTATTGCCGTTACATGTTGTAGGTAAAAGAAATCTACATGAGGACAGATTTACCAAGATTTTTGAAGATATTAAAAATCGGAATAGTTAGTGGAGAACTTTTCCAAGCTCCCAGGATGGTTATACATAATCTTCGATAAGTTAAAGTGAAAATTATTACGATGTGAAGTGCAGATGTACTTAAAGGGCAGATAAATTACATGAGTAAATCGAAAGCAATTTTCATGGGGAAAAATATTTCGCAGCGTGATGGAGTAAGGGGAGGAAAATCATCTGGCAGAAGTAGGTGATTACGGAATGTGGTCTGAAGTTGACAGAGTGATAGACAGACATTCAGTTAATTGCGTGGCCACTAATGGAAGACATTAACGTTTCCAAACAAGCATTCATTACATTCCTGAGGAAGGCAACATTATAGGACCACCAGTCTGTCACATTACACTTGTGGCTTACGGTGAAACTGATACACAGCAAAACAGAAAAAAAAGCTTTACTTAGGTCAGTTTAATTTCAGGACAGATAACTGAGAAGCAAGTTGGACTTTTAGTATTGGAAGAAGCAATAAAGATGCATCTACACGATTACTCTGCAGTTCACAATCATGTGCCTAGTATCCACCTTTAAGCTACTTCTTCACCGTACCACACTTAAATTGGGCGCGCGAAAAACGAACACTTAAATCTTTTCGTACGAGCTCTGATTTCTCTTGTCTTTGTGATGATCATTCCTCCCTATGTAAGTGGGCGCCAACAAAATATTTTCGCATTCTGAAGAGAAAGTCGGTAATTGAAGTTTCATGAGATGGTCCTGCCGCAGTGAAAAACGCCTTTGTTTAATAAGTGCCATCCCAAATCGTGTATCATATCCGTGCCACTCTCTCCCTTATTTCACGATAGTACAAAACGAGCTACCCCTCTTTGACCTTTTTCGATGACCTACGTCAATCCTATTTTATGCGGATCCCACACCGTACATCAGTACTCCAGAAGAGGGCGGGTATGCATAGTACAAGCAGTCTCTTTAATAGATCTGTTACATTTTGTAAGTGTTCTGCAATTAATTGCAATCTTTGTTTTGATTTCCACATTACACTATCTGTGGCTCGATGCAAACAGCTGTTCTATGCACTACACAGTTAGTAAATAATAATTTATCAGTAACTGACTGACAAAAGAAATCAGTCTCAAACAATTATGACAGAAGTTTCTGAATTTCCACGCCTGGACTACACTACTGTATGTTCGTGAATGATGGAAAAAAGCTAGAAAAACCGTGAATTCGAAGTTATCTTAAAAACAGTACTACGAAATAACAATGAAAATTAAGTCGACCCAAGAAAATGGACAAAGAAGCAAAGACGGAGGCATTTACAGACAGTAGCGATGAGTGCAGGGTGGCATCAAACTGGCCAAAAGACATTTGCCTATAAAATAAAGATTGTCTGTTGTAGCAGAAAACGACCTTCCAGATTGTACGAGGTAGACCGGAAGAAAAAATTCAGAGGGGAAGAAAGCTTGTTCTTTGAGTCGTTGCAAATAACGTGATGGATGTCGCAGGACATAATGAAGTAGGGAACTAGAGTAGAAGAAACGTGAAATCTGTCGTTATTTTGAGAATTCGACGTCTTCGCAGAGAAGAGTTTTCAGAGCGGCTTGTACGGCTCGATGTGGATCTCGGGTTTTGCGGAGAGCGCGGCCTCATCGATCGACAGAGCTGAAATCTAAGACGGGAGCTTGCGGAGCACCCTGTACCAGCCATTAGGGTAATGAGCACCAGCGATAGGAAGGGCCGCGCTCGCCCCTGCGCCCGCGCACCCCTTGCAACCACTATTTTATTACGTAATTACACGCTCCAAAAATTAATAGGCCTCATACAAGACAAGATTTCAATGTAATTAAAAGGTTCGAATCGCACGCTGCGAGGCACGAGAGAAGCGAAGGTGCAGAGGAGGAGGAGTAGGAGGAGGAAGAAAAGTGCAAGAGAGCGGATTTCCTTGTCTCGCTGCCGTGACGGAGCCCGGCGACGCATCACTGATCGATTCGGGGCGGCCACTAGCTTCTCCTCCTCCCCCTTCCACCGTGGCCGCGGAGTTCCCGTTTCGTCAGCGAAATCGAGGCCGCTGTCTGGCTAAGAGCCGACTGACTTTCTGTTCATCTTCAGTTATTCAAGGTTAACGCACTGGCGTGGAAAGATTTTGAACTGTGACTGTTTCGCTCCACAAGTGTCAATGATCACAACTGCGCTGTGGACGTACTGTAGCGTGCATTGGTTGGGTGTATAGCTGTAGCTATGGCTTGTGTCTGTCAACTCTACTCTTAAGAAAAATTCAAATGGTTCAAATGGCTCTGAGCACTATGGGACTTAACAGCTATGGTCATCAGTCCCCTAGAACTTAGAACTACTTAAACATAACTAACCTAAGGACATCACACAACACCCAGGCATCACGAGGCAGAGAAAATCCCTGACCCCGCCGGGAATCGAATCCGGGAACCCGGGCGTGGGAAGCGAGAACGCTACCGCACGACCACGAGCTGCGGCCTCTACTCTTAAGAGTCTGAATTAGTACAATTGTCGAAAGATGCAAGAATTGGTATTTGGAGATGTATCTACTATATTGTTCTCTAGCAAATGTCCTCTGTCCCAGGCGTCGGACTTCCTTTCTTACAGTAGGTGTTGCGGCTCCTAGTAATGAATTGATTAAAGGGGCAGCATGGAAACTACCCACTAATGAAAGTCATTTTCGTCAGGCAATGAGTCTGTTCCGGAATGGACACGTATATGAGAGGTAGCCCTGTCACAAGATACAAATGATTAAAATGGCTCTGAGCAGTATGGGGCTTAACATCTGAGGTCATCAGTCACTTAGAACTACTTAAACCTAACTAACCCAAGGACATCACACACATACATGACCGAGGCAGGATTCGAACCTGCGACCGTAGCAGTCTAGCGGTTCCGGACTGAAGCGCGTAGAACCGCACGGCCCCCGCGGCCGGCTCGTAAGATTCCTAACGTGTCACCCACAATAAAGCAGCCGCTAGAAGAACAACACACTTGCGGTAGGAAAAGTCAAAAGAACAAGAGTTCACAAGAACAATAATTTTAAGCGTAAGGGGCAGTCTCTAGGGAGAGTGTAAAATGAATTAATATGAATCACTATAAGAAAGAAGCTAGCTGTGGATCAAAAATGAGGTTACAAAAGCAGGGTTTGGACAATAGAGTTTACGACGCTACATGTCTATTTGCAGCGCCCGCATCTCGTGGTGCAAACGTAACGGGAGCACAGAAGCAACCAGTGTGCTTCGTAATTCTAAACACGACGATAAATTCGCAGTTAGTAAACACAAGGCTGCTCCCGAGGTAATGGAAGACAACACTTGACACAAAATGACTGTAACTGCTGCACTATGAACCTCGCGATATCGACAGGCTTAGTAACTGCTACGGAATTGCTAGAGAGCTGCTCTCCGGACTACTTAAAGACACAATCGACGAACTACAGTACACTTTCGCGATGTACGATAAGGTCCTTGAGCGAACCTAACGGTAGTTGGAGATGTAATGATTCCTGCGGTTCTGGCCGACTGGAGTGGTCAAGCTCTTGCCTTCAAGTTCGGTGGCCTCTACTGGCGCGGATTTCCATAACGCGACAGACTTTGTATGTCTCCGCCACCGCGTGGATCAGCGACGATTCGACATAACGACCAAGAAACTAAGCTAGATTTCGCTGTCTTTGGCGTTTCCTTTATTAAATAAACGGGGAATGCCAAAATTATTCTTCACCTGTAAACCATTGATCCTCTATGAAGACAATATCTGCTAGTGTTTGCGGACGAGGGAAAATTAGTGTAGTAGTATTAATTGATAATTAAGATTTACGACTTGTTAATTAATTAACCGATCGGTCTGTGTTTGTATCAATTTACTCGAGATTTTATTGGAAGTTCGAATCTGTGGTCAGAAGTAATTGCAGTTTTGTCTGTCATAGGATACCATCGTTGAACAAAAACAATACTGCGTAACTTAATCTGTGTCGATTTTCCGTGTAAAGCCCACAGGCTCAGTTGATGGAAATGGTCAGCGTTTCACGAGAATATCTTTTCATCGAGTAAGACAACGTTGCTCACCTGAAAGCAGCGTATGAAAGTCGAGATTTGATTTTGTGAGTGACTGACAGCTACCATGTAATGCATCAGCCGACGATCCTCTGCAGGTCTTCTCGCATTCCCAGTCTTTTAGGGTAGCATCCTCACTATAGACAACTACATTGACCATGAACGGCCTCACAGTTTTTCCGACGTTCCAATTACGCAGAATTCCCTTCCGTTGAAGTTCATCGGAATTTAGACCTTTCTTCTCTTGTTTGCGTTACGACGTATCCTTTCTGCTTCATTTTCATGGCAAGGAATTTAAAATTCATTTCTGCGGCAGCAGAAGGTGTCCTGAGTCAAGGTTGCCAACAGACCGAAGTACGGAAAATCGGAAAAGTAAGTTTCACCTCATTGTTTCCAAAAAGACAATACAGCGGTAACGTTTAAAGCGTAAAAGTGGCTGACGGGACTTATGACAAAGCGCTGAACATATTGCAGCCAGAATACCACATCATTGTTGGTAAACATTTTGTGACGCATTAATGACATGTGTTACAGATGGATGCTCTCGCCAACCTCTGACTGCACGGTCGCTCGCGTAACTCCTCTCCACTCACGACCCACTAAGAAAGGGCTTGAAACTCTATCGCAGGGCCAAAGAGGCTGAAAAATGGCGCGACCAGAAAGGGAGAAAGAAAGGCCGATGAGAGTGTGGCGAGGAACGGAGAAGGAAAAGCGAGAGAGAAGGTGTAGAGACGGGCAGAGGTGGCATGTGGAGGGCCGAGAGAGAAGGCCAGTGCGCCGGGCGCCGGGAGCGAAGGAGATGGACAGAGAAGCGGGCGGAAGACAAAGAAGGCGCGAGACAGATTGAGACGGTGTTTCCTTCCTCCAGTGAACTGAATCGGGAGGCAATTTCACAAAGTTTTGGATTGGGCCGGGGCCCGCATACAAACGAGATGTTTCCCCCGTCCGGTCGCGCAACGCCGCCGCCGCCACCGTCGCCGCCGCCCCCGCTGCCGGTAATCTTTAGGTTGGCGCGCACCGGCCGGAACGGAACGCCGCATACCAATGAGGGGCGCGCGGGGGTGGTGGCGGCGGCGGTGGAGCCGGCCGGTTCCGCTTAACGCCGGCCTGGCCACTGCTCGCGCGTGTTTCAGCACGCCCCTCCGAGGCGGGAATATTCAGGCCAAAAATAGTAATACAGCTCCTCGTGCGACACGAGTATTCAAGTATAGTCACTCAGACAATCATTTGAGTGACCCAACTATAGACATATGCCTACATACGACTGCCTTTGCTGGCATTCGAAAAAACGCACCAATTTGTATAGTTTTAAGTTTTCGGACAGTCATTTAGTGGAGCAGGTCTGCAGTATATTTTTATGAGTCACTTGCACCGTTTAAGCCGTTGCTTATGATGGCGAATAGGCAATAGTACTCCAAAAGGTCTCGTAGAAATGTCGAGTTAGGAAGTGGACAAAAATACGGGAAAACAAAACACGCAACACATTACCATGCTTAATACAGTGCAGAAAACCATAGGCATTCAAAACAGCTTTCAGTCGTCTCGGAACGGATAAATACAACTCCTGTATGGCTTTCAAGGGAATCTTATAACATTCTTCCTGAAAAATACTCGCAATTTCAGGTACCTATGATACAGGTAGATAGCGATCACACGCACTTCTCTCCAAAGTAGACCACAAAGGATCAATAACGGCGAGATATGGTGATTGTGGTGGACAGGAGAGATTCGAGAATTCACGCCCTTGTTCCAAAACCAGTCCCGGACTATGCGAACTGTGTGAACATGGACCCTGCAGTCTTAAAACACAGCATCACATTTGCAGAAGAAACATGAGAAGGACTTCATCAAACAAAATGGACACGCAATCCAGGCCGGTAATGCTACTTTCCAAAGTAACAAAGGGGCCCTTGGAATACCACGATGTGGCTGCCCAAATCGTCACCGAACCTCCAACATATTTCATTCTTGGCTCGTTATCTCGGACAGAAGTTTAAATAGTGTGAAACAAGACTCATTCGACCAAAGGACTTCCTTCCACGCTCCACAGCTCCGGTTTTATGGCTTCGGCACCACGTTTTCTATTGCCGGATTGCATCACTGATGAGTGGTTTTGGAATTCCGGCTGGTCCTGCAGTGCCTAGCTTATGGAGCTCCCTTCGTGTTGTTTTGGTGCTGACAGGGTTCGCGAGTGCAACATTCAGTACTGCTGTCGTCCCCTAGTTTTTCGTCACATATCCTCTTCAATGACCGTCCGCCACCATCACTCAACATAAAATTTCGCCCGCATTATTTTTAACGGATGATATTTTTCCGCTTTGACTGTATGCGGTATAAATCTTCGCCACGGTGTGTCTTGAAACACCAAATACGTTGGATACTTTGGTTACGGAAGCACCGACCATACGAAGTCCACCAGTTTGCTCACCTTCGACTTCACTTGGCTACGACATAATACGCTCTTAACTACACAGAACGCTGTTCTGACCACGACTGACATTTGCGACGTGCTGAGGATATTGCACATTAGCCGTTCGCGGTCAAATACCACAGCGCAACCTGAAGGCTTGGCTAGAATCTCCACGTATATTCAAACATGCACATCTTGCAGTGTTCCCTTATTTATTCCCAACTTCTATATGAATTGTTGTTTGGGACAACGGTTATGCAGCAAATCTCGCTTTCGTTGCCCTATATGAAGAAAGGTTTAGTATGGGTAAAAATCGTTGTGATTCCATATTACTAAGTATACTTGTAAGCCAATGGAAAAATTAGTCCTTGAAAAATAGATTTATCGCCTTGGTTCTCTTGTTTTGACCATGAAGGAACAAGGACATCCACGGTCGGTGTTTGCGTGATATCGTCCTCTCTGTACAGACAGTAGAATAACTGCAAATGATTGGATACAATGATCACTGCCACACGAAAATATTTCCCGGTTTTCTTGGCACGTCAGATTTGTTTGAGAATTCGAGCGTTCAGTGACTTCCTCTGTCGTCATTATCATAAGTTAACTGTGGTACCAATAGGCCGTGTGGTACTATCCTATGAAACGCCCCGAGTTCGTCATGGAGACATCGCAAATCCACAAAGCTTCCATGTGCTACCAGAGATTATGTCGAAGTTTTTGATGAAAGTTAGTAGCAATGCTGATTCCGTAACTCATTTTATTTCTCTGTAACGTTTCAACATCGAGCGTCCGTTTCCATGCAGTATTAAGGGTGTATCCACTGTTCCTGTGTAAGTTGTTGCAATCCTGATATCAATGGCTTTGATGACAAAATCGCCAGCCGAAGTGGCCGAGCGGTTAAAGGCGCTACAGTCTGGAACCGCACGACCGCTACGGTCGCAGGTTCGAATCCTGCCTCGGGCATGGATGTGTGTGATGTCCTTAGGTTAGTTAGGTTTAAGTAGTTCTAAGTTCTAGAGGACTTATGACCACAGCAGTTGAGTCCCATAGTGCTCAGAGCCAATTTGGTGACAAAATCAAAACAGAAGATGCAAAAAATAAGATTTCCGTTCACAGAACAGGAAGATGTTGCAGTCAAAACGTGCAGCACGCAAAGAAACTGAATTTTGTCTTGAGATTTTCGTGTCGTATGAAATAATCTATGATGTTTTGGGAGTGGAGCCGGTCATCGTCTACCACCACACACCATATTCCACCAGGTCACCTTGCAGATACCTTCAGGTCAGACTGTGGTATCACGTACCAGTACCACCCCAGAATGTCAAAGTTGGCAACACAATTACAAGCTGTGGTACAGGATCCGGCGGAACCAATGGAATGGCCGCCGGCCTCGCCTCAACGACTCCGTACCACTAGCGCACTCCGCCACCGTGATGTGCAATGTCCAGCGCCAGCCGCACAGCCCAGTCGCTCTTGGAACTTCTTCGCTATGCAGATGCCACGTAGTCGCGGCCCCGACACCATCGTTTGTGCTTTGGTTCAGAAAGCGATATCCTTATTGCTATCGTATCAGCTGGACTCTGTTTCTTGCTGCATCATTTGGAACGAGTCTTTGTGCGCTTGGAGAAACACAAGTTCAGTAAATCTTCTGTTAACTTGTTTGCTAATTGTTTCAGCTCCGGTCCAGCTTTCCTATGACGACAGTTGCCGCACCACTCTTTAGCCCACCTCCCTTCACTGTTGTGTACAAAGTCTTACACCGCCGAACACTCTTCAATTTAGCTATAAACAATTCAAGTAATATTGCTCCGTCACAGGCCTCGGTATAACCTCCGATAGCAAATGAAAATTACGTAATTTCCTTATGTCTCCATGATATAATTGAGCCAATTATATACCAGAGTACAGTATCATACGATCTATTTGGACAACAGTTAACTCGTTACGACGACTACAGACGCAGTCAGAGAAAGCTTGTGCTTACAAATCTGACATCTCATAAAAATCGAGAAAGGATGTGGCCGCGATAAACTACTTTCTCTTACACACTGAGCCGGCCGAAGTGTACGTGCGGTTAAAGGCGCTGCAGTCTGGAACCGCAAGACCGCTACGGTCGCAGGTTCGAATCCTGCCTCGGTCATGGATGTTTGTGATGTCCTTGGGTTAGTTAGGTTTAACTAGTTCTAAGTTCTAGGGGACTAATGACCTCAGCAGTTGAGTCCCATAGTGCTCAGAGCCATTTTTTCTCACACACTGAAGTTATTTATATGATTGTCAATAGTGTTTAACACTGCAAGAAATTGAAATTTGTCGTAAGGTCTTATGGGACCAAACTACTTAGGTCATCTAACCCTAGGCCTACACACTACTTAAATTACGCTACGGACAACACACACACCCAAGCCCGAGGGAGGACTCGAACCTCCGACGGGGGGAGCCGCACTAACACTGCATGAGATATATCGAATTTTGTATGTTTCATGTGACTGGTTCATTTTGCGATAATGGATTTGCGAAATATTATTCTTTCGCTAGTTTCATTCACTTATAGCCGGCCGCGGTGGTCAAGCGGTTCAGGCGCTCAGTCCGGAACCGCGAGACTGCTACGGTCGCAGGTTCGAATCCTGCCTCGGGCATGGATGTGTGTGATGTCCTTAGGTTAGTTAGGTTTAAGTAGTTCTACGTTCTAGGGGACTGATGACCACAGATGTTAAATCCCATAGTGCTCAGAGCCATTTGAACCATTTGAACCATTCACTTATAAGCTAATCATAGCTGCCAGAACTTTGTTTATCGTTCTACTCTGCACGTAACATGTTATTATTATTATACGAGAGGGTTGTTACGAGGGTCACTTCAAAAGAAATGCACACAATTTTTTTAAAATCCACCTTCTATTCTACATGTTTGAAAGTTTTGCAGAGTGTAAATACATCCTTTAGAAACAATATTTTCATTTCTCCACATAATTTCCATCCCTCTCAACTGCCTTACGCCATCTTGGAACCAGCGCCTGTATATCCGCACGGTAAAATTCTGGACCAACCTGTTGGAGCCACTGTTTGGCAGCGTGCACAAGGGAGTCATCATCTTCAAACCTTGTTCCACGAAGAGAGTCTTTCAGTTTCCCAAAGAGATGATAGTCACTTGGAGCCAGGTCAGGACTGTAAGGCAGGTGTTTCATTGTTGTCCATCCGATTTTTGTGATCGCTTCCATGGTTTTTTGACTGACATGTGGCCGTGCATTGTCGTGCAACAGCAAAACATCCTGCTTTTGGCCATGTGGTCGAACACGACTCAGTCGAGCTTTAAATTTCTTCAGTGTCGTCACATATGCGTCAGAATTTGTGGTGGTACCACTTGGCAAGATGTCCACAAGCAAGAATCCTTCGGAATCGAAAAACACCGTAGCCATAACTTTTCCAGCAAAAGGTGTGGTTTTGAATTTTTATTTCTTGGGTGAATTTGTATGATGCCACTCCATTGAATGCTCATTCGTCTCTGGTGAAAAATGATGGAGCCATGTTTCATCACCTGTCACAGTTCTTCCAAGAAATTCATTTCCACCATTCTCGTACTGTTCCAAAAGTTCGCTGCATACCGTTTTTCTTGTTTCTTTGGCAGCCACAGTCAACATCCTGGGAACCCACCTGGCAAAACCATTTTTAATGCCAACAATATCAATATTCTGCAAACACTTCCCCCCTATCCCACCGTAACGTGACAGTTCGTTGACTGTGATGCGTCTGTCAGCAGTCACCAATTCGTTAACTCTCTGCACTTTGTCTGGAGTGTGTGCTGTACGAGGCCTGCCACTGCGAGGAAAATCCTCAAGATTGCCGTGCCCACTTTCATCACGTAACTTGCTTGTCCGCCGACTAACTGTACTGCGATCGACTGCAGCATCTCCAGACACCTTTTTCAACCTCTTGTGGATGTTTCCCACAGTCTCGTTTTCACAGCACAGGCATTCTATGACGGCACGTTGCTTCTGACGGACGTCAAGTGTAACAGCCATCTTGACATGCTGTGACGGCGCCAATCGCGGTAACAGGTTGAACTAAGTTTGAAAACAAGCGGGAAGGATGTATCTACACACTGTAAAACTTTCACACATGCAGAATGAAAACTGTATTTTTACGAAAATAGTGTGCATTTCTTTTGGAGTGACCCTTGTAAATGCAGTGTTGGTTGCTGTTATCTTACACTGGTGGCAGTAAAGGCATTAGGGAGGAGAGGTAGCCCGCAGTGGCAGGTGTGACGCCGCGGAACCTCGCCACTCAACGACGCGCCAGCCATCCAGCCAGCCGGGCGCGGCCTCTGGCCCGTTGCCCGGCGCCCACTCGCCTGATCGCGCGCTCGCGGCGCCGCTAACTCGACTTTAATTGCGGCCGTGTCAATACGCGCCGCCTGTCACTGCGGAGCCGCCGTCATTATTTGTCGTTTAGAAGCGCCGGCCGCGATGCTATCTGCCGGCGGGCGCAATCCGTTAATGCCGCCCCGCGATATGTATCGCGACACCGGTACCTTCCTGTCGCTCAGCCCACGGCAAACATTCCGTAATTTGTTCGCTCATCGCGCGTTTCGCTCTCGATGCGTATCACCGCACACGTGTGTTACCGAACACGGCACCACGTAATGTGAGGTCTCAATAATTTAAAAACACCGCAGACCATCAGCCGTCGAGCGTTCTCCGGCCTCGTGCTTCCCACCCATAACGAGGCCCCGCTACCCGCTGCACTGTCCAAACACTGGCTCATACCGCATTCCGCGGCAAGCAATAGACTTCAGGATAGAGGATATCGCTTTCTGTGTTATACCACTATACCTTTTGTCGCATTAAAGGGAGAAAAGAAAACCAAATGACCGTTATTGTTTGCTTTTCTATCGTTGGCGAATAGTTAGGTAATAGCTTCATGTTCCATTGATCATTCTGCACGATAGACCGTAGTGATGTGGGAAGTGTCATTTTACTTTAACATCGCAAATTACTTTGTACATATGGTTACATTCGAAACATTTCTAAGTTTTTTTCAGTTTTTTGTTCGTTTATTTAAAAAAGAAAAAAAATCAGATGTTGTGTGTTAATAAGTCCTGCCCACCACCTTTTACACATTACAGTAATATGTGATACTCCGACTGGTTGATAATATCGCAGTATTATTGATTATAGCTACCATATTTCTGTAGCAATATGTATACTGTTCTTTTTAAAGCATTATTAATTAAAAACCACTACTCTTTATTTACCTCTAAAAAGAAATCAGTTCTACTGACGGCAAAGCTGCAAACCCTATTCCCAACGGACAAACTGACGTCAAGGACGAACAATATACTATTTTGTTCAAAAGAAGCTGGCTTCAAATCTCCATTCGGTTACGCTTGTTACATTCGCTCTGGTTACCGTGATGTAAGAGGTCCATGACTAAGGAATTTTTTGCTAGCGCACTCGAGCAGATGTAATTTTGATGGATTGCTCACGCGCTGCTTGCGATATGTAAGTTATAAGAGAATCTCAGACCAGAGAGCAGTGTTGTATGCAGTAGGAACTGTGTGGCAATAGGAGTAAGTAGTAGCTAGCAATATGGTGTATCGAGTTGGCTGGGCCGGTCGTGGGGAGCGGTGGCGGTGCCTGAGCAATGTAGTATAAGGTAAAAGCAGCCTCGCGCATATGTACTATTCTCATATCAAGTCCCATGTAAATGTTTTTAAAAAATCTCTTAATAATAACCTTTGCATGTCTAATACTACGGTTGTCGATAGTATATGTGTTCTCTGCGCTAGCAAAAACTATTTGCTGCTTCAGGATGTCTGAGTGAGAAGGGTAAATACGAGGGCAGTTCAATAAGTAATGCAACACATTTTTTTTCTCGGCCAATTTTGGTTGAAAAAACCGGAAATTTCTTGTGGAATATTTTCAAACATTCCCGCTTCGTCTCGTATAGTTTCATTGACTTCCGACAGGTGGCAGCGCTGTACGGAGCTGTTAAAATGGTGTCTGTAACGGATGTGCGTTGCAAACAACGGGCAGTGATCGAGTTTCTTTTGGCGGAAAACCAGGGCATCTCAGATATTCATAGGCGCTTGCAGAATGTCTACGGTGATCTGGCAGTGGACAAAAGCACGGTGAGTCGTTGGGCAAAGCGTGTGTCATCATCGCCGCAAGGTCAAGCAAGACTGTCTGATCTCCCGCGTGCGGGCCGGCCGTGCACAGCTGTGACTCCTGCAATGACGGAGCGTGCGAACACACTCGTTCGAGATGATCGACGGATCACCATCAAACAACTCAGTGCTCAACTTGACATCTCTGTTGGTAGTGCTGTCACAATTGTTCACATAAATCTGAACGAACTTCTCCTTCTTCATGACAACGCAAGACCTCACACAAGTCTTCGCACCCGAGAGGAGCTCACAAAACTTCAGTGGACTGTTCTTCCTCATGCACCCTACAGCCCCGATCTCGCACCGTCGGATTTCCATATGTTTGGCCCAATGAAGGACGCAATCCGTGGGAGGCACAACGCGGATGATGAAGAAGTTATTGATGCAGTACGACGTTGGCTCCGACATCGACCAGTGGAATGGTACCGTGCAGGCATACAGGCCCTCATTTCAAGGTGGCGTAAGACCGTAGCATTGAATGGAGATTACGTTGAAAAATAGTGTTGTGTAGCTAAAAGATTGGGGAATAACCTAGTGTATTTCAATGCTGAATAAAACAACCCCTGTTTCAGAAAAAAATGTGTTGCATTACTTATTGAACTGCCCTCGTAAATTCACCTGGCGAAGTACTGGCCAGCTTCTTGAAAGAATACTCTAGTCGGTTTGGAGCTCTGCAGATGGTACGGAAGTGGTAGCAGGCGGTCACGTGACCCTCCATGACTGAGATAAGCCATGATGATGAAGTGGTGTGTGTGTACCAGACGATTGTTTGGAATCAGCGCAGTAACCTGTATCGACTAGAAGCAATGGTCATTTTAATCGGACTCTTCACAAGAACTCATTGCTTACAGGGGCGTATAAAGCCCCACATGTTCAACGGGCTAAGCGACCCGGAAACTGAACAGTAGCTGGCTGCAGATGTGTAATGTGGTCCGACGAGTTAAGATTTTACGTCTTTTCGAATGATGTGAGACGTCGAGAGGACCGACGACCCAAAGGGTTGATTAATTCGCGTTGTGTGGCGGTTGAGCGTTAGGACGGAAGTCAGTTGGTGATGTTCTGAGGGTGTGATTCGTACCATGACTTATACCCACTCATTCAGCTTACCGTGAACATAAACCACGATGTTTATTTCAGCATACTCGGTGATCAAGTGTTTCTCTTTACTTGCATCTCCGTGATGAGCCCGCTGGGGACAGTCCCTCCGCCAAAATTACGACAGCAGTGTTGACACGGATTCACACTGTCCTGTCTGTTCATTGAACACGTGGGCGCTCTATTACAAGAGGACTGGCTTTCTAAATCACTATTCTTAATCCCACATAATGGTTCTGGAACTATCTGGAAGAGTAGGTGAAACATATGAATCAAAATCTTCACAGTTTCATAGCTCTATGGGATACAATCATCAATAGGTGGCTTTATCTGGATGTGGCATACCTGAAGAAACGTCTGCACACTTTACCTCTCCTGACAGAGTCTATCATTAACGCTAGAGGCGGTGTTACACCGTATTAGTGTGACATCTCTTGGGAGGGATTAATTCTTTTTCAGTTGTGCGTTGTTTCAGCTCCCTCAATGATGTATTGTATTTCACCATCATGTCGCAGTTCTCTGTCCTTAGAGTTTGTCTCACACAGTTGAAATTCTGAAATGTTTTTCTCCTGCTTTCTCTCTGTGTTAACTAGTATATCCAGTATGGAGTAGGGATGGAAAACAACCGACTGCTGAAATTCGATGCCGATATTTTATTACTCAATATCCGGTATTTTTCGGTATTCGTTTGTCTCGGTTATAGCGGGTGTTTCTTGTTTTTTACTAGTAACCAAATAAAGAAACGAAATATCGGCTAACCATAGCAACAGTGCTAAAATATTTGGTTTTTCAATAAACTTTTTTTAAAAAACGAGTAATTTTTAGTCAAATTTCCATTGCTTTGAAACATTCCACTATTGTAGAAAAAAGGAAAAGCCATCAGTGCTGTTGTAATAACAATGTCGAAAGAAAAGAGGAACAGACACTTGGTACAGCATTGCTCAGACAAAACTGACTCGTTACCTTGAGGCGTGGCCTACTGGCTGGTACGTATGTGCATGCAGTGCGCGAGACTTGCCCTATCTGGTCTATATGGTAATTTCTCACTGTTGTCGTTGGACATTAACTATATTACACAACGGAACCATCCTTAGTCAGGAAGTATTTTACTGAAATGGCCTGTCATTGAAGTATATTGCTCCACTTGCTTTTTAAAAGATTAAGAATGGGAGGAGCCACCACAAACTTGAAATATACTAGGAGGAACCTTAAAACTTAATAATTTATTCATAGTTCACAATCAAAATAGAAATTAGCTGATGTACTGCTTGTGTCTACATAATATGCCTTTGTTTGCTTGCAGTTCTTAAAAACAGACAAGTTAACACGAAAAATAGTGTTCTCCAACATCAGTTTTCACCCTTTAGCACTGACTATTCGTAATGGCTAAATAGTGATATGATCCTCGATTGCGGAATGATTTTTGAGTAGAGTTTCAAAACATTAGAGTCAATAACTGGTGATTGTGTATCACTTTTCGAGAAGAGCAGCGAACGGTGGACTGACTAAGTTTTCTTTTATTTGTCTGTTTAGTATTTTGATTCTATGAATCTTGATACTGTGCGAGTGAATTTTCTTCATTCTTTGTTCGATTTCTATGTTTATTACGGGAAATACAGGAATAAGAACAGACAACCGGTAATTTCAGAAAGTGGTTATTTTCAGCGGTTTTAATGATCAGGTTAAACCGGCACTGAAAAGTACCGAAAGCGATAGCCGTATCCCTAGTTCGGAGGCAGGCGCGTGCCCGCAGCGCGCGCGTCGCCGGCTGCCTACCTTCGGCGGGGTCGAGCCGCTTGGCGCGCCGGCCGTGCTTGGAGTTGTTGTGCACGAACATGTTGTCCGAGATGGCGAGCAGCGGGCCGTCCACGCCCACCTGCGTCGAGATCACCACCTGCAACACCACCACCCGCTGTCACTGCGCGCCAGCTGGCGACTCCACAGGCTAAACTCTGACACTCAAACTAAACAGTAACACTGCGCTCTGCAGTCGTGGATCGAGGTAGCGTTAGTTTCTGACCAAAAAGGTACTCCTGCTCACTGCAGCAGTACGCCATGAAGGATTTTATGAAATGAAACACTGCAAAAGAAATTGTCAAATACCTTCCACTTCTCGTTGTTCCTTTACTTGTATTCATACGGCGGATTTAATCGCGCGCTTTTAACGATCGTAGTGATAAAGAAACGACAGCTCTTTTTTTTACATTCATTACTGTTGTAACAACACCTCTGAGGCCTTAGGACTACGATATTAATCAGCTCAGCGTCAGAATGTAAAGACTTTACTATGATATTTACGGGTTCAAGCTGATGGTTCAAATGGCTCTGAGCACTATGGGACTTTACTTCTGAGGTCATCAGTTCCCTAGAACTTAGAACTACTTAAACCTAACTAACCTAAGGACATCAAACACATCAATCCACGAGGCAGGATTCGAACCTGTGATCGGAGCAGTCGCGCGGTTCCAGACTGTAGCGCCTAGAACTGCTCGGCCACCACGGCCAGCCCAAATTAAGTGTTTCTGTTTGTTGACATTAGGTCTTTAAACATCGTGTGAGATAAACAGCTTAATATAATAGAAGTGATACACTGTACTTAAAAATCGCCCGGTGCTGTAGTTTAAATGGGGATGGGTTCTAAGAGTTATGCAAAACGTTACATAAATCCTTACAGCATGAGAAATATTTTTACAAGATGGCCAGCCTTGCAAAATGTCACAATGCGTGGTAAGAGTTCTGTCTAGACTACCCAGGACATTTGGATCCAGTTTATGTAAGATTCTAGCGAGCTTTCTATGACACTGCCAGTGCCAATTTTCTTATAGCTCGTTTAACCCTCTCTGGTTACTCTGCAATTTATTATGCACTGAAGACACTCGTAATACGGGGAAGTGAGAAAGGTTTCTTTTAAAGACTTTTGGCAGTTGTAAAGGGTGAATTCTGTTCCGGAGTGCTGAGCACTAATTCGTGCAACGTGGCTAACAACAGTATGAACTGAGCTCTCCTTTCACGTATTATTCGCTTAGAACACTAAAATAACAGTCGTGTTTAGACAGTAGTTGCATTCTTTGTTGTTTAGAATTATCACAGCTTACAAAAATCCTCATTCGTGAATTGTTGCCCAAAAAAAAAAATCCTTCATCTCTCGAATAAAATGAAGTCTGCGTACTAATTTAGGTCCCGAGCTTTCTTTGAGTACATATGTGAGACAGATGTGCGCACTAATCACCTGTTAATGACCTCAATGTCGGACTATAGGTATTGATCATATACATTCAAATATCAGTTAAGTCCCGTAAGGATTGTTTCACATCTTCGGGCATTCGTGTTGCCTGCAAGTTTTGCCAGCCATACACTTCACACCCCCTACAAATCTTTAAGACGTGTCTCAGCCTGCAGTAGAGGTAGTACCATCCCACAGCCACAGGAGCGCTGCAAATGAGCAGTAACCGTAGCGTGCGGCGATGCAAATCCCGAGCTCGCGAGCTGCGGTTGCCATGACGACTGCGGAGACAATCGTGCGGCGTCGCGTCGCCAAGTGTCCGGCCGCCATTTTGCGGCGGCCGCCCCTCCTGCTCCTCCCCGGGGACGCGGCGCCGCGGCGCCCCCTGGGACTGGCTCCCTCTCCTAACCTCCCGCCCCCGCCGCCCCCGCAGCCGCCGCCCCCGCAGCCGAGCCGACCCTCCCCCGCCGAGCCGTTCCCATGGGAACAGACAACGGCCTAGTCGATGATGCGCCCGAGGATTGCCTCCCCGGCGCCCGCCATTAGACCGCCGCCCGGCCGCGTTTGTACTTACTTACTGGCGCTGCCGCAAACATGTCGCCCCGCTCATTAGCTGCCCCTGCCCTGCCACTGCCTCTAACTGCGACACCTCGCCGGCCTCTTGCCCCCAGACTCCCTGCCGCCGTTCCGGGACTGTCGCGCAGTCGGTCCCACTTCTCGCTGCGGAAAGAAACTACCACTACAGCTGAGATCCGTAGTGACAAATCTGCTGACGCTAGAAGTTGCCGCCTGCGTTCTCTCGCACAGAAGATGAAAATTATTCGAGAGTAACTTCGCATTTTTAACGTGACATTTGTTTGTTTTTGTTACATGTACTCGACTACTTTCGACTGATTACTAAACGAGAAATCGACGAAATTGCACGTATTTTCTAGGTATACAATCGCCAATCAGTCACATGCCTCGTTATATATCCAGAGCGTTTAAGATAAGATGACCACATAAATATGGTTGCGGGAAATGAAGACGGCGGATACATTGGCAGAATTACGAATAAGTGAAGACAATATACGAGAGAGGTTGCTTACGGTTCCATACCTCGTCCGATTACTGAGTACTGCTCGTCAGTCGTGGACCTCAAGCATTATTCGATGACTGGCAGAAGATTAAAAGAAATAAACTCTGCGATTTATCACGAGCTTGTTCAATCAGCGCGAAACTTCACAAAGCGCTTAAAAAATCATCGGGGACACCTGAGACGTAGTGCATCACGAAAAGATATACTTTGCATAATCCGAGAGCAGAAATTCTAAAACGTTGTGTGGCGTCACATCAGCATTCCAGTGCCATCAAGAATGTGCCGTTTATATCGTGTGTCCATTGAATATGTTTCTTGACAACTTATATGCTGTGACTTCAAGCACAAATGTTTCATTAAGAGAATTTTATGTGAAAATTATAAATTTTCTTATTTCTTCATAAAGTTGAATTTTCCTAGACGGGCCATTTGTTGCTCAGTTTCAATAGATCACTCTGTAGATAGTGAAAGCTCTCTTTGTTCGTCGTGTTCAAAAAAATTGCTCTGAGCACTATGGGACTTAACTTCTGAGGCCATCAGTCCCCTAGAACTTAGAACTACTTAAACCTAACTAACCTAAGGACACCACACACATCCATGCCCGAGGCAGGATTCGAACCTGCGACCGTAGCGGTCGCGCGGTTCCAGACTGTAGCGCCTAGAACCGCTCGGCCACATCGGCCGGCTGTCGCTCGAGTTTTAGATGATCAAAACAAACCAAACTTGAAGACAATGGATACCAAAAGCCGCAATTTTATTTGGTAACTTTATTTATGTATCAGTTTCGGTGCCTCATTGGCACCATCTTCAGGCCTCTATACCATCTTCAGGCCCCTATACGCAAAATTAGGTAAGTCATGTACCCGTTCGTGTTACTGTAGGGACCACTATAACCACCTGGTTTTCGTTGTAGGTGTGAATACCAAGATGCTTTAGAAATCTACGGAAACCAGTTGGATATAATGGTTGCTACAATCACAAAAACGACTATATAACTTACCTAGCTTCGTGTATAGAATCCTGAAAATGGTGCCAATGAGGCAACCAAACTGGTAGCTAAAGAAAATTATTAAATAAAATTACTGCTGTTAGTATCTATTTTCTTCTAGTATTCGATCAGCTGCAGTCCAATTCCATCACACAAGATGGAATTATAAAAAGGTGCCTTGACGCAGCCGTCAGCTATGAGTGTGGAATATTCTAGGGAGTAGTAGTAGTGGTGCTTGCAGTAGACGGCGAGCGGTGACGCGGTTGGTGTTGTGACGCAGCTGGAGAGTCCGCCTGCACTGCCGGCCGAGTCGCCGGCCTACCTTTAAAGAGGAAGTGGCGGGGGCGGCGGCGCTGGCGGGGGCGGCGGGGGCGGGCGCCGCCTTCACGAGATGTGCCGCGGCTGCCACCACGGCCTAACTGCCTCGCCGGCAGCTACTCCACTTCCTCCACCCTCTTTCACGTTTCAAAGGACACTAAAGATGTTACGCTGACTTGCTTGGTACAGGTTTCAGTTATAGAAGAAAGGTCTTCGTCAACAATTTTACTGACAACAACGACCTTTCTTTTTCAGCAGTTGTATTTTGAAATGTTCTAACTAGAGTTGCGCTCTACCAAAATTACTGTTTCATAATTTTGGTACACTACATACATGACGTAGTAAACGGTCCGATTACCGATAGTCCTGGTAGGAAAACAGACATAAATGCATGTGTAAGAAAGACTGGAAGCCGAAGATTTCTTTTTTTTCACATAATTGGAACCGCACATCGTTTAGTGTTAGTGCTTTTCGTCTTTTATATCCTTGCAGAACATAAATTACATTTTACAAGTAAATCCTGTGCTTTTATGTAATCAAAGCAAGTGTTTTTGAGGTAAGTACAGTTTATATGCACAAACATAAAAAATATATGTACAGAGTGATCATTAACGAAACCGGACAAACTGCAGGGACGGATTTCTGACTGGAAATGGAGGGGGAGGGGGGGGAGGGGGGTCCTATGAACATGTGTCCGGAAGTGCTTCGTTGACGCGATAGAAAGCGCTGACCACGTGACATGTGTTCCTTCTGTGTTGCAGGCTGTGTGATTGACGAGCAGCAGAATGTTGCGGTATTCGTTTCGGGAACGGGCTGTCTTTGTGTACGGCTGAGCACATGTAAATGGTCTAGAGGCAGCACGGCTTTAAAAAAAAAACAACTATCCTCACAGGCGCCAACCACACCACACGACATTTCAAGCCGTTTTTGGGCGTTTGATCATGGGTCCTTTCAGATAGACGAGCTTACAGGGAGGCGGCGGACTGCGCATACTCCGGATATGGAGGACTGGGTTCTATAGAATGCTGGGATGAACTCTAGTACAAGCTTCAGCCACGTGGTCCACCAATATGGAGTAAGCCTAAGTACGATTATGTGTATCCTGCACGACGACCGCTACTATTCCTATCACCTGCAACGAAAGCAAGGATTGTCAGAAGCGATTTCCCTCTACGGGAAGGATTTGGTCGATAGTTGTTGCACCAGATTATCACAATTATGGGTTTCTGTCATCAGTCCTCTTTACCGACGAAGCAACCTTGACCAGAACTTGCATTATCAGTCTGCATAATCGCCATCTGTGAGATACAGACAACTATCGGGGAATGGTTGGGGAGGGGGGGGGGGACGCATAAGCATCGGTTCAGCGTCAGATTGTGGGCAGGGATTCTTGACGAACATCTACTTGGACAAGTTATTATTCCATAACGCCTAGACGGAGGAACGAACCTGAGGAATACTCTGCCTGAACTGCTTGACAATGTGCCTTAGGCCGCACGATAGCGTATGTGGTTTCTGCATGATAGAGAACCGCCTCACTTCCGCGTTACACTTCGCCCACACCTCAACAACATCTTCTCCGGGCGTTGGATGGAACGCGGTGGCCCTGTAGCGTGGCCTGCTAGATCACCGGACGCAAACCCCCTGGCAGTGTGTGTGCTGAACCAGTTCCTGACGCGCAGGTCCTTCAACAGCGTGAACACGGAACCTGTGACGCTATTCGGAAAGAGGCCGGAAAGTGCGAAAGAGTGCGGCGATCTACGATGCGATGTGTGAACGCGTACATGGCGATCCCCTGGAGGCCACTTTGGACATCTGCTGTGACGTGGATGCGATGTTGCTCTCTACACTGCTCCGGGACGATTTGTCGTCGTTGCACGTACACCATCCATTTCCGGACACATGTTCATAGGACCTTTTTTCTCTGTTTCCAGTCAGGAATCCACCCCTGCAGTAAAACGCTCTTACTCGCGATCAAAGGCAAGCGTTTCCTCTTGTTCTTGATAAACGCAAAAGTTGTTTATGAATAACGGAAACCTGTTTCATACAAGTTCGACGAAGTATTGAAGTGGTGTTTAATGCTTTTGTTTTGCAGTTTCTTTATTTTACCTTTTTGTTGAGGAAATCGCGTTTTCTAGCAATTTATATTGGTTTCTGCATTTTTTAAATACTGTTTACTTTTAAGTAACAGACATGAGGATAACTACGCAGAATAAAAATGTTTCGTAGGTTACCCGGCCCATCGTATATCCTCACTCACTTCCAGGCTGTTTGTCAGTTCCATCTTTTAGGGTAAGCTAGTTAACAATAATCACATATGTAAAGAAAGCGATCGTTATGAGGTAGCGCCCGATAGGCATGCAACACACCTAACGTACAGGTTATGGGCGTACGTAAATGACCAAAGCTACTAGGAAAACTACAATAGTCTACCCTTCATTATGATAGACTATGGTAGCCTACGGTAATCTTACAAATCTATTCCTAAGCATTTCACACTCAGTTCCAAACATCCTTTCGTTGAACATACTGTTTGCCATCTTGGCATTACCTACATTACCTCCACCCATAGACACAGAAATGTGCCCTGTGTGCTGCTGAATAACGACGTCCCCGTATATATGCGTCACTCCATACTTCGCTTTATCCACAACGCTTTCCATTTTGTACAAACAAAAAGAGCCGATCACCATTGTTCACAGAATGGCTCCAGAGATACACTAATCAACACGCTAAAGCTAAGAAAATAATGAAGACGAAAGGAGAGAAGCAGGAACAGGAAAAAAAGAACCTGAACAACACAGTAAAAGCAGACGTCGGTGACAGAGTTACAGCCTCTTGCGGCAATGCGTAGTAAAAATACAGACCAAAGAGTATGCATCTCAATGTTAAAAGAAACAGCAGTACGACTACAAAAAGTGGCGCTAAGCTCGAAATAAGTTAACTTCAGCACTTCAGCGTACATACGAGGTGTGTTCAAAAAGTTTCGGAAATTTTCGTTTTTTGGAAACAATTTTATCTATTCGTCGACATTAATGTTTTCTCCTTTAAAGCAGTCTGCGTTAGATATTATACACTTATGCCAGAGATTCTTCCAATCCCTGAAACACTTCTGGAACTCGATCTTTGGCATGGCACTTAGCTCTTTCAGTGACATGCGTTTAATCTCATGTAAGAATGTAAAACGACGACCCTTTAAGGTTCTCCTTATTTCTGAAAATAGTGAAAAGTCACACAGGGCCATATATGCCGAATAGGGAGGCTGAGCTGTCATTACAGTGTTGTATTTCGCAGAAAAACTCACGAACGAACAATGAAGTATGAGCAGATGCATTATCGTAGTACAGCAGCCATGATTTGTCTCGCCACCAATCCACGCGTATTTCCGGATTGCTTAGCGCAAACGCCGTTGAACTTGTAGGAAATACTCCTTACTGGCCGTCTGACAGTTTGGCAATAACTAATGATGGATGACGCCGTTGAAAGCAGGATCTTCACATTCGATCGCATTTGCCGAGATTTTCTCTGTCTTGGCGATACAGAATGCCTCCACTGGAACAATAGAACCTTAGTTTCGACGTCATACCCGTACACTCATGTTTTATCACCTTTTATGACACGTTCATGTCATTTAGCAACTTCCATTTGCCGCTGTTTTTGTTCGAAATTCAACACATTTCTCTAAATTTTTCCGTCACACGTTTCATACCGAGAACATCCGTACAGATTACATGGCGTGAGCCCATAATCTTTATCTTCTTCTCGGCCAACCTGGAAATGCTTCTACCACTAAGCCCTTGTTTTACTCATAGCAGACACACCAAAAGCAATATTCAACTTTTTTAAAAACTTTGTTGCATTTTATTCTATTTTTATAGCAAAATTTATTGACATTCTCTAATCCATTTTAAAAACAAATCAATAATCGCCACTTGTAAGCAAATACATGTAAAATTATTGACAACTGATTACAAACTAAATATCCAATATTGCTATCAGTGTACAGATACCGTTCAGGCATTTTTACCAACACAACAATGAAGTGGACCAATGTAACAGCGAAATTACAAAATTCCCCATACTTTCTTAGCAAGCCTGGTATGCAAGCACAGGGCTACCACCAAATATAGCGCTGCTTAATAATCGTCAGCAGAATTCCTGGCATCGAAAACTCAGTAAATACAGTATAATGTGCTAAGTTATGAAACTGAAGATGAAGGCCATTAATACCACTACCGGTAAGCTTTTTGTTATGGCGTTACCTGATAATCACGAATTTCACTCCAAGCATGTGACATGCGTGAAAGGGAAGGAATAAAACTGCTAAAACTTCCTGTTTCTTGCAACACGGATGTCTCTCCCCATCAACCGAAAACTTTGTTGTTCCGTTCATCTTCCCATCTGTTCTAGTGTTGTTAGTTCTGAATAGCCAGTATGAGGTCCTCCATGGACTCTGGGCGAGAAATAGAGAGGTAATGGAAGTTGAAACAGTTGAAACTGCGAGTCGAACCATCACAAATTTTCGGGGAACTCCATGGGAATCACAAAGTCGGCGAAATACAAGGGTTCATATACACGAAAGCTGCTCGGGGCAAAGTATTAATTTGTCAGACACTTTTTTAACTACATGGTTTTTGAAACACTATTCGTCGTCCAGCTGTCTCATTCTGGCGTAGTTGAAGAGAACAGAGTAAAACTGCAATGTTTTCAATGTAATGAGATCATTGCAGCGTCTCATTAATCGTGTTGGACTGTCTCTACAGAGATATTATTGAAAGAGGAAGAGACAGTAATGATTTGGGGACATGGTTTATATAGAATCGTCTAATTTCCAAAACTTTCATTGATTCCTCTTAACTATGTGTGTCTAGTTGAAGTTGTGCTAGTCATTGGTCGCCCCTATTTAAAGGGAGAGTGGAAAAGTCAAAACATAATTCCGTGCTGACGTGTACCAAACACTCCTGAGAAGTTAACTCAGTCGTCTCCTCAGATCTTCGTCTGCGGAATGTGTAGTAATATGAAGATAATGTTGTATCCCTAAACACATTACAGTGTTTCTGCAGAAATTTAAATAGATATCTGAATGACGAGCTAACACCGCTTAGGCTTGAATTTTGTGTTACTCGAGTACAGACATTCAGCTTGAAGTGCTGAGTATTGAGAGTGAGGGATCAAACAGCCAAAAAGTCATTCTGTCACTCCAAAATTTGAATGAACCCAAATTTAAAGCAATTTAATGCCTCACGAAGTGCAACTAGGAGACGGTGAATAATCCGAGAAAGTAGTAAAGCTGAACGAGATGGTACAAAGGCAAACAGTGCGCTCATATTCAGGTGCCACTCTCGTACTCTACATTCAGATACAAACGCAGCTCGCCACTTTTAGGATGATGGCTACTTAAGGACGTCTGGCAGCTTCCTTTTTATGGAAATTCTTGTCTGGAATTTGGTGCTTGACCGGAAATGCTAAGTTCGATAATTGGTGATGTTATTCAGAGAGGAAATATAGAGACGACGCCCGTTGCGGGTGATTCCAGTCTGGTGCCAGAGAAATCGTATCGTTGTACAGGGATTTGTACCCCCATCCTCCCCAGTGCGGAGTTGAGTGCTTTGACGCTGCGACACCTCGCTCAGTGTTTGAGATGAGGAAAGGATGCATGGGATGGCAGAAAACAATAAGCATGGACATGTTTGAATTGTAGAACAGTGGCGGAGTAGCTTATTTAAAAGGGTGATAGGGTGGCAATGGATAGGCAAAGGCGTTTTACGTCGCGGCTGGATGTTTTAATGTAGTTTCAATCACCAACTATCTCCTCCGAATGACCAAATATTTTCTTGACCTCACCTAACTACACTAAGGTGACAAAAGTCATGGCCTCCTTTTGGCCGGCATAATGCAGCAACCCGACGTAGAAGCTCCCTGCAGGAATAGCAGTCCATGATTGCGAAAGTGTTGCCGATGTAGGATTTTGTGAATGAACTCTCGATTATGTCTGATAAATGTTCGAGGGAACTCATGTAGAGCGATGTGGATAGCAAACCATTAGCTCGAATTGTCCAGAATGTTCTTCAAACCAATCACATCTATCTAGGGTCCAACAATATGGTCACGAGACCAAAACAGAGGCTGCAGGCAATGTCGTGCTGTTAGCAAACGCAATCGTGTCAGCTGCCATAGCATATCGACTCCAAATTTCGCCGCACTATCCTACATCGATTGCTGCGATTGTTTCAGGGATTGTCGTTTTTCTGTTAGCACTGACAATTCTACACAAACGCCGCTGCTCTCAGTCGTTAAGTGAAGGTCTTCGGCCACTGCAATGTCTCCGAAATTTGGTATTTCGGCACTCACTAGTCACTGTGGATCGCGGAGTACTGAACTCCGTAACGATTTCTGAAATTGAACATTCCATGCGTCTAGCACGAACTTCCATTCCGCGCTGAAAATCTGTTAATTACCTATTCAAAAGCTGCTAATCCTAGTCGGGCGATGTGCGTGTCCAAAACATTCGTTCGAACTGTCCATAATATTCTTCAAACCAATCGCGGACGACTGTGGTCCAGTGATATGGTACATTCCATCGTTGTTTGGGAACATGAAGCCGAGCACTACCATTTTCAGGTTGGACCAGAGCATCCAGTCCATTCTATGTAAACACAGTCCACACCATTGCAGAACCATCACCAGATTGCACAGTGCTTTGTTGAAAAATTGGGTCGACGACTTCGTGGGGTCTGCGCCATACTCGAATCGTACCATCAGATCTTACCAACTAAAGTCGGGACGCATTGGACTAGACCACGGTTTTCCAATCGTCTAGGGTCCAATGTGTGGTCACGAGCCTAGGAGAGGCGCTGCAGGCACTGGCATCGGTCGTCTGCTACCATAGCCCTTTAACGCCAGATCCCCAGAATTCGCCGCACTGTCCTAACGGATACATTCGTTGTACGTCCCACATTTCTGCAGTTATTTCACGCGCTGTTGCTTGTCTTTTAGCAATGACAACTATACGCGAACGCCGCTTCTCTCGGTCGTTAAGTGAAGGCCGTCGACCTCAGCGTTGTCCGTGGTGAGAGATAATGCCTGAACTTTGGTATTCCCGTACACTCTCGACACTGATGATCTCGGAATAGTTCCCTAACGATTTCCGAAATGGAATGACCTATGCGTCTAACTCAAATTGCAATTTCGCATTCAAAGTCTGTTGATTCCCGTCGTGCGGCCATAATCACGTCGCAAACATTCTCACATAAATCAGTTGAGTACAAATGACAGCTCTGGCAATATGCTGCCCTTTTGTACCTCGTGTGCGCGATACTACCGCCATCTGAATATTGCTATCCCATGGCTTTTGTCACCTCAGTGGAGTGTCAAATGACTATTGTAATAAAATAAGACAAACTGCAGCTTGTACGGAAAGATTGAGGTGTAATTTTTCCGACGTGACATTCGAGAACGGCAGACAGAATGTCTGAAAGTGCTTTTATGGACCAGCTACCAAATTAGAAAGTAATCATGTAGATGTAAGTAATGTATAATATTGGCATTTAAGGAGCTGAGCGGTTAAAGTAGATGTTCCAGCATGAGGACATTTTACGAGAAGAGTGTAGAGTGGGAAAGGTGGCAGGTGGCAAGGAGAACCATATGCCTGCGATTCAGAGGAAATTTTAATATTTTGGAAGAGTGATAATCTTCGGACCAGACGCAGATTAATGTGAAATTTGTTCTTGTAAAACAACAGAATGCGATGTTTTACTCAGATGGTTAGAAGCCAGGCCTGCGTATTCTAATTTAACACCTGGAGGTAATCTGTGAAACTACACTACTGGCCATTAAATTTGCTACACCAAGAAGAAATGCAGCTGATAAACAGGTATTCATTGTACAAATATATTATACTACAATTAAGATGTGATTACATTTTCACGCAATTTGGGTGCATAGATCCTGAGAAATCAGTACCCAGAATTACCACCTCTGGCCGTAATAACGGCCTTGATACGCCTGGGCATTGAGTCAAACAGAGCTTGGATGGGGTGTACAGGTACAGCTGCCCATGCAGCTTCAACACGATACCACAGTTCATCAAGAGTAGTGACTGGTGTATTGTGATGAGCCAGTTGCTCGGCCACCATTGACCAGACGTTTTCAATTGGTGAGAGATCTCGAGAATGTGCTGGCCAGGGCAGCAGTCGAACATTTTCTGTATCTAGAAAGGCCCGTACAGGACATGCAACATGCGCTCGTGCATTATCCTGCTGAAATGTAGGGTTTCGCAGAGATCGAATGAAGGGTAGAGCCACGGGTCATAACACATCTGAAATGTAACGTCCACTGTTCAAAGTGCCGTCAATGCAAACAAGAGGTGACCGAGACGTGTAACCAATGGCACCCCATACCATCACGCCGGGTGATACACCAGAGTGGCGATGACGAATACACGCTTCCAATGTGCGTTCACCGTGATGTCGCCAAACATGTATGCGACCATCATGATGTTGTAAACAGAACCTGGATTCATCCGAAAAAATGACGTTTTGCCATTCGTGCGCCCAGGTTCGTCGTTGAGTACACCATCGCAGGCGCTCCTGTCTGTCATGCAGCGTCAAGGATAACCGCAGACATGGTCTACTAGCTGCTAGTCCACTTCTGCTGCAAACGTCGTCGAACTGTTCGTGCAGATGGTTGTTGTCTTGCAAACGTCCCCATCTGTTGACTCAGGGATCGAGACGTGGCTGCATTATCCGTTACAGCCATGCGGAAAAGATGCCTGTCATCTCGACTGCTAGTGATACGAGGCTGTTGGATCCAGCACGGCGTTCCGTATTACCCTCCTGAACCCACCGATCACATATTCTGCTAACAGTCATTGGATCTCGACCAACGCGAGCAGCAGTGTCGCAATACGATAAACCGTAATCGCGATAGGCTACAATCCGACATTTATCAAAGTGAGAAACGTGATGGTAGGCATTTCTGCTCCTTACACGAGGCATTACAACAACGTTTCACCAGGCAACGCCGGTCAACTGCTGTTTGTGTATGAGAAATCGGTTGGAAACTTCCCTCATGTCAGCACGTTGCAGGTGTCGCCACCGGCGCCAACCTTGTGTGAACGCTCTGAAAAGCTAATCATTTGCATATCACAGCATTTTCTTCCTGTCGGTTAAATTTCGCGTCAACGGCACGTCATCTTCTTGGTGTGGCAATTTTAATGGCCAGTAGTGTATATTTGGTTGGTTGGAGAAGATTGTATACTGATAGTTGAAAAGAAAGTAGCAACTATCGAAACTGTCAGTCTTCTTTGTGTGTTGACAGGAGCGTGTGACGGAAATCTAGAGGAAGGTGGGGGGTGGGGGTGCATAATTTTGTGGTTATGACCGTTCAGAGGATGGTGAAGTAATCTCTGCAGGATGGGTAGGATAAGCCTGCTATGTTAACAACGCTTAGGGATGGTGCGCTACAATGAGCTTGCTCGGTGGCGGACTGCTGCTGCTTACGACTTCAGTGACAGCGTCGAATATCTGTACCCCTTACTTGCATTTACTACCATCTGAGAAGAGCACTTGGAGTGACGGGAAGAAGACCGGATGCAGTGGTAGGGAATCCGCAGACCTGTCAGCAGCTTCAGCGGCAGCGGCAGTTGGCCGCCAGAGGAAGCGGGCAGCGGTTCATCAGTCAGCGCGGCCGTGCCCGCACAGTGGCCGGCGTAATTAGCGCGCCCAAAAACCACCATCAATCAGGCGGCCGCTGTCTTGGCGCTGTCATAAATCTACGCGCCGCCTAGCGCCGATCATCTCATCTGGCCGCGCGTTTTTACCCGAGCAGCGGCGGCGGCGGCGGCGGCGGCGGCGGACGCTACTGCGTGCCACAGTCGAGCGCGTGGCGGCTGGCCAGTTCAGTGTTCCTGTCTACACACGCGACAGCGTCGTACTGGTAAGCTGTTCGTCGTCCCTAGCAACGAGACGACACTTCTTGGTCAATTCACTGCCAAAATAACTGAAGCAAACTTTTCTGTTCGCCTTGTCAATGGATTCCTGTAGTCTGTAATCTACTATCGATACGCTCGCTTCTGAAATTTGTGTACTGACTCGAAACTCGTTCTGAAGAAAAAAGAAAAAAAATGTGGTCATATTCTGACAGCCTGGTAATGACGTTTACGGCCACCAGTAGCCGTGCCCTATTTATTCAACCTACCTGTCTACACAGGATGTCTCTCATATGGGTCGTCGGGTGCATTTTCTTTGGTGTTTTGGCAGATATTTGCAATTTCGTTTTAGCAACGTGTGGCTTGTGTCAGCCCAAACACATTTTGCTCATCATGCTTTTCAAGAGACGTCCAACGTCGACGAAAAGCGTATGTTTGTTACACATTACAAACAAAATGATTTTTGAATCGGAAATCTACATGCCCATTCGTTAGAGCGCTCCCAGACTAGTCAAGTGTGTCATTCATTTTACCGATATGTATTACCAGGAACTGTAAAACACGAGCAATAACGAGTACTCCAGCAGCGACCGAGCTGCATGGCGGCAGCAGTCGGGGGCGCAGGGCGGTGCTGTGGCTGCTGGAGTACTCGTTATTGCTCGTGTTTTACAGTTCCTGGTAATACATATCGGTAAAATGAATGACACACTAGAGTAATTTTGGACCGCTCTGTCGAATGGGTACGTAAAATCCCACTTTAAAATTCGTTTTGTTTGTAATACGAAACGAATCGACGCTGTTGGTGGTATGAAAGATGTGATGAGCAGCATTTCTTTGGTTCGATTCGATTTAACGTTGCAAAAACAAAATTGCATTATCTGCCGAAACACCAGAGAAAATGCGGGTGACGACTCTTAGGAGAGACACCCTTTATATTTACACATATAAGATGTAAACGATTATTGTTTACAATGTATGACAGTGGTGTAGGTGACGTCAAGACGAACAGATTGATATAGGACACTTTTGGGCTATTAAGCCGGGAAGATGCCTCAAATTGACTTACAAAACCCACCTAAGCTACAGAACGAGTGCGCGCGCGAGCTTTTGGCTAAAATCGTCCATTCCACTTACAAAATATGAAAGTGTTGTCTGTGTAAATTTTACTTCAAAGTATTGATAATTCTGACAGCATAAAAATAATTAAATCCAATGTTTATGTTACATTTTCACTGCGAAGCTTCTGTGCTTGTTATCGTCATGTTTCTATCGAATGGTAAGCGTAATTAGTTTTTGCATACAGTTTACAAAAGCCTTCTTCCCTTTTATTACTCTCATGGGAAACTTTAAATTAATAATGTTAAGGAAACAGCTAACCAAGCCTGTGGCATCAGAGAGCGAGAAGATACTGACAACCTCTCGCGGCGCGAATACAGTGTTGGAATAGTTTAGGTGGCTCTTACAGGCCAATTTCATGCTGTTTTCCGGCTTGACAGACCGCAGTTGTTCATCTCGACTTCCCACTCACCACTGTGTGACGCTGAAAACAGTCGCTGTTTACTCTTGTATAGTCAAAAAAAATGTAGGGGAAGTCTTTTTCCTTCGGCATGATAAGTTGTACTACACTGAAGGACATGTAAAACATGCTAAGCAGACATCCGGAAAAACAACTTTCGCATGAAAACAGCCGTTTTTAATGTTGGATATGGAATTTGAAACCACTCTGGAGAAAAGAGTATCTGAATTCATAATCATGAAGAAAAGCGAAGTATTGAAATCCGAGGAATCAAGGTGAATGAAAGGAAATTAATTAAAGCAAACCATATTTTTCAACAATACGACGAAGGAAGACATTCTACAGATGCGAGGGTTACAATGCATTTCCTATGGGCTTAAAAGGTTAAAGCTCAAAAAATAAAATCGAAATATAGCAACATATTTTAAAAGTATATGACGCACAGCATTGGCTCTGAGCACCATGGGACTTAACTTCTGAGGTCATCAGTCCCCTAGAACTTAGAACTACTTAAACTTAACTAACCTATGGACATCACACACATCCATGCCCGAGGCAGGATTCGAACCTGTGACCGTAGCGGTCGCGCGGTTCCAGACTGTAGCGCCAGGAACCGCTCGGCCACCCCAGCCGGCACGCACAGCATTACCTATGGTACTGTTATAATAAAAAAGATGTGTGTTACTGAAGAAGTGCCGTCAGTTTGAGAAATAGAAAATGAACTCTTAAGAACGGAAGTAAGCAGGAGGATTTTCGTGGACTATCTAGGTACTCTGCGGTGGGAAGTGACAGACGTAAGTCATGAGTAATAGATTGATAGGTTGGGCGTGTAGTAAAGATGGTGCAGTGCTTCCGACCCGAGGCGTCATAGCGGTATCCAGTGGAGATATCATCTCGACTTGTGACCCAGTGCCTCGCACTAGCCGTTCAGCGGCTGAGTGACATATTATTCTCAGCTCACACAAACGTACCTCTTGTTGTCTTGATGTGGCTGCTATGAAGTGACTCAGGTTTCAAAATGTATCCACTGATGCCTGCGTGTACTGGGTGAATGAGATGAAGCGGAACAGTGATTTTCCAAGATCTATACTACGTTATTTCAGCACAGCTTCTTGAAGCATTTAAATTTGAGGTTGAGGCTTTTGGTTGCATTTTTCAGTCAACATCGTAACTCAGATGATATTCCGTTTGAACTTTGGCAACGAATATTGATAGTTTCGTCACAGCGTTCTGCGATCCAGATGTTCTTTTCCTTGCGAATCTTTAGTGTACGTCTTATATTCCTTACAACAAAAATATTATATTTGTAATGCATGTACCATAAGAACTAAGACGTAAAAATCTGAGTACACTTACATTTTTAGGAGTGTTTGTGCTCAGATGTGAGTGCGGTCAAGGTATATTTTTAGAAGTGTTAAATCATAAGATTTAGTTATCCAAGTATCAAAAAGAAAATTTATTAATTATGAGGTGTGCAATTGGGTGCGCCCAGATTCAGTTGCAAAGCAGCCTGCCAGTCATAGCGGGACTGAGAAACGATCACGTTATAAATGTATTTTGTCATTTTCGGCAAAGGAATAAGGAAGGAAACAAGTTCTGCCTGGCTGCACGGAGGTGACAGACGGAGTTCGTAGTTGCCGACGCTCGTCGGCGGTAACCAATTGTCAACACACAATTCCTTCTTTACACGGCGACTGTTCCAGAAAATATAGAATTTCTGCTGAGGCGACTGTCGTACTTGGCACATAGGCCACAATGAATTACCGCCGAACAATGTACAAAAATATTTGTAATGAAAAATCCGAGACAATAATTGAAGTGACTGAACACCTATAAGTGCTGGCGATCACCAGCATAAATAAAAGAGTTTTATAAGACGCGAATGGTCACCAGCTGAATTATTTATCAAATCAAAGAAACATTGGGTTAAGCGAGGATAACGCTCTCATTCGTTCGTGGTCACTGCTTAAGAGATCGTAAGGAACGACGGATCAGAACATCATGTCACCTAGGAGTGGTGCCGGAGCCTATCCGTATGTCGACAGGGATTGGTCGGGGAGGGGAGGGTGGGAGATGGGGGGGGGGGGAGGGAAGTCACGCTGAAAGCCGAGTTCCGAGGCAACACGAATCCCCGGCACCGTCACCGCTGCCCCCGACCGGACGATCTTTCACGGCTCCCGTAGCGGTGTCAATTTTAATTTTTAAAAAATGCTTACTGCGCGGGCGGAAGAGCTCGTCAATTTGCAAATGTCCGGCCGAAGGGCGGCCGTTAATGACGCCATCCATCTGGCCGCGGCCGCTCCCAAGGTCAGCCGGCTGCTTACGGCCGCGGCGCTCCTCGCCTGACGCCTGACTGATGGCCGCTTGTTAACTGAAAAAAGAGACCGGCGCGTATGTCACAACCTCCCCCGGCGCCCGCTCGACCACACCTTGGCCGCCGTCTCCCCGTACCCCATCACCGCTGGCTGATGAAACTGTCTGCGCCTCACATAAGAACTAGTTCCACACAAAACTGACCTAAAAAAAATACGTCTTTCCGTTCCGTTTTTTTACTGTTGTCGTCCACATCTAATGCTCATGGTGGAATATAAAACACCAAAGCTACCATACTAAGAAGAAATTAATAGAAAAATTGTGAATGCGTGCCGGCCGCGGTGGTCTAGCGGTTCTGGCGCTGCAATCCGGAACCGCGGGACTGCTACGGTCGCAGATTCGAATCCTCCCTCGGGCATGGGTGTGTGTGATGTCCTTAGGTTAGTTAGGTTTAAGTAGTTCTAAGTTCTAGGGGACTTATGACCTAAGATGTTGAGTCCCATAGTGCTCAGAGCCATTTGAACCATTTTTTTGTGAATGCGTAAATAATACTGGAACAAATAACGATAAAGTTGCAAACTGAACCTAAAGCATTACATTACAAGACGTTATAATGATGCCGCTACAACCTGGATAAAGCCTCCTTTACATAAATATGCGAAATACGAGGGTCACTCCAAAACAAATGCACTCTATTTTTTTTCAAATTCATCTTCTATTCTACATGTTTGACCGTTTTACAATGTGTAGATACATCCCTTAGGAACAATATTTTCATTTCTCCACATAATTCCCATCCCCCTCAACTGCCTTACGCCATCTTGGAACCAGCGCCTATATACCCGCACGGTAAAATTCTGGACCAACCTGTTGGAGCCACTGTTTAGCAGCGTGCACAAGGGAGTCATCATCTTCAAACCTTGTTTCACGAAGAGAGTCTTTCACTTTCTCAAAGAGATGATAGTCACATGGAGCTAGGTCAGGACTGTAAGGCGGGTGTTTCAGTGTTGTCAATCCGAGTTTCGTGATCGCTCCCATGGTTTTTTGACTGACATGTGGCCGTGCATTGTCGTGCAACAGCAAAACATCCTGCTTTTGCCGATTTGGTCGAACACGACTCAGTCGAGCTTGAAATTTCTTCAGTGTCGTCACATACGCATAAGAATTTATGGTGGTTCCACTTGGCATGATGTCCACAAGCAAAAGCCCTTCGGAATCTAAAAACACCGTAGCCATAACTTTTCCAGCAGAAGGTGTGGTTTTGAACTTATTTTCCTTGGGTGAATTTGCATAATGCCACTCCACTGAAAGCCTCTTCGTCTCTGGTGAAGAAAGATGCAGCCATGTTTCATCACCTATCACAATTCTTCCAAGAAATTCATCTCCACCATTCTCGTACTGTTCCAAAAGTTCGCTGCATAACGTTTTTCTTGTTTCTTTGTTAGCCACTGTCAACATCCTGGGAAACCAACTGGCACAAACCTTTTTTAACGCCAATACTTTCAGTATTCTGCAAACACTTCCTTCCCCTATCCCAACGTAGCGTGACAATTCGTTGACTGTGATGCGTCTGTCAGCAGTCACCAATTCGTTAACTCCCTGCACATTGTCTGGAGTGTGCAGTACGAGGCCTGACGGAGAGCAATGTGTGACTGGAAGACTGATTGTGATATTCGATTGATGAGTATTTGCTACTCTAAAATAATTTTCATCAAATTTAATTTTCAAATATATGCATTTGCCAACATAATTAACAAACATTCCCCTACTTTTGTTGGATTCGGCTGTAAAATGATTATATTCGGTGCATTAAATGTTGCTATAATGTATTCAACACATAGATCGACAAGCTGGCTAAATATAGGGCTGTTAAGTCAACCGGTGCTGCAACTGGAGGCCAACCGATGTTAACTTTCAGCTTTCAATTTTACCAATCGGACGATGGAAGAAAGCTTGCACTTTAGCCTCTGAGTGGCAAGTAGATCAATGAAATGCCCTAGGTTTTTAGGGATGGAAGGAACTTGGATCATGTTCCATGTACCATTCGAGGATTCGACTGAAATGATTTTCTCTTGCGGCCGGTATAACCCTAATCCATCCGCTATAGTTAGAGACAATGGATTTTAAAGAGAAGAACGGAATAGAAAGAAAATTTATGTGTACACAGATCGGGTCCTCACCGCAGATATGTCGTAAAAACGTCGGAATAATAACAAAGGAAGTCTTTCATATTATATAATTTATCAATCTCTTAATACAATGATCACACAGAGCGGTATAATGGCTATAGAAGATTCACGACATGTGTTGACTGTCGGCCCAATGGGCCGACACCGTAATCGCTTTGCCCCGTTTTCTCGTGTCCCTTTAGACACTGCCGTATGTCTGACATTCGCTCGGGATGGACTTATTAGGCTTTTTGTATTCATTTCGACGCGAGCTCTCTTCTCACTTTCGTTTTCTATAATTCTGAGTTATATCGGACGACGTCTTTCATTAGTTTGTAATTTTCAATTTAATACAGAATTTCACCTATATTCCAGCGATGGTTAGTATTGTCTTAGAGGTTCTCCGTAACCTCTTCACCGTGATACGACCTAGTAAACGCGTTTCCACGCTACACCAGTTTATAGCTTTATACAAAGCTAATTCGTAACTATATCGCGGATGCTTCCTCACTGGGTCGGCCGCTGTAACCGAGCGGTTCTAGGCTCTTCAGTCCGGAACCTTGCTGCTGCTACGGTCAAGGTTCGAATCCTGTCTCGGGCTTGCTTGTGTGTGGTGTCCTTAGGTTAGTTAGGCTTAAGTAGTTCTATGTCTAGGGGACTGATGACCTCAGATGTTAAGTCCCATAGTGCTTAGAGCCATTTGAACCATTTCTGCACTGGTACGAAACCTTCATAGGGAAAACAAATACTGTACGATAAACAGGCATCTGTCAGTTGTTGCCTGAACCATTGTTTACATGTTTTAATCTCTTAATTATTAGCGAATTAAATCTGACGGTATTTTGTCACACTAGAAAATTCGACGAACGAAGTACGTTTTCACGTCAAAACTAAGAAAGTGAAAACGAGAACGACAGCGTTTCTGACATAGAAACGTCGGTTACAAAGCGTCGAATTAAATTCCTCGTTGTAATGGAAAGTGATACTCTCTTTGCTAACTGCGTTCACAATTTCTTTAACAGATCGCACGGAGATGCGGCGTGGTGGGAATGAATGTCACGGAGAACAGTGGAGCGGAAGTGCGGCGCGTGCGAGCCGGTCGCCGATTTTAATCAGAAGCGGCGGCGGCAGACAGTAGCAGCCAGTCGGCGGGCGAGTCGGCCGAGGAGGCGGCGGCGGCGGCGGCGGCGGCGGCGGCGGCGACTAATTTCACAGGCCGGCTAATTGCAGCGCCCCTGAGACGCTATTAAAGCAACATGCTCCGCAGCCGGGAGACAATTTATTTTTACGGAACTGCTCTTAATTTCTTCCCCCTTTTTCTTAACTCCACTTCCTCTTCTTCCACTCGCTGCTGCAGAAGCAGCCATCGCCTTCCGCCGCCACCCCGGTAGTTCGCTATCTCCCCACCTCATTTTGAGGAGGCTGGCAAAAAAAGGGAAAAAAAGGCGAGGCGAGGAGAAAGGAAGTTGCGGGCGGCGGGCGCAGTTTGAAGGAAGCGAGACGCGGCGGCCCGGGCCGGCCTTATCGCGGAGGGTTTTGTTTATACGACGCCGATACCGCTATCAGGCGGCGCCCTCGTTAACATAACGGCGCAGGCAGCGGCGAGCGCCCCGCCTTCGCCGCCGTCTCCAGGGGTTCATCAACACCGGCGCTCTGCGAGGCTTCTTTATTGAGAGCTGCGGGGGAGATCTCGGATCACGTGTCACGCGGCAACTCGATTAGCCGCCGCGCCCGTAACGAGCGGCGCGCTCCTAACCGGGCCCGCAGCGCCGTGGAGGAGGCGCCGTCCCGTAGCCACGGCGGCTTTACGGACCGCCGCTCGACCCACTCCAACCGTCTGCATACACTGAGATGACAAAAGTTATGCGACACCGATATGCACATACCCAGATAGCGGCAGTATCGCTTACACGAGGTATAAAGTGTAGTGCAGTGGCGGAGCAGTCTTTTGCACTCAGGCGATTCGTGTGAAAAGTTTTCCGATATATGACGGCTCGATGGGAATTAAGAGACCTTGAACGCTGGATGAAAGCTGGAGCTAGACGCATGGAAATCACTAGGGAATTCAACATTCCGAAATCCACAGTGTCAAAACTGTGCCCAAAGACTGCCAAATTTCAGGCATTACCTCTCATCACGGGTGACGCAGGGGCCGACGGCCTTCACTTAACGATCGACAGCAGCGGCGTTCTGTAGAGATTGTCAGTGCTAACAGACAAGCAACACTGCGTGAAATAACCGCAGAAATAAACTTGGCGTGTACGACGAGCTTATCCGTCTGGGCAGTGCGGCCAAATCTGACGTTAATGAGCTATGGCAGCAGACGACTGACACGAGTGCCTTTGCTAGCAGAACCACACCGCCTGCAGCGCCTCTTCTGGGCTCGTGATCTTATCAATTGGACCCTAGACGACTTGAAAACCTGGCCTCGTCAAATGAGGTCCGACTCCAGTTCGTAAGAGGTTCTAATGCCTCTGAGCACTATGGGACTTAACATCTGAGGTCATCAGTCCCCTAGAGCTTAGAACTACTTAAACCTAACTAACCTAAGGACATCACAGACATCCATGCCCGAGGCAGGATTCGAACCTGCCAAAGTCGCGCGGTTTCGGACTGAAGCGCCTAGAACCACTCGGCCACCTGGGCCGGCTTCGTAAGAGGCGATGGTAAGGTTTGAGTGTGGTATAGACCCATGACGCCATGGACCCAAGTTGGCAACAAGGCAGTGTGCAAGGCGGTGGTGGCTCCATAATGGTGTGGACTGTGTTTACGTGGAATGGACAGTGTCCTCTGGATGTTCGGCTACTTGGAGACCATTTGCAGCCATTCATGGAGGTCATGTTCCCAAACAACGGTGGAATTTTTATCGATGACTGCGCCATGTCACCGGACCACAACTGTTAGCGATTGGTTTGAAGAACATTTTGGACATTTCCAGCGAGTAGTTTGGTCACCCAGACCGCCCGACAACAACCCCGTCGAGTGTTTATGTGGGACATAATGGAGAAGTCAGTTCGTGCACGAAATCCTGCACCGGCAACTCTTTTGCAGTTGTGGGCGCCTATAGAGACAGCATGGCTCAATATTTCGGCCGGGAACTTCCAAAGACTTTTTGAGTGTATGCCATGTCGACTTGCTGCGCTACGCCGCGCAATAGGAGGTTCGGCACGATATTAGGAGGTATACCATGACTTTCGACAATTCAGTCTATGTATTGCATAACTTTCACTATTATGTTCTAAACATCCCACTATCGACATAAAGTGGATTATTCCCAACTGTGGTGAACAGCGGCTTGACAAAATGACCTGAATTCCTTGGTGCGAAAGACTCAGTTCCAGACTCATTCACCTACAATGGATTGATCTCATTTGCTTCTCCGAGTATCTATGGTCACAGGACACGTTCAGAGGTACCATTCTGCAATCATTGTGATAATTTAGTGTTACTTTGGTCCTTACAAACGCAACGGGGAAAATGATCGGTACTAGTTTAGTTTGTCCACTCGTGACAACAGTAATAAATCCATTAGGAGGTTTTATGGCAATTGTGTCTAATGCTATTAAAGCATACATAGTTCAAGGAGAAACTTTCTCGTCTAAACGTGATACCCTAAGAAAGTAACTTCACGATGGGGTGATAAGGGCATTAAAGAGGATTTTTGCCTTTAATAAGGAGACTATTGCTGCTGCTGCTGCTGCCGCTACTACTACTACTTCTACTGCTGCTAAAATGTGAAGTAAAGGCAAAGTGAGTGGCGCAGGCCTCTGGCCAAGCTGTTCGCCTGACTGCAGGTGGAGCGCAGCATTTCTTTGCATCGGCACTAGCAGCGGGAGGGTGGCGGGCCCTTCGTCCCATTCGCTTTTTACCCATGGGGAAGATAACCGTACATCTGATAGCAGATTGCAGGTTGCGTAGACTTGGGCCGTCCTGGAGCGACTGGAACGAGGGAAAGTCCCCGCCACTATCCGGACTGAACCAGGGACCTCCAGGCTGGAGTGCAATGCTCTACCCGTCGGTCCGCCACAGCAACATCCTACTACTACTGCTACTACTACTACTAAAGTAAATTCTGAGTTTTATATACTGCTCGATAGAGCTGTCTGATATAAATATCTAGTAAATCAGGCGAATTCTAACCCATAAAGATGCAACGAACACAACACTTCGCTACTGGCCAAGGAAACTTGTGATCTGACTATACTGGCAGACATATTTTCACAAGGGTTACCTACAGAAGAACATGCTTCTATGATGAGGATACAGGAAAAAGAGCAATCTATACCATCATCCAATGCAAAGGAAAGGAAAGTAAAAAACGGGGGAGAAGGAACGCGATCATATCCAGTTAATCGCTCAGGTATTATTTCTGGCATATGACAGCAATTTTCTTTCATGGAGCTGGAGATCGGAAGGCTTGCTTGATGAAGATGAGGATGTGAATGTACTCGAACCCTGTAATGGGTCTAGGTGAAATATTTTGTAACAATGGAACTTACACATACCTTGTTGGGGAGCTCTCTGTTTATACATATATTTTTTGTGAAAGCCAAGATCGCTTCATTTTGAGACCTTTATTCCAATTACGTAGTTTCGACAGAATTGGCACTACGTCGTCGACTTTTTGAGAAAAAAGGGTAAACACATTAAAAATCACTTTGTTCTCAAAATATCGACGATGCATGTGTGTGGACATGTACGCAAAGTGTAATGCCAGTCAGAAGATGACAGCACGATTCTGTAGATGCAAATAACTGGAAAAAAGGTCTTAAGCTTGGCTTTCACAAAAAACTATATATTTATAACTATAAATGCCATAAATCGTAGAATATCCCATTGAGCGCTAGGAGTAACTTGCCTTCTATAGTTGCCAAAGGTGAAGGAACATCATACTTTATGGACGTTCATTTTATCTTATCCAACCCCTGCAGGTTCTAAGGCGTACAGGGAGTACCAAACGTCGAATTCATTTCTCCACGTCTCGCGCAGCGTCCAGCAAATCACTACTAGGCTCAGTGCTGAAACACTTTACTGGAGGCATAGGGCTATTATCGCGTGTATTAAAATTGCTGCTAATGAGACTTTCATATCTCATTACAGATGTATATTTGTTGCTTCAGTATCACAAAAGTTCATTTTTCATTAAGAGCCGGTGGCTGTTATTCCCATATGGTGTTGGTCATAAGCTTTACATTTATTGAACTACAAGAATGGTATACAGCACAACAGAAAGAAATATGATAAGTGTCGTCGTAACTTCGTTTCTTCACACAGATATCATTAATGACTAAGTTTACTTGTAACCTTGCATTTTGTCGTTATTCACTAATTTTTGACGTACATCTATGTAATGCTTAAGCTCTTGGTTAGCAAAACTGCTTTGAATTTTATAGCGTCAGTACATGTGATAAGGAAAGTTTGTTTTCCTAGTAAACACCCGAAGGGTCGTCTGAGTAAAATGATTTTCTAGCAGTCTTCAGGTACTGCGCTGTATTCCTGTTAAGTCAATTGACAGCCAGTACTGGTCTGAGAAAAACAGAATTAAAGAGGCAGCTGGCCAGCTGTTTATCATTATAATCCTCATCTGTCAGTCACATAAACATACGTCTGATGCTAGTACCGCATACTTAATCACTGATTTTATCTGTATGTACGGCGGTAATAGTTGTAACGCTGAGTACATTCAGTACCTCATTTCTGTTGAGAAAAATGAAACAGATTCTGATTTCTTAGTTCTATAGTGTAGTTCCTAAACCAACTCTTTATAGAAGCAAAAGATGTGGCTCTTACCTGGAACCTCCGCATATCTCGTGGATTCCCGGCGTTCTTCAGGCAGTTCTGATTGCACTTGAGGAAAAACTTCAGGAAGAACCTGAAACATAAAAAACTAAAATTAATACCTGTAACACAGATGTACGGTAACAGGCTGTCATTCAGTTGTTCTTACTGCTAAAATACAAATAGTTTCAACGCAGTTGCTACAGGCTACGAACGTCTTATTCGTTCGGGAGCACTGACATTACATTTTTTTCTTTTTTTTTCAAATAAATGAGAGTACTCTTATTTCCAGGATGCATCATGTAGTCAGTGTGTAGATTTACTTGTTCTTAACGTTATAGAGTTTTATAGGAACGTTCTAGGCATGTTATGGCGTACGGAAGTATAACCTAAGAACATGGGAACTTGCACTAAAGTTAAAAAGAGAAAGATTATGTACATCTACATCCGCGTTACGCGAAACTTGATATATTTCAAAAATGTAAGCGGTCGCAGTATAAACAGCTGGTTGACAGAATAATCAGCATTACAATTACGGCACACAGTAATCGTTTCTTAAAAAAAAAAAATATTATATCTTATACCCAAGCAACAAAATCAGCATTTCAGATTCTTGCCAACGTAAAATAACAAATGAATTTACAAGAATCTTTCATTAAATGTATTCTGTTTTTCAGTTACGAATTGTAATGCCGTCGGGGACAAACATCCCCAGCTATACGTGTAACTCACTTTCCCAGGACGGTGCCCGATAACGGCCATGTTGCCATAGACCATCTTACCGAAGTAGTTTGTAATGGTTCTCGGCATCTTTTTTTGAAATGGCATGATGGTCTGTTGGCAACGCTGTCCTCAGACGCATATCCGTTGCTAGTCAAAATTTACGGACGGAATTCCTCTAAGTCTTACAGGTTTTGCAACATTACCCACTCCTGAGCCAGAAAAATTGTCAGATCGGTGACACTAGAATTTGCTTCGTTAAGTTTCCTGTAACCGGGAGAATCACTGTAGAGTGGCTGAAGCAGGAAGTGCCTTTCTGAAGAATTATTTTCGAATCATTATCGTCGTCAGTTTTTGCTTGCATTTGTTGTCAGCGACCGATATTCTCATCAGCCCATTGTATTTGAAGAATTAATGTTACCTATCTCCTACGTAATGCAGGTCATTTATGAGTTCGTTGATATGTATAGAAAACGTACAGGTGCTGCCTTTACTTTTGAAGTTAGGTGTCGTTTGACTTTTCGTTGTTTTCCCCAGAAGACACACTAGCACTGCCTGTGCCACTGAAGTTAATATGTTGTCGACTTATATCTTTATATAATAACTAAAACGTGCAAGCAAAGTTAATAACGTGATTAATAATGCAAGGGGAAGACGCACCAATGGCATGCTTTACAGAAACACAGCTCTTCTGGCTGAAGGTAAAAATGATATGGAGAGACTGTTGTATGATTGGCGCAGCCTGTTAAAACATAATATGAATTAACAAACCGAAGGTAAAAACTCTGCAGCTCGTTAGCACAAAACTCCGGAAAAGTGGTCAATAAAATGAAAGATTTCTTCTATCTACGAAACAAGATTACACATGGTAGTGATTACAAATAAAATATCAATCAGAGGTTGGTAGCAGTAAAGACAGTTTCCTTCAATGAAAGAGGAATAATTTCCGGGAAATGTACCCCTGGGGCACAGGGGAGTTTCGAAGCGAAACGGGAAAACTGGAGAAGAAAGTGAAAGGATGTTCGGTGTGGTGCTACAAAGTTCTGTTAAAAATTAAATGTTGAGGCAAATTACTAAGTGGAGAGGTATTACAAAAATAACAGTGGAAATTTATGGAAAGTGGTTATTACAGGGAGGGACTGAGTAGTCAGACATGCACTAATGCAAGAACGAAGTTTTTCGCGGCGGCACTTATGTATAAAATATTCTCGGTATTCTTGCCGCGTCAGTTCTAGATAAAATCTCGAGCTTTCGACGATTACCTCCATCGTCATCGTCAGGAGCTGACTGTCTCCACTGCTGCTATGGTAGCCTCTATATAGCCCGAAGACGGCTTCTGATTGGTCGGCTTCTGATTGGTTGGCGATTACGTGCTGCTGTCTCAGACGATGTCACTGTGTGCGCCGGTGGCGCCACCGCTTCCGTTTAAACGTAAACCTTGGAAGGAACGTCTCTGCAGCTTCTCTGCATCAAGCGCTCGTTTCCACGCACAGCTCAGATGGTATCCGCTATCGCGGTTAAAGTTCTTTTGGCTCATTCTGATTTCAACATTTCCCATGAGACCTATTGTCAGTGCAATTGGTTCTCCTACTTATAAGCTGGCCAAATACTTAACAAAGTTGATGACTCCTATAGTTGGCCGGTGTGAACATCACATCAAAAACTCCCAGATGTTCATTGAGAAAATCAAAGATATTAGAGTTGGTCCAAATGACATTTTAGTCAGCCTAGATGTGGTGTCGCTGTTCACAAAAGTTCCTGTGGAGGACACTTTGAAAATGCTGGCGGATCTTTTTCCTCCTGAAACTATAAAATTGTTCCGGCACGTGATGACGACCACCTACTTCTTGTATGGTAATAAATTTTATGAAATGACAGACGGTATGGCAATGGGCTCTCCGTTGTCTCCATCATTGGCTAACTTTTTTATGGAGAATTTTGAAGAACGTGCACTAAATTCGGCTCCCCTCCGTCCGTCCTTATTTTATCGTTATGTTGACGATACATTTATGATCTGGCCACACGGCGAAGAAGCTCTTAAAGAATTCATTGAACACATGAACAGCATCCATTCGAACATCCAGTTCACTGTCGAGATGGAGAAGGAAGGGAGACTGCCTTTCTTAGACGTTTTAGTACAACGACAGACGGACGGGCGTCTTGGCCACTCTGTATACCGTAAGCCGACGCATACCGATTTATACCTGAACGCACAGAGTTTCCATCACCCTGCTCAGAAGAGAGCCGTTTTGAACACGTTGGTATATAGAGCCAAAACTGTTTCTGACGAGGACCACTTAAGGTTCGAGATTAATCACCTAAAGAACGTGTTCCGAAAGAACGGCTATAGTGCACGCGATATAAAGGCAGCGTTCTCCAAAAGAAGGAAACGTGATAATGCTGCAACCTCACAGGATGATACACCAATTGCGGTTCTTCCTTTTTGTGGCGCAATTTCCAGCAAAATAGGAAGAGTCCTGCGTAGACGTGGTATTAGACCGATTTTTCGTCCTCCTAAGAAAATTAAGGAGATGATGCGCCCTGTTAAGGACAATCTCGACCTCAGGGTCCCCGGTGTTTATAATATACCCTGTGAGTGTGGAAGCAATTATATAGGTCAGACTATTCGTACCGTTTCCGACCGCTGTGCAGAACACCAACGCCACATTAAAAATAGAGAGCTTGAGAAATCGGCAATTGCGGAGCACAGCCTCACGAACAAACACAAAATATTATTCGATGAAACTAAAATTCTGTCCCATGCCTCCACGTACTGGGATTCGGTTATTAAGGAGGCTGTTGAAATCAGAATGAGCCAAAAGAACTTTAACCGCGATAGCGGATACCATCTGAGCTGTGCGTGGAAACGAGCGCTTGATGCAGAGAAGCTGCAGAGACGTTCCTTCCAAGGTTTACGTTTAAACGGAAGCGGTGGCGCCACCGGCGCACACAGTGACACCGTCTGAGACAGCAGCACGTAATCGCCAACCTATCAGAAGCCGACCAATCAGAAGCCGTCTTCGGGCTATATAGAGGCTACCATAGCAGCAGTGGAGACAGTCAGCTCCTGACGATGACGATGGAGGTAATCGTCGAAAGCTCGAGATTTTATCTAGAACTGACGCGGCAAGAATACCGAGAATATTTTATACATGCACTAATGCACTCACAAGTAGTTAACCTGCACTGGGAGGCGGAGTAGGAAACAAATATTGTAGGGCCACCCAAAGATTAAAATACAAAGGAGCCTCCGAAAGTAACGCACAATAATTTTATTAGCAAAATGTTTAACTGGTAACAAAACAAAAATAAGTACAAATGAATTTATATTTTCACTGACATTTCTACAAAGTCACCAACGTTCTCAACACATTTCTTCCAGCGTGGCACCAGTTTCAATATGCCCTATTTGTAGAAGTCTCTTTGGTTGGAGTATAGCCATCTCCGTACCGCTGATGTCACTTCCGCATCTGTCGCAAAGCGTTCGCAGAGCAGGAATTTCTTCATGGGGCAAAACAGATGAAGGTGCGACGGTGCAAGATCCGGGCTGGATGATGGAGCACCTCCCATCCAAATTTAGCGACTTTCTCAGAAACAGGAGCAGCAACATGGGTACGAGCATTGTCATGAAGAAGTTTGACACCGTCAGCATTAATGTTCTGGCGTTTAACAAGACGGGCACTTTCTTAGCAGACCAGTCACTCTCAATTTTTTTCGTACTGAGGAAACAGCTTATTTCCACTCTATAGAGGCCAGCTTGGTTTCGAGCGTGTAGTGGTACGCCACACCAGTGACGATTCCTTTCAGAAACTCATTCCCTTCTGCAACGTAACGTGGTAAGCCTGTCATCAATCGCAGGCCTACGTGGTTGTCTGTCAGATTCTTAGGTACCCATCGAGCATTAACTTTATGAAATTTGAACGCGTCGTGAACAGTATCGTACACCGCACCATAGAAAATGTTGAACTGCTGCAATGAAGATCGCAGTTTCACACGCCGGTCGTTCAAAATTGCTTCCTCAGTGGCTTCGACATTCTGCGGAGTTGGCAGCTGTTACCGGCCGCCTGGAGCGTGGCGAATCACTAAGGTTCACACGGCCCTCTTGGGGGAACGCACACCACATGGAGACATTGCTACAGTCCATAGAGTCGTCCCTATACTCGCCACACACGTCCCTATGACTTCTACTCGGTTTGTCTCCTTTGGCCCACAAATATCGGAATACACTTCGCTGCTCTTACAAGCTGACGACAGTAACAAGGGCGCAATGTTTATTTCGTAGTTGAGGCTTCTCTCACTGAGCTGCACATGTAAACAAAACACCCTCTGTAGAGCAAACTTCAAACTATATCGTCGTTAAATTTCAACATTCCGCCTGCAATACCGTGGAAAAAAGTTATTGAGCGTTATGTTCCGATCCTGGATGTACAGAGATGACAAGATGAACACAAGAAGAGGTAGAGTACAGCTAAAACAATTGAAAATACTGACAACTGCCGATCTTTTTAACTTTCCATTACGTTCACATCGTTAATGTGCCTTACGATGGATGAGGGCAGTCTTTCTTCTGAACCGAATGAGGTGGCACAGGGGTTAACACGCGGATCTTGCATTAAGAAGGGCGAAGGTTCATATTTCCGTTGCTCAAGGCAAATGCCGTGATAGTTCCTTTGATAAGGACGCGACCGATTTCCTTCCCTATCCTTCTCCCGATCTGATGTCTGACGTCTCAACCGTCGTCGACGTTGAACGCTAAGCCTCCGTCCATCTTTCTTCTTGGTCTACCAAGAAAAGCATTTCTCTGGCTGACTGTGAGTTGTAGGGCTTTATCCTTTGACCTTAATAAGACGTTTGTGGTGAGTTTCTGCTCGTGCAGTTAAAAGCCAGGGTCTGGTCGGTACTGTCTGGGTAATTCTCTAAGTTATAACTGTTGGAAATTGTAGTTGTTGTTGCGGTCTTCAGTCCGAAGATTGGTTTGATGCAGCTCTCCATGCTATTCTATGCCGTGCGAGCCTCTTCATGACCAAATAACTATTGCAACCAACATTTTTCTGAACCTGCCTAATGTGATCATCTCTTGACTTCCCTCTACGATTTTTACCCGACACACTTCCCTCCACTACTAAATTGGTGACCCCTTGATGTCTCAGAATGCTTCCTATCAACCGATCCCTTCTTTTGGTGAAGTTGTGCCACAAATTCTTCTCCTCCCCAATTCCATAGTTGCGTTATCTACCCATCTAATCTTCAGCCTTCTGCTCTAGCACCACATTTCGAAAGCTTCTATTCTTTTTTTTTTATCTAAACTGTTTACTGTCCATGTTTCACTTCCAATCGTGGCTACACTCCAAACAAATACCTTCAAAAAAGACTGACACTTACATCTCTTCTTCAAAAATGCACTTCTTATGATTATTTTGCTGCCCAAATAGCAAAACTCATCTATTACTTTAAGTGTCTCGTTTCCGAATCCAATTCCCTTAGCATCACCTAGTTAAATTCCATTACATTCCATTACCCTTGTTTTGCTTTTGTTGATGTTCATCGTATATCCTCCTTTCAAGATACTGTCTATTCTGTTCAACTCCTGTTTCAAGTCCTTTTCTGTCTCTGACACAATTACTGCAAACCTCAAATTTTTTAATTCTTCTGCCTGAACTTTAGTTCCTATTCCAAATGTTTCTTTGGTTTCCCTTACTGCTTGTTCATGTGCATACTGAATAGCATCGGGGATAGGCTACAAGCCTGTTTCACTTCCTTTTCAGCCACTGCTTCCCTTTCATGCCCCTCACCTCTTATAATTGGTTTCTGGACAAGCTGCAAATAGCCTTTCGCTCCCAGTATTTTACTCCTACAACCTTCAAAATTTCAAAGAGAGTATTCCAGTCAACATTATCGAAAGCTTTCTAAGGATCAGTATTGCCTCGGGTGCTCCTACATTTCTCCGGCATCCAAACTGATATTTCCTGAGGTTGGCTTCTACCAGTTTTGCCGCTGTTCTGTAAAGAATTCGTGTTAGTATTTTGCAACCATTACTTATTAAACTGGTAGTTCGGTAATTTTCACACCTCTCAGCAACTGCTTCATTGGAATTGGAATTACTACATTCTTCTTCAAGTCTGAGGGTATTTCACATATCTCATAGATCTTGCATACCAGGTGGAAGAGTTTTGTCATAGCTTGCTCTCCCAAGGCTGTAGCAGTTCTGATGAAATATCGTCTACTCCAGTGGCCTTGTGCCGACTTACATCTTTCAGAGCTTTGTCAAATTCTTCTCGCAGTATCTTAATCTCCCATTTGACATTCCTCTACACCACTTCCCTTTCTATAATATTGCTTCCAAGTTAATCTCCCTTGTAGAGATCCCCTATATATTCCTTCCACTTTTCGACTTTTCCATCTTTGCTTAGGACTGGTTTACCATTTGAGCTCTTGATACTCATACAGATGTTTCTCTTTTCCCCAAAGGTCTCTTTAGTTTTCTTGTTAGTGGCATATATCTTTCCCCTAGTGAAACAAGCTTCTAAGTCATCTGTCCTCTAGCCATTCCGCCTAGCAATTTTGCTCTTCCTGTCGGCCTCATTTTTTAAACGTTTGTGTTTCCTTTCGACTGCTCCATTTGCTGCATTTTCCAAGTTTCTCCTTTTATCAATTAAATTCAATATCTCTTGTGTTATGCAAAAATTTCTAATAAGCCTTGTCTTTTTACGTATTGATCCTCTGTTGCTTTCAGTATTTCATCTCTTAAAGCTACTCATTCGTTTCCTACTGTATTCTTTTCCCCCGTTCTCGTCAACCGTTGACTAATGCTGCCTCTGAAACTCTCTACATCCTCTCGTTCTTTCATCTTATCCAGGTCTCATGTCCTTAATTTCCTACCTTCTTTCCAACTTCTTCAGTTTTAATCTACAGTTCATAACCAATAAATCGTGGTCAGAATCCACATTTTCCCTGGATATGTCATACAATTTAAAATCTGGTTCTTAAATCTCTGTCTAACAATTATATAATCAAGCTTAAACCTTCCTGTGTCTCTAGATGTCTTCTATGTACACAGCCTTCTTCTGTGATCCTTAAGCCAAGTGTCACAAATGATTAAATTGTACTCTGTGTAAAATTGAACCAGGCAGATTCCTCTTTCATCCCTTGGCCCAGTCCATATCACCTACTACTTTTCCTTCCTTTTCCTACTATCGAATTCTAGTTTCTCATCACCATTAAGTTTTCATATCCTTTAACTATCTGAATATTTTATCTCATAATACATTTCTTCAATCTCTTCATCATCTACAGAGCTAGTCTATCTTGTTTACGATAATGCGTTCGCTATGCTGTTCAAAGTAGCTTACCCGAATTCCTGTTTTCTTATTCATTACTAAACCCACTCCTGCATTAACCCTATCTGACTTCGTATTTATAACTCTGTATTCGCCTGACCAGAAATCCTGTTCCTCCTGCCACCTAGCTTCAGTAATTCCCACTGTATCTAACTTCAACCTATCCATTTCACTTTTTAAATTTCTAACCTACTTGCTTGATTAAGGGACCTAACATTCCACTCTCAGACCCGCAGAATGTCACTATGTTTCTCCCGAAGCCGACATCCTTCTGAGTAGCGTCCATCCGGAGATTCGAATGGGGGACTACTTTCCCTCCGGAATATTTTTCCTATGAGGACGCCATCATCATTTAACCGTACAGAAGGGCTGCATGACCCCGGGAAAAATTATGGCTGTACAGTAGTTTCCCCTTGCATTCAACGGTTCGCAGTACCAGCACAGCAAGGCCTTTTCGGTTGATGTTACAAGGCCATATCAGTCAATAATCCAGGCGGTTGTGCCTGAAACTACTGAAAAGGCTGCTGCCCCTCTTCAGAAACCACACGTCTGTCTGGCATCTCCGTTGTGGTTGCACCTACGGTACGGCTAGCTGTATCGCTGAGACATGCGAGCCTGCCAACCGACTGCAAGATCTACGGTTCACGGGGAGGGCGGGAGGAGTGGAGCTTAAGCTGCTCGTTGTCTTTCCCCATTGCCTAGCTTGGCCCCGGCAGAATGGGAGTCGCCCCTGTGGTAGAGGACTCTGCATGCCCGACACGTTACGCGACTCTCTTCCGGATGGCGGAAGACGGCGCGTGGCGCGCGGAGCGGCGGCGCTGATCAGCAGGCGAGGCGGACGCCGGCGCTAAGGGCGACCGACACGGCCGGCCGCGCGCCAATCTAGTCGCCGGCCGGAGCCAATTACCGCCGCCTCGGCCGGGGGGACAGGGGGCGCCGCGGCGCAAACTTGGCCGCAAAGTGCGTACCGACGGGGCGCCGCGTCTGCCCACATCGAACACCACCGCTGATCGCTCTGTACTCACCCTCTCTTGCGACGCGAGTAACCACGTCAGTAACAGCTAACAACGGTACGGTTATACTAATCCAACTTTTACTGTAACTGTATACTGTATGTTATATTCTGGTGTACCAGTCTAGTCCAGCTGCACAACACAGACTGGCTGAACTGCCTGTGGGTAGAGTTGCTCTCTACAAAAACTACGGTTCGGTAGTTTTGGTACACTACATGACGTAGTAAATGGTAGAATTGCCGGTATTATTGGTACCATTGGCAGAGAAACAAATAAATGAATGTGTGTGAGAGAAACTGGGAGCTGGTGAATTCTCTCTTTATTTTTTGTTTTGCACGTTATTAGAACCGCACATTCTACATCTACATCTGCATCTACATTTATACTCCGCAAGCCACCCAACGGTGAGTGGCGAAAAGCACTTAACGTGTCACTGTCATTACCTCCCTTTCCTATTCCAGTCGCGTATGGTTCGCGGGAAGAACGACTGCCGGAAAGCCTCCGTGCGCGCTCGAATCTCTCTAATTTTACATTCGTGATCTCCTCGGGAGGTATAAGTAAAGGAAAGCAATATATTCGATACCTCATCCAGAAACGAACCCTCTCGAAACCTGGACAGTAAGCTACACCTCGATGCAGAGCGCCTCTCTTGCATAGTCTGTCACTTGAGTTGGCTAAACATCTCCGTAACGCTATCACGCTTACCAAATAACCCTGTGACGAAACGCGCCGCTCTTCTTTGGATCTTCTCTATCTTCTCTGTCATCCCGACCTGGTACGGATCCCACACTGATGAGCAATACTCAAGTATAGGTCGAATGAGTGTTTTGTAAGCCACCTCCTTTGTTGATGGACTACATTTTCTAAGGACTCTCCCAATGAATCTCAAACCTGGCACCCGCCTTACCAACAATTAATGTTATATGATCATTCCACTTCAAATCGTTCCGCACGCATACTCCCAGATATTTTACAGAAGTAACTGCTACCAGTGTTTGTTCCGCTATCATATAATAATACAATAAAGGATTCATTGTTCTTCGTTAGTCCATTGTGTACTTCATATCCTTGGATTTTATAAGTGCTAAAAACTGGTTGATGACGAAACTCTTACGCTTTTACGTAGCGAAAGCTATTACTTTGATGCAAGAAGAGTTTACGTGCACAAACAAAAAGAAAACTATAGAACTAATGTTGTTATTCTGCACTCAAAAAAACGTTCTTCATAATGATGAAAGGTAACAGTTTCCTATTATTAGTGATAAGCTGCTTATGAATAACGGAAACATACTTTATGTGAGCTCTACGAAGTATTGAAGCGCTGTTTGACTTTTTTTTTTTTTTTTGCAGTTTTTAATTGTACCTTTTCTTGAGGAAACTGCGTTTTCTAGCGCTATATGATAAATATCGATTTACAAATAAAACTTGAATTAAACACTGGCAATTTCAGTTCTGCTATAAACAATGTTTACTTATAAGTAACCGACAAGAGGATAACTATGTACAACAAAAACGTTCCATAAGCTTCGCGGCATCACTCAGCTTATCGACAGTTTACCACCTTCAGTTTCTAGGAGAATCTAGTAAGACACTGACTGATCTCGTACACAAACAAAGCGATCGAAATGAGCGACGCCCGATACGTATGCAACACACCTAACATACAGATAACGCGGCTACGATCTTAGCCGACCAAGGGTGCCAGGAAAACTACCGCATCTACTTACTTATACGTATGATAGTATAAGGTAGCCTGTGGTAGTTATACGACTCTACGTATAGGTAACGAAATGTTTTACCGTGTTTCTCAGCCACGGATCACATGAACAGTATCCTGATCGGTTACTAGGTCATAGTTGGTGTTCTGTTCAAAAGAAGTAAAAACTGATGTAGCAAAATACTAGGAAACATTGTAACTCAAACTAACTTCTATACCCCAGTATAAGCACCTGAATCTTTTGCATATTAGTTCGTCAACTGAAGAGGGTAACAGAGGCGCTCAAACCGAAACCTACAAGGGGACTTCAAAAAGTATGTTACGCATATCTTTTAACGCTAAGACCATTGTGCAACAACTATGGCGCATTGTTAGAAGAACGTACATGTTCCGGGTTTCCTGTTGACGTAGTTGTGCTGTGGTACGGATATCGCATTTTGAAAGTGAAATCGTTGTTTAGTTGTATTGAGTTAGTGAGGTTTGCCGGCTGCGGTGCCTAGCGGTTCTAGGCGCTTCAGTCTGGAACCGCGCGAACGCTACGGTCGCAGGTTCGAATCCTGCTTCGGGCATGGATGTGTGTCATTTCCTTAGGTTAGTTAGGTTTAAGTAGTTCTAAGTTCTAGGGGACTGATGACCTCAGCTGTTAAGTCCCATAGTGATCAGAGCCATTTGAACCATTTTTAGTGAGGTTTACCAAATTGTAAACAACCCGTATGGTTCCCTGAAAACTAACTTTTTACATGACTTTTTAGATCCGGTATTTTTCCACTACATCTAAAGACTTTCTTATCAATGATTCTCAGAAAATTACAAGGAAGTAGACGAGAGGTTAGGTGGAGGATGTTCACCATAAGTTATATACGCTCCATTGCATCATGACTTCTTCTGAGTGCAGTCATATAGCTCTATTTAGTGGTGGAGGAGGCGTGGCTAAATTACCTTGTTTTACTGATCAGTGTGATCCTGTTAAATCTTATCGAACAATTTTCCAAGTTCAAGTGTGTGGAAGGTTTTCCAGGTTCGTCGATAACATATTCTACATCTACATACATACATACTCCGCAAGCGACCGTAAGGTGCTTGGAGGAGGTTACCCTGTACCACTGCTAGTCATTTACCATCCTGTTCCAGTAGTAAACAGAGCGAGGAAGAAACGACTGTCTATTTGCTTCCGTAAGAGTCCTAATTTCTAGTATCATCTTTGTGGTCGTTATGCGAAATGTATGTTGCCGACAGTTGAGTCGTTCTCTCGTCAGTCTCCAGTCGCCTTCCCTACTGAGATTACAGTTTCAGTTCTCGAAGCATCTCCGTAATACTTGTGTGTTGTTCGACGCTACCGGTAACAAATCTAGCAGCTCGCCTCTGAATTTCTTCAGAACATTCCTTTAATCCGAGCTGGTGCGAATCGCAAACACTCGAGCAGTACTCAGTAGGTAGCTCTAGCTTCCTCTGTACGTCCTCCTTTAAAGATGAACAACATTTTCCCAAAGTTCTCCCAATAAATCAAAATCGACCATTCGCCTTCCCTATCGCAGTCGTCACATGCTCGTTCTATTTCATATCACTCTGCAGCGTTACGCCCAGATATTTAAACGACTTGACTGTGTCAAGCAGAACACTACTACTGCTGTACCAGAAAATTATGGGTTTGTTTTTGCTACTCATCTTCATTAAATTATATTTTTCTACATTTACACCTAGCTGCCATTCATCACACCCAACTACAAATTTTATCTAAGTCATCTTGTATCCTACTCCAGTCTCTCATCGTCGACACCAGCATCAGCAGCAAACAACCGCAGATTGCGGTCCACACTGTCCGCCAGACCATTTACGTATATAGAAAATAGTAGTAGTCCTATCACACTTTTCTGGAGCTCTCGTGACGATTCCCTTGTCTCTGATGAACACTCGCCGTCAAGGACAACATACTGGGTTCTATTACATAAGAGGTCTTCGAGCCACTCACATATCTGGGAATCTACACCATACGCTCGCGCTGTAGTTAGAAGTTTGTAATGGGGGCACCGCGTCAAATGCTTTTCGGGGATCTAGAAGTATGGAACCTGTCTGGTGCCCTTCATCCATAATTCGCAGTATGTCATGTGAGCAAACAGCAAGCCGAGTTTCGCACGGGCGAAGTTTTCTGAAACCGTGCTGATTTGTGGACATAAGCTTTTCGGTCTCTAGAAAATATTCGGACTGAGAATTGTTCAAGAAACCTCCAGCAAACCAGTGTTAAGGATATTGGTCTGTAGTTTTGGGGATCCATTCTTTTGCCTTTCTTATACACAGGAGTCATATGTGCTTTTTTTCAGTCGCTGGAGACCTTTCGCTAAGCGAGAGACTCGCGATAAATGTAAGCTAAGTAAGTGGCCTTTGTAATAACGGACTGGGGTTCCATGAGGACCTGGTGACTTATTTGTTTTCAACTCTTGCAACTGTTTCTCTAGGTCAGGGACGCTTATTGGTATGTCGTCGGTACGGAACTGTGTGCGACGGTCAGAGGACGGTATGTTTGTGCGATTCTTCTGCGCGAACCGTTCCTTAAACGCGAAATTTAAAACTTCGGATTTCATTTTGCTGTCTTCTACTGACACACCAGAGTGGACAACGAGTTAGCTCGCTTAGGGATTTTACACAGGACCAGTATTATCTCTGGTTCTTGGCCAGATCTTTTGCTACGGTATGACGGTGGTAGCTGTATGGTTCAAGCATATATCTTTCCACAGACGCAGAAATCTCTTCTAACCTTTATGAGAGTACAGTACCTGCATTGTTCAGGATTACGATGCAATGTTCCTCCGGTCATGCATGCATGCATGGATGTCCGAAATAACATTGCATCGTAATTCTGAACAACACAGGCACTCCATTGTCGTATTTATTCTCCGACACCGGCCAAGCGTCTGTGAATGTCTCACCTGTGCGCGAGTATATCTAATGGATGTTCGAGTGTAGCGTGTAGACAAACGGTTAACAACTTGTGGAAGTTTGAGTCTAGCGGTGGAGCGCGCTCAGATAGCCTAACGGTAGGTAGAATTCTCGTGATACGAGGGAGATCCGGGTTCGAGGGCCGGTTCGGCACAAATTCTCACTGTCGTCATGCCATTTTGCACCTGACGGTTGTCCATATTTCTAACTGCGAATATATTTCATCTACTAACCTTTTCTTGTTGTCATTTGTGTGTTCTCTTTTGAACAGAGAGTGCGACAGAGCCTTTGCTTCCTCGGCGTTTTTCGAATCTCGTTGTTGAACCACGGTGGGTCTTTTCCGTCGGTAATCCGCTTAGGAGGTACATACTTATCCAGAAGACGATTTAAAGTCGGTTACCCTTTCCGACGTAATTGCGTCGCGTAGTGAAATCGCTTACGTCGCCCATTGGCCTCTAGCACGTATGCGCAGGTAGCAGACCGTCTTACGAGTTCGGCTGGAGAAACGGAGAATGAAATTAATCAAACGTTGCATATTTCATTGTCTGCGTGACTGATTTATGGATCACAAAAGACCACTTTTCGTACGAACATAAACAAGATCGGTGCGTCCGACATCTACTATAGTGGAAATCAGTATATATACATGGACATTTGTAGGAAAATTGATAGTGTCGGTTGGAACAATTGTGCACCGTTTGTGTGAAATTGTATGAGATCCAGCATACTGACAAATGTTATCACATTTCATGCCAGTAGTACAATATATAACAAGAAGTCAACAATTCAGTCAGTAGAGAATGGAAATCGGTATGAAGGCAGTCTGCTCTGTGGGGTGTTAGCGTTTGTATACATGACTTTCCTGCAGAGAGGAAACAGACATGATTAGCGACAATGCGTGTTGTGTACATAAACCATGGTTGTGACAATGTTACGCGGAAAACACTTATTATGTGATGAGCGAAAGTCGGTGCGTAGAAGGAAATTGGACTCTCTGATGGTCAAATCTTGAAGAAGTCGAACCGTTCAAGTACACTGATTTAGAATTTCGTTACATTGGCAGCAAGACATGGACAGACCGGAAAATAGGGGCAAATTAAAAAATTATATGAGGCGTCGAAATTGTTACTTTTGCGTAAAGCAAGGGCCACAAACCGTTATTTTCCTCAGCTTGTTGCTGAATTACAGTTGCCGTTATCTCTCAGACGTGTACGACAAATTTTATCATATGCAAACGTCTTGCATTGAAGAAAGGACTGTAGAAACGTGTTCTAATACCCAAACATAAACAGGATAGAATATAGTTTGGACTCGAGAGTGGGATGAAGTGATCTTCAGTGATGATAAGAAGTTTAATTTAGATGATGCGGATGGATTTCAGTGTGACTGGCATGATCTGAGAACAGAGTAGCAGATAAGAATGAGCAGGAAGTTGGTAGTGGAAGTGTTACGATTTGGGCAGCTTTTTGCAGTAAAGGTAAATCACACACAGTTTGGGTAAACGCTAGAATTAACTCTATTATGTGTACTGAGATGGTAGAGACAAAATGGATTAGAATGTAAGAGGACCTAGGGGATGGAAATCTAATGTTCCCACAAGATAATGCACCTCTGAATGTTTCTGCTACAACAAGGAAATGATTTGAAGATAAGGATACCGATGTCTTGCCCTGGCCTGCAAATAGCCTGGATTTGAATCCCGTGGAAAACCTTTGGCGAATGCTTGGAAGGCGTGTTTATCGCAATGGAAGTCAATTTGAGACCCTGCTTCAAATGAAAAGAGCGATGCGAGAAGAGTGGGTGACAATTTCACTGCAAGAACTACACACCCTTACAAAATAAATGGCGAAGAGAATGCCTGAGGTAATTAGGAAGAACGGCGGTTGGGCGAAATGCTAACAATGCACTGACATAACAGGGCAATGAGTGCCTTTACACCAGTGTGGTTCAAATGGCTGCCGACCGGAGTGGCCGTGCGGTTCTAGGCGCTACAGTCTGGAACCGCGCGACCGCTACGGTCGCAGGTTCGAATGCTGCCTCGGGCATGGACGTGTGTGATGTTCTTAGGTTAGTTAGGTTTAAGTAGTTCTAAGTTCTAGGGGACTGATGACCTCAGAAGTTGAGTCCCATAGTGCTCAGAGCCATTTGAACCATTTTTTCAAATGGCTCTGAGCACTATGGGACTCGACTTCTGAGGTCATCAGTCCCCTAGAACTTAGAACTACTTAAACCTAACTAACCTAAGGACATCACACACATCCATGCCCGAGGCAGGATTGGAACCAGCGACCGTAGCGGTCGCGCGGTTCCAGACTGTAGCGCCTAGAACCGCTCGGGCACCCTGGCGGGCTACACCAGTTTCCACGCAGGGTATGCAAAAGCCAAATCTGGTTACTTGTGTATGAAAGAAACTATAATATGTAATTCCGTCATGATTGTTTATGTTTTATATATACATATCTACTACCTTCATAATAAATTCGGTTCATGTTCACTTCAGATATTGTATATAACTTTCGCAGGAACCCTTCCTTTATACCGACTTCCACTCCTATATACAGCCTATGGAAAAAAAGACGCCGATGATTTCTCCACCGACGGAGCTAACCAGCCAAGGTTGGCTCTCGCTTGACCAGTCCTCCGGAACGCCCATCGGCGGAGCAGCCGAACGTGCGCCGCAGCGGGAGCGACCTCGCGTCTTGGCCGCGTGTTCTGCGACGCGGCAGGGAGGTGTATCGCGGTCGACGCGCTGCGAATCAATTAAACGCGGCGTGTCGCGGGCCCCGGGGGGGCGGCGGCCGCGGCGCCGGCGCCTCCGTCCTCAGTGTAATGACAACATCTGACCGGCTGACCACCCCCTCCCCCTCTCTGCCCCTAATAATTATTTCACGAGGCCCACTCATATTTTTTACGGACATGTTTTTTTAAAGCCGTGCTCCAATTAACAGGGAAGCAGAAAACGTCGGTTTTAGGAAGTATTTTTTGTTGCTCGTCTGCCCCTTCCCTCTTTTTTCGTGCCTATTTTTTGTTTTTCGTTGCGGACGCCTGAATTTTTCATAGCGCGCCACACGTGACTGTATATGTGTCTATATGTGGGCATGTTTTGTGTCACATGCAATTAAATCAGAACACACGAATTGTGTACGGCCCGCGTGTAGCGGCCGGGCGGCGCGGCGCGGCGCGGCGAGTGTTTCTGTTAACTCCTGATTGTCTGGCCACAAAAAGCGCGCCGGCGCTGCTCCCCGGCGCGTGTAGCGAACATTCCCGTGTCCAAATGAAACTCCGCGATTTGGCCAGTCGGCCGCCGCCGCCGCCGCCGCCGCCGCCAGCGCGGTCCCCGCCGGGCTCTGTAAACAGAAGCATTGTCGCGGTCCGGCGCCAGTTTCGCCAGTTTGTGTCTTGTATAAACACGGGGCATGTCATCCGCCCGCCGAAAGTGATTGTCGTGTTATGCTTTTTATGTTTCTCTTCTGCAGCGAACTGGCGGTGCAGACTCGCCGAAATAAAACAGAGGCGGCAAAAATAAAAAAATAAAAGGGAGAGAGAGACAGGGCGCAGTGGCAGGTTTCATTCCAGTTCTGAAAGTTGTTTCCGGGTTTGTGACAAACCGAGCGTTTCTCGTTTGTCCGCCAAACCGAACGCAGACAACTGGCGGGAAAATTTTAGAGATCAACGCGGTATAATTAACGAAATTTTTTCCGATACAACGAAACGGATGTGGCGTGAATGTCACGATATCATTGAAATGATTTAATCACCGAGAGCACTTTAAAGGAAACAAATTCACATAAAATAGCCATAAATTACTTGAATGACGCACGTAAGTATTTGCAAAGAGTGAAAGACGTTTAAAAACGACTTACTAACCTACATCACCTTAAGTTATACAACAGCACGTTGTCATGACGAGGGCATTGGAGTAAAACTTCGAGTAAGACATGATTGAGAAGGGAAGTCATTTGTATCTTTATCATGGGAACCGTCTTAGCAGTCGCTTTAGTCAACTTACGGAAACCTCGGGTAAACCTAAATCTGAACAGCCTGACTGGTAGCCGTGCTGGGTAGCCTTACGGTCTAAAGCGCCTTGCCACAGTTCGCGCCGCTCCTGCCCGTCGGAGGTTCGAGTCCTCTCTCGGGCATGGGTGTGTGTTGTCTTAAGCGGAAATTAGGTTAAGTTAGATAAGTATTGTATAGGCGATGACAGCAGTTTGGTCTCATAAGGCTTACCACAAATTTCCAATTTCCTGACTGGAATCTGAACCGTGCTCCATCAGAATGCTAAAACAGACCATTGACCACTGCGCCATATCCCTCGAAATAAAGAGAGAAAAACGACAGTAGCTCCTCCTCGTGTGTCAAATACGTAGTGTTTATTTATAAACAGAAAAAAGCAAAAAATAAGAAACAAAAAACCGCTTCGTGTTAATAATGAAATTCATGTATTTTTGGATTCCATTCTTATCACATTCTTCACTAACTAGAACCACGTATTACTTCATTATAAAGTCAGTCCTTCATAAATTAGGATTTTCATTCTAATACGAACTCGTACTTGTGATCTGTTTATTTTATTTACGGTATACTTGTTCTCTCTAATCTACTTTTACGGCAAATATTTTGTTACTTCAGTTTTGGACCTTCCCTATTTACTCATAGTTCTTAAATTTACTGCAGTCATATAGTACCTTACTCTACTTCACGGTTGTTGTATTCGTTTATACTCTATTTGTTTCTACTGACTTCTTTACCCCTACCCTGACATATTACTTTAATATTCCGCTTCCGTATTACAAAGTTGACCTTCACCGTTTATTTCATATTTATGAAAATATTTCCTATTTACGTTTTTAAAATAAATGACTTACTACTTACAACTTAGAGTTTGGCGATGACATAGTTGCCTCCGAACCAATGTTCCGACATTGAGTCATGACTGACTCTGTGGTGCTCCTGCTGCTGTAAGAAATAATACATAAAGACTATAGGAAAAGAAGATGTAGTGTCTTTGTTAGAAAGACGACATGAGAGGAGGCAGTGCGAAAGTAGATACATGGGTGTTCAACGTTTTTTGTGCAGTGATCCACTGCTATGCTGTCTACGGTGAGGTGAGGTGTAATGAGCCCGCATCTCGTGGTCGTGCGGTAGCGTTCTCGCTTCCCACGCCCGGGTTCCCGGGTTCGATTCCCGGCGGGGTCAGGGATTTTCTCTGCCTCGTGATGGCTGGGTGTTGTGTGCTGTCCTTAGGTTAGTTAGGTTTAAGTAGTTCTAAGTTCTAGGGGACTGATGACCATAGATGTTAAGTCCCATAGTGCTCAGAGCCATCTGAGGTGTAATGACTAGTCTACGTTGTAGTCTATCGCTTCCTGCTATAACCATCTTAGCCAGGTTCACGCTGCATGCAAATTGGTTTTAATCGGCCTGAAGAAGACGGAATGTGCTTCTGTAATCCTCCTAAATGGGTGACTGTCGGAGCCGACTAGACTGACATTGAAGACGAGTAAATTCTTCATGACAGCCGGTGTTCCCCAACATCAGTTACAGAAAAAGTTGTAAAAGTCCTGTCGGGAGCACAAACTCACGGAAAGCGGATTAGCGGGAGTAGGAAATCGCCAGTGAATTGCTACAGACCTTTATTGACGTTGGAACAGTGATAAGCTTAGAATTATCTCGCGCGTCGAAGCGAGGCCGGTGACCTTTATTTATACTGATTTGTTAGAGTAACATACCGGAGAATTAATGCGGGTTCGCCTATAAACGGATTCGACTAAATCGGCAGAGCAGTAGACAAGGTCGCGTGATTTGTCTCGCGCGCCGCACGTCGCTCAAGGTGCGTGGATTCTGGACGCGGCCGCGGGAAATCCTACGAGCGCTGCTACTACAAGTGCGTCCCATCTGTTCAGACTCCTTCAAGATTTACAGTACTAGATTTTCCGACTCCCACACACTCATCAAACATATTACGTAACATCTAATATAAACTGAGTTGAATTCATTTGCAGAAAGCAAATACTCTGAACGAAATACAAATGCTGGTTACTGGGAAAATATACTGCTTAATCCAACCGAAACTCCTGAAATCCGGAACGGTATCACAATCCACTATCTGATGCATTATCTGATCAAAAGTATCCGGACACCTGAATATAATGCGTAATTGACCACGGGATGTCACGAGAGGCGGATCCGACCGTACAAAAGGAGGCGGAGAGTGTCGTGTTGTCAGTAGAGAACCAGTAACAGCAGAATGAGTCGGTCAGCGGAGCTAAGAGACTTCCAACGTAGACTAGTCATTACACCTCACCTGAGGAACATTGCAACCCTTCTAAAGCCGTCCAAGGCGACTGTTGGTAGTGCGACTGTAAATTGGAAACGCGAAGGAACAACCAGAGTTAAACGAAGGCCACGCAGACCTGATGTACTGATCGACAGGGACCGTCGAGTATTCCGGAGGGAGATTGCAAAAAGTCGCATAATATCAGCTGAAGGAATCATTCCTGAGCACGAATAATCTACCGGCAGTCCCATCGAGCGAGGTGGCGCATGGGTTGTCACAGTGAACTCGCATTCGCGAGGATGACGGTTCGAATCCGTGTCCGACTACCCAGATTTAGATTTTCCGTGATTTCCCTCAATAGCTCCAGGCAGACACCGGGACGGTTCGTTTGATAGGGAATGGACAATTTCCTTCCCCTTCCATGAAACAATACTAATGGCCCCGATGTCGGCGGGACGTGAAACCCTGTTCATCCTTCCTTCTTTTACCGGTAGTCCAGCCAGCACAATAACTGTGCGTGGGGAGTTAATAAAGAAGGGGTGCCATAGTCCAGTAGCTCCTCGTGAGCCACACATTTCTGTAATCAATGCAAAGACACGCTTGAGGTGACGTAAACAGCGTTGCCACTGGACAGTGGATGATTGGATAAGAGTGCTTTTGAGAGATGAATCACGCTGACCCTGAGGCAGTTCGATAGACGGTTCGGGTTTGGCGAATACCTGGAGAAAGGTATCTGCCATCATGTGTACTGCCAACAGTGATGTGCGGAGGAGGCAGTGTTACGGTGTGGAGGGTTTCTTCTGTGATTGGAGAGCAGTCCCGTTATTGCGCGTAAGAAAACTCTAAATTCGGAAGTATACGAAACAGAAAGAATTGTGGACTGCGTAAAGGAGAGGAACACTTCGGAGACGATGGTTATCACCTCGACAGTGCAGCTTGCCATCAGGCAGCATCTATGAGACAGTGCTTTGAGGACAATAACGTGCCTGAAATGGACTGGCCTACGCACAGTCCCGAGCTGAAACCGATGGAGCAGCTTCAGGGTGAGTTAGAATGTCGGCTAAGCTTCAGACCCCAGCGACCAACATCACTGCTTTCTCTGCTTCCGGCACTTGAGGAAGAATGGACTGCCATTCGTCCATAGACACCACCTTGAAAGTTTACCGAGCAGGGTTCACATTATCATAAAGGCGAAGGGTGCCCACATCATATATTAATGTCAACTAAGACGTGTCCTGATGATTTTGATCAACTTATGTATCTATAAGGAAAATGAATTGAAGGTTATGGGACATGTAGCCTATCAAAAGGGTAGTAGTTGGACCAAGGAAGTTCTTTGCTGGATTCAAAAGATAAGACTGAGACAATGACGAAGTCGAGTCTTTCAGGACATCTCAGCAAAGTCGTCCAACCAAATGCTTTATACGATCCATTCGGAACACTCCTGAACGGCTTCGTATAGTTCGCTAGATATCAGAATCTCTATACTGCCTTCAAGCTTCTGGAGTAAGGTCAGAAAAGTATAAATGCTGTGCATGTGCTTAAGATACGTACCAATTGCACGCTAAAACTGTCCACCATTCTCTGCGTAGAACGAAGTTCTTCGCCTTTACGTGGGCGACGGCTACTCGTGTTGTTCTGTCTTTGGTATACGTAAATAATAATTTCAGTATCCGTGAACCCTAGTAAGACATAAAGGAAAGACATATGTCCAGTCAGTAAGGACATTACCTTCTAAAAGTTCACCAAATCGAACCAAATCATTGCTGAACGAGAATTTACAGAAATTATTTCTATTAATTTCTTAAGGAAGTTCAGCTACCTTTCAGAAAACGCGAAAGTAAAAAAAAAAAAATAAAAGAAAGCAGATACAGCAGGATTCAAACCTTACACCGACCTAATCTCTGTTCTGTGTCGTGGTGGCCCTACTCTTCCACGCTAGGCTGCAGCTTCATGGGCAGCATCTTTGTATTTAATATTACGGTCTTTTAACAGCTTTAATCGCCGAAATAATATTATTTACAGCTAATTATAATAAATATTAACAAGAACGACAGGTGGATCCTCAGCGTGCCGTTGCCTTAAAACGGCTCACTCTCATAAAACACGAGTTGCAATGCAATGATGAGTAAATACGAAAATTCTAGAATCAATATGACGTCTCCCGTTGTTTATTTACGACAATCATGTCAATAACGACTCGTTCTCGAGACACTGAATGTGCTCGTGCTTGGAAACACCGTATATTCATGGGGTGTAAGGTATAACATAAAAACCACTGAATATTGGCTTCTACTGAACACTATAATACAATTCGGCGCCTTGCTTCCTGCAACCTTCCTGGTCACGTCTCCGAAACATTGCAGAATTTATTTTGTGTTTCACGTGACGAAATGGCTCATCAAACTGCAACAACAGGCAGTGACGTCACAAAACTCGTAGACTACCACGTCAACGGTAGCTAACTCGTCCCGTGTGCCGACGGGTTTGCCGCCCAGCAACGGAGGCGAATCCTAGAATTAGAGAATATTGTTAATCAGAAATATGTATAGCTGCGTTAGTGAAGCGATTTAGAATATGAGAATACTGATATCTGTCGTTCTAATGGAAAATGACGCCTTATTTTAGTTTAGGAAATTTTCGCTCAATTGATGAACTGAGTACCTTCAGTTGCTTTTAAGGGGGGTAGGACGTCAAACGGGCCGTCTTGGAGCAGGAGAGACACCACAGGACATTTTAATTTCCACTGTCTATAGTTTTACGAATAAATTCATAAAACTTTGTCAGCAGGACCAGGAATGATTCAGGATTCACAATCATAGCAGTGGAAGTTCAAAAAAATAAAAAAATAATTTTTTTTACATGTGAAAGTTCATCATTTTTTTCACTTCTATTGGCTGCGTTTATTGCTATAGATACACGTTTCTTCATAATTAAGAGAGATTCTTCCATGAATTTTGCACAGCAATACAAACCATACTTATAGGTGTATGAAACTCTAGAAATTATTTAATTTATGAAAAAATGAATGTGCTGTTACATTTTAAACTTCATGTTTAGAAATATTCAAATTTTATAGTTAATTATATCAATTTTTACCACAGTTTTTAATAGATTTGGAAAATTCTAGAGTTTCATACACCTGTATGTATGGTTTGTATGCTGTGCAAAATTCATCGAAGAATCTCCCTTACTTATGAAGAGAAGTGTACCTATAGCAACAAATGCAGCCAATCGTAAGGGAAAAGAAGGTGAAATTCAAATGTAAAAAAATAAATTATTTTCTTATATTTTTGAACTTCCACCACTATAAGTGTAAATCTCGAATCCTTTCTGGTCATTCTGACAAAGTTTTAGAATTTATGTTCAAATGTTCAAATGTGTGTGAAATCTTATGGGACTTAACTGCTAAGGTCATCAGTCCCTAAGCGTACACACTACTTAACCTAAATTAACCTAAGGACAAACACACACACCCATGCCCGAGGGAGGACTCGAACCTCCGCCGGGACCAGCGGCACATTCCATGACTGCAGCGCCCTAAACCGCTCGGCTAATCCCGCGCGGCTATGAATTTATTTTTAAAAGTATAGACAGTGGAAATTACAAATTCCTGTGGTGTCTCCCCTGCTCCAAGTCGTCCCGTTTGACGTCCTACCCCCCTTAACAAGTACCCTTGTAAAAGAGTTACAACATTTAGTATTCCTTAACATGGGAGTTAGCTACTTTCCGAGGTGCTGGTGTCAGTGAGTATCTAGGGGCGACACGGAGCGCTCTTGCCGCTATTCCGGGCGCAGTAAACAGTACGCGGCGCGGTAATGGCCCGTATCTCAAAGAGTCACCTTGTTCTTCGCCGGCAGAAGGCCTGGGAGCACGTTAAGGCAAGCCGACGGCGGCGGCGGCGGCGGCGGCGGTGCGCACTGCCAGCAGATAAGGCGTCGCGGCAATCTGGGCGCTGCGCGCTACCCTATCCTATCTGGCTGGCTGGCTGGCTGGCTGCCGTATTCACGAGGCGCTAGTGTGGCACGCTATTAAAATCGGAATCGGAACGAGCTGCGAGGCGGCGGCTCCGGGCGCTGTAGCACAGCAGGCGCCCGGCGCGCTGTCTCTCCCGGCGCCAGCCAGCTCCCGGCAAATCCAATTCCCACCTTGACAATGGCGCAGAAAGAGATCCATTATTTACACTTTGACCCTCCGCTGCGCCGGGGGCGCGCGGCTCGGGCCGTGCCGAAAGAAAAACTATTACCCGTCGCATTGACTCCGGCTAAATTTCGTTCGGGCTTAAATAAACGGCGCCGCGTCTAATGGCCCGCCTGACTCAGCGGTGAGGCGTGTCGGCGCTCGTGATTCACACCAACCACACCCACCAAGTTATGCACTCCTGTCCTTACCGAAACATTCAGCAGCATCTTTCGTTCATAAGGGGCACAACACTACTATTTATTGTATGCAGCTTGCACTACGCTACCTTACGCCAGCATGATTACTGCAACCTGCATTCCCTTGGACCTGTTCTCTGTAGTCAGGCCTTGGTCTCCCTCTACATCATTTACCTGCCACACTCCTCTCCATTACCAAACTCCTTGAAAAATGTTCAAATATGGGTGCAATCTTATGGGACTTAAATGCTAAGGTCATCAGTCCCTAAGCTTACACACACTTAACCTAAATTGTCTTAAGGACAAACACACACAACCATGCCCGAGGGAGGACTCGAACCTCCGCCGGGATCAGCCGCACAGTCCACGACTGCGCGCCTAAGACCACTCGGCCAATCCCGCGCGGCACCGAACTCCTTGATCTATTTCTTGACGACCAGGGATGTATCCCTTCACTTAGTCCTATATGTGAGTAAAAATGCAACCCGACTCGATTCAGTAACTCTTCATTGGTTACAGAATCTAAACACCATATTTTCAGCAGTCTTCTGTAGCGCCGCATCTCAGAAACATCTGTTCTTTTATTTTCTGTACTGCGTATCGTCCCCGTTTTATCTATGTACAAAGGTACACTATAAATACTTCTTAATATGTAAATCTGTAATCCTCAATGTATTGTTGTACGTTCTCACGGCATGCTTTCGGTTGTTCAACAAGTTTTTGATTTTTTTAAAATGGTTCAAATGGCTCTGAGCACTATGGGACTTAACATCTGTGGTTATCAGTCCCCTAGAACTTAGAACTACTTAAACCTAACTAACCTAAGGACATCACACACATCCATGCCCGAGGCAGGATTCGAACCTGCGACCGTAGCAGTCGCGCGGTTCCGGACTGAGCGCCTAGAACCGCTAGACCACCGCGGCCGGCTTGATTTTTTCTGCACGATATTTCGACGTACCAGACAATCGCCTTCTTTAGATATTGCGAACTTTGTTATTATGTGTACTCTCTGTTTGGAGTGGAACGAGAACAAAAAAAGTATCGTGCAGAGAAATGGAATCAACAGCTCGGCTTAACATTCGAAACCACACCATTAATGTTTCTCTTTTACACAAAACGCTTTCTTGCTATTCCCTTCTTTATTCCTGCCATCATTACCCTTGTTCTATATTTGCTGATCTTCAAATTTCTAATCTCGTTTCAAGACAGTATCCATTCCGTTGAAATGATTTCCCAAATGCTTTGCCAACTCATTCGTAAACATTAAAGTTTCATTTCTCCTCCTGCAATTTAACTTAATTTGTAAATTTTTTCTTAGTATACTGTACCGCTTGCTCAATGTACACACGAAATAATAAGACCGATCAACTACAATCGCTATTTCTCCTTTTCTTTACTTCCCTGTATTTTATATCTGACATCAGAACTTGAAAGAATGCATCCCCGTCTACATTTTCAAAAGAGTAACAGAATTTTATTTTTTAAACAATGTCTAAATGGCACGGGGCAAAAAGTTAAATTAAATAAAAAGGAAAACGATGGATGTGAATGGCTTGATTATGTAGCGCACCTCAGAAGAATCGTATACGCAAGGTAATGTCGACAGTGTCATTTGTTCACCAAACTAGCTGTGATTATTATTCTGCTTTAGAAGTAAGTAAAACTGAGAAAAGTACTTCATTATACGTGAGAAATATTCTAGAATATTATTAAATGTCTCAAAAGTTCTTCTTTCTTTCTTCTGATTGATGGTTTTGGAATTATTTGCAGAGGGTAATTTGCAGTACGTGGCGCCGCTTTCTCCGTCTCGCAAACCTCGTTGATAACGATATTTCCTGATACGAGGAGCGGGCTTGTTCGTTCGTGCATAAGCTCACATCTCCGGGCTTAATTAGTCTCATATTTCGTCGAGCAGACAATATCACGACACGGCGGGCTAATAACTACAGCTCATCCTGAACAATGGGTTCGCCAGTGACTCACCGCTTGCACACATTTGTCTCCAAGGACAAGAACAGTGCGAACAAAGGCGTTTGGTTAAACAAAGCTCGGCTGTGCCACCTGCCTGTACCGCGCCCATCCATTTCTCTCTCTCTGTGAAACGTGTGTGTGTGTGTGTGTGTTTGTGTGCGTGTGTGTGTGTGGCTGCGCCACATGGCTCAGGAATGTCTCCGGCAGATAATTGTCTCCATTACGCACGGCAGGCTGAAGTTGTGTCTACAGCGGGGCGACTTTTGTTAGGTAAACAGACTGCGAACACTGACGCAGGAGAGCGGGCGTGGGTGGGAGCGCTGCAAGGAGCGCGTCCGCCGCAAGACTGCGGCGGATCGGCCGCCTTTGTCGGTGGCCACGTGAGCGTGCGCACACACGCCAAACTCGAAAAGCGCGCGCCCGCGCGCGTGTACACACCGGCCGCGGAGATCTCTGAAGGGCCCTCCCGTGCTGCTGCGCCGGCAGACACTTGCATATGTATGCGGATGACAATCCTCCGTAATACACTCGAGGAGGCTTGGCCAAATATTAGGACTGTCCCCGCCGACCTGCGGCCGATCTCCTTTCTTTGAGGGCAGATTATCCGCCAGCAACGAGCAAGAGGGTTGCAGTATTTGCACTCGCAGCGCCGGACCGAGTCTTATATCGGCTCGGACGGGCGTGTGTTTAACATTCATTACACGCTCCGCTAGCGCCGCCGCTGCCTCCCAAGAATCCGCCGTCTCACCCTCTTCACTCGTGTATTGTTTGTTTATACCTCGCTAATGACATACGTAGTCGGGGGTCGGGGCAAGAACAAGCCGACACACTAAACAGACTAGTGAAGCACTCTGGTCGCCAGTCGCCTCCCACTGAAATCAACTGCCGACATTTTGTCACTCAAACACTGTATTTTCGCGGCGACCTCGAGCACACTTCGAGGAGTTGTCTGGTTCAACACCTTGCCAACCCTTTAACACAGACAGAATTTTTAATTATATTACATAGCTAAAGAATTATAATTGGATAGATGTTTGCCGATAACAGATGACATAAGTTCTCGTGGCAATATACCTGCGCAGAAGAGGAAATTTTTGTTATAAATTATAATAACCAAAGAACAAGATACGCGCCGGCCGCGGTGGTCTCGCGGTTCTAGGCGCGCAGTCCGGAACCGCGCGACTGCTACGGTCGCAGGTTCGAATCCTGCCTCGGGCATGGATGTGTGTGATGTCCTTAGGTTAGTCAGGTTTAAGTAGTTCTAAGTTCTAGGGGACTGATGACCACAGCTGTTAAGTCCCATAGTGCTCAGAGCCATTTTTTGAACAAGATACGCGCCCGACATATCTGCCGAAAGGAATGACTTTAGAATAATTTTGAATTTTGTAGTAAGCCTTTGTGCTGAGTCGACACTGAGCAGAACACATTGATTTTGGGTAGTGTGATAGTTATTTTCTGTAGGTTGTACAATGACGGTGCACTACCTTTGGTAGCGGAGAGACTAATATCAATTACAGAATAGTGAATGAATCGCTAAGGTAAACGAACTTCCAGGTAACGATCTTAGTAGCTGCAAATATCGGTGGCGGAAAAAATTTTCGTCTTCGTAACTTTGCCTTTAGTGGGAGGAGAGATGTGAGTAGACGGCTGAAACTTACCAGGTGGTGCGACACTGCCCAGTCTCTGCGCTGCGTCTGGTGTAGTGTGGGCTTGTCACGCTACTGAGCAGTATCAGTTGGAGACGAGCTTGCTAGTCTTCACGGTGCTACTCAACGAAAACAGGTTCTATGCCGCAACATCATTTAATATCTCGCAGTGCTGTCAACGATGGAAAATAGAGCGCTGTGTGCAATCACTACAGGCGGCTGCATTAAGCAGCTACACTCGGTACACAGCAGAGTATTAACAAACATCCGAGCGTACGGAATACATTTTCAGATATGTGAGACACACGAAGATATCTTAAGTAACGGCGTTCTCGATGGGGCTTTAAAGTCTAGTCTTAATTCCTTCATTCTTCTGGACGGCGTGTGTTTATCCAGAATGAGGGTATCGTCAGGAATGCCCGAGGGAAACGTGATATCAGCGCTCTTCTTCTCTGTATACATAAACGATCTGAAGGATAGGGTGAGCAGCAGTCTGCGACTGTTTGCTGATGCCGCTGTCGTACAAGGGGCAGTGTCATCTCTAAGTGAGTACGGGAGCATTGGGAGAACTAGGCTCCATTTCTATTTGATGTGATGAATTGCTGCTTGCTGTAAATACAAAAAAAATGTAAATTACTCCAGGTATGTAGAAAAAGCTCTACTATAATGTTCGAATTCAGTATTAATGGTCTGCTGATTAACGCAATCACGTCGGTTAAATATCTACATCTACATACATACATACTCCGCGACCCATCATCTGGTACGTAGCAGATGGTACCTTGTGCCACTATTAGTCAGTTCCTTTCCTGTTCCACTCCCAAATAGAGGGAGAGAAAAACGACTGTTTGTATGCCTCGTACTAGCCCTAATTTCTCTTATGTTATCTTTGTGATCCTTACGTGAAAAGTACGTCGGGGGTAGTGGAATCATTCTCCAGTCAGCTGCAAAGGTCAGTTCTAATTTTCTCAGCAATGTTTCTCGAAGAGAAGGTCGCTTTCCCTCCAGAGATTATCATTTCCGTTCCTGAAACATCTTGGTGATACTCACTTCTTTATCGAATCTACCGGTAAAAACCTTGCAGCCCGCCTCTAAATTGCTTCGATGTCTTCCTTAGACCGGACCTGGCGGTGATCCCAAACACCGGCGTAACGTTGCAGAGCGACGTGAAATGGAACGAGCATGAGGTCAGTGGTGGGTTTAGGCGAATGATCGGCGTCGTTTTATTGGGAGAATTCTAGGAAAGTGCAGCTCGTCTATGAAGCAGACAGGCCACATACAGAACACTTACTTGACCGGTTCTTGAGTACTGGTCGAATGTTTTGGAGTCTGCTTTGGTCAGATTAAAGTAGGACATTGAAACAATTCAGAAGCGCGCTGCTCGAATTGTTACCGATAGATTCGATAAACACTCAAGTATTACGGAAATGCTTCGTCAACTCCAGTGGGAACATCTGGAGTAAGAACACGTTATTTTCGAGTAACATTTAGAGAACCAGACTTGCGACAAACCGAAGAACGATCCTAATGCCACCAACGTACGTCTTGTGTAAGGACCATGAAGACACGATGAGAGAAATCGGGTCTCATATGGCAGCATATGGGCAGCCGTTTTCCCTCACTCTATTTGCAAGTGGGACAGTAAACGAGTAACTGGCAGTAGCACAATGTACCCTCCACCACGCACCGCATGGTGTCTTACGGAATATGTAGATGTAAGGCACAAAACTTACTTGTCGCGAAGAGAGGGATCACTGTCTGCGAAGGAACACCCGCCTTTCCAATTACGCTACTTGACAGTAGCCCTGATCCTTTGCCAACCATTAACACCACAGACTTTATTTTACGAATGAAGATTATTTTAGATTGAATTTGGCTTCCATAAGTTCTTATCACAGTATTCCGCAGGTTCTTGCTAGAAATGGAGTAAACATAAAAATTATATTTTCATAATAGATGCGTGCTGTCTATGATGTTCAATACAGGAAAGCGGAGAGGAAAGAGATATTTCATTTGTTCATTGCACGCTGAGACAAATGGAAGTATGTGAGTTTCTTAAGTTACAAGAAATTCTACAATTTTATTTTTAATGTAATGTGATGTATCAATGACGGCAATGGTAACATATGTGGAACGCTTCTTGACAACAACGTAAATGGGAAAGAGAGAATACAGAGACGTGAACGAAGTAGTCTATCTGGCATTTGACTACGTCACAGAAAAAGGAATAATACATGAAACTGGATTTCACTGACAGGGACTTAAATCTAACGAACCTTCATTACGATTCGAAGACATAATTGCATTACGAGTTCCTCAAATTGTAAGATAGAGAATTTTTTCTACTAGTCTCAAGAAGAGAGAAAATTTGAACCCACCCCTTCGAAAGATTCAACGAAAGGCAATTATGGGTACGGAAACCAGGCAAAGTGAGCTACACAAGAGTGCAGAAATGGGCAGTCGGCTCCTGATACTCGAGTTATTACCACAGCAGCCTACAATTCTCCCCCTGACAGTCAGCTCATAAGCAAGCGTGCCTGGCGAGTGCTGCAGCATCGCAGAGGCGCCAACGGCAGCAGTAGCAGCGGCGCGAGCCACCGGCCACGGGCTGCGGAAACGGGCAAGTCAGCGCTGGCCGCGCCGGCGAGGGACAGGGATCGGCCGTGTAATAGGCTGCGGAATTAACTTAACATCCGTATCGGATGGCGAGGAGCCGGAGTTAATTGGACGGAAGGGAGGCGCCGCGACGCTTCGATCGCTATCGGCGTCGTTTGTCTTCGGCCGGCAGCGGCAGCGGCGGGGGGCGCCTCGCGCAGACGACGCCCGTCGCTGCCTCCACCGCAAGATCTGCGGGTTGCGCTCTTCAACTGGATCATCTGCGCTCCTCTTGCGTTAAATATATCTGCGCTGTGATAAGGCTGTTGCACCACAGTACATACATATTTCATTGAAATTTCTATTAAATTCTAGTTTTGCCCTACTTTCGCATTTCTTACTATCGCAAATGAAATACAACACACTTCAATGACCAACAGAAATTCATGAAAGGAAATTATGTCCACTTTTCCGACAAAAGATACTGCTTGACCACGGCGACTGTACACAAAAGCAAATGTGCACTACACAAACACATATAAAATCAGAAATTCATGAAAGGAAATTATGTCCACTTTTCCGACAAAGGATACTGCTTGACCACGGCGACTGTACACAAAAGCAAATGTGCACTACACAAACACATATAAAATCAGAAATTCATGAAAGGAAATTATGTCCACTTTTCCGACAAGGATACTGCTTGACCACGGCGACTGCACCCAAAAGCAAATGTGCACTACACAAGCACATATAAAATCAGAAATTCATGAAAGGAAATTATGTCCACTTTTCCGACAAAGGATACTGCTTGACCACGGCGACTGTACACAAAAGCAAATGTGCACTACACAAACACATATAAAATCAGAAATTCATGAAAGGAAATTATGTCCACTTTTCCGACAAAGGATACTGCTTGACCACGGCGACTGTGTACACAAAATCAAATGTGCACTACATAGACACATATAAAATCATTGCAGGGTGTGCCAATACTCAGCACATCGTTATTACCACCTTCACTCGTGTTCACTGTCCAACGAAAAAAATAACATTTGCTCTTAGTGTTTCGACTGCGAGAGGCGATCAATGAGTAATGCAACACACTTATTTCTCGGACGATTTTGGTTGAAAAAACGCAGAGTTCGTTGTGGGGACATCGTTGGATATTCCCGCTTCAGCCACTACAGTTTACGAAGTTCCGACAGATTGTGGCGATGTATGTAGCTTTCAAAATGACATATGTAAGGGAGATGCGTTCCAGCAGAGAGCTGAGCTGTCATTGAGCTTCTTTCAGCAGAAACACAGATCATTACAGACATTCATAGGCGCTTGCGGAATGCCTACAGAGATCTGGCAGTGAACCAAAACACGGTGAGTCGATTGTTATCGAAACAAGACCGTGAAAACCTCTCCGATCTCCCACGCGCCGGCCGACAGCGCACAGCTGTGACTCCTGTAATGTCGAAACGTGCGACGTGCAGACGCTCTCATTCGAGGTGATCGACGGACCACAATAAAACACTTGATGCACAATTGGCCTCACACAAGTATGCGCACCCGAGGGGAGATCACAGAACTTGGACTGTTTGTCCTCATCCACCCTTCTACTTCCGTCTGTTTGGCACGCCGCGGGAAGGAGTACGTGGAAGATGGTGAGGTTATTGCTGCAGCTACACGTTGGCTCCGGCGCCAACCAATCGAGTGCTACCATGCAAGCATGCAGGCCCTCCCAGTAAGGTGACATAAGGCCGTCAGATCGAACGAAGATTATGTTGAGAAATGAGTTTTGTATCCGAACGAATGGGGAGTAATGTGATGTACTGTAGTCCTGAATAAAATCAACTTGATTTCGATAAAAAAAATTGTTGCATTACTTGTTGAATGCCCTTCGTAATACATTTTGTAGCTTGCGCGTTTCAACTGCGCAACGTAGATTTATATGCAATTTTTTCTTGTATCTGCATCACGAATTGCACGACACAGCAAGAAGACAGGAAGAAACTCACTGGCTTATCAAGCCTTCTCTCCAGTTATATAGCCGTTGTAAGTTATTTGCGAGAGATGCAAGTGTGTCCACGCTGGTTTCCGTCTTAGCGGACCGCTCTCAAGACAAGACGCGTTATAACGTATGTCTCCATTTTGTGTTTATCATTAGTCAGGAAACTGTTTGTCCTTGATCACACAGGAGACATTCTACTTACATCAATGTATACTAGCAGTGAAACGTCCCCTTAGAAAAATTTATAAATGACTGTGCTGATAGCCGGCCGCGGTGGTCTAGCGGTTCTGGCGCTGCAGTCCGGAACCGCGGGACTGCTACGGTCGCAGGTTCGAATCCTGCCTCGGGCATGGGTGTGTGTGATGTCCTTAGGTTAGTTAGGTTTAAGTAGTTCTAATTTCTAGGGGACTTATGACCTAAGATGTTGAGTCCCATAGTGCTCAGAGCCATTTTTGACTGATAAACCTCTCACGTTATTTGATTTTCAAACAGATGAGCAAAACTGAACGTACACATTTCTCTCTTTTACTTATTCTGATCATCACTAAACTGACACATAATTTTTTTTTAGCGCAACGCAATCTGACTTTCAATAACCCCTACAAAACAATGGCCCTGACTAACAATAACCTATACCTTTCATGAATCACTTATCCCACAAAAATCTTCGTTACTCGAACTACTGCAATACATCGAACGCCAATACTGCCAGCTAAATGAAAGATTCTAACTACTGAAGGCACTAACTACTGATAGGCGTAGTTAGCAAATGAAAGATATGGATAAAGAACAAACAATGTATTTACCTCAATACTGTTCAAGGGTCATAATATGTATCACTTCATGACATCCAGTCTTAAAAAATTTCCTTTTTCTGACGGACACACGTCCAGATCGGCCGCTCTCAAAACTCTGCCATCTCTCCCCCCCTCATCCACCACTGCTGGCGGCTCACCTCCAACTGCCCAACGCTACGCGCTGTTCACATCCAACTGCCTAACACTACAAAGCGAATATTCCAACAATGCCAACCAGCCACAGACTGCACACAGCACAGTCAGTGATTTTCATACGGAGCGCAACATGGTGTAACCAACATAAAAACCTAAACAGCCCACTTACAGCAGGCAAAGTAAATTTCTCATTACGATCAATTAGGTGTGGGCTTTGGTAACAACTTTCCTATGCTCTCAGGAAAAGCATGTGCCACAGTGCTGCAATCGCATTAGTAGATGAAAACGAAAAAAACTAATTTACTTTTGTGTACCATATTCGCATATGCAGTTATTAATCGCAGAGTTTTTCATAAAAGAAGATCTGCCATCGAAGCACGCTGTTGGAACAACTGATACTCTTTTGGAAGTGCTGCATAATGAAGCTAAGGGGCACCTCCTGACAATGTTGGAAGAAACTGAGACTTTTACACGCTGTTTTTAAGAGCCTGATAGTGCATTAAATCAGCAGAATGATTTTATTAACAGTCCACGTTTTAGAAATTTTGAAGGCCTCTTCCAACCATCAACCACGACGCAGCGCACGGCAGCCTTGCAGCAGGATGGGGTGCAGTCTGGCTTTAGGGTACACGATATAAAACTGCAATCGTCCAACGCCACCAAGCAGAAGCACATGGAATTAACCGTAGCGGTCGAATCCTGTTCTCTGTAAATTAAGTTGCTGCACTTAGTTTCACTTTTATAATTTACTGGACTATACTTTTCATCATACTACATTTGGAAGGTTTTACATTTTTCATATTTAACGACGCATAATTCAGTTCTAGTTACGGTACATAATTCACGAGTATAATTTTACTGTTTGTGCAACCATTGTTCTATACTTTTAATTTTTATCGATAATTTTTATAGAATTTTACCTTTTAAAATAATACAATATGATAAGAGCCTTATGGTTTTATACTTTCAATGTTTCACACTTTTCATATTTTAAGGCACTAATTCATCTTTAGTTACCTTATTTCCACTTTTTACAGTTTCCAGTAATCATTGACCTACATTTGCAATATTTTAACGAAAAGTGTTCTCCATTTTTTTTTTTTTTACAATTTTAGTGTAAAAATGAGCGCATGGCATTGGTGGCCGGGAGACCCCTCGCGGGGCGGTTCGGCCGCCGCTCCACAAGTTCTTTAACGCCACGACGGCGACTTGCGAGTGAATGAGTATGAAATGATGATGAAAGACACGCAACACTCAGTCATCTCGAGGCGGAGATAAAGATCCTCTCGTATTAATTTCATGACATCACTGCCACATCACCCTCCTCCCCTTGCTTTTTATTTCTCCTCTCAATTCCTCTCGCTTTATTTTGTAATTTTATGTCTTTTTCAGTTTACACACCCATTGTTCTACGCTTTTGATTTAAAATATTTGCGTAATTATTTTTCTTACAACTTTAGCTTAAGACTCTCTCTTGTGAAACCATGACATCCCTACCACTCCCTCTCCTTGTATCCTTTCCCATCTCCTACTCACACTCCTTCGCTTTCCCCCTCTCCTCTCTCCTACCTTCACCCGATACGAGTTTAAAACACTGACCCCAGTTGCAAAACAGAGTACTCTGATACGAGGTTCTGACCCAGACACGATGGGTTGCTGACGCCACTAGATAGGTAATTTCTACATTTATGTACAAACCTTTTCTACTTATTCTAAAATAATAGACGCTAAACATTTAATTACACTTTGTTCTGGATCTGAAGATGACCCAAAGAGATCGGAACATGGTATGTATTTAAAAATGTGCAACGAGACTGTAGAATAGACTTTTTTTAACGAATTTAGATTACAGAAAAGAATAAAAATCTGTTACAGAAAGCGCTCTTCTGACCTCATAGATATTTTACATTGAAGTGGTTAATAACTTCGCAAACAATCTTAAAAATCAAGGGAAATCTTGAAATCCGATCGTCAAGTAGAAGGTACAGTTACTTATAATACTAATAACACGCTACTTCTTTTACAGAACCACAAAATACGGCCAGCATCTACAGAAACAAGTATTGTTACGCAGAGTTGATCTGGAGCATCCTATTTTTGCGACTGAGACACAAGTAGCTACGACTATATAGGGGTGTGACAAAAAATATGGCCAAACGTTCAAGAAACATTCCTGAGGCGTATAGGAAACGCTTTATTTGAATGCTAAAACTCAGTTTATACAATTCTTCAACACATCTATCGTGAGAAACACAAAGGAAAAGAACATATCAGCACAGTATGAAACAATTTCGTAATTGAAATGTTCAATTTGTCCTCCGTTAGCAAAGATACATGCATCAACCCGTCATCGCATTGAATCAGTGACGAGCTGATGTATCCCTGGAGAATTACTGCCCATAGTGCATACACACGTTGTACATACTACTGATACAACACGCTCTCATGCAGCACTCTCCAGACAGTCATGTGGCCAACATTAGTTGTTTTAATTGCCTTACTCAGACTCTAGGGTTGTCGTCAGCTGCTCGTAGAAGTTCCCCCTCTAGTTGAGGTTTCTTCGTCCTTTTAGGCCTCCCCTGTCCCCAGTATAGAATAAAAGTCCCATGCTCTCTAAGACGTCGATCAGTTTTCACAAATATCCCCCGGTCGGGGCACAGTTGTCCTGAAACTCTCTCCTGATACAAACATCGAGCTCCACGGTCATTACCACCTGCTAATCCCTACAGAAAATGGGCTGTGCCAACTCTGCATTTCAGTACACGTGTTCCATTGCTCTGTACCGAAAACCAAGTCCGTGATCAACACTAAATAGTTGAGCGAGCGAGGTGGCGCAGTGGTTAGCACACTGGACTCGCATTCGGGAGGACGACGGTTCAATTCCGCGTCCGGCCATCCTGATTTAGGTTTTCCGTAATTTCCCTAAATCGCTCCAGGCAAATGCTGGGATGGTTCCTTTGAAAGGGCACAGCTGACTTCCTTCCCCGTCCTCCCCTAATCCTATGGGACCGATGACCTCGCTGTTTGGTCTCTTCCCCCAAACAACCCAACCCAACACTAAATAGTTGACGCTACGTTCTTGCACAGCCCAAGCTGAACACTAAATACTTAATGGTACTTGCTCGACGCTAGTCGAGCCGTGAAGTTAATCGCACGCCAACACAAGCAATGAAAGGAGTCACATGTCAACATTAACTTCGTTGAGCTAGAACAGCAAACACTATTACAACTTACTGTACATTCTGACCAAACGCTTCTGTGATGTTAGCACGTTCTTTTTCTGTGTGTTTCCCATGATTAACGTGATTATGAGGAGAAGTAGAAACTGAACTCTAACATGGAAACAAAGCACTTCCGGACCCATATCCATATAACGTATTTTATTCCTCTACTTGTTAGGAATGTTTCCTGAAAGTATGCACATACTTTTCTGTTACACGCTGTATTGTAACAACAGAAGTAGTGTGGTACCGTAAACCAAGTTCAAATCACGTGTGGCAAAAGTACAGGCTTTTCTCAACAACATTAAGACATTAAGTTTTCATCAGCAGCAAACAGGCTTAGTAATGGCAGCACGTTTTTGAGAATGAATAGGAAAAAATGTAAAAAAGGTGAGTAAACAAAGACATGTTTGTGCTGTAAATTACGATGTATTGATTACACAGAAATCATCGCCGATAATATGTATCTGATTTCTCATTCCACCGTGACGTAACGTAATTTTCATTATTTGTTCGTAATGCGGATGGCTTTTGCGTATCTACCTGGGAAGTAGATGAAATAGTGCTGATTTTTGGATATCTGCACTGTAGGCAATATATGCGAATGAGATTAATTCTGCTTGAAACAGTGATGAAGTTATCGATGTTTCTCAGCGCAAAAAATACCGTGTTTACTCGTGTATGCTCCTTGAAGTAAATTAGCATTGATATTTACATCGCCATGCGTGTGAGAAAATGCCATATTATATCAATCCATATACCCGAAAATATTTTTTTATCAGTCGTAATACGAAAAAAGGGAAATTATAATCTGACGTCTCGTCGGTACCAAGGTCGATAGTGACGAAGCGTTAAATCGGATTGGATGAGGGAGGGAGACGCTCTGTTTCAGAACTACCGTGGTGTTTGCCGACAGTGGTTCGGAGACACTACAGCTTGGCTGGATTGAGATTTGAACTTCCGTTCTCCAGTATGCGATTCAAGTATGCTCATAATGTAATCCTTTCCAGTGTCTTCACATCACTACGGCACATCTAGCTATGTACGGATTTTGGATCACTTCTGAGGGCACGTTCCACGGCAGAGCAGAGCAGTGATATCTAAAATTTTGTACCGTCTTCCATACGCTTCATGCAGGGTGTCTAAAACTATTTTTTTTTCATTATTAAACAAAGTATCCACTTCAGAGTTGCTACTACGACAACATGCGAATTGCATATAGTAGGAGAACATGAGAACGAATTCCCAACTGTGTAGAAATGGTTCTAATTTTATTACTTTGTCGAAGTTGATTATGTTTTTTATGCCTCTTAGTGTTTTGTGCCAAACTGTTTGCTTTCTCACACTGCACCGTTGTTAATAAATAGTCTCGTCAAGAAATGGGCTGAGTGTCCTGCAAGTGACACCTGGCAGTGCCGCCTCCACTTGGGTGACACATTTCTCCGCAGCCGGCAGCCGGGTACTACAGGCAATGGAGTGCGGGGGCGGCCGCGGTGCGCGCCGGGGGCGGCGACAGCGCGCTGACAGAGTTGCTACTACGACAGCATGCGAATTGCATATAGTAGGAGAATATGAGAACGAATTCCCATCGAGGCAGACAACTGTGTAGAAATGGTTCTAATTGTATTACGTTGTCGAAGTTGATTATGTTTTTTATGCCTCATAGTGTTTTGTGCCAAACTGTTTGCTTTCTCACACTGCACCGTTGTTAATAAATAGTCTCGTCAAGAAATGGGCTGAGTGTCCTGCAAGTGACACCTGGCAGTGCCGCCTCCACTCGGGTGACACATTTCTCCGCAACCGGCAGCCGGCAGCCGGGGACAGGCAGCGGAGTGCGGGGGCGGCCGCGGTGCGCGCCGGGGGCGGCGACAGCGCGCTGACAGCGCCGGCGCCGCGGCGTCGTGTGGCGAGGCGAGGCCCGGCGTCGCATCCGCCGCCCGCGGAGACTGATTATCCGCGCCGGGCGCCGTGTCTTGTGGTGGACATGCATTATGCACGGCGGCTTTCCTCCGCTCCCGCCGTCGCCGCCGCTCCTTGCCATCAATTAATAACAGCCATATCACGGGACGTCCATAATTGATGGAGCTTCCATTACGGACCATAAGGAGGAGCGAGCGCCTCGGGCCGAAGACGCCTCGGAGGCGGCGGGGGCGGAGGCGAGGGCGGCGGGGGCGGCTGCGAGAGGCCAGCTGAGGACTGGCCGCCTTTCATCTCGGCCGGCACGGCCGCCGCCGCCGGAATCCGGAGCTCCGAGCCGCCGCCACTGCTGCCGCCGGCACCCCGGCGCTCTTTAAGCACCGCGCATGAATTTAAAATCTCAGTCCACCGGCGGCAGTTTTGGGAGGCGAGGGCAGCCGCTAAGTGGCCGCTGTAGCCTCACTGCAGACCGCCCTAACCCCAGCCTCTGCGGGTTGTCATTAACCCACGCCTTTAAGCAGCCTACATTATGCTTTTACTATCTCATACAGCTTACCATTTAGTTTCTTTTGCTTAGTTACACTGGAGCGCGTAGAGTCAAATTCCTTATGACGTAGTTTATTTTTCCTTATTTGTGACAGTTTCTCCCCCGGATTAACACAAGTATCATGACACCAATACCTGTATATATAAAAGGCAATGTCCCGACTCACTGACCTCACCGCCCAGCCCAAACCACTAAGGGGAGGAACTTGAAATATGCAGAGGATCTTATACTGTAGGCGCAGATACTCCATCCGTAAGGGCGTGAAATAGGAGATGAAAGGCTTTGGGAAAATATGACGCTATTAAGGCAATTTCTAAGCTAGAACTATGAAAACAGTTATTTGGTTTCTTGGTCAGAAATAAAAAAGTATGTCTTTCAGCATTTTTGGAAATTCAACCCCTAAGCAGTGAAATAGGGGATGAAAGGCGTATTGAAAATATGTTACTACTAAGGCAGTTTTGAAGCTAGAATTATGAGAAGCAGTATTTGGCTTTTCGGTTACAAATTTTTTTTTAAAAAAAATGCATGCTACATCGTTTTTTGGATATTAGGCCACTAAGGCGGTTCAATAACGGATGACAAGTCTTATAAAAATCTTTTGTTATGAAAGTGTTTTTAAAACTAAATCTGTGGAAATTTGTATTTGGCATTTCGGTTAGAATTATGAATGTACGAAGGGACAGATAATCTAGAAGTTTAGTCCCTTTAATGTACAAACCAACCAACCAACCGACAAAAATACGCGGTTCAATATTTTTGGAAGTTCAGCCCCTAAGGGGGTGGAACAGGGAATGAAAAGTTCTATAAAAATCCACGTGTTTTCAGCTTTGCATTTAGGAATAAAGAAATACTTGTTTCAAAGTTTATCAAAATTCAACCGCTAAGGGGGTGTAAAAGGGAGCGGAAGTTTTTATGGAATTATTTCATTAGGAAAGCATTTATTTCACTCCTTTAGAAGTTGAAATTACAGAAACACTGAAACACCTTTTTTTTTATTTCTAACTTTGAAGTCAAATAACAGTTTTCATAGATTTAGCTTTGGGTTCAGTAGTTCTTTAATAACGAATTTTTTTCTCAAAGAAACTTCGACACCCTCTTGCACCCTCTTAGAGGTTTCATTTTCACAACCGCTGAAACACTTTTTTTTTTTTAATTTGTGATCGAGAAACCAAATATCAATTTTCTGAGCTATAGCTATCAGAATCGCTTTCTGGGCAAAAGTACATCTGTGAAAGACCGTTTTTCTTTGGACGTAATTAGCTTCAAAAGTATAGAAAATGTTATGATTTGTAAAATAAACCAAAGAAACTTCTTTAACATTCGTCATGTGGAAGAAAGCTATCCAACAACGTCAACGACAATTCGGCTTTGTCAGGGTTGCATAGAAAAAGAAAAAAGTCTTTAATACTATGCAGATTTATACACGAATTTAGGCAATAAGTTTGCACAATATTTTGAAGCGAAAGTGATCCAGTATTATTTAATTCGTTTTAAGGCACTGGACAGAGGGAATCATATGTATCCTTACCTAATGCGGATTAGGTGAGCGGAAAAATTACATCACCACCGCTAGAAGTCAGGTTCGAACACCGTTGCAAATATGAATGCACCGTCTCTGCCGTTGCACACCTCAGCTGGTACGAATAACTGTTAGCGGAGAGTGATAGCGTGTACTTTTTTGTGTAGATGACAAAAACATATTCGTTTTCCATTTGTACTGAGTGAATAAATCGAATGAAATGACTTACCTCGTATAAAACTATTAACAATAGAGTAGTAACTGTTTAAGATAGGAAAAATTTGCGTATGTCCGCTGTGTTTCCTACCATTTCGAGAAATCGTGAAGCAGAAAGTGTGAAGCACGTGTACCGACGACATCAAAGAAATCGAGAAAAAAGCTGTTAACTGATTTCAGTCAGTGTTAAAAGTTTTCTGACATCGATGGTTCAAGAATACTATAATACTGATCGAGGAACAGTACATGTGAAAGCATCCACTAGGAAAATGTTGCACAGATCATGTAGTTCAAAGATGAAGGATTAAGGAGAGAGTGATAATTTCCATAGTCTGACCAGGATTCGATCCCGCGCCTTTTCGGTTTACAGGCACGCGCTTTACCGCTGTACAACCACGCCCAACAGTCGGTAAAGAGAATGTTGCTAACTACTGTACATCTAAAGGAATCACAAAGGCATCCTTCGCACTGTGCTGCACACATGCGCCAAGGCCTTCGTGCGAAAAGTTCTCGAGCGATCCAGACTCAGGACACTAGTACATAGCAAGTGATTTTTCATCGCGTCACTGGAAACTTAAGAGCGTGTCCACTATAGTGTCGCCAGATAAATTCTGAAGACGTGCACCCACGGGGATATGGCGACCCTAGGGCGGCGCGCTGGACACGCTTTACGCAAATTAATAGCAGACGGGCGCGCAAAGTGGCGGGGGCGGCGCCTCGAGACGGCGGGTAACCAAGCGCGCCTCCTTCTGAGTGGCTCCTCTGCCGCCTCTGCCGGACAGCCGCCTCTCTCCCTGCCAACCTTTCCTCGGCTGATTAACACGCGCGCTCCAGAGGACTCTCCCAGCTCACCAACATCTCGTATGCGCCTAGCCTCGCTTGACCGATTGAGTTAGGCAGGTATTATATTTAGCCACGGAGCACAGCATTAGGTGCTCGCTGTGTATCCGCTTCGGAGGAAATGATACAATGGGTGTATTTGAAGCATTTGAGAGAGCAGTGGCAGCGAAGGGGATGTTGCTGGATAAGGAGAACTGCGGCGTCGCGATTTCCAAAGAGATACGTATTAAACTCGCCGGACGTAACATTAGTCAGCCTCTTCCTCTAAAAGAGCAAACTGATCACTCTGGAGCACTACAGCTGGTGTGGAATTGGAACCAGGTAGAAACTGAAGGAGTTAATCTTTTATAAATTTAAAATTTGGTCATTAGATATCTACTGAAGTTGTTCATGTAGAACTATTTATTGAGGCAAATTTATTTTTTTGAACGTTTATCAGACACCAATCACGACATTCGTCAGTAATGAGGAGACTGAGGAGTACATACATGAACCAGACACCTGAAAGATCGCAGCAGTTGTCGTATATTGCACAATGAAGAAAAGGTGCCATCGGTCTGAAGATTAAAAAAATGGTTCAAATTGCTCTGAGCACTATGCGACTTAACTTCTGAGGTCATTAGTCGCCTAGAACTTAGAACTAATTAAACCTAACTAACCTAAGGACATCACACACATCCACGCCCGAGGCAGGATTCGAACCTGCGACCGTAGCGGTCGCTCGGCTCGAGACTGTAGCGCCTAGAACCGCACGGCCACTCCGGCCGGCTTCTGAAGATTAAATTAAACACCAAAGGCGCAAGACTGCGACTCACCTACAATTCACAATGCACCAACACTCATTGTCTGGCATGTTCTAGGATATTTCTGTTGAGCAGAGTAAAAAGAAAAAAAAATTGATATATCTGTAACTTGCGGTCTTGCAAACCGAGAGGTTGTGAGACTAAATCCCGGTCAGATCAGAGATTTTTTATGGCTGCCCAGAATTCACCTCTCATCGGCATTAATACTCTCCATAAACGGCATGTGATTCGAATTCCACGTTAAGCTGTAAGTCTCCTTGCCCTTGTCGTGTAAATGGGTAAGGTTAGACACACACCAGTCACTGAAGTGGTGTTGGTTGAAAGACTTGCACCAGTCCATTGAGCCACACGAAATTATTATTTTCAGCTTTACTGAGAATATTCTCTTCTCGTATTGTTTCAGACAATTAATCAAATCGTTTTGGAACGTTTTCTTATGTTTACCGACAAACTTGGATTGCAGCTTCCAGTGCAGATAATGTAGGTAGTGTCTGTAGTCCTCTGTCTCTGCTCGTCCAATGGTAGTCGATGTTTAATATACACTCCTGGAAATTGAAATAAGAACACCGTGAATTCATTGTCCCAGGAAGGGGAAACTTTATTGACACATTCCTGGGGTCAGATACATCACATGATCACACTGACAGAACCACAGGCACATAGACACAGGCAACAGAGCATGCACAATGTCGGCACTAGTACAGTGTATATCCACCTTTCGCAGCAATGCAGGCTGCTATTCTCCCATGGAGACGATCGTAGAGATGCTGGATGTAGTCCTGTGGAACGGCTTGCCATGTCATTTCCACCTGGCGCCTCAGTTGGACCAGCGTTCGTGCTGGACGTGCAGACCGCGTGAGACGACGCTTCATCCAGTCCCAAACATGCTCAATGGGGGACAGATCCGGAGATCTTGCTGGCCAGGGTAGTTGACTTACACCTTCCAGAGCACGTTGGGTGGCACGGGATACATGCGGACGTGCATTGTCCTGTTGGAACAGCAAGTTCCCTTGCCGGTCTAGGAATGGTAGAACGATGGGTTCGATGACGGTTTGGATGTACCGTGCACTATTCAGTGTCCCCTCGACGATCACCAGTGGTGTACGGCCAGTGTAGGAGATCGCTCCCCACACCATGATGCCGGGTGTTGGCCCTGTGTGCCTCGGTCGTATGCAGTCCTGATTGTGGCGCTCACCTGCACGGCACCAAACACGCATACGACCATCATTGGCACCAAGGCAGAAGCGACTCTCATCGCTGAAGACGACACGTCTCCATTCGTCCTTCCATTCACGCCTGTCGCGACACCACTGGAGGCGGGCTGCACGATGTTGGGGCGTGAGCGGAAGACGGCCTAACGGTGTGCGGGACCGTAGCCCAGCTTCATGGAGACGGTTGCGAATGGTCCTCGCCGATATCCCAGGAACAACAGTGTCCCTAATTTGCTGGGAAGTGGCGGTGCGGTCCCCTACGGCACTGCGTAGGATCCTACGGTCTTGGCGTGCATCCGTGCGTCGCTGCGGTCCGGTCCCAGGTCGACGGGCACGTGCACCTTCCGCCGACCACTGGCGACAACATCGATGTACTGTGGAGACCTCACGCCCCACGTGTTGAGCAATTCGGCGGTACGTCCACCCGGCCTCCCGCATGCCCACTATACGCCCTCGCTCAAAGTCCGTCAACTGCACATACGGTTCACGTCCACGCTGTCGCGGCATGCTACCAGTGTTAAAGACTGCGATGGTGCTCCGTATGCCACGGCAAACTGGCTGACACTGACGGCGGCGGTGCACAAATGCTGCGCAGCTAGCGCCATTCGACGGCCAACACCGCGGTTCCTGGTGTGTCCGCTGTGCCGTGCGTGTGATCATTACTTGTACAGCCCTCTCGCAGTGTCCGGAGCAAGTATGGTGGGTCTGACACACCGGTGTCAATGTGTTCTTTTTTCCATTTCCAGGAGTGTATAAAATGTCCATGCATACATGTTTAGGCATTATATTTGGTAGTTACGTGTAGATTATAGTGTGGAAATAGTGTATCATTAGAACACATGGTCTAAGGGACTGTCCTTGTTATCAAAGCACTACTCTTTGCGGAAATGTCCTGAATTAAATCCCGAACTTCTCCACACAGAAGTGAGGACATGTGACGCTGTTGCTGGTGTTCCGTCCGCCGGATATGGAGGGTAAACTCGGGGACTCCCTTTGTGCTATTCAATAGGACTATGTTACATGCCGGCATCGTATGTCATCCTCCTTTTTTCTCTCATCGTCATCCAACATGCCAACGGTTCTGCCGCAGTCGTAACTCCGGTTGTCGAAATATCATCGAAATTAAGCGCAGTCGGGCCTGGCCAACAGATGGCTGACCATTCGGGTCTACAGAGCGCTGTTGGGAAGAGTGGTACATTCAGCCCTTGCAAGGCCGATTAAGGACCTACTTGAGTGAGAAGTAGTCACAAAACCTGACAGCGACCGAAGGAGCCGTTTGGTGGCCACATACTCGTCCACATCTAGGTCCGGTAGCGCCTATCGACTGGTCGGTTGGTTCCAGTGGACATTTCAAGGCGTATTCGAACGGAGTTGCCATCCAACACAAATATGGCACCGCACTATGCACACAGTCATTACAGTCATCTACACTTACCATATACACTTAAACGCGTAACTCTCACTCTTCGTGAAGGAAAGGTGCCAGTGTGCACGGAGGAGGAAAATACTTCCCAATTTGATGACTGAACCTGCCCTTCTGGATCTTCCAGCTAAACATGCTATAGGGCTTTACATGTTATGGGTCCAGTTCCACACCTTGTATTTCTCGTTACAGATAAAACGAAGGGGTCAAGGATGCCACCTCATGACAGAGAGGGAGGATAAACACCCAAAACACAACACATTACCATGTCTAACACAGTGTAGGCAAACAGTTGGAAAACAAAGCAGCTTCCAGTCACCTCGGAATAGGTATATACGGGTCTGTATGGCTTTCAAAGGATTTTTACATCATTGTTCTTACAAAATAGGGCAAGTTCAGGTAACTATGGTGGGGATGGATAGCGATCTCGTATTCTTCTTCCCAAAGTAGATCAAAAAGTCTAAACACATTGAGGTTTGCTGAGTGTGGTAGCTAGAGGAGATGTGACGATTCATCCTCGTGCTCACAAAACCAGTCCTGGGTTTTGAAACGCAGCACCGCTGTTGGGGAACAAAATGGCCGCAAAATTATTGGCAGTAACACGACCTTGCAGAGTAACCACGGTGCCCATGGAATACCACGATGTGGATATCCAGAACATCGCCGAATCCCCGCTGTATTACACTCTTGGCCCAAGCAGTCGGCATCGTACGCTTGGGACGGCGTTGTCCCGCCCAGTTGGAAACAATGTGAAACAAGACGAAATTACTGCCTATAATTGCTCCATAGTCCAACTCTTTTGGCTTCGGCACCACATTTTCCTTTTACGGGCATTTGCATCACTCGCCCCGCAATTACCTGCTTAAGGAGCTCTCTACGTGTCGTAATGATGCTGACAGGTTTCGCAGGTGCAACATTCGGTTCTGCAGTAGGTATCGTCTTCTGTTTGTTCGTCACAATGCTCTTCAATGATCGTCTGTGACGATCACTCAACGCACAGTTTCATCCGCGTTGTGACTTAAGAGGTTGACGTTATTCCGCTTTCCTTGCATGCGGTGTATAGCTTCGATACGGTGCCTCTTACGGAAGGTATCCAGCATTGGTGGCTCCCACTGATCCACCGCGCCATGCCGTCTATTACTTACTAGTTCTGAACATACAATGACGTAGAGGCAGCTCTCGGTCACAGTGCCGCGTTCTCTCCAGACCGTAGGACCCCAGGGCGGACGACGGACGGACTGCGGTGTTTGCGAGTAATATTTGCCCGCGGCGTCCCGAGGTGGTCTCGCCTTATTCGATTAGGAGCAGGAGCCGTCGAGTGTGTGGCTTTTAGCGGCCACCGCGTGTGTAATTGGCAGACAATGCAAGGGCTAAGAGGCCGAGGGAGCGCCAATAATTGGGACACACTTAACAGGATTACCGGCGCCCCGTGGCCTGCGGAACACGCCGCCATCTGGCGACGGCGCGGGGGCGGTCCGTCTCAGGAGGCGGTCTACACTGCACCACGCTGAACTACGGGGCCTCGGACATCTCTACGAGCATTCGTCCCACAAGCTCAGCCGAGGGTGGCATCACGTGCTTGTGGAGTTTAGATTTGAATGATGACTCTCCCTCCATCTCTTGCGTTTTCATACTCGTCGGTAGAACTCTTTTAGTCATTTCCGTCTACCAATCAATTGGGCATGTTTCGAATTCCGCGTAATGCCGCTGAACAATCACGTACAGTAAAGATTGAGAAAATTGCGCTGCCCAAATGAACTGCCTGAGTTGGTCCAAACTCTGAGGATAGAACGGTGTACCAACAATAAGCGACTGATATTTCACAGACCTGACAGAGCTGTCTGCTTTATGACAAGAAAGGCCAGGCCTGTGTTTTGCCAAACTTGTCAGCAAAAAGTTATCACAAACGTGTCAACAAGTGCTGGTATTCCTCAACATCAACGATGTCTGGGAGATAGCTTTGTCATGCCGTGGCATTCCGACATTTACAAGACTTGCGCCCACGACAGTCTGTTTGTGTGGAACCAGTGTGTAGAAGAGTGTCGTGCCCAGTGATGAGCCGTGAACGGGTACTTGACGACGAAATGTGAACGTATCGGGAAATGACCGCTATTTTGCGTACACTACCATAAAGGACCTTTCCGCTTGACCCACATTGCGGGTTGACGATAGAACACTGCAATGGGTTTTAGTCAGAAGGCGTCGACAGACGTTGCTGGCGAAGGAATAGACCAATGTCTCCACTACCTTTACGTTGGCTTTCACTATTGGGAAACCGCAAACACATGACACTCCATTGGACGCTTGAATGTCACGAATCTCGCTTCTACGTTTTCTGTACGGTAGCCGCATTAAGTGTTAGACGCTACTCTCTGTTATTGGGTGCCATAGTAAATAAACGCAGTCACAAGAGCACCCACTTTAGAGCCTGAGGTAATGGCTTCCTTCAGGTAATTCCACGTGACATATTGTAGTACGAAGCCCGACTCCGTGTGGCGAGGAACATGCATGTGCTCTTCTAAGAACGCCTGGAACCACTATACTTCCTTGTATCACGTTTGCCTTCCATGCCGTCCATCGAACATGTTTTATGTCCAGCTGCTCGGCAAATTGTTGATCGCGATCCTCTGTTAACTACTGTTGGTGCTATGTGGTCCAGCATACAGGCCACATGGCGGTATAATACCCATCAATGTATCCAGACCCTCTTTGTTTTCACGGTACGACCTGTAGCAGCTTTAATAACAAATTCTCACAATCCCCCTTCTGTGATCCTAATGCTTTGTGTATTTTCACATATCGAAATTGTAACATAAAGTTCATTTAGATCACATGTATAGCAGTTTTCATTGACGGTAGACCCTAGCCTCCTTCATGCGAGAGAGCTTAACTTCTTGATGGTAGCGCAAGAGTAATGCTACGCTGATGCTTATTGTTAAGTGACCGTATCCTAGGATGCCTCAGATGTGACCTTATATTTTTATTAATGCACAGATAATTAAAATTCTTCATATGTAAATGAATATCTGAATTTGTCCTGAACTCAGTGCCCCTCTGATGTAGCTGTTCGATTATAAAAGTACATAAAGAAAAGGAACTGCCCAAAAGTATATTACTCTCCTATGATGATCACATGGAACGCGTACGTTTTGTTGCTGCCAACCCTGTGTGAGTTGGACAGTAGCAGTGAGAGGACAGCGTTGAATGTGGTGTCGTGGGAATGCATACGAAGAAGTGATAAAATGAACGTTTGTGATAGGATGTCGAGGATACAAGAAAAAAAAAGGTACAGGAATTTGACGAAGTGTCTCACATGACTCATCAAGATTGTGCAGTTGGTACTAGTTTGTACTGGTGCGAAAATTCAAGGAGAATAATAACAATAATTTACAATAAAAAAGAGCTGTTATGGGTGTTTTCTTTAATTTAGTCATCTTCCCACAAAAATTACTGCAACGAAATGTACAGTGATATCACTATGAAGGGAGCTACGTACTTAGCCAGGATTCCCCGCCATGACGAAGGTAAAACAGAGCACATTATTGGCATGCTCAGGAAAACATCCCTTCATTCGCAGAAGACGGATCAAGGTACACTTAAACATGAAGACTATAGGATTCAGAGCTCATGAACAGATATTACATGTCGCAGATTCTTTCAGCATAATTTCCTTATGTCATCAGATTGAATCATACAAAATAAAGTAAAAAGTAAGAATGATATTTGTAGGGTCATAAACAGTAATAGACTGTTCTTATACAGCAGAAAAAGTGACGCAGTTAATTAATTATACAGGAATTTCAGTAACATCTTCACACCTCAGAACTGCAGTCGTAGTAGAATATCAGAAGTCGCAATATATTGTGCAACTTTTAACTACATCAAATCGACGGAAATAAGTGAGTGTAACACTGTTACATGCAATATACACTATCTGATCAGAAGTATCGGGACAACTGTTGGGGGCCTCAGTGTGGGAAGTACCCACCATTCGCCTTTGTGACGACTTAAACTCTGCTGGGACGCTTTGAACGAGGTGTCTGAATGTCTGTGGAGGGATGGTAGCTCCTTCTTCCTCAAGAGTCGAAACCAGAAAACGTCTTATGTTGGATGCTGAGGTCTGGAACGATGTCGACGTTCTCACCCGAAAGGTGTTCCAAAGAGTTCAAGTATGGCCTCTGGGCGGCCCACTCCATTGTTATAGTCCACAAACTATTGCCTCGAAGATGCATGCTGTCTTGTTGATACGACATTGTCTTCGAATCGTTCCTAAACTGTACGCAGTACACAATGCTAAACACGCGTTCATACCCTCCCGCATTTAGCTTTTTCTTAAGCGCAATATGGGGACCAAACCCTAATCGCGAAAATAGCCACATGATGACACGTAACGCTCTCCAGACATTCACCAAACCCATATTCTCTAGCGGACTGTCACGGGATAAAACGTGATTCATCACTCTTTCCCAGTCATTCACTGTGCTGTGGCTCCGCTCTTTCCACCGCCGCTTAGCACTGACTACAGAAATGTGTGCTGGAAGTGACGAGTGATTCCTTCTACTGATTTAATGCGATTTTTTAAGACCATCCTCCGCAATGCTGGACGGTGCCTTTCCGTCAGCACACGAGGTCTGCCAGGTTCTGCTTCAGCTCTGCCCGTCCCTTCACGTTTCCACTCCACAATCTCACCACCAACAGTCGGGTGGCTGTAGGGGATTGAAATGCTCCTGAAGGTTTCGTTACTCCCGTTACATTCCATGAACAGTCCAGCGGCCCAAGTTCGCGAGTCACTGAGCTCTCTTGAAGGGCGCAGTGTGCTGCTGCTGCTTCTCTACTGACAACACAGAAGTCTCTGCCCGATTTTACACTACTGGCCATTAAAATTGCTATACCACGAAGATGGCGTGCTACAGGCGCTAAATTTAACCGACAGGGAGAAGATGATGTGATATGCAAATGATTAACTTTCCAGAGCATTCAGACAAGATTGGCGCTGGTTGCGACACCTACAACGTGCTGACATGAGGAAAGTTTCCCACCGATTTCTCATACACAAACAGCAGTTGACCGACGTTGCCTGGTCAAACGTTGTTGTGATGCCTCGTGTAAGGAGGAGAAATGCGTACCATCACGTTTCCGACTTTGATAAAGGTCGGATTATGGCCTATCGCGATTGCGGTTTATCGTATCGCGACATTGCTGCTCGCATTGGTCGAGATCCAATGACTGTTTACAGCATCATGATGGTCGCATCCGTGTTTGGCGACGTCGCGGTGAACACACATTGGAAGCGTGTATTCGTCATCGTCATACTGGCGTATCACCCGGCGTGATGGTATGGGGTGCCATTGGTTACACGTCTCGGTCACCTCTTGTTCTCAATGACGGCACTTTGAACAGTGGACATTGCATTTCAGATGTGTTACGACCCGTGGCTCTACCATTCATTCGATCCCTGCGAAACCCTAGATTTCAGCAGGATAATGCACGACCGCACGTTGCAGGTTCTGTATGGGCTTTTCTGGATACAGAAAATGTTCGACTGCTGCCCTGGCAAGCACATTCTCCAGATCTCTCACCAGTTGGAAAGGTCTGGTCAATGGTGGCCAAGCAACTGGCTCGTCACAATACGCCAGTCACTACTTTTGATGAACTGTGGTATCGTGTTGAAGCTGCATGGGCAGCTGTACCTGTACACGCCATCCAAGCTCTGTTTGACTCAGTGCCCAGGCGTATCAAGGCCGTTATTAGGGCCAGAGGTGGTTGTTCTGGGTACTGATTTCTCAGGATCCATGCACCCAAATTGCGTGAAAATGTAATCACATGTCAATTCTAGTATAATATATTTGTCCAATGAATACCCGTTTATCACCTGCATTTCTTCTTGGTGTAGTAATTTTAATGGCCAGTAGCGTATACTGGCGGGTCCCGTTGTCGTGACGTCTAATGCTAAATCCCGAATTAGGGAAAGATGTCTGGATACTTTTGATTAGATAATGTAGTTAGCTGAATACTGGCATTTTAACGTCGCCATTGCACTAGTTACACGTCAGTCCCGCACGAAATGCCATCTGAAGTTGCTAAGTGTCTATGTTCCGTTATGGTTGATACAATTTGTTAACAAATACAGCTATGTTTGTATGTACGCACATCATAACAAGCTAGTGCTGACGATTTTTGCGTAAGTGCTCGAGTATCAGAATTTTACGCTACCCCGTCATCACCTCACTCCATAATTTTATAAAATGTACATAATCTAGAAACATTACTTTTCTCGTTTAAATGAAACCACGGAAACACAGGAATTCGTGCTATATTTCAACTTAGGAGTATTAAAAAGTATGAGTAGTTTTATATCCCATCACTGAGGAAGCTTCATTCACTATTCATATAAAAACAACGGCTGTAACATAAACATAAATGTATCTTTTCACTGTCAACGCCATATTGTCCAAAATCATTACAAGTCCAGAGTGAAGCGAAGTAGGGAAAGCCGCTGTGTATACACGGCGGGAGAAGTATGATGAAATGCTTTCACGACACACAGGACAGCGCCATTACTCATGGTCTGATCTCAGAAAACTTTGTCGCGACTACTGTCAATACCAATACAGCAGTTTCTTACCTCACAAAAAAGAAAGAAAGATGAAGGAGGAGAGGATGGACTCTGGTACACTTGTGTTTCTCTGCGTGTAGTCTGATAAGAAAGAACAATAACGAATTTAACGAAACAAATTATATTTTGTAGTGCATTATAAGCGGATCAAAAGAAAAGTCCAGGTGTAGTACAGTACACATACAAACTCATGCTGCTACTTAGAAAACAAGCTTGATCAATAGTGCACTTATTTATGACTGACGTGCTATACTCGCCACTCATATGAATACACACAGACAGATAATCCACTGTTTTACACTTTAAATTTTCTTAAGACGGGGTAATGATCTAAAATGTTGACCTCTGAGCTCTTTCAAAATGCAGTAGTGTAGAAAGTGAGGCATTAAATGATCTTGAGTTGTGAACTATAGGTCGCGAATGAGTTCAGGTTCCGAGGAAGATCGAATTGTTTCCATTGCGCTTAAAGCAGCGTTGTGACTATGGTAGATGGCGCCAAGACAAACTTCGTCTTTACGAGCCCCGGCCCGTGCCTGCATGTTCATGGCTGCTTAACTTGCTTATTCGTTTACTGAAACGAACACCACTTTACAGGCAAGTAAAAGGTAAATATTTCAGTAATTAGTTTTTAATGATACAGTTCAAAACATAGAAAATACGTATTCCTAAGTCACATTGTTTGCAACAATAACGGGATTCCTTTTTTCAATGTTTTATTGTCGATCAACGCAACGCCTTAACAAACACAAACAATGAACACAAAATGCACACTTTACATTTTTTTATGTCAGCTCACTTGAAAAAAACGAGACTGGCTCCAACTAGTAGCCGAAAGCAACTCACAAGCGTCTCCGTACCACGAATGTATACGTCTCATGGACTATTGTTCGACACAGCCCATTCCGAATATTCTTATGATTTCATTTCACACATCTACGACCCCTTCCCATTTTAGCGCTTACTAATCCTTTTCCTCCTCCTCCTCGTGCTCCTCATCTTTCTTCTTCTTCTTCTTGTTCATGTTCTTCTTCTTCCTCTTCCGCTCGTCCTTCAGCCTCGCTCCTACTTTTTTCTATTACTCTTCCTCATTTCTTAATCTGTCACAAAACAGTGCATCTAAGGTGCCGAGGACACCAGCCACGGGTACAATACTGTAGTTGCGCCACTGCGTTAGAGTTGGGTTGCTTCTTCCATAAAAGAGAAAATGTAGTGGCATTGGTTCGTTGTTCCTGTGTTACAACGATGCACACCACTCATATTTGTTGCTGCGCCAACATGTGCCACTATTACGAATCTGCCTTTTAAGGAAATATGGACGATTAGTTCAAAAAATTATTCAAATGGCTCTGAGCACCATGGGAATTAACATGTGAGGTCATCAGTCCCCTAGAACCTAGAACTACTTAAACCTAAGTAACCTAAGGACATCACACACATCCATGACCAAGGCAGGATTCGAACCTGCGACCGTAGCGGTCCCGCGGTTCCAGACTGAAGCGCATAAAACCACTCGGCCACAGCGGCCGGCACGATTAGTCATCGCCTTGTTTTAAATGCATCGGTACTACGTTCCTCAGTTGTACAGTGCCTATATTAAGTTCGGCTGTGGAACAATTTTAAAATATTTGACTATGTCGGAGAGACCATCATTCATCTGATGTCCACTGCTGCCGGCCGCGGTGGTCTAGCGGTTCTGGCGCTGCAGTCCGGAACCGCGGGACTGCTACGGTCGCAGGTTCGAATCCTGCCTCGGGCATGGGTGTGTGTGATGTCCTTAGGTTAGTTAGGTTTAAGTAGTTCTAAGTTCTAGGGGACTTATGACCTAAGATGTTGAGTCCCATAGTGCTCAGAGCCATTTGAACCATTTTTTTTTATGTCCACTGCTGTATAAGAGCCTCTTCTGCATTTCTTCATGCACCACCGTCTCCAGCTATACGTACCCATGATGCACCTGCGTGCCACCTATCCATCCTCCAGTACCTGATTGTCTTGGATTTTACTTAACTCTGGAATCCAGCAAACAGCTGAGAGGGAGCAGCCTTGAGGGCTGGCGCGAATGCTTCGCGCGGCTGCCGCACCAAAAAACGTAACGCGATTATGTATACTTCTCCATGAGGAAGCCTCAGTGTCGCCTCATTTCTATAGACGACGTGGATCTGGCACCAGGCTTTTGCGCTTTGCAGTTGAAAATTGGAAATAGCGCTGCCACTTGTCAAGGTTCTTCATTCGTAGTAAGAGTTACTGGTAAGCATGCGACAGCATGCGTAGCTAATATATTCCTAAACACCGAGCGTAAAACGGGATTTTCCGGTACTCGTACCTCAGTTTCTATTGGCAATAAAAAGATAGCATCAAGTGTTTTGGATAGCCCTTCAGCTAGGGACCATTTGTATATCCAACTGAAGGATCGTCTTAGTGTCACTACCCTACAGTACGGGTTCAAAATATAAATATTACACACTTCCTCCTGCTTAGGCAAATGGAGCAAATCGATTGGTTCTTTTTGCATTTGATGTGATCTACAGTGGGGTTGATGGGGTTAGCGGAGGCTCTATTAGTTCATGGCAAAAATGTTTTTTTATTATATTTTCGCCGTCACCTGCAGACCAAACCCCATCCAGGGATTCCAAGAAGTCTATGAGCAGCAAATGGCTTAAATTTTTACAATATATTTTTAAGATGACGATCTGGAGCACCTTGAAAATTTTCTTGGTATCTTTATCCGTTTCCAACATACAGAGGTTCAAAGTTACCCTATTTCTACTCGTAAATTCCGGTATCAGGCGATATCTAAATAATAAGTAACCGCAGTAAACTGGTCAAATTTAAACGGTATAATCTGTAGGCAAATATATAGAAGAGCCATAAGCCAGTTTTCAAACACCTTTATCCGTCATCGAGAAACACCACAAAAACTTGTTTTTTGGGCACCAAAACCTAGCCGCGGATTCCGAAACGGCTATGCACAGCAAATGGCTGTAATTTTTGCGATGTATTCCTAAGATACCGATGTCGGAAAACTGAAAATTTTCTTCATTTGTTTATTCGTTTCCGATATACAGAAGTTCAAAGTAACCCTACTTACTCACGTAAAAATGCACGTAGAATCCGGTGTGGGGCGAAAACGTAGTTTATAAAGTGACGTAGCACAGAGATATATGCTGTAAACTGTCTCCATTTATCATCTGGGAACTCCGTGCTGCAATACTGAAGCACGTACAAAAATTTTTGGGAAAGTTTTTAAGGGTGATGAGGAAAGTAGAATGAGGCAGCTGGTACTCCACTTTTGAGTCGGAATCTTTTAAATGAACAGAACATATTCGCATTTTTTCTACTCGGATAGGAGCATTTGTCCACTGGTAGTAGTGATTCCAACATTCGTCTCTCCTTGAAACGCTGAATGACTCAATTTTTGAATGGTCTATCACAATGAGTTAACAATCTGGGCTTCGCTTAGAATTCCGCGACGACAAACAGAGCTGGTGGCGCAGGCGGCCGCGGAGAAGAGCGTCAGCTGTGATAGTAGCGGCCGCGTAACGAAATCGTTAGGGAATTCAGTATTCCAAGATACGCAGTATCAAAAGTGTACCAAGAATACCACATATCATGCATTACCTCACCACGGACAATGGAGTGGCCGACGGCCTTCACTTAACGACCGAGAGCAGCGGCATCCGTGTAGGGTTGTACAACTAACGGACAAGCAACACTGTGAAATAACCGCAAAAACCAATGTTGGACGTACGACGAATGTAGCCATTAGGGCAGTGCGATGAAATCTGGCGTTAATGGGCTGTGGCAGCAGACGACCCACACAAGTGCCTTTGCTAACACCACAGTACTGTCTGCAGTGCCTCTGCTGGGCTCATGATCGTATGGGTTGGATCCCAGACTACTGGAAAACCGTGGCTTGGGAAGACGAGTCCCGATTTCTCTTGGTGAGAGACGATGGGCGCAGACCAACGAAGACGTGGATCCAATCTGTCAACAACGTACTGTGCAAGCTGCTGGGGGCTCCATAATGGCATGGGCTGTGTTTACATGGAATGTACTCTATCCTCTGTTCCAACTGAGCCGATCATTGACTGGAAATGGTTATGTTCAGGTACTTGAAGACAATTTGCAGCCATTCATGGACTTCATGTTCCCGCACAACGATGGAATTTTTATGGATGGCAATGCGACATGTCATCGGGCCATAATTGTTCGCGACTGGTTTGAAGAACACTCTGAGCAATTTTAGCGATTTATTTGGCCACCCATCGAACATTTATGGGATATGCACAAAATCCTGCACCGACAACACACGCTCATTTATGGGTGCCTACGGAAGCACCGATGTTAGCACTGAATAGGGGATCATGGAGGAATTTTATAGGAAGGACTATGCTCCAGACTAAACGCTGAAAGGCACAATAAATCTTAAATGCTGATAATGTTGATGATGATGATGACGCAAGCAGCATGGCTCAATATTTCTACAGGGGACTTCCAACGACTTGTGGAGTTCATGCTATGTCGAGTTGCTGCACTATGCGCAGGAAAAGGGGGTTCGACCCGATATTAGGAGGAATTCCGCGACTTTCGTGACCTCAGTGTAATGCAGCAGGTTTTACGTGTCATTTAGGACAAAGCAGCCCATATCATGACGCGGAACGTTGTTGATGACGATCACTCCACCGTAGAGATGTGCAACACAACCTCATTTCCTAACAAGGAGATGACTCGCTTCTGCAACTGTTGAACCTCAAACCACGTTATACGAATATCACAGAAGGTAGTGGTTTCACATATAAAGTGACAGTTGTACAGGGAGCCGAGTTAGACAATAGGGTCCATATTAAGAGCATCTTCGTTTTGTATGTTTTAGCTATGTTTCGTATTTGTTTTCCTTATCGTCTTCCTTCAGTCTTAGTCCCTACACTTTTGTCTGTTTCCGGTGTCTCCGAGTGACGTTGTTCACCTTAACCCGGAAATGAGCTTAAATCGTTGTCCTTCCTCAGTTTCGATACGGGTAACATTAGCAGTAATTGTCTACTTCTTGGTGTATTGCATTTTAATATCGGCTTACAGTCTGGACCTACTTGAATCTAACAATAGGCAGGTACTGCGAAGGACTCGTCGATTCTGTTTCTGCGTTCAGTTGCTCGCCACCGTGGTCCCCCGCATCTCCCACTCTTTCGTCCAGCGTACGATCCTCGACTAAGCGGCACTGATTGAGTTGTCCTGCGCTCGACACCGGCTGTGGCTCGCAGGTGAGGAGCGGCGGGCTGCGTCAGCGACACAGCTGGTTCGCAGCTGGCGCCCAGACACCCCACATGTAACTCGGTTTTATTTGGCAATTAAAGCCACAGTGGCAGGGGGAGGAGGTCAGCGGCGGGGGAGCGCAAGGAGGGCGGCCTCGGGGCGACGGCTCCATGTCTGGCGAGTTAATATTTGCAGACACGCCGTGTGGCCGGCGCACATGAAAGACCCCTGCCTGCTGGAATTAGCCAACGAGATTAGGGCGGCGGCAGCGGCCAAGCCGCGGGCGATCCGGCGGGCACCCGCCATCTGCCACCGCTACAACCCCCACACAATGAGCAGTCCGCTACTCGCCGTCCGAATGCGTCTCAATGCGCGCCTTCCCGTACAGTGTTTGGGAACACGTTTTGCTTTTTCCAACAAGGCATTCAGCTTCTTTGGATGGTGCGCTCATAGTATGCTGATGGAGATGTTATGCGTTAGATCGTAAATACCTAGGCGAAAGACACGAACCTAATAGTTCAGTATTTCAATGCTTGTTGGATCTACTGATTAAAATTTTAAGTATTTTGAGTTCAGAAAAGAATCATTAGCACAGATGAAGAATGAGTGCTGTTGTCTATATTTAATGTTACTGGAACTTCTCACGTGCAGATCGCAACACAAACACAGCATGCCGAAGGGACGTTCACATGTGAGAACGGCGAACGTCCGGAAGCGCACTATTAATCAATGATGCCGAGAAAACTTTAGGGATCAGAAAAGGGTAGGACTGGTCGACTGGCTCTGACGAATACACTGCTGACAACAACTGAAACCCGGGTACAGGTCACAGGCAGACTGTGAAAGCGAACCGTCAGGAACAGCTTACCATCATTTGGGTTCAGATAGTGAGTTGTCACACGTCTTTTACAGTTGGAACCGTACCATACACAACAGACACCTGCACAGTGTAAAGCCCGAGTGTTCAACGACGAGTCTCAGTTCTGTGTATGGCGGTCGTAAAAATGGTCTGTAGTCGACCTGGAGAAACTCAAGGGAAGCAGCAATTCTCGAGACACATACCTCTCCAACTCCTGGAATCATGGTCTGGGCAGCTATCGGATATGGCAACAGGACAGAGACGCTGAATGCTCACAGGTATGTGGCGAGAACATCAAACCCCGCATTCATATTTTTCCTGAAGTGTACTAAACGACATACTGCATGAGTATAAGACACTATACTGCTGTTCACAGCATAAACGCCTGTACGGCCCTCTGACCTTTCACTGGTACAGCACGTCTGGGATGCGATGCGAAGTGGTGTAGTTTCATACGATCCTCCAGCCAGCAACTTGCACTAACTGACACGGACAGCGCGTGTTTCTGGCATGTCACCAAGTTCGTTAAGATATCATTCAGAGGCTGTTTGCGTCCGTGCTACAACGGATACGAGAGTTTATTCGTGGCCGTGGGTGTAGCTCGAACGCCTAGGACGGCCTAGAGCAGCGAGCGCCGGTGTGAGCGGCGCGCTCGCGGCGGCTATCGCGCCCACCGGACGCAGCAGCCACGCCGCGTGTCCGACAGATGTGGCGAGTGTTCTTGCGGGCCGCTGCCGCCGCAGCAGCCGCGGAGATAGGAGCCGGCGGCCGACGCCACGCCGCGCTGCGCGCTGATAGCGGCCGGCGCCTAGCCGCGTCCCCAGGCGATACGGCCGCTGCTGATAAGTCGGCAAAAAGCGGCGCTTGTGCCTCGGCTGGGCCCGCGGGCCGCCTCCGCGACAGTCGCCGGCCGCGCCTCGGGTCGGCCAGCGCCGTATCGCGATCCCGCCTCCTCACCCTCTAGAGAGTCACCCACCCTGGGCGACGCGCTTCTCACTCCGCACCCTGCGCTGGATTCCTCGCATCCCAGAAGTACGGTCTGCGGCTGTTCCGCACAAATACTCAACCTACCACTTATCTTAGAAGACAGATTTAGAGTAAGCGTTTGACAATGTCGAAAGGACTGCGCTCCTTCAAATTCTTAAGTTAGTAGAGATAAAAGACGCTCATAGAAACGTTATCTACAACTTGTGCAGGAGACATAGTGCAGTTATAAGAGTCAAAGCACGTGAAACGAAGGCAGTTGTTCAGAAGGGAGATGGGCTGTGTTGTATTGTATCCACGATATTATTTAGCCTGCACGTCGACCATGAGCCGAAGGAAAACGAGGAGAAATTTGAGAACGAAATCGAAGTTCTGCGGGAAGAAATAAAGCAAAATACTTGGAAGACCAGTTGAACGGAATGAATAATCTCCCCAAAAACGGTTGTAAGATGAATATCAGTCAAGTACATCCAGGGTAATGGAACGTACTACTTAAATCAGATGGTACTGACGCAAATACATTAGTTTATTAGACACTAAAAGTAGTCAAGGGAATTAGAAAATATTATCCTTTGACGTCATCGAGATTTTCGTGATAGCTATGATGTACTGAAGGGACTGTCCATCATTATTTCATTTTGGACATTGTGGGAATAGTTATCATATTATTTCCCGTTTTACTTTTCGTTGCTTTGTACTTTATGAACATTTTGTTTCATTATGTTAATTTGCCAGAACAGATGTTTATTACTCCTATTTTTAATTCCAGGTAGTGGCTGAAAGGGATACTTGTGATCTTTTGGATTAGGTTCAGAGCTGAAGAGAGCGACACAAAGCATTACTCGTATACAATGGAACCAGCGCGAGCATGAAAAGACATACGTGCAAAAGCATCACACATTCACATCTACAACAGTTTCGGACAACGGTAAAGAGACAGTCATGGAAAGTGTGTGCAATTGTGTGCGCTGGATCTACGGACGCTCAACATTGTTAGTGGGGAAGGGTTTATTAGCCTTTCATAAGGACTAATTTATATTGGAGCCAAGTATGGGACAATGAGAGCACAAGAGATTTTGTCTTCTCCGAGGACCGTCTTTCGATGTATACAAGATATTGCCGATAAAGTGAGAACTGAGATCTTGCCTAGGGTAAGAACAGCTATTGATTAGATCGAGTGTTCTACGACGCGCGATCTTTGGAGTGACAGTTATCGCAAAATACATTATCTGACTGTCACATCTAGTGTGATGGTAGTCTCTGAGGGCAGGACTGAACTGAGAAACAATATCCTCCTCACAACGAAATTTGCCAACGTTTCAAAAATGAGTGAGAATATTGTTACAGAGTTATATGAAAAATTGTCTGAGATATATCTCCTCTTAAACTAAACAAAGTGAAACTTGTGATGGATCAAGGTCCAAACATACAGAAAGCTCTTCGACACCACAAACGTCTACCACGCGCAATGCACTGTGTAAACACAGCGTTAAGGCACACACTGGATGAAAACTCTTTAGTGGATAATTGCCTGATAATCATCAAACCATCTCGTCAGTGCATAGAACTGTAGGATATATGAAATGCTCCGGTTTGGTGGCAAGATCAGAAAAAAACATTACATTAAGATGCTGAAACGAGGTGGAATGGTATGTACTGTACACGATGTTGGACTCGTTTCACCCACAAAAAAATTAAATTGAGAATTTGCTGTTAGAAGAAAAACAAGGAGGAAATGATATATTCGTATCAACCTGATATAATGGATGGCGTAATTAAATTCCTTGAACCTTTTAAAGAGGCCGAAAATGACCTGAAGGGTGAAACAGAGCCGACTCTGCCTTTTGTGGTGCTGTGGGCATTTAGTTTACTAGAAACATGCGAAGGTGAAGATGGCAATGCAGTAGTTAAATTGCTGAAAGGACGTGCAGAAACATACTTAAAAGGGAAATTCGTTAATGAATTACAGGATTCTCATTATACTGCTACAGTTTACCATCTATATTTCAAGTAATTCTTAGTACTGAGTGAAGAGAAGACGGAAAATATTTATCGAACTGTTCATCAGATGCTAAAGAGTGTTCATGGAAAAAGAGTCCGCCCCGATAGCTAAATGGTCAGCGTGACGAACTGCCGTCCTAAGGGGCCCGGGTTCGATTCCCGGCTGGGTCGGGGATTTTCTCCGCTCAGGGACTGGGTGTTGTGTTGTCTCCTTCATCCTTTCATCCCCATCCGGCGTGCAGGTCGTCCAGTGTGGCGTCGAATGTAATAAGACCTGCACCAAGGCGGCGGGACCTGCCCCGTAAGAGGCAATGACGCCAAACGCTCATTTCCATGGAAAAAGAGAAAGAAGATCCTATTCCCTCTTCAGTAAAAAAGTTCCAAAGTTGGCGTTCATCAGCTTCTAAACGCAAAGATGAATGTGAGAAATGTTTGAACATGTGCATCCCAGGTGATAACGTCAAGAACGTATTGTTGTGGTGGGAGACCAACGCCTGTGCCTTTCCTAAGACCCTTACAGTGGCGAAACAAACCATCTGCATTCCCGCCAGCAGCGCTGTAAGCGAAAGACATTTTATCAGGGCAGGGTTAACTGTATTCGATAAGCACTGTTGTATCGATCCAGGACGTTTTAATGACATTTTATTAAGAGATAACAATAAGAATGAAAAGGAAATTATTTTATGAAGACAAACATATCGTACGGGACGGAACGCAAATAACCTGAGTAAATATCCTACAGTTGTGTACTACAAATTTAATATACAGGTGTCTATTAAGGAGTTTCTGTTACCAATAGATTTTTGCATTCTACACGCACAGGCGTCATGTACTGTGTTACGTTATCTTCAACCTCTACTTCATTAACTGATACCTTTGACCTCTCATTACTCTGGTAGTTTTAATCTTATTTTCCATGTAAGTATAAAGAATGTTATTTCTTCTATTAAATAACCACGAAATGACTTCATAAATTGAGTTCGATTAAAGCAGACAAAAGTTTTGGATCTTGACAGATGCTCATCGAACAAATCGATCGCCATTTCCTGCTTCTACATTATCTCTGAACAAGGTAGAACGAAAATGCAAAAATAAATATATTATGAAGATGAAACAATGATTTCATAAAACTTGTACACGTTATACGCGCGGTTTCCGTCGCAAGCCTTCGCTTACCGCCCTTGGCAGCTTTCCTCCCGCTACGAGTCGCTAGTGAGCGCCTGTGCTCCTGCCGCGAGTTACTCGCTGCCCCATCCCGAGCGGCTGCCACGCTCACGAGTAATGAGCGAGCTAGATGCGCGTACTGGCCGGCTCTACCGAGTACCGTGTCTTACTTAGTAATGTAACCGTACGTTACTGGTTCGAATCTAGTTTTAAATGGAAGCGTGAACAGAGTCGCGTCGGAGTTCTTACTGGCGACGAGAGAGCAGAGGAGCATGGAACCTGGCACCTCCTCAGGAACAGCGCCAGTAAGCTCCTGAACCAGACATATGTATCCAGGGGGATCGCCAACAGCAGTTTAGCATGCTGCCCACACTTCGTGAGTTTCTGAGAAGTTACTCTAGCCGCCTTGGCAGCAAATGCTGACGATGGAAATATTATCGATGGCGAAGTGTCGTGCAGGGTCTATCAATATGAGTGCACAAACATATGTACTCGACGTCGATATATTTTGCAGTTAAAGTGCCAAAATACTGCTATCATGCAGTATAGGCCCACCTTCACAATCAGAGACCAAGTAACTCTTTGTTCGCTGGCTACCTACATTCTATGTTATTACACCACTCGTGAGAAAAGTGTACACTTCTGTTTTTCATTCTGGGATCAACGTTTTAGCAACATAATAAAAAAGTGATATCGCCTTGGCAACAGGAACAACATCGAGGTGCGTAGGGGAAGAAATGCGAACGCAGAGCAAGCATGTGAGCAGAGGGAGCGGCCGAGGCGTTCACCGGCGGCGCTCAGCGCTGGCCACAAGTTCGGCGCAAGGAGGCGGACCACCGCCCCCGCCCCCGCCCCCGCCGCCGCCGCCTCCGCCACCGGCTCCCAGTGGGCCGATTACGCGGTCGCTCTCTTTATTTCTGAGGTCGCGCAAAAAAGAATCCTCCGCTCCGCCGAGCCGGCCGGAGAGAATGTTCTGACGCGGCCGATATGCCGCCCACCCGCCCCCAAAGAAGTCGCGCCACGGCGCAGATAAAAACGCCACGCCCGAATTTGTCTTCTCGTGGATTACATCAGATGCGCTTTTCAGCCAGCACGAGGCGCTTTCTCTTTGGTGGACCGAGGCACTCATTTTTTACAAAGCACCTTGCTTGCCCTTCTAATTGCGTCCGTTCTAGTCGTTAGACTGAAGTGTCTTTTTGGTCCCAGTGGTCCTGCACAAGCATCAGCAGAGAAATAGCGTCATAGCTCAGCTACACAGAGAGGAGTAAATCTGACAAAGCCACTACGCTATCTTTGTTACATTGTTTCATCCTTGAGTTGAAACATGGACACGTGTTATAAAATGCACAGTCGCTTTGGTGGTAATATGCGATAAAAGTCTCAATCAGAAAACCTGAATTCAATATTTGTTATCCGGCAGCCACCGTAGTACCGCAGCAGCATGTCGGGAGTGTAGCGACGTCGTAAACTGCTGGTCTGGGGAAACTGTGGCATAGCGCAACACGGCGGTCTCTAGCTTACTGCTGGTTGTGTCTGTCACTGTCCCAACTACACAACCATTTTCAGACAAGTTCCTAACAAATGTGTGCTTTAATTCATGACATTATCAAAACAGAAGACTAAAATCGGCCGGCCGCGGTGACCGAGCGGTTCTAGGCGCTTCAGTCCGGAACCGCGCGACTGCTACGGTCGCAGGTTCGAATCCAGCCTCGGGCATGGGTGTGTGTGATGTTCTTAGGTTAGTTAGGTTTAAGTAGTTCTAAGTTCTAGAGGATTGATGACCTCAGATGTTAGGTCCCATAGTGCTCAGAGCCATTTGAACCATTTCACTGAAAAACCGAAATAGAATATGAGTGAAACAAGCGCCGTAACAAGAGTTATGATATTCTGAAGACATCACATCCGTTGGCTTCGCCAATAGCCAACCAAACACTCACATTTCAACCTAACGTACATCCCTACGCTAAACATCAGCATATCATCAAAACTAAACATTTCTCATTCACATTAATACGTTTCTCAAGCTCACAGTCAAAATATCACATTACAACGTAAACTAAAATTTAACCTAAACCTCGGGCTACGCTACAGGCCAATCTACGTTTCAGAAACAACACAACGTCAATGTGAAAGTTTTCATTTTTCCGTTTGAGCGTGAATGGATTCACACGCCATAAAATCACTACGCAACACGTCAAAACCGACATCTGGTATCGGTAGGTCCAAATCACTAGTTATCTGTCATAGTAGGATTGTAGAAATGCGAGGACACTGGGCGTGAAATTTGAGCATTTTTGTCTAGTTTTTAGCCCATAGAAGTAAGCAAACGTTCAGTGACACGTAAGTCAGAAAAAAACTGTCAAGAACATCCAAGGACGCAACTGGCTAGTGCTCATTTCTACCGGCATTGACCGAAAACGGTAAGCTATACTACAGGTACATATGTAATTTTGTTTTTGCTTTCACGCTTTCCACGCCTTCTAAAAACAGAAAATAATTCACTCGAGAATAAAAAAAAATAGCCCCTTCTGCTGGGCGTCTCAACAATTTCTCTTCTGTCCAGTCTTCCTACACAACAGGGTCATACTACGAGTTGGAGGCACATCATGTCCTCATATATATAGTACATTTCATGTTCGAGGAAGAATGTGCATACATGTCATGATTATATTGTCAGGCCCTATATTGTGTGAAAGTTACGCATAGGTTAGCTGCGTTTCGTAATCACGTTAGTCCTGGTATTACCAGAAGATTACTTAGCCTATGGCTGCAGGTATTAGTGGACTATCTTTCCCTGATCATCTTCAAAGATGTGACATCATTTAAAAACGGAGCCAACATCATGGGACAGTTCTATGGTATCTGAAACGTGACACCATAGCAGATCAGGTTCTGCCTTTCCAGTACCAACATAAACCAGGAATTTTAGGAAACCACACCAATGAGGCGTTTGACCTGAATAAAAACCTGCAATGCAAATGACTCGCCCCCTAGCTACAGTATCGATTTTCACGCCTACAGTCAAAGATGCAAATGTGCGTTACGGTATTTGCTCGTCAAGTTTCTACGTTGTACACTGATAGCAGCCTTTGTGTGGTATCTTCCCTATTGACTAATTATTTTAAACGTTATAATCAGCGCTGCAATTCTACTGCAGGAACACTGAGCAGATGGTTCACAAAAGTGTAGCGATATCGGGAGGGATAAACTTTTATTTTATGCTTGTTATTGCCACATGATTTCGATGACTTATCTAAACTAATTTTTCTGTACTAATTTTGACGCACTTCAGAATGACATTAACTCTGGTTTTTGCTCTTCTGCGACACCGGAGGACAATGTAGTTTCCCACAGGCGGAACGCTTTTGCTGTTTGATACCCGCAAGGTGAAGACAAGCGAAGCGAAGGTAAGTAGGTCGCATTTGCCAGATTACGGCGCCCTGACTCGCTTAGAACACAAACCCAATTTAACACGCAATTTATATTTCACGAGTTGACGCTTGTGTGCGGAATAAAGCGATGAAGAAATCCTCTTATTCCCTCTCAAATATCTTGTTAAGGAACTTTCACTCAATTTCATCTCCACACTTTTCTGATTATGAATTGCTTATAAATTTAGCTGCGAACGAGCTTGATGCCGTTAAAGTAAGTATAACTTGGGTTAAACTTGGCGTGCCGAGGTGGTAGGGGAGCCCCGGAGTCTAACAAAGTTACTCGCAAGACAGCATCGCGCGACAAGCGACGGCACAGCACGGCGCGCTGGGGTAATGTGGGGGTGGGGGGGGGGAGGTGTGGGGGGGGGGGTATGGCGGCTGGGTTAAATTGTAACAAGACCGCCAAGTTTCGTCGTCAGCTCCTCAGCAATTGGCTGCGTCCTGGGACTTTCTCGCATCACGCGCCAAACGAAAATTTGAATAAACCTTATTTAGTAACCGAGGCAGCCGTAGTTAGGATCTCGCGACGGCGAGGGGAAGAGATTCGCAGCGAGGAGCGAGGGAGACGTCTGCGCATGCGCCGGCAGGCTCCCGCGGCGTTGCCAGAGCGCCGCCCGGCGACGCCGACGCCGCCGCCGCGACGCCTTGGCGCGCGGCTATCGACTGCCCTGACCGCCGCTACATCTTGGTCAGCTCCTTCCAGTCGCACCGCCAAGACTCCCGCTACGTCTGCGAGTTCGTGAATTTCACGCCCGGCGCGCCTCGAAGATAAACTTGCTGATTTTGACCGTCATTACTGAAAGAGATCTTTTGGAGTCTATTGTTGTACACTTTCTTCAAGAAACTGCTTGTTCGCCTTTTTTCATCTTAGGATTGCTACTGCATTATAAACATTGGGACAGAGCACCAACTGGAAGAGTTCCCAACACGGTAACTGTGCACTGTAACGATTTGGAATGTATCGACAGTCGGAAATATATACGTTCTGAAGTGGGAACAACGGTCGTGGGTTACGCAATAAGACTTCAGAAATATAACCCACAATCAGCTGGAACGCGATACTCACCGAATAATATGTACATTATTCACAGGCGGAGGTGTACTCTACATCTGTCACACTGCACCGTCAGTAGATATAAAGTAATATGGAGTCCAGAAATCATGAGAAGCCATAAATTTTGTAGCACTAAAAAGAGAGGAGCTAGCGAATGTTACTTTAATCGTCCCTTAGAGATAATTCTCTTATAACTGCACTAAAAAATGTACATGTAACGGAAGTTGTCGTTGAATTTCAATATCCGACTGTAAACTACAACTAGCAACAAGGTTACGCGCCCGCAATGAAAGCCATTATTAAGGAAGGAAACAAACACTTAATAATTGGTAGAGGAAAATCGACATTTTTTCTGCAGCTGGCAAGTTCTCTGCCCTGGCTTTCATAGTAGAAATTATGCACATTACTTATTTTCTACGACGGTAAATTCTGTGTCAGAAAACAACTAGTTGTGCCTAAGGGTGTACCAACTTCGTGGGCTAGAAACTGTCTTTCTTGTGACCGGAATGGAATTGTGAACTATTTAGGGAACATTACAAGTAACGATGCAATAGGTGACAGGAAATTTAACAGACCACGTTATCACACAAATTCACTGTTAATGTAGGGTAGTGGAGAACATCAAATCACAGCAATTGGCTTCCTCAACATAAAATATTTTTCTTTCCACTGAAGGGAGAAGATGCGATGGCTTTTTCAGTTACGACAGGATGTGATTCAAGGAACGGAAGTACTTGTAATTGTACCGTAAACAGACGTATTTTAAAGTGCAATTTATGTTCACGTAATGATACGATTTTGTAGCTATATACAGGCCGGCGTGGCCGAGCGGTTCTAGGCGCTTCAGTCCGGAACCGCGCGACTGCTCCGGTCGCAGGTTCGAATCCTGCCTCGGGCATGGATGTGTGTGATGTCATTAGGTTCAAAATGGTTCAAATGGCTCTGAGCACTATGGGACTTAACATCTGTGGTCATTAGTCCCCTAGAACTTAGAACTACTTAAACCTAACTAACCTAAGTCCCATAGTGCTCAGAGCCATTTGAACCATTTTTGTAGCTATATAACTGCTCACGTAAGGGATTCTACAAGCAGTCTTCCGTCAATGTACTCCGGCCTCTCTGTATTTTATTGTTTTGTAGGCTCATACAAACAATCTATGTTACTTGGTGAAATGACTGGCCCAGAAAATTACAGCCACACAGAGAGCACAACGCAAATACTGCAGCAGTATTTATGGAGCGCGAACACGTACAACGATTAAAGAGGAAAATGTGTCTGCAGTAACTGCGTTTGAAAACACCTTTCGTGTCTTGTAAAATTATCACAGAAATACCAGACAAACACAACTGATAATTTTTTATGTCGTTTCTATTTAATAAATAGGGGCGTTAGCGTCATTTATATTTCACAAACAGATTAACAGGAGACACGCCGTTGAAAACGTCGACTACGTAATAAACATTATATTGTCATCTGAAGATGGACACAGCACCTCCAAGAGGTACTAGGAATAAAATGAAATCTCTCCAAGAGATACTTGGGTGCTTACAGTCTCTCTCTACAATGCTAGAACGATCAGGCTGATACAAAACGCGTAGTGCTCAACTTATTGTGTTTGTGGCAGCTTATAATGAGAAAATCAATGAGTACATATATCGTGCTACAGAGACAGTTATTAGCATGAATACTTATTTTCGTACAGTGTTCTAAACAGCACAGGATACGATAGAATTAAGATAATGGGCTCGTACTGTGGTCTATTCCTTACCATCCTGATTCAACTTTCCGAAGTCTTCCTTAAATAATTTCAGTTGAATAGGATAGTTGGTTAAAAAATTCATGTACCACAGTCTTCTCTACATGGGGTAACACTTCATTCTCACTGCCGTCGTCATTAAAATATAACCTTCCTTCGTTCGTTGTACAGTTTCGGGTTTGTGTAGAGTCGAACACATTTTTTCATCCATGATTTAAATTAGTACTCAGAAGAATATCTAACGCAATTTTCCCCGAGATAAAGTTTTGATCTGATCACAGAATCAGAATTGGAAATAGTTCGCTGAAAAAGGAAATTTCGTGTGAAATAGATTTTTCCGTCATTGTTACTACCGTATAATTGGGCACTTTTAGTTAAAACGTGAACACGTTGCTCGAGGCGTTCTATAAGGCGTGACTACTTTTAGGCGGTGGTCCCTTTTCTCACATGTAAATCTACACTCTGCAAGCCACATTACGGCGTGCGTCGGTGGTTACATCGAGCACCACTGTTAGTTAACCCTCTCCTGTCCCAGTCGCGAGTGGTGCACGGGAAGAATTGTCACTGCTGAGTTTCTGTGTGAGCTCGAATGATTCTAGTTTTATCTTTGTGAAATATTTGCAGGAGGAAGCAATACAGTGGTTGACTCTTCTACGAAAGTACGCTCTCGGAATTCCCAGAGTAAATGAATCCGTGACGCACAACGCTTGTCCTGTAGCCTCTGTGATTAAAGTTTAATGAAAATCTTCATGACGTTCGACGCTTAGTAAAAGAAACTGTTGATTACACACACTACTCTTCTTTGGATCGTTTATCTTTTCTGTATCAATCCTATCTGGTAAACGTGCCAGACTGAAGAGCAACATCCAGATGGCGATCGAATGACGATTTTGTAAGTTACCACCTTCGTGGGTGGACAGCAGTTCCTGAGGATTCATCCGATTAATGTCATTGTATAAAAGCGTTTCTTCGGGCTGTACAAGTAACATCCGTAGAACTGAAAACTATGATAAACAAACACTTTTGTATACTTTTGACACAAATTCCGAACACTATTCTCCGTACAGTGCCTTCTAGTCCTACTAACATTCGCCCGAGCACAACGGATAGTAGCTACAAATGTGGTCGGCGCTTAACATAATCTTGGAATTCGGAGTGTTCGGAAGGCTGGTGAGTCCTCACAGAAGCGCTCGCCTGTCTGTCCATTGCCCCCTCGCTGTTGGCACGCGCCAGCCCGCTAACGTCCCGCAGCAGTGGCAGCGGCAGGCGCCGTGCGGCAGATTTATGCTCGCCCCCCTGCCGCGCCCGCGCTACAACTTGCGCTATTTGTTTCGTTTAAAAGTCGGCCGGATGAGCGGCACCTCACGCCTTAACCGGATTACAGGAGTACCGCTCGCGACCTTGCCGCCGCTGCGCTGTTTCAATTACGGAGCGCGGTTGGCCGCTGCGCCTGCGTGCTCCCGCCACGCCGGCCCGCACAACTTCCCAGCCGTGCGAGCAGCCAGCGGCTGCGGCAGGGGCAATCCGGCAGCGCGTGCCGCTTTGCCTGTTACTTTACTCACACTATATGCTGCTCTCCATTCTGTCAGAGCAATTTCGTAACGTCAAGGTTATAAAACCTCTGGCGTTGGAATGGGTATTCTGTCAACAGCAGAAAAGATGTACCGAAATTTGTTTTCTAATGATTTGTATTCAGAATTTTCTTAATTTAATATACACTATTGGCCATCAAAATTGCTACACCACGAAGATGACGTGCTACAGACGCGAAATGTAACCGACAGGAACAACATACTGTGATATGCAAACGATTAGCTTTTCAGGGCATTCACACAAGGTTGGCGCCGGTGGCGACACCTACAACGTGCTGACTTCCAACCGATTTCTCATACACAAACAGCAGTTGACCAGCGTTGCCTCGTGAAACGTTGTTCTGATGCCTCGTATAAGAAGGAGAAATGCGTACCATCACGTTTCCGACTTTGATAAGGTCTGATTGTAGCCTATCGCGATTGCGGTTTATCGTATCGCGACATTGCTGCTCGCGTTGGTCGAGATCCAATGACTGTTGGCAGAATATGGATTCGGTGGGTTCAGGAGGGTAATACGGAGCGCCGTGCTGGATCCCAACGGCCTCGTATCACTAGCAGTCGAGATGACAGGTATCTCATCCGCATGGCTGTAACGGATCGTGCAGCCACGTCTCGATTCCTGAGTCAACAGATGGGGACGTTTGCAAGACGACAACCTTCTGCACGAATATTCGACGACGTTTGCAGCAGCATGGACTATCAGGTCGGAGACCATGGCTGCGGTTACCCTTGACGCTGCATCACAGACAGGAACGCCTGCGATGGTGTACTCAACGACGAACCTGGGTACACGAATGGCAAAACATTTTTTTCGGATGAATCCAGGTTGTGTTTACAGCATAATGATGGTCGCATCCGTGTTTGGCGACATCGCGGTGAACGCACATTGGAAGCGTGTATTCGTCATCGCCACTGCCGTTTATGTATGAGAAATCGGTTGGAAACTTTCCTCATCTCAGCACGTATCACCCGGCGCGATGGTATGGGGTGCCTTTGGTTACACGTCTCGGTCACCTCTTGCTCACATTGACGGCACTTTGAACAGTGGATGTTACATTTCAGATGTGTTACGACCCGTGGCTCTTCATTCGATCCCTACGAAACCCTACATTTCAGCAGGATAATGCACGACCGCATGTTGCAAGTCCTGTACGGGCCTTTCTGGATACAGAAAATGTTCGACTGCTGCCCTGGCCAGCACATTCTCCAGATCTCTCACAAATTGAAAGCGTCTGGTCAATGGTGGCCGCGCAACTGGCTCGTCATAATACGCCAGTCACTACTCTTGATGAACTGTGGTATCGTGTTGAAGCTGCATGGGCAGCTGTACCTGTACACGCCATCCAAGCTCTGTTTGACTCAATACCCAGGCGTATGGCGGCCGTTATTAGGGCCAGAGGTGGTTGTTCTGGGTACTGATTTCTCAGGATCTATGCACCCAAACTGCGTGAAAATGTAACCACATGTCAGTTCTAGTATAATACACTTGTCCAATGAAAACCCGTTTATCATCTGCATTTCTTCTTGGTGTAGCAATTTTAATGTCCAGTAGTGTAGCTGTAAATCTTCAGCAGTGTTTGTTACTTCAGACATACAGGCACATCTGAAGGGCATCTGCGTCAAACTATGCAGACACTGCCGAATACAGAGAATCCGCTAACTGTGACTAAATTTGTCTTCCTATTATTACAAGTTACAATACTCATGCCAACACACAGACGACGTCAGAAAACTGTTGAACAGTTTAAAGATATTATCAGACATTTCCCTGTATTGTAACATATTTGTTCAATCATATTGATTATACATTATATACATGTCCTTCGCTCAATAATCGCACGTACACGGAAATGGCAGGTATTATGATAACTGATCGCAGAATAGAAATTTAACTAGAATCACTCAAGAGTGAAAAGATGTGTCTGCCTCTGTGGGCAAGTGATCAGCGTGTGTTTTGTGGGAGACAGGGTTTATTCCCTGATATTACCGGAGAATTTTCCTCTGTGGGATGACTGGAAAAGGGTGCGCTCATCCTCGTGATGGTATCTGAGGAGATACTTGAGTGAAAAGTAGTGGTTCTAACGTTTCAGAGGCTCAAAACGGACGGAGGCGCTGTGTGTTGACCCCACGCCCCTCCATAACGCATCCTAACGACGTCACTGGTGGAGGACACGGAGGCAAATCGGTACTGAACGACCCGTCAAATCCTTATAAGGAACTAGTGGAAAGACATCAGCAACGGATGAGGCATCTGTAGGATTCTTACTACGCGAAAGGATTTGCTCCTCTCCTAGGAGCAGTTTATCATTGGTCGTTGGAGCAATAAAGGGTACCAAGCGATTACATTTCCATTTCCGATATGGATCGTGGGACCGATGAACATAATCATACGCCTATGTCGTTGGCGCCATTTTGTTGTAGAAGTACATAAAAGGCGTAAAATGTTTTACACTCAATTTTAGAGAACGAAAATCTTGTCAATCAAAATAAACACTGATTCTGCAAACAAAGATCTTGCGAAAGTCAGTCTACTCTGTTCGTCTATGAGATGCCGATTGCCTTACACAAAGGCGCCAAGGTTGACCGCGTGTTTCTAGATTTCGGAAGACGTTCTACAAAGTTCCGCTTTGTTGTTGAGTGACCGAAATAGAAGCTTTCCGAGTATCGGACAAGATTTGCGACTGGGTTGAAGACCTTCTAGCAGATTCAACTCAACACGTTGTTCCTAAAGTTACGAAATCGATGGATATAAAGGTAAGTTCGGGAGAACCCCATTAGAGTATTACAGGACCGTTGCGGTTTGCATATGTGTCATCTAGTTGGTATCATCGGAAGCTCCATGATAATGTTCGCAGACATTGTTGTCCATAGGGAAGTTGCAACACCAGAAGACTGTAACCAAATACAGTAAGACCAGCGGACGATCGATAATTGGTGCAAGGACTCGCTCAGTTGATCCTTAATGTAAACAAATGTAACCTATTGCTTATAAATACGACAAGTGACTCAGCTCGTCACTGTTCGATTAAGCTGTTGGTGATTAACGACTGGAAACAGCAACGGCCATAAGATGCCTAGGAGTAACCGGCCGTACCGACAAGATCTAAAGAGCAGTGCCGACACTAATTGTGGGGGGCAAAAGACACCAGGCTGAGATTCATTAGAAGCATCTTAAGGAAATGTAATTCATCTACGGGTGTAGCGGTTTTCCAAGCACTTTGTCGACTGATTCTTGGGAAATTGTCATCTTTCTGGGGGGAATTAATAGTAGAGATTAAGAAGATCCGACGTAAAGCTCCACATTTAGTCACGACGCCATTTAGTAAACGTGACAGTGTTACAGAGATACTTAACGAAATTCAGCGGCAGACACTAAAAGAGAGGTGTAGTGCATTTACTGTTTAAACTCCGAGAGCGTACCTTCCACGAAAAGTCGGGCAACATTTTACTTGCTCCCTCTCACGTCTTGCGAGATGACCACGACGTTAAGACCACAGAAGTTACAGCTTATACTCAACTTCGCCGACAGCAATTCTTCCCATGTGCGATTCGCAAACGAAACAGGGAAGGGTGAAAAAGATGGCAAATCCAGAAGTAAACTTCGCCTCACATTGCAAGGTGACATGCAGAGTATGGAAGTGCGTATGGAGGTGCTTGTAGACAACTTCCAGTTTTCCCGATATCATAACCTTCCATTGCACGGTTAAGGAGAGGTGGAAGTTAGTTCTCATAAATCGCTAAAGTGAGGAACGGCAGTTACTGCTGGAGTAACAAAAATAAAGTAGGTCGAGCGAACAGCGAACTATTAAGAACAGTAGTTGCATCTGACAGAAAAATACATGTCCCAGTGAAATAGTACGTTAAGATTCAAAAGACTAAAAGTAACACTAGAAATGTAGACGTTAGTTTTTCGACCACCAACAGGTCAAACAGTTTTCTGAAGTTATTTGTCTGGAACTGTTTTGTGTTCGCAAAAAATGGAAAGTTGCTGCGCGTTTCATATACCACGTGGAACTGTATATGTCTTAGCTGTATCGATGCATCACTCCGTTGTATGTAGGATGACGAGGAAAATCTTCCTCTGCACCATCATGGTTACTTAAGCTTTGCAGTATTCAAAATCAGACTTCGGATAGATGCACGCTTAATTTTTAAAGATAAGTAGTATTTTACTCCAAGGTATCTTTAAACAATTTTTTCGTCACCCAATGAAATTACTCGTACTTGAGTTTACGTAATTTTCACTTAGAATCCTGTTTAATTTGGTACAAGCGTTACAAGCGAATACTATAGTAAAATCGCAAACAGGATACGAGTTTGCTCGAGGAAGCCATGTTTTGATCGTGGGAAGTAAACAAGCCGGAAGCAGTATTAAAAATAACTCCAGTGATCCGTTAGAATCAGTGTAGTTTTAAGGGTTAGGACACCTGTAAACAGGAGAAGGGACGCAGAAGTATGGGGCTCGTTGATGAGGATGGAAAGCTTTAAAGAGAATAAAGTCAACATAAAATAAATAAAGTATGCCGCAGCATAGAATCACATTTTTCGCCGCGCGGAGTAGCCGCTGGGTTTGAGGCGCCATGACACGGATTGCGCGGCCCCTCCCGCCGGAGGTTCGAGTCCTCCCTCGGGCATGCATGGATGTGTGTGTTGTTCTTAGTATAAGTTAATGTAAGCAGTGTGTAAGTCTAGGGACCGATGAGCTCAGCAGTTTGGTCCCTAAGCAATTCACTCACATTACATTCCATCACATTCCTCGGCGTCATACGACAATAACACTTCCTATTTTCCTCTTCTTTTCATCTTAACTGCTTTTGTAAATACTACTCCTGTCTATACCTTGGGAGAAACTACATTTGCTTTCGGCTACAAGTAAAAAGTTTAACGTCATCCTTTTGTTCCTACAGACTGCCAGGTAGTTAGAATAATACGTGGAATGGTGTTCGTGTTCCTTCCATACCTGTCCAGCTTTTCTATAAGTCAGTTTTTGTAGACTTTTTTTCATTAACTGATGTTATTTCGTCACTTTTCGATCATTATTCCAAAGGTGCATGCTGTATCTGTAAGCTGATGCATTTCCTCCCAAAGTTAATAGGAAAACAGTCAATAACACTTTTAGCCGTAAGCATTGTGAGCGTAGCACCTTAGCGGAGGATTCAGGTGTGAACGTGCAGGCTGTTTGTGTAAACAGGTGCCGTGAATTTAAAGCGGACTGTACCCGCCCCTCCAACCCCCGCGCGCTGTGTGCTGGGGGTTGCGTCGAGGGGTGAGTCTGCGCGCTATCACCTCTGTTCACAATGCAGCCGCCACGCCGAGCGGAAAATTACTTATCACAATCTTATGAACACTGAATTACATTGTTTAAAGAGCTATTTCGTATAAAAAGAGACAATCGCATTAAACAGAAGCTATTCTGAACCCCGGAGGTACGACATTAAACCACTTAATCTTGTACACGAGCCAAAAACGCTCCACAATTATCTACGCTAACTGAGTGCTACAATGCTTAAACAGTTAACTAAAATACGCGATGTATAATGACGAGAGCTTTAAAAGTCGGTAAAAGTTGCTTAGCTCCTGCGAGGGCCTTTTTTATGGCCTAGCACGGTTTTCTGATGATGGCATAGAAAGCACGAAGTGTGTTGCTCTTCAGCAAAAATGCAGTGAAACGATGTTAACGAACAAATTGACATTATTTCTCGTGGCCACAATGGACCGACAAAGTGACGTTAGGAGGAACAGGGGCTGTCCTGGTAGGACATGCTCTTTAGCTGACGGGAGAAATCAACCTTGAGTGCAACTCTTAGTACACTGAAACAATCTAATACTGTCAAGTCATGCACTCTGCACTAATACGTCGAGGCCGGTAATGCTGTTACGTAAGGGGCGCTTTAACTGTGCGCCGTCACGAACAGTTACGCAACACCGTCACTTACTTCTCCATTCAGTCACGGGAACTGCAGAAGACTGTCGTAAATAACGGGAGGACTAAGCTCTTCACGTTATGTAGAGCAATATCATTATAGCCAATAACGTTATCGGATTTTCGCGGTTATCGTACAGTCAGCTAGAAAATAGAATGCACATCTGTGGAAAGGTAGACGACATTAACAAGGACAAAAAAAAAAGAAAGTCGTGTCCAGTAACAGGCTGCATCGTAGCAGTTACGCTGCCTGACGCAAAATGAAGCACACAAAAAGGAAGGAGGAGACGAATGAAACTTTATGGGTTGAAAGGATATGTGGTGTTACTGCAATAATTACAAAATCGAGTCAAAGAACTTGGCAGCATGAGCCAACTTATCAGTATAGCGTTGTACCCTCCCCCCTTCCTCCCCTGCCTGCTTGCGTGCACTGATTCAGTTGGAAAAGCTCTCATAAAGGCGTTGTATCCTTTCCTGAGGTATTCTGGCCCACAACAGCTCTAACTGAGTCTTGATATCCTGGATACTGCCAGTGACACAGAGTTAAGGTCGTTTTTGGTCCCTAACATATTCTATCGGAGACTGATCTGGGGAGTCTTGCTGGCCACGGAAGTGTCTCAGTATGAGGCACACAGTTCCTAGAAAATCGTTCCGTGTGATGGCGCGTATTGTCCTGTTGAAAAATGCCATCACAACACTGTCGCATTAGATGAAGGCGCAGGATGTTCGTTGTGTACCGTTATAGCGTCAGTATTCCCTCGGTCACTACCGCGCGACCGCTACGGTCGCAGGTTCGAATCCTGCCTCGGGCATAGATGTGTGTGATGTCCTTAGGTTAGTTAGGTTTAAGTAGTTCTAAGTTCTAGGGGACTGATGACCTCAGATGTTAAGTCCCATAGTGCTCAGAGCCATTTTTTGAACCTCGGTCACTACCAGCCCTGACCTGAAGTCACATCCGATGTCTCTCCAAATCATGACACCAGGTGTGATACTGATGTGCTTCTCAAAAACGTTGGAAGAATGGGATCTCTTATCAAGTCACCGCCTCTCTCGCCGACGATGGTTATCCGGGATAACGTAGAACCGTGATTCGTCGCTGAACACGATGTGATGCCTTTCATCAGCAGTCCCCCCTCCCGTCAGGGTACCAATCGAAACGCAGACGTTTGTGTTGTGGTGTAAATGGCGGCTGCTGCTAGTCTCCGAATGACGCAGAATGTTGCGAGAAGTCCATTGTTTGTTCTTGGACGGCAGGCGCAGAGGAGAAGGGGATCCGACGGACTTGCTGCACAGTACGGCAATTCTCTGTTGTTTTGGTCAGACGTGGTCCTTCGGAAAGTTTACGGAGAGTAAGCCTGTCCTCATGGTACCATGTAGTCCAACATCGGGCCACTATCACATATCCCAACTCGGGAAAAGTGTCTCAGGTTGGAGGCTACTAGATTTTTTTTTAAATTTTGGGCAAGGTCAGTAGAATACGTGCCACAACAAATACTGTTTTATTGGCTCAAAATGGCTCTGAGCACTATGGGACTCAACTTCTAAGGTCATCAGTCCCCTAGAACTTAGAACTACTCAAACCTAACTAACCTAAGGACATCACACACATCCATGCCCGAGGCAGGATTCGAACCTGCGACCGTAGCGCCTAGAACCGCTCGGCCACCCTGGCCGGCACTGTTTTATTAGCCAGTAAATGTGACGCAACGAGTTTCAGCGCGAGAGTGCCATCTTCGGGTATTTTTATTTCATTAATTTGTGATATGTTGGCGGACCGTATCACTAATCCTGCTGTTGATATAATATCGTTCCTGCCTAAAAGAAAAATAAAACTCAACATGAAGAATCTGTGTGTGATTTGATAAATAATATAACAGAAACGAATATTTGTTCGTTCGTCGTCTATGCATTCCTTTACCATTTATCTGATTACTATGAATCTTTGGTGAGTTGTCGTGTACTCACTCGTGAAGGTTTATGAGTTAGTACAAACATTTTCCCGTAGGGGTGGCGATAAAAAGCAATGACACAGAAGCATAACTCAAGAACTTATGGAGCGATGTAAACGAAATTTTGTGTATATATGACTCCTTTTCTGCAAGAATATACTGTGGGCAAAATATACCTCTACCACCTCTAGGTCAGTGGTGACGGTAAGAAGTCGCGACACGTAAAAATATTCGTTAATGACCCATATTAGTTTTCAGAGCGTCTACGCTTATTGGTGGCAATAGGTTGGTTTGTGGAGGAAAAGCGTAACATAAAAACATAACTCTACTGGAGCAATTTCAACCAAATATGTGTTACTCGTTATTTGTAGAGAAATATTGTGCAAGTAAGACACGTCTACTACCCCTGAGGGAGGGGGTGGGTAGCATAAAACATTTTTCGAAATCGACGTGTTCGTATTGCTTTCCCATACTTAGCTGACTTGGAACACTTTAAAGGTATGGAGCGCAATCTCCCTCTCATTTGTGTTGATTAATCTCGAGGACTAGTGCTGCAGAGAGGCAATAATTTTGTCAGCGTGTTTCGGCGCGACAGGTCATACCACATATATATTTAACATTCTGCGAGGAGTCGTATGGTGTAAAACGGCGGGGAGTCAGACAATTACTAGGAACAGTCCCTTTGCTCAAAACAACAGTCAGCTGCTGTTGTCAATATGTCTAGAGACTGAAATGAGATTTCAAAGCCAAATCACTACAGGCAGAGATGAAAATTGTGTACAAATATGAAAGATGTTAATATATGTGACATATATATCCATGTGAAATATATGTGGCAAACAGGGGTGGACAAAATACGGAAACATAGGAAACAGAATAACACAATGCCAGATGCGGTATCGGCAAAGCGGTGGCATTCAAAATAGCTTTCAGTCCTTTCTTAATGGTTAAATACAGGTCCTGTATGGTCTAAAAGGCAATATTACCCCATTATTTTTGCCAAAAATGGGAAGTTCAGGTAACGATGATGAAGGTGGACAGCAACAAGCACCCTTCTGTCTCAAGATGATCACAAAGGTTCAGTAATAGTGACATCTGGAGACTGGTGGCCAGGGGAGATGCAACTACTCATCCTCAAGCTCACAGAACCAGCCATGAACGATGCGAGCTGTGCGAGTAGGGGGCCCTGTCACCTTGGAACACAGCGTCACCACTGAGGAACAAATACTGTACCATGGGAGGGAACTGGCCAGCTAAAGTGGTCAAATAACCTTTGACTATAACGTGTCCTTTCAGAATAATCGTGGGTTCTGTGGAATACCAGGATACAGATACCTGAATCATGACTCAACCACATTATATTTCACTCGTGGTTCGTAAACTCGACAAGAAGTCGGAAACAGAGTGAAACAAGACCCATCCTATTGCATGACTTTTTTCCATTGCAGAATAGGCAAAATTTTATTGGTTATGCAGTACGTTTTCCTGTCGAAAGCATTAGCATTACTCATATGTGGTTTTAAAATTCCAGCTCACCCTGTGAATTCCAGCTTATGGAGTTCCGCCCGTATTGTTTTGGTGCTGACAGGTTTCACGAGTGAGACGCTCAGTTCTGCAGAGACTTTTGCAGCTGCCGTCATCTTATTTTTCGTCACACTCCGCTTCAATGACCGTCCATCACGATCACTCAGAACTCTTTGTCTGTGTTGTGACATAATGGATAACGTTCTTCTGATTTCCCCGTATACGCTTTAAACCTTCGATACGGTGCCTCTTGAAACACCGAACACGTCGCCTACCTTGGGTACAGAAGCACCCGTTATACGAGTACCAACAATTTGGCAACGTTCGAATTCACTTATCCGAGACATAATGCACTCATCACAGCTATACAGAATATTGTACTGACAACGACTACCACCTGCAACATATTGAAGACATTGCGCGGGTGCCGTTGTGATTGAACGCAACGGTACAACTCGCAGGCTTGGCTAGCGTTTGTGTTTACTTTTATGCATACACATCTCGCGGTACTTCCATATTTTCGACTGACCTCTGTTTTCGTATGTGGGCGAAGTAGTGGGGAAAAAAGTAGTTATAAATAAAATTATTTATTTACACATGATCCTCTTATGACACGTGGAAAACTAATTAATCGCTTTTAAAAGTGAATTTTATACCGTAAAAGGTATAAAATAAATCGAACCTTTCAAAACTGTGATAGGCAAAGAGAATGGAAGACGTATCGGAGTTATCATGAGGAAGTATGAAGAATCCCTTACGGAAGCTGAAGGCACGACTTTAGTACAACCTACGTTAGACTAATGCAGAGTCCTGGGGCCATTAATCAAGTCGGTCTGACTGTAGACGTTGAAAGAATTGAGCGGCGTACTGTTGTCGAAAGAAATGAGAGGCACACTGCCTGCCGCTGTGACCGAGCGAATCTAGGCGCTTCAGTCCGGAACCACGCTGATCCTACGGTCGCAGGTTCGAATCCTGCCTCGGGCATGGATGTATGTGATGTCCTTAGGTTAGTTGGGTTTAAGTAGTTCCAAGTCTAGGGGAGTGTTGACCTTAGATGTTAAGTCCCATAGTACTTAGAGCCATTTGAACCATTTTTGAGAGGCACACTGACAGGGTCTTAAAGGAAATGTAACAGAAAAATTCTGGGAGCTTACGTATAAAAGCGCTGGTAGAGTGGCAACATCGTTCTCATCAAACCCTGTTAGGTCAGCTTACACAATCGGTATTAGAGATGGACTGTGCAACAGCTTTCCGAATCCGTTCAAAATGGTTCAAATGGCTCTGAGCACTGTGGGACTTAACATCTGAGGTCATCAGTCCCCTAGAAGTTAGAACTGCTTAAACCTAACTAACCTAAGGACATCACACACATCCATGCCTGAGGCAGGATTCGAACCTGCGACCGTAGCAGCAACGCGATTCCGGACTGAAGTGCCTAGAACCGCTCGGCCACAGCGGCCGACTCTGAATCCGTCATGTGTCTCATGACGCACGCATACGATTGAGGGACATACAGGAAATTATTTGTCCTTTGCTACACACTCAAATGGAATAATCTTAATAACGTCGTGTCGCTCGATACTGGTATTTTTCCAACATCGTGAGTGAAAAAAGATGGGTATTTGAGTCTGCAAGTTTCTACAATATTCACAGTGACTGGAGCACTTTTCCAGCTGCTTAATACTCTACTTCGCAACGAAAATTTTCAGGCTGGTATTATCTCCGTCAGGACGATTTAAGGCATTCTTTGAATGACGCGAATATGTTGACAAGAGGCGCGTAACGTCGTAAGGAGAGATCGTAAACGTAAACGTAGGCCGCCCAGGTGAGGCTGAAGTGTGTGTGGACCGTCGGCACGGCAGACGCCCAGCTCCACCCCCGGCAGCGACGCTCAGGTGGCTGCTACTGCCGGCCGCCCTCTGCGCGCCCGGCTGGCGTCTTGGCCTCCCCCGCACTGCTGCGGCTGCGGCCCTCTCCCTCTCGCCGTCTCGCCTCCCCCGCGGGCAACACACCGCCATATTTGCAAGCGCCTTTATTTGGCGGTCGTCATGACAACCACGTCCACCGCTCGACGCGCCGTGACAAAAGGGAGGAGATAAAGAAAGCGGGGAGGAGGAGACTGCGTCCCGCCTCGCCGGCATAAACATGTCCTCCTCTCCACGCCGCGCCGCGCAGCCGAGGTTGCCGCCATTGCCATTCCCGACACTCCGGCAGATCAACTGGCCGCACTCCGCGCTCCCGCTGCTCCTGTAGGCTCCCGCGACTGTGGACTCGCCCAAAACACAGAACTTACCGCAGGTGAGATTACGACGTTCCTTGTGGTGCGTAGTAATAGGGTAACACTCCCTTCACAACACTTCCCACAAACGTAATGTCAATTTGACGTCACACGCAATATCGACGACCGTATGATCGGTTATCTACTTTTGTTATCGTTCATTACGGGCCCCTTACAAGACTTATGCGCGCACATACAACAACAAATCGTTGTAGGAATGATTTATTGTAATTCTTGCTGTAATAAAATGTCATATAATGATTTATCGACGGTTAGTAACTTCATATAAGCGGGTCCTCTCAGGACTGAGTTGTTATTGTCTATAAATAACAAATTAACCACGAAAGACGCTTGTTTTATAATTTTCATTGTGCCCTTTCAAGCTAACAGAGCACTGAATATTTATCACAAGCACTTCACCATTATCATTAAATGACAACTAATAAAAGCTCAACGACATAAGCCTTCAAGAGAGATTATGATAAACACGACAGAATACAAACATTTCACGACTAAGTGTTAGTGTAATGGATAACATCGTGATTTATAGAGTCGTGAGTTCGCATCCCATCTTTTCATGTTAGCGTTGTTATCACCTTCTGGCACTTTCTTGTGAATATAATGCAAATATGTTCTGGAATATTCTCTGTTATTTACATAATCTCTGATTTGATAACGAACGCTGAAATAAAAATATTTAGCGATTTCCGAGTGTGCGGTTAGGCAGGAACCCAAGAGGACAGCTTGAATTGCTGCGAGTGAATCGAGCAGCAACAACATTCATTCTTCTTTGTCACAAGCCGGTAGCCAGTCATGCGGTCGTCGATATTGGGCTTGACGTCAAAATGACGTCACGTATGCTGGAAGTGTTAGTAGTATTCTTCTCCCAAATACTCCAGTCAAATCAATGGCTTTTGTAAAATGACTTAGATGATGGGGGTTTGAACTTAAGTACAATTGTAACTACTAGTTACTAATTTTATTTTATTAATTCGTTCATTATCGAGCGATCCACCACGAATTACAGAAAGTGCAATTAACTGTCCACCCAGGGGTCCCCCTGATACTTTTCACATTGACATTCTAAATTCAGGACTGAATGTCGAGTCTGCAGCGGATTAGCGGATTATGTATTGATGCGAATCTTCGTGACCGGTTAACCGGACCAGAACTTGTACCTATCGCGCTCAAATCCTCTACCCACTGAACTATCCAGATGTCACTTACGACCGATCCCCTTCACCTTCCGACGTCATTTTGCTACTATAGTTCTGCTATAACTATCTCTTACTTTCCGTACTCCGCAGTTCTCCTACTACATTGGGGAACTAGTAATACTAGAAGAAAGCATGTTGTGGAGAAATTCTTTCAAATGCTTGGTATCATTTCACCTACTATAACTTGCCAGCCATCGGCAGAAAGGCAGAGTCAACATAAAATATAAATAAAATTACAAATATAAATAATGTAATTTGATTAGATTTGCTGCTTTTGGTTGAGAGCGTCAGTCTGTATTGTTTCCACCTTTTGTGACAGCTCTACACCGACTACACTAGGCGCAACACCGACCCTTTTGGACCGACACGAGAAGGGCTCTGCTCGGGCTACGTGTACCCCATCTCGCTGCCAAACGTATCACGTATTGCTTGCACACTCGTCGCCACTTCCAGCAAGTGTGGCGCTATTCGGGTAATGCCTTATCGGAGTTGCATTTTTCACAGTCGGCAGTGCAGCTTACAAACGACTCGTTCGACCAATACCTGAATACTGCTCGTCAGTGTGGGATCCATATAAGATAGGACTGATACAGGAAACAGAGAAGAGCCAAAGAAGAGCAGCGCGTTTTGTTACAGTTTCATGTAGTAAGCACGAAGGCATCACAGAGATGATCAACCACCTCCAGTGGCAGTGACAGCAAGACAACTGTTACATACCGCGCTGTGGTGTTAAAAAAAATGGCTCTGAGCACTATGGGACTTAACATCTGATGTCATCAGTCCCCTAGAACTTAGAACTACTTAAACCTAACTAACCTAAGGACATCACAAACATCCATGCCCGAGGCAGGATTCGACCCTGCGACCGTAGTGGTCGCGCGGTTCCAGACTGAAGCGCCTAGAACCGCTCGGCCACACCGGCCGGCGCGGTGTGGTGTATTGTTAAAGTTCCAAGAGCTTACGTTCCTATAAGAATCATCAAATATGTTGATTCCTCCTACGTGTATCTCGCAAAAAGACGATGAAGCAAATTCAGGAAGATTCGAGCCTACACGAAGGCTTGCCAGTAATCGCTCTTCCCGCGAACTATTCGCGACTGGAACAGGAGAGGAGGGAAGTGAGAGTGATACACAAAGTACGCTCCGCCACATGCCGCAACGTGGCTAGCGAAGTATAAATGCAGATTTAGATTTCAGTCAATGCTCACTTACTTTTTTATTGGTTACCAGTAAACCCCCGATTCCTTAAGGAATCTATATCCCATGTATAACACAGCTTCAAGCATCTGATTAATTTACAACTGTATTAATGTTTTAAAAACAAGCTAAGTTCCTCTCCGTTTTAAACAGTACCTAATTTTTCACCCATCTCAATGCTTATGACGTCAAATCTCCAGCACTATGGGTCGTACAGTGATATAATTTTGCAGGTATATTCAGTAATATACGTAGACACTGCATGTGAATTGTATTGCGATAGAGCTTGTAAAAAAAGAGGTGGTATATTGAACCGTTTTATCTGAAGTTGAAGTTTTACTGCGTGCTGTTTTAAGGAAAACCTAGTTTCTCACACACGTAAAAAGTTATGACGTCATATCTCCTGAAGCATGATATAATGTTATAGGTGCTTTCAGTGGTATATCTGGATACTGTCTGCAGACTGTGTTGCGGATAGAAGTAGTAGCAAAGAAGTAACAAATTAAAACGTAATACTCGTTGCTGAAGTTTGACTGTATGAACACCGAAAATGTAGTAAGCGAGAAAATTTTTTGCTTTCATTATTCAGTGGGGGTGGTATCAGCGATAAAAAGATTCGTAAAGGTTTTAAATTATGTCTAAACTCTGTCGGAAGTCGCTAAGTGGTCTCTTTCTCAAGTACTGGATGAATAAAATCATGGTATTTACACGCCGTAAGAGATGTGGCTAGCATCGAGGGTGTTGCCGAACTAAGAGTCGTAGAGGGACCCTTTAGCTTTTTACTCACTTACATGTCAATGGTACATCCACCTGTAATCACGCCACAGGATGGAGCAAAGCAGAACTGTAAAAGCATAAACACCCTTTTATGCTTCGGATCACTTCAGCTTTGAATGGTCGCTAGTGGTTCCACCCTGTATACAAAAGCAAAAAATTGCGGTCCCCTACACACCAAAGTGGTCAGATCACGTTCATTGTGGTTGCGGCCCACGATGTCCTTAGAGTAGGGCTGAATCGTCCAGTGGGTATCAGCAGTGTCGAAAGTTGTCAAGAATGTTGTACTGTTGTTCACTGCACAGCAAGTCGCCGTTTCCGATGTGAGGGAATCAACGCCCCCAGGAGAGAGGTGGTTTCAGTGACGCCCTTTATGCCACTTCCTGAAGGCTGTTCGTGTCGATTCTGAGAGGCGGTGTATCTGAAACGCTTTCCTCGGCCAACCATAAGAAAATCGCCTGATCCCAACGGTGGGTGTCACGGTTTTGATCTCCATAGCAGAGGCGATAAAAGAAATGGTGAAATGTGGGTAAGAGGAGCTGTAATAACCTTCCAGTCATGTGATACGTCCGTGACGGTGTTGGGCGAAATTTTGGAGAAGGCTGCCAATGTGACACCATCAACCCATCTTACAGCTCATATGAACTGAGCTGTGGACTTTTTTTCGCATGTTCGACACTTTGCTGTTTGAAGCATCGCCGAGCCCGAGGTTGACGTTCAATGGCAGCATGCTTTTGCTCCATTACAGAGAAAGGTTATAGGCACCTTTGAGCCAAATTTCAAACTTATACTTCGCAATTTGAAAGAATTACAGGGTTTCGCAAAAGTGACAACTTTTTTATTTTAAAAAGGGCTTTTTGCGGCCTCTGAGCTGCAATTGGTACCCGGTTCTGGGATAGCGTTTTAGTAGCATCGACACCGGTTTCGACACACTACTGATTATCAATAGCCCACAAATATTTCTTTGCCGACAGCTGCATCACAATAGTTCCTTGAGGCTGCTGCTAGGTAACTAGTAGAAGTCTCACGGAAACGCTGACTGCCATCATTGACAGAAGGAAATAATAACACATAGAAATAGCAAATGTCAGAGTAAACGGTTCTTACGCGGTGAACTGGGGCATTATTTACAAAACGTCCTACTCCTGTTGAAGTATTTACAAGAAATTTATTGCAAAATAAATAATTTATTGCAAAATACTATGACGTATCCAAAAATTATATGCACGCATGAAGGCACCGAGAAAGGCAACGGGGGTCACTAAAGGAAATCTATCCGGAGTAAAACGTTTGAATTTATCAACGACGTCGTTTTGAAAGTCTGAAAACATTGAAGGAGAAACCTGGTCCACACAGCTCCGCTCCGGAGAAATAAAACACTGCTATTTCTGTGGGTGAAGTTTGTTGCAGCTGGTCACACACTGTTTGATGGTTCGCGAGGAAACAAGTACTGGAAGCTTCCGAAAATCTTGTTGGTGCCTGAGACAACATACTTGTTGCTGTACTTTGATATTGCCTTTTTCCGTCTTCCGTGTGTTCTATGTGTGTATTTGAGCTGTCTGCTTAGAATTGGGTTGTTGACGAGTAGCAAAATAAAAAGTGTGAGACTGTGAAAACCGGTACAGGCAAGCCCTTCACAAACAGAAAAAACAAAAAAGGAAAAAAAGTAATCAAAATCAAATTTAACAAGGAAAATAATAATCAGTTTAAATAAAGAAAGAGCAACCGTAAAACACCACGCTGAGGCCGGTCGTAATGTCTCTTTGCCTTCAGGGGAACCAAACCACCATCAACAACCATTATCCAAAAACTCATTACTGCACCAAGGTCGCAGAGTGTATGAGGTCCGACAGAGGACATAAGTGTGTCTGGCGATAAGAACTTACGTGCATATGCCTCTCTTAAGTAACAATGTGTGCAAAACAAAATCTACAAAACTTTTCGTTTACTTACGAAAATTGATAAATGAGATGCATTTTACGTGGTTCTCTGGGTCAGTTTTTCACGATCATATCATATACTTACCATAAATCGAGTTACAAAGGAAAGCTTGAAACTACCGCAGCCAGAAATATGAAAAGTCTGTTACGTGAGCAAATTTATTAATGTATGAGGCATTAACGAGCGGTACAGTCACTTCAAATATATAGAATGGATACGTACTAGGATCTGCTTATTTAGCTACGCAGGAGCAACCATCGTTTATTAATTGCTTACGACGAATCTTTCCGCCTGGCTTCCGTATCCACACACGTTGTCACTGTTTGGCGTTACTGTCGCAGTTTCTCAGGTGAGCTGGAAACGACTCAGTTTCCCCACTAATCTCTTTTTGTGACATTGGAAATTTTTCATGCAGGACAATATATAAACTGGAAGAAATGTGGAATAAGTACACAGTTTTTGAAGGGAGGTAAAAAAACATTCAGAAAGCTGCATTACGTGTTGCGCTGCATGCCAGACTTCTTTCATTCGTTGCGACAACAAGGTTCCAGCTCGCAGTTGGCGAAAGTGCATGAATTAAGCTTTGATTTGGTTCCCCGTCCATCTTTTTCCCCATACTTAGCCTCAGGTGACTTATTCCTGTTCGTTAACTAGAGAATTTTGGCTTGCTGGGAAGAAACTTTCATCAAATGAGGAAGTATTTTGCAGAATTTGAGAGAATTTATTTTTCCGATGAGATTAAGAAGCTGGAGGACAGCTGGACCAAGCGTGTATCCCTAAAAAGGAAACAACTTCGAGAAGTACGGTGTAAGATGCAGAACCCCCTGGGGACTGCCCACGTAACAGTGCTGCATCCAGGGCAGTGAGATTTTGCTACAGAGGTGACGGGTTCTGTGGCACACCCAGGCTGGCAAGTGTGTGAGTGTGGGCGTGGAGGCGGCGTGGACGCCTGCGGCAATTAGGCGCCGGTCGGCGCGGCCGGTAAAGAAGAAGCCGGCGGCGGCGTCGCGCAATTGCGAGCCGCATTAAATATGCAGCCGCGCTCTCGGCCGACTTGCGCCGCCTGCCGCCCCCGCGCCCGCCCCCGCTGCCACCTCTCGCCTCCTGCTCAATGTTTGCCCAGGCCGCGCCTAACGAGCTGAGGAGCCGCGTCTGCAACACGCGCGCACTGCTGCCCCCGCTTCGCGCCCCGGCGCTGCCACTCGCCCGCCCGCTGACGGACGCACAGGCAGCGCCGGCTAAGCTCGTCTCCGCACCAACAATTGTATTTCCTGCGAGGCTATGAACTCACTGCCGAGTTGACAGGGGTACGCATTATGACGAGGATCTTCTACTCCAACGTCGGCAGCAGATTCAACGTGAAGAATGTAACGAGCAGTAAACCGCTTGGATCCTAACAGCGCACTTGTTCCTGAATACCTGTCGGGAGGATATCTGTGTAAGTCAGTCTCATGCCAGTCTATGAGCGTCTAGGAAATGCGAGAATTCCATATTGTTTTCTGAGCAAGGCCTTAGTGGAGGTAGTTTCCCGTTATCTTCCTAGAACCTTTGATTCAAATGGCTCTGAGCACTGTGGGACTTAACTTCTGAGGTCATCAGTCCCCGAGAACTTAGAACTATTTAAACCTAACTAACCTAAGGACATCACACACATATCCATGCCCGAGGCAAGATTCGAACCTGGGACCACAGCAGCAGCGCGGTGAGGGACTGAAGCGCCTAGAACCGCTCGGCCACTTCGGGCGGCTGATCCTCATCCAGAGTGACATACGTCCTCTCTCGGGGAAACACTGTGCTGAGGCTTCCGTTTTAAGTAATGGGGGAATACGCTGTCACCTCCTGTCCCGTCTCTTTTCCGTTCAAATAGCGACAGTAAGACTTCCTTCCACAACTACAGTTCAGGTGGATTTCGCGCTACACTACCGCCACCGTGAACAGTTGTGCAAACTATCTAGGTTACGGCCTCAAACTGCGAATTATCAGTTACCGAAAGATATTATCAGCTTTGTGATACAGCGAAATTTCTTGAAAATTCGCTTTTTGGATTAATTTGCAAGAATATTGGAACTGTGTGCCTTTGGTGTTGGAGGAGAAGCTCAAATATGCAGTTTCACGATACCTCTTAGAAACATTTTCGTGCAATAGTTTACCAGTTGGAATGGTCATTGCGTTTGTCCTAATAACTGAGGACGTTACAGGTCCAAGCTAAGTGTCTGTAGAACACCTTTCTCCTATGAGATTCAAAAAATGGCTCTGAGCACTATGGGACTTAACTTCTAAGGTCAACAGTCCCCTAGAACTTAGAACTTCTTAAACGTAACTAACGAAATGACATCACACACATCAATGCCCGAGGCAGGATTCGAACCTATGAGACTCATTTTCTGATTTATCCACCACATTTACGTTGTTGTGATAGGCCAGAGAGAGCGCAAACTGCAACTAGTTCTCACAGAACATAGACTGCCGCCGGACGTGCTACAGTTCGGATTTGTTTTGGTAGTTGGTCGATCCGGTTACGATAGACCGAGCAAGACAAGCAACATGTCGTCACTGATGAATAACACGCCAGTCAATCAAAATACACCTTTCACTGCTATTGCATTCCAAATTTTCTCGCAGGTGAATTGATAATGTGACATCCGCTGAAGAAATCCTCCGTTATATAAGATCCAAAGAAAGGTAGAGAGACACATCAGTAACGTAAAATTAGCGATGAGGAAATATAACAAGGGAAACAAAAGATACGGCCAAACGGATGGGAGGGTATGTGATCTTATTTCAGTGATTGCAATATCGAGACAGATTTACAAAGAACTTGGAACAATGAGGCCACTTACCAGTACGACGTTGCACTTGTAGCCTACATATATGCACTGCTTCGACTGGGACGGGTGTTATAAAACCGTTGTATTATCTTCTGCTGAGGAAGCAGGTCGGCAACTGTTGGCCCTCGATATCTCATGTACTGGCAGTGGAAATGACCTGAGGTCCGAGTTCGTCCCACGCAAATTCTGTCACGGACTGCTTTGGGGATTTTGCTGGCCACATGACTACCTCAACATCATGCAGATACTTCGTGGAAGCACGTGATAGTGTGGACGAGCATTATCCAGTTGAAAAATGGCACCATGACATTGTCGCACGAGAGGTAACATAAGAGGATGCAGAATATACGTGAATTTCGTTGCGCCCTCCGAGTTCCCACAATCACTACCAGTAGTGACGTAAAGCCACCCCCGATATCCCCTCACCAATGACGCCAAGAGTTAAACCCATGGTGAGCGTTCAAAACATTGCAAGAAAGGGACCTCTCCTCATGTCGCCGGCAGTGAACATCTGGGATAGTGCGGAACCACGATTATCCGCTGAACACAATGCGACTCCATTCATTAGCAGTCCGTGCTTCCCATTCACGGCACCACGCACAAACGCAGCCGTTTGTGTCGCAGTGTTAACGGCAGCCTACGCATGGGACGGTTATACCGTAGTCCAGGCACTCTGAGTTTCCGTCCAATGTTGCACAATGACACAGATTGCTGCACAGTTTCGATTGCTTGTTGTCGGTTGGAAGGTGCAGATGTGCAGGGATTACAGTGTATCTGGTCCACAATATGGCATCCTCCCTTGCTGCTGTTTGACATGTTCGACTAGAGCCCTGACGAGGAGAATGCCCGCTCTCGGTTCCCACGTTATTCGACATCAGGTCTCTGCCACATCTGATTGCCTCGATATCACACTATTCGACCAGAGACCCTCAGGGATGCCCCTTTCAATCCCTGTTAGGTGCTGGTATCGCTGTCTCACAAGAGTACGCGGCATCTCCGTGTCCTCCGCTGCGGTCACTCGATATCTGACGCTGTTAACGCACCTGGTGTACGCATCCAGGCCTGGAAGTAGTACTAAACACGAACAAGACTAACGCACTTTGATGGCCATTATGCCTCTCACAGAGAGTTGCAACTCGTATCACTTACGTACCTGCCTTTTGGCCTTTTGTGTGACTTCCGACCACGTCTTCTGGGTGCTTCACATTTTTTCGTGAGGCCCTGTAATGGTAGAACAGTTTCAGATGCTGGAGGATTTTCGTTCACGTTAAGCAGTTTATTGTGATTACCGGGATCGTCATTTAGATACATGTTTGAAAAAAGGGAACCAGAGAGTGAGTTGACGACTTGCAAACCAGTATTGTCACCATTTGTTTTGAGAGTATCTAACACGTAAAAGCACTGTGTATACAACCGTAACGATTAGCTGTTGCACCATAAATGTAATTGCAGTTAGTAGAAAAGGTAAAGCGAGAGGGATCCGATTACTAAGAACTGAAGCATTACAACAACAAAAATATAGTGATAGGGAAAAGAGAGAAGGAAAAGAGAGAGAGAGAAGGGGAGAAAGGGAGAGAGAGAGAGAGAGAGAAAGAGAGAGAGAGAAAGAGAGAGAGAGAGAGAGAGAGAGAGCGAGAACGAGAGAGGCGGAGAGTGGGTAGCAGTAGAGAGAAATAACGTCCACTTGTCCAGAAATGTATGGAATCATCTCTCTTTAGCCTCCATTCAATGAAATGCCTTCGTTTCAGTTCCTTTAGGTTATGTACATAGAATTATAAGCCGAAAAAACGACGTACGTTCTCCTCCATCTCTACATAGGACGATAGCTACTACCGTCGATACCACTGCGGCATACGCACATTCTTTAACAACCTTTACCACTGAAGGTAATGCAAAGCGGAGTGGGTTCGCTGCAAGTATTGTGAAGCTGTCTCAACAAGTTCCGTATTCCTATTGTTTTCGGGTTGACAGTGAAATACGTAGCAAATGAGTTGTGAAGTTATGGCTAAAAGATGTTTCCATGTATATACGTGGACGTATAGTGAATTGACGTGTTTGTGTGTATACAGGCGGACCATATTTGCAGAATGTACTTACAGAAACTAATTTACAGACTTGAGAAGTAAAAGTGTGGAACATCATATGACGAACCTACTGCGTTTGTGGTACATTAATCATGCCACGTGATGAATCACAATTGTGAAGTTTTTATGCTTTTTATCCGGTTTTGGTCCAAGATGCATGAAGTTATTCCTTCTGACTAAACTGACTTTTTCTTTACTCTGTGCTAAAGGACTGAATCGAAGAAGAAAACCGATAATCATCCCAAGACAATTTCCGCATGCCACTAGCACATTAAGAACAACGAGGAAACATCCTAGACTCTCCCAGTTCTGAGTTAAAGGGGTGGGAGGGGGAGACGACGACGACGACGACGTTCCTCGAACTAGTTCACTACGGTAAACGCAACCTTTCCTGGCTGTCGTTATTTCAAAGTAAGTCTCACGAAAAGCGTCAGTCGTTTGAGAATGGTGTGTGAAAATAACTCTTTCCGGGCTTAGCAATTTCTAATGTTTAATGTTGGTGTGAAATGTTGGTGTTTAATGTTGGCGTGAAATTTGGCCCTTTCCTTGTAACTGCTGCTTGATATCAGCAACGTGATCTAGGAATTCAGAATAATACTCAGATGATACTCATAAGCAGGAGACTCGTGCTACTGTATTTTTTTGATTGTTTCATGTATGCAAGTATCGCGCCAGTAAATTTCTCCAAAACTGTTCATGCAAAACACTCTCATTGTACATTACCTCTTGCTTTCAGCATGATTCTCAAGACGCATAAAGGCAGGTCCTTGATGTACACCGCCGGTCGGAGAGGCCGAGTGGTTCTAGGCGCTTCAGTCTGAAACCGCGCGGGCGCTACGGTCGCAGGTTCGAATTCTGCCTCGGGCATGGATGTATGTGATGTCCTTAGGTTAGTTAGGCTTAAGTAGTCCTAAGTTCTAGGGGACTGACCTCAGCTGTTGAGTCCCATAGTGCTCAGAGCCATTTGAACCATTTTTGATGAACACCAACATTGCAGGATGTGATTTGTGATATGGAACACAAGGTAAATGTCTGTTTTCTCAACTCTCTCCAGACAGACACTACCCATAAATAAGAACAAAGATCACAAGAATTGGGGAAACGAGGACCAAAAGACATTATCTAGCCCCACTTAAAGATAAGGTAAATATGGCGTCAAGAGAAGCATCTGGCCATAGAAACACTCTGGTGTGCAAAACTTAATAACGAAAACAACTTTTGCATCACGTGTCACTGCGAAGTAAACATAGCTCGATGAAAACTGCGCCATACACAGAGCGAAATGCTACACTATAGTACTGAAGGTAACTGAAAGAAGTACGCAAATGGTTGGACAGAAATGATACTTTTATTCGCAGACAATAATTACACTGAAGTCCCCGCTATTTTCGATGGTCCCCTAGACATTACATAAGGCAGAACATGGTTCTTAATAAGGTTATGGTCACCACCGACGAAAATGCGTGCTCTGCAACGTTCTCGCGTGATGGCCGAGGTTGGTAAGGGGGTCTTGTGGTTCCATCAGCGCGGTTTACTGCTGCAGACTGCTGGACGGTCCTTTGTGCTTGTGGACGTACTTCTCCCCAATGCTTTCCACCCGTGCTTGATAGGATTTAAGTCGGGGGAACGGGAAGGTCAGTCCATTCGCCAAACATTCTCTCGTTCTGAGATCTCCTCCACCTGCGCAGTTCGATGCGGCCCTGCACTGTCAGCCACAAATAGGAAGTCGTGGCCGAATGCACTCCTGAAAAGACGCATATGGCGAGGGAATACACTGTCACAACAACGTTGAACGCTGAAGGTACCGCGTTCAAAGATCTGTGGATCAGTACGCTTAATCACGTTATACTTCCCCACTCCGTAACGTCTGATCTCCAAAACGATCATGTTCGACAACGTTCCTAGGTGCATTACTTACCCTCATATGGCGAGAAATGGGAACACTTGGCTGTGACACTTCATGCGAAAGTTCATTTCGTCCTTAAGTTTCATGCACCAGCGCACAAGAAATCCAAAGATGCGTGAATGCTTAACGTAAGAAGAGTCGTGAGCTGGGAGGAATAGAGGCAGGAAAATTAGAGCTTAACTTCCATTTCCAAGTTGAGTTTATAAATAGACTGAATTTAAGGAAGAAAGGAAGAAACTAAGCAAGAAATATCATAAGTATACCAGGACGTCTAAATTCACGCCAGGCCTTCGCTTCCTTCTCAAAATGGTGTATGAAGTGAGCAGCAGAAATACCAGTGGTATCAAATTTTATACGTGGAACGAGATCTTAGACATCGCAGAGCGTGTGGTTCACCTTGCCACTGCCGAAAGTGACACTAAAAGCGGCTGAAGCAGTTTAGTAGCAAGAAAACGGCGGCCCAGATAGTTGGAGACGGAGGCGGGAGTGTGGAAGAGGCGCGAGGCGTCGGTTTGAGGCGGCGGTGGCGGGGGCGGCCGGGCGACTGTGGCGGTCCCCGCGGTATTGACGGCCGGCCGGCCAACTCCTGGGACTGGAGAGTCAATACGCGGCTCCCGGGGGAGCACCAGCGCCAGCAGCCACACGGCCGCCGCCGCCGCCGCCCTGCAGACGATACCCGCCCCCGCACCCGCCCCCGCCCACCCCTCCACGCCCCGCGCAAAACAAAGGCCGGCGACTCTTACAAACCTAGCGCCTAAACGCCACGCCACAGGCACGCCGCCCAGTCACTGCCCAAGTGACCGGTTTCTAGCGCAGCAAGTAGTCGCTTCCTTCCCTACATACGGCAGCGGCGCTCCTACGGGATGACGGACGAGTACCAGAGGCAGGGAAGCATGTTGTTGACCAGAGTCTACTGACCATGACGGGTTTCTAAAATGAATTGAGGAACGTAACGGGAACCCAAAGTTTTAAAAATAAAGGTAACGTGCCGCATTTGAGGATGTCATAGAAACCGAGTGAAGTCATGCAGTGGGTAAAGTATGAACTCGCTTTATGGAGGAGTGGCGCTCTAATCCCAGATTTGTGCTAACCGTACGTTTCTAAAATGGTTCAAATGGCTCTGAGCGCTATGGGACATAACTTCTCAGTTCATCAGTCCCCTAGAACTTAGTTAAACCAAACTAACCTAAGGACATCACACACATCCATGTCCGAGGCAGGATTCGAACCTGCGACCGTTGCAGTCGCGCGGTTCCAGACTACAGCGACTAGAACCGCTCGGCCACAACGGCCGGCTCTTACGTTTCTCTACACCATTTAAATACGCAGGTGACTCGTTTCTTGCTCTCTACGATCTGGCCGAATCCTTCGTCTCTAACAACATCCCTTGACGAGAAGCCAAATTATAACCTTCACATCGTTGGTGAAGAACGCGGGCAGTCGTGGCCTGCAGAAAGAGCCTCACAGACTTACACTTTTAGTGCTCCAGGGAAACTCTAAGAAACCAGTATAACAAATAGAGACAATCGAAATATTTTGCTGCTTTCTTAACTTTATTTCTCATAAACAGCTGGTGTGTCAGAGGCCTTGAGCTTCTTTTGAAGTTTTGGCGTGAACTAGAATAAACACGGAAAGAGCTTGCATCCTATATTAAGCTTGAAAGGTGAAGAAGATTCTCAGTTCTTTCCCTGAAAATGAAGTACTAGCACATTAAAGACATTTCATTGCTATATACAGAGCAATTTAGCTGCCCCTACCAATGGGTTTTTTGCAGCCCGCAATGCCTTTAAATATCACACGCAAGGTTTTCGTATTATTTCGCTCGCTACGCGGAAGCAACCCTACAGAGAAAACGAACAGAACCTTTTTCTAGGAAATTTAATGTAATTAAATTTTGACCTGGGGTTCGTTTTCGCTACAGTCCGTAGTTTCCGAATTTTTCGGAAAAAACGTACGAAAATGACCTCCAAACACGTTTTTCTTGAATAGCTTGAAACCCAGCGAGAACGTATTCCAGTAAAAAAAGGGAACTACATTAAATTTCCTATAAACAGGTCCAGTTCATTTTTAGGACTTTCAGAGAGAATAGCAAAATCAAGTGCATGGTTTTTGAAGCTGTCGTGCGTTGCATGGAACCCATCGGCAGAGCAGCTGAATCACCCAGTTACTGTGGTCAAGTCTTCGTGGTGCATTGAGATAGCTAAGTGGAAAGTGAACGCACCTGCCCAGCATTTAATGTAAGCTGCCAAAAATAGTCTGTACTTACTGCATTTAGTTCTAAAGATAATGATGGAAATTATTTAACGATGTTTCTGCTGCTAATTGCCTTTCAATGTATTTGATTGGTATGGCTCTCGTAATAATTTCGAACAACGGGAGAACGGAGCGTAAGAAAAGAAGTATTTCGGAAATTTCATACGCTGCTTGATGAGAAAAGTGGACCACCCAGCGGCTAGGGGTAGCCGCGCGGTCCGAGGCGTCTTGTCACGGTCCGTGCGGCTCCCCCCGTCGGAGGTTCGAGTTCTCCCTTGGGCACGGGTGTGTGTACTGTCCATAGCGTAAGTTAGTTCAAGTTAGATTAAGTAGTGTATAGGCTTAGGGACCGATGACTTCAACAGTTTGGTCCCATAAGACCTTACCACAAATTCAAATTCAATTGAACCACCCAGAAGACATTGTCAGATGTCAACGTAAATTCGTACACTTACCCACCATCGGCGTGTATTTAAGTGATAAGACAGGTTGTACTGTCACAATAGTCCGTCAAAGTTGTTCGTGGTTAGTGCAGACCTAGTAGGCTATACAAGGGCGTTATGGACACGGAGATGATACGTACTCGTGTGACCATTATCAGTTTGGAAGGAACCTCATTGTGGGTTACCATTTGGCTGGCTAATCGAATCGTGCAATATCCAGATTTGTAGGGTATTTTGGCCTGAAAGTGCTGGATGTTGGGCTACTCGGGAACATGGGGGTAGACACACACGTTGTCAAGGTTCTTGCTGACCACATCTGGCAACCACAAGACGGGATTGCCTTTTTGTTCCCCAACCACGTCGTATCCCCTTCACAACTGCACCTGCCATCCGAAAACTGGTGATGGACTCCGTACGATATTCTGTGCAATCGCACACCGCTGGCCGGAGACTAGCAGCAATCGAACCAGGGAATTACCATTCCAGGCAGAGGCTGCCGTTAACAGTGTAGCACAAGCGGCTGCATGGAGTACTGTCATAAGAAGGAAGCATGGACTGTTGACGAACGGCAGCGCTATGTGTTCAGAGATGAATCTCGGGTAGCCAGCGTCGGTGCGTATGGCGGCGACATGCCTAGAGCTTCCAAAGGTGCAATTGCTTAACTCTGGCGTCATGGTGTGGGGAGACATTGGGTATGACGTTAGGCTAGGGCTGGTAGTGACTGAGGGAATTATGACGGCAGAACGACACATCTCTGGCATCCTGCGACATCATGTGCTACCTCTAATGCTACAACGTCGTGGTGTTATATTTTAACAGGACAATGCTTGTCCATACACGGTACGTGTGTCTGCAAACTGGCTGCGCGATGTTGAGGCAGTCCCGTGGCCAGCAAGCCAGCAAATTTCCATGATTTGTCCGCGATAGAATACGAATGGACATCATCTCAGACCCACTGCCAGTATCCAGGATACCAAGACCAGTTACAACATCTGTGGCCCACCTTGCCTCAGAAGAGCGCACAGTGGACTTACGACATTCTTCCCCACCGAATCAGTGCACACATCCAGACTGCAAGGTGTTTTACGTCATACTGAGACGTGGGCTCACGCTGGCAAGCAGTTTGTAAATTTTATTCTGTTCTGTAATCACTGAAACGCCATCACACACCCTCTCAGTCCGAGAAGTTTCATTTCGTTTTCTCCTCCCCTTCTGAGTGTTTAATTTTTCTTACCAGGCAGTGTCATTTTGATAAGAAAATGTACCATTTTGCTAATATTAATTATTAATACTATGTGTAAAAAATAAAGCAAGTTGGAAAAGAGTAGAAGAGAGGGGAATGCATAATAAATCTTCTGTAGATCAGGGGCCCATATACTACCTGGATAGTAAACAGGTAACAGAGACCGGAAGAAATTCCGTTGGAGCTTGCAGCATAAAACCACTACTTGTGAATATACCAAACTCTTATTGCAATCAGGCAAAATAACGACAGCGTATGCACCTCTGGACAACGGCTGTCATGGCATCACTGTGTTGTGTTGACAATGGCTTCTCTAGACTTTCCGATGTATTACGGTCTCTAGCTACTTCCTCCTGCATATTTTGTTGTTTCATCTATCTACTTTCCATTAATTCCTTGCCTCACCCACCTTTTGAATTTTGGAATCCAGCAAAGCTCATACTTTTACGTACCATTTCTTTTGCACATGTTCCGCCCATCTCCATTTCGTTTTCATAACGGCCATAGTTACGTCTTTTTCTCCAGTGTGTTCGCTGATCCACTTGTAAAGTTTCCTGTTTCCCCCAGTAATTCCCAACATGCATTCCTCAATAATTTCGTGAGCAACTCTTACTTTTCTAATGGTTTCACGTTAACACATCGGAAAATTAGTTTGTAAGAACCCTATCACTCCAGTTTTAATTTTACTCTACTGTTTATTTCTTTTCCTGTCCATCCAATCAGTCTCGAACTGCAGTAAATATCAAATCTCATCAACTGGTTCTATGACCTAATAGTTAATATGCACTTTTTTATATGTTGGTCTTATTGTACCTGATTTACGAGCCCACTTCCAAACTTGTACTATGCAGTTCACACAGTCGTTGCTCAGGCAAACTGTTCAGCGTCATCAGCAAATGAATGCGGTTCACTTACGTCCCAGTAATGATCCAAAATCTTCTTCTAAATCTGCTGATAACAGTATTTCTTACATGGAATCTCCTCGACTGATTACTCTTCAGTTTTGAATTTTCGTGGGATCTAATGAAAGCTGTAACATTGACGTATTTGTTCTGCGGTATACTAAAATGTGTTGAATCAATCCCCTGTTATCGCATTGGTTAGCACACTGGACTCGCATTCGCGACGACAACGATTCAGACCCGCATTCGGCCATTTTGATTTAGGTTTTCCGTGAATTCCATAAATCGCTTGAGGGAAGTTCCGGGATGGTTCCTTCGAAAAGGGCACGGTCGACTTCCTTTCCCATCCTTCCCCAAAATTTTCTATGCAGTTGGTAGTGATTTTACAGACTATCTTGTACATTATGTATTGGAACCTGGAAGGTCTGTGACTTTTTATCACGTCCTTTCTTGTGAAGGAGGATAAATACAGCACTGTACCCGATTTGGGGGACTGTCTTCTTTTACGAACCTTCTGGAACAATTTCTTAGTTTTTTTCCTTTTATTACTTTCTAGTATTCTGCGAGCCTGTTGCATTTCGCAACTGTCTACTATTACCATCACTTTTATAACAGCGTCATCTGTGAACAGATTCGTTGAGACACAGGTCATTTATGTACTTGGTCAAGAGTAACAATTGAAAACATTTCCATTAGATGCTACCGACGTTCGCTTGGATGCCTATACGACCTTTTCTCACTTTACATAGTCCCTGGACGCGTGATCGATGCCATTTTTGATTCGCAGGAGGCATCTTCATAGAGGACAACCTAATGAGCTCTCTCTCTCTCTCTCTCTCTCTCTCTCTCTCTCTGCCGGCCGGTGTGGCCGTGCGGTTAAAGGCGCTTCAGTCTGGAACCGCGTGACCGCTACGGTCGCAGGTTCGAATCTTGCCTCGGGCATGGATGTGTGTGATGTCCTTAGGTTAGTTAGGTTTAAGTAGTTCTAAGTTCTAGGGGACTTATGACCACAGATGTTGAGTCCCATAGTGCTCAGAGCCATTTGAACCATTTTTCTCTCTCTCTCTGTCTCTCTACTAGGAAGTTGTCGACATAACTACAAGATTATTATTTTGTGCAGTAGGCTTAAATAACTGTGTCAAAGGATTTCTGGGAATGAAAATATACTGCAGCATCGTATCGCCACTGCCACCTGCAGCCATCTGAATACCGCTAACGGATAGGACAGAGTTTTGCACTTTCGAAGTTTGTGTGATTCATAGGTAATTCGTACACAGGAGGAAATCGGCTTCGAGAAAGAAATCATTACGAACACAGGGCTCCTTCCACTGTTCTACAAGAAGAATAGTCTGTGATATATGCCTGCTACACTACGATTGTTAAACACTGGAACAACGCACACTTTTTCACTGGAGGCATCTTCACAGAGGACAACCTAATGAGCTCTCTTTCTCTCTGTCTGTCTGTCTGTCTCTCTACTAGGGAGTTGTCGACATAACTACAAGTTTATTATTTTGATCAGCAGTAGGCTTCAATAACTGTGTCAAAGGATTTCTGGGAATGAAAATATATTGCATCATCGTAACACCACTGCCGCCTGCAGCCACCTGAATATCGCTAACGGATAGGACAGACGGAGTTTTGCACTATCGGAGTTCGTGTGATTCATAGGTAATCCATGTTACGATCAAAGAAGAGACTATGATAAAATCATTGTCTGTGACACTGTTTTTGAATACAAAATTCAAAATTTTAGTTATGTGCGTTTCCTCTTTTGTGCTAGTTTGTGGACTCATTATCTCCACTCATTAACTCGTTTTGTATGGGACCAAACGTTCGCTGGATAGTCAATGCGGTTCGGTATGTAAAATAATAAATTCAATAAAGGCTTCTCTCACAACTGCATTTACCCTCAATTTGATTGCAATGACTTGTTACTAGGTCTGCAATTACTTTTCGGTCAGCGACGCGGCCCTTTTTTCTCAGAAGCCCACAGTGAATTTCACTACAGAAAACACAATAACTAAAGCGTTTTTACATTCTTCAAAATATGTCCAACTCTTTGACTCAGAACTTTGCTTCAGTGTTAGTAAATTTTATGTACATTGATGACCAATGGATAAGTTAGAAACTGTCCGTTTGCACGACTTCATACACACCATAATTTATTTTATCTTGTTCTTATGGTCAATGTGCGATGTACAGGATGTAGAATTAGAGTAGTTTTATATCAGAATGACTGAGAAGAATGGGTGACCTAAGAAGATACTGCTTAGAAACTTCGAGGTCATTCATGAGGCAAAAAATATTTACCACGAATCTTAGGGAGAAATAGCTACCACTTTCAATTATGAACCCGGATCAGCTTAAGTTGGTCTTAACCCAGATGCAAGATTCAAAGCGTAAAAGTGTGCCAACGCATGGAGATTTTCTTACATCGAGGACTCCATATAAAATTTTGCGTGCGCTGTTTGGGACCAAGACACAGATTTTTCGAGAAAACGTTGTGAATGCAATGAAAAACAAGTTGAAAAGTAACCTTTTCTTTTTCCTTCCTGTGCAAAGTGGCAGCTGTCCGAACTTCACTTGCATCATCATCTGAAGCATGCTAGACGAGCGAGTGTAATGCTCGTTATCCATCAATTAAACAAATGATCACAATATCAGTGTACAAACTGAACTGTCAGAAGATTTGACCACTGTATTGCAACGGAACACCGTCACAATGAGTTAAACAAATTAGAAATGCAGAAGACTGGTTACGTATTTAGAGGGTCACACAACCAAGAAAAGTTATAGGAGAACTATAGGTTCTGAAATTCATATCATACCTGAATACAACAGGTATCAGATATTTATTCACTCAAATGAGTGAACACAAAACACGCTAATTGACTAGGATTTGCTCACATATAAATGAGTACAAAAACACATACAGTATAGGAGCGCAAAGCTGTCTAGAATCTTAACAGAAATTACGAAATCTCCCTAATACTACGTGGAGGTACCAAATTACTCGGAAGACTGCCGAGGCAATCACAGCAACTATTCCCAATACGTGCAGCTCGCAACCGAAAGGTAACGAGTACAAAAAAAATGTTCAAATGTGTGTGAATTCAAAAGGGGCTAAACTGCTGAGGTCATCGGTCGCGATTCTAACACACTACTTAAACTAACTTATGCTAAGAACAACACACACACCCATGCCCGAGGGAGGACTCGAACCTCCGGCGGGAGGGGCTGCGCAGTCCGTGACATGGCGCCTCAAATCGCGTGGCCACTCCGCGCGGCTAACGAGTACAAAACTCGTACAAAAATACAACTAATCAGGCAATGCAAGTTTCATGGTAAAATCTGACAAATTATTGAGGTTCTCCAAAGGTGGAGTACTCTTTCGCGAAAAAGAGCGACCCCTACAACTCTCCGAACTCAGCGAGAGTGCGCCCAACAGCACCAGTGAGCACGGGACAAGGTCGGCCAACATGACGACAGAAAACGGCTGCCGCGGGGGACTCAGGACCAGCAGCGCTCCAGACGGCGTCACAGGTACAAGTGTCTCCAACTGCGCTTTGTGAAACCAAACGCCCAGCTTTCTGAAAAACTGTAAATGGAGGGAGGACTCCCAGCCATTGCCAAAGCGAGCAGTGAGAATTTCGCTATATTTGCGTGAATACAGGGGAACCCTGTAGCAATTGACCATTCTTGGCTTATAGAACGCTGCGTAACACGCAAAAGGTTGGTATCGGCTGCTCACGTTCCACTCCTTGGTTGACCTCTCTCCGCCGGAGCAAGCTGGCAAGCAGGATTTTTTTGACTGAATAGCAAAATATAAAGAGTACGGCAACAAATTTTCTCACGATGGTCAAGCAGAGCTGCAGGGACCCATTATTAGATCTGTAGGGAGGTGTGTTCGTCACGCCCAGTGACACAGTAGGGACCGGCAGTGGCTTAGCAAAAAAATCAAATGACTCTGAGCACTATGGGACTTAACTTCTGAGATAATCAGTCCCCTAGAACTTAGAACTACTCAAACCTAACTAACCTAAGGACAACACACACATCCATGCCCGAGGCAGGATTCGAACCTGCGACCGTAGCGGTCGCGCGGTTCCAGACTGTAGCGGCTAGAACCGCTCGGCCACCCAGGCAGGTACAAACACGTGCAGGTTTGATTTGTTAGTTGTGAGTTCAAAAATTGTTCACGTATAATTAGTCTCGTAGTTGTTATCGATTCAAATCTGACGGTATTTTGTCACAAAAGAAAGTTCGACCGACGAGCGAACAGTCATTTTCATGTCAAAATGAATCCACCTAGGTAGCTGAGCGGTCCACTGAGATTGTTTCACAGGGGAATGATTCTACACGATAGACTGGATTCTGTCTCCTGGTACTGTTAAGGACTTTTCTCCTGTAACAGAACTTGACCGGTGTCTACTCAAGAATGTGAGGACAACTTCCGAGTTACTTGGGTACTGACTTCGGACCCGAAAAACAACATTTATGGCAGTCTTGACCGCGTAGTCCTCTACTTAATGTTTACCGTCAAATGACGTCTTAAGAACCAAATTAGTCTGCAATCAGTCGCATCTAGTCGTTGGGCTCGACGGTGGAGCTCTGGTTTCCCTTCATATTGGGAGCTACCTGCAAGAAGCTACATTTGTAGTTGTTACGATGGAACATAACGAACAGCAGTGTCGAGACGCGGCCTCGGTCCGGCGCTCGGCGGCGGGTGTGAGTGTGAGGAGCTGCAGCGCGGCGCAGCTGCACAAAGCGAGTACACCTGCAGCTGCGGCCGCGGTGTTTGCCGTGGCCAGGTCGCGCCGCGCCGCGCCGGATAAAGTTGTCCGTGGCGGCGGCGGCGGCGCTCGCTGATTGGCAACAGGTTGCGGACGCGGCCGTGTTTGCAGAGCGCCGCACGTCACTCAGGCCGCTTCACAAATACAATCTGCGTGCGCACATGTTTAGCCAGGGCGGCGCGCGGCGCGCCCTCATTACGCCGAGTGCTGCGCCGCGGCGCACACACGCCTCGCCTTCATCTCGGTGCGTCGCGTCCGCCGGCATCTAGCGCTGCACGCTTGCGCGCCTCATCCGGAATAAGTACTGCTCTGTAGCTGTTAAGTACTTTCGGCTGCAGCGATAATTATTTCAACGGAACAACGATCCGTCTCACTGACCGAGATTGTTTACGCTACTGTGCAGGAGGCCATTCGATTCGTAGATAGCTGATTTGAGTTCGGCTCGTGAAAGTAGTTTTCTCTGTTGGGATTTTGCCAGTAGTGGAGGAGGAAGGAATGGCGAACAGACTCTCATTACCAGATCGTGCGTCTGGGTAAATTTCGAGCACATTCACGGGGTCCTATCTCCTCAAAAATGGTTGGTTCAAATGGCTCTGAGAACTATGCGACTTAAGTTCTGAGGTCATCAGTCGCCTAGAACTTAGAACTAATTAAACCTAACTAACCTAAGGACATCACACACATGCATGCCCGAGGCAGGATTCGAGCCTGTGACCGTAGCGGTCGCTCGGTTCCAGACTGTAGCGCCTAGAACCGCGCGCCTATCTCCTCAAGAGCATAAAATAACTCTGCGCTTTACATGTACTCATCCCCATCATCTACTTAACCGCTTACCCAGTGTTGCAAGTGAAAGACGAACTTGAAGAAATGCGATCGCTTTCACATTTCGAGGCGACCAGAGACGTTGATCCGTATTCGCAGTCTTGGTCGCATGATAATTTTTTGAGTAGATAATCAGTTTCGGGTTGACATCCACTATCATGTCAACAAGAAGACAACAAGAACAAAAATAGAAGTATTTTCGTTTGTTTGTAATAGGTTCATCTTCATGTTTCACGAATTACGAAATACGTTTACTTTTATCATCCTCTTGAAGAAATGATCTTGCCGTAAAGCGAAAACCAATTTAAAAAAATGGTTCAAATACTCTGAGCACTATGGGACTTAACATCTGAGGTCATCAGTCCCCTAGAACTTAGAACTACTTAAACCTAACTAACCTAAGGACATCACATACATCCATGCCCGAGGCAGGATTCGAACCTGCGACCGTAGCGGTCGCGCGCTTCCAGACTGAAGCGACTACAACCGCTCGGCCACACCGGCCCGTGGAAACCAATTAACTCTGTAATTAAACTGTGGCCAAAACTGAATTATACTATGAAAACCGCACATATTTCCCTTAAAACACATAGATTTTCAAAAAGTTCATTTTTTAATTCAGTTGTTATCATTGTATTATACTACATTTCTTTTTTTGCAAATAAGCTAACTTTGGGAAGTAAACTTCTACGTTTCTGTTTAGTTTGTCCAAACAAGTACAATATATTGTAAATAACGCATAATTTTTCTAAATCGCTTACTGAAATGACCGAAAAGAGTCCTTTGAATAGAGCTCGGTCCAAATTTTTTCCCCACCTTTTCTTACGTGACTTTGTCCTCCAACTCAAATGACATCGTTATCAACGGGAATTTTGAGCCCTAGTTTCCTTTCCTAGTTTACAGGAACTGTGTCCTTCCGCCGGCTGGTGTAACCGAGCGGTTCTAGGCGCTTCAGTCCGGAACCACGTTGCTGCTGCGGTCGCAGGTTCGAATCGTACCTCGGGCTTGGATGTGTGCGATGTCCTTAGGTTAGTCAGGTTGTAGTAGTTCTGTCTAGGGGACTGATGACCTCAGATATTAAGACCCATAGTGGTCAGAGCCATTTGACGCAAGTGTCTTTGCTCCTTCGACCCTCTGGGTCCTAATCGACTGTCTTCAGATGTGCTCGGATTTTTACCACTCACTGCTACGCCAACAACAACAGTCGCATTATCCGATCTTTCACAATAAAACGAGATATTTTATTTCGATAACAAGCCACTCCAGATTATTAAGGGAATCAAATTATTTCGTCGCATCATATCCCTTATGATAAGCGTAGACTCAGTCTGGTAGGAAAAGAAACTCTTGAATTACCTGCTGCCTTTGTTTTCACAAACCACATTCTCCGAACTTAATGAACGGTAGCAGAGGTAGATCGGAAATCAAGCTTGAAAGGTGAATCACAGAAACTGAAATAATAAATAACGACTTATCTGATATTGGGTAACTAGATTCTCATGCAGCTGTAGCGACATTCAGCGAGCTTAGTTCCAGCCTTTTAGTTGTCACGGAACATGTGCTACACAGTTGTGTTTGGTGACACTCAAGTAGATTTTTAAACTGAGCTGGACTGAAACTCGAACCGAGATTCTTGCCTTTCGCAGGCCGAGCGTTACTACTATCTATGCTGAGCGTGCACACCCTATGGACCGACGTAAAGTTTGAATTCGATACATGTTTCCATTTAGATAGCACACTGCCCGCAAAAGGCGAGACTCTGTGTTGAAGTTCCAGGTCAGAAACCCGACTTTGCACACAATTTTAACAGTAATGAATTTTCACTGCAGCGCATACCTCGCTAAAGAGTAGAAAAATATAAGCAAGTGATTTTTCACGTCGGAAAACATGGAAAATCGTCGCAATACCTTACTTTTCGTTATGGATCCCCTTTTCTGACATTAGTAATAAAATATCTTTCATAGTATTAGACTACTAATCATTAGTACAGCAGATCATCACATCATCTAAAGTACGTGGGTATTATCTACAAACAAACGTGTCTGAAACTGCGTTTACTATTTTCATATAACAGTTCGCAGTTTATAATTGACTGAGGTCAATGAAGAAGCCTACAATATGTCTATGCGTGTGAATTCACAGAGAGATGTCGTGCAATAGTCTTTATTGGCCGATGGTTAACACCGAGTGTGATAGAATCGTAGGAAAGCACGGAGTGCCATTTTCTCGGATTCGTTGAATGATTTCCGGTGAATGGCATAGTGATACAGTCATCTTAAACTAAGCTAGTGTCCATTTTCAACGACCTAGTGGCCACAAAAAATCGAAGCTCACTCCTTTCGACATTTAGCGCCCCACTGAAAACTCTTCAAAATGGCTCTGAGCACTATGAGACTCATCTATGGTCATTAGTCCCCTAGAACTTAGAACTACTTAAACCTAACTAACCTAAGGACAGCACACAACACCCAGTCATCACGAGGGAGAGAAAATCCCTGACCCCGCCGGGAATGAAAACTGTTAAATGAGACACAGAGTACTAACTCAGTTGCGAAGGATGAAGAAACAAATCGGCCATCGCATTATGCAAGTGCACAGTCACTGTTCGTTTGAAATGCTTAGATGAAGCACTCGAAACTACAGCTGTACCGTACAGAACATCAGACGATCGTCGGTGCAATGCTTCATAGTTGCATCACATTGGTCAAGTACAGAAATATAATGTTTGGCTTTTCAACACCGTTCCTTTATCAAAGAAAAATAATAAGCAAACAAGTGGATAACTGTTAAATTCAGGTTCACATCGATTACAGTATTTGTTCTGTACTGTTGATTACAACAATATCCACTAAGTTATAAACAGGATCCGAAATCTATCAAAACTACATGATGATTTACCATCGAATGCACTCGATTCACCTCTTCATACTGCACCTTCCTGCCAACAGTTTGATGATGGGAACGGAAAAGAAAGAGTGACCTTAAGAATGACTGTCTCTGAGCGGAGAAATATATTTTACAAGCCAATCAGGAACTCTAATTTTACTCAACTCAGCAAAACAAACAAACAAAAAAAAAAAACTTTTTGAGTTTCTCTTCAAAATGCAATATGTATGACATCTGTACAATGTTTAGTTCTTGTGCAATGGAAAGTGTTCCCGGACTTTGTATACACCCTGTATATCACGAATTCAGTCTAAAACGAGGATGGTCCTTACACAGATTATATTGATTTCCTTCCCCCAGTAATTATCAAGTTGTTCCCAGGCTACGTGTCTGGTATTTAGACGTTCTTCATTTCTCCCGTTTCTAAATGTCTGGCATCAATGTTATAACGGGAAACGTTCAGTATGGCTATCCAGGGTACAGTCACGCCACTGGATGACTCATGGGAAGCCGCAGCAGAAATCTATCATAGTCAGCGTTCGGTTCATTTACCAGGCGCTATAAGGAAGGATAGAATTAAACGAGGCAGCTGCATGAAAATAAGAACTTGGTTATCGCGTTTGCTTAACAGGCATGATACGACTGTCGAGCTCCATTTAACGTAACTCAGTATTTGCAGGCCGCTTATAAAAGAAATTCATTTGACTCGCGTCCGTACGTTAACTCTATCCCGGGCGCTGCTCGAGCTTCTAACACGGGACTGAAATATAGCTGTTGCGATATGACGGCGTTGCTTCGTCTGTAGCCGGACGAACATTGCCCGTTCCGGCTGTCCGCGTGTCCTAATATACGACCGTCAGCGCACAGTGGGCTCTGTACCCGGTAGCGTTCTGCGCATGCGTGACGCTACTGCCCGGCGGTGCTGTAAAAACAAAATGCCGCGCCGAGACGCGGACACACCAGCCGCACAGTTTATTCCGGCGTCAATTAGCTGGCGCTGCGCTGCGCTTCCTCTCCACTTCACCAACATACGTTTTCAGGGATGAACGCGCTCCGTCTGACAACTTGCTTATCCGAGGCAATCTATTTCGCCCCCGCAGCCCCTGGCGCGCTCTCCTCCTCCGTTCCCTCCCGCTTCCCGCCGCCGGCCGCGCTCTTTTTCGCCTCTTCGCGCTGCGCATCGGCCCGTTTCTCCGCTCGCTCCTTCCTCCGGTTTTTTTGTTTCATTTGCAGCGACGCCACCTTTTGCCGCTCGGAGGAAGTAGCGACGTACGAGTTCATTCGCGGGAAGAAGTGGGCTGTCGGTGGGGTGAGGAACGACTGATGCGAGTCGTCGTCAAAGATGGATCGGGAAGCAGCCCATCCCGCGCGGCGCGCGCTTCGCACCCCACGGCGCCGGCGCGCATGTGCGCCGCTCTGGCCAACCACCTCGGCGCTGCTACCGTAATACCATCACACAGACCACGCCGCCTCCGTTGCTGGTATTTGAGTCTCTATTTTTCTTTTAAGAAGCGTCCATCATCAGTCGTCGGTCAACCAAATGCTAAAAAAAGGGGGTAACTTATCGTGCGTAGAAATCCCGGCTCAAGAAACAGTTGAATAGAAGCCAGAGCGTAGCACTCGACTGCGACGAAAGAAACGTAGGAAGGAATCGTAATAGAATCTCTAATGCTTCCAACATACACACAGCAACAGAAGTTTTGCATTACCGCGATTTGTCGTGTAGGTGTGTGGCTATTGTGACTGTTACTATACTGACCAGGTCACCCCTGACGTTGTTTGTAAACATACACCTGCAGGTAGTTGACAGTATAGCACCAGTAAAACACAGCAAAGGGTCGTCCGTAAAATGGTAAACATCCCTCATGCCACAAAGAACAGTCGCGACCAATGATCAGGTCCGCACCATCACGTCACGCACAGAAGGCTTGCGAACCAGGGAAGTTGCTCGGCATGTGCACAGGAGTCAAAGTGGACATGGAGTCGGTTCCAATCTGAGACGTAGTGTTGAGGACTTACACCGCCCACGCCGTCCGACAGCTGCGTAGGACGATCGATATCTACGACTCAGCCACAGGAACTGTGGGCTGAGTGCTCCAGAACTGGATTCGGTGCTCGTCACAGGGCGTTACGTACCGCATCAAACTGTTAGGTGATGATTCGATGATGCCAATCTTCATTCCCGACTACCATGTCCAACACCACGTCGCACACCACTACAGCATCGACTCCGTTACAGACGGATAAGAAATTATACAGAATGGGCGCCTCTGGATTGGCGTTGGGTGTTGTTTACGGAAGAAACTCGCATCTGTTTATGCCCTAATAAAAGAAGATCATGTGTCAGAAGACAACCGGGTAAATCGAACGCCTCAAACACGGTGTGATACTCGTACAACAAGGTGATGGCAGAATCATCTTCTGAGGTGGCATTACATTGGGTCCATCGTTGTTAAGCGCAATCCCACTGCTCTGCGGTACAGGGACGAGATTATGCAACCAATAGTCAGACTTTATCGCCAATATTTTGGCGAGAATTTCATATTAATGGATTATAACTCGCATGCTCATCGTGCTCCTCTCGTGAACACGTTCCTTCAGCATGCTAGGATGACCGGAACGCGAGGCCTGTCTATTCCCTGGACATAAACCCAATCGCACATGTGTGGGATCGATTGAAAACGAGCTGCTTTTGGACGTCGACAACGAGCACGTACTCTGCTTGGCTTATGTAGAATTGCCATTGGCCACTGAAGAGTGGGACAATTTGTACTTCCTGATCTCATCGATGGTATGCCACAACAGATTTAAGTCTAACTCGAGGAAGGAGACGATCCACGACATATTTTCGTTGCTCGGAAGTCTGTACAATGCGCCCCTTAGGAAACAGACGGTTTTAGTTTCAATCTTTTAAATATTTTTTTGTTTTTTTTGTTTTTGTTTTTTTGGTGATCTGGACACGTCGAAAATGAATACATACACAAGCCTCAGAGCCAGTGTTTGTTTTCTTCGTCATTAAATTCTAAATAAAAGGTTGATGCAAAGCTTTTTTTATGTGAAACTTCCTGGCAGATTAAAACTGTGTGCCGGACCGAGACTCGAACTCGGGACAGTTTGCCTTTCGCGGGCAACTACTCTATCAACTGAGCTACCCAAGCACGACTCACGCCCCGTCCTCACAGCCTTACTTCTGTTAGTACCTCGTCTCCTACCTTCCAAACTTTACAGAAGCTCTCCTGCGAACCTTGCAGAACTAGCACTCCTGAAAGAAAGGATATTGCGGAGACATGGCTTAGCCATAGCCTGGGGGATGTTTCCAGAATGAGATTTTCACTCTGCAGCGGAGTGTGCGCTGATGTGAAGCTTCCTGGCAGATTAAAACTGTGTGCTGAACCGAGACTCGAGTCTCGATGTTGTCGTATATAAGAGAGTGTCGTCACTGGATGATCGCGAGGCATTTCAGAAAAACTTGGCTTAGTGTAACTGTCCTTATGAATGGTAGTATTTTAGGCAACTGTAATCTAAATAAAACTGGGTTGTTACACGAAGCAAAGTTTCTTTTCTACTATTAGTTGTAACACTATCATCGATCATTATGCATTTAACTTTTGAGATAGGTTTTTGGAAATCACTGGGCAAGAAACGTCTTCTGCATAGTTTATCGACCATTATGTCGTGCTATTTTGTTCTGAATTACATTTCGGGAAGAAGACGAAAGCAAGCGAACTGACAGAGTAGTCATACAGTTGTGTTAGGGAATACGTTAACTGCTGACCGTTACTGTGTATACATACGTCTCAGGTGGAACAGTTCAAATGAAATTGAGGTACTCGAGTTACCCACATTACAATTTCAAGTTTATACCTTACCTTGATTTGTGAAAACCTATGACTGTGACGTGTACCAACTTTATAAATTAAGCTTTCTTAACTCACTGTGTCAGCGAACAGAAGTACTTACAGCTGGTTCCGACAAAGATAAGCTCAGGTGAATTGAAATTTATGTAGGTAGAAACGAATTTTTATCTGTAATGCATACTGTATTTAATTACCTAAGCGAAGACATGATAAACATTCAAGTATTTAGCATTTCTATGTTTTCTAATCTCTTGTTACAACTGAAAATAAATACAACAGCTAAGATTTCCGAAAAAATGTATGTCAGCTACAAGCGGTGATTTTTATACATATTGCTTAATACATTTAGGTAGAACAACACAGACGTTAAAGCATAGGTACTTTTCTTAAAAGTATTTAGTAATTAAACACTTCTACCGACAACGTGGCATCTTTCAGTAGCACAACTGTCGGAGTCACAAGATCAGAATCGTGCTACACTCTTTTCAGGGTCATGATAGTAAACTATCGTTGATGTCTTGGCCGCCAAATTCACCTGATATGAAACCGATACAACACGTCTGGGACGCTATCCGGCGCGATCTCCCCGTCCACAAACCACTGGCCAGTAATTTGCGCTGGCTGCCTGACCCGCGCGGTGACGTCTGGTGCCAACTGGCAGCTCCAGAAACCTATTGAGGACTTGTCTAAATCGTGCCACGTAGAATCGCTGTTATTCTCCGCTCCAAAGGTGGAGTAATACGCTATTAAGCAGCGGGCCACAATTTTGCGGCTCACCGGTGTAGTAATGAAAAGAACTTCGGAAAAAACTATTATGTGAAACAAAGTAATTTAAATGCGAATTACAGGTTTGAGAGGGCCGTGTAATTTTTTGAAGACCACTGACTTGGCCGAAACAAATGAGCGAATTGGCAGTGAATTAATGGCTTTGAAATCTAGCCTCAGTGTCATCAACTTGGACAGTTTCCGTATACCCTAACATTCCGATACTAATCACATTTTGATGCAAGCATATAACAAAAATGCACAAACGTATGAATTTATATTAATTTTTCTTCACCTATCTGCAGTTTCCAAAGAAGGGGTACGTGTGTAACATCAGAAAGTAAAGGTCTAAAATGTTCCTAGGACTCAAGATTCAAATGGCTCTGAGCACTATGGGACTTAACTTCTGAGGTCATCAGTTCCCTAGAACTTAGAACTACTTAAACCTAACTAACCTAAAGACATCACCCACATCCATTCCCGAGGCAGGATTCGAATCTGAGACCGTAGCGGTCGCGCGGTTCCAGACTGAAGCGCCTAGAGCCGCTCGGCCACACGGGCCGGCCAGGACTCAATATATACAATGGATGATCCTCGAGTCTTTAATTACTTCACATATCTCTAGTCCAAACACCTAACGTGTACCTTTGCAGTATCTCCAAGCATCTACCAGTTCACGTTTTCCTGTATCTCTCTGACGCCGTTTCACACGTCAAACAAACTTGTGACCATTCATGCTGCCCTTTAGCGCACACGTTCAGTCTCCCCTTTTAGTCCTGTGTGGAGCGGATCCAAACACTTTAGCAGTATTCCAGGATGGACTGTAAGAGGGTATTTTAAGCTGCCCCCTTTGTAGACCACTGTCTTTTTCACTATTCAACCAGTGAACCGGTCTGCCACTTTCTTTACCTACGACTGAGTGTTTGTAATCATTCCATTTCATACTTCCACAAACGATTACACCCGGGTACTTGTGCTAGATGACAGATTCCAATTTCTGGCACTGATGTAGAAATCATAGGAGACTAAGCTTTTGTATTTTCTGAAGGGCTCTATTTTACGCATTTGAACATTTAAAGCACGTTACAAATCTTTCTGCCACTTTGAAATCTTTTCAAGATCTGATTGAATACATGCGCAGCTTTTCTTACACAGTATTTCATTACAGATAACCGCAGCAGCTGCGAAAAATCTGAGTTTACTATTGATACTGTCTGCCAGGTCATTAATATATAACATAACAATGAAAGTCCCAACACAGTTCGTTAGGGCATGTATGAAGTTAGTACTACGTGAGTCGATCGCTGTCCGTCCATGATAAAATAAGTCGTATTATCCACTATAACCTTTCTCTCCGAGGCGCTACACCAGTTCCATATCGGGGACCTTTTGCGGACATTGTTCGTATGAAGTGGGACATATGGCAGTTAGAAACCTTTAGCCACTCCATAATGCGTGGTCAGGTCGCATAGTTGGTAACGGACTGCCTGAGAAAGATAACGACCCGGATTCGAGTCCGAAACCCAATTTTAGTTCACCTTAAGTGTTAATATGCTAATCTCTGCGCCCTGTGCTGAGAGGATAGCAGTGGTACCAGCAGAAGTATGCCGCCTGCACCTCGTAGAGTGGAGAGTACGGCTACTAAGGTACTCTAAATCAGCTGATCATGCCGTGCACTGTTTAGCAGCATTTCTGTACTGCGATTCAAGCAAACAGCGTCATACAACCGTTGTTGATCATGTCAGTTAACGTTCATGGCAGTAGCTTTAGGGCAACCAAAATATTCCAAATGGTTCAAATGGCTCTGAGCACTATGGGACTTAACGTCTGTGGTCATCAGTCCCCTAGAACTTAGAACCACTTAAACCTAACTAACCTAAGGACATCACACACATCCATGCCCGAGGCAGGATTCGAACCTGCGACCGTAGCAGTCGCGCTGTTCCGGACTGAGCGCCTAGAACCGCTAGACCACCGCGGTCGACCAAAATATTCCCTTAAGACTCTTAAGAGAGTGACCAGCGAGCTTGAAAGCCTACGTGACTGCAGAAGGAGGGAATGTTAAGGTTTGTACATTCTGTTAACGTCCACAGCATTAGAGACGGAGCTTTAACGCAGGGAAGAATACTGGACACGTCGTCCTGGAAGTACCGTGACAGCATTCACTTGGATTTATGCAGACCGTAGAAATGTAATCACAACTGGCTGTTCTCCACAACGAGGGTGTAATGCGCCTCTAAGGAGTGTCTGACTTACGTGCTCGTTTCTGGAAGCACTGCGAACAAACTTACTGATATCGAGTTACTCAATCCGCTCACGACTGTCAGATGGCCATAATGTCCTTATGGTCGTGTACCGAGGCGCAACGACTCCTCGTCCAGAGGCAGGGAGGCCTTCGCAAACAACAGCTATCTCGGGTTGCTAATTGTTGTACAGTGAACTGGAGCCTCGACGGCGTACGAGGCGGTGACAAAGAAATGAGACGTCAGAGTGACGAGCGGTCCCCGCCGCACGCGCGAGGCGGGGAGCAGCCTGCGGGCCACGTGTCTGTCGTCGCCGTGGGCGTGCCCGGCCCTCCGCCCGCTGCCTGCCCGCTGCCGCGCTTCGCCTCGCCGGGCCTTCCGTTCCGGCCGTCGGCCTCCGGCTGACACCGCAATTACCCGCCGACCGCCGACTCCTTGCCTTGCAGCAAATTAAGTCGCCCGCCGAGCTCCTCCGCGGCCGCAGTCCGTTCTAGTCCTCGGAGATGACCCGCGCCACTTCACAGCCACCTGCTCCCTGCACTCTGCTACCTCTACTTTTACACCCACATACACACTCCGCGAGCCAGCATACGGTGCATAGTGAAGGGTACCTTGCACCACTACTATCCATTCCCTTTTTTCTTCTGCTGGCAAAAGCGACTGTCGCCGCGCAGGATTAGCCGAGCGGTCTAGGGCGCTGCAGTCATGGACTGTGCGGCTGATCCCGACGGAGGTTCTAGTCCTCCCTCGGGCATGGGTGTGTGCGTTTGTCCTTAGGATAATTTAGGTTAAGTAGTGTGTAAGCTTAGGGACTGATGACCTCAGCAGTTAAGTCCCATAAGGTTTCACACACATTTTGAAATGGTTCAAATGGCTCTGAGCACTATGGGACTTAACATCCGAGGTCATCAGTCCCCTAGAACTTACAACTACTTAAACCTAACTAACCTAAGGACATCACACACATCCATGCCTGACGCAGGATTCGAACCTGCGACGGTAGTGGTCGCGCGGTACCAGACTGTAGCGCCTAGAACCGCTCGGCCACCCTGGCCGGCACACATTTTGAAAACGACTGTCTATACGTCTCCGTGGGAGACTAATTTCTCTTATCTTTTCTTCACGTTCATAACGCGAAATGTATGTTTGCATCGGAAGAATCTTTCTACAGTCTGCCGCAAATCCCGGTTTTCTAAATTTTTCAATAGTGCTTGGTGAAAAGAAAATCGTCTTCCGTCTAAGGACTCCCATTTGTGTTCACGAAACCTCTCCGTAGTACTCGAGTGCTGAAGTAACCTGACAGTAACAGATCTAGCAACACGCCTCCGAATTCCTTCCATGTCTTTAATCGCAGGCCGGGGTGCCGAGCGGTTCTAGGCGCTACAGCCTGGAACAGCGCTGCTGCTACGGTTGCAGGTTCGAATCCTGCCTCGGGCATGGGTGTGTGTGATGTCCTTAGATTAGTTAGGTTTAAGTAGTTCTAAGTTCTAGGGGACTGATGACCTCGGATGTTACGTCCCATAGTGCTCAGAGCCATTTGAACCATTTTTTTCCTTTAATCCGACCTGACGAGGATACCAAACAGAGGAGCATACTTAAGAAGGAGATGCACTAGTCTCCTATAGGCGGTCTCCTTTACAGATGAGCTGCACTTTCCTAGAATCGACCATTCGTCTTCCCTACAACCGACTTTGCGTGCTCGTTCCGTCTGATATCGCTTCGCAACATTAAGTCAAGATATTCAATCGGCGCGACTGTGTCAAGTCTCACGATACTAATACTGTGTCCGCAAATTACCGGATTTTTCCTCCTACTCATTTACATTAGCTTATATTTTTCTACATTTAGAGCAAACTGCCATTCGTTAGTCTAAGCAGACATTCTAACTCATCCTGTACCCTCTTGCAGTAATACAGCGACGACACTTTCACCTACGCTGCAGCGTCCTCAGCAAACAGTCGCAGACTGCTGCGTAGCCTAGAAATGAGACCAATTTATGCGTATAGAAACCAAAAGCAGTCCTATCGCACTTCCTTGGGGCGCTTCCGACGATACCCTTGTTCCAGAGGAACATTCGCCGTCCAGGACAACGTAGTAGGATCTATTACATAAGAAGTCTTCATATCTGGGAACATATTCAGCACTTTTCGTTAAAAATTTGTAGTGGGCCCTCTGTCAAACGCATTGTTGAAATCTAGTAGTATGGAATCTACCTGTTGCTCTTCATACACAGTTCGCAGAGTGCAGCTTGAGAAAACAGCAACCTGCTTTGTAAATTCGAGCTGATTTGTGGACAGAAGCTCTTCCGCTGAAAGAAAATTTATTACATTTGAATTTAAAATATGGTGAAGTATTCTGCAGCAAACCATTGTTAAGAATATTGGTATATAATTACAAGGGTCCGTTATTTTACCTTTATTATATCCAGGAGTCACCTGTGCTTATTTCAAATCGCTTTGGACTTTATGATGGGCAAATGCATTGCAAGTAAGGGGCCAAAGCCCAAGAATGCTTTTGGTAAAATCGAACTGGGATACCATCCAGACTTGGCGACTCATTTGGTCCTCCTGCGTGAATGATTTTTTAAACGCGAAATTTGAAGCTTCACCTTTCCTTTTGCTGTCGTCTACTGCCACACCAGAATGGTCGACGAATGACTGGACAGAAGTCTTAGACCACCTTAGTGATTTTACGCAGCACCCTGACCCCACATCTACAATTCTGCCAAACATACCGAGTTGCAAAAAGAAGTAAGCCCAGCTTCACTTATTGTCCATCTTATCTAAGAAAGGCCTTCATTCACATCTGCCACGTTGTTGGCATCGGGTAGCAGTGCGCAGATTAAATTAGACTACAGAGGTTAACAGTGTATGTTAGGTTCCACTTCGCTCACTAAATAAGTACCGAAGCAGTGAAGTAACGTACGTTATAAGTATCCCAAATTGGTATTGGGAACAACACAACTAAAGATAGCGACTGATCGAATTTCTGAAAATGCAATTCGCATATCACGATCTGATAACCACTCTTTTCTGTGCAACAAGTTAAAATTATCGGACTTATTCGAATGACTGAATGTTCAGATTGTACTGTAAGAGAAAAAAGAAACTAAAAAGTGGTAAAAACGTCACGCCAGTGGTGGATTGGTGCTACGTCGAAACGTGTCTCTCCCACATATATATGTGAACTGGTATTGCAATGAAGCATTTGAACACATTTTGAGTAAAAGGTATACCAGAAATTATTCAGAGCTACAGAGAACGATATTACACGATAATATCAGGATGGCAAACAAAGCGAACAGCCAGGCATCTCCTATCTGGAGACCAATCATATTCTCCCTTCTTATAGTTTGTGATTTCTTCAGATGCCATTCCTCACAAACTGTACGGAGAGCCTCCTGACTTCTTATGAGTCACTTTTATTTTTCACCGTCCTTTTGCAGTGTTACACTCCAAACGTTTCCACTCTCTTCTCCTCTCGTTTCCCTCAGCCCTTGATTCGTTTTCTCAGATTGCTGCGCTCCACACACAAATTCTCAGAAATTTCTTAGACAAGTTGAATTCTTTTGACAAGGAGTAACGGCTTTGCCTGTGCTAGTCGGCTTGTTATGTGCACCTTGTTTCGTCGGTCATGCGTTACTTTGCTTCGTAGTCAGCACAAGTCCATTTGCTAGTCCAGCTCTTCTCAACCGCCGTGTCGCTACACGTTGGTGTATCGCGAATACGTCAGGTGTGTCGCTAAATTTTTGATGCTTTCTAATATTCCACAAATAAAATTTCTAGAACACAAAAACTGTTCTTATTTATGTGTCTTACGTAATATGTCTTAAAATTTGTGTCTCATAGTCGTTCTATAATAAAAAAATATAGTATGTAATTTACTTGTTTTCTTTTTTGCTTCTAGAAAACATTAACACGTAAGGGTGTCACGGGAGTCTGAACCGTATTTCGGTGTGCCCTGATGGAAAAAAAGGTTGAGAGATGCGGCCCCAGTTTGGTTCGTAAATTTGTCGGTAATCTCAGTTGTGCTACTTCACAATATTTTCATCTCTCTTTGGATTACTCTCAACCCGTATTCTCCTTACAGCAGCGTCATCAGTGAATTTTATTGTTCATATTGTTTCATTCCGAATTTTAGTCGCACTTCTGAATCTTTTTACGCTGCGATCAACAGAATAAAATATCGTAAGTCTTTACCTTTGTAGAAACGTCTACAGACGTTAAAGTAGCCTCTGGCGTGCCACAGGGGAGTGTTATGGAACCATTGCTGTTCACAATATATATAAACGACCTAGTAGATTGTGTCGGAAGTTCCATGCGGCTTTTCGCGGATGATGCTGTAGTATACAGAGAAGTTGCAGCATTAGAAAATTGCAGCGAAATGCAGGAAGATCTGCAGCGGATAGGCACTTGGTGCAGGGAGTGGCAACTGACCCTTAACATAGACAAATGTAATGTATTGAGATTACATAGAAAGAAGGATCCTTTATTGTATGATTATATGATAATGGAACAAACACTGGTAGCAGTTACTTCTGTAAAATATCTGGGAGTACGCGTGCGGAACTATTTGAAGTGGAATGATCATATAAAATTAATTGTTGGTAAGGCGGGTGCCAGGTTGAGATTCATTGGGAGAGTCCTTAGAAAATGTAGTCCATCAACAAAGGAGGAGGCTTACAAAACACTCTTTCGACCTATACTTGAGTATTGCTCATCAGTGTGGGATCCGTACCAGGTCGGGTTGACAGAGGATATAGAGAAGATCCAAAGAAGAGCGGCGCGTTTCGTCACAGGGTTACTTGGTAAGCGTGATAGCGTTACGGAGATGTTCAGCAAACTCAAGTGGCAGACTCTACAAGAGAGGCGCTCTGCATCGCGGTGTGGCTTGCTGTCCAGGTTTCGAGAGGGTGCGTTTCTGGATGAGGCATCGAATATATTGCTTCCCCCTACTTATACCTCCCGAGGAGATCACGAATGTAAAATTAGAGAGATTCGAGCGCGCACGGAGGCTTTCCGGCAGTCGTTCTTCCCGCGAACCATACGCGACTGGAACAGGAAAGGGAGGTAATGGCAGTGGCACGTAAAGTGCCCTCCACCACACACCGTTGGGTGGCTTGCGGAGTATAACTGTAGATGTAGAACAATGTTTGATGATAGCCTAGTTAGTCTCACATGGCACTCGACGCAGCAGCTGAGAGAAGAAGCGTAAACAGAGACGGCAACACGACGGTACTGCGTCCTCCCGGTGTGGGGGCGGAGGAGGCGGCGCGTCCCGCAGTGGAGACGGAGCAGCCAGACGGCGCCGGCCGACAGACACCGCCGGCCCGGAAGGCGGCAGGCGGCAGGCGGGGCGCCGCGTGCCAATTAACAGCCGCCGTCCTCAAATTACGGCGACGACAGCCGCAGCCGCCCCCTCCGCCCCCGCCCCATCAACCCTACTGTGCAATAAAGCGCGATCCCGGCCCCGCCGCGCTGACAGCTCCGTCCGGAAGGCTGCGAAGAAATGCGGGCGAGGCTCCTTCAGTTCCTCCACACGACGACGTGTATTTCCTTTGTGGGGAGTGGGCTGCAAAAACCGAAGACTCCTGTGACATTCAAATTTTATAACCCTTCCCTCCGTACTTCAGTTTCCACTGTAGCATGGCTCTGACTTTTTCGCCATTTTAATACTTCCGATTGAAGGAACTCTGTAACCATCCAAGGCACTGCTGAAGCCTTACATCGAGGTGACAGAAGTCATAATATAGCGATAAGCACATATACATATGGCGGTAGCATCGCTTCCGCAAGGCGCATTGCCCATGCTGTCATATGTACTCAGGGGATTCCTGTGAAGAGGTTTGCGACATCATTACAGCCATCGACAGAAATTAACAGACTTTGAACTCGAAATGGTAGTTCGAGCTTGACGAGTGGGACGTACCATTTCGGAAATGGCCAGGGAATTCAATATTGCGAGATTCACAATCAAGATACCAGGTTTCAGTACTTCTCACCGCGGACAACGCAGTGGCCGACGGCCTTCAATTAACGACCAAGAGTAGTGGCGTTTGCATATAGTAGCCAGTGCTATCAGACAAGCAACACTGCATGAAATAGCCACAGAAATCAATATGGAATGTACGACGAACGTATCCTTTAGGAAAGTGTGGCGAAATTTAGTGTTAGTGCGACATGGCAGCAGATGACCGACGCGAGTGCCTTTGCTAACAGCACGACATAGCCTGCAGCACCTTTCCTGGGCTAGTGACTATACCTGTTGGACCCTAGACTTCTGGAAAACCGGGGCCTGCTCAGATGAGTCCCGAGTTCGGTTGGTAAGGGGTGAACCCAAGTTGTCAACAAGGTACTGTGCAAACTGCTGGTGGCTCCAAAACGCTGTATGTTGGGTTTGTTTACATGGAATGGACTGCGTTCTCTGGTCCGATCGAACCGATCATTGACTGCAGATGGTTATGTTCGGCCATTTATTCTCAAACAAAATGGTTCAAATGGCTCTGAGCACTATGGGACTCAACTGCTGAGGTCATTAGTCCCCTAGAACTTAGAACTAGTTAAACCTAACTAACCTACGGACATCACACACATCCATGCCCGAGGCAGGATTCGAATCTGCGACCGTAGCGGTCTCGCGGTTCCAGACTGCAGCGCCAGAACCGCGCGGCCACTTCGGCCGGCCTCAAACAACGATGTAATTTTTATGGATAACAATAGGCCATGTCATCGGGCCGCAATTGTTCACGGTTGGTTTGAAGAATATTCTGAACCATTCGAGCGAATGATTTGGTCACCCAGATCACCCGACTTGAGTACTATCGAACATTTATAGGACGTAATCGAGAGGTCAGCTCGTACACTAAATCCTTCACCGGCAATTCTTTTGCAGTTAAGGACGGCTATAGAGGCAGCATGGCTCAATATTTCTGCAGAGGACTTGCAAGGACTTGTTGAGTGCATACTAGTTCGAGCTGCTGCACTATGGCGGGCAAAAGGGGGTCCGACACGATATTAGGAGGTAACCCACGATTTTTTTCATCTTAGTGTATAATGAAGTGACGTCAGCGTTAGGACATCGCCCCTGTCTTTAAACTATACACCATCGAGGAACTGAATTACAGACGCGCAGTGGCAGCTATGGACTTGGTACAATACGTTAAACAGATTAACCATCTACGGCGATCCGTGGTCGTACATGAGACGCACACAAGTCACGAGATTGGTCGAGGGTAAAACGATGCGTGTACGGCACCCTCTACCAAAACCGTGAAATCAAGTGACTTAGCCGTGTTTGGAATTCTTGCCAAACAATTACGGCCCAATTTAATAGAACTGGCGCATTGTTTTATAGGCATCACCGTGAAATGGAACCCATAACCTATCTACTAGCGTCGCTGACCGCTGAAACAGGGTTCTGCCTATAAATCTTTTGCACACTGTTAGATTTACAGGCAAATAATCTTATTATCAATACCCTTTCACCCTGAATTTAATCCAGCTCCTGAAATTTTCTTTTAGAGTGTTTCAACTGTGAGGAACGGTAGTAATTGGGATATGGGCTCGACTTCATCTTGCAACAACATCTGCTACATGAAAATTACCTCAGCCCTGAAATGTATACCGTTGAATCATCCAAAACAGGTGCGGTCAGGTGTCGCGTCTCATCAATCCAAGCAGCATTTTTTCATGTTTCCGTATATCCACATCTGTGAGTGATCTGAAAGAAAATCACCACGAAAGTATTTCCCTCACTACAATTCTAGTTACCAGTTTGGGTACTTCCACCAGCGATCGCACGAAGAGAGTCTGTTCTGACACTGCAATATCGAAAAGTTCGATAGGGAAGAAATATGATTTGTCCCGAGAGACAATCGTTGTGCGGCAGAAGGCGTTCGCATCTGAATAATGAAGCATTTAATTCTATAGTTTTTTTTTTTATCTCTAATACTGTCGCCTTACATTTCCTTAAAATGTATGCTCTCAACCAAGTGGCAAATTGCACTGCTTCTGTAATATCGTTCTTTACTACTAAGTCGTTAGACATTTATTTATGCTTTGTAAATAGAGTTTATGGAAATAATAGTGTCATATTATGTTTGCTGAGATGACAGTACCTCTGGATGTAAAGCAGCAAGAGCTGCAGAAGAACGAGGGTTGATGCACGGATTGGCAGTTGAGACTCTAAATAGAATAATCTAACGTACTGCTCATAAATACGTGGAAGAACTGCTATTTTTTTACTATGTGACTGCCGAACGATCACAGGAAATGGTCATAACAATTAGACTAAATGCATGGGAGCATGCCTACGGAGCGATTCAATAGTAATAGTAGGATAGGCAGATGCTAGACCAGATTTGTAGGAAGAATCCTCAGGAAGTTTAGTCGACATGCGTAAGAGGTAACTCACAAAACACTCATTCGACCCATACTCGAGTATTTCTCCCGACTGTGTGACCTATACCTGATACGACTGACAGTGGACATAGAGGACATTCAGCGACGAGTAGTGCGTTTCGTCACGAGTTCATTAAGTAAGCGCTAGATGCTCATTCAACTCCAGTGGCGTCTTTAAAATGTAACCTATACATCTGCAACATGGAAGCGTGCGCCCATAAATATGCATATAACAGGTATTTACTACATTGATTATTATGCTCATTAAACATTTATTCACGATTTGCCCGTCGATTTAGTGATATTTTCGTATTATCCGAGTATTTTGTGATTCGAGGTACCCTCGAACCCAATTATCTCAAATTACCGGGGCTCTACTGTACCACACTGGACTCACATTCGGGAGGACGACGGTTCAATCCCGTCTGCGGCCATCCTGATTTAGGTTTTCCGTGATTTCCCTAAATCGCTTCAGGCAAATGCCGGAATGGTTCCTTTGAAAGGGCACGGCCGATTTCCTTCCCCATCCTTACCTCACACGAGTTGTCGACGGGACGTTAAACACTAATCTCCTCCTCCTCTATTGTACCCCGAAAACGACGCATGGTACAAAAGAAAATGTTCTAGGTGGAAAGTTAGTATTAGTGAAGGGAACATATGGCTGTGCTACAACTGGACACCTCCTAACCACAACTCCTCCGTGGCCGGAGTTAACTTTGTACGTATTTTCAAAAGGTAACTCCTATTTTTATTGCATATTCCGATTCCACGCCAAAAACATACGTAATGTTTACTAAAACTATTGTTTTCCATTCTTACTACATGGCGCTGTAATCGGAAAATATCAAGCGTGCCCGTTTTTGCAGTTAAGAACAGACGCATTTCATTCTATATTTCACTTGTATTTACGATTAAATTTAAACCTTTGTGTTCTAACGGTTGATATTTATGTTGTAAATTGACTTTAGTGTTGCATATTTGATTGTACAGTACAGTATGATTAATCGTTTCAGTGTCTGGTTATAAACTACGTTTAACGTGATCCAGGAACAACGACGTGGATGTAACAATTCCTGTCCCCTTGAAGATGTTTGATTTCGGTGAGTCCCCTTACCACTCATCACTGGGTGCTTAATTTCGGGTAGTCTCACCATTGGAGTGTATCGTTTCGGTATAAATAGCAGGCGCGCCTACCACTATCACTTCATCGGGATTTTACCTTACTGCAATAATTGTGGTTTGCATTTCGACGTAGCCGAAATATAAATTAAGGATTCCGATGGTTTGGCAATTCACCACAATAAACTGAGTGTGGAACAGAAAAATACATTACCTACAAGTAGCCTATTTGCCAGGAATTTAAGTGTCTGGCCATATTATTTGTACTGTACCATAAAAAATAAAATTTCCTGTGACTAGGGCCTCCCGTCGGGTAGACCGTACGCCGGGTGCAAGTCTTTCGATTGGACGCCACTTCGGCGACTTGCGCGTCGATGGGGATGAAATGATGATTAGGACAACACAACACCCAGCCCCTGAGTGGAGAAAAATCTCCGACCGAGCCAGGAATAGAACCCGTTTTTTTTTTTTTTTTTTTTTGCGTCATTGGCCGGGAGGCCCCTTGCGGGGCAGCTCCGGCCGCCTTGGTGCAGGTCTTACTACATTCGACGCCACATTGATGTCATTTTGTTCTATATTGTTCGCTGAATTTGTTCGAGGCGGACGTCCGATGACACCCATTGAGGTTCTTCGTTGATCCATTCACTCAGTTTTTTTTTTTTTTTTTTTTTTTTTTTTTTTTTGTTAAAGGGGGCAGCTAACCTTCTGACCGAACACGCTGAGCTACCGTGTCGGCAATCCACTCAGCTACCGGGGGCGGACTGTACTGTACGATCAAATGTGTAACACTTAACTAAATTTCGAAGATAAATATCAAAAATCAGAACACAAAATCTTACATTTACATCGTAAATGAAATTCAAAATCAAATGCGTCGGTTCTTAACCCCAAAATCAGACACACTTGATGTTATGATAATTAAAAAACAGTCTTGATCACAAGTTTTTTTTAAATCGGAGTGAACGGTTTCAATCCTAAAGCATTAAGCTAATTATTTGCTATGGTTTATATTTTTTTGACGAATAGCTATTTCATAGCAACTTTACGATGTATTTTAACTGTAACTCTTCTTCATATCTTAGTAATATAGACTACTGTAATACAGTTTATGCTAATAGTACACGCCATACTTCTGATTCATTAGCACTGATGTCATACATAGAACGGTGATCGGGACTAGTGCTACGTAAGAGCACTCCCTCCCTATCCATTCAGCACTCAGTTCAGCATCGAGGGTCGGCGCAGCTTGCTCCATGGAAGTCCACCTGCCGTTCTGGGTATATGTAGTTTGCAATTGTATTTCAGTGTACGTACGATACTGTAAGGATCCCTCTATCTGTACGTATGTTATTTCAGAATCTGAAGATGATCCTTTAGGATTGAAACCGCTCACTCCGATTAAAAGAAATTTGCGATCAAGATTGTTTTTTAATTATCATATTAAAATAAGATCGCTGATAATGCCTTCACACTTGATACTGTCCATTACAATGCTTTGAGTAAACTGTAGGTATTTTTTGCCTTGGAATCCGAATACTCAATAAAAAGGAGGAGAAAGGCTTTCCCATTTGAAAAGAGAAAGTTGACCCCGCCTTCGCAGAAGGGATGGTTAGGAGGCGGTCAGTTGTAACCCACACACATGTCCCCTTTAAACACCTCGTGAATGTAGATAAAGATGTTCAGCAGGTAGACTAAGCACTAGCAGGTGCCTGCAGTAAACACGCTTCGTAACAGATGGTTGGAATTTTTGTCTGCGTGGCCCCAGGGATGGCACCACAGTTTCCACCGCGCTTGCGGAGTATCGGAGGAGCGGGCGATGGTCGGCGCTGCCGGCGGCAGCCGACCAAGGGACGCGGGAGTCTTGGTCAGCGGGCGAGGGGCCGCGACGCGCAGATAGGGCGGGGCCTGGCGGACTTGTATCTGCGTAACGAATGGCGGTGCAGATTAGCCTTAATAGCGGCCGGCTGCCAGGCTGCTCGCGCCGCTAACAAGCCGGAGGCAATTAGGCGGCGCCGCCACCTGACTCCGCGCCGCAGCCTGCCCGCCTTCAGTGCCGTCACCGGGGCGCGCGGAACGCGGTAGGTAGTGGGCCCCGACTTCGTGTCGAGTTTCTAGTTCTGCCTAGTAAACAAAACACCTGCTTGCGTGGTAACGATCCTGATGTAGTACGGGGCGGGCAAACCGTCGTTGCCTCAGAAGCGGAAGTGGTATCAGGAGAATTAGAAAATGTAACTCGACGGTTACTGTTCACTGTATGCGTAAACGTCCTTACAGCGAGCGCCGGTAGTTCTCTCATGGTGTAATTGTGTACTGGAAGATTAGAACTATTATCTAGTAATCGGAACAGTCTAATAAAATCAACCATGTGGAGCATTTAAAGTGGTATGAAAATGTAAGTCAACTTTGGGGAAGCAGCTACGAGAGCGGAAAATGGTTGAAATACCTCTGAGCTCTATGGGACTCCACTTCTGAGGTCATCAGTCCCGTCCCCTAGAACATAGAACTACGTAAACCTAACTAACCTAAGGACATCACACACATCCATGCCCGAGGCAAGATTCGAACCTGCGACCGTAGCGGTCGCGCGGTTCCAGATTGTAGCGCCTAAACCGCTCGGCCACCTCGGCCGGCTTACGAGAGTGGAACTGAGTGGAAGAACACTAGGAAAAACATAACTTATTCGTGAAAGAGGTTGATCACAAACTTTCGTCCGACTGAGTCTAAAGTGTTCTGCAACCTGATCATCTAAACACTTCGAATTATAGAAGAGAGAGGGAAAGGAAGGGAGGCGGAGAGAGAGAGAGAGAGAGAGAGAGAGAGAGAGAGAGAGAGAGGGAGGTGGAGGAGGATGGGGAGGGAGGAAAGAGGCAGAGAGAGAGGGGAGGGAGGGAGGGAGAGAAAGAGAAAGAAAGAAAGAGACAGTGACCGAGAGAGTGGGGGGGGGGGGGCGATCTTTGCGATTTGTCACGTGTTTGTATGAGAGAAACCTTGATTAATATGTAATGGAAGACGTCACAGCGAAGCCGTCGACCGTCTCATAAATACACTCATGGAAATGTAAAAAAGAACACATTGACACCGGTGTGTCAGACCCACCATACTTGCTCCGGACACTGCGAGAGGGCTGTACAAGCAATGATCACACGCACGGCACAGCGGACACACCAGGAACCGCGGTGTTGGCCGTCGAATGGCGCTAGCTGCGCAGCATTTGTGCACCGCCGCCGTCAGTGTCAGCCAGTTTGCCGTGGCATACGGAGCTCCATCGCAGTCTTTAACACTGGTAGCATGCCGCGACAGCGTGGACGTGAACCGTATGTGCAGTTGACGGACTTTGAGCGAGGGCGTATAGTGGGCATGCGGGAGGCTGGGTGGACGTACCGCCGAATTGCTCAACACGTGGGGCGTGAGGTCTCCACAGTACATCGATGTTGTCGCCAGTGGTCGGCGGAAGGTGCACGTGCCCGTCGACCTGGGACCGGACCGCAGCGACGCACGGAAGCACGCCAAGACCGTAGGATCCTACGCAGTGCCGTAGGGGACCACACCGCCACTTCCCAGCAAATTAGGGACACTGTTGCTCCTGGGGTATCGGCGAGGACCATTCGCAACCGTCTCCATGAAGCTGGGCTACGGTCCCGCACACCGTTAGGCCGTCTTCCGCTCACGCCCCAACATCGTGCAGCCCGCCTCCAGTGGTGTCGCGACAGGCGTGAATGGAGGGACGAATGGAGACGTGTCGTCTTCAGCGATGAGAGTCGCTTCTGCCTTGGTGCCAATGATGGTCGTATGCGTGTTTGGCGCCGTGCAGGTGAGCGCCACAATCAGGACTGCATACGACCGAGGCACACAGGGCCCACACCCGGCATCATGGTGTGGGGAGCGATCTCCTACACTGGCCGTACACCACTGGTGATCGTCGAGGGGACACTGAATAGTGCACGGTACATCCAAACCGTCATCGAACCCATCGTTCTACCATTCCTAGACCGGCAAGGGAACTTGCTGTTCCAACAGGACAATGCACCTCCGCATGTATCCCGTGCCACCCAACGTGCTCTAGAAGGTGTAAGTCAACTACCCTGGCCAGCGAGATCTCCGGATCTGTCCCCCATTGAGCATGTTTGGGACTGGATGAAGCGTCGTCTCACGCGGTCTGCACGTCCAGCACGAACGCTGGTCCAATTGAGGCGCCAGGTGGAAACGGCATGGCAAGCCGTTCCACAGGACTACATCCAGCATCTCTACGATCGTCTCCATGGGAGAATAGCAGCCAGCATTGCTGCGAAAGGTGGATATACACTGTACTAGTGCCGACATTGTGCATGCTCTGTTGCCTGTGTCTATGTGCCTGTGGTTGTGTCGGTGTGATCATGTGATGTATCTGACCCCAGGAATGTGTCAATAAAGTTTCCCCTTCCTGGGACAATGAATTCACGGTGTTCTTATTTCAATTTCCAGGAGTGTATTACCCGAAGACTTCGAGAGCGCAACACCTAACGTCCTCCCATACTCATAACTATGAAGCAATGATTGTCAAACACAATTTAGAAAGCTGGTGAAATGTTGATTGTGCTGATGTGTGTTTATCTGTTTATACAGATACGATGAATCACCCGAACAACACAGAATTCTCATCATTGACAGATTATCGAAATAAAGCGGTGTCACATAACAGGGATTCCACGCCCTCTTCTCTGACTGAAATGTGTGGCAAGCTTATAACAAAACGTAAATTTCCTGATTACTGTAAAACTTCCAGCAGGCCACAGGCATCGTACAATAGACACTTATCACATGAGAAACCTATTTCTCACTAGACATGCTAAATACAGTGGAGGGTTTAGTGTATTTCAGCTGTGGTTATTGCTGACCGCGTGTTATGACACATCAGCTCCTTGTTTTTGTGGCGTATCTTTCCACTGCTCGGAAACGAGGCAGTGACATACAGGGGCACGAAGGCTGTTATTCTAAGCTCTCGTTTTTCCATATGTAATGATCTACAGTATATTTCATGAGCCAGCGTGGTTGATGTACTCAGTTTAATTTACTTACTGAGGTATTACTATGACGTCATATTTCCATTGTCTGTGTTTCGATCTGTCGCCATAATGTATAATGTGTAAACGCAACTGCACTGTTAACATCTGGCGACTAATGAACCTAGCAATTAAGTGGAAATAACTTGCACATGAAAAAAGAAGCGATTCAGAGCAGTTCACGTTGTTGTCGAGCTACTAGCAGAAACTTCTTAATCAGTCTTCGACATTCCCTCTGAAATAAATTAAAAACAGAGTTTTAACCACTGACTACATTTCTTTTCTGCATTCTCCACTATGAATGAGCATATACACAGACATCGGTTACAAGACAGGCAAACTTTTTTTCTACTTACAGAACAAAAAGAAAAAAAATTGTTTCTCTCTGTTCATCTTTTTTGTTATACTCGCTATTCATTTCCAAATTCCTCTTTCTCTCCTTTCCCCAGCTTTTTTCTCCTTGGCTGTCACGTCCCAGAGTCTAATGTTACCAGCCTGTAAATTATCTCTTTTATTCTACTCTTCACAACAAATATAAAATGCGTTTGTCTTGTGTTGTAGCTAAGACACGTTTTAATATTTATTTCAAAATATATATGGAACTCTCACTGAAACAGGTGTGTGACATGTACGATGAAATACGAAGGACGTCTGGTTGGATGTTGCAGATGGCACTGTGGCCTCAGTCTTGCTAGGATACATGGCTGAAAAAAATACGGCTTTATCTCTACTTTATCTTTTTAGATCGAAATGTACCCTGAAAAAATTCTGTTTAATAAGAAAGCCTTTCGCCGGGGGACGAACTTCTTCCCGTGCTGGGGAGGCTACACTGTACCTTTGTTCACAGTTGTGCTACTGATTGAGCCGGGCCCTGCGGTCAAGAGGACCACCACCGCGCAGGTTCAGGCCCTCAGTAGTCCTTCCCGCCGGCTCTGGTCTCTTCAGCAGGAAAGTGAGAGAGCGCAGCTAGGGGCCCAGACTTGGCTTCTGAACGAAGCGTTTCACTCGGCACAACACCTCACTCCATAATCTGCACATGCTCAGTCTGACAGATTGCTTAAACCGGTAACGTTTCGTATTTACTAGAGTTAAACATATACTCACGAGTTAAAGGAGAGGTCCAAAATATTTCTGTATAAGACTCAAATATCGTATACTGCCATTGGGGTTGCAATACTGGAACAAAGAGTGTGCGGTAATGGCGTCTGTGAGAATAAACAGATGCTGTTGTTACTTCAATAGGGGTTCTGCTCTGCGGTGCGCGATTGCTCTACCTCTCATTAAGGAAAGCTCCAGCACTTTCATTGTCAAGCATTACGCTGCCATCCTAAAACAAGTCAAAGGGGCAATTATTTGTGAATATTTGCTGCACAGATGTCAACGAGGTTTTCAAGTATCATATCGGATGATGAACGAAGTAACTTTCGCTGTATTTATTGTACGGACACAGTTCAAAAATGGTTCAAATGGCTCTGAGCACTATGGGACTTAACATCTATGGTCATCAGTCCCCTAGAACTTAGAACTACTTAAACCTAACTAACCTAAGGACAGCACACAACACCCAGCCATCACGAGGCAGAGAAAATCCCTGACCCCGCCGGGAATCGAACCCGGGAACCCGGGCGTGGGAAGCGAGAACGCTACCGCACGACCACGAGATGCGGGCACGGACACAGTTACTGTTAATATTAGAGATTTTTGGGTTTCGGAGCAATGCAAGCATAAATGGACTTGAATGACATCATCCGGTTTTACAAAATGCATCCTCTGCATTCAATTGCCAAAATTTTTAAATGTTCTCTGCGTGTGCACTGGATTATGCGTTTCCCTGGCCACAAATGCTGTGGCTGAACGCGCGATGGTACTGCTGCTTTATACGTGTATGTGTAGCCTCCGGTATAAACGAACATTTCCACAATATTTTCGTGCACGTTTACGAATCTGGGTTCCCTAAAGCAACGGTGTTACTTATGTTTAATCGAATTTTATACCGGATAAACTTCTGTTTCTTTGGGATCTTTACATCGTGATCAATACAAATGTCTTACGCCAATTAAATCATCGATAAAAATGTGTTACACCAAAAGAAGGTGGGTTAAAGCCCGAAACACGTCTTGGAATACATAATGCTATGTAAAAAGTGCACAGCTGGCGTGTTTTTTAAACAATTTAATCCACAGTCAAGAAACTTTGCCACCATTATTATGGGTAAATTAATATTAAATTTTATATTTACCGCTATATCCTCAATATACATCTTCATGCAGAACTTTGTAGACAACGTTTGTAAATGTTATTACGTGTACTCACTACTTTAAATAGGTGCCTGAAGACCACAGTCAAATAAGCAATGAAAAAAGAGGTTACCGCAATAAATGCTAGTGGCGGGATCACGTAGCTCCCTTCCCCCCCGCCCCCCTCTGTCGTTAATAGCTAGCCGGAGTGGCCGAGCGGTTCTAGGCGCTACAGTCTGGAACCGCGCGACCGCTACGGTCGCAGGTTCGAATCCTGCCTCGGGCATGGATGTGTGAGATGCCCTTAGGTTAGTTAGGTTTAAGTAGTTCTAAGTTCTAGGGGACTGATGACCTCAGATGTTAAGTCCCATAGTACTCAGAGCGATTTGAACCATTTTTTTGTCGTTAATATGTTAATATGCAGTGATGTATGGCGTTACACTTGAGTATCGCCGGCTGAGATGAACTTACTAATGAGAAATTTATTGATCCAACGATGGAAGATGTTGAAGTACGCATATTAATCATCGAATTAGGTTGTCTTGAGGTGCGCCTCATACCAGAGAACAAGATTTTGTGACACTTCTTAAGATGTCCGGTCCCTCACACGGACTAAGGCAAATGGATAATTCTACTGGCGAAGAGTCACTTGTTCCTATTTGATCGAGTAAGACATCGTCACTACTCAAACAGTTACCCATCTTGAAAAATGTTAGCTACTGTTGTGTGTATCCCGCAAAGAGTATATAGTACAAACAGCTACGTTCATTTTAAAAAGAACAACGAACACTACGACAGTCATTTTATGACGGTGTATGACACAGCTTGAGAGAGATTTATAACAACCGACGAAAGCAGGCAACGCAGGAGCACGGTAGCTGAGCAGCTGCGCATGGCGCGATAGCGCTCTGATATAGAACTGTACGCTTCTCTCGTCATTATGTCAGAGTGTAGGATACTACGCTGCACGGATGTGTTTCCGGGACGAGCGTAGAGCTGTAGGTGGCAGGCTAGGGGGGGGGGGGGGGGGGGCTTGGGGCGGCCGTTGTCTCCGCGGCGCAGATGCGCGTCCCGCGAGACAATGCCCACCTAATGGCCGCCATTAATATTGTAATTCTTGGCCGAGGCTGGGCCAGCGCGCGAGAGCGCCAAAACATCGCGACGTGGCGCTGAGGCCGTCACGGAACCTCGGCCCAGCTGCACCTGCTGCTGCTTCTGCTGCTGCCTCTCTCTGACGACACGCAGTACAGCTTTCCTAAGTTCATCCGGCAATCTGTGGAGCTATCTGGGCATCCCAGGCCTCCGCGGGTCGAGATAGTGTTGTTGCTGCTTCGTAAAGCGTATGTCCGCGCTTCGAGTCCCGATTCGACTACGGGTAGGGGTTTTAAACGTGACTTTCGTACGTGTCCACCGTAGTGACGAAACTAGAAGACTGAAATCTCATACAGACTTGACATCAGCACTGACGACAAAAATGAATCCAGGTTATATGAAGAAGCAGATGCCTATCATTGCTCTGTTGCACATCTGATGCAAATAACGGAAGTTCCAACTACAAATCGTTACTGATGAAATGATACTGTGGCATTAATGACCGTCAGACCCCAGCTGTAGTTATTCGACGGGCTGCGGCAAATCTTACTGTTTGATGAGACTTCACCGACCTGCCCACCGATGAAGATGAGATGAAACGATTGTGACTACACCAACACTCAATCCGTGAGCGAATAAAATCTCCGACCTCACCGGGACTCGAACCCAGAATCCCGATATGTAGAAGCATCGATGGTAAACACTGCTGTAGACCGTCTTTACTAACAAAAGCTTACACTTATCTCGAGGTCGACATAACAGTTATGACACTAGTCTTTATCGGGCTATTACTAGTTGCAAAATGACGAAAGTAAGAGAAGACAGACTCAAAAAATAATTGCCAGCCACAACTCATTAATTCAGCTGTGGAACGAGAATGGTCTGCAAAAAATATGATATCAAAAGCGTGTTTAGGAAAGTAAATATCTGGAAATTAAAGGAATTACACGTACCAGGGGCGTTCTCTTTCGCTCCAGTCCCTATAGTTTTACGAAGTTTCGATAGGTGGCGCTGCTATCGTAGTCTTCAAAATTGTGTCTGTAATGGAGGTGCGTTTCACTCTTTTAGCGGAAAACCAGAGCATGGGAGATAATTCATAGACGCCTGCGGAATGTCTACGGAGAGCAGGCCGAAGTGACCGAGCGGTTCGCGGCGCTTCAGTCTGGAACCGCGTGACCGATACGGTCGCAGGTTCGAATCCTGCCTCGGGCATTGACGTCTCTGATGTCCTTAGGTTAGTTAGGTTTAAGTAGTTCCAAGTTCTAGGGGACTGATGACGCATATGTTAAGTCCCATAGCGCTCAGAGCCATTTGAACCATTTTTTTGTCTAAAGAGACGTGGTATTAAACAAAAGCGTGGCTAGTCGTTGGGCGAGGCGTCAGTCATTATCGGAACAAGGTCGCGCAAACCTGCGCGATCTCTCGCGTATCGGTCGGTCGTATTCAGCTGTGACTCCTTCAGTGTGGACGTTCAGACACTGTCCTTCGTGGTGATCGATGGATCACAATCGTACACATCGTTCCTTAACTGGACGCCTCTGCTGATAGTTCAAATGGTTCAAATGGCTCTGAGCACTGTGGGCCTTAACTTCTGAGGTCATGAGTCCCCTAGAACTTAGAACTACTTAAACCTAACTAACCTAAGGACATCACACACATCCATGCCCGAGTCAGGATTCGAACCTGTGACCGTAGCGTTCACGCGGTTCCAGACTGAAGCGCCTAGATCCGCACGGCCACACCGGCCGGCTCTGTTGGTAGTCCTGACACACTTGTTCACCAGTTGGGAACGGAAAAGTGTGTGCCCTGTGGGTTCATCGTCTTCCGACTTTCATCTATTTGACCCAATGAAGGATGCACTTCGCGGGAAGCGGTACGTGGGTGGCGAGTAGGTTATTGATGCTGCAACACGTTGGTTCCGATGTCGACCAATAAAATGGCATCACTCGGGCATATAGGCCCTCCCAGTAAGGTGGCGTAAGGCCTTCACGTTGAACGGAGATTATGTTGAAAAGAAAGGTTTTTCAGCCAAGAGAGTGGGGGATAATACGGTGTTTAGGGATCGTAAGTAAAACCAACGTGTTTTCAGAAAAGAGTGTTGCATTAGTTAGTGGACGTCCCTAGTACTCGTCGTATACGACCGTGCAGTTTGTGGCACGCTGACGAGACGATTCAAATGGAAGACTGAGTCGTTCTGATACGTTTGTACGAGAGCGTGTCCGCAGTGTGAGAGCGCGGCCGGCGCGTGGCAGCTGGTGCCGGCAGGGACGCCTCGGCAGGGGCCGCGACTGTACCGGAGCGGACCGCTGGCTAGTGTGGTGACCCCGGGGTGATAATGGGGAATCGATGGCCAGAGGCGCGCGGCCGGCGCGTGGGGTGACATATGGCTACCGCAACACGGCGCTTCACAACAACAATTAACTGCGCGCTGGTGAGCGTGCCGGGACGCGCGCGCGATGCCTGCAGCCGGCACCTAGCGGCCGGCAGCGCGCTCTGACGGCGCCTTCTTCCTCTGGCCGCGCGGGGACTGGCCCAGCTGCCGGTGTCTCCAGTCCGGCGGCGAACAAATAATTCTGAACAGAATCTCACCCTACACCAAGAAGTAGCTAACATCGTTACAATTACGGCACGCTTGAGATTTACTTGTCGCTCAAATAGCAGAGCGACGAACGACTCCTAAGCTGCGACAAAAGAGGCGTAGTGCCCTCTTAAAATTGATGGATCAGTGTTAAGAAATTTTAAATTTAAAACTGGTCGAGGTCATGAGGAACTGCGGGCTAGTAAAGTTGAGAAATGATGGGAGAGACGTGACTTATTGAAAAGGTAGTCCTCATATTCGCCTGCAGTTATTTAGAAAAATAAAAAAGCACAATCGGGGAACCTGAGAAGAATATAAACCTCATTGGTCCGAAAATGGCCCTGCGAAGGTAAAAGATACTCGTTGAAAGTTAGACGATGAAACCAATTTTTATGCCATTAACTTTCAGCATCTGCTCATAGCATAACTCACTCCAAATAACTGTAAATGTAGCAACGCGATTTTTACTGATTAGAATAGGAATCAATAACAGCAAACTTCGTGACGAGATAGTTCATTGCAACTAATTCCTCTAATGGCTCCAGAGGATCTCAAGACCAGTATGAGAGAGACGTGAGGTTTATGATATAAAGTAAAACTAATCTCCGTCCGAACACGCCTCGAAAGACCCAACGGTACCGACCGCCTCGCGTGTCATCCTCAGCCGATCGGCGTCACTGGATGCGGATGTGGAGGGGCATGTGGTCAGTACGCCGCTCTGACAGCCACTGTCAGTCTTCGTGACCGGAGCCGCTATTTCTCGGTCGAGTAGCCTCTCAACTGGCCTCACAAAGGCCGAGTACACCCCGCTTTCCAACCCATCCACGAATTAGGTAAGTCCGACAGCTCTTACCTTCGAGCCGCACGGGATTAGCCGAGCGGTCAAAGGCGCCGCAGTCATTGACTGTGCGGCTGGTCCCGGCGGAGGTTCGAGTCCTCCTTCGGACATGGGTGTGTGTGTTTGTCCTTAGGATAATTTAGGTTAAGTAGTGTGTACGCTTAGGGACTGATGACCTTAGCAGTTAAGTCCCATAAGATTTCACACACATTTGAACATTTTGTTCTTAACTTCGAGATCTGATGGGTAATCAGTGAAGTCACTGCGGCATTATTATAGACCACTAATCATGCCCAGCATTAAAAGGCGTAATGTGTTTGATATACACGAAGTAAAGATTCAGTTGCAAAGGACGGAATTTTCTGTCACGTATATGATAAAGCATGATCAAAATATCAAAATGAGGAAAAATGGCTGAAAATATTAACGACATCCTTAGCTGGCATTACGAGGCTGTGTATGCCCCATTCTAAATCTCCCAGCAAACAAAAATGGTTAACACTTCTGTGGATCCTTGTAAAGCAAAAGAGGTCTGGTCTACAATAACGAATATCATCCAATCGCTTACGACTGTTGTTTTATTCGTGGGCCAAGTTCTCACCTAAAATAGCTGTCTCAATAAACCTCCCCTCCCCCCCCCCCCCCCACCTCCCGTGAACCATGACCATTGCCGTTGGTGGGGAGGCTTGCGTGTCTCGGCGATACAGATAGCCGTACCGTAGGTGCAACCACAACGGAGGGGGTATCTGTTCGGAGGCTAGACAAACGTGTGGTTCCTGAAGAGGGGCAGCAGCCTTTCCAGTAGTTGCAGGGGCAACAGTCTGGATGGTTGGCTGATCTGGTCTTGTAACATCAACCAAAACAGCACTGCTGAGACACATAACTTTAGCGTATGATTAATTGATGTTGGTGTCCTCTTGGGTAAAATATTCCGGAGGTAAAATAGTCCCCCCAATCGGATCTCCGGGCGGGGACTACTCAGAGGACGTCTTTACCAGGAGAAACAAAACTGGCGTTCTACGGATCGCAGCGTGAAATGTCAGATCCCTTAATCGGAGAGGTAGCTTAGAAAATTTAAAAATGGAAATGGATAGGTTAAATTTAGGTATAGTAGGAATTAGCTGAGTTCGATGACAGGAGGAACAAAACTTCTGTTCAGGTGAATACAGGGTTATAAACAAAAAATCAAACACGGGTGATGCAGGAGTAGGTTTAATAATGAATTATAAAAGTTGGAACGCGGATATGCTATTACGAACAGCATAGAGCACGCATTATTGCAGCCAAGATAGACATGAAGTCCACACCTTCCACCGTAGTACAAGTTTATATGACAACTAGCTCTGCAGATCATGAAGAGATTGAAAAAAACGTATGATGCGATAAAAGAAATTTTTCAGATAATTAAGGGAGACGAAAATTTAATAGCCTTGGAGGACTGGAAATCGGTAGCAGGAAAAGATAGAGAAGGAAAAGTAGTAGGTGAATATGGAATGGGGTAAGAAATAAGAGGTAGCCACCTGGTAGAATTTTGCAAAGAGCATAGCTTAATCATCGCTAACATTTGGTTTAAGGATCATGAAAGGAGGCAGTATACATGGAGGAGACCTGGAGACGCCGGAAGGTTTCAGATTGATTACATAATGATAAGACAGAGATTTAGGAACCAGGTTTTAAATTGTAAGACATTTCCAGGGTAAGAAGAGGACTCTAACCACTATTTGTTGGTTATGAACTGTAGATAAAAACTGAGGAAACTGCAGAAAGGTAGCTATTTAAGGAGATGGGACCTGGATAAACTGAAATAACTAGAGGTTGTAGAGAGTTTCCGAGGGAGCGTGGGGAACGACTGACAAGAACAGGGGAAGGAAGACAGTAGAAGAAGAATGGGTAGCTTTGAGGAATGAAATAGTGATGGCAGCAGAGGATCAATTACATAAAAAGACGAGGGCTGGTGAAAATCCTTGGGTAACACAAGAGACATTGAATTTAATTGATGAAAGGAAAAATATAAAAATTTTGTAAATGATGCAGGCGAAAGGAAAAACAAACGCCTTACAAATGAGATCGATAAGACATGCAAAATGACTAAGCAGGAATGGCTAGAGGAGAAATGGAACAATGTGGAAGCATATATCACTATGGATGAGACAGATGCTGGCTACAGGAAAATTGAAGAGGCGCTTAGAGAAAAGAGAACCACCTGCATGAAAATCAAGAGGCCAGATGGTAAACCAATCCTAAGCTAAGAAAGCTCTTTGCTTTTCTTATTTTGAGAGGCGGTAGTGTAGACTAAAACAACAAAAAGTCCAGTAAACGTTGGCTCTACAATGTATACCTTAAAGAGTCGTGTGCGATTGTTCATCTTCGCTACTGTGAAACACATCGAATGAGCAAGTTCGTTGCAGTCATATCACTCAATACTGACCGTTCCTCATGGGACACCCTGCATTTAGCTCACATGATCTAACGGCAAAGCAGTGCACAATTTAGCTTTTTGGTTTACTTGCGGCAGTCCATTGTTGAATTTTCCTTTACTGACAACTCGATAAAATTTCATAATTGGTCCCTTACTTACATTCAGGAAAGAATCCGCGACGTTCCAATGAAGTGGTATAATCCAGTAGCGCTTAGAATTTTCCAGCTTGCTTCTTAGACAACATTCGGGCGTTTCATGTGCACGAATTGGCACTAACAGACGTCTCCACAGATTAGTAAACAAAAATGTGTGGAAGTAATAAAGTTTTCGAAAGATACATGAGAAAATTCTAAAGAAACAGACGGAGGCTTGCCGCAAACCAGAAATGATAGGTAGGAGCCCGTAGTTACAGTTGTGTAGTGTCACTCGTTAGATTAAGTAAATACAACTGCTACTACTACAGAAAAGAAATTTATAGTTTCGTACTAGTAACTTGTACTTGTTATTAATGTGCTTCTTGTTATTGAATTTTGACACGTCTACATCTTATAGTTTCAATTTCGGTAAGTCTGCTTCAAAACACGAAAAAATAATAATGCCTGAAAAATAATTTCAAACTTGAATGACATATTGATGCTCAGAGACCATATATTGATTTTTACAGGTGAATAGTTATCTAGAAGTGAGAATCATCTTTTTGAAAGAGTGAAGTAAGCGTAGCTGATACAGTGCATCACCGTATTTCCTTCATTTAGTTTACAATCATCACATATGTGGCACAAAGTTGCAAGTATAGAAAACGTAGTGGCGGTGTCTTTAACCGCTAACCCGAGACCACGGTGTCCAGCGACGTCACCTGGCGTTGTTACCTTTTTAGAAATACATCATTAAGTCTCGTAACAATAATTATAGAAGACAGAGAATCCTGTTAGAAGAAGGTCATACGTTTGGCTGTGATACCTGTTGAGATAAGTGTGGTTATGCATTCCATTTTAGAAGACGAAATAGAGATTGCTCGTGAAGAGCGATTGCTTTCTTACTATAAATCAGAAAAATGTCTAAAGACATGGTACGAAGGGCATGAGTTTTAAATAGAACAGAAGACTACCTGAGAGGGAGATCAGTCTCACCTTCGCCAGTCAGACGAAGAAAAGAAGTAAAGAGGTGGCTGTCCTTTAAGTAGCAACAATTAAAATAGCCAAGAGCTGCCAGGGAAGCACCTACAGTTGCCCTTTATTATCTCGCGTGTTTCATTGTCTCCCAATTCAAACGTAGAACATTAACGATTAAGTTTCACCAGTTCTCTTCTGAAGTACAAGCGGAGTTTGAGAGCAAAAAGAACAAATTAATTCTCCAAACTGCAGATGCATTCAATAGCGGAAGCACATACTACAAGCGCAAACAAAGTTTACACTCGGCGCTGTGGCTGATAGGAGCGACAGTACAAGCATTTCCCATTTGTAGTCGCTCCCATCAGCCACCGCGGAGAGTGTCAACTTAGTTTGTGCGATTAATACTGATGTTAGTAGGTCGAGAATAACCAACATATGATATCTTAGAGAATTTTTTCGGGGACATTTCAAATACAAATTCTTGGCAACAACGAAGATTTCTGACACTGAAATGACAGTTTCAGTCTGGAAATCTCGATGATCCTGTAAATAACAATGACAGAACTGAATGTCATGTAAATGAAAACAGGAAACGTCTGAATTCTTTACCATGTTAGAAAATATTTCATATTTCGAAAGTTCCTGTAATCTTTTCTATGTTATGAAAATTAACAAAGAATTAGATGCGTAGTAGCACAGCCAAATACCACGAAACCCCAAGAAAAACAAGAAGAATATTGACAAAAAGTCGTTGGTGTTATTGTGATTCGGTTCGAAAATGCGCAGACGTGGCACGTACGTTGTTACTCATGTTGCCATGCGGTCAGCATGCACGATGGAAAGTGCTTCACGCGTTTATTCGGATCGCCGGATGATTGAATTACAATGAGCCATCGAAATATGCGCAGACGCTCTCTACTCGTAATAGCGTATTTTGAATTGTAAATATCACAGAACACGAACTCACCATCATAAATAAATAAATTACCCGGCGAAGTCCGGAACTGCGTGTTGTGTTGGGAGTTGATATCTGTATAATGGAAAGCTTGTGTTTGAGAATATTATTCGATTGGCCGGCAATAATAACGGGAATAATTACAGAGCATTAATAGACTAATAATGTTAGCGTAAAAATGGCAAATGAAGCTATAAAGTTACAACGATAATACATTAATTAGCGCGGGTCGTGCGTTTGCATCGGTTATTACCCACATCCGACACTGATGACCGCTCTAATAATGACCTTTTGAAAAATATTTACGGTTTTATCGTCTCATTTTCGCAACAACAGGCAAAGGTATGAAACGCATTGGTTAACCAAAAAAACTCTTTTAAGCAATTTAGCGCAAATATATGAGCGAACGCTATCAGATAGAGCCGCCGTCCATACTTCGGATGAGATGTGTTAAATGGCGTCTATCATATGAACGTTCACTGCAATAACACACGTACTTGTTTTGTATGAGAATTACACTGTAAAGAAGTGCATTAAGCCTACAGGGCCCTGAGGCGCAACACTTACAGGCGACCAAACGAAAATTCGTTTTTTAAACTAAAAAATACTAATTGATTGGTTGTAGAACAGTTCTTATAATTTCGTAGATTAGATGATGATGATGTTTGGTTTTGTGGGGCGCTCAACTGCGTGGTTATCAGCGCCCGTACAATTTCCCAATTTTTGCTCAGTCCAATTTCGCCACTTTCCTGGATGATGATGAAATGATGAGGACAACACAAACACCCAGTCATCTCGAGGCAGGTGAAAATCCCTGACCCCGCCGGGAATCGAACCCGGGACCCCGTGCTCGGGAAGCGAGAACGCTACCGTCAGACCACGAGCGGCGGACCGTAGATTAGAGGCTGTGCAAAAGTATACGACCACTGATTCTAATAATACGCTCGGCAACTTCACTTGTAGCAGGTAGTAGCTCTTGCTGCCTTTGTTCAGGCGAAGAACTTGAGTAAAGGGAGATAGTTACGTACAAGCCGTACGAGAAAAACAGGTTCTCTGACTTTAAGGCTCTACGTCAACAGGCAAAGCTATGAAGGAAACATTTCGCTCAGTTACACTGTAGACACGAAAGGAGAATATGTGTACGCTTGCCAGAAGTTGTAAACTCCTTTAATTTTTTTCTGAACTTATTTACAAATACAGTTGATCATATTAACAAGTTTCTTTCCAACGAATTAACAGCAAGGGGCCTAGTGTTGCGGCTTTGTTGGATGTTCATCATTCTTCAACCTTTACGTGGTACGGAGAGCGTGTAACACGCCGAGCCATTTATTTCTACAATCCTCAGTGCTGTTCTGATTCCTGTCTTGCTGCTGGCATTATATGATAATGGTCAGTCATGGGTACAAAAACGGTTCAAATGGCTCTGAGCACTATGGGACTTAACTTGTGAGGTCATCAGTCCTCTAGAACTTAGAACTACTTAAACCCAACTAACCTAAGGACATCACACACATCCATGCCCGAGGCAGGATTCGAACCTGCGACCGTAGCGGTCGCGCGGTTCCAGATTGTAGCGCCTAGAACCGCTCGGCCACTTCGGCCGGCAGTCATGGGTACTTGCCAGAATAATTTACGTCGGAAGATGATCTTTTCTGTTGATAAAAGGGTAAGAGGCTACCAACAGAGGGGGAAATAAGTACATAAAGGCTGTTTTATCTTTGGCGCCAACTGTGGTGGCAGAATATTGCGGAAAAACTCATTCCCGCTGCCACGTAATTCATTTTTGTAATTGACTTTGATGTGGGTAAGGGATACATTACACAGATTAACAAATGCTGGATTGTCGGACTTCAGGCTTGCCTGTGAATTTCAGGAGATGTAGCGGTACGTTTAGCGTCAAAACTTGGGCGAATTCCTTCCAGTTTGCACGTCATCTGTAATAATACAATAGTGTCCACGACAAGTTTTCTGTGCTTGCTCCGCTATATGCATTTGGACACGTATGTGTTTACAAGACTGATGATGTGAGCACGTGAACCAGCGCGAGACGCAAGTACAGCGTTACATTCTACAGTGAACATACTATCTCTCACATCACAACTCACGCTACAATATGCAGTGTGCACCCGAAGGTGAGGATGCAAGCAATAAAAACATAGCTGATGTTAAAATTATTCATTATCGAAGACAGTTGGATTTTATTTTATTACATAAAATCATCGAGTAAGCAGGTGATGATTAAGCGCTTTTACAAACAATTTAAAGAACGTCCGTTTGGCTATAAAGCTTACGTAAAACTGAATATATAGCTTACTAAATGATGTAAGGATTTCCAAGAGACGCAATCCTGCCTCCAAGAAATATTTTCTCGAATGGGCTATTGCGGTGGTTTACGTACTGGACATGACTTCGGGAGATACGAGTTTGAAATATCCGTTCAGACAACAATTTTTGCGTTTCCTGTAATTTCTCTTCATCGCTAAAACTGGGATCGTTCCTTTGAAATTGGCAAGGACGCTTCCTTTTTCATCATTGTCCACTTATGATTGTGCTATGTGCCTATGACATCGTCGTCGTTGGGAAGACAAATTTCAACCTTCATTCCTTTTTTGCAGTAGTGTGAACGAGGGCTGATGGACTACAAAGCTATATCGTGTATTCTCCCCAGATGCAGATTCAACGGGGTAGCGGTCGTGACCCCCAAGAAAAAACATTTTAGCAAAAGCTTTTATATTTTTACATAAATAAATTTCCAAAACTCTCAGTTAACTTTCGGAGAATAAGATACTATAAGAAACAAGACTCACGAAAGCGGCACGGAATTCTGGAAAAGTAGAAGTTACTTTTTGGTTTCTTGCCTACGTGGATGCCCTAGCGTTCTATTCGCCTGTAAAGAACATTCCAGCCAGATAAAGACGTCCGTTCCCACGCTGACCGCACACACAGTTCCAGAGTCCACAGGTGGCACGGGTATCCCAGAGGAAGCTGAACAGGCCGAGAAAGACCGCCGTTACACTAAGAAAAACCCTACAGAAAGACCGACTTCCGAGGATTCCGCGGAAAGGTATGTAAGAAACAGCATTCCCCTCGTTAAACACGCCAACGTGTTTATATTTCGGGGGCCTGTGTTCATCGTCTTTGATGTTATACTGTGTAAACCTCGAGATTGTCAAAATTGTGAGAGTTTTTGTAACTGTTTAATTCTTGAATCAGTTGTACGACATATGTACTCCACAAATTTTTGGACGAATGAATTCAAATGGTGAAGTTCTTTGAAGTTAGATTTGGGTAATGGGGGTGGAGGGAGGCAGACAGCAACAAAGTGTGAATTGCCCGTCATCCACACCCCCCTCTCCCACCCAGAACAGAACCCTGGATCCGCGGCAGATTGTTCCCACTGACTGTACAGTCTATTAACTGAAGGAGCACTACTCTGTCATTGAAAATGAATACACAGCAGCTTTGATACGGGATACATCACGCAGGTGTATAGCGTACGGCAGCCATTCCGACTTACGACATCCATATCATTCACATACACCTTTTTACACACGCAGGGCATTATCTGTGTTCGAACTACAGCCACGTAGTTTCCGCACGTCTGTTAAGTATGTGAGAAGTGCTGCCCCCCATCCGCGGTGACCGGCAGACTGTCAAGGGATGAAACACGAGGCAGAAGACGCGCGATTTCCGCAGAGTGCGGTTCGCAGGTGGCGGAGTGAGGGTAGCTGGCGGCTGTGTTGTTGTTAGCGGAGACTAACGACTTCCTCCGCCGCTGCCGTGGGAACACGCGTGCGCCGGGATGACCGCCTAAGTGCGAAGACGACTGGTTTATGTCTGCGAGGGCGGGCCGCCACCGCCGTACCTGCAGACTCGGCTGCGGAAAAACCTGCGGGTCGGGTGACGCGCAAGCGATCTGCGGTACTGGCAACTAACTAACTGCTTGAAATGAGAAGCCAGAAATATTTCATTGTTTGAATGACGCAGTAAAAAGTTAAATAATTGTTCAGTTTTCCAAGTGGGCAGATTCTAATACCCTGGAGAATTTACTGAACCGCTGGGACTATATAAGCAACCAGACAACGAAAGACCTGCAAAGCATTCAGTCGAAAATGAGCTACATAAAAAAAATGTAAAATGCCGACACTTTAATACAACAGTAAAAATAGTGGCACTGCTACCTACGAAAATCTTGAATGTTGGCGGATGATACCAAATGAAAGGATTTACATTAACCCTATTGTAGAGTCCGCAGACACGTTAGAAAACATCGACTACTATTTTTGGTCACACAGCGGGTCATTCGAAACATTGAACTCAAACTGAAGGAGCTGATACATGTGTAGAAATACAACTTTAGAGTAGGAACTTACGGTCCTGAAAATAATCCTGTCCCAGCGCGAATTCTGCAATGTCAAGTACAACAAGGATAAGCACTGCACACACGCCGTACGTACGACTTCTTGTCATGCAAGGCGTTCCGTCTGCTGTCGTGCCGTTAAGGCCCCGTGTATCTGTTGGTCTCAACGTACATCCGCGATTCACCCGTACACCCTGCGACAAGTGTGTTGTTTCCATTGCAGTGCTGCTCTGGATTGGTAGTTTTCACTGCGGTATTGCCGATGGTAACTGCAGTGTTTGTGATACGTGGAGTACTTTTCCATAAGGACAGTACACATTTGCAGAACTGCTAGAGGTGTACTTCAGGTACGGCAGAGCCTCTGACAATGCACATTAAGCTCAATATCTATACAGCGCCCATTAGGCAAGCAGACATCAACCACAGCCTCGAATGTTTCAGATGGTTTGCAGCACACTCGAAGAGACAGGTGCCTTACGTCCTGTGCATTATGCGGGTCGGCCACGGAATACCCGAACAGTCAGTATGGAAGAGGAGATACAAACACATGTGGAAGAAAGAACAGCCATCACCAAGCACGCATGAAATTACTCATATCACGGATGAGTCCGAGAGTTGTGCGCGGCGTGTCTTGTATGAAAACAAGTTGCACCCCTATCATCACCGTGGGTGCGGATGATTTCCATCACTGGCTTCGATTTGTAAGTGGATTGTTCACCGTTGTCAGATTGAATTTGTTTTTCAAAGAAACTTGTTGTTCGCAGATAAGACTTAGTTCACCAGAGGGAGGACGTTTAACTGTCGTAAGAATACTATGTAGGCGTGGCACAACTCTCGCCTCCCATTCGAATACAAACGCCAACAACAGTTCACAGTCAATGTATGAGTCAGTACTATTGGTAATCGCGCGATCGGATCTTACAGCCCGCCACTAATGTTTCAGTGGAGTGAGATACAAATTCTCGGGGTGTACTCAGCCTCGTGATGCTAATTGAGGAGCTACTCGACCGAATAGTAGCGGCTTCGGTCAAGAATACAATCATAACGACCGGGAGAGCGGTGTGCTGACTCCATGCCCCTCCTATCCGCATCCTCACCTGAGGATGACACGCCGGTCGGATGGTCCCGATGGGCCACTTGTGGCCTCAAGACGGAGTTGAGTGGAGATACAAAGTCTAGATCGAATAAGTTCTTTGAGGTATGTTAGGGGATGTACCACTTATGTCATTAGGTGTGGATGCAACCAGATGGAGCATCTACACACTTCTCTACAGAATCTTGTGATCTACTCAACGCCACACATCCCAGGCATCGTGTCAGGTGGGGAGATATAGCTTCATGAGCGCCTCGCTTCCCTAATTAGACAATTTTTGGGGGGCTTATATATAAAGCCTCGTGCAAGTGATACCAGTTTCGGACGAAGAAACAGATCTCGTCAGGATACTTGCAGCATCTATGAGGTTCATGTGATGTCTGATGTACTTGTTGCTGTGTGCCAATATTTTCTACTTAGATCTTATGGCTGTATTGAACTTGGCTGTATTGAAATGGTTAAAATGGCTCTGAGCACTATGGGACCTAACATCTGAGGTCATCTGTCCCCTAGAACTTAGAACTACTTAAATCTGACTAACCTAAGGACATCACACACATCCATGCCCGAGGCAGGATTCAAACCTGCGACCGTAGCGGTCGTGCGGTTCCAGACTGTAGCGCCTAGAACCGCTCGGCCACTCCGGCCGGCAATATTTTACAGTGACTGTTTCATGTGACTTATGATATCTCAGAAGATAGCATTGCCCCTGAGAGCCACTTATTATATTTAATGATTTATTACGTTTTTAATATGTTCCTCATTAGGCAAATGTCTGTCAAAACTTCATATCTTCCACAATGACATAGCAGCTGAATGCAACATGAATACCTCATATCTTGTCATATTTGGGAATTTGTTAACATTTTTCCAAATACTTTAATTACAAATAATAACAGCCAATATGAAAAAGCAACGGAATTTAAAAGTGGTGAAGCGGGTATGTTAGCTGGCACCACAAATGAAAAGAATGCCAAAAGACACTTCTATCAAGAGACGTAAATAATTGCTTAGACAATATTTTACGGCAATTTGTTGTCATCTAAAATGAGCACACTTGCACAAGAATACTGGCATATTTATATACGAACAAACTATTACTTTTATTTGTTTTTCGCGCGTCTTGGATGACGTTTAGCTTGGGTATTCTGCTACCATTCTGTAACGCTCTCAACGCAACTTTACTCATTTAATAAGATTATTTCTGTCTGTATTATATGTAGTTATCGTAGGACCACTTTCCAGTTGTTTGAAATGTACTTTCATTAATAACCATTATACATCATAATTCTCTGGTGTGGTCTACATCAATTACAGATGTTAGAGTAAAACCTTATCGTTAATTATTAATCAATGTTTTATTTAAAATATCTTTTTATTTTATTAATTCGCGATACATATACTATTTTACCGCAGGATCACAGCTGTGGTTTATTATCTGCAGCTGCTGGGCATGAAATTATACTTGCGGAGCTCGACTTTACGACATTATCGAACTACTCTTTTTAAATAGAGCCGTGCATTGCCCAATTACCTAAAGTACAGGCAACCACAGGCAAAGTCACAATTGGTTTACTCGCATGGGATGCTCGTTGCAGAGCTACTACTCAGCTGAGTATCCGTTAGGGTGCGTCGCAATACGTATGTGACAGATACGGAGTGTTGGAGTCCAGGAGACGCTATGATCCCCTTGTAACATGAACCATAATGCCCCTGAGTAGTCTTGCGTTTGTGTGAGACAGAATCCTGTAGTGTCCGTCACATCACAAATCTGCTTGGGACTATTTTCTGACACTTTTTTTTCACTTCTTCTCCAAGTGTTTCTACTCTCAACCTTCGATTAGTGGACGACCTGCAAACTTTGAAAATGTTAGACTATAGTGTGCCTTGTGTTTAATGCCTGTGAGAAATGTCCTTCTGTCATAATGAAGTAATTTCTTCCATTTCTCCTCGGATTTATTGACGGCATTAAATTTATATCAGGAAGAAGTAGATATTTATACAAGGTTCGTGTGTCTCATAAGCGTCTACACTTCACAAACATTTTCTGTAATCCACTTATTACTCACATGAGGAAACGAAGGCAAGATTAAGTGAATTAATTAAGTGAATAAGTGTACAGAGCTTCAGTCGAAAGGAAAACTGTCTGTCAATATATTACCCATTTTGCTTAGAAACAACAAAGTTGCAAACTTTACTGTACACCAAAGAAAGATGAGCCAAACCGTTCAGTTGCTTCTCCGAAGCTGAGCTATTTTTCTTCCAGTGTTCTTTTGAGTGGAGGAAGAAGTAAACAATCAAATAGAAATGAAGTCGATGGCCTTATTTGAGGGGATCATTGTCTGTCAACTGTCTCATTGGAATTTTTCTTTCTTTGTACACTTCTGTGTTGTGTCGTATGTTTAATTATGTAGACTAGATCACTGTGATAAATGCGTTCAGATTTGAGTGCAATGTTTAGGTGGTTGATAACAGCGAGAGAGATGGGAGCGGATATAATACTGATTCAGCAAGTGGATTACGTTTTCTGTACAGCACCGAGCAGGCTGAGAGGCTAACGTCCCTGTCCTATAAAGAGGTCTCGTCACACCGAGAATCTCAACAGATAGATTTGGGATTTAGCGCAGCATAATGCCGCACAATCTCTCAATCAGATGCTGCACTTCTCTGCCTGTCCTCATACCATCATTCGCATGAATTTGGAAATTTGAGATTTCTTTCGACCACCATGATTTAACGGGCACTGTCTGGAGCGAACGATACCGCATTAACCACTGAAGTAGGTTGCCGGTGGTTAGGGGTAACAGTTTAACTTTGTAGTATTCGTCACAACCGGCTCCGTAGGCAAGGTCGTTAACACACGGCTGTGCAGTGGCGCCCGAGTCGGAGGTAGCAGATTCGAATCCGAATATTCACCGCTAGTTTTTGGTCGGCAACGAGATAATCGGAATGCGCCAGTGTCCAGTCGAAAGTGCCTCATAGAGTGAGAGCATGGTCCACCTGATGGCAATGCGCCCGTCGGATGCGAACGTTAAGCTTAGACCCCGGAGCTATTCGAGAGGAGAACCTATGTGGCGGCACGGGTTTTCACCCTGCCTCTTCGTTTCATGCATAACAACGTTACACTGCGCAGACACTGATTACAGCCATCGAACGGCACGAATATACAGTTCCCGCTACACAGCAAGTCGGGAGAATGTAGGCTAACGGCAAGCCACTTCCATTAGGATTTTGCGTAGGTTGGCAACGCGGGATTCTCCACATCTGCCTCCCCCCCCCCCCCCCACTCCCCCGGACCCCAGCACTCTTCCTGGGTACTGAACTGATCTTACACTTACTTAGCGCTAACGTATGTGTTCTGAGTTCGCATTCGTGGCTGCAGTAGCCCTTGGCTGTCAGCTGACCGTCCGTTCCTTCCGTGAGAGGCAGGCTGCGCCAACGCCAGCGCCGGCGTCGTCCCGGCAGCTGTCAGACGCCTGGCGCCGCGACGCTAATGAGGCTTGTGTTGCGGCCGCCCCGTGAGGCCGTGCCGCCACCTCGTCTGCCCCCAGGCCACCACAAACGCCGGCAACATGTGTCCGAGCCGGAGGCTGACTTACCCAGAGCTCGCTGTCAAAATTGCTGCCCATGGTCACTTCGTTGATCTGTAGAGAATACACATATGTGTCTTCCATGGTGGGCGACAGACAGGTTCGTATGGCACCTCTGTCCGGAGCGACTCCAGACACGCCTTCGGCCTGGAATTTCATTGACTGCAGTAGAATTGTCTTCAGGAATGAGTCCCGCTTCGAACTGAGTTCCGATGACTAACGAAGATGTGTCTGGAGACGCCCCGGATGGCATGGGATACTAACCAGACTGTTGTCCGCCATACGGGCCGACAACCGGGGGTGACGGTCTGGGCTGCTGCTGTTTCATTTCACAGCAGGATCACTTTGGTTGTCATCAGCGGCACATTTACGCCACAGCAGTAAGTCGACTACATTGTACGCACCGTTCTGTTACGCTTTATGGCGATCCATCCTCTTACGTCTCAGCAAGATACCGCCCGTCCCGCGTAGGCTTGAGTTTATACTGTTTGTCATTGTGCTTGCCAAACAGAACTTTGGCCAGTAAGGTCGCAGGATCTGTCCCCAATCTCTCTCCAACTGAGAACTTTTGGAACATAATAGTCAGGGCCCACCTATCATCTCAGGATTTTCAAGATCTAAAGAATGTTTTTATACCTCAAATGCTTCCAAAAGGTTCATTTCTTAGCTGTTGTCGATTATATGCAAAATGCCCATGTTAAGCAAGAATAGATGAAGACAGACAGGGAGGGCATGTAAGATTCACTTTGGCGAGCACTTTCCCAACAAAGACGGTAACAATTCATATAATGTAACTTTTGCAGAACATCTCAAAATTGGGAAATACACTCTTCTGCTGCATCCTTGCATAACTTAGAAATTTTGCATACGACTGACAAACGCTACAAAATAAACCTTTTAGAAGAATTCGAAATACGTAAACATTCCTATCTAAATTTAAAAGATTTGTAGCATGATCATATTGTATTGAAAAATAGACACTATTTCGATTGTGTAGCGTCTGTTATAAAATGTGAAAATTAGCTCATTCCTCTTAGATATTAGAACTACGTGTCGTGTTTTCGAATGTATTATATACACTTTCCTTATATACGTTAGTTATACCTCCCATGTGCTTTTATATACATTCCTTGCTGCTAGCACAACAGTTGGACATGTTCGTAGGTGTGATTCATTTACTGCAAATTATCAACCTGTCAATTTCTGTTTACAATAATCACAGTATGTACGGTTTTGGATATTTCGTGGAATTATGCTTCTGTGAAGAACATACCGATGTCTCCTAAACCAATACTAAGTAATATTCTGTAATATACTTCTTGTACTTTACAATATGCATGGCCAGGGTCTAATGATTTCTATCATCCCTGATTTTATAGGCTTCTTAAGATGTCCAATTTGTTGAACCCAGCAAAGTGAAATAAAAGTATCTGTGAAACTGATGTTTGAATTTTTTTCGTGAAGATTCGAACGAATAAATTCTACTAGCATATATCTCAGATCACTGTATCAACCAACCAACCAACCAACCAGATAGCTGTACAATATTTTGTAGAGTTCATGTACCACAAAATCTTCTGAAGCCATCGTCGAGTCCAGAAGCTTCTTCGCGATTTGCTCAATCCCTCTTCGACAATCACTAAGAGTGTTAACGCAGCTATTTCACTCGCGTTTATTTTCGTAAAGAAACTGTGTGATCCGCGGGCCATATGCGGCCACCGACTGCAGCTGGAGAGCGCTGCGGTCGCAAATCACGACGAGGAGCACGTTATGCCCCGTGAGATATAGCAGGTCGTTTCAGAGCGTGCAACTACCACATCTAAATCTACATCTACATGGATACTCTGCAAATCACATTTAAGTGCCTGGCAGAGGGTTCATCGAACCACCTTCACAATTCTCTGTTATTCCAAACTCGTACAGCGAGCGGAAAGAACGAACACCTACACCTTTCCGTACAAGCTCTGACTTCCCTTATTTTATCGTGGTGATTGTTTTTCCCTATGTAGGTCGGTCTCAACAAAATATTTTCGCATTCGGACGAGGAAGTCGGTGGTTGGAATTTCGTGAGAAGATTCCGTCGCAACGAGAAACGCGTTTGTTTTAATGATTTCCAGCCCAAATTCTGTATCATTTCAGTGACACTCTCTCCCATATTTCACGATAATACGAAACGTGCTGCCCTTCTTGCAACTTGTTCGATGTGCTCCGTCAGTCCTACCAGGTAAGGATCCCACACCGCGCAGGAGTATTCTAAAAGAGGACGGAGGAGCGTAGTGTAGGCAGTATCCTTAGTAGGTCTGTTACATTTTCTAAGTGTCCTGCCGATAAAACGCAGTCTTTGGTTAGTCTTCCCCATAATATTTTCTGTGTGTTCCTTCCAATTGAGCCGGCCGGAGTGGCCAAGCGGTTAAAGGCGCTACAGTCTGGAACCGCATGACCGCTACGGTCGCAGGTTCGAATCCTGCCTCGGGCATGGATGTGTGTGATGTCCTTAGGTTAGTTAGGTTTAAGTAGTTCTAAGTTCTAGGGGACTTATGACCACAGCAGTTGAGTCCCATAGTGCTCAGAGCCATTTGAACCATTTGAACCTTCCAATTGAAGTTGATCGTAATTGTAATTCCTAGGTATTTAGTTGAATTTACGGCCTTTAGATTTGACTTATTTATCGTGTAACCGAAGTTTAACGAATTTCTTTTAGAACTCATGTGGATGACCTCACATTTTCGTTATTTATGGTCAACTGCCAATTTTGGCACCATTAATATATGTTTTATAAATGTTTAGCAATTTGTTTTGATCTTCTGATGACTTTATTAGCCGATAAACGACAGCGTCCTCTGCAAACAACCTAAGCCGGCTGCTCAGACTACCGTTTATATAGACAAGGAAAAACAAAGGGCCTGTAACACTGAAACCTCCCCTTAGAAAAATTTATGAATGATTGTGCTGATAAACCCCTCACGTTATCTGATTTTCAAACAGCTGAGCAAAACTGAACGTACTCGGAAATTTCTCTCTTTACTTATTCTGATCATCACTAAACTGACACACAATATTTTTTTAGCGCAACGCAATCTGACTTTCAATAATCCCTACAAAAGAATGGCCCTGACTAACAATAACCTATACCTTTCATGAATCACTTACCTCACAAAAATCTTCGTTACTCGAACTACTGCAATACAGCGTGCGCCAACACTGCCAGCTAAATAAAAGATTCTAACTACTGAAGGCAGTAACTGCTAATAGGCATAGTTAGCAAATGAAAGATTTTGATAGAGAAGAAACAATTTATTTACCTTAATACTGTTCAAAAGTCATTATATATATATATATATAAGTTCATGACATCCACTCCTACATATTTACTCTTTCTGATGGACACTCGTCCAGATCGTCCGCTCTCAAAACTCCGCCATCTCTCTCCCCACATCCACCACTGCTGGCGGCTCACCTCGAACTGCGCAACGCTACTCGCTGATCACATCCTAATGCCCAACACTACAAAAGCAAATATTACAACAATGCCAAGCAGCCACAGACTGCACACAGCACAGTCAGTGATTTTGATACAGAGCGCTACGTGACGTTACCAACATATAAACCTAAACAACCTACTTACAACACTACCTTGGGGAACGCCAAAAATCACTTCTGTTTTACTACATGATTTTCCGCCAATTACTACGAACTGTGACACCTCTGGTAGGAAGTCACAAATCCAGTCACATAACTGAGACGATATTCCATAAGCACGCAATTTCACTACAAGCCGCTTGTATGGTACAGTGTCACAAGCCTTCCGGAGAGCCAAAAATACGGAACCGACGGACACCTCGTCTGGCGCTCCCTTTTGATGAGATACGCGTCCCGTGTGAGGAATGTAACGCCGGAAATGCATATCCTCCTATTTCCATCTATTGTACTATTTTTTTTCCTTGCTTTGTTACCTCAAGATATGACATTTCTGTCTCTTTGTATATTGTAATTGTTTTACTATTTGTATATTTATGCATTTATGTCGATGTATAATTGGTTTGTTTCGTAAATATTATTTGTATTTTTACGCTGGGTCTTGCCTAGGGAAAACTACTATCGAACGATTACTAGTGGGCTCTGAGCACTATGGGACTCAACTGCTGAGGTCATTAGTCCCCTAGACCTTAGAACTAGTTAAACCTAACTAACCTAAGGACATCACAAACATCCATGCCCGAGGCAGGATTCGAACCTGCGACCGTAGCGGTCTTGCGGTTCCAGACTGCAACGCCTTTAACCGCACGGCCACTCCGGCCGGCGTCGAACGATTACGTCGATAGGTCGTGTGAAGAATCAAAGTGTGTAGGATCTTTGGTAGTGTTAACTCTGCCACGTGGAGCGCGGGCTGAGAGGAGTGTGGCGGGAGTAGCGAGTGGAGCAGGTGTGTTGTGTGACGCTCCCGCGAGTTGCCGCGCTTTCGGGGTTTGGCAGCATGTAATTGCGCTCGACTCGCGATGATAGTTCTGACATGGTGTCGCGGACGGGAAGCATTAGCTGGCGCACATCAAGAGCCCGTTTCGCCTGGTGACCGTGTCGAGAAGAAGGCGCGCCAACATCCAGCTTCTGCAACAGCGACGGCCGACAATGAGTGACTCGCCACCTCCTCGATCGACGGCTTCAAACCTTCAATCCACCAACAAGGAAGACTGGAAGCAAGTAAAGTTTTAGAACTGTATGGCAGACGTCAGCTTTTCATACTGTACCATTTTCGTAACTATAATTACAGCAACTTAGCATGAACCTTTGTTGCTCATTGTCCCAATTGCATTACCAAGCAGGGTCCCTTCCTTTTCCGAAATGAACCCGAGTGTCGTTGAAATTTAAACGCCAGCACTAAAGTAATATAGCTATTTCTATTTCACTGCTTTAATTTCAAAGTTCAGTTAGCTGGCTACAATATTCGGATTACACAAGCACAAATTAAGAGTGCGAGTTTTGTTACCATATTTTAGCTTATCTGTGACTGCAGCTCAGCTTGGTACGTACTAAATTTTTCTATTGTTAATTGTTCAGAATCATTTAATTCAGGCTCAAAGTTAAATCTCTTCTTTCTAAATTGCGTAGATTCAAGTAGCTTTTGAGATGATTGTTGAGGTAGTCCAAGACTAACCGTATTTTACTGAATTTCGATGTGCTTCAGAAAGAAAGCTCACTATTAACTTCAGTCACTAAATTAACTTTCGATTTTCCGGTTTTATTAATTCTTTTGCTAAATTAAGTCAGGGTGTAGCGAAATTTATTACTTCTGACAAACTTTCAGTTTTCACACTACGCGTGTCAACCTTCAGTTGCCACGCTTCTAGTGCTAATTATATGTGTAATAACCTTTCTTTTTCAGTTACTATAGTAATTGTCCTTAGGACTGGCGACCGTGATTTCCCCCAAATCTCAAGTACCTAATTACCGCTAGTTAATTGTTAACGTAACGGCTGCACATTTACTTTCTTTATTAACTTTACCCCTTTTCAAAATTAATTTCCACCAGTTTCATTAGCACATTTCCTTTCATTTAGATGTAACCCTTTCCTCCCTCTTTACCGACAGGTTAACTTCGGTGACGATTGCTTTTCCAAAACTCCCATTAGGTACACGCGGTTTCATTTTTCACTGTCATTAAGGTCGGTAAGTGAGGGGGAGGTTACAGGAAGACTTAACTCACTTATAGTATTCAACTTCGGTTCCCGATTTCTTCAAAACACTTGGGAAGAACTTCATACTAAAGCGGAATTTGTTGCGTCTAAACATGTAAGACTCTAGAGAGAAAGATGAGCAAATTCGATTTCACATTGAATTTATGGTTGCCTTGTCAGTGCCGTAAGCACTGCAGCCGCGAATGCTTCCCGGTAGCAGCAGTTCGGCTCTCGCCCCGGTGGCACGAGCGCACATGTGCGCCTGCGGCTGCATTAGCGCCGCGAACGGGCCGAGCCCGCTGCAACAGATGTTGGAGAGCGGGGCGGCCGCCCGCGTTGGCGAGGTCGGGCGCGCGGCAGTCTTCCCCGTCGGCTTCCACCCCAGGCAGCCGCCGTGGGCCGCGTGTCCCCAGGGAAATGACGGGATTGTCCCAGCAATCACGGCCTCTCCGCCCTCCCCCGGCCCCTGGCACCTTACGAAACGGAGACTGATGCAAGAACAACCGACCTGCTCTCCATCATGCAACTTCTCTACTTGGCACATCCGTGCCTTGTCACGGGAAACAGCACAACACAAATAATTAAGCGATCGCCTCGCATCGTACGTATCAGACGTAACGGTCTACACCCGAAAGTGACGATAATACACAAATATGTAAGATCAGTGATCTCTTCGAAAATGATCAGAAACTGACAGCCATACTGCCTCGAAAATTGGTAGTTGGTGACTCGTAACTTCCCAACACTATCTGCAAGAACTGTAGTATAAATCGAACGTAGTTCTCATCATTTATGCGACGGCATTTACCAATATCACAGCAGTTAGGTCTATGTCATAAAAAATTGCGAAAATTTAAAGTTAGTACGTGTGTCTTTGCGTTTCACTTCATTCACTAAATGTTTCATTGCTAGCTTAACAGATCGCTAAAACACAAAAATATAAAACATTTATGATATTCTTCGTCCTGTAGTAACAGATTGCCACTATAATTTTGCTTTACAACGACCGTTTCACTGTCCGGCCACTGGGTGGAATTACGGAAAATGCATACATGTTACGTGGGTGATTGATGAGCTATTCTGCCAGCCAAAGTCAGGAATCATCATTAGGTTTACAAAAAGACCCATACCGCACTGTGGTACTCCTCCTCCCACACCGAGCGAGGGGAGGTACAGAGGATAAAATCTCAGTCCAACCGCAATGCTTTAAAACTTCCTAGCAGTTAAAAACTGCATGCCGGACCAGGACTGGAACCGGCACCTTTGCCTTTGCCTTTGCCTTTGCCTTGAAAAGAGTGGATTTCCCCAAATTACAGACAACCAAGGTTCCAACTAGTCCAACAATATATGATTAGTGTCCATAGCTACCGGTGTCACTATAGGCTAGTGCCTGAATGATCACTTTCGCACATCACGGCCGGCTCCTTTCTCATGCTGTTCTAGCTGAGCTTGTACTGCGCGAGATCTGACTAAAAAATTCTTCCTTAGTGCTACCAAGAACTATAAAATCACCTTAATAATGTAAAATGGAAATAAAACCGTGCAAATGGAATAGTGGAATGACGTGTAAACACAAAGATGGCATGGTTCCACAGGAATTTACGATGGATAGAATCGTTCCAGTGCTTATTCACGTTTGTGGATACGATGAATTGTCAGCGGTTGTGTGTTAATGAAGTGCACTTAGACAGACAGAGCCCCTGTGTTCCCCACGGAGGCCTGAAGAGCGCCAATGGGAGGGCGATGCAGGTGGCACGCAGCGAGGCCGACAACCTGGGAGAAGCCCGCTGGCTTTCGTGGCCGCGGCCGCCCACCGCAGGCGTAAGGCGGCAATCGAAGGCTGGCTTCCCAATAAAGGGCGGGCGAGCGACCGGCCAGGTGGGGGGAGGTAGGCAGAGGCAGTAATGGCGGCGCGCTGCAACTTTAATGCGGCGGCGAGGCGGCGCCGCGCTAAATGCCGACAAACCGACTCGTCAGCTCGCCCCCATCACTCAGCACGTTCCGCCAATCGAGTTTTATCTTCCCTACTCCCTGCATGACGCGCACCAACACCTTTCGTTGTGATACGTGCCGAGTGGCACCTTGAAAGTAGAGGTTGTGTAAACTATCCAGGTGCAAATTAAAATGATAACAACATCAGAGCAGTCCAACGTATAGCACATCGCTCTAATGGCCAACGTGCCGTATAGGAAAAAATATTCATTACGGAGTTGAAGACATTGTCCTCTAAAGATGGAAAGCAACTGCAGACTTCTTAGTCAGAACAAATAGATTGAAGCAGTTCGCTTGTGCTGAACGGAGCACTAAAAATGAGTCGTAACGTCTTCAAAACCATATTCGTTACATCACTTCACTAACGATTGCCGGCCGCTGTGGCCGAGCAGTTCTAGGCGCTTCAGTCTGGAACCCCGCGACCGCTACGGTCGCAGGTTCGAATCCTGCATGGAGCTTGGATGTGTGTGATGTCCTTAGGTTTAAGTAGTTCTAAGTTCTAGGGGACTGATGACCTCAGATGTTAAGTCCCACAGTGCTCAGAGCCATTTGAACCATTTTTTTCACTAACAGTTGTAGACTACTCTCGTAGGCTGACGGGTGTTGATATACTCCTTACTGTGCTTCAATGACAGACAATTCGATATCGGCAAAACGTCGGTCGTCGTCAGTGAATTTTCAGTGTCGGGCAGTGGTATGAAATTGTCGAAAGCGAGCTAGCAGAATAGTCTACGAAAATATAATAGTTTTCCATCGAATGCCTATCGCAGCCTACAACGAAGTTCAGATGTGACATTGTAAGTATGGAAGACACTTCAAACGTTAGAAATGGTATACGGTGGCGCACGGAGGACTCTCTGAGGTAAGAGAAAAATTGTTATCAATCATTTCGTTCAGAACAAATGGCTCAAATGGCTCTGATCACTATGGGACTTAACTCCTGTGGTCATCAGTCCCCTAGAACTTAGAACTACTAAAACCTGACTAACCTAAGCACATCACACACATCCATGCCCGAGGCAGGATTCGAACCTGCGACTGTAGCGGTCGTGCGGTTCCAGACTGTAGCGCTTAGGACCGCTCCAGCCGACTCGTTCAGAACAGACCATAAATCTCACGTGTGAGTGTTCGAAACGTTGAGATGGTCTGGATATTCAAATCGAGTCCCTGTCGATATCACACGCCCAACTATACAGGTTACTAAGCTGCCTCTGTTGTTGGAAACACGTAGAAAAAGATACGACGTCATTCGGTACAGAAAAGATGTCGTGCTACTTGTGAAGATTGTGTAAGGTCGGCTAGTAACTCGTATTGGAGATTTGAAATGAGCTCCGTATGCTCCCTTTAAACTGGCCAGCGAGTCTTGTGACGTCATCTCCGAACTCGCCGTCTGCTTGTGGCCACAGACCCGACTCGTGAGTCTCCAGCGCAGCCCATTCGTCACCTCAGTCTGTTGTCGCGTATAAGTGGACTCGACTCACTCAGAAACGAGAGCGCATACACAAGTTCGTAAGTAGAACCACGGGCGCAATGCCATTCCCGCTAAATACGCAACTATTTCGAAAGAAATTTCCGTCGTGAAATTGTAAATTACTATTCATTTATTTCACACAGTCATTATTTCCGCTTTATATACATTCTCAAGTGCAAGCTGAATGTCACAGAACGTCCGACCTGCCTAAAAGATGGTTCAAATGGCTCTGAGCACTATGGGACTTAACTTCTGAGGTCATCAGTCCACTAGAACTTAGAACTACTTAAACCTAACTAACCTAAGGACATCACACACATCCATGCCCGAGGCAGGATTCGAACCTGCGACCGTAGCGGTCACGCGGTTCCAAACTGAAGGGCTTAGAACCGCACGGCCACACTGACCGGCCTGCCTAAAAGACAGGTGCAAGTTATATACCAGTATAACGACTGATCGGTTAGCAATGAATATTGTTCTGTTTATACATACATTTATATAGATAATACTTTTTAGAAATCGGCTGTAAATATATTTTAATATTTAATATCTATTTAAAGAGTGTCTAGCAACTACGTTGTCACTTTCGAGGCGTTATCGAATTTGTACCGAAAATACCAGAAAACGTGACATGAGGACGAGGTGCAGTCTCTAAATGGGATTAACTGCTAAAAATAAATTACAGAAATTAATGATAAGCTACACAACTCGCTGTTAGCTCATGAACGCAAGCTGCCATGACCAAATGAATACAGAAATAGCGCGCTTTTTTGTCGTTGGATATAATAATGATGTTGCTATGTGCTCTTTTTTCGTCTGACGCAGCACATACGTTCTTTCATGGTGGAAATGGTACAAACAAGAATACAACCATTTTTTATTTTATTTTTTCCCTGGACGAAATTCGTATGTTTCTCGTCTGAAGCGTGAACTGTATCGTGAAGCTTATTCCAGATATCACTCCTCCTATAATGGAGCACATTTGCAACTGTTCACTTTACAGCAGTTAATTTTCCACATTCACACAAAACACAGCTGCGTTAAAGGCCATCTGATCACGACAACCGCTTATTTCTCTTTGTCAGTGCTTCTCTGCAGCAGCAAGATCGTGTACTAACAGTAAATCACGACTAGTCTTACACTCTTGCACGCTTCAGTAAGAGAGAACCGAGTCGACGAGTATGAACGACCGCAGCGATACAGTTCTCAGACTCGTTATTATTTCCGGAACTACAGCGGGAACGAAGGAAGCCATGATGTAACAGTGGCGACTTGATCTGTGAAGTATGCAACGCGTGCATTAGACAGATACTTGCTCCATTTCTATACGTAGCATGAGAGCTTTCTCGGTTAGCACTCAAACAGGCAGCCTTAAGTACTGTGGTGAATGGGCAGCAAAACACGAGCTTAAACCAACGCATCAAATCTGCTATGTGAAATTGCGTGTTACACGATTATTACTCATTTAACACCAACGGCATCGCTCTGTTTCCTACTAGGTGAAAGAAGTATTAGACATACCCGAAGTATGTTATCTGCAGAAATTGTATTTGCTTGGTAAACTACAGTTTGGAGTTTAATATGAAGGTAAAAGCTCGACGAGTAATGTTTCCCTCGTCCTATTACATTAACGGCAATAGTGGTAAACTTGCAATACACTTTATAGTGTATCCCTTATAGGGATACACATTCATTATGTACAATGAAACAATATAACAGTAGAGCAGCGATCTCGGAATGGCGTGCTTGCAAACAGCACATGCCTAGCGAGGTGGCGTAGTGGTTAGCACACTGGAGTTGCATTCGGGAGGACGACGGTTCAAACCCGTGCCCGACCATCCTAATTTAGGTTTTCTGTGATTTCCCTAAATCGTTTCAGGCAATTGCGGGATGATTCCTTTGAAAGGGGACAGCCGACTTCCTCCCCCATCCTTCCCTAACTCGATGGGACCGATGACTTCGTTGTTTGATCCCCTCCCACCAACGAACCAACCTCGTCGCATATTCTGGAAAGTTAAATTTGGGCAATGCACCTACACGAACTTCATACTTGTACAGTCTTGACGAAAGGACTGTGAACAATAACAGTCGGTATTCAAGAATAATACGAGCTCTGAAAACATATTTTTTAAAATTACGTTCTTCCCAGTCACGTTGGAGAATGCAGTATATTAAATACTCTTATGACTAGAAATGAAATGCCGGAAGAAACGGTAAAAACAGCAAAGAATTCACGGAAAGTTAAATAAAGCAGGAGTGACACGAACATTTCCCAACTGTCGGACTTAAATCCGAAGATATGAGCTAGATGCGAGAGGAATCGTAGCCTTTTTTAGCTTCTAACATGATTTCCTTAGTGGAAAAGCTACGCCAAGATGATAGATTAAAACGAGACGTTACACCATTTTGAACTGTAGGACTCTTACGCTTGGAGGAGGAGGAGATTAGTATTTAACGTCCCGTCGACAACGAGGTCATTAGAGACGGAGCACAAGCTCGAATTAGGGAAGGATGGGGAAGGAAAACAGCCGTGCCTTTTCAAAGGAACCAAACTTGCATTTGCCTGAAACGATTTAGGAAAATCACGGAAAACCTAAATGTGGATGATCGTAGACGCTTACGCTTGGAAGAGTGAGCCATTCCTGGATCAGGTGAAGTCGAGGCACACTATCTATAACAGGATTATACCTAATAATATACTGTTGTGGTGGTATTCCGTTCGAAGACTGATTTGATGGACCTCTCCACCTGGTTTATCCCGCACAAACCTTTTCATCTGCCGGCCAAAGTGGCCGTGCGGTTAAAGGCGCTGCAGTCTGGAACCGCAAGACCGCTACGGTCGCAGGTTCGAATCCTGCCTCGGGCATGGATGTTTGTGATGTCCTTAGGTTAGTTAGGTTTAAGTAGTTCTAAGTTCTAGGGGACTAATGACCTCAGCAGTTGAGTCCCATAGTGCTCAGAGCCATTTGAACCATTTTTGAACCTTTTCATCTCTGCATGACTACCGCGACGTAGATCCGTGTGAACCTGCTTACTAAAGTGAATGCTTGGTGTCCTGATATTTCACTTTAGTAGAATGCTGCTGTCCAGGTATTCATAAAAGATTTTGTTACACTCGCATTTATATTCGATTCTAACAAATTTCTCTTTTCCAGAAACGCTTTCCTTGCTGCTTTCCTTCGTCTGCATTTTATATTCTCTCTACTTTTCCCAACGTCACTTAGCTTGCTGCCGAAATAATAACATTTGTGCACTGCTTTTAGTCTCATATTTCCTAATCTAATTCTTTCACCATCGCCTGATCTATTGCGACAGGATTCCATTACCCTTGTTTTACATTTGTTGATATTCACCTTGTAATTTCTTTTCTAACCGACCTTCAAGTTTTTTCTCGCGTCTAACAGAATTATAATGTTACCGGCTATCCAGTTTTATTTTTATTTCTTATACGAGGTTTTAATTCACTTTCCAAATTTTCAGGGTCATAAAACAATACCGTGCCCAAAATCAAAATAGGAGATGACGACTGGTGCAGCTAACTTTTGCTAAAGAAATTCGTACAGAGGGGGAAGTCGGAAATGAAATCGGAGGAGGGCGCAATATGGAAAGAAGTGAGTGCCCGCTGTCGGACACGGCCCACATTAGGTATGCGCCGGAGTTTGGCGGGGCGCAGGAGCCGGCGCGGCCCCCGGGGACAGGCGGCCGGCTAATACCGGCCCTGGCCAGCCCGGCTGGAATCATTTATCATCGGCGCGCGTCGCGGCGCGTCCGTCCGTCGCCGGACTCCCGCCGCCGCCCGTCTCATTAATTCACAATCCCGCCCGCCCTTGTCCAATTTAGCCGATTACCCGTGAGGCGGCGGAAGGCGGTCGCCGCCGCCTACGGACCGCACCGCAGCGCAGCGCACGGCGCTCCCTGCCGCGGCAGCCGCCGCCGGCCGAGCTGCTGCGGCCCGCCTCTGCCTCCGCCCCGGCACAGCACGGCGCCTGTCTCGCGTCCCACTGCATCCTTGCAGGCAAGCTATCACAACGCGAAGAGCGAAGACTAGCTCTAAAGACTTCTGTAACCAGACAGAATCTGACTTCAGAGAGACGGAAAATTTTGTTTTGGCATGGATACTGTTCAGGTCTCTTGGGAAGTCACTGAGATGTTCCTCACCATACCTCCGCGAAGGTATCGTCGATGTCTTTGCACCACATCTTAGGTTTACAAAGTGCAGAGTCAAGCGCCTGTGCTTCTAAATGTTCCAGTTAGCCATCATTGGACTAAGTGAGCTACCCATGGCGAAGCCTTCCAGCTATCGTTAGAAGTTGGCCGGCCGGAGTGGCCGAGCGGTTCTAGGCGCTACAGTCTGGAACCGCCCGACCGCTACGATCGCAGGTTCGAATCCTGCCTCGGGCATGGATGTGTGTGATAGGTAGGTTTAAGTAGTTCTAAGTTCTAGGGGACTGGTGACCTCAGAAGTTAAGTCCCATAATGCTCAGATCCATTTTTTTGTAATGTTACTTAAAATCCGTCTTGATTGCAAAAATTTTTTTTATTATTCATATGACCGGTTTCGGTTCATTCAGAACCATCTTCAGATCTGATATTTCAGTTACAGGAGTAACCCGTCCAAATCCAGCAACTTTCACATGCTGGATTTGGATGGGTTACTCCTGTAACTGAAATATCAGATCTGAAGATGGTTCTGAATGAACCGAAACCGGTCATATGAATAATAAAAAAATTTTTTGCAATCAAGACGGATTTTAAGTAACATTATAAAATCACTGATTGCTGTTATCCCATAAGACATTATGTCTGTTTTTGCCATTTTTTTGTCCTTGGAAGTGTCCATTCCACATGCAATAGCTCTTGGTGAGACATGCTTGAAAGAGCTTTGTGATGTCTTGCGGGAAAATGGAGCCGATGTGCTCCAGAGAGTCGCTGAGTGGACTTTCATAAACTAAGAAACAACATCAAAGCTGACCAGGATGTTATTTGATTCAAGTTTTAATTTCTTCAGCTTCTCAATGAAATGTCCTGATTCCTTTACGTATATCTCAGTCTTTCCACGTGCGGCTGCAGTAGAAATTGGGAAATTTGTGTTAAGTTCCTGTGGGACCAAACTGCTTAGGTCATCGGTCCCTAGGCTTACACACTACTTAATCTAGCCTAAACTAACTTACTCTAAGGACAGTTCACACACCTATATCCGAGGGAGGACTCGAACCTCCGAGGGGGGCGAACCATGGCAAGGCTCCGTAAACAGTGCAACTACCCCTCGAGGCCGCTGCAGTAGAGACACCAAGTATTCCACCAGTTCTTTACCGTGGAGGTAGAAAAGGGCCAATAGCTACTCTTTCTAGATGTGCTGATCACGTGGGGATTGTGAAGATCTAGGACTCAGCGTGTATCTAAAACCGACGTACATGGACCCATACATGCACAAACTTTCAAATCACCACCCAAGCCAGAGAAGTGGTACGATTAGCAAGACGAATACGTGAGCCACAGCACCTTATACGCGAGACGCAACACCTGGAAAGCGTTCTGAGAAGCAATGAGTATTCCAACAGTTACATAAGGAGTGTCAAAGAATGAAACGCTCGGCGAAGTGACACATCGGAAAAAGAAATGTAGGGTATGTCCTTTCTGCCGTACAGTGATTTCCCTAAATCACTCCAGGCAAATGCCGGGATGGTTCCTCTGAAACGGCACGGCCGACTTCCTTCCCAATCCTTCCCTAATCCGATGAGACCGATGACCACGCTGTCTGGTCTCCTTCCCCAAACCAACCCAACCAACCCAATTTCTGCCGTACAGGGCAGAGTGGCGGACAGAATTGCTCGTATATTGCGCAAATGCGGCGTAAAGACTGTTTATAAACTGACAAAGAAGATTAAAGAGTGTCTCAGAACGGCAATGCAGAAAAGGGACCCACCTGCAGTGTCGGGAATGTACTGAATACCATGTACATGTGAAAAGCCACGTAAGTGATCAAAAGTATCCGGACACCCCCAAAAACATATTTTTATCGTATGAGGTGCATTATGCTGCCACCTAATGACAAGTACTCCATATCAGCGACCTCTGTAGTCATAAGACATCGTGAGAGAACAGAATGGGGCGTTCCGCGGAACTCACGGACTTCGAACGTGGTTGTGTCGTACGTCTGTACGCGAGATTTCCACTCTCCTAAACATCCCTAGGTCCACTGTTTCATATGTGACAGTCAAGTGGAAACGTGAAGAGAAACGCACAGCACTAAAGCGTACAGGCCGACCTCGTCCGTTGACTGACACAGACCGCCGACAGTTTAAGAGGCAGACAACTCTCCAGATCATCACACAGGAATTCCAAACTGCATCAGGATCCACTGCAAGTAGCATGACTTAGGCGGAGAGAAAACATGGATTTCATGGTCGAGCGTCTGCTCATAAGCCACACATCTCGCCGGTAGATGCCAAACGACGCCTCGCTTGGGGTAAATAGCGTAAACATTGTACGACTGAACAGTGAAAAAATGTTGTGTGGAGTGACGAATCACGGTACACAATGTGGCGATCCGATGACAGGGTGTGGGTATGGCGAATGCCCGGTGAACGTCACCTGCCAGCGTTTGTAGTGCCATCAGTAAAATTCGGAGGCGGTGATGAGGTGTGCTCGTGTTTTTCATGGAGGAGTCTTGCACCCCTTGTTGTTTTGCGTTGTACTATTACAAAAATGGTTCAAATGGCTCTGAGCACTATGGGACTTAACTTCTGAGGTCATCAGTCCCCTAGAACTTAGAACTACTTAAACCTAACCAACCTAAGGACATCACACCTACCCATGCCCGAGGCAGGATTCGAACCTGCGACCGTAGCGGTCGCGCGGTTCCAGACTGTTGCATCTTTCAGCAAGATCGAGCACCTGTTCACAACGCACGGCCTGTGGCTGAGTGGTTACACTACAATACCGTCCCTGTAATGGACTGGCCTGCATAGAGACCCGAATCCTATAGAATTGGGATGTTTTGAGACGCCGATTTCGTGTCAGGCCTCGCCGAGCATCATACCTCTCTCAGTGCAGCACTCTGTGAAGAATGGGCTGCCATTCCCCAAGAAACATCCAGCACTTGATTGAACGTATGCCTGCGAGAGTGGAAACCGTCATCAAGGCTAAGGGTGGGCAAACACCATATTGAATTCCAGCATTACCGATGGAGGGCGCCACGAACTTTCAGCAGGTGTCTGGATACTTTTGATCACATAGTGTACGTACCACTATAGAAGCAGTACTGACAGCAGACTACTCTGATTCATCACAACCTCTACGCGCTTCTCCCACGAGGTTGGTATTATATTGCCTGTTCCAATAAATGTCTCAAACCGAGGTACCCCCTTCTTACAAGCTTCAATTTTCATTGTAAGTATTCAACTAGAGCCTCCGTTTTCTGTGGAAACAATGTTTCTGGACTAGGTGTAACCTTAAAAATCGTGATTTCTTACACAGATTCCACGTACAAAATGAAGAAAGGAAACAAAATTAGGGTTTGACGTCCTGTCCATGAGAATGTCACTGACGATTTACATCCAATGAAAGCATAAAATAGGTGGTGCTATCGTTTACACATCGGATTCGTTGAAGGGAGATCTCCAGATTTAAGTTAATCTGTCATTTGCCCAAAATCAGATTAGGCGAAAACGGCGACCGTTCTTTGCAGAAGACCACTGTCTATTTACGTCTAATTCCTCTTCGGCTGAGCTACAAGTCCATCTTATGTTTTTTATGATACAAGAAGTGCTAAGAGGGTCTCAAAGTTAACCAGTTTTACGGTACTGTGAAAATTTGAATTTCCTTACCAAAAAAAACTGTCAGTTTAATGCCGACAGAGTTAATCGCATTCTACATCTACATCTACATTTATACTCCGCAAGTCACCCAGCGGTGCGCGGCGGAGGGCACTTTACGTGCCACTGTCTTTCGGTCTTACGTCTGTAAGTAGGCTGTTTAGGTTTTTATATTGGCAACGCCACGTAGCGCTCTGTGTGAAAATCACTGGCTGTGCTGTGTGCAGTCTGTGGCTGGTTTGCATTGTTGTTGGCTATTGTAGTGTTGGGCAGTTGGCTGTTGACAGCGCGTAGCGTTGTGCAGTTGGAGGTGAGCCGCCAGCAGTGGTGGATGTGGGGAAGTGAGATGGCGGATTTTTGAGAGCGGATGATCTGGACGTGTGTCCATCAGAAACAGTACATTTGTAAGAATGGATGTCATGAACTGCTATATATATTATGACTTTTGAACACTATTAAGGTAGCCGGCCGCGGTGGTCTAGCGGTTCTGGCGCTGCAGTTCGGAACCGCGGGACTGCTACGGTCGCAGGTTCGAATCCTGCCTCGGGCATGGGTGTGTGTGATGTCCTTAGGTTAGTTAGGTTTAAGTAGTTCTAAGTTCTAGTGGACTGATGACCTAAGATGTTGAGTCCCATAGTGCTCAGAGCCATTTGAACCATTTGAACTATTAAGGTAAATACATTGTTTGTTCTGTATCAAAATCTTTCATTTGCTACCTATGCCTATCAGTAGTTAGTGCCTTCAGTAGTGTGAATCTTTTATTTAGCTGGCAGTAGTGGCGCTCGCTGTATTGCAGTAGTTCGAGTAACGAAGATTTTTGTGAGGTAAGTGATTTGTGAAAGGTATAGGTTATTGTTAGTCAGGGCCATTCTTTTGTAGGGATTATTGAAAGTCAGATTGCGTTGCGCTAAAAAAATATTGTGTGTCAGTTTAGTGTTGATCAGAATAAGTAAAGAGAGTAATGTCTGAGTACGTTCAGTTTTGCTCAGCTGTTTGAAAATCAAATAATGTAAGAGGTTTATCAGCACAGTAATTCATTTATTTTTTCTAAGGGGAAGTTTCACGTCTTTCATCTCTCCCTACCAATAGTGATCACTGTCTATATGATAACCCCAACTTTCCAGAAGTGGTATTCATTTGACGTTAGCGCATTATCTATAACATGAATTATCTACTTTAATCAAACGCTGTTTGCTTCCCCTATTGTACAGCTCAGCGTATGGGGCAAGTATGAAGTCCTTTGCCATCCGTATAATGTTAAAATATATCTTCTTACACTGACGAAACAGTTTGTTTCATTGTTCATTCATTTCAACTGACAAGCTTCGTCTCACGATGCTAACTTTACAGGCGGCAATAAAGATCTACAACTTAATACTGGAGCGTTAGTTAGTGACTGTTACAGTTAATGGTTGTTTTATATTCAGATTAGGAGCAGGTCATTGCCCATTCATAGTCTTTTAAAGAAGATTACTGAGTAACATCAACGATCTAAACCTTTTCCGTTACATAGAAAAAGTAACGAAAGAGTTTTGTTTTGTTTCCCGCTACAAAACGGACTGCAGCTAGTTGCAAAAGCTAGCGAGTAGGACTTCAAAAACCACTGCTCACGGTTGTTCTCTTATCCATGCAGCAAAAGCGTGAAATAATGTTGCCAGTATAGTTGGCCAAGATCGAGCAGCGGTTGTTTTTGGAAGACGCACTCAAGGGCGCATCGAGATACTCGTAAGGAGCCCTCCCCTTGAAACGCAGGCAGGCGGCGCGAGATGACGTGAATATCGAGTGGCTGTGCGCGGCTCGTGTGTGGAACTGCACTTTGCTCAGTCTTGGTTGCCATGGAAACTCCGGTGGACTCTCCCTCCCCCCGTTCCTCACCGCGCCTCCTTTTTATGGGCCCTCTGCCGCCATAACTTGCAGCTTCCGTGTCTCCAACTTTAATGAGTGCAACTCCCCTCCACCATCACCTGTTACAAAAACATTATTATCTCAGCAAGTGCCGTTAACTTAACGCACGCAGACTCCAACGAGGTGAAGATTTCATGAAGAGGTCATTATGTCTTCAGGAAATTCTCACACTGTCAGACTACAATTGTCAAGTCTACTCAATTCGTATTTTCTTGATATATTGAACGCCTTTCTTCTTTTGTTATTAGAAAACAATGGAAGGTGGAAAACGTAACGCATTTAAATTAATGTCACGTTAATCGCTAAAAATAAACAGTTCCACCTATGACTCTTTTTGCCTGCGACCTCTATTTCGTCACTTTACGCAATATATATGGTCAACAAATGTCAACAATTTACGTTCTTTCGGTGCAACAGTTTTCAAAAATGGTTCAAATGGCTCTGAGCACTATGGGACTTAACATCTGAGGTCATCAGTCCCCTAGAACTTCGAACTAAACTTAGAACTGAACCTAACTAACCTAAGGACATCACACACATCCATCCCCGAGGCAGGATTCGAAACTGCGACCGTAGCGGTCGCGCGGTTCCAGACTGAAGCGCCTAGAACCGCTCGGCCACAACTGCCGGCTTGCAACAGTTTTCTTCGATGTTAGGTGTCAGTGCGGAGGAAATAAAAAAACACTTGATAAAAATGTTACTATACCAGTGCCGAGCTACCATTAATTAGCCGCGGAGACTGGGGAGAAGGCTGCATACAAAAAGAGAGAGTCGTGGTAAAGATGAGTCATTTTATCAACAAAAAGAGATCTCCTATGCCAAGTCTTCAGTTGGTCACTATTATAATGAACGTACACTCCCGGTCAAAAGTTTTCGATCACCTATGTTAAAAAAAATATATATATATATTTTATTTCGATGTACAAACACATCGACCAGTCTAAACAGATCAGCAAAATAAATATTTTCTCTCTCATCACTAAGCACTATAGAATATGGTTTATACTTTAGCCACCCTTTGCCCCCAGAACATATGCATATACTGTACTCTAGAAATAAGATATTTTGCCTTTCTTTTTACAGATATTGCAGTCTAACATGTCTGTATGCTTTTCCATAGACGTTCAAACGTTAGATGACCTCAGTTTTTTGGCCACCTGAGAAGTTGATCCCAGGGGATTTAAGTCAGGTGATTGACTTGGCCAAATCATATTCTTCAGTTCCTCAGATTCCTCTTTTCTTTTGACATACCCTCTGCACAAGTTGGAAGCATGCCCGGGATCATTGTTCTGCTGCAGAACGAACACCCGATCAATAAGTATCTTTCCAGATGGAACTGCATTGTTGATCAGTATCCTGTAATATATTTGCTTCTTTAATGTTTCATCAGTTCTCACCAGATCACCGACTTTATCACCCACTAAACATCGCCACACCATGACTGACCTTCCACACATTGACTCTTCATACGTTCTCCACGACGTCGACGAACAAACATTCGACGATTGCTTCCAAAACTTCAAATTTAGATTCTTTCGTGAACAACGCCTTGAACCATTGCTGCACTCTCCAGATCTTATGTTACTGTACCCACTGCAATATTTTCGTCTTATCTTGTTTGTGTAATAGAAAAAAAATGGTTCAAATGGCTCTGAGCACTATGGGACTTAACTTCTGAGGATATCAGTCCCCTGGAACTTAGAACTACTTAAACCTAACTAACCTAAGGACATCACACACATCCATGCCCGAGGCAGGACTCGAACCTGCGACCATAGCGGTCGCGCGGTTCCAGATTCAAGTGCCTATAACCACTCGGCCACTCCAGCTGGCTGTGTAATAGAAGACGGCGCTGTACTGTTGAGACAGATTCGTATACTATTAACTTCCACGCGAATTTTAGGTGCAGAAAGATTCCTCTGACATCTATGAAGTGATCTTCCATATGCGACGTTACTCGGGGTTTTCCAGGTTGCGAAACACTAACACTGATTTGCTTGAACCGCAGCAATGTATACACCATTGTAGATTAGGCTACCCCAACTTTTGTTGCTACTATCCTACTGAAACAGCATTCCTGATGCAGAGCTACAGTTAAAGCACTTCGTTCAATTCCAGTCTCCTGCTTGCGCTCCATTAGCAGGTAATATGGTACTAACATGTTCAGGTATACAACTCACTGCTAGATGCATATATTTTATTTTAAACTGAAGCGAACTGACTGCTACACAGATAGCTGTAAGTCTGAGGCCTATTCCAAACGAACCGTCTTCGGTAAAAGCACGTCAACGGTGTTGTGGATACCCCTCAGCGCCACTCTGTGCGAACAACCAGTCAAATACATAACAGAGGTGCTTAGTCTTTACATATTTATACTTGTTTCATCATCATATGCTAGAACATTCTAAACTAAATCCCTGTTTTAGCCACAAATCCATAGTTGTAATGAGTGACTGAAAACTTTTGACCGGTAGTGTACGTGAAACGTGGACAATGCAGTATCTAGTCAACTACGTCACGCAAAGAACTGAAAAGCCATAGTGTAAACAAAGCGAGTAATTGGAAAATGAGACGTCAGTATGGAACTTGTCTCATTACTCAACTTCGGGTACGATAGTAATGGCTGTTGCTTTCGACGTATGCGCAACAAGAGTTGGAAACACTTGCTGAAATGTAAGCTCAGGATGAGTTGCCATGAAGCGTAACAGAACGGGGCTTACAAGGCAGAAGCTACGCCAAGTCATGTGGGATACACTTGAGCACCAGCCCTAAAGCCCTGATATCTGTCCATGCGATTATCATGCCTTCGGTCCCTTAAAAAAGGGTCGATGATTGCTGTCGTTTAAGGATGTGCAGCATCAGTCACGGACTACTTCAAGCAGCACCGCACGATGTTTCACCAAACATGTATCTTCAACATGGTGCGTCGGAAGGACGGTTGGGTGTTTCCATAAGAGCGCGCAAAAATGTAACAGGACATAGAGAATGCTCCACTAAACAATTTGAGGTAGGGAATCTGGGGCCGGAGAAGCCAGATTAAGAGATATGGAAGTAAACTTGTCATCCGCTTTGCCTAGCATTACTGTTTTCCACCTTATCTACAACTAAAATGCGTGCAAGTTGACACGTACTGTGTTGTTTATTTACATGTACATTTTTTATTTCCTGCGAGGAAACGAGGAGGACGAGCCTGATAAGTAGGAACTCATGATGCAGTAGGTCTTCTGCATGGCCACCTGTACTCGACGTTCGTGCAAAGAGTTCTACCTGAGTGCTTGGAGAACCTGCCCTTAGCTGTTCGTGAGATGGACACAACACGACGATGCACTGCCTCTCTGCATTGGAGATGCCCGCAATCATCTCATAGTATATTTCCTGCACTGCCTCTCTGCATTGGAGATGCCCGCAATCATCTCATAGTATATTTCCTGGTCGCTGGATTCGAAAGGGAGGTTCTATTCCATGGCTTGCGACGTCACTGACCTGAATCCCTTATATTACTTAGCCGGCCGCTGTGACCGAGCAGTTCTAGGCGCTTCAGTCCGGAGCCGCGCGACTGCTACGGTCGCAGGTTCGAATCCTGCATCGAGCATGGATGTGTGTGATGTCCTTAGGTTAGTTAGGTTTAGTAGTTCTAAGTTCTAGGGGGACTGATGATCTCAGATGTTAAGTCTCATAGAGCTCACACCCATTTGAACCTTGATTATTTCCTATGGGGATATCTAAAGTCACTTTTATATGAGACCGCAGTGGATGTGGAGATGGAATTAGTTGCCAGAATTGTAGCTGCCTGTGACGTGATTCGAAACACACCAGGGATATTTGTCATGGTGCGCCAGAATCCTGCTCGCCGATATCATACTTACATTGAAGTTTACGGCCAACAGTTTCAGCACATTTTGTAATATACAGTACAAATGGTACTTTAATTGTATCAGTGAGGGTATTTGCAGTTAACTGTAAATAATGTAAATAAAAAAGTACACAATAATATGCTTTTATTCCTGTTATATCTTTATGCTGGCTTCTCCGACCCCACGTTTCCTACGAAAAATTGTCCGGTTGAGCATTATTTATGACATGTTAAGTTTTTGCGCGCGTGCGCGCGCACACACACACACATACACACACACACACACACACGTGTGTGTGTGTGTGTGTGTGTGTGTGTGTGTGTGTGTGTGTGTATGTGTGTGTGTATGTGAGTGATCTTTGTACAAAAGTTTGGTCCAGCTAGGTAATTATTGGAGGAAAATCAGCCCGTTGGTTCCAGTGACAGAAAATGTTGTAGTTGAGATAATCCCACGTTAGTTATGATTCTAGTCTATATGTTTGCTTCGGTTTGCGGATAAACTGTCACATTTTTAGGCATACGTATCTCAATATATACGATAACTTCATACAGGATGATAAATATTGAAAGTAGAGACAGCATCTCTTATTCCAATCTCGTAATTTTCTCTTCTAGGAGCTGTGAGACGCACACATGCTACGATTTTCCACGACACATGCAGAGCTCACACGTTTCTCCCTTGCAACTTTCACAAGATGTAGCCTTGTGACAATGGCTGGTATTCGTGAAAGACGATTATGGTTTCTTAAGCTCCTGGAATTCAAGGACGTGTCTTCTGCTCTGCCGCCTCTGAATGTTTACCACAACTGGTATTTTCCTAGGTTGCTGATGCTTTTCAGGCAAAAATCTACCTGTGAACAACATTCATCATCGAGACAATCACTAACGCCTGATTTCTCTGAAGTCCGTGAAAGTCTGAGCCTGATTTCTCCGATGTCTGTGAAACTTCCAAAGTCTGAGCCTGTGTCTTAGACGAACGGAGCTTTGCAACAGGTCTTCTGTGCTCAAATTCGTAAAAGTCAGATAAATTCTATGCTCAGTTTCCTCTGAGAAACGCGGCATTCAGAAGTGCAACTGTGGCAAGGAGGAATCTGGTGACGAGGGCTGGCGCTCGTCACTAATTTGGCGATCCAAGAAATCCTGGCGCAAACACAAAAGGAGAAAGAGAAAGCTCGACGCCAGTTTGCCAACTTTGTCCTGGGAATTAAAACAAAGCTGAATAACAGGTGCTCGTGTCCTCGTTTAGAGCCTAATTAGCATGGGCTGAATTAATAACCAGGCTCGAGGGCGGCGCCCGGCAGGGGCGAGAAGAAAAGAAAGGAAAAGGAAAAGACAGGGTGGGGAGAGGGGAGAGAGGGCGGAAAGGAGGTCATAAGGCACGGGCAGCCTGTCCGGGGCTGCGGCGCCGACTCGCACTACTGTACACGTTGCTTCATTTCATTTGATGCGACCGTCTGCAGTATTTTAATACAAGTGTACAGAGCTTTCTGACTATTGCGTTGAACCTTCTAGGAAATCGATCGGTGATTATATTACAAAACTGTGATTAATGAATCGATCCAAATGCATGGGTGATATACTGTTTTCTCTCTTTCGAGACGATTTCTTATATTGTCCGTGAAATCGAGCCACACAGAGTTTATAAAGTTTTGCTTCTACCATTCTGATTCAGAATGAGAAATACTCATACAACGCGTAGCCCCAAAAGTTAGCTGTGATACACTCATCTTTCTCTAAAGCTATACTATTTTCCACCGAAAACTTTTTACTGGTACTATTGAAACAGATGTTGGTTGTAAGACTTTCAAGTTCGCTTTCAATTTTCAGACTCATCACAGCAATCCTGTCCCTGCTGTTGAGAATACTACAAAAGCGAGGGAAAATACTTTTATCAGTAATAACGATGACAATAATAATAATAATAATAATAATAATAACACATGCAATAAATTCTGTACAATTCATCAGAAGTCGTGATAATATCCATGTTTCGTTGAAATATATTCCTAACAAATCAATTAAATAATTAGACGGAAACGGATAACAAGCAAGTAACTTACGAATGTAGTATTGCAACGTATGAAAGTGATTAATGTTGTCAAGCTGCTGACTAATACGCCAGAAGAAACTAGTTACAAAGGTATATGTGTTTGAATTCCTAAGGGACCAAACTGCTGAGATCATCGGTCCCTACTCTTACACACTACTTTCAGCTAATTTAAACTAACTTATGCTAAGAACAACACACACATCCATGCCCGAGGGAGGAGTCGAAACTCCGGCGGGAGGGGCCGCGCAGTCCGTGACATGGCGCCTCTAACCGCACGGCCACTCCGCGCAAGAGTTACAAAGGAAAGTAATAGAGTTACATAGTTCTGTCAATAAGCGCAATAGATTTAGGAACCAGTCAAGACTTTATCCTTTCAACAGCTAACGATTACGTTCTCCACAAAGGGAAGCACATCAAAATCAATAAGAAAATGAAGTACCTATAGTAACTGTAAGTGGTGTAATGTACCAAGAGCGTTTTGAGCAGAATGTCCATCCAAATAAATCGTGATGAAAGTCTTACCGAAAATGCTAATTTCTTACATCGATTTTCCGATGGCTGTCGTCATTTCTCTTTTGTTTACCACGGGGTATAGAGCACACTCAAACAACTATCCTTTATAGCTCGCTGGAATTCCCAGCTTCAACTTTTCCGTCATGTGATATAGTGTGTGCAATGTGTTACACATCAGTTTCTATATTAACCCTAATTTAGCTTCTAGAGAAAGCACTCTCTTGCCAAAGCTTACTTTGATCTTTGTTTCTAATTAATACGAGTTCAAAAATGTTCAAATGAGTGCGAAATCTTATGGGACTTAACTGTTAAGGTCATCAGTCCCTAAGCTTACACACTACTTAACCTAAATTATCCTAAGGACAAACGCACACACACATGCCCGAGGGAGGACTCGAACCTCCGCCGGGACCAGCCTAGTACGAGTTATTATCAGCTTTAGACCGGAAAATAAATGTTTGAGTGGCCGTGTAGACAGACTACAGCAGTCAAACAAGAAATCAACTGTACTTACTGTTCACGTCGTTCCCAAAGACACGGGATGGTAACTGGATAACTGGTTAACGGTTATTGGTGGGACTGAGCTGAAGCGTTATTCGAGTTTTAATATATAGACAAAAATGAACAACTGATGTTGTTGAAAATATGAATTCCATTCTTCTCTTTTATGGTGGAAATCGTATATGCAGACGCTTATGATTGCGAAAGCGACGCAGAGATAATAGTATGAAAATCGCTGGAGTAAGTGTGGCAGTAAATTGAGTGATGGAGAGTATCTAGTGGACTGTAGTCCGTGTGTAGTGTAACAGATATATAAAGGTTTGAAGAAACGGCAAGAGAGGAAAAACAAAAGGAAGAAAGTGTACAAAAGATGGTTAAGGAGTTGTTTGTTGTGGTCTTCAGTCTGAAGACTGATGCAGCACTACACGTTAATCTATCTTGTGGAAGTCTCTCGGCCTCTGCATAACCACTGTGACTTACATGCACTTTAACCTGCTTGCTGTAATACTCTGAGGTGACAAAAGTCGTGAGACAACGATATGCTCATACACTAATGGCGTTGGTATCACGTGCACAAGATACAAAAGCATTGACGGAGCTGTCATCTGTACTGAAGTGACAATGGCCGTACGGAGGGTATTAACAGACTCTGAACGCCGAATGGTGCCCGCAGCTAGATGCATGAGGCGTTCCATTTCGGAAATCAATATTCTGAGATCCACAGTGTCAGGAGTGTGCCGAGAAGAACAAATTTCGGGCGTTACCGCAGCCTTCACTTAGCGACCGAGAGCAGCGGCGTTTGCGTAGAGTTTCAGTGCTCAAAAACAAGCAACACTGCGTGAAATAAAAGCAGAAATCAATGTGGGATGTAGGAAGAACATATCTGGTAGGACAGTGCTTCGAAATTTGGCATTGATCGGCTGTGGCGCCAAACGACCGACTCGAGTGCCTTTGCTAACAGCATAACATCGCCTGCAGCTGCCGGCCGCGGTGGTCTAGCGGTTCTGGCGCTGCAGTCCGGAACCGCGGGACTGCTACGGTCGCAGGTTCGAATCCTGCCTCGGGCATGGGTGTGTGTGATGTCCTTAGGTTAGTTAGGTTTAAGTAGTTCTAAGTTCTAGGGGACTTATGACCTAAGATGTTGAGTCCCATAGTGCTCAGAGCCATTTGAACCTGCAGCTGCTGTACTGGGCTCGTTACCACATCGGTTTGGCCCTAGACAACTGGAAAACCGTGGACTGGTTAGATGAATCCGGATTTCAGCTGGTACGAGCAGATGGTACGGTTCGACTGTGGCACAGACCTCATGGGGTCATGGACCCTAGTTGTCAACAAGTAACCATGCAAGCTGTTGGTGGCTCCATAATGGTGTGGGCTGCGTTTACATGGAATGGACTGGGTCCTCTGGTCCAGCTGAACCGATCTTTGACTAGAAATGATTTTCTTCGGCTGCCTGGAGACTATTTGCCAAACAACGACGGAATTGTTATGGATGACAATGCAACGTCTCACCTGGCCACTATTGTTCGTGATTGGTTTGAAGAACATTCTAGACAATTTGAGCGAATGATCTGGCCAACCCAGATCCCCCTACATGAATCCCATCGAACAAAATGGTTCAAATGGCTCTAAGCACTATGGGACTTAACATCTGAGGTCATCAGTCCCCTACACTTGGAACTACTTAAACCTAACCAACCTAAGGACATCACACACATCCATGTCCGAAGCAGGATTCGAAAGTGGGACCGTAGCGGTCGCCCGGTTCCAGACTGTAGCGCCTAGAAACGCTCGGCCACTCCGGCCGGCTATTAAGCGGTATTGCATGTCTTTTGTCACTTCAGTTTAAGCTCTGGTTGCCATGTATGCTTTGTATCCCCACACTTCCTTGCATTACCAAACTGACGATTCTTTGACGCCTCGATCTACGTTTTATATCTTGCGTCTAAGGGGAGACTGAGTTTCTGAGCATATGTGAAAATGGGGTCGGACGTTTCACAAAATAAAACGTCTGTGCAGGTGCCCGAGAAAGTTGGAGAGATGAGGAAATTTTATCAGTGTTGTAAGATGAAACTGCAAGCAGAAGGATTATGCTGTGGTGAGTTTTGGTCTTAGTGGCGGAGCCGTGGTACATGTGTACATTTCGCCAACAGTTTCCAGGCCTCGCCGGAGAACGGCGCTTTCTTCACAGAGAGAAGCTAAACTGGCCGGCGCCGCACTGCCGCGGTGTTTATTGCCACGCGGCGGTGGCACGCCGTTACGAGCGGCACCGCGTGCCGCTGCTGAGGTGGCGGCGCGGCGACCGTGCGGCCGCGCCGGCGTTTTTCCTTGGCGCAGGCGGGCCGGCGTCCATCTGGCGCGGCATTAATTAGCGCGACTCGGGCAGGGATGCGTGACTGACGGGCCGACAGATAGGATGCCGTAATGGTTATATGTGAGTAGCCGGGCAGCCATAATCGCGCCCCGCCGGCCGTGCCCCAGCTCGGCCGTGTCCCGCCAAATTGCATGAGCTAATGCTGACGTGAATTGCCGCCATACATTCAATATAGCAGGCTACTGTCATCGCGACCGGTGCTGACACGTCTGGCTACTCCGGCCGCCGCCGCAGTGGCTGTCAATCAGCTTCGGTCTCCGCAAGGAGCTTGCCGTTCCCTGTCCGTGCCGCCGCACACAGGGCACGTTCACGAACACTGTAGCTGGCAACGAAAATGCTCGTGTTCTGCACTCTTAACGAGAACATTGTGTTGTCAGTGATCTTAATCCAGCGTCTTTCATTTTGTGCGTGCACAATGGTTTTAGTTTTCTCGAAATGGGTACCCAAAGCGAGGAGAATGGGCAGCCCGTCAGTAAATGGAAAGGTAAAAAACCTTAATAAATAGAACAATACAAAGTACCCTCTGTCACATACTCCACAAAGCTTCACAGAGTTTAAAAGTACATACAGTGGTTGGGTGAGTGGTTTTCGGCTGATATGCAGGAGTACGGGTAGCCACGACAACCATCAGAGTCGCTGAAGAGATTTCAGGACAACCTCTCCCAAAGAGACAGAAGTAACGAGGAGGCTCGGCAGTTCGGGCCAAGCGAGAACTGTACGTGCCACATATCGAACGCCTTGAAGACCTACTTATGGACTACCGGGACACCTATCTGACGGGTCCGATCAGATACATCAGGTGCAAAAGACTATAGCTTTTATTTTGAAACACCACATCCGCTAACAAACTGAGCTTTTTAAATCGTTTTCGTTCTTGTTTTAAACAAAGTTACCGCTGCAAAACAAGAAGATATGACTGGAGCTACGGATAGGATGTGATTCTGCAAATAATTTGGTCGTAGTTTGCGTAGAATCAGTGGTAGAGTATTTGGGCATCATAGAATAGACTGTCGTCATTCAATGTCCAGTTTTATTGGTGGTGGATAATACACTGGATATTATTGAACCTTAGTGACTCTTTATTGATACTGTCAGGTACCTTAGAATTTTATTATTGGTATCTCCATTTGTTTTCTGGATTATCTTACTTATGACGCAGATAGTAACTAAGCATTTGTTTTATACTTCTCAGCTCCCCATATGGCTTCATAGATTAAGTCGCTAACGGCACAAAGGCAATCAGAAGGGATGCCAAACTCCTCTACCAAATATCAAAATTTCTTCACGGAGTGGGAGCATGTGATGCTGTTGATGGTGAGCGTTACGTTAAGCAATGTGCTCTTCGTGCGATTAGGTTAGGTAAATTTAAGGTCCGGCGCCGAATTTCACTCTACATCGCACACGTGAAACTGGGTTCCGCATACAATCTTCAGAATCACTCACACGATACCATACTGCAGTGTCCTGTATTTTACAATCCACTCTGCAACGTCCTTCAGATATGCATGCATGTAGGGTCAGCAAAACATTGCGCAGCTGGACGTGCATGCATGTATTGTCACCAATGCACTGTACAGCTGGAGTCTCATCATTTTCGCAATTTCAAATACATTTTTTGTACTTAAACGATAGACTGCCATAAAGTTAGCCCTTCACAAAGAAAAGGTGCCGGATAGCACGAAGAACAAAAACGATTCTCATTACCTGAACGAACACTTCTCGGGCCAAGGAACTTTGTTCTAATGCATATTACCTCTCTAGCCAGATTAGAAAGGTTTGCTCACACAATGGTCCACTTTTATTTTAAGCGAGAACTTCTGGGCGGGTGCTTAATGTCATTGTAATTACGAATTCGCAAGACGTTAAGCAATACGCAACGTTCAGTTGCATTATCACTTCTTGTCTACTACACTGAAAGCCGTACTTTAATTCTTATCTACCTTTTCCGATATCTGTATCATACTCTGCATCTAATGTAACTACTATTCACTGTAATCTTGTCGACAACTTAACAGATTGTTCAGTATATAAAATAAGTAAAAACGAAATAAAAACTAAAAACAAATAAAAATTTGCTGCATTTCAACACTACGGTTCGCCCTTTGGAGGGAAAATAAGGACGCACGTGACATATTAGGGCACCGCTGCGAAATCGCTTGTAAACCTGTAAAAGAACGCATGAGAAAAGAGACTGATTCAATGGCTCTGAATGCGTGCTAACGGAAATCTTAAAGCCAAAATTGCACAATTTTGTTCCGAACGAATACTTGTCTACATATATGGTTTTCTTTGGCCGGAACCAGAGCCGACACGATTGAGTTGACTATAAGAGCCCTTTTTATTCTGATTAAGTCACTCATAGAGATGTAAGTGTTAGTGTATGTCAATTCAAACGAAGAGTTAAAATGAGAATGTAAATTCTGCCTAATTCGTCTCTTTTCAAAGAGCAGAGGACTCATTTGCCCAAATATATGTACCCGATACTCCGCCTGAACGACAAGTTGTGGAATTCGGGTATGGAGATTAACGGACCCTTCCTTGACCATTTTTGAATTGTGGAGTTCTCGTTCCTCCCTTTCAGTATACAATTTTAGAGCCATCAGAAATTTGGATGGCAAAGCGAACACATTTGGATGGCATTACACAGTGCCAAATGCTGGCAGAATAGAGACTGCCCGAAACGTAAGGTATTCTTGTAGCTGAAATTAACAGATAGCGCCATTTCACGGCGGAGGAAAAGATTTCCGGAGGGAGCAAAAATGCCGTGAAACGACAAGCAATGTTTTTCATGTGCTGCAATCCGGCACCAAGATGGTTATATTGTATCAAGTACAATTCTGTAATAAAAGCTTTTGAGCGCACATATTATTACTGCAGTTTATCGTTTTTCATGTAATTTCGTGGTTCTCGAAAGTCCCTTAACTTACCGACAGAAGTCGATGATGTTTAACTTGCTCGGCAACAAAATTTAGTAATTTAAAGGGGCGTAAGGGCCTTTGGACGGCTTGAAAGTGCCCTCTAGACACAGTGCTTCTTCGTCAGTGGGGCGAATAGTGCAAAGCCGCTAATCTGCAGATCTAACCGGCGGGCGCTATTAAAGCGCGCTAGGCGCTAGAGAGCGGCGCGTCCGCAGACCTTATCTGACGCGAGCGCCGATGCCGCGCCGCCAACCTACTCCCCTACAGCCGGCCATAACAAGCAAAATATACATTATTTATGAGATCAGATGCTGGGGGAGATATATATACATTTGGAGGGCTAGGGCGGCAGTAGCGCTCGATAATCTCCCCCGCCAGGCTCGGTGCGCGCTTTGTGCGTGCCGAGCCGTAGCGCGGGAAGCTGCGGCTACGCACCAATCACCAGACCCACCGCCGCCGCTCTATTTATCACCGCCCTGCCGACACCTCCACAGCGCGCTGTACAAAGGTGGCCACTCCAAAAGTGCTTTCCTAAACTCCAGTAAATGTAGAATGGGTACACAGCTGTACAGCAACGCTGCTTTGCAATTACAGCGTAGCTAAGTGGTTTGCTTGCCTCTCTGACAGTGTACAATCGTCGGTAGCCGATATTCCTATAAATTACAAGTTAGAGCTCTGATTGTTTTTTCTCTCTCAAAGTTGCTCGTAGTACTGCACCTTCTTCCTTTACTGTGGCAGTTAAGGTGGTGTTCATAGGGATAGGTAGAGATGGTTTTGAATGAAGTTCCATTCATAGTGTCGTGACAGTCCGTTGTCTCTCTCTCATGTAAATGAAATATCTCTGTCGTAACGGTATCTTGATACCCACGATGTTATCAATACCTGTGATATAAGAAACCAATTTCCCGATTTTGTCAGCTTCGCATATTTTTACATATCTCATCTAACGACTGGGAAACTGTACGAGAGACTTTTACTTGCGCTGCACGGTTTGGCAGCAGTAAATAACGAAGGCAGTTCCAGGACCCTTGTATGCTATTAAGCGAGTGCATTATATTTAAATTGATTTTATTCGCAGTTGCGGTATCTTCCTGACACCAGCTACATTAGGTATGAAGATATTACATACTGGCGACAAATCGACAGCTCGCGACAAATCGGGAAATCCTGGTTCGTGTCCCGGCCCGCACAAATTTTCATGTGTCACCAGTAGCTAATATTTTCATACCTAGTGCAGATTGAGAAATGCAAATAAATTTCAAAGGTTTAATACAGATGCGAGATCGTCACTAATATCCGTTTCTTCAGACATTGTTAAAATTAAGTTATGTTTAGTAGTATAAATATTTTTCTTCTTATGAATTCAATCATGTTACAATTCACAGTACTGAGTGTCAATATATAAGACTTGTTTCACTAACTGGTATAATAAGACACAGCAAACTAGTTTGCAACTCATCTAAGCTACGAAAATGTGTTCGTTCAAAATGGTTCAAATGGCTCTGAGCACTATGGGACTTAACAACTTCTGAGGTCATCAGTCCCCTAGAACTTAGAACTACTTAAACCTAACTAACATAAGGATATCACACACATCCATGCCCGAGGCAGGATTCAAACCTGCGACCCTAGCGGTCGAGCGGTGCCAGACTGTAGCGCCTAGAGTCCGCAGCTCGTGGTCGTGCTGTAGCGTTCTCGCTTCCCGCGCCCGGGTTCCCGGGTTCGATTCCCGGCGGGGTCAGGGATTTTCTCTGCCTCGTGATGACTGGATGTTGTGTGATGTCCTTAGGTTAGTTAGGTTTAAGTAGTTCTAAGTTCTAGGAGACTGATGACCATAGATGTTAAGTCCCATAGTGCTCAGAGCCATTTGAACCATTTTTTTGTAGCGCCTAGAACCGTTCGGCCACTCCGGCCGGCAAATCTTTTCGTCTTACGATAGTTATGCTCCAAGGTAGCACTGCACCAACTCATCCTTGTCCAGGCTACAACATCCTTCATCCCCCCCGTTCTCTGTAGAATGTACTTACATCTGTCTTCGACGTTCTAAAGCAGCCGTTCACTTAATAGTGCAAAATGACTTCGGTTTTCTCCACACGCTCTCTAGTCTCCCTTGTCCTTATGGTGGACCTGGGAGACATTCGCTGATGCCGCAGCATCGTTTTACAATCTCTGTTTCCCTTGTACAGTTTCGTGGAATGCTTTCAGGTTGCTATCGTATTTATTACACTAACCGAGCACGAATCTCTTAACTGATGTTTTAATTATTTCTAACTTTTTCTTGTGTTTTGCTAGGGATCGAACGGATCGCAAATGAATACAGGGTACTCAAGAGCGACTGGATGAAGATTCTCGTAGTGGTGTCCACTGTCTTGCACTTGTCTGTATACAGACTGTTATACTGATCATTAGACGAGGGACCTGTAAAGTCTACCTAAAGTGTTACGTTTCTTTGGAAAGGCTTTTTGTCCATTCTCGGAGAATGTTTTACTTTCCTCTTTACGTGACTGTCACCTCACAGATACTGGAGTAGACCTATACACTGACATATCACTACGACTCGCCTAAATGACTTGTCTGTGGATAGATCTGTGTTTATCATAAGATTCATACAGAACAATATTGTATACCGGTCGCTACTCGAACTTCGAGTACCTCCTAGGACAGTTCCTTTGCCAATTGAGACGACTGAGGATGTCTCACTAGCTCACTCAAGGTTTCAGCTTGTCAGTACTCTTACACGACGTTATGGTATGAATACCTCTAAGAGAGTGGATACAACCGAGTCTGACTTAACCATGGACTCAGAGCCGCGACTGAGACTGGATTCTTATTTTATATTTGGGATTAGTATACACTGTACTAATTGTCACTGTTGAAGGAGTAATGTATTGTCCACGGAAGTTATTCGACCGACTGTATCCACAGCGTTAACTTTTCACATGTAATCAATATAGCGTATAAACCGACCATGGTAAAATGCGAGGAACGTTCAATACGTAATGCAGCACATTGTTTTTCTGAAATACGGTTGGTTTTATCCAGGATTCCAATAGACCATATTCCCCGCTCGTTCGGCTACAAAACCCTATTATATAAAATAATCTCCGTTCAATGCGACGGCATTACGCTACCTTACTGGCAAGGCTTTTATGCGCACGTGGTACCACTCTAATGGTTGACGCTGGAGCCAGCGTCTTGCTGCTCAATAACCTCCCGTAATGTTCGTACTGCTCTCCACAAAATGCATCCTTCATCGGTCAAACAGGTGGAAGACGGAAAGTGCGAGACGCGGGCTGTAGGATGGATGAGGAAGAACAATTCCATGAAGTTTAGTGAGCTCCTCTCGGATTCGCAGGCTTGTGTGAGGCCAATTGTGCAACAAGCGTTTGACTGTGGTTTGTCGATCACCTCGAGTGAGAGTATCCGCACGTTCCAACACCGCAGGAGTCACAGCTCTGTGCTGCCGGTCGGCACACACGAGAGGACAGGTTTGCGCGACCTTGTTTCTATGATGACAGATGTCTCTCCTAACGACTCACCTTGCTTTTGTTCACTTCCATGTCTCCGTAGATATTCTGCGAGCACCTATGAATATCTGTGATGCTCTGGTTTTCTCCTTGGAACGCACCTCCATTACAAACGCCATTTCGAATGAACGATATGTACCGTTACTTAATGGAATTTCATGAAATTATATGAGCTGAAGCGGGAATATTCCACGATACCACACAACAAAACTCAGCATTCTTTCAACCGAAGTTGACCGACAAAAGAATGTGTTGCATTACTTATTGAACACCCCTGGTACATACATTTTATCTCGTATGTCAGTTGTGCTTTATACCTTTCAGTTTGTCCATGAGCCTTATATGATTTGCAAGAGACACGGTAATCTCGTGTTCTACATGTACACCACAGGGTAGAATAATTTGGAGCGACACTACGCTGCGTCCTGCGAACTAGAAGAAGTTGATGTGTAATACTGTACAATATTAGTATTAGATCTGCTTTAATGGTTGCCAATTCCGAGAATGGGTTTTCATCCAGGATAGACCCTGCTCTCATATTTCGTAGTTAGTATGCGACAGCAGGGAGTTTATTTTGAGTTTAGGGTAAGCTCATTTGCGTGCGGGAGCGGCGCGGTCATCCCCGGCTGTTTTTTTAATTTCTAGAGTGGCGGCCGCGGCGGAGACGCAGCTAAGTGGCGGCGAGTGATGGCCGGCGATAGCCGCTGACGACGCCGGCGCACGCGACACTTGCCGCCGCTCCTCCGCTGCCACTGCGTCCCGGCCTCGCGTGCCGCGCCGCGCCAAGCCGCCACCTGCCGCCGGCCGGCCGGCAAAAATAATCAACTTAGGCTCCCCGCGCGCCTCCCGGAGTGAAGTCATCAGCATCAATGAAACTGCTGTTCCAATCAATCTAATCACGGTGAAGTACTCTCCAGCTAACAGATGGAAGACGGCGCCCCCCTCGCGGCAGCGTCGCCGCTCTCCTCGCTCCGATGAGAGCAAATTTGTTCAGCGCGCGAGCGCACGCGCCGCGCACCCTCCTCTGGCCAAGTGCGACACTTTATACCGCGTCGCGCTCCCGTCCACGTCTCAGTTGCCGCCAGTTGCAGCACCCATCACTCCCCGAACCATATGTAGTGAGTCGAAATAGTCTACCAATATTACTTTAACTGAGATTGAAAAAAAAAAATCAGCCAGCCATTTCCAAAACAAATAAGCCCGTGACCTAGGTGTCGAAATTTTTCTAAAAAAATATCTTCTTCAGAAGAAGCCGTGTTTAAGATTTTGAATCGAAATAGTCTACCCATATCACTCAGCAATACTGTGAAAAATCACATAAGTCATCAGAATGGCACTTCTTTGTCCGTGCCGTGTTGAAATCACTAAAAAATAAAAAAAAGCTCAAGCATGAAGGGAATGGGTTCGATTCCAGGTACGCAGCTCAGCTTTTACAATGTAGAGAAACTTCATACGAGGGCTTTGTAGTCTACTGAAGCTAACAGACTTAAGTATTTGAAGCACTTGCTACACCACAATTTGAGAGCAGGTCACGACAAAAACACGAAGAAATAGACCCACACTCAACAACTCTGTAAGTTCCTGGGAAGTAGAGGCTAACTGCGCCACTATGGAGAGGAGTCTAATGCCATATAAACAGATCAGTTCGCTGACTGATAGAGAGAAAGGTTTAGGTGACGCGTATTTAAATTCATTTATTTAATGTGATTAGCGCTTTTGATGTGTCCAGCTTGATTACCCATTAGATACGAGTCTATGAACATATGAATCCGATCGCTGCTTTCGTTCGTGATTTTTTATGGAAATTAATGTAGCTTCGACCTCTGAACCATCTTTTCGTAATATAAAGTATGTTGATTACCACACCGGTAAGACTTCGGCAGCCGGCCTTTGTGGCCGAGCGGTTCTAGGCGCTTCAGTCGGGAACCGCGCTGCTGCTACGGTCGCAGGTTCGAATCCTGCCTCGGGCATGGATGTGTGTGCTGTCCTTAGGTTACTTAGGTTTAAGTAGTTCTAAGTCTAGGCGACTGACGACGTCAGATATTTAGTCCCATAGTGCTCAGAGCCATTTCTGAAGGCTTCGGCGTGAAAAATGTCATTCCAACGTAAATCACTGCATGGAAGAACGCTAATACAAAGAATCTTAATGGGATCCACGCTTAGCGAATCACAGCAATATTCTCGTTTATCGAACATTTATTTTTCGACCAGAGTTTGTACAAGGTCATCAGAATCAGCAAAATATTCTCTTGGCAGATGCGCAACCACAAACGGAAGTTATCTGAAGCTGTGAGATTCCGACAGAAGATACTGGTTAGCGGTAAAACTCGAATTTGATACTTCCAAAACTTCCGTTCTTACTTTCACAATCTACTAGTTCCCAGGAAAATCGAGCTGACTCATTGGTTGTCAAAGTGTCACGTGCATTCCATTAAAAACACAGTGGTAACGTAGGACTGAACTAAAAATTGGTTTGATTCAGCAGTCTCTACAATGCGCATTATGCTCACGTTGAAGCGTTACACGTTTGGCGAATGGCATCTGACATATAATCCGTTAACATAGAAAAAAATATTGCATGCTCAACTTTTATTTTTGAATGAGTAGACCTATTTTGCCTTAACTAGTACTGAAAAATCTACAGTTTGTAGATTAAGGTCTCGGATAAACATGCTTTTGAAATTCATTTGTTTGCGTACTAAGTAGACCTGCACAAAGGAGCCATGTAACCAAAGGTTTATTTAAACTCAAAGTGATCCAGTCATTATATGTTTGCTGTTATTTATACTTCTTGAGCAGCTCTCCCACGCATTGCTAGAGGGGGGTGAGTGGCAAAGGGAGAGACGGTTTCCTGTAGGCAACGATGCCACTTATTACAATTTACGGACACTAAATACTGACAAACATGTAGCTCAAGTTAAATGCCAGAAAAATTAAAAATGTGGTACAATTGGAGATTACATCTCGATACACGGGGTCAGAATTCTCATGTTCGAGCAGCTGCCGCTGATGCGTGCCTGTTTTATTCTCAGACCACGATCCATTGCACTAGGAGCAGTGATGAGTGCGTGTAGTCTCTCGCGGGAGTGTCTTTTTACATACACGAAGTAAGTTTTCTGTTCGTCGCGGACTAAATACGATAGTTCACTTGGAAACAAATGGATAACTACAATAAGGAAGTTATTAGCTGCGATCTTTCCCGTACAGAACAAAGTACACAAACGCATTAGATATTACGTTTTGCAAAAAAATTAACGACCCCTTTGTTTATATTATTTACATATGCTCGAACAAAGGGAACTGAATTATAAACATTTCCTACTCAACAATAAGCAAACTGTTAATGCCTCCTTTCTCCCTGTGTACAGTTTTCTTACTCCTCCCTCCCTCCCTCCCTCTCTCTCTCTCTCTCTCTCTCTCTCTCTCTCTCTCTCTCTCTCTCTCTCTCTCTGTGTGTGTGTGTGTGTGTGTGTGTGTGTGTGTGTGTGTGTGCGCTTAGAGGATTATAATTTACTATGTTTGTCTCCAAGCGCACTCGGTTATGTCCCGTCCCAGACTGTTGGTTCTCGTTACTGAGGGAGAAATGTGGGCGTCATGAAGCAACAATGAAGTAAAGGCGTGTTGATTAAGTCGTTTTGTGTGTAACAGAAACCGTATAACGCGTCTTTTCGCATGCTTCTAGCAGCCTGATCCCAATTCCAGTGTGCTGTTGCCTAAAGGCTGGGCTCGCTGGTTTTTGCGTGTGGTATCCTGTATACTGTACCGAGGGTAATCTGCGCCCAGTGAAATTTGCGCCCAGAAACGGTCGAGTAAGGTCCATTTATCTCCCCCCCCCCCCCCTCCGTCACAAGTCCGGGACCAGTACGGCAGGTACAAGAGCCGAGCGCTCGCCACGCTCCGCCCTTACCTGACGCATGCTGACAAAGAGGACTGGAGACGCTCGGACAAGGACTGGTAATGCCTAAGCTGAAGACTCGGATTGTAAAAATCGTATCCTTTCTACTCCTTAAAGCATTCATTAAAACGAAATTTGATGTATACCCGAGGGTCAGCATATGGAACACATAATGTTCGTAAGATACATGTCATTCAAATGGAAAAGGTATTTCTCATGTGTACGTGAAACACAACTCCACCGACTAAATTTCGGAGGTTGTGGATAACATATAGGAGCGGGTGAGAGCGTGGCAGACAGGCGGCTGGACTGAGCGCCGCGGGGGCGGCGGCGGCGGCGGCGGCAGCTGGGGGCAGCGTGGGAGCGCTGAGGGAGGCCCCCGCGTAACGCGACACGCCGCGGGCCGCGACGCACCGCGACGCGCAATCCAATCAACGCAGCTGCGTTACCATCGATTATCAGCGCAGCAACAGACCGCACGTCTTCCGCCGCTGCTTACTCATCAACTGGTCGACGGACTGTTTCCTGACTCTGTGCTCTTAGGACACACATGTTCTAGCACCGAGACACACTCTTAAAATTGCCGCAACACCTGGGATACACGTGAGATATTTTTCCTCTCGTACGGTTTGTTACTCTCAGATAGTACTCCCGGAAGTGCTTACATTAGCGGCGAATTTCCTCTGATAGTTACTGTCCGACAGTTCCTTGCAAGTAATTTCTGTAAGTGTCTGAGGGTCTTGAGAGAGCTGAAGTCGGAAGGTTTACACACAGCAGGGTGAGAGTATCTGTGTGGTGAGCTGAGAGATCACTCTCCGCCGGATCTTTCTGTCATAGTTCTGTACGTCAAGGAAGAGGTTGCCATGGAAGAGCGTCAGGCTGTAGTTGCAGTTTTAATACTTTTACTGGCAGGAAAAAAATAAGAAACGTCCGTATTCGATCGGGCGGGAGGATGTTTTTGGGCATGCAAGAATCTCATTGGAGAGGTTGTGATGGAAAATCCGCATCAATAGTGACATTTTACGAGAACGGCAGCGATCGAAATGGAGGAAATGCTCTTTATAATTGGACACAAAATAACCAATATGGATACTATTACGCGTAAGTACATTAGTGTTTACATTAGTGTAGCATTAATATATATAGAATTAGCTGTGTTTACTCTCTTTAATTTCTGGTAAAGTAACAATTACGATGAAATAATGTTATACCAATTACATTTCGATACCTATACACGTTCAAAAGCCAAGTAGAGCAGATATTTGATAAATGAATTACTTTCTGACATACAGTACATTTATTTGAATGTTCTTACTTGTGTTGACATAAGAAAACACTCGTAAATTACTCAAGCTTCGTTCTTCACCACCCGATGTAATAACATAATCAATAGATACCACATCATATAAAATTATAGAAACAGCTGTATTGCCTGAAGTTAAATGGCAGTTTTCCGAGTTCCAAAACGATTACTTTCAGACATTACTTCACCTGAAACTTCCTGGCAGATTAAAACTGTGTGCCCGACCGAGACTCGAACTCGGGACCTTTGCCTTTCGCGGGCAAGTGCTCTACCATCTGAGCTACCGAAGCACGACTCACGCCCGGTCCTCACAGCTGTACTTCTGCCAGTATCTCGTCTCCTACCTTCCAAACTTTACAGAAGCTCTCCTGCGAACCTTGCAGAACTAGCACTCCTGAAAGAAAGGATATTGCGGAGACATGGCTTAGCCACAGCCTGGGGGATGTTTCCAGAATGAGATTTTCACTCTGCAGCGGAGTGTGCGCTGATATGAAACTTCCTGGCAGAAAGTTTGGAAGGTAGGAGAAGAAATTATGTTTTAATCTGCCAGGAAGTTTCATATCAGCGCACACTCCGCTGCAGAGTGAAAATCTCATTCTGGAAACATCCCACAGGCTGTGGCTAAGCCATGTCTCCGCAATATCCTTTCTTTCAGGAGTGCTAGTTCTGCAAGGTTCGCAGGAGAGCTTCTGTAAAGTTTGGAAGGTAGGAGACGAGATACTGGCAGAAGTAAAGCTGTGAGTACCGGACGTGAGTCGTGCTTGGGTAGCTCAGACGGTAGAGCACTTGCCTGCGAAAGGAAAGGTCCCGAATTCGAGTCTCGGACGGGCACACAGTTTTAATCTGCCAGGAAGTTTCATATCAGCGCACACTCCGCTGCAGAGTGAAAATCTCATTCTGATTACTTCACCTGTCTCTCTTTGTTAGTTAATCCGTGTTATAAAATTAATTTGCCTGATTTCTTCAGTCGTAGATATGCTGGTAAATTTCTTCTGTGAAGGCGTTAAAAACTGTAGCCATTTCAGCCAACATACTTTTCTTCTTGTATCAGTCCCTGTATTCCAATTACTGTAAATTCCATAAAGCTGGCATTTTTTCATACAAATTAATTAAATGAACAACTTTGTCCTGAGTCCACTTCTAGCAGCTTTCTTAACTACTTTTTGTGCCGACACAACGCTGATACTCTCACTCAAAGTAAGTATCCAACGTGACAGTAGTCTCACCTGTCCCGACAATGCCAACACGCGTTCACACAGCAGTTTGTTGCACTGCTAATGTGGTACAACGGGTAGCGGACTGGACTTATAACGTTCAAAGTTTTATGTTGACATAGTATCGAGTTACTTCAATGGCAGTTATTTATTTTCGTTTGTTAATTCCATACAATATGTCTACGGAGATTTATGCGTTATTTGCTGCGTAACAGCGTTGAAGTCTAGAACTTTCCAAATACGTTAGCTGCTCATGCTGTTCGTTTTGGTGGTAAAACGGGCGATTTATTCGATCAGAAACAAGCTACGGCTACATATTACGGCTCAAAACACGTAGTTTCGTAGGTACTTTTATTTAATGTACACACTAGTACGGCAAAATATATTCCCAACATGTAGTAGTGTACAAACTGTGAAATACGGCGCAAATCTGGGACCTACCTCCCGTTAATGCCGATGTAGTTTTTCTTGTCTGAGAGCTTCGGCAAGCAGCTCTCGAGAGATGGAGGTTGCCGTCTACGCGATAGGTTTAAAATCGCTTAGCACTGAGTCCCTGTCGGCCTCTGGGACCGAGCGGTTCTAGGCGCTTCAGTCCGGAACCGCGCTGCTGCTACGGTCGCAGAATCGAATCCTGCCTCGGGCATGGATTTGTGTGATGTCCTTAGTGTTGGTTAAGTTTAAGTAGTTCTCAGTCTAAGGGGCTGATGACCTCAGATGTTAAGTCCCATAGTGCTTAGAGCCACTTGAACCATTTTTTGAACTGAGTTCCTGAGACGTTGCTCCACTTTCTGACACTGTCGGTGAGCTCACCCTAGCCGCTGTTTACACGATACGTATTACTCGCAAAAACTCTCTGAGAGTGAAAAACTCTCACATGTATACCTACCTTAAAAAATAGTTGATTCAGTCAGAGGCTGATCATAGTTTTACTACAGACCATTGCGATAGCTACTATAGATTAATCGTTCCAGTGTCCTAGGTATAAGTAAGAGCCCATGAGATGTCTTAAGGTGTGCGCAGCAGTGTTTGTGTACCCGTCCGGCTACAGTCCTTTAATGTAGCTGAACGGAACTCTTTCCAGTGACGAGTATGGAGTAGCGCAACAGAAGTGCAGAAGTTCCATAGGAAAAGGTTGCATTCATTTACGTTACATGTCTGTCACTGACCATGCTTCGTCACCACAGCTGTCGCTACGGACTCTCACCGTTACCCTCTTGTTCAACGATTAACATTTTCCAAATGTAAGGCAGCTGCTCGTCTTGTTCACTAGTGTGGGCCCCAGGGCTGGTTTCCGGTATCCGGGAGAGGGAGGTTTATGTTATGCCAGGAGAAGAGAGATCACTCTGAGTTGTGGTCTACCCTACCATCCTGGCTTAAGGGACAGGGATGGGAAAGAGCTAGCGGTTAAAACCGATTCCGATATTTTTGTTCTGAATAACCCGTACTTTTCGGTATATGTTTTGTCTCGGCTATAACAGGTCTTTTTCATATCATATTTTTCATTTCATACTAATAACCGGATAAAAAAAGCTGACATATCAGTTTTCCATAGCAGCAATGCCAAAATTTTTGGTTTTTAAATAAAACTTTTTTATCAGTGCTTTTTTTGTAATAACGACGCCGACAGTTGGAAATGAGCTGCAAACACATGGGATGAGAATTGCTACAGCACTGATGAGACATTAATGTGTGGCGTGGCTTGTTAGACAGTACACGCTTACGTGCAGTCTTCAAGACCTACCCCACATAATCTATAGGACAGCGCCCCGTGGTCATGCTGGGACATCAGTTGTATTGTAGAATGTTACCATCCGTAGTTTGAAAGTACTGTACAAAGTGCCGTAGCAATGAAGCACAAAATTCCATTTGCCTTAGAAGTTTAAAAACGGGACGAGGCACAATAAACTTGCGACATCGTACAAGGAGAAAATACATACAATGTTCCTTAGAAAATAAAGGTATGTTAGATTGATCCGATATCTTTCTTGGAGAGACTGAGACCGATTTCTGACAGACTGAATCCCATAATGTTTGTTGGAAGTCTACGTTTATTACTCGATGTAATAGCCGGTTATTTTGGAAACCGGTTCTTTTTGAGCTGTTTTAGTAGTCAGATGAAGCTGGAATCGAAAATAACCGGTATAACCGACATCCGCTTGTTTCAGCTATAGCCGCCATTCCTGTTAAGGGATAATGAGGTTCCCACTTGACAAGTGTTATTCTAGCGCATGCAATAAATAAAGCTTTGAAAGTCTTGACAAGAAGTAGCGTTTTTCAAAAATTTGGAAATTCGTGGTAATGTCTTACGGGACCAAACTGCTGAGGTCACCGGTCCCTAAGCTTATACTCTACTTAATCTAACTTTAACTTATCCTAAGGACGACACACACACCCATGCCCGAGGGAGGACTCGAATCCCGGACGGGGCTAGCCTCGCGCGTTGTGACAAGACGCCTTGGACCGTGCGACTATCCCGCGGGACAGTGTTTTTCAGAAAAAAACGCTATTAGCGAGAGCAGGAAATGCACAGTGCAGTACCTATAGTGTAAGCCGCAGCCTGATTCAGGCGTGAATGTTGCAATAATAACGTGGAGGGTTACGGAGCTGGCAAAATCAGAGCCGAAAACCTTCGCGACTGTCGGAGGCAAGTAGCAGTGTCTAAGGTGATGTTTAACAGAACTAGATACGTCAAGCGGTGCGTGAGTGGTCCTCGGTGAACAGTAAAGTATTTCTGCCAGTACGGTAAGCCTTGAAACAGTCCGGCAGTCCCTTTTCGAGCAGCGAGGATGAAACCCGGCTTAATCTTCCAATTTTCTCGCCAAGCGTTGCTTTTTAGTGAGCTTACGAGTGCTTACTGAGGAAGCGACAGAAAACTGTGTTATGGAACCAAATAGCTGGTTCGATGGTGGTATTTCGTCAATGAATCTGACTTGGCTAAGCCTAGTTTAAGCCAATGAGTTGGACTTGTTTCCGTTGGAAATGGAAGCGTAGTGTTTTCATGTGACCCCTTTTCTTCGTTTTGACTTTCAACTGTATCGGTTTTTTGTATAGAGGAGACTACCGATGGAAGTTGCCAGGGTCCAGCTGAAGGTGGTGCATAAACAGTTGGTGGTGTAGATATTGATGTCTGGTGGTCGGGCCTCGGAATATTTCTGAACGTTGTTAGACCGGTGTAGTGTTTTTATTAAAGGCATAGGAGTATTGGAAATTTTAACCCTGTTTCGAGGATCAAAACCAGGCTGGGGACTCTTATTTAAATAGACTTTTGTAAGTGTGACAGTGCACAAAACTAATGTTTCTGAATAAGGCTACGGACCTGTAAGTCCATAATTTACTCGTGCGACGCAAATCGCTAAGAGTGAGACTATTCTGTTCGCGGACACGAATTAAATTTCACCAGAGTCCAAGCTAGCCTGTAGAATGAGAGCAAACAGACGTCTCAGTATTTCCGCAATCCATCTTACATATCAAAACATAAAACCTGTCTAACTTCCTAAGCTTTCGTAGCATACGGAAATATTCTATTTTTTACATTTTTTCTTCTTGTTTACCGAGAGAATAACAGTTCAGTATTTTTAGAGATCGTCTTTAATTTCTGTTCTTCTGAATGTGTATTCTGTCAAATACGAATAAAATAACGTCCCATAAACTGAATAAGCGTTAAAGTACCTGGCCAAAGAACTTGCTCCAGTACGTCAAATGAACACAAAACACTAACCAATAGCACATGAAAGGTACAACTTAGGAATCTGAAAAAGTATGACAAAAAACACAGCAACGATGCTTAGCGATCGTAGTGCAGTGTGTCAACTAGATTTTCTAATTTTTTTCCCGGAAGCATAACAGTTACTTTTACTCATTGCTGGAACATGTGAACAACGCTTTTCGGTCCCATGCACGGGTCGTCTTCAGACGCGCTATTAACAAAAACCTGTTCGCTCAAGAATACTGATACTGACACAGAATATACAGTTTAATAACTTGCTGAAGTGAGAAAGGAAGTAAGATTACAATTTACGTTCCGTGACGCAGAAAACATTACAGATGGAGCACTAACTCAATTCCTGATGCGGTTCTAGAAAATCACGGTCTCGTGCATGACCTTGGTCTTTCCGCACACAAGTCCAGTACCTTAACCATTGTGCCACTTCACACAATGGCGAGGTGAGAGCTTAGCTTGAGAAACACCGTATGTAACACTGGAAATTAAAAAATCTGTCAGCTGCGAATACCTCTTCTCTCAGTCTGGAACCGCTCGACCGCTACGGTCGCAGGTTCGAATCCTGCCTCGGGCATGGATGTGTGTGATGTCCTTAGGTTAGTTAGGTTTAAGTAGTTCTAAGTTCTAGGGGACTGATGACCTCAGATGTTAAGTCCCATAGTGCTCACAGCCATTTGAACCATTTTTGAATACCTCTTCTAAGTGAAACGATCTATGTCACTGATGGCTGGGAGTCCCCACCTGGGGAAGTTCGACCGCTGAGTTGTAAGTCTTTTCAGTCGACGCCACAGTGGACGACTTGCGTGCCGATGATGAAAAACGCAATACCCAGTCCCGGAGCGGAGAAAAGTCTCCGACTCGGCTGGGAATCGAACCCGGGCGCGCTGCACGGCAGTCAGACGCGCTGAAGCGCCTTGCGGCAGGCAGCACCGCGACGCGCCCGCCAGGCCGCACAGAGAGCGTTGCTCGCCGCCCGCTGCCCGCCGGCCTTAACATTTTACACTGTTTGTTCTGGCCTGGCCGCCAGGCCCCAATTACACTCCGCCTCCAATCAATCCAATATCGAATATGGCCGGCACGTCACACTGTGCCCCGCTCATTCAGGCGCGCGGTCGTTGTCCGCGGTGATTGTACTCGAGAATTCCATATTCGATTTACTTTCTCTGTGTGTGCCCATCAATTTTTACGTCTCATTTTGTTCAGTCTGATTCGTTTTAATTTCTAATCGAACAAATATTCGTAATAGTACTGTTTCCGACCTTTTTATTTATTTTCTCTGCCCACGGGTTGGCTCTGTACGACAGGACAGTAAATAACTTCCAGAATGCAGAATGTGCCTGTGTCGCACTAATTATTCTCCAACGGATGACAGTCGTTACCATCAAGATATTGCACACATGTTCTGCTACCTAGATATTCAGAATTTCGTACTTGTAGGGTCATAATTTGGTCTATAAGCAACCTATTCGTATTGAACGTAATCACATTTTGCGCACAAGAAGGGAAGCTACCTAACACTGCCAATTTTATTTACACTGATTATGTTCAAGTCTAATAATGTAAACTGAAGTAGTAAGATCTAAATGCTACGTAAGTTAAGCGCTGTCGGGCGTGGCTGGCACTTGGATGGGTGCCCATCCGGGTCGCCATACGCTGTTGCCATTTTTCGGGGTGCACTCAGCCTCGTGATGCAAACTGAGGAGCTGCTCGACCGAATAGTAGTGGCTCCGGTCACAGAAAACCATCATAACGACCGGGAGAGCGGTGTACTGACCACACGCCCCTCCTATCCGCATCCTCAGCTGAGGATGACACGGCGGTCGGATGGTCCCGATGGGCCACTTGTGGCCTGAAGACGGAGTGCTTAAAAATGCTACAAACTCTCAGTAGTTGTTAAACTTTTGTTCTCATTACTTCTGTGGACAATACAGCTGGTCGGCAGCTTTTAACGAAGTGGAAATTAATGGTATTTACTAGATCGATGATGTTTTGGCAAAATTCTTGAAATCCTAGTGATTTCATTAGAAACCAGCTTTTGTTATTTCACGAGACAGTGCCAACTAGGGACTGGAAGTCATTAACGAGTGTCTATTCACACGCAAATTGCACAGACTTTGCGGAAGAGCGACAGACATTCAATACCTCAAATACATTACGCGAAGGAAGTCTGTCTTTCGGTAGATTACTTGATCGAAGTTGTTGTGCGAACTGAGCAATAGCCTCCAAAATATAATTTGAGTTTATTCCTGGTAGCTTGAGGTGCTTTTATTTTCACTTATTCGTAATGAAACATATGTTCAACAAGAAGAACACATTAACGGAGTGGGGAACATATCTTATTCTTACCGACGCCAATGTTCTACAGAATATTTGTGCCCTGTCAGTGCACCTACGGAAAGTACTATATATAGTGATTCTTTTACGATAAAAGTAGTCTACAAGGAATGAAGTATTTCCCCTGTAGAAGGATGTGTACCGAAGTGAATCCCGACTGTTAGTCAAACAGGAGTACGGATAGAAGACCTCTACCCGTCGTGGACAGTCATCAACAGTATGAGCCACCCAGGGATGGCAGTGCCAAACCCCATAAACTTCCTCCGCGCCGAGTGGCCGCGTTGTTTGAGGGGCCATGTCACGGATTGCGTGGCCCCTCCCGCCGGAGGTTCGAGACCTCCCTCGGGCATGGGTGTGTGTGTTGTTCTTAGCATAAGTTAGTTTAAGTAGTGCATGAGTCTACAGACCGATGACAGCAGTTTTTGTCACATAGCCGGCCGGTGTGGCCTTGCGGTTCTAAACGCTTCAGTTTGGAACCGAGTGTCCGCTATGGTCGCAGGTTCGAATCCTGCCTCGGGCATGGATGTGTGTGATGTCCTTAGGTTAGTTAGGTTTAAGTAGTTCTACGTTCTAGGGGACTGATGACCTCTGAAGTTAAGTCCCATAGTGCTCAGAGCCATTTCATTTTTTTTGTCACACACACACACACACACACACACACACACACACACACACACACTTCCTCTTACTTCTTCCATTACCTAAAGACAGGCTGATATGTTCTAATTTCAGACATGTTTACACATGGTACAGAAATTCCCGTGCAAACGAGGAATTTAAGTAAGAATTCCAGTTCAGTTGAAATTTCACTTTTAATCCTTCTATACTGTTGTCATGTCCGAGTGCATTATTCTTAAGCGCTTCCCAAATATACCCAGTGTTCGGCAGAACATCCGAGATTACACACCATCTGGCACGTCTTCGTAGGCAGTTCATAGAAATCGACGATACCTAAAACCGCCTTTTCCTGCGATCTCATACTTAACTGATATTTCTTTCTAATTATATAACAGAGAAACAGTACAGTATGAACCAGGGTTAGAAGATCTCGGATTCGCTTATGCAGAAAGGATTCTCTCTCATTTTCACAGTGTGGTCGGAAGTCATCTGAAAATGCTCCCCCACTCATAACAGGTGGAGCCTGTTGGACTGGTACAAGAAAGGGTGGCCAATAAATCGGCTCGCAGGCTGTGCTCTGGAACGAATGCCATAGCACCAAGCCTGGCTGGCACATTTCCCCCACCGCCAGGGCACAGTATCTGAGCGCGAGGAGGGGGAAGAGGGGGAAATTACAAACGCGCCGCATTTAAATGACAGTGCAGTCCCAACACACGACTAGGTTTTATATTTTACATTTCGCATTATATTTCAGATAGATCAAAAACAAAACAAATTTTCAGTATTGTTTAATTATTTTTGTGCATTGAAAACACAATATGATTTTTATCGGGTACAAAATGTCGCCATTTGGACAGATGCAGACAGTTTCATAGTTTTTCCCACTCAAGTTGCTAAGAAATCGTGATTTTTTGTAGTTTCATAATCGAAAAAAAGTCATTCACACACACACATGTAGGTAGAAATAGAGAAAATCCGCGTCCGGCCATCGTCATTTACGTTTTCCCGTATTTCCGTAAATCGTTTGAGGCAAATACCGGGTTGGTTCCTTCCACAGGGCACGACCCGCTTTCCTTCTCCATCCTTCCCTAACCCGAGCTTGTGCTCCACCACTAATGACCTCATAGTCGACAGGACGTTAAACAATAATCTTCTCCTTCTCCTTGAAATATTGTAGCTCTTTTGGTAGATACCTCGTTATGGAGACGTGAAAACTCTACCTGAGCCTCACAGTGATTTATCTTTAAGACGGGAATTACCTTGCAGATCAAAAAGTTTCATCTGTACTTCAACTGGGACGCTTTTAGCTGAAACGGCAAACGGGGAAATAGCTTGAAAACAGACGTAAGAGTAATTGGCAGTGTCCTCAAAGCATTTAGGACACTATCCACGTAATTCTGTCAAGGCCACAACGAATTTTTCAAACGTCACATTCTCCTTAACACCCTTGAGCTTAGGAAGCTACACTGTGTTTTTCAGAATGTTTTCCTTCTGTAACCCGATTTTCTTTTTAAATGCATCCCCGACAGACCAGAAACAAGCTTTTTCTCACCTTGCAGAGTATCACTATGAGCAGTGTGCAGTCAAGTCAACTTAAAATGTGAGGGCTGCAATGCATTCCAGATGTTCTAATTTGCCGGCCGCAGTGGCCGAGCGGTTCTAGGAGCTTCAGTCTGGAACAGTGTGACAGCTACGGTCACAGGTTCGAATCCTGCCTCGGGCATGTATGTGTGTGATGTCCTTAGGTTAGTTAGGTTTAAGTAGTTCTAAGTTCTAGGGGACTGATGATCACAGAAGTTAAGTCCCATAGTGCTCAGAGCCATTTGAACCATTATGAACCGGGCATCGACAGTGGCTTGCGGATGATGTGGCCGTGATTAGAGAAGGACCGCAGTGTCGGAGACTGGAGCCACACGTGACTGAGGCGGGAGTGGCCCGCCGACAGACACGCGGTCCGCGGCGCGCGTCTCGCAGCACACGTCACGTCTGCGCATGAGCGGCGAGTGCGGCGCGGCGCGGCGTCGCCCGGAGCCATGTTTGTCACGCTGTCGCCACCGCCGGCCAATTACCGCGCCGTCCGCACGCGATTACTCACGCGCCGCGCCGCGCCGCGCCGCACCGGCACACCTCGCCACGGGTCCCACCCACCTCCAAACAGAGTCGTCTCCGTTCCGGGCTTCCCTAACCTCCTTCCCAGCACAAGTGTTTCGCCAGAGACCCGAACGCATTCCAAGAATGGATAACTTTCACAACATAATAGTGTTACGGACCGACCACTGAGGCGTTTTTACAGCAGCCAGACGCTACTTTCTCGACCAGTTGTCGTTTTTCGAATTCGACACCATTCCTTCAAACTGCGCCTCGTTCATCGTCCTTGCGCTGATGGGACTCTACTCCGGTTTCGCACGATGGAAAACGACGCCCCGCCGCAGCCTCCAGTGTAGTCTAGTGGTTAGGATACCCGGCTCTCACGCAGGAAGCTCGCGTTCGATTTCCGGCAACAGAATTATGGTTTCAAGCAAGGATAGTAACATAATCGAACAGAAATACCCAAATTTTGATTGGCCGTCAGTCTGGAAAAACATCAACAACTGTGGCTTACCATCTAAAGTGATACCTCCCTGGTATTTCGCGGTTTACAGTAAAACAGCTACCAACTCAAAACTCCACTACCTACATTTAGACGATTCATCCATGTCATTCATATGTAGCTGAACAGACACTAAGGAGCACAGATGTGTTTGGTAAGGCGTGGACGAAATATGGCTCTGCGCCAGGCAGAAAATTGCCTGCATGAACAGCGCGTCCCTAAACGCTGTGAAGCCAGCAGCTTTCCAAAACCCAGACAAGATACCACTCTCAACCGTTAAAGTAAATGCAGCTAACCGTGTTAAAAAGACACACGACTTACTTTATAATGAAAGACGGGAACGGAACCGTAGAAAGTTCAAATGGCTCTGAGCACTGTGGGACTTAACTTCTGAGGTCATCAGTCCCCTAGAACTTAGAACTACTTAAACCTAACCAACCTAAGGACATCACACACATACATGCCCGAGGCAGGATTCGAACCTGCGACCGTAGCGGTCGCGCGGATCCGGACTGTAGTGCCTAGAATCGCTCGGCCACCCCGGCCGGCAATTGTTAGTAATTCTATTGAGTCGTGACACTTGGCATAATATCCTACGCTACTGAAGTTTTTTCTCATGTTTATCAAAGCACTCCACCATGTTCTAGACAGCCGTTACTTGACGATGTTCAGAGAATGTAATAACTAGTTGGAATCAACGCATTTCCTAAAAGCAGCGGAGGCGATGTTTCACATACGTCTTAACGTATTAAGAGTTATGGCAGCACAATGCAGAACACGAATATAATTATTCCAGTAGGACCTTGCCTTGTAAAAGCAGAGTGGTATTGAAATCATTCCTCGAGCTAGTGACCGCTACAACAAGTTACTTGTAGAAAGAGCTTTCACGAGTGTACATTAAGCCAAAGGCAATGCCTTATCGCGACAAAGAAATCAACTCTCTACGCCGACGTGACACTTGAAATTGTCTCAAGTTTCTAAGAAATCTAATGAACATATTATAAAAAGTGTGTTTATGCGGAAGTACAGATTGGCGTAGGTATATCTTCAAGTACATGCCCCTGAGTGGGCACGTAAATGGGGGTTTGTAGTTGAACCCGCGTCGCTCTTATTAATCATATTCTGAAACAGCTTGACAGCTTTTGACGTTTAACAATAAGAACAATTAAATGACTGAGACTCAGTTCCTTTCAAGGGCAGTGAACTACCTGTCGCTCCATAGAGGCACCAACCAGTGTCAGTTTGAAGCTTTGAGTATGTCTGTGTGGTACGCATACTGCGCGTGAAAGAAACGGATACGGGTTAGAATCACTGTTTCTCGTGCATATGTGACTTGTCACATATCATAGCAGCCTACATCTCGCATGGCGTAAGAGAATTAAAATTTGTGCTAAATTTTCAACCGTACTAGATCACGTTTCTCAACCACCACGCCACGAGACGTTCTGTGTCACGAATACGTGTTCTGTGTGTCACAAGATTTTTAACGTCATGTAATCTGAGTGTATTGTATGTACTTTATGTGTTTTTTTTGCGTCTAGGAGGAAAAAATCACGTGTATGGTTGTCGTAGAAGTTTGGAACGTACGTTGGTGTACCCCAAAGGTAATAAAATAAAGTAAAATAAAATAAAATAATTGAGAAAGGTGGTACTAGATTATGTCGAGTTGTCTTTCACGTTGTCAAATTTTTATGCTTCTAATATTTGTTAGAAGCCATTTCCAACGTCTTTAACTCTGCTGACGTTCTCTCGTTCTCTGATTGCACATATTCAAGCAAAACAAAATAAAGCAGCCGCGCGGAGTGGCCACGCGGTTTGAGGCGCCATGTCACAGATTGCGCGGTCCCTCCCTCCGGAAGTCGAGTCCTCCCTCGGGCACGGGTGTGTGTGTTTTTCCTGGCATAAGTCAGTTTGAGTACTGTGTAAGTCTAGGGACCGATGACCTCAGCACTTTGGTCCCTTAGGAACTCACACACACAAAATAAAGCAAAATGAAATTCTGGAAAGGACCATCTCCACGAGACTGGACCTTTTGTTACAGTCTGCGCCGTAATGACAGTACAAATATACGTTCGTCATCTAGATGGCTACCGTGACGAATCGAACTTCATCGCGTTTTGCTTTCCTTGATAGTAACAACTTTGAAGCTAGGTGTCTCACGTTCTTTTGTTCTTTTTTAACATACTTTATGGTGTTCCGTTGGTTCTATTCTCGTCTATAGATGCCTTCGTCAGCCTATTACTAACTGATAGTACTAGTAAATTTTGGTGTTTGGCCTGATATGTCGAGAATGCCTTTAAACCTCGGCGATTGTTTTCCGCGAGCACACTGCGGGCGCGGCGAGCAAACAATAGAGGGGGTGCGGAGTGTAGGTGGGGGGGGGGGGGGGGGTGCGCCTTATCTCGCCGCTAATACCAGCGGCCGGCCGGATCAGGCGCTATTTACCGCGGGCCGCTTCATCTTCATTCCGCGCTCCTCCTCGGCAATCACTTTGCCGCGGCTTTCCCCGGCCCCGTTTATCACGCCATCCGCGGCCGCCGTTCCGCGCGCCTCCAGCCCAAGACTGCGGCACCGAACAGCCCCTAACGTCGACGCTCAACCTCTTGTCCAACTCGTCTTGCCTAACAGTTTCTCGACATAAAAATATTAGGGGTTAAGTTGTTGTGCAATACGAGGTTCTTACGGGCGGGACACAAACTCTCGTTGGACCCGATGAGAATGGAAATCAATTTCGATTTTGTTTAAGGAAACATTCGCACATCGCCTCAAGAAATCGAAAGATCACGCGGAAGATCTAAACCTGCATGGTCAGAAGAGGACTGAATCCCGCTATCCTCAAATGCGAGTTATGTGCCTAAGCCATTGATTAATTGATGTTCTGTTCACTTTTTTTCCGTCTTGTCGTTTTAAGCAAAGTGAGATGAAGTGGAACACGTTGACGACTTCCGCTTTCGATCTTTTTCGGACAAAACGCCAAACTCGTAGCGATGAGGTTTAGGTTCGTGTCAAATATTCACCTGACGTACCTACCAAATGAATTATATGTGGTTTTATAAAAAAATAAGTTCACAAACATCGACAAAAACATTCGAGTTAAGTATGTTTTTGAACAGGGCAGATTTCCAACTACTGCAGCAGCTAAATAAATAATATGAAGGATACTGGTTGTTCGTAAATTCCCGTTGCAAAACTTCTAGGCTTTGTAGAGGGAATTGAGTTGATAATATTTTGAGTTGGAACCCATGTACAGAAGCGTACCGTTTCCGTGCTACAACCACTTGAAAACGCTAACGTGACTCCTTTTACAAGTAATTTATCAGGCGCGACCGATTACATCACTTATTTTACAGTTTCACTCATTAATACCCAAAGAAATCGCTCGTGTGCTCGTTGACGGATTCTCTTTAGCAGGATGCAGAACAACCTCTTCCAGTTCGGTATGTGGTATCTCCTTGGAGCACTACAGCCACGCCTACTGACAGTGAAGGTACCGTTTCTCGAAGTCGTTGCGTAATTGTTTCGAAAAGGATACCCGATGGAGTCGGACGTTGTGGAGAACGATCTTCACAAAGGCTGCGAGCAGCTATTCCATTACCATGAGCTTCGCCGCTAGGAAGGACCATGTTGGTGTATTCAACCATGTTGCTCTAACATTCACAGACACATGAATGAGACTGGAACCAGACTCCATACGAATCTGACGTAGCCATCCTGAACCCCCCACCATGACTACCCTGTTGAACAGCTATCTAACAAACATGGTCGCGCGGCGTATCAGTGCGATCTGAGGCGCCTTGTCACGGTTCGCGCGGCTATCCCCGTCGGAAGTTCGAGTCCTCCATCAGGTATGTGTGTGTCTGTGTGTGTGTCTGTGAGTGTGTGTGTTGTCCTTAGCGTAAGTTAGTTTAAGTTCGACTGAGTAGTGTGTAAGCCTAGGGACCGATGAACTGAGCAGTTTCGTCCCATAGGAATTTACCGCCATCATCCAACAAATATGTTTTGAGACGGCTGTAACACTGTAGTTCGGAAACGGTACCTTTCCGGACATGGGTTCCTATTCAAAATATTATGTACTCATTCCCCTCTACTCGTCCTAGAAGTTTGTAACGAGAATTAAGGAGCGCCCTATATACTTGCTACGGAAAATGAGTCATTTCTTTAAAGCTTAATATCGAGACGTACAATTATTTTAGAGACTAACGCCATCAGTTGCATCTCTGAATGATAAATAATACTACCAACGATAATGGAGAACCTAAGGTGCTCCGCGTAAAACTCTGTGTACGTACACACATGTGTGTGTTTGTATGTGTAACAGTGTTTTGCCGGAGTGGCCGAGCGGTTCTAGGCGCTACAGTCTGGAACCGCGCGACCGCTACGGTCGCAGGTTCGAATCCTGCCTCGGGCATGGATGTGTGTGATGTCCTTAGGTTAGTTAGGTTTAAGTATTTCTAAGTTCTAGGGGACTGATGACCACAGCAGCTAAGTCCCATAGTGCTCAGAGCCACTTGAACCACTTGATATTGTGAAAGTGCGGAACCCTAATGCCACGCAGCCAAAGAGGTTCGTAGGGTAGCCTTGATTGGTATCTTAAGAACAATGGGGAACTACTGGATATGACAACAGGGCTCATCTGGTAACCGCTGAAGGGAGTCTCAATGGTGGCAAGGATATAACAAGAATGGTAAACCCTGATGACATACCCTACATGACCAGGGTACTAAATGACATATTCTAGCAAGATAATGCAAGAACTCATAGTGCAGTTCACTCCGCAGATATCTTGCGGAATATATGAATCCTCGTCTGGCCTGTTTGGTGCTCTGATTTGTCACCCATACAGTATTTCTGGAATGCCCTTGACAAGAAGCGTAGTGTCACTACAATCTCTGGTTTACAGTATTCGTGATATGACACTGTTAGTGTTTCAGACGTGGCATGTAACTCCTATCGACGACATTTGGAAGTTGTTTGCTTCCACGCCACAATGAGTTAAAGGGTAAGCCCGTGGGGGATCACACCTCATACAGACGTTGATGACGGACATGAACGTTTAACCATTTATTACCTGTTATGTGACTTAATACGTCCACCTTGTCTGATAAATGACTAGTGCTTATTGATGTACCACTTTCCATTTACATCTGCGTACCTTAAATGTCCCAGTTTCATCAGAACTGTGTAGCAGCAGAGCTATATATAGAGACGTATATAATGGGAAGGCTCCTCAGAAGGATAATTATGTCCTTGTGGCAACACGCATAGGGGCGTCTCGGTACGATTCGAGAGGCGAGTGCCAGGCAGGTGTCTGGGTGGGAGTCTGCAGCTGGCGCGGGTAAATACTGCGCCGCCTAATTACTCACACACGCGCCGCGCATGCGCCTTCAGCGCATTCGGTAACCGCTACATTATTAAACACACTGTCGCGCGTAATGCCGCATCGAGTTGACACAGCCAGGCAAACAGCGGCGCCGTAGATAGCAGCCCAGCTCTGACAGCGGGCGGCTGCGTCGGGAACACTTTCCAGCGCCGGCACCTCGACAGATACTGGCTATACTTCATCCAAACGAAGTTAAACCTGCAACTCCCATACTTCGTTGAACGTAGTACCCACCGCTAATAGCCGCCAAATTTTCTTCAGCATTTTGCAACTTTTTAAAGAATCATGTAAGCAGATGTCGTCATGTTTCAGCTACAAGACGATCCACAGCAGTCACAAATGGTGTGACTGATAACATTCTGCCTCACTGGCTGCCACTGGATGGTGTTGTATGATCATTAGCCTGCCTGGGTTACTTCCTTTCAAGTGGACTCTCCCAACATTCCACTGTTTCGTTTATCTCAGCCAGCGTCAGTAGTATCGTTGGTGTGTGTCGTTACGTGTTGACGTGAACGCTTAAGTTTAGTTCCTTTGTTCCTGTGTTTCGTTTTTGTCAATATTAAAATGCAAACCATTCAAGAACGTGTGTTTTTAGTCGAACAAGTGTTCAAAGCTGGCGGTAAATACACAGTTTCAGTTCGCCAAACATTTAATTCAGTTTTCTCGGAGAAAACACTCCCACATCGTGATACTGTGCGAGATCTGATTAACAAATTTCGAAGTGCAGGTTCAATGACAGATGCACCGAGAAGTGGTCGTCCTAGGGTTTTGTCTGAGGATAAACTACTCGATAGTTGAGATAAAATGTCCATGAGTCCGAACAAGTCAGTAAGAAAACTCGCCCAGGAAATCGATGTTACTGTCGGAACGGCTCACACAGCTGTAACGAAAAAATTTAGAATATTTCCAATACAAAGTGACAGTCGTGCAAGAATTGAAAATACTGATCATGGCGGGAGACTGCATTATTGTCAACGGTTCAAAAATTCCGTACAACAGAATGGAACGTTTTTCACTGATGAGGTGTGGTTTCATTTATCCGGGCACATGAACTCGCAAGATTCTCGTATGTAGAGTACTGCAAATCCATTGTGTATTCGTGAGGAACCACTTCATTCTGTGAAAATAGGAGTTTGGATTGAAATTTCTAGACGTCGGATTGTGGGTCCTATATTTTTCAACGAAACAATTAACGCACAACGATACTGCAGTGATATTCTGTACCGATTCATAGGAGAATTTGTGTTAAGGGAAATAATGAACGGTTATTTTCAACAAGATGGTGCAACAGCGCATACAGCTCGCGTTTCAATGTCACTGCTTGCTGATGTTTTTGCTGATCGCATAAGTTCACAGGGACTTTGGCCTCCACGATCGTCTGACCTAACACCAACCACCTCATTTTTTCTCCTGGGATGCAGCGAAATCAACTGTTTATAAAAACCGACCAAAATCCATCGATGAATTTAAAACTGCAATATCCACTTTCACTGCTTCTGTTACAGAAGAAATGTTACAGCTTGTGTTTGGAAACATGATTAGACGAATTGAATTGTGTATTCAACAACAGGTGGGCACTTTCAACATTTAATGTGAAAATTTGTAAGTAAAAAGGAATATTCAATATATTAAAAACTTGCATTTCACTGAGTTTCATTTCGGTACATTCACTGCGGCATACGGCACGAGCGGCTAACAATCATACGGCACTGCGGAGAGACTTTTTGAACACCCCGTATTTATTTCGCAGTACGTTCAAATGGCTCTGAGCACTATGGCACTTAACTTCTGTGGTCATCAGTCCCCTATAACTTAGAACTACTTAAACCTAACTAACCTAAGGACATCGCACACATCCATGCCCGAGGCAGGATTCGAACCTGCGACCGTAGCAGTCGCGCGGTTCTTTCGCAGTATGTAGCCCTGGTGGTATACCGGGTGGAGCACTAGACCCTGAAGGTTCCAGCTTCAATCCCAGACAGGAATGCGGACTTTTCCTCGTTCCATTACCTCCAGGATGGTCCTAGTTCAATTCATCCAGCTATCAAATGAGTACCGCGAATTTTCCCCGGGAGTGAAAGGTGGTCAGTGGAATGGGCCCTCCACCCTCCCCCTCCTGGTACCGCGGCCAAGAAAGGATGCACTCAAGGCCATGGCATAGCCGGTCACGAGCATGCGCAACAGACTTTACCTTTTTACCTCGTAGTTTGTTGTTACATGCCTAACTGGTGGTCTGCATAACTGCTGTTCAAGACACATTCCATTCTGTAATTTAATGAATTGTTGAAATGTAAATCAAGCGCATTCATTTTGATTATTGGAAAAGGGCTACCCAGACGAAAGGGCGTAATAATAAAAGAATATAAACGGATATTTCAATACATCCAATGGCAGGCAGTGTGAGGGAATGTGATCAGTCACATTTAATATTCCCCTTAGGGTTCGCCTTCCTCACGGTGGAGTACTGTGCGTGTACTGAAGTACATAAAGTACGATGTAGATGCAAGTCACGGCTTTGCTACATATCTTGAACTGCGGCGAGAGCACGAGATTTGCCGCTACTTTATTGGTAAGAATTTCAGGAAAGGGAACCATCTGATTAACGGGAAAATCCCGTACTAAATTCATATATAAACGAAAAAGCGTACATAGTGTGCGTCTTGGTAAAGCGGAGTATAGACGTCATTTCGAGAGCTACCGTTACCTTGATTGTGTACGAAGGTTTACTACGGAGAGCGTCTTGTCGTGGTTGTTTTATGTTCCTGAGGTATTCCTGACGGGTTTCTGCGCCAATGAGAACAGTAGAGCTGTGCTTGACGTCATCGCAAGTGCAGCAAAGAGACTGCTGCGCCGTGCACTGTCCCAAGGAACATCAGCGAGACGAACATTATGTATAGCAATAAAGTCAACATATATATTTTTGTGACAGTTCTTTTTGTTTAATTAGGCGAATATCGTAATAGGAATTGGATGTCAGTTTAACATAAAGACGCTTGCTAGTCTCTTGTCTGCTATATAGTCAACGAGTAATAAATTCCGTTTGTAACTGTAAGTTGTCGGAATATAGAGAGTTAGTAGACTGCGTCGAATCAAGATTTAAGATGGTTTCATCCAGTCGGGAGTTCGATGACTAGTACGAGGGAGATATGTAGTTTATTGGCATCACACTTACCGATCAAACTCTCGAACGGTCTTGTGTTACACTTTCTCCTCAAACTTACTCATAATGGAGCTTAAAAATAAGAGCTATCTACTGCCAAATGTGGTATATTCTGTATATAAGTTGTATATTAGGAATACATCTACAAGTAATCTTGCGTCTAGGAAATTTTACCAACGACAAAACTTTTTTTCGCTTCTACTCTTGCGTTCTTACTATGTATGAAACCGAAACAACTGCGTGGAGATACGAGCCGAAGAACGTGCTACTCGCACCTTAGAACACAGTGGTCCAGATCTTCGAGGCATTTTTAGGAGGACATGCGAAGACAATGCGGAAGCATAAAGTCAAGTCTCTCCCTGCGCATATAAGCATCAGTTGGGCAGGAAGAGGAGCACGTGATCGTGGCGCCCGGACGCTCGGCACGGCGGTCGGTGTCTGCCGGAGAAGGACGCGGCGCATGCGTGTGCGCGCGTACGGCGGCCGGCTCTGCCGTCGCTATCTGGCAGCGTAACGTCAGGTTACGTTACGTCGCGTTACGGCAGCGGCACGGCGCGCTCTCCTTTTCATCATCGGCCGTACAGCTCCCCACGGTGCCCTCCGCTCAATAGCCCGAGTTATGTCTGCCACCTTACTCCGTCATTCCCCGCCGCGAGGAAACGAAGGCGCCGACGCCGACCGCGCGCACGTATTGCTCCACTTGGCAAAGCGCCATCTGCTCCGTGCGGTCGCGTATGCGCCAGCCCCCCCCCCCCCCCCCTACTGAGTTCACGTTGCGCGAAAATGATACTGTTAGTTTGAAGCCTAAGATAGACAATGTACCGTTAATCCCTCTCATTCAGCATTGCATAAAGCTATACGCTCTGTCAGAACTCCGAATGATTCCGACAGTTTCCATCAGCGTAAAGAAACAGAACGTGGGGAGACAAAGTCCTGAATGATCTTTCACTTTCGATTCATTTGGAGATCAAAAGATAGTTAAATGTAGTGAGCTTGTTGACCTCCTCTGTTAGATGCTCAGCCAGCCGGAGTGGCCGTGCGGTTCTAGGCGCTACAGTCTGGAACCGAGCGACTGCTACGGTCGCAGGTTCGAATCCTGCCTCGGGCATGGATGTGTGTGATGTCCTTAGGTTGGTTAGATTTAATTAGTTCTATGTTCTAGGTGACTGATGACCTCAGAAGTTAAGTCACATAGTGCTCAGTGCCATTTGAACAATTTTGTTAGATGCTCAAATGTGGTCTTGTTAGCAACTTGAGCGCAGAATTATTTATTTAGTAAAGATATAACTTCACATGTCACTGTCGTTAAGATTATAGTATTACTGGAATAAATAAGACTATCATTTAACTGAGTTAAGACGTGTTGGACACTGAACCACACACGAAGCGGTGCAGGTAAGTTGCTATACTAAATCCGTGAATTTAGTCATATGATTCTTAGGCCTGTCAAGAGCGGCGCGCATCACGTGGTGTATTATAGTGGCGCGCAAGTTAGATGCCTCGTAAGTGACGCGTTCTGCTCAGAGACGGGTGCGGAATACAAATGCTTTGAGGCGTCACCAGTGTGCTCTGTGTGTCCGTCGCAGGTCACACGCCCCTACCGTCACGTACCCTGAATAACTGGCAGCGCTGGGGTAAGTGACACATCAGGCCACTGTTTTTGCTCCTGACTCTCCCTAAGAACAGTTCTATTTTAGAGTAACGCTGTGCTTCTTAAATTAATATTTTCGCCGTTTCCTTTACACCGCCCATTAAAAACACTGCCTACTGTAACCACGTACATTTGTACCTAAACTGACACGAAAATGAACGCTAAACGCTGTAGTCGCGCGCAATGTTCGGACGCGGGAGAATGATGCTATTGGTTGGAGCGTCACGTGGTACACTGCCCCTTGCAAAGGTGCATCTCCCCACAGTTTCCTTCTTACGTACACGTCAATATGGTGACATCCAATGATATCTTTTATGGGCGTGAGAGGTTTAAAAGCCTCAGAGTTATCATTAAACGTAGTTTCCTTTTAGATAAATAATTAAGAAAGAAATTTATGCAAAATAATCGTTTAAAGCCCTTACCTTTAACCAATTGCTGTCATTGTCACTGTCCTGAATCAAGTCACCTGTCATTTCGAGCGATCCCTATCCAACAAATGAAAATTAACATTCCCATTAAATATCTCACACTTTTTCGAACGGGCTGTTCACTGTATCTATAATATGGAAAAGTCTTTGTCAGACGGAGCAGGTCAAGACAGTACGATGACGGCAGAACATACTGACAAAGCCACGAGGAAGAGGGTGTGAACGAAAGTAATGGCTTTCATTACAGAAGACTTTTTTTTAATATTCGATGTAGACTAGGAAAAAATACCGTCTCCTCATTGGTTACTACTGTGTTGTTCCGGAATGACGTAGACCCTAACGAACAGCAGCCGAATCCGCTTTGAAAATTTTGCTGTGCACTTAAGTTGGAGATTCGTGCAGTGGTGCGTTTGAGTAAGGGGGAGTGCGCCAGAGGATGTTTCCTCTAACAGCATCATTCTGCCACATCTGACTACAGTGTACACTTCGGAATACGCGTAGAACGCCCAGCATTGATTTTAATGTTAGTTTAGCTGTCGTGAAAGTATTTAGCCACTGCAGTATTAATTTTGGTTGGCATAAAGCAAATACGATAAGTATTACTTTTACAAGCGACAGCTATAGTTCTCAGGGCATGCAGATGTTGCTAGAGAGATTTTAAAATGAACATAAACAGTCTAGACCGTAGGAAATCTTTATTTTTGTGGTTCCTACTAAGCAGTTGACGTTGTTGGAGTTAATAACGCTTGCTCCATTGACCTCCACCGCCTACCAACATGGTATGAGGTCTGAAGATGGTCAGTAACTGACCGAAACCAGTAACCAAAAAAAGAAAACTTTCTTGCTGTCAAGACTGTTTATATTCATCTTAAAATACTAAGAGAAACAGCTGTTCTTCACGAAATGTTCTCAAAAATTACTAAGGAGAGTAATAAACAGAAACAGTGGCCAACATGAAGCTTGTCCCAGCGTTGCCAGTTACCGGGGTACACAACGGACGGAGAGTGTACCGTGCGACAAAGACAGAATATACTATCACTGACACAACGCTGCAGTTCTGATGAAGATGCAAACTAATGCGAACGCGTGAATATTATTGTAAGGTTATAAAATTGCAGAACAATCACTGGAAGCAGTTACTTCCGTAAAATATCTGGGAATATGCATACTGAGCGATTTGAAGAGGAACGACCACATAAAATCAGAGTAAGGCAGACGCCAGACTGAGATTCAATGGAAGAATCATCAGCAAAAGTAGCTTACGAAACACTCGTTCAACCAGTACTTGAACACTGCACAGTATGGGATCCGTACCAGACAGGACTGATAGAGAAAACAGAGAAGATCCAAAGAAGGGCCGCACGTTTCGTTACAAGTTCGTTGTTAGTGCAAAAGCGTCGTGGAGATGGTCAGCCGACTACAGTCGCAGACGCTGCAAGAGAGGCGTTCTGCATCACGGCCGAGTCTAATGTTAAGGTTCCAAAAGCTTACGGTCCTAGAAGAGTCAATAAGTATATTACTCGCTCCTACTCGCATCTCGCGAAAAGACTACCAAGATAAAATTAAAGAGATCTGACCCCACACGGAGGGCAACCAACAACCGTTCTTCCGACGAACCATATGCTACTAAAAATCGAAAATAGGAAAGTGACACTGATACGCAAAGTGCCCTCCGCCGCACACCATTAGCTGGCTTGCAGGGTATATTTTTATGCTCCGGTCATAAGCGCCCATTCTGTGGGTTAGGTAAGGGTAAGAAAGCGAATGTTAAATCAACAGCAATGGGAGCTTGCGGGATATAGTCGTAGATGTGGAGTAGTTAGAATTGCGTCTGTCCACTGACGTCAGTGGAACCACTGCTTACGTGTTCTTATGAAGCTTCTCGTCTAGGTTAGGCCGGCCTCATACTGTTGGCAAGGAGTGTCGCAGCAGATGCGCAGATAGTAAATATGTGAGTTCCTCTTTCGCGAAGGGGATATTGTATTCTTAGGCAGAATATAAGGTTACGTGTGTGATCGGCATGCTGAAGGCGCCCCTTGCTGAGGCGGGTGCGCCATTGTGAAGAAGATGAAGCCGGGCTGGCGCGACTGTCACGGCGAGTCACGCCGGGGAAAAGTGACGGAATTATTCGGGGCGGAGCGCAGCAGGGAGCGGGTCTGGGGCCGCCGGCGCGCGTCTGTCTATTACGGCGGCCCAGCTCCCGCCGGAATCGAATTGGCGCTCTCTCCGGATCCATTACCGGCGCCTAAGTCTGCGATCAGCCGCTGCTGCATCCATTACGGGCCCACATGCCGCCTGCCTGCCGAGGCGCGCAGGCCGCGGCGGCTCGCCTTCGACCGTCTGCAGCTCAGCCTTGCGTTTCCACAGTGTCGAGGTAGCGAGCTATTAACAGAGCCAGTTTTGTCACAGGTTATGGCGACCACGGCTCCACTTCAGGAATTAGGTAGCAAGAGCAGGGTACTGTACCAAAGTTGCAGAATAATATCAGCAAGCGGCAAGATAATAATGATCACAGCAATGTATTTGGAGTAAGTGAAATAGTTGAGCACGTAACAGTGGTGTATTTCTCCGAGATATCCTTCCCCCTGCTGTGCTAGTCCGGCAAAGTCTGCAGGTGGGATTCCGTAAAGCTTCGAAAAACTGCAGGGATGGGTCCTGAGTTGTGCCTGCATAGTTCAATGAGTAAGAGCATTGTTCATGAGACGTTCCAGGTTCGAGAATCGCTACGGCATACAGTTATGATTTGTCAGGAGGTGCCGGCCGGAGTGGCCGAGCGGTTCTAGGCGCTACAGTCTGCAACCGCGCGACCGCTACGGTCGCAGGTTCGAATCCTGCCTCGGGTATGGATGTGTGTGATGTCCTTAGGTTAGTTAGGTTTAAGTAGTTCTAAGTTCTAGGGTACTTATGACCTAAGCAGCTGAGTCCCATAGTGCTCAGAGCCATTTCTCAGGAGGTGGATGTTAACCACGACACTCAATCCGTCATTATCTCTCGTAACTCATATTGCGCCAAAATAAACCCTTATTGTGTGTGTCTGTGTGTGTGTGTGTGTGTGTGTGTGTGTGTGTGTGTGTGTGTAGTGAGTGAAGTGTTACGAAACAATGTGTGTATAGTGTGTGCAGTGTGTGCAGCGACTGATAGTGAGATATGAGTGAACAGCGTGGCATTACATTATTTAATATATTTGTAAAAATATATTGTATATCAGTAGTAAATCTAATGATGGCCTCTAACTAGAAATCTGTATGTGTATACGAATTAGTTTATTTTAAATTGGTCTAAACTTGTAAATACTTTGACATGTCCTATATCCTTGTAAAAAGAGATCTACGGATCAATAAAGCTACTACTATTACTACTACTTCCAAATACTGGCCGGATTGACAGAGACTTGACTGAAACTATACCTCATCCTTCAGAATATAAAATAAAATACCAGCACCTATTGAGTCACAGTTTATTACACGTCTAGCGAGGTAGATAACGCTGTGGTAAGACTTCGAACTCTTATTCTGGAGGACTGAGGTTGAAAAACCCGTCCAGCCATCCAAATATAGGCCTCCCGTGGTTTCCCCTCAGAAGAAAAGCTACGAAACTGCACTTCTTAAGGAGACAGAGTCCCATAAGAACCGCTGCACGCACGCACGTCGCAAGCACGCAGTGCGGATCGAGATGTCGGAGAGTACGGAGCGTATTGCAGCGAAGGGTGTGGCAGATCCCCGTGCAGCTGCGCTTGCGTCGTCGGCGACCCTTCCGTGAGTGGCAACTCACGCGTCAGCCACGCACCAAAGCTCACCTAAACCGTATGCGCCGCGAGATCAAGGCCGCGATTGAGGCCCACCGAAATAGGGAATGGGCAGATCTGGTGGCAACACTGGATCCTGCGGATGGCAACGCATGGCGTGTTGTCAAGTCATGCCTGAGGCGTCGGCGCAGCGTTCCGCCTATTCAGGTAGGACGGGACGTCGTTAGCCACCTCGATGAAAAGGCGAATGTGCTGGCAGACCACCTTGACATTGAACCAATTTCGGTGGAAGAAGTGGCCTTGCAGTTGCGGTCGCTCAGCCCATAAAAAGCGGGAGGGGACGACGGTATCATCGGTATCCTCTTGCGTGAACTGCCGGCAAGGGCCTTACAGGCCTTGACAGAGATTTTTAACGAAATTCTGCGCACGGGGATATGCCCTTCCGTGTGGAAACAAGCGGAAGTGGTAACAAACCCCAAGGCAAACAAGGACCCTGGTCTGGCGGCAAACTACCGCCCTGTTAGTCTTCTGTCGTCGCTCTCTAAAGTATTTCAGATTTATACTCCAAACGGCTCCTCAGGCACATGGACGCCGAACGTCTGCTTCCTGATGAGGAGTTCAGTTTTCGCAAGGGTCACTCTACAGTGCAACTCATGCGACTTGTGGAGGAGGCCGGCCGGCCGGAGTAGCCGTGCGTTTCTAGGCGCTATAGTCTGGAGCCCAGCGACCGCTCCAGTCGCAGGTTCGAATCCTGCCTCGGGTATGGATCTGTGTGATGTCCTAGGTTAGTTAGGTTTAATTAGTTCTAAGTTCTAGGTGACTGATGACCTCAGAAGTTAAGTCCCATAGTGCTCAGAGCCATTTGAACCATTTGGAGGAGGCTATGCGAGCCCTGGAGACCCGGGAATACCTTGGGGCGGTGTTCCTGGACGTTTCTAGGACGTTGACTCTGTGTGGCATGACGGCCTCGTGTATAAACTTTTCATGCACGGGGTCCCGACGTCACCCAGGGTGCTACTTAAGTCCTACCCGGAAAATCGAACTTTCCACATGCGTCTGGACGTCGGATTGTCGACACAACTACCGATTCAGGCTGGGGTGCCACAGGGGTCCGTACTGGGACCCCTGGTGTACTCCCTGTACACCGCAGATGCTCCACGGGTGGCGTGGGTGTCGTTTGCGCTTTATGCCGACGACACTGTGCTACTCATTCGGAGCATCAACGTGTTCGAAATGCGACGTCGTCTCCAATTAGGGTGCGGAGTGTTAGGGACGTGGTCCACGAAATGGCGGGTTAAATTTAATGATGCAAAGAGCCAAACAGTATTCTTCACGAAAAGACTGCTACCACCAGATTTAGAACCAGACACGATCGCGGGAGGCCTCGTCCCGTGGAGCAGAACCGCTAAATACCTCGGGGTCCCTCGACCAGAGGCTAACGTGGCATCCCCACATTCAGGAGGTAAAGGTTAGAGCTGCAGGGCGTCTTCGAGTCCTGTACCCTTGGCTCAATCCGACGTCGACGCTTCCCCCTCGCCATGGCATCACCATGTACCTAGCACTGGTGCGTCCACTGCTGGAGTATGCTGCAGTGCTGTGGGGGATGCTGCCGACACACACGTTGCTGAGCTCCAGAGGGTGCAGAAACGAGCACTTCGGCTCGCTCTTTGACTGGCATGACGTTACCCGACTGCCCAGTTACACGAACAGACTAGAATCTCTCTTCTCAGAGTTCTTTGTTTTAAACTACATATGGAAGATAGAAAATACAGGGTTAACACTAATAAATCCGAAAAAACTGCAGGGACCGATTGCTGACTGGAAATGGAGGAAAAAAGGTCCTATGAACGTGTGTCGGGAAATGCGTCATCGTTGCCATAGTAAATGGTTCTTACCGAATGAAAGTTCGTCCAACCACGTGCTGTGTGTTCGTTGCGTGTTGCAGGCTGCGTGACTGACGCAGCGGACTGTAATCAATGGAATGGTCCGGTATTCATGTGGGGAACGAGCCGAGATGGTGTCTATGTGCGGCCAAGCAGATGGAAACGGTGCAGAGGCAGCATGGCTATACCAAAACAAGTACCCTCACAAACACCAACCACATCACACATTTCGAGCCCTTTTTGGACGTTTGTGGGATCATTGGTCCTGCATGACAACCGCTACTACCGCTATCGCCTGCAATCCTACGGAGACCACTTTGAACATCTGTTCTGACGTGGATGCGATGCAGCTCCATATTGTGTTCCGGGACGATTTGTTGTCGTTGCACGGACACTGTCCATTTCCGGATACTTGTTCATAGGATATTTATTCCTCCATTTCCAGTCAGCCAGTCCGTCCTTGCAGTTTGTCGGTTTTATTAATGTTCATAATTCCTGTACGATGTACGGCACAACTTTGTGTGAGACAGCGTTACTGGTCACACGAAGAATCTGCTCTATTAGAGATGGCACGAATGTTGAAAGCAGCTTCCCGTCTTAGCTTCTGTGTAGGCAGTGTATCATGCAGTGCTTATGAGCACGCCCACGGCCTGGCTTTCGGGCGTACGACGACTAACGCAGCAGTTTCGCTTTTTATTAACGAAGCCGTATTTTATTGGCGCAGATGAAGTGTAAATCCCTGTCTACTGCACCTGCCGGAGCACCCGCAGCTACTTAGCGATTTAAACAAAAACAGAAAACGCGAGAGCGTGTCACTCGAAGCCTACACACTAATGGAGTAAAGCATTCCGGTGAATAATTAAAAATATGGGACACTAGTTTGGGAATTGATCGAACGAGGCGAGCGTGAATTTTTCAGGGCAAGGCTAATGCGCCGGCGGTGTTTAATGCATGGCCGTTTACTAGCGGCGTGTCTTATAAATGCGACAGGGTCGCGCCGCCATTATTAACGTGCGGCGGCGGACAGTTGTTTCGGGCGTGTCGGGCGCGCGGCCGCCGGCGGCCGCATCCATTGTGCATCGCGGGTCCTTGCGCGCCGCCTGCATCTTTGATGGCGGGCCACTCTTTCGCAGCGCAGCGCGGCCGCCGTCACTCCGGCGCGCCCGTCACGGCTACACCTGTCGCCGGCGCGCGCCGCTGCGGTCGGCTTATTTGCGACTCGCGGGCCGTGACAGCGATTCGCGCGTGCAGCGTGTAGTGTGCCGAGCGTAGCGTGTAGCGGGCGGCGGGCAGCAGCCGCGCCACCCGACGTTGCGGCCGCGCGCCGTCCAAAAATGCATTCGCGCCGCTCGGCTTTCGCTGCCGCAGGTAATTCTGTATCGGAGCGATGTCGGGCGCGCTGCAGACACCTTGCGCAGTCGTAACGAGGAGCGCGTGTCGCTGACGTGCGGACGGACAGCTGGCAGTCCGCAGGGACAGCAATTCCTGCGTTCTCGGCAGGTCTCGTGTCGCTCCGCGTGTTGCGGCTTTCATTGCTACTGGAAACAAATACGGACGCCACTCTGCCCGTATTGTAGATTCTTGCTATACCCGAGGGAGTTTCCGCTGACCAGAAGTCTGTTAGCTGGAAAATGCACTTACTCAACAGCGAAGAAACACTGTATTTTGCTTTAGTCCCGAATATTCGCAATGTCTTATAAAACGCATAGTTTACATCAGTAACATTACACAAAACGATTCAACCCATCGAAACGAGTTCTTCAACTATTAATGGCGCCGAAGGAAAGAGTTTTTCCTAAATTTTTTTTTTTTTCTAGCAACTCGGCCCCGCTTCGCTCAGGTAGCACTAGCATCTACTAGCATCGAGCATCGGCTCGATAACTTTTTTAAAATGTGTAGTGAACAGCGAGAAAATGCACGGCTCCCTCCATCTGCTTTACATCCTGCCTCGCATTTGGGAGGAGTTTCCAAAGAACGAGTTAGAACCTGATGTTCTCGAGCTGCTGCAAGTTTCTCCTCACAATCTTCGTTGTATTGTTAGAACTGCATATGCCTCAGTCTTTTAGCCGTTCTAGTGCATTTAGAAAGACCCGACAGTTTCCTAGGAATTTTTATTCGGGAACAAAATGAAATCAAAATGTAATAACGAGGCATCCAAATCACAAAATGAACTCACTACATTCGATTTTCCTAGCCAAGAAATCGAGCATAAATAAAACCTAGTGAAAGAAGTAAAGCGATGCCGTTGAGTTTTAATACACAAAGCGAAATCACCAAATCCGTATATCCTACCAATGTAAATTCGAGGGTAGTTTCTGTTCGTAAAGACATGAATGCCGCTGTTAATTCTGACACCTATTTACAACTTTCTAAAATAAGTGTGTCACTGACGTAAAAAAAAAACTATTGGCGCCATCTAACGGTCGTTTGGTGTACTGTGTACTACGAAACTAACAGCCATAAACTTTGCTCAGTGAAAGAAGAGTCAAAATAAGTGATTACTTGTCTTGCTTCATCCGTAAATTCCCGACCGTTTCTGAGGAAACGGCATACTAAGCTTTTGACGTAATTCAGATGCCTTTTAGAGCGCGATAATGAACGCGAAATGGAAGCACAGGGCCTCTTACTTTTGTGCCCCGTGTTCGATACTCGATTATTGATTTTATTTTATTTTAGTTACTTACTTTTTCGTTTATGTACCTTTGTCCGTAGAAGGTTATTACATGAGTGTTTCTCAAGTTAGGGGATACAAAGTCTTTATATTAACTGTAAAATTACAATTGGGTTGCACAACAAGAGTCATACATTTATTATATGAAATATGTGCGTCTGGTATTTTCCGGGTTTTCAGGTTTTTAAATCTCGTATACTTATATTTCATCCTTATATCAATTCTTATGCTAATTCTTATATTTTATACTTACGTTTATTATTTAGGAAGATTTGGTGAATCCATTGGATGATACCGATCATAGAAACATTCGAAAAATAGATATTCCGAATACTAAGAGCGTCGGCGAAGGCAGCTTTGCCTGACATTCCTTCGTATGTATCTCACTCGGGAGAGAGACGTCGTTAACACCATTGAAGATTTCACACCTTAGCAATAATTTCGTGGCAAACTACGCATAATGGATCAGTTTACCGAAAGCTTGCAATTGATTATGAATCAAGATGGACTAAAGGAGTTTCATCGAAATAATTTTAAATAATTTTCTCGTCCACTTATTGATTTTTAAATTAATTCACCATACATACAGTTAGTGGACGAATGAGGACAACTTCAGTTCATTCAACATTGGATAACACTTGTATAGTAATATTCTACGGACGTGGATAAATAAATAAAAATAACAATGGGATTTCGAACAAGGAGCGCAGAAGTGTAAATCCGTGACTCTAGGCACTGTGTCATCGCTTAGATTAAACCTTTTACTTGCTAAAACTACATAAAGATCATAGAAAACTTTGACCGTCATTTTCCTGGAAATGGTTGAGTATCTACAGATAAGCAGAGACCCATTTTCGCTTATTTTGACCTCTCTTCCAACAAACGAAGATTCTGAGAAATTAAGCTATGGCTCTTCCCGTATCGTTCTCGTAAGCTGAGCAGACTTAAAACTTTTGATTAAGATTTTTTTCCGTGATCCGATTTTGAAGAAATGAAGCTTCTAACGGAGCTCCTATGGAACGGAGAGCGTCTGGAATATGATTTCCAACAATAATAATGTGTTTAATCTTTGTGTGTCGTCAAAGTCGAAACATTTCACGGCGACAAAGAAATGACAATCACATCGCATTCAGGAAAATTAGATCACCGTAGGTCTTTCTGAATCACCGCTTACATCACTTTTCAAACTCACGTTGGCGTTTGAGTCACTGAAGGCGGCAGTTATAAATATTTGCCGCGCCGATATCAGAGTGCGACGAAATTGTGAGGAGCGGAAGCTGACATTTGACTCGCGGTGCCCGCTCGTTAGGCACAGCAGTAATACGGCTGCAGACGCGGTGAATGGCAGGCAAATGGCGGTCGGCGCGGCGACAATGACGCCTGATGAGTGACAAGAAGCGCCGCTAATGCGCGCATTGATTGGCGTCGCCGGCGCCGGCCCAATGGATGTCGCAGCAGCGCCGGCCGGAGCCGCAACCCGCCTGTCACGCGCTCGCCGCTCCCGGACTGCACGGCGCGGACGTCACCACCGAAACACCGGCGCAGGGGACGCTCCAACCGTCTCTGTAAACGACTCTTTTGCTCTTGCTAAATATGCGAAGGAATGATTTTTCTCCATCCACATTCTTTTGATGCAAAATTTAGAAATGCACTTAGCAGTTCGCGCGCCACTATTTTATTTTACACTTATGGAAATATATAGGGCACCAAGAAGGAGTTATGTGGCATAAACGAAAGTTGGTAGGCGTGTTCCTACATCTGAAAGATGATGTCTATTCAAATTTTGAGCCAGCCACATAAGAGTGGCGCTAGTAGCGTCAATATGAGGATGAAAATCAGTTTTGCTTTAAATACACTGAGCCGTGGTAAAAATTGCTGTTTTGAAGAGCGCGCCGCAGCACGTAGTGTGAAGCAGTCGCCCTCCGTTTCTGGAAGTGGCGCCGCTGCGGCAGTCGCAGCTTTGGTGTCTCCCTCTGGTGGGAAAGGGGAAAGGTAGCCTGTTTACGTGCATTTAAGGGGCGCTATGAGCTCGCCAGTCGGTGAGTCCGGCCAGTCTGGGTCAGTCGGGGTCAGTCTGGGAGTCGGTGCAGTGAGTCGACAGAGTCAGTCAGAAGGCAGACACTAGCATGTTAGTCAGTCAGCTCTCAGTCGCTGTTGGGTTGTGGACTGAGTCGGGTTCGTCGTTACTCCGCCGTTGGACGAGTTGGCAGTCAGCAGCAGACAGGTCCGCACGGTGCAAGTACGCGCCGGGACCGTGGTCGTCGCAGACGGAAGGCCATTGGTCGGTCGGTCGGCTGGTCGTCGGGTGGCGACATGTGGTCTGCTGAGCACTGACACCAGGATCAGTCGGGAACAGTTGGCAGCCAGCAACAGTGGGGTCCGTATGGTGTTAGTATTCGCCCGGACCTCTGTCAGAGGAGGTGGGCTGCCGTTGGTCGTTTGCTCGGCCGGTCGTCTTAGTCGATGACGTCTTGGATGCTCAGGATGAACACCATTTTCCGAGTCGGGATGTGGTTGGACCTGGTTGGTTCGTTGGAACTGAGCAGCGACGTAGTCTCCACAGCGCGAAGCCAGGCCGGGGCGTTTGGCGGTGGGCACGCGCTGTTGCATTTGGAGGCACTAGCTGCGAGAGCGGCTTTTTGCTTTCCTACGAAGCAGGATCCTCAAGTTGAATAATTAGTTACTTCCTTTTAAATCTCGACTGTTACGATTTGTTCGTTATTTGTGGACTGTTGTTTCCTCAGCCGTTCACGCGTGTGATAACAAGTGGTGTGTGTTGTTGTCTAGAACCCGCAGCCTTCTTCCGTCGTGATTTGACAGTTGTGACTTGTGTTTTCTGTATTCTTTTACACTTGTCTTGAGTGGTGTTTGATGCCTTGATCTTGGTGAGGCCGAGTTAGAAGGTGTAGGTATCTTGGTTTACTCGAAATCGGCCGATATTGTCTGTTGTTTGTGCAGTTGAATCTGACGGTTGGAAATCGGTCAGATTGTCTGACGGAGTGCTAGTATGTCTGTCAGTCGGAGCTGCCTCTGTCATGTTTGTCGGATTCGGTGTGATAACGAATTTATTGCTTGAAGTGTAACGGCCTAATTCCTGAAATATGTTTTTATCTTGCCTATCATCTTGAGAGGCGGTATATGTGTACTGTAGAGCATGTTTAGCCAACCTTGTATAATTTTATGTAAGATTGCATTTCATGGGTTTTAATTTAAATTGTCATTTTAGTATATAAAGTTGCCACCCTTCCACCGTAAGAGTTTTATTAGAAGTTAAAATCAAGTTGCACCTTCGGTGGCAAGTTAAAGTTTTAATTTTAGGGTTTTGTATCGTTTCCATCCCTCCTACGGGGTGCATAGTTTGTGTGCTTGTGTGAATTGTTAAAACTTTTACTTTAAGGTAATCTGGTGTGTTGCAGATTTGCACCTGTGTAGTCTTTCAGAAGTTGTTGTGAGTGGTCATGACTACGACCGTGTCAGAAGGGAGCGGCAAGGTTCTCAGCCCGAAAGCTCATACACTCAAAAATCTCTTTTTTTCTGCTTATAATTTTAAATCTGTTTCTTTAAAAAAAACTTTTAGGAATAAAATTCCCATTTGTTAAAAGCAATTTCATTTTGATTTCGTCAGTTACTCCCTGGCAACTACTTTCACGCTCACAGAGTGTGATTAAATGTGTTAATGTTCTTGATGAATCGCTAGTAAATGAAGTAAATTCTTATAAAAAGGTATTGAAAGTAACTTCACGCTTCATACACACTGTAAAGGTCACGAGTGTTATTTTACCTCTGAGACTGGACGTGGTGAGTTTATGTTACCAAGAATGCCTTTAGAGCGACAAAGGCATCATTATCAGCGCCTGAGTTTGAACGAGGTAGTGTAGTAGGACTACCAGAAGCCGGATGTTCCTTCCGTGATATTCCAGAAGGACTTGTCATGAATGTACTCAATGTGCATGACTGCTGCAGCAATACTCAAGAGAATGTACGGTGGAAAAAGAAGACTGGGCTCCGGGCGGCCACTTGGCATTACCGAGAGGGAAGACCACCGTGTTCGGCGTATAGCTCTGGCGCAACGCACTGCATCGGCAGCAGCAATTTGAGCAGCAGCCTGCACTGCAGTGACACAACGAACTGCTGCAAATCGGTTAGTTTAAGGGTGGCTACAGCTACAGACGCCCTGTAACTTGCACCGCACTGACCCCAAACCATCGCCATTTGTGACTTAAGCCGTGTCAAGTGAGAGCTCATTGGAGGGCAGGATTGAGGTGAGTTGTGTTTTCTGATGAAATCTGGTTCTGCTTCGGTGGCAGTGATGTGCCGTGTGCTGGTTACAAGGACGCCAGTTGAGAGACTGCAACCAAGTTATCAGCGTGTTAGACACACTCGATCTACACCTGGAGTTACGGTCTGGGGTGCTATTTCCAATGACAGCAGGAGCGCTCTCGTGGTTATCACACGCCCCTGACTGCAAAACTGTACGCGAGTCCAGTGATTCGTCCTGATGTGCTGCCATTCATGAACAGCATTATAGAGGGCGTTTTCCAGTAGGATAACGCTCGTCCGCATACCGCTGTTGCAATCCAACATGCTCTACAGAGTATCGACACGTTGCCTCGTCCTGGTCGATCGCCAGAGCTGTCTCCAATCGAGCACATATGGGACACCGAGCGAGGTGGCGCAGTGGTTAGACTCTGGACTCGCATTCGGGAGGATGACGGTTCAATCCAGCGTCCGGCCATCCTGATTTAGGTTTTCCGTGATTTCCCTAAATCACTCCAGGCCAATGCCGGGATGGTTCCTCTGAAAGGGCACGGCCGACTTCCTTCCCCATCCTTCCCTAATCCGATGAGACCGATGACCTCGCTGTCTGATCTCCTTCCCCAAACAACCCAACCCTACATATGGGACATAATCGGATAATAACTTCAGCTTCATCCACAAAAAACAATAACTGTTTCTGTATTGACCGACTAAGTTCAACAGGCATGCAACTCCATCCCACACAGTGACATTCAGCATCTGTGCATCAAAATGATTCAAATGGCTCTGAGCACTATGGGACTTAACTTCTAAGGTCATCAGTCCCCTAGAACTTAGAACTATTTAAACCTAACTAACCTAAGGACAGCACACACATCCATTCCCCAGGCAGGATTCGAACCTGCGACCGTAGCCGGTCGCGCGGTTCCAGACTGTAGCGCCTAGAACCGCTCGGCCACCTTGGCCGGCATGCAACACAATACACTCTCGTTTGCATGCTTGCATTCAATATTCTGGTGGTTTCACCAGTTATTAACGTACCAACATTTAAAATTTTCAATGGCTTATCTCGCATTTACATTAACCTGCGATCTTGCAATTTAATCACTTAAATATGTTACCTAGATAAATGTACGCTACGAATTTCATTACTCTACTTCTTTTGTGTTGAGATTTTTTTCCGTCAGTGTATTTTTGTTGTTGCTGTATTTGTCTTACTACATCTTCCCGGTGTCTTTCTTATAGACTTTACCAATCTTATTCGCCACACCCGGTCATACTTCTCCCAATTTGTAATTCGTTCACTATACTTGCAACTATTTCCGCGACATTTCCTTTCATTTACACGAACTGCTTTTCCATCAAAATGTCTTTACACTTACCAAAATTTGTTATTTGAAGCACTGTATATAGCCGGCCGAAGTGGCCGTGCGGTTAAAGGCGCTGCAGTCTGGAACCGCAAGACTGCTACGGTCGCAGGTTCGAATCCTGCCTCGGGCATGGATGTTTGTGATGTCCTTAGGTTAGTTAGGTTTAACTAGTTCTAAGTTCTCGGGGACTAATGACCTCAGCAGTTGAGTCCCATAGTGCTCAGAGCCATTTGAACCATTTGAAGCACTGTATAAACAAGAAGTATTTACGTCTCTAGAATGAAAGCTATAAAATAAACTTGAAGAACTAGCCAGATAGATACATTAATATCCACATATTTTAAAATAAATGTATTTTTTTAAACGCGAACATTATAAGTTAACATTAGCCGTGACTGTTGTTGATGTCGAGTCAAACAACAAGTTTAGTGTTCCAGTCACAATTTATTTTATTTTCACTACGCGTTGCACTGGTATAAATCTCTGTAATTAGCGGATGTATGTGAATGAATTCGACACGTATTTGCTGCTTTTATGACTTTGGGGTGTGCAATTGTCTTTGCGGAGACTGGAGAAGCAGAGGAAGGTGGTAGTTCAAAAACAAATTTATTTTAATTTATTAAGAAACATTACCCACATTAAAATAACTATATTGTTCTGTCGAAGCAGTTGGCTCAGAGGCTAAGACAATGAATTCGCGTTTGGGAGTATCAGAGTTCAATTGCTCAACCTATCGTTCATGTTAAGATTTTCTGTGATTTCGTAAATCTGTTAAGGCAAGTGCCCCGCTGGTTCCATTCAGGAAGACATCTACATTTTCTTCTCTATTCTTCCACATTCTCCAAAATCCGAACTTGTGCTCCATCTTTAATGACAATGCAGGTTGACGGGACGTCCAATACTAATTTGGCTTCCTGGTTTTTCGTTGTTATCCTATAGTTACTGTACCATTTCACAGGAACAGAATCGTGCAAGGGAACAGAATGTTTCACGTTGTGATTTCCATAATGGAATTATGTTACTCAAAACAGTAAACGAAGTTTTCGACTACGCTATACATACCTTTCTTTTTTCTTTAAACTTCTGTTGACACTAGTGCCATCAATTAACACAGTGTCTTCGTGAAAAAGAAGTGACTCCTATCGTGAATCAAATGAGAATCTTACGTAGACTATTCAGCTCGAGAATTGAAACTGCCTCATCCGGAATGTAACTGTTGTTACGTTTTGACATTCACACCTTCGCAGCTGGTCCTACAGGACCGCTCCGCTCCCGGTCCTTAGCGCACTGCGAATGGCGACACCACTTAGCCGCTACAAAATCCAGGAAGAGACGGCGTTTGCTAGGGAAGGCGCAGGCGCCGTCGCCGGCTCACAGAGGGCGGTGGCGGGCCTCTTCCTCTCCTCTTGCGGCCGCCAGAAATTGAATCACGGTGATTGAGTTTTGCCGGAGCCGCCGACCCGCCGGTTAATTAATCAGCGCTCATCAGCCTCCCCCCTCCTCCCGCTCTCAGCCGTCACTCATTCGCCACGCGGGTGCCGCTCGTCAAGACCTCGTCTTCCCTTCTTAACCGCACCCACTCCGCTCCCCACCCGTGGCCACTAAATCCGCAGTCCTAACTGCTGCTGGTGCATGGCGGCGTGAAAGACAGCGATGTAACCAAATGAGTCAATGTCGCGAGACGAAAGGCTGCAGCATTTGACACAAAATTTCTTCAAATGGGAATGTACGGTCCATGTCGGCAATGGCTCTCTACATCAGATGCTGTTCCTGTACGTCGTTCTGCGATTCATTCCTGTAGTTGCCGTGCTCTTGGTCCACACTCACACGTGACTATCACCGATGGCAAGACTAAATCATCTCTCGTCGCTAAGTACAACTTTGCGTAATTCACACCTCTAGATGCGACTTTCGCTGCATAGTCGGAGGCTGATTGCACATGAATGCGTTGTAAGGGGAGGCCTAGACAACGGCATCTTTGCGAGTAGCCCAGTTGGACAGTCCATCCTGACTTTCTAAGAGCATCCCTGCTCCTGATATGTGCTGTGGTCGCCGCTTGAAGACCAATGCGTTGCCGGCCGGTGTGGCCGAGCGGTTCTAGGCGCTTCAGTCTGGAACCGCGCGACCGCTACGGCTGCAGGTTGGAATCCTGCCTCGGGCATGGATGCGTGTAATGTCCTTAGGTTAGTTAGGTTTAAGTAGTTCTAAGTTCTAGGGGACTGATGATCTCAGATGTTAAGTCCCATAGTGCTCATAGCCATTTGAACCATTTTTTTTAACCAATGGGTTGCTTTCATTCATGAAAGGCAGTCCAAGCGTAAATGCGTGTGCTGTTGTGATGTTGTCACTAAGATCACTGAGCACGACAACCACCCTTGGTATCAGCAGCGATGCCTGTCTGGTATCTCAAATGCAGGGTGTTGGGCAGCTCCTCGAAAGCGCTTTCCACCGTCTCGCTCAGGTCTATGACACGACCTCGCTGAAACGCAGTTCACTACACGGCTTGAGTTCTTCGAAGAGTCGTTTCGTTATGTCCACAACGTTTACTAACCCAGTGGGATGCTCGAAGCAACACAATACTCCTTCACGACGCCAAATACAATTTTAATGTGGTCAACATATCGATGTCTAGTGTGGTGTTCCACGAAGGTCTGAATCGTTACCTTTACTATACACTGTCAGTGAATCATATCATATTTTTAAATGATTTCGAGTTACATTTTACATCAGTGCATAATCATTGGACTTCTTTGTAATATAAACAAACTAAGCGGCTAAACTGCGTCCTATACAAACAGAAATTTCATCTGTGCTTGAAACAGACTCCATGTAAAATCCCAGAAAGTCAACGAAGAAAAGAATAGTTGGCAAGAGAATTTCAGATTCTTTTCTTTGTATATTACACATACAGTTTAACCTCTGGCTTACGACCATGTGGTCATGAAATGTGTCAGTTTCGTAACAGCATACAAACAATATATCACAATAACTATATAAAGGTAACAATGTTTCGATCCTGATCTGCTAATGAAAACGTAATGAAGTCAGAACAAACATTATCTCTCTGCCTACTACACAGTTACATTAATATTACGAATCCGTTGAATTCATTTCGCACAAAGAATTGTGTTTGGTCGGTGATATTGTTCCGTGTACGCTTATACAGCAATAAATAACTGCAGAACACGGGGGGAAGCAACTGTTCTCTGTTTCGAGGTCCGTAAAGCAAAGAGCGAAGAGGTCATGTCGTTGGAGAACTTTAGTCATGAAGAATGGATGCATGTAAAAGAAGCAGAGGAAGAGGAGGAGGAGAGTAGTTTTTAACGCGCCGTCGACAGCGAGGTCATTAGAGAGGAGCACAAGCTCGGAAGGATTGAGAGGGAAATCGTCCGTGCTCTTTAGAAGGAACCATCCCGGCATTTGCCTTAAGCGATTTAGAGAAATCACGGAAAACCTAAATCAGGACGGTCGGACGTGGGTTTGAACCGTTGTTGTCCCAAATGCGAGACCAGTGTGCTAACCACTGCACTATTTTGTTCGGTCAAAAGAAACGAGGGTTCATGTTTATAACTGTTAATGAAATAACTCCTAGTGCTTGTACACATAATTCACTTAACGTTTTAAATTTTGTTTGCCCATAATGCACTGAAAATACTGATTCTGTTTCATAACGTCCTTGCTTTACGTATTTGCTTGAAGCAAGGAAAAGATCACTTGAAACTATATTTCTACGTTTCACAAAAATGGATACTTTGAGGGAAAAGTTTCATGTTGGATACTATATCGTGCGGCAGTAATCGAAAGAACTGTAGGTCAGAATGTTCATTGAGGCTTGACCGTACTGTAGATTTAAATGTTTTTAACTGTTCCACAATCTTGTAAACATATTTGATACACAATGAAATGTGTCTTTGTTCGAAAGAGATATCACAGATCAAAAGATAGCCACGGCCTTTGCGATTTTTCTGTGTTCATTCCGACAGTTATAGCACGGAAACACTGCTTTTGTTATTTTATTTTTTGTCTAACTGATGCTCTCACGTAAGTGAGAAGCCAGGTTGATGCTGTTAGCAGTCATCTCTCGTTGTGACAGAGGGGCCCTCATTCCACACTCGTTTCGGTGCCAGCTGTTTCTTGTGGCCGGCCACGCAAAACTCCCCCGCAATGTTTTGACTACAAAGCCAACAGCGGTCGGATGAAGATCGGCGGGGCAGATGCGTCAGCCTTTATTACAGGAGGGGGTCGGTAATTACTTGCCAATCCTTAAGTCAGATATTAGGCTTATACTTCCGTCAGATTTGCTGCGAGCAGATTACGGCCCGCGCCGCCGTCGCTTCCGCCTTGTCTGGCGCAGAGCCACGGCTGCCGGACCCTCGCGTATCCGGTAATCCCCCCCCCCCCCCCCCCCACAACCTCACGCTCACGCTGTCTGTCAGCGGGCGAAGAGTACGCAGCCGTCTCCACGTCTAGCTCGAAACTCTTTGACCCGTCCCGTGTCTTTCTTCGTGACAATAGCTACTGTCAGTAAGTCGTCGTTAGCTGCAACTCGATTCCGAGTACGCACTGCTTCGGAGCTACATAGAATGAGCATTTCAACTCAACTTACGGATGTGTTTCCGGTGGCTGAGCAGATCAGTCGTGGCATAAAAAATGCGTTCAGATCAATCGCACTGAATGGTTTGGAGGATGGCGGGATTGTAACTGACGCGACGTCCACGCTAGTCGCTTGGCCTCTACGTGTCTGCGGCGTTTTCCTTTAAACAAGTTGACTGCGATGGATGTAGTACTCCTGCACAGTAAGCGGCCCACAACACATTCTCCCCGTATTTCTATGTTTATGCCCGTCGTATGTTTTAACTGGTCCTTAAAGCACTTGAGGGGGGCCCCGTGAGGTCTACTGCCAGAGCAGAATTCACTACAAAGGATTTGGCAGAGAAGCCTTGTATCACTCATGCGATGAATGTATTTCAGCTGATGACCGATGATGGTTGCCTCAAAGCTGTTTAGATGCGTTTTCTCGAGAGCTGCAATGTGAGTCACCTGGTCCTCCTACTTAGTGTTCAAGATGTATCTGATTTTCTTTCTTTGTGTGTGTGTGTGTGTGTGTGTGTGGAAGCGCTCAAGTTCTTGATATCACGGTGACAGAGTGTTCAAGTTCCACAGCCATACAGGAGCGTAGAGATGACAACAGCTCTGTGCGCCACGTGTTTGGTGTGCAGCTTTGGGATTTTATTCATGAAGACTCTGTACATTAACCGTCCAAATGTTGCGTAGGCAGCCCCAGTTCTTTTATGAACATCTTGTTCGCACGTACATTGTTTAGATGATGTTTTCAAGATAAGAAAAATGCTGAAACTGCTCCTGCGCTGTGTCTAGGGTAGAGATATTGGACTTAGGAAGAGTTAACCCTGGCGCAGGTTGTGCGAGTAGTTTCGTTTTTCCCGCATTGGTGGTAAGACCAAACCGATCACATACAGTTTCAGAGCAGTCGACTAGCCGTTCCACCTCTGGCGACGTTAGAGCAGTTATATTAAGGAAAAGAAAAAGAACTTCTATTCAGAAATTTGAACGCTGTCTTTTGGCATTTACTAGCCCTAGGCCTTTCGAACTGCTAAGAGAATAACAGACTGCTATGTGAATGAAGAGTTATAGCGGTGAAAAGTCTACGAACCAAATGAGCAAGAATGGTGTTTCTGTTGCAATGTTTAACAGCCCGAGGCATCTCTATGAGCCCTTTTTGTCGAGAACGAAGGTTAGACCAATGTTTAGTTATCTGGTTTTAAAATGATTTTATTCCAGAAGATGTTTCCTACTTTCCAGTTTTCTGGAACTGAAGTACATTTTCTCTAGTGAAGCATCTGCGTGAAGTGAAAACTGCGTGGCTGCCGAAATGGGGCTCCGAACTTAAATCCCTGTTCGTAACGAAAAGTATTCTAGTCGTTCTTAGCAACTTGTATTGAACCTGCATAATGATAGTGCCTTAAGCAAGACACTTTCCTCGTTATTATTGCCCCCTTTAGACTTTTTTCAGGTCCTACTCTCTTCAAGCAATCTTCGTACCTCACTGTATCAGGCTATTTAACTTTCAGCAATTTTCTTTACATATCAGAACTAACTAAGGAAAAGGCAGCTGCACACACAAATGAAAACAACTACGGTGATTGTCAATGGACGAAGCAGTTGGAGGAAAATTTTCAGGGTGCCCAACCGGACTGACGGTTCCATTCTTCTTAACACGGCTGTTGGGATAGCGATCTCGTCAATGTAATGTGCTAACAAAAGAAATCCCAAGCCTCATTGGATATTTGTAAATGTATCAAACACGACCAGAAGCTGTTTTCAGCTTGCCTAATAGTCAAATGAATCAAGACGGTTTGAAGCATTGTTGATTAAATAATTTCTGACTGAAACCCCACTCTAATAAAGAAAACGACTCGGACGGCAGAAACAAGGTTAGTGTTCAATATTAAGTTAACACCTATGTCTTTAGTTGCGGAGCGCTTCCTCTGTTAGGTCAGTAAGAGGAACGACGTTGCAGCAGTCTCGTGGAAGGAACGATTGCGACCATAGCGTGAAACAGTTTTGGAAGTATCACAGAAGAGCTACGTCTGAGTGCCAAACTGGTATTTAATTAGCGCTCTTTCCAAATGGATCAACATTTAGATTCACACTGTCTATCATAAGTATTCGGACAAACCTATATAGTGTGGGAATGACCAATAGATGCTACGAGAAGCGAATCCGCCATTATAAAAGCACGCTGGGAGTAGAGTGTTGTCAGCAGAGAGTCAGTGACAGCTGGATGGGTCGGTCAGGAGAGCTGCGGAGCATCAGACATGGACTGGTCGCTGGACATCACCTGAGTAACAAATCCATCACGACATGTCAACCCTTCAAAACCTGCCCAAGTCGATTGTTGGATATGTGGCTTTGAAGTGGGAACACGAAAGAACAACCACAAATAACCTACACCAGGCACACCTTATGAAATGACGGACTTAATATTGGTTCAAATGGCTCTGAGCACTATGGGACTTAACATCTTAGGTCATCAGTCCCCTGGAACTTAGAACTACTTAAACCTAACTAACCTAAGGACATCACACACATCCATGCCCGAGGCATGCGACCGTAGCAGTCCCGCGGTTCCGGACTGCAGCGCATAGAACCGCACGGCCACCGCTGCCGGCAAATTGACGGACAGGGACCGCCTAGCATTGTGCAGGGTGGATGTACAAAACAGCATGGAATAGCGAAAGTGTTTTCAGCGGCCCACCTAGCACACTGACTGTGCGTAGGGAGTTAATAATGATGGGATACAGTGGTCGAGAAGCTCCTCATATTCCTGTGATCAGTGTTGAGCGACGCTTGAGCTCGTACGAAGAGCGATGCCAACGGCCAGTGGACGACTGGAAATGAGTGGTTTGGAGTGGTGAAGCACTCGATATCCTTCGGCAATCCGATGGACGGGTTTAGGTTCAGCGAATTCCATGAGAAGTTACCTTCCATCACGTGTAGTGCCAACAGCGAGGCACTGAGAAGGTAGATTCCGCTATCGGGGTGTTTTTCGTCTTTAGGTTGTGGTCCGCTTAAGAAAATGCTAAATGCGGAAGGATATGAACACATTTTACACTAGTATTGTGTGCAGTAGAGGAACATTTCGTAGACAATGCCTGTGGCAGCATGACAGATCCCACTGTCGTAGCAACATCTGTGAGATGACGATTTGTGGACGATAACATGTCTGAAATGGACTGACCTGCACAGAGACCTGACACGAATCCAGTGGAACGCTTTTGGGATGGGTTAGAATGTCGACTTCTCTGCAGAACGCAGCGTCCAACATCATTACTTTCTCTGGTTTCGGCTCTTAAGCAACAGTGGACTGCCATTCCTCCGCAGGCATCGAGACATCTCACTGAAAGTTTCCCCGACACAACACCAGCGATAGTAAAGAGAAAGGGTGGACACATCCCATATTAACGTCCACTAATAGAGGTCCAGGTTCTTTCGATCAGGTAGTGTATATTCTGAAGAACACTGTAAAGTGAATGACAGAGGTTACTTCCCATATATTAGGGCTTCTTTCTGCTCCATTCGCGGGAAGAATGACTACTAAAATGCCTCTGCGCGCGCTGTAGTTAGTCTCAAGTCCTCGTCCCTGCGGTGCGATACGAGGAGGCCGTAGCATTTCTACACTGATCACACTTAATTTTTAAGTAGTCTTTCTGGGAAAGTTGATTATCTTTAAGCGTCAAACAATTCAGTTTTTCAGAATGATTGTCGCGCTCTCCCCGAGTCAGACAAACCTGTGCCGATTCTTGCTGCCGTTCTTTGTATATCTGCATTCTCCCTTGTTAGCCCTTTTTGGTACGGGTCCTAAATATTTTATTAATTATCTAGGACGAGTCGAGCGAGAGTTTTGTAAACAATCTCCTCTGTAGAATTACTGCCTTTTCCCATTAAATTAGAAATGAGCCGAAGTTTTCCACCTATTTAACCTACGACTGAGGCTATGCAATCATTCCATTTTATATCCTCACGTATTTTAACACGAAGCTTCTTATTTCGGTTGTCTTTTTCAAATTGTAACTCCTTCGCGCTACAGATATAGGACACTTCATTTCTGCGATTTGTGAAGTGCAGAATTTTACATTTAAGGCAAATTACCTATCTTTGCATCTATTTGAAATTTTATTAAACCGTGATTGAATATTTGTGCAGAATTTTTCAAACAAAATTTCATCCCAAACCTATAGTCTTACTCCTTTTATCATATCGTTCTGGAAGGATGGAGAATCGATTCCTTTACTAGTTAATGTTGTCAGTCCATTCTAATGGACATCATCATAAGTAAGAAATGTGCGATTCGCGCAGGAAGGAGTTCACAAGCGAAGGGCAGGAGCTCTTCTGTTAGTTGGAGCGCTCGAACTGGCTGAAGGGCAAATGGGGTTCAATTGTGAACACTTGAGAATGGCCTACGGGCTGATACTGGCCTCGTAAAAAGTTTTAGAGCTGTCACTCAATAAAACTAGTACCGACAGTTGCGGATGCCCTTTGTCCATGGAAAAATGTTGGACGAAATAGCGGTTGACATGTTGTCAGGCACAAAGTAAGGAAGGCAGTCGGCCGCTGTCGTACGAGCGCGCCAACTTTGCGAACTAAACAGAGAGCGGCGCGCGACCGCAGCGCAGCATCCCCGTTGCGTCACGGAGGGGCCGGCGCCGCCGAGGTCCCAGGTGGCCATGACTCACGCAGCGGCGGCGGCGGCGGCGGCGCTCAGCCCCTCCCCCACCCGCCCCCCGCCCCCGCCACGCATCGCTTAATTATGCATGTTAATTGGTTTGCATTAGGGCGCGTCTTGGCCTCCCGTCCCCCCGCCCCCGCGGCCCGCGGCGCGAGGAGCGGCGGCTGCGGACACGCCGGGCCGCGGCCGCCGCGCTTTGCTGTCAGCGCGGCAGCCAAAGTGTCGGGCCTTTGCCGCGACACAGCAGTGGGCCGCAGCTCTTAGGGACGAATTTCCTCTCACTGGCGGCTTCTGTGCTCGAATGTAGCTTTGTGGGTAAAAATTTGTGCCGAAGATCCTACCTAAGGCAGCATTATATCAGTTGCGCTGTTCCGGAACACCTTCCAAAATACCATTTCCTGGTCGTGCCTCAGTTCTCGTCCTGTTCATTATTCGGAGTGGGCGGTTTTTCCATAATCCTAACTGGGATGTAATCAAGGCGTATCGGCTTGTGACTTTTACAGCGTGGTAGGTGTTTTCCAGCATTCGAAAGAAACTTTTGAAACTCGTTACAATATTCAACTCTTTCCTGAATATTGCGATTACTATGAGCAAGAAATGACTAACTGAAGTGCCTGATTTCTATTCCTGAGGGCTGAAATAATTTCATGGAGCGGTTTGGAGCTCATTAATTTTTTTTTTCATTTATTGGATTTCGGGGTGCACCTGTACAGCCGTCTCAATAACATAATGTCAATTTTGACGATACGAACCTAAGGACAACCTAACAGCGCCGGCCATTGTGGCTGAGCGGTTCTAGGCGCTTCAGTCCAGAACTACGCTGCTGCTACTGTCGCTGGTTCAAAAATGGTTCAAATGGCTCTGAGCACTATGGGACTTAACTTCTAAGTTCATCAGTCTACTAGAACTTAGAACTACTTAAACCTAACTAACTTAAGAACATCACACACATCCATGCCCGGGGCAGGATTCGAACCTGCGACCGTAGTGGTCTACTAGTCGAGTTTTTCACCACCTCTGTGCCCTCTACCACGGGTCCAACAAAACTCTGACAGCCCATGCTGCTCTTTTTTGTACGCGTTTGGTATCCCCATAAACTCCTACTTGTTATGGGTCCCACGTACTTGAGAAATACTACAGGAATGGTCGCGAGAAATGTACCGCAATTTGCGAGGTGGTTATGAAAATCACCAGCGAACAGCAAGATGGTGCAATGTTGTCTATTACGAACAAGGCGCGGAAGTTTTTTTGTGTCTAAAAGTAGCTGCAAGCCGTCCAATGAACGTGAGTACATGACAAACTACGTAACAACCTAGTACACACCGAAACTGTATCCACAACACCACCGCAATCAAGATTGTATGACGCTGACATACGTAAGTTCTCGTTTTTGTATTTGTCTGATAACAGCCATTTGAACAGGGGCAGATGACATGAAATATGCCGAGTAAAACGGCAACACAAAAACGCAGAAAATATGCCGGAAACAGCGTCAAAAATTGAAAAATCATGCTGTGACGTATCGTAAATGAGGTATTGTGAAATTATTCACAAAAAACAATAGTTGGAACCAAATGATACACTTGTAATGATGTTTTACAATGTTTTATAAGGATGCATGTTTCAGAATAAAAAACTCCACTGATGATGGTGATATTTGTCGCTGAAATAAGTTTGAGAATAAATAAATAATAACAAAAGTGTTTTGCATCAAGGCGACCCACAACCTTGTATTTCTGTCTCAGACTTCCTGTAATGATGGACATCGAATCACAGTATCAGTTGTGATTTTTCCACATACTGGTACGAAATACTTCTCTACGATGGCACAGAACTCCTCCCATCTTCAGTCAACTAAGCAGGTGGCCCCATCTCAGACCACTTCCCTGAGTAATGTAAATAGTGGTAATACCTGAAGCTGACAAGGTGGAGGTGAATTTCGAAAAGCTGCAGGCAGCTGTGTCGTGCTCTGCTCTCATCGGCCTAATGACGGTGGCCGTCATTTAGCATTTCAATTGGGGCGACCAGCAGCTCCGCCTGCCGCCCTAATGTATGTGCCCGCGACACGGCAGCCGCCGCACGCACAGCGCTCCCTGCGAAGGAGGGGCGCAGCGGCAAGTGGTCCCATCTCCCAGGTGAGGTTCTCAGTCGCAACTTGCATTTACGACAGGTATCATACGTCAACTCACCGGATGAAATGTTACTGTCTTAGAAGAACACACCGTTACTGGGTTACTGGTACCGAACTGACATCAGGAAGTCATATGACCCTGGACCGCCGACGGAAGTCGTGGGACTGGAGTAGTGCTTATGTGCCAGTCGGTTTTGCGGCATTAGCGCAGTAAAATGGGTCAACGTGAGGATTTGGCAGAATGCAGACAGGGGCTGTAGTGTTCGCACGCATCCGTGACAGTTGCTAGCTCTGTTAGCAGCGACGCGGACTTCCCAACATGTCTATAAGGAATGTTACAGCGATACGGATAGAAGGTGAAGTAATGAATTAAAATTTATGCCAAGACCAGGACTTGAACCAAGATGTCCTGCTTACTACGGAGATGTGCTGCCCACTGATCCACATCGTGGGTAAGACAGCTGCGCGGCCTACACTAGTCCAATTCCCTCCCTAACGAAAACTTCAGTTCACGCCTTCAGCCCATTTTCCCCTTTTTCAATCGTCAGTATTGCCGAGGCTCTCCTATATTGGAATAGCAGCCCAGGTTTGTATGTAATGGAGAAATCCTGCATGTTCCTCAGGCGTAGATGGTCTATTGATCTGATGGAATTACATTTTTCTGGAAAACAAAATGGGCTAAAGACGTTAAATGAAGTTTCTGTTAGGGAGGGCATTGGACTAGAATAGTTCGTGCAATTGTGTTAGCCACAGCGCCACGGTGGTACAGTGGTTAGCACGTCTGCCTACGAAGCTATCTTTACAGACGACAAAGTTGAGACTCAAATGTTTCCAGAAAAATGTGATTCGGTGTGGCCGAGCTGTTCTAGGCGCTTCAGTCTGGGACCGCGCGACCGCTACGGTCACAGGTTCGAATCCTGCCTCGGGAATGGATGTTTGTGTTGTCCTTAGGTTATTTAGGTTTAAGTAGTTCCACGTTCTAGGTGAGTGATGACCTCAGATGTTGAGTCCCATAGTGCTAAGAGCCATTTTAACCATCTGAAAATGTAATTCCATCAGATCAATAGAATGCTTTAGCACTCGTACACAGGTAACACCGCATAAGAACAGTGACCGTTAAAAGATCCTAACCGACAAGGACTGCGGCCGATTGTCGCGATTTGTCGTTGACAGTCGCTTTCAAACACGACAGCAGCGGATGTAAGTGAACACACCTCCATCTCTGAAGTCGAGTACTTCGGAGAAGACTATTGGTCACAGCTGCATGTAAAGTTGGACGTCTTCAGTGAGCCAAAAAACATAGAAACTGGACAACAGGTGACTGCAGGCGTGTTGTTTAGTCAGACGAGTTGCTATTTTTCGTCTTTCGAAGTGACACAAGACCCCGAATGCACCTGTGGCTCAATGAAGCGGTTAACGCGCAGTGTGTGGAAGGTGTAGATAAGACCAGAGGTGCTACTGTGATATTCTGGTGGTGTTTTCCGTACAGTGACTTGGGTCCCAATCATTCACGTTACTGTGAACATGACCCAAAAAGTTTATTTCAACATTCTGGGAGATGAAATATTATTCTGTTCTACTTCTTCATGATGAGTATGCTCTGGACACTCTCGCCTTCGAAGGTTGTGTTCACAGGGCTTGAGCCATACGTACCGGACTTGATGAAAACTCGAGCACCCTACAGCACGTCGATCGGTCCACTAAATTACCCAATCTCAGCTCCATCTAAAATGTCTGTGACTGCAGCACACCAAGCAACACCCCCACAATTTGTAGCTCTACGGGGTCTAATCACCAATACGTGTTTTCAACTGGATATAACCTCAGGTGGTCCGCAGCTCGTGGTCGTGCGGTAGCGTTCTCGCTTCCCGCGCCCGGGTTCCCGGGTTCGATTCCCGGCGGGGTCAGGGATTTTCTCTGCCTCGTGATGACTGGGTGTTTTGTGATGTCCTTAGGTTAGTTAGGTTTAAGTAGTTCTAAGTTCTAGGGGACTGATGACCATAGATGTTAAGTCCCGTAGTGATCAGAGCCATTTTTATGACCTCGGGAAACTTGCAGACGCTTCCTCGCCGAATGGGGCCATTATCAAAGCTGGGAGGGTTATTAGACGGTATTAACGTGGTGCCTCCTTGTCTAGTGTATTCAAATAGCAAGTTAGTCATTGACTTTGATACACACTAGTCCGTTTCGGACAAACTGCAGTCGCAAGAATTTCCGCAAAATTTTGAGTATTAATCACTCGGGTAAAATTTCATTCGCTTAATAGTGGCGAACTCAAACTATGCCGAATAAAAACGTAAATGAAACAAGTTTTCTCCACGATCACTCTTCACTGATTCATTTAACTGTGCCTATCAATCAGAGAGATTTATCACTCACAATTTATACCAAAGCACCGATAATTATAGTATAAGGTTGGGATTTAAGAAGATATGAAATAACATATAAATGAATGTCTAATTACTGACGAGGTGAGAAACGCTTCTGGTGATAAACGACATGAATATCACCAAAAATGTCTCAGTCCGTAGTCAACCTACTATTTGTTTGCAGTTACTGTTACCATCAACGTAACAGTATCAAAGGAGCTGCAAGTATAGCCAAATATGATATAGCATAAGTAAATACCAGAACACATGGTATGAGGACATAACGAGAACAGACAACACTTGCTTTCTCTAACCAAGAAAGGTCATACACTGTCAGATAGAAGAGATCTATTAAGACCTAAGAAAAGATGGGAAAACAATTCACAAACGACCTAATCCATGAAGTGAAGACGAAGATAATTTCAATCTACAGAACATGAGGCCCACGAAAGCGCTAGAGGAAGATGAATTGCTATGTACTATAACATTTTAAAGGAAGTAGAGGATCATTGTTGTCACGCATATGCACAAATACTCACATGCTAAATGTACATACATGTCCAGATTTATCCCTGTATAGCCTACAGTGAAAAGTATTAGAACATTCGACTGCTGGGAATCACAGCCACTTCATAAATGAGTAATGATAATTACGGTACTTAACAACGGGCAGAAACATAATAACGACAGAAATGGTTTTGTCAATGCTAGAGAGACATTAAACATCCTCTTCCTCCCCTTCTTTTTATCTCTCTCTTTCTCTCTCTCTCTCTCTTTCCCTCTCTCTTACACACACACACACACACACACACACACACACACACACACACACCATTAAATTTCAATAAACAGAGTTCGTGGTACACAGACACGTAGTAAGTCCTTAATATTGTGTAGTGCTTCTGCTTTACAACGAATGCAGCAGTGTAAAGTGATATCTACAGACGAATCCCAGAAATATTAATCTATTCTGTATCAATAATTACCAAAGTGGTCCCTGTATTTTGTGATGAAAATTGTAGGCTGCTTTCACAATGGCCTTACGCTCCCACAATCCGTGAAGGCTGTGAGAGTTTTCCTGTTGAGTACTGAGAAACTGATTGTCAGTTTCTCTGTCTCGAAAAGGATGGTTGATTTGTCTAAAGTATGATCAAAGTGGTTGAATGTTACCGGTTATTATATATAAATAAAATACACCAACCTCTACGTTATATCGGAGAACGGATAATTTTAACTTTATAGACGTACTGTTACGCCCACGGAGCACCCACGGCCGACGTTTGTGTTCTTCACCATGGCACCTAAACTAACTGTTTTGTGTGTGTGTGTGTGTGTGTGTGAATAACGTACGTGTTCATTAGATAACTCCGCGTAAATGACTCTACTTGGAGTATACTCACAATTAGTTCTTCGATGCAATCATAGTCTGCCATCGTAGAGCACAAAATGTGTCCCAAATTACAAGGCAAATCTTTTTTTTATGTGGCCAGTTGTGATATATCTTCTTCGTAATTACCTCTTGGCAGGGGAACTCACGGGAGACGGTGTCTCTTCTAGGTGGAATAGGAGTTTTTAAATTGGTGATGACTGGCAAGGAATCGAAGTGAACTGTTTGGATTGTACCTCCTGTACTTACTTGCTGAGCTAGCCACAGCTGGTCCAAACAGCTGAGAGCACAAGAGGCGATTGTTTCTAAAGTGAGGACATGACGCTGGCTGGCTGGGGTAGTGACAGGCTATCCCGTGAGAAATGCAGCCTCTCACACCCGTGATTGGTGTTCAGCGGTGATATGATATCGTCAGAAGCCTGTGTTGACCTGGGCACGACGGTCTCTCTCAAGAAGCACGAGGCCTGATGACGCCACAGGCACGTGCCACACGCAGCAGTTGCATTAGGCAGTCTAACGGTAGCTCTCTCTCTCTCTCGCTCTCTCTCTCTCTCCCTTCACCATTGCAGTCTACTTTGATTCCGTTGCTCAACAGCGTAAATATGGCTGTAAGAGCCTGTAGATAAAACATACAAAACGCAGTTAATCTAGAAGATGGTCGTGAAGATCCGTTTTAATTTTGGGATATACGTCGCATCCTGCGGCCGCTCTCAATAGCGGCCTTCTGTAACTCGGCTTTTTTGCCGCCATTGAAGGGACGCCGCGGGGACAGGGAGCGGGGGCCATTGTTTCAGAGGCGGCAGTCGGCAGGCGGTCGCGCGGAGAATAGCCGCGGCGGCCGATCGGGCTAGTTAGGAAGGCGCGCGGTTAATTTGTGGGGCCCGGCGGACCACAAAGCGATTGACAGGCGCCTGTGACGCGCTGGCGCGGAAACACGCATCCGGCTAATAAGCCGCGAAAGGGGGCTCTCTGTTTACGGCGCCCCGCCGAGCCGCAGCCGCCCCATTGTCGGCCGCGGCAAGTCGGCGGCGCCCAGGCGCTCCACCGGGCCAGCACCGCGCACGCCCCCACAACACCTACCGCCTGCTTTCAGCAAGTAAGTCACGCTTGCACAGGAGACGAAAACTCGCTCGTACGAAGCCCCACAGCCCCACATGTTGGCTAAATAAATTTTAAGGCCTCCTCACACGAGCATATGGGCGAGAAATTTTGACGAGCAGCATTGATGGCCCCAATAACACACTCGCTATTGTCAATACGACTCAGCTTGTGAGGTTGGGAATTGACGGTTTCACAATATTCATCACTCAAACGTCGACAGAGCTGCATGATTCAGCCACATGGCCTTAATGTGCGCTGTTACGTTTTCACTGAATCTGTGTGCATATCATTCCTCATACTCAGTTTCTCGATAGGTATTTTGACACAAAACATTTTTATTATAATTATACAGAGGTAGACGTTGTATTTTTGTTACTTAGGGTGGTCAATCGAGGATTCATTATGGCACGGCTTTCTTTATTAATTTCAAAACGTGTTAGGTTTAGTAGTTTGTTGAATTACACAGCAATGCAGAAAAAGATTTTTATTTCAAAAGTACATTAATAGATGCAATGACTAGCAACAAGACCCCGAATACAAGTCATCCTCACCACTTTATCATAAAATGTACAGAATATTTTGCGTTAATTACTGACTGTGCCGTTGCTGGACAGACATCCGTATTAACTGGTCGGGTTTCAATAACAATCCTGTAGCTTTTGGATCTATTACCATACTAATCTTCAAGAATTCAAATGACCTGCCTGTCGCTCTTTCGTCTCCATGGGTAAGATTTTAGACAGTAAATTAACATGAAAGTCGCTCCTTTTTCCAGTCATTCCCAGAATCATTTCCTCTGTTTCGTTGTTTCCTAGTCGCTGTCTTTTCGTTGTTCGACTTCTTAACGTTCTGAAATTGCCTTGCCGACTGACAATTCTAAGACTACTATTTGTAGTACGAAGCTCGCTGCAGTACATTGAAGGTTGGACGAACCTAGTGTTGTCAATAAATACTGGTTGTGTGCGACCCTCTTTAGAAACCACGGGGGGAGCCGCGCGAACTGTGGCAAGGCACCTTAGGCCGCACGGATGGAAGTTGAACAAGACAGATCATAGCGTACTGAAGCTAGAGAAGGTCGTGAGAATAATTTGGAAGTATCGGTAGCAACGGACAACGAAGTAAATAACGCGCAGAAAGTAACAGAAAGCCCTCACGGTAATGAAACGAAAGGATAAGAAGAAGTAATTAGCCGTGCAGTAATTGACAGTAGTGAATACTGTCTGCAGTTATCATGCGGCGTTAAAGTATCTTCTATATTGGCTATCAGGATTTGCATACCACATTGTAAGATGGGTTGCGTGACAGTTTTGGTATAAACAGCCACATAACACACCAAACGGTAGAAAGTTTGGATACAAAACTGAACAGAAGAGTAATTAATTGTATCTGAAACATCTGCGCTCTCCAAGCAGAACTGATGAAAAAAAATCTGTACTTCCAGATTTACCTTCAGGATAGTGCAAAGAGAATTCCACATAAAAACTTAAAAATTTTGCTTTTAAAAATGCAGCAAGCGTATTGAAGTGGCAGCAAGACTCTTTTCAGTTGGCACGTTGATTGCAGATCTCGCACAAACATATGTCTTGCGTATAGTGGAAAAAAGTAGTGTTAGTCACTCGGAAGTAATCTTGGAACGTCATTTCGTTCCCTGCCAGTCTCTTTTATTATCAGTCCGCAGTTCGTGGTCGTGCGGTAGCGTTCTCGCTTCCCACGCCCGGGTTCCCGGGTTCGATTCCCGGCGGGGTCAGGGATTTTCTCTGCCTCGTGATGGCTGGGTATTGTGTGCTGTCCTTAGGTTAGTTAGGTTTAAGTAGTTCTAAGTTCTAGGGGACTTATGACCATAGATGTTAAGTCCCATAGTGCTCAGAGCCATTTGAACCATTTTTATTATCAATTTTGACGCCCAGAAAACGTATCTATGAAGGGTCTATTTTCGTATCCAGTATTGTGGTTTGAATAGGGGGGAGGGGGGGGGAGAAGACTCTCTTTCTTAATGTTTCTGTTAGTTCTTGAGGAAAACCTACAGAACTATGTTACACCACACGAATCGATTCTATTCCGTTGCCTGGACAGACGCTGCTTAATCTGTTACTGCCTTGATTTCAAGTGACTGTGTTGTCGCTAATTTACGCACAACGTGTGTATCGCCAGCACATTACTGAAATTAAAATTCCTTGACAGTTGCCAACAGCATTTCTCTACGGATGGAGAGACAGGACACTGATTTGAGAAGAGACTTGTTCGTTCTCCGTGTTTCGGCACTGACAGATAGATGACACTATACAGTTCGCGACGATAGCAAGAACCTCAAGGTCACCACTGGTCGGCGAGAGCCGGGGTGAGGCGGAAGGAGGTGAGACACCAGTCCTTGAATCGTCTGTTCTCACGGTGGTGACTGCAGTTCAAATACTGTATCACCTCAGCCTCCAAAATAGTGTCTATTGATTGTTTTCCACAGATTTTATAAACTGTAGAAATGGCATTATGGAACACGTGAAACTGCTGTAGAATTTCTTTTTCATATAAAACAAAAACTCTACAGCTGGTTCATGTGTTACATAATGTCATTTCTACATACAATTGCACTTCATTAGAAGCGAAACACTATGTCGACTCGACAAAGGATTTACGAAGGATTCAGCAACGAATCAGTCAAGTAAGTATCGCAACATTCGTCCGAAACGACTAAGAGAAACGACAAAAAACCTCGATTAGGACGACTGGTTTTCCGGTATACGTGTTGAAAGATATGTTTTCCGTCCAATATTAGCACGAAAGTGTAAAATAAATAAATAAAAAAAAGAGTAGTAGTAGCAAAGAGTCGATGTAATTTGTGGAGACTGTATGACAGTTTTGAATAATATCAGTTCATTGTACAGTTCCGTAAACTCATTCTGAATTAGCAGTGTAACTCTCTGTAGAAAAAGCTTTTCAAATCCGAAATGACAGCAAAAGGGAAGACCGCACAATTTTCGGCCCGTTTACCAGAATGGTCGTGGTATCAAACACACGGTACATACTAATTATAGACTCTCGAATCTCGTGGAGTATGTTCCGTATGTTTACAGTAACGGTAGGTCCCCAGCACATATTAAAGTAGCTGATTGTTCATCAGTTTATTAGTGAGAGAGAGAGAGAGAGAGAGAGAGAGAGAGAGAGAGAGAGATTGGGGTCGGATAACAGGTTCATACGTCTGAGTGCAAGAAATGTGACTTTCATATTAACGAATATGTGTCAGACAGGTAAGTATAAGGAACCTGAATTGACATATAATGTATGAATGTGGAGCGAAGGATTACAGAGGATTGGAAAGAAATGGTGAGGTAGAATCTGTAGGACTCGTAACACTTAATGTGGTTCTGTGACACAAGGTAATATTGGAGGTGATTAGTGCAATTTGTTTTTACCTTAGTTATCCTTTTAGACTGAAGGGAAAGAAATCCCAAAACCAAGAAAAAATTAATGTAGAGTAATCAAATTTCGGGAATACATTTACGTAGGTAGCAAATATAAGTGATTAACGTTGCAAAACCGTAGGTTAAAGTGAGAGTGAAAAATGCCATTTGAAATGTCAGATGTTGGTACATTAATACGCGGTGTAGTCGCCAGAATGTGGAATGCAAGCACGTAAATGTGCACGTATTATCTCTTAGAGGTGCCTGATGTCAGTTTGTGGGATGGAGGTTCGTGCCTGTTGCACTTGGTCGGTTGGTACAGGGACGGTTAATGCTGATTGTGGATGACGCTGTAGGTGTCGTTCGATGATGTCCCATAAGTGATGGACTGAAGACAGATCTGGTGATCGAGTGGACCGAGAAAACATGTCGACACACTATAAAGCATGTTGGGTTACAACAGTGATATGTGGACGAGCGCTGTTCATTTGGAACCCGCATCTCGTGGTCGTGCGGTAGCGTTCTCGCTTCCCACGCACGGGTTCCCGGGTTCGATTCCCGGCGGGGTCAGGGATTTTCTCTGCCTCGTGATGGCTGGGTGTTGTGTGCTGTCCTTAGGTTAGTTAGGTTTAAGTAGTTCTAAGTTCTAAGGGACTGATGACCATAGATGTTAAGTCCCATAGTGCTCAGAGCCATTTTTTGTTCTTTTGGAAAACACTCCCTGCAGTGATGTTCATGAATAGACTAACAGCAGGTCGAAGCGCTAGAATGACGCACAAAATTGCAGTCAGGGCTGCGTGGGATGACCTGCTGTCGTAAGAAACGCAGCCCAGGCCATAATTCCAGGTTTAGGTCCAGTATGTCTAGGCTGCAGACAGACTGGTTGTAGGCGGTGACCTGGCCTTCTAACGAACACACGGTCATCACTGATACCGAGGCAGAAGCGGCTTTCGTCACAAAACACAACAGACCATCTCTTTGCCCTCCAATGAGCTCTCACTTGACATCTCTGAATTCTTAAAAGGCGGTGGTTTGGAGTCAGTTGAATGCACTTTTCAAGGCGTCTTTGAAGTAACCAATTTCCAACAGTTCGTTGAGTTACTGTGGTGCAAACTGCTGCTCGAATTATTGCTGCAGACGCAGTATGATGCGCCACAGCCATACGCCGAACACGACGCCTTCCCTCTCGGTAGTCCAAATGGCCGCCCTGAGCTCAGGCTTCTGACAGCAGCTTTCCACGACCACGTCTGCCAGCAATCATGTACAATAGCTAGATTCCTGCCAAGTCTTTCTGCAATATCGCGGAAGGAACATCCAGCTTCTTGGAGCCCTAGTACACGACCTCGTTCAAACTCAGTGAGCTAGTGATCATGACGTCTTCGTCGTCCTAAGGTTATTATTGAGTAGCATCGACGCACTACATCCATTCTCACTAGTAACTAACGGTCACGACCGTTACAGCGTGAGTTTAAAGCAAAGATGATTTACATCCTCATTGTGTCGTCTATTTTCCAATGCAGAAACAGCCTACCGACTTTTATCTCGGCCAACTCCTTCTTGCTAGTTGGATCTTTTTTTCGTCAGTGTATAACAGGAGACTACCTTTTTGATTTAACATACAAGAACTTTCTGACAGCAGTTTATCTACACTTCTTTGAAGATCCCACTTTTAGAATTTACTGTCGTTCACTAACTATAAGCAAATATTTTTCTCTTCACTTCTCTATCCTGTTAACTACAACGACAGTTAGAACAAGCTGTGCATGTTTACGCCAAATCTGCCCGCAGTTGGCAGTGGTGATAGTGCTAGGTGCCTAGCACTTTACTTAATTTTTTTTGCGCGCATCAGAGCGAAAGCATCAACACGTGTGAGAGCACGGGGCGGCTACCCGCTGACGCAACGACAAATTGGCGAGCGGCTGCTGCCTCGGCGGGCCGCGTAATGCGTTTCCCGTGTCGGGCCGTCCTCTTCCGGAAAACATCCTGCCGCCGCCTCTGGCTCTGCCGCTGCGGGAATTCCCCGCGATCTCGCCGACCCTGTAAAAGCTCCCAACAAGCCGGCCCAGCTTGCCGCCCTCGTGTAAACTGACTCTCGCTCTGATCAAGCCTACGCTCTGGACGCTACCCCGCCCTTCCTTTCCCTCTCGTAGCGAACTCTCACATCTCCATATTCCACGCACGATTAAAATGTGGCCGTCATGAAGACTGCCTAAGAGCCGCTTTTAAACTAGTGACTACCTTGCCTCGATCGACTACTCGTATCAAGTGAGTCTACAGCAGCGCCCCTCGTGTTTTATTTCTGTACTGAGTCTCGCCTATCACGAGTGGTCGCTTTCGTTACCTCAGCATCAAACATGAGTCTCTTTTGTTTTCTTATGAATTTTCCGTATACGCTTGTAAATTACTATTCATTTACGTAATACACAAATAATTTCGACCTTATAACTATTCTCAAGAACAAACTGAAACGTCAGAAAACGTCCGACATGCATAAATGACATATCATTGTCAAAATTACACATGTCTGGGCTTATAAACCAGTCGTCGTATTACGGGATGTGTACTCGTATCCACATACAGCTAGATATGACGATAACGGGCCCTTCAGTATATAAGTAGCGAAGTATTGTGTTGTCTGAAGAGAAGCACTAACAGTGGAATGGATTCATGAGTACTGCTCAGTGATGTTGAATGTGGACCAGTAACTGGATGTCACCTGAGTAGCAAATCCATCAGGTACATTTCAACCGTCGGCCGCTGTGGCCGAGCGGTTCTAGGCACTTCAGTCCGGAACCGGGCGACTGCTCCGGTCGCAGGTTCGAATCCTGCCTCTGGCACGGATGTGTGTGATGTCCTTAGGTTACTTAGGTTTAAGTAGCTCTAAGTTCTAGGGGACTGATGACCTCAGATGTTAAGTCCCATTGTGCTCAGAGCCATTAGAACCATTGTTAGGTCTCATAGTGCTCAGAGCCATTTGAACCATTTTTGACTTTTCAAACCTTCTAATGCTGCCCAAGTCGACTGTTGGTGATGTGACCGTGAGGCGGAAACGTGAAGGAAGAACCTTAGCTAAACCAACAACAGGCACGCCTCATGTACTGACGAACACGGAGAGTGGAGCGTTGCGGAAGGCGGTTGTGAAAAGACGCATGAGCTCCTCGGAAGGAATCAATCGTGAGTTCTACAGTGCTACCAGCAGTCAAGCCAGCTCAATGACTGTGCGTACCGTGTTAAAAAGAATGGGGGGCGATGGTCGAGCAGCTCCCCATAAGCCACACACTTCTGCAGTCTGTGCTGAGCTACTCTTGAGACGCTGTAAAGACGAACGCCACTGGGCAGTGGGTGACTGGCGACGAGTAATTTGCAGTGCTGAGTAACACTGTACCGTGTGGCAGTACGACGGAAGAGTTGGGGTTTGGCGGATGTCAGAAGAACGTTACGTGCAACCATGTGTAGTGTTACGGTATGGGGGTAGTCTTCGTATTTAGGGTTCAAAATGGTTCGAATGGCTCTGAGCACTATGGGACTTAACTTCTGAGGTCGTCAGTCCCCTAGAAATTAGAACTACTTAAACCTAAGTAACCTAAGGATATCACACGGATCCATGCCCGAGGCAGGATTCGAACCTGCGACCGTAGCGGTCGCGCGGTTCCAGACTGCAGGGCCTAGAACCGCTTGGCCACTGCGGCCGGTCATATTTAGGGTGTGGTCCCCTTACTGTGCTAAAGAAAACACTAAATGCCTAATGATATGAACAAATTTTACACCATTGTGTACAGCGTATTATAGAGGAACAGTTCGGAGACAATGATTGTTTTTACCAGAACAGCAATGAACACTTTCATACAGCAACAATGTGAGGTAATAGTTCGTTAGCAACAAAATACCTGAAACCGACCTAACTGCCAGTCCCGACCTGAGCCCAGTGGAACAGTCTGGGATGAGTTAGAATGTTTACGTCACTGCAGGCCCCAACGATCAATATCACTACCTTCTCTGGTTTCGGGTCTCATTTCTCCACAGACATCCAGACTCATTGAAAATGTCCCCAGCGCAGTTCAAGCTGCCATAAATGCGGAAGGTGGCAACACACCATATTAATGTCCAGTAATAAATGTCTGGAGACTTTTGATCAGACAATGCGCAGACAGGTCGGCACTACGTGAGTGGTCCGTGGAGCTGCAAGTAAAACGGGCTCATCTTGGACGGCAGAAATGAACGCGTCATAAGCTCTATACGCCAGTTAACAGGCTTGGCATGACGATCGCACGGACCAGCTTGTTCGACCGCTCCACCTCTGAATAGACGTCCTTAACTGAAATAAACAGTTTTAAATGCAGCGTATGAAGTGGTAATTCACCTTATTATTACTGTTTCCATACATGTAATGCGGTACATAATACGCCTACTGATCTTTGATCTGTTATCCGCTCGTCGTTGAATAAAAATGGTCTTCGCACATGTTACCCAAATGCTCATCTTTAATGTCGCAATTCTATTTCCGTTTAACAATCTTCTGATGTAATAGACACTCGTTCGATTGACAGCCTACTGAAAATTCGTATACTTCATGAGCATGTAAAAGTGTGAAGTCTTATTTTTCCATCATCACGAGCAGAGTTAGTGATAAAAGACCGCGGTGAGACAGAATGAGATCCGTCGTGAGAGCCGTGACGAGTGGGGCGCGACGCGCAGTGATTAGATGGCCAGCATATTCTGAACTGTGAGGAAGCGGACAAAGCAGTGAGGTGTCCCGCGCCGGAAGCAGCAGTGAGGGAACCGTGAGGTGTCGCGCGCGCGCGGGCGCCCGCGCCTCCCCAGGGACGCCATTTTGTCTCCCCTCACTTATTCCCGAGGAGCGCCCTCCCCCCCCCCCCCCCTTCCCTCTTCTGAAATAGACGCGGCGCGGGCTCGCCCCGCGACTGTGCCTTGTTTACTTAGGCGGCGCACCCTCACTTATCCTCGCTATAACACAGCACTGAGGAACGCTAACACCTTTATTTCCACGCTGCTCCCGGGCTACTGGGATGCATTCGGTGCGGGCGGTCGTAGCGAGGGAAATCGTGTTGTGCTTGCGGAAACGAACTAAAACGTTTCTTGAATTGGAAGGAAGGAAGACTGGGTTCTACGTCTCGTCGACATCGATGTCATTAGAGAATGAACACAAGCTCGGATTATGCCGAGGATAGGGAAGGAAATCGGCCGAGCCATTTCAAAGGAGTCATCCCGGCATTTGAGTGAAGCGATTTAGGGAAATCACGGGAAACCTAAACGTGGATGGCCGGATGCGGGTTTGAACCGTCGTCCTTCTGAATTCTTGAATTATAAACAGTGAGAGGAGGACAAGGGTTCTCATCTCTGCAAAATTAGTCCAAACTGAATATAGTCCACAACTCCAAACTCACTATATTAAACATCCGTTAAACTTTTATTCTTTAAATTAAATATATGAAAACGAAATAAAAAACTGAGAACGGTCTGTCCAAGTACTGAATAATTAGAGCCCTATGTGTAACAAGACTTATTCGTTATCAGAATTGTGCACTCCAAAGACGGTGGACACCTTTCAGATTTCCTCCCATGTAGTTCATTTAAATCATGCAACAGCGTCGAATAATATTCAGCATTAACAAGAAATACCTTTCCGGTTGTGTCATTATACAACACGTAATGCACATCACAGTGTAACTTACGGAAAGAAAACGTTGTCGATACACAATCGGTAGAGCAACTAATGTACTGACTGACTTACCTTCAATCAACGCGCTTTGTCCGTTTAGATGAACCGTTTGGTTCTGGCATGAACGACCTTGACCGATTGACATGACTCCTAAGGGCTCTTCATTTAAGTGAGATTGGACTGTTTCGGCCGCAATCTGACTCAATAATATTCTTCTGCTTGTGTGCGTGGTGAGAGCAACGGAAATCAACGATTTGGCTCGTGTTGGAGGCAACCTTCCGCACGTGTGCCTGCGCAGGCCGTTGTGTAAGCCTACTAACGGGTCCCTTACAGGTCATAAAAATTAAAATCTAATGCTTCAAACGGCAAACTATTAAACTACTTCCTGCTTGATACAGTTACAGTAGCCCAACCACAGTATCTAAATTTCGGTTTTTGTTGTACATCAGAAATCGTTGCACAAAAATCGTTTGCTGGGAATTATTTTACAAAAGAAATTACTTGTGCAAAGCAAGAAGTAGTTTACGTCTAAAATTGGGGCAATGCATTTTATCTTCAGGATAATCCTTGAAGAGAGTATCATCGTTTTAAATTGTCACGATCGAATAGAAGAACGTACGTTATTGAGTTTTGGATTGTTAGAATTATTCTGTTACAATTTTAGGTTTAATGAGTTTTATGTTGTGTGAAAACGAATGCATTAAATTTTTCGAAATACGACTTTTAAATACAAGAAAATACACTTTTCTTCTTCTTTCACAAACTCTTTATGTTGGATTGTTTCTTGAAAATTTTTTTAGTGTTAAATCTAAGACTGTATTTTTTTCGAACAGTCAATGCGTTTGTTTCTATGAACAATCGATTTACATTCGACACTGAGTAAGTTATTTCTCTCATGTTCCCGGGACGATGATCTAAGAATATACACCACAGATACTTTATTACCACTGGGGAATGTTCATGTTGATACCATCTTAACAGCTGTATCTATAGACATATCAACGAATATGTCATACAAGTATTCCGAAGCATTATCGATAGAGCGCATTGAGTTTCCCCGTTCAAATCAAAAGTGAAATCAGCAAGAACGCATCTGTGAAAGTTATACAATGCACATTGAAATGGCTAAACCAGCTTCATTGTGGACAAATTTGAATACGGTACTGTAGGAATTAGTCTAGTGTTTTTTTTTTAATTTTAAGATTCCAGACACTGAGCAACAAAATACTACTTTGAAGCAGTCGCTGTGGTAATCTGCAACGGTCCTACCTGTCGATGATGACGGGGTCAGAGGGCGTTTCGTTGCGGTTGCCGCAGCTCTTCTTATCGCAGCACCGGCTGAAACAGTCCAACAGCAGCGATTACAGTGCCGCCAGCTACGTCATGCAACTCACATTTTATCTGTAACGGAACAGAAACAAGCTACTGCATGCATTTGTCTGTCAAGACGAATTTTCAGACCAATCGTAACTAAGACGCAGCTTCAGGAGCATAACATACGTGCAGGTCGTTACGGGTAGTAAGTGCGTTTGGAGTTGAAAGATTAGAAGAAATGCGTTTGGAACCAATAAGAAGAGCATTTACTCTTCTGTTATCACTGCTTCTGAGCGAATACTAAGCCCAAATTTTGTGATACATAGTGATTGGCTGAGTACTAATCACTTCTCAGATACTACGTATAAAGTAAATTTAATTAATACTCACAACGAATTACTCGAGCTTATTTGTTTGTGAATGGACGAATAAGCATTAGGAAAACTCTGTTATCGACAAGCTACGTGTTCTGCGTAGACAGAATGAAGTTCTAATTCTCCAGCAGTCCGCAGTATATCTTATTGTACGAAAATACCAGAGGTACTTTCTTCCACTTTGCATACACATAAAAACTCATAAAGTAATTACATTAATTTTTGTTTGTAACGTACTTTTGCTTTTAATTTACAATTACGTGTTAAATATGAACACTGGCGTTATGCTGTTACGCGTGATGATGAATTGCTTACGACGCATTATGAGCTGTAAGTTAGGCAGTACGTACATAACGATTTTCTTTTAGTATTTCTGCACATCAGTTCTGGTACTGCTGAGTCATTCTTAGAGACGAAAACATGGAAATCCATTTTAACCACTCATTACGATAATGGATAGTATACTATTAAGAGTTTTAAGGTCATTAGCACCAAAGTCTACTGTGCGTAAGATAGTAGGACGAAGACACACGGTATAAGAAAAATTTATCAAAGTAATGAAGTCATTCAGTTCTCTTGGGAATGGGAAAAACTTATGTGCTTTCAGGAAAGCATTGACAAGAAAAAAAAATTCTGGAAAATAGCTCATATAATAGAAACTGACGTCAATAGCGGCACAAAAGCTACGAATGGATTACTCGCTAGCCTGAATTGAGAAATTTAAGAGTTTCAGGGTGCACTTCTAGTCAAAATGAACAGAAAACTCGGGCTGTACGTGCATACATCCCACTTTAATTGAATGCAAATTCATAACGATGCTTTCAAGAGGTGACTTTGAAATGCAATCAAGAGATATTGAAATCCGGAGTAGCGCAGAGAGAGAAAGAGGTGTGGGTAGAAAGAGAGAGAGGGAGAGGGAGAGAGAGAGAGAGAGAGAGAGAGAGAGAGAGAGAAAATAAAGGTGAAAGAGGGGCAGAAAGCAGGTCTTTTACGCAATTATCTCGTTTCGGCATCTGACGTAAGACTCGTAGCCGTATGCTAAGGGAATTGAGTTATTTCGCCACGTACACTCTCCTCGTTAAGCGTTCCGTCTCCGGAAATGTGACAGTGCCCCTACAATTTCCTTCCATTTGTGTGATTTGTATTAGATTTTGCCATAGCACACTTCAGGCTGGACTTATATTTGTTCTTTTTTTCATAATTTTCGTGTTTTGAGTACAGAACCTGAGTAAGATTTACCGCGTCAGACATGAATTTCTTCTGGGTATACTTTAGACTACAATTATAGGAGTCGAAGAACATGAAAGGAAGCATTTGTTGAGAAGAGAGTGAGGCATGGTTGTGGTCAATCCACGATGTCATTCATATCGTATATTGAGCAAGCAGTAAAGCAAACCAAAGAAAAATTCTGGGAAGGAATTTAAGCTCAGGGAGAAGAAATAAATACTCTGAAGTTAGTAGGCGACACTGTAATTCTGTCAGACTGTCAGAGACAGCGAAGGACTTGGAAGAACAGTTGAGCGGAATCAACAATGTCTTGAAAAGAGGTTATAAGTGGAGTATCAACTAAAGTGAAACAAGGGTAACGGAATGTAATCGAATTATGTCACACAATGATGAGGGATTTAGTTTTGGAAACGAGGCACTAAAAGTACTAGATGAGGTCAGCTATTTAGGCAGCAAAGTAACTGATGATGACAGAAGTAGAGAGGATATAAATTGTAGACTGACTATAACAAGGAAAGCCCATCTGAAAAAGAGGAATTTGTTAGCATCGAAATAAATTTGAGTGTTAGGAAGTATTTCGTGAAGGTATTTGCCTAGAGTGTAGCCGCATAGGGAGGTGGACGACAAGCAGTTCAGACAAGAATAGAATAGAAGCTTTTGAAATGTGGTGCTACAGAAGAATGCTGAATATTAGATCGTTAGATCTAATAAGGAAGTACTGAATCGACTTGGGGAGAAATGAAATTTATGACGCAAATCGACGAAAAGATGGGATCGATTGGTAGGACACTTTCTGAAGCATCAAGAAATTGTCAATTTGGTACTGCAGGAAAGAGCGGGTGGTAAAAATTGTGGAAGGAGACCAAGACATGAATACAGTAAGCACGTTCAAGTGGATGTAGGCCCCATTCGTTAATCGGAGGTGAAGATGCTTGCGCAGGATAGACTAGAGTGCAAATACTCTTTAAACCAGTCCTTGGACTGAAGACTGCAACAATAAGAACAACATTTTGCAAACTGATTTCGAACGCTACTGCGGTTTATATCTTTGTCACGTCAGATGCAATGCTACAACTATAGTTTATTCTCTTGGTAGTTAACTTAAGGTTTGAAGAGGTTCTATGTTTCCTTTTTTGTTTTTTTTTTTTGGGCTGCAACCAACGCCTTCAATATCATCTCTTTAGTACTGTTAAGACAGTTTGCATTTCTGATTCCGCATTTATTTGAGTTGTTCGCAGATACTATGAATAGAGTTAACTTATTATATTAAGAACGAAGTATTTGTGGTAGAGATAGGGCACAGAGCAATCATACCAACCTGCACATGACTTCGTGCGTAAGCAGCACCCGGCACATCTCGGGGTTCTTGTCCTGTCCCTCGTACATAATGGCCTGGAACACAAAAATACATTGCTATCAATATGGTGTGTTCATCAGACGAGTGATCTGGACGAAACTGACACGTTGCAGTGACAAATGATTTGGGACTGCGTGCAATACCGTTCTCTCTCTCTCTCTCTCTCTCTCTCTCTCTCTCTCTCTCTCTCTCTCTCTGAAACAAACACACACACACAACAGGCAATCGAGCGAGCAAAATTACTTACAGATGGCAAGAGTGAATATGAATACGTAAGCATCTCTGTGACAAACAACGGATTTGTTTTAAGTGAATTTTCTAGCATTTTTCATCTGAATCGCACCGATTTTTGAGTCAGGGAAACATGCTATAGCCGGTAATATATCCTCTCCTTTCAATCGAAAATTCATAGTCCTGTTATTTGATGGAAACTGATATTTCGTTGATTTGCAAGACGTTATAAGAAATCCAGTGAGTAAGAGAAGATCAATGTTGACATTTTAACTGTGTATAATCACGCTCCACTATTGGTCCATAACTTTATGCTAGATCTCGAAAGAGAATCACTTAGGAAAGGATAGAACTCGATCGAGAATCTGGTTGGTGCCTGGGTTTATTTTGTTGAAAGTCATACCTTCTTGAAAGCCGTGTTATCTATATATACAGAAATATGATCTAGTTTTATGTAAGTCGATAAGTTGTCTGCTTTTCGTGCCTTTGATAGTAAAATCGGTCTTAGGAAAGAAGACTTGATATGTTACTCTTGATCTGTCACAGTATCACAGAAAGAGGTTGATTTCAGTCTTCCTTGTGTCACCTCACAGGTTGTCCTTTCTTTCTCTCTCTCTCTCTCTCTCTCTCTCTTCGTCTCTCCCTCTCTCTGTTTTCTTAAAGAAAGAGGAGTTCTTCTAAACAGAAAATTTTTCCGGACACGGGGAATTCATCAGCGGATTTCCGGATATTGTCCAAATTAACCAAATGGTTCAAATGGCTCTGAGCACTATGGGACTTAACATCTGAGGTCATCAGTCCCCTAGAACTTACAGCTACTTAAGCGTAACTAACCTAAGGACATCACACACATCCATGCCCGAGGCAGGATTCGAACCTGCGACCGTAGCGGTCGCTCGGTTCCAGACTGAAGCGCCTGGAACCGCTCGGCAACACCGGCTGGCTCCCATGTAACCATCAGCTGTTGTTGTGAAACGATACAGCATGCAATGTTTTGCTTTCAACTTTCATATTGATTTGTTTAGTCTCTGTGTCCGTCCCTTAAGTTCACAAATGGGAAATGATCTGAGTAAGTTGTCACAGATCACGGTCATGGAAGATGAACTAATCAAGAAATCAATGGAAACAGAAACAACCTTAAAGTATCTGGGAGTAACCATTCACAGAGATCTAAAGTGAGATGGCAACATAAAGCTAATTGAAGGTAACGTAAATGCCACTCTGAGAATTCAGTGGAAAAGTTTCGTTGAAATGCAACTCATAAACGAAAGAAGCGCTTACGAAACATTCGTTCAATCTATTTCAGAGTATCGCTCGTCATTCTCGGGCGCTTAGCATGTTGGATTAAAAGATGACGTAGAGAAGACCCATCCAAGTTTCGTCACGAGTTCGTTTAGTAAGAGCGAGAAAGTGTCCACCTTGGGTTCGGACGAAAGTGTCAGTGAAGCCTTTCAACTTTTTTCGCCGCTTCGGTCGAGTAGGTAGCTCTATTGCGGTTTATCTGTGTAACTTAACACGGTAGCGCTCAAAAATATGTCCTATCTTAATAAATTAAGCAAGAAACTACGCGCTTGTGCTCTAGCTGTGTTTCTGTTTGGACGCGGGCAGTGTAGAAACGCGCCATTTCCGTACCATCAGGAATAAAATAATATAAGTGAATTGGCTCTTTGATTAATCGAGTTTACATTAATTTATTACACGTATTTAAGAGACTGAGCGAGGTGGTGCAGTGGTTAGCACACTGGACTCGCATTCGGGAGGACGACGGCTCAAACACGCGTACGACCATCCAGATTTAGGTTTCCCAAGATTTCCGTAAATCGCTACAGGCGAATGTCGGGATGGTTCCTTCTGAAAGGGCATGGCCGCTTCCCTTCCACATTTATGACACAATCCGAGCTTGTGGTCCCTCTCTACTGACCTCGATGTCGACGGGACGTTAAATGTAACCTTTCTTCCGTATTTAAGAGCATTTGCAGGTTCTGCCCATGCTACGAGAAATTTTAAGATACCGCCACTATTACAGAACGACAAAAAGATTTTATGTTGTTTTCGTGTGGCGAGCAGTGGTATTAAAAGCGGTACGGAGATTCAAGATTTTACTTCCTCGCATACACTTCTCGAAATGTCCACGACGAAAAACTCAAACAAATTAGACTGCATACAGATTCATACCGGTTGACAGGCGTTCTTGCGTGGCAGCATTTGCTAACGGAAGAGCTTCGGGTGAAGTGACAGCAAGTGTTTCAAATGGCTCTGAGCAGTATACGACTTAACTTCTGAGGTCATCAGTCGCCTAGAACTTAGAACTAATTAAACCTAACTAACCTACGGACACCACACATCCATTCCCGAGGCAGGATTCGAAACTGCGACCGTAGTGGTTGCTCGGCTCCAGACTGTGGCGCCTAGAACCGCTCGGCCACTCCGGCCGGCGAAGTGACAGCAGTAGCAGTAGTTTCTCCATCACACTCTGTAAGTTGGCTTGCGGAGTACGGCTGCGGACGCAGTACAGGAGCACAGTGTGCCTACACAGAGCCAGCTCTGTCGGTGGCAGCTGCAGCGTCGCCATAGAGGAGGGCGGCAGCCGCGGCGACGCCGTGTAACCGGATACCGGCGGCGCCTGCCCTGCCGCCGTTGCCGGCCGCTTGTTGCCGGGCGGCGCGCGGCCGCTCGCACATTTGTCACGGGATAATCTGCCGGCCGGCCGGATGTCGCTCAACATCCGATCTGCGCACAAAGGCGCGCCTGCGAAAGTTAAACAAATCAGCGGATTTAAAGCGCCGCCGCCGCCGCCCGGTCCGTTTAGTGATGAGCTCGAGATTACATTTGGGCGGGCGCGCTTGCCGGCACGCGACCCGGCCGCGCGCGCACAAAGATTCAATTTGGCCGGGGTGGGGGTGGTGGCGGGGGGGGGGGGGGGGTTAGGGGGCGAGAGGGGCGGCTAGCGGAGCCGCGGCACGCGCGCCACGGGGAAGGAGGCAAAGCTGTGCATAAGCCGACTCTCACTGCAACAGCGCGACCCTCCTCTGCATCTCCCTGCGCCAAGGCATTCACTCCTTAAATCATCACTCTACACCTAAACCCATAGTCCGCAAGTCACCTTACGATACTTCCGGTACCTATATCTGCCCCCTCGCCCCCTCCCATTTTCGCTGTTATATTCACGAGTTGTACGTGAGATGAACGCGTGTCGATAAACCTCCGTGTGAGCTCTAACTTCTTAGATCTCAGAACCGTGGTCGTTGCGCGAGACGTTTGTGGGAGGGAGTAATACGTTGCCGACTAATCTTGGTACGCATGCTCTCGGAATTACAACAGTAAACTTCTCCGTGATGCACGACGTTTGTTTTCTAGTATACGGTATTGCACGATGTCGTATTTATTCGCTGGCACCGGGCAAGCAATATCCAATTAAATGTCTCTCCTGTACGGGATATACATAATGGATGTACGAGCGCAAGCTGTAGACGCTTGATTGACGACATATGGAAGTTTGAGTCTGGTCATGGAGGGTAATCGGGCAGCCTATGTGAGGCGACCGCTCACTATAAGCGGGAATTGCGAGTTTGACTCCCGGTTCGGCACAAATTTTCATAGTCGTCATTTCATTATAGAGATGATGGTTGTCCATATTCGCAATTGCGAATATGTTTCATGTATTTTTCTCGTAGCGTCTGCCACTGGAATTTGTTGACTTTGGATCTCTTCCTTTTATATTAGTCCAACTAGATGAAGGTCCCAGATTCATGCATGAACAGTATTCAAGAATCGGACGAAGAATATTTTTGCAAGCCTCTCCTTTCGCGGATGAATCAGATTTTCTTAAGATCCTCCCGATGAATCCCTCCCTGGGATCTGTTTTCCAAATGTGTGTGAAATCTTATGGGACTTAACTGCTAAGGTCATCAGTCCCTAATCTTACACACTACTTAACCTGAATTATCCTAAGCACAAACACACACAGCCATGCCCGAGGGAGGACTCGAACCTCCGCCGGAACCAGCCGCACAGTCCATGACTGCAGCGCCTTAAACCTCTCGGCTAATAACGCGCGGCGCTCTGATTTCCCTACAAGATTCTTTTGTGGTCATTCCACTTTAGCTTATTACTCCCGTTACTATGGTCTTGTGAACATACATACCATTTCACTAATTTTCTAAATTATTCGTTCAGCATCGTTAGAGGCATACAAGAAAACTCTCCTCCTTCACACACAGAGATAAAGTGTCGACTACAAAATCACAGTGTGCTGTACGTAGCTTAATAATCCGTAATACTTCATAAATCGTCCACGGTATTTAACTGTTAATTCGGTACCTATATTGGTGTACGCGCAAGGGGCAGTGAAGCACATAATCTGCCAACCAATAATGTCATTCTACTGCGATCGTCTGTGGCGTGCGCTTAGAGGTTTACCACATTCAGAGTTCAAAAATTGTTCTAAGCACTATTGGACTTAACATTTGAGGTCATCAGTCCCCTAGAACGTAGAACTACTTAAACCTAACTAACCTAAGGACATCACACACTCCGTGCCCGAGGCAGGATTCGAACCTGCGGCCGTACCTGCAGCGTGGTTCCGGACTGAAGCGCCTAGAACCTTTCGGCCACAGCGGCCGGCATTCACAGTTCACTTTCATGTTACAATGCGTACGCTGAAAGTAATTAGCCACTGCAGAGTTCTTTATGGGTTGCTTAAAGCAAAAATGTCAATTATTACCTTAAGAGACGACAGTGAGAGTTTTCTGAGCATATAAATATTTTTAAGGAGAATGTGAAGCAGAAACAGTGGCCTGGTGTGTGACTACCCTGGCATTCCCAGTTACCAGGCTACGCAACAGCTGGGGCGTCGCGAGTGGTGCAGGAGCACAGAGCACTCTGCTGACGCCGCACAGTATCTGCTGCCCTCTCTGCGCACGACGCATCACGCGGCCGCCTCCTTAGCTGCACATCGTTAAGGCAGTCGTGCGCAATGCGGCAAGCGTTTCGCTGGATGTTTAATACCCGTTTCATTTATCTACCAAAATATTCACAAAGAACTGCAAAAATTTTTGAATGAAGACTACGTATTAGTGTCAATTGCACTCGACAGCACCTGTGTACAGTTATCTGATATGACTCATGCCAATATTCGAAAATTTCCGAAAATTGCCTGGAATTATTGTTTTTTGAATGAAAGGCTCAAACACAGCACAGTTTCAAACTTTCAAGAAATGTTGAGGCAGCAATTAAGTTGGAACGGCGGCACATAAACAAACTTCGGCTACAACTTACCCCATTTCCAGGGTCTTTTTCCCACAAGTTTCCCCGTAAGCTCTGTCTTGTGCCGTGTTACTGTATTCCACTTGCTGTGAGGTATCTTATTAAGTACGATATTTTCTGCATATGTTACACGACTTAACCATACAGCGAAAAACTGTCTCTTTGCATATTATCACGTTCTGAAACTGTTTTTTCTATACTTTCAATCACTTTTAAAATATTAAGAGTATCTTTGATATTGAGGACTACTGATGACCTTAATTTTTTGTTGGTCGTAATTTCCCTTTGTGTACTTGACGAGTATGCATTTAGTAAAACAACTGATTGATTAAGGAACACTATCACCTCTTCTTCTTCTATCGGATTGCTTGTTCTACTGGAAGCCTCAGTACGCATAATGCTGCCCGTTTACAGTCGATTTGGCGTAGTATACCCAGCTAGTACAACTCAAGAAACAAAAACTTCTCAGTTTTTCGCCTTGACCACCGTTTTTGTTAAATACCATTACTGGCTTCTGTGACGAACCGTCGTCCTCAGATATGATAAATATGCCAGAATTGGTTCCTCAAAGTCTGTATAGCACTGTAGGTAGCAAAGCCGGCAATTATATCCAAAAGAAATTCCGCTCGAGAACGAAAAATGAAAGTTAAACTCGGCTACAGCAAGCGGTAAATTTTCCATTGATTACGTCGTCAGTTACAGAAACCAAAGTGTTTTAGCATTTCTGTTTTAGCATTTCTGTTATCAAAATGTATATTGCCGGAAGTAATAAATAAAGTGAGACACGTCACTGAGAAAGCGAGAACTCGCAGTTTTAAGACCGCCATGAACACACTGAAATTAACTATAGCCAAAGCATGACGTATACGGCAGTGATCGGGCCATTAACGAGCAAAGGGCCGCAGGTCAGTGGGGCTTGTGCGTTGTCGTGTGCAGTGTATAAGAAGTTATCGGCTGAGCTGAGGAGTGTGGCCAGGGCGAGCGGGCGGTTAGTCACAGCAGAGACGCACCTCGGTCACAGCGTCACGTGGCGGTGACTCCCAGCCAGCCGGCGGCCGGCGGCGGCGCCACCTCAGTCACGACCACGTGCCGCCAAAAGCCAACTTCATAACTTTTTGTCACTCTACAGCAATCCTACTTAAGACTCGTAATGTGAACGGGATAAACGTTTGCGTTTAGTTTTCCTTTATTTGTGATTTCCTCATCGTATACGAGAACCTGATAAAGAAAAAATTGTGGTTACACGCAATAAAAGATTTCTGTTAAAGCTTGATATCTAGGCTAATATTTCCATTTTCTTGTTTGTTGTCACGGGTATTCAATTCCTCTGATGTCATCTTTCTTCTCTGCCTGTCTTACGCAGATATCACATACGACTTTGCAGACGGCCAAACAAATGAAACCGTTTCAGTAGGGTGTCTTTAAGGTATCAGACAATACGACTACAAGTGGGAAAAATCCAGCGTCACGCCCGGTCACCAAAAGCGCTAACTTCCATTTCTGGTAATAAGAACAAAAGTAAAGAAACAAAAATGACGTATTTAGTTGTCTTATTTACAAAACATTTATTTATGTATTTCTTTATTTATTTACTACAATTAGCCCACTATCTATGTAACAGTTTGTGGGGAGTATTATTACTAATGCAATTCTACTAATACAATTTCTATTATGACAGTGCATTAACAAGTTACAGTTTCTTTTTGTTCTTTGTTAATATAAATACAGCAAATATTGGAAAAATAAATAAATAATCATTAAAGAGAATACAAATAGTAAAGGAAGGTGTGATGGACGTAAGTCAAAGAGAAAACTTGCCCTTGAAATCGTAGGAATAGCCGTTATATGACATAATTGTACGTCTACGTCTCTAACAACTACAAGATATTTTGTCTCCCGTTTGAACTACGTTAATACAGTCAGCGCTGTGTTTATTTACGTAAGTAAACGCTTGTATTGTTCCGACGTAGAAATAGGCTCTGCCTACCGCTTAATAGTGCAGCTACACTTAAACATAAATACTGCCGTAGCTCTGCCTGCTGCTAAAGTCAATCCTAGGCTCGTGCACCGTACACTGGGAACAACGCGCGAATATTTTGTACCAGGTCTTAGAGCAGATGGTTTGCTACTGTCTTGTTCCGTTTACCAAAGAGTGGTATATGCACGGTGTGCATGAGAATGATGAGACCTTGCGTGTTACGTTGTTTTTATGTCGTTGTGGATCAGTATGACTCAAGGGAAGACGGAAGGCGAAATCCGGTGCCAGCAGATGAGGTACTATTCTTGATTGGCAGCAAGGGGCAACCCCGCCTACGTCCATATTGTATGGACGGATTATTTTTGAATGAATGCGTACTCTATGAGGAACTACGGAGAGTTTCAGATCTAACTCAGGACTTGTTTCCTTTGGTAGTCGAACGCTGTCGAGGAAAATTGTTTTCTTGAACTAGGGTTTTAATCGTCTACCTACCAATCGAGTCCTATCGTACTCCCGACATTAACATAATCAGTTACAGAAATGGAAGAAAGCTTTGTTATTCATGTGAATCAGCTCAGAATCCGCTAAGTGAAATGCAGAAAAGGTCCTCAAACAATAACCAGACACGAAAGCAAACATATTGCTGTTACTCCTATTGTGAGTGTGTAAAGGTAGAAATCCGTAACCAGTCACAAATTATTTCCTTAGTACCATAAGGGTTCTGGGCGCTTCAGTCCGGAACCGCGCAGCTGCTACGGTCGCAGGTTCTAATCCTGCCTTGGGCGTGGATGTGTGTGATGTCTTTAGGTTAGTTAGGTTTAAGTAGTTCTGAGTTCTAGGGAACTGATGACCTCAGATGTTAAGTTCCATAGTGCTCAGAGCCATTTGAATCAATTTTTTTGAACTATTACCAAAACTATTAGAGCCATTTGAACCAAGTATCATACGTCATGTTTCGAAGTTTCATCCGACATGAAACTTCCTGGCAGATTAAAACTGTGTGCCCGACCGAGACTCGAACTCGGGACCTTTGCCTTTCGCGGGCAAGTGCTCTACCAACTGAGCTACCGAAGCACGACTCACGCCCGGTCTCACAGCTTTACTTCTGCCAGTATCTCGTCTCCTACCTTCCAAACTTTACAGAAGCTCTCCTGCGAACCTTGCAGAACTAGCACTCCTGAAAGAAAGGATATTGCGGAGACATGGCTTAGCCACAGCCTGGGGGATGTTTCCAGAATGAGATTTTCACTCTGCAGCGGAGTGTGCGCTGATATGAAAAGCTGTGAGACCGGGCGTGAGTCGTGCTTCGGTAGCTCAGTTGGTAGAGCACTTGCCCGCGAAAGGCAAAGGTCCCGAGTTCGAGTCTCGGTCGGGCACACAGTTTTAATCTGCCAGGAAGTTTCATATCAGCGCACACTCCGCTGCAGAGTAAAAATCTCATTCTGGAAACATCCCCCAGGCTGTGGCTAAGCCATGTCTCCGCAATATCCTTTCTTTCAGGAGTGCTAGTTCTGCAAGGTTCGCAGGAGAGCTTCTGTAAAGTTTGGAAGGTAGGAGACGAGATACTGGCAGAAGCTGTGAGACCGGGCGTGAGTCGTGCTTCGGTAGCTCAGTTGGTAGAGCACTTGCCCGCGAAAGGCAAAGGTCCCGAGTTCGAGTCTCGGTCGGGCACACAGTTTTAATCTGCCAGGAAGTTTCATATCAGCGCACACTCCGCTGCAGAGTGAAAATCTCATTCTGGAAACATCCCCCAGGCTGTGGCTAAGCCATGTCTCCGCAATATCCTTTCTTTCAGGAGTGCTAGTTCTGCAAGGTTCGCAGGAGAGCTTCTGTAAAGTTTGGAAGGTAGGAGACGAGATACTGGCAGAAGTAAAGCTGTGAGACCGGGCGTGAGTCGTGCTTCGGTAGCTCAGTTGGTAGAGCACTTGCCCGCGAAAGGCAAAGGTCCCGAGTTCGAGTCTCGGTCGGGCACACAGTTTTAATCTGCCAGGAAGTTTCATATCAGCGCACACTCCGCTGCAGAGTGAAAATCTCATTCTGGTTTCATCCGACATGTTCAAGTACTTTTAGTCTACATACTGTTTATAACGTTGGCTTGACTTCCATCGTCGTGATGTTATTGTGGTGTTATACTAGAATGCATTGTTTTTCATTGCTGGATGCGCCCCTTTATACTTTCTGATTACAGATTTTAATTGCTTTAATTTTTCTGACAAGCAGACAAGTTTGCACGTCAAGCTCCTGTTGAGTAGTAAATGGGTATTACTGATGGATTGTAGCTGCTCTCGGAGCGCACAATATTGGTGTTCTCACAAATCCTGGGAAGCCCACAGACCTGACTGTGGAAACAACGCGCGGTGGAGGCTCGGAGGGCAGCAGGCGGCAGGCGTGGCGCAGCTGGCGGCGAAGAAGGGGGCGCATAGGCGCGGGCCAGTTAGCGAGTGATTGGGGCAGGACAGGCTCAGATGCCGGCGGATTGCGCTGTAACTACGGCCGCAGAGCCGGCTTACGGGGCTAAGGCTCAGCCCGGCCCGGCCCGGCCCAGTAGGAGCAGGGGATGGGGACAGGCAGCCGCTGCACGCCTGCGAGTGCGCCCCCCCATCCACCACCTGCCGCCGGGTCACGGCGCACTTACCTCACCAGGACACATTCCTCAGGCTGCAAACAATCCTGCCGGAGGAACATCCGCAGTTGAGCTTTGTAGTAGAGATTGAAACTACCGCTTCAGTTGCAAAATTTTGTTTTTTTCAATGCTTGGACCACGACCGTTTCCAAGTTATTTGCACTCCCATCACCAGGTGTGCTAACTTCGTGCCGCGACTTCGAACGCCGCGATGGAGAGTACAGATCACCTTACAGTGGTGTTTTCAATCTCTGCATTGCTCACGACTGTTCGAGGCGCTGTTCTCACACCGGAAACGTGCTTACAGACGGATTCGCTGATATCAAATGTAGGAGTCTATACTTTGCATTTCTGCAAGCGCTAGGTGTGTCACTCGTCGATCAAAGACACTATAGCTTCTCAAAAATAACCACCCAGAAGGCCGAAACAATGGTAAGGTAGACATCTAACGATCCTACAAGGGGGTGACTAGAAAAGCTGCGCCCCTAATATTGTTTCAACAAACCACAGATCAGAGACAATTAAATACACTAATAACTAAAACTAATGTTTATAATTTACATGACAGAAATAGTACTTCAAAAATTGAGAGAAGCCTGACACAGAAGAAAAGTAGAATTGAATAATACACACACCAAAAAAAGGTTTGCATCACTTCGATTTCGAGTGTTCCGGAACCTGTATAGAAAATTGAAATAGAGATCAACATAAACATCATTTCCGCCCTCCTCATTGCTCATGAAAACCACACATTGCATGTTGTACCACCATGGAGTGAGATCTTCAGAGGTAGTGGTCCAGATTGCTGTACACACCGGTACCTCTAATACCCAGTAGCACGTTCTGTTGCATTGATGCATGCCTGTACTCGTCGTGTCATCTATCCACAAGTTCATCAAGGCACTGTTGGTCCACGCCTCAACGGCGTTTCGGTGTAGATCCCTTAGAGTGATTGGTGGGTCACGTCGTTCATAAACAGTCCTTTTCAATCTATCCCAGGCATGTTCGATGGGGTTCATGTGTGGAGAACATGCTGGCCACTCTAGACGAGCGATGTAGTTATCCTGAAGGAAGTCATTCATAAGATGTGCACGAATGGGGCGCGAACTGTGGTCCATGAAGATGATTGTCTCACCAATATGCTGCCGATATGGCTGCGCTATCGGTAGGAGGATGGCATTCAGATATCGTATAGCCGTTACGGCGCCTTCCATGAAAACCAGCGGCGTACGTCGGCCCCACATAATGCCACCCCAAAACATCAGAGAACCTCCATCTTGCTGCACTTGCTGGACAGTGTGTCTAACGCGTACAGCCTGACCTGGTTGCCTCCAAAAACGTCTCCGACGATTGTCTGGTTGGAGGCAAATGCAACACTCATCGATGAAGAGAATGCGATGCCAATCCTGAACGGTCCATTGGGCATGTTGTTGGGCCCATCTGTACTGCGCTGCATGGTGTCGTGGTTGCAAAGATCAACCTCGCCATGGACGTCGGGAGTAAAGTTGCGCATCACACAGCCTATTGTCCACAGTTTGTGTCGTAACACGACGTCCTGTGGCTGAACGAAAACATTATTCAACATATGGCGTTGCTGTCATTGTTCCTCCGAGCCATAATCCGAAGGTAGCGCTTATCCACTGCAGTAATAGCCCTTGAGCGGCCTGAGCGAGGCATGTCATCGATAGTTCCTGTCTCTCTGCATCTCCTCCATGTCCGAACAACATCGGGACGCCTGGACACTTTCCATGTTCAGAGCCCTTCCTGGCACAAAATAACAATGCGGACGCGATCGAACCGTGGTATTGACCATCTAGACATGGCTGAACTATAGACAACACAAGCCGTGTACCTCCTTCCTGGTGAAATGACTGGAACTGATCGGATGTCGGACCCCCTCCGTCTAATGGGCGCTGCTCATGCATGGTTGTTTACAACTTTGGCCGGGTTTAGTCAAATCTCTGAACAGTCAAAGGGACTGTGTCTGTGATACAATATGCACAGTCAATATCTATCTTCAGGAGTTCCGGGAACCGGGGTCATGCATGTAGCAAATGCTAAAATGTAGTAACAAGGTTAGACGGAGTGGGGAAATTACTACCCTGTGATTTGCTGGTGCTTCTCAGGGAGACATGGTAAAGATCGCTTCCAGCGGACACGTGGTGGTTTTGACGTCTCTTGTGCCTGCGACAACTGTAAGATTTTAGTGGATGGAATTACTATGTGTCATGTGTTAAAACCAGCAGCGTATTGACGTGCTCAAGTTAGCAATGCTACGACAATGTTTTTTTTAAAGCTGTTAGTAATGTGAATGTAATAAACTTTAATGTATGTAACTCTGAAGTGCTTATGTTCCTGGCGACACGATGATAATGCGAATTTTATGTAATTCTCGTATTTTCGGTAAACTTCCTGTCGTAGCGGGCCGGCCGTTCAGTACAGGAGCCATCCTAGATAACGGTAAATTCATTGAAGCTTTTGAAGCTTTTCTCATGAAAGCCACTTACGTTTATAGTGGGCGTGGGATGTTTTCACGTGTGGTGAGGAAGGGGGCGAGGGGAGAGGGGGCAGACCTACTTCTGTTATCTACCAACGCTGTTGATGCTGAGATACTGGATCTAAATTTCCAGACTATTTTCTTTACTTTTGAGATGCGTCGTTATGTGTCGAATAACAATTAAGGCATAGTACAGTAGTCGTACTATGCCACGTTTACCTCGTTTGCAGAAGTAGTCTACAGTCAAGAGTGGAGGTTATCAGCTGATTTACGTGGCGACTTCTTGTTTCATACACAAAATAAACACTATAATTAGTTGGTGATAACTAACTTATACTAGTCACATGGGATTTCAGAGAAACAGCAAAATCCAGGTGAGACACTGGAATCGGCTGACATTGATTGATACCTTCAATGATACTCTAATAGAGACAGATATAGAGTATTAATTTCACACTCAGCTTCGCCATATACGAATACATTCAGGAAGCCTCTGTACAGTTTGTGGCAGTGTGTACTTCGTACAACTATTGTCGATTTTCTGTGCTGTTCCATTGCAGCAACTAAAAAGCTTAGTCAGTTTCATATTACCGAAATTATTTTTCATCTTTTATGACGGTTCATCCGTTAGTTTTACAGTGTTCTTTCTGGAAAACTTGTTATGTATATCCCGCCGTTGCGTAATATGGCTGTCTGTGGTATCCGACGTAGCCACATCGAGTCAGTTTCAACTGTCGTTGAATCATACTGTAACGGTAAACGTTACCGAATATTTATAGCGTCTGTATGAGACAGAAACAATGCAGTAAACGTTGATGAAATTAACAATGGGCTAATAGTAGTTACGTACAGTTTCGATGCATTTGCATAGTAATATACAGGTTTATTCGCAAGTACCACCAGAATCTGAAAAGACAACTGCATGAAAACTGCAAAAGACAGCTGCATGACAACTAGAAGGCACACAGGAAAACGAAGCAAATCGAAGAATAGAGAATGTCTCCATGTTTCGATTCACAATAAGCGCTGTGTCGTAGTTGCAGAGTGCACTGGTAGGGGCAAGCGTGTCAGAACATGTACACAAATCATCCACTCTGTATTCTCGCATTGAATAAGTTCGCGCCTGCAGATAGGCAGCCGAATGAACTGTTTTTCCGAACTGGGATACTTACGCACCATCCTGGGTAATTGGTGTCAGCAGCTTCAACAAACAGCGTGCACGTACTGACGTAGGCCGTGTTACGAACGGTGTCCGTATTGACCATCTGTGTTGCGAGTTAAAAGCTTGGAGAGATAGCTGTTCACTGATACGTGTCTATATTCCGTATGTCTTATACTGTTGATGCAGTCATCTTCTGAAACCTCGGAGGTACTTATCAATAACCCTGTGTTGCGCAGCACACTTTCTGAGACACAACAGTCCACCAAATGATGGGGAGACTCTTCTACAGAGAATCTACCCGAATGTTTTCAATAGCAGCAATTAAAAAAAATGTTCAGGGACCGATGAAATAATTTCCAAAAAAATGTTCAAATCTGTGTACATTCCTAAGAGACCAAACTGCTGAGGTCATCGGTCCATAGACATACACGCTACTTTAAACTAACTTACGCTAAGGACAACACACACACACACACACACACACACACACAATAGGGTGGATTCGAACCTTCGGAGGGGAGGGGCAGGGCAGTGACTTGGCGCCTCTACCCGTGTGGCCACTCCGCGCGGCCCAATAGCAATGCATATGCATTGTCGTTTGGTTTCCGTAGAAATGTTGGAACACGTGAAGCAATACTGACCTTACGACTTATCTTAGAAGAAAGATTAAGAAAAGGCAAACCTACATTTCTAGCATTTGTAGACTTAGAGAAAGCTTTTGACAATGTTGACTGGAATACTCTCTTTCAAATTCTGAAGGTGGCAGGGGTAAAATACAGGGAGCGAAAGGCTATTTACAATTTGTACAGAAACCAGATGGCAGTTATAAGAGTCGAGGGGCATGAAAGGGAAGCAGTGGTTGGGAAAGGAGTGAGACAGGGTTGTAGCCTCTCCCCGATGTTATTCAATCTGTATATTGAGCAAGCAGTAAAGGAAACAAAAGAAAAATTCGGAGTAGGTATTAAAATTCATGGAGAAGTAGTAAAAACTTTAAGGTTCGCCGATGACATTGTAATTCTGTCAGAGACAGCAAAGGACTTGGAAGAGCAGTTGAACGGAATGGAAAGTGTCTTGAAAGGAGGATATAAGATGAACATCAACAAAAGCAAAACGAGGATAATGGAATGTAGTCAAATTAAGTCGGGTGATGCTGAGGGAATTAGATTAGGAAATGAGACACTTAAAGTAGTAAAGGAGTTTTGCTATTTAGGGAGTAAAATAACCGATGATGGTCGTAGTAGAGAGGATATAAAATGTAGACTGGCAATGGCAAGGAAAGCGTTTCTCAAGAAGAGAAATTTGTTAAAATCGAATATAGATTTAGGTGTCAGGAAGTCGTTTCTGAAAGTATTTGTATGGAGTGTAGCCATGTATGGAAGTGAGACATGGACGATAACTAGTTTGGACAAGAAGAGAATAGAAGCTTTCGAAATGTGGTGCTACAGAAGAATGCTGACGATAAGGTGGGTAGATCACGTAACTAATGAGGAGGCATTGAATAGGATTGGGGAGAAGAGAAGTTTGTGGCACAACTTGACTAGAAGAAGGGATCGGTTGGTAGGACATGTTCTGAGGCATCGAGGGATCACAAATTTAGCATTGGAGGGCAGCGTGGAGGGTAAAAATCGTAGAGGGAGACCAAGAGATCAATACACTAAGCAGATTCAGAAGGATGTAGGTTGCAGTAGGTACTGGGAGATGAAGAAGCTTGCACAGGATAGAGTAGCATGGAGAGCTGCATCAAACCAGTCTCAGGGCTGAAGACAACAACAACAACAAGCATTGTCGACACCAAAATGTCAACACAAAGGATAAAATGTAACTCACTTCTTTGTTAATTACTGATTCACTTCAAACTAAGTATTTTCCATAATTTATCATTCACGTGGCGAGGGCTGGGGTGCTATTGTTGGGAGGAATCGTAGGACCCCCGCAAGACCACCTCCCTCCGGTTAGCTGTGACAAGACGTGGCACCTGTTAGAATCCTGTTTTTCCGGAGGCGGGCTGCGGCTGCAGGTGACGGGTCGCAGGGTGCCGGCAGGATGCGAGGCGGCGCCCCGCTGGCCGTAATTACGGACGGGGAGCCGAGGTAATCCCCGCATTTTGTGGCTCTTCACCCCGGCCGCTCGCCGCCCCCGCCCTGCCGCGCAGTTCGCCTGCACGGGATTAAGATGCCTTAGCCAGACCAGCTGATAGATTCTTGTTTAATTGAATATGTAATACAGCGTCCCCCATGTAGCGCAAAGCCAGCCCATTGTGCACACCGTGCCTGCCAAGTCAGCCGCAGTGGTGCCGCTGAATCACGTGTCACGAGACCACTGGCCGGGGGGCCGTGGGGGGCCACGGAATACGGAACGGAATCCTGCCGCCGGGAACCAGTGGCCACAGTTCAGTCCGCACCTCGGTATTCTGAACAATGACGGAAGCGTTAGCGCCATAACTTATACAGATAAATACACTTTACCACAAACATCAGTTATATCACTGATCTTCAGCGTGTGCTCAAGAGCGCAAATACCCTTCAGTAGAAACGCTCAGGTTGATTAATGGGCCGGCCGGTGTCTCCGTGCGGTTAAAGGCGCTTCAGTCTGTAACCGCGTGACCGCTACGGTCGCAGGTTCGAATCCTGCCTCGGGCATGGATGTGTGTGATGTCCTTAGGTTAGTTAGGTTTAAGTAGTTCTAAGTTCTAGGGGACTGATGATCGCAGATGTTAAGTCCCATAGTGCTCAGAGCCATTGATTAATGGAAAAAGTCCCTAGGTCTCTGTTAAAATCTTCTAGACGTCTGCAGACATTCTTTCATTAAAAAGGTTTTTCTAGAGTCCTAGTATATCATTAATGTAATATTTCAGTGCGTTCTCTTTTTCTGATGGTGGTTAAATGCGTATGCTTAAGGAGTGCTAACGCTAGTTCAAGCCAGTTCTTTCTCTATGGTACTGCATTATTAAACGAGGCTTCTTTACAAAATACAAATGAAATTAAGACAAGGACAAAATGTTGTCTAAAATACTCGTCAGCATATGTGAAACTGATAGCTGTTCCATAAATTGATCTGTAATCGAGCACAGTTAACGATCTGTAACTACACGTGATATTCATAACTTCCTGATTGTTGTAACTGATTTCCATCATTACGTCTCTAATTGTAAGAACCCTGAGGACTGAGGGCACCGATGTTGTGTCGCGAATATTTTGTGCTTATCGATTTCGGCAAATATTTAGAGGTTCTGTTTCAGTGCCATCTTCTGCTATCCCAATCGGGATTGAGACATTATGGTGGTCTAGAAAGGGAGTGCTCGTTAAGGTGCAGTATTACGTTTTCAATTTCACAGTCATTCTTCTTTCAAAAAGAATTATCGTCGGAATGCTTGCTTTCATGCTCCGCACTTTCTCGGAGCACTAAGGAATATTCACTGAGTTGCAAGGTAGTTATTCTTTTCATTGCTGATAAGGTATTTTGTGTTTCTAGAATAAAACTTAAGGAAACATATTTAAAAGACAACTAGCAATATTCAACGTTTCGAGTGGAAATCGAGTACTGAGAAAGCGATGTGAAAACACATAGACCAGTTCAGAACTATTCTTTTCCCAAGTGTTCGACTAATGATGCTAATGGCTGTGTTAGCGGTTGGGGCCATATACCGTTAAAACATGGCATGGCATGGCTACCTTACTATGGTCACTATAATCCGTGGAAAACAATATGCCACGAGTCCGGGGCAATGTCGTTTCGCAAGTACGTAACTGTGTAGATTGAGGTACTTCGCATCCCAGATATCGTCATAGGCAGTGAGTCATTTAGAAGTAAGCTGTGCCATCATCAAAAGGAACCTTCCTCAGAAAGTATTACATTGTCCGTATGTCGACTACGCATTCAGATGTTAGTGTTCGCGATGGCGGATCGCAGAATGCTCTGCACACTGGGACCAGACCTAACAGTCACGAAATCTGACGAACACCGTGTGCGCTCCTACAGCTGACGTACTAATCACACGAGGCTGTATCCTACTAGAAATCGCCCATGCTGACAGATGCAGATGATGGCGAGTGAGGTGGACCGTACTTCACAAGACCTGCTGAATCGGCAACTTGGCAGGCAGCAACGACTACAGTCTGCTCGTATGTCCAACGAGATGATTAGCCGGAGGCAGTGGCAGCGGAGGCGGCGACGGGAGATGCAGATGGGGGCGGCGCCGCCCCCGGGGGCCACAGAAGAAGGCGGCAGCGGCGGCGTTCCTCTGGGCCGGCGCGGGCCGCCCGCAGGGAGCCGCCGGCTATCAGCTGACCTTATCCGGCCGTAGCGCTCCCCGGAGGACCGCAACTTGAAAGGACCCCGGCCCCCGGGCGACTACTTTTCCGCCCCCGACACTATTCCCATGGGATTTACCCCTACACACTCTGTCGGACATAATCTAGCATCTTCCTCGGCGCAAATCTCAAATCCCACGATTGCGATCTCTGAGGAAGTGGGGTAACATCACCCCACCCCCACTCGCGATAATCCCCCGTGGCACTGCTCCCATGGGAATTGGATTGGCATAGTAAATACTGACAACTGCCTATAAAATATAAATTAATTTTTTTAAATCTTCTTAGCTCGGGTTGATCGATAGTTAGTTGCAGACCTGCAGCTCAGACAATTCCTCTAAGTTGGCTATAAAGGTTCCTTTGCATTAAACAGCTTTTTTCTCCACGATGTTGCGGTACCGTCATATTGTGGTAAGGTGCAATGCTACTTTATTTTGCTCAGTTATTAAAAAACAACACATGCTGTTTTTGCATTTATGATCGTAGAAATATCGCCGTGATTTCCAAGCATGAAAACTTAATTTTTTAGCGGCAGTTAGCAAGTAGGGACGGGAAACGGTATTTCTAGTTCGGATCAACATGAGATTTTATTGATATTTCTTAGGCCTCCTCAGAATCCGATTCCACAGTCTATAATAAGTTCCTATGGACGTTCTTGGAACATACGAAGTTACTGAGCTAGTGTACGTCTTCTTCCCTTAGCGCAGTGTCTGTAGATGAGCATTATGATAGCTTCTTTCTCCGGGCACATGTCGGAGATGATAACGTCTTCTTATACCACGAGTCGAACTAGTTACCTCTGGGTCGAGCGACTCGGATAGCTGTGCTACTACGAACTCTGCTTTTGAAATCAATCAAATTACTACCATGTATCGTCGATTGAAAGATACAAATATATCATTTTGGGTTTTTCAACACAGAAAAAGTATGTTAATAGGATGAATCGTAGAAGTTTCAGTAAAAAATTAGCAAATATTATCTTATTCATAAGGTATTTAATATCGGACAAAAGAAACGAAATGGTTTTGCTTCGTGACTTGCACAATTTCCTTAGTTTTACGAACACGCTTAATTTTCGAAGTACTTGTAATTAAGTGAGAATGGTGTAGTTTTCAAAGTCTATGATGTACCACATGTGCGAGAGAAATGAAACTTGGGCGATATAGAATGGAGTTGACATATGGGAAGAGTGAAAATACTTATAGGTAGTAAGTCTTATATTTCTTTCGTGGTAACTGATCTTTGGGATATAGGAATGTCTTAGGCATATTATTCTAATTGACTTTTAGTCTGCTGGTAACAAAGCAATCGCAACAGGCTATGAAGACGGTGAATTAGGTTTTAAACGACTACAAAAACGAAAATATTTTTGTCTTGTTTCAACTCATTCACACAGTTGTTATTTCGCCCTTACTTCTGCATCCATTTTCTGCAAACCACTGTTAAGTGTATGGCTTCCGATTGTACCAGTTATTAGGACTGCTTCCCATTCCATTCACGTATAGAGCGCGGCAAGAAAGACTTTTTAAATACCACTGTTTTCGTTGTAATTATTCTAATATTGCTCTCGCGATCTCGTAAGATGGGTACGAAGAGTGTTCCTTGATTCAGCATTGAAAGCTTTTTCTTGTAAGTTTTTAAATAGGCACAAGTATCTGCAAGTACAGCTTCTTCATCATCTCTGTGGCACGGGTCAAATATCCTGTGACAATTGGTGCTGCCTTTCAAGGTATTTAGTTCTATTTGGTACGGCTCCCACACAGTTCAGCGATATTCTAGGAGGGGCCGCACGAATGATTTGTAAGCAATCTCCTCTGTGCACTGATTGGAGTTCTCTTAATTTTCTACTGACGCGAGTGTGTCGCTTTCTTTGCCAACGACTGAGACTTTGTGGTCGTTCTATTTGATATCCCTACACTCAGGTGTCTTCTTGAGATGACTGATTACAGTTGTGACTCACTGATATTTTAGTCGTAGGGTACTGTGTTCTTTCCTTTTGTGAGGTGCACAATTTTAAATTTCTGAACAGAAAGCAAGTTGCTAATCTTTGCACCATTTTGAAATCTTATCAACCAGCGACTAAATATTTATGCAGATTTTTTTCAGACAGTACTTCCTTATGGATATCTGCATCATCTGAAAAAAGTCTCAGGTTTTTTTTTTATATTGTCTGTAAGGTCAGTTATATGTAACACGAACTTAAAGGGTGCTTTAATACGTCCCTGGGGCAAACTCAAAGTTTCTTCTAGGTATATCGATAACTCTGTATCCAAGGTAACACTCTGCATCCTCCTACCAAGAAATCTTGAGTAGAGCCACAGATTTCACGCGATACGCCATACGATCGTGTCAGATGCATGTGAGAAAATTCGCAAGCTGGCTTTCTCATGACGTATGTTTCCGGAATCCGTGCCGGTTGGTATGGAGGAGGTCATTCTGTTCGACATACTTCATTACGTTTAAGGTAGGAATATGGTCTAAGGTTCTACGACAAATGGATCTGAAGGGTACTGGACGGTAGGTTTGTGGATCACTTCTGCTACACTTCTTGTAGTCGAGTGTGACCTGTGTTAGGCACGATTTTTTTCGAGGGATTTACTGTAGATTATGGGTACAAGAAGGGCTAACTCAACCGTAATTTAGGTAAACAAATCTTTCGGGCCCTAGGGCTTCAATCAATTTTAGCGATTTCAGCTGTTTCTCTACACTATTGACGTTAATTCTACGTATGTCACTCATCATTGCAGGGGTGTGAAAATTAAGCTGTGTGAAAACCCCCGGATTTTCGTTTGTAAAGAATCATTTAAAAAAGATGTTCATTATTTCTGATTTTGATTTGCTAATCTCAGTTTCAGCCCCTATCTCGTCCAGTTTGTTAATCGGTTCTTCAGAGGTTGTGCTCATGAAACGTTGACCTTTCTGGTCACAGAAGATGAGCGCCACTGGTTTCACTTGAAGGACATCTTTGTGCAATCTTAATCAAGTGCCAGACTTGACATAGAAAGTTCGAGGATCTTTTTTCTGTAGTGTTTCACTTTTATCACCGCTGACAGTGATCTTTTGATGTGAAGGCGCCAAGCTGTCGTGTAGTAGGGAGTCTACATTAAACTTTAGACTCTGCTAGCTGGGAGCCTTAAAAGTTCAGAGATGAGAAGATGGCTTGCATAGGACCACGCTAAGAAGAGTAGGGCGGTGTTCAAACCCATCTTTGCCTTGAGGACAGCTCTACTTTTACTTACTACTTACTTATTGCTCGTTTATCACTCTGTGCAAACTGTATTGTCGCGTTCTTAAACGTTTGGTGCTTTCCTGACTCAAAACTTAAACTGGGGCAAACCTTACGCTTTTCGTTGCACATCTGCCCCTAATAGTCTGGACACACACGTCACCGTGGACAGTTGCAACGTTCATGCATTAACCTAGAGGACTTTCCGTCATACTGGAGGACTCGATTACGCTGGCAGAATGGAACCCAGCCTTTGAATCCAGCAGCAGGCTCGTACAGACAGGCGTTTGCAGAATACAGAGACTGCGGGGGCGGCGCTGGTGGCGCCGCTAATGACTACCGGAAGCGGCCGGCCCGGCGCCGGATGCGGCGCGGGTGAGCCGACATCGACAGCCGATCGGACGGAAGCAATAGCCGGCCGCGTCCCTGCGCCCCTCGTCCATTATACACACCACCTGGGGGTTCCGTCGTTACGGTACCGCTGGTGACGGGAGACCGGCGCCAGCACATATTTCTAGATTTAGAGTGCCGTTCTAATGGCAGTACAGCCCCTCGCGTTTTTCTGACTTAATGCGACGCTTTCGTATGTGCGAAAAGCCAGTGTAAGCTTTTCTGGTTTCCCATTGGTCACCGCCATTGCTTTGCAAAGATCAAGATAACTAGAGGAATAATTAAGGCCCTGGGTGAGGACCATAGTTTAACAGATACCTTAAACACATTCTCAACTGTTAGCTGGGGGTCGCGCATAATCTAAAGCAGTGGTCGTCGGACTGCAGCCCGAGTTAAGTGGTCGTGTGTCCCGTGGTTCTAAGCCGTATTTTATAAAAATACTAGCTGAGTTGTAAGTAGGTTGTTTATGTTTTCTTTATGTAAGTAGGCTGTTTATATTTTCTTATTGGCAACGTTACGTAGCGCTCTGTATGAAAATCACTGGCTGTGCTGTGTGCAGTCTGTGGCTAGTTTGCATTGTTGTCTGCCATTGTATTGTTGGGCAGCTGGATGTTAACAGCGCATAGCGTTGGGCAGTTGAAGGTGAGCCGCCAGCAGTGGTGGATGTGGGGAGAGAGATAGCGGAGTTTTGTAATTTGTCATGAACTGCTATATATATTATGACTATTAAGGTAAATACATTGTTTGTTCTCTATTAATATCTTTCATTTGCTAACTATCCCTATCAGTAGTTAGTGCCTTCCGTAGTTTGAATCTTTTATTTAGCTGGCAGTAGTAGCGCTCGCTGTATTGCAGTAGTTCGAGTAATGAAGATTTTTGTGAGGTAAGTGATTTCTGAAAGGTGTAGTTTAATGTTACTCAGGGCCATTCTTTTGCAGGGATCTTTGATAGTCATATTGCGTTGCGCTAAAAACATTGTGTGTCAGTTTAAGCACAGTCGTGTACAATTTTCCTAAGGGGACGTTTCAGAGTACCTGGCGTCACCCAGGTATGTATTTATTCCAATCTTCTATTAGTCCATCTCGTCGTCCCCTCTATTTCTGGCCATTCCCCCGCCCCTTCTCTCTGTTCACCTTCAACACCACCTCTCTCTGTCCAACTGCTCCTCCCCGTCTGTACATCTGCGCCCACTCCCACTGCCCCACTCCTCCCCCTCCCACTAATTCCATTTCATCCTCTCTCTCTCTCTCTCTCTCTCTCTCTCTCTCTCTCTCTCTCTCTCTCTCTCTCTGTTTGTGAACCTCCTCCTCCCTCTCTTTGTCCATCTCCTCCTCTCCTCTATTCGTTCATCTCCCCCCTTTCCTTTCTGTGTCCCTCTCCTCATCTCTCTTCTCTCTGTCAATATCCTCCTCCCCTCTGTCTGTCCATCTCCTCTACCCTCTCTCTCTCCCTTACCCCCTCCCCAATCTTTGTCCATCTCCTCCTATGTGTGCCTGTGTCTTCCTTTCCCCTTGCTGTCTGTTATTTCCTCGTCGTCCCTCCTCTTTCCACATCATTACACTAGCCCCAACATGGGGCTGATGGTTCTTACCCCTACAGTATTTCTTTCCAGAGAGTAACTAATACAGGCTGACAATTATTGAACTATATAAAAAAATGTAAATTAGTTACAAACTAAGGCGTGCACAAACTTTATTCAACATGTAAACGTCGCTACAGATATTCATGACATGTTCGATATGCCTGTCATGATTGGCGATGATGTGGTGCAGACGAATAGCGAAGTTCTGCATGACCCGCTGAAGTGTCGGAATATCGATGCTGTCGATGACCTCCTGAATGGCTGTTTTCAGCTCAGCAATGTTTTTGGGTTTATTTCTGTATACCTTGTCTTTAATATAACCACAAAAAGGAGTCGCATGTGTTCAGATCCAGAGAATATGGCTGCCAGTCGAGGCCTATGCCAGTGACCTCTGGGTACTCCAGAGCCAGAATGCGGTCCCCAAAGAGTTCCTCCAGGACATCAAACACTCTCCTGCTTCGATGGGGTCGAGCTCCGTCTTGCATGAACCACAAATCAGGGTCACTTTGTATAGTGGGGATGAAATCCTCTTCCAAAACCTTCACGTACCGTTCAGTAGTCACCGTGCCATCAAGGAATGTCGCACCGATTATTGCGTGACTAGATATTGCACACCACAAGGTCACTCGTTGAGCGTAAAGAGACTTATTGATTTGAAAATGCGGATTCTGAGTCTCCCAAATGCGCCAATTTTGCGTATTGACGAACCCATCCAAATGAAAGTGGGCTTCGTCGCTAAACCAAACCATGCATGCGCGTACTAATTCCCCCGCGGCCAACCGTGCAGTTTGGACGTCCTAACGCAAACCGTTCAGAAGTTATGACGATTTTATTTCATATAGTTCAATAATTTTCACCCAGTACGTCCATTTTCATAATTTGTGTGAATGCATCTAGCAACTAACAACCGAATCCAAAGACGTCAATAGCGTTAAGACATTCCTAAGAGCGTAGTTTTCCTGCTCAATAAGAAATAAAAATACTGTAGAGACAATAATATTTCAATTTTTACTTAATTTTAATCGACGTTGATGAATTCGGCCGTGAGCTAAGTAAAGCTGATCGCTCACCTCAGGGGCAGAGCTGTTAGTACCGCAGCCACTGTGTAGTTAAAGGGGGCGAGAGGAGGAATGTTTTACTGTTTGTCTTCCGGTACTGAGAACTCACGAGTGTGCGCGACTCGAACTGATCAATTACTATAATATAAGTGTTAATACGTAAGTAACAAGGATTCGTGAATTCGTATTACAGAGAGATTCATCATGAAATGTGGTAGTTATTTGTAGCAAAGGATGTGATATTGTGTTAAGGCCGTTGGAATACGAGACAACGAATAAGGAGAAATGACACCGAAAAGATGTAGTAAACATTGATGATCGTATCTCATATTTCATAATACATTTAGATGAAGTAAAATTACTGTTATTAATCAATGAATAATCCGCTCACACAGGAAGGACAACAACAGTTAGTCAGGCAATTATAGCGCCACAAGTTTGGGGTTTCTGAGAGTGATAGCAATATGAAATAGGGAATGTCGACAATAACCACTCTGAGGGGTGCAGATTTTTAACAACCAGTGTCTGGCGACGACGGCCAACTTATCGCGCCTTTACTGCAGCTAGTACACTGGGAGCTCATAGCACAGGTTTACGTAGGTTATCGGTTAGTAATGAGGTCGGTACATATGGTGCCCAAGGTGTCACCCAGCACTATCAGTATTGCCTCTTCAGCAACAAAAAGTTTGACGACCACTGCTCGAAAGTAATTCTGAATAGTGAAGGTGAAAAAGTTTGTCACATTCGACAGGAACTAAGGACTCGCTTTGCAAGATATTGTTCATGTAATAGCATATTTAACAAACAGAAGTGACATTTCAAAACCATCGAGAGACTTTACTTGACACCGGGTCCGCTCTTTCGATCATCTTCAGGTGTTATACAATTACTTCCAACGGGCCACGTCGCGATGTTCGTACTGTTGCGTCACACTGAGAGCGTTGCACGTAGGCTGTTGCAAATAATTTAATAATAATAAGAAAGGTAGCCAGACGGTCGAAACCGGTAGAATTACCAACACGCCTAGGTTGTTTAAAAATATACCTTTTTCCGTTTAACAGTTATACGACATGACAACGATATTTCACATTATTGAGGTGGTTGGTTGGTTGATTCGGGGAAGGATTTAGTTTGTAAATTCAGATAGGTCTAGGACTTTCTCTGGCATTTAACGTGACTTGTAACTGTGGCAGTGACGGTGTATGTGACAAATTCAAGTTGAACCGTGCTTCGCATTCCAAGCTGAATCCCAAGCAACTCTAAAACTTTTTACGAGAACATGTCCTCAAATTGGAGAAACACAAGCACTTATCCGCTCTAATAGGTCCTTTAAGCTACCGTGCATGTAAAGCAACACCTTAGCTGCTGTTGGGGTTGGGTTGGGTTGTTTGGAGGAGGAGACCAGACAGCGAGGTCATCGGTCCCGTCGGGTTAGGGAAGGATGGGGAAGGATGCCGGCCGTGCCCTTTCACAGGAACTATTCCGGCGTTACCTGGAGCGATTTAGGGAAATCACGGAAAACCTAAGTCAGGATGGCCGGACGTGGGTTTGAACCGCCGTCCTCTCGGATGCGAGTTCAGTGTATCGTTATTAAGTAGGGAGTGAACCGGATCACCTAGCAGAGTACTTTAACAACGGTCAAGGCTAGGCAGATGCCGAATGCAGCTGTTTCACATTCGAGGTGAGGTATGGGTCCAGAGACTATTCTGGTGACCCTGCTCTTCTGATCGTACGCTGCCCGACGTATGGAGCGCAGTTTTGAGCATACGGTTGAAGCCGCTTATCTCACCCAAGCTCAGATCGACTCCAAGCCCGGTTGTGTTACTGGCAACTGTGTGTGTGCTAAGTTTCGCTCAGTGTACCCTCAAATCAGTTGTATTCCGCTAAGAGACTAGAGTTCAATAAGTAACAATTTCGTTATTCGCTATCGTACCTGATGTTTCAGTTCTAATGGCTAGCAGCGTATATTGCCATTATTTTTTCTCAGGCTAGTCGTGGCTCTGTAGAGTTTGCTGACGTTTGCTACGAAGTTGTGAGATGAAGCACTGTGTAAGAACCAGAAAGAAGCAGTGTCTAGAAACGAGCAGAAATTTGGCGCGCTTGCTGGCGGGGGGAGGTGGGTTGGGCCCGCCAGGGAGAAGACGCCGTGATGGACGGCCGACGCCGCCGGTGATCATGTAAGGCGGGCGGCCATTACCGTTACCGTAAATCACGTGCCGGACACATGCGGCCACGGCCGCGGCGAGTGCGACAGCCAGCGACTGCCTGCCTCGCTGCTCCCGACGTCTTCCTCCTGTCCACTGCACTCTTCTCACACGAGCCAGGCGACTGGGGCACACGTGCGATGACGTGCAACGAAACAGTATGGAAACAAATCGATACTACGACACACTTGATCTCAAAGGCTCTGCACAGGCAGTACGTAAGAAAACTACAAAATAGACCTGAGATATGGCCCAGGACTCAGCACCACACGCACTTCAGGGGAACATGGCGAAACTGACTCAAGCAACAATACGGACGCAACAATACGGACGACGATGACAACTTCCTTGACCAAATCACCTAGTAAATAAGCTGCGACAGGGTACTGTATCTAGAGTCACGTTAAACCTATTTAGCAGAAGTAGACACGTAGCTTATTAACAACAAGAAGCAGCTGTGGGCGCACGGCTCGATGCCTTTTCGAGGTACCCCTAGCCCTTACCACCCGCTGGACCTTTTGGTGACGGGCATCTACAACTCATCTGTAACCTTTCGTATCATCTTTAAACTTTCTTTACTTTCAACAAATTAATAACATTCCTATAAAAGATCTTCCGTCTCCGTTGGTTAATTTAATTTTCTTTTGTAAGTCATTTTAACTTTTTTAAATTTTTAGTGTTCCGTGCCTCAGTCTACAGAAAAGGAACCCATATAGAATCGCTTTGTTGCTCGTGTGTGTCTGCCTGTACATTATAACGATATGTTTACGTAATGTGTATACATAAACATACAGTTATAAATGTCCCCGTTCGTAGTCTCTAATTATAACAATATGTTACTTTTGTGCTGTAACATATAGCTATAATCAGCGGTGGAAACATATTTGCGAACGCCGACCGTGTGCGGCTGTTTCTTGTTGGATTGTCTGATCAGTAAGAAGCTGCATTGCATAGGAGAGTAAATGCCTATTCAAAATATAATCATTTTGGATAGCTCAACATGAATTTCCTAAGGGACCGTAGTTTATCATGCGTTTACCAGTAGAATATGGCGCGGAGAAAATATTTCGCCGCATGCAACTTCCGTCCGAACTCGACGAAAGAATTCGTGACTGTGAACTCTCTATTTGGCAGAAACATATAGAAAATTAAATAATTTCATGAAGAAGTGCGACATAGATTCTATAGTAAATGAATAGTCCATACACCAGTTCCATTTAACTCTGAATTTATGGCAATTAATAGACGAACTTACACTGCAATGAAGGATTTAACATGGATGCCGTTTTGACTGGCACTTCTCTTAATGAAAACAATTCCTCTGACGTTTTCACATACACGTCGCACAATAAATCTACTGCTAGGCACTTTTAGTATTACACATTTACTTAACACTAGAACAATATTAATTTTAACAATAATAATACGGCGGCAAGACATGCGCGTCCGACACAAGTTACAGGAGACAAGAGAAGAATGAGTAACTGTTCATCGAGAATATCTCGTACCTCAAAAAAAAAAAAAAAAAAAAAAAAAAAAAAAAATGTGTAAAAGTGTTCTTCTTCTGTCCGTTTTTCGCGCCGCGGTTTTCAAAGTCAATAACTCACTGCATCTCTGACGGCGCTTCGACAATAAACAAGCTACGTCACAGGTCGTTCACCTTTTACATTCTCGCAACATTATTTGCTAACTGTAGCTGTTGCCGAGCGACTGCTCGATTAGTGAATGATTTAAAATGATAAGACAATCACATAATGTTACAACGTCCAACTTCAGGAAGCCATTTTTTCCTTTTCAGGAACGGATAGACGTATCAAGTACAAATTTATGTCACATGTTAAGGCCTGTGGTCTCTTTGAGGCGTAAAAACTATAAGTTTTAAGTCAATGCAATCAAAAGATACGGCCATTTATGTCACGAATTACGATATTCGAAAACCCGCTAATTAGAATCTATAGGGCGCTTCTCGTTGACCAAGAATCGTAAGGTTTGACGGTACAAGTAAAGCAAAAAAATCTGAAGTTTGGTAAATTGTAATTGCACCACATGAAAATATCGTTTTCCGTTTGAAAATATATTGCATTCGTCATCCATGAAGAGCATAACAGGTGAACATAAAAAGTGAATGGTTGTCATGTTTTAGTAAACAAACAAAAAATGTTTTATTAAATTTTCTCCGTCTGCATATATAAACTGAAGTCCCCTACTCGTTTCTTTTTGTGTCCACGCCAGTCTGAGAAACTGCAGTAGAGGATTAAATACACTTTGTGATCTTGGAGTTTCTGGGACCAATATCGATAAGAGCAAAACTCTTAGAGACTCTCCAGTCCCAGGATAGATGAACTATATATATATTTTTAACTTTGTACAGACTCTTCAGTGTGCGAGTCCTGTTCGCACTTGGCTACACCAAGAAGAAATGCAGATGATAAACGGGTATTCAAAAAAATGGTTCAAATAGCTCTGAGCACTATGGGACTTAACATCTATGGTCATCAGTCCCCTAGAACTTAGAACCACTTAAACCTAACTAACCTAAGGACATCACACAACACCCAGTCATCACGAGACACAGAAAATCCTTGACCCCGCCGGGAATCGAACCCGGGAACCCGGGCGTGGGAAGCGAGAACACTATCGCACGATCACGAGCTGCGGACAAACGGGTATTCATTGGACAAATATATTATACTAGAACTGACATGTGATTACATTTTCACGCAGTTTGGGTGCATAGATCCTGAGAAATCAGTACCCAGAACAGCCACCTCTGGCCGTAATAACGGCCTTGATACGCCTGGGCATAGAATGGAACAGAACTTGGATGGCGTGTACAGATACAGCTGCCCATGCAGCTTCAACACGATACCACAGTTCATCAAGAGTAGTGACTGGCGTATTGTGACGAGCCAGTTACTTGGCCACCATTGACCAGATGTTATCAATTGGTGAGAGATCTGGAGAATGTGTTGGCCAGGGCAGCAGTCGAACATTTTCTGTATCCAGAAAGGTCCGTAAAGGACCTGCAACATGCGGTCGTGCATTATCCTGCTGAAATGTAGGGTTTCGCAAGGATCGAATGAAGGTTAGAGCCACGGGTCGTAACACATCTGAAATGTAACGTCCACTGTTCAAAGTGCCGTCAGTGCGAACAAACGGTGACCGAGACGTGTAACCAATGGCACCCCATACCATCACGCCGGGTAATACGCCAGTATGGCGCTGACGAATGCACGGGGATCCAGCACGGTGTTCCGTATTACTCCCCTGAACCCACCGATTCCATATTCTGCTCACAGTCATCGGATCTCGACCAACGCGAGCAGCAATGTCGTGATACGATAAACCGCAATAGCGATGGGCTACAATCCGACCTTTATCAAAGTCGGAAACGTGATGGTAGGCATTTCTGCTACTTACACGAGGGCCGGCCGAAGTGGCCGTGCGGTTAAAGGCGCTGCAGTCTGGAACCGCAAGACCGCTACGGTCGCAGGTTCGAATCCTGCCTCGGGCATGGATGTTTGAGATGTCCTTAGGTTAGTTCGGTTTAACTAGTTCTAAGTTCTAGGGGACTAATGACCTCAGCAGTTGAGTCCCATAGTGCTCAGAGCCATTTGAACCATTTTTTACTTACACGAGGCATCACAACAACGTTTCACCAGGCAACGCCGGTCAACTGCTGTTTGTGTATGAGAAATCGGTTGGAAACTTTCCTCATGTCAGCACGTTGTAGGTGTCGCCACCGGCGCCAACCTCGTGTGAACGCTCTGAAAATCTAATCATTCGCATATCACAGCATCTTCTTCCTGTCGGTTAAATTTCGCGTCTGTAACACGTCATCTTCGTGGTGTAGCAATTTTAATGACCAGTAGTGTATTTGCTTTGTTAAGGGACAATTTATGTTATGACATGGGAAATTGTACATTGTACGGCCTGTTCTTAAAATAATATGCTATGGATATCTAAATATGCAATAAAAGACATTAAATGAAGAAAAGTCGACGAATACGGTGTGCCATAGTGTGACTGCAGCTAAAGTAACACCGAGATGCTTCAGGACCACGGCAACGGATAACCTCGATATACAGGGCGTATCACAGTAGCGAAAATCTACACAGATGAAATTATACTACACTGGAAGTAAAAACATTGTGAACGTGGTGGCACAAATAAACTGTTTGCGAGATAGTTGTACGTGCACCCCATACGACTTCGTCTTGCCGGAAGAGGTCGAAGATTTAGAAGAACTGTTAAAACCTTAACAGTTCGTTGTATTTCATACAAAACTATATCAGATAAGCTCACAAACATTAAATGAATATAGTCGAAAGAAATCTGACGTTATTCTTGCGACAAAATGTAAGTTAAAATTAGGGAACGAACAAGCAACTTCGACTGTGTAGTGATTCCACTGCCAATACCATTCCTCTCTTAAAGAGATGCTTAGAATAAGACGTACAGACAAACTTTGGCAGTCATGTAGTAGGACATAGGGACACTGACATTGGTAAAAAAAAGACCCTCTGATACATGCATACAGTGAACTGATGAGTACGCATGTACACGTACAATGTATTTCGCACCGACATCAAGTATTTTCTCAATAGGGAACGGTCCAGTCTAACATGTCGAAACCTGTCATGAAATTTTTTATACAGGAAGAATACACTCAAAGAAACACAATGTCAGAAGTTTAGCTGCTACGACACAATGAAAGTATTTTTTTTTAAATGTTGACAATTGCCAAACTCGTAGATTGCCAGGCGACTGGAGAAATGTATACCCTGTCGAAGCAGTAGTAACGAGGCAGGCATATGTCCTTGGTTGACGCACATCGGTAAACAGATAACACGGCACTACGCGATCGTAATTTGTAAAGCAAATTTCAGTTTCTGTTGATAGTTTCTCTGACTAATTGTCCACCGTTACTGTTCCCTAGAATCTGCACCTCATTTAACATCCGAAATAATTAGAGGAGGTTGCCAGTAGCGTCAATCTCTGTGCAGTTCCAGAGTTTCACAGCAATGTGGATTCCAATAAATGTTTACAGCCTTACAAAAATGAAACAGACGGAAGTCACGTCCAAACGAAATTACCTCCTTCTCCCGAATTCTTACATAGGTGTTGTTTATTAGTCAGTTTGTTGGAGATACGTTCAAATGATATCTACATTTCAGAGAAATTGTGGAAATATGAGTATTGGAGTAAACAGGAAATAACTCGGGAGGTTCCATGAGTTGCAGTTCGAGCGACGATTGTTGTGCTAATTAAAGTCCAGAGGAAATATTTGGATAAACGAAGGGAGAGAAAAAGGTTAAACTTAAACAGTGTGAAAAGCCATTTTTGTTTCGTAAAATATGGGCATGAAATGTGTAAATGGGAGAAAGATGTACACGAAGTACAAAACATACGCCAAAATGAAACTCTCAAAAGTGTGAAAGAAAAACTATTCGAAAGATGTAGAGCTGCACGTGAGAGTCAGTGGACTGTTACCGGGGGGAGATCTAGGAGACTGGGTCCTCTGAATTACAAGTGAGATAAACGTTACTGATTTCCTGGCTTCTTCGAGCTGGTTAAAAAGATTTAGGAAATTATTCGGAAAGGAAATCCCAAAATTACAAAGTTTACCTGAAGTAAATGTGTAGAGTAGATGTCATTAATAGGTAACACTACAGACACGAAGACGAAGCTTCTTGTTTTCTCCTAAAATGGTGTGTATAAAGCCAATCAGTAAGGTTTCGTGCAAGAACTGCGTGCAAACCGCAAGTTTATTATTTCGAGCGAAAAGAGACACACTCGCTTGTACAGTCGATGAAAGCTATGACAGATTCGTGTACAACAACGCCTGTTGCAAGTATCAGTGGATTACTGTTTCCGCAGCTTTGTGTCTGTCTACAGGAACTTCAAGATAAATTAAGACAAAAATTAAAAAAAATCGACTGTTTACTTGCAAAAACCTCGTAATCTATGTACCTAAATCTGGAAAAAATGGGAGGGAATCATTATGAATATTAGATCCAAAATGTCTTCTAACCATCTGCACAAAATAATCCATTGCTTTCGTTGGGCTTTTGGTCCGGACATAACTACATCTCTGTCTTTAGGAGGACGAGGAAATATAATTCGGATTTTATCCAGGGACAAAAGTGTGATTAGGCCTCTCGATAAAAAAAATTTTCAACAGTGCAAAGCATTTTTCAAAAGTTGTCAGGGAACGTAATTTCCGATAGCTCTTTGTCATTTCAACTTTGTCAGAGGAATAGTACTGTTAAACGGCAGCCATCTCAGCACTAACAATTTGCATAATCATATTTTACGAATTTGATCAAGTATACTTGGTATTCAGTACAATATGCAGAAGATCGGCCAGGAACATTCCTTACTCCGTTCCTGTTCTGTATAAATAAATTTAGTAATTATTGTGAAGTGCTTGAATGCATTAATTATTCTTTTATCAGGTGTTCTTAGTGTAAGGAAAATGTTTGTATGCGTCACCCAACAGACACTTTGCATTTTTGTGGCGATTATAGGGAATTAACAAGAAACTGTTTCATTGTTAGTAATATACACTACAAAAAAATTATCACAAGAACTGCGCAACAGGAATTGTTGTAAAATACTTAATGTCAACAAATTTAAGTCGCGACAGACGTCTGTAATGTAACATGATTAAGTGGCTTGATTTTCTTCTGTTAGTCATTGTTGTAACAAATATGTCTGCAACAGTTTAACTTTAGATGTGAAATGATAGTTATTCAAAAAATTAATAATTTGATACATGTTTAGAACGGATTAACTGCTTAATATTCGCTTGTGTGCACTTTGGGCTTCGCGCTACGTTCTCATGTCATGGGTGCTTCTGCTCATTCGCCGATCGCGCGCTAGGCGGGAAGGACAGTATAAATCGCCGTTATAAGTGGTTCTTCGTGCGGCAAAAATGAGTAGCCTTAATTTTAAAAAAAACTTGCTGTCCGCCTTAGAAGCTAAAATTTTGACTGTGCATTTCTTTCGATGTATTCGTCCTGTGTGAAAAATTTCAGTGTAGGTTTCGACATGTCGGACTGGACCATTCCCTTGTTAGTCGAGAAGAAAGTCATAGAGCAAATTCATGTGAATTAGGTAAACATATTCATGTTTTGAAGGGTGCAAGGTTACGCTACAGTTTACAGCCAATGTTGTCCTCTTTATACATAGCAGGAGAAATGAAGGGAATGAAAAAGTGTGACAGCAGGAATAAAAGTGCAAGTTAAAGAAACACCAATGTTTGGATTCGCAGATGCAGTAGTTATTCTGACAGAAACTAGCGAATAAGCATGGCTGTAATTATCGTATGACAGCGAAACTAGGCAGATAATCTAATGCTTTAATGCGGAACCGCTATACGCCGGAAAAAATTAATCCCAGTTTTAGCCTGAAAGTGCAAATCTGGCGCTGTACAGCATCTTGTCGACGTCTCCCGTGCTCATACTGAACGAACTGTGTAAGTGGCGCTTAATAATAAAATCAATATTATGCGTTTCCCACTTGAAGACATTTTCTGTCCACATCCTGTTCCTTGTCAGTAACAAGTGGAAACATTTCTATACGTTTTTCTAGGATTCAGTGCCAGATTTGCGCCTGACGGCCAAGACTGGAACTAATTTTTCCAGCGTAAATCGGTTCCGCATTAAAGCATTTGAATATCTACCAAATCTCGATGCCATATGATAATTACAGCCCACACTGGACTTCTGTAAGTAGTCGCACGTTAAGAACCACCCGAGACGCTATTTACTGTTAGATAAAGCAAGAAGTAATTTGCTAGAAAGAATAGCCAAGTAAAGGACTCTATGGAAAACCTCTTACAAAAGATGGACGATGGGCAATAGTGATCCTATCTTCGGAATAAGCAGCAGAGGGAGGGAGGAGGTAGGTGGGACAGCGTTTAAATAATAAGGAGGGTCGATAACTAAAAATATGAAAACAACTTATCGAAAAAATTGAGTGTAGTTAGCACACAGAGATGAATCAAATGGAATCAAAAAGAGAAGAACGGTACCATTTAAAGTGTATTTAGGTCGCTGGACTTGACGCAAATTCTCGGCTACTGAAGAATATTGGACTTTCTCAGGTTAAAGTAATCTTAACTATAATTGTCTAAAGTGACTTAGGAAAATTGCACAAAACGTTAATCTGGATGGTGGGACAGGGATATGAATTTCACTTCTTTCGAGTGTGGTCTCATTGTTTAAATGAAGAGATCTAAGGCGGTATCACGTCAGTTGAAGGACTATTGACAGTCCAAAAAGAAAAGCATATGTCACTGTCAGCTAGGAAACACCCGAGACCTAGGTTCATCTGCCTAGTCGGAAAGGGTCTTCTCCCTCCTCGCTCAGTGGTCCATTTCCTCGCGGTGTGTTAGAGTTGCGTCTTCGAGGTTTCTCTTGAGTGTAGGTAACTGTAATGAATGTACGTGTAATGTGGTGTCACGTTTGTGTTGTGTGATGATGGAAGAAGAGACGGTGAAACCTGGTGCCAGTCGAACAATGGGGTCACCGAGCTTACAATTAGTGTTCCCATCTGACGGACAGATCACTATCACCACCAACATGGCACCATTCCCTTACTCCAGGAGCCGCTGCGCACAGATTCAGAACTTTATATAAGACACAAACGCAGGGTCTAGTCACCACCTCTCGTCCCTAGCCGGCCACATACAAGCGGTGAACATTTCTTCCACCACAAGGATTCGGAGTTCACAGCCACTGCATAGGATGCTTTACAGACTCTGGCTTCTGAGGTGGTAAAAATAGTAGGAGTAATAGTAGTAGTAATAATAAAAATGGTAATAATAATAACAAACATAATCATAATCATTAGTTATACAGGTAGAAGGAACAGAGTACATGGAATGAAGACCGCCTAGCTACTCGTAAGCAGTTTTTGCAATGTGGTGCATAAACGACTTACTTGTCGAAGCCAAGGGAGACCTGTTACTGTACTGATTTGTGCACTAACACTATCAACGCTACACCAAGGAGCCGAAATGCTGGAAAATGATTTGTTTCTAGTGATCTGTGGGGTTAGCTGCAATAGTGAAATCTTATGGCTGGTCAGATACGCGGTTTTCGATATCCACTTAAACCGCTTCCTGGCTCGCATTCGTTAGCAACTGAGCTCAAATGCTGATAGGATGAACCTGTTCTTAATTTCTGGACATTTTTTGAATTCTCGAAAGAAAATTTACCTATGATTTGTAGAATGGAGGGATCCCTGAGTAAAGTGAGCAAATGCTCGCTCTTAATAGGTGTCACTGCAGTCTCGAACAGTTTTTAAAGAGGCCGACCGTGGCTTGGGTCTACGCACAGAGAAATGTTGTCAGCGGCGAGCCATAAACATCGTAAGCATGGCAATTTCGTTATTACTTAAGAAAAGACCCGTTGAAAGCACCCTACGAAAGATATTATTTACGGTTGACAAAATGCAAACAAGTAGATACATTCTAGCCTGCAATTAACCGAGGAAATAACATTGCGCGATCAGGACAGAAAATATCAAAATGAGGTTCAAATAGTACAGTTTTTGAGGAGTTTACTTCACTTTTCGTAAATCATCTTTATCTTAGCGACTACGTCAGTTGCGTTTGGGGGGTGGTTTCCTGGCTACAAATGTTAGGCTAGTCTCTGCTCATCCTATTTACTGCCGAATATTCAGGTCAGTCTCAGTACGAGTCCGTCAAGAATCACAACCAGAGAATGCAATACTCTTTACCTGCAACAGGAGAGAGAGAGGGGGAGAGGGGGAGAGGGGGAGATGGGGAGAGGGGGAGAGGGGGAGAGGGGGAGAGGGGGAGAGAGAGAGAGGGGAGGGAGGGAGGGAGGGAAGGAACTATCTATCTCTGTATCGTACCTAACCCCTTCTCTGTATTTTCTAGTATGGTGTGTGATGTATGCACGATAGTTTGAAGGGTTATCGTTCTCGTAATGTCTGTGCAGATGTTTTAAGAAAATTCGTCAAAGGTCCAAATGTGTCAGATAATTAGTTTTAATTTCAGTAGTTGAGCCATACAAAGCCACGTAGTTTTGTGAGAGAAGGAGTGGCGACGGCCTGGATGACAGGAGCAGCAGCCACCCATCACGGGCCTTTTTGCCGGTCGGTTCGCTTTCCGGTGGGCCCGCTTCGTGGTAATCCGGCCTTAAATCAGGCACCGCGGCGTGGCGCCGTAATAACTCGTGTTAATTGGGCTCCGCGGCCGCACTTTGGCCCGCTCCGGCTCCGCCTCCGCCCCCGCCGTGGCGCCGCTCCTCCCACGCCACCTCCTCGTGCACCTGGGATCGCGGCGCCCGTCAGCCGCAAAGTGTGCCAGCGGCCGGCGCTCGCTGCGCCCAGCACGCACGCCCACCGCCAAATGGTCTTCTCCCGGGCGCCTCACTGGTCTAGCCATACACGCAGGAACTGTAGTAAAGATGTAGTCGACTTTCGCATGGTGGTACGATATGCCGGTGGGAAAGATCTACATCTACATCTACATGACTACTCTGCAATTCACATTTAAGTGCTTGGCAGAGGGTTCGTCGAACCACAATCATACTATCTCTCTACCATTCCACTCCCGAACAGCGCGCGGGAAAAACGAACACCTAAACCTTTCTGTTCGAGCTCTGATTTCTCTTATTTTATTTTGATGATCATTCCTACCTATGTAGGTTGGGCTCAACCAAATATTTTCGCATTCGGAAGAGAAAGTTGGTGACTGAAATTTCGTAAGTAGATCTCGCCGTGACGAAAAACATGAGATAATCCTTAGTCCACTACGGCTTAGGAAACTGCCGCCAATCAGTTATACACTACAAAGGGTTACTTTGTTATCTTTGACTAGAACGTGTGACTCTGGTAGAGATAAAATTATGATGTTTTTGTCTACGACTATTGACCTCTATAACCTATGATAAAACAAATGGCTGAGAACTGCAAGCCGTTATTCTTGTTGTGGTCTGCGGTCCGAAACCTGATTCATGCAGCTCTCCATGCTGGTCTATCCTATGCAAGACTCTTAATATTTTCGTAACTACTGCAACCAATATCCATTAGAACCTTCATACTGCAGTAAAGCCTTGATCTCCTTCTACAGTTTACGAACACACATCCCTCCTTTACCAACCTCGCTATTTTTACATGCCTCAGGATATAAACTGTCAATCAATCCCTTCTTTTAGTCCAGATGTGCCATAAATTTGTTTTCGCTTCAGTTCGACTCAGTACCTCTTTATTACACTACTGGCCATTAAAGTTGCTACACCACGAAGATGACGTGCTACAGACGCGAAATTTAATCGACAGGAAGAAGATGCTGTGATATGCAAATGATTAGCTTTTCAGAACATTCATTCAAGGTTGGCGCCAGTGTCGACACCTACAACGTGCTGACATTAGGAAAGTTTCCAACCGATTTCTCACACACAAACAACAGTTGACCGGCGTTGCCTGATGAAACGTTGTTGTGATGCCTCGTGTAAGGAGGAGAAATGCGTACCATCACGTTTCCGACTCGGATAAAGGTCGTATTGTAGCCTATCGCGATTCCGGTTTATCGTATCATGACATTGCTGCTCGCGTTGGTCGAGATCCAATGCCTGTTAGCAGAATATGGAATCGATGTGTCCAGGAGGGTAATACGGAACGCCGTGCTGGATCCCAACGGCCTCGTATCACAGTCGAGATGACAGGCATCTTAACCGCATGGCTGTAACGGATCGTGCAGCCACGTCTCGATCCCTGAGTCAACACTTGGGGACGTTTGCAAGACAACAACGATCTGCACGAACAGTTCGACGACGTTTGCAACAGCATGGACTATCAGCTCGGAGACCATGGCTGCGGTTACCCTTGACGCTGTATCACAAACAGGAGCGCCTGCGATGGTGTACTCAACGACGAAACTGGGTGCACGAATGGTAAAACGTCATTTTTTCGGATGAATCCAGGTTCTGTTTACAGCATCATGATGGTCGCATCCGTGTTTGGCGACATCGCGGTGAACCCACATTGAAAGCGTGTATTCGTCATCGCCATACTGGCGTATCACCCGGCGTGATGGTATGGGGTGCCATTGGTTACACGTCTCGGTCACCTTTTGTTCCCACTGACGGCACTTTGAACAGTGAACGTTACATTTCAGATGTGTTACGACTCGTGGCTCTACCCTTCATTCGATCCTTGCGAAACCCCACATTTCAGCAGAATAATGCACGACCGCATGTTGCAGGTCCTGTACGGGCTTTTCTGGATACAGAAAATGTTCGACTGCTGCCCTGGCCAGCACATTCTCCAGATCTCTCACCAACTGATAACGTCTGGTCAATGGTGGCCGAGTAACTGGCTCGTCACAATACGCCAGTCACTACTCTTGATGAACTGTGGTATCGTGTTGAAGCTGTATGGGAAGCTGTACCTGTACACGCCATCCAAGCTCTGTTTGATTCAATTCCCAGGCGTATCAAGGCCGTTATTACGGTCAGAGGTGGTTGTTCTGGGTACATCTACATCTACATCTATACTCCGCGAGCCACCTTACGGTGTGTGGCGGAGGGTACTTATTGTACCACTATCTGATCCCCCCTTCCCTGTTCCATTCACGAATTGTGCGTGGGAAGAACGACTGCTTGTAAGTCTCCGTATTTGCTCTAATTTCTCGGATCTTTTCGTTGTGATCATTACGCGAGATATATGTGGGTGGTAGTAATATGTTGCCCATCTCTTCCCGGAATGTGCTCTCTCGTAATTTCGATAATAAACCTCTCCGTATTGCGTAACGCCTTTCTTGAAGTGTCCGCCACTGGAGCTTGTTCAGCATCTCCGTAACGCTCTCGCGCTGACTAAATGTCCCCATGACGAATCGCGCTGCTTTTCGCTGGATCATGTCTATCTCTTCTATTAATCCAACCTGGTAAGGGTCCCATACTGATGAGCAATACTCAAGAATCGGACGAACAAGCGTTTTGTAAGCTACTTCTTTCGTCGATGAGTCACATTTTCTTAGAATTCTTCCTATGAATCTCAACCTGGCGCCTGCTTTTCCCACTATTTGTTTTATGTGATCATTCCACTTCAGATCGCTCCGGATAGTAACTCCTAAGTATTTTACGGTCGTTACGGCTTCCAATGATTTACCACCTATGGCATAATCGTACTGGAATGGATTTCTGCCCCTATGTATGCGCATTATATTACATTTATCTACGTTTAGGGAAAGCTGCCAGCTGTCGCACCATGCATTAATCCTCTGCAGGTCTTCCTGGAGTACGTACGAGTCTTCTGATGTTGCTACTTTCTTGTAGACAACCGTGTCATCTGCAAATAGCCTCACGGAGCTACCGATGTTGTCAACTAAGTCATTTTTTAGGATTTCTTAGGATGTATTCGCCCACATTGCGTGAAAATGTAATCACATGTCAGTTCTAGTATAATATATTTGTCCAATGAATACCCGTTTATCATCTGCATTTCTTCTTGGTGAAGCAATTTTAATGGCCAGTAGTGTATTTATCCCAGCTACGCATGTGATCTTCAGCATCCTTCTTAACACCACATTTCGATAACTTCTCTTCCCTTCTTCACTGAAAGCCCTGTCGTCACGTTTCACTTCTGTACAAGGATACACTTCAGAAAAATACTTTCAGAAAAGATTTTCTAACTTATTTTCGATGTCGGAAAAATTCTCTTATTTATTAACGCTTTTCTTGTTATCGCCAATCTGTATTCAACATCCTCTGTACTTCGAACACAGTCATTTATTTGATTTGCCCGAATAACGAAACTAATCTACTACTTGTTGCGTCTCACTTCCTACTCTCATTTCTTTAGCACCGTCTCATTTAACTCGGTTATATTCAGATACCGTTGTTTTACCTTAGTTAACATTCTCTTATAATCTCTTTTGAAGACACTTGTAACCTACCCCTTCCTTCCTACTTGCCGCTGTTGTCCATATTAGTCTTTTATAAAGATTTGACAGGAGCGACGATTACAATAAACTTTCTAGTTTACTCATCTTTTCAGATAGAGTTGGCTCCAGTTCTTCTTGTCTAGGTGTCTGATTCTTGAAGGTGAAATTCTCACATTTTAGATGTTCATGGTTGAACTGATCTAAATAAATGTGAAGATCGTTGTTACAGAATTTTTGTTGTTATTTAATATATTTTGTCACATTTTAGTATATCACACAGTCTTTTGACTTTTCACTTTAACAAAGCCAAAATTACATTGCTCGCACAAAATACAAAAATACGTCCGATCACATCAGAGGCATTTTTACTACTGTGTCACTCAGCGGGAATAACAATATTCCAAAGGATTTACAATTTTACTTGACAAATGAATTTCTATTAGTTTCGATTATTATTTCATAAATGAATCGAGAAATAAACATATTAAACAGTACTACATGTGTAATTAATATGAGAGTTTTTAAGTGTACCAAATAATTCGTGATTTCAAATGTTTCAAAAACAATAATTGTAACTGTACATTCAGAACTAGAATTTATGGATGTTAACATCCATAATAAGGTAATTCCTTTTCATAAATTTTATAAAATTATATGAAAGTTTTCAGAAAAGCAGCTGAGATAATATTGACCCGTCCAAAATTTGAAAAATAGTACTGGAATCAACAACTACTGTTGAGGAAAAGTAATGCTAGAGGAGGGTGTCCCTTTACACGCTGTTCATTTCGTTCAACTGATCGCCACGTCCTTTGCCGTCTCTGACAGAATCACAATGTTTTCAGGAAATCTCAAAGTTTTTATTTGTTCTCTCTGAATTTTACTCCCTCTGTGCTCTAAAATGTATTACTGTACAGCAAACCTATGACACTGTTCAACTGAAACTACATCAGATAGTCAATAAAATACATTGCATTTGCTAGAAGAGTGCATTTCAAGACTAAGAACTTTGTCATGTAAATAAACCTGTGTGTACTACGAACAATATGTGAATTCTCTCGCTCAGGGAGTAAATTTACATAAAATAAAAAAAACTTCTCTAAGGAAGTATCCGAATCGTGTGGAAATCGGTAGATATGATGTACAATTACAGACAAAAAAATGATTAAAATTTTAGAAAAATTGAATGATTTACTCAAGAGAAAGAGCTTCATAAAATGAAAAAAGCACTCCGTCATCAGGCCACAAGTGGCCCATCGGGACCATCCGACCGCCGAGTCATCCTCAGATGAGGATGCGGATAGGAGGGGCGTGTGGTCAGCACACCACTCTCCCGGTCGTTAGGACGGTTTTCTTTGACCGGAGCAGCTACTATTCGATCGAGTAGCTCCTCAATTGGCATCACGAGGCTGAGTGCACCCCGAGAAATGGCAACAGCGCATGGCGGCTGGATGGTCACCCATCCAACTGCCGGCCACGTCCGACAGTGCTTAACTTCGGTGATCTGACGGGAACCGGTGTAACCACTGCGGCAATGCCGTTGCCGCGTTGGTTCACCTCTGGTTCCTATGCAAGCAGTTATCCGGCTTGGCACTGATTGATGCAGTTGTCGGATGCTCTCTTGAGGGATACCGTGCCAAATTATGTCGAACTGATCATTCTGTCGATGGCGATCGAGCCTCAGTTCGAAGCCGGACTCATCACTGAAGACTGTTCTACTCGAGTCAATGAGACTCCAGGCTGAAGATGTGTCTATAGATGCCCCAAGACTGCGGTGGGATACCAACCTGACTGTAGCACGCTATACAGCCGGATAACCAGTAGTGGTGGTCTGGTATGCCATTCCTTTCCATAGCGCGGCGCCCTTGGTTATCATCTGCGCCAACCTTACAGCATAGCGGTACGTCAACGATATTCTGCACCCCGTTTTGCTGCCATTAGTGGCAAGCCATCCTGGGCTTACCTTGCACGTAGATAAAGCACGCCCGCACACAGCAAGAATTTCTCCTGCTTGTGTTCGTGCTTGCCAAACCCAACCTTGGCCAGAAAGGTCTCGGATCTCTCATCGACTGAGAACGATTGGACTATTATGGGCAGGGCCCTCCAATCAGCTCAGAATTGATCAATCGATGCCAAGCCGAATAACTGCGTGCATAAGGTCCAGAGATGGCGTAACGCGATATTGACTTGCTCAATTTGCGAAGCTCTTTCTCTTGAATAAGTCATCCAATTTTACTGAAATTCCAATCATTTGTTTGTCTGTACGCGTACATCACATCTACCGATTTCCGTCACATTCGGATAACTCCTTCACTGACTCCTTTTCTTGTCTTGGAGCGAAATAAGGAATGAATTAAGGAAGATACGTTACAGATTAATGCTCTGTAAGCAACTGAGTAATTAGAAAATTAATCCAGAATGAAGCAGAGTGTAAAAAGGCCTATTCAAAAGACTAGTACTATCGTATGAGCAGTTTTCAACAAAAGTCTGAAGTACTGTGCCATTTCAGGTCAGTCACGACGAAATACAACAAAGTTATCAATTTCATTCAGTTTTGCTGCTATCTGTTACGTTTCTTTTTTGGTAATACTGGGACGCAGAGAAAATTTCTCAAAGCGGTACAGAAAAGACTTCATCACAGAATTATTTTTTATACATCGATACATGCTGCACAATAATGTGAGCCAACTGTCAAATGATCTGCAGAACTACATATTTTTGAAGCAGACCTGTTTTATGTAGTTGGTTAAACTGATAAATTAAATACTACTCCTACATAAAATTTCGTTATTTTAGATGAAACATTCGCTAATAAAATTCATTTGAGGTGGGTTAAAGTCCATCAAGAACAAATTGGTTCTTTTTCAGAAATTAATTAATGGCGACTAAATTCGGACGGAGTTGTGTGTATCATAAAGGTGGATACGTGACGAAAGACCCAAAACTGTAACAACACGTGGAAACATCTAAAACCTGCGTAGTACGGTATAGGAGGATTGATAATTTAGGGTGTTCGAAACGACACTGAAGGCAAGCTTTAAGGAAAGAGTGCGGCGCATTTTAAATTGAAAATTAACCTTGAGAAAGGTTTATGCAAGGCGTGTGCATCATTTATTTGATGCTAACCACGGCAAATACTAAAAGGGATTTTTCAGTAACGTTTGAACCGTTTCAAGAACGGTTCTACGGGTACTGCGCACCGATTAGTTACCGTGAGTGAGCAGTGAGTCCAACGCATCACGGCGAAACGAAACAGCAGACAAAGCCATCGTGGAGCACGCTGTCCCATCACTAGCATCTGGACCATTTACACAATGAAATTACGCGAAAACCGAGCTTTAATCAATAGGGTCGTCGCACAGCTTAAAATTTTGTATGCATACCAGAGTGCGTGTCGAGAGTTTATTCCAATTTTTGGTCGCTGCGTGTGTTTATTCGCACATCCGTATTGGATATGATGTATGGGTGTGTGGAGTGCTGCCTGTCTGTAATCGTCCCAAAGTATTGTGCCTGCTTCATTAAGTAGAAATTCGCGCACGAGCAACACAGCTGGAGTGCAAATGAGAATCGTATCGTTCATCAGGGCAGTGTTAGTCAAAAGGAAATCATAAGCGTTTCAGTACTAATCATTGAAATGTCCTCCCTGTATGCCAGATTTGGCATCCCCTGATTCGTCTCTGTTACCAGCTCAACAGAAATTTATGGCCTATTTATGAAGCCGCCATTAAAGACACAAAAATGTTTTTTTAACAATTCTGAGATGGAATCTACTGGCGAGTCATTCGACATATCTAAAGCAGCCTGCAGACCACAGACTGAGTACCTCTGCAAGATGTACAGCAATATTGCTCTGATGAGCGAATAATGTAACGCCGCGTTTTCAATCTGCAAACGATCTTTTCTTAATCCTTTGCGAGACAAATATTCCTCCTTACAGCACGAGTGCAAGGATTTCAACTCCGTGCTGATGATATAAGGTCAAAAATATTAAATTTAGTTTTTAGAAAGTGTTAATAGATTCTCAACGATCGTATTGACGAAAAAGCAATTGCGTGTCAGCAGTAAACGCTTAACATTTTTGCCTGGACTAATTTTCTCTGACAGAATAATTTCCGTGTGTACTATCTCTGTCGTATTCCTCTCTAGAGTCTTATTATCTTCCCACTATAGGATCACTTAAAAGTGAGTGAAAGTTTTACGTGCTGTCGATGTCACAGGGTAGCCAATCGACACAATACAACTGCGCGAATTTCAGGTGACCCGTGCTTCCTGTCAAAAAGCTTAAAAAGTGAAACTAACAGCAAAACGTACTGCTGAAAGAAGGACGACCGCGGTACAGTACTTCCATTCAAGAGTAAAAAGAGATCGCAGATAGGAGCAGACGAAAACTACCGTTAGAGGAGGATCTCATTTGACATCTCAGTCCTGTGAAAAGACAAAATTAAAGAATCGCAATGGTATGTAATTATATGAAGTGTAAACATGAACTGAAAAGGACCGCTTACAATGAATTTACTACTGCAAGGAATACAGTTACTTATTACCCTTTCAAAAACTGTTGTTAGTATTGACAGAGCTTCGATGGATATTGGATCGCCATACTATAATTGTGTTCTATGACGTTGAATAAGCAGCAAGAGCAACAAAATAAAAAAAGGCTTGTTACTAACACTACGAGTGGTTAGCCACGAAATAATCTATGATCACATGTGATTTTCGACTTTTAATTTAAAGCAAATGTATTCCGCAGCACCTTGCAGTTGACAGAGGCATTTTCAGTTAGCAGAGGCCTTAAGTTTAGCCAACATAAATGATTGAAAAATGAAGCTTAGAAACCTAACATGTCTCCCCTTTCTCCAAAAGAGCCTCGTATACGGTGCAGAAGCTCCCATTTGAACCGAGGCAAACAAATCAACGAGTTTCGTTTGGCTGGGGGTAGCGTGCGCGGGACGCCGGCAATCAGCTAATGAATGGATTAGGTAAGACGGCGCGTGCGTGCGGCCGTAGGTTGGCACCCCTGGCCGCATTAGCATAGTGACGGCGACCACCCTTTCGCACGGACCATTCCGATTAACTCGCAGCGCGAGGAGCGTACGGTTATCTCCGAATGAGCCACAAAGAATTATTAATTATTCGGACAAAGAAATTAGACACAGATGACGCACGCCGCCTTATCTCTGGATACTGTTTTAATGATTTAAGAGCAACGGGCAGTAATTAGGGCTGTATCTGATTGTGGCCGTATCGTGACGACCGGAAGAAGAGTCACCGCAGCCGGATCGATGTGCTTAGATCGTACCACCACGGATGCGCTGGCAACCCCAGCTCCAAGCGTTTAGGCCAGTACATCACGCTGACATTTCCTACTGTCTGCGAGGGGATATTTCCGCAACTAAGACGTAACTTGGACTTCAACTAAAGAAATTGGAAGGAGGGAATCGAGAAATCTGAACCTTTTCCTGTACGTCAATGTATGTTTCCCATTCTTCTGTCCAGTTTCAGATAGTTTCACGATCTGAAGTTGAGAATATATAAGTGAGATAAAAAAAAAACATAGCAATGGGAAAAGAATTTAGCATCACGCTGCCGAGAGCCCTGTATTGCAACGTTTCGCCTTGATGCTCGACATTACAACGTTGTTATTTTCAGTGTAGTGGTTAGCGTCTGGAAGCTGCTAGTTTAATCACTTGATTTCGGATTTAAAATCGAGCTCTGTTGGGCTCTGTTTAAAATTCCTAGTTACGTTTGTGAAGCGTGGTCCTAGCTCATGTCAGTACATAGATCTATTGTATCAGTATAGATTCACTGACTGGGAGTACTTGTACAAGGGCACTAAGAAACCACAAAAACTCCTCATTCGCCAATTGAGTATTCTGTACCTTCTTTACTGATTATGTAGCCATTGTTGCCACGTTTTTCTGTAGTTGTAGATATTGCAACAGGGCGTGTGGTTTCACGATATTATTTTCTAAGTAAATGTGTGTGGCGAAATGCACATTTTTTCTTCTCTTTCGATCAAACAATAGAGACAGCGGGCCATTGTGGCTTCGATCCAGCATCGTTGGGGAACCACCTTCTGTTCGGGTTTTGCTAGATAAGCATTCTGTTAGATAATCTTAATTTTTTTGCGAAGTACTCACATATAAAATATTCGAGTGGCAATAAAGCTATAGAACAGCCCGTCCTGCTCTCATGAGTAAGGAATGGAAGGTAAAAAACGAAAGCTCTCCGGTTGTGTTTCCGAGTGCTTATGCGCAAGTCTGGTCGGGATCATATTGTAGAAATGAGTTAATTAATAAAGCTATGTGATTAATTTTGGGACTAGTACATCGGTTAATAAGAGATATATATAGGCACTCAGAACAATGTTATTGGATCATTCTTGCAAAGAAGAATAAAAGAATATTTATTAATGGACTGCTGTCATTTAGTAAGCAAACCACAATATCAGCTTTGCCTAAATTACTCCCTACCCCGTTTGCCTGTGAAGTATTCCAGACCGACTGTGACGTGGCACTGTTCGCTGGTCCACCATGTGCCTCCGTGTTACATCGTCCTTCCTTTTGCCCTCCAGATGTTAAATTGCTGCCGTACCTCCACGTGTCACTGTCTCACTCCCACTATGGCGCCTTCAAGTCTTCTTCTGATCTTCAGTGTTTGTCCCATCATGTCGGTGAGTCCACTTTGTGAATCCGTTTTGTCTGTTCCGTGTGGAATCGTGCTGTGTCGGCGTTCAATTTACAGAGTGTTGTGCGTCCCTTAGCGTTGTTTTGGTCAACACCCGAGAGTCTTCCTATCGACTTTGAATCTTGACTTTCTTTCTTTCCCATGACAGCACATTTCGCACATAGTACGTTTCCAAATAACTGTCATAATTTCTAATATGATTCAGTATAGTGACAACAATAATCCACGAAAACTTCTCTGTTTTCATAATGCATAGTCGACGTTCTGCTTTTTTCTCAACACACCAATATTGGGTGCCGCAATCTTTCCTCTGGAGATGATGTTTTAACCGACGGTCACAGGCGACGCTAACTGTTCTTCACATACATAATGCAGGACGCATGGATCTCATCAGTAAGTTGTATACCATTGCTGATTGTGGGCAGACCGTATTGCAGTAGCCAGTCGTTTCATAATTTAACTTTGAGTCGGAGATCGGTCATCCTGTTTGTTGACTAGACACCACCATCGATGCAGAGAAATGTCTGTGGTGGTGGCTGGTCCATGTTTGACCCAACGGTCTCCACCGCGAGACTGAACAGAAGCGGCACCTATAGGAAGCTGCACTGGTGGCACCCTGGATTCTGGTTTTGTTCCACTCTTTTAATACTCACCACTCATCGCAATGTACGCAGCTCGTTGCAGCCAAGGCTTAGTGAAATATCATTATCGCGTATCTGCAAACACTTTTGTCAAGTACCTGGAGATGTGGTACGTCTACACAACTAAATGAGTTCAGTCGCATAGGTTGACCACATCTCTAAGAAGGCAGAAACAGCTAAGGAACAGAGCTAAATATAAAAAAAAATTACTTTTGCGCAAGCCTCTTCTGATGGTTCTACACACATATTTGAAGTTTCTCTGATGTACGATATCCGCAGCCCAGACGATTGAACCGGTTAACGTTTCCAACGGTTTCGGTCCCGAAAGTTATCTTACAACATATTGGCAACGATACTGTGTAGGGCATAACTTCAAAAACAGATACCTACGAACAATCATATGCAAATAGTTAAGGCATTGCTACAAAATTGCTTCCGGATTTGATGAGACAACTTAATCATAGACATTGTTAGGAATTTCTAGCATCGGCAGGGAATCAAAGAAATGAACAAAATAACAGACTAGAAAGATGGACGTAATTATGAACGTAACGGAATAGAGCAGGGCGGAGCATATATCCAGCGAACGGAATGTATTCCCAGTCGTAAGGAAACACCTAGATGGCACCTGATGGCAGGTAAGTGGATATATGAAATCAGAAAACATGCTGGAGCCGTATGGCTGCAGGTAGCTGACATCGGCAAGGTATGGATAGGTCTAGATGTTGTCTTTACGTAGAAGGGATCTCAAATGATAGATGGTGGTGATAAAACACCTCTACACATAGGAGTGAAAATAAACTGTTCACAAAAATTTCCGTTTCTGAGCTGGATTTTCGATTCTGTAATGGAGTTGCCAAGATGTAAATTAGAAAGAGGGAATGTCGTAGTAAACACGTATTAAAGCTTCATACTATTAGTGCTAATAAAATCGCACGTTGTCTCTGTATCCCCGGTGTAAGTTCTCCCATACTTGAACGAAATAGTGTTGTATATCTTACCTTCAATATTTCCCATAGTTTATGTCCACAATGTCAGAAGTTTTGGAATAACATGTTAATGGGATCTGATTCTCTCTATTAAACTCGTCTCTTCTCTGTAACAGAGATCTCTGAATAAACGGACAATTTTGGTACGCCATACATAAAGAGAAATGAAATAAAAACGCGAGAGATGAAAAAAAGTCACCTGTTCATTATTATAAAAGTAATTGTCATAACTGTTAATACATTTAACCCACTCTGAGGCAAGCCGCTCACTGCCTCCATGGAAAATGTTTGCTGCTGCACACGGAACCATGACTGTGCCCTGGCGCCCATCTTTTCGTTCTAATCAAATCGACAACCACGAAAGTTTTCTTCACGATCCAAAGAAATGAAATCGTACGGGGAGAGATCGGGGTTGTATAGAGGATGTGTAAGGGGTACTCAGTGAAATTTCTGTAGCGTACTCGAAGCTACCTTGGGAACAGGTGGGCGGGGCTGGGTGCAATCACAGTCCGACAGGCGACCGCAAGCATTTACTGTCTCGTTTCGCAGTGCGATAAATGTGTTAACAGCTGTAGCGTTTACTTTTGAAATAATGAAAAGTTTGCTTACTTTTCTCCACCTGTCTCTTTTTCAAAAGACTGGCCATTAGAATTTGCCTCTACAAGAGGCTGCACGAGTGGCGGCCGCGCCAGCTGTGGAGATCTCTGGGCACACCGCGCCTAGCGACGCCGCGGCTGACCTCACTCTGCTGACAGCCGGCCACTCAATTAGGCGGCGTCGGCGGCGGTGGCGGAAATCGTTTCATTATTCCGTCACCTGCCGCCCACCGGGCTGATTGGGAGTGCCGATCTTTCTACTTTTTTGTGGCGTGGGTGGCAGGAAATCCAAGGTGGGAGCCGGGCCAGGAAATGTTCTGAAGAACCGCGTCACTTCTCATTACCGGAGAGGCTGCGGGCATCGACACTCCTGCCACCTACCACGAACTATCACTTTTGCTTCCGAACTGATAAGTTAAGGTTTCAGAGCCTACGATCTAAGATTGTCAACGGCACAAGGCGTACCGAAGTATACATTCGCAAGAGTGGTATAATGTAGCCACTTGTGAACTGCATAAGGAGGGTTTGCTGACGCACTTTCCGTTTCGTTATTTAATCCGCAGTCGCAGTCGTCACAGTTAAAGACAAACTGTGGCCCAATCAAGTAAACAACTTTTCTTTTTAATGCTCAAATATGTTCCGTCAAATTTCTACCGTCAGCAACGGGTACTTTTATTCGGATCTAACTGTTTCGAATGTCAGGTTCTGTACAACATTAATTATATCATATATCTTGTCCTTGTGCTTTTTGTGGTACCTGTCTTAATCTACACGTTCGTCGGTTGTAGAAATACACACAGAAAGACGATACGTGCGTTTAGTGAACCACGCTCAAGTTAAAGCTTCGAATTACAGTAACTACGACTTGCAAACCAAACAATACAACTGCGATAGAAAGAAGGCTATTACTAATTTAAAAGTAGCTCCCTTTATGTTCCACTGTTCACTTCTCCGGAGCCTATGCTGAATATTACACAGAGGACACTATAGCAGAGAGCACAAGATGTTCTGTAAAACGAGATAACTAATGTGATCAGTTAAAAGTCACATAAGGAAGTTCAGCAGTTGTTACACACGTAATTTCCCCATTTATAATCGGAAATATTAAAAAGTAGTCTCACCAGCACGCAGTTGCACTAGTTCATTGAAACGACAGTTACGTCTCATGTAATACAGAGTAGTTTCAACAGTACGTACGGAAGTCAGAAATGACACTGAATACTATGAGACTTAACATCTGAGGTCATCAGTCCCCTAGACTTAGAACTACTTAAACCTAACTAACCTAAGGACATCACATACACCCATTCCCGAGGCAGGATTCGAACCTGCGACCGTAGCAGCAGCGCGGTTCCGGACTGAGGCACGTACGGAAGTAGTCCAAATGGACTTGCCTCAGATTATGTAACACTTGAAAAATGAAACGTATCAAAGTGTGCATAATATGGACTCCAAAACCTTTATATTCTATATCAGTAGCAACATCACAACAGCATGAAACAGTTAAGAAATTTAACGAGTGGGGAGACATAAGACTTTCACAAGCAAAAAAGTACACTTGATTTAAATTAGAAGCTATGGAATGAGAAATTTAACGGACAGTTAAATCGCCAATAGCATGCAGTTACAAACACAATGATAAAAGATTTCTCCTTCTATAGCTAGCTAGGACCCAATTACGGAGCATTTTACACCTTCATGCGAAGACTCTTCATTTTCGACTATGCTTTTGTATAGGCATTTGCAGTCTGAAACTTAATGAACGGACAAGCACTTTCCTCTTAACTGGATGGTCAATATACTGTAGAGAGTACTGTTCAAACGACTGCCAAATCATTACGGAGCACAATGTCAGATCAGGAAAAGATGAAGAAGAAAACCGACTGTGCATTTTTCAAAAGGGACTAAAATAAGTCAGAGAAACCAAGTAGGACGTAAATCTGGATAACAAGACAGGGAACGAAAGCCTTCCTTCTGAAAGCGTTTCCCGTGTCCTAACTCCGCTCTCGGTCCCTCGGCGTTTGATATCATGTACTTATTTATTTATTTTTTATAAAATTTTATGCATTAGCTACTGTACTTATAATTCTGCACTTATTGCTAAGTCTTCGTTCATATTTCCACACTATTTCAGAGGGCCGACGAGATTCAATTCAAGTGGCTCTTCAGATATTTCCTCTATGGAAATATATTTTTAGGCAGATATCAGGTTCATTTTATTGTATGTTGAAATATTGCTCCCTGTGACATAAGATCTTAGAAGAACACTTCAAAAAGAGGATCTGCACCTTTTAAAAATGTCAGCCATATTTAAAGGCTGCTAGTGTAGTTTTTCTTGGCCTCTGTCCGGCAACTTTACCATGGCTTTATAATATTGCGCCCAATAATGTTTTGCCCCTTTTCATCCTTATTCGTTTACTGAGGTGAGAAAAGTCATGGGATATCTCCTAATATCGTGTCGGACCTCCTTCTCCCGGCGTAGTGCAGCAACTGGACTCTACAAGTCGTAGGAAATACCCTACAGAAATATTGAGCCATACTCCCTCTATAGCCGTCCATAATTGTGTAAGTGTTGACGGTGCTGGATTTTGTGCACTAGCTGATCTCTCGATTATGTCCCATAAATGTTCGATGGGATTCATGTCGGACTATCTGTGTTCTTCAAACCAATCGCGAACAGTTGTGGTCCGGTAACATGGTGCATTGACATCCGTAAAAAATATCGTTTTTTGGGAACATGAAGTCCATGAATGGCTAAAAATGGCCTCAAATAGCCGCACATAACCAGGATCCATTCCGCTCCATGTAAACACAGTCCACGGTATTAAGGAGCCACCACCAGCTTGCACAGAGCTCTTACCAACTAAAATCGGGACTCGTGTGACCAGGGCACGGTTTCCCTGTCGGTTACTGTCCAACCGCAGTGATCATGGGCCCAGGAGAGACGCTGCAGGCGATGTCGTGTTGTTAGCAGAGGCACCCGCGTGGGCCTTCTGCTGCCTTAGCTCATTAACACCGTACTTCGCCGCACTGGCCTAACAGGAATGTTCGTCGTACGTTCCACACTGATTTCTGCGATTATTTCAAGCAGTGTTGCTTCTCTGTTAGTCTGACAACTCTAAGCAAACGCTGCTGCTCTCAGTCGATCACTACGTTGGCTCTGGTGAGAAGTAATTGGCATTCTCAGTACACTCTCGATACTGTGGATCTCGGTGTACAGAGTTCCCTAACGATTTCCGAAATGGAATTTTCCATGTATCTAGCTCCAAGTACCATTCCGCGTTCAGAGTATGTTAATTTCCATAGGTCGGCCATAATCACGTCGGAAACCTTTTCAAATGAATCGTCTAAGTCCAAATATCAGCTCAGCCAATGCATTACCTCCATATCTACACTCCTGGAAATGGAAAAAAGAACACATTGACACCGGTGTGTCAACCCACCATACTTGCTCCGGACACTGCGAGAGGGCTGTACAAGCAATGATCACACGCACGGCACAGCGGACACACCAGGAACCGCGGTGTTGGCCGTCCAATGGCGCTAGCTGCGCAGCATTTGTGCACCGCCGCCGTCAGTGTCAGCCAGTTTGCCGTGGCATACGGAGCTCCATCGCAGTCTTTAACACTGGTAGCATGCCGCGACAGCGTGGACGTGAACCGTATGTGCAGTTGACGGACTTTGAGCGAGGGCGTATAGTGGGCATGCGGGAGGCCGGGTGGACGTACCGCCGAATTGCTCAACACGTGGGGCGTGAGGTCTCCACAGTACATCGATGTTCTCGCCAGTGTTCGGCGGAAGGTGCACGTGCCCGTCGACCTGGGACCGGACCGCAGCGACGCACGGATGCACGCCAAGACCGTAGGATCCTACGCAGTGCCGTAGGGGACCGCACCGCCACTTCCCAGCAAATTAGGGACACTGTAGCTCCTGGGGTATCGGCGAGGACCATTCGCAACCGTCTCCATGAAGCTGGGCTACGGTCCCGCACACCGTTAGGCCGTCTTCCGCTCACGCCCCAACATCGTGCAGCCCGCCTCCAGTGGTGTCGCGACAGGCGTGAATGGAGGGACGAATGGAGACGTGTCGTCTTCAGCGATGAGAGTCGCTTCTGCCTTGGTGCCAATGATGGTCGTATGCGTGTTTGGCGCCGTGCAGGTGAGCGCCACAATCAGGACTGCATACGACCGAGGCACACAGGGCCAACACCCGGCATCATGGTGTGGGGAGCGATCTCCTACACTGGCCGTACACCACTGGTGATCGTCGAGGGGACACTGAATAGTGCACGGTACATCCAAACCGTCATCGAACCCATCGTTCTACCATTCCTAGACCGGCAAGGGAACTTGCTGTTCCAACAGGACAATGCACGTCCGCATGTATCCCGTGCCACCCAACGTGCTCTAGAAGGTGTAAGTCAACTACCCTGGCCAGCAAGATCTCCGGATCTGTCCCCCATTGAGCATGTTTGGGACTGGATGAAGCGTCGTCTCACGCGGTCTGCACGTCCAGCACTAACGCTGGTCCAACTGAGGCGCCAGGTGGAAATGGCATGGCAAGCCGTTCCACAGGACTACATCCAGCATCTCTACGATCGTCTCCATGGGAGAATAGCAGCCTGCATTGCTGCGAAAGGTGGCTATACACTGTACTAGTGCCGACATTGTGCATGCTCTGTTGCCTGTGTCTATGTGCCTGTGGTTCTGTCAGTGTGATCATGTGATGTATCTGACCCCAGGAATGTGTCAATAAAGTTTCCCCTTCCTGGGACAATGAATTCACGGTGTTCTTATTTCAATTTCCAGGAGTGTATATGTGTGTATCGCTATCAAAAAACTTTTGTCATCTCACTGTGTATGACACTAAATTCTTACTTGAGTGTCAGATTTGTATGTAGTTCCTGCACAATATCCATAACAATTTTGAACTTTCTGTAGAAGCTCACGATATCGTCGGTACAGGCTATCTGTTTTTATAAAGCCATAACCTATTTGGAAACTTTTCGAAGTAGATCTCTTAACTCAAATCCATTTCCGGACCACTTCAAAAATTAATGCTTCTTTTGCCATAGATTGTACCACTCACTGAAGCAAAATGTACGAATGTGCAAGTGGAAGCAGTCCCCCGTACGTTAGAGGAACAGATAGGGAGCGTGGAGAGACGAGGACACCAGGAAGAAGATGGTACTTCCGCAGGCCATCTCTGGGCAACGGCGTGCGAAGTTGGCAGGATAGAGGGAGTGTGCAGAAGGCATTGTTCCACAGGTTGTAATGAATCAAGGTGGGAACGTCGTTAGGCGGCGAGAGGCGGGAACAGCGCGTTGCTAGGCAACGGGGAACGAACAAATGGACCGTGGGGGCGCTGCCACGCCGCCTGTCAGATTTACTGCGCACACTCCAGAGGAGGACGCTAGCGATAGATCACGGGAGCGAGACCACGAATCCTAACCTACGTTCTTCCTTTCTAGCGAAGACACGAAATTTTCTTTTAAGTCTGAATCTTACGAAAAACTTTTATCTCTATTTAGATTCAAAATGAAGCAGCTACTCAGAATTCTCCTTTACAACTGCAAACTTCAAAACTACAGATGGGAGAAAATCTGAACGAGTGTAGCTAAAGATAAAAATACGGGCTATAACTGCCCACAAATGAGAGTAACCGTGAACTTATCCTGGACAGAAACTGAACTATGTTTGACTGATTTGACTGATATGGTAATCTGAAACACTTCTGCATTTTTCTTGTCAGACATGCACTGAGATAATGACTGCAAAACTAATAAGAACGAATTTTCAGACTACGAACACACAAATCAGATGGGGTTGACACCTTTGTAGACGACATACAGAAGCTCAGAACGTAAAAGTCTTTCGCCGATCAGTCACTGTACTGTACATTCATGACGAGTTGAAATTTTGTGCCAGGGCGGAAATCGAACTCGAGCTACTGAATTCCGTGTGTAAGTGCTCTTCAGTATATGGTGAGACCTGACCACACTCTTCGCGAGAAGAATCGAGCATTTTGTAGCGTCAGACTATCCGGGCATAACAGCTGTAATACGACGCATGTGAAGCCATTATGACCTTGCAAAGGTCGTCGCTTGAGGAAACAACTGACTGAAATTTCCGCAGTCGCTGATCACTTGTTAATGACATGAAACATTGCTAGCCGACAATCTTGTAAACTTAAAATATAAAGAATAACTGCTTATATCAGCACAAATGTTGGATAGTTCAGTGCAAAAGGAAAACCTACCTATTTCATAAACAATCACACGAAAGATATACTCTTTAATAGGGAGTAAGAGAGAGGGATATCTGTATCTTCTCAGCACTATAGTCGAGTCGGCGGAAGTTGATCCTTGACAGCTGCAGTGGGCCGAGCGCGGCAGCTTCGTGGGCCTACCTCAACAAATAACGTAATGCTATTTTGTAAACGTCTCTATTGTAATGTCTCAGTGCTGACAATGTAGCTGAAGCCTTTACTACAGCCTTGCAGATATTATCGTTTGCTGTTACTGCAAACGTGTCACTTACACACTGTTCAGAGAAAACACAAACACAAGAAATTATGCTTTTTATTCGAATGAAGCATTCTTGATTCGTAATCGAGGAGCAGCGGTGCTACGAGGAGTGAAGGTTATCCGGTGGACTTCAAGAGCATTTGCAGGACTGAAATGTCGCTAATAACGAAAACCCTTAAAAACAACAAAGGGGACAAGCCTTGAAGCTTTCTAAATAAAATGTCGAATCAGAGCACTTTCAGCCATTTAAATTTCCCGTTATTATTTTACTTGAGCAACCATTTTCAGAGCTGCACTTGTAGGCAAGTGATGATCGAAGGGATCGTTGTATTAAGAAAACATCTACAGATACCAGTCACTGAATGCTGGCCCCTATTTTGACTGGACCGGAGGTGGGATTCTTCCTTCACGTCGGTCAGAGGGCCGGCAGGCTGCATAATGTAGCGCTGAAACTGGTTGCTCAAATAGAATAATAACTGAAAATTTAAACGGCCGAAGGTGTTCTCATTCGACATTATATAATGAACAACCGAAGTCTCGCAACCATCTCTATAAAGATGGACTTACAAAGACTTGAAGCTTTCTAGTCGCAAGGCGCTGTCGATAATTTGAAAATCAGGTAATGTGTTCAGCGTAGTTGTTACCACTGTTTATTTCGAGTGAGACTGTGTTGTAAAGAATGTACCATGAAGTTATATAATGCAAAAAAGAAAACTGTGATCCCTGACGTCTTCCTTACAATTGAGTACGGTCTGCTTGAACGTCTGTTAATATCGAAAACGGATCTCTTGTTCGTTAATGTCTGCGGGCAGCTTAATGACGCCGCCGAAGTTTCTTTCTCATCAATGAAATCGCCGCACAGCTACTAGACGCTCCGATCGATACGACTGCCGCATGCGAAGCGGATAAACATTCGACGTTTTAGCAGTCGTAACTGAAAACGCGAGTGCAGAAATAATTTGATGTGGGTCGCTGAGTAACAGGCTGCGCGACACCGCTTTGCAGCGATGTTGACAGCACAGCGCTGCAGACGTAACAAGTGCTCCATAACGAAGCAATCTATGTATTTGTACGTTGTCTGCCATTGCCTCGACAGGCCTGCTGCTGTAAAACTAATTGGACGAAATACAGCAGTTTCAAAAACCAGAAAATATGAATGACAACCCCTGTTCTCTGAAAATTTATATTTATCAGGCGCGTCTGTTTTATTTCCCTAGTTTGCTATTTTCGGTATCTTCTCGATAGGTAACGTACGTTTTAGTTATTCTATCCGTAGTGGGCGGGCAAAACTCAGTCACTGCCCATGGATCATATGACGCAGTAAATGAAACAGTCAGTTGAAGATGACTATATTCCCTCAATCCGGTTTCGGATGTGAAATGTGCCTTCAGTGGCTCGTTCGTTTAAGAACGTAAAGGTAACAGACAGTTCAGGTAATCAACTGAAATCGATTTTAATAACAAGTTTCTTGTTCGGTCATAACGTATTTTATTTCCACTGCCTGTTTCATAAGTTTAAATTTCCACTATCAGGTGGATTTATGTGGCTTAATGCGACATGTATGTGTTGTGTTAGCGTCTCTAAAGTAACATGTAGCACTGTCGCCAACGATCAGATGCTCCTTTTTCTGTCATGTCAAAGAATCTGTGTTCAGTGGAGACACTGCCGCAGCTTACCCATAAATCTGAAACACAATACATACATTTCATATTAACTGACATAAAACCATCTGATACTCGAGGTTTAAACCTCTGAAACAGGTAGTGGCAATAACATAAATAGTGACTGGAACAATAAACTTGTTGTTTCAGTCGATGTCAATAAGTATCATGATAAAACCTAACATAAAATGATAACATTTAACTTGAACTAAGATGAGCTTCGCGGTGGAAAGCAATTTGTTGGGATAACGAAGTTACTGGTTGCTGTCACAACTGGAACATTTAAACCATAGAACGTTTTTTTGAAGCTTCCGCTTTTAAGTGAAAGGTGTAAGAGAGCGGGAAAAACGCTATTTCAGTTCTTCTTAAGCGTGTATTGTCGAAAGAGAGCCACTCGAAGTAAACAGTCCATGCCGGATGGGAGCAAAAACATTTCTTTGTATGAAAGTCGGTTCCGCTGTACTTGTTTACCGCACGCATGACGTGAGAACACTGATTGTTTATTGGTTCAAAATGGTTCAAATGGCTCTGAGCACTATGCGACTTAACTTCTGAGGTCATCAGTCGCCTAGAACTTAGAACTAATTAAACCTAACTAACCTAACGACATCACACACATCCATGCCCGAGGCAGGATTCGAACCTGCGACCGTAGCGGCCGCTCAGTTCCAGACTGTAGCGCCTAGAACCGCACGGCCACTCCGGCCGGCGATTGTTTATTAAAGACGACAAATTTACATCTATCTATTCTAGTACTGATCACGCTAAATTGTTGGTAGATGAGAGGTAAGCCGCAGATCAATAGGTGTTGGGGTCGTGACTTTGTCTGAGGTCCCTGTACCGGGGCAGTGTAATCACAAAAGCCCCGGACGCGAGTGGAAGCTCTCCGGTTTATAGTCCCGAACTGCCGCTCTCTTTTTCCCATTGATATTCAACTGTTACGATACTTCGCAGAGAGTACAAAGGTTTCACTCCAGTAGCCGGCCTGACTATTTACATTACAAGTTACTTGCCTTCTGCAATCTGGGTAAAAATTATGGTAAGCTCTTTGTTGTCTATGACACAGGGACTCAGGGACTCAGCAGACACACGGGTGTCAAGAGTACTCCGCCACGTGTCTCCCTGTGAAGAACTTGTGGAAGTACTTGCAGACGTCCTCAAAAACCTACGAGTGGGGTAAACTGTGTAAAATTTTCCGTCCCTATATGCCGCATAACCTCCCTCGTACTTCATGTTGTATATGGTAAATTTCTCACGAGTGTTTTGGTTGGCACAACAGAGCTGGATTCTATGCAAGTTCACTCAATTGAAGAAGTGCTTGCCTGAAATCTTCGTCCAAAATCCGGATAAAAGACTTAATATTCTTCGGGAATGGACCTTGATAACACACGAGGATCACATTTCGAAAAAGGATCACTTTACATGGCTCTCAGAAGCATGCCACTGACGCGTTATTGACATGTCAACAAAAACCATCTAGCGTTGCGTTCTTGCTTCGATGCTATAACCTAAGAGGGTACAACGTCTGTTTTTAATTCACGTCAATGATAGTGTTGCAGAGAATTAGACAGTAGCGCCATCGAAATGAAGCAAGGCTTTCCAGTAATAGTCTCTTTTGGGCAGAAAGATATCTCCCGAGAGACAAATGGCTTGTGGCCGAGCGGTTAAAGGCGCTACAGTCTGAAACCGCACGACCGCTACGGTCGCAGGTTCGAGTCCTGCCTCGGGCATGGATGTGTGTGATGTCCTTAGGTTAGTTAGGTTTAAGTAGTTCTAAGTTCTAGGGGACTTATGACCACAGCAGTTGAGTCCCATAGTGCTCAGAGCCATTTGAACCATTTGAACAAATGGCTTGGAGCACAACTCTTATGTAAGAGAACGTGTGAAGGAAACTTTTTTCGCGTGGTATCATTATTAATAAGAGCGGTACTTTTTCCCAATGTCCAGTTGGTCGCGAAATGGAAATCACAGTGAAAATCATAAATGTTTTATTTGCGGAATTTACCTAAACATTTCAATTACTCCTCTACATAGTCGCCGCTCCGACTTAGACGTTTTAGTAGCATGATACCAACTTTGAACCACACTCATCATAGAGAGCAGCCACCTGTGGTTTTCACCAATTCTCTGCGCTGGTCCGAAGCTCACTGTCTGTGCCAAAATGTTGTTCTCATAGTCAGCGGTTCATGTGAGCAAAGATATGAAGGTCAGAGAGGTAGTCCAGTTCGGCCTGGGTGGTGGCTGATCAAATACCTCACGTCGAAAACGCTGCAGGAGCGTCTCTGTTGCAGCAGCAGTGTGGAACAGAGCATTGTTATGGAGAAATAACAAGCCTGACTAAAGTAACTAAAGTGAGCCTGGAGAATTACTAAATATTCCTCTTCGGTTTTTATGAACTGCCCTTAGTAGACGATTTCCTCTAATCGCGTGACCCACTCGCTGAACAAGATCGTCGGTTGACACTAGCATCCTTCCCTGACCACCTGCACCGTGAACGTCCGCTTGTCCTGATTCAAAATTCCTGCGCCATTGCCGCCCTTCGCTGTCGCGCAGGACAGATACATTATGCGGGCTGCATGAAATTAGACGGAGCCCCTCAGCACGAAGAAATCGAATAACAGTACGGCATGCACTTCACACTTGGTGGGAGACTCTATAGTTCTAGGCACCTTTAGGTGCTCACTGTGCGCTCAGAACTGGAAAGTGCGACGTGATGGGACTGACGGATATACTAGAGACGCTGTGCAACTTATCTGGCAAAGTTTCATCAAGTTTCCACTGTGGTTTCAATGTCACGACCGATTGGATCTCGAAAAAAGAAATAGCTTTTGTATAATATCCATCTATATTGACTCATCTTTATCGGCTAAACGTAAGATAATATTTTGCTACTACCGGTAGAATATAGAAAGATGAAGCGAATAAGGTACATATGGCACTCTATTAGGAATAGAAAAGGATGCAGTAATGAGTTTGCTGTGCTATTGTTAAAAAAAATCCACTCGTTGATCTTACGTGTTTTGAAGGAGGCTCAGAAAATCCTTATTCAAGACGATGACATGAAGATAGGAGTCCCGGTGTTGCAAATACAAATCCATACTCTTAAGCAACCCTTACTTCTTTCATTCGAAGAAGTCAAGAAAAGACCATACTAACATGGCGTCAGTGTAGCAGCTGCTGTGTCTACCATTGTGGAGATTGTAGCCCTATGTTGCAGCTATACCAGCGCTGCTGAAACACATTCTGAAAACTGCAGTAAAGCCTGTTTGGTCGACTAACTGTTGTGTACGTACCTGTTAGCAGTTGCTGTAGCTTGCTAGAGTTCGTCGGTAAGAAAACAGAATTCATAATACAGGTTGTTTCAAACAGACTCATCTGATTTCATGAGACTATATCTCTCACATGCATCAGAAACGTCCACACGATAGCCAAAGTCGCCCCACACTTCCTATAGCATGTCTGCCACTGCTGGTGCTATGCGCTGTCGCAGTCGACATGAAGTTGCATCAGACTCTCAAATGGAATCTTTCACAAAACCCTATATAAAAAAGTCGCATACCATGAACTGAAGCGTCTTCGGAGGCCGACGGCACTTAGAGTGAAGGCAGTGCGCCGTGGAGGCAGCTTGCTTTTAAGAAACGCTCTTACACGCGTGTACCAGTGCAATGACGCTTCGGGTTGTTAGAAAATTTTCAGTACGTTTTCACAGTTGTGGGAACAACCAAATCAACAACATAAACGGATACGTGATTTCTGTGAACAAGTGAATTGCACCAGGAAGACTTCTACCGGAAATTTGCAACTGGCGCCGAGCAAAACTTTCATATCCGAAGTGTGACTTAAAAATTTTATCCCAAGTTTATAGCTTTATTCATGTGGAAGATACAGTCTCGTAAAATCGTATGAATCTTTTTGAAACAACTTCTATTTGGTTGCACTTGCTTGAGAGACGTACGGTCTTTTTAGGAACAGTGAGTACGATTAAGCACATCCAGCTGCGAAGTAAAATCTCAATTTCATATCAACAAACAGTCTCAAGTGCTCGTTACATACGCTGACCCTTATTGTACTATCCCAGAACCTTTTTTTTCTAGCACGAGGAAACCTGTGAGTCGGAAACGGTCCGCACGCTTGATTCTGGGAAAACACGTGGGGCAGTGCCGAATTTTCGCCAGCCGAGGCGCGGGTTGCAGCCTCGCGGCTTAACGCGTTTAAAGCTGCGAATCTAATTTGCTAGGGAGCGCTGCGAGCGCCTCACAGCGGAAACCACGCGCCGCTTACCGCGAGGAGGGGGGCGGGGGGGGGGGGGGGGGGGAGGCGGCGGCCCACCTTTGGCGTCTCGTAGCGACTCCTAGCATCACTTTCACACTGTGCATGTTGCGCAGCAAAGTCCAAGATGTTTCATATCTTCTTTGCTCTGTTTCGTTCTATTCTGTCTTGAGTATAGAGTTCATTCAATAATTGTTGGTGAAACACAGTGCTTGCAGTGCTTGTTGGCTATAAGCAGAGAGAAAGCTCACCCTGAAAATTGCGCAGTTTTGCGTCTTTAAGTTGCTAACTGAAAGGCACGCAGAGTGTAAAGCGCACGCACTTAGCACAAATTTTACTTTAACGACAATTTTGCAGTTGCGGGATATTAATCCCGGTTGCGGGAGAGTGTTGGTCAATTTGGTCTATCCATTTTAATAGTGATGAGACTGGTTTTAGAACCGAATTATTAATAGTATAAATTTGACACACAACTTGGTTGTTAACGCAACTGGCACAGATTACATTTTCTTCTTTTCGTTCCTCGTGTCGGCAGAATTTCGAAAGTGAAAATGTTCCTTCTGTTCTTTACATTCCGTTTTATTTGTTTTTGTTTCTCTAACTGACATGTGTGGTGCTTCGAAGAAGAACTACAGTCTGTTTGCAGCTAAGCAGCCGCGTCCTTCGCGTCCTTCCGGGGGGCACGCACGCTCTCCATCGTTTACAACCGGGAACTGCAGGATGGCCATGCGAGGACATGTGCTGTCACTCACGTGACACGTGGATGCTACGAACATTTGCCTAAATTGTATAAGACTATTAGCGAATGTGTGATTCTTTATTCCACCGAGAAGCATGTCGTCTCGATTTGGTGGAAGACGGCCTTGGATCTTTGTCTGCTATTTATGTCTGGAGAGTTCATGGGCTATGTGCAATTAGTGTGCCATAATGATCAGCGCTTGTTGGACTTATTTGGAGAGCTTCTTAAGAGTGTAGGCTGTAGGAACAGTTATTCAGAGCTATCTGCTCTGCCACAGGGTTCTTTAAACTATGTGTATCATATTGTTTTAGGTTTGAGTTTAACCCTGATTTCATTTAAAGAATTTACCGGTTCCACCTTGACTAACTTACATTGCTAAAATTATTCGAAGTGTATTGCCTAGTTCCTATATATTGGGTTTGAGCCCTGTTGGTAATTTACAAATATTTTATTTGCTCGTTATGTGTAATTTATTTTGTACTCAGCATTAATATAAGTTCATTTCTGCTACTTGCAGTTTTAGTTTAAGCCATGTGGGCGTTGTCTGAATTTTGTTTATACAGTCTTTCACAGAACTAGTCTGAATTTTCACAACTTAAAATCGAACTGCACACATTGGTACATTCTATCTTGACCGAGATTTGCATTCTATCTAATTCTACATTTGGCTATTTGTTCCTAATTTAGGGCTCTTTAACGACACAACCTCATCCTGTCTATGACAATTCAAATAATGTCCCTGCCATTTACGCAAAAGTGATGATTCAGAAGGTTCTTATATAAAGAGAGGCGCTTAAATAATCTGCCCCTGGCGTCTTTCCACTAAAAGCTACTGTAGTTGCTTTTCTATTCCGTAATTTGCTATCTCAATATCAGCCATTTCGACGTTCGTACGATGATTGAAAGAAGGGACTGTGTTACGGTCTTCCGTGGTGAAACACTTTTGGAATTGAGTACTTTGGCCTTACCTCTGTTTTGTTCCGTTCCGGTGCCACAATTGTCTCCGAGTGAATGAATAGATGTTTCCGAACAGCTTACTGATTTTACATACGACCAAAACCTCTTAGGGTTTTCACTCAGATCGACTGACAAAATTTTATATTCAAATTCACTGAACTCTTCTTTCGTTGTCCTCCTTACGCTCATTTTCGCTTACTTCAGTGTTTGTTTGTCAGTTAGGTTTTGACTTCTCTTGAATCTGACATGACGTTCTCTTCGTTTCGGAGCCGTTTCCTAACAAGGCTATTAAACACGGTGGGTCTTTCTCATCACTTAAGACCTTGTTCGTATTTATTTGCACGTAACTTCCATGTCTACCGTGGTTGGCATTTGATGTACCTCTACTTTTACGTCTATATCCAACACTTCCACTCTTCGGTGAAAAAGTTGCGTAGTGTACACGTTGTCGAAAATCACACGCCGGAAAACACATGACCATGTGGCGTTCCTTAAGATACTTCCTTCTTGCATCACTGCCATCTCTTTCTTATCTCTTTGACACAAATAATAATAATAATAGGTCTACAACATTCTATTTTACATGTATCCTCCACAGTCATATACGCTAACGCAATTGCATTTAAGACACAATATGCACACATCACGAATGAATGTGTCAGTAGTGGCGTAGAAGGGAAAACATTTCCATTTAGATAGGGACCGAGGACCTGTGCAGTTTGATCCCATAGTCCTTACTACAAATTTCCAGTTTTTTTCCATTTAGATATGTGCTAACTTCGAAATGAAACGGATCTGCAAACAGAGCGAAATACCTCCGTTTTAAGAAACCAGGTTTTCTTCACAGATAAATTTTAGGGAGACATTAATCAGAAAACTGCTGCGGAGACATCATCTGCCGGCTTCTGTCTCAGAGAGAAATCGATACGATGAGTTTCCTTTGCAACAGCAGCTTGTTTGCGGATGACAAAGAGTTCTAAGCACTCCCGTAGGCGATAACGAATTCTCAGGAGTTGTAGGCAAGGTAAGGAAGACGGGCCTTAAGAATGTAGTCCCACGATCCTACACACAAGAGTAGCAACTGAACAATTTTTACACACATGCCAAGAGTGTGATCAAGGTTTTATGAGTTTTCATACTTCTACCTGCATTCAATGCGTAACATTTAAAGAGGAAATAAATCAAAGTGTTGAATGACAGTCACTAAGCTGACTGTTTCTTAAAACATCAGAATACTTATGACTGAATGCGAGATTAATATCGGTGTACGTTTCGTCTACTTCTTTACTAAGAGCGATTTCAATCGAAGTCGTTTTTGAAGCTTCCGTAACGAACCTTCCAAAATAAAGTCCAGTTACAGGACATTATAAGACAACTGTGAGATGGTACGAATGTCGACATAACACTTAGCAACAAGTGGTGAATTTACCCCTTTCCAAAAGTCATTTATGGCAAATGTTATGTACCCCAACTACTCCAACAAAAAGTTCCGCTGAACTCCTGGAAAGCTACGAAAAAATTTCATAAAACTGGTATCGCCTAGAATTTCAGTATATTCTGGTACAACGTTTATTTTTCTTTTCAATCCCAAAGTCGTATGTTATTTAATGTTGGTGAAATATCACGTATCTTGTGGTCAGTTTAACGCGACAATATATTAATTGGTAATGTATCGAGGTGTAGTTGCTACAACTTATTCGTATTATACCTTAAATTGCACATAGACAGTCTTAGGACATGTAAATTAGGTTACATCTTTTTGATGGTCTTCAGGAGCGGAAGACTGAACCGCAAGGCGGTTAGTAGCTTCCTGCAGTGTATTTATAAACGCGTTCCTTTACATTACTGCCTTTACGTTTTCTCAGCTGAAAACAAAGAGTAGTTCCCCGTTTGATACAAATTTCAATAATGCAGTTCAAACAAGTCTTTCACTTTGGATCTGGCTACTCTACTCTTTGAATAGAATATTCGTGAATACGATTTTATGTAAAATCAGCACTATTGGACTATAGCTATTACTGCCTTCTTGAAATTAAATACACCAGTAGTAACTGAAATTAAATTCCCGCACTCTCATTAAATTCTGAACGAGAGTAGGAACTTTGAAAGGGTTTTAAAATACAGTTTTTTTGACGAGGAATAGTGCTTTCATAGTTCCACAACGTATATTGAAGCTGAAGTGTTTGTATAAATTCGAAAGTAATGCTTAGACAGTAATCGTTCTTAGTAAAAAAGGAAGAGTGGCAAGAAATAAAATGGCTAGCATTCTATCAAGAGAGGTAAATACTTGAAAATTGCAGTAATAATCCTTTAGATGTTCTGACAGAGTAGAAGCTAATTAATTTTTATACCAGCGTTTGAAATAAAGTCAGAATGCAGCAAAGGTAAACGTGAAGTGAAAAGTTCGTTTTTGAAACACTAGGTATACGGTTACAGTACTGAACAGGCCATCCAGATCTAGATTTTTCGAATATTATTCCTTCAGATTCTGAGATCTGTATACTAACGATTTCTTCGCTAGTATTTACTATACCCAAGCCGTAAATATTACGTAAATTTCTTGGAATGAATGGAGGTGGAGACCAGATTAAGAGGAAGAGGCATGAGCCAAATACTAGAGAGGAAGGGGGAGTCTGTTTTAACCGGGATTATGGGAACTTCAGGTGCTGACCCAGAAGTATAAATTATAAAAAAAGTTAATAACGAAGCGTTACAGATCATCGAGTGATCGGTGATAGTTTATTTGAAACAGGAGTTATCATCACAGTAGACAAATGATATTAGCTATATCACTACTACAGATTAGATTTGTGTCTTTGCGTTCGGTGAATGATGGCCAAAACGAATCTTCATTCAGATCAGTGGGAATGGAGATATTACTAGCATCAGCTGCTACGAAAAGCCTTTATTCCTGCTACCAATGTCAATTATCGCAGTCCACAATCAGGCATCTGGGTCCGTTCGTTTGCGTATCCTAGGTAAATGATAATTTGTGATAATCGAAAATGATAGCAAGATTAAAAGTTTTCTTGTAGCAGCCAGTGGTGTTACAATATGATTGTTGTCATATACCTGCAAGCCATAGGAAATCAGGCCCTGAAAACGTTTTCTAGCAATGTTTCAGAATTTGTGTGACAGGTCGTCCTTTCATGGAAAGACGCAGCACAGAGGTTTGACATATTCGGTTATTCCTATTAGAATATACTGTATAAGAGAATGAAGAAACACTGAAGAAACACTTCTCGTTTCTTCTATCGTAGGGAACTAATTACAGTTATAATGTTCTGTACAATACAAAAACTGAAAAATAAAGGTCAAATATTTTGTAAAATGATTTGTCTACAAATAAGAAACGAAAGAGATTACAGAAATATTTGACGCACCTTTGAATGATGTTCTAAATAACTTGCAGCAAATGAGGTGCCGATTGAGAATATAAAGTTCAATGTTTAACTTACAATTGTAAAGAGTAGATGCTATTTGTCTGGTGGATTATGTAGACAGTGCAGTCTGGTGCTGTGTGGCCTTGAGATACTGTTGCTACGTGAAGTCAAGCGGTAAAATACTTTACCAGTTGAGATACTATTGTTACGGAAAGTCAATCAGTTAAATATTCTACCGATAGAGTTACTACTGCCGTGCAAATCTTTAGCCGTAGCAGTACCAGCCGCTTGTGATCGAAGGTTCCAATTTTATTCCATTTTATCGACTAAGCTTTCTTACTGACAAATTTTAATGAGCAAGAAAAACGTCGTCAACAGCAATGTGAAGAAATGTACTACTTCTTCATCACATGCATCCCTATTTGTAATTTTTGTATTATTCTCTAGTGACAAATTTTTCACGCTCTAAAGCAGTCGAAGTTTTTCCACAGCCATTGCCATCTATGAAGAATATCCAGCACGCACATATTTCCTTGAACCCTTGAAAATTTCAGTTCGAACGTTGAAGCAAGAATGGTGTTGAAATTGCTATGCAGAATCAAGTATTTCAATATTTAAGGTCAGCAACAAAGAATTGTAGCAGCTGGAACGCTCGTACGTTAGTGACATAGGCAGAGTACTAAATTGAATCTGCAGTTCGATTGGAACTGCTCTCTGATTTACGGTTCCATTGTTATTCTATTTTTTTTCACGTTTGTTATCGAGAAAAGAGAGTGTGTGAAAACAATGATGTCGACAGCACTTGTAATGGCCAAGTTAATTACTTCTGATGCCATATGCATTCTCATTCCTTATATTTAAAAGATTCTCTATTTAAAAATTTGAGACTGAAAAATTGTTAGAACCTTTTAAGCCTTAAGGCGTGGATGATAGAAATATGGCAACGCCAATGACAGTAGACTGAACGATTTACATACTCCACGAAACATGTGTCCTCCATTATTGTTTGAAATTCTAAGACTCTACGTTAAACATTGAGCTTGAATTGCATTATCGTTACACTTATTTACTGCATTTTATTTCGAGCATCATTCAGAGGCGCTTTAAGCATTGCTCCAATCTATTTTATTTGTTACTTCTTATCGGATGGCGAGCCCTAGTCATCTAAATGCAGCGTTCACAAAATATTTAACCAATTTCTCAAAATTTCTTGTATTCTCAAGTTTTGTTCAGAAAGCATGAAATTTAATATAATATATTTAGATAGTGATCAGTATTCTATTATTATGAAGAGTACATAGATCAAGAGAAAGCAACTTTCGGAAAATATTTCAAATCTCTGATTAAGTTTTTCTTAAGTATCCTGATTACTTTCATGCAATTAAATCTTTCTTAGCAGAACTAGACCTCATACTGGTCAGTTTGATAACCCATCTGTCCATTTCTTACTCTTCATTTCGGTATTAAAATTAGCACAAAAATCCATTGTGTAATTCCTAGGGAGTCTTGTTTTCGTTCCGCTCAAATATTTGGCCAAAAAAATGATACACTGAAGACGTCTGTTATCGACAACGATTGAGTACCTGTCACAATATGTTCTCTCCTAAGACAAAAGACTGCTCTTCTATGTGAGTGGAAATTTCCTATGTCGGACAGTGACTAGGTCGGCCAGTCGCCCTCAGCCGGAGACGCTGCAAGGCGTGGATTCGTGGCGGCACCAACACTGGAGCAGCCCATCAAGACGTACCGCTGGCTCAATCATTAAAACGCCGAAAAACGGGTGGAGGACGGCTTTTGGATGAGGAGGAGGAGGGTGGGTGAGGACGATCGAGGGGGGGTGGGTGCAGGGTGGGGGCGGGGGAGGGGGTGCAGGGCAGGGCGCGCGGCGCGTCCGCTGCTCAAGTATTCATTGGCTCCGCGTTTGATTCTCTCACGGTGAGCGCTCTGCCACCTTTCGCAGCAGATCGCTGTAAATATAACATCCTGTGTGGCCACGGTTAAATATAGCGCCGCGTTTTCACACCTCACAAATTATTAATTATCGACCGCAGCAAGAGGCTGCTGTAGCGCACGGCCCGTTGAATTTTTGCCTTAGTTGTAATGTTTCCGACCGCGATATGCCGCCAACTGAAATTTTATAAAATTTTCAACCCGCGGACGTATCTGCTGCCAAATGATTCATCGCGCACATTGCCTAGAATGAGAATACCCGAGAGCCGCTGTTTGGCAAACGAGTCGTGCAACGTTTGCGGTTACCACCGACCGTGAGACGGCCTACATTAGTGAACAGCGAGCTCTCGCTTCCTGGGCGTGACCTCGCGCAACGCCCGTCATAGTGCTACGCAGAACTCGCAAGTGGGCGTGTAAAAAATTAAAGTGGCGGAGATTCTCACACAGATCTGTTTACTACAAAAGTCAAACAAACACAGTGACGTACGTAAGCTGAACGGCTAATTGGCTTATATTATTTTGACTGATAACGAATTTGTTATGAGATACTCTCTGTTATTTTGTAATATCTTCAGACTGACCACCTCACGCCGAAATTCGAGACAGAAACTTCAGGCAAAATGAACAGTTGAAACCCCTGTCATTCATAATTCTATAATAATTATTCCCAAGAGCCCAGGCTGGAAAGTGAGACAGGTGTATTGATAGACAAAATAAAGCCTAGTGAAGTCATTTCTGTACGATTCCGCTTCGGCAGATTGCGAGTCACTTCTGCCGATTACTTCATCAAGTGGCTTCTCCTTTGTCCTCAAGAGGATGAGTGCTCTCCGTTTCAGACTTTTCCACCACAAAAAACCTGAAACGGTCAGCGAGAATTGAGACGAGCGCCTTGGCCACTGAACCTCGGAACTGACCCGTTCGGAGACTGGGGCTGTGAGACAACTGATGTGGTTTGCCCAGACGACTCAGTTTTTAACAATACTGCCATACTGAACACGGAAAGGTCGGATTTGTGTCCTTGTACGGCAAGCAGTTTTGAACTATCAGTAAACAACACCTCCTAACTTTACTGAAAAACTGAGTCCGACGACCTCCAGTCAATAAACTGACTCAATACAACAGTACAGTTATCTTTACTCATATTTACTGGAACGGTTTCCATTTATTAATTGCAAAAAAAAGAGAAATATATACTACTTTTAACATTGAGGCCTGACACACACACACACACACACACACACACACACACACACACAGAGTTCCTTTTTCCTTGCGCCTATACATCTCGAACTAACTGTCCTTTCAAGAAAAACATGTATCCGCAGAAATGATTGTCAAAATTATGAGACGAAGATTATTATGAAAAGTGAATCAATATCAGAAAATTGAGGAAAAACCAGAAGAAGAATAAAGAAGAACAGAAGAAATTAGTCTTTATTACAAACAGGAAAGCAACGTGATAACATTAACAATGAAGGGACGCGCCCCTGATCGAATCAACTATTTTGCTGACAGTAAGGAGTCCTCACACTTCACTGTTATCACGCCAAAACATTTATGGGCAAGAGCAGCCGTACGTGTCTCAGTTCTGTGTTTGGTGTGTTGCGTTTCTAGTTGTGTAATGTTAATGACAACAGAATACTCCTGCAGTGAGCTGTTGTATTTGTATTGTTCTGAACGAGGTTGCAACGAAACGGAAGGAGTGTTAGGAAACAACATATTGTTCTGAAGAGTACATATGGACTGAGGAAATCAAAAAATGGTTCAAATGGCTCTGAGTACTATGGGACTTAACATCTGAGGTTATCAGTACCCTAGATTTAGAACTACTTAAACCTAACTAACCTAAGGACACCACACACATCCATGCCCGAGACAGGATTCGAATCTGCGACCGTAGCAGCAGCGCGGTTCCGGACTGAAGCGCCTAGATCCGCTCGGCCACAACGGCCGGCTTAGGAAATCACAACAGCTTAATCCAGGGGAAGAATACTTGAAGGTGGTGTTGACAGCTCTCATCTCGTTGCAATCTATATACGGGTTAGATATTTCTAGTATTGAGGAGGTGTTATTCTCTGTATCTTTTTGTTGTTGTTTAAATGGAAACTGAAACTAACTTAATGCCAGAATAGAGTATGTTCGTATCAAAAGTAACTGCGACGACACTCGTGCTCTTAGCTTATGACATGCTATACTGCGACTTGTAATCGATTGATGATCAACTGTAAGCTGCCATCTCTTTTCACCTCACTGGCTGGACCCTAGTCCGTAGAAAACTTTGTACCATGTGAATCAGCGCCAGGAAGAAAGATAAGGGTTTAAAGCCCAGCTGACAATGACGTCATTAGAGACAGAGCACTAGCTCGTTTGAACAAGAATCGGGCAGGAAATCGACTGTGGTGTTCTAAAATAACCATTTCAGGGAATTCCGTGCTGAGTTAAAACAAGCTATAGATAACTTCAATCTAGTAGGCTGGTCGGCGGTTTGAGATCCGTTCCTCCCGAAGCCTTGTCGAATACTTTAAGTGCTGGAAATGTAACCGGCCCCTTCAGTTCTTATCTCTTTAGCCACCTCCGTGACGAAAACGGGACATTCTTCGATTGAATCTGACATCAGGTCACGAAAACTTTTCTGTAGTGCACACTGTATGCCTCCAACCATTTTAACGAAAAAAAAATATGGAGACCCCTTTGGCTCGTTATATCGGGCTGGATATTGTTGTTTGTAGATGACATCATTCGGCCTTTAAAGCTTGATGTTCTCATTTGCCTGACGAACAGTAAATGTAAAGAAAAAGAAAAGTTATTTGGTCCCAGTGTTTATTGGTTAGTGATAACAATAAGGACGGACTTCTCAGTCTTTTTCTTTCAATTGTACACGGTGTGTCTCTTAAATGAAGAATTTACGTACCGTGAGAGATTTTATGAAAAAGAAAACTGCTGTTTCCACTGGTGAAATCTTTCTTAAGATAATTAAAAATGAGGTCCGCAGACATTGGGTTTAAAACCGATAATCATTTTTTTTAAAAAAGGAAAAAGAAATATAGAAGGATTTCAGATGTAGTGTTTCTCAAGGATTTTAAAATCTAAATGAGCAATTACACTATTAGATCCAGGAATATTAGAAAACATGATATAGGAAACAAGTCTACTGAATACTGTTTCGAGAAGAAGAGATAAGCTGGCGGTACTTTTGATTAACGAAGTTAATATGGAAGCAGGTAACGGAGAAGGCAAATAGCAGGGGGTCTGTGGACATAGTTGTGTAATAGGATTTTAAAGACCAAGAAATCGCCACAGGACAAGTGCAGGACGGTATCAAACCAGTCGAAAGATCGGTGATTATTAGTAAAAGAAAGGAGAAACTATATACTGGAACACTGTTCACTGCTCATGTACCAGGTAAGTGCTTTCTGGATACGTAATGACAAGATGACCTAATGGGTGGCATTAGCAAACATGCATGAACTCCATGGAAGTGTTTTGGCAGACCATGTATTATTCATCAAGAAGTGGGAGGTGGAGCCTCCAGCCAACAGCGCATGTCATACATATGTATACCATATTCCATTTCATGTATCACACCTGTATCGCCCTTACGATTGCAGTCAAAAGATACGGAAAATGTGAAAATATCTCCCCGGCACAATAAATAAAATGTTTCAAAAAGATTCATCCTTCTAAGTAAACGAAGACAGAAAGTTGGGGTAAATTTTTACTTACGTAAATGACTAGATTTTCAAAATAATCGTCCGATTTTTTATGTGCATGCACATGCATCCTAGGGGTACACTGTACATTGTCTTTAGTATCAAAGTTTTCATTTACGTTTGAGGTGATCTCCATCGGACACACAACAAACATTCAAACGATAGTCAAATTGGTGCCATAATTCAGCGAGCATGTCTGGAGTTATTGAATTGACTATTGCGCTGTTGTTACATGGCGTTGCAGTTCAACCAGAGGCGCCTGAAGGGGAGGCACACAGATGGAGACTTTTACAAGTCACTATAAAATCACGTAACGTGAGATCAGGCCACATTGTAGGCTAATGGCACAGCACAGGACCCAAACAAACCTTACGGCCGATCCCTCATGCTCTCAACGAAAATCACACTTCAAAACGCCTTTTGCTGCTGTAATGTCGCCTTCTCAACTCGATGTTCATTGGGTAACGAACGAGGGAAAGGGATAGCTGCGTCAGGGTGATTCCCAAAGGCAACCAAATGAACCGACACTTTGCAACTGGCGCCCAGGTAAACTTTTGGTTTCGATGCCCAAGTTAAAATTCACCCCACATTTCTATCTTCATTCATGTAGGAGGTATAGTTTCTAGCAATCGGGTACACCTTTTTGAAACATGCCGTACACTTGTATGTTGCGCTTACAGAGACGCTGGAAGAGGAAGGGTTGTGCGCTGAACCTCGGCATGCAGAGATAGGGTGTGGCTAGCAGCGAGCAGCGAGCAGCGAGCAGCGACCTACCTGTTTGGTCACGGAGTCGATGAGCCGCACGTAGATGTCCTGCTCCTGCCGCACGCCTGCAACAGACAAGCACAGCTGTCACAGTTGGGTCGCCGCTTCACACGTCATCAAGAAAAAGGCTTCAGGGCTCGTTCCTCAACCATCGCCGCTATACATTTCCCATAACTTCCTGTAAGCATCTAGGGCGATAAAAAAGTTTCCCTTTGAGGGCGTTGCTGCAATGTACGTAGGGCGGGTACATAAGTACCGAAGTGTAGGCAAGGGATTAGTATGGCGTCCGTGTCTATCCGACGTGCATGCGGTAAATGTAGAAACGCGAACTACAGTGAAGTTATTACGAAGTGCAGCATACAGGACCAACGTGCTGTTATTCTTTTCTTCAAACACCGGTAGACATCCATCGAAGCACGAAGGATGTGTATGGGTAACATGTATTTCGGTAACAACCGTTGTAGAATGGTGTGCCATGTTCTGTGCTGGTCGCGATTCGACACAAGATGCCAGTCGACCTCGAAGTTACGCCATGTCACGTGCGAGACACTCGAACACCAACCCTATAATCCTGATCTCTTCCCATGCAATTATCACGCCTTCGGTCCCTTAAAAAAGACCTTGAAGGGTCGACGATTTCTGTCGGATGCCGGATGTGCAGCAGGGAGTTACAAAATTCTTCACGCAGCAAGACACGATGATTTACCAAACGGGTATCTTCAAGCCTGTGCGTCGGTGGGGTGATTGCCTCAGTGCTCACGGCGATTTAGCCTGTTTGGCACACAGGTTCTCGACGGCACGCATTCGGAGGGACACTTTTTTAACGTCCCTTATGTCAGCACCCGCTCCCAGTTCTTTTGTGGGAAGATTTCAACGTCAGACGTAACGGAGTATGGACCACTGCAATTTGTACTGCATGACTTTCGCGTCTATATTTCCAGGATCATTACAGTTTGTATTGCACTACTTTCGTGTCTATATTTTCAGCAGACGCAATATGCACATCGCTACTATGTCCGTTACAGATATTCCCACAATCTTTATTTTGAGACTAATGGTGTTTTTAACTTAACCCTGTATAAATCAGTATTTGCACCAAATAGCAGTTATTATGTTACGTTAGATAAATTATTTTAGTAATGCTGGGTTTGTAGGTCAGCCTTAAACGAAACTATTGCCACTATTTAACTTTTAAAAAGAAATTTTGTTGTAGTAGTCTCGCCGTCTGTGGTGACTCCTTGTCCAAATACACAAATACGCTTTCTTGTAGTGAGGTGTAGATACATATTTTGCTTGTAGTTTATTGCAGCCATAGGAAAAACCAAGGGAGTCTTTAAGAGTGAGTAACGATTTCCCCTTTTTAAGCTCAAAGATGCAACTGTGTAAAAACGAGTTCACGTCCAGCGTCTCGGCTTTCCCGTTGTAAGGACAGCAAATTAATTTTCAATTCATAATATTTGTTTCTTTTTTTATCATTGTCAGAATAAAAGCTTGTGAACGCTGATCTCCGAGGACATAGTGAGCGGTACTGCCTCTTCGTTCTTTTAAAGCAGTCTCTCAGTCCAGTCCGTTTCGAGGACATAAATCATATTCACCACGACCTACGCATACCAGCTGCCCTATTGTCGTCTATTCTTTGGAAATAATCTCACGTTGTTGGCCGATTATCTTTCCTTTCGTATTCTTTATTAAATCGTCTCTAAAAAGGTACGGGCGTGTTTTGTTGTTTAAAAAATAGTGTTATGTTATTTTCTCTGTATAATTTTTGAGTATAAATGAGTATAAAATTAGACATTTTCCTTTGGCCTAAAATAGTCGACATTCTTGATGTAGATCATGTATTTTTCAGATACTGGGTGCAAGAAAAGATCCTGTCCTCGGTGTCTGGTCACGCGACAAGAGCGCAAAAGAATGTCGCTGACCTGCACTTGTTGGGTCGCTATCAGCAGTCAACAGCTAGAGCTCAGTGGCTACTGCGGTGCAGCGCGTCTCGTTGTGTAAGTGGTTATCCCGAACAGACACCGCATTATGTCAGCAGTCAGTGTGTGGTTTGGAGGAGGACGGGCGACAGCGAAATCCTGGTGCCCGGCGGCTCCCCAGAACGAACTTGTTTTAATCCGTGAGGGGTGGCGGCGGTGACATTTGACGTCACAATGCGCTCCCCGCCGCCTCTGGCATCGGCGCCGGCCAAGCAAGACGGTATTTGCGCCGCCGCCGCCTCGTGGCGCGTGCCGAGGGGGCGTGCGTGTGGGCTGAGGCGCCTGCTGTCGGGTGCAGCGCCGAAAGCTACGCAGACATTTATGGCTTAATCCCATAGTGGAGACTGAGTAGAGTTTGCAGAGTGTGAAACCCGTAGAGTACAAATGTCAATGGACTGAGCATTCGGATGCACAGAACGAGAATTCTGTCCGAAACATCTCCTTCGGTTCAAGTCACGTTATTTTTGGACGGCGCATTTTAGCCCGTATAGCGCTTAGCGTATTTTGAGCGTTATCACTTCGGTGCTACCGATGGATCACCTTCAGAAGTACCGCGAAACTCTGTATATGTGTTTTATAAACATCTTAACAATTTGATGGCGTACCTGGAACTGAGGTTAGTTTAAAGATGCGAGCAGCAATAATACTTTTCCTTTTCGCCAGAGTGTCATAGCTCAGATTCCACTTTATTTAAGCTTTTCTCAGTTACTGGAAGATGTGACATCCAACAGTATTTTTCTTCGTTTTGTGTTCACTTATTCTTATTGTCGAGCCTGTTTTAACGAATTACGTCACAATGAGACCGTACAGGGTTCAGAAATGCCACAAAAAACAATGCATTTGGAACTATGAAATTTTTACAGTAAATAAGCTAATCACACTACCAGTTTTTCCCTTATTATTTTCAATTTTTGACTCTTTGTTCATGTTTCGGGAAATTAGAATACAAAATTCACATAATGTAGGAAACTGTCTCATATAGACATACTTAGATACACACAGTGGTTTGAGAACCACTGTGCATTTGCATATGAACATAGCACGAACATGTATACGATGACTGGCAGTTCACTCAAACATACTTGAAAATTTATCAAGCACTTGTCTCGTAAACACATGGCCAAAAAATCGCAGAAATTAGCTCTACAGTACAAGACTTTATAATACCATATTTTGATGTTTTTCGAACATGTAAAGTGCCTCATATAATATGACAGTTACAATTACACATTTGCTGTACGTACCTATCAAACGGTATAGTCCTCCTTTCACATACTTCTCTTTATATCCATAGCAACAAAAATACTGCACCATAGCTGTTACTAGTACTCAAACTCATATAAAACAAGGTGAAGACGTGAAACATTCAAGATTTGGTATTATCACAAAATACAGATAGGCGATGTCTTCCCAGAATCTCGTGACTAGCCCGGTTTGATGTTGAGAACATGAGCGGTAGGCTACGATCACTCCATAGATATATATTCTCTATGGCAAAAACACTTCATCCAGGTCCAAACTTTCACGGCCACAAAAGTAATGACGTTCATAAAATAACCTCTGTTAGAAAAAAAAGTAAACTGGACGTGCATTAAGGAACAATAAAGCACACAAGGAAATTCAAATTCATACGTAACTGGATAGACAACAGTGAATGCAAAGAACAGTACAGCACAGCCCATCTAGGACAACCTGACATGATACTCGTTAGGGGAGCTGCATTTCATTAACACTCGCAAAAGAGAAGTAAATCTTTTGTTTATTTACTACCTGGGTAAGAAAAATAAGGAAAGATGTTTTAGCGAAGCAGTAACAGATGTAATCTGGAGATCGGTTATATAGACGTACAGAAGTGCGATCCACTTGCTGATGGAATGCAAGAGCAGTCCACATTTTCAAGAAACAAGCAAAAACTTATCATCAGAAAAGACGTCGTCAAAGAAATAAAGGTAAACGTCTGCAGGGGGACCGGATGTACTGGATAAACAGCAGCGCTCGAGAAACATACAGTTAAAATCTTCTGGCCACTAACTAAGTAATGAAAAACGTTAACATTTATTCCTCTTTCGTTTTACACAAAGATGCATATACTGTAGCACCAAAGCTTTGGAGAGACGTGCTAATAATGACTAACTTCGAACTCTCCTTTGAACAAAGAAGTAAAGCAAAGGAGAAACATGTTAGATAGACGGTCATACATCACTAATGCTTATCAAAATAGTTGACAACTTTTCTGTTCGCTAAGCAAGCCGAGCTATTCTCTTTTTTTTACAGAAAATCTCTCGGCTTCATGTCAGATGAATATGTTCAGTCGAGCATAGCCTGTGAAAGGTCAGTTCTTTATTTCGCACGTTACCATCTCTGAAAAACACCAGGATGAGACAGATGAACGGGAAGAGCTGGTGTACGGGCATAACTAGTAGATGAGGTTCTCCCGCATCCACTCCGTCTTGCATCCTAAACTCTACTGGGGTGCGACGGGCCAGTTAAGACAAAAGAACTCGGCTGGCTGCGACGCAGCAGCAGGTGGCGGGCCCGTGGGCTACGCCGACATCGCCACTTAAAATTCGCCGCTTCCGACCTTCTGGGCAAACTGGCCGAGCTTCAAGAACGAAAAATTTGCATAGCATCTGAATTGTAAATTTTTTTCCTCTTAATAACAGCATTCGTGTACCCTATAATTAAATAGACGTAGAAACTGCTTATAAATTGCAAAATTAATTGGTTCACCTGTTTCATCTTTGTTCAGTAGTCGCGTAAAACCGAGTAACGTTAAGTAGCTGTAATTCCTTTTACAGTTTGACTAGAGGAGTGTAAATCTGTCATCAGCATCTTGAGCATCTCTTACGGTTGCCACCTGGTGACGAGAGCACTTTCTCCGTTGAGCATAAGTTTGTTCAAAGTGCGTCAGATTCGTGTCAAGAGATTCGTGGTCACAATGCACTCCCATTTTGTTTCAAATAAGAGGACGTGGAAATAAGTTTCCGTTAACATTATTGCGGGTAAGTTTCTTATACTGAACAGCCTGATAGAGTCAGGCTGGTTACTTAATGAAAAAGAATATTTAGTCTACTTAAGACTACACAAAACGCCAATTAACACAAAACTAACATTACAATATCTGCTGGGAACTAATATGTTATTATACAACAGCAGCAAAGAATAGAGCATTTAGAAATGCAGCTTCATAGAGAAGTACTGGTACTAGCCCGGTTAAGTTCGAAACAAATTAGAAGCTTAACTTGAAAACCCAGAAGTTACAAGAGACGAAAAAAGTCAAGAAAGGCGATAGTAGCAGTATCGGACAGCTTGTTCTCCCTTTTTGGTGCGTATTTTTATGCATGGAGAACTTATATGTGGTTTCCGACTATAGTTCCTCATACAAATTTACAGATTTAAATTTTCTGCAAATGTGTAACGGCATTAGAGAATGATAGCGGCAGGCGCTACGCTGGTATTTCAGTTATTTTTAGGTTAGTTTTGGCTCATGAGAACTAATCGTCTCTGTTAGTAACAAATAAAATACCGTACCTCTGAATTACTAAGTTACACACATAAATAACGTCGAAGGTCGTACTGCCACTGACATGAAGTAACGGAACACTCAATTATATATTATATTTGTGTCCCTTTCACTGTCTTTTGTCTCCATGTCTACACGTGACTGTCTGTAACTTCGTTGTTTCACCGTTTTTAATTAGCAGAAAGACTGGCCGAAAGAATGTTTGTAGCCGAAGTCAGTTAGTGCCGTACTCAAGTGGCATTCACAAACGAGTAATATTATTCTTTTTGACTGACCTCTTGGTGCAAATGAGCATCATTCTTTTTTTTAAATTTAGAAGTATTTATGGCACTTGTTACTAATTACATGAAGTACACGGGACTACTGTACATAAAACAGCAATAAGTAGATGTAATGGACTATTTCTTCAAGTACACTGCTACGAAGGTAGAGCGATGCAAAGTTTTCGAGTTTGATTCTGTGTTGTATTACGGTTTTGACTGAGTCGCGTAACGTGTACGTGCCACTTAGTTTGACAACTGTCGTTTTCCTTAACACACGGCGCTGCCATACGGGGTACGTCATTTGTCTTCCGGGAAGCGGAAAAGACACGCTTTCCCGTCAGCCAGACAGCGCTACTGTACAACACAGATGTCAGAGCGCAGCCCTTCTCGCTAAATGCGACTATTTACCTAATGCATCGCCAAGTAATTTAATGTATTCCAGTCCAACACGAAATTCGAAGCAAAACAAAAGATCCGTTTGCTGGCTGAAGAGGGAAAAACTTGCCGGGCTGTTTTATATTTCAAGAGAGGTGTGTTATTTCCAGCGACACAGACGTCCGACTACAATGGGCTTTATTGTCAAGAATAACGCGTTTTCTTTCGCGTCCTGTGACAAATGATAAGTATGTGCGCGCGGCAAATAATTTATAAATTAGGAGGGAGAGAGAGAGACAGAGAGAGTGCGGCCCAATTCTTGCGGACAGGTGATGCAGGCCGGGTTATTTTTGTGGAGTAGTGCCGCGACGGAAGGAAGCGGGAATTATACGCGACGCTGTATTATGCATGTGGCCGCACAAGACCGGCGGCGCGCCGTCCCGCCAGGAGCGGGAATTAGCGTCCCAGACTGCGGCGTCGCGACGCGGGGGCGGCTGCGGCTGCGGTGGTGGCGCCGGCGGGGGCGGGACTTGTGCAAACGCGGATCATCCCCGCGCCGCGTCCGCCCTTCCGCCGCCACCGGCGCTCTTCTAATCATCTCCGGAGCCGGCGTTCTTTTGTTTAAACTCTGAGATGAGCCGTCCGCGGCCTTCCCAGGAGTATTCGCGGCCGCGGCGGCGCGCGCGTCCTCGCACGGCCGTTTAATCTGGCGTGCCCGTGGCGCTGGCGCTGCCTGCTGCGGCCCCGGCGGACACGGCAGCCGTGCCGGCCGCGGTCTGCTGTCGCGCTCTGCTTGCTCGCAGCTGCCCTCTCTTCATAACGCATCCGTGAACAGCCCGAAGGAACAAGTCAGCGGTACCGGCGCTGGCCACTAAAGATCCTGTTCGTGCGTGTTTTAAAACCTCACTGGGTCGCATGTCAAAATGTAGACCTTTCCTTCTGATCCTGTGTTTCCCAAACTTCACGAGGCAGTTAACTTCGAACGAGATCACGTATCAGACAATATCTTAACAAAAAACCTTATTTAAGTTGTATTCCACAACTTTTATGCAAACCGCCAAGAAGCTGCCAAAATCATTTTTGCCTGTAACTTGTTGCGACACCCTCCTCGTCTAACAGACTTCATAATTTAAAAATAACGTAAACAACACGTCCGTAGTTTTAGATATGTTGTAATTCACAATATCAGAAGTCAGGATTGCTTGATGTGAAATGATTTATTTCACGACCGGTTTCGACAGTAGCTGTCATCCTCAGATTCTCAGATTTCTCAGAAATATAACTACACATGAGTCTAGTCGACATCTGAGAACATGCTAAAATTATAATAACACAGCTCCATACTGGATTGTCAAATATAAAAAATAAACTTGCTAAATGAAATACCTGTAGCATGTATAAGGAGTACAGGACGAAAAACAGGCACATCAGTAAAGATGATACGACGACGACAACTCAAGAAAACTTACTCCTGTAAGCCTTATACATGCTGTGGAAAGTTTATTTAGCAAGAGTTTCTTTCTTCTTGTTACATCGGACAAACCAGAATGGAGCTGTATTATTATAATTGCAGCATGTTCTCAGTATGTCGACTAGACTGATGTGTAATTACAAATGGTTCAAATGGCTCTGAACACTATGGGACTTAACATCTGAGATCATCAGTCCCCTAGAACTTAGAACTACTTAAACCTAAGAAACCTGCCTTAGGCAGGATTCGAACCTGCGACCGTAGCGGTCGCGCGGTACCAGACTGAAGCGCCTAGAACCGCCACGGTCACGTAATTACATTTCTAGGATATCTGAGAATCTGCTCAGGACACCTAGTTACTGTCGAAACTAGTCATGAAATGAACTACACACATCAAAAAAAGTTTTGCATCACCTCGGTTCCGAGAGTTCCGGAACCTGTGCAGAAAATTGGAATATAGATCAACATAAACATCATTTCCACCCTTTTTATTGCTCATGAAGACCATACATTGCATTTTGTACCACGATACAGCGAGACATTCAGAGATGGTGATCCAGATTGCTGTACACGCCGGTACCTCTGATACCTAGTAGCACGTCCTCTTGCATTCACGCATGCCTGTAGTCATTGTGGCATACTATCCACAAGTTCATCAATGCACTGTTGGTCCAGATTGTCCCACTCCATAACGGCGATTCGGCGAAGATCCCTCAGAGTGGTTGGCGGGTCACGTCATCCATAAACATCCCTTTTCAATCTATCCCAGGCATGTTCTATAGGGTTCATGTCTGGAGATAATGCTGGGCTTCTCTAGTCGAGCGATGTCGTTAAAAATTTAGATAAACCATTAAAATTTCAATTTCCTGGAAACACATGTATTACTCCAAGTGTTCTTAGGCAGCTTTCACATGATCCTTGTGCTCTTCATATTGCTTCTAAATTCATTCAGCATGATTTGTGGATCCACATTGTAATAGAAACAAATAAATAATCAACTCAGTTTTACAATAACAGTCCAAATTCTAAATCTAATCGGTCAGTTACGAAACCCTTTTCTTCAGTCTTATTGTTCCATAAGGAAATCCAACCACACTCCATTCTTTTCATTCATCATGCGTTATAAAAGTTTTCTTATCCTATAGGAATTCCTTGACTTTACTGATAACGATAATCGTTATCCTAATGACAGACCGCCGGTCGCTGTGGCCGAGCGGTTCTACGCGCTTCAGTCTGGAACCGCGCGAACGCTACGGACGCAGGTTCGAATCCTGCCTCGGCCATGGATGTGTGCGATGTCCTTAGGTTAGTTAGGTTTAAGTAGTTCTAAGTTCTAGGAGACTGATGACCTCAGATGTTAAGTCCCATAGTGCTCAGAGCCATTTAAATGACAGACCACGCAAAATTAAACCTGTCATTCAACATCTCTAGACAAGTTCCAAAGAAACAAAATATTGCATTCGATCAGAGACTTAAAAAGGCAGGAGTAGGTTGTGCTACACACAATATAATTCACAAAATAGGGCAAGAATTGTTATAAAGATCTACAAAGTTCATGAATCCTTCAGCGTTACTGTTTAGGTTTTCACATCTACACTGGAAAAAAAGCCAGATGATGCCACTGGAGGAGTACTCTCTTGTGAAACTATGGTGATGGATTTAGTGGACCCTTACCTTGACAAGCGTCATACACTTTTCCTAAATAACAGTTATACTTATCCCTCTCCGTTCATCCGACTAATAGAAAGGAACACTAATGCATCAGGTACAGTGAAAGTGAATAGGAAAAGCATCCCTGAAGATTTCAGGAAAACAAAACTAAAGAAGAGAAAACACTGATAACCTATGCATATCCATTTGTGATATTACAGTGGATCGACAGGAAGGCTGCCAATATTTTGTCTACTTACTATTATAAGTCTGACATGAATGTTACTGAGATAGCTGTTGCAGTTTTCAACACCTATGCGTTGCTACAAAAAGTGACAGGCAAAAAACTTAACTTTACTGATTGTTGAATAAATTTAGCTGAAGAGCTCATTGAATCCATCACCTTACCTAATGACTTTACGAACGATAGGTCTGCCTTCTCAAAAGGTGTCACCCGTCAGGCTTCAAGCTGCATAGCTGTTACATTTCATAAGATTTATCCCTCCTGACCCAAACAAACAGAATGCATCTAGATAGTGTGTAGTGTATAAGTCAAAGAAAAAAATTGAGAACAAGTTTAAGTGCAAAAAATTAGTTGCCATACGCATTCCAGACCACTTCAGAGTTTTCCGTACATCCAAAAATATTTAAAGTACAGGAGTTGCCCAATTTACCACTTCCTCAAGCATCATACAGCATGAATATAACGTGAGATTTTTCATAGTTACCATTTTAAAGATAACTGTGAATGATTACAAAATAATGCAGTTCTTAATTAAAAATGGTATTTTTTGGATTGTGAAGGGTGTAGGAATTGTTAAGGTAATGGGCTGAACAAAGAAATAACCGAGTCTATGAGACGCTTGTACAGCTTATTTCTAAATATCTTCTTTATATTCAGTTTAGTGTCGACCATTGAACATAGTAAGCTATGCTCCAAGTTTACATGCTTCAATGTTTTAGTTTACCTTGCAACCACAGTCGAAATACTACACTGACATTTGCAAACTATGGAGACAGTTTTGTTCAAATGTTTTTTATTTCGTCAAAATCTGTCTCCAATGTATTGTCTTCGCGGAGTCCAAGGAACTTTGACTAGAATTTTTATTTCCGATTGTAATCCTTCGTTCAACTAAAAACTGTCCTAGAGCCTGGGCATTTACTTGTTGATTTTCCAAGATAGAGAACTTGTTTAATAAATATGTACATGAGGCTAATGTTACTCTCATTAAAATCCTACATGGTGTACTGCAGCGCCGTCTAATAACGTACTGTAGAAGTGACGCGGCAGTATACCCAAAAGGCTTGTAATGAGACAGGAAAATAGTGTATAATGGAATGTAGTGATGGTGAGAAGTGATGGTTACAACGACTGGACCCGCTAGAGAATTGATCGGAAGAGTAAAAGTGGTTTGGAGTGATTGTTGGAAAGTAAATAGTTTTCAAAGGGTGTCTTCCAGCATGTCTGAAACCGAACTACAATCGATGTTTGTTACAAATTTTGACTTACAACACTCATGCATTGACTTTAAATGGAGTGCCATTTGAAAACTGACGGTAGTTCAACGATAAATGGAGCGATGCAGATTTGCAATGAATAGTTGGAACAGGGAAATTAACTAGTGACTCATGGAATAAACAGTCGTGGTAGATGTAATTATGACTGAAACGAGAACGAATGGAGTGGGTGAGACATACAACCAGTCGAATGAATGATATACGGACAATGAAACTTCCCTGCTACATTCAAAAACATTAGAAAATGTTGCAATGGAAAGTGAAGAGATGACAATGTCAGTAAGTTTTCCGGAGCACCATGGATACTTGTTGCTAAAGAATGCAGTCCTTGTGAAAGTGTAGAGGGTGCAGTCAGTACCTAAATGTCGGTGATGATGTAATGTGTATTGAAGTCTAACAAAATAGTGATAATAGCAGGTCATATTTTAAAATAATTTAAAATCAGTATTAAACCATAAAGATATCTGTTCCGTTTTCACCATTCAGGAGATACCATTTTACCACCAGGTTGGGAACTACTGTTCCAATTGTCGTGGCTCTGCCTTCCTCAGAATTGAGAGCCAACTCATCCCTCATCGTAGAATGAGGGGGAGGAGGAAATTAGTGGTTTATGTTCCGTCGACAAAGAGGTTATAAAGACGCAATATAAGCTCGGATTAGGCACGGGTGGAGAAGGAAAATGGCTGTGCCCTTTCGAAGGAACCACCTCAGCATTTGCCGAAAGCTCGTTGAAAACCTAAATCAGGGTGGCCGGACGCGGTTTTGAACCGTCGCCCTCCCGAAAGAGAGTTCAGTGTGCAAATCACTGTGCTACCCCGCTCACTACCTGCGAGGAGAAACAGAGCATCTGCTCACAATGGCATTTTCCTCTGGCACAACGCTTGTCAGAAGTTGCTCCTTAACTACCATACAATTTCTTAGAATTGGTGGACTTTCGAACCATGTGACCTTGAACTTGTAGTATGACACCAGTGAGATCATTCATAATTTAAGTGATTTTGGTATTACACAACATTGAGCATGTCAGGTGCGAAAAGGAATTAGTTCGTGTAACTAATAAGAAACCCAGTATACTTTGAAAAGGACTTGCCCATTGCCATTAAGTTCAAATTAATTACACTATTTTGTCTAACAGACCACCTTCAAGCCAATATGACGCAGGGGGATGGCCAGATACAGCGAAATTAAAACTTGGCAGTGTCCGCTGAAGCCGGCGTGTAGTAGGCACCACCTGCAAGTTTAATTGGGCATTAAGTGAGATCTATTCGGCGCGCAAATCTGGCGGCGTGAGCAGCGGCAGCGGCAGCAAGGAGGCGGCGCTACTTATTCAATAGCGCTAAGGCCGGCCCGGCCAGTGCTGGCCATCCGGTGGCCGCGCGCCGCTGCTGCCGGTGGGAATGCCCTAAGCCACACCTTGCTAATTAAAGCCCCCGTATTAATCCTGCGCCTGGCCCGGCATTAGGCCGAGGGTTTCACTAAATTCCCAGCACGTTATACCTTATTGGATAACAGCGCGGCGGCACAAAGCAAAGTGGCTTTAGGCGACGTCCTGCGCCTGGCGACCGGCTACCCGCACTACACACCCGGCCGCCGCCTCCACCACCTCGCTGCCACTTAGTCCGGACCCGGCTGCGAGGATTTAGCGCCTCTGCCAATATTACTGGCCACCTAACACATAACTTATGTGCCTACTCGCTCTTATAGGCTTCGCGGTAAAGCAGCTTCGTTATCAAAAGACGGTGTCCTTTTACACTTTTGCTGCATAAATTTTATTTGTTCACTGCTAATTTCAACCTTCTAGCCCATTCTCAACTGACTTTGTGACTGTACAATGGAAAACTATGTCTTACATACTGAAATGTCACTGTCTTAAAATTTGTGTTTTCTCTTCGTCAGTTTTCTTTTGCAGAACTAGAAAATCACTTGAGAAAGGCATAGAAGGTTGAAACTAGTTGTGAACAAATAAAATAGATATAGAAAAAGTGGAAAATGACAACGTCTTTTAGTAAATTCATTGCTGCTAGAGAAAGAGACAGGCAGAGAGAGAGAGAGAGAGAGAGAGAGAGAGAGAGGTTCCTTATCGTCTGTATTTCAGGCACGGCGGAGACGTGACCATAACAAATGTACTGCTCGGTCGAGTAATAAAAGTTCCTTGGAAAATTATTAGGATATGCTAAGTATTGGACTTGCATAGAAGCTACTTTCGGAATCAGTCCAAACGAATTTCAAGGTGATTAGCTTCAGTCTTCAACTATTAATTCTCTTTAAGGACTGCTCTGTCCACATGACGTTAATTACCATTAACAGAAATAAAGCAGCTGGAATGTAGATAGGAAAAGCCACCTCAAACAGGTTACTAAAAAGTGTACTAAACAATAAATATAGTGTACAGCTTAGTTCCAGACATAAACAATGCCGTGCCGTAGTGATTTTAAATTTTTCATAGTTTCATAAAACGTGTCAGGAGAATGAGCCGTCAAACAGAATGTAGCCGTTTCCTTCTTGCTAGACTGAGTTAACTGATCGTTTCTGATGATATTACAGAACGACATGGCGAATATGTTAATACCATGGACACTCTACTTGAATTAAAAGAGAGAAGCATTACCCAGATAGTTTCTTACAGAATTTCTTGCAAAATCTTCGCTGAACTGTGTACTGCTCCGCCTGTAATCACTTGACATCCATGATACATTTGATTCTAATCTTCCCTACTTCCAAAATAGCTCCTGTAGTGTAGACTGTAACAGGAAAAAAGTCGCGTTAATTATTTCCTTAAAATATTCGCGATGCTCGAAATAGTGGGCAACCGCGAAGCTCAAACTCAGAGCCTTGCTTTTTTAGAGGGCAGTGATCTACCAGTTGTGCCATCTGATCACTCCTCAGGGGTGGAACTTCTCTCTCTCTTCATGCCTTCCAGATTCTACTGAGGCGCTTCACAGATGCTGCTCGTGTAGCAAACATGGGAGAGGAAGGAAGACTGTGGTTGATCGTTTTATCGACGTTCCCGTCGCTAGGGATGGAGCCCATCTAGAATAAAGCTAATGTCGACGATTAACCGAAGCCTCAAACGCAAGTGGACAGGTGTAGGGGGGAACTAGTTGCGGGCTGAACTACCGAGCTGTGCGGCCGGCAGCGCAAGGCTCGCGGCAGCGGGCAGGGGCAAGCGCCGCACCCGGGTTCGACACTAGGGCGGCAGCCAGTCGTCACAAATGTTGGTCGCGGCCTACACTCCACCTACAAACAAACCTATGACATTTTCTTCAATTCTAATGTCCAGACTGCAGCGCACTTCGACCCTAAACAAATGCAGCTAAGGTAAAAATGTGCTCCAGGTATAGCGTTCTGTGTTTAGAACAAGTTGAGGAATAACATCTCTTCTTCAAAATGAAATTATATGCATCCTTCACCATCTTGACCAGTATAAGTTTTAACATAATCTTTCAACTAAACCATCTAGAAACATCGGGAGTACATAGTTTGTTCTCTGAATGGTATTTAACATGCCTTTCGCATTATCTGGCGAATTTAATGATAAAAGCGAAAAAATTATTCCTTTATAAGTAAGCATATTGTCACTTCGACGTTCGTTAATGCCTGTACCTACTTTTTTCGCAGTGAAGGAGAAATCTATAAGACAATATAATATGTAAAAATAACACAAACTTGATGATGTGTTTTGAAGATTAGCTTTACACTAAATCATCTCAGACATACTGCTACAACATAAACATAAGCGTTGCGGAATCTTATGAAGTCATTTATCGGTAAATTGTAAGTTTACGCACAATAAATTTGTTTATTACCAGTATTTTTCGCCATTTCTTTACTCACGCGTTTCGCTGGTAGAATAAATATCAAGGTATGTTAAAATCTGGAGGCTATTACAGCAAAGCAAATAAAAAAACTTAATTTGACAGTTTGCTGGCATTATTTTTTTCATGAATAAAACGAAGGTATCATCTGAGATGAACCACAAAGGATGTACATTTGTACGACTAGCTGAGAAATCCGGCATTGCCTGAGTATTTATTGACAGCTGTGTCCAAGACTTCGTATGCATGGAATATGTTTTTGACTCACATGGCTCTTTTGTGTACAACATTTGAGGCAGTATGATTGGGACTGAACGGAGAGCTTGTTTGCTTCAGTAACACGGGAGAGACCGCGAAGCAGCTGTGCAAACACGTTGAGAACTTCGGTGGTTTTCACTGTGAGTGAAGGGTTCTGAGGTGCGAGGTAATGCATGGCGCCCTCAAATGGCTCTGAGCACTATGCGACTTACCTTCTGAGATCGTCAGTCGCCTAGAACTTAGAACTAATTAAACCTAACTAACCTAAGAACATCACACACATCCATGCCCGAGGCAGGATTCGAACCTGCGACCGTAGCGGTCGCTCGGTTCCAGACTGTAGCGCCTAGAACCGCACGGCCACTCCGGCCGGCATGACGCCCTCGAGTAGACTTATATCTCGCTTTCGGAATGAGTTTCCAAAGAGTGAGTCAAAGTCTGATGTTCTGTAGCTGCAGCAAGTCTCACCTCACATCTTCATTGGGTTCTTAAGATCTCATAGTCCTCAGACTTTTAGCCGTTGTGTTCAGATAGACTCTACTACTTTCTAGGTATTTTTATTCTTAAACAAAACAACATCAAAATGTAATGAGTAGGCATCAGAATCACAAAGTAAACTTAATAAATTGTTTTTTTCTAGCAACGAATAGGCTCTAAATAAAATCTCTCTAAAAAAGCTAAGCAATGTCACTAAATTTTTAATATGTTTATCGAAATCTGTAAATCCGTATGTACTAGCCAAGTAAATTCAATGTTAGTTCGTATTCGTAAGGATAAATTTGTAGTGCTTAATTCTGTCACTCCCGAAAATACATATGTCACTCAGTTAAAATAACAGTGCCATTTATTTTCTGTTCGGTGTACTACGACGTGATGATGGCAGCACCTAAGTAACCGTTCGAATTACGAAGCTGAGCAGACAATTTTAAATAAAACCTTAAATTGCTGTATCTATTTTGATAAAATAAAGCCTACTTGTGTTCCAAGATATGGTAGTCTGTAAAACCTCCATGAAAATTCGTTTAGCGGTTTTGGAGTTTAGTGTGTTCAAACAGACAAAGGGACAGGGACGACAGTTTTACAGTCGTACTAATAGTACAGATGAAATTTGGAGACAGTTTATACATGAAGATGCCATTCAAACTCATTCTGCCCATGAAGCCTTGTAGATCTTCTACAGACTGTGCTGGTGGTATGGAGACGAATCTATGTACCATGCGTTATGGAGATCCAGCACGTTTTTGTAACGTTGTCTGAGACGCAAAAGTTGATGGCTACCATGACAGGTGGATAAGCAGTTCCTTGGTCCCCACGCACGACTGGCCTTAGCTATATGCATTTTTATGTCTGGGGACTCTTAAAAATTTTGTCTTTGCGTCGGAAGTCCTTCATACGAAGACACACTGTCACTCGATGATATGACGTTTTGAAGAGTGGTATGAGTTGATGACAGTGTAAACAATTCGACAGGTGTGAACGACGGATGACACGTCTCGGTACAGTTGTAAATAAATGTAATTCCACTTATATGTTTACATAACACTTTTTCCCTTGTATTAGCACGAGGAATCCACCACAAAGATTGTGTAAGTGGTTTTATGTAGCTTATTGAGCAGTGTACAGGGCCGGCAGGCGACTGTGGCGGAGCAGGGGAGGGGTTTGGCCAGTGGAGAGCACAGCACAGCAAGAGGCAGTGGGGGGAGCGACCGCAGCGGCCTGCGGCCGTGGAGCGGGTTGCGTGATTATCGCCAGAGGGGTGGAGGGGGAGGGGCGGGGGCGACCAAGTTTGGCACCGGCTGAAGACAGTTTGCCTTGGCGGGCAATCTCCGCGGTCTGCGGCACTCCGCTCCTCGCCGTCCGCAGAGACCGCCTCTGGAGTGGCCGCCACCGTGCTGGACGCCACGGGGACCTTCAGTACCGACAATAAACTACAGCTGCGTGTCCGAGCCTGCACTGCCGAGACGTGGAACGTAACAAACTGCTGTTCCACACTTTCCCTAACAACAGGTTACTGCACTAGGTAACAGGTATCCACGTATACACCATGCACATTTTACAACTAAGAGGATACTAATGATCACATACAAATGTGATAGAAAATAATGTAAACCCTTCGAAAGTTACGTAATCATTGAGACTTCCAGTCCACTTTACGATAGTGTCTATGTTATGTTCTTTTGCCGATGGCACGTTTATTGATAGTCTGACGAACGAGTGGCCCTCTCAAGGAAATATCCTTCATTGCTCGTCGACCGCCATCAACCAAGGACGACTCTCTGACAATGCCAACCCTTTCTGCTGGGAAAGCGACAAGTTATCAACTATGTAGACACCTTTCGATTCGCGTGATGCCATTTTAATCTCACTGTGTTAGTTTTCTTTCTAGATCTCTATGATACCCAATACTCTTGATAATCTGATCTCCATGTTTTGCTGGTACTACAGGATGTTACAAAAAGGTACGGCCAAACTTTCAGGAAACATTCCTCACACACAAAGAAAATATGTTATGTGGACATGTGTCCGGAAACGCTTACTTTCCATGTTAGGGCACATTTTATTACTTCTCTTCAAATCACATTAATCATGGGATGGAAACACACAGCAACAGAACGTACCAGCGTGACTTCAAACACTTTGTTACGGGAAATGTTTAAAATGTCCTCCGTTAGTGAGGATACATGCATCCGCCCTCCGTCGCATGGAATTCCTGATGCGCTGATGCAGCCCTGGAGAATGGCGTATTGAATCACAGCCGTCCACAATACGAGCACGAAGAGTCTCTACATTTGGTACCGGGGTTGCGTAGACAAGAGCTTTCAAATGCCCTCATAAATGAAAGACAAGAGGGTCGAGGTCAGGAGAGCGTGGAGGCCATGGAATTGGTCCGCCTCTACCAATCCATCGGTCACCGAATCTGTTGTTGAGAAGCGTACGAACACTTCGACTGAAATGTGCAGGAGCTCCATCGTGCATGAACCACATGTTGTGTCGTACTTGTAAAGGCACATGTCTAGCAGCACAGGTAGAGTATCCCGTATGAAATCATGATAACGTGCTCCATTGAGCGTAGGTGGAAGAACATGGGGCCCAATCAAGACATCACCAACAATGCCTGCCCAAACGTTCACAGAAAGTCTGTGTTGATGACGTGATTGCACAATTGCGTGCGGATTCTCGTCAGCCCACACATGTTGATTGTGAAAATTTACAATTTGATCACGTTGGAATGAAGCCTCATCCGTAAAGAGAACATTTGCACTGAAATGAGGATTGACACATTGTTGGATGAACCATTCGCGGAAGTGTACCCGTGGAGGCCAATCAGCTGCTGATAGTGCCTGCACACGCTGTACATGGTACGGAAACAACTGGTTCTCCCGTAGCACTCTCCATACAGTGACGTGGTCAACGTTACCTTGTACAGCAGCAACTTCTCTGACGCTGACATTAGGGCTGCATGAAGAATTGTCTCGTCCATTGCAGGTGTCCTCGTCGTTGTAGGTCTTCCCCAGTCGCGAGTCATAGGCTGGAATGTTCCGTGCTCCCTAAGACGCCGATCAATTGCTTCGAACGTCTTCCTGTCGGGACACCTTCGTTCTGGAAATTTGTCTCGATACAAACGTACCACGCCACGGCTATTGCCCCGTGCTGATCCATACATCAAAAGGGCATCTGCCAACTCCGCATTTGTAAACATTGCACTGACTGCAAAACCACGTTCCTGATGAACACTAACCTGTTGATGCTACGTACTGATGTGCTTGATGCTAGAACTGTAGAGCAATGAGTCGCATGTCAACACAAGCACTGAAGTCAACATTACCTTCCTTCAATTGGGCGAACTGGCGGTGAATCGAGGAAGTACAGTACATAATGACGAAACTAAAATGTACTCTAACATGGAAATTAAGCGTTTCCGGACACACGTCCACATAACATGTTTTCTTTATTTGTGTGTGAGGAATGTTTGCTGAAAGCTTGGCCGTACCTTTTTGTAACACCTTGTATAACTGTTCCTCTCTACTGAATCTCCCAGTACCCAGAGAACTATTACCAGTAGAAGTGCATATCCGATATGGCCGTGCTTTTGCTAAGGATTCTCCATGGGCACCTAATCTTTCTAATTCGTTGTTTCGTCTTCAGTTCCTAATTAATACGTCTATTTCAATTTTAAATGTAGTTCCAAAGCAATCCCTTTGAAATAATTCTGTTTAATCATCGTTGATTTTAACATAGTCCGTGTTTGCCTTCCATGCGATGCATTGCTCCACAGGTCCCGTTTCGGAAACATGTTTTTTAGCCACACCCAGTACTTATAATAAGAAGAAGACGTACTTAGCTTAGCCCAGTGTATTTCTGATATCTGCATTGCTTCACTCGTCTTCAGTATGTATTTCCTCGATAGTCGAATTCTTCTGTCTTGACTGCCATAACTTTGCTGATAAGTCAATATCTTCTGCTCGACTACATTCCATAACGTCTTTGCTGAGTAACTTATTGATCCCAACCAACAGCTCTCCTCAGTCATCTTCACCTTTAATCATAATGGGTGTCTCGTATATGACCTTTTCACTTGAAATGGTGACATCGGCATTTGGATGTAGCGATTCCAATACTATTAGTAATATACATAAAAAATCTGTCTAGAGTGCAAAGTATTTTTATTAAGATATGAAAGGTCTGTAGGCACTGTACACCGTCGTTAGATGTAAAAAGAATGCTTATCTGCTAATAGCCCGTCAATGTGAACTACAGTGTCACGACCTGGAGACAGTGGAGCACCAATTTTTAATGTTTGATGATCCTGCATAAAGTATCTAAAATAGTAAAATACTTCGCAGTCAAGACAGAAAAAGAACTTTGTATTACCTTTGTAAGTAGGCTGTTTATGTTTTCTTTATGTAAGTAGGCTGTTTATGTTTTCCTATTGGCAACGTTACGTAGCGCTCTGTATGAAAATCACTGGCTGTGCTGTGTGCAGTCTGTGGCTAGTTTGCATTGTTGTCTGCCATTGTAGTGTTGGGCAGCGGCAGCTGGATGTAACAGCGCATAGAGTTGCGCAGTTAGAGGTGAGTCGCCAGCAGTGGTGGATGTGAGGAGAGAGATGGCGGAGTTTTGAAATTACATATATTATGACTTTTGATGATATTAAGGTAAATACATTGTTTGTTCTCTATTAAAATCTTTCATTTGCTAACTATCCCTATCAGTAGTTAGTGCCTTCCGTAGTTTGAATCTTTTATTTAGCTGGCAGTGGTGGCGCTCGCTGTATTGCAGTAGTTCGAGTAAGGAAGATTTTTGGTGAGGTAAGTGATTTGTGAAACGTATAGGTTAATGTTAGTCAGGGCCATTCTTTTGTAGGGATTTTTGAAAGTCAGATTGCGTTGCGCTAAAAATATTGTGTCAGTTTAAGCACAGTCTCGTATACAATTCTTCTAAGGGGACGTTACATATGTCGACCCTTAGCCGAGGATACCTCACTGGAATCTTCTGATTTTTTCTTGTAGTTTGTGCAATTAGTGTAGATTTTGTTTATTGCTAGTGCGTAATTGTATCGAGAATCTCCTTTTGTAGTTGCAGTCTTTCATTGTTGTACAGTAAAACAGTTGTGGCATGCATGTAGATTTGCACCAAGTATTTCGCAGCTGCGCTTGCAATTAACTAGATATTATTTTCAGTGCTATGTTAATGTATTCCCCTATTTTCGCTCTTCAAATTGTGTTTTTCTGTGTTGTTGTGTGAAATATTGTGACAATAATGGCGTGTGAAAAACGTAATACTGGGCTCCAAAGTAAACTGAGAAATGACAGTGAAGACGAAAGTAGTGTGTTAGCGCCACCATGTAATGAATTAACTAATGTTCAACATAGTAATTTGGTAACCGTGCATAGGGAAATGGAGCGGGCGGCAAACAATGGCGTAGGCAGTGAAACAATTAGTGAACAGGGAAGCATTATCGATCGATCGCTCGGCAACAGCTCGCCTCAGGAATCCGAAATGATAGGACACAATTTTGCAAATACTGTAGATTCAGGTTTTGGGTCCTCACCGTTTTCTCAAATGAGTCAAGACACATTTTCTGCTTGTCAAAATGTGAATGTTGCCGGTGAAAATGCACTGCCAAAAAGCATAGGGAAACAGATTCCAGACACTAATACATTATTATTGCAATTAATGCAACAAATGGAACAAAATCAGAGACAAATGGGACAAAGGCTTCAAAAGTTAGACACAATGGAACAACACCAGAGACAAACACAGCAACAGTCAGACAACAATGCAAACTAGCCACAGACTGCACACAGCACAGCCAGTGATTTTCATACAGAGCGCTACGTAACGTTGCCAATAAGAAAACATAAACAGCCTACTTACATAAAGAAAACATAAACAGCCTACTTACACCTTGCACTTTTATTCCCGACGAGGAATATCTGCTCACTTCATTGAATGGTTATTCGATTGCTTATTACTTGACAGGGCGGTACTTGGATGTAAAAATACGCTCAAAGACAAAGAAAAACATGGCACCACGAAGGAATTATCCAAATGGGACGGAAATCGGTATATGTGAAGGATATGTACAGACAAACAAATACTACAATTTCAGAAAAAAATGGATGATTTATTCAAGAGAAATATTCACAAACTGAGTAACTGAATAAACCATTGGCTCAACTCTGGCCCTTACGTAAGCAGTTATTCGCCTTAATATTAACTGACTAAATTGTTGGATATCCTCTTGAGGGATATCGTGCCAAATTTTGTTCAACTGGCGCGTTAGATCGTCAAAATCTGGAGCTGATTCGTGGGCCCTGCTAATAATTATCCAAACCTTCTCAACTGGGGAGAGATCCGGCGACCTTGCTGGCTAAGGTAGGATTTGACTAGTGGGGAGACGAGCAGTAGAAACTCTCGCGATGTGCGGCGGATATATTATTGCTGAAATGTAAGCCCAGGATAGCTTGCCATGACGCAAGCCACGCCGGGTTTACATTTCAGCGAGACAATGCCCTCCCGCACAAGTTGAAAGTTTCTACTGCTTGTGTCTATGGTTGCCAAACCCTATCTTGGCCAGCAAAGTCGCCATTTCAGATGGCTTTGGAACAATGTGGGTAGGTGACTCCAGCCAGCTCGGGATTCTGCCGATCAAATGCGCCAGTAGAACAAAATTTGTCACGATATCGCTGAGGAGGACATCCAACAACTATTTCTTAAAGAAAGCGTTCTTAGCTTCATGCGTTGTTCGTTGGCGAGGTAAGCTGTGGTCCTCCTGTTCGCTACGTCAAGAACAACAGGTGACTACACGTCGTTAGCATCGACTCACTGGCTTTCTGACAGTTTTTACTAGACATGACAAAACGGTCTAAACCCTTGGTGTAGGTATAGCTTTTTAGTAATTAAGACATCTCCCTGCGATCAGTGGACTAATCTTGTTCAGCGTCTAAGATAGTGATTTCGTGCAGAGAGGCAATTTCGACGAAGCTTTTGCTGACGAGCCAAGGGTTTGAAAGCATTTGCGTGCGATATCAGAAAGCGACCACACAAATGATTAATCCGCGAGAGGCTAAGCGTTTTTAACTTCATATGACCTACCATATCTTTTCAAGTTATTTTAACTTCTTTACACAGTGTTTTTAAATATACATAGACATAAACATACCTGCAGAGGTACGTGAAAACCACGGACACTCTGCGTAACCTCTAAGGCCGTCCTTACACGGAACGAGAAAGCGTTCGTGAATGAGGAGTTGGTCGAGTTTTACGGCGTCACAACGTGGAATTTCACGTTCCATAGCAGTGCGCAGCCTGAAAGGGTGAATAAGACAAGTCAGATTTTTGCTTACGTGGCCTATTAAATGAGAATCGTTTTCTGTGTCAGAAGCAGAACTTGCTAGACACCAGACTAAATATCGATGATTTTAGTTCAAACTCGTATTTGGTTGATTTTATATTAAAGTTCACGTACTATGAATACAGGCTGTTTCAAAGCACCAGCACATTAAGCATCTCTTGAAAACGTGTCGGTCTTGGTGCAATTTGCAGCAATATAATGAAGAAAAACGTCAACTTGGTGTTTAAAGTATTTCCGGATTTGGTTGCCTCCGTATGAAGACTTTTTAAAAACAGCCCACTTTTGGTATGATTTATTAACGCCAATTAAACCGTTGAGGTGATCCTTAGATGTAAGACACGTCACAAATCAGTTATGTAGACCATAGTGTAATGGTAAGATACATAACATTACAATGTCTAAAGGAATTCTGCTATAGTCACGTACTTTTTATAATTCACTTTCACACTTCTAAAAGATACTATACTTTCTTATCAGTTCAAAACGCGTATGTACCTAGACATTCAACGTTGTCTATACTAACTCATAACTACAAACCATTATTTAAAGTTGCTATCATAACCACAAATAGTTCTTGGCCGGCTTAACGACATTCACATTTTTGAACGTAAAATTACAGGTATTGTGTTAAACCGAACTGCGAGAAAGAAAATGCTGTTCTATACTGTGCTATGAAATGTCTAGTATCGTTTTCTTTCTCCAGGCAGTATTAATTACGATAGCAAGGTATTACGCCATTAGATGAATTGTTTGTACCGTAGTTCACAATCTTCTCCTTATTGTTATCTTCCTCGGACTCTGTTTCGACCATAAATGGGTAGGTGATATTAATGGCTAATCGGCTCATGATTACAATACTATTATGGAACTTGAATCGTGCGCAGCTTTGTAATCCTGCCCGTTTGCAGATGAAAACTATGCGCAATACTGTCATTGCAGCTATTATTCTCACACATCCAGCAGCAGGAGACGTCTCTCGTCCCCCGTATACCAATGACCCCGATTTGCACGTTCATTTTAAGCGACTTCACTTCTCAATCAGTAACAATAAAGAAGTCTCGAGGCCAGAGAGAGCGATAAAGAGGAGATGAAAAGAAGGGGGGCGGGGAGGATACGGTCGTAGGGAAGGGGAAGAAGGAGACAGAAAGACCGAGAGGGGAGTAGGAGATAGACAGAGAGAGAGGGAGGAGGAAATTTACAGAGAGAGAGGGGAGGAGTTGATAGAGCGAGCGAGAGGAGGAGGAGGTTATGAGTGGGAGGAAAAGGAGATTTATAGTGAGAGTGGGAGGAGGAAATGGACAGAGAGAGGGGGAGGTGGAGGAGATGGACAAAGAGGGGGGGGGCAGGAGATTAGGGTGTGTACCCAATACCACTACATCCTTAGCATTTGCGAAGAACTGCAGGGTTAGCAAGTGTACATATAGGGTCTAAAAGCAGCCTCTCTCTCAGGAATGAGTCTGTTTGTGTAAGTGAATGATTTTTGATTCTGTAAAAACACATACACGCATAAAGTATAGAAAATGTCACAGTAGAACGAGTAAGCAAATATTTTCTTTAGCTCTATCTACAAGAGAGGCTGCAACCCTTGCAGTGGGATATTTTGCACCTCCTTGTTTAAAGGTTTGTATTTCAAATGTTTTAAAAATTCTACTGCTGAATAGAAGCAATAATCCAGTGAGAATGACCTTATAGTTTTACTGAAAAGTGAGAAGGATGAAATAATTTTCATGTTATGCTGAGGACTATTCTAATAGAAGTTTCAAAATCTTTCCATTTGTTTCAGGATATTGAATTTTTTATCTGTGCACATCACAAAGACACCAATATCGCTAGGAAACGAACAAAGGAGGAAATATGTGGTTTAATGGAGCTATCGTAACAATTTTGCGAACATCCATTTTCGTAAACAAACTGTGTGGTTTGTGAGCCAGGTAGAGACGATAACTGCCGCTGGAGAATGCTGCGATCGCGAATTACGACGAGGAGCATGCTCCCTGAGATGCACCAGCTTGTTTTTAAGCGTGCACCAAGTACGAAGCAAACCACGTCTGGCGTGCGTCAAGGCGAGAAAATCGTCCCGTTTGAGGACGGCTTAAGCTGTACAATGCTAATCCTTTGGTCACAGTGTCCTTGCTGTTCACTACAGAGTTTTCAATACTTCAAATTCTAAGAACTTTTACGTTATGAGCGTTGCCAAAACATTAGATTTTTTCCACTGTAAACGAAGAATTCTGGTGGTAGGAGAAAGATTCGTCACTGGTATAGTGTTTCCCCTGTAAGGGAACTAGACGTGATGAGGAGCAATTTATGATCTGCCTTTGATTACTTTCTGGGTTAAATTTTACTTAATCTTACAGATATTAGGCTACTTTGCGTTTAATTAGCCTCAAAGACAGCAAAACGTGAAATAAATGAAAGTCATTTGACTACCAACTTCCGCAAGCTGCTCTATTTTAGGCCATTTAGGTAGATAGCATGTCAGCGTCGTTATTATTACGTAACTTCTTATTTGGTGTAGTGAATTCTAATTTCAGAATCTCCCACAGCGATGAACTTCGTTGCCAGAAATCGTATCTAGTACCCCTGCGTCAAGGGCCAGCAGTACCAACCAGCGGAGCAGTTATTCGGTGATGCAAAAATGAAAATAAAAGATACGCAATATGTAACGGAAAAACTGCCAACAACTGAGATACGACTCGATAAACGATCCTAAAAGGCAGTTCCCATAATGCTTGAAAATTTCTTTTCATAAAGTAAACAACAAACACTGATCGAGAAAAGTAACGGTAAGAAAAATAATATGACAGATAAAACAATAAATAGTTTCATACGTAATCATATTTCTGAAATTCCAGAACAGTCTGAAAACTTCACTGAAGTAATTATGATTTAATTTCCATGTTATACCTAACCATGCGTGTATGCCTCCTCTGTAGTTCAGTAAAGGTTTATTTCGCTATATAAATTACAGCCGAAGTAGCGTTAGATCATGAGCGGAAGACGCATGAATGTAGATCGACTATCACGTCAGATCTAACCTAAAGCAGCAGAATAAAAGAATTCTTTCTACAAAGTGGCCACTCATTATGCTACACATTGTGAAAACGATGTTGTGTGTTAACCCTGTTATCAGTTTGTTAGTGTATGCGGTAGCCGATCTGATGCCAGGAGTTTTATGCGGGCAGTAATGCTAACTTACCATTAGCGTAGAGCAGCTGCAGCCTGTACTGGATACCGTTGTTTGTCTTCTGGCCTTCCGTCTCCTGAAACAATGCCACAATGAGAATGTTAGTGTCGGCAAATTGGGGAATGAAAATACGGTTTCAGTTAAAGGAAAGAGTCATTTCGCGTATGAATTAAGAGCGAGAATTTGAATAATCAAGTCTAAGAGAGAGATCAATTAAAGGTACATATCTTTCTGTTCGTTGCGTCAACCAGGAAATAGATTTGATAGTTGTGAAGCAAACTACAACTCTGATCTTATTCTAAGCCTCTCGCTACGCTCGCAGCCAAATCCAAGTTTCCCATTCTGCGGAATCAGGCAAGAACATGGCAACCGTACATAGCTCACGTACATAACCCTCTTTCAGTCAGTCAGGCTATCACGCTTAGGCTTTTGAGCTATCGGAACAGATAAAGAAAATTCAAAATAGAACTAAGCAAATCATCAAAATTTGGTTTAGTCAGTGTGAGAGCCCCACAGAAATGCTGAACCAACTCCAGTGCGGAGCACTGCACGAGACTGATGTGAATGTTTCTCAAGTATAAGAGCCTATGTTCCACTATGAGTTGAGAAGCGGGTTACGTTCCCCAATCTGTATTTCGAGTAGTAACCACGAGGGTAAAACACAATTTCGGCCGCACACAGAAGATGGTTGAAAGTCAATTTTTCTGCGCGTCATCCGCGAATGGAACACAAAGAGAGGAAACTGTTCTGGTACACCAAGCATCTTCTGCCGCACACTTTATAATGTCTTTCAGAGTATATATGTGAACATTTCGACTTTATTTCCCATCAGTGCTTCACCTGCATCACTATGTGCGCAAAATGGGAGCTGTGAGTCTCGGGGAATGTAGTCTAACAGTCGGTTATTGCGAGACATAATTATTAGCACAAGTGTGAAATATTCATTGCATGATGTACGAAACTGAACTTTGTCATCTTCAATTAACAACGGACATGTAGTAGGAAGCGTAACCCGAAAGCTCTTCTCTTCTTGTAGTGGTGGAAATTGTTGCACCTGGAGCATAACGTAACTAGGAACACATGAGGATTTTTCGTCGATACTTCGGTCTAGTGTCTGAATTTAGAGTCACATGAAGGAATGCTCACTAAGTAGTTGCCACAATTTTCCACAGTTTTCGTTGTCGCTATGACATGAGGTTTTGTTTTGCGCACGTTTTGTAAATATTTCGAGTTCTATACATGAAAGTGTCGAATAATATAGAGTATTAAAGTTGTTTGGAATATATTGTTAACTAACTGCGCCCTACGGTGTTACCCGCGATTAAATAGTTATTTACAAAAAAAGAAAAAAGTGCCCGCGTCTATATTAATTCCAATTTTCTATTAGTCCATCTCCTCCTTAGCCCTCTTCCTGTCCATTTCCCCCTTCCCCTTCTCTCTGTCCCTTCCCTCATTTTCCCTCTCTCTAACTCCTCCTTTCCCCCCCTCTCTTCCCAACTTTGCCCTGTCCCTGTCCATCTCCCTCTCCTTCTATCGCGGATCATCTCCCCTCCCTCCTCTCTCTTCTCATCTCTTCCTCTTCCATTTCTGTGTCCTGTTCGTCCTCACCCTCTCTCTATCCGACTCTTCCTCCCCCTCTCTCTGTTATCTGCTACTATCCCTCTACCTGTGTCCATCTCCTCCTGTTCTTTCACTGTCTGTCCACCTCCTCGTCTCCCCTTCTCTCTCTTTCCACGTTATTACCCCAGTGCAAGGCTGGCGGTTCTTAACCAGTGGTATTGTAAACACATCAAAAAACGTTTTGCATCGCCCCGGTTCCCAGAATTCCTAAAGATAGACGTAGACTGTCGATATTGTATCTCAGGCACAGTCTCTATGACGTTTCAGAAATGTCACTAAACCCGCCCAAAGATGCAAACAACCATGCATGAGCAGCGCCTATTAGACGGAGGGAGTCCGACAGCCGATCTGTTCCAGTCATTCCACCGGGAATGAGGTACAAGGCTCGTGTTGTCTGTAGATCAACCATGCCTAGACGGTCAATACCGCGGTTCGATCGCGTCCGCATTGTTACTTTGTGCCACGAAGGACTCTCAACAAGGGAAGTGTCCAGGCGTCTCGGAGGGAACCAATGCGATGTTTTTCGAAGATGGAGGAGACACAGAGAGACAGTAAGTGTCGATGACATGCCTCGCATAGCTCGCCCAAGGGCTACTACTGCAGTGGGTGACCGCTATCTACGGATTATGGCTCGGAGGAACCCTGGCAGCAACGCCACCATGTTGAATAATGCTTTTCGCACAGCCACAGGACGTTGTGTTACGACTCAAACTCTGCGCAATAGGCTGCATGATGCGCAACTTCACTCCCGACGTCCATGGCGAGGTCCATCTTTGCAACCACGACACCATGCAGCGCGATACAGATACGCCCAACAACATGCCGAATAGACCGCTCAGGATTAGCATCACGTTCTATTCACCGATGAGAGTCGCATATGCCTTCAACCACACAATCGTCGGAGACGTGTTTGGTGCCAACCTGTTCAGGCTGTACGCCTTAGACACACTACCCAGTGATTGCAGCATGGTAGAGATTCACTGCTGTTTTGGGTGGCATTATATGAGGCTGACGTACGTCGCTGGTAGTCATTGAAGCCGTAACGGCTGTACAATACGTGAATGCCATCCTCCGACCGATAGTGCAACCATATTGGCACCGTACTGGCGAGGCATTCGTCTTCATGGATGACAATCGGCGCCCCCATCGTGAACATCTTGTGAATGACTTCCTTCAGGATAACGACATCGCTCGACTACAGTGGCCAGCGTGTTCTCTAGACATGAACCCTATCGAACATGCCTGGCATAGATTGAAAAGGGCTGTTTATGGACGACGTGACCCACCATCCACTCTGAGGGATCTACGCCGAATCGCCGTTGAGGCGTGGGACAATCTGGACCAATAGTGCCTTGATAAACTTGTGGATAGTATGACACTACGAATACAGACATGCATCAATGCAAGAGGACGTGCTACTGCGTATTAGAGGTACCGGTGAGTACAGCAATTTGGACCACCACCTCTGAAGGTCTCGCTGTATGGTAGTACAACAAGCAATGTGTGGTTTTCATGAGCAAAATGGAAATGATGTTTATATTGATCTCTGTTCCAACTTTCTGTAAAGGTTCCGGAACTCTCGGATCCGAGGTGATGCAAAACCTTTTTTGATGTGTGTATTTATGTACCAAATTAGCCTGAAATCGTTCCAGGGGTTTAGTGTAATCGTTTTTATCCGTGGCTTCGTCCGTGCATGGACAAGTCAAATATATTCCACCTGTATTTATACACATATTTTACCTGTGTCTTTGGCGAATTTCGCCATGCTGTTTCATTTTATCGCAGCTCAATATTTATGACGTCGCATCTCCTGAACTCTGGGTCGTACAACGATACGTTTTGACTTAATAGCAAAGAAGTAATAAATTTTAACATACCTGACGCAGTAGTTTTTCACACAACTCAGTGTTTATGACGTCGTGTCTCCTGGGCTGTGTATCGTACAATAACATAATTTTGCTGCTACATTTAACGATACATGTAAATACTATCTGTAGAATGTGTCTTGGGATACAATTATTAGCAAAGAAGTAATAAATTAAAAAGTCATTCTTCATTGAACAGTTTTACTGCATGAACAGGGAAAATGTAGTAACTGTTAAATTTCTTTCCTTCCGTCATTTGTGGGGGCTGTGGGCGAGAATTCTCAAATACTGGATGAGTATCGGTATTCAAGCGTCGTACAGACAATCTTTTGCTTTTATAATACACCTATATATGAGATTCTTCAGTTATAAAATTTATAGCAAGCAAAGTTCTAAATATTTTTAAAACAAGTTATAAAACGCGTGGATGGTAAAGCCACAGTTCATCGGTCGTGTACCATCCTGTGCCTAGAACCAGAAGAAAGCTTTTTACAACGCACCATGAGATATTTGCAAATTAAATGAGTTTCGTTAATGTCTTAACGGTTTCACTTTTCCTGAAAACGGGAATTTGTGTTAGTTTCCAGTAACCTCAATTTCAAAACATATTTAACTTATAGACGGCTTTTGATAATACACACATCATCGAAAGTTTTTTATCACCCCGATACATCGTACCGATGTGTTGCCATTGTGACTGTTCCTTTATTCATAGGAAGATCATCCCTGACGTCACACACAGATATTATGAGCGCTACTTACGGCTAGAACCCCTCACTTGAATGGACTGCAGCGGTACAGATGAAATCAAAGCACCAGTAGGGATGCATGAGAGACGTCTGTTCAACAACAGACTGAACATCCATCATGCCACGGAGGAAAATCGCAACAGTGGCGTGCAAGCTGGATCCGTTCCAGTTTGACTTGTAGTGTAAAGGACTTACACTAGACAGGCCGTCCACGTTCAACAGGTCTACAGAGTAATCCATATCTAGGACTCTGAGTCAAATGAACAGTGGGTCGACTGCTCGAGAACTGAGTACGGCATCCGAAGAGGCTAAGCACGAGACGTATCGCCTCAAACCGCTAGCAGGCGATTGCACGATGCGAAACTCCGCTCCCAATGACCACGGCGAGCACCATGTCGTACATCATAACATCTGTTACCGATGGGTAAGAAATCATGCAGAAAGAACGTCCCTGGACTGGTGTCGGGTGTTGCTTATGGACGATATCCACATAAGGTCGCTGATACGGTTTCCTGGGACGGCATTATGTGGGGTCACTGCACACTTGTCAGCGTTGAGGATAATCGCAGTGCTCTACGGTAGAGGAACGAGACTCTGCAACGAACAGTGGGGCCGTAACACCAAAATTTTCCGGACATCAATATGACCACGTACTCTGCGCTTCTTACACAGAATCGCCACTGAAGTGTGGAACAATTTGGACCACTGCTGGCTTCATGATCTCACCGACGATATGCCAAGATGGATTCAGGCCTGTATGAGAGCAAAAGGACATTGCATCGTATTAACGTTGCTAAGGACTGTTGTGGGAAAAGTAAGGGCTAAGGGAAACAGATGATGGTTCAAATGGCTCTGAGCACTATGGGACTTAACATCTGAGGTCATCAGTCCCCTAGAACTTAGAACTACTTAAACCTAACTAACCTAATGACATCACACACATCCATGCCCGAGGCAGGATTCGAACCTGCAACCGTAGCGGTCGCGCGGTTCGAGACTGAAGCGCCTAGAACCGCTCGGCCACACCGGCCGGCGGAAACAGATGATTTTGTTACTACAAAATTCTTTTTGTCTGGACACATTGCAAATGAACATACACCCTGAGAAGGAAAAATAGAAAGCGACGCAGCACGAAGGAATTATCCGCATGGGACGAAAATCTGTAGATGTGATGTGTATGTAGGGACAAAAAAATTATTACTGTTGCAGAAAAATTTGATGATTTATTCAGGAGAAGGTGCCTTACAAATTGAGCAACACAATGACGCATTGGTTCCCTCTGGACCTTATGTAAGCAATTATTCGGCTTGTCATTGATTGACAAGAGTTGCTGGATGTCCTCCTAAGGGATTTCGTGCTAAATACTGTCCGCTTGAAGCGATTATATCGTCAAAATCCCGAACTGATTGGAGGGCCCTACCAATAACGCTCCGAACATTCTCATTTCGGGAGAGATCCGACGACCTTGCTGACCAAGGTAGTGTTTGACAAGCACGAATACAAGCAGAAGGATCTCCCGCTCTGTGTGGGCGGGCATTATCTTGCTGAAAGGTAAGCCCAGGATGGCTTACCATGAAAGGCAACAAACCGTTGCGTAGAACCTTGTCGATGTACAGCTGTGCTGTAAGACTGCCACTGATGACAACGACAGGGGCACTGCTACGAAAAGAAATGGTCTCCCAGATCTCACTCCAACTTGTCGGGCTGTATGGCGAACGACAGTCAGGTTAATATCCTACCGCTATCCGGGACGTCTCCACAAACGTCCACTGCCTGGAATCTCATTAACTGGAGTAGAACTGCCTTCAGTGATGCGTCTCCCTTCGAACTGAGCCTCTGTGACCAGGGAAGACATGCCTGGAGACGACCCAGAAATTTGGAAATTTGTGGTAAGATATTTTTGGACCAAACTGCTGACGTCATCGGTCCTAGTCTTATACACTACTTAAACTAACTTATGCTAAGAACAGCACATATACCCATGCCAGAGGGAGGACTCGAACCTCCACCACACACCGTTGGGTGGCTTGCGGAGTATAAATGTAGATGTAGGGGCCGCGGAGTCCGTGACATGGTGCACCAAGCCGCGCGGCCACTCCGCGCGGGCGTAGGAGGCCTGGAGCTTACATTTCAGTAAGATAATGCCATCCTGGACACAATTTCTACAGCTTGTCTTCTTGCTTGACAAACCCTATCTTGGTCAGCAAGGTCGCTGGACCTCTCCCCATTTCAGAAGGATTGGATCATTATGAGCAAGGCCCTCCGATCAGCTCGTGACTTTGACGATCTATTGCCCCAACTGGACATAATTTGGGACCATATCCCTCAGGAGGTCATCCAACAACTCTGTCGGTCAGTGCGAATCTGAATAGCTGCCTGCATAAGTGCCAGAGGTGGACCAACGCGTTATTCAAATGGTTCAAATGGCTCTGAGCACTAAGGGACTTACCATCTGAGGCCATCAGTCCCCTAGAACTTAGAACTACTTAAACCTAACTAACCTAAGGACATCACACACATCCATACGCGAGGCAGCATTCGAACTTGCGACCGTAGCGGTCGCGCGGATCCAGGCTGAAGCGCCTAGAACCGTTCGGCCACACCGGTCGGCCCAACGCGTTATTGACTTTCTCAACTTGTGAAGCCTTCTCTCTTGAATAAATCATCCAGAGTTTCTGAAATTGTAGTCATTTGTTTGCCTGTAAATGTACGTAGCATCTATCGATTTCCGTCCCATTCCGATAATTTCTTAGTGGTGCTTCGTTTGTTCTTTTTTTTCCTTTGGTCTGCATACGCGTGCCTCAGAGGCATTTTCTCTATACCACTAATTTAAAAGTAAAGGGGCGATGCAAAACGTATGCTGATGTGTGTACTGCTGCTTAATTTGATTTAACTTACGGATTATTGAGGAATAGAGGAGCAGTAATGTAATAGACAGACGACCAAACAAAGTACTGTACTGTAGTGACACTTGTAGCTTTCTTCGGTTGTGGTGACTTCATAGAATTTGAAATGTTAGGCACGCACTTGCTAGTGGTTGGACGCTGAAGAAACGTAGGCTCTAACGGGAGAACAGTGAAATCTCTCACTGGTTTGCAGGCGGCAAGGGGCGAGAGATTGCCGGGTGCCGGTGAACGCCGAGCTATCGACTGCTCGCAGGGGGTGGGTGGGGGCCAGGCTGCCGGATGATAAATGCGCTGCTCGACTCGCGGCCTAATCTTGCGCGCCGCCACCAACACAATTACACGGCCCGCCCTGACCCGGCTGCTCGTGCGAAAATATTTGCATACAGCGCCGCCGCAGTAATCTGCGTACCGGCGCCGCTACCGGCGTCGCCAAGGAGACGTATGCTGCTGTGGAAAGCGTAACCCAGTGCTGGCATCTTTGTTTTTGTCATTGCTGATCCTGTAGTTACCCTGCTCACATTCTAGCTGATCTTATGGCAACGACTCAATGCACTAGTTATCTCCATAACCAGATAAAAACGTATCATTCATTCACATCGCTGGTGAACACGAACTGACACTGTAAATGGGTTGCTATGTCAACACGTACAGCGAAAGGGTACACAAGAACGCCCGTCTTGTGCAAGGGTCATTCCGAAACAAATGCTTTATATTTTGTTGTCACTTTTGAGTATCCGCGCTGGATTATGTTGCTATAGTCTAATTTTTTAATCTTCTCGCTAATGTCCTGTTGGTTTCGGTGTTCTGTAACAGACACCAACACGATGAGAGCATTCCACGATGGCGACTGACGTCGAATAGCGTAAAGCAGAGATACGTCATTGAATTCCACATTTGAAGACAAATTGTGTCTATTGAAATTCATCGCCGCCTTCTATAGGTATGTGGAGACCATACACAAGACGTGAGTAGTGTGAGGTACTGCGTTTCAGTTGTGATGAAAAAGACGTGCACGACTAGGACGCCCGGTCGACCCTGCGCAGCTGCCAACCCTCATAATCAATAGTATCACGCCTGTATCACGACTACCAACAGAGACGTCCAGTTGAGCAGCGAGGTGTTTGATTGTGATCCATGGATCACCTCGAATGAGAGTGTCCGTACGTTCCAACACTGCAGGAGTCGCAGCTGTGTGCCGCCGGCCGGCGTGCGGGAGATCGGACAGGTTTGTGAAACCTTGTTGTGGTGATGACAGACGCCTCGTTCAACGACTCATCGTGCTTTTGTTCACTGTCATGTATCCGTAGACATTCTGCAAGCGCCTATGAATATCTACGATATTCCGCAAATAGAAACTCATTGAGAGCTCTCTGCTTCGAACACACCTACGCTACGTTACAGACGCAGTTTTGAATGGTACCTATAGCGCCTCGCCACCCATCGGAACTTCATAAAACTACAGGGGCTGAAGCGGGAATATTCTACGATGTCCCAGAACAAATTCAGATTTTTTTCTACTATAATCACATCTTCTTAAAATGTCAATATTTCTTGCGTCTTTCCTTTCAATTTCTAATGTATTTTTAATTTATTATTATTTCCATTGTAATTGCTGAAAACAATAATTGCTGTTTGTAATGTGGAATCTGTTTTGTAATCTACATGAAAAGCTGTAAAATGAGTGACCTGTTATAAAATGTAAGGCAACAGGTCTCTAAATGAGCAGTAAATCAAATCAATTGCTTATCGAACGCCCCTCGTAAGTTCTCTTCCGCGCAACGTCGCAGTCGCAGTCGACAGCTTCAGGGCGTCACGCTGAGGCCATGTCATGAACTACAGGTGACTCTAGATTTCTTAATTTCACTGCAGTTTTGGTCCCGGTTCTTCAGACGCTCTACATGACTTTATAATTATCGTTAATTTCCAACACAGTGGTATTGTTTTAACCACTTGTTGTTTCCATTAAACGTAAATTAAAGTCATAGAGCCGGACTGGATAGCCCGCATCTCGTGGTCGTGCGGTAGCGTTCTCGCTTCCCACGCCCGGGTTCCCGGGTTCGATTCCCGGCGGGGTCAGGGATTTTCTCTGCCTCGTGATGGCTGGGTGTTGTGTGCTGTCCTTAGGTTAGTTAGGTTTAAGTAGTTCTAAGTTCTAGGGGACTTATGACCACAGCAGTTGAGTCCCATAGTGCTCAGAGCCATTTGAACCGGACTGGATAATAATTAAAGGCATAGAACCAGAATAGATAATAATTTCTTTCGTATTTTCCAGCTAACTGTTTTCATTAGTGTTAAAGTTTTCGACGCAGTGTTAAGACTTGCTTTTGTATTTAGGATAAATTATTTTATGTGACCTCAATATTGATCCTTATCGTATCTAAGAGCTCAGATTTCGTCTCGCTCACGTGGAAAATAACCAAAATCAGTGACACTTATCACTGAAGAATTTCCTGTGGAGTGAATACTGAACGGCGGACAAATCAGATTCATGACGGCAGCTGAACAGAAACGTGAGACTTCAGTGTTGAGAAGTCGAGATTAACGACCATGTGTCTGATTTACTGACAACACATCCAATCAGAACTATAGTCTACTGACGCCTCCGGACCGAGGAGGAAGCAATGGCGAACCAGCAGGCTGCTGTTCTATAGGATGGTAGCGGCAAAGAGTTTCAAGAAAGACACGAAGCCCAGCTATAATTGTACGAGTTCGGGAGAGGAAAACGGCAGCGGCGATGCCAGTGGAACCATCCTGGTTTTCGCCTTACGCTATTTGGTAAACCATGGGAAAACCAAATATAGATTGCCATACGCATATTTGAATCCTGTCCCTATCGTATATGGGTACTGCTTCTTGTAACTTCATTTCTTGCCACAGCTGTGGCGCATCTTGTACTTCCCTACTGTGAATGACAGGCACCGCTTTCTGGCATCTTGTGGAAAGGATTTTGTCCAACTTGAAGATGATGGGTCGGACTTCACGTAATCCATCTAAGTGGGCTGTGGTTGAGGGCTACTATGCTAGCTTAAAGCCCTCCCAGCTAGCCGCGCGCCCTAATGCGCTACTTACCGAGCGGGAAGTCGTGCCGCTCCCCAGCACAAATGCGCCCGGCGGGGTTAGTGTCGAGGTCCACTGTGCCGGCGAACACCATAATTACTCTACTTCACAAACATCTGGGGTACACTAGTCTGGTATGAGACTTTCCCCGTTCGGTGTGGGGCGGCGGTGGGGTGGGTGGACTGCTGTAGTCTGTTGTAGAGGTGTGAACCATTGAGGGCTACAGCAGGACGAAGTCTATTCGTCGTTTCTACGTTTACGTTCCCGGTTCAATACACAATATACAATGCTAGCTTAAAGGAGAGTGATTTTCCCACGACGACAAATATTCTCAGGGAGCTGTTGGAATAAACTTTGAACAGTTCTGGTGGGAAGCTGCATTTTTCAGATGAATTCTATTAACTGGAGCAAGAATCGAGCCGTGAAATAGCAGCATTCTACTCTAGATGCTGATTTACTGACAGGTCAGATGTTAAAACAGTTTCGTGGAGTTGCTTGCGACATGTAAAAATGTGCTCAGAGCGTCAGACACCTACCAGAAGGACATTTGTTATTGGCTTGGTCCATAAATTCTTAGCGTTTTTCCGTAAGTTTGGTCTGCCCCGATAGCTGAATGATCAGGGTGACGGGCTGCCGTCCTACGGGACCCGGGTTCGATTCCCAGCTGGGTCGGGGATTTTCTCCGCTCAGGGACTGGGCGTTGTGTTGTCTTCATCATCATTTCATCCCCATCCGGCGCGCAGGTCGCCCAATGTGGCGCAGAAAGTAATAAGACTTGCACCAAGGCGGCCAGACGTGCCCCGTAAGCGGCCTCCCGGTCAATAACGCCAAACGCTCGTTTCCATTTCCGTAAGTGTAGTAAACACAACAGATATACATAACGTGACGTAAGTAATGCTTGGGTAACTTTCGATCCCACGACTATAGAAATCACGTGGTTTTGAGGCGAAGAACTCGTCAAACCACGTTCGGGGCACATTTTCATTCGGGAACGAAGTTTCTCCAGGGTTATTCGATAGACAGCAGAAAATCCGAGGGTGCAGTATAAGGTGAGTAAGCTGGGTGCAGAATGACTTGCCAATCCATCTCCTGTGTAAGTGTTTTTGTCAGTCTAGCAGAATGCGAACGTGCGCTATTGTGTATTAGCATCATTTCACTCAGGGTTCCTGCTCGTTGTTCTTGGATTGCGTCTGCAAGAAGTCTCATTTGTACACCACACCATCGCTATTCCACCACATACATAACATTATCTTTTGTGGAAGCTCGCAGGTGTTTGTAAGGTGAACTGTTGCTTTGTTTGGGCTCAATCACGCCTTTCTGCTCCTTGTTGTTGTTGTTGTTATTGTGGTCTTCAGTCGAGAAACTGGTTTGATGCAGCTCTCCATGCTACTCTATCCTTTGCAAGCTTCTTCATCTCCCAGTACCTACTGCAACCTACATCCTTGTGAACATGCTTAGTGTATTCATCTCTTGGTCTCCTTCTACAATTTTTACCCTCCACGCTGCCCTCCAATACTAAATTGGTGATCCCTTGATGCCTCAGAACATGTCCTACCAACCGATCCCTTCTTGTAGTCAAGTTGTTCCACAAATTTCTTCTCTCCCCAATTCTATTCAATACCTCCTCATTAGTTATGTGATCTAACCATCTCATCTTCAGCATTCTTCTATAGCACCACATTTCGAAAGCTTCTATTCTCTTCTTGTCCAAACAATTTATCGACCATGTTTCACTTCCATACATGGCTACACTCCATAAAAATACTTTCAGAAATGACCTCCTGACACCTAAATCTATACTCGAACAATTTTCTCTTCTTCAGAAACGCTTTCCTTGCCATTACCAGTATACATTTTATATCCTCTCTACTACGACCATCATCAGTTATTTCGCTCTCCAAATAGCAAAACTCATCTACTACTTTAAATGTCTCATTTCCTAATCTAATTCCCTCAGCATCACCCGAGTTAACTCGACTACATTCCATTATCCTCGTTTTGCTTTTGTTGATGTTCATCTTATATTCTCCTTTCAAGACACTGTCCATTCCATTTAATTGCTCTTCCAGGTCCTTTGATGTCTGCGACAAAATTACAGTGTCATCGGCGAACCTCGAAGTTTTTATTTCTTCTCCCTGGATTTTAATTCCTACTCCAAATTTTGCTTTTGTTTCCTTTACTGGTTGCTCAATATGCAGATTGATTAACACCGGGGATAGGCTACAACCCTGTCTCACTCCCTCCCCAAACACTGCTTCCCTTTCATGCCCCTCAACTCTTATAACTGCCATCTGCATTCGGTACAAATTGTAAATAGCCTTTCGCTCCCTGTATTTTACCCCTGCAACTTTCAGAATTTGAAAGAGAGTATTCCAGTCAACATTATCAAAAGCTTTCTCCAAGCCCACAAATGCTAGAAACGTAGGTTTGTCTTTCCTTAATCTTTCTTCTAAGATAAGTCGTAAGGTCAGTATTGCCTCACGTGTTCCAACATTTCTACGGAATCCAAACTGTTAGATTAAAGGCACTATTTTTCGATAACAGTAACGATACAGGATAGGAATGGTCGGTATTGTTCAGGAGCCAACTGATGACGAATCAGCAATATGCACATATGACCACCCGCTGATTTTTGTGATTTTTGGTTAGAGGGTACTGTATCGCTACACCCAATTTTTGAACCTTTCCCAACGCATGCAGATGTCGTACGATGGTGGAATGATCACAGTCCATCACATTTACCAGTTCTCGAGCACACCGATTTTAATCGTTGTGGATTAAGCCCCCTGAACGTGGAGAGTCACTGATGTTAAAATGGTCCTCCTTAAACCATTCTCTTGCCGTCCTGTGTCCAGTTTAATTAGCCCCATACACGGCGCAAATATTTGTGTCTGCCTCTGCTGCTGTCACCCCTTTGCTGAATTCAAACAGAAAAACACGTCTGAAATGCTCCGACTTCTCCACTTGGCACTTCATTTTCTAGCATCCACAGCTCCGCTCTGTATCTCCAAATGAGAATATGAAAACTCAAATAACAGCAATGAACTACAAATAAAAAGTGACAATCGATAAATGAACCGTGGCAACCGGAATACCAACATGCGAAACAGAAAGGCTACGACGCTAAGCACCAAACAAATACAAAGAGACGGCGCCTGGATGGCTCACCTGGTCCTTCTCGATGAACCCGATGAAGGCGGTGCGCTCGATCTCGACGGGCTGGCCCGCGCGGTCGTACAGCGCGATCACGAAGTGGAAGAAGTTGGACTTGCGCAGGTTGCTGGGCGGCTGCTTCTCGAAGTGCGCGCGGCCGATGCCCACGCTGCAACACACAACGTCACGCCGAGACCTCAGTACTCGCCGCGCTGCAACTGGGCAGGAATTTCAGAAAGAAAGCGCTAGCGAATAAAATAAGTCTGTTGCACAGTCGTTCCTAAAGACACGGCGAGCGGGGCTGTTGCGCATCAGAGATGGTGTTATGGATTATTGGCAGTATGTAGCACCGGTAATATCAGGTAATAACAAATTACTACACGTCACATACTGTAGACAAACAAATGAGTGTTCCATAAAAAATTAATTAAGCCCATCACGTGCTCACACGCTGTCGAAACACTGTGTGGTGGCGACCTGCATCACGCTATATAAATTGAACACGAATTTAAATGACTTTATCATTGTACACGATCGTCCATATTAGTATCAGCATGCGTAGAGTTGTTAATACTTATTCGGTTACAAAAGCCGGTGTGCGTAAATGAGGTGTAAACATAAAAAAAATCTGTTTCACGTAACGGTAACGTAAAGAAGTGCTGCACAGAATTAGACATCGAACTGAAGAAGACAAAAGCAAACAATGAAGAATATTTGTAGACCTATACCAACATATTCTTGCGTACTGCAGATTGCCTTTATGGCCATAAGCAAGAAGACAACGTCCTGCCATAAACTCATACTGCAAATATCCACAGAAACGCAGAAGAAGCTTTTCAAATGCCATTTGTGAAACAGAAATTGTGATACCTCCCGAAAACTAAATGGCTCTGAGCACTATGGGACTTAACATCTGTGGTCATCAGTCCCCTAGAACTTAGAACTACTTAAACCTAACTAACCTAAGGACATCACACACATCCATGCCCGAGGCAGGATTCGAACCTGCGATCGTAGCGGTCACGCGGTTCCAGACTGAAGGACCTAGAACCGCACGGCCACACCGGCCGGCCACGAAAACTAAGCAAACGTCACTGAATGTATAGAAAGAAGAGAGAATCGATACGCTGTCTTGTAAAAGTATACGTAGATATACAGAGGATTGTACTCCAAGAAGTTTTAAAGCTGGGTGCCGAAACGTCCACACGAGCAAATCCGTCGAGAGGTCAAGGTGTACTCTCTGGAGATAACACTGCTGGAAAGACTTTCACAATCTACTATTGACTGATAATGAACATGGTAAACCGGAGATGATAAAAAAACTCTCTTCTTTTCGTTTTCATTAAATATGGACTCTTTCCGAAGTACCTAACAGAGTGCCGAAAAAAAGCACAACACGTCAACAACTGGTGCCCTTCCTGCGTGTTTCAGCTGAGTGGTGACGCTGGTTTGCACGCATTCCTCTCAGCTTTTAGTTCTTAAATGGTTCAAATGGCTCTGAGCACTATGGGACTTAACTTCTAAGGTCATCAGTCCCCTAGAACTTAGAACTACTTAAACCTAACTAACCTAAAGACATCACACACATCCATGCCCGAGGCAGGATTCGAACCTGCGACTGTAGCGGTCGCGCGGTTCCAGACTGAAGTGCCTAGAGCCGCTCGACCATACTGGCCGGCTTTAGTTCTTAAGAACACAGCACTGCAGGCCATTACTCATAGATTCATTAAGAAGAGATGTAAGAGAAAAATGGTTCCAATCCGGTTCGTGAATTCTGCTTCACTGTTTCATAGCGATTCAGTTTTATTGAAGCTTCAAAAATGGAATTAAAAAGGGGATAATGTTAGGCTCAGTCAACATATTTATGCTAAACTGGTTTTCCTGTTGCCGGGATCTAACAATTAGTTCCAAGTAGAAGGCAGCATTCATAGGTTTAGTTTCTTAAACTTGAAATGAATCTCTCCTCGTATGTCAGATTTCCGAAATTTTCATGTAGTTTACTTGAGACTCGACCATCAAGCTGATGCTGTCGAATTCTATAGTGTATTCCATTCTTCGTCTAATGGAGCATTCAGTACACGAGATGTTAGCATATCGACAAGAATACAACGCTGTAAACTTACCTATTCTAGGGTAGGGAAAATGTCAGTATGTGACAGCCGTTTGACAAGAAGAAATAACTGGTGAAGATGTCAGCAGATAAACAAATACTTCAAGGTCAGCCACTTTTAGAACACAAGACAATTCCAGACAACTCTACAGAACACACCATAGACCGTAGAGAACGAACAAAATACGCTGCGCAACATACTAATCGACATAACTAAAAAGTTACGAAAATTTCCTTTTTATACATTATTTTGAGAGAACGTTTCAGAAAAGTAATTTAGAGTATTGAATGATTTATTATGACCTAATACTACATTAAAACAGTGAACGAAGTAAAATAGGAAAGGAAGGAAGACGCAAAGAGCTGTACGCAGCGTGGGTAACGAGTGGAAAGAACGAGAATGGTTTGGCTATATGCGTCTGAACGTAACGATCGACGACGAGAGGTCAGATAATATTGATGATTCCTCTGCAGAATGATATTACACGTTTTAGCATCTTTTTTCTTAAATATGCCAAGAGGGCCGCTTCTTTAGCATATTGTGGTCGGTAATCTAAATATGCCATCATTTTGTAATAAAATACGACATTTAGTGTTTCTAACATTCACAAGTAACAAACTGAGTGTTGGCATGTGACTTTTTAAAGTGTCAGAAAGTTCAATAGTTAAATTAAGTTATTGGCCGCCTTCTTCAAGGAACCATCCCGGCGTTCGCCACTAGTGATTTATGGGAACGATGTAAAATGAAGATGGGTGGCCAAGAACTGAACTCTGTTCTTGCTAATACGAGTTCAGTGTGTAACGCTGAGGGACCTCTTGAGCTTAACAGCCCCTCAAAAAGGTTATTAATTGCGTTTCCTTGCTGACTACCTTGTATTTGCATGTTTCGCTTTAGTTATCATCACAAAAATAATAGAATAGTCTCAGATTAAATGTGATAAGGTCGTATAATTGTGTTTCAAGCTAAAATGTTTGGTGTTTCAGCCGATAACTATTTCTCTCTTTATGTGCTCCTCGGGGTCTATCCGCAGACGGTTGTTTTTGTTTTAAACAAATTATTTTTTCCATTTGTATCTGTTGGATGCTAAGTGCTGTCGTTACATACATTTTTCGGACGTTTCATCGGTCAATACATTAACGAGGAAACCTAAAAAAGCCGTTACAGTGTACCCTTTAAAAGCTAGACTTTCAGGTAAATGAAGGGTTTATTTTTTCTGTTTCTAAATTACTGGCGTAGGCCATAGGTAGGCGACACCTGAAGTTACCTAATTTACAAATCAGATAAAGCATATGCAGCTGTGCCGTCTTTCCTTGTGTGTCCCAAAATCAGATTAGATGCCACGAGAATAGTAAAGCAGAAACGAGGGCAGCTCCTGGGAGAAAACCTGATATCTATTGAAGACAATGTTTTTACTAAGTACTGCCTGAAAAAAGGGCTACACGTAACTGAATCTACATGAATATGCCCACCTTGCTTTGGAGATCAGCCACTGCATTTCGTGTCTGTGGAATAAGACTACTACAGTGAGAGTGCTATGGCGCAGAAGAATTGCGTTCCGTGAGGCAAGAACCGTTAGGGTCGGGACGGTCGCTTTTACAGATGCAGAAACGGGGTTCCTTCTGGTCAGCAGCGCATGTCAAGCTTTTGTGTGGCGGGGCGTGCCCCCCCTGACAGGCGACCGCTAGGACGGTCCAAGGCCGACACCGGGGGGAGGGGGGAGCGCATGCCACTGCACGGCGCGTGCTCGCAGCCGTCCCGTCCTGTGCCAGCTGGCTATTCTAAACATTCTCTCTTTTCTTTAGACGTGTTAAAGGAGGAACGATGCAACTCTGGACTTTATTTAGCGTTCGCCTCACGACAAGAACTGTCCAGTTCGTGTGATGAGGCTCAGGTCGTTGAAAGCGAGCTTAGTCATTTGCTCATACAAGCTGTTAAAATGATATTTACGTAGAACCTACCCTGCAAGTGTCCCCCTTCGCTTCAATGATACATATAGTTTTTCTGATACAGATGTCTGCTGACCATCTAAAAATTTAGTTCTCTAACAAGCAAATGCTTACAGTCCTGTTCACACCAATCACCACACACACACACACACACACACACACACACACACACACACACACACCTCTTAGCGACATTCGTAGAAATATCAGCGATAGATATCATGTGTTCTATATAAAAGCCTGTTTTTTGGTAGCTTCACTTTACCAATGCGTTTCATTCCATTAGCAGCAATAAATTATTCCGTGATAAACTCTAGCACTGATAGCAAACTACCATCAAGAAACTGTGATTACAACCACCAGAAAAATACTGATATCATACACGAATTACACTGACGGGGGAAAATCTCAACACCAAGAAGTAATTGATGTAGACTAATAAAATTTCTGTAATACGTTTGCCTAGGTAACATGTTTGAGTGATTAAGACTGAAAGATCACAGACTTATCTAAGTGCGCGATAAGCCATTGCAAAGGTGAAATGCTGGTGCATTAATAACCGGCGTAACCGCCAGAATTTTGAAAGCAGCCGATCAAACTTGCATGCATTGTGTTGTACGGGCGCCGGATTCAGTTTGCGGAATGGAGTTCCATGCTGTTGCTCTTGGTCGGTCAGTACACGGACGGTTAATGTTGTTTACAGATGAAAATCGAGCTGTCCGATTATATCCCGTACGTGCTCGATTGGAGACACACCTGGTGATAGAGCAGGTCAAGACAACATGTCGACACCCCGTGGAGTGCTGTTCAAAAAAAATGGTTCAAATGGCTCTGAGCACTATGGGACTTAACTTCTGAGGTCATCAGTCCCCTAGAACTTAGAACTACTTAAACCTAACTAACCTAAGGACATCACACACATCCATGCCCGAGGCAGGATTCGAACCTGCGACCGTAGCGGTCGCGCGGTTCCAGACTGTAGCGCCTAGAACCGCTCGGCTACCACGGCCGGCAGTGCTGTTCATGAATGGCAGCAAAACAGGCCGAATCCCTAGACCGACGCACAGTTTTGCAGTCAGGATGCTTGGAGAAACGTGGAGAGTGCTCCTGCTGTCACACGAAGTCATAGCCCGACCATAACTCCAGGTGTAGGTCCAGTGTGTCCAGCACACGGGCGGGTTGGTTGCAGGCTCTCACCTGGCCTCCTCCTAATTAACACCAAGCCATCAGCAGCACCGAGATAGAACCAGGTTTCATCAGAGAACGCAACAAACCTCCATCCTGTCCTCCAATGAGCTCTCGCTTCATTCCTCCCGAAGTTGCAAACTGCGGTGGTTTGGGGTCAGCAGAATGCACGCTACCGGACGTTTGTTACGGAGCTGTCCTTGAAGTAAAGGGTTTGTAACAGTTCGTTGTGTCACTGAAGCGCCAATCGTTGCTCAAATTACTGCTGCACTATGGCCTCCCCTCGCGGTACTACCACATGGCCGCCCGGAGTCTAGTCTTCTTGCGACCGTACGTTTTCGCGACCATCGCTGCCATCAGTCATGTACAGTGGCTACGTTCCTGCTTAGACTTCCTGCAATATCGCAGAAGGAAAATCCAGCTGCTCGTAGCCTTTTTACAATGAAGTTCTGATAATGGCGTCTTTGTCGCGCAAAGCCATTCTTGACTAAAATCAACTCACCAAGTCCAGTCTCAAAGGTAAAGTAACGCTCACGACCATTACAGCTTGTATTTAAAACAATCCTGATTTCCACCCTGATAGTGACCTTACTACCCCCACTCTTATGCGACTGGGTTGTGTGGTAGCGTTCTCGCTTCCCGCGCCCGGGTTTCCGGGTTCGATTCCCGGCGGGGTCAGGGATTTTCTCTGCCTCGTGATGACTGGGTGTTGTGTGATGTCCTTAGGTTAGTTAGGTTTAAATAGTTCTAAGTTCTAGGGGACTGATGACCATAGATGTTAAGTCCCATAGTGCTCAGAGCCGTTTGAACCATTTTTTTATGCGACTGAAGCAAAATCTGAACAGACATTATCTTTCAGGTGTAGAAACACACCCACAAATTTTCGTTTATGTGGCACAACTCCTCCTTGGTGTTGCGATTTTTATCCGTCAGCGTAAATTCATTGTTGAAATTACTATTCCGTCCTAGTGTATCTGACCGTCGTCGTCATCATCATCATCATCATCCCTCTCATAGATTGGTCGCTCTTGATCGCTTCGTGCCATAGGTCGGTCTTTTCCTTGGTCAACTCCGCCATCTCCTCCTTTTGGGCCTGTTCTAAAGAGCTTCGATTCTCTGTTATGAAGTGGTTTGATACCAGTGCCTTCAGTTCCATCGTTTATATAACATATTTTGAAGTCCGGTTTCTTGAATTTTGTCAACTTTTAGGATGTGTCCCTCATACATACTCTAAATACTTTAGAAACGTTAATTTCAGCAGTCTCATTGCCACTTATTTAGCCCAAATATTGCTACCATCGAGATGCGAGAAGTTGCTTATTATTCTATGAAATTTCATTTCTATCTCGCCCCTAGAACAGTGCTCTTACAACATTTCATAAGTCTTAGAAGTACGTGAACCGATCAATAACTAATGCAACAAATTTTTTTCTTCGACAATTTCGGTCGAAAAAATACGTAATTTGTTGTGAGACTTCGTAGAATATTGCTGCTTCAGTCCCTATAGTTTCATGGAGTTCCTATAGGTGCCGAAGCTGTACGTAGTCTTCAAACTGGTGTTTGTAACGGAGGTGTGTTCCAAGCAGACAGTTGTCACTGAGTTTCTTTTGGCGGCAAACCAGAGGATCGCAGATATTCATAGGCGCTTGTAGAATATCTACGGAGACGTTTCATTGAACAAAAGCACAGTGAGTCGTTGGGGTGAGGCGTGTGTCATCATCGCGGGAAGATCCTATGTCCCACGTGCCGGCCGGCCACGCGCAGCTCTGGCGACTTCGGCGTGTTCGGCGCCACAAAAATGCAAACCAGCTTCTTCTCCGTGACACATGTCTGCGCATGCGAGAGGAGCTCACAAAACTTCACTTGATTGTTCTTCCCCATCCACCCTACAGCCCAGATCTCTCACCTTCCAACTTCCAACTGTTTGGACCAATGAAGGATGCACTCCGAGGGATGTTGGCTCCTACGCCGACCACTATAGTGGTACTTTTCGGGCATACAAGCCCTCCCAGTAAGGTGGTGTAAGGCCGTCGCATTGAACGGAGATTGTGTTGGAAAATTAAGTTTTGTTGCCAGAAAATGACGGAATAATGTTGTGGATGGGAATCACGAATAAAACAATCCCGTTTTCAGAAAAAAAAATGTGTTGCATTACTTACCGAACGTCATTCATATTAATCAATTTGGCACTGTAACTATATGTAACCTAAATGCATATTTTCATTCAGAATATATAAATTGAAGATGGAGAGGGGAAGAAAGGAAAGGAGTGGGAGGGGATCGTTGCTGTTAGTTGCATCGTGACATTACGCGAAATTAGTGGCGACGAATGAAAATCTGTACCGGACTGGGATTCGAACCCAGGATCTCCTGCTTACTAGGTACTTGCGTTAAGCACTGCACCATCCTGGACATTGCGTTACCGCAACTGCACGGACTATCTCTGCAATGCCACACGGCCGGTCCACATTCCCATCGAGCGCAACCTATCAACTGTCCCTGTCCTCCACATTCGCTCTCTGAGATTCCCACAGGAGGTCGGACATATTTCTGCATCCGCAATCAAGAAGCTGGATCCCTTTCCAGGCTAGGCCATTCAATTCACATGAATGCGTGGTGTCTGTTTTTTCGAAGGAATAGACACCACGCACTCATTTAATAATTCAGAATAGCATTAACGTAAGATGTTTATTATCAACATAGTTCTGTATGTATAGGTAAATGGGTCTTTGATTTACTACTTATCGAGCCTGTGCGGCTGATCCCGGCGGAGGTTCGAGTCCCCCCTCGGGCATGGGTGTGTGTGTTTGTCCTTAGGATAATTTAGGTTAAGTAGTGTGTAAGCTTAGGGACTGATGACCTTAGCAGTTAAGTCCCATACGATTTCACACACATCTGAACATCTGAACTTATCCAGCAAACAACGTATCAGTCTGTATCCTTGTCTAAAATGTTAGTAAATACCTTTTGGTTCCGTGACTTTGTTAAATTGGGTGTTTCTGTGCGTAATTTCTATGACTGACATTTTCCTTCTTGTACAAAATTGCAGGTAACAATGAACGTTACATAGACACGGAGTCTAACTGATCTACCACCAGGTGACAAAATCAGGAAATGGACAGATGATCGGGCTTCAACGTCCCTTCGATGACGATGTCGCGACAGGCCGTAGCACGCGCTGGGCTGGGAGAGAGTGAAAAGGAAATCGGTCGAGTCCTTTTCCAAAGAATTGTGTTGGTATACGCGTTAACTGAGTCAAGGTAACCATAATGAAACTAAATCCAGATGGCAGGACGGGAATTTGAATGTCGCTACTACCCGCTGCGTTAACCACTGCGCCGCTTCTCTCGGTCGTGACAGATTGTGTGTCTACACCAGCAACGGCCGTGAATAAACCTGCGCCTACTGACATATCCACGCCAAGTAGAGTGTTTTTGTTTCTGTTAGTTTTCCCAACACAGGCTGAAGACAAAGACTGCTGCCTTTCCGAAATAGCCTGAAAAATGCCCAAGGGAGATGCCGCTCCGCTCTTGTGAGGCGTGCAGTGTCGAGCATCGGCCTAGCAGCCGTCAGCAGTGCGGTGAGCGGTGACGAACAGCCAACCCACAGCAGACCTTTCTGGAGCCCCGCGTGTTTTCAGCTCTAATCTTCAGATGGGTCCAGTAAATCAGCTTAAATCCGGAAATAACACGCTTTCACTAGAGCAAACAATGACCCACCTTTTGACGAGCTTTCCGTCGTCTGAAATGATATTCAGAATCATTTGCTAGTATGCTCAGTTACACATTCTCTCGTCCATGTTTTGGAACGTGACCCTATTTGGGTGAAATGAATTTTTTTCCTTCATGTTGTGGAGTTTCTTATACTTATTCCGTAAAATTTAAATAATATCTCCTGTTCCAAACGTGAGTCGTCAGTACAGGAAAAAAAAAAAAAAGAGAGAGAGAGAGAGAGAGAGAGAGGTTCCTTTGTTCGCACTGATTTCGTTGGCAGCCTTTAACGTCAGTGACTAATCGTTGCCCTGAGTGTGAATTGTCTTGTGGCAGTTGTAAGTAAGTGTAAAATGTTGATAAGAAAATTTATCATCTTTAAACGAAGAAAAAGCAAATCTAGGAAGTAATTATTGTGACGATCCTAATTTATACTAATTGAACAGAAATGTTTATCAAAATGTATAGAACGACATTTCAAATAACAGACTACGAAGAGCAAATATGCAATGCTAACGAATTTCAGAAATGCGTGTGTGGAAAGGAAGAGTTAGATGACAGAAAATGACTGAATGTGTTTACAAGAAAACTGACCATTTCTGCATAAAATTCCGAATGAAACTCTTAGTAGGGCTATGTTAATCAAGGAAGGATATTGAGACCGCAATTTCTTCCAGACATTAGTGCACTCCACTCGCCGTGCCATAGCGGAAATTACAGCGTCAGAGTTCTTCTCTTACCAGGATGAAGTTCGGGATCTTGGAGATTTTGCTACAGGAGACAGAGGAATAAGTGTCGAGCAGCAGAGACGGATTAGCAGACAAGTAAAGCATCTGTGCCCCTTGGTTAATATGATCCATTAAAACACTGCTTGACGAGACGATCTGGAAACCTTAACAGGATCACTTCATGATTCCGAAAAAATATATTGTTGACTGTGGCATTCTACCGAGTGCTACAGAAGTGTCAAGGTCGACATGTACCGCCACGCACCTGCGAAAAAGACTACGTTCCATTAATAGCCGCAAGGAGTTCCTGATGACGCAGCAGTATCGTCAAGTTTCAACACTTTGCGCAGTCTCAGTAAGTCGGTTATATAATTTGACTAACTGACAAATCCGGCATTGTTCGCGTATACATTTTTCCAATTTTTTTGTTAGAAACGGAAAACTGAAGTGTGTTAGTAGTGCAGTATCGAAAAAATTCCATTTCCATGTATTCGTAAAAACACCTTTTAAATTATGATGCAGTAGTACAAGGAAATATGCATAATGTGAAAATCTGTAAGTACAATATCCAAACTGAAAACACGATCCTGGACAGTATCTGTACGCTGGGCGTAGCTGCTTCGCGTGTCTATAACGCGTTTTTCTAAACGTGTCCATGGCAGCTTCCCTTTCTATGTCTTTTGACGGCTGTCGTTTTCGCTTACAGCCGTTTGCGCTTCGCGGTAGAGAGATGTAAAAAGCACTGTCAGGTGTCAGGGATTTCCTTAAGCTGAATCGACTGTAGGAGTATCTCAGTAGTAAAGAATAAACGTATTAATACTTCATGCGTACCTCAGTGTTTATGATGTATCTCTTGATCTATGTGTCATATAATGATATAGTTTTGTATGTGCATTTAGCGACATAGATAGATACTGCCTACGAAATTTATTGGAAATACAGTTAGTAACAGAGAAATAAATACACTGAAATGTCATGCCTGACGCGGTAGTGTATCACACATCACAACGTGTATCACCTCATATCTCCTGAGTTATGATGGGAAGGTGGTCTCCCCCCCCACCGATTGTTGCCTGAGAGCAAGGGATATGTATACTAAGTTTGGTTGAAATCGGTTCAGAGGTTTAGGAAATGTGGTGAGCGCGCGCGCGCGCGCGCGCACACACACACGCACACACACACACACACACACACACACACACACACACACACACACACACTTTTATACTGTGTATGGATTCCTTTGAAAGTGTGTTGCAGTCTACTAAGACATTAGAGCCTTCAACAGTAGTAAAGAGCGCGTAACTGAATTGTGATAAATTTGTTTATGCTGAGGACATTAGCATCAGCGTCTTTATGAGACGATTCCAGGGTCATCGAAATTTTTGAAGGCTAGTTCCCAGACCTGAATGTGAGTAATACGATAGGGGACTTGACCAATTAGTCGTTAGTAAAATATGCCATGTGACTTACAAGACTCTAATATTTCGGAACCTCCAGTCTAATCTCACGATCAAAAGTAATAAGTTACGTTACCAAATACAGCGGACAGCAGTTAATATAGTGACAGCCCACGACCTATTGCGATACGCCTGTTGCCTGCAAATCGATGAAAGGAGAATGCTATTCTGCATGTGAGGTAACTTGAAGTCATCAAATTGAGTTAATATTTATGCAACGTACATTCCAAATATTAACAAATGCTACACCAGTGAATTATATGGCTAAATGGTTCAAATGGCTCTGAGCACTATGGGACTCAACTGCTGAGGTCATTAGTCCCCTAGAACTTATAACTAGTTAAACCTAACTAACCTAAGGACATCACAAACATCCATGCCCGAGGCAGGATTCGAACCTGCGACCGTAGCGGTCTTGCGGTTCCAGACTGCAGCGCCTTTAACCGCACGGCCACTTCGGCCGGCAGTGAATTATACATTTCAGGAATATTCAAATGTAGCTAAAAGGGAAAAAAATCTTCGGTTAAGAAATAATTACTGCTTAATACAGCCACCCGTGTGAAATTAAGAATGTTACCTACATCACAAATTTTTCGGTTTCCTATTTGTTAAAATCTATGATAAAACTATTTTCGATATGTTGAGTGTCATGTTCAACGGCATATTCACTAACGCCAATGGTGGAGAATTCGGACGCATGTATCATTTAATTAAAATTGTAAGGATTTTCTTTAATTAGTTGACATTTTCATAGACTATCGTAGAAATCTGCATCAAACCAGCCTTCGGACTCCAGAAAACTACTACATCAATTGAAACTTAGTATTTGTGTTCAGTGAGGGTTATTACAAGCATAGGAGGGAAAGTGTTTTCACTGTCCGCGGCTCGTGGTCTAATGGCTATCGTTGATGCCTCTGGATCACGGGGTCCCGGATTCGAATCCCGGCCGGGGAGGGTATTTTCTGTGCCCGCGGACTGGCTGTTCGTGCTGTCCTCATCATTTCATCATCATCATCATTCGTGACAGTGGCTAGATTGGACTTCGAAAAAAATTGGGACTTCGTACGGCCGCTGATGACCGCGCAGTTGAGCGCCCCACAGCCGGCCGAAGTGGCCGTGTGGTTCTAGGCGCTTCAGTCTGGAACCGCGCGACCGCTACGGTCGCAGGTTCGAATTCTGCCTCGGGCATGGATGTGTGTGATGTCCTTAGGTTAGTTAGGTTTAAGTAGTTCTAAATTCTAGGAGACTGATGACCTCAGAAGTTAAGTCCCATAGTGCTCAGAGCCATTTGAACCATTTGAGCGCCCCACAAACCAAACATCGTCTCAAAGTGTTTTTACTGTTGCTCCTGATTAGGATAAGAATTGAGAGAGGCAGACAACGTATACTAACGTCCACCTTTTTGTCCCTCGGGTTTCTTACGCACTCGGTCAGCAGTTGTTATTGTCCCGTCAAAATACTACCGAAGTATTTGGCTGACAGCAGTGAGCGTGCTCGCCCATCCCCTGACCTCTGGTGAGGGCCGCCAGTCGCCACCACGCAGGCTGTAAGGCTGTGCCTCTCTCTAGCCTCGGTTGACCGCTCGTGCCTCCTGCTGGTGCAAAAACAGCGACACAGGGCAGGCGACCAAGTTTATGTACTTGCTGCCCGCGCCTTCCTTCCACGCAAGCACTGAATCTCTGGTAGCTGCTAAGTGCGCCTCTTCATTACGCAGCAGGAGCTCGACAACATATTTCGTATCACATTGGAGGTTCCAAGAAGAGCTGACGCACAAAATTTAAAGTTAGAAGAACAGACACGAGTAGAATGTCTAACGCAGTATAAGGCGGAAGTCGAGTGAAACAGTAGGGTGAAGATCATGAGAGGGAAGTTCGATTAAGATAAATTTCGTTCCTCCTACATCTACGTCTACATATATATTCCGCAATCCATCGTGCGGTGCATGGCGAAGGGTTCCTTGTGCCGCCATCAGTCATTTTCTTTCCTGTTCAACCCGCAAGTAGAGCGAGAGATAAAAACTGTCTAAAAGCCGTAACTTCTTGCATCTTTACGCGTAATGTATGCTGGCGGTACAAGAATGGTTCTGCAGTCGGCCTCAAATGCTGGTTCTCTACATTTCGGAATAGTGCCCTGCGAAACGAGCGTCTTCTTCTCTCCAGGGATTCCCATTTGAATTCACGGAGCATGTCCGTAATACTAGTTTGCCGACCGAACCTAGCAGCACGCACATGGATTGCTTCGATACCTTCCTGTAACCCGACCGGGTGGGGATCCCAAACACTCTAACAGTACTCAAGAATGGGTCACAGTGGCGTTCTATACGCAGTCTTCTTTATGGATGAGACTCACTCACACAAAATTGAGCTAATGAAAGGCAGTCGAGCATTCGCCTTTCCTGCTACCAACCTGCGTGATCATTCACTCCACAACCACGTGCTTGAAATTCAACTGCCGGTGGTAAAACGTTTTAAAAACATTTGAGACACAAATTACGAATCTGTATTTTGCGTCGAAAATTAATCTAAAAATAAGTAATTAATTTATTTATCTTGACGATCACACGGTCACAAAAGAAAGAAGGAAATCATTTTATGCGATGTGTGTGTGTGTGTGTGTGTGTGTGTGAGACAGAGAGAGAGAGATTTCACTGCTGGAGCTCCGGATGGCACACTTAGCGGTCGGTACGACAAGAAAGTCAGAAGAAGGGCGACAGCAATGATCATCGTTGAACGTTGTGAGATGCTAAACATCGTTCAATTTACTTTTAATTGTACACGAAGGATGGGTAAGCAGCTAGTACTGTTGGTAAGTCTTAGCAAATATAAGGCGCTTGATGAAAGATCTTTTTCATTTAGTAGCCGACTTTGAAAATGGACGGTGGCGACATAGCATTAATTTAAGAGTGACTGTATCGACAAGAAAGGTCGAAAGTTAGTTTACACAATTGTCTCTAGCAGAACTGTCTATGTAATCCGTTCAGAATAAAGCACTCCAGTGAAATAGTGAAATGTTAAGATACTGAACTCACGTTATCGATGAGTGGCGTTCAAATCTTCGCCGTCCATCCTGATTTTCTACGAGGTTTCCCTAAATTACACGGAGGTGACAAAAGTCATGGGACAGCGATATGTATGTATAGAAAGGAAAGTACTATGGCTGGCATAGGGTATAAAAGGGCAGTGTATTGGCGGAGCTCATTCAGACGATTCATCTGGAAAGGTTTATGGCGTGGCTATGCCCGTACAATGGAAATTAACAAGCATTGAACGCGGAATGGTTATCGGAGGTAGACGCATGGTAAGTCCATTTGACAGATCTTTAGAGAATTCAATATTCCGAGATCGACAGTACCAAGTGTGTGCCGACAATACCAAATTTCAGGCATTAGCTCTCACCACGGACAACGCAGTAGCCGACGGCCTTCACTTAACTACCGAAACCGGCGGCGTTTGCGTAGAGTTGTCAGAGCTAACGGACCAGCAGCACTGCGTGAAATAACAGAGGAAATCACTGTGGGACGTACGACGAACCTATCCTTTAGGACAGTGCGCAGCGCGGTGAAATAAAAATTGTAAATTTGTGGTAAGATCTTATGGGACCAAACTGTTTAGGTCATCGGTCCCTAAGCTTACACACTACTTAATCTAACTTAAACTAACTTACGCTATGGAAAACACACACCCATGCTGGGAGGACTCGAACCTCCGACGGAGGAGCCGCGAGGCGACAGTGCGGTGAAATTTGCCATTAATGGGCTTTGACAGCAGACAGCCAACGCGAGTGCCTTAGCTAACAGCACGACATCGCCTGGAACGCCTGTCCTGGCGTCGTGACCCAGTCGGTTGGGCCCTAGACGACTGGAAAACCGTGGCCTTGTTATTTGAGTCCCCATTTCAATTGGTACGTGCTGATGGTAAGATCGAGTGTGGCGCAGACACCACGAAGCCATGGACTCAAGTTGTCAACGAGACACTGTGCAAGCTGATGGTGGTTTCATAATGGTGTGGGCTATGTTCATATGGAATGGACTAATTGTCTGGAAATGGTTATGTTCAGCTACCTGGAGACCATTTGCAGCCATTCATGGACTGCATGTTCCCAAACAACGATGTCATGTCACTGGGCCACAATCGTTCACAGTTTGTCTGGACAATTAGAGCGAATGATTTGGCCACCCAGATCACTCGACATGAATCCCATCGAACATTTACAGGACATAGCTGAGAGGTCAGTTTGCGCACAGTATCCTGCATCGGCAACACTTTCGCAGTTATGGACGGGTATAGAAGCAGCGTGGCTCAATACTTCTGCAGGGACTTCCAACTACTTTTTGAGTCCATGCCACGTTGAGTTTCGGCACTACGCCGAGCAAAAGCAGATGGTTCAAATGTTCAAATGGCTCTGAGTACTTTGGGACTTAACATCTGAGGTCATCAGTCCCCTAGAACTTAGAAGTACTTAAACCTACCTAACCTAAGGACATCACACACATCCATGCCCGAGGCAGGATTCGAACCTGCGACCGTAGCGGTCCCGCTGTTCCATACTGAAGCGCCTAGAACCGCTCGGCCACACCAGCCGGCCAAAAGCAGATCTGACACGTATTAAGAATATCCCACGACTTCTGTCACCTTAGTTTACTTCTGGCGAATGCTGGAATGGTTGTTAACAAGCCCACGGCATTTCCTGTCGCAATTCTTCTCCAACTGAAGTGCTGCTCCGTCGCTAATGACCATTATTCTTCAGAACGTCTAGTTTCTACCTTCCTTCCTCATCAAGATCTTAAGTGGAATTACGTTAGTGCTTTGCCACAGTGAATCCACGTATCAGCTCCACATTGATGCGATGTTGAACCGTAGCCGACAGCGGAGAGACTTGAGGTTGTCAGTGGCGCCAGTTGCGCGCGGGCGCCTCATTACGCCAGTGGCCAGCGGCGCACGCGGCTGGCGCCAGTCGCGGCCGCATCACGGCGATAGCACGCGGGCAAAAAGCGCGGCGCGCCCGCCATCTGCAGCCTACGACAAGCCTGCACTCGGGCCAGCCGTCAAATTAATCAGATACCCGAGCCGCTCTTTCCAATTTAGCCGCAGTTTAGATTAACTCCAGTATTACTTTGACATGCGCCAAACAAATTTACGCACCAGACGTTCGGGCTGTTGCAGGGTCTACTAAGAGCAGCTGCTGATATACGTGTGCATGCACCAATACCTCGCCTCTATCACTGTCCTGCGTTCTTGCACACCCTGTGTGGTTAAGACTGGGTGACGAGAATGCCACACACACACAGAGCAGATGACTGTTACTTCTTTAAATACACATTTTTTCAGGTTCTATAAAATCCTATCAGGATTGCAGCCTTCAGATAGCTAGGAAGAAATCGCAGTAAATAGTCATCAACCGAAGATAGAAACTTACGCATTATTTAGTAGATATGATTCCTTCGTATTGCTATTATACATCGGTGTTAAGAGGCCTTACATATCATCACTGAATCCGAACTATGTTGAAACGTAGCATGCGGATTATATCTTGGGAAACGATCCCTCAATTAATGAGTCGTAACTGGAGCAGGAACCCATAAACGGCCGATTAAGCATTACGTGGGACCTTACCGCATCAACAGTATACTGGAGCTGTCGACTGCCATATCAGAAGCCTAGATAATAATAAGCAATTGCATTTTATTTTGTGTCACGAATCAGTTCGCACTGATCTCTTGAGTTTCTTCAGAAACGCTTTCCTTGCCATTGCCAGTCTACATTTTATATCCTCTCTACTTCGACCACCATTAGTTATTTTGCTCCCCAAATAGCAAAACTCTTTTACTACTTTCAGTGTCTCATTTCCATTCCCTCAGCATCATCCGACTTAATTCGACTACATTCCATTATCCTCGTTTTGCTTTTGTTGATGTTCATCTTATATCCTTCTTTCAAGACACTATCCATTCCGTTCAACTGCTCTACCAAGTCCTTTGCTGTCTCTGACAGAATTACAATGTCATCGGCGAACCTCAAAGCTTTTATTTCTTCTCCATGGATTTTAATACCCACTCCGAATTTTTCTTTTGTTTCCTTTACTGCTTTCTCAATATACAGATTGAATAACACCGGGGAGAGGCTACAACCCTGTCTCATTCCCTTCCCAACCGCTGCTTCCCTTTCATGCCCCTCGACTCTTATAACTGCCATCTGGTTTCTGTACAAATTGTAAATAGTCTTTCGCTCTCTGTATTTTACCCCTGCCACCTTTAGAATTTGAAAGAGGGTATTCCAGTCAACATTGTCAAAAGCTTTCTCTAAGTCTACAAATGCTAGAAATGTAGGTTTGTCTTTCCTTAATCTTTCTTCTAAGATAAATCGTAAGGTCAGTATTGCCTCACGTGTTCCAACATTTCTACGGAATCCAAACTGATCTTCCCCGAGGTCGGCTTCTACCAGTTTTTCAATTCGTATGTAAAAAATTCGCGTTAGTATTTTGCAGCTGTGACTTATTAAACCGCCCGGGTTCCTAGGTTCGATTCCCGGCGGGGTCAGGGATTTTCACTGCCTCGTGATGACTGGGTGTTGTGTGCTGTCCTTAGGTTAGTTAGGTTTAAGTAGTTCTAAGTTCTAGGGGACTGATGACCATAGATGTTAAGTCTCATAGTGCTCAGAGCAATTTGAACCATTTTGAACTTATTAAACTGATAGTTCGGTAATTTTCACATCTGTCAACACATGCTTTCTTTGTGATTGGAATTATTATATTCTTCTTGATGTCTGCGGGTATTTCGCCTACCTCATACATCTTGCTCACCAGATGGTAGAGTTTTGTCAGGACTGGCTCTCCCAAGGCCGTCAGTAGTTCCAATGGAATGATGTCTCCTCCCGGGGCCTTGTTTCGACTTAGGTCTTTCAGTGCTCTGTCAAACTCTTCACACAGTATCATATCTCCCAACACAATAGCGTTCGTCATACTAATTGAAACTGCTTGGCAAATTGCTCATGTGTCGAGGAGCGCGACCGATTGCAGGTAATGTCACATGCGACAGATCGCTGGGATCCGTCGCTGGTGTGTGGGGCCCTTAAAAGAACTGAAAGGGCCGCCGCAGGTTCAGCACGCGAGTGTGTTTGTGCGTGGTGACAGCTGGGCGGCTCTTCCAGGGCGGTCGTTTTGAGGGCTCTGGGCTGTCGGTGCCGGACCGCACACGTCGCAGGGGGACCTGGGCTACGGTGTTTCGCGCGACAAAGGAAACGGCAGGTAGCGAGCACCTCCGTGTCGTCCGCAGCTAACTCCTGTTCTGGATGACTCCTGTCCCGTTTTTGGAAAGGAGTCACTTCCCGCCCCTGCCGGTAAAATCTTTATTGCAGTGCGGCATCGGGCGGTTTCAACTGAGTGTGCTGCACGTATAGCCTGCCCGTATAGCCACTACCATAAGCCGCCGGGCGAGTCACGCCGGGTTGGGGGTGGGAGCCCGTGCGCCTAGTTTGGCTAGACCTTGACACACAGTTTTCAAGCGAGCCCACTATAATAAGTGAACGCACCGTGTACCGCCATTTCATACGTGTTTCAGACATTGTACATCCGTAGGAGAACGCAAACCGTCATTAAAGCATTACAGAGCCGTTTTAAAATGACATTTTCGAAATCGGTTGCAATAAAGTTTTTACAATCAGAAGCGGACTGTGATTCTTTTATACTACTTATTGTGGCTTCGGCGAGAAATGCAAAGAAAATTTCCACTATCGTTATTTGATAGCACGGTACAGTACACGCCTACGCAAGGAAGTGGCTCAGTACAAAAAAATTTGCGAACAAAATCGTGTATTGATGTTCATTGCGAGTGCGTTTCTGTATAAGTGGACTATAAGGAAATCTAAAGACAACAGGACAATGCAGCATATCACACATCGAAATCATCACGGATAGATGACATTAATCAAAAAGCGCCTGTAAATAGGGATTATTTCTGGAAATGCGTCTTTCAAAAGATGAATAAAAAGAAAATCATTACTGGTGAAAAAAAACTTTATATAAAAAAAACCTTGTAAAATTACGTGAAACTCTTTACATTGTTCACGTTCTTTTGGCAAAGCCTTTTTGTTATGGTACTGCATCAAACTTCGAAGGCATGAAGAATAATCCTCTAATACATCATGGTGAGTAATTCACTAGTGTAGCTAGAATGCATTCGGACCAGTTTTAGATTTATTCCAGACAAAGTTTGGAATTCTTCTTACGTGATTTAAATTTCCGGATTCGTTCCTTCCGAATTCGAGTCTAGTGTTGTAATTTTATATCCCTGTCGGTCGGCGCACGCAGTTTTATTTTGTACCTGCAAAAGTAACAGGCTCGAACGAAGAAGTTATAAGGAATAACCATCTTTACTCAGTACCGTCTTTACTCGAATGAGTGTGTTTCACTTTTAAGGCTGCTTAAGAAGAGAAAATCTGTGACGTGTCTGAGATGCGTTTACGAATCTTTCCGCATAATCGCAACATCTATGCTACTTTACAAAAGTTTTTAGACTCCCGAAATTTTGCAACTAAACATCCCGAAGTTATGCAATTAAATATGGAGCTTCCTATACCGGCTGAGCTCTGTAGGTATGTTGGTGATGCGGTACAGTTTTCATTACAAAACTAAAATGTATGTCTGCCGGCAAACTAACCAGCGAGCAGGCGAAGCCCACTCCCTTTCTACAGACAGGGAGACGCTGTCCCACAAGACGGCTAAACCTGTCCCTCCACGGCGCTCATTTTAAATCTGGATGTAGTACATCACGTAATTGTATTTTTTAAAATGTTTTTAAAATACGTACGAGTGCGCATTTGGCGCACCAACGATATCTTTGTACTGAGCGCCTCCCATCCAAAGAAGCTAAGAAGCTATATCATTTATCCATGTAGGGATTGCGTGCTGCTTATGGCATCCACACTCTTTTTGAGCGTTAAGAATTTAACCTCGAACTATAATTAAAACGTGAACACCTTATGTGATTTACGACATTCACTAAAATACCTCAGTTAAATAATTGCAAAGTTAATTAATGAACCTTCAGCTCTGTTTGCAATTACATTTATAGTCTGTTTAGCATCGCATTTTTATCTGGTGGCTTAATTCAGTAACTAAATCAGGTTACAATGCAGTTTTTCACGAGACGAGTTAGAACCTCCATTTCATTTACGAAGTCCGCCAACCAAGATTATTATCATTATTACGCTAGTTGATGTTGTTAGCATGAGACGGGACGAGCGAGGTACACTACACGGGCCGACATAGTTACAAAGACAGGCTCCCGGCGGGAAGTTATTTTTCGCTATATGCGCCTGCAGTGTACGAAATATATTGTATGATTGTCTTCTATCATATCAGAACATTAGAGATTAAATTATGATAGAATAGGAACAAAAATAAAAATAGTTACGGAGTTTAAAGCAGTCTACGTACGAAGGGTGTTCAATAAGTAGTGCAACACATTTTCGGTTAAAAAGATGCCGAATTTTTGTAGGACATCTTGGAATGTTCCAGCTTCGTCTCCTATAGTTTCGTGTAGTTCAGATGTGGTGGCGCTACACGTAGACTTCAGAACGGCGGCTGATACGTTCCAAACAGAGAGCTGTCACTCAGTTTCTTTTTGTGGAAAACCAGAGCATCGCGGATATTCACAGGCGCTTGAAGAATGTCTACGGAGACCTAACAGTGAGAAAAGGCACGCTGATTCGTTTGGAGAGGCGCCTGTCATCATCGCAACAAGGTTTCACTTATACACAGTTAACTGCACTGTGATAACTCTAGCTCGGTTCCATAAACTGACAAAAAATTGCAATGACAAATGAACTAATTACACTTAGATTTCGGGAAAAACTTGAGTTTTATCACTAGCTTACTATTATCTTCCAAAAATTTAAAATCCTGTAATAAAAAGACAACAATAGTCTTTAGCTTGAAATCGCCACGCTCCTAAAAATGTGTTATTGACGCTTTGCAGGTATTGAAAATCAGAGGCCTGCTGCTAGTTGCCGAGCTCGGGTACTGGCGGTAGCAACAGTTTTGTGCAAGGGTTGGCGGGTGCGGGGGGGGGGGGGGGGGGGGGGTTCGGGTGTTTAGCAGATAGTAATTGCTCAGTCCGCGTGAGCAGCTATCAGGGAATGCCACTTTGCAATTTTCGCTCTTCAGTAACGGTCAAACAGACAGTACGAATATAATAACTAATCTGTTAACTACAACGTTATTCTTCGCCGCAAAAGTATCGTCGAGTAAGTGCTGTACGGTAGCTTCTCTTCACCGATACTTTAGTTAAAGAGTGAGCGCATCGTATCGGCTGGACATACGACGTAAAAACCTGTTGAACATGAGTGAGCCTTTGTTCCTGCTTGCGGGACTGACGGCCCAGTAGCGTCGGAATTCCGCGGCTGTCCCCAGCCAGAAGTCAGGGCCACCTGCTGAGCGCACCGCATGTGGCAGCTCCACCAGACAACCGCAACCAAGCGCTCTCTGTGGCAGCCAGCCACACACAGGGGGGATGCAGCTTCTACGATGCGTTTCAGTGTTGCTAAGGAATAGGCGCGATAATTGACGACACTGAACAATTCTAGAAGAGTCGGCCAATATATCGCTTCCTCCGACATATACCTCAAGATAAGACCATAAAGGTAAAAGTAGAGAGATTCGAGCTCATAAGGAGGACCACCAAGAATCACTATACCAGCGCACCATTCGTGAACGGGACAAGAAAGGTCATAAATGACAGTGGTACACAGAGTACACCATATAGTGGCTTGTGGAGTATAGATCGGCCTTGGCACATCACGCTCTGAGTGAGACCGACCGTGCAATAAAATTCACCGACACGGAAGTTCTGGCTGTAGAGAAGCACTATCACACCCGCTTGTTCAGAGAAGCTGTAGAAATACACAAACAAGGGAATAGCTTCAACAAGAAAGAAGAAAGCGTTAAGGTGAACGGATCCTGGCTTCCCGTAGTGCAGCGAACGACCGTCGCAGGCAGCAAGAGGAGAACCGCACCGGAAATGACCGCGGGGAAGCCCTCGGGCGTTGGCGCGGCAGGTACATATAGCCTGCGGCCGCGAGCTCTACTCCAGTTCACCACCGATAATAAAGGGTGAATCTTTAACACTGCCAGCCACTCGTGCTGGCGAAACGCCAGTAAAGTCATCAGACGAACGTCGGCCAAAGAACCCGAGACAGAAACAAATAGGCAGTTTCTCAACAAGAGGCCACGGAACCCTCAACAATTTTGTGACAGCAAGTCTGTCGAAAAACGACAGTGTGAAACGGTGCGGCAAGTTCGGTGCTTTGGCTCTTCGACACAAGATGCCGGTTGATGTGGGGGACCAGCCTCAGCCATCACGGACCAACTCAAGTCGGAAACACTCGAGCATCCTCCCAACAGTCCTATTCTCTCCCCAAGCGGTTATCACGCCTACAGTTCGTTAATAAACTCTTGAAGGGTCTGCGGTACCAATCGGAAGAGGAGAGGCAGCAGACAGTTACGAACTTCCTCGTGCCGCAGGACACGGTGCTTTACCAAACGCGTTTCTTCTACGTGGAGCGTCGGTCGGATGATTGCATCAGTGCTCACACCGGTTTTGCCTGATCGGCCTATCAATTCTGGACCGTACGATCTTTAGATGAAAACTTTTTATCGCCCCTTACATCATAGCAATGTGATATGCAGGACTCTGACGCAAGGAGTCATTCACATGTTCATACGCAAATCATCTGAAATGGTATACTTTTAGCTCGATGTGGTACAATGAAGCTACTCACACTTCAGTCAAGTCTCAAATTAAATTCATGTGATGCGACTGAGAAGCTACAAGTTCTTTCGCATTTCAGAATTAATGGAGATCTCATCCATTGGAGGCCTTATTGAGACGAAGTACCCAGGATTTTAATAAGTTATTATTGTCACTCGAGTACCAAGTAAGCGAAAACTAACAGAAGTAATAGAGCATCACAATCAGTACTGTAACTAAGCATTAAGACAAAAAAAATGGTTCAAATGGCTCTAGAACTTAGAACTACTTAAACCTAACTAACCTAAGGACATCACGCACATCCATGCCCGAGGCAGGATTCGAACCTGCGACCGTAACGGTCGCGCGGTTCCAGACCGTAGCGCCTAGAATCGCTCGGACACTGAGGCCGGCGGCCGGCGCATTAACACAGGCTTTGATGACTTGCTAAGGCAAACAGAAGTCTAGTTAGCAACAACAGTCGCTGGAGAAATGTTTGAAAAATAGTTTAACACAGATAATCTCCAAAATTAATTTACAACCGTAAAGAAAAATAAACTGAAGCAACAAAAGTCATGGGACAGCGCTATGCACATTTTGCAGATGGCGGAAGTATCGCGTACACAAGATATAAAAGGGCAATGAATTCGCGGAGCTGTCATTTGTACTCAAATGATTCACGTGAAAACATTTCCAACGCGATTGTCGCCGCACGATGGGAACTAACAGACTTTGAACGCGGAATCGTACTTGAAGTTAGACGCATGGGACATTCCGTTTCGGAAATCGTTAGGGAATTCAGTATTCTGAGAGACACAGTGTCAAGGGTGTGCCGAGAGTACCAAATTTCAAGAGCGTGCCGATAGTACCAAATTTCAAGCATTATCTCTCAAAACGGACAACGGCGGAGGGCAGAGGGATTTGCGTAGAGTTGTCAGTGCTAACAGACAAGCAACACTGGGCGAAACAACAGCACAAATCAATGTTTGGCGTACGACGAACGTGTTCGGTAGAACAGTGCTGCGAAATCTGGCGTTAATGGGCTGTGGCAACAGACCACCGACGCGAGCGACTTTTCTAACAACACGACATCGCCTGCAGCGCTTATCCTGGGCTGGTCTTCATATCGGTTGGACCCTAGACGACTGGGAAACTGTGACGTGGTAAGAAGATAGCCGATTTCAGTTGGTAAGAGCTGATGCTGGTGTGGTGCAGAGCCTACGAAGCTATGGACCCAAGTTGTCAACAGGGCACTGTGCAAACTGGTGACGGCTCCATAATTGTGTAGGCTGTGTTGGCATCGAGTGGACTGGGTCCTCTGCTCCAACTGAACTGATAACTGACTGGATATGTTTATGTTCGGCTACTTGGAGACCATTTGCAGCCAGCCATGGACTTCATGTTCCCAAACAACAATGTCAAGTCACCGCGCCACATCTGTTCGCGATTGGATTGAAGAACATTCTGGACAATTCGAGCGAATGATTTGGCCATCCAGATCGCTCGACGTGAATCATATTGATCATTTGTAGGACATAGTCGAGATATCAGATCGTGCACAATATTCTGTACCGGCAAGCTTATTGAGTTCATTCCACGTCGAGTTTCTCCGCTACGCCGGGAAAAAGGAGGTCCTTCAAGATATTAGCAGGTATCCCACGACTTTTGTCACCTCAGTGTGTAATATAGCAGAACTCGTGTTCGTCCAGAACAAAGCAATTCGTCATCTATAGAAGTAACAAAGCACTGTAAGACGCAGCTCAATATCGGAAAATGGTTCCTTAGTAACGAGAGCAGTGCTGATTCTTTTGTAAAAAAAAAAAAAAAAAAATGAAGGGTAGGAGGTCATTAGAGACGGAGCACAGATTCAGATCGTTTTAAGGATGGGGGAGGGAATCGACTACACTTTTCCAAAGGAATCACTGTGGCATTTGCCTCCAGAGCCTTAGAGAAATTACGCAGAAGTTAAATTTGGATGTTCAGACGCAGATCTGAACTGTCGTTCTCCCACATTCGAGTCCAGTGTGCCAAACACTATGCCACCTTGCTCGATTTCTTTTGTAAAGAGGTTGAAGTAACGTATTAACGTGAGACAAGAAATACGTAGAAAGTTTCTGAATAATGGCGCTGAATGTTAGATCGAAACTTATAAGAAAAGTATAGGTAGAGAGAGCAACATTCCCTCTCAAATCTGAAATGTTTATGTACGAGGGCTGTCCAGAAAGTAAGTTACGATCGGTCGCGAAATGGAAATGACTATGAAAATCCGATAAAGCTTTGCAAAGATGTGTTGGGCAGTGTCTCTAGTATGACTCTAGGTAGAATTATGTCGCTCTTTTCATTCCTGTGCTCTTAGTGAGCGCGTAAAGATGTTATAGAAAATAGTGTCTCCCGCCAAGTACGAGGGCCTGGTGAGAATTTTCCCCTGAAGCTATGCAACCAACATTACATAACAGTCGTGCGGTTTCTTCTTCAAGACAATTCTCACCCTCATTCTGCAGGGGCAATGAAGATGTTCCTGCATCGTTTCAATTGGAAATGTTTGGTTACCCAAAATACAGCCCGTAATTGTCTCCCACTGAGTTTCATCTCTGCTCAAACGAACCGCTGGCTATGAAGACAACATTTTGGCACAGACATCGAGCTTTAGGCCAGCGTAGAGAATTGGCGGAAAGCACTGGCAGCTGCCTTCTATGATAAGGGAATTGGAAAGTTGATACAACGCTACGACGAATGTCTGAGTCAGAACGGCGACTACGTAGAGATGTAGCTGAAAGGTGTAGCTAACTGTTACAAATGAAACATTTCTCATTTTCACTGTGATTTTCATTTCGAGATCAATCGTAACTTACTTTCTGGACAGCCCTCGTATAAGCACTAGCGATAGGTGAAAAGCAACCAGAAAGAGAATTATCACAGGTCATGTAGCTATGCAGGAAGATTCAGCTGTCCCTACTGATGTTCTGTATGTGACCCGCAGTGTTATATCTGGCCGTCAAAAACCACTTGCGAGATTTTCATATTATCTAGCTTGCTAAGCGGAAGCAATTAGTCCATCAGAAAAAAAGGAACAGGACCTTTTTTTAGGAAATTTAATAAAGTTAAATTTTTTACTGGGATGTGTTTTCGATAGCGGCCACGGTTTTAGAGTTGTTCAAGGAAATTGTACTAAAGTGTCCTTCAAACGCATCCCAGTTTCACACCGGGCCATCACCGATCAAGGATTTCTAGTATATTGTTCATGGCACTCCTTCCTAACAATTTCCAACCATTATCGTCTGTACGAATTATTTCCCACGTCACCGGCTTAGTCGAGCACGTACGATTTGTAGAACTGACGTTTGCGTAAATTTTACCCTACAATTTTGCGAATTTTGATAGCATAAAATAAACAATTACTTCGTAGTATTCGTCGAACTTTTGACTACGAAACAATTGTTCCTGTAAGGGTTAAGTTTGGATAGAATCATCAGCGTAATTGGCTTTAGTGTAACGTTTGCAAAAGTCATTTTTCCATCATTGCCGTCAAGGGCACGTTTAAATTAATAATGTTAACGAAATAGTGCACTATGCTGGTGGTGTATTAGCCCTATCAATACTGACCAACAGAGGTCGAATATCGGGAATAGTTTGTGTAGTTGTAAATTTTTGTACAGTGGTAGCAGGGAAAGCTACGAACAAAATACTAGGTATCCTGACTGGTGGGGGATAAGCGTGGGGAGGTGGAGGTGCGTGTCAAGGTCACTTTTGTACGTTTTTCTCCCGTAACTCCAAAACAATGGCCTCCGGCGAAAACGTATTTCAATAGAAAATTTAACTACGTTAAATTTTCTACAAAAAGGACCATTCTTTGACTAATAGTTTTCATGTAGTGGGTGAGAGAATATGAAATTATTGCGCTCGATTTTTGAAAGTCAGGTACAACACTGTGGAACGCCATAAAACGACATCGATTTAGGCAAGAAGTTCATGAAACCTCTAGAGATCACAGTTGCAAAACACATGAAGAAAAAGTCAAGTAAATAGTGCAATGTCAGGTCGACAGCGAGGTTATTACAGACATAGCAGTCGTACAGATTAGACAAGCTCAAGTGAATAAAGAATTCGTGGCCTCATTGAAAGTGTCAGCCCGACATCTACTTACAACAAATGACGGTAAACATAAACCTGGATGGTCCCACGCTGATTTCTCTGTGTCTCTTCTTGAATACGAGTCCAATGATTCGTTCATTGGGCGAACTAGTTCGGTAAACAGTTGGAGACGTGAAAGATGACCAACTCGGAACATTAAGTGCTCACGTGTGTAATAGGCAGCACGACTCCCCCACGTTGCCGGTGTGGGTGAAGGTCGGGAGCAGAGCACAAGTGGGCCGCTGTGCGCTCCCGTCGCCAGTTTTTGCCCTCCCGGAGACGGACAGTGTAATTGTGCGGCGGCGCTATCGGCGGCGGCAAGTGTGTGCGCCACAAGGAGAGCGCTGTGTGCGCCCGTGCGATACGTCCGGCGGCTGCCCAGCTGTGTGCCGGCGGCCGCAGTCGGTCTGCGCGCCACGGGAGGCGGTCGCAGCCAGCGTTCGCCGATGTCTCTCAGAGAGCTGTCTCTAGCAATAGTCCACACATCCGACAGTTGAGATCGGAAAGAAGCCGAGGGTCATCAAGCGCTTTCTTTCGATTACGGCATCTCTCTGGGTGCAGCATATCATCCTCGTTTCTTCGGTCCACACATATCGACCTTTGTTCTTTATTTTACTTCTCTGTAAAAAGGTACATTTTTCCGCTTCTTAGTTTTAAAAACAGGGGGCATGGCCTTGAAAATTACGATTCGTGTATTGGTTTACAGCTGGTCGTACACAAAAAGTGGTTACTCCTACGAATCGAAAAGGAATGTAAATAAATATTAGACAGAGTATTTATATTTCTTTCTTGATGATGATAATGATGAGGTCCCATACACCGAGGAGCTTATGGGACGATGCGGGAGACACGCACCGCTGTACTAGGCGAGGTCCTAGTGGAAGTGGTTTGCCGTTGCCTTCCTCCGACCGCAATGGGGAAGAGTGATCATGATGAAGACGATACAACAACACCCAGTCATCTCGAGGCAGGAAAAGTCCCTGACCCCGCCGGGAATCGAAGCCGGGACCCCATGCGCAGGAAGCGAGAACGCTACCGCAAGACCACGAGCTGCGGACATTTCTTTCTTAACGTTCACTAACTATTCTAGATGCTTAGAATCATTTTAGATTTTTATAAATTTTGTTCGTCGCTATGAAGTAAACCATTTCCTGAAGGTCCTCGTACGTGGACGTCTGATCGTAATGCACATTTGCTAATTTCAACTTGGGCTTCTAAAATGGAATACTCAGATAACTTGTTTCTGCACACAACAACAATGCTTGAAATATCAAATGATGAACAGTTAGATGCTCTTTTTAATGACAGGAGTGAGGAATTATCTGGTTGGGAAGATGACGAATTCTCGTTTTTGACTGAAGATTGTCCTACTGAGCTCGATGAAACTGAGTGTTAAATAATAAAAACGTTAAGACGTCGTGCCAGAAGCTAGGAGAAGTGGACACCCTTGTATAGTGAATTCCTCCGATAATGAAGATGTAAATGTCCAAATGAGTAAAAAGCCAAGAAGTTGTGTTGCAACAAATTTGAGAAGTTAAGTTTTAAAATGTTGGCCATCTATCAAAATTTCTCGAGGCAAGGAATGCCTAAAAATGCAGGAAAATGGCTCAAATGGCTCTGAGCACTATGCGACTTAACTTCTGAGGTCATCAGTCACCTACAACTTAGAACTAATTAAACCTAACTAACCTAAGGACATCACACACATCCATGCCCGAGGCAGGATTCGAACCTGCGACCGTAGCGGTCGCTCGGTTCCAGACTGTAGCGCCTAGAACCGCACGAAATGCAGGAAACCTGGCTGTAATTCGAAGATAAGGGACTTGTGCTTCCGATATGGAATTATTTACATATTTTGAAACATAATTGTTTTGATGCTTATCGTAAAACTTTTCCGTAGAGATTTATTCACTGACAGTAGCAAATTACTACTTTCTAGAAATTATCGCGTTATTATCATTTTCTTGCATTTAAAGTTGCATTAGATTATCAACAGAAACGAATGTTAGCATTTAGAATCCTTTTTCGAATGAAATATATGTACTGTTGATTAAGCCATGCGGTCTAACGCACGACTTTACGGGCGGGAAGGAGCGCCGGTCCCCGGCACGAATCCACCCGGCGGATTTGTGTCGAGGTCCGGGGTGAGCCGGCCAGTCTGTGGATGGTTTTGGGCGGTTTTCCATCTGCCTCGGCGAATGCGGGCTGGTTCCCCTTATTCCGCTTCAGCTACACTATATCGGCGATAGCTGCGCAAACAAGGTCTCCATGTACGCTACACCACCATTACTCTACCACGCAAACATCGAGGTTACACACGTCTGGTGTGAGACGTTCCCGGGGGGTCCACCGGGTGCCGAACCGCACAATAACCCTGGGTTCGGTGTGGGGCGGCGGTGGGGTGAAGTGGACTGCGGTAGTCGTCGTGTGTGTGTGGACCACTGCGGCTGCGGCGGAGACGGAGCCTCTCCGTCGTTCCTAGGTCCCCGGTTAACATAACATTGCTGTTGATTAAAATGTTTTTCTTTGAGAAAGAGGAAAGAAAATACAATACAAAGACTAGAATATTTTCGCAATAGTTGAGAAAAAACGTCCACATATGTGTGGACCTCTGTTTATGGCTTAGTGAATCATCAAAAAATATTTTATTTACATTTTTGTCATTCTTGTTAATTGGTTTGCTGGTAAATATAAAAAGAAAAATTTCTTGCGAATTATTTTTATCTCAGGAGTGAAGAGGATAATTGAATGAGGTTGCATCATGCAGATTAATATACCAAAAATTTAATAATCTCATTCAACTGAGCTCGGTGGCGCAGTGAACAAGTGGCTCCACGAGTGTTGGCGTCTGCTGGGCATCCCACCTTCAGCCGACTACACTGGTTTACGTCCTCACTGTTTTAGAAAATCACTGTGCGTAAGTCCAGGGACGGATTCATTAACGGGGCCTCGGCCGTTTCTTTTTCTACACCAACAAAAACTGTATTACACTTTGAATGACGATCACGTTAAAAAGAAGTTCGTCGTCGCTTCTGCTATGGCCAGCAGCTCGTCTTTCATTTAGTAATTTTATTTTCGTGACCGCGTATCTCATTATGTAGTTAACATGCCGATGTATACGAACTTGGTGGTGGGAGAAGGGGCAGCGTAAGGAGTCGTGTATGCCGTTTTTGCGAGCAAAGCAGTTTGTTTTGATGGCATAGTGTTTTGTCATAACCTGTCTACTGCTTCTATACCAACTATTTGGGTCTCAAATGAACAATCAGCTACATCTTTGAAAACTGACAAACCACCTAAAACGCATTGAAACTGTGTATCTGCACGACTTAAGTCTTCAGTTAGACGTATGGATGCTATCTGGATCTGCGTATAGTCTGTAAGCTGAAAGCGAGCAGTGATTTTGGTGCTGGAAATGGCTTTCCCTGAAGAACGCCTGTCCTATGGTACGGTATGACTGAAAATCAGTTTTTCTTGCTTGTAGTAATACACGTCAGTGTGCTCTGAGCTACGTTGCTCCTTATTAATAAAGGAAGTTGTTCGGTTATAAAATTGCCGCCATCTGAAAAGCTAATTTTACGAATATGCTATTATACTCATATAAATTGTTTTATAATTTTGGCTTTGAATGTTTGTAATTTAAGGACCGTCTATCATTTTATAAGTATCTGAAGTGAGTGATCGTTCGACGTGAAAATTAGTCTAATTTGCTTATTTTCATTCGCTTATGTCGTATGGTACTATATTTTGGGGTAACTCTTCCCATTCTAAACGGATATTTTTGGCTCAGAAACGTGCGGTTCGGGCAATAAGTGATGCAAGTTCACAAACCTCTTGTCGACCCATGTTCACGAGTTTGGGTATTTTGACACTGGCCTCTCAATATATATATTCATTAATGTCATTTCTTGTTAACAAAAGGTTCAAATGGCTCTGAGCACTATGGGACTTAACATCTGAGGTCATCAGTCCTCTAGAACTTAGAACTACTTAAACCTAACTAACCTAAGGACATCACACACATCCATGCCCGAGGCAGCATTCGAACCTGCGACCGTAGCGGTCGCGCTGCTCCAGACTGAAGCGCCTAGAACCGCTCGGCCACACCAGCCGGCTCTTGTTAACAGTAATAGCTTATTCCCAATAATAAACAGCTTTCATTCGGTTAATACTCGGCAGAAATCAAACCTGCGTTTGGATCGGACTTCCTTTACCCTTGTGCAGAAAGGTGTGCAGTATACTGCTGCATCCATTTTCAATAAGCTACCACTCGTATTCAAAAATCTTAGCAGTAATCAATGCACTTTCAAATCGAAACTGAAGAGTTTCCTCATGGGTCTCTCCTTCTATTCTGTCGAGGAGTTCCTTGAAAAATTAAGCTGATTCTTCTTGTAATGTTGATTGCGTTTACTTAAACTTATGGACTGACTTTTTTTCGGGTTCCTGAACATTTATTTTTATATGTTATTACTTTTATGTTTTAATTTCATGTACTGACACATTCCATGACCTTGGAGATTTGCTCCTCAATTTGGTCCTACGGAACTTGATGTGTAAATAAATAGATAAATACCATTATATCGTCCGCCATTGTTCTCTGACCTATCATAATTCAGAAGATGTATAGGATGTAAATGGGTTCACGCTATACAACGCTCGATCTGGCTGCGTCATTCTGGGTAATCACCTTCAGCTCTGGGCAGGACACGGCGCGTCTCCATTCTCGAAATCAGCGGTCTTCGTGTTTTGACAAAATATGGATTCTTCACTGATGCCCGGTGATTTCATCCGTTGACAACAATCGTCCCGTCGAATCCATAGCTGTTGGCGTGTTGTTGCGAGGCGATGTACCTGACACCGAGAAAAAAAAAAGATGCCGTGACATTACGCGTGTCTACACAGGCGTTTTCATTTTTTTTATTGCAAAAGATGATGCAATAATATGGTTCTCTCCTTTCATCTTCTAGTGTTCCACTGACACTCGTCTTCCATTACGGTTCTCCTGCTAGTATTACGGCTAGAAAGGCTGAGGAGGTATCGCTACGGAGAACGTCAAAGACAATTGGCCAAAATGATATGCCCATTTTTAGAATAAAAGAAAAAAATAATCTCAGGAAAACTCTAAGTTTTCAAAAGTTGCTCAGTTGCCGCCCCAGCGATCTGCTTGTTCACTGTCATTCCGTCAACTGTAAAACTGTCTCACCGAGTTTCTCGATCGCTTAAATTAGTCGTTACGCAAGACATCGGTGCACGACGGCCCTCTGATTGCTTCCCTGGTCCGTCACCGCTGACTTCGCAGTTGAAGGGCACTTAAGCTCAAAGTGGGAAGAGAGGGCGAGTCGCAGACGTTATCAGAACCAAATTATTTGTGTCGTTGCTTTGTAAAAGGTGATGCAGAGCTTAAGAAATTCAACGCGTTTTCGGCAGACGAAGGCCGATTTAGTCCCTTTAGACCACATGCCCTGCCTTCCCACATACTTGTTAACACAAATATTTTTAAATTTAGTAACATCAGAAGTGACGAACAGCTTAAACCGAATAGACTGTAAATATTACACGAACTGTAATAACACTTAGAGGCGGAGGAAACGTAAACGTGGAGAAAACTGCTGATGACTGAGCGAAAAGAAGTAAAAGTCAACGGAAAAAGTATTAAGAGCAGAAAAAAATCCTATTCGAAGTAACTAAATGAAACTTTTGGCAACTGGTTCTTTTCCTTCTTTACTTTTCGTTGGCTTCCGATACGGTAGAGTGGGCTAGTTTGTAGAATAATTTATTATTAGTGTCAGCTCTCTTGATGCAGAAACTAACGAGCTGAAGCGTCTTTCCATACCCCAGTGGCAGCATTTCGAAGAGCACTCAAAAAATGGTTCAAATGGCTCTGGGCACCACGGGACGTAACTTCTGAGGTCATCAGTCCCCTAGAACTTAAAACTACTTAAACCTAACTAACCGAAGGACATCACACACATTCATGCCCGAGGCAGGATTCGAAGATGCGACCGTAGCGGTCACGCGGTTCCAGACTGTAGCGCCTAGAATCGCTCGGCCACTACGGCCGGCGAAGAGCACTCCCTGCACTTCTTCAAGGACCCATCTTTTGACATATAGTGGAGTATGCCTTTGAGGTTACAGTATTCTTCCTCATATATAATATTCTGGAGCAAATATACTCGAGGAGGTGATTTTCTTAGCGATAACAGGAAAAGAATTCGACTTAAGTCATTCATTGACGGGAAACACGTTGCATAATATCAGAATGACCAGGAGAGAGAAGAAGAAAAGTGCAGCCTCGGTGGCGGTGATCTTGTAGTTGGCTGCCGCGACGTCCTCCCGCCCTGCAACTGGGGAGGCGTCGCCACGTACACACACTTGCCATCGCGACCGCCGTCGCCAATTGGTCTCCTCTGCTCGCCTCGTTGGCCTTTCCCACCGCAGGCAATCGGCGAGCTTTTTAATTAGCAACAAATGTTTAATTGCGAGGTCCGGCCCTTGAATCAAATGCACGTTTTTCTGGCCTTTTTTGTTTTTTTTTTATTTCGCTCGGCCCGCCCGGTCGCTCGGGATTTCAGGCGTATGCCGCCAATATTGCAGTCCACTTTTGTCCTCTGCGGCTGTGCATATTTTATGAGCGGTATCATTTATTTTTACCGCAGCGCTATGCCTTGTATTTACATAAAAAATGAAGCCGGCCGCGACACGTCCCGCGCCCGCCGGCTTTCGCCGTTGTTCGCCCGCGACAGGTCCCCGAGCGATTTCTTCGTTTTGTCAAAAAATTATACCTGCAAATTGTTCGGCTCTCCAAAGGCGTTTATTAAATCAACAATAATACCTGGTGGCAGAGACAAATAATTAAATGATTCCGTTCGGACGCAGACATTGCCAGGAAAAATAAATTTGATTTCTGATTGCCTCTTGTTTAAAAGTGTTTCGAAAATGCATAGCGTAGAGGAGTCGTTGAATAGAAGTATCAGCAATTGACCACCATTTTTATGGCAAACGAATATACGTATACAATGTTTATCAGCACTTTCTGTCAGACGTGCATGTCTTTTTCCTCAGCTTTTCAATGCTCTCCGTGGCTTGTGCATACTTCTCTTATCTTTAAATAACGATCATAATTATTTGAAATAGTGGTGTCAAGTGATCATAAGAATGAGGCCAAAAACGCTATCAATTTATAACAATATGCAACAAACTAGTGAGTTGGTGCTCGTATGTTAACAAATTTCTGTTCTTCAGAAACAATTTTCTTACCATTGTATATCCTCTCTACTTCAGCGACTATCAGTTAATTTGCTGCCCAAATAGCTAAACTCATCTACTATTTGAAGTGCCTCGTTTCCTTATCTAATTCCCTCAGCATCAACTGATTTAATTCGACTGCACTCCACTGTTCTTGTTTTGCTTGCGTCAATGTTAATCTTAAGCCCTCCCTTCAAGTCTCTCCTTTCCGTTCAAAGCGCTCTGTCAGAATTGCGATGTCATCGGCAAACCTCAAAATTTCCATTTTTTCTCTCTGAGCATTAATTTGTACTCTAAATTTTTCATTGGTTTCACTTAGTGCTTGCTGAGCGTACAGATTGAATAACATCGAAGATAAGTTACAACCCTGACTCACTCCCTTCTCAAGCAGTACTTCACTTTCATGGCTGTCGGCTCTTGTACCTACGGGCATGCAATTACAATTTGATGTTGTTATTGCTGAGATCTTCAGTCCGGAGACTGGTCTGGTACGTCTTCCGATACCAGGCTGTCCTGTGCAAGCCACTTCACGTCTGCAAAACTACTGCAACCTGCACCCAGTGTAATCTGCTTGCCACAGTCCAGCCATGGTCTCACACAACAATATTTACCATTCACATTTCATTAAATTATGAAATCGACGATTCCTTTATTCCTAATGATGTTTCCTATCAAGTGATTCCTTCTTTCTGTCAAGTTGTGCCATAAATTTCTTTCGTCACCTGTCCAGTTCAGTGTCCCCTCATCAGTTCTCCGATTATCCACCTACTATCCATAATTCCTCTGTAGCATCACATTTTAAAAGCTTTTATTTTATTCTTATCTGACCTGCTTACCGCCCACGTTTTACTCCCAAACAAGGCTACACTCCAGACCTATTCCTTAAAAAAAAAAAAAAAAAAAAAGACTTTCAAACACTTAAATCGACATTAGATGTTAACAAATCCTCTTTCCCAGTCTGCAGTTTATATCTTCTCTACTTGGGTCATATATTGTATTGCTGCGCAAATAGCAAAATTTTTCCATCACTTTTACTGTCTCGTTTTTGTCTCTAACTCCCTCTGCATCACCTGATTTAAGACACAAAGAAATTAAAGCCATTACCTGGCAATGGGGAAAGTTGAAAATTTGAGCCGGACTGGGATTCGAACCTGGGTCTTCTGCTAACTAGGTAAAGGCGCTGACCACTACGCCACCCGGACACAGTGGTCACCACAGCCGTGCGGACTACCCTGGCTCGCCTCATTCTCGCTACATCTCGCCGATTCGCGGAAGAGTTCAAGTTTCGTATGCATCTACACTGAAGCATCATTGGTCTTCAACGCTTTAATTATATACACCTGATTTAATTTGAGTACATCCCATTACTCTTGTTGTACTTTATTAATTTCGTCGTCTTATAATTTCTTTGTAAGAGACTAATCTTCCAAGTCCTTTGCCGGCTCTGACTGCGTTTTTATTTATAGTGCCTGAACATTAATTCCATGTGCAAATTTCTTCTTGGTTTTCTAAACAGCCTGCTCGGCGTACATATTGGATGATATTGCAGTTAGGCTACAACCTTGTCTCACCCCCTTCTCAACTACTGGTTCCCTTTTACAACTTAACGTGATCTAGAAAATCAGACCCCGTTCCAGAGTTTTGTTTCAATATTAAAAAACTATAATTAACATTCTACGGCAGGACTCATCAGCTGGTATCAGAAGCATACCTGTTAAAGTGACGTTGACGTGTTGTCATTACGTTGCCAGAGCGGCAGAGGTCAGCTGCCGTAAAATGTGGGGCTGCAGCAGTGTCAACAACACCAGAGGGCGCAAGGCGCGCTCGGCCGCTTTTTCATTTCTTAATTGCACTGCGGGCGCCGTTGAACAGCCGTGCCGGAGCCGGGGCTGCTGCAATTGGTGTGCAGCCAGCATGCCACGGCGTCACGCGAGCCGGCCGCCGTTCGCGCCGCACGCTGATTAAATAAGCATTACAGTCCTCCGCTCTGGTCGTTACCTACTTTTCTGATCTTTTATGAAAATTAGCGTCGTTTTGCGTGACAGGAGCGTCGTTCTCCACGCCTGCGTGACAGCCAGTCGAAACGCACAGTTTCCATAACTAATGCAATATTCTGAAAGATACGAGCAGCCGGCCGGAAGGATACTGTGATCAGCTCTGTATTCTCATTGTTTCAGCAATCCGTGGTGGCCAAACTGTTCAACAGCTCACGAATCGAGCACGTATTAAGTATCTGAAATAAAATAACCGAATACATGCATCATAAAAGAACTTCATGAAATAGTGTCTGATGAAAATATTTTCGAGGTCCGACAAGAACTGATCGAGAATTCTTGTATTATTATGACATTATTTGTTAGTGGTGTATTGATGGCCTACTGTTTTTCGACCTTGAACTTTGATTTACTCTATGACTCACGAGGGGCGTTCAATAAGTAATGCGGCACTTTTTTTCGGAAAGCAGATTGAGTTTAGTCAGGCTTTCGATAAAACGTATTACTTCTCACTCTCTTTGCTACAAAACCATATTTGTCAACATAATTTCCGTTCAGTGCGACGGCCTTTCGCCAAATTACTGGGAGGGTCTGTATGCCCGCGTGGTACCACTCTACTCGTCTACATCGGAGCCAACGTCTTGCTGCGTCAATAACCTCCCAATCATCCACGTACTGCTCCCCGACGAGTGCATCCTTCATTGAGCGAAGGAGTCAGAAGTCTGAAGCCGAGGAACCCAGTACACCAATTGGTAGACGAATGTGTCAGCACTACTTACAGAGATGTCGAGTTGAGCAACGAGGTGTTCGATCACCGCGATTGAGAGTGTCCGCACGTTCCAACACTGCAGGAGTCACAGTTGTGTGCGACCAGCCGGCACGCGTGAGATGGGACAGGTTTGTGCAACGTGTTGTGATGCTGACAGACCCCTCGCCCAACTACTCAACGTGCTCTTGTTCACTGTAATGTCTCCGTAGACATTTGTAAGCACCTATGAATATCTGCGATAGTCTGGTCTTGCGGCAAGAGAAACTCAATGATAGCTCTCTGCTTGGAACGCACCTTCGTTGTAGGCGCCATTTGAAGGCATCGTAAGCGCCGCCCCCTATCCGAGCTTCATGAAACTATAGAGGATGAAGTGGGAATATTACACGATGTCTCACAACAAATTCCACCGACATACGCGGAGGAAAAAATATATTGCATTATTTACTGAAGGCCCCTCGTATTTCACCAAAAATCTTCGAATTCAGAGCCTCTGGACGAGTTGTTTACTACATATGTATCCTACTGATCCACCGAGCGGCAAAAATGGCAGAACCCCTGCACAGTCTGACGGGAAACATCATTAAAAAATGTTATCAGTAGTGGAAGAAGCGAATACAGACACGCGTGGATCCATATTGGCCGCATTTTGAAGAGGTCGTCCACTGTTGGAACATAACTGGTCAGTACAAAAATTTGTTGACTGTCTCATTTCCATTTTGACGAATGTCTTATACCTTCGTTTGCCAAAAATGAGAATTGTATCCGAAGCCGCTAACGCATGTTAGTGGGCTGTCGCTCGAACAGAGGGAGGCATTTCGAGTCCTGGCGGCAGATCACATTTTCGTCCCCAATATTTGACACAGAAAAGAGGCGAAGAAGGTAGATGAGGTGGAGAGGAGAGTGGGGTTCTGGTGCACAGTTGTGATCACTAGAACGTGCTGCCGAACAGATAACTGGGTTACATCTTAAAGCGTTGTGCAGTGTGTGAAGGAGCAAGGTTAAGTGTCATTGTTGATACTCAAAGAACATGTGAAGTTTGGCGCTCCTGTGTACGCTTTTGCAATAAGCTACAAGGGGAGTACAAGAGGTAACATAGCACATTTGTTTCTCGACCAGTTCAGGTTGAAAAAATTTGGAAACTGTTGTGGGACATCGTGGAATATTCCCTCCTCATCACTTATGGTTTCACTAAGTTCCGATAGGTGGCAGCGCTACACATAGCCATCAAAATGGCTTTTTTTTTTTTTTTTTTTTTTAAATTTGTGGTAAGGTCTTATGGGATCAAACTGCTGAGATCAGCGGTCCCTAAGCTTACACACTGCTTAATCTAACTTAAACTAACTTACGCTAAGGACAACACATACACCCATGCCCGAGGGAGGACTCAAACCTCTGACGGGGGGAGCCGCGCGGAACGTGACAAGGAGCCTCAGACCGCTCGGCTACCTCGTGTGGCGTCAAAATAGCGTCTATAACTGAGGTAACAGAGGTGCGTTCTAGGCAGAGAGCTGTCGCTGTAACTGAATTCCTTTTGGCGGAAAACCAGAGCATGTCAGATACTCATAGACACTGGCAGAATCTGTACGGCGACCTCGCATGAAAGCACGTTGAGTCGTTGGGCGGGGCGTGTGTCGCCAACGCAACAAGCTCGCGCAAACCTGTCCGATCGCACACAGTTATGACTACTTCGGAGTGTTCGTCGCCTCAGAATACAAACGATCTTCTTTCCGATGATAGCGCCAGGCTTCTCACAAGTCTGCGCACCTCCATGGGAAGCAGTACCTGGATGACGGGGAGGTTATGAATGCAGTGTAGCACTCAAGCGGGCAGACAGGCCCTCGCAGCGAGGTGGAGTAAGGCCGTCGCATTGAACGAAGATTACGTTAAGAAATAGGGTTTGGTTGCTAAAGAGTGGGGAATAATATGGTTTACTGGAATGCTGGATAAAATCAATCAGCTTTCAGCAAAAAATGTGTGAAAATACTTACTCAACGCCCCTCTGACATGTCGATACTGCAGTCTCGTCCTCCCTTTCTTTCGTGTCATAAATAAAAACATAAAGTATCACAACACTGCACGAGCACCGGCTTGATACAATTGACGCTTCAGCCACTGGTCGTAGGGAAGCAATGGAAATTACCTGCCGTAGGACGTTGCGAAGGCAACACTGCCCAAAGACCTGCTTTGGTACGGTGCATAATATTGAATAAAATCACTCGCACAACGAATCATCAAAATCGTAGTCGCATATTTTCGACAATACAGTATCATTGTGAATTCATTACATTGTTCTCTCGTGCGTTGAAACAGTGATTTGTTATTGTAGTGAAGTAAATATTCATGAGTTCATTGCACCATGTGGAGAGGGACAAAACGAGAGACCTTTCTGACTTCCATTGAGTACGTGATCTCAGAAATAAATTTGTTGCAATTTTAGCAGGAAGGAAACATGTTGATCCTTACCCTGCTACTTAAGGTATTTTCTGAGGAAAGGCATACTTAGGTCCTCGACTATACATGCAGAGATTCGTCCTTTGTTTGCGGACGTTTGAGGTTTTTCTCGTGTGACTCAGAGTATGTAAACACAAAATGTCAACTTTACAGATTTAAACTTAATAAAAATATATAAAATTATTCTAATTCTAAAAAACGCCGCTGCAGGAAACTAGATTGTATCCTACTATGCCAATGGATGGGATGCTGTGGTTATGTTCGCTAATTTGATGAAAATATTGGAGTGAAAAATAGTAAAGTACATACTACTGTAGTAATCATGTAGAACAGTTTAATACGTAGCACAGCCCCTTTCTGTTTCTAGACGAGAAGTTTAAATGCAGAAGTGAATAAAAAATAGTGCAGTGATAGATAGGTAAGATCTCTAAATGCAGCTGGATCAAAGTTGTCTCAACACGAAACAAAGTCCATAAATTTTAAGGGAAGTCTCGAAATAATTTTGTCAATCTTTGCTGTATTTTTAGTAAAAAAACATGCATAAGTCTACATATAAAAATAAACTGTTGAATCCTGTATCTGTACTGAAAGAAGTTACTGTGAAGAATTTGATTCCAATTACTGCTCGCTAATGTTGCTAATATCTTTGAAGAATGACTGTGCTCCTCTCCAACCCTGAAGTTATCATTCAAGACCATATTTAGGTTTTTCTGTGACAGCAGACTGAGAGTTAAGGGGAAGCCAGAGTGTTTCCACTGTGACAACCGCCAGCCCTCACAATTAACGCTTTAGCCTGACGTGAGGAAAATGTGTTTATCGCATTCTTCTACCAGCCAACAGTTGTTTAAGAAAATTACAAAAAAAAAGTGGATATAGTCGAGGATTCACCTCCAATTTCAAAAGAGACTACAGATGAGTCTTAGTGTAACTTGGGACAAGCATAGCATTAACCTGAAGTTGCGCTTCAAATCATGTCTACCAGTATGGTAATAAAAGTAACAACACGGGAATAAAATAGTAAAACATTATCGTTTTCTTTCTCTCTAGCAATTTTTTTCTGCAAAACGATGCGCACTGAGTAGCTCAACAGGAACCCCAACAGGAAACGGTGTCTCAGCACAAGCAGAGTTTGGATTTCCCCTTCACGGCGTATGCTGCTGAAGGCACTCGCAGAAGCCGGAAACCAGACCGGTACGGTAACAGGGGAAGCGCTTGGACAATGCCCACCTGCTCCATGTAACCTCCAAGAAGGCAGGAGGAGAGAACAGAGTCTAAACTTCCTTTGAGGTCGAGGACATTAGTGTCGGAACACCAGCTCAGTTGAACAAGAAGGGGAAGGAAATCGTCGGGGTTCTACGCAAAAGAACTCTGCCAGTACCCGCCTCTGGTGACTTGGGAAAACCATGACGACGGGAGAAGCTTCGTTGGCGCATATTGAAAATTGTGTCAAGTTCACCCTCACAAAATGTGGGGAGACCAGTTTCAGCTTAAGGTAATGGCGGCAACTTTAGAAAGGTTTAGGGTACACGGGACTGAAGTAAGAGATTATTCGTATAAAAACTTTCTTAGCTGCAGTAACGAAATAAATTTTTCTAAAAGTACTGCCAATTCACCACCTTAGGAAATTATGTCAGTTAATATCGAACTTTCTCTTGGACAGTAACGGAAAAATAAGATTAGAAAAACCAGCATGACTCTGAAAATATCCGCTACGTAGCTTAATAAACACGTTTTAAAGCGCTAAAAACATTTAACGTTAATCAAACTAAAAATAATAAAAATAATAAACCAAGAGGTAGCGATAATCACAGAACGGCCGGAAGTGTTTCCTTGTCTTCACCTGAAAACTTCTAAATGCTAGTGATACGATCACGTCAAAGTAATGATGATAGTAAAAGTAAAGGAAGGAAAGACGATTAGAATTTAACGTCAGAGGACAGAGTGAGGTGGTGCAGTGCTTAAAACACTGGACTCGCATTCAGGAAGACCAGGATGCAATTCCGCGTCCGGCGATAAATATTTAGGTTTTGTGTGGTTTCCTTAAACATAAATATCTGAACGATTTGCTTTCCCATCCTTCGACAATCTGCGCTTGCGCTCCGCCTCTAACGATCTTCGGACGTTAAGCGCCAATCTTCCTTCGACGTGAGCCTACATGCATCGGGTGCACGTATGACACTGTCTCCATTACTATGAATATACACTGCTTTTTGACAGTTTTTTTAATTACACGCCCGTAATAGACAGGAGTGGACTCTTAGCGACACAGTGACATTATTTCGCGATAGGTCGCAAATTATATAACATTTTAACTTTTAAAAGAATAAATGTATTGGTTTCCTCTCCAGTAGAGACAGACGGTCGCAACAATACGACGCTAAGCATAAAGGGGTCAATAACGGTGTGTCATTCACGAGTTAAATGATTCGAAAGAACAGCACTTATGTTGTTACATCAGAAAAGTTACAAAACACAATGACAGCAATAAATAAGACGGTACACTCCTCCAACCGTATTACCGCTGCGCATTTTCTTCCACGTAACGATAATGTCACCAAAACTGCTAGCCAAGTATTCGAGAAGAGACGGGATGTAAGAGCCGAAGTACTTTCCCAATATTAATGTTAATATATTTTTAAGCTGCCGCTGTCTTGCAGCTGTTACGCGTTTTTTGAGGTGGGGAACTACGTACCTTCCATAACGCCATTCAAAAATTTTGTAAATGGAAAAGACAGTGATATGACGCTTTTCAAAGTGTGGGTAATTTGTTAAGTATGAACGCAAGTCTGTCGGAACATTGCCATTTCTCCAAAATTAATGGTTCAAATGGCTCTGAGCACTATGGGACTTAACTTCTGAGGTCATTAGTCCCCTAGAACTTAGAACTACTTAAACCTAACTAACCTAAGGACATCACACACATCCATGCCCGAGGCAGAATTCGAACCTGCGACCGTAGCGGTCGCGCGGTTCCAGAGTGAAGCGCCTAGAACGCTCGGCCACATTGGCCGGCTCCAAAGTTAATACTTGATCATGGGCTAATGGTACGGAATCTGCTGTGCGTTACCGTGTTCTTCTTGCATTTAGCTCATGCTGCATGGCAAACGAAACTTAGAAACGCCACATTACGATACAGACAATACTCAACATTTTGGGTGCTTTCCTAAAACTTTGTTTTCGATACCACAAAGTGCTTAATGAAACATTAGCGCCGACCAAGTTACAGAGGACGTGTGTTTTGGACTTCATGCTTTGGTGCTAGGGTTATTAGAGCGAGAGCGAACGTTTCTCTCAGCGTGAACGTCTCTGTCTTTCCTGGCGTAAATCCCACCGTGCGAGCGTCGCTGATTTATGATAGAGCGCATTTATTTTGTCTTAACTTCGTGGCCGAATGCCTTCCAGTCGCTATAACCGTCCACCTAGCGGAGGGATATCTCGTGGGAGATCCGTATGTCAATCGTACTGTGTGTTTTACTGTTTTAATTGTTTGCGTATCGAATTATCTGAGGCAGAGAGTAGGGGCCGGCCCAGCTCTGGCCTAAGCGAGCGAGGGAAACCGCCAAACAAGCATTCAGGCTGGCCAGTGTGCTGGAGCAACAGTCGTTAGTCCGCCATGCAGATCACATCCAAGACTCGCTAACCTCTCTGTGTAGCAACCCAGGGCGCTGTGTGTTAAGCTGTACAACCAGGTCACCTCAAAAGGTGTAACGTACGAAGTGTGCTCAAAAAGTAACGGGAGTTTTTTAATTTTGCGGACTTTTTACATCCGATTTTCAATTTTTTATCTTTTTGGTACACATGTTCCTGATGTATATTTGCATGTGTGTTTTGGAGCACTCGCCGAATTTTTACTTACGAAAAAGTTTCAGCAAAGAATTTACATTAAATTTTGCTTGAAAATGGAATTATGTGCAACACCTCACTCGAAATGTTGATTGTGGCATTTGGCGAATTTACTATGAGTCAGACAAGAGTTTATGAGTGGTATAACCGTTTCAAAGAGGGTCAAAAAGAAGTTGCAGATGACTACCGCACTGGACGCCCTAGCACATTAATTATTGACGACAATGCGGAATAAGTATAGAAAACGGCCCTGGAAAATTACCGAATCACCATCAGAGAGGTTGCTGATGATGTCGGCATATCCTCTGACCCATGCCAAGCATTTTTTTTTTCGGATGTTTTGGGCATGAAACCTGTAGCAGCATAGTTTGTTCCAAAACTGTTGAATTTCGACCGAGAAAGACGTCACGCAAACATCGCTCGGGAATTGCTGAATGAAGTAGACAACGATCCAGAACTTCAAAGGACGGTGACGAAACATGGATATACGGGCCCAATCGTAACAATGGAAACTGCCTGGAGAGAGAAAAAAATTTGTGGTAAGGTCTTATGGGACCAAACTGCAGAGGTCGTCGGTCCCTAAGCCTACACACTACTTAAGCTAACTTAAACTGACTTACGCTAAGCGCAACACACACACCAATGAACGAGGGAGGACTCCAACCTCCGACGGGGGGAGCCGCACGGACCGTGACAAGGCGCCATAGACCGCGCGGCTACCCCGCGTGATCCTTTGGGAGAGAGAGAGAGAGAGAGATTTGTTCAAATGGCTCTAAGCACTATGGGACTTAACATCTGAGGTCATCAGTCCCCTAGACTTAGAACTACTTAAACCTAACTAACCTAAGGACATCACACACATCCATGCCGTAGGCAGGTTTCAAACCTGCGACCGTATCAGCAGCGCGGTTCCGGACTCAAGCGCCTAGAACCGCTCGGCCACAACGGCCAGCAGAGAGAGAGAGAGAGAGAGAGAGAGGAAAAAAAACAACAAGTTCCATCAGTTGTGAAGCTTGTTGTCACTATTTTCTTCGAATATAATGGGATAGTGCATCGTGAGTTCCTATCTCACGGTCTTACGGTCAGTAAGGAATACTATCTGGAAGTTCTGCGCCGTCTACGTGAAGCAGTTCGAAGAAAACGACCAAAATTGTAGCAAAAGCACTCGTGGGTATTTAATTATGATAACGCTCCCGCTCACAACTCGAAATTTATTCGTCATTTTTTTGGAAGAAAACAAAACCGTTTTGTTGCCTCATCCACCGTATTCGCCGACTAGACCCAATGCGACTTCTTTCTATTCCCCATGCTGAAGAGAACCGTGAAAGCACGTCGTTTGACGACCATCGAGGAGATGAAAACAGAATCGTTGAATGAGCTAAACACCATAACGATAAGTAAGTTCAAGAAGTGCTTCCAAGATTGGAAGGAGAGTTATAGAAGTATATTATGTCCGAGGGGGATTGCTTTGAAGGAACAAAGTTGATGTTGATGGATAAATAAAGATACTTTAAGAAACACAAAAATTCCTGTTACTTTGGAACCTTGTACATTTCGAAAATAACAGTCCTCAAGTTTTTCCAGCGAACAAAAGTTCACTAAGGAGATATACGTTTTCTTCCTTATTGAGGAAATGTCTTGTGTACATCTATATAGCAGAATAACTTAAGTAATTGCGCTATACTATTGTGAATGCTGTAAACGTGTGCTCGGAGTCCGCAGTTCGTTGTAAACTGGGTGTGTATATTTGGCTGGGACTCAGGTGGCAGAAACTGCAGCTGCGGTCACTGTAGAGTCGTAGGCGGCGGCGAGCGCGGCCACAGCAGAAGAAGGAGCGCAGGTCTGCAACTGGCAGCCGGCGCCGGCGCTTTACGACCGCAACAGGTAGCAGGCAAGCCGCGTGGCCCCGCCGTAAACACGTGTAGCCGGCCGGCCGGAATTTCCAGCTGACGTTGCGCCACTCGCTAAGCACGGAAAGACGCCAGCCACGGCGACGTTGGCCCCTAAACCCTGCTCGGGAGAACCCGCGCTGTGAGACGCTTCTCGAGTTGACAGTCCTGACCGTATTACCCAGTACTTGCCTGCGGGAAGACGGAAGTGCGGTTACAGTTTAATATTTCATCGACTGAGGTGGATCGTCCTGTTCGTGGACATATCTCGATGCTTGCGTGGAGTGGACATTTATATTACAATGGAGGAGACAGATATCAACGAGGAGTACGAGGTCTAAGCCCTAACTAATACACTACACATTAGTGTGTTGCTTACGAAACCTGTTAGTTAGGTTTAAGTAGTTCTAAGTTCTAGGGGACTGATGATCACAGAAGTTAAGTCCCATAGTGCTCAGAGCCATTTGAACCATTTTGTTGTTCATATTATTTATGGATCATATGTTGAAAACAATAGACTGGCTGGGTGAGATTAAGATATGTGAACACAAAATAAGCAGTCTTGCATATGTGGATGACTTAGTTGTGATGGCAGATTCGAATGAAAGTTTGGAAAGTAACATTTCAGAGCTAGATCAGAAATGTAAGGACTATGGTATGACGATTAGCATCTCCAAAACAAAAGTAATGTCAGTGGGAAAGAAATATAAACCGGTTGAGTGCCAAATAGGAGGATCAAAGTTAGAACAGGTGGACGGTTTCAAGTACTTAGGATGCATATTCTCACAGGATGGCAACCTAGTGAAAGAACTGGAAGCGAGGTGTAGCAAAGCTAATGCAGTGAGCGCTCAGCTACGATCTACTCTCTTCTGCAAGAAGGAAGTCAGTACCAAGACTAAGTTATCTGTGCACCGTTCAATCTTTCGACCAACTTTGTTGTATGGGAGCGAAAGCTGGGTGGATTCAGGTTACCTTATCAACAAGGTTGAGGTTACGGATATGAAAGTAGCTAGGATGATTGCAGGTACTAGTAGATGGGAACAATGGCAGGAGGGTGTCCACAATGAGGAAATCAAAGAAAAACTGGGAATGAACTGTATAGATGTAGCAGTCAGGGCGAACAGGCTTAGATGGTGGGGTCATGTTACACGCATGGGAGAAGCAAGGGTACCCAAGAGACTCATGGATTCAGCAGTAGAGGGTAGGAGGAGTCGGGGCAGACCGAGGAGAAGGTACCTGGATTCGGTTAAGAATGATTTTGAAGTAATAGGTTTAACATCAGAAGAGGCACCAATGTTAGCACTGAATAGGGGATCATGGAGGAATTTTATAAGGGGGGCTATGCTCCAGACTGAACGCTGAAAGGCATAATCAGTCTTAAATGATGATGATGATGAGTGTTTTGTCGACCACAATACAGCCTGTAATCGGCTCCCCTTGAGTTTAATCTCGGCTCACATGAACCGATGGCAATGAAGAGAACATTTTGGCTCAGCAAAGAGCTGTAGACCAGCGTAGAGAATCTGCGGAAAGCACAGGCGGCTGCCTCCTGTGACGAGGTTATTGGCTCTGAGCACTATGGGACTCAACTTCTGAGGTCATTAGTCCCCTAGAACTTAGAACTAGTTGGACCTAACTAACCTAAGGACATCACACACATCCATGCCCGAGGCAGGATTCGAACCTGCAACCGTAGCGGTCTCGCGGTTCCAGACTGAAGCGCCTAGAATCGCACGGCCACTTCGGCCGGCGACGATGGTATTCGAACTACACTACGACAAATGTCTAAGTCGGAGCGGCGACTATGTAGAGAAGTAGCTGAAAGTTGTAGGTAACTGTTGCAAATAAAACCGTTTTGATTTTGATAGTGGTTTTCATGTCGCGACCGATCGGACCTTACTTTCCGAACAGCCCTCGTATAAACCGTTAACGTACCTTATAGTAAAAAATATACAACACAAACAGCACACTGCAGACTATCCTTGCATATCACTGAGCGACGGAAAAAAATGCTGAACTGTTGTTTACTTATGTAAGTAAGCTGTAGCTGTTACATGTAAATCAGGTGACGGCAACCTGTTTCAAAGTACCAACTTTCTTTCTAATTTGCTGGGTTTCATTTAACTGATAGAAGCGTTTATAGCAATGGGCAATGCAGTGATAGTTTATTGTTGAGATTGTTGGTACAGTGTATTGAATGTTATTCGTGTTGATGGGATCTACGTAGCCCCATGCTTTACCCACTGTGTCCGCAGCTCGTGGTCTTGCGGTGGCGTTTTCGCTTCCTGCGCTCTGGGTCCCGGGTTCGATTCCCAGCGCCGTCAGGGATTTTCATCTGCCTCGAGATGACTGGGCGTTTGTATTGTTCTCATCATTTCATCATCATTCCTGAAAGTGGCGAGATTGGGCTGAGCAAAGGGTGGGAATTTCTAGGGGCGCTGATAATCGCGCAGTTGAGCGCCTCACAAACCAAACATCATCATCATATACCCATTGTTTGGATGTACACTTTTAATATGCTTTTCACATCACGCAGTCAGTACGTAACAAGAGAAAGAAGTCGAGCAGAGCTGAAATATTCGTAGCCTACCACTTCTGACGAATGGCAATTTCGTGCGTGTTGTTATATAGTGTCTTCAAGAACGTCGTATACGTTTGTGCTGTTCATGCCGCTCAATTCAGAAATAATCCTAGGCTATGTGTAAATGAACCTGAATGGCAGATTCCACTTTTGTGGAAAGTTATTTGTTATTCCACTACGAAAAGATCTCAAAGAAACTAAAATAAACATTTATGTTTATTGCGAATTTTATTTATGTACATTTGCCAGAAATGTATTTTGCGTTGGATATGCAGCTTTGTTTTTACAGTGTTATGAAACCGAAGTACGAAAACCCTGCAACTGACTACGTAGGGCTTGGAATGGTTGACATAAAATTACTACGTATTGCTTAATTAGTTTTATTCAAGACTAGTATTTAAGACAGAACGTAGTCTAGCATCAGAGTGAGAAAATTGAACAACAAAATACTTCAGTAAAAGGGACTACTAAAATTCTAATTCAGTCCACGGGTCTCACGTATGTTCGAAACAGTGACTACTGGAACCAACTTGTCCATTTTCGGTAAAATCATCTGCACCCTCAAAATCTGTCTGATTTAGCCACTCTAAATCGTTGTCGCACGCAGAAGCTCGACGTATAACAATCCGTGAGGGTGGCTCTTTGTGGACCGCACGCCGGTGTTGTACAGCGCTTGTGATGGATGAAGAGTGGACACCGCATGTACTACAGCACCTCTTTTGCAGTAGACACAACACGTCGCTGCCACCGCAACGTTCGTCCAGTCGCTCGTTTGGCTGGCCGAGGGGCTACTGTACTAGGTGGCGTTCGCATAACCACGATAAATACTATTGTGTAGAATTTAGCCAGATTTTAGTGGAGAAACATGTTTATTCATTTTAACCCAGTTTTCTCTCAATTTCACACTGTTTCTTGCGGAAAAAAATTACATGGTGTTTCCCCCACGTGAGACCGGGTGAGATTCGGCTCGACCACCTTCCTCCCCCCACCCCGCCCCCTAAGCAGCTCACGCAGTTAATGTAGGACCACTGATTTGCTTTGACGAGACAATAAATACAATTGTATTCATTATTTATGACAATAGATTCCTTTTTCCGGGGGGTAGAGGACCACAGTGTGTCTCAGTCCTCAAAATCTCGCAGAATCTGTTGAGGGCTTAGCTAGTGTCCTGTATTGTAAACTAGAGCCCACCACTTGTTTGCAACTGCTTCATTAACCTAAGGTTCTTTAGCATCAGATTCAGTAACAAATGCTATACTCTGATTTCTTTTAATAGTAGAACTTCAGTGTCGGCCCAGCAGACGTTAAGTGCTTTATTTCGACGCTATTTTGCAGTATTAGTGCACCTGTAGAGCAAAGTAATCACCAGAGACAAGATCTGGATCCCACTTTCGTACAGTAGGAGCCCGATTCCGTAAGTAAACTGAAGAACCAAAAGACACATACTTCGCCCGTAATACAAGCCTCGTACTAACTGAGAACGCGAAAGTCTGCTATGTGATAAGGCTCCCCAGGATTTAGACGACTTCCTGAGGCAAGCAAGTTACGAGAAACGAGTAGCTGAAAAAAATTATAGTTATGCAGCGTAGTATGTAAAAGGTGCGGTAACGGCACATCCCAACATTTACGGGCGCGTACTTCTGAAAAGAACATTGCGTCGGCTCAGTTTCCACAGTCGAGAGCTTTTTGCCTGGTTCTTACATTGCCTACAGAAAACAAAAATTCTTTGCGTTTAAACTAACGGATTCCCTTACCAGAAATTGAAATTCGCTTGTCTTGTTTTTACGGAATCCTTCTTAATGTGTGAGTGTGTTATTACAGAAATTCTCTGCGGTTATCGCATGTTTATCGTCCACGCACAAGAGCCTTTGGAATTATAATGTTAAGAAATACAGTGGTCAGAAGCTAGAACCGCAGCGACAGCGAACAGATTTACATCGTGCTGCGACAGCGCCGGTCTTAGCGACAGACTTCACCATCATTTTTTTTTTATTTTTTTGTTTTGAGAATCAATAGAGAGACTTGGCCGCTAATTAGATTGGCGCTACGCCGCAGCCGCTCGCGCCCGTCGGAGGGAAAAACTGGCGGCCAGGCGCACAAATAGAATCATATTTTCCACAGCGCGGTGAGCTCAATCGCATTAGCGGTGCACTTGGCTGATAACCGGGTTAGCCACTTAGAGATGCGCCGCAGCCCGCAGCGCTTCTTCACCAGGCTGCGAATGCGCGCCTGCTGGACACCAGAGCCTGCCCACATCGAGGGTCGCCTTCCTTTCATTTTCGATCTATATACTGCTCCAATTTTGCTATTCGTACACTAAGCATTTTCCATCTCGAACTGTATGAAATTAAAACTGCATCTCCAGATGTTTTCTGAACACTAGCGGTGAGTTAAGTAAATATCTGACCCCCAAGTGAACTAAAGCTATTCTCAAGCAGGATGTTGGTTTGCACATTTCAGTGCAGATTTAGGAGACAACTTAAGCAGCCGTCTTAGGTTGTTTGCAGATGATGCTGTCGTTTATCGTCTAGTAAAGTAATCAGAAGATCAAAACAAATTGCAAAACGATTTATAAGATATTTCTGTGTGGTGCAAAAATTGGTAATAGACCACAAATAATGAAAAATATGAGGTCAACCACATGAGTGCTAAAAGGAATCCTTTGAACTTCGGTCAAATCTAAAGGTCGGAAATTCAATTAAATACCTAGGAATTACAATTACGAACAACTCAAATTGTAAAAGACACACAGAAAATGTTGTGGGGAAGACAAACTAAAGGCTGATGGCTGGTTCAAATGACTCTGAGCACTATGGGACTTAACTTCTGAGGTCATCAGTCCCCTAGAACTTAGAACTGCTTAAACCTAACCAACCTAAGGACATAACACACATCCATGCCCGAGGCAGGATTCGAGCCTGCGACCGTAGCGGTCGCGCGGTTCCAGACTGAAGCGCCTAGACCCGCTCGACCGCACCGGTCGGCCTAAAGTCTGAGTTTTACTGGTAGAACACTTAGAAAATGCAACAGATGAGCTAAAGAGACTGCCTACACTACACTTGTCCGTAGTCTTTTGGATTACTGCTGCGCGGTGTGGGATCATTAACAGAAGATCAGCGGAGTACATAGAGAAAGTTCAAAGAAGAGCAGCACGTTTTGTACTATCGAGAAATGGGGAACAGAGTGCCACTGACATGATACAGGATTTGAGGTGGACATCGTTAAAACAAAGGCGTTTTACGTTGCGGTGGAATCTTCTCAAAATTTCAATCACCAACTTTCCCCTCCTAATGTCAAAATATTTTGTTGACGGCGAGCTACATAGGGACACACGGTCATAATAATAAAATAAGGAAAATCAGAGCCCGCACTGAAGTATGTAAGTATTTGTTTTCTCCTAACGCTGTTTGAGATTTGAATAATAGAGAATTATTGTGAAGCTCGTTCGATGAACCCTCTGCCAGATGTGTGATTTTCAGAGTGTCCACGTACATGTACATGTAGATGTAGGTGTACTAGGCGTGGGCCTATTGAAGGCTGCATGACTCTGAACGGAGCGGCCAGGTACAGAAGGATCACGAAGCAATTTGATTTCATCACATTAATAATTACCAGAGGTGAGGGAAGCGAAAAAGTGACAAAACATTCTGGAGGTGACTAGAGTTCTACTACCATCCTTCGGATTTTAGACTTCTTCCACTATGCACCAGCCTCTTCCTTTCGATCGTCGATGTTTCGCAACAATATTATCAGGGGCTGAATTTGTAATGACGCTTCAGTTCTACGGTAGAGTGTACCTTGCAGTAGCACTGATTTAAAGCAAAAACTGTCATGTAATAAACGTATTGAGAACTAGTACGAATTCTGAGTGTATGCAGAGATAAGAAAGAAATTCAGTACACAGGGTACACACAAAGTAAGATTCTAGGCAGTGCACACGGTTAATCAAGATGAGTCGTGATGGGATCAGTATCGTCAGACGCGGATCCTGAAATACCTCTCTGACCATCCTGATTCACGTTAAGCGCTGTTTCTGTTCTTCAGCTGAGGCAAATAATAGGGTGGTTACCTGGAAACGGCCATATCCGGTTCCTTTTTGCGCCTTGCTTAGCTCCACTACTGGGATGCCACTAATAATTTACATGTCAACGATGTGTTAAGCTCTGAGCTTCCTCGCTCCCTTCCATCAACCAGTACCGACTGCTATTAAAATAGATATAGGTACCAACGGAGACATCTACAAGAAAAAGCAATATGGGAGTGGTGAAATTGTCAGGTGGTGTGCAGATCACCCACAGCAACAAAAAATAATAAGACGGACGGAAAGGCAGCTGATCGCTTCAGCCACCTATCGTTAACAGTCCTTATGGAAGCTACTATTGGGACAAGAACATCTCATATTTACATATATTTATTTCGTATATAGCAAATTCTAACGAATGTTGAAGACACAGAGAGAACTGCAGCTTGCGTGAAGTTCTCATATCTGCATGGGACATCATGCATTTTATGTTGGTTGTAAACCGATGGGCACCATATCATTTCATCTTTTCAGATTTACTTCGAGATTTCTTATATCAGAATGCTTGACAGGAAGCACTCTCGGGGAACTACAGTGCTCTCAGCCTTTATTTAAAAAAAAGATATATTGATACATAGTTTTTGGACATTGGAACGTGCTCAAGTGTAGATACTGACATAGATAACAAACTTTTAACATGTAAGAAAGAGGCCTTAACAAGAAACGCGAAGCTGTCACATAAATGGGAAATATTGTGCAGATGAAATAGATTGAAATTTTAAGATTCGCCATACGAGTAGTTCTTGTGTGTTGCAATATAAGAATGATTCACTAACTAAAATGTAATCTGTTTGGGTTAGCAGCAAAATTAAACAAATAAGAAATGATAAAAACTGCCAGAGAACTGAAAAACTGAGAAAATGGTATAACCGCTACGTATATAGGGTAGCTAGAAACAATCTGAAAAGCTTGTAAGAACGTTGCAGGGTAGGTTGTGCTGAGAAATAATTGTTAAGAAAGAATTCGATACGTTGCACCATTTCCGAATTAATTAGCATTAAAATTAGCATTATAAAAAGCAAATAAGGCCGTTGCGCATGCAAATTCAAGCGCCCTACCAGAGATGGCGTCGTCAAACATGTACTTCGTTTGGTTTCGTAAGATCGAACAAGAGAGCGATATAACAACTGGACAGGCTGATCAGTCTCTTGCCCAACCATCTACGTTTTGAGAACAACGGACACTAATTATACCCGGTAGGCTGCTTGAATCTGCAATCGCAGCTACCTGATTGCGTAACTTCAATGCTATTTAACACGGAAACGGCCAAACGCATCGCTTTTTTTTTCTCTTGACGATTATTTCTCACCACAACCTACCGTCCTACACTCTTAAAAGCTTTTCAGACTGTTACTGATCATCCTGTATAAGAGCTGACGAAACGTTTACCGCTCGAAGGCCACATCAACACCTCGCATACATGTCGGGAGCGCTGGGTTGCAGATACGCTGCAGCAACTCTCTGAAACGGAAACCTTTTGATCGTCCCTTATATAACGAAAGAAATATTCAAACCTTATGAGAGAATAAGTAAACTATAGTGATGTAGAAACTTTCTATAGAAAGTAATGGTAAGGGATACTTAGAAGCAGAAACAGCCGAATTCAACAGCGAAAAGCACATTGAATCAGAAAAAATAGAGGAACAGAAATGGAAACGGCAGTGAACGAAGACGAAGTAACACGTAAGATGTTCATGGAAACATTCAAGACGTAAGAGCAAATCCGTTTATTAGGGAAATGATTGGTTCAAATGGCTCTAAGCACTATGGGACTTAACATCTGAGGTCATCAGTCCCCTAGACTTAGAACTACTTAAACCTAAGTAACCTAACGACATCACACAAATGCCCGAGGCAGGATTCGAAGCTGCGATCGTAGCAGCAGCGCGGTTCCGGACTGAAGCGCCCAGAACCGCTCGGCCACAACGGCCGGCCTAGGGAAATGAGAACAGAAAAACGCTGTAAAGAGAGCAACTGTATGACTATGTGTACGAGGGCGAGAACTGGCTCTTAATGTGGTTGGGAGTGGAAGACGCAGGGATTCTATGGCGCAAATACAGTGTGAAAGATGGAATGTAGTAGTAATCACTTATATGAATTAGGAATCAACCTATTGTAATCCTTCAAATGGCTAAGGAGCTCGAGAGCTATATGAGGCGGTATCCAAAACGATTATATACTGTAGGCCTCATCAGCAGTTTAACGAGATAAAAGAAAAAGTAAATTTATACGAGAAGCACTGTACAATAAGTTTGGCCGTTCGGAAACGTTATTGTGCTGGAGAATGTAGAGAAAAACAGGAAAGAATGTAACACGTGCTCAGACAGCTCTCAAGCTGATTTCTAAATAGTGGATGTGTTAGTAAGGAAATTCCGATGCATCTGAGAACAGAAGTTGTAAGTAGGCTGTTTAGCTTTTTATGTTGGAAACGCCGCGTAGCGCTCTGTATTAAAATAGCTGACTGTGCTGTGTGCAGTCTGTGGATTGGTGGACTCGTTATTGGAAGTTATTCGCTAGTGTAGTGTTGGGCACTTGGATGTGAACAGCCCGTAGAGTTGGGCAGTTGGAGGTGAGCCGCCAGCAGTGGTGAATGTGGGGAGAGAGATGCCAGAGTTCTGGAATGTTAATATGAGCGTACGATTTGGACGTGTGTCCGTCAGAAAAGGGAAATTTGTTAAACTGTATGTCAAGAACTTTATATCTATATATTACGACTTTTGAACACTATTAAGGTAAATACATTGTTTTTTCTCTACCAAAATCTTTCATTTGCTAACTATATGCCTGTCAGTAGTTAGTGCCTTCAGTAGTTAGAATCTTATTTACCTGGCAGTATTGGCGCTCGCTGTATTGCAGTAGTTCGAGTAACGAAGATTTTTGTGAGGTAAGTGATTCCTGAAGGGTATAGGTTATTGTTAGTCATGGCTATTCTTTTGTAGGGATGATTGAGTCAGATTGCGTTGCGCTAAAATATTGTGTCAGTTTAGAAATGATTAGAATAAGTAAAGAGAAAAGAGTCTCAGTACGTTCAGTTTCACTCTGGAGTTTGAAAATGAAGTAACGTAGAAGTTTTACCACCATAGTCATTCTTTTCATTCAAAGGGGAAGTTTCAAAGTGTACCAAAGGATAAGTAAAAGAAAGCGAAGAAGTTTCGACCAACGCGTCGACGACGTTATTGTCTTTAGAAACGGAGCACTAGCTAAGTTGGGGACGACAGAGGAGTGAGTTGTGGTCTTCTTGAAGAAACAGGCTTGGCATTCCACTGACATTATTTACATAGCCTGTGGAAAGTATTTGGGCGTATTGGCAGGCGCATGACAATGGACATCAGAAGGGGCTGGAACCCATAGAGCACGCGCGGCATGTTGAGATGACAGCGCACAGGCAGATGACGTTTTTGCAAGGTCGCAACTCGTTGCTAGGAAGGAGCACACGGGAAGCAAGCCGGAAGTCACAGCTTAGCAGGTATTCGGAACGCTTACTGCTAGTGGATTTCCCAGGCGACCGTTGCCGCTTGGCCAGCCGTTTGACGGAAGGCCCGGAAGGTGGGAAGAACTGCAGTACTCGTGAATGTTTTGACTGTTACCATAGTGGAACAACCTGAACGAACAGAAATGCAGAGGAGCGAGTAGTTCGTTTTAAAGACCAGGGAAAGACAGTCACTACCTAGAGGGTAGTAAGGCGTCGGATGCCGAGGGCTAATTACGATAATTAAAAACAGTATGATTTCTAGACGGCTTATGCTATTACAACAAGGAAACTGCGATCAGACAGCAAGAGAGCGGTCTTAAAAAGTGAGCTAGTTAAATTTTACACAAATGTCCCAATTTAAGCAAGAGCCGAAAACGTGTTCCGCTCACTAATTGAGTAATTAAAACCCGCTTGAATAGGAAACAGTATTATCAGGTTTAATACAAAATTATGAATCTGTAGAACATACAACTTTGGATCGTTTGTAAAATAACTTTTTTCTGCAGGTAGTCACGATTGTGACTAGCAGCAGAGAAATGTATTTTAGAAACGAACCAGTTGTTTCTACATTTACAGGCTTTCACCAACAATTCTAAGGGAATAAAATAAAAGAAGTACAGCTTGCCTTAAGTGTAAGTAGATTGATCAAAATTGTTCGTTAACGTGCCCGGAAATTAGTGAATAATTGCTGAAGTAAAAAGGACCTGCCAAAATAATTACGCCATGTGAAAGCTGACACAGAATTGGTTCGAATATGCCACAGTAATCGCATAGCGCAGCATAGGGACCAAGTATAACTTTTATCCTTGGAAAAGTCCACACGTGTGTCTTACCAAATTCACGGTAAATGTTCTGTCAATTGAACCAACAGTTGCGCGTCTATTACTGCAATTAAAATTAAGATAATAAGTGTATTCAGAAAGATATCTTGTATGTTGTACTGGGAAAACAAGGGACTTCAGTATGACGACATACGACGGCTCGTCACGAGTTATCGTTAGCGGCGACCGTTTGACTAGGAATCAAACTGGTGTGTGGTAGGTCGTAAGCGGTTGTAAGAGATATTTGATGATTGAGCGACCCAGCTGTCGCACTGTGAGAAAGAGAGTAGATATCTGGTCTTTGCCACCATTGCGGGATTGACTTCTTCCAGTCTGTGAATTACTTAGAAATACTTTAAATCTGAGCTGTAATACAGAATACCACGCTCGATTGATATTCCGAATTTATTTCAACTTTCAAGGAAATTTAACTCGTGTGCCGAATTCTTCATATCCAGATCAGTCGTATGTCGTCATGTTATAGACAGTTTAACCTTGCATTAGTAAACAAACGTATTGGTGAAAATTAATCCGGTCTGTGTAAGAGACTGATAATATCAGTTACATTTATGCTACCCACATCTTTTATTAACTGTTGGACAGAAGTGTTGCCACTAGACTCTGGATTTGCATTCGGGGGCAGGGAGGTCCAAATCCCCGTCTGGCCACCTAGTTTTTGGTTTTCCGTCATTTCACTAAATCCTTCCATCCAAAGAAAGAGCACGGCCCAATTCTCTCCACATTTTTTCCCAACCGAGCTTGTGCACCATCTCTAACGACCTCGTTGTCGACGGGAGGCTATACTCTGATCTAATCTAATGTAACGTGATCCAGACGGTATAAAAGCCATTTATTTAAAAAATTTGCGAGTGCTCTTTTCTCTCAGACAGAGGTAAAGTCACAAACGAACATAAAATCTAAATCATGTTGGCTACAAGGAGTTTTGTATGGTAGTCTCGAAAGTGAATTGAGTTCTTCCGCCACTTCGTCACTTCGTTCATTATGCAAGAGAGTAGTCAGGAAAACACGTCACGCGTATGAGGAAAGGTCTGCGATGTAATGCTGACAGTGTGCTCAGAATGTTGGGAGGGATTTCATTTTCAATTTAACGGAGTCTGAATTTGGTGGGAGAATTTCGCTTACCCAGAATTGCAATCCCATGAAGTTTTATGCTATAGCTCTACCTTCAGTTTATGTGTTTCAGTGTTCAAAAGGAAGTTACTAGCGAATGGGGAGACAGCGAAGATGGAGTATTATGGTTTCTGATTGAACGGTTCCGCCGTCTGAGGCTCAGTCTTGCTGTCATACTGAGGAGTAGACCTTCAGTCATTTACGATTTTGTCTTTTTTTTTTTTTGTGGAATGGAAGATCTAACACGCGGTTCACTCATACTCGTGAGATCACTTGAGGAACTACCTGGGTAAATCAGCAGCTAAACTGAAACGCCTGTCTTCATAGTAGAGTTCAATAGAGCGGCATTCGCTAGTTTCATAATGATTGTTAGTGTAGGGACTTCAAGACACAGAACCAAAATGTTCAAATGTGTGTGAATTTCTAAGGCACCAAACTGCTGAGCTCATCGGTCCCTAGATTTACACACTACTTAAACCAATTGATACTAAGAACAACACTCACACCCATGACCGAGGGAGGAGTCGAACCTCCGGCGGGAGGGACCGCGCAGTCTGCGGTATGGCGCCTCAAACCGCACGGCCACTCCGCGCGGCGACACAGAACCCTCGCCCTGAAGCTGCTCCGAAGTTAGCGAGAAAATACCTCATAATAATCTAAACCAGCGTGGCTGGACGGGGATTTGAACCCTGCACTGCGTCACTTGGTTGCTGCTTTCACGGATAGGCCAACAACTTACAGCCAAATGGAGAAGTGGATGAATGTTCTCGACTTCCTACATTAGAAACTTCCAATTGCTTGTGTGTGCACAATGCCTTAATCGATGTCCGTATCCTGCTTAAAGCCTTTCAATGATACTGTACGTTTACCGTATCGAAAACAGCGCAAATGTTTTTAACTTAGATTTTTTGTTATGATGTACCTCAGTAAGCTAAGAATAGGTCTGTTCACACCAAGAAACAATTTTGAAGTAATCATCGAAAACAATTTTCCTTCGTAAGCAGATAATAACCCCTCAGCTATTCGGTGAGAGCAGACTCATGAAGATTTTGTCCCGGGAACACAGACAGCAGAACCAAATCGGTGGTTTTCAAGTTCTCGGAAAGCATCGTCCGAGCTAAAGAGCAGGCCCGTGGCTTTTACAAGACGAGAGCTAAGCTTGCATCTATTCTTTTGCATATTGGCATAACATCTTTTCGTCTAGTCTACACTTAGATGACGTGACTTTACATTATTTCAAGACACTAGAATGTATTTGAAACAGAGGTGTCGTTGGAACGAGGGGGACGTCAGAATCATTGAATGGAAGTGCGCTCTGCTCCCAGAGTTGGAGGCATGACTGAAAGGGAACAGAAGAGCGTCCTCGCAAAGTACATTAGAAGAAAAAAAACTGAAAGTATGTGAAATGTGCTACCATACTGCAAAATGTTTTTACTTGTGTTTATACAATGGTGTTGTTATTATAAACCAACGCTTAATTTTAAACCCGAGTAAACGAGGTATTTTACACTCATCAGATGTCTGTGTTGTGATCTTACTCATTCCGATCGCAAATGAAAGACTTGTAATTTATTTTCTAATAGATTTTGTTCTGGTACTTTATTATTGGCATGTAGTTGTACCTATAACGGATACAGCATGCAACATCATTTCTCCAATTTAATTATAAAAGATCCGTCACAGTATATTAACAAGGTGGTCATTTACACATGGAAGGTACTACTTCCGAGACCAATTCGTTAATGAGCATAAAGTAGCACAATGAAAGGTGGCAAAGAGCTTCGCGCCTACCTCAAAACGAAGACCGCTCTACATCCATCCCGTATTCAGCGCATTTCGTTGCCGTGTGACGCACTCAAATTACACCCTCATGTACATGTCAATTAGGCACAGCAGAATGCAGTTAGTAAATCGTTTCCAGAAGAATATACGCTCTAAAATGGAAATACATGTAAGCAGATCTGCTTGTGAACAGTCGGTCCAGATAAAAACAGCGCTACACAGTGCTATAACCACCAACGAGTTCAGTAAAAGGAGACTATCCCCGTTCGCACGCTATCGTAATTTCTTTGTGACGAGCTGCTGCTTAATTGCTTTTCGTCGAATTCGACGATACAATCAGTGCGGATCGCATAAACGATTTTAAAGCAATACGGCTGATCCTTCAATAACAATTAATCTTACATTTAAAACTCATTTGATTGTTTGGGTTCGGCTGTGACAGCAGTCAGAACGCCTATCAATTACAGCACACACATCTGAACATTGTGTGGGCAGACTGCAATATCCACGCAAAAGGTAGGTTTTTGGTTGAGGTTTTTTATCATAACATCGAGTCTTATGTGAGGTGTGTTCGCACTGTTAAAGAGCGTTTCTGGTAAGTTGCTTGGTCCCTGCATTTTTGCAGCCCAGTGACATCTTGGACAACTGTTCAGAGTATTCCATCCATTTGGCTGAGAAAGCTAGTACCGGCTGTACACAGTTCACAACATTATTCATGCACTTATCCCTGTTGCCAAGAGACTGAGCTGCAATTTTGTATGGGAATTCTGTGATGCTCTAGCTGCTTTTGCACATGACTTTAGCAGTCACGATGCTACAAACGAGAAAGACTTGAAGATACACGCACTAGCCGGATTAGATATACCAGGGATCCTTTGCCAGAATGATGCATTTATTCAGCTCTAAAAAACGTTCAAATGTGTGTGAAATCTTATGGGACTCAACTGCTAAGGTCATCAGTCCCTAAGGCTTACACACTACTTAACCTAAATTATCCTAAGGACAAACACACACACACCCATGCCCGAGGGAGGACTCGAACCTCCGCCGGGACCAGCTTCACAGTCCATGACTGCAGCGCCTCAGACCGCTCGGCTATTCAGCTCTGAGTGGATGTAACAAGCCACGTCTGCACACCCCAGTGGTATAAATTAGAAGTATTTACATCCTGGAAGATTCCGTCTTTTTAAGCCACACGGTCCTACATTGTCCACAAGATCGTTGATGGCAAACTTTCCTTTCATAGTAACAACACAGCCGACCGAATACCATGAAGCAGCGGCCCACTTCATCGCAGGTCGCTTCCAGGTTTAACTACACGAAGTTGGCAGTCCGATGCGTAATCTACCGTGGGCGTCCGTCTTACACAGACCCGTCCTGGTTATGGAATCTGGCCCAGCAGTCTCCTTCTCAGACATTGTTGGGCAATTTTTCACAGCACTGGGGCTATTTGAGTTTTATAAATGCGTTATTGGCACGAATAGCACCATGCCTACGAGAATGTTTAGACTGCAAAAACGACGCCACACAGTGATTGCAGTAACAGGTTGTTCAAGCTGCTGGACTGAGATGTATCAACAGTAAGGCTTCATTTGCACAAGTACTCTTCAACAGTCTTCTTTCACAACTTGGAGGATTGGTTCCCGCCCACCACCACGGCTCACTGGTGCTTCTTGCCACATGTAGCGTCGTTTTATATATCTTAAGACTGAGCGTACCCACCGGAGGGTACCCCATTACAACTTCACGGTTGGAGACTGACAAGGCCGGACTGAATGGAGCTAGGCAGTTCATTCAATAACCACCGCAACAGAAACAAAAATAGATGCAATGCAGACTTACGCATCCATTACTTGTCTAATTGCAAATCAGTTTTTGCACACGACCGTAACGGCAACTCTACTACAAATACAAGGTTACTATAAATGATTGAAACGATTTCATAAATTGACTGTAGCTACATTAATTGACATATAATCACAAAACTCAACACTCATACAGAAAAACAATCATTGCAGACGCACTTCAGATTTCTGCCACAAGAGCGCAGGAGTGAGCAGTTAGGCAAGATGGTGACAGGTGCCGAGGAAACGTATGCAATGCTTAAAATGCATTTATATCTGTCTGCCGTAACAGTGCAACGACACTTAAGAACGCGTTCAACAAAGACCAACCAGCTGTCAACTCCGTTCAGCAATGTCATGCGCAGTTTAAAGCTTCAGGCTGTCTCTGCAACGGGAAATCAACGGGTCGGCCTGCAGTGAGTGAAGAAACGGTTGACCGCGTGCGGGAGATTCCCCACGTAGCCCACAGAAGTCGACGAACGGAACAGGCAGAGAGCTGAGCATACTACAACCGACATTTTGAAAGATCTTAAGGAAACGACTGAAGCTGAAGCCTTACCCCTTGCAATTGCCACAAGCCCCGACTCGCGATGAGAAAGTCAGACGCTTTGAATTGTTGGCACAGTTGCAACAGCTTATGGAAGAGTATGGGCTTTGTGAGAACTCATCTTCAGTGATGAGTGGCACAGTGTGCGAATTTGAGGCAGAGAAACTCCACGCTGTCGTGCACCACATTCGAGACTCATATAAGGTTAATGTGCTCTGTGCAGTCTCAGGTTTTTAAGTTTATAGTGCCTTTTTATTCTGTGAGAAGTTACAGGACACGTGTATCTGGACATCCTGGAAAACTGGATCACGTCGCAACTAGAGACTGACAGTGTGGACTTAACAGGATGGTGCTCAACCCCATTTCCATCATAAATTTCGTGAATTTTTAAACAAGAAATTGAGAAACCGTTGGATCTGTCATAGTGGGGTTGATGATCAGCAATTCATGCTATGGCCACCATATTCTCTCGATCTAACGCGAGTGATTTTTTTCTGTGAGGGTCATTTGCAAGATTTGGTGTTTACACTTTCTTTGTCAGCAAACGTACCATAACTGCGAGTTTGCATCAACAGCGCTTTTGAACAGATTATTGGGAAATGCTGCACCAAGTGTGGGAAGAACTTCATTATCGACTTGATATATGCAGAATCAATAGGGGCACATATGTAGCACTTGTAATCTGTGAAGAAAAAAGCTTTTCAGTTTCTGTTACTTGTACAAAGCTTTGTGATAATATGTCAAACAATAAAGTTACAGAAAATCTGTGGAACCGTTCTTGTCATTTGTAATAACCTTGTGCTGCGTTACACATTCCGCCGTCTGTTGTAGGAAGCGTCTCCATAAGAGCGTACAAGCAGCGAAACATCACACAAATTGCGAATCAGTCGAGGTGGCGATACGAAAGCCTATCAACTGTTTTGCCCCGCGCGCAATCGTCACGAAAACAAAAACGTATATAAAGCAGTGACGTTATACGGAAATGGAAACCACGAGCACTAGAAAGGGTGACAACAAGAAACTATTAACTAGTCCAATGCCTCTCGTCTGGAATGAGATTACGTCATAATTCCAACTATTAAGGCGACAGAATATGTTTCCTCACAGTTGCTGTAGACAGACCGTATGCTTAGCGTTTCATACTTGAAGGACGGGTAGTCACTCCGCCTTTCATGTGATTTTGTAGTCAATTAAGTTCTGAATAGCATCTTTTTATTGTATTTTTACCATGTCACGGGGGAACGTCACGCTGGGAACCAAAGTGACTGATTTTCAGTTTCACTATGTTTGATACTCATCACACAGTGTACTTTTAACCACGTTTCCTAAACGGATGTCTGGTAGTTCGTATGAATGTGGGTGTAATTGCAAAAACAAGCACACTGATAAATTCAGGTGTACTTTCTTGGTTCAGCTTTGCATCTGATTTTAAGCCACCGTTTTTCCCAAACTGTCCCATAACTGGAAACCAGAATTAAAAAGACAAATAAAACCGAAATAATTAATCATACAGATAAATGAAATATGTATCAGTACCAGTGATTGCCACAACTTAACTAACGTATGATTTCAAGTTATCCTTAGCTGCAAGTAAACGGGCGTGGCAGGTCATAAAAGATAGCGAGGGAAACAGCCCTCGGCCGTGTACGCAGAAAGCCCGCAAGCTCACTGGTGGGGGTCTCTCCCGGCTGGTCAGACTCGCTGTGCTTTGAGGAGCCGACCTGGGTGCTGCATGCGAAGGCCACAGTATAGATGGCACCTCAAAGCTATGCCGCGACAACAGAGTCTGTTTTTAACTATCTTTGTGTGGAACGGAGGATGCGTGCTGTTTTTGGCATTATTTTGGAAGAAGGCCACAGTGGACGGAATGGTAGAAAGCGAGGTTTTGTGGCAATAGACAGACCGGTGAAGCTAACATCTGAAAACGGAATGAGGTACAGCGAAGTTTGGGATGTCTTTGAAGATCGTGGGAGAATGCGATCGAGCTCAGCTACTGCAATGTCAGAACTGCGACGACTGAATAACACAAATTATTTACAAGTGATAGAGAAAGACACAGCTGTGTTTACAGAGTTCTATTCTTATTGGCCGTAGGCATAGAAAGAAAGAGAGTAGGACACAGTTTTTCAGCGCAAAGTGTTACAAAGCTTGTTACTGGTTAACCGCATGAAATGAAGTAAAGGAAGTAGGTCAGCCTCTTTCAAGACAGCTTTTCACTGGTCAGCACTCAAAGTGTTTATCGTTCGATCCAAGTTACGTGACACAAGAAAAACGCAGAGACCCGAGTCTTCCTTGTAGGAAGCAGATGGTACAAAATTACGCTGCAGCCAGGAGACATCACGGGACGGTCTCTTCGGACGACCTAAACTCAGACGCGGATGCAAGTTGTGTGTAAGAAATCAATGACCAGTTCTGCAGCTACTTCAGCCTCCGTCTGCCGAATAAAAGAGTGAGATCAAACCGCAACAGCGAGACGAACTGCAGGAAAAGTCGAGTCATTTTTACTGAAATGCAGTAATTTCAGGCTTTACCTGAAGGATTGTTTGCAGTTTAAGATTCAATATCCTTTCGTAGCGCTTTCTGTCTTTAGGCACTAACCCGACGGCAGTAATGGTACGACGTATTCGAATGTATTTGCTTATCCAGATTCGTGTTCACTGAATCACATTCCAGAGCCCTTATGCAGACCTGCCATGGAATTTGCTTATCCTTGTTACCATTTTTCGCCGGACGTTGTGGATGAGCGGTTCTAGGCGCTTTATTCTGGAATCGCGCGACCGCTACGGTCGCAGGATCGAATCCTGCCTCGGTCATGGATGTGTGTGATGTCCTTAGGTTAGTTAGGTTTAAGTAGTTCTAAGTTCTAGGGGACTGATGACCTCAGATGTACTCAGAGCCATTTGAACCATTTTTCAACATTTTTCGAACCATTTATCATGCATTTTAGCATAATAAAAAATGGCTCTGAGCACCATGGGACTCAACTGCTGTGGTCATAAGTCCCCTAGAACTTAGAACTACTTAAACCTAACTAACATAAGGACATCACACACATCCATGCCCGAGGCAGGATTCGAACCTGCGACCGTAGCGGTCGTGCGGTTCCAGACTGTAGCGCCTTTAACCGCTCGGCCACTTTTAGCATAATAAACTGAGTTAATTATGATTATTATTTAATTTCGTAGAAAACGAATACCTTGGTCATTGTTTTGGTGCGCAACGATTTAATTATGTCAGATGTACAGGCCCATTTTTATGTATGTAATTAACACTGCAAGCATCCTTCACCCCTAACTACTTAGATACAACCTAGGAACGGCCATTGAGTTTAATGTTACGAAAATGGCTTGGGGCACCAGACTGACCGGGTTTTAGCTGCCTGGGCTCCTTTAACGGAGGGCCTTGCGATTGGTTCCCTCAGACCCACGCGTAAGGCAAGTGCTGGTTCAAGTTTTAGACGTTGATCCGATGAAAAATTTTGAGGAAAAGAAACGGGTGCTGTTTCTTCTACCTTCCCACCTGATGAGACGCCTGAAACCACTGAAAAATCTGTCTCGTCGTTTGGTCACTTTGCCACCATGAAGTTTTTTCTGTCTCTGTGCGCGGAGGCGAGGCAGGTTCTTTGGCGTGCTAACTGCTCCTGAGTTTGTTCTTTATGTGGCCACAATTGTTCTCATGCATCGTGAGACTGATTAAGAGTCGAGCTTCTTTACTCATGGGAGTCACAAGCCACTTTTGGTGACTCAATCTTTACTAGAAAATGGTGAATTTTGCTCTCGGTTATTCTGTGAATGTTTGAATCTTTGTCTATAAGCACACGAGAGTCCACGTTGTGTTCCCCAATGAAACTAATCCTTGCTGAATAATGACAATTAATATAATGACAAACAGTATCCTCTTACGGAATCATAGTTCAATGATGTTATATGTGCTAAATATTTTCTGAAGGTGAGGAGTACACACTAGTGTGTGAATAAATTTTAATCTGGAGTCAGCAAGTTCTTTAAACCTTTCCCCAATGTGTACGTCAGCAACCATCCCACCTCCTGCAGTCGTCAGCCTCATTGACCCAGTAAGAGAAAGGTACTGGGAAGTATGTAGCTAAGTTTGATATATTTCGGTTTCAAAGCAAGGGTGCCAACAGCCTTGCCGCAACGGTAACACGGGTTCAGATAACTGAAATTAAGCGCTGACCAACTTCATTAACACTTGGATGGGTGACCGTTGAGGTCTGCTGAGCGCTTTGGCAAGCGAGGTGTACTCAGCCCTTGTGAGGCCAACTGAAGAGCTACTTGAGTGAGACGTAGCTGCCACGGTCACGAAAATTGATAACAGAGCGAGAGTGGCGCGCTGACCACATGCCCCTGCATATCCGCATCCACTGATGCCTCTGGGTTGTGGATGACACGGCGGTCGGTCGGTCGCGCTGGGCCTTTCGAGGTCTGTCGCACGAAGACCTACAGCAACGGTACTTCGTTAATAACCACGGGAGTGTTAGAGGAGCACAACAGTCATCTGATTAGAGAGGGATCATTCTCGTGTGACTTAAGGAGATGGATTAGAGCTCTGTAGAGTACCGGCTCGGAGATCTAGCCCTATACCGCTCCGGTCTACCCATGATGTTTAAGAGCTCGCCTTTCAAAGTCGTTCAACATCTGGGTTTCCTCCCCTACGTGAGACTGCATGACCAATGCCCTCAATCATACTCTCCCATATCGTCGTGAGTCGTTAGTTCTCTTCAGACTGTCCAGCCATACCTCATGATTTTTAGCGCCACTAATCCAGATAGACTACCGTTCTTCTGTGTAGATTGGTCTGAAGATACTCACTACTCGTTACGCTTCACAAGTCATATCTCCTGAAGATCAACGAAGTTATTTTTATATCTTTATCACTGTTATACAACCTTGGGCATGCACCCGAACATGCCGGTCTATCTCTTACCTTGCTCTGGTATAATTTTACGCAGTGTTCTTTGCTCTTTGAAACGTTTCCCATCTTGTCATTGTTCCTATGTATATTTCTCTTACCTGTGCACGTATTTCATCCCTTAGTGTAGTGTATAATGCTCTCCTCGCGACCTTTCTGTCTCATATGTCAATTTATTTCTGGTATGCACAGTTAACTGACATGTTACTCCTCTGTTGTTCAGAGTCTGGCTTTCTTACGACCTTATTTGAGCTTACTGATATATTCGTCCTCCACGAATTTTTAGTTACTTCCTACTGCCTGACACATTTCTGTGGCATGCTTAAAGACTTTTGCGGAGCATACTCGCTAAGGGCGGACAGACAAACGAGCGTGGTATTATTCCGTAGCAGAAAAAACCAGTCGGCCATTCGCGAATAAGGGCTCCAGTACTTTTTCTGCTAATCTTCAGTGCGTAGTATGAGCATGGCGACCGATCGTTTGCATATGAGTACAAAGGCTGCCGCCTACGCTCGTACAGACACCCACGGGTGGGAGCGTACCAGCAACTGCCCCCCCCCCCCCCCCACACACACACACATTTCCCAGCCATATGGGCGGTCAGTATTGGTTTCTGAACTCGTTCTGTGAACAGGACGAAAAATTTCTTCGTAAAAGATAACTCTTTTTCTCATCAAAGACCGTTTACATCAGACGTGAAGGAAAGCAAATAGATGTGTGAGGCGAAACGCAAAGTTCGGCGGAACGCTTATGAAGAAATAATCCGTCTCTCATTCTTGAGTAAACAAAAAGTCTGCACAAGGCAATTTAATACTAGGCTTGAAACGTGTAACCAAATAAATGTAGTTGTTTGCAAGTATAATATAAAACCGGCAAAAACTGTCAAAGGTGCAGAGCGCGCCGAGCCGGCTATTGACAGAGCAGGTAATTAAAAGGATATCCAGCGGCGAGGCGCGGTCTTAAGCGGCGCCGGCCGCTCCATCAAACAATCGTTGCGTCTGTTAATTAAACATGGCCCCCGCTCCCTCCCCTACCCTGCTCACCCCGTCACGTCCGTAGCAATGGCTGCCTACTCCGTAACGTGTTTTATTGTGGACGCCGAATGCGCCCTCGAGTCGTGCTCGCCGCAAAGGGGAAGATTATTTCACCACGTATACAAAATCCCAGCCGATGTTGGTCGAGAACGACAAAAGTGCCATCCTGTACGGTTCCTACCGCTAAAGGAATCAGCAAGTATGCATTGATTTTCCAGAACACCAATATCAGATTTCTATATCTAACATTTAAGATTGTATCAATAATCAGCAAATAATTTTCTGGAACCACTACTGTGATGTACCAGAAAAATGGTAATGTCTTGTGGTTACACAGTAATGCCGAACCTAAGGACAGCATTTTGTTAATTTCAAAATTGACCATTGAGTGTTCACGTTCAAGGACTGCCTCAGTCAGAGCGAACACCTTCATTGAAAACGGAAGATGATTACTCGGATTTCCTACATTTTTCGTAACTACGTTCGCCTATGTATGTAATACGTAATGTCTTGTCGGTAAAGGAACGTGGGGCATCGGGCACGACATTAAACAGGATTGCAACTATGAAAAATCTCAGATGGGATAGAAGTGACAAGTCTGTGGCAATATTTTGTTCCTACAGCCGCTGTATGCTACTGAAATAGCTTCAAACTATTCGTATTTATTTCAACGCTCTCCGAGGTATTACGCCAGGTAAAAAGGTGGATGTCTCTGTGAAAAAGGTATACTTGTGAACTGCTTATTTTTATCAGTAACTACGCACTTTGTAGAATATAACGAAGCCAATGGATGGCTCATCGGGCGTCACTTTCAGAAGTAACCGTGCCACCACGCACATATCACAGCGTGATGCACGCTAAACAAAGATATTAATCTGCATTCTAGAGCACATTTTAAATTCAAACAATAAGACGTATCTGGAGGAAAATATAGTTCTCCACGAAAATAAATATTCACTAAGAAAACATCGATCATACAATAACTCAGCTAATGACCTTGGCGCATGGCATCCTCAGTCTTATGGGTACACGGTACCAAGTTGGTTCGGTGCTTCTACACTCTCTCAAGGCTTTTGACGTAGTACCACATCGACACCTTCGGAAGAAATTATGTTCCTGTGCGACACATTACTGGGTTTGCGACTCTGTCGGAAACTTCCTGACGGGCAGCACGTTGCGCTGGAAGGAGAGTCATGTATGGATACCGCAGTTTTGTCTGATGCACAGTAAGGAGCGTAATACATTCGTTTGCAGTTCGTGTACTACATTAATCACTTAGCTATAGCATTGGCTGTAAGCTATATGTTTTCTCAGATTATCCAGTTTATCAACAAGGGTGTTTTAACGTGGTCATCGTACTTCAAGTTCTAATTAGTAAAACTTTCAGACATATCCACTTGGAACTTGCTAAAATATCAGCCTCATAGAAAGATTGGCGACTTGCTCTTAAAGCGGAGAAATGTGAATCTGCACATTCCAGAGATTTGAAAGCGTGGTCTACGTCGACTACTAGAGCAGTGTGTTACAGCTTCATTCAGTATTTGGGAGTGACAGTATGAATTACGTAGTGGGACGATCAGATTAGTTCCGTTGTAGGTAACGTGTAAGGCAGGTTACGATTCATCGTTAGCATACTGGGAAGCTGCAGTTTCTCAGAAACGAGATTGCGTCTATAACATGTATGGCCCTTACAACTTGAAAATCGCTGAAATTTAGGGGACACCTATCAGGTCGTGGAGTATTTACATAGGAAGGTGGTCCGAATGGTCACCCTCACCTCCCACCCCACTACCCACCCACCGACACACAGACACACACACGCACATACACACACACACACACACACACACACACACACACACACACACACAGATGGAGAGAGTGAGAGAGAGAGAGAGAGAGAGAGAGAGAGAAAGATACACTGTGTTTGTGCTTATTGAGCATACTTTTATGCGAAGGTACTCCACACCAAATCGACATACAGCTGCGGCGACATTTGGATCGATTTGTATGTCTTGGATATTGTGTAAAGTTGTTCGCCAGAAATCGAAGAGAATACTGTAAAGCAACACTTAAAACCCAAAGTCACTTAAGAAACTGGAAGCCGAAAGCTCTTCCAGCAACATGGTATTTACGATGAAGACCTCCATGATAACTAACAACATCTGTTGATCATAATAAAAAAGACACTGAATTCTTGAAAGTCTGTTTCTATAGGAAACGTGGCGTGTTCTGCTCATAGAAATACAGAAGGCTGCTTAGGAGGATTTTACGCTGGCCCTTCTGTACCTGGCAGGGCAGTTTAAATACACAAGCAAAGCGTTGGTTCCTGGTTCTTGGTTCTTCGATCTCTCTCTTTCGCTTCCAAGTAGGGTATAGCTAGTGAATGTATATAGTTACTGTAGAATTGCAATTTACATCTGTGACCGCAGTTGTGAGTAAAATCTGTGACTGCCCTCTGCGAGGCCCGCCACAATGCTCTTATCCAGTTAGATCACAAGTTTTAACATTTACAGAATCCGGTGGAAGGTTTCGGTAACGCTGACGATATACTGAACAGTGTGGAAGCAGTGATTTGCGAAATCAGTGAGCAGTTGAATTAGGCCTCGTCATGCGTAAACTTGTCGAATGTGTAGCTAAATAGAATTGAATGTAAGGAGTTAATCGAAATATCAAACCATTCTTATTCTAAAAAAATTTCAAGTGGCTCTGAGCACTATGGGACTTAACTTCTGAGGTCATCAGCCCCCTAGAACTAACCTAATTAACCTAAGGACATCACACACATCCATGCCCGAGGCAGGATTCGAACCTGCGACCGTAGCGGTGGCGCAGTTCCAGACTGTAGCGCCTAGAACCGCTCGGCCACTCCGGCCGGATCTTATTCTAATATTTGGGTAATAATAATATTATTTATGTGAAGTAAATATTTTCTGTGAGCAAAATTAAATGGAATGATATGAACAGAATGTGATGTTCGTAACATTAGAAAGAGCTTGCAAATTATTAGAAGAAATATTTGCAGAATGGGTAAATTCTGTCAATGGTAACGAAAGCGAAAGGCAGGCGTTTCATATTGTCAACTAACGAAAGCCGTTAACGATGAGGTGGAGCTCGGAATATTTTGGCGTGGCGAGTGTGGCCGGAAATGCGCGGCAGTGACAACACGGCAGGGCCGAGCAGCGCGGCCGGAAATTAAAAGCGCGGCAGAAAGCCGGCAGCAGTCGCGACCTCTGACAGCGGTGTTTGCGTCTGGCGACGGCGCGCGGCCCGCTTACGAGGCGGCCGTGTCGTGATGGCCGGACTGCTATCGAGGAGCGCGCCGGCCGCAGATAAGATGGTAATCGGCGGCGCTGCAAGATGGATGAGCTGCGAGAGAATAGGATTCGCATTATGGATATTAGGCAACGGCAACAACAAGGGCGGCGATCGCATCGCGTGGGGGCCGCGCGGCACGCAGCACGCACGCAGGCGCGTCGCGGTGCGACGCAGCCGTGCGTATCTGTCTGCGCTGGCCACTGCCGCCGACTGTCGGCCGCTGCAGGCCCCACCTGTGCCACCGGTGCTACGGCTGGCGGTCGCGGTGGTACACACGCTGGCGCGTCTGGCGCCTTCTGTGGCGCAAGCCACTTGTCGGCGCCAAAGCCGGCCGCTGTGGCCGAGCGGTTCTAGAATTCTTTAGTCCGGAACCGCGCTGCTGCTACGGGCGCAGGTTCGAATACTGCCTCGGCCATGGATGTGTTTGATGTTCTTACGTTAGTTAGGTTTAAGTAGTTCTAAGTCTAGGGGACTGATGACCTCAAATGTTAAGTCCCATAGTGGTTAGAGCTATTTGAACCATTCCGACACTAAAGTCTAAGGCCACATGTTTTATAATGGTCACGAATTATTCATCTCGCTCAGGAAATAACAAGACACCTAGCACCCAATGCCGCACAAGTCCTTACTCCGTAACGCTAGCCGGCCGCGATGGTCTCGCGGTTCTAGGCACTCAGTCCGGAACGGCGCGACTGCTACGGTCGCAGGTTCGAATCCTGCCTCAGGCATGGATGTGTGTGATGTCCTTAGGTTAGTTAGGTTTAAGTAGTTCTAAGTTGTAGGGGACTGATGACCACAGCTGTTAAGTCCCATAGTGCTCAGAGCCATTTGAACCATTTTTTCCGTAACGCTGTGAGTAGATAATAACATTTTCAAGAAGTAATTTCACACTTTAATGTATGTTGTTAGCGAGATAAATTATTCAGAAACGGAACGCTAATTTAAAACGAGAAGGAAGGACATTGATCCTGAGTTATTCAAGCATTCATCCAAGTGATCTGCGAAAACTACGAAAAATTTAAATTAGATTAGACTGATTGCAACTGCAATCCCTCTCCGAATGTCAACGCAGTGACTTCACCACTACACGGGTGTTTCGTCACTACTCAAGTGTCTCGTATCCTGTATCTCTTGAGTGTAGATGCAAACGAAGCTCGAACTCTTACAGGAATAGGGTAAATGCCGCGAGTACTGAGGATAATGGGCAAGGGCACTACACTAGTAGTGTGTGAAAACGTTGAGAATTTGGATCTGATTCATGGCGTGATAGGTTAGTCCACGCAGTTGTAATGACCAGTGTGTCTGGTTGGCTCAGTGATCAGAAAAAAATGGTTCAAATGGCTCTGAGCAGGATTCGAACCTGCGACCGTAGCGGCCGCGCGGTTCCACACTGTAGCGCCTAGAACCTCGCGGCCACTCCGGCCAGCTTGAGTGTGGTGTGGTGTTTCTGTGTCATTCTCTTTTGGTTTCGGACTCTATCCCTGATTTGTTTTAGATTATCGGAGGAAGTTTCTAGGGGTCAACTGGAGACCGTTTATTGAACTGCTATCTGTCTACGTATTCTGGTACACTGTTCGGATTTCGAAATCATTTTTGTCTCTGAGCCTACACACTATTTAATCTAATTTATGCTATGGACAACACACACACCCATGCCCGAGCGAGCACTTGAGCCTCCGACGGGGAGAGCCGCACGGACCGGGACATGGCGCCCTAGACCGCGCGGCGACCCGCCGCGGCCGAAATCTTTCTGAAAGCGGTTAGGTTGCTATAAATTTTTTAATTGTCGGCTGTGGAGTGGTCGGAAGTTTAACGCTGTTTCGCCGGTGAAAGCGAGCCTGACAACCCTTATTTAACCTGATTTTACGTGTGTAGCGGTGCAGAGATTTAATCCGAGCCCGTCAACTAAGAGTCCGCCAAAAAACGTTTCCGATTACTTCTGTGGAGCAGCACGTCGACTAATTGGTCTCGCGTTACGAACATCGCCAATAGTGCGAGGATTACGGCAGCGCCACGAAAGCTGCGAGATACACAGGGAATCACGCGTATAACTTTTATTACAGCTCACAACGATCGCTGAACCCTACGCTCACAAGATATGTTACATTATGTCTCCAGTTTACCGCGGTTTGTGATCTTGGAAAACCAGGTTTTTTGTTAGCAATCCCCAGCACCTGACGAAGACTGTGAGTTACACGATCGAAATATCGTGCAAGTACTACGCGGATTACGGCCAGAAAACCCGATTTTCCAAGATAACAACGCCTCGCCGGAGAACCTTGAAGGCCTACACATTCGATTTGTTACATGTCATTTTACCAAGCACGCCAGTCTACTTTAGCTCGAAAGCTGCGAGGCAAACCGTACTTCAGTCCCTTGCAGGGAATGAACAACGGTGTCGACTTTCGCGTCAAGTTTCGCTCAGAATCAGCTGCAGCGCGGTGTCGCTGCTCTGTTGGTGGAGACGCGTGGTTTCGGCGCGCCCGGTGGCCGCGCGGCGGGCGGTGTGCGATGCAGCGGGCGTCTTAATTGTGTGACGCGGCGGGGGCGGCAGCGGGCGCCGTGTTTTACTGCATTGCAGCAGCGGCGGCGGCAGCCGGGGACGCGCGCCAAGGCGGCAGACACCGCCGGCGGCGGCGGCAGCGGCTCGATAAACGCCCGCCGCGAGCCGCTGCACGCTCGCTCCTAACTGCACGGGGCAGCGACTGTCCGCACCTCCGCAAAACGACGCCAGCACAGAGGCAGCGGCGCACACACGCCCACGCACAAACTGCGACAAGGTGTAGCGCGAAGATCACACTTCATCATCGTCTGTATCTCCCACCACGCTCTCATCCTCCCCCCCCCCCCCCCGTACAACCCCTCCAAATATAACACTCCGTCACCCCCGTTTTTAACATGCCACAGATGAGTATCATTTTAAGAACAACAATAAAACGCGTAAATAGTTTACTACAATAATAACAAATTGATTAATTACCATAAAATATATAAATATTCTATTACAATTTGTACAGAAACGAGATGGCAGGTATAAGAGTGGAGGGGCATGAAAGGGAAGCAGTGGTTGGGAAGGGAGTGAGACAGGGTTGTAGCCTCTCCCCGATGTTATTCAATCTGTATATTGAGCAAGAAGTAAAGGAAACAAAAGAAAAGTTCGGAGTAGGTATTAAAATCCATGGAGAAGGAATAAAAACTTTGAGGTTTGCCGATGACATTGTAATTGTGTCAGAGACAGTAAAGGACTTGGAAGAGCAGTTGAGCGGAATGGACAGTGTCTTGAAAGGAGGATATAAGACTAACATCAACAAAAGCAAAACGAGGATAATGGAATGTAGTCGAATTAAGTCGGGTGATGCTGAGGGAATTAGATTAGGAAGTGAGACACTTAAAGTAGTAAAGGAGTTTTGCTATTTGGGGAGCAAAATAACTGATGATGGTCGAAGTAGAGACGATATAAAATGTAGACTGGCAATGGCAAGGAAAGCGTTTCTGATGAAGAGGAATTTGTTAACATCGAGTATAGATTTAAGTGTCAGGAAGTCTTTTCTGAAAGTATTTGTATGGAGTGTAGCCATGTATGGAAGTGAAACGTGGACAATAAATAGTTTGGACAAGAAGAGAATAGAAGCTTTCGAAACGTGGTGCTACAGAAGAATGCTTAAGATTTGATGGGTAGATCACATAACTATGAGGAGGTATTGAATAGAATATAGGAGAAGTTTGTGGCACAACTTCACAAGAAGAACGGACCGGTTGGTAGGACACGTTCTGAGGCATCAAGGGATCACAAATTTAGCTTTGGAGGGCAGCGTGGGGGGTAAAAATCGTAGAGGGAGACCAAGAGATGAATACACTAAGTTCACAGCTCGTGGTCGCGCGGTAGCGTTCTCGCTTCCCGCGCCCGGGTTCGATTCCCGGCGGGGTCAGGGATTTTCTCTGCCTCGTGATGACTGGGTGTTGTGTGATGTCCATAGGTTAGTTAGGTTTAAGTAGTTCTAAGTTCTAGGGAACTGATGACCATAGCTGTTAATTCCCATAGTGCTCAGAGCCATTTGAACCATTTTGAATACACTAAGCAGATTCAAAAGGATGTAGGTTGCAGTAAGTACTGGGAGATGAAGGAGCTTGCACAGGATAGAGTAGCATGGAGAGCTGCATCAAACCAGTCTCAGGACTGAAGACCACAACAACAACAATGTAATAACAATTTCTTTAATGAAGAGTGCAGTGCTTCAGCATTACGACAAAGAAACTACATTTCACAAAACTATAGTCTTTTGAAATGCATGCATACGCAAATTACACGTGCAACACATTTAATTTAAGAACTATAATATCGAGAAACTCTCACAACTGTGATAATGTCATAGACAATATAAAATCGAAGTGCGCACTCAGAATTATCAGCATTTTCGTTAGCAATACTTTTGTGAACAGTCGTCTGCGAACTATGACTACACCGGGGTGTAAATGAGGGGACTGTGTTCCATTCTTTCCTTTCCACACACGTCGGGACGTTAGATTCTCTGGTCCTGTGGTTTACTTGTCAGATTTGGAGCTGTCGACAGTCACTGTCAGTTTTTGAATGTGGGCTTTGTTTGACCTGTCTGGAATGTTCTGTGCAGGCGGCCAGGCCTCAAAATCATGCTCGTGGACAGGCTCACAGGCAACTGATTTGAAAACATAGCCTGCAGTTTGACAATGAAAATCTAATCGAAATTTCGTAGCTGCAACGGAAACGGACAATAACTTTGAGATTTGAGAGCTACTTTTTCCGCACTTAGTGTAGATTAAGGACAAAAATGAATATCAAAGCAATAAAGCCCACTACAAGCGAAAATAACAAGTTCACAAAAATCAAATTTGGGCAACACACTGTTCAACGAGTTCCTTCGAGGGAAGCCTATCACGAAATTCATCGAGATGCACAAAGACGTCGGTTTCAACAGAAAGAAATTATCAGTAGAAATTTCTTGGTCACTCAAGTGAAGAAGAAGTTTCTGAAACTGTGAAACTGCATGTTTGATTAACATAGCTGTACGCAAGTGGAACGTGAATAAGGGTATATTCGAAAGGGAAAACAAATTCACAAACACATGTTAAACTAGTGCACAAATAAGGAGGCGAAACATGACCTCAGATCATCACCAAGGCGTAATGTTATGAAAACGTGAATACCTCAGAAACGTATGGTAGATTCTAGTAACAATCGCAACTCCTAAATGTTCCTCACGCTTTTCTTCATAACAGCACAGCAGCCTGAAAATTACAGCAAAATTGTTTCTCGTTCTCTCTCTCTCTTTCTCTCTCTCTCTCTCTCTCTCTCTCTCTCTCTGTGTGTGTGTGTGTGTGTGTGTGTGTGTGTGTGTGTGTGTGTGTGTCCGTAATGCGTACGTTTGACTGTATGAATATTTATCCGAGAGGGCAGTAAAAAAAGCAGTCTCCAGATAATCTGATGCCCTTTCCTCGTACATGACAGCGATGCTCGCCTGTAATATGTGGCTAACACGCTCACTATGTCTCGGGTGTAAGGATGAGGTCTTCTTCAAGAAAACTGAACATTGGTTGGAGTAAACTGCTGCGTGACATCATTTGCGAAGTAGTGTCGTCTAGCGTAAGGACACTGTGCAACCAATTTTTGTAAGGAATTTACTTGGTAAAAAACATCGTTCTCCATGGCATTTTGAAAAAGCTATCAATAACATCGAAAAAATTACACAATTTGTGACATTAATTTGTCCGTCATTTTTGTACCTAATTAATAAACGCAGAATTGCTACAAATTTTAGAAAATGCAGCACCGTTTGTCACTTCACTGCTGGTAGCTCACATAATATTCCTGATAGGCCATCAAGGATTTGGGAGATCAGTACTATTTGCTCTTTGAACTGGAGGAGAGATGAATAAAATGATTTCATCTATTTTTTAACTTGTCATATGTAGTCGCGCAGGAATTCTGCGACCCTTATCGAGCACGTACTTATCACTGATTTTTGGGTACTAATAACAAGAGCTTATTTGCTCTTAAACCTTTTTTAGTTGCGCATTTCGGATATGGTGCACAGTACGAATATCAGAGAAAAAATTTAATACATCGTATCGTATCAAGTGGTATCTACCGTAATGTTGGTGATCAACAGTGCCTTTTTAAGCAACTATGTTGCGATAGATACGAATTGGCATGATACGCTCTATTAAGTTATTTTCTCTGATATTCCGATGTAGCGCCATGCCTAAAACGCAAAAATAAAAATAAACGTTTTAATAAGTGAACTCTTCTTATTATCGTCCAAACAGCGGTGATAAGGGCGTGCTCAATGATGTCGGTATGCAAGTAATGAAGATATGCCAGATAGGAATGTAATCGCGTGACGTATGATAGAAAGTGGTGGGATTCACTGGCCAGTCTCGGTGAGAATTTTAAGCGGTTTCTCATATAGATCTAGAAAATACCGGACTATTTTTCCTTCTCCGCTTCAAACACTCAACGAAAGAGCAGTTGTAACACACAGAACATCCTTAACACCACTGGCAGAAAGCGTACACTTTTTGAAGAGATTATTTAGGGTTAAGAAAGACATCTTGTCGCTAAAATGTGTTAATGTCAGTACCTAATTTTTGAATGCCAATGACGAGTGAGTCGCAATAAAGCACAAATAGCGAGAATGGAAGTCAGAGTTAGAGAGATGGGCAGACATATAGATGTTAAAATTGTCTTCATTTTTGTCTGATTCATTTAGTCAAACGGAATTCGTAGGATTCTAGACGTATTTATTAATAACTTATATTTGATAGGTTCCGATCAGCTTTCTATATTATAATTGTTCAGATGTACAATATGTTATCGATTTCAAAGCTATATAACACCATCTTCAGATATGATTTTCACGATTGGGCAGTCAAATGGATACGTGAGGATGTAACTGTATCATTTTAAAATCGATAACATAGTGTATACGCAGCTGACTGGAAAATGCCAAATGCCGAAAAAACCTGACAGCGTTCCCAATGATATGAATATGGAAGTAACTTCATTATTTTTGTTTATTTATTATTCTTTTTCGGAGCATCTTAGAAATCATGGTCCCGGCGGAGGCTCGACTCCTCCCTCGGGCATGGGTGTGTGTGTGTGTGTGTGTGTGTGTGTGTGTGTGTGTGTGTGTTTGTCCTTAGGATAATTTAGGTTAAGTAGTCTGTAAACTTAGGGACTGATGACCTTAGCAGTTAAGTCCCATAGGATTTCACACACATTTGATTTTTTTTTTTTAATCATATACAACGAGTCTTGGTATGTGCACTTCGTACCTCTATAACCTAGCTCAGCCGCTAGATATACTTTAGTCAGAACAAATGGAAAAGCATTCGCGCTGCGGGAAAAATTCGATCAGGCGTGGGAGAAGGAGCAGCGCTGGTGGGCTGCCTGCCACGCCGTGAAACCTCGCGAACTCTCTACGCAAGCGCCCGCCGCGTTGCACGCAATACGTCAGAGGCGAGTTTGGAGCGCGCAGCGAGATTGAGCGATGCGCGCGCCGGCAAATTTGTCAGATATTAGGCGGGGGAAGGAGGCGCGCCCCGTGTGATTGCATTACCAGCGGGCCCCGCATAACGGTTTAACAACATTTTCCAACATAATTTGTCTCCGCTTATTATTTTCCGTAATGGATTGAGAGCTGCAATTAGGTTGGCAGCAGTGCGGCGGCGGCGAGGCATCATCTTAACGCAATTCATTAGGGGCGGTCGGCCAGCTGGCGCGTGCGTGTGCGTGCGCGCGTGCGTGTGGTGCGTGGCGCAGTGCGTGGCCGCACGCGCCTCGCCTCGCATCGCATCGTCTCGTCTCGTCTCGCGTGGCTTGTTAACAAAACGCCCTGGGCGGTCGGCGGCGGCGGCGACGGGTGCGCAGCTAATTCACCACAGCAGTCCGGCACGCCTGCGGTGGGCTCGCCTGCCTGCCCGCAGCCATCCTCCGCGTCATTTCTCCGCTACGTCGCTACGGCGGCGGCGGCGGTGGTGATGGTGTTATGAACAGGGCGGTCAACAGCGAGGACACCAGCGCCCTTAGGAAACTAATTCGAAACGAATGTGGTTAAATTTTTTGAAAACATTGCGCCAAATGGTAAAATACAAAATGTAATTCTAAGTCACCCTGCAACATTTTCTCTCACTCTTACTCACCCTTTCAACCAGAACAACAAACCACATGAGCCTCAAGTCGGCGTGTTGTTAAAATACGAGGTACGATCAAAAACTAATGTTTTTTTTTAATTTCCCGGGATTTTATGCATCCGATTTTCGATTTTATTTATGTTGTTGGTACACATGTTCCTGCTCGTATTTTTCAATTTTCAGCTGTTTTGAATATATAGATTATTGTTGAGAGTCGAAAAGGTTATACATCTTTTCGAGTGCTCGGCGAATTTTTACTTTCCGAAAAAGATGGTTCAAAGAATTTGCAATAAATTTTGCTCTAAATAAGGAATTAAGTGCAGCACCGCAATCGAAATACTGACTGCGGCATTTGGCGAATCTTCTATGAGTAAGACAAGCGTTTACAAGTAAAAGCGTTTCGCAGAATGTCGAGAACACGACGACCGCCCTGGGCGCCAGTTACTGACGCCACTGTGGAAGAAATAAGAAAACGGTTCTGGAATATCGACGAGGTCGCTGATGATGACGGCGTAGCCTCTTGTTCATGCCAAGTATTTTTTCCATATGTTTTGTGTACGAGACCTGTGACAGTAAAGTTGTATCAAAACTGTTGAACTTCGCGCAGAAACAACGTAGCGCAGACATCGCCCAGGAATTGCTGAATGAAGTCGACGATCGACAACGATTCAAAACCTCTAAGGGCGGTTATAACATGCGACGAAACATGGGTGTACGGGTAGGACCCCGATACCAAGGCCCAATCGTCGCAACGGCAACTGCCTGAAGAGAGAGAGAGAGAGAGAGAGAGAGAGGAAGTAAGTTCTATCACTTGGGAAGGTTTTTGTCACTATTTGCTTCGACTACAGTGGGACAGTGCATCATAAGTTCCTGTGTCATGGTCTTACGGCCAGTAGGAAATACTTCCTGGAAGTTATGCACCGACTGCATGAAGCAATCCGAAGAAAACGACCAGAATTGTGGCAAAAGCACTCGTGGTAAACTCATCACGATAATGCTCCCGCTCACGTCTCAATGCTTGTACGTGACGTTTTTGATAAAAAGACATCTCAGCCAACGAATTAGCAGGACATTGCCCCCTGAGAATTCTTCCTATTCCTGAGTCTGAAGAGAACCATGTAAAGACGTCTTTATCCCACCATTGCTGTGACAGAAACAAAATCGCTGAAAGAAGAGTGAATTCCAGAAGTCTTTCCAAGGTTGGAAAAACTGCTGCTACAAGTGTATTATATCTGAGAGGGATTTACTTTGAAGAGGACAAAGTTGGAACACGTGAAAAATCTTGTACCTAAAGAACTACGGCTCACAACGGGAGCGCATTTCAACTTTTCACTGACTACGCTCATCTTTCTCTCCATTGTAAATTCGTACTCAGCAGTAGGAATTGCTGCTTTAGCACGATACGCTTCTCAAGCATTTCCGATAAATCGGGGTTCAGAGTGTTCAGCAGAAATGAGAGCACCAGCCGTCGATAAGCGGCTTCTGAGCAACCTGCTAGGGTGCCAGAATACAATACTGTCCTTACTGTACTCGAATCTTCGGAAAGAGCCAGCACACCCAAAAAACTTCAGTTTCACTTCTCTGCCATTTGTATAAAATACTGGAAAGACTGACTGTCTGTGAATCGAATATCAGAGTAAGTTAATAAAAATCTCATAAAAGTGAAGTCAAGCTTTTGCCCAGGGAGGTCTTGCTGAGGACAGATAATTTTGTCCAGTATACTGTGGATGGGTATGATGGAGGTCAAGTTACTGGTGTGGTTTTCGTTCACACCACAGCGGCTTATGATACCGTCAGCTATAAGAGGTGGCTCCGAAATCTGTATTCAGTCGCACAGGGTTATCGCTTAATACAGCTCATCAAATGTTGACAGCAAAACACGGGATACTTTGTCGTCACACAAAGCAAGACAAGTGTATGGAGGGTCCAGAAAAATTTCATACGATACGGCGAGTGCTGTTCAAGATATAACATTTGAGGAGATGGAGATAAAGCCGCCAAGATGTCTTGAACACCTTACCAAATACCGTTATGTTAACAATTTGAAGCCAAATCCTGGAAAGAGATCCCTTACAAAAAACGTGGAATACTCACTTCCATACACTACTAGTGTACAGTCCTAGTGCCGGATAAGATAACAATACACCGTTGAAACCAATACGCGTACCTGTAAGTTTAAAAGCAGTTGATATATCTTTAGTGATGCGTCAATACGGGCTCAAGATGCTGAGACGATACAGAGTTCTTTATTTATTTGATCGAAAACTGGGTTTCGGCTTTTCAGGGCGTCTTGAGGTTGTCACCTGAACATGGCCTAAGATGCCGAAAGCCAACTCCCGACCAAAAATTATGATTTTGCGGAAAATTACGAAGTGTTTCCTATTTAATGTTATTATCACGTTCTACTAATCACCGACGAAAAATTCGGTTAGCGTTAAAAATTATAACTATCTTAATAACAGCTACATTTATATAGTCAGATGAATTTATTACTTAGGTCTACGCAGTTGTATGTTACGAAAGTCATGTTCGATGAAGAGTTTAAACATTTGGTCTGTGATTGTAAACAATGGCGTATATGCCATACGGATGCAAAAAAAGTTGCACAGTATCATCGGACAGACACACCGTATTTTATGCTGTGTTTCTATTCTTTCTTGGTTTTTACAGTTTTTCGATATTTTTTTAGGCAATAACTCATCTGTTCTCATTTCATTTCTATTATTATGCTAGAGATATTGTAGTCTACTGACAGTGAGATATCTATTCTTAGGTATATATATATATATATATATATATATATATATATATATATATATATATATATAGTTTTTACTGGCGTGGTGGAACTGTCGATGATCAAATACTTCTGAAGTAGTTTGTTTGCCCATATTTTTATATAATGCATTAAATTGTCTACATTTTGCTCAAAATATCTTCCCTCTGCTTCTTCTACTCCAAGCAAAAAGCTATTACAATGAAACGAATCTAAGTTTTCTCACTTCTGGGCAAGTCACAATTAACCAAGTTCAATGATTCTGACTCAGTTGCCAGACTCAGTTAGAGAACAAAGAATTGAACTTTTGAGTAGTTATTGTATGTCCTTTCATCACAATATTCCCACTTACAACTTGTTTCCTTAAATAGAAGATTGTGCGGCACGTTTATTTATTGTATTTGCAAAATACTGCTACAATTGGATATTAACCATATTTTTCTATCTGTACTGATGAAAGATGACGCCACATTCTATTGCATTTCACAGCTGACATTACTAGCACGACGTTTGAAATTTCACGACAATCATCAGCGATGATTAAGTTCCGCATCTACAGTTACCTGCTTCTGTACCATAAGACTGGCTTTAAGGGACTCAATGTTGAATGTACGAAATATTTCTAATGCTTCACAAAATATATAATGGACGGACCGAGATCAGAAGAGTGAGTAACCGAAAACTTCGAGGGAGTTCCTTCGTCCTTTGCAACTTGTTCTTCGTTCAGGTAAAAAGAAAACGGTAATTACGTTGTGATCACAAAAACCATTAATCCCAATGTCCATCGTAATATACGGTGCACTCTAACACAAGTAATCGATAGACATCTACAACGGTTGAGTTAGAGTATCAAGTGCCGTGTGAGACAGTAAAACGTTTTATTACAGTTATTTACCTTCCCAAAATGGGCTATAGGCCTCAGCCAACCGGTCCACGGCGAGGCGAAATTCTAGGAACACTGGAGGAAGGAGGTGTTGCTATTAAGACGCCGTGCTATTCGGCAAGTTGTCGCGTGGAAATCTGGAGAGGCGAAGAAGAGTGAAGCAACCGTGTGTTACGTCTGCGAACATCACAACAAGACATTCGTTATGTAAGCAACTCTTCTTCCCGACACACAGTTTCAGAAAGATGATATAGAACTGAATCTCGAACGAAATAAAAAGATACTTGCTTTTACAGTATATAACTGCAGTTGACTGAACTAAGCGCCTGATGATGGGTGCGGGAGTGATTAACATGGAGGCTGACCCACTCAAAAACTGTACCACGCTCTCGCCTCTACGCACAGTGGTCACAGTTTCCTTTTTCTTCAACTGTTAACACGCTCTTACGTTTGGTGCTTATTTCAAGTCTAGATCTCAGTTGCCAGTAACACCTACTTCAGTAGCTATGACCTTTTCTTTACGTTATCGACCTCTCGTAAATGGCAGGTTGTCCTTCATCCAGAATGTATCTACTGTGCTGGCACTGACAACTCCGGCCTGGAACCAGACACACCTCGAAACTGTCAAAAACACTCGCGTCCATGCTTCGCGGCTTTTCTTCTTACGCCACAATTTTAGGGTTCAAAACAAGAAACAAGATTATTTATCTTTATTATACACATGTGCGCTGATGCAACGGCTTAGTTTTAGGGCAGAACACTGAGAAAGGTTTCAGACTTTCTTGTTTGCCTTTTTTATGCAAGTTTATTCTACCCTATCATGTTGGTTCTCTAATCTTGTGTACCAGATAGCTGGGAATGCAACCAAGACTAAATGCTAATTTTTATTCTATACACTCCTCACTTACTGCAAATTTTCCTAGTGAGTGGAGGCTTATTATGTCTTCCAGACGAACTATTGTTATTCTTAGTAATGAAAGGGGGAGAGGCGAACGAAGAAATGACAACTGTCCGGACGTGCGGTAGTAGCTCTGGACGTACGTTTGTCGCACAGAGCACACGCATCTACGTAGTACACGTATCTGCCTAGGCTGATATTAGTATTAGAAATAGGAATTACAAAAAATGGTTTAAAATTAAGTGTATATGTTGCGTAATTTGAATTAAAAAGTAAGAAAGCATTATGTACCTCTTTAGCTAATACAAAATATATTATGCTCGAACAATATAACTGTAGCAAATTGCAGAGTAGTCTCATAGAACCAGATGCTTTTTGTCTTTTTTATTATTTAGGACGGATCACCTTGATGTACTGACAAAGAAATAAATGTGTATAAATGTTACTCTCGATTACATGAAACCGCTAATAAAATTAGGTAGCACATTCCTTGTAGCAGAGAGAAAATTACTGCTACAGGATTACTTGCAATACAAGGCTGTTTCGTTCACTACATTAACTTTGTTACCGCTACGTGTTTCGGTCACTTTTTCCTTGGCTGTGCATCAATATCCTCCCAGTCTTGCTTCAGTATTTACTGAGCAGGCTTCGTGACTTATTGAATATGTGGGCAACTGTACTCTGTGGTACATACTGCCACAGTGCAGCTGAAAGGACTAGAATAGACGCAACACTATCTTGCAATTATGAGGTGTGGGACCTGCAGGTTCAATAATGGTTCAGATGGCTCTGAGCACTATGGGACTTAACTTCTAAGGTCATCAGTCCCCGAGAACTTAGAACTACTTAAACCTAACTAACCTAAGGACATCACACACATCCATGCCCGAGGCAGGATTCGAACCTGCGACCGTAGCAGTTGCGCGATTCCAGACTGTAGCGCCTAGAACCGCTCGGCCACCCCGGCCGGCGACTGCAGGTGAATTGTAGAAATATTATTTCAACAGCTGTTATTTGTATAGCTTTCTATTTGGTTACAAATTTCGACTCGTCAATGGAGGCATCTTCAAGCCCTGTTGCACGGACGACAAAAAATAGGGAACCAAATTTGTGCCCGGTTACAGTAGAAGACCTCACAAGCTATATGTGCTCTCCACACACGTAACAACATGTAAAGGGCACACATTACTCGTGAAGTCCTCTACGACTACCGGGCACAAATATTGGATACCTGTGAAATACATGTGAAGTGTAGATGCGTTTTGTCGTTCAAGGTACAGAGCCTGGAGATTGTTGATGAGTCGAAACTAGTAGCTTATATAAAAAGCTACAAAAATAACAGCTGTTGGAATATTATTTTTACAAAATGACTAAAATGCCTGGCTGTTCAAACTTTAAGTGAAATGGCGCAACAAAAAGACAACTGATAATGTCGCTGGTGACATGTCCAAAAGTATCGCGCTAATGCTACGGAAAAAGTGAAAGCTTGGTTGTAATTTGACGCTAGTTAGAAAAACTGTGTTGGATTTGAAATAATTTCCATTGTGTTCCGGTGGAGAAAAAAGTATACTTTTGTGCAATAGAAATGCCGACTTATATTCATTACGCGGACTCGGCTAAAGCGGGAAGACGTTACAATGGAGAAAATTTAACAGTATTACTTGTACCCCGACTTTCCAGAAGCCTGTTGTTCCGGAAACCTACATTCCCTACCTTACCTTCTGTAAAAGCAGAGCGATAAACTTTACAGAATTTGAGAGTAAATCTATAAAATAAGACGCTATAGTTGTAAGTCACAATCCTATCCACGTACGTACTTCGTCCAGACGCCTCTTTTGGATAATTAGAGAAAGGTTATAACCCCCTTTGTTTATAAATGGAAGAATTGACTGGAGCATCGGAAGGGTGTTTGTAGCGCTGTAAGTGGCTGTGTGTAGGCTGGTGCGGGGGTCCGGTGCACGCATCGTGCCAGGGGAAGGGCCGGCGAACGGAAGCCGGGATAGGGAACAGCAGGCCGCGACCGCAGCGCACAAATTCTGTTAAGTGCAAACTAATTTGTGTCGTTGGCCGCCAGGTATCTGACGGAGCATACTTGACACACTTGAGGGATTATTAATTATGTTTTCAGCGGGCGCAGGTGCATGTAATTTGGTCGTCCCGGGCGCGCCGTGCATTATGCAGCAGATCAAACACGCCGGCTCCTTTCCGCGCAGCCAACCGGGACAGTAAACATGGCGCAGCTCAAACAGCGCCGCCGCCTGTCTTTCCTGTTTACAGACGGCCGCACTTCTCACGCCGGAGCGGGCCGAGGCGCGCGACCACCTCTACAGGGTTCCCACCGCGGTTTTCAGCAGCAATTTTAGGTGTGCGGAACGTCGACAATTCGCCATACGCTGGCGGAATAGTTGGCACTGGTTTCATTAAATTACTGTTTACTTCATTAAACTATCGTTAAACGCTTTTTTTGTTGTTGTCCAGGTGCGGTTTCACACTGACAAGGAGGCTGGTTAAAAAAAAAAAAAAAATGGTTCAAATGGCTCTGAGCACTATGGGACTTGACATCTATGGTAATCAGTCTCCTAGAACTACTTAAACCTCACTAACCTAAGGACATCACACAACACCCAGTCATCACGAGGCAGAGAAAATCCCTAACCCCGCCGGGAATCGAACACGGGAACCCGGGCGCGGGAAGCGAGAACGTTACCACACGACCACGAGCTGCGGACGAGGAGAGTGGTGCCCCAATTGCGCTGTAGGGGACCATTTGCTTCCTTTTGCAACGCATTTACCACATTCGCCTGCGAAGTTAGCAATTTGCCCAGCTCATCCCTCAATGCCGTCCTGAACTCTTTGATCAAGGAATATACCTTCACGCTATTGGACAGTTATACTGTCTTTAACAACTGTTTGAATAAGTGAAACATCAAGTCACAGAGAGAGAGAGAATGCAATGAAAAAAATAGCCTATGAAGGCAGAACATAATTTTGCGTCACCATCAACCACCTTGTTATATCCTCTGCTAACCAAGAGGGTAGACTTTAGAATTTCTTCAAGAACAATCTCTATATTTATAAAGGAAAATCAGTAAAAAGAAAGATTCTCCGAGAATACTATGATGCCCGTTATCTCAATCAGATTCGGAATATTATTTAATGAATTAATAACCGACATTAATACACTGTCGCACTATAAAGCCCGAAAGGTTCACAAAAATCGTATGTTTATTAAAAGAAATTATTTATATGTTTCTGGTTTTATTCTAGTTGTCAGTTAATTTATTACAATAACGTCAAACTACGTAAATCCTGAGATAAGGAGAATTGTTAGTACAAAAAGGTAGTGAAAAAAACGTTTCAGTATGCGCGTTGACGCTCTGCACAATCTCAACGCATTAGGGAACTTTGTTGCGACAGCTCTATTTTTTTTTTTTTTTTTTAAGCTGCAGATAACGGGCGTATTCCACTAAGACTGCTGTATCACCTGCATGATTTACTGGTATTGTTCGGCTGTATACCTATATAATACATATGTTTTTCACGTAGCGCAAGACAACTCAAGTAGGCGTTTCTTCATGCATCATTTAATGTCTTCGTATTGTCTGATGGATGTCGCGCCACGAAACTGATTTACTGAAACGTGGGCTCATGTAACAAAATGCAAGGTACTCCTACAGTACGGTTTATTCCAGCTCAAAAATATGTAAAACAACTTGCCTGTTTTGCTGTCAACTAGGCCTATACACTACAAACGTGCCATTTCACGTGGTTGCATTAAAAACACGCTATATTATAGAAAAAACATATTACCAACTGTTCTACTTCAAACCCTACTACTTATTTCAATTCAAAACAGTGTGTTGCTCGTTCTTAAAATTACACCCGTACTAATCGTTGTCTATCGAACTATTGAGACAGAAGTACAAGGAAAATTATTGACAGTCAGTTCTCTTGCTGTTCAGAAAAGAAATTGTATGCACAAAATAAGAGCTATATGTCTCATTCAGAAATAGAATATATTTCGTCGCACTGAATGCCGGACAAGCGAGGAACTGTCGCTTGACCACTTTTTATGCAATACTAGATCAGAATGGTATTGTTACAGTGATTAATGAGGTCTCAAAAACGTGCTCCAAACAAGCTGACGGCTTTGAAGTTCTCGACAGCAAGAAAAAAACACAATGTAAACAGTGACTACGACTTCCCTCGCGTTCCGGTAAGAAGGCTCGAGGTATCCTAACATGTCAAACCCTAAATATTTACTCATATCTTTTTGGTAGCATCTATTAGTGTCGTGAATAAATTCATCTTTTTAGGGGCAATTGTATACGAGTTTTGCTATTTGGGGAGCAAAATAACTGATGGTGTTCGAAGTAGAGGGGTTATAAAATGTAGACTGGCTATGGCAAGGAAAGCGTTTCTGAAGAAGAGAAATTTGTTAACAACGAATATAGATTTAGGTGTCATGAACTCTTTTCTGAAAGTATTTGTATTGAGTGTAGCCATGTTTGGAAGTGCACCAATGGGCGATAAACAGTTTAGACAAGAAGAGAATAGAAGCTTTCGAAACGTGGTGTTACAGAAGAATGCTGATGAATAGATGGGCAGATCACGTAACTGATGAGGAGGTACTGAATAGAACTGGGGAGAAGATGAATTTCTGGCACAACTTGAATACAAAAAGGTAGGACACATTCTGAGGCATGAAGGGATCACCAATTTAGTACTGGAGGGAACCGTGGAGGGTAAAAGAGAGAGACCAAGAGATGAATAAACTAAGCAGATTCAGAAGGATGTAGGTTTCAGTAGTTATTCGGAGATGAAGAGGCTTGCACAGAATAGAGAAGCATGGAGAGCTGCATCAAACCAGTCTCTGGACAGAAGACCACAACAACAACAACTACAATCTTTTTTGGTACCTAACAATCTGTTCTGCATTAGTGTTGCGAATAGATTCATCTTTTTAACGGCAATTATTTGAGATTTATATGAGCAAAAAGTCCTAATTCACATCAGTGATAATGACTGAGAGAAATACTAGTAATATGCGGAGTAAATATGCACAGTAATTCGAAAAACAGCTTGCGATGTACAATTTTAACAAAGCAACACGTCTGTTATGTGCAGATACATCTGTTGGCACTTTGCTGACACAGGAAAATACTGGGATGACTGCCCAATGCAAGCTGCGTGTGCAACGTCAGGAAAGGGGCAGTAACAGCGTGGATGAGCGAAGTCCGGAATGCAGTGCTAAGTATAGAACGGTCCACATCAAGCTGCGTATATCAGTTGAATCATGTGACCTGTTAGCACGTAGTGGGATAACCAAAGTAACACTGAAAAGACAACTGGAGGAGGATTCCCAGCCAGCAGTGATGCAAAAGCATTCCATAGCATCGATAAGAAGCTACCGTCCCGCTTCAAAACACGGCACTGCTGTTAGTAAAACGCGAAGTTGTAATCGATAAAAGGAAACAACGCTAAACGTTACGTACAAAATTACTCTGGATATAGAGTCAAATGTTTTAAATGGAAAATCTTTTGTTATTCATTGAGTCTGAGCGACTTGTGTATTAGGCGGTGAAATCCCGTTTTGTAACGACTGCAGACAATTATTTCCATAGACAAGATGTTACTTTGCGAACAAACTGTTTGGTCAGTGACGTAATTGTGTAGCTTTATGAGGAGAACATTGCAAATTTTACAGAACATCACAACAACACTCCACTTACAACAGCAGTAGCCCTGCTTCTTGAGGACGTCTGCAATGTGTGCACAAAACACTTATTCGTAGTGCAAGGTATAAGCAATTAAAAAAACCTACGAGACATCGTATTAACGTGACATAATAAGCGATGTAATTATTGATTAATATTTGCGGCTTAACTGATCTGAATGAAAAAACCGAGCCCAGTTATACCACTGAAGATGGTGAATAATACGTGGATTGGTTGCTGAGAGGTCGCTGAAACAAGTGCTTTCACAGAACACTTATAGACGTACTAGTGGATGTTTATGGTATCTGTGTACGTACGGATAGGTGAAATCTTACAATAAAGGCGTCAGAGCCGTCGGATTTGTCAAGTTTCTGCAGACAAAGGTATTGGATTCGTCATCTCTATTTCCATTTGGTAATAGATGGCGTGTTAGAATACAGACAACCGTCTGATTACAGTAATTACTGTTGTAAATCAAGGTAAGGTGAATGTCGAAGAACGTGGTAGCAGGTGCAAACTGTTGTCTTGAAGCATATGGATAACTAGAGAAACTCTGAGGCAATGACCGCTGACACGGAACGGAAATGAGTTAAGTGCCAGATGCTGTCGATTAGGAAAGCAGCAGGTACAGCGAGAATCGTAAGGCAGAGACAAGTGGGCACGAGGGAGTGGGAGCAGGTAGGTTCGGCCACGTGCGGCGGCACGTGCGCGTGTTTACCGGCGCGGCGCGGCCACGTGCGCACCTGGCACGCCCCCGCACCGCGGCCTCCCCCACCCTGCCCCCCAACCCATTCATTTACGGCAGCGACAATGTGCGAGCTGTCGACTGCCCACCTCTCGCCTCCGCTGACGGGTCGCAAGCTGAGATCGCACTGCCGGAAACGACGATAACAGACGGCCGATCATCTCTCTGGCTACGTCGCCAAGCAAATAACGCAAGGAAGACGCACCTTACTGGATTGGTGGTCCACTCAGGAACATAAACAGTGCATGCGTAATAACGAAGACGGCGTTTTATTAATAAAAATTATGAGCATAACTGATAAACACACAACTACAGTTTCTAGTAGCATCTACATTCGCATAATTGATCTGAAACAACACAGCCCCAGTAAGTGAATGGCATAAGCATCGCGCGTTGTAATTCGTACGAAGAAAATCTTCATAGCGAGATGTTTAGTTACTTTTGTAACACATCGACGACAAAGCCACAGCGTGTTAACATCAAACGTTCTCGTTCCCCATGTCAGTGGAGTCGGGACACCGGTTTTCATCCGTATGCCAAACAAAAACAATCACCAATTGGTGATAACAAGGCAGTAGCTCCGTTGTTAGAGATCCACATTAAAAGATTCGCAACACTGAAGACAGTTTTAATGACATTCAAAACTAAGTAATCAGAAAAGAAAGAAGGGTGTGGAAGTGCGAACCAGTGGCTCACCTGTTTCACAAATAGGTCTCGGCAACATCGTATTAAGACAAATAGGAGTTCTCACAATTTGTAAACATATTTTCGACGAAGACGAGCAGGAGAATTCTTAAATTCGTCGGGCACATTTTATACTCGGAGCGATGCTGCGAAATACCTGCTCTGGTCGACGGGCGGCTGCAGCGCCCAGGAGCGCGCGGCGGGCAGCGGCTCCTCCTTGAGCGTGGCCTGCCCGCGGTGGTGGTGGTGGTGATGGTGGTGCAGGCCGGCGGCCACGTCCTGGTGGTGGTGGTGCAGCCCGAAGACGAGCCCCGGCGCGGGCGGGCCCGGCCCCGCCGCCGGCCCGCGGCCGCCCACGCCGCCTCCCGCGCCAGCGCCGGGCGGGCCGTACAGCTTGCGCCCCCAGACGGGATCGAGCTCGACGGGCGCGGGCGCGGCTAGCCCCAGCCCGGGCCACGGAGACGCCGCCGTCGTGACGCCGACGCTAACGCTGGCTGCCACCGTGATCTGGTCTCGCGCACACGTCCGCCGGCCGTCGCGCGCGCGGAGGAACAAGCCGGCGCCGCGCCGCGCCGCTCCGCGCCCGACCGCACCGCGGCCCGCCCCCACCGGCCGCTCCCCGGGGCGGGCCGACACGCCCCCGCCGGCCGCGCGCGCCAATCACCGGCCACGCGCCGGCCAATGGGGGCCGCGCCCGGTCCCGCCCCGGGCTGCCATACATTAGCATCTGCTTGCTCCCCGCCGGCTGCCGCTGGCGGGCTCTGGCGGCAAACGCGCGCCCCACGCGGGGAGCAGCCGCAGCTTCGCCACTCGGCGCCCCGAGGCGCGCGCTCCCGCACTGCACGGGCGCGTGCGTTCGTGCTGTGCGTCACACCTGTCCGCGTCGCACAGTTGCTTCTCGCCGAATTTCATACACCTTGGCACTCGTATAATTTACTACGAAAATTATTTCTTTGCGTCTCCAGTTCTACGACCTACATATCGTCCTCGCTCATTGCCTCGAAATTAGTAAATGACGATAATCCGCGTTGTCATGTTTATAATGTGCGCCTACTTATGAACTGTCGAATAGGAGCAAATGGAGAGGCGCTGACAGACACACAAATTTTTCAAACGTACTCAATCTAAATTTCTAACTTTTTAAGATTTCTCCACCGGAATTTAAACACAAGTGCTGTAACAATGGTAAAGACGCCCCAAGTACATGCTCAATGCAATAGTATTTAATTTATTTATTGATCTATTAAGGATGACCAGGCAGTATTTTACATCAGGCGAGTACCTGCACATACCAAACACACTCAAGCTTTGTGCGTATTTGTGGTTCAGTTACAGACAACAGAGCTATTATTTTGAGAGGAAAGTTATAATTACCATCAAAAATTAGTAGTAAATAATAATAATAATAATAGCAGACCTTAAGCGAAACAGTAACATTAATTACTTTAGTGCGTTTGAGCCCACGGTTAATATCATCAGAAAAGGAAGGCACAAAATTGTGAGGGTTATACAAAACTGATTTCGCTACTCAGTTTCCAATTTACAAGGTCCTAATCAAATGTTAACTTATGATCATCGTCAAAAAGGATACATAACTGTTGAAAAACATTGCAAAAGATATTATACATGCGGGGATGTAAACACGGAATAAAGATCTTCTTTGTCATTGGCATTGTAATGTTATTCAAAATGATAAACTTAAGCAGGGTGTGTGTCAATATGAGGTGAAAGAGAACATCATTATCAAATAATTCAACAGAAAAGTATCAAAGATATATCTGCTCTTCTATTGACCGTAATTATTTGATAATCATGTCCCGCTCTTGCACTTTATACACATGCATACACACACAGAGTTAATTTCTGGTTCATTCACTTTGTTGTTTGATTTCAACATCTTAACTTACGTTAACATTACACTGTCAAAGATGATATTTATCCTGTATTCTCATCACTTTTTACATAGAATATCTTTTGCAGCGTTGTTCACCAATTTGACGACGATAGTCAGTTAAAATTTCATGAGACACTGTAAGCCGGAAACCAGGCAAAGAAACAAATTAATACTGTAGAACATTTTCAGTTTTGTGGTTTTCATTTATGATTATGATAATGGTCTACCGAGAGATTGCGGAAGTATCAGTTAACATTAGAAAAAATTAGAAAAGGAAGACACGATGTTAGAAAAGAAGACTGAAGTGGCAGTAACTCTTAACAAAGAGCAGAGTGTTTGAGTGTTTCGATAGTGGACTAAGTGGACTTCTCTGTAGACCTGGGAGGACGTGTGGTTAGAGCGAGCCTCAGAAGAGGGGGATACTGTCAGGAGGTGAACCATTATCCGTCTTCTGAAGATGGAAAGGAGGCTGATATTTTGAGGAACATGGTTCCAAAGTCGGGTTCCTGATACAAGTGATTTCGAGATGTCCGTGACATGTAGTCGCACACAGAGCGTTTTGCTACATTCAGAATGAGTATTTTGGTGTACACTTTCTAATCATTTACTGTATCATGCTAATTTGTGATTCAGAGTTTGAAAGGATTTTATCTTCAGTTGCAGTGAGTGTACTACTTTCTTCACAGTTATAAAGGAATTTAGAAATTTCTGCAATATGGTTATTCTGCTGTATTTCTGTTTTTGTGTCTTATGTTTGTTCCTTTCAGCTGTCTGGTAAGTAGATCCCCTCAGTCACAAATATTTGTAATATCCAATGTCCACTGCAGCCAGCCCGAGTCCTGAGGTTACGCTCATGGCACACTTCGTGCCATGGTGGAAGATCACTGGGACGCTGTGCGATGTACAAATACCAAAGTACATGGTTGCCAAGATTCTACAGGCAGTAGTTCGTTCTGTATGGCACTAATGCGCAATAGCCATTGTATCTGAAAAACCATCTTCGTGCCATGGAAATGGGTGCGCTGTGTTGGACAATGGGAATTTCACTACCACCAACACTATCCACGAAAGATTTGGTGTATCTCCCATGGTGCAAAGACCGCTTCGTTGGTATGGACAAGTCCGAAGAGAAGTACCTCCTACAATGGTCATAACCGCTTCAAATCTGAAACCGCTGACAGGTGACCACGTAGACGACACAGGCAGACACGGCAGGGAATCATTAAAGGATTTACATGTTGGACATGAATTCAAATGCATGTCAAATATGACCAGTCGCTGACTATGAGTTCCTGGGATAATACTCGGACAACCCGTTTTCAGTCGTTGTAGCCAGTAAAGTAGAGGTTCTGAAGAGCTTTCATTCAGCTCAGTGGTGAAACAAACAACAAAGCTCAGGTAATTCCGAGTTGCTGTTTTCTATGTTTCATGTCAGACTACTAACTGAAAAAAGTTAAAGGATTCTTTCGTGTATAAGTTGGTGGATTAAATCATTCATTTCTATAAGCTGTAAGCTTTTAGTAAACCTTTAACTGAAGTTTGTCTTGCATATTATTCATACGTTACGTGTCTAAATTCACATAATGAGACGAAGGTGCTTGGGTTCTTAGGAAGCTGAAGCAGGTGAAGTCTCGGTTAACGCCTCGTTATCATATAGGTTGCTAGAGTGTTCCCCTTTACTCTTTTCATGAATCACAACACGACTGTCTGGTTTACTATAGTATTACGGACTAAATACAGAACTTGTCTGAGTGTTCAATGGCCTCTCGAGCGGGGCAGTCAGATGCGAAACTACCAGCAGTTTAGAACAATCAATGAAGATTTATTCAAGTAAACCCTAAAGAATGTCCAGCATCATTTTCGAAATATTCAGACGGGATTTATCGTAGATAAATATTGTACCTTCCAGTGCATCCCACATTATTTTCATTTCAATATTCTCCTTACATCAGCGGGAAAGAGGAGTTGTTTAAAAGCGTGATTTCAGTTTGGAAACATGAAAAGATTAAGAATGCGATTGTATCAACAGCCTCAAACTCCAACGAGAGTGTCTTGTCTTTCATGGAGATAAACGAGTGACTTGTCTTTCATGGAGATAAACGACTTCCATCTACGGAGACCTCGCGCTAGATGTGGAAGTTTCAACAACGTGTAGTCATCTGAACCACTTTCATTTGATCTTCCCTGTCAATTCCCGAAAGAGACTTCCTATGATTATCAATTTGCTTCACAACATATAACTGAGACACCCTTGATTTTTTTAGTTACGTAGTATCTGCAACATACTCTAATATCATCATTAGTATGCGTTGTGAAGTTCTGGTAATCCCAAAAAGTAATAGTAAATATTTGGAAAGAAATAATCCTACACCCTATCAAACGGCTTTTCTCAGTGAATAATGCGTAAGTGGTTAATCATAATAGTCTAGAGCGCGTCCGCAAAAGTTAACACCAATGATCTTTTTGACGTGTTACGGTGGACATTAACGAATATGGAGAGATAGAGAAGAATTGTTGGTTTTAGGGTGACCGCCTGTGCGTTCTTAGAATGCGGTATTTAAGCGGCAACATTGCTGAAGCCGAGTGATACATTAGAACTGTGCACCGGAGCGGCAAACGAGCACTGATGTTTGCGCGCAGACAACTTGTAATACGCAACTTAGCAGGCTGAAAGCTTCAATCTGTCAACACTTTCGTCCCACTTCTACGAAATCAAATACATTGATCTGAGCAGTGCTAACTTCTAGATAGTGTTAACCGTGGGTTATATTTAACTTTAGTTACTATCAGACGTAACAGGAATTATTGTGTAAGAGCATCTTCAATAATTAAACGGAAAGTTTGTTCGTTAAACATGAAACAGGAAAGTCTTCGACTTTTACGACACAACAGAACAGTAAGAATGTATGATTCACATATTTTAGATGTGACTATGATGACATTTTATATTTTTTAATGGACGTGAACAAACATTGCGTGACCAGTGCTTGAAATCAGTACTTAAAAGTTCATTTCTTTACCAGCAGTATTTAAATATGGTCTCCTCTGAATTGGTAAAATTCTACAGCTTTTGCGTGAATAAATGAATATATAATAGATACTAGTTAATGTGATAACTCGACGTTTTTAAATAATATTTTTCAGTGGATTTGAAATGTTTGCAGTTAACAATCTGTTCCAAGCAGCGTTATTTTGTTTCGCCTATTTCCACTTGCCTCCGCCAAGTTACTTCCTTGCACCATTGTCGGCCGCGGTGGACGAGCGGTTCTAGGCGCTTCAGTACGGAACCGTGCAACTGCTACGGCCGCAGGTTCGAATCCTGCCTCGGGCATGGATGTGAGTGATTTCAGGTTACTTAGGTTTAAGTAGTTCTAAGTTCTAGGGGACTGATGACCTCAGATGTTAAGTCCCATAGTGGTCAGAGCCATTTGAACCATTTGAACCTTGCACCATTCTCCCACACTGGTTAGCTGTATTTGGTATCATGTTACTGATTTCAACAAAAGAGATATGGGCGAGTAAATGAACCATCGTCCGCCTTTTACTTTTGCAGGATGGTGTGAACTGGAAAAGCGGCGAGCGAGGTGGTGCTAATTCTGATTGGCTGAAGATTAAATGTTAAATAAGATTCGCCTGAGCAGCTGCCAGTGCCCTCACGTGCATACGTAGAGCGAAAGCCGCGTATGAGCAGCACCTTTTCCCGCTTCTGGCTATTTCAAGTGTGGCTGTTAGCTGTATGAGCTATAGCAACAAGAGGCCAGACGCTACCCGGAAAAATTTTTTCTGGAGCGCCCAATCTGCCAGATTCGCGCATGCGCAGAGCATTCTGAGTTGTAGTTGTGGGTAGTCTCCACGTGACCCGAGTTTACGTCTCGTGATATTGCCGTTTTCTCTTCGTTTAAAGCTCCCGCGTCAGATGGAAACAAAACGAATTTCTATAGATAGGAGCTATGAAATGAATTAAATACATTTTCATAATCACGGAAGTCTAAAATATGTTAATAGTTTCAGTTTTCTGATTTTATTTTATTTTCTCTTCGTCAGTATTCAAACGTTAATCGACTTGCAGATGAATGAAGTTATTTTGTCTGTCTGCTGAAGAAATTAGGCTTTTATTTATCTTTTCCTCAGAGGTAGTCACTTTATTTGAAACAAAGTGCTTAATTCCACACTATTGTCTAGTTCAATTGTTCGCTGAATTTCAAATTTAGATTGTAATTTTCTGACATGTGTGACATTATTCCATAATAAAGAACAAAACATGAGATAATGCAGTAGTGGTACTCCAAGAAAAAACCACACTGAAAAGCTTAATACCAGGTAGTTCAATATGAATCAGGACATACAAACGTGAAATTTAAGCTGAATTATGCATTTAATATAGTTTACGAGATTGCTGTGCTCTTGGAATATTTTCTGATGTCTTGTTTCTTTTATGACGTAATGTAAGATCTCTTAATGATGCCAGCCACGGTGGCCGAGCGGTTCTAGACGCTTCAGTCCGGAACCGCGCAACTGCTACGATCGCAGGTTCGAATCCTGCCTCAGGCATGGATGTGTGTGATGTCCTTAGGTTAGTTAGGTTTAAATAGATTTAAGCTCTAGGGGACTGATGACCTCAGAAGTCAAGTCCCTTAGTGCTCAGAGCCATTTTTTCATAATGGTATATACGTATGAACATACGCAAATGTTTACTTGAAGATGACCAAGCAGGCAAGTTTGATCAATAATATTGAATAAAATATGTTGACAGCTTCAGCAGAATTTTACAAGTCTGTCTTCGGTGATACGCAATGTTTTTCGACCACAAGACATTTTTAACACTTGGCTGTTACCTCATCTAGGCTTGACGTTATTTCTTAATTAATGTTGTTTACGTCTTAAATTTACAGAATTCTATTTTTTGGTAAATTATATACTGGCAGCATACTGTCTTTTATCGTTGTATGTCCCCATATGGTTTTATATTTATTCCTAAAGTAGAATAAACTTACCAGTTGTACTGTTTCTTAGCTTCACGGATAACCGTGTTAATTTTTTATGCAGTTTGAAATTGTCATTAAATAATATACTGTTCTTCGTTCTGGTCTGTAGAAGCAACTGTTTCCTTTTTTTTACTTTTCCAAGAAATTTACGTTCCTTCTTACTAGCTTCTTGCAGTTCTGGAAAGTTGATTGCAAATGCCACATAACAGTATCCCACAGTGCGAATACAAAAAATCTATGCTACATTCACTACACAGCAAAATATTGAGGTATTTTGAGCCTATAGAGTCTAGTTTTGAAATCAGTATTAAGCCAAGAACTGCTTCCATATTTTTGATTCCTTATCTGGATGGGATGTGATAAAACAATTGCCGTAAGTACAGTAACTCCGTAAGTCCCCTCTGAACAACAAGCCGCTGTGCTTCCATGGTCACGTGATGCCCCAGTACGCACGCAAAAGCAATCAGAAATGCGAATGAGAAGAGCAAACACCGAGCACGGGCTTCTTACGTCATCACAGTTGTGCATGCGCATTAACACTTGTTGTCTGGCCCTCTCTGGCACCTTCTCAAACGAATTTATAATTTCGTGGAGCGATGTGGAGCTAGCGAAGTCAAGTCACCTGCATATCTCGAAGGGGTAAGGCGGCAAGTTGTGGACCCTCTTGCGAGGAGTAGATTTTGAAGATCTTGCGTAATCAACGAGGTTACCTCTCCGGCAAGAAATGCCTACAGAGCATTCGAAAGTGCATTCCCTTGCGCGGCCATGAAATTCGCCTTGGGCATTTTACTGCTTTTCTCGGTGAGTGTGGTGGATTATTGAGCGTATAGCGTGTTTGTTCAACACAAAGAGGCTTCACAGGAGAGCGTGGAGCCATTAGCTAGCTAGAGGTGGTTTTGGATAAAAGTGAAGGCCTTGGATAGGGTTAATTTGTGCAAATAAGTCTCATTTGCTTCCTTGCAAATTTGAGAGTGATGTTCGTGTGTAACGCGTACCCTACTGACTTTGTACTAGACTGCCGGGAAAATACGAGGGCAGTTCAATAAGTAATGCAACACATTTTTTTTCTCGGCCAATTTTGGTTGAAAAAGCCGTAAATTTCTTGTGGAATATTTTCAAACATTCCCGCTTCGTCTCGTATAGTTTCAGTGACTTCCGATAGGTGGCAGCGCTGTACGGAGCTGTTAAAATGGCGTCTGTAACGGATGTGTGTTGCAAACAACGGGCAGTGATCGAGTTTCTTTTGGCGGAAAACCAGGGCATCTCAGATATTCATAGGCGCTTGCAGAATGTCTACGGTGATCTGGCAGTGGACAAAAGTACGGTGAGTCGTTGGGCAAAGCGTGTGTCATCATCGCCGCAAGGTCAAGCAAGACTGTCTGATCTCCCGCGTGCGGGCCGGCCGTGCACAGCTGTGACTCCTGCAATGGCGGAGCGTGCGAACACACTCGTTCGAGATGATCGACGGATCACCATCAAACAACTCAGTGCTCAACTTGACATCTCTGTTGGTAGTGCTGTCACAATTGTTCACCAGTTGGGATATTCAAAGGACAACGCAAGATGCAAGACCTCACACAAGTCTTCGCACCCGAGAGGAGCTCACAAAACTTCAGTGGACTGTTCTTCCTCATGCACCCTACAGCCCCGATCTCGCACCGTCGGATTTCCATATGTTTGGCCCAATGAAGGACGCAATCCGTGGGAGGCACTACGCGGACGATGAAGAAGTTATTGATGCAGTATGACGTTGGCTCCGACATCGACCAGTGGAATGGTACCGTGCAGGCATACAGGCCCTCATTTCAAGGTGGCGTAAGGCCGTAGCATTGAATGGAGATAACGTTGAAAAATAGTGTTGTGTAGCTAAAAGATTGGGGAATAGCCTGGTGTATTTCAATGCTGAATAAAACAACCCCTGTTTCAGAAAAAAAATGTGTTGCATTACTTATTGAACTGCCCTCGTATATATATATATATATATATATATATATATATATATATATATATATATATATATATATATATATATATATATATAAAATTGTACACTTGGAAGGACGACGTCGGTTCTGATTCAATGACGCCATATTACACCTGGAGGATAGTAGATGTTCTGATAAGGCGCCAGCTGTGTCTACCCTGTAATAGGGAATGCTCAGTGTGATGAAAAGGCGTGATGCATGCAGGCAACCATGCCACAGAGACGCACTCGTGCTTCCCACAGCCAACTCAGCAAGTTTGAAAGGGGTCAAATTGCGGCTTTCCGAGTGGCGTGCTGGTCCTATCGGAGAATTGCCACAAAGTTGAACGCGCTGCGTCAGTTGTGCAAAAAGATTGGTATCAGTGGTCACGTGAACATTCTCACTCCTAAGGACGAGGTTCTGGACGTCCATGTAGCACCGAAACCCGCCAGTGTCGTCGTATTGTAAGGGCAGGAGTGGCAGATCGTACAGTTGCCACAGTACAGGTAAGAGGACTTGTGAGCCCAGACGTGTAAGTGCGAACTGTTGCGAACCGGGTATTAGCAGTGAGAATAATGTTCGCCCATACACTACCTGTGGAACTCAACGTGTTCTGCAAGACGTGCAGCAACTTCCATGGCCAGCACGATCCATTTCCGGACTTGTCTCCAATCGAGAGCGTGTGGGATATGATGGCACGAGAACTGGCTCGTGCGACTCGTCAGCCAATAATTGTTACAGAACTACGCGAACAGTTCGAGCAGGCGTGACATAACATATCTCAGTACAGTATTCGCCATCTGTGCAATCGACTGGATGCTGGAGCCAGTGCCTGCATTGCCGTCCGCGGAGCCAACACCACGTAATAATACGGGTGTTTCAGCATAGTCGCTACCTGTTACCTCAGAAACGCTTGTGCTGCTGATCTGTTAACGTAATCGTTTCATGTACTCCGTATGCACTGTTGCAACAAATCTTGAGGGAATTGGAAAGTTCTAAAATGGTGTACTAATTTTTTTTCTGGTGGTGTATATTCCCGTTTTGCTGTTGTCATGTTTGTGTGTGATAGTTGCTAGAGTCCAGGTAGAGGTGGTGTACGAACCGACAGCGGGGTACGTATCCAGTCCAGTGCTCAGACCTGGGAATCAAGTGATTAGACTGCCACAGGCGCTGTACTTATTAACTTTGGAATAGTGAGAAACTTTGTCATCAGGGTCAAAGCGTGTCTGGCAACCGTTATTTAAACAGATTTTAATATGTGTAGCAGAGGAGAGGATTAATTCGGGTCCGCCAGTAAACGCTTCCAATTAACTCCACGTATCAGAACGTCGCTTAATTTGTGTCGCGCGCCTCACATCGCCGAGTGCGTCGATTCTGGTCGCGGCCGCTGATGCGGCATCGCTCGACTCCAAGGAAGCTTCGAGGCCCGAACGGAAGGACGTTTTGAATCGGCCATATCGAACAGCAAGTGAAATCTTTGAAAACTTCCTTAAACTATTCGACAGCTCCTATCACGATGATCAGAACACGTATGTGTGAGGAAACGATATGACTGTTGATAGATTTATTTTACCATTTAATAAATTTAATGAAGGAATACTACTTTGTAATGTCCCATCGACGTCGAGGTTATTGCAGATCTAACAAGGGGTAGTGTAAGAAAGGATGGAACATTACAAACTAATCTTCCTTTTTTAAACTGAAAAATAAGACCATCTATAGTCATATCGTTCCCCTACAAATGAATGTTCTGATCATCGGGATAGGTGCTATAGAACTCTTTAATAAGGTTTCACCGAAATTTTCTACTTGTTTTTGTCTTACAAGCCGATTTTGTCTGCCAGTCATCACCGACGTCGCCCAAATTTATGGTGCATCTAGGCCTTAGACAGAAATGATAGTGGCACAAATGGGAATTCTAGACGGCCATGCATTTATATATAAAAAAAACCTTTTTTTCGCACGTCTATCGTGGCATGAACCTTTTATGTTAGCGTGGATTCCAGTCAGGTATGAATGAACTTGCACCATACGGGCCCACATAATAGAATTAGAGGTGAAAAAACTTCATAAAATTTAATTATAGTTGAAAGTAAAGTAAAATGATTCTTAAATCTTTTGTTTAATTTTATTTTTTGAAGTAATTGTAGTGGATTCAAAATGGGTAAGCATTTTTGTGTATAAGTAGTAAGCTGGTATGTCGAACTGACTCCGTATGTTTTTATTGCATACCGTTTTTTTTTGATGAATTAATTAAATCAATTTTATTTTGATATAAGTTATAGTAATTTAATTTTACTTTTAATTAATTTTATTTATGAAAATTAATTAAAAATTAAAATATAATTTATTTGATTACATTAAAATAAAGTTAACTTAATTCATCAAAGGAAAGGGTGTGCATAAAACCATGCCAGGTGCACTCAGCATACTCACTTACTACCAGAGCAATACCATACCATCTGAACTCTAAGTTTTCTTTAAAACTACATCTGTGATTTTTTTCTGGTTTTAGTGAAAATATGAAGACAACTGGGTGGAAGTGTAGAAACGAAACATACAGAAGTAGACTGTACAATCCTTGAAAATAGGAATCAATTCTCGAATTCTTCTAAAACTCAACTAGAGCGGTTATTGTTCCTTTACATCTATACTACACAATTCCAGAGTTCGAACAGTACTATTTACGATGCTTAAAATGAAGATTCTACTGAGTGTCTCACATTCCACCTGTTAGTTACTGTGACTGATAGCTGGAAACTAATTTATCTTCTGAACATGAGATATTTGTTTCATTTTTTGATAATCAACACTTTGAGTGAAGAGCAGCTCGACGATCGTGAAGCATTGACGGTTCGAGCCTCTTTCACTGCTTATCATAGCAAAGAAAATTTGACAACATGATCAGAATGTGAGAATCCGCCAGCATTACCATACAAAGGACTATTGAGGAGATGTAGATCTAGGTAGGTGCTGCAGTCGGCCCCAGTAAAAACTTATAGCGGTGCAGTATGCCTGCTTGTTTCATACAGCGAAATTATAATCAAAAATCACCCTCTGTGGTCTTGAGGTCCTTGTAAGTTGTTGGCCATCCAGCCCACTGGTGCTTCAAGCTCGCTGCATATCAGAGGTAGCTCTGATTAACTCACAGCTCACAGCTCTTCTGTCCGAGTCCTGGGTGGTTTCTCCTCTTGAAGCTAATTACTCCTCGTAACTGACTAACATTGTTGTCTTGGTCCTCTTAAAGCTTTTGATTTACAAAAAAATCACATTTGATTTCATTAATCGAGCTTTGTACTAGTATACAGCGACTGTGCAGCAACACATCAGCATCAGTCACATTTCATTCGCCAAAAGCATTAGCCACAACTGGAACATTTATCTGACTTACTGTGATAAAAGGCGCTTTTGTTCAATGTTTTTGTCATGCACGATATTAGAGAAGTGGTAATCAGAATCAAACCTAAATTCGAAAGCACTGATGTCGATGAAGCACAGCACCAAGGACTGAAGACGCGTTTTGTACGAACACCTACATAGAACCAGAACAAAAAGTAACTTACTCATGGACAGAAAATGCTGCTGTTTATACAAACATCGTATGTTTCAGAATTTACAAACATATTTCGAGTATTTTCGAGAAAAGATAAATACTTAATAATATGTAATTAGTGACAGTCAGATGTGAACTGGAGACTCGGAGTAAGCCAAGCCAGCGACGCTAACACCTACGCTACACTGCATACTACAGGGCTGGAAGTTCTCATTGGAGCCAGCTACATCACCTTAGGTCTAAATGTCGTCAGTGTATGGCAGCACTGCGAATTCTCGTGCTGATCGTGTTGTCGCACCATCTTCACTATGACAAGCACTGAAAGCTCCTGTATCAAAGCTTCGAGATCGTCAAGCGGGTCTTCACTTTCCTTGAATGGTCCCATCGTCGATCTGCAACTCAGGACTGTAGTAGCGCTTCATAGGGAGAATACAGACAATCTTTGTATGTGTCATATGACAAATGACGTTTTGTACAATACGTCCAAAGGGAAGCTTCAGTAACTTTTTCGATGGTCCCACTTTCTATATGGGTGTAAAACTTGATACCAAATCTCCCAGGCTGTATCTTACTGGCTTATGCTTGCCGTTGTATCGTTCTCAGTCTACCTCCTGGACGTCGCTTCTTTGGTCGGATGGTGATGAAGTCTTCATGTAGTCAACCTGACCATGGTCCAATTGATATGGGAACACTGTCTCCATTGCCATTACAGCCCCACGTCTGGGGAGAGGAAAGAACGGAGTGAAGCCTGTAGTGTCTTGCTTAACTGAATTGTATGCGAACGTAGTGATGGGCAGCATAGTATTCCAATCTCTCTGTCCCACATCACTGTGCATCGAGAGTGTATCTGCCAATGTCTTATTACAGCATTCCGAGGTCGTTTGTCTGTGCATGGCAGATAGTTGTCATCCTGTAAGTGATATCGCTTCGTGACATTACCTCTGATACTAGTCCAACTAGAAAAAATTTCCACGATCACAGATCATGACATAGGGTGCTCCATGTTTCAAAATTATGTCTCTACATGGAGCAACTTCTGGAGCTTCAGCTATCAGCACAGCTTTGGTAGTCAATGCATCAGTTCTCATTTGTCGACCTTGTGACTGTCTCCAGGAGGTCGATACCAATTTGGGCAGTGGTGCTGCAGCAGTGGACTTGGTACCATATGCCCTGGAGGTAACTGCTGCTCCCTCTTCCATCAGTAGCTTTCCTCACAGTGGCTCATGTAGTGTCTGACTGATCTGTACAGACCTTGCCAGTGAACCTGTGTCTGGTTGTGTACAGGGTTTTCACTAATCCAATTGTTGGAACGCCATGGAACAACTTAAGGACAGCTGGCTGTAGGTGAGTTGGGAAGGCAAGCAATAGTTTGTGCCCCAGTGGATCATGATTCTTCTTATAAAATGTTCCATTAATAACCGAAATTCTCCTTTCGCCAATTCTTGATCCTTCAAGACTTCTATGGCTTTCAGCAATTATGGTTCTTTCCTCTGTATAGCAAAAAAGTCATTTAATGCTACAATGACTGAGAGTTCGTCCACGCTGCTCGGTTCGACTACAGAATTCTTTGAAAGTAGTTAGCATCTTTGTTTTTGCATACGTTTTCGTATACTACTGTGATGCATCAGTGCCAATTCGCCAGTTGACCTGACTATTTCTCAGGCTAGTTAGCCAGTTTAGAGAATAGTGATCTGCTACAATGGTGAATGGTTTGCTTAATACGTATGGCTGAAGCTTTAAATGGTCCAAACAAATGTAAAGCACCCTTTCCCAGTTTTTAAGAGTTCCTCTCAGGCTTGGAGAGCACTCCGAAAGCATGAGATAACGCACTTTCTGCACCTTTCTGAATTTGTCTGTGGTATCTCTAAAAATATCGTTTGTTAATGTGAAAACGTTTTAATGATTATAGATTATTACTTTTGGTTATTATTTAGCTTTTAGGTTTTCCGTAGCTAAAGTTCATTAATACAAATTGCGACTGATGTATTTTCATTGGGTTCAAAACCAATATATGTAACATGGCCTTTACTGACTTGCCACAGGATCATTTCATTGAATCTTGTAATAAATATTTCAATTAATAATACTCTCTGCCTTAGCTAACATAAGAGCATTGCTTTAAAATCAGAGGATAACACACATCTGTGGCTAGTCCTAATACATTATGTCGTAGACAGACATTATAACACAAAATTCCATGTGAAATCTCTCACTGAAATTGAAGAGCAAACAGTTCGGATTAACTTCAGTTTTCATGTAGTTGCTCTCCTACTATTTACCTGAGAAAATAATTGTAATGGCTCTTCATTACACATTGCCAGGCCAGCAACACAAAAAATTATTTAATGTCTACCTACTCGGAATAAAGCATAAAATATTGGCTGTTCCAGGGCTGCGTAGTCCTGTGAAAGAAACATTAGTATTTGCTTCGTTGATGTACGTGCTGGTGGAAAGAAGAAGAAGAAGGTTTAATTTCAATTTTGCTGCTTAATGGCAGCGAGCAGGTCGATCGGGCGCTGCTGGATTGTTTGGCCATTCGCTACTATGAATGCTGAAATAATGCACGTATTTGACGCAGGGCTCTCAAAACTACATAATAAAGACATGAAATAACCAGTTTTAAACGATTATTTATTTCAGCAGTTAATTTATTATATATACGGTTACAGACTTGATGTGGCTATGTAAGAGAACCAGAGAACAAGAGATACCATGAACAAGAGAAGGGGAGCATACATTGTCTCCTCTGTATATAGAAAAATCATAGATAATAATTCTCATTAATACAATTACAATAATATGTCTATATAATGCTTATCATTTGTGATTCGGTATATTACTAATTTATACAAAATTAATCATTTTTGGTGACAGGTTTGTCCATGTGTCCACATGACGTGTTCTGGTAGTTTCATACAGTGTCATACATATTTTGTCCAACTGCATTCTATGACAACTTAGGGGAATGCCGTGTGTCCTAGAACTGCACCTATAATGTAACTGCTAGCATCAGTGTGAAGTTCTTTCTCGGCATTCTTGTCATACGATCTCAGAACTAGAGCATATATTAGCATCTCCTTAAGGACAAAGAAAGGTCTTTCTTGCCTTTCGTTTCAGAAAAATTTGACATCTCTCTGCAGAAGTTCTTGTATTGGATGTGGCATGGTACAGACATCCTTTATGAAACACTGGTATTACGAGCACGTTCCAAGAAAACTTTTCATATCACAAATGAGCTGAGGAGTCGAAAGATCTATGACTATTATTATTTTGTCTGGATCGGGATGGAATCCATTGGATTTTAACTAATTGCTCCAAGATTTTTATTTCTGGGGCAGTTAAGCATCACTTCTTCGGATTGAGGCTTGCCATTTGACCACACAGCCACACAGATATCAGTCAGCTTAGGTGTTCTTCAAATGTCTACGGAAAAAAAGAACAGCGTCATCCAGATGTCGAAGACACATCACCATCCATTTAAGATTTCGAGGAAGGTAGTCTATCATATGCCCGAAGGTGGCTGGAGTGTTAGTTTGTCCAAGTCTTTGAAGTCTTAGAGGCCATCAGGAGTTTGAAGGCAGCCTTTGCCACTCAGCTTGATTTGTCAATAGGCTATTTCGATGCACATAATTGATAAATACTTTGCTCCTCTCAAGCAGTCTAGCGTGTCGACAATGATCAGATATCTTATTTTCTTCAGTTGTCGGCAATCGGCGCAGAAATGCCGTGTGCCATCTTTCTTCTTCAGAAGTACCAATTTGACAGTGCCCTATTTTCAGTGTATTTAAGTACGACAAGAATAAAGGAAATTGTCAGTCTAGAAATGTTTTTTTTTTTACATGTGCTGTTAAGAACGAAGGTATTGCTCTTAGAAATTGTAGGGGCACATTTCATGTTTACAAAGAGAATTATGTGCATCTTCAGTCTAGAAATGGTTTTACATGTGCTGTTAAGAACGAAGATATTGCTCTTAGAAATTGTAGGGGCACATTTCATGTTTACAAAGAGAATTATGTGCATTTCAGTCTCATAAAACAAACCTTACATGATATCATTTAGCAAGGTGACTCCCTCGTTCTCATAAGACTTAGAATCCTGAAGCTGAATAAAAATTGAATAAAAGGAACTTAGAAATTATGCAGCAATCAGCATCTCAAAACGTGGAAAATTTGTACTCTCTGTCAACCTATACAACTGCACATGAATACACGTAAATGAAAACCAGCAAACAGAAGAATGCAAAGTCATGACCTAATTTAATCAAGTGGTACCACAAAATTCAGTACAATAAAATAACTTGGAATTGTCCTACCGGTTACCTTGTGCATCGTAGGAATTCTTCAATAACATAGCCCTCCATCAAGCAAAAATAATTTCATCAGACTAGTAAGCTCCATCAAATGTCTTAACACTCTAAGTCGAAAGGTATTTCAACTAGAACCAGTATGGAAAATGCGGGTGACTGACCTCCTTCGAAAAAGGAAAGAACATTGCAACTCTACCTCTATGGCACGTGATTCGCTGAGGACCAACAGCTCACCAAAGACAGGCTTTCCTATGAGGTGGTTACGCAAAGAGTTTATGGAAATATCAGAATCGACATGCAGTGAAGCTGGACGGGTCAGTATCTCACGGATAGAAGTAAAATAAATATTACAGATCTTGAAAAAGATACTACAAGTGGTGAAAAGATGAGAGCCTACAACCGGCGCGGTTCGATTCCTGATTTGAAAGCATCGGAAAATTGGTGCAGAACAGCTAACACTCGCTGACATATGCTCCTGGTACCTCTGTATGATGACAAGGAACGGCTACGTTTCGGTGGGGAGGGTGTGGTGAGGAATTTAGTTCCACAGGTCGACTATAGTCGTCTGTTGATGAGTGTCGTGAACTGAACTGTTGTGATGGTTGGTGTCTATCAGTGTAGCAGCAGACGAACGTCTTCTTTCTCTGTGGGCTAGCACACAGACTCGTATTTGGGAGAAGAACAGTCCAAAGCCCTGTCCAGTCAACACGATTTAGGTTTACCTAAATAGGTTAAGACAAATGCTGGGATGATTTCTTTGAAAGAGCATTGCCTTCCTTAATCCGAGTTTGGCCTCATAGTTGACGAGACGCTAAACATTGGTCTCTCTTCCACCCTTCTTGTTTTCTCTACAGTAGCGTGAAATGTGTACAGGACGCGCACAGCGTCAATATACCGTCGTGTTAATGTCTGTCCTCCAAATGTCTATTCTTCTGCGGGGTATTAAACTTGGCGGAGGTGTTGGCTGAACCCATGTAGCTCAGGTGCAGGATTGGCGTTTGATGGCTGCAACGTAAGTCCGAGTTGGCCGAGTTCATTCTTCCGGTCGCAATCGACTGGCGGAGGAGATTAATGCTAAAGGTTGGTGCACCTCTCCTTCAACATTCTATTCTGTCGGACAGTTCTTGCTGCCGTAAAATGCCATATCTCTTTTCTCTCTCTCTCTCTTTGTCCCTTCTTCTCTCTCCCTCTTTGTGTCAGTGTGTTTGTGTCTCTCTCTCTCTGTGTGTGTGTGTGTGTGTGTGTGTGTGTGTGTGTGTGTGTGAGAGAGAGAGAGAGAGAGAGAGAGAGAGAGAGAGAGAGAGATCTTTCGTCAAGCTTCAGTCGTAGTTGGATTCTAAATATAGCATACTACCCAAAACATTCTGTACGTAGACTGTGTCTTTTTCTCATGACTATGGGCCCTTCTCTTCAGTTGATTCTTGCTAGAACGCTTCCTTCAACTCGGTGTGGAATCCCAGCTACTGAACTTCTCTTCATTGTTCCCGAACCACTCCTGGAATGTGCCGCCCGAGTAGAACACATCCTCTTTCCTAAACACATCATATCATCCCACCACTTGTATCTGGCGACTCGATCGAATTCTTTCACCCATTTCGTCCGGTCCTTACCAGCGTCTCCGGAAAACATGGCTGTATGCCTGATGTGCAGCTGACTTCCTGCTATTTAGGAATGAATTGGTTTCCCGTATACACGGATGGGGGGGACAATGTACTGCTTTTATATCGTTTCTATCCGTGTAGGATACCGCTTTTAGGTCGCATAATTGGAGCCACCGTAATGAGTATGTTTTGAGGTACCACCCTTTTCCATCAAGGAGTGTCACGTCCTAACCAGAATCAAGTAAGAATCCGAAATCAGGGTCGTCAAAGAAGTGCAACATTTAGCACCGAAACTACGTTTATTACGAACCCCAACGTACAACCATAACAAAAAAAAAAACTATCGTCTTCTGGACGGAAAGTACTGATATTTATACAAATTTCTATTGGTCCAGAATATACAAACATTATGGAAATGGTAATGCCGTGTGGCTAGGGCCTCTCGTCGTGTAGACCGTTCGCCTGGTGCAAGTTTTTCGAGTTGACGCCACTTCGGCGAATTGCGTGTCGATGGGGATGAAAGGATGATGATAAGGACAATACAACACCCATCCCTGAGTGGAGAAAATCTCCGACCCAGCCGGGAATTGAACCCGGGCCGTTAGGCATCACATTCCGTCGCGCTGATCATTCAGCTACCAGGGACGGACTACAAACATTACAAACATACGATACTTCGATAACCTTCCAGAAGTGACAAATACTAAATAACAACCAGCTGTCGTATTTGGAAAGGCTATTCTCAGTTTACTAGACAGCGCGACCAACGGCTAAGCCACACTGCATGCCGTACAGTTGGCTCCAGTATGGAGTATCTTCGATGGACACATTGTAAAGTACGTTTGATACAATGTTTCTATATTGGAACAAAGTGTATGGTGTTTGAAATCTTTGGTACATGTGTACCATTTGATATTGTGCGAGCTATGGATTATTACGAAATGGCTACAAATCATAAAAAATAAGGCTCTATCAGAAGGCAAATTGGTGTTTTTGATCACTAGTATCGCTACATTACCTGAACGGAAATGTTAACTGGCCACAATTTCATTGCTGGAGTAAATTATTGTCTATTTAGTACATGAAAAACTAGAAACGTTCGCAATGATACAAAATATAAATTGCGGTCTCCTCCACGAATTAAATTTCAGTCTGCCGATATCAACTCAGACGTGGCTTAAATACACACGTGAATATGCGGTGGAAATGAGCAGTAGATCTCGCCGCACTGACCATCCACTAACCGCGGCCAAACGTGCGGAAAGTCTGCGGTTTCACTGCTGGGTGGGTGTTAACCACTGCATCGGAAAGGCTACGATCAGGTTCCTGTAGGGAGAAAAGATAAAAAAATTTATCAAACTCTGACTGCATATCGCAACAGCTGCATCGAGCAAATTTTTATTCGATGTTTTCCTGTATCCAAAACAATCACACGAATTAATCCTCTCCCGCATCTTTGCGGGTGAAATTCTTACAGCAGTTCACTGTAACCTGTAATTATTACACTTGTGATTAAGCAGCCTGGTAGGAATGCCCAGGGCAAAAAACTTCATCCGAAACGTACGTTATTCGCCTGCAGCGTTACACATATAGTATCTCATCTCTCGTCCTTTCTACTTCTTTTTTTAAATTTTAGTTCATAGTTGTTCTTGTAATTAGATAATTTTGGAGATCGTCCTCTTGTAAAAATGAGAAAAACGAAAAAATTGCCGAATTACAAAATACCTCCATTTTCCCCAGCACGAGAAGGATCTTTCTCAGAAGGCGAATCGTTGAAATGCTGCAGTTAAGTTCTTTTTAAGTCCTTTTCATCTCGTGCTGTTCTCGGACGACTCGACGAGTTGGACACAGTGCACTTCCCCTCTTATTTTGGTTTCAAAATGGTTGAAATGGCTCTGAGCACTACGGAACTTAACATCTGAGGTCATCAGTCCCAAAGAACTTAGAACTACTTAAACCTAACTAACCCAAGTACATCACACACATCCATGCCCAAGGTAGGATTCGAACCTGCGACCTTAGCAGTCGCGCGGTTCCAGACTGAAGCGCCTAGAACCGCTCGACCACCATGGCCGACTTAGTTTGGCTTGTTATACTCCGAAGCATGTTGTGTGGACTAGAAAACTTTCAGTGACGGAAGGTTGTGTCGAGGCAATCCTGTACCTGCTCTATGTATCTGGGATTTTGTTTCCGCTTGGAATATTCTGTGATCGAAAATTACATGTAGTCCAGATATGAGTGAGAGTTGTTTGCTACACAGTAGTCCTAGTAACAGCCAGACGTTTTCTATTTTGGCTGTTGGGTGGCAGTGCGAGTCCGGTTCGGTGATAACATCAGTTGTAATTAATGAGAGATTCGTGCCGACAATATTGGCTGCCTTTTTTCTGGTTCAATTACATGGCTCTAATTGTGCCATGCATACAAATCTGTGGGGTTGGGAGTCAATGATTTGGCATTCTTGTGTATCCTATGCAGTTTTTCTTTAGGTGGCAATGTATCATTAACCACATCGTATCATTCCGCCGTCACACTATATTGTATGAATGGGTTGTTAACAACCTTCCACGCACTTTTTCATAAGATATGCTGGTATTGTTGTTCGATGGGGTTGGGTGGGATGTTTTTCATTAGTTCTTGTGGAAATTACTGCTACCTGCAATGACTTCTCGAAATTTAATTCCAACTTCAAAGGTGACGGAAAAAACTGACATCGTGGGAAAGTGTCTCGCCTCTAAGATAGCCTACTGGGCCCCAAACACAGCATCCAATGGGTATTCCGTGTCTTTCCTACAGCTCACCTTGTGCGGATCAGGGAAAACCAACCCATCAGCTCCAGGATGGACAAAAACTGTTTCCGCCGGACGCTAAGCTCTTGTATCCGTAACAGATAAGAGGACGTCTCCGCGATGTAGCGATATTTGGCGGCAGACTCTAAAGGAATAAAATGCCTGCTCCAAATAAAATCCTAGTTGGATAATTGTTCCTCCAAACACCAACTCAACAGTCTTGAGAATGGTACATCACATGCTGTCTTGCCAAAGTTCGGTGTTTCTATCCGACAAAGACTTTTTGTGGGTCTCAAAGATGCTAGGATGTATAATGACGCTGTTAGCAGCAATCGCGGATGGGTCCTAAACTACGGGCGCAATGGGAAACATGATCGATGCTTTATCCGAATGTATCCTGAACTTGCAGCATATAATAACAATCTGCTTGAATCAAAAATTTCTCGAAAATCTGACTGATCACCAGAGAGCATTCCAAGCCTGTAGCATATAATACGCGATAGCACTTTCTTTGAAACTGTTGTTTCTCTTGGCATAGTCAACAATTTTTGCTCTACTAAATTTACTTCACAGCGCCTGGTATTTTAATTAAACGTGAAATTAGTTTCTTTTTTAAGATCTTATAACAGTCATACTTCCCGATCTGAGATGAACATATGTATTATATCTGGAAGTATGAGATTTTCCTTCCGTTTACTTAGGCAGGGACGAAAGGAAACAGAAATCACATGCTAGTTAGATCCACATGTGCGTCCCCTTACAAATTAACAGCACATAAGCAGAAAAATAACATCAGTTTAATGAAAGTGTTATAAGGTGTGTCCAAATGAAAAGGGGACTCCAATTACATGTAAAAATATTTTAATAACAATTTTACAATTAAAGTTCACGTGGAGCAGTAAAAATATACGTAATTGCCAATGACATTGATATATCGACCTCAGCGCGTGGAAAGGGCATAGATGGCTTCACAGTAGTACAAATTCTTGCGTTGATGAAGGGTCCATTTTCCCACAGTGCCCAGCAATTCCTTGTCACAGGTGAACCTCTGACCTTTCATATGTTGTTTTAAGGGGCCGAAGATATGCGAGTCCCAGGCGAAGACATTGAGGCTGTAAGGAGGATGTTCCAGGACCACCCATCAACATTTTTGAAGGAGTTCGGGAGTGTTCATGACCATCAACCCTTCTAGTAACGTTGAGACCATCGAAATATTGTGCCGCTCTTCATTCATATATTTCATCATGCGATAAATTTGTGAAGCATGCACCCCTTCTGCGCAAATAAATTGGATAACCACTCTTCGTGCTGTTCGGAAGGGATCATCATGCAACAAACTGCGGAAAAAACTCTCCAGGTATGAGGAAATTGCTGTGAAGCCGTTAACTCTGCAAATGCAATTGTTAGTACCACCACACCATCTTTCGCTAAACGCATTCACTCACTGAGAATTGCGTACAACCCTGCTACAGCTAAGGTCTCCTTCTCAGCTGGACGTATCTTATACATTATTTACAATGTGTTTCAGTAAAACTCAGAGTTTATATCTTTGTCTTGAAATTATTTAGTTGGGAGCCACAGGGCACCAAATAATCCGTCCGTAGAACTTAAAAGGTCTCGAAGTGTAGCAGAAAATCCAAAGAGATTCTGATCATATGTAAAAGCACATCAGCGGCAAACACAATCATTACCTTCATTGTGCAATAGAAATGGTAATATTACCGATGACAGTGCCACTATAACGGAGTCACCAGACACGGTTTTCCAAAATAAACTAGAGTAAACCGCTGAATTACAGTCCCATATTACTGGCTTCAATCTGCAGCAGAATTTTGGAACGTACAAGGTCAGGGGCAGAGAGGGCAGGGGTTTTACGTGGAGGCCTGAATTACTTCGAAGAAAACGATCTATTGACGCATAGCAGCACAGATTCAGAAAATATCGTTCTTGCGAGAACCAACAAGTTCTTTAGAATGAAATTTTCACTCTACAGCGGAGTGTACGCTGATATGAAACTTTCTGGCAGATTAAAACTGTGTGCCGGACCGGGACTTTTGACTTTCGCCGGCAAGTGCTCTACCAACTTTTTTTTTATGATTACAAGGTCAGGGGCAGAGAGGGCAGGGGTTTTACGTGGAGGCCTGGCCACGGTGTCCCCGTCTCCTGACAGGATAAGGGAGAGGCAGAGGGAAGGAAACATTGTACATGTATGTAATTTTTTTTATTATTAACAATATGATTTTATTGATTCATTCAATTTTAATGTCCCAAAAGAAAATCATATATGAAAAAGAAAGGAAAGAAATATAGGGCCGAAGTGACATCCCCGTCACTTCACTGGGAGTAATAACCTATCCCTCGAAACAACGTAAACCTGGGACTCCGCACCGCTTCGGGGGGTTATGAAACATGCTACTTAGAAAGTTCGCAAAATGGGTTTTATATTTACAATGGCGTCGGATGATTTCGTGTTGTTCTAGTAGATAAGGCCGATAGTCCATGCCCGATATCAAGGTCCACGAGAGCACGTAGTGCGATGCGTGTCCTCCAATCCAGCGGATTGCCGATGTTTTTTGTGAGGGAAAAAAGACAGCGTCAGGGAAAAAAAGCGTCCGTCGTGATCGTGGATTCGCCGGTGCGTCGGAGGAGTGCCATTATGGGTTGCGTCAGCCGCCAAACATCCTTTGCCTCACCGCACTGCAGAGAATGTTCGTCGGTGTGCTGCATGCCACATATAAGGCAGAGCAGGGAATCTACCATGCGAATGTCGTACAGTCGTTGGCGGTTGACTGTCTAGCGGTTGATTAATGTATACCATGACGATCGCGCTGCTGTGGTGAGGAGAGGCGTATGGACAGCTCTCCAAATATGTCGCCATTCTCGCGTTGGGTATTTAAGTTCGACAATATTGCTGCTATGATGACGCCGCAAGTATCGATATATCTCACGGGTTGTGGGGATTCTTGTAGAAGGTATCTGTAACTGAACATAACTAAAATCAACAAACAATCGCGCGACGTGAGAAAAAGAGGGCGATATTGTGCCTACCGCCACCGGCGGTTCAAAGGACATGGGAAGAAACACATCCAGGATCGCCGACGTGATGGCGTGTTGCCGTTGGTTCCAAGTTCGTAGCGTCACTCGCAGGTATAGAGCTAGAGCCTTGTTCCGCACATCCGTGAGGTTAAGTCCTCCAGAATTGTGTGGGAGAGTTAAAGTCTCGTATTTGATCTTAAACAACATTCCTTGGCTGACATAGTGTCCAAAGACCACCATTAATCTCTCAGCAATACCATGTGGCATTGGCAGTACCTGTGCCAGGTGCGGCAGTCGCGCGGCCAGGTGAACATTTGTGTAGTCCACCCTTTGGAGCAGGTCGTGCGTTCGGAGTGAATTTTTGCTTATGTGCAGTCGGACGTGCTGAAGGAGACGTCGATAGCTTGCCGCCGCTGATTGCCATAGCGATCCGGTGAACAATACACCTAAGCATCGCAAGATGTCCACCGTCGTAAACGGACTGTGCAGAGCGTCCAGTCCTCGAGCGATGTGCATAATCTTGGTTTTATTCATGTTGACCCTGCTTCCCACAGCTACACCGTACGTAGTAAGAAGGGTAACCACCTTACTTAATTCGTTCTCCGACCGGACGAGTATCATCAAGTCGTCGGCATATGCACGACACGTGAAGGAGCTCGCACGGAGTCGGACGCCTGTTAGAGTCCATCTAAGAGTCTGCATCAATGGTTCGAGCGCTATTGTAAACAGCATCATCGACAAGGGACATCCTTGCCTAACTGAGCTGCAAACAGGAATCGTTCCTACCTCCCTGCCATTGACTCTCACCGTCGAAAAACGCCGCGAAGGAGGCGCATGAAGACGGTAATAAAATCTTGTGGTACCGCCATGCGCCGCATGGTCGAGTCAAAGAAATCATGGTTGATCCTGTCAAAGGCACGATAAAAATACACCGATACGAACGCCGCTCGCATGCTAGAAGCTTCCGTCAGGGAAATTACGTCATGGTATTCGCCTAGGATAGAATGGATGTTGCTCCGAACCCGTAGACAAGCCTGGTCTGGTGGTATTGTCTTGGATATTACAGTCTTGAGCCTTGCCGCCAACATTCGCGCAAAGATCTTATAGTCAGTATTGAGCATCGTGAGCGGTCTAAATTGATGGGCGCTGACACTCGCTGTCGATTTCGGTATTGGTATGAACAGTCCCGCCACGAACTGCAACGGAACGTCCGTGTCAGGGCTCAATAACTCATTATACGTCAACACCAACTGGGACATCATCAAATCCGCAAATGCGTGATAAAATTCGAGTGTCAACCCATCTGGCCCAGGTGATTTATGTACCGCACCCTTCGTGAGTGACCCACGGCTGTCATCTTCCGTTAGGGGTTCCAATAGCGCCTCTGCATCCGGACCATCCACCTCCGTTTGCCTCTGTCGCAAAATTTCTTCGCCTGTCCGATTTTCCGACGGCGTTCCAGTGAAAAGGAGGCGGTAATGCTCCAGAAACTCAGCAGCAATGTCCTGTTGTGACGTCAAGGGCCGACCAACGTCATCATGGAGCACTGTGATCAAGGATAGGCGATTACGCGCATGTCCCTTGGACACATGATGCATGCTAATACGTTCTCCATCGACGTTGTCCAAGCACCGAGCACGGATCAAAGGTCCCTCCAGTCGACGTCTCGTGATCGATAAAATGCACGCCTGAATGCGATAGACTTCCGCTTGACGCTCGGGCGGTGGGGCCCTGGAGGACAGGTCGCGGAGCACCATGTAATAATAACCAAGTGTATCTAGGAGCCATTTCGCTTTTCCCTTGCCATACGTTATGAGAGCTCTTCGTATCGCCGGTTTTGCACGTTGCAGCCACCATGAAAGAACCGTACGGTGCAGCGGCAGACGGCGAGTGCATGTGTGCCATGTTTCTTCGATCCGCTGGCGACATTCTAGATCCACCAATAAGGATGAATTAAGTTTCCATGAACTACGACTCCGCCAGACCCGCTGCCGTGGGAGGGTTAACGTGCATAAATATGCAAAGTGATCCGTAAAAGCTGTGGGCCAACGTTCAGCAACCAACACGTGATCCCTTAATCTGTCAGGAACATAAATCCGATCCAGCCTGCTCGCCGAGTGGCTAGTAAAATACATGTAGCCCTCTCGCTGCCCATGGATCTTTTCCCACGTGTCCATTAGGGCCATGTCCCGGCAGATCGTGTTCAATGCGTGGCAGGAGCTGAAATTAGGAGTTTGATCCTTCGGTGTGAGTACACAGTTAAAATCCGACCCTACCAAGATGTGGTCATACCTCCCATGGAACCATGGAATAGGGGGGGGGGGGGGATGGTTCTGAGTACTATGGGACTTAACATCTTTTGTCATCAGTCCCCTAGAACTTAGAACCACTTAAACCTAACTAACCTAAGGACACCACTGAACACCCAGTCATCACGAGGCAGAAAAAATCCCTGACCCCGCCGGGAATCGAACCCGGGAACCCGGGCGTGGGAAGCGAAAACGCTACCCTCCGACTAGAATCGTGCACGTGCCTGTCGATTGTCAGATCCGGAGGGTGCATAGATGTTGACGATACAAATGCCGTTCACAGTCATAACCAAACGCCGAGCCGAAGGAAGGTAATCGAGGTCACACATCGGAATTCCTTCCCAGACTAGTATCGCAGTGCCACGTCCTCCATCTGGAATTGGCGCTAGATAAGTGTTGTAACCATGTACGTCGGGAAAAGCAGCATTGCAGGTTTCCTGCATCAGCAGAATATCAACGTCTGTGGCGTAAATCATGTCCCGGAGAAGTTGCATCTTTGCAAGCGAACGTGCGGTGTTAATGTTCACTGTGCCCACCTTATATGCTTGGTCCGTTGTCGTTGTCATGCTCGTGTCATGTCATTGAGAACTCCAAGGGCGCCGGCCGAAGTGGCCGTGCGGTTAAAGGCGCTGCAGTCTGGAACCGCAAGACCGCTACGGTCGCAGGTTCGAATCCTGCCTCGGGCATGGATGTTTGTGATGTCCTTAGGTTAGTTAGGTTTAACTAGTTCTAAGTGACTAATGACCTCAGCAGTTGAGTCCCATAGTGCTCAGAGCCATTTGAACCAACTCCAAGGGCTTTAGTCCACTATTCGCGCTCAGAGGGGTGCCCGCCAACAGGTTGCCCTCCTTTATTTCGTTCCGTGGTGTGCATCCTGTAAGGGAGTTGTCATCATTTAGGGGTGCCAATTCCTGTATGTCTTCGACTGGTTCCACCCAGTCGCAGTGGTCATCAATCCCAGAAACGTCCTCTGACGTATTTCGATGTGGCTGCCGGGACATTGGTGTCCCTGACTCCTTCTTCGGCAGCGCTGGGTCAGTCGGTGTCAATGAAGAGGGACCGTCTGAAAGGCAGGACATCCAGTCACCATCTAAAGGAATCCTGTCAGCGTCCTCTAAAGGCACGTGTTCCGTGTCAGACAGTTCTTCGGCTAGGATAACTTCCGTGTCCCCTAGGCTAGGGGGGGGGGGGGGACGTGTCACCCGAACTATGGCGACGCTTTTTGCGACGCTTCGGCGATCGCTATTTGCGTGCCCTGGCCTCTGCTGCCTCATTGTGTTCGTCGATCGTTCGTTGGTCCGTTGCCGGCGCCACTGTCTCGACCTCTACTTCCACGCCGCGTGCTACATGTGAGTTTTCGGAAGGTTCCTTCCTCATCTGACGTGACGTGGATCTAGGGGCATTCTCCGAGTCACCTCCATGCTCCCGTAACTCGGCCTGCTCACGCTCCTTCTCACGCTCAGAACTTGGCAACACCTCCCGGCGGGCCACCGACACGTACGTCATCGGCAGTTGCGGGGGAACTTCTCGCTGTGATGCTTCTCCGTGTGGCAGTTGCACGACGCGGCGTTGTATGCACTCCGAGCGGATATGTCCTCCACCACAGCCAGAACATGTGCGTGGCTGGCCATCGTAAATCACAATAGCTCGACATCCTCCAATGTATAAATAAGAAGGGATATGTTTATTAAGGACGATCCGCACCTGTCGGACGCCGTTTAGCACAGGATAGGTGCTAAAACTTGCCCAGCGTTCAGGCGTATGTCTAAGTACCGTTCCATATGGTCGCAGCGATTCAGTAACCATCGATTCTGGCACCTCAAACGGCAATTCAAAGATCCGAATGACTCTCACACCCAAGACTGAAGGAGCTACTGTTAAATCGCTGATATGGCCATCAGGGTGTCGAAATTTAAATCCTCTTTGAGCAGCGGAGAGAGTTCTTTCACTCGCAAGTTCATCGGTCATCTTTACGTACATTGTACTGCTTACAATGGACAGGTGTATTCCAATTATGTCTGCAGCAGGTAAGCGAACTTCTTCCCTCAAAAAACGCTCTATTTCGAAAGCTTTTGGTCTGGCATATTCGTTGTCGAACGTAAACTGGAGCATAGTCTTTCGAAAATTGTGTGCCATGGCGATCGAATCAGACAACAACATGCGGTGTAAACACTTCCTCGTGTACGAGCGCCGCGGCCGGGACAACAGGTCTGTGCCGCGCCACCGCCTAAAGCAGACTGAGCTACTCAAGCACACAGTTTTAACCTGCCAGGAAGTTTCATATCAGCGCACACTCCGCTGTAGAGTGAAAATTTCATTCTAGAAACATCCCCCAGGCTGTTGCTAAGCCATGTCTCCGCAATATCCTTTCTTCCAGGAGTGCTAGTTCTGCAAAGTTCGCAGGAGAGCTTCTGTGAAGTTTGGAAGGTAGGAAACGAGGTACTGACGGAGTTAAAGCTGTGAGGACGGGCCGTGAGTCGTGCTTGGGTAGCTCAATTGGTAGAGCACTTGCCCCCGAAAGGCAAAGGTCTCGAGTTCGAGTCTCGGTCCGACCTACAGTTTTAATCTGCCAGGAAGTTTCAACTAGTTGTTTGTTCACACGAAGTAATGAGTGCTGGCCGTGGTGGCCGAGCGGTTCTAGGCGCTGCAGTCTGGAACCGCGCAACCGCTACGGTCGCAGGTTCGAATCCTGCCTCGGGTATGGATGTGTGTGATGTCCTTAGGTTAGTTAGGTTTAACTAGTTCTAAGTTCTAGGGGACTGATGACCTTAGAAGTTAAGTCCCATAGTGCTCAGAGCCATTTGAACCACTGAAGTAATGAGTGCTATCGACAAGCGATCTAAACTTATTCCATATTTATAGGTTTTCAGAAGGCTTCTGACACTATCCCTCACAAGTGGCTTTAATCACACTACAGAATCGTCTCAGTGGTGCTACTGAACCCCTGATTTACTGTCGGAGAGTTCGCCTACGTACGGAGAAACCTTAATGAATAAGAGAAATCAGAGCTCAGATGGAAAGTTTTAAGAGTTCGCTTTTCCCATGCGCTTGCTGGCGAACGTTTTGTTTTATTATGTATTGCGTGTTGACGCTACAGGTTAGTGATTTAAGTCCTGGTGGGCGTCGGTTGCTATTAAATGAGACATGAATCCAGTTACTTTGATTTATATCAATACAATGAGCCATTAAACAACTGGCAACCAGTGGCAACATTATTCTTCTTACAACAAAATAATAGATAAACAAATGGCAAATTGTGGCAATAGCAGTTTAGTAAAACCTTGGCTTATCTGACACAGTGGGTCAGGAGGAATGATGCTAATAGTCCTTCAAGTAAATTCATTACAATCGTTATTGGCCCGTTGATTGTCATAAAGTTAAATGAAAACTGATGAAGCTATAGTAGGGAATAACTCAGCGGTCGGAGTTGAAGGCAACTGTTCCTGGTATTAGTGCAAGTCTTTAGAGTGAAGCTTGAAGTAATTGTATTACTTTAAATGATTTTAATGGCTCTACAGATCGTCTCACGGTAACGGCTCGATGTCACGGTAACACAGGAGGGGGTGGCTGAAGTGGCTGCAGAATCGATTGCTGGCAGAACCGACGACTCTCGTCAGCAGCGACTTTGAGGTTAGCCAGAAAACGTTTTAAATTTCCAATGCATCAGCTCAGGCAGCTCAGTGGCCAGCATAGAAAGCTGACAGCAGAGGCTCCCAAAGACGCAGCTGAAGGTTGGAGATGAAGCTGAAATCTGATTTCTGATCGAGTGTTAATTAAACGAAAACTTGTAGTGCCGTGTTTTCATCTCTCATTGAATTTTGATTGGCTCGCCTCTGGATCTTGTGTTTACCAGCTGATCAGATTGTTCCTTACAAAACACTACCTAGTCCGTTTCCTATAGCTGCTTAATCAGTCACTTGTGTCATACCGCCCTATATATATATATATATATATATATATATATATATATATATATATATATATATATACACTCCTGGAAATTGAAATAAGAACACCGTGAATTCATTGTCCCAGGAAGGGGAAACTTTATTGACACATTCCTGGGGTCAGATACATCACATGATCACACTGACAGAACCACAGGCACATAGACACAGGCAACAGAGCATGCACAATGTCGGCACTAGTACAGTGTATATCCACCTTTCGCAGCAATGCAGGCTGCTATTCTCCCATGGAGACGATCGTAGAGATGCTGGATGTAGCCCTGTGGAACGGCTTGCCATGCCATTTCCACCTGGCGCCTCAGTTGGACCAGCGTTCGTGCTGGACGTGCAGACCGCGTGAGACGACGCTTCATCCAGTCCCAAACATGCTCAATGGGGGACAGATCCGGAGATCTTGCTGGCCAGGGTAGTTGACTTACACCTTCTAGAGCACGTTGGGTGGCACGGGACACATGCAGACGTGCATTGTCCTGTTGGAACAGCAAGTTCCCTTGCCGGTCTGGGAATGGTAGAACGATGGGTTCGATGACGGTTTGGATGTACCGTGCACTATTCAGTGTCCCCTCGACGATCACCAGTGGTGTACGGCCAGTGTAGGAGATCGCTCCCCACACCATGATGCCGGGTGTTGGCCCTGTGTGCCTCGGTCGTATGCAGTCCTGATTGTGGCGCTCACCTGCACGGCGCCAAACACGCATACGACCATCATTGGCACCAAGGCAGAAGCGACTCTCATCGCTGAAGACGACACGTCTCCATTCGTCCCTCCATTCACACCTGTCGCGACACCACTGGAGGCGGGCTGCACGATGTTGGGGCGTGAGCGGAAGACGGCCTAACGGTGTGCGGGACCGTAGCCCAGCTTCATGGAGACGGTTGCGAATGGTCCTCGCCGATACCTCAGGAGCAACAGTGTCCCTAATTTGCTGGGAAGTGGCGGTGCGGTCCCCTACGGCACTGCGTAGGATCCTACGGTCTTGGCGTGCATCCGTGCGTCGCTGCGGTCCGGTCCCAGGTCAACGGGCACGTGCACCTTCCGCCGACCACTGGCGACAACATCGATGTACTGTGGAGACGTCACGCCCCACGTGTTGAGCAATTCGGCGGTACGTCCACCCGGCCTCCCGCATGCCGACTATACGCCCTCGCTCAACGTCCGTCAACTGCACATACGGTTCACGTCCACGCTGTCGCGGCATGCTACCAGTGTTAAAGACTGCGATGGAACTCCGTATGCCACGGCAAACTGGCTGACACTGACGGCGGCGGTGCACAAATGCTGCGCAGCTAGCGCCATTCGACGGCCAACACCGCGGTTCCTGGTGTGTCCGCTGTGCCGTGCGTGTGATCATTGCTTGTACAGCCCTCTCGCAGTGTCCGGAGCAAGTATGGTGGGTCTGACACACCGGTGTCAATGTGTTCTTTTTTTCCATTTCCAGGAGGAAATATATATATATATATATATATATATATATATATATAAATTGCATCACTCTCTGTCTCTACGTCTTTGTTCGACCAATGAGGTGGTGTGTGTCATCTACAACTGGTGTCGCTTTCTAACTCATAATTTCTTTACTTGAGTCAATGCTGACAGGTTTTGTATCTTGTAAACATTTGTTTCTTAGCAGAGTCAAAACGTTCGTCGGTATCTCACATTTTCAGAGACCCAGGACTGTGGGTCGCCTATCCATTTACGAAATGCTAACCTCTGGCTTTCAGTGTTTACTGAGGAAATGGTCAGCTTTTTACATTTCGAGTACAATGGTCCCTTCTACTAAAAAGGAAGATCCTTCTCACTCCACTTCGACGTTATAAACGTTTTTGCTAGGAGTTCTCTTGACGGGAGGTGCTATCTGTGCTTCTGTTCAAAGCCTGACGTCCTGCAGCTGTGTTCCGAGGCAACAACCGTCAGCCAGTGGGCCGCTGGCCTCGGCCCTACCCCAGCGGCCTTCCGAGAGCTGGTGCTGAGGGGCAGCTGACTTCACTGCTTCTGGCGGTCCATGAGCCTTTTCACAGTTCTGTTCCTTTCATGGTTTTCCCACATCTATATGCCACGCATATACTAATTAAGAACAAAATAACAGCAGATCTGCAATTATTTACTGACAATGTCTAGTACAGCAATTTAACCTTGTCTTCAGTGTCAGTTAAGTATATCAATCAAATGGGATTCCCTTTATGAATTTGGATACGATACGTGACTCTTTCTGGAAAAACAGTCCTGTAGCAAGTGTAGCAATGAAGGAATAGTCTGAAGGTTAATCGACACACTACCAAGCACTTAATTGTGAATTTCAACCTAGTCATGCAGATATAGATGTAATAGAGCCCCCTATTTCAGTTTAAACAGTGCCTCTATTGATTCTTCTTTCTCTTCTTTTGTTGTTCAGCGTGTTAGTTCAGTCCAGACAGTAGAAAATTACATCTCCTTAGAAGGCACCTTAGTACACTCTAATACAAAAAAAAAAGGCAACACCAAGACGGAATGATCCGAATGGGACGGAAATCGGTAAATGTGGTGTACGTTTACAGACAATCAAATGATTTCAATTTCAGAAAAACTGGATGATTTATTCAAGAGGAAAAGCTTCACAAATTGAGTAAGTCAATAATGTGTTGGTCCAACTTACGAAAGTGGTTATTCAGCTTGCATTTGATTGATAGAGTACTTGGATGTCCTCCTGAGGAATATCGTGCCAAATTCTGTCCGCTTGGCGCCTCACATCGTCAAACTACCAAGCTCTCAATTGAGGAGAGATCCGGCGACCTTGCAGTCCAAGGAAGGGTTTGGCAAGCACGAAGACAAGCTGTCCGGGTCATCCTCAGGAACGTCTTCGGTCTGGAATCTCATTGACTGGAGCAGAATTATTTACAGTGATGAGTCTCTTTCGAACTGAGCCCCGATAACCAGCGAGGATGTGTCTGGAGAGGCCCCGACGGTGATGGGATTATAACTAGTCTGCCGCGCGTCATTCGGCTCCACAGTTAGGAGTGATGGTCTGGGGTGCCATTTCGTTTCACAGCAGAACTCCGTTTCTTGTCATCCGTGGCACCGGTACAGCCGAAAGTTAACGTCTACGATGTTCTACGCCCCATTTTGTTGCCCTTCATGACAAGCCATCCTGGGCTTACATTTCAGCAAGATACTTCTTGTTTTGGTTGAAAACTCAACCATGGCCAGCAAGGTCGCCGGATCTCTTCCCAGATGAGAACTATTGGAGCGTTACAGACTGGGTCCTCGAACCATCTTAGAATTCTCACGATCTGACATGTCAATTGGACAGTATCTGGCCCGATATCCCTCAGGAAACATTCAACTGTTCTATCAACCAATGCTTGAATAATTTCCAGAGGTGGACCAACGATTTATCGATTTCCTCAACTTCTGAAGCCCTCTCTGTTGAATAAATCATTTGCTGTGCATATACATCACATCTACTGATTTCCGTTCTGTTCGGAAAATTCCTTCGTGGTGCGCTTTTCTTTCTTTCTTTCTGTCTTCTTCTTCTTCTTCTTCTTCTTCTTTTTCTTCTTCTTAGAGCGTAGTTCTTTGTCCGACCGAAAAGGTGAGGGATGCTATTTTTAAGAATAAAGTACTTTTGAAAGTTTTTCATTAGTTCAGACATTTTCATAGGTGGAGAAAATCACCGCGTCTTCGAAACACCACCTGTTTCCTCGCAAACTAAAATCAGAAATAGCATTAATATTTTCTTAGAATGATAGCAGCGAACCCGAAGATGCTTTGCAATTGGTAAATACATATAGGAATTGAATGTACGTCTTATTCTGAGTATCCATGGGAACTGTGACAGGACACAAATTTCGGCTCCTCGTTATGATTTCGCCCATTTTTAAGGTACTGAACTCAAATGATAATAAATCAGATAGAATATGAGTGAAGAAGATTCTATTGTTTTCCTTTGTGTGTTTTTAAGCTTTTCTTATCTTTTGCACACAGTAAAATTACGAAAATTCTACATATAAAACAGTTTTCGTGTTTTTGGATACTGTGAAGTAAGAGCATGAACTGATTTTCTGAATTACCAGTTCGTTGAAGGGCACCATGCAACTGAAAATGCGAAAAGTGTTCTGGTGGTAAATCAATTCCATCGTATTTGAGTGTCTAACCTTGTGCCTTGTTTATTGTTATTGCGAACGAAACCTTGAATCGCTTAAACTGAAAGGGTAAGTCTGTTGAGATCATTGGCGTGTGCGGTACGAGAGAGACTTCTCCTGCTGCTGGATCTGTGAAGGTAGTAGCTTCACAGGGACTTGCTGCGAATGAAGCACGCACTATTACATCCAGAACCTCAGGAGCTTACATTTGCATATGGTGATACTAAAAAAAGTCACAGTCTACAAAGACGTTTAGTACGCTACCTGAATGACCTGTAACAGATTGCTTTCACAGCTTTCTCTGAACAAATTGGCCATGCGAAGGATTCTTAAAATGCTATTAATTTTGGCGCTACTGGGCGCTCTTGTTATAACACTTGGCATTTCACAAATCACAGTTAATATCTATTTTGTCAATTGTAACGGCTACAAACAGATGAGACATTAAGAAAATTCACGATTAACATCATTATTTCATGTCAACGAAGACAGACAGAGAGAGAGAGAGAGAGAGAGAGAAAGGGAGAGAGAGAGAGAGAGAGAGAGAGAGAGAGGACGTCTGCTACGTTAACTTTATACTGAAGCATCGATAGAGGAAACTGACTATCGTAGCCTTTAAGTGAGCGTTAAATTTCTGGCGCTGCCGACATGTCGCGCGTGTTGACAGTCCCCGTAACGGATAAGGGAACAGGTGGTGTTAGCAGCTTATTGGATCGGAAGTTATGGATGACGCGAGCGTCCCATTATTCTTCGAGGCAGCTTGCGCTTGATCGTTATATTCAGAGTGTATCCTCGTATATAAGTAGTGTGGTACTGGAAAGGAATGCTCAGTAAAACCTAAATTTTGTTCGACACACGCACCCAAAAGATATGGTCCCACGAATTGTCCGAAGCGAATACGGATCATATCGAAAATCTCTGTATTTCGTGACTCCTAACTGAAATAGTCAGACAGAGCTTCCGAAATCAGATACGGTATTGTAAAGAGTCCCCAGGAGCAGACATAGACTCAGATCATAATATAGTAGTGATGAAGAGTACGCTGAAGTTTAAGACATTATTCAGGAAGAATCAATACGCAAAGAAGTGGGATACGGAAGTACTAAGGAATCACGAGATACGGTGAAGTTCTCTAAGACTATAGATACAGCAATGAGGAGTAGCTCAGTAGGCAGTACAGTTGAGGAGAAATGCACATCTCTAAAAAGGGCCATCACGGAAGTTGGAAAGGATAACATAGATACAAAGAAGATAAATGCGAGGAAACCATGGACAGCAGAAGAAATACTTCAACCGATCGATGAAAGGAGGAAGTACAAAAATTTTACGAAAAACTCAGAAACACAGAAATACAAGTCGCTGAGGAATGAAATAAATAGGAAGCGCATGGAAGCTAAGACAAAATGGTTGCAGGAAAAATATGAAGACATCTAAAAAGATATGATTGTCGGAAGGACAGACTCAGTATACAGGAAAGTCAAAACAACCTTCGGTGACATTAAAAGCAAGTGTGGTAACATTAATAGCACAACGGGAATTACACTGTTAAATGCAGAGGAGAAAGCGGATAGATGGAAAGAATATACTGAAAGCCTCTATGAGGGGGAAGATTTTTATGATGTGATAGAAGAAGAAACAGGAGTCGATTTAGAAGAGGTAGTGGATCAAGTTTTAGAAACAGAATTTAAAAGAGCTTTGGAGGAATTAAGATCAGATAAGACAAAAGGGATAGATAACATTCCATCAGAATTTCTAAAATCATTGAGGGAAGTGGCAACAAAACGACTATTCACGTTGGTGTGTAGAATGTATGAGTCTGGCGACATACCATCTAACTTACGGAAAAGCATCATCCACATAATTCCGAACACGACAAGAGCTGACAAGTGCGAGAATTACTGCACAATCAGCTTAATAGCTCATGCATCCAAGTTGCATAAAAGAATAATATACAGAAGAATGGAAAAGAAAACTGAGGATGCGCTAGATGACGATCAGTTTGGCTTTAGAAAATGTAAAGACTCCAGAGAGGCAATTCTGACATTGCTGTTGAACAGAAGCAAGATTAAAGAAAAATCAAGACAGGTTCATAGGATTTGTCGTTCTGGAAAAAGTGTTCGACAATGTAAAATGGTGAAAGATGTTCGAAATTATGAGAAAAGTAGGTGTAAGCTATAGTGAGAGACGGGTCATATACAATATGCACAACAGCCAAGAGGGAATAATAAGAGTGGACGACCGAGAACGGCGTGTTCGTATTAAAAAGGGTGGAAGACAAGGACGTAGTCTTTCACCCCTACTATTCAGTCTGTACATCGAGGAAGCAAAGATGGAAATAAAAGAAAGGTTCAGTAGTTGAATTAAAATTCAAGGTGAAAGGATATCGATGATACGATTCGCTGATGACGTTGCTATCCTGAGTGAAAGTGAGAAGAATTACATGATCTGCTGAACAGAATGAACAGACTAGCAATGGCAAAAAGGGCATTCATGGCCAAGAGAAGTCTACTAATATCAAATATCGGCCTTTGAGGAAGAACATCTGGAGTACAGCATTGTATGGTAATGAAACATGGACTGTGGGAAAACCGGAACAGAAGAGAATCGAAGCATTTGAGATGTGGTGCTACAGACGAATGTTGAAAATTAGGTGGATAGATGAGGTAAGGAATGAGGAGGTTCTGCGCAGAATCGGAGAGGAAAGGAATATGTGGAAAACACTGATAAGGAGAAGGGACAGAGCTATAGAGGGCAAAAACTGTAGAGGAAGAAAGAGATTGGAATACATCCACCAAATAATTGAGGACGTAGGTTGCAAGAGCTGCTCTGAGATGAAGAGGTTAGCATAGGAGAGGAATTCGTGGCGGGCAGCGTCAAACCAGTCAGAAGACTGGTGACAAAAAAAAAAAATAAAAAAATAAAAAATAAAAAATAAAAAATAAAAAAAATAAAAAAAAAATAAATCATACAGAAAGAGTTTTTCGGATATTACCTGATATTATACCTCTATCCAGTCATTCATGTTGTCAGTATTCATTATAACAAAAGAACGAAAGATCACGTGCAAAGCAATAACATGTCATCCAAACGCTATTTAGCAACATAGCTACTTAACTAGCAGGACGCGAAAAATGCCATATTTGCTGTAGTGCAGTGCAAGCACTAACATTAGACGAAGCACATGATCTCATATTGGTCTGTTACACTGTATTGCAGGAAGTCACTTGTTGAAAGGCATAAGGCTTTTTACAACTAAGCAGCTGTTTAATTGTAAATTTAAAGAGATGTATAATTATGGTTGTGAATTTTGGAACAGAAATAAAAGCGAAATGAGAACAAATTTTAAGTCTCGAATAAAGTGTGAACGACACATAAGGATTGTCTAAAGTGACTGACATATTACTTCATGCAGTATTTGGTTTAAGATTAAATACGATGAATACGAAATTGATGAATAGTAGTAGAAATCGGATGAAAAACTTGCTAAAAATCTAAGAACTGGGAAAAAAACATTTAAAATTATCTGACAACTAGGACGCAAGATTATGGATGAATATTAAGTATTGGAAACATGAGAAGAAGCAAGACAGATGAAGGCTACCCACTGCCAAGCACGATACGGTTCCTTGCGAAGTGCGCATGAAGCTGTAGATATAAATCAGCTACATCAGCACGCATTCTTCGCAAGCCATGGACGTGGGTGTGACATCCGATGACTGAATGGCCCGACCACAACACATTTACGTTCCCATAATTATTTGGTGGCAACAGAATCGACAAATTATCGGAAAGTGGATTTTTATTCTACAAACAACCAGAAATAAATTAACTAGGCAAAGAAAGAAGCAGTAAAAGCGAAACTTCTTAGGGACAGACATAGATCTGGACACAAAAATCAGTACACAGTAACGATAAGATTAGTACAACAAATAAAGAAACAGAATAGTAATCTCTATTGCTAAAGGACCCGTGTGCGAGGGAAGCAGTAACCAGAAAATATTGCACACTAACTTAGGGGCTCAGACGGCTCGAATATGGGCAGTGGAAGGTTTTTCGTTGGCATTATTTAGCCATTACGGGGAAGAGAGTTGGTGACGTTTCGTGCCAATGTGCTGCACTGAGTGACAGAGCTCTCCTCAGGGTCTCGTGGTGTGACATCATCTAGCTGTTGACGGTGAGACGTTCGTCAAATTGATATACCAATCTCTGTGGCGCCGTTGATGTTGCCCGACAAAAGTAGGCCATGTGTTGACACAATAATTTATTCCTCCCCCGCTCAAGCATCGTCATTAGCAACAGAAGCTGGATACTCTACTCATACTTATTTGTGACCTTCAGCGAATCTGAAACCCTCCTTCGGTTTCAATATCCATGGTACAGCGGCGCTGCGCGAAGACTCAAAAGCGCTCGCGACCGGAAACCATACGCGTTGCCAGAGATAAATTATGCAACGAATTGTACCACTGACTAACAAGGGAACGTTTATCTGCGGGTCTTAATCAATTCTCGACGAACATTTATAAAATAGTCTTAATAGTGGTCGCCAAACTCGCTGAAATTCATAACACAGGGTTAAAGTTGTAACTCCAGTGATAAATACTCTGTCGCTGCCTGGTGTCTAACTGCATTCAGAAAGAGTATGAGATACGACCAGTGGACTGGACAGCATACAACGACAACAGTCAATGCTCTGCTTCCAACTGCTTCCTCGTCAATTCCACAGAAACTTTCACAAAAACCAACCATCCAAGAATTCACAGTAATATAAGTCGAGAGTCAGTACCAAGATCAAATTACTTCTTCCTTCTATGGAAACAAGTGCAATAAAATTCTTTAGTCACTTCCAGCAAGCTAAGAACACCAGTATGTAACACAAGAGCTGTAACGTGATTATGTACGAGCCCGCAACGCTAGATGCTAAATCGAATAAAAGAAATAAAGCAAAAAAGGTGACCGAAAAACGAATGAGACATGAATGAGGCAGTGGGCGACGAGCTGCAGTAATAGTAATAATAATAATAATAAACCCCTTGGAGGCCCGGAAAAAGAATAGTCCTCCGGTATGTTCTGCCAGTCGTAAAAGGCGACGAAAAGAACAAACCATTAATAGGGCTAACCCCCCTTTTAGTGTGATTAGTTGGTTCAGGACAGAACTAATGAAGCCTCGGATAAGCGCTGTCATGGTCGGGGACGACGCTTGAACCCTATGCCCGTCCACAATGGTAACGACACTGCTAGCCACCCGAAAATGATTTAAATCCAAATAGAGGTGTTTTGCAGGATATGTTTCCTGCATCCACTCTGGAAGGAAAACAAAGACAAAGGATGATGAGATGGTCAGATGAAGATAATGTTCTGTTATTACCAAGCAACAGACTTAGGAACCAACACAACTGGATACAGATCACAAGTATACACAACATTTATTACCAGATACCCAGAACTAAAATTTTGAACAGAACAACGATTAGCTGATCAGGTCCGTGTAATAATAAAAAATAACAGGATACCCCAGTCATAATTAGAAAACATCAAACAACAAGTACAACAAATACTGGAACAAAATAATGTGCAGTCAGAAGAAGAAGAAAATACAGTAATTGACCCAAACATCCCGGAGCAAACCAACAGAGAACAACACGCATCAATTAAACAATCAGAGGAAAACGAAATCTTAAGACAGCCACACATGTTAGATATAGAAGAAAAATTTCAGCTGACATATATAGAGTACAAAGACACAAATACAGACATTAGACCATTCTTGTATAGACGACCAAATAACCCACAAGTTGAAACAACAATCACAACTATCAACACAATCATACACAAAAAAATAAATGAAAATACAACTATGGAAGAGTTACAACTACTGGTTTATATAGGAGCACTCATTTCACTAAATATACTCACTAGGCAGAGATTAGAACCAACCAACACAAAGAAGAAACCCACAATACCAGCATTGCAACACAGGCTACAGACCAGAATAGAAAAATTGAGAAAAGACATTGGACAGCTAACACAATTTATAAGAAATGAAATATCAGACAAAAAACGAAAAAGTTTAGGTAAAATCTCACAACAAGAAGCGATAGAGCAATTAGATGAAAAAAAAGCAGAAATTACAAGCATTGGCCAAACGACTTAGAAGATAGAAAAAAAGTGAAAATAGAAGGTAACAAAACCAAACATTCAACACAAAACAAAAGAAATTTTACCAGACAATAGATAATGCACACATTAAAATAGACAATCCACCAAACATAACAGACATGCAACACTTCTGGGGCAACATATGGTCAAACTGGTACAACATAACAGACATGCACGGTAGATACAAGCAGAAACAGACACATACAAGATGATACCACAATTGCTTGAAGTGATAATTTTGCAACATGAAGTCACCCAGGCAATTAATTCTATGCACAACTGGAAAGCCCCTGGAAAAGATAAAATAGCAAATTCCTGGCTAAAGAAGTTCACCTCAACACATTCACATCTAACTAAATTATTTAACAGTTACATTGCAGACCCATACACAGTCCCCGATACACTTACACAAGGAATAAATTATCTGAAACCTAGAGATCAACTTCAGTCATTACACAGAAATTAATGACACATACAACACAGAACAAAATTATAAATGAAGAACAAAAAGGCTCCTGAAAGGAGCATGAGGATGTAAAGAGCAACTGATAATAGATGCAGAGGTGACATATCAAGCTAAAACTAAACAAAGGTCGCTACACTACGCATACATTGATTACCAAAAAGCTTTTGATAGTGTACCCCACTCATAGTTACTACAAATATTGGAAATATACAAAGTAGATCCTAAATTGATACAGTCCCTAAACATAGTAATCAAAAATTGGAAAACCACACTTAATATCCAAGCAAATTCAAATAATATCACATCACAGCCAATACAGATTAAGCGTGGAATATACCAAGGAGACTCATTAAGTCCTTTCTGGTTCTGTCTTGCTCTGAACCCACTATCCAACATGCTAAATAATACAAATTATGGATATAATATTACTGGAAGATACCAACACAAAATCACATATTTGCTATACATGGATGATCTAAAACTACTGGCAGCAACAAATTAACAACTCAACCAATTACTATAGATAACGTAAGTATTCAGCAATGATATAAATATGGCTTTTGGAACAGACAAATGTAAGAAAAATAGCATAGTCAAGGGAAAACACACTAAACAAGAAGATTACATATTGGATAACCACAGTGACTGCATAAAGCGATGGAAACAACAGATGCCTATAAATATCTGGGATACAGACAAAAAATAGGAATAGATAATACAAGTATTAAAGAAGAACTAAAAGAAAAATATAGACAAAGACTAACAAAAATACTGAAAACATAATTGACAGCAAGAAACAAGACAAAAGCTATAAATACTTATGCTATACCAATATTGACCTACTCATTTGCAGTAGTGAAATGAAGTAACACAGACGTAGAAGCACTCAATGCACTTATGCGATCACAATGCCACAAATATAGAATATGTCACATACATTCAGCAGCAGAAAGATTCACATTAAGCAGAAAGGAAGGAGGAAGGGGATTTATCGACATAAAAAACCTACATTATGGACAGGTAGACAATTTAAGAAAATCCTTTATAGAACGAGCAGAAACTAGCAAAATACACAAAGCAATCACTCATGTAAACACATCGGCTACACCATTGTAATTTCATAACCACTTCTACAACCCTTTAGATCAACAGATACGAAAAAAGTAAATTGGAAAAAAAACACTACATGGCAAGCACCCTTATCACCTAACACAGCCACACATCGATCAAGACGCATCCAACACATAGCTAAGAAAAGGCAATATATACAGTGAGACGGAAGGATTCATGATTGCAATACAGGATCAAACAATAAACATCAGATATTACAGCAAGCAAATTATTAAAGATAAATGCAGACTTCGCAAACAACAAATAGAAACAGTAGATCACATCACAAGCGGATGTACAATACTAGCAAATACAGAATACACCAGAAGACATGACAATGTAGCAAAAATAATAATCAACAACTTGCCACACAACATAAACTAATAAAATAACACGTTACCACATACAAGTATGCACCACAAAATGTACTGGAGAATGATGAATACAAATTACACTGGAACAGAACCATTATAACAGATAAAACAACACCACATAACAAACCTGACATCATACTCACCAATAAAAAGAAGAAATTAACACAACTAATCGAAATATCCATACCAAATACAACAAATATACAGAAGAAAACAGGAGAAAAAATTGAAAAATACATCCAACTGGCTGAGGAAGTCAAGGACATGTGGCATCAGGAGAAAGTTGACATTACACGAATTGTACTATCAACTACAGGAGTCATACCACACAATATCCACCAGTACATCAACGCAATACAGTTACATCCAAACATATATATACAGCTACAGAAATCTGTAATTATTGATACATGTTCAATTACCCGAAAGTTCCTAAATGCAATGTAACATATACCGTACAGTTAAGAGGAGTCACGCTTGATCAAGGTCCGCGTCACTTTCCATTTTTAACCAGACGTAACATCTGAGAAAGGAAAGATAATAATAATAATTTAAAAAACAGACTGATGGAACTACTAAAAGCTGTTGTAACGAATATTCGTCACAATTGCTTTTAGTAGTTCCATGATGCTGTTTTTAAGAGGGTTGAGCTCTGTAGCGCTGCCAACAGAAAATAACAATACTAATAGTAATGGTAGTAATAACGTTAATAATAGAGGAAACTGCCATTTTATTTATTTTATATATGGGGTTTCTGACCCACTAACATATATACACGAGCTACTCCTGGTACCAACTTTTTACCTCCAAAATTTCTTCCCCCATGATTCCTTCTCACTACACATGGGCTTCTCATCAGCAAGAGACAAAGGTCACTTGGCTCATAGATGTAATCAAACAATCTGGAGTGCGTAGCTCATAGACAAGGGTAGTTGTTTCAACTTGTTCTGTCGTCTACTGAATGAATGGCCACTTGGCCTCATTACTTACTTATTGGCCATTTGGCCTAATTATTGTATCAATGGTCTCTTGGCCTAGCTCACAGGAAACAAGTATTATTCAACTACTTGCTCTTATTAGTAAATGAAATCCTCTATACTGCCAGTTGAGACAAAGACAGACCCATCACTATCCAATGAAACATGTATAAGACACTCGTAAAATTGCCACTCATCTATCAGTTTTTGTGTTGCCTAGAGTAGTACTGACTTCTCGTGGATGAAGTGCTACGCACCCATGAGTAGCTGCTGTCATCCAAGTTTCTGGCACCTGCCTTAATACTTTTCTTACTGCATCATTACTGACTACTCACTGACTCTATGACCGTTCACTGCAGCCCATGGCTGATCCTCTGTACATTTCCTAAGTGACTTTTTCCATTATCTTTCTGGAACATTCCAGCTGCATGTGGTCATCTTAATTCCAACCTAGTAGCCAAAATTTAGAGCTAGCTCTTTTCCTGTCACAAGTTTGGCCTCGACTCTCAACTCACTTAGTGGGTTCGCTTGTGTTGTTGCTCACATATTGTAACCTTGGTAGGCCATCAGGTGATAAACAGGAGACAGCTGCATCTGAAGGCATATCATTTATAAGTAAGTGGTTCTGCTACACCCTTTTACTTGTGCTTACAACACATTGTGAATAAAGCAAAGCAATTCATCTTCCTCACATTCATCATTGTAACCAAGGTCCATAATTATGAAGAACCGACAATAAGCAGCTGGTCGAATACAGGGATCTTACAGAGGAGATAAGAGCCACATAGATGCAGAACTCTGTACTGTCTGCGCAAGATACAATGGCTGAAACAAAGTGACAAATTTTTGTCCAAAGTGTTGGGCAAATTAATTATTTATTCAGAAGGGGAGGCCGATATTGTTCGCGCTGCGATGAGAGAATGGAGGTGCATGGCCTGCAATCTTTCTCAAGCGATTTTACAGAAACTATTCGGAAAAAATTTCAATTTTACATAATTTATAGCTTTGTATGTCAGCTTCATGATGATGTGCCCATAATTTCGTTAATGATCACAGTTGTTGTGATACTTTCATTTAAGTAAGACACTGCACAAAATTCGATAAAGTTTGCAATGAAAAATAGGGGTCGCTCTGATTTAGTGTTTGGTGCATATTACGTAATATGTTGCTGCAAATGAAATGTAGCTGATGCATTGTATTTTTCTCTAGACCTGTGTGAGGTCCCTATCTGTCACCAATCTAGAGTAAATTGATTGTATGTAGTACATTTATTTGCGATCGACTGCATCAGCAAAAAGCAAAAACGAAATATCCATAACATTTGTCATACTTCGTACATGGTTTGAGACACTGAAATGAGATTTTGGCAAATGATAACATACAAGGGGGTGAGTACTTAGCTGCGTGACTAATATGCATACTTCATTATCTACTGTGTTTTTCTACTATCTACAGACTTTTTCTATGAAACAATGTAATTTTTAAGGGCCATAGATAGCTGGTGATATGAGAAAGGCAGAGCATTTGGAACAGCATAATTGAAGACATTACAAGTTTATTTTTGTACTGAGGATGTGCTTACTTAATAAGCTTAATAAACCATAGCTCCAGACGTCTCACAGAATTGCTTCTACACAACATGTTAGTGAAGTGAAAATATGTAAACTGGGCTATGTTTTGGCGAAAGAAACATAATTTGACATGAGAACAAGAGAAATATAGGTTTTACTCGACATACGCTGCTCATGACATTTCTGGGTTACAAATGGTTAACAAACCAGGCGAAAGTAAAACGCTGTTTTGTTTTGCATTTTCAGGGGAATTCGTTTTACATACTAACCAAAGCAGAAGTGACAGTAGATCTACCTACAGAAAATATGAGCATAGGCTACAGTTTAGGATTGCACTTCGCCTCCAGTGCTCGGCGTTTCCCTACAGTTCCTGTCCGCAACCTGCACCAGTACTGCTCCCCCCACATATGTCCTGCTGACTGCACATCTACCGCCCACGTCATTCTGTGCACACTTAACACATCTTCCCTGTGGTAACTGGGACCTCAGTTTTGTCACAGAATGAACAGGGAAGAAGATACAGGACTCGTAACTGTACCCTTCACTCTGTTGGGACTGCAGAAGGTAGATGTACTGATAACCTACTTAACTGCTTGTTGGGTTCTTGGATACACAGTTAACTTAGCGAAAAGTTGTTGTTTAAACTTTTATAATATCAATAACATCTAAAAATGAGTTAGCCAATAAATATTATTAATAATACTACTAATAATATCAACTGTTGAAGAAATATTGGCTAGTAGTTTCTAAAATCATTGAGAAAAATGACAACAAAACGATTATTCAAGTTGATGTGTAGAATGTATGAGACTGGCGCTATACCATCAGACTTTCGGAAAAACAGCCACACAGTTCCCAACATTGCAGGAGCCGACAAGAGCGAGAATCATAGCACAATCAGCTTAAAAGTTCATGCACCCAAATTACTAATAGGAATAATAAAGTGAAGAATGGGGGACAAAATAACCATCTGTTTGATGACGATGAGTTTGGCTTTATGAAAGATAAAGCCACCAGAGAGGCAGTTTTGATGCTGTGGTAGATAATGGAAGCAAGGCTGAAAAAAAAAAATCAAGAAACGTTCATACGATTTGTCGACTTGGAGAAAGCGTTTGTTAATGTTAAATGGTGCAAGATGTTAGAAATCATGAGAAAAATAGAGGTAAGCTATAGATAAAGACGGATAATATACAAAATTTACAAGAATGAAGAAGAAACAATAAGTGTGGAAGACCAAGGGACTCGATTGTGAATTTCAAGGTAATCGTGTAGATGTAGATTAAAAAGGGTGTAAGACAGAGATGTAGTCTTTTGGCTCTGCTGTTCAATCTATAAGCAGAAGAAGCAGTGACGGACTGTGATTAAAATTCAACGTGAAAGGAAATCAATCCTAAGGTTTGCTGATGACTTGGCTGTTCGCAGTGAAAGTGAAGGAGAATTACAGGAGCTCTTGTACACAATGAACAGTACAGAATATTGACTAAGAGAAAATCGAAGAAAGACGAAAGTAATGAGAAGTAGCATAAATGGGAACAGCGAGAAATTTAACATTATACTATGATGAAGTTAAGGAATTCTGCTACCTGGCAAGCAAAATAACCCGTGTCGATCGGAGCAAGGAGGACATAAAAAGCAGAAAAGCACTAACGAAAAGGGCATTCCAGGCCGGGAGAAGTCTGCTGGTATCAAACATTCATCTCAATTTGAAGAAGAAGTTTCTGAGAACGTACTTTTGGAGCACAGCATCGTATGGCAGTGAGACATGGACAGTGGGAAAACCGGAACAGAAGAGAACAGAAGGATTTGAGACATGGTGTTACGGAAATTTGTTGAAAATTAGGTGAACTGATAAGATAAGAAATGAAGAGGTTCTCCGGAGAATCGGCGAATAAAGGAACGACAAGAGGAAGGGACAGGATGATAGGACATCAGTTAAGACACTGAAAGGTCTCTGTTGGATTCCTTTCATGTTAATTACTTAAATCTGTTGTCATTTACGGCATAAATCCCACTTCTAAATTTACTGTGGTGTTTCTGACTCTATTGGGAGGAGACTGAGCAGTGGAACGTGCTACTTTTACATATAAACAAGAACGATCTGTCACACTACTACACTTTAAAACACAGTTTATGTGTAATTCGTGTCACACAGTCTCATATGGAACCTACATGCGATTTTCTTTATATAGTGTATATGATAAGATACTGTCATCCCCCTTCCCTTCTGTGTGAAACAATGAATGAGCAAACGTATTTCTAGTTGCATGCTTGATGGTAGTAGACAAGCTTGTCTGCTAAAGAACAGTAGGACCAACATCAGAACAGGTAGCTATGGTTTCTAAAAGCAAAGAGGTTTCTATTCTTGGTATGGTCCTATCCGTCCCTTGTCATGTTGGTATAGGAAGCTGCCTCTCTGGTCACTTCCGTTTGTATCTGTGAGGCACCCTCGGTAGGGGCCCATGCCAGCCTGTCTGCGGCGAGCATCTGAAGTGGTAAGATCTCCGGCTAAGCGCATCTCTACTAAGTCCTTAAATTGCAACGCAGTGTAATTCGAGTGTGAAGTTCAGAATATCTTCCAGTAGTTGCTTTGTCACTACTTTGTGAGCGAAGTGGAACGATCCCTAACTCTAAGATCATCAATCTTAAATGCGAATGTGTGTGAGATTATAACGTCTCATCTTGACAATATTTTTCAATATAGCAACTCGTCTTTATGTTCAACCCACGTGGGGTGTACTTCGTGAGACCAGTACCACGTGCCTATATAATTGTTTGACCCTTCAGGTTAATAGTATGATGATAGTAACTAGTTGGAAGTTTTTCTTTTGTAAATAGCGTTTCGATGTAATTTATTTTAATTATCAATTGTGAAGTTACACTCATTGTGTGAACCAAGTTGACCACGTGAAGCATGTGGTGTAATCATGAGGGACAGGATTGTGCTACGACCGTAACTTCTTTGGGTGAAAACTGAATTGGTTGGTTGTGGTTAATTTCCTCTTGCAAATGTTTCAACGGTCTTCGTGTGTTATTTTATGAATGCAGTGTTGTTTGCAGTCTCCCAATCTTGGCTCCATATTTGATGTTTTTCGTAAGATTACAAACTCACATTCTCACAATCCTAAATAAGGCACCAGTTTAGTTATGAACCAAGTTTAATATGCTGAAATTTTAACGGAACAATGATCAGTGTTAAAATAAATGTCCAAATATAAACTGATTTATTTCTTTTTATTTAAACTGTCTTATATATATATATATATATATATATATATATATATATATATATATATATATATATATATATATATATATATACATATATATATATATATAACTGGTTATCCTAAGATGAGTACTAAAAGATTATAATTAATGTTAGTCTGGTTGGGAATTTGGTAAGCTAGACTGGATACCTGGTGAAACAGTTGCTCAGTAATGCTAGGTTAACTTCCTTAGATAGCTCACAGCTTTTAATCCGCTTTTATTGTCTTGAATATCAGCACCGCCTTCAGATCAAATTAATGCATCAACATTACAATAATAAGTGTGGAAGATCAAGGGACTTGACTGTCAATTGCAAGATAATCGTGTAGATGTAGATGTAGATTTGAAAGGGTGTAAGATAGGGATGTAGTCTTTTGGCTCTGCTGTTCAATCTATATGTCGAAGGAGCAGTGACGGAAATAAAAGAAAGGTTCAAAACTGGGATTAAAATTCAAGGTGAAAGGATATCAGTGCTAATATTCGCTGATGACTTGGCTGTCCTCAGTGAAAGTGAAGAAGAATTACAGGACCTCTTGTACAAAATGAACAGCGCAGAATATTGACTAAGAGTAAATCGAAGAAATACGAAAGTATTGAGAATTAGCAGAAATGGAAACACCGAGAATTTAACGTTACAGTTGATGATCACGTAGTAAATGAAGTTAAGGAATTCTGCTACCTAGGCAGCAAAATAATCCGTGTCGGACGGAGCAAGGAGGACATAAAAAGCACACAAGCACTAGTCTCAATTTGAAGAAGAAGTTTCTAATAATATACGTTTGGATCACAGCATCATATGGCAGTTAGACGTTGACCGTGGGAAAACCGGAACAGAAGAGAAGCATCTGAGACACGGTGTTACAGAAAGATGTTGAAAATTATGTGGACTGGTAAGATAAGATATGAAGAGGTTCTTCGGAGAATCGGCAAATAAAGGAATGACATGAAGAAGGGACAGGATGATAGGACATCAGTTAAGACACCAGTGAATATCTTCTATGGTACTAGAGGGAGCTATAGAGGGTAAAAACTGTAAAACAAGACAGAGGTTGGAATGCATTCAGCAAACATTTGAGGACGTGGGTTGCAAGTGCTTCTCTGAGAGGAAGAGGACAGCAGAGGCGGGGAACTGGCGGCGGACCACATCATTCCGCTCAGAAGACTGGTGACTCAAAGCAAGAAAAAAAGAGCGTATAAATGAATCAGTATTATTTCTGCCAAAAGTGGATTCGCCGAATACAGCCTCGGTTGTTTACTACGTACAGATACGCTTCTCAGAATGACCATAGCGGGGTGGTTACTTCTCGGGAGTGCGGAGGGCGGCGCCGGTAAATTCGCGGAGACGCGGCAGGTGGGAGGAGAACGCGGCCCAGCCTCCGGGGGCCGGCCCTTAATGGCGCGGCTAATTGCGGCGGTCATTGTGCAACTCTCCAGGCGGCGCTTCCGATCGCCCGCCCCGGGGGAAAGCCTCGCATCGCTGCCCCTCCGCCTCCTCCACCTGTGCGCCGGACGGACAAGTTCTCGCCAGGTGCCGGCGTCGCGTTGTCAACCGTACACGCAGCTTACAGGCTGCCACTGCTCATCTACTGCGCCGTCTTAACGTTCACTTACTCGTAGAAGAATGGAAAAACTGGTGCAGATACGTACGAACATTAGGGGGATCTCAGAAGATAGGTTAAGTAAAGGCAAGCGTACATTTACCGTAATTGCAGATTTAGACAAACTTCTTACGGATTTCGACTGGCATACATTCTCTGAAATTCTCAAGGTAGTATGGGTAAAATACCGTGAGAGGTATTTTAGTTATAGCTTATACAGGAAACAGACATGAAAGGAAACCAGCGGTTGTGAATGGAATGAGACAGCATTAAAGCCTGTGTCACTGCCTTCTCAAACACTGGTTCCCTCACGTGTCTGGTTCCTGTGCCCTATCTCCAGCGTTGTTTAGTGAACTGTGGAAGAAGAGTTAAAGTTCAGGAAGAAGGATTAAGATTAGCGGTGACACTTCCATTCGGTCACTGAGAGCAAAGGACATGGAAGAGTTGTTGGATGGAATAGATGGTGTGTTGAAAAGAGGTTATGAGATGAACAACAACTAAGGTTAGTGTGATGTAGTCAGATAATAAATCAGGTGATCCTGAGGGACTTAGATTAGGCAATGTGATATTTTCTTTATAAAATAATTATTGGTTTTACTGATAGTGCTATTTATTGATTTTGTATTGGCAACTGCTTTGCTTGGATTCCCTGAAAGGCTATTTGAGAAGCTGCTTCTATTGAAAACAATGAATAGAAACATATGTTGATCTGACTGCGTGATTTCCAAGAAAGTCTACTGAGTCGCCTAACAAAGAAGACCAGAATCTACCTAATTTCCCATCCAGTTGACTCTCTTCCACAGTTATTTACTTCTCTGATATGAAATTTGACAAACCCTTAACTGATTTCCCGTTATTTGAAGTGAAGTCCCTTAAAACCTGAAATTTAATTTATTCCTTTTCTCTTTCGGCTTACCTGTGGCAATGAGTAACATGCGGGCAACTACATACACTCTGGAAACTGCTGCAACTTGAATGTTACTGAAAAGGGGCGTCTCATTTACTGGGCGGTAAGCTAAATACAGATGAACTCCGTGTGCAATGAGTCCGTATAATGTCTCTGCATTTTAAATTCCAATTGTGAAACTTTCCCTAATTAATGACAAAGATCCGGAAGGCGTTTTGCAAATTAAGAAGAGTCACTTTACAAAACTATTCTTCATTATAATGAAGAATTGCAAATAAATTAAACTCTGAAAATAATTTAAAGTTGTTCTGTAAACAGGATCATGTCCACCGTAGATTACAAAAGGTCGCATTAACTGAGTTAACCTTTCCTCAATGGTCGTTTGTGTTACCTGATTAAGAAGAGGTGGAAAGTTCTGTGTTGGACACTTAATTGTTATAAGGGTGTGCAGACAGCAGCTCTACATAATTAAAGGAAAGAAAATTAATTATTACTTTATTATGAAGTCTTCATCAAATTAATCAAAAAATGTTTGTCTCTCGCAATGAAAATACCAAATACTATATTATAAAATCAGTTTCGTCACTGGAAAAGACACAAGTATGTGTGACTGCCGTCGGTGTGTCCGAAGCTTAGTGCGGGAGTGTTGCGTGGCCGGCAAGAAATCAGAACCTTTTGAAACCTGTTGCTATTGAAAGATGCAGAAGATGGGTACATCAGCTAACAGAAAAAGTAGGTACTGAATCTAATTCGGGACAACAGAAATTAATGCACAACGTTAGTAAAGAAGAGAGCGGTTGACATGGCACGTCCTGAGGCATCAATGAATTTTCATTGTGGTAGATAATTATTGGGGAGTAAAAATTTTGAGGATGAGTACAGTATGCATGTCCAAATGGATGTAGGTTGTGTTAGTTTTTCCGGAATGAAGAGAGTCCCACAGGACAGACTGACGTGCAGGGCTGCATCAAACCAGTCTGCAGACTGAAGGCGCAACAGCAACATCATATTTGCACCATAGGCCGCTTTGAAATACTAGCCAACAGTTAAAACATTAACATGAATAAACATTTGTTGCCTAATAAATTTACCACAATGATCTCGAAAACAACAATGATTACCTCCAGTTTTCAAGATACTGCCCTTACATTCAGAGGCGAGTACACTAAAAGATCTTCATTCTCCATGTAATAAAGGGATAACAAAAAATAGAGTCGGTTCATCTGGTGACAGATCTGAAACTGCCTACAGCTAAAAAAGAAGTTTTCGTATCTAGATTAATGAAATTGTAGTTTTGACCTGATGTTAAATGTCTCGTAACTGCCACACTCTTCTCCTGCAGTTCTTTCTAAAAAAGTGAAAATGGCTTGGTAACACAGTAATATCGAGAGCTTCATGGAAATTTTGAAAAGTTACTGCAAATTACACGACGTATTGCTCCACACATTTACTTGGAAATGTTTGTTGGCGAATCTGCATTAATGCTCGGCACTGCTACGTTGCTAAATAAAACTACTCGCTTTGACCCGGGATACAGGGTTTAAAATGTCACTACTTCCGCACTGGTAATAAGTGATCTGTACAGTCTAATTAATTTGGAAAAGATTCCGAGATCTGACCCCTGAACTAGAAAATGTAAACCACCAATGTACATTTCTCTCTTTGGCTCCTAGCAACTCCCACCGATAATCTCAACAACAACAAAACAAAGATGCCGTGGAATTCAATTAGTGAAAAGAAGCATAGAAAAACTTCATTTCAAGTTGCCACAGACACCAATGGAGTCTTGGCTCAATTAAACCTCTCCAAGTACGCCGCTTTTATCCAAATCCACATCCAACTAGCTCCTGGCTAACGTGATATGACGTCTCTGTACAGAGTACGCCTGCTAGCTCACTAAATCGTTGGCACTCCCATGGCTGGCGAGACGAGCGAATTTGTGCGCTCGTAAAGATAAATCATTTAGATTGGAATAACAGATAATTTTATACAGATTACTCAGTGAACACGGGTATTAGTGTGTTTCTTTGAGCTTACTGATAAAGGTTTTACTTTTGTTCACGAATTATTGCAAAAAACCGCGAAGAGATCGCGGAGGAGGATTACATGACTCTGGTTTGCGTTTTGTTGCAATAAACTTCGAGAATCTCATTTAATTTTTTTTATCCAACAATTTAAGCAGAGTATATCCTTTCATGTTTTCTGGAAGTATTGTAAATTTTTAAGGTGTTGCACTAGTGGTTTGTTTACACGCAGTTGCGTCTGGGTCTAATGTTTGTTAATGTGTTTTTTTTTATTTTCTGGTCATTTAGCTGACTTATTCTTACTAAAGTATTATTTTTACCACGAGTAAAAAGTGTCTGACTTGCCATACAGTTGTTAGTTCCGGAGTTTGGTTATGATGGGTCCTGTAGTTTCTTCAATTGCTGTGACTGCATTGGCGTGGAAACTGGGGAACTAAACGAGGCTCTTTGATGTTTTTGTGGGATATGTAGTAGGGAGACAAAGATTGTGGAATAGGAGGTGAAAATTGCTGCCATTCAGGCTGAATTAGACAAGGCTAGGAAAGATCTGGACAAGTTAAGGACAGGGAAACGTGAAGAGAAAGGGTAAGCGTCAACGGGTAAAGAAAAAACAGGCTTAGAACTTCATCTGACAACTTATTTGTGAATGTGAAAATAAGTTGGATCTGTTGGTTCAATTAGAAACTAATGACGATCAGGCAGATGAAGGTGCAGAGAGGGCGCATCGAATTTTCAGCGGTAAATTGAAAAGTAAGAACGTAGGGAAGTCTGCTAGGAGAAAGAAAGTTTTACTGTTAGGTAGCTCTCACGCTAGAGGTGTTCGCCAAATTTTGCGTGATAAACTAGGATCATAATACCAGGTCACCAGTGTTTGTAAAACTACTGCTGGTTTGGAACAGCTGACAGAGGATTTAGGACCACTTCGCTAAGAATTTACCAAGGAAGACACTGTGATTATAGTAGGTGGACTGGGTAATTGTATTGCCAGGGATCATGGATACAATATAGGGTGTGATCTGGTAAAGAATGCATCAGCACAGAGACGTACAAGTACTGAGTTTGTTCTTCTGAGACGCCATGACCGATCTCATTCGAATCCCTCTATGAGGAGAGCTAATTCGCAGTTGCAAAGGGTGCTTGTATTGGGTGCAGGGTCACATACTGGTGTGGTTCCTGCTGATTCTGTCAGTAGATGGCATAATACTAGGCATGGCCTTCACCTCAACAGGTAAGGAAAGGGTAAATATGCTGGGCTAACAGCACAAAAAGGGGTTGGGGGGGGGGCGTAGGAGAGCTTCTGTCGTGAGTAGAGGAAAATACCTGTGCTCATAAGGTGCAGAACAGCATCTTTTGAAGGCATGGAGGACAGAAAGAAACCAAGTTTAAATAGGAATAGAATTGAAAGAACCCTTCAGTTTGAGAACAAGACAAAACAACATAATTCTGGCACATTGCAGCACAGACAGGAGTTGGTCAAAAATGTTCAGCAGATATTTTATTTCCAACCAGTTTTATCTCACTCAGTGTGAAAAGTGGTAAGCCATTTCAACTTCCCGCTTTTCATTCGTTTTTGACAGGCAAATTAGATTAAACTGCTATTAAAGTCACGCAAACCGAATAAACATATTTTGATGCAAACAATAAATTAATAACAGTGATTTTAAAGGCAATACCATTTCTTTTTCTCTTCTGAATCTTAAGTGACTAGTTGTAAGCAGTATTAATAATTCTTCTGGGTGATCTTTCGAGCTGAGGTGCTGGGGATCTTGGAAAGCGAAACACGCAGGCTTGGTCGCAAGCAGGTGGACTTCTTGCGGGCTTAGGAAGTCGGGTTTCTGAGAACTGGACGTTGACCTGGGGGCAGGTAGACCGTCGGCGAGTCGTCCTCATTGTATGCTTGGACCGCTGGCGATCGGGAGACGCCACTGCAAGTGGCGCCGGCAGCGGCCCTGGGACTCGGTGGACAGTACGGCGAGTCGGAAAAAGCACTAACGAGGCGATGTCCTGCTGCTTCGACAGAGTAGTTTTGTGGATTTGGAATGCTGAACTGCCAGCTTTCTCTTTGGAAAGAGGGTTTAACTAGAGGCGGCAGCTGCGACTATGTCAAAAGATGGCATTCAGCGGATAAACACGCCCCTGCCGCCATAAAAAATACGCCAAACTGTTCCTGAAATTTTATCGCTTGGTAGGAGGCCGACAGGCCGAAAAGAGCGAACAGAGTTCTTTTTTTGTTTGTCTTTCCAACGGCCAAAAAAAACCCTGCTGTATGCCCTAAGCAATATACAGTGGAGGAAATTTTGAGACTCAAGAATGAAGAGTTACGGTATATTGTTAATTATTACTTGTTGACAGTCTGACTGCACCTGAACGAAACACAATTTTCACCTTTATTCTCTGCAAGGTACGAGGCATGTTTTTTTAAGGAAGTACCGTTTTGAAATTAAAAAAAGACATGCTAAGATATCTCAATAATTTTATTTTCACATGGAAGCCTGTGCCTTAATCTACTTTTCTAGGTAATTTCCGCCAATATTGAGCCACTAGTCATAACGTTGTACCAGTTTTTTTAATATCCTCCTCATAGAAGTCTTCCGCCTGACTTGTTAACCACTACATGACCACTGTTTTGACTTTGTCATCGTTTTGAAGACGCAGACCGCCCAGGTGTTCCTTCAAGTGCAGGAACAGATGGTAGTCACTGGGCGCAAGATCGGGGCTGTACGGAGGATGATCTAGAGTTTCCCATCGAAAAGATGTGATGAGATCTTTGGTCTGATTCGCCACATGCCGATGGACATTGTCTTGCAGAAAAACGATGCCCTTGCTCAACTTCCATGGACTGTTGCTTTGATTCTGGTGTGACGTGGGCCACCCATATTTCATTGCCCGTAACAATTTGGCTTAAGAAATCATCACCGTCGTTGTGGTACCGCACAAGGAAAGTCAATGCACTGTCTAAAAGTTCGGTTTTGTGCACATCCGTCAACATTTTCGGTACCCAACATGCGCACAATTTTCGGTAATTCAAGTGCTCGGTCACAATGCCATACAAAACACTACGAGAAACATTAGGAAAGTCATCCCGCAAGGAGGAAATCGTAAAGCGTCTGTTTTGTATCACCTTATTGTCCACTTCCTGAACCAAACTTTCATTAACGACCGAAGGACGCCCACTCCGTTGTTCATCATGAACAATTGTGCGGCCATCTTTAAATGCTCTCACCCACTTTCTTACCATTCCATCACTCATAATATTTTCTCCGTAAACTGCACAGATCTCACGATGAATATCGACCGTTTTTAGGCCTTTAGCACTAAGAAATCTGATAACAGCCCGTGCTTCACAGTCGGCGGGACTCACGATTATCGAAGGTATCTTTAACACTCAGTACAAAGTGTAAACAAGGAATAATCAGACTGTAATGGCGTCAGTGCGTACATTAAGGTACAGGCTTTCATGTAAAAATAAAATTATTGAGATATCTTAGCGCGTCCTTTTTTAATTTCAAAACGGTGCTTACTTAAAAAAACACGCCTCATATTTTCAGTGTTCTGGACTACGTACATATTTTTACTATTTGGTTTGCATTTTGGAACGATGTACATACTGGTTACAAACAGTTCAGGAGGTTGGTTTTTCTATGGCTTAGTAATATTTTAAATTGTACTTACCGGTTCCGTGATTGATTTTCCACATTCTGTGTTTTAGATCTTTTTTGGTGGTGTTCTTCCTCTTACAATTGCCATTTGGGTTTTTGTTTTCCACACTTCGCAGCACTAGGAACTAAACACTTGGTTTGATGCTGTGTTTTGGCTTGTGACGCCGACTGTAGGATGTTATTGCCAAAGATCAAACGTTGTTGCCAACTTTCGAGTGTAAATCTTTCTTTTTCTTTTCTTTCTTTTTTTTTTTTTTTTTTTGATATATCGGTGATCAGGTGTGTACGCATATGTGTGTGTATGTGTGTATGTGTGTGTGTGTGTGCAGGTGTGTGGGTGACCAGAAGGTGGGAGGTAGAGAGACAGAGAGAGAGAGAGAGAGAGAGAGAGAGAGAGAGAGGAACGTTTGTATTTGTTTTAAAGTGGCTGCATGTGCAAGAGGGATAGTTTTTATCTTGTCATTTCTTTTATTAAGTGTAAGGGGGAGTTTGTACTGATGTGTTTTTGCTCATTTATCATGTTTGTTTTCAGCAATAGCTTTCTAGATGTGGAAGTTTTCTTGCATTTGTATAAGGTATTTGTCATGGTTATTTATTCTCATTATTTTCATACCTCGTTCCATACTTGTAGGATAGTGGTTATGGTGCTTAAAGTGTTCTGCAAATGTGGAATGGTTTGTTTCATAATTCCAACACCTGATATGTTCTTTGTATCGTGTTTTAAAAGTCTTGCATGTCATGCCTATACATACAGCATCACAACTTTGACATTCAAGTTTGTGTATTCCTGATCCCTGGAATTTATCCCTCTTGGCTGTTGGCTGGCTTGACATTGATTGGAGGGCTTGCTTGCACTGTTTCATATACTATTTGGAAGCCCTGTTTAGTATGTTTGCCATTCTGTGTGTTAATTTATGTGTGTAAGTCATATTGTACCATCTGCTTCTTTTCTGTGTGATGTCATTGCGTACGTGTGTTGAGTGTGTTTGTGAGTTTTCAGCTTGTGAGTTATCTTGTGTTCTGGAAATGTTTTGTATTTGTGTTTTTATTTTTCGACTGAGTCTGTGTACTACATGGATGTCATACCCATTGTTTCTAGCTATTTATGTGATTGTTCTCATTTCTTTTTCATAGTTTCTCTTGTTCAATGGGATTCTGTTTAATACATATAACACATGTCTTAGTGCAGCAAGCTTCTGGTTGAAAGGATGATTATATGTGGAATGTATTATTGTGCCTGTGGGCATTGGTTTTATGAAGACGTTAAATGTATGTTTGCCATTTTCTTTTATTATTGTTATGCCAAGAAAATTTATTTGATATTATTTTCCTTTTTCAAGTGTGAACTTTATGTTCTGATGTGCTTTGTTGATTTCAGAGTGGAGTTCATATATTTTTTCATGTGTTTCATCTACAAGACAAATAATGTCATCCACATATCTGTACCAATATATGATTTTAAATCTTTCATTATTGGTCATCTTGTCAAATACCTGAATTTATGGATGACTGATAAAAATGTTTGCTAATGTTCCTGATATAGCGTATCCCGTGGGCAGTCTATCACTAATATTCATTCTCGAACTGGAAGTAATTTTGTTCGGTTTCAGTCTGATCAAATTTGTTATTTCCGTGATTGCTTGTGTAGTAAGGTTGCTGTGGGATATGAGATTTAGTTCTATGATTTCTATTGTTTCAGTGATAGGAATATGAGGTACTCTTGTTTTCTATGTCGAATGGAATCAGTGATGCTGTGTGTCGTACCTGTATGTTCTATTAGGTTTCCTGCATTTATCACTGTTCTGCTGTTTTCTGTTTTATGGTGTTTTGTGATTAACTTTTGGAGATGTTTGGTTATGTGGTACATTGGTGCTTTCCTGAAGTTAATAACGGTTCTCATTGGCATACCATCTTTATATACCTTTGGTTGGGTGCGGAATGTTGGTGCTTGTGGTTTTTTCTGCGTTATGTTGTATTTCTGTTCATTTGTGAGCGCATGTTCAATGTTTTTCAGTGTTCGTTTCAGGTTTGCCTGAAATCGTGCAGCTGGGACTCACTTCAGTTTTTGTATGGTGTTGGCATCTATGTATTCCTTTGTTTTTGTGATGTTTTGTTTTTGGCCATAAGTACTGTTACATTTCCCTTTTCTGTTCTTGTTATTACAGTGTTATTGTCCATTACCTTTTGTTTTAACGTTTTCGTAGTTATAAGGCCAAGAAGTAAAAATAAACAATACCACATAATATTACATACGCCTGAGGAAGACAGGACTCCAAAAGTTGAAGAATGACGAGTGTTTCAGGCCACAATTTCTAATAAAGGGGGATGACGGGCCAGTTCATTAAAGTTGTTGTTTATCTCAGCCAATGGTGGGAGATTTGGAACAACTGAAAAATTACAACATTGGCTGGAAATCACTGTAAATTTTTCGGGCTGTTGGACAGACTTACAAGGCCCGAAACAGGAGAGAGAGGGAGAGACGGAGAGCAGACTCAGTCTTCCTGTTTGACAGCACTCTGGTTCGGGACTCTGATTCGCTCCTTTGATTCGGGAAGCACTCTGATTTCGGAACCTGCACTAGACTCTCTCTTACTGCGGACACAGACTCGAATTCCACTCTCTGTCTCTGGAATTTGAAGGCGACTCTCGACTTCGGAGTCTTTGGAGGATGTCTGGAGTCTGCAGCACAGCACTACTGGGTGTGCTTTTGGAGCAACTCCATTAGCAGTCGGCTCATACACTATCTCCGAGCATGATGAGAATATCTTGCAGCATCACCGTGTTACGACGAATCTGTTTAGGAAGAGAAGCGCCAGCTATTTATAAAATCCCATATTATTAAGAGGAAGCAAGCATAATTGAATATGGGGACAGAAATATAATTCAATACACTTCAGTGTGATAGAGGTAGTTAACATTCGTGCAGCACTTTTTTGTCTCAAAGGCGCCCCTCTTCCTATGCTTTGGTATCAGACTATCGTGCAATTGTTTTGAATGAATTAAATTGAATACTGCTTCATACAACGACAACTGTGACGTTATACCTACTGTATGAAGTGCTTTTGAAAGTACTCTTTTATTTTTGTTAGAAGCCACGACTAGATTTTCTCAGGGCGCTATCGCCAGAAATACACTACTGGCCATTAAAATTGCTACACCAAGAAGAAATGCAGATGATAAACGGGTATTCATTGAACAAATATATTATACTACAACTGACATGTGATTGCATGTTTTGCCATTCTTGCACCCAGGTTCGACGTTGAGTACACCATCGCAGGCGCTCCTGTCTGTGATGCTGCGTCAAGGGTAACTGCAGCCATGGTGTCGGAGCTGATAGTCCATGTTGCTGCAAACGTCGTCGAACTGTTGGTGCGGATTGTTGTTGTCTTGCAAACGTCCCCATCTGCTGACTCAGGGATCGAGACGTGGCTGCACGATCCGTTACAGCCATGCGGATGAGATGCCTGTCATCTCGACTGCTTGTGATACGAGGCCGTTGGGATCCAGCACGGCGTTCCGTATTACCCTCCTGAACCCACTGATTCCATATTTTGCTAACAGTTATTGGATCTCGACCAATGCGAACAGCAATGTCGCGATACGATAAACTGCAATCGCGATAGGCTGCAATCCGACCTTTATCAAAGTCGGAAACGTGATGGTACGCATTTCTCCTCCTTACACGAGGCATCACAACAAAGTTTCACCAGGCAACGCCGGTCAACTGTTGTTTGTGCATGAGAAATCGGTTGGAAACTTTTCTCGTGTCAGCACGTTGTAGGTGGCGCCACCGGCGCCAGCCTTGTGTGAATGCTCTGAAAAGAGAATCATTTGCATATCACAGCTTCTTCTTGCTGTAGGTTAAATTTCGCGTCTGTAGCACGTCATCCTCGTGGAGTAGCAATTTTAATGGCCAGTAGTGTACTTTTTTTAAAAAACGCGTTTACATATTCAATTCATTTTCTATGCTTATTCGGCACACATGTCCGCATAAACCTATTAAATTCTTTGAATATGCGTTCTACCGGACTGACTTCTGGGTGGAACCTAGCTATCAGTATCTGTTCTATACTATGGTTTATCAAAAAAAATTTGCACTAGTAGCCAGTAAGATACAAAGCATTATATGAAATGATAGCTTCCGGTTTACCAATTACAGGTATATAATCTTTTTCTATCCTGTTCACAATGGCTGTAGCTGTAGAGCATTTGAGCGGACACATCTTTAAGTATTTGGAAAATACATCGTAAACTACCAATATGTACACTCGTGCTGTGGGGAGTGATCCAGTTAAATACAAAGAAACTAGTTGTAACGGGTGCGTCGGTACGGTTGCATGTAATTCGTTTCTTGCTGAACGGTTGCTCGGTTTTGTTTTCTGACATATGAGACATGTTCTCAAAATTCAGGTAGCGTATCTGCCTGAGTTCGGGTAATAGCAAAACCGTTGGATCTTAGCAATAGTTTTATTTATGCCAAAATGCCCCCAAGTTTTATGGGTATACCAGAAAAAGTCTTATAAACAACTATCTAGAATGCTCACACACCACTGTTCTTCCTCTTTCTTAGGTTTATGATACAATATGCCATCTTTTATCTTAAATTGCTAATTCCGATTTCGGATTCTCAGTGATCATTTGCACTATGTTTTTCCACTTACAGTCAGCAGTTTACAATTCATACATACGTGTACACATATGAAGAAAAATTACATCTGCATGTCTGATCTTTAACTAACAGTACTTTGTACTCTGATGGCTGTTCGATAAGTTCTGCATTTTCAGATATGCCCTGTGCCAATCTGGACAAGGCATCTTTCCCATTAATATACAGGATGTAAATTTTTAAGTTGACAAACCAGAATAACTCGAAAAATAAGCTTCACACGAAAAAATATGTACTATCCAAAGTTGGTTATTTTCGAGGGAGACATCTGCTGGTGCTCAAATTAGCCCGTCTCCCCATCCCAGGGGGTTGGGGGTGGGGGTGGGGGTGGGGGGGAAGGCAACTTTACAATTTCAAATGGGAAACCCTATTTTTTATTACAGAATCAGATTCTACGTAAAAAACTACGTATATTTTGTCTTAAACATTTGTTTTGATTATTGATAGTTGGCGCTGTAATTCAAGAAAATCCATGTTCTCATTTTTGCATAGAAAATGGTTACGGATAAATAAAAAATAGTTATTTACTTCATATATTTTGATTCGCTAAAACTAAAACCCCTCCTCTCTCCCCATAGGGTGGGGTTTGAGAGAGAGGAATTAGTGTTTTAAAATGTTGACCCAAATATTAATTTTTTCCGCTGATTCGGATAAGTTTTGTTTGTTTCGTGGTCATGAGACCACACAACTTTGAATTATCAAACAAATCATCCGACTAGCTAAATAACTAACCAAACATTCTACTTACTAAAGAGTAAACTCATTAACTAAAAAACTAACTGACTCACGAACCTAATTTTTTATTACATTCGGAGTAATCACTCTTGTTTCTCGAGAAGTCCCACAACTGAAGTGCTTGCTAATTTTGAGTCTTTGAGTTTCGGGTGGTTAACTCTACGGTATTATACTTATGCCAACGTTAGTAATGGGAATGACACATCTTTAAACTGTTTTTAGAAATTTTCTTTTTTTATTTTAGCCATCAGTCTTCTGACTGGTTTGATGTGGTCCGCCACGAATTCCACTTCTGTGCCAACCGCTTCATCTCACCTCATTCTAGTACCATGGAAGTCGTTCGCTGATGTGTTGACAGACGTCCTATCATCCTGTCCCCTCTCCTTGTCAGTGTTTCCACATATTCCTTTCCGATTCTGCCCAGTCCACCTAATTTTCAACATCGTCTGTAGCACCACATCTCAAATGCTTCGATTCTCTCTGATCTGGTTTCCCCATGTCCATGTTTCACTGTCATACAGCACTGTGTGCCAAACGTACATTCTCAGAAATTTCATCCTCAGATTAAGGCTTATGTTTAATTGTAATAGACTTCTCTTGGCCAGGGATGCCCTTCTTGCCAGTGATGTCCTTGCTCCGACCCTCATTGGTTATTTGGTTGCCTAGATAGTAGAATTCCCTAATTTCATCTACTTCGTGCCATCAATCCTGAAGTTACGTTTCTAGCTGTTTTCATTTGTGCTGCTTCTCATTATTTTCATCTTTCTTCGATTTACTCTCAGTCCATATTCTGTACTCATTAGACTGTCCATTCCATTCAGGAGATCGTGTAATTCTTCTTCACATTCACTCAGATAGCAATGTCATCAGTGAATCGTATCATTGATATCCTTTGATCTTGAATTTTAATATTTTAATTCCACTTCTGAACCTTTCTTTTATTTTAATCATCGCTTCTTTGATGCACAGATTGAACAATAGGAGCGAAAGACTACATCCACGTCTTACACCCTTTGTAATCCGAGCACTTCGTTCTTGGTCGGTTAATCTTGTTATTCCTTCATGGCTCTTGTACACATTCTGTATATTACTCGTCTCTCCCTTTAGCTTATTGCTATTTTTCTAAGAATTTCGAACATCTTGCACCATTTTATGTTGCCGAACGCTTTTTCTAGTCGACAAATACTGTAAATGTGTCTTGATTATTCTTTACTCTTGCTTCCTCTATCAGCCGCGCCGTCAGAACTGCCTCTCTGGTGCCTTTACTTTTCTTAAATCCAAGCTGACTGTCATCTAACGCATCCTCAATTTTCTTTTCAAATGGTTCAAATGGCTCTAAGCACTATGGGACTCAACATCTGAGGTCACCAGTCCCCTAGACAGAACTACTTAAACCTAACTAACCTAAGGACATCACACACATCCATGCCCGAGGTGGGATTCGAACCTGCGACCGTAGCAGCAACACGGTTCCGGACTGAAGCGCTTAGAAGCACTCGGCCACAGCGGCCGGCAATTTTCTTTTCCATTCTTCTGTATGTTACTCTTGTCAGAAACTGGGATGCATGAGCTGTTAAGTTGATTGTGCAATAATTCTCGCACTTGTCAGCTCTTGCAGTCTTCGGAACTACGTCGATTATATTTTTCCGGAAGTCAGATGGTATGTCTTACATTTTACACACCAATGTTAGTAGTCGTTTTGTCGCCACTTCCCCCATGATTTTAGAAATTCTGATAAAATGTTATCTATCTCTTCTGCCTTATTTGATCTTAAGCCTTCCAAAACTGTTTAAAATTCTAATACTGGACGCTTTATCTTTTCTATAAAGAATCTTGTCTCTTCTCCTATCACCTTAAACAAGTCTTACCGCGCATAGAGCCCTTCAATGTACTCTTTCCAACTATCCGCTCTCTCCTCTGCATTTCGCCTTAGTTTTCCTGCACTTCCTATTTATTTCGTTCCTAAGCGACTTGTTTTTGAGGAGTTACTTTTCAAAACGCATTATGTCCCAAAAAGTAGTGATGGACAAAATGCATTTTCTTGGGTTCTGTCAGACAATCTGCCTTTTGATGTCAGCTATTTTGGACATCGTGCGTTTTGAGTAGTTTTCAGTGACATAGAACTGGTAAAAATACTTTTTACTGTTTGAAAATACATTTTTTAGGGTTTAGTAAAACATTTTAACACCAGAAGTAGGAACAAAAACGAAATTTTGCTTCATTTACGATAACAAAGTTTACAATAACAAAGTAAACAATCACAAATGGCTATTTAGCAATAGCTAAAATCTTGGTTTCACCCACTTCTGCGTAAACATACTGACACGTGTTTGTATTCAATATTTCTGAAATTTTACGAAGTTTCCTTCTACTCGTCCAAATATTCTGTCAGGAGTATCTTAGGCAATAAGTTCGGTACATGGAAGGCTGATAGTCTGAGTGAAAAATTCAAGTATTGTTTCCATATCTGAGGCTTAGTAGTTTTTCCATATCGTCTTTCTTTTCTTGTTTCAACCTCATCAATGATGACAATTTGGAGATATTTGATACTTTGTTCAAGCTGTATCCACGTTTACCTAATGGCAAAAAGCGCTTTGATGGATCGTCAGAATAGTGGGAGAAGTGCGTTTTTACTTTCACATCAGTTACCCTTTCACCTACCATATATTTCTTAAAATGGATCCTTTTCAGATCACTGATCCCATCTACAGGCCTCAAAACTTTACTTAGGTCCCTGAAATCAAATATTTCCCAGTCTTTTCCTAAAATACTTGTTTCGCCCACTTCAGCATGAATATACTGATACGTATTTAGTTCAAATGGCTCTGAGCACTATGCGACCTAACTTCTGAGGTCATCATTCGCCTACAACTTAGAACTAATTAAACCTAACTAACCTAAGGACATCACACACATCCATGCCCGAGGCAGCATTCGAACCTGCGACCGTAGCGGTCGCTTGGCTCCAGACTGTAGCGCCTAGAACCGAACGGCCACTCCGGCCGGCTACGTGTTTGGATTCAATATTTCTGAAAATTTACGAAGTTTCTTTCTACTCGTCCAAATACTGTGTCAGGAGGTAAAAAGGAATGTCCCCGAACTGGAAAACAGAGAATTACATCAGTAACATGCACTGGAGATTCTTTGAACAGCCAGAAAGCAATTGCATGAATAACGTGCTGATTTTTGTTTTGGCCAGCACATCCATTCGCGAACGCTCTGAGAGATGTGAAAGATGTGTCGAGGGTCAATTTAAACTTATTGTGACCCTCTACGTACCTGAGTTTTATTCGAAATGTGAAATGTAGGTTCTGTGCCTGCTACATCTGTTGCAAAAAAGGAGTACAGAGGTATCTGTCTTGCATAGTATGCCTCACCAATTGATAATTTTGGGAGAGGCTGTACCTGCTGTGAATCAAAGGCAAATGTCAGGCTACAGTCATACGTTCGCTTCATTAATTTGTGAAAAGCTCTAGCTCTTAACTTATGTGACCTAACTTCAACCATTAACTTACTTTTTGTATTGATGTCTGTAGCAGTTTTTATTTGGTGATACATTCGATGGTAGAAGCTACAGGTATCACCTGTTGGAGATCCAAAAGCTAGATTAAATTTTGTATTAAATATTTTCGTATAAAATGTTTTCTTCACTTTCAGATTAGATGTGACTAAATTGTTATACACGAGGAAAAGTTTGTTTGTACTCAGGTCTCTTGTCAGATAAAGGCGCTGGCTCTTACTTCTGAATAGTAACTCTCCCTTGCTTGTAGATGTGTAATGAATTCACTAACCTTTTCCGTTTTGCACTATACTTTCCAGCTTTATGGTCTCCTCGCTTGTTGAGCACTCCTTCACCTGTTATAAGGCCATAAGTGATGGTATGCACTCTTCTTTGACCAAAGCCAAAAAGCTTCCTGAAGAAAGCAGCACACACAGGAAGCCCACCACCTTTTGAACTTTACGTACTTACTTTACTTATCAGTGGCTTGGGCCTTAGTGAGCACATGCCTGCTCCACACTTCTCCTCCGTCGTTCCCAGTTGCGAGCCTCTTGCCACCATTCAACCGCTCCTCGGTTTCCTTGTCAACATTGTCCTTTCATCTTGTCCGCGGTCGTCCCCAGAACCTCCTTCCAGCTACAGCTCCCATGAACACATCATGGGGTATCCTCCCTTCATTCATCCTTGCTACATGTTCAGCCCAGGTCAACCTTCTTATTCTTATTCTTTTTATAATGTCAGGCTGTCCGTAAAGCTATTTTAATTCTTGTTTTCTTTTCCGAATTCTCGATTTCCCTGTTTATGAATCTATCACAGTACCATATATTTTTCGGAGAATTTTTCTTTCGAAAACAAGTAGTTTCTTTTCCTCTGTTCTCCTAAAGGTGAGACTTTCACAATCATACTTTGGTACAGCCTGATCTTAAAAATTCTTGACAGGGATCTCTTCTTCAGCGCATCCCGAAGGCTCTGTTTCCTCCGACAATTCTTGCATTTATTTCACTTTCACAGTGGTTCTGATCGCTGCAGAAACCACCACGGTATTTGAAAGTCTTTGACCTTTTGAATCGGAGTCTGTCCACCGTGAGCGGGTCCCCGTCTCTCGCTAACTTGCTCAGGACCATGTATTCTGTCTTATCTTCACTGACTAGCAGGCCTTGTAACGCCGGAAATGCATATCCTCCTATTTCCATCTATTGTACTATAAATTTGTTTTCCTTATTTTTGTTACCTGAATATATGACATTTCTGTGTCTTTACATATTGTAATTGTTTTAATATTTGTATATATATATATATATTTATGCATTTATGTCGATGTATAATTGGTTTGTTTCGTAACTATTATTCGTATTTTTACGCTGGGTCTTGCCTAGGGAAAACTGCTATCGAACGATTACGTCGATAGGTCGTGTGAAGAATCAAAGTGTGTAGGATCTTTGGTAGTGTTAACTCTGCCGCGTGGAGCGCGGGCAGAGAGAGAGTCTGGCTGGAGTAGCGAGTGGAGCAGGTGTGTTGTGTGAAGCTCCCGCGAGTTGCCGCGCTTTCGGGGTTTGGCAGCATGTCATTGCGCTCGACTTGCGATGATAGTTTCTGAAATGGTGTCGCGGACGGGAAGCATTAGCTGGCGCACATCAAGAGCCCGTTTCGCCTGGTGACCGTGTCGAGAAGAATGCGCGCCAACAACCAGCTTCTGCAACAGCGACGGCCGACAATGAGTGACTGTCGCCACCTCCTCGATCGACGGCTTCAAACCTTCAATCAACCAACAAAGAAGACTGGAAGCACGTAAAGTTTTAGAACTGTATGGCAGACCTCAGTTTTTCAAACTGTACCATTTTCGTAACTATAATTACAGCAACTTAGCATGAACATTTGTTGCTCATTGTCCCAATTGCATTATCAAGCAGGGTCCCTTCCTTTTCCGGAATGAACCCGAGTGTCGTTGAAATTCAAACGCCAGCATTAAAGTAATGTTATAGCATTCCACTGCTTAAATTTCAAAGTTCAGTTAAAGTATTCATAGCTGGCTACAATATTTAGATTACACAAGCACAAATTAAGAGTGCGAGTTTTGTTATCGTATTTTAGCTTACCTGTGACTGCAGCTCAGCTTGGTACGTACTAAATTTTACTATTGTTAATTGTTCAGAATCATTTAATTCAAGTTCAAAGTTAAATCTCTTATTTCTAAATTGCGTAGATTCAAGTAGCTTTTGAAATGATTGTTGAGGTAGTCCAAGACTAACCGCATTTTACTGAATTTCGATGTGCTTCAGAAAGAAAGCTCACTATTAACTTCAGTCACTAAATTAACTTTCGATTTTCCGGTTTTATTAATTCTTTTGCTAAATTAAGTCAGAGCGTAGCGAAATTTATTACTTCTGACAAACTTTCAGTTTTCACACTACACTTGTCAACCTTCAGTTGCCACGCTTCTAGTGCTAATTATATGTGTAATAATCTTTCTTTTTCAGTTACTATAGTAATTTTCCTTAGGACTGGCGACCGTAATTTCCCCCAAATCTCAAATATCTAATTACCGCTAGTTGATTGTTAACGTAACGGCCGCACATTTACTTTCTTTATTAACTTTACCCCTATTTCAAAATTAATTTCCACCAGTTTCATTAGCATTTTTCCTTTCATTTAGATGTAACCCTTTCCTCCCTCTTTACCGACAAATTAACCTCAGTGACGATTGCTTTTCCCAAATTTCCATTAGGTACACGCGGTTTAATTTTTCACTGTCATTAAGGACGATAAGTGAGGGGGAGGTTACAGCCTGCCCACCTGGCAATCTTGCAGTAGGAGCCTGCCATTCTTCTAAGCTCTTCTCTACTACCGCTGATTAGGATTATGTCATCCGCAGATGCCAGTCGAGTCATTGACATGTTGTCTAGTGGTATTCCAGTGGTGTCAGTTTTCATAAATTCCCGGTCTATCTTTTTTTTTGCACAAGGTTAAATAATATAGGGGAGAAGACGTCTCCCTGTCTGAGGCCGGTTCGATCTTCGAACTGTTCTGATAGACTGGTACATGTCTGCACTTTACAGAGTGTTTGTTCTAGACACATTGCCGCCAAGCGGGTTATTTTAGATGAAAACTGAAATTCCTTTAGTACTCAAATTAAAGTACTCCTGTGTACACTGCCACCACCTTTTGACTATACGTGAAAATCATTAAAGGTAGCAATTACAATTTTATTCCTCTAACACGTTTTATCAGTGTAATAAATCATAAATTTGACAATTTTTTACATACATGATACTGCTATGTTAGAGCAGTTGATTTATATTTCGGATCATTTCCTACTGTCCTGCTCTTTGGACTGCTCACATCGAGAAGGAAGGAAAGCCTTTTATCTTGTTCCTTTTTGTCTGGTTTAGCAAACATTCCCCATTTAGTTTTGTGTAGACTGTTAACAGGAATCGACCAACAGTAAAAGCATCCTACTTTATGCTGGCAAGGAGGTTCGAAACTCAAGAGATGATGATCCTTATCCTGATATCTGACAATAAAAAATTACAAGAGAAATAATTATCCAGGTAAGTACAAATAGATTGATTTTTATAGCTTTGCAATAACAGTTATTTTATTACTCTTTACTCTTACCTGTTTTCATACTCTAATTCCCTTTTCGATTTGCTCTTCATTCGTTTTCACGTTCCACTATTCATTTCCTCTCCAACAGTCGCACATTCACTCGCTGTAATACTCTCCATCTTAGCACAACAACGTTTTTACGCCTGACTTCTGTAAGTCTAACAGACAGAATGATAAACGTTTACACACAACAATGTTGTAATACTGAAAACGAATATTAACTGGTCATTGTTGGTCACTTAAAGGGTTTCGCTTTAGTCCACCAGTCTTACATTGTAGCCAACATAGCTTAATAAAACAAAATAAAGGCAACTGTTGGACTTAATGCAGTTTGATTCACCATACTAGAGGACGAAATGCTATTTGTTGCATCTGCTATTTTTCAGCTCTCTTTTTAAAGGTGTTAAAATGCATTTGGACACAATCTGATTGCATGAGTGTGTAGAGCGGGTAATAAAATATCGGATTTCATATCAAAGTCAATTTTGTTCACTGGTGGACATAGTGCGTTTTGAAAAGTTGCTCCTACTTTCTGTATTCTTGAATTTCCCTGAACATTTTTGTACTTCCTTCTTTTATCGATCAATTTAAGTATTTCTTTCGTTACCTACGATTTCCTCGCACATAACTTCTTTGTACCTGCGTTTTTCTTCCCAGCTTCTGTGAGGCATGTTCCTCTTCAGCCGAACTGCCTACTGAGCTGCTCAGTATCACAGTATATGAAGCCTCAGAGAACTTGAAGTGTACCTCTTCGTCCTTAGTACTTTCGTATCCCACTCCTTTATGCATTGATTCTTCCTGACAAGTCTCTTAAATTTGAGCTTTCTCTTGATGATTACTGATTTGTGATCTGAGTCTATATCTGTACATGAGTAACTTTACAGTATCTGATTTGGGAATCTCTGCCTGACCATGATGTAATGTAACTGAAATTTTCCCCTGCCTCCCACTCTTTTCTAAATGTGCCTCCTCCCGTTGTGATTCCTGAATAAAGTATTCGCTGTTACTACCTGAAATTATTGTACAACTCAGTTAGTCTTTCTCCACTCGCATTCCTAGTACCAAGCCCATATTCTCCCATAACCCTTTCTTTTGCTCCTTCCCCTACAACTGCATTCCAGTCCCCTGTGACCATTAGATTTTCACCTCCCTTTACGTACTGAATTACCCTTTCAGTGTCCTCATATGCTTTCTCTATCTCTCCATCTTCATCCTGCGACGCTGACATGTATACTTGAACTATCGTTGTCGGATTTGGGCTTCTGTCGGTTTTGATGAGAGCGACCCTATCACAGAACTGTTCACAGCAGGTCACTCTCTGCCCTACCTTCCTATTCATAAACAGTCATTCTCCCGTTATACCATCCTCTGCTGCTGCTCATCTTGCCCTATACTCATCTGACCAGAAATCCTCGTCTTCTTTCCATTTCACTTCACCGACCCCTACTATATCTGGACTGGGCCTTAGTATCTCCTTTTCAGATTTTCTACCTTCCCTACTACGTTCAAATTTCTGTCATTCCACGTCCCGACTCATAGAACGTTATTGTTTCGTTGGTTTTTCTGTCGTTTTGTCATGATCACCTCCCCCTTGGCAGTTCGCTCCCAGAGGTCCGAATGGGGAACTAATCCGGAGTCTTTCGCCAATGGAGAAATCATCATGACACTTCCAACGAAGGGCTACAAGTCCCGCAGATACACATTATTTGTCTTTAATGCAGTGGTTTCTGTTGTCTTCTGCATCCGAATCTCGTTGATCATTGCTGATTCTTCCTCCTTTAGGAGTAGGTTCCCACCCTAAAGGCAAGAGAATGTCCTGAACCTCTATCCTCTCCTCTGTCCTGGCTGTTGGCATAATGGCTGTTGGCACAATGTGGGTGTCTTTTGATGCCGGAAGTCTTCATCCGCTGTTGTTGATGAGTTTCATTCAAAGTGTAAGCGCTGATGGTGTTCGAACCCGGGACTGAGAACGTTTTAATTAGTAATCAAAGGGGCTAGGATTAGACCACTGTATTGTGAGTTCTGTTTCCTTCCTTAGTCCACAGTGTACATCTATCAGTTTTATTACCCAGTGTGCAATGAGATGAATGATATATCTCTGAACGATAATTAATCTTTTCATCTATGGCCCTTATAATAATTTTTGGCTTACCATGAAGTGACTCAAACAGCTATCACGTAATTCACCAAACACATAAGCCCTTTCTTTAATCATATATACGAGGGTTGGAACTTAAATAGTGGCAACTATTTATTCACAACCGATACAAAAGAGTTACATGTTTGCACCAGTTACTGTCCTTCAAAGTAGTCACCAGCGTTGTGTACAACCTATTGCCAGCGATGTGGAAGGGGTAGTATACCGTTAGCAGAGCCTGCTCTGTTGATGGTGCGAATGGAGCGGTCTACTGCGTGTCGAATCTCTGTAACAGTTCTGAAGCGAATGCCACGAAGTGGTTCCTTCATCTTTGGAATCAGATCAAAGTCACAGGGACTTACGTCCGGGGCGTGTGGTGGACGGTACAGTACTTCCCAGTCCCATCGACCGAACAGAGCATTGTTGTGCGAAATGATGAGTGGGTTGCTCAGAAAGTGTCGCCACTTCTTCCGCAAAGCTGGTCGCAGGTGATGCTCCAAAAACGAACAGTAATACTGTGCATTGACGGTCTGCCGTGGAGGAACGTAATGCGTTAGGATAACACATCACACTCGTACACGAGAATCACCTTAACCTTAGACCGCTCCATTCGCACCATCAACAGAACAGTCGCTGCTAACGATGTACTACGCCTTCCACATCGCTGGCAACGGGTTCTACACAACGCTAATGACTACTTTGCAGCACAGTAACAGGTGCAAAGATGTAACTCTTTTGTATTGGTTGTGAATAAATAGTTGCCACTATTTAAGTTCCAACCATCGCAGTCTATAGCATTCCTTTTGACGACAAGTTCTGATTTATCACACTACTTTTCACGTAAGTGAAGAGACGAAAATATTTAGTCTACCCAAGTGCAAGCTATGTGACTAATCGTAGTGAACAGGTCAAGTGTTATACCTCGGCGGAACCTGTCCGCGAAATCAATTCTGCACGACTGCTAGCGCGAGGCGCCCGATCTTTCGGCAGGTGGCACGTAGGACGCAGCCAGTGGCTGGCGGCCGTTTCAATTTTTGCGCCGCCGCCGCCGCCGCCACCGTCACTGCCGCCGCTGCTGGCGATGACAAACAGAGGCGCGTGGGCGGGCGCTGGCTTTGATCACCGCCGGCCGGCCGCTCCTCATAATTGGCTTTCAATGTGCGCGCCTGGTCAGCCGCAAAATCGCATCCTTCTGCTCGTTAGGCGCGCTTCGTTGACTTTTGATGCCGTTATTATACGGCGCGACCGATGCGCCTGGCGGCACCGCAAAATATCGCCTCCCCTCCCTCGCCAAAACAAAGTCACTCGCGTTTCCACGATAGCAAAAACACTGGAAATGTGCATCCGCTGTAATTAATGAACGAACCGTAATTCGGGGACAGTCAGCTAGTGTATGTCCCTAACAGCGTCACACATTTGGTTGTATCATTCAGCCTGTACATTAAATCGGTACAGCATTATCGAGGCATAACTGTTACACCAAGGGAAGAGAAACGTTACAACTTTATTTCTTATTGCTACTTTTAAATGAGTACTAGTATAATTGTCATCGAACACACAGGATGATAACTAAAATAAATGAATAAAAAAGAGGTAATACCAAATAGGTAACATTCAGCTGTAAACTTTGCTCTTCGCATTCGATATACACTGAAGTGCCGGAAGTCATGGGATAGCGATATGCACATATACAGACGGCGGCAGTATCGCGTACACAAAGTGTAAAAGGGCAGGGCATTGGCAGATTTATCATTTGTACTCACAAAGGAAACTTCCCATTCCACCTCCATCAGATGTAGTGGTAAGATGGCTCAGTGGATAGCCCGTCACAAACTGAACACAGGTCAAGCATAAAAACAGGAAGAAGGTGTACTGGACTGTGAAAAAAGAGTAAAAGATAAACAGTGGACTGTTGAAGTACAAGAAGTGCAATGCAGAATAACCTTTCGTCACCGTCAAGAGATGCACCTAGAATACACAATGCTTTCTTAGCACTTACTCTACTGTTTCCGAAGAACTTGCTTTGCTAGGGGGGTGGGGATTTAAAATTTTTAAAACACTCACAACAAACACTTTCAGAATTACAGTTACAATTGTTACAATTAGTCTGAATCCATAGGGATTTCTTCCGGTGCTCTCCGAGGAGACGGCGGCGCTGTGTCGACCTCACGCCTGCTGCTCAGTGGGGCCACACCCTCACCTTGGGTTTGCGGGTGAGGACACGGCCTGGCTCCCGCCTTCCAGTGCTCGCGTCGGATGGCGTCTCTGGCGGCCGACACCGAACCCTCAGTGAGAGATTCGCGGACAGGTCAGTCAGACACCCTTCTGCCACCTTGTTCGGCGTCGTGCTGTCTTTGCCATATGTTGCCCTGCACCCAGCTCGGACTCCGTTTCGGACTTTGCTGTCGCGGGGCGAATTTCCACTTGGCTGAAAATTGAGAGTCGCCACAGCTTCCTGCTATTTGTCACAGCTGCTGCAGAAATCTGACTCAGTAACCCTTCTTTTAACCTTGTGTTAACCCAAACGTCTGCCACCAGTTAATCTTTTTCTGTCGCGTTCGAGACGTGAGTCATGGTTGGGATTGGGCAACAAGGTTCGGAAAGAAGAGAAATAGCTGGCGTTAGTGAGAGGGATTCTTGACTACGCTGTTAAAATATCCTTACTACAAGTAAGTACCGAAATTACAAACACTGTGAGTGCTATAGCTTCCGACTTTATTCAAAAAACAGTATCAACTGCTGATATGCTTGTTCTAAAGAAACTGTACTCACGAAACGACCAAGTCTTTACACAGAGGCGGTGACTAACTAGCGCCGTGCCCGCCCGGTTAACGGTGCGGTCTGACGCACTGCTGTCCGGGCGGGAAGGCGTGACGGTCCCCGGAACGAATCCGCCCGGCGGATTAGTATCGAGGTCCGGTGTGGCGGCCAGTCTGTGGATGGTTTTTAAGGCGGTTTTCCATCTGCTCAGCGAATGCGGGCTGGTTCCCCTAATTCCGCCTTAGTTACACTATGTCGGCGATTGATGCATAAACACTACCTCCACGTACATGTACACCACAATTACTGTACCACGCTAACATTGGGGTTATACTCGTCTGGGGTGAGACGTTCCCGGGGAGGGGGCGGGCCCACGTCCACTGGGGGGCCGAACCGTACAATAATCCTGGATTCGGTGCAGGGCGGCGGTGGGGTGAGTGGACTGCTGTAGCCTGTTGTGGGGTTGTGAACCAATGAGGGCTACGGCGGGGACGAAGCCTCTCCGTCGTTTGTACGTCCCCAGTTCCATACAATACAACTAGCACCGTTCCGTGTACTTAAAATGAAATTGTTAGTACTAACTGAGCCCAAACCGACGACACGACGCGCATAGGCCCTGACTAAACGACAAGGTTTCCATGTGCTGCAGCTACTGTAGATAACTCTGCTTATTCCTGCCTGGCCACTGTCTTCGGCTGCCTCAGCTAATACTACCACCAGCTCCCTTCTCCGACTGCAATTTGTAAAATAAAGAAATTTTATGTTGTCTTAACAGGCGGCAACAGAGACGATGTAACTTCGCAACTCAGTTAGTGCCAGGAGAGTAGCATCAACAAGACGGACGAGCATTTCACTTATCAAGAGCAGAAGCAGGTTATTCAGTAGTATTGTGAAGTGGTATTGTAAGTTTGAGAATCTTTCTGTGGTTCAGAGACAGTGGAGAAGTGAGCATGGGACTGATCTACAATAAATATTAACAACTGCACGTCTAAGAGATAAATTCAAGGTTCATGGAACGGTGTGTGATGTGCATAATGACCGATCAGGGCAACATCGCATTGCTACAAGTGATGAAGGTTGCGGGGCTGGAACTGTTTCAGCAAACAAATCTTCACGTCAATGATCACTTAAGATTGGCGTAAGTGCTGGTAACGTGCTATGCTTTCTGAACAAAGGTCAGCTGTGTGTGTACGCTTGACAGCGCAAAAAATGACAGTGGCTGAAATTTAAATTGTGGATGTATTTGGAGTAGAAAAGGACACCTTACGGCGTATATATTCGTATTGGACCATCATTCGCTGAGCATAGTGCATGGGGGCCTAATTAAATAAAAAATTAAAATGCAAATAATTTTAGTAGCTGTAAGTCCGATTACGCAAGTCTCGTAAACGGCTGGCCCTGACTAGTATTAGTACGCAATCTGACTGCTTAGAATGACAACAAAGAATGTAAGAAAATTTTCGTTAACACAGTTAATTAATTAAGTCCCCAGCAACTATAAAATCTACGAAGCCAACAAAGCACAAGTGTAGCTGTTCTGTGTGTGGTAGTGTGACTCAACGCACATCTGGCACGGTTCTTCTTCAACAAAACAAGAATTTATAAATACCAATTATACTGACGTGATAAGAGAAAATTAGAAATACTATAATTGCGTAAGGAAAGCAGAATTACACTCTAATACAAGAACACAAGCCAGATGCTTTGTTGACTGAACCTGTAATGGCACATTATTCAGGACACACAAATAATAAAAGAATAAAAGAAAATACCTCCATATATATTGACGAAATGCACTCTGACCATTACAATATCTCCATTAGAACAACATCTGCTATCTCTCCCATCAAACCACTGCATAAAACATGGAACAACACTCTGCACTACCACATCTCACTCTAACTTCAGCTACAAGCAGTGTCCACCACAACTTCTCGGCAAGAACTACTTGCCGCTACGTCTCAATAATCACTGCCAGTGGAGGCGGCGGAACAATACTCTCTGGCGCGATTTCTGGCGCTGTGGCTCAGTGTAGCCACCTTTCATATGCCCCTCCTCCACGGGCTAGAATTTGATGGTATTTTTGCCAGCATTGGTGGTGAAAATACCACCAAATTCGTCAAAAAAAATACAGACAAAAATAAAAGATAATATTAATACGTAAATATCATATAAATAGATAAAATTTTGGCTTTGCACTGACCTTTCAATAGCCTAATATATAAAATACACTAAGCAATACAAATTCTTTCATACATGTGACTTTACATAATAGTTTACAGAAATATCATGTGGTTAAACAATTCAATCGATAGCGTCAGCAATGACGAATATGAGCAGGTAAGAGTCTTATAACTTTTCACAAACAGTAATACACAAAAAATCAGTTTATACAAATATTCACATGAAATGTTTTCATAACAAGTGGTTGACAGTTCCAGCAGTAGCACCCAGCAATGTTGAGTAGGTGCAGACACCATCAGGTGACATCATTTCAGTAGAAGCAGTCCATGAGTGGCACCCAGCAATGTTGAGTAGGTGCAGACTCCAACAGGTGATATCATTTCAGTAGAAGCAGTTCATCAGTGGCACCCAGCAATGTTGAGTAGGTGCAGACAGCAAGAAGTAACATCATTTCAGTAGAAGCAGTTCCATTTGTGGTACCCAGCAATGTTGAAGAGGTACACACAGCAACAAGTCACATTTCTCAGTAGAAGCAGTTCATCAATGGCACCCAGCAATGTTGAGTAGGTGCAAACAGCAACAGGTGACATCATCTCAGTAGAATCAGTCCATCAGTGGCACCCAGCAATGTTGAGTAGGTGCAGACAGCAAGAAGTAACATCATTTCAGTAGAAGCAGTTCCATCTGTGGTACCCAGCAATGTTGAAGAGGTACAGACAGCAAGAAGTAACATCATTTCGGTAGAAGCAGTTCCATTTGTGGTACCCAGCAATGTTGAAGAGGTACACACAGCAACAAGTCACATTTCTCAGTAGAAGCAGTTCATCAATGGCACCCAGCATTGTTGAGTAGGTGCAGACACCAACAGGTGACATCATTTCAGTAGAAGCAGTCCATCAGTGGCACCCAGCATTGTGGAACAGGTGCAGACTCCAACAGGTGACATCATTTCAGTAGAAGCAGTCCATAATATTCACTATCACTGATCACACAGTTCATCAGCATAAATTAAACATGTCCTAGTGGCACCAATCATGTAGAAAAAGTACAAGTAACAGTCCATAATTTCACCATCACTAATCAGACAGTCCAAGCATGAACAATAGTTTGAATGCACATACAAATGCTTTTACAATGCTCTTACACTAAACATACAAATCATAACAAACACACAAATGATATCAGATAATTGTCATATTACTATTACAAATACACAAACATCAGTAAACCTATAATATTTATGGGTGTCAGTGCAAGCCACTACAAACAAATAAAATAATATTTAGGAGATAGGTGGGTAGGATTAGGAAAGGAAAACACACAAAACACACTCACTCATCTTTCATCCACATTAAGTACTACTGTGTAATTGAATAATGTTAACTGTGTGAATCCACTTCTGTCAAAATTTCATGTTCATCATGTGTATCAAGTAGTAGTGACAGCAATGTATAACAGTCAATAATAGTTAAGTCAACGTCATAGTCATCATGTCAAGACCAATGTTTGCCAAGCCAGATCAAAATGTACGGTTGCTGAACAACTGTCAGTGTGCCAAGATATGCAACTTCCTCTCTCCAAAAAAAAAGTACATACTGCTTAGTGATTTAACAAAGTGTGTGTAGACAATCTTCCTTCCATTTTAGTGTTCTAGTCTGCTATCTTCATCCTCCTTGTTCCATATAGACCAACAAAAAAAAAAAAAATATGCACCTCACTTATTTTACCTCTTATACACCATAACTCCAATCAACTTCATATAATCTCAATACCTCCATAATACCTCTTCAATACGTCGATACATATAAACCTTATTGCCAGTATCATTTCGCTTCCATAACAACTCTTTCCTCTAGTCAGTCTCCTCGATCGAGTACAGATAAAATACTAATGCAAACCTCCTCATCCCATACAATCCGAAGACACACTGTCAACACACAACCTCTGTGTAATCCATCTGACCAAAATCTTCTACTCATTATGAATTATAAACAAAGAATGCATACATGACCTCTAACAGACTTAGTTCGAATAACTCTCAGTAATTAAGTACGATTACGGAGTGTGAATGATCCTAATATTTCACAGTGTGTACACGACTTCAAGAATTATGGCAAACAGAAGCAAACATGTGGAGTATTTCTTGTGTCAAGTGTCACTTCCTATTTCTATTGCTCACGAAAAATGCAGTGTAATAACTGTGTTGGTATGTCATGTCGTTTGCTTCCTTCCTATTGTCATACATTTATACAGCTTTCATAAAACCTCCAGCTCATGTGACTTCTATGAAGTTTCTTGTACTAATGTCGTTCGTCGAATTATAGCAGTTCATTTTCTTATCTTAAAAATATAAAGCACTGAGCGTAAGCAAAACAAGCAATAGCGAGTAAATATACCAGTAGAGAACAGAATGTCAACAAGTGGATGCAGCACAAATCTTACAACGAGGCTCTGCCGAGCAAACAATCTGTAACTAATACCGTAGTGTAACCTAAACTCTATGTTCATACACAGTACAACAGCATTTCTATATACAAAATTAAAGAGTAGTTGTGACAACAAACAGAAATGTATAAATATGCAATCCATACGCATAGCAGCAAACATATCTTACGTAATAAACAGGTCATCAGCATCGTATAACCGTAAGCAAATAAATGTTCATATGTAATCTTAATAAATAAACATGAAGGCGCAAGCAAATAAGTAAACATGAAGGCGCAAGCAGATAAATCACAAAGTATAACTTCCATACCTAACCACATCAGCACAATTAATCAGGTGACAATTATAATTTAAATAAATAGGCACAGCAGGCACATAATTAAAAATATGACATCAGTGAAAAAGCAGTGCAGCCAAGCGATGCATAATATACACAAGTAACAATCCAGTTCATTAATAATCATTGTCAAAATCAGTTAACGTACGCAAGCACGTCGCTTCACAAGTAATTTCATTGAACATGTAATTAGCACAAAGTATGAATCACGTAATCGCGAGCAGCAAATTACGTCTAAAGTACGTACCTAAGTGGAAATATGTTACCTGAAAAATAAACTCAATTAATAATTACCTTTTTAGTTTATTACTTTCTTCTTCGAAATGACATTTTTCCTGAAATTTTCTCGATAGCAAGTCGTCTTAACGTCGGACACGCACAGAATTTACCTGAAGTTCTTAAATATTTTATAGAACCGTATCCTGAAAAATACTGAATGTTAATACAGAATTCATCAAGTCACTATAGCTTTATACTGAATTTAGTTGGAGAAATTAGACTGTGTATTTATTTACGGCTGTCAGTGCATTTGCACTGAGCGCTCGATCAGCTGTAGGCGCGTGACGTAGGAAGTGATTGTTTGCGCTCAACGACTGCCTTGTGCGGCGCGCTGACTTGACTGTTGCTTTGAGTATACGCCGCCGCCAAAACACAGCGCGGTATCCTTGTACTCTCCGTGTGTTTACATACAACTGTTAGTTTCTCAAAAGTATGTCATTCCTAAAAAATTTTTCAAAAGTATATCATTCCACAAAAATTTTAACGTTAGATATATGATGTATTCCCTTAGAGCGTCGTGATTTAAGAGTTTCTACTTCGACAGTGTTATCATGAATAATTTTGCGAATTCTATATGGGCCGTTATAAAGCAGAAAAAATTTGCGACACAAGCCTTTTCCTTTGTGAGACAATCAATGAGACTTAATTAACACCTTCTGACCAACTGACAAGAATTTTAAACGACCAGGATGCTTAGCTGATTTCTCTCTTCTAGCAGCCGCAGATGCAATATTTTGTAGAGCCAGGTTGACAACTTCAGAATGCCGCAGTTTCCGTGTAGGCGGAAAAGGAACGATTTCAGATATGCGATTTGTCGGTGCTTTGTTTTTTAATATCAGTATAGGCGGTAAAGAAGTTGAGTCATTAGGAAGTTCATTCAGAATGTTTTGAAAAATATGAAGATACTGATCCCAAGTTCTGTGATTCTGATGACAATAAAGACGACACAATTTATTGATTTCCTTCATCCATCTCTCTGAAGCGTTAGATTGAGAGTGAAAAAGTGAAATGAAAATTGGTTTAATCTTACGACGCCGTAGAGTACGAAGCCAAATTTTAGAATGAAACTGTGATCCATTATCTGATATAACCTTATCAACATGACCCACTTCTTTAAGAAAATGTTTGATGAAAGCGTTAGATACTGAACGAGCTGTTGCTTTGCGTAACGGTGTAAAACACACATATTTTGATGTCAACTCCACTGCTACGAAAATGTACGCAAAACCATTAGTAGATCGAACCACTGGACCGAACAAATCGACTGCAGCCATGTCCTTTAATTCTGCTGGAATGATAGGAAACAACGGTGCTCTGTGAGAAACTGTCGGCGGCTTAGCCTTTTGACATAATTTGCATTTGGCAAGAACAAATCGAATACGTTTTTCCATATTATTGAAGTAGCAATTTTCTCGTAATTTATGAAAGCATTTTCTGGGACCAAAGTGTGCATAACTGAAATGCGTATACCAAATCAGCTTATTAACCCACTCATCAGGAATACAAACTAACCAAACAGAGTTGTCGACCGATTTTCGTTTAAAAAGAACTTTCCAGATAGATCGCAAAAACGAGGTGTGGCCAAATTGTCCAATCTAACAAAGTGTCTAAGAAAATTACAGACACCAAGGAAACTACGAACATCACGTTTTGTGGTAGGAACAGCATAATTACGAATAGCGTCAAGTTTTTCTGGATCAGGAAGAATACCTTCAGTAGAAATAATGTGACCGAGAAATTTCACCTGTGAACGACCAAATTCAGATTTCTCCAAGTTCACAGTAATGCCAACTCTTGCAAAGATACGTAACAATGAATCCAAAATTTTGTTGTGCTCACTCCAAGAATGTTTAGCAATAAGAATGTCGTCAACATATGAAGTAATATTGTCACGAAGATAAACAGGTAAAATTTCATTTAAACTACGAATGAATGCTGCTGAAAATACAGTAAGTCCAAACGGTAATTTCCGAAACTGGTAACAGTTACCAAAGGCTAAAAAGGCAGTATATTTTCTACAATCAGGGTGGAGTTCTATTTGCCAAAAACTTGCGCGCATATCAATCGTGGATAAAACTTTAATTCCATGAAAATGTTGAAGAAGTTCATCTAAATTTTGTGGACGGTCAGTTTCAGGAATAATGATATTATTTATCTGTCTGGAATCTAGAACCAAGCGAATTGACCCATCCTTTTTAAGAACAACGTGTAATGGGCTAGTATAAGGACTGACTGCAGGCTCAATAATGCCCTGATCTAACATGTACTGAAGTTCATTCTTAACCTTGTCTCTGTAAGCCAAAGGAATAGCGTACGTTTTCCCGCGAATTGGCGTGTGTTCTTTTACTTTAAATAAATATTGTAAGCCTTGTATAGTTCCTGTGTGATGACTAAATACTGTGGCATGTGAAGTCAAAATGTGGTGCAGCTCTTCTCTTGCAACGTCATCTGGCACTTCAGCTTTATTAACCTTTTCATTAATTAGTTCTTCGCTATTAATTATATCATCCATCGCGTCTCTGTATCTATTGTCATTGTCATGAATAAACACATTGTCGTCATAATGCTCAACGAAAACATCAGAAGTAAGAAACCTTAAACATTTTGTATCTGGTTCAGATCTTGTTAAACACTCGAAAAATTTCAAACATATCGGCACTCCGGCAACAGTCAAATTCACACTCCCTTCTTTAAAGTTCAAAATTGCCTTATGTGCGTTAAGAAACTCCATACGTAATATAATTTGTGTACTGAGTAATGGAACAATAATAAAATTAGCAGAAAATTTGTATCCTTGACAATTGAAATTTAAGTTGGTCTGTTGTTTAACTTCTACACCTTTTCCAGAAATCGCTCCTCGAATTGTAGTTTTAGAAATAGGTAACACAGGACAGGCAATAGTCCTTTCACATATACGAAAAACTGATTCACTAATGACGTTCAATGGGCTCCCAGAATCTAAAACTGCAGTGAACTTATTCTTACCCACACATACTTCAATAACAGGATGTAAAAATGTGTCTACATTATTTTCCTTTTCGTCTAGCAAAATGTCTCTCATGTCTTCCAGGCGTACGTAGTGTAAAGTCGTAGTGTCATTACTTTCTGAACCGTCTATATTGCTGCCAGAAGCCGAAGCTGCTAGTCATTGTCGAGTGTTTGCGTCACGTCTTTGATTATTCGCGTCATTTTGCGGATCCATTTCTACGATTTGCACTTGTCTCTCTGAAGTTCTGTCACGTGGAGGATGCCAATTAGGTCCCTCCTGTCTGTTAGATACAAATTCTTGGTTGTGTCTGTTATTAAAATTTCTGTTTTCCTGTCTGTCTGCATAACTACTTCTTGTGTAATTTCGACTGTCACTTCTGAAATTATTGTTGTATCTACTACCCTGATTATTTCTGTAGTAAGAATTTCTATTACTGTTTGAATAATTTCTGTCTTGATGATACCGATTACTGTTTCCATATGATTGATCATTCCGGTACGAATTACCGTCGTTATAATTGTCTATGTAATTTCTGTTAGAACGTCTGTTATTGTCATAAGGCTGGTATCTATTGTCCTGTCTGTTACGTCTGTCATTGTCAAAATTATCCATATAACGCCCGTTCCGATCACTATCCCTTTTCTCTGAAAATCTATTGTAATTACTGTTACTGAAAAAGTTACAAGAAGTCCCGTCGTCGTTGTCATACTCAAGTTCTTGCAACAAAGTCTGAAAAGTCTCGATGTCGTCTTTACATCTTCCAGCTAAAGCAATTTGTCTTATGGATTGTGGCAGCTTAGTTAAACAAATGCGAATTAATTCAGTCGGGCTATAAGGGTTGGAAAGGAACTGATTCTTTCGAATCATGTCTTCAAAATATTCCGCTGGCGTGCGGAATTCAGACTGTTTGAAATTACGCTGCATGATAAGACTGTGTTTGACTCTGTCTTGCGTGTTTTCGGACCAATATGCCGATAGAAATGCATGATAAAAATCATTCAGATTATTACACTCTCTAATGAGTGCGCGCATCCGCGTCGCCGGTTCGTTTTCTAAATATCCACACATAAATTCCAGTTTGTGACTTAGTGGCCAATTTGGTGGGAGTGCGTACATAAATTGATCTAACCATGCACATGGATGTATGTCATTCTTAGAATTGCGGAAGATCTTAAATTTCCGAACAGTCAAAAAGTGTTTATAGTCAAAGTTTTCGCCTCGTGGCGACAAAGACCTACCGCGTCTGTCCCAGTCCCAATGTCGATTATTGTCAAGTTCGCGCGCCTGGCGATCTCTTGTTGCATCCCGTAAATGAAATAAATTACTTTCTTCAAAACCCGCTGCTATCGGTGATTCCAAATTTCTTCTACCGTCCTTTCCTACGATTTTGCTTTCAATTTGTTTGACTTGCTTTTCTAATGCCTCCACTTCCCTTTTAACGCGTTCATTAAATTTTCCCTGATTTTCAACATGCTTATTTATGTTCTGGTACTCTTCGGTTTCTGAAAATGGCAATGGAGTTGTATCATCTGAATCTGTGTCCTCATTTAAACTAAGATTTGACAATTTATCTGAAATCTCCTCCACTCTTTCCGATAAGTTTACGTCTTCCGTAAGTGTCACGACTCGGGTTTCGGTATTGTCACATTTAGTAGTTAGCTGTTCACACTGTTGCGTTAAGTTATTTATTCTGTCATTTGGTACGGATTCCTCGATTCTCTCAAATATTTCTTCCTTATTTTTTGCACGTTGTAAATTTAACTCTGAAAATTTCTGTACTATCACGCGATCTCTTTCTTCCTGTTCTCTATCCTGTTCCCTTTGTCTAATCTCTACTGCACTTAATCTATTATTGTGAGAATTCAAAATCGGTTGTACTTCTTCTCTGATTTCTTTCTTTAATTCATCTTTCATATTTTTGAAACATGTCCCTATTCGTGAGTCTAACCGTGTTTCCATTGTTTCCATATCAGTTTCTAATCGTGTTGCCAAAGTTCCCATCTGTGATCCCAGTGAGTCTAACCGTGTTTCCATTGTTCCCATCTGTGTTTTCAATTCAGATCTAAACCGTGTTTCCATTGTTCCCATCTCAGTTTTTAATTCAGATCGTAACTGTGATCCCATTGTTCCCATCTCAGTTTTAAATTCAGATCGAAAATTTAATATTGCACTCATCAACTGCTCCATACTAACTTGTTCGAGATTCCTTTCGCCCCTAACATTTCCCACAAAACCAGCTTCCTTCGTCATGGCTGTAAAGCTATCTGTGTTCGATACTATTCCAGAATCTTCTATCGTTACTCTCGTATTCTGTGAATTTTCTGATTGAGAAAAATCTTGAACTGGTTCCGGACTGTCTTCCCGACTTATTAAATTGTTTTCAACTCCATTATTCATGATACTGTTGTCCTGTGTTGGCGAGTTCGCCAGGTCAACAATTTCGTCATTCTGACTATCTATCATTTTCGCCTTTTTCATCGATCGCGTAATCATTTGCAAAACATACAAAACTCGTTACAATACGAAAATTACGGAGAATTTAACACGTTATCACCAACAATACCATTCACACGATATGCTTCCCTCAAACACGATTAACGAACCATTGAAATAATTGCACTAAATTATCAAACCCGTAGACAAGACAACAAAAAATAAATAAATTTTGAAAAATACCATTAGAAGAATACCAATTACCAAATCTACACATGCAATATAGACTACAATTACTAACTCAAATTTCTACAACAATACTACGGTCTACTATTTTTACAATCAGAAGATTCCAAGGGACGATCCGAAGCAGCGGTCGCCACGTTCATGGGGGCTCAATTAAAATAAATATGAATGCAAATAATTTTAGTAGCTGTAAGTCCGATTACGCAAGTCTCGTAAACGGCTGGCCCTGACTAGTATTAGTACGCAATCTGACTGCTTAGAATGACAACAAAGAATGTAATAAAATTTTCGTTAACACAGTTAATTAATTAAGTCCCCAGCAACTATAAAATCTACGAAGCCAACAAAGCACAAGTGTAGCTGTTCTGTGTGTGGTAGTGTGATTCAACGCACATCTGGCACGGTTCTTCTTCAACAAAACAAGAATTTATAAATACCAATTATACTGACGTGATAAGAGAAAATTAGAAATACTATAATTGCGTAAGGAAAGCAGAATTACACTCTAATACAAGAACACAAGCCAGATGCTTTGTTGACTGAACCTGTAATGGCACATTATTCAGGACACACAAATAATAAAAGAATGAAAGAAAATACCTCCATATATATTGACGAAATGCACTCTGACCATTACAATATCTCCATTAGAACAACATCTGCTATCTCTCCCATCAAACAACTGCATAAAACATGGAACAACACTCTGCACTACCACATCTCACTCTAACTTCAGCTACAAGCAGTGTCCACCACAACTTCTCGGCAAGAACTGCTTGCCGCTACGTCTCAATAATCACTGCCAGTGGAGGCGGCGGAACAATACTCTCTGGCGCGATTTCTGGCGCTGTGGCTCAGTGTAGCCACCTTTCAATAGTTCCGATTCGTTGGAAAATAGGACGTTCCGCCTTCACGATTAACAATGTCCTCGGCAAACGCTAATCGTCGGAGCTAATCATCACGGAACCTCTCCCTCATGGCTGCGCGTTTGCTGAGTACTCCGGCCCTCGAAGCCGGCGCCGAACGGTATCCATGAACCCGGAAACGTAGTAGTATGTTTCAGCTGCACCTCGTTTCGAAAAGGATTTTGCCGTGACGTCTTGACGACTTCCTCATCCCGGAGAGGTTTTATTAAAAGCGAAAGTCCAGTCGCCCAGCAGGTCTAGTCGATTCTCCAGTATCTCTATAACGATTTCCCCACCGCCGCGCATTGAGCTCAGGAACGCTATACGGTGCTCCAACCTCCGACCCCGCCAAATTCCCTTCCTTCAAAGGTGCAGTGCCACCGTCACGAATAATCAGTTGGTGATAACGCGCGGCAAACAAATAATGTGCTTCGACTGAAAGCGATATGCCGCAGGTATTTGACGTTGCTAGTGTACTGTCATTGGCTCTTATAGAATAAATGATGCGGTCGCAGACCTAACTCGCTGCGACAGTGTGTCAGACTCTTACCGAGTAACATCAACGAAACTGTGTGAATAATTTTATCGTATTAAGAAAAACAGAGGTACTGAATTTCAGTTTTAAACTTCAGAGAACTGAGAGTCTCAGTGATTTACAACTAAAATTTCGTCGCAATTTCTGTGGGAAACTAGTTGTACTGAATCGAAATGTGTTTCCTACAGTACAATGGAGAGCTTCATAGACAACGAATTGTTGAGCCAGGAGAATGTGTCTCTTATGAAGAAAAAAGAAAAAGAAGTTAAATTGGATTTCGAACTTGGGACGCTTTAGATATAACGTCTGCACGTTGCTTACTGAGTTACAGTGACAAATTAAGAAAGTTATATTATTCAGTTAACAAGCGGTATATCTATACACAATACCGGCATATTCTACACCTTCGGAAAAAAATCGCAGCACCAAGAAGGAGTTGTGCAACATAAAATGGAAATTGGTAGGCGTATTTCTACATCTGAAAGATGTCTGTTGAAGTTCCGCTGAAAGAAGGTGGATGTTACTTCTGCGACATCGAAGAAGCACTTGACAGGAATGCAACCACTGTACATGATTGCTGGCACCTGTGGTCATTAGAATGTACGGCCGAAGAAGACCGGGCTCCCGACGGTCACGTGGCTCTAACGAGAGGGAAGACCATCATGTTCGGCCTATGGCACTGTCGCATCATACTATATCAGCAGCAGCAATTTCGAGCAGCAGTAAGCGCTACAGTGACACACCAAACTACTACAAACCGGATACTTCCAGGGCAGCTCCGTGCATTCCACCGACCCTAAACCATCACCATTTGGGCAATCAGTGCCATCAAGCGAAAGCTCTTTGGAGGCCGAGGAGGAAGTCTGCTGCGTTTTCTGATGAAAGCTGGTTCTGCTCCGGTGCCAGTCATGGCCCTGTGTTGGATAGGAGGAGGACAGTTGGAGACCTGCAGCAAACTTGTCAGCGTCTTAGACACACTGAACCTACACCTGTAGTTATGGTTTGATGTGCGATTTCGTATGACAGTAGGAGAACTCTTGTTGTCTCACACACCCTGACTACAAAATTGTATGCCAGTATGGTGATTCGACCTGTTGAGTTTTCATTCATGAACAACATTCCAGGGTGTGTTTTCCAACAGGATAACGCTCGCCCACAAACCCCTGTTTTAGCCCAACACGCTCTACAGAGTGTCGACATGTTTCCTTGGCCTGATCGCTAACCAGATCTGTCTCCAGTCGATCACACCCGACGACAAGTCGACAACTTCAGCGACATCCACAAACAGCATCAACCCTCCCTGTAGCAACTAACCAACTGCAACAGGCATGGACTTCCATTCCGCAAACTGACATCCGACACCTGCACAATCTAATGCATGCAAGTTAGCATGCTTGCATTCAACTTTCTGGTTGTTACACCGGTTATTAACGTACCAGAGTGTTATATTTCAGAAAAGCTTTTGTGCTTTCTTAGAAAAGATCTGGTATACTGAGCAGAGCTCTGCAACATCCATGTACTAATTTATATTTACGTGACAAACCCTATTTCTAGGGATATATTTTAATTTTGACAAATGGATCTATGCCGACATTTGTAAAAACGGCGATGGTACATTAGTCCATACTAATGTAAAATTGCCACCTTCTGAAGAAGACAAATTTAAATTTGTTGAAACCTAGGTAAAGAATTCTTTATCCATTGCAACTGGTCGGCTGTTTATAATTTTATTACGTGGAACCGTTGCTGTTGTGCAGCTATGTTTAAAATACTGAAGTAATATTTCCTTGTCTGCATGTTCCCGAAATAAACAGAAAACTATCGGATGTTGCATTTCATTCACGTCAGGTCTGTACCGAACTTTGCCTGCGGTTGTTACACCGTGAAGAGTATATTCCAAAGCTGGTGCAACTGCTGAGTAACGAGGTTCCAGATTGCCGGGTACGATTTTGTGAATGGTTTCTAAAGATAGCTACATGTGAGCCCCAATTTATGGGTACCATTGTTTGGTCGGATGTAGCACAAAAAAGATGAATTTGAAATTGGGCATAATTGTGTCTACTGAACTGAAGATAATACACATGTTACTGCTCAAAAGACTGCGCAATTTCCTGGTGTGAACGTGTGGTTTGTCTCCTAGGCGACTCACTGGGCCCTTCCGTTTTGAAGGTTCTGTAACTAGAGAAAAGTAACTAACAGTGCTTGATGGTTCCGTTTTCTCTATCATTCTTCCAGTTCACTTTAATTACTGGTTTTATTACCCATAAGAAAGCGCTACTCCGACAGCGCCCCTCCGCACTATGAAGTGATGTTCGGCCATTTTTGGATCAAAATCCACCAGGCCAGCGGACACGACGCCGCGGATCGGCCGAGTTTCATGCACCCCCTCCAGACCTTATGGACTTCGATTTGCTTCTTACAAGGCTCAGTAAAGATGTGGTGCACCGTCATATACCGCGTAAAGTGGACACACTTTGGGATGAAATTCAAGCGGTGTGTGCAGAAATCGAATTCGACATTTTTGTGCAAAATATGGAATAAATCGTGACGTACTCAGAAATGTATCGCATTTGAAGACCACCATTTTGAACGTTTACTTTAATCATGATCTGTAATATTTATTTTGATCAGAAAGTAAACTTATTTTTTTGGATTGGATTATAGCCTTACTTTTCCCCGAAATTTATCCTTGTTGATTGCCAAATAAACTTCCTGTGACAGTTCTAAGAGTGTATACATCTGTCTGACACACCCTGTAAATACTGAAAGTCGTTTGTCCAGTTGCATTTTCATTTTTTCCTACAATGTTTTTGCTTTATGAATGCCAAGCTCTTTCAGCTATCTCTTCGTATATACGACGGCGCATGTTTGATCTTTGGTGGCCTGTGAAAGCCGTCAGCCAATGAGAAACGTTTGCGGCTGTCGAGCTATTAGACAATGTTCATAGTGTGTTCAAAAGTATCCGGAAACCACCCAAAACATACGTTTTTCATATTAGGTGCATTGTGCTGCCACCTACTGCCAGGCACTCCATATCAGCGACCTCAGCGAGTCATTAGACGTGAGAAAGCAGAATGTGGCGCTCCGCGGAACTCACGGACTTCGAACGTGATTAGGTGGTTGGATGTTACTCGTATCATACGTCTGTACGCGAGATTTCCACACTCCTCAACATCCCTACGTCCACTGTTTCCGATTTGATAGTGAAGTGGAAACGTGAAGGGAGGTGAGAAAACTTGGATTTCATGGTCGAGCGGCTGCTCATAAGCCACACATCAGGCCGGTAAATGCCAAACGATGCCTCGCTTGGTGTAAGTAGAGTAAACATTGGACGATTCAACAGTGGGAAAACACAATATGACGATCCGATGGCAGGATGTGGGTGTAGCGAATGCCCGGTGAACGTCATTTGGCAGCGTATGTAGTGCCAAAAGTAAAAGTTGGAGGCGGTGGTGTTATGGCGTGGTCCTGTTTTTCATGGAGGGGGCTTGCACCCCTTGTTATTTGGCGTGCACTATCACAGCACAGGCCTACACTGATGTTTTAAGCACCTTCTTGCGTAATACTATTTTGTCTAAAACTGACATGGTGAGACCCACTTTGAAGAGCAATTCGGGGATGGCGATTGCGTCTTTCAACACGTTCAAGCACCTGTCCATAATGCACGGCCTGTGGCGGAGTGGTTACACGAAAATAACATCCCTGTAATGGGCTGGCCTGAATTGTATAGAACACCTTTGGGATTTTTTGGAACGCTAACTTCGTGCCAGGCCTCACCGACCGACATCGATACCTCTCCTCTGTGCAGCACTCAGTGAAGAATGGGCTGCCATTCCCCAAGAAAGCTTCCAGCGCCTGCTTGAACGTATGCCTGCGAGAGTGGAAGCTGTCATCGAGGCTAAGGGTGACCCATCACCGTACTAAATTCCAGCATTACCGATGGAGGGCGCCACGAACTTGGTAAGTCATTTCCAGTCGGGTGTCTGGATATTTTTGATCACATCGTGTAGTTCGAATGGGGCTACACCATTCTGGTTTGTTATGTTCTACTTTCTGCTTTGTCTGGTGTGTTCTGTGGCTGACGCATGCTGGTTTGCAGTGCTGGAATGTTGAAGATTCTGGGTAAGATCTTTACAATTACTTGCCGTTTTGAACAATAGGCGATGCGTCTGTTATTTCAACCGTGTGGTCCGAATAATCAGACAGTTACTTTTAAATCAGCCCGTTGAGAGAACTTGCAGTATTTTATAGGGTGACACAAAAATCCGTTAACATTTGAAAATTTAATACGTCAAGGAATAATGAACGTAGTGAATCAATAATTAGCATGATAACTGATTTTTAGCAAAGACAATGTTCTTCATGAGAAATGCCCAAAATTTCGGCCGTCATTCATCAATAATACCTGTAGTCGAGGGACAATTTTGTGACACCTGGTGCAACGTGCGACTTCACGAGCGCTGACTTCACCATGCGGAGACGAAACTGCTAAAGTCTCCATTCCTTCCTGAACTTTGCGAGCAACAGTAGCACTTGTGTCTGGTCACGCATTATGGGGCCGATCGTCCAAACAACCCGTGGCTTCGAACTCCGTGATCATTTTACTCATAGCGAGAATTAACACAACAATTTCGTCTGTTCGAACACCCTTCTTAAGGTGATACTATAGTAAAGGTGCAGTAGCGGATTCTCCAGTTTGATAGTATAGTTTCACCAACAATACTTATTCTGGTAGAGTCAACATGCTACGATTGCTAGCGCATGACTCCCTCTCTCACTACAGCTCATTTTACACGTGATTTCCATGCGGCGTTACTGACGTCTTCCTGTTCAAAGCTATTTGTTGGTCGGTTTTTGCACTTACTTTTAATTTCAATAACATCCCATTTCATTTCAGGCATGTGTGTCAAGTTTTACCTCTCAACTGGCATTATTTCGTGAATCAGTGCATTTTCAAATGTTAACGGACTTTTGGATAACCCAGTATAATGTGAAAGTTGCTCACTTTTTATGAAATGGGAGCTGATTATAGGATCTTCTCAATCTGTTGTGTTGTAGATACAAACTTATCATCCTGTTCTGCATGTTTTATTGTTTTGTGGGATTCGTGTTCTGAGGACACATAATTTCGTTACCTTTTTCCAGAATCTGACTTCATATTACCTACAATGAGAACCTAGGCGGTCTGTGTGATTTGTCTGCACTGTTTTGAGATAAACACAAAAATGTAACATTTCTATGATTTATTTCGCACAACCTAAGTCATTTCTTCATTATCGCGCAACAACAATTCCATGTTGTTTTGCTGCCATCTTGTCCACTCTGTTGCTCAGACTTCGTCATATCAATGAACAATCTTGGTACGAATAATTACATGATTCAGTCGTACACTAATATTGCAGCCCATTAATAATAAATTCTCCGTTCTTGGCATGAATCCCATTGCAGGTGAAGGAAGGTAGGCCACCGGACGTTGTTATGGAATGATGATTTTTTTGCAAGACCATGAATTGTGTTTCGGCGTAATATTAACATATTTTGAGGAAAACATGTTAGTGAGGGAGTCTCTATTTTCAATAATATTATTTATGATTTATTTACACGTCAAGTTCCATAGGACCAAATTGAGGAGCAAATCTCCAAGGTCATGGAACGTGTCAGTACATGAAATTACAACGTAAAGGTAATGACAGATAAAAATGAAATGTCTGTGAACCCAAAAAAATCAAGCCATAAGTTTAAGTAAACGCAGTCAACAATACAACATAAGAATCAGCTCAATTTTTCAAGGAACTCCTCGACAGAATAGAAGGAGTGACCCATGAGGAAACTCATCAGTTTCGATTTGAAAGCACGTGGATTACTGCTAAGATTTTTGAATTCTTGTGGGAGCTTACTGAAAATGGATGCAGCAGTACACTGCACACCTTTCTGCACAAGAGTTAAGGAAATCCTATCCAAATGCAGGTTTGATTTCTGACGATTATTAACTGAGTGAATGCTGCTTATTCTTGTGAATAAGCTGATTTTGTTAATAAGAAGTGACAGTAAAGAATATATACATTTAGAGGTCAGTGTCAAAATAGCCAGACTAGTGAACAGGGCTCGACAAGAGGTTCGCAAACTTACACCACTTATTACCCGAACTGCCCGTCTCTGAGCCAAAAATATCCCTTCAGAATGGGAACAGTTACTCCAGAATATAATACCATACGACATAAGAGAATGAAAATAAGCAAAGTAGACTAACTTTCGTGTTTAACGATCACTTTCTTCAGATACTGTTCGAATAGTAAAAGTATATATGTGGAGACTTTGTCTTAAATTACGTTCGTTTATGAGTGATTTGAAGCTCTAAACTAATTATTCTTCTCAAGTCTAAATTCAGTGGTCACAGGTAGGGGCAAACAGCTTTAGTTATAAGCTGAAAGTATTAACATTAGATAGCTTTTGGATAGGTTCCTGATGAGTGATTACTTACTGCTTGATATCTGGATGCGTTGCTATGCATATTCATCTACGTTGCGCATGCAATAAATGAATATGCGTGTTGTGTGACTATTTCGTTATTCATCTGTGGTCACATCGCGTTTAAAATTATGTATACACTTCGATGACAAAAGTTGTGGGATAGCGATATGCACAATACAGATGGCGGTAGCATCGAGTACACATGATATAAAAGGGCAGCGAATTGGCAGAGTTGTCATTTGTACACAGGTGATTCATGTTTTCGAGGGGATTATGGCCGCACGACGTGATTTAACACACTTTGAATGCGGAATGGTAGTAGGACGCGGACGCATTGGACATTCCATTTCGGAAATATTCTGAGATCCGCAGTCTCAAGAATGTGCCGATAGTATCACAATGCAAGCATACCTTTCACCACGGACAACACAATGACCGACGGCCTTCACTTAACGACTGAGAGCAGCAGCGTTTACGTAGAGTTGTCAGTACTAACAAACAAGCAACTCTGCAGATAAAAGTGTGGAACATACGACGAACGTATCTGTTAGGACCATGCGGCGGAATCTGGCGTTAGTGGGCTACGGCAACAGAACACTAACGCGAGTGCCTTTGCATTGCACGACATCGCCTACAGCGCCTCTCCTGGGCTCATTACCACACCAGTTGGATCCTAGGCGATTGGACAATTGCGGCCTGGTGAAGTGAGTTCCGATTTCAGTTGGTAAGAGCCGATGGTAGGGTTCGAATGTGGCGCAGATCCCCAAAGCCATGGATCGATGTTGTCAATAAGGCACTGTGCAAGCTGTTGGTGGCTCATGTACAGTGTGGGATATGCTCACGTGGTCCAACTGAACCGACAAGTGACCATTTGCAGCCATTCAAGAACTGCATGTTCTAAAACAACGATGGAGCGCTGATAACCTCGGTGCTGAGCGCCCTATACATACCACCACCACCACCACCAAACAACGATGGAATCTTCATTGCTGACAATGCGCTATGTCACTGGCCCCCAATTGTTCGCGACTGGTTGAAGAACATTCTGAACATTTCGAGTTAATGATTTCGTCACCAGATCATCTGACATGAATCGCATCGAACATTTATGGGACATAATCGAGAGATCAGTTCGTGCACAAACTTTAGCAGTTACGGACCATTACAGAGGCAGCATGACTCAACATTTCTGAAGGGAACTTCCATCAACTTGTTGGACTTTGAGTCCACGTCACGTCGAGTCGACATGATATTAAGAATACCCCACGAATTTTGTTATATCAGTGTAATGGTGCTTAGCTTAATAGTTTACGGCTTTACTTGAATGATCATGGTAGTAGCTCATTCTTTTAACACGAAACACAACTTACAGTGTTCTATTGTTCGCAAAGTGATATGTGGTCAGTCGAATGAAGTTTTTTGTAATTTCATGTAGCACTGTGTATGTGATAAAGGCTACTCCATCCGAGTAAGAACGGTTAGACTCTCCTGCTAAATGAAATATAAAACATGCGTAGTAAATTCTAGAAACGATTTCTGGACATTATTTTTACTACCTCTCTCTTCCACTTTCACGGCTATATTGCCGCTACTGTCTTACAGTGTCTGCACAGTTACTTCGGCACTCGCTGCTGTCTTCCTGCTGGGGTGACGGATGTTACGGGCGGTGATGAAATTTAGAGGGGCGGCCGGCCCAGGTGGCAGCAGGTGGATGGCCGTGGACAAACCTCGGCGGCGACCCGCCGCCATTACTCTAATGAACGGCTGCGGCAATTAACGAGCGACGAGCGCCTCCGGCGGCGGCGGTAGCTCCGGCCCCCAGCCCAGCCTCGAGTAATTGTCTCCGCTGAAGACGTCGCTAAATCAAAGGGGCTTCAGCGGCGCCCACACTCGCCCTCTCGAATCTACGCCGCCAGCATCGATCGGTCACTCCCACTGGCTGCAGCCTGCAGGCAGGTGCAAGAAAAGCCTCACCTTAGCCCAGTGTACCGACAAAATTCCAAATGCACCCCTGGATATATTGATAACGTAAATGACCCTTGACATGTAATTTGAGAATATTATATTCGAACAGTTTCGATAAAGTTCTCCCATCACTCTCAGTTTTGTCTCCAGCCTTAGCAGTTACATATTTCTTCAACTAGAATTTTTTTTAAATTTTGCTTCGGTTTCTGTATCTAGGCCTATAAAAAATTCCTATGGAAACCTTATTGAAATAGCATAATATGTTATCTTTGGCTGAGGAACTGTGGAGCGGAGGGTAAATAATCCAATGGTCCGTGTTTTTTGTTACGTCAGCATGAAACGACACTTAAATTGTCTGTGCGTGCTTTACATCTACCTTCGTCGTTTACGGGAGTCTGAAAACTATTTTTACGGTCCGCTAGAAACTGATGCAGAACATACTGACCATAATTTCCTGTCTGCAAATCCACGTTACTACTTTTGCTCACTGAAAAAAATTTTCCTACTTTCTGTTTACTCAGTAGGATCAGGAGGTGAAAGCACTAGCCCAGGAGGAAACTCGGAAGAGGAATCCACCATTGCTTTATGCAATGCATCGGGACCTAGGGTTCTGGGGAGTCCCAACATCTGCATTAAGGATGAGTCGGAGCATCCTAAATATCCTTCTAAACTCAAGTTCAAAAGGAAAATTCTTTGCTGGCACCTTGAACATAAACTCTTTACTAAAAATTCGTAAACAAAAAGAACTTGAAATTCTCTTTGATAAGCATGAAATACAAATTTTAGCAGTTCAAGAAACAAGATTTTTGGATGGAAATGCTACACAAATCAAAAACATAGAATTTTTAAGGGTAAACCAGCAATAAAAATCATGAAAGGCATACCAATACTTGGTACTGCTTTTCTATGTTCATAAAAATCTAGTAGATAACATTAGAGATATCAAATCCAGTTCAGAAAGACTATCCCTTCTCACAGTTAAATGTAAAAATAAACATTATGCCTTTGTTAATTGTCATGCTCCAATCAGTGATGACAATAAGAAAAATCCGAGTAAAGTAGGAGCATTCTGGGAACTTCTGTAAGAAGAAAGAAATAAAAATTCCAAAATCAAATGTTGTTATACTAATGGGGGATTTTAATGCACAAATATTGAGGGAAAAATCGTTTCATATAATAGTAGGATATTATCCAGCCCATAAAAGAACAAAAAAAAAGGCACAAGACTAATCAGTCTTTGTAGAACATTTCAGTTGAAGGTACTGTCGACCTTCTTCAAAAAATTACCAAGACAGGCAAAACAATGGATCTCTCCGAATCCAGTGCTAGGGGAGTCATAGTTAGATCACGTGGCTATTTCTAAATGCAATTTTAAAGAAATCATAAATGTAAAAGTAGGAAGAAACAGGGAATTTGATTCTGATAATTACCTGACTAAAGTTACACTGAAACTTCTCCCCAATAAAAACCAAAAGACACAGCAAAAATTAACTAAATATAGTATGGACAGGCTCAACATCACCAAAGAGGTAAAAAAAAAATTTCAGGAAGAAATTAAAGTATCTAAATCAGGGAAATGGGAAGAAATATCAACAGGGCAGCGAAAAATGTATTTGGAACAACCAAAATGAAGAAGAAAGCCTGGTGGGATGAAATCTGTGAAGAAGCAGTTAGAGAAAGAACAAAACAGTGAAAGACATGAAAATATTCTGGGGAGCCTAAACACCTTGATGCATTTAGAATGTAAAGGAATAAAACAGCAAGAATAATAAAGAGAGCTAAAAGATCTTTTGAGATATCACAACTTCTTGACATACGAAACAACTTTGTAAAAAATAACTCCCGGTATTTCTATCAGATGTTTAATACTGATCTAAAGCTCCAAGTATTTTCTTCACAGATGAAAATGGTAAAGTAGGCCTAAGCAACAACCAGAATTGTCAAATACTAAGAAAGTACTTTGAAAATTTATTGAACTGTGAAGAACCAAACTGTAAGCTAGAATTTCCAGACCTCCAAGAAAATACAGAAGCAGATCCACCACCCACAGTTGAAGAAATTAAAAAAAAAGCAATAAGTACCCTGGAAACAACAAAGCCAGTGGACAAGACTCTATTACAGCTGAACTTATTAAATGGTCTCAACCAAAAATTATAACTAACCTTCAGCTCATGTTTGAAGAAATATGGGAAACTGAAAAGATACCAGAAGACTGAAAAGTGCCTCTCATCCAACCCTTGCACAAGAAAGGTGATAAGCAAAATGTAAATAACTGCAGAGGTGTATCTTTGTTGCCAGTGGGTTACAAAATATTTTCAACAATACTACTAAACAAGGTAGAAGCAACAATTGATAGCCACTTGGGAGAATATCAGAGTGGATTTAGAAAGAGTAGATCCTGCTCAGAACAGATTTTCAACCTAAAGTCCATAATTCGTCACAGACTTACAAATTCCGAAGATATAGTTGTAACATTTACAATTTTAAAAAGGCATTTAACTCTGTTGACAGGGAAAGATAAAGTGATCAGAGAATTTGGCATCAAATCTAAATTAGCAAATCTTATTCGTGAAACGCACACAGACACCAAATCAAAAGTAAAGTTTCGGAGTGAAATATCGAGGGCATTCAACATAAAAACATGTGTAAGGCAAGAAGATGGCCTGTCTCCACTCCTCTTTGAATAGTAAGAGAATGGAAACAAAAAAATAAAGGAACAGAAGCTATCACCAATGAAACTGGAAACTAAAAACAAAGGTATTGAAATTCACTGTTTAGCATTTCCGGACTTCGTCATTCTTTCTGAAAACCTAAAAAATGCTGGAATACAAATCAATCTCTTAGAAGAAATAGCCAACAAAGCAGTTTAAGTATATCTGTAGAAAAAACAAAATTTATGACAAATACTAAAAATGCCCCAGAATCCCTGGCAACAGATATTGACTAGATAAAGTGGGTAAATAAATTTAAATATTTGGGATAAATTATCCAAGAAAGTGGCTTAGGAAAATTCGCTGTAGATGAAAGAGTACATAAAATGGTGAGAGCTTATGGAATAACTAGCAATGTCTTCAACCAAAGGTGCCTGTCTAAAACTTTGAAGATACAGCACTACAATACAGTAGTAAAACCAGAATGTCTCTATGCAAGTGAATGTTTAGTACTGAACCACAAATTACACAAACTTGAAAACCTGGAAAGAAGAAACATTCAAAAAACTTAGGCCACCAAAAAATAGAGAGGTATGGATATTAAGAAGGAATCAAGAAGTTTATCGCAACATAGAAAACATAAATGAAACACTACGAAAGAGGTGACTGCTATTTTTTGGACACTTATACAGAATGAACAGCAATAGGTTAATAAAACAGATTTTTAAATATCTTTGGGAAAGAAGTCAACAACAGCCTGGATTAAATAAGTTAGGAAAGATTTGGAAAGAAACAACATAAGTGAAAAATATGCAACACAAAGAGAGATTTTCAAGGGGAAAGTGTTAAAATGGGATTCCAAGGCAGGAGGGAGAAGAAGACAGGGTGAAAAGGGTCCGAGAAGAGAAAAAGGATACATACTGTAAAAATGAAAGAATACTGGAGGAAAAAGAAAGAACAACGACGAAGGGAGCATTGATGTTGTTGTGTGGTCCTTAGATGACCCAAACGAAGAAAGAAGAAAAAGCAGACATATTTATACTAGAAACAGCACTATTAACTGTTCAGAAGTGACATATACGGAAGTTCCAGTTAAAATCGTCTACCTGTCTGACTTCTAATGACCAAAAGTTAATTGCTCGCCTTAAAAGTGGAAGACTATCTCGTCACTTGCCACGCGGTTTTGTCAACATTACGGGTTGCACACGAACAGCTACTTCCATGAAATCTAAGTGATCCAGGACGGTATACAGTCCTTACGGATTCACTTCCTACTTTTTTTGCACAGCGCACACACGTTTCATTGATGCGGTCAGATTGATATCTGGATGCGAAATGTCACTAGTCACCGCCTTACTGACCGCGTTTATTTATGGGCGAAGTGGACCGCCAAATGGAACATTTGCTACCAGCGGCCCTAGGCACAGGTAGCAGCATCTAAGCGGTCCCTTTCTCTAACACTTATTAATTAATAGCTCTGTTGTTCAACAGTTTACAATGTTCCTAATTTTTATATAAGTAGAGTTAAGTTAGCTTTAGTTACTGAACAACTTTTAGCTCGAAACTTCCTGGCAGATTAAAACTGTGTGCCCGACCGAGACTCGAACTCGGGACCTTTGCCTTTCGCGGGCAAGTGCTCTACCAACTGAGCTACCGAAGCACGACTCTCGCCCGGTACTCACAGCTTTACTTCTGCCAGTACCTCGTCTCCTACCTTCCAAACTTTACAGAAGCTCTCCTGCGAACCTTGCAGAACTAGCACTCCTGAAAGAAAGGATATTGCGGAGACATGGCTTAGCCACAGCCTGGGGGATGTTTCCAGAATGAGATTTTCACTCTGCAGCGGAGTGTGCGCTGATATGAAATCTCATTCTGGAAACATCCCCCAGGCTGTGGCTAAGCCATGTCTCCGCAATATCCTTTCTTTCAGGAGTGCTAGTTCTGCAAGGTTCGCAGGAGAGCTTCTGTAAAGTTTGGAAGGTAGGAGACGAGGTACTGGCAGAAGTAAAGCTGTGAGTACCGGGCGAGAGTCGTGCTTCGGTAGCTCAGTTGGTAGAGCACTTGCCCGCGAAAGGCAAAGGTCCCGAGTTCGAGTCTCGGTCGGGCACACAGTTTTAATCTGCCAGGAAGTTTCATATCAGCGCACACTCCGCTGCAGAGTGGAAATCTCATTCTGGGAACTTTTAGCTCGACTGGATTTTAACTTTGTTAAACTTTGCCGGCTACAATTTTTAAAATGAAACCAATACTAGAACATGACCTCTAAATTGCCTCTTTAAGATACCTTGCAACTGTAGTTATTTACAAAACAGTCTTGAAACTCGGCACATCTGTATTATTGCATGAATGTAATCGACTGCTGTAATTATAACCTCCTATTACAAATACAAATAATACTTAATATATGATGAATAAGGAGGTTTTCATTTCAAATTTGGTTTTTAGTAAATAACTTGAAAACTAATAAAAGCGCCTATTGGTGTTACATAGATATGTTTTTATATCAAACTGAGGTTACAAACGAATTTTCATCTTTCTGAGGTTAATATTTAGTGCCTTCAATTTTTCGTAATAACGCCGATTTTGATCAAAATATTGCTCTGATCAGGTTTAGACTTGTAACTTGCATATTCTGACCAATTTTTAGCTTTTTAGTTTTATTATTTAACCCCTGTAATTTTTTCTTAAAATTGTATATTTTTCCTAATATACTCATTTGATGATTCTGAAACCTTACAATGTTAACATTAATACCATGAAGTCTACACTGAAGAAGTTTGGAAAAATTATTTTAGTTTTTAATTTCACTCTTAGTTTAATTTGCTGTCGTTAGTATGTTATGCACAGGCACGTTATGATGACGTGGCAGTGGGTAGTAGTAAACTGGGGTAAGGGTAAACCCCGACACACTCGCTCAGCCCTGTACATTTTACAGTGATAACAGCGCTTGTTTAACAACGGAGGCACTGGGTCCGTGATGAGCGAACAACGAGCAAGTAATTTTCAGCTACGGAGGAAATACTTCGCAGTCAAATTCTTCTTGAGTGTTTTCATTTCTTAAATGACAATTTATTGGCAAAGATTAGTGATCTTACTGTGAAGTACTATGCAGGGAGTTATTGGTTTAATATGTCGCCACTTCACGAGATATTAGCCGCTTCAGTACGCCATATGCTTACACCTTAGTGAAGCTGAATATCAAGATGCACCTTTCATTCAGTGAACGTTCACTGAGTGAGAAAATTTTAGCTGACACTACAGCAGCATCGCTATCGGCAACGCAGATGTAGACGGAAAACGGGGGCAGGAAGTCCATTCATAGATGACGAGACTAGTTGAGAGGGTAAATTCAAGCTCTCACAACTTGCGTCCATACTCACTGCAGAACATATAACGATTGTAGAAGGACTTACACACGCAAAAGAAGTGCAGGAAGAAACGACCATTATTTTATGAGGCTCACTTTCAGCACTGATGCTGTTCAAATGCTACGACGTCAACAATAGCAAAAATTATGTAGTATGTCTGATTATTAAAGTAGTGTGCGACCTTTCTCGTTTAAATAAGACGACTGTCATGTTACGGCTGGAAGCGCACGGCGGTATGATAGGAAATGAAAAAGCAGATACCCTGACCAAGGAAGCTGTGTACACTTATTCGGTGAAATATGATAAAGTACCATCGGATGATATTCTACGCAATATAAGGACTATAATCAAGGCCAGATGGAATGAAAATCTCCAGTAGTCTTACGAGAGTAAAGAGACACACAATGATGCAGTGATACCTAATCTTTCATCACGCCCTTGGATACTTAGGATACAATAGAAACTGACAATACTACGATTTCGCTTCAATCACGGGAGATTACGGCAACTTCTCTACCGCCTCAATAGGGTCACATCTGCTTCGTGTGAACGCAGCAGTGAGGAGTTAATTACTTTTCTTTGGCTTCCACAGAGGGTTTCAAAAAACTGCGAAACTATTACAGCATGTGATGATCTCTGGAAATGCCTCACCTACAAACATTAAGACCCTTTTAGCAACAGAAGACACAAAAGTCTATAAGCCCTTATACGGTTTTATAACGGAGGGTCAAATGAGAATTACTCACAGGAAATAATGTTGTTTTATCTACATACCCTATTTTTCTACGTGATCTCCATCCCGTTCTACGGTCTTTCTCCAGTGCGAAGCAAGGGCGTGTATGTCCTGCCGGTACCAACCCTTGTCCTAGTGACGGAGCCACTGCTTCACTGTGTGAATCACCTCCTCATCGTCTTCAAAATGTCTTCCATGAATGGCGTCCTTTAATGCCCCAAAAAAGTGGAACTATGCCTCGTCAGTCAATCATTCAGACCGTTGGCACTGTAACTACTGAAAAGACTACAGGCCCTCTTCATGACCATACGTTAGTCTGTCCTCTCCACAAACACGCCTGTGATGTGGTTGCTGTCTGAATCGTTGAGGTTTTCAAGAGACTCCACTGTGGCAACTTTCATGGTTACAGTAACGGTGTAGATGATTTTCCCGCAACAACAATAACAACCTTTTATTTGGCATCTGTATACTTGTCAACGAGACACATTTCTTTCCCAAGCCTGGACATAGCGCTTCTCTTTATAAAAATGTGCCAACCTGTGTATTAGCGTCGATCTATTTACACTTTTCGTCTAAGAAAGAATGGTAGCTTACATCTCGCACTTAATATCAGCTGGCGCGGAGGTTTGTTCATCAAACTGCTTCGAAATTTGAAATATTGGCCACATGAAGGATATATGGAGGAGTGGCTGCAAAATATATTATCGGCTGGAGTGTGGGATAAATTTCTTATCAACACCTGTATTTCTCAAATGGTTCAAATGGCTCTGAGCACTATGGGACTTAACATCTGAGATCATCAGTCCCCTAGAACTTAGAACTACTTAAACCTAACTAACCTAAGGACATCACACACATCCATGCCCGAGGCAGGATTCGAACCTGCGACCGTAGCGGTCGTGCGGTTCCAGACTGAAGCGCCTAGAACCGCTCGGCCACAACGGCCGGCTGTATTTCTCAGACTTATGACAAAAATTGTAGAGTTGTCGAATCCGGCATATTCCTCTCTGTTTTTTGTGGAAATAACTATGATTAAATAGGATGATTAACTGTTAAATATACTGCTGGATGCATGTGTAGTTTATCTGCGTGTTAGTGTTCTATTGTACACCCCTTCTTTTGTCCTATTTTTTCCTATCTCTATGGAGGATAACTGACGCGGCAAAGCTTGTACTGTCCATCAGTACACAGAGGAGTACGAGTAACCGCTCCAGAACGACCAAGGGTCAAATCGAAACAGCACTCGCCCCGCTGATCTGACAATATTGGCATGTACTGTACCTCAGCGGGCTAACAATTTTCTAGTTGTTAACGGAAGCAAAATACGTGTCACCATCTAACAGTTTACTTGTAAAAACAGTGGATGTTCCTCTTTACGCGAATTTAAGTAAATTTCAAATTTAGTGAAAGAAAACTGTATTACTCGTTACCTTCACTTATTATAATGAAGCAAAATAATACATGTAAAAAATTAGTGCATACTACTGAACTGGGACCTCTCATTTGTTCCTTAACGATCAGAGGCCCTCAGGCGTATAGTAAAGGAGTCGAGGGCCTGTGAGAAGGCGGTGATGTTTCAAGATTGTTGAGTGTATCAACTCAGCAATGAGTGATCCTCCGTGATTAGTAAAGTTCTTCTGCCAGTGCGTCCCAGTTGTGTCCAAGCTGCAGTATGTTGCAGTTTAGTGATCACGCCCGTGATGGCAAGAAAATACTGTACAAGAGAGTGTGGAGCTGGAGGTGGTGACAAACGTGGTTGAAGTACGACTGAACCAATAAATCCAGCCTGCTTTGTGTACGGAGAATTAGGTAACAAATAGATGCAGGCGATGTAGTAAGTGTGCACAGGTGTACGGTTATCTGTCTAGTGGTAGGGCCTGTGAGTGTTTTGAAAGTGATTTGATTGCAGCAACGACTGTATTAGTAGTTTTTCGTGGGTTAAAGCGAAGCTGGCGATTCCTGTTTAGAATGATCTGAGTGTAGCAGCTCAGGGGTTTAATCGCGTGTAATATAAAAATATCCGAGTAAATCTGTGGAGTAATACTTCCCGTAATTTGTCTCCCGCGTCGCCGCCACTAAGAAGGTGTAGCTCATTTCTAACTGAGGCCCGGTCTTGAGCGACTCACCCTTGAGTACTGATCGAGTGTTTGGCATCCCCTCCAGGTCAGAGTAAAGGAAGACATCGGAGCAGTTCAGAGACGGCCTGCTGAATCAGCAACCCGTAGTTCGATCAACACTCGAGTGTTACTGAAATGCAATGTGAAATCAAATGGGAATTACTGGGGGAAATGACGTCTTCTTTTCGAGAAACAGTGTTGAGAAAGGCTAAAGAACCGCATTTGGTACAGACTGCAGAATCATCGTACAACCGTCAACAAACATCTCGCGTAAGGACCGTGAAGACAAGAGAAATTGTGTCTCGTCCGGAAATTTTGTACAGTCATTTTTTTTCTCTCTCTCTCCGTTTGCGAGGGATTGAATGCGAATCGATTAAGTACATGTACGCCTATGTATGAGTTGTTATTAGTTCAGTTTTTATCTGTATAATCTCTACGGCATCGATACGTAGCGGGCTGACGAATATTTGTAGTTTCAGACCTGAAAATCGATTTTTAGATATTTCTAAGCATATTCTCCTGTCTTTCTTCGAGTGTCAGATAATTACGGTTTTATATCATATTTGTTACACTCCATAGTGATTAGAATACGTCGGTGACCTTTCTTCGTATACTCTCAATATTCCTGTTAATCCAACCTGAGCCGGTCGAGGTAGCCGAGCGGTTCTAGGCGCTACAATCTGGAGCCGCGCGACCGCTACGGTCACAGGTTCGAATCCTGCCTCGGGCATGGATGTGTGTGATGTCCTTAGGTTAGTTAGGTTTAAGTAGTTCTGAGTTCTAGGGGACTGATGACCTTAGAAGTTAAGTCCTATAGTGCTCAGAGCCATTTGAGCCAATCCAACCTGAGAAACTTGTATGAATAGCATACGCTTGACCAGTACTCATGTACTGGCTATAAGATCATTTTGTATGCAATCTCTTATGGAGATAAACTGCAGTAAGATATATGAAAGTGTAGAAACTCCGAAGAACTCTGGTTTCATCTATCCACGGTACTAAAAATATTGTGTGTCTAGAGCTAAAGATGACCTTTGCATTATCGATTATTTTTTGCAAACCGTATCTCTCAAATTAATTTTTTATTCATTTCTTTCCAAATTATTGAGTAATAGAATAAGTAAGACGTGTCCACTACTAACAGCTTTTTTTTAAATTTAATCCTATAGAAATTCTCTATTTTGTGGCTAAATGATTACTAGATGCGATGGTATTGCGTGCAGTAAGACATAAATAACAGATGAGTTTTCCATATCTGTCTGGTAGAGTGCTGCACCCGTAGTGACGATCGAGGTGTCGCCGGTAGGCTCTGTCAGACTCTTCATATAAACAAACATTTTGGTATTTTGGGAGGTGATGGCGTTCACTAGTCCCCAGGGCGTCCACCGCCGTCTAAAACTGGTGATTTTTTGTCGAGTTGTCGCAGGCTCCCATTCGACAAGTAGAGCTGTAGTTAAATATCGGAATAGGAGTTCTCTAATATGAAAATGATGACTGACTTGGAGGCTGACACACAGTTTCGTCTGAGATACAGCTGAAAAAGAGAATACAGCAGGTCAATATTAACGAAGGGGAATGTTCAGATGTAATACTGACATCGAGCGCTCTCCACCGAAGTATTATAGAATGCCACAATCTCTATAAGGCTATTCGCAAATGAAGCTGTTGCATATAAAAAAGTCGTGACGCTAGAAAACTGTAACTAAATGCAGAAGACCTGCTTTGGTTCAGTGCTTGGTGCAGGGGTTTGCCAGCTGACCCTCGACAAAACTGACGTAACGGATTTCGCATAAATAGTCGGAAAGACCCGTTACTGTATGGTTACACGGTTGCCGAACAGTCACTGTGAAATATCTCTACCATGTTATGCTGAGTCAGTAACAAAGTATAATTAGATTTTTATGTGATTTTTCGTACTCATATCTATTCTAATAGAAGTGACATGTAAGTCTGGCAGGTTTTCATGAATCATAAACAGTCATTTACTTCACGTGCACAATCCGGTTTTCGTGTTGATCAAAGATGTCACGTTAGCTGTGGTTCAGTAAGACAGATGACTATCGCTCAGAGTATAAAATGGCGGGCACTGACATAGGCTTCCAGGTAAAAGGGCTTAGGGAGGGAAAGAAGAACAAAGATCCGCTGGTGGAGAAAGTCGTGGACGCACTTGGGTTGTAGACGCTGTCCGAGTTTCACCTCGCCGCCGCTGCTTGGTTATCTGCGTTATACGGGACTTGCGCCAGAGAGCGAGATTTAACTATATATCCCTTTCGCCGTTATATTTTATGGATTATTGTAATCAGGTGTGTAAATTTAAGTCAGATAAGAGATAGTTAAAATCTCTTGAGCAAAGCTACTTCATAATTCACGTGATCCTCAGCCAAATGGTCATTTGTAATATTACCTTGCTCGTTTATTTCCTGACTGCTTACTCTGCAGTGTTTTACTTATATGTTTCCGTAAATTCACTGTTTCGTAAATTAGTGTGCAAGACGTTGGCTAGCGTTTCTTGGCATGTTTATTTGCGTGAATTCACATCCCGTTATTGCGGTCATTTCTCGACGGCGTATTTTGTAACATTTGAGAATTTGTTATGCAGAAATGTGCGATGTGCTCGTAACTACATGAAGTGGAAATTCTTGGTATATTGGAGATTTTGTGCACTATGTTGCGGCTAGTGAGCCCCAAGTCCTTTGTCGTGTTAGGTGGTGATTGATGACACCAGAATCCACTTTCACGAAATAAGAATGCTCTTTTACATGGAGTTGGACTTGTCGTTATTTGAGTCAGCTTCGCGGTGTCTTTGTTTTAACTGTGCGAAACTAAGGCTTTCGAACCGAGACTGTGTAGAACGTGTAGAACGTGTAGAACGTGACAGTCTGAAGGGTAGCCTTATGGTATTATCTGTATACTATGTATCGTGTAATTTCTATTGTTAATTCTATTTTTAATATGCAGACTACGTGAAAATAGACTTCTTGAGATTTTATTAGAGATTTCAGTTGTTACTGAATGCTTGTCCCGGGGCGAACAGTGTTAGAGATGTGATGAACCTGTGTGCCTTTAGTTTAACGTAATCAGAGTATAAATTTTGCTGTTTGCAAATAATGCACTCGAATTTTATTAACCTGTATTGAAGATGACTGCATACTCGTTCATCACATACCGCCCAAGTCCGCGGCTTAGATTTTTTTTCTTTTTTAATGGGCTTTCTTTCTGGAAATTAACCCTGATTTCAGCCGGAGAATTAGAATAGAGAATTAGTAAGGAATTTCCGAAATCAAATGACATAACATCTTAGTAACGTAGTGGTCAGGGCCCAGTTAGCCAGTGGCATGAATTTAGCTTTCAAAGCGTAGCACAACATAGCTTTCTTTCTGTTTTACGTCCCGGTACGAATTTCGCTGCGCTCGAGATAACAGGTGGGTGGAAATTTCTCCGCTGGTTATAATGGACTGTGAGAATATTTAAAATGTGATAAGATAATGAACAACAGCGCTGATAATGCGTTAATCTTGTGCAGTCAGAAAAATTTGTGCACGTAGTTTTCTTTAAGTAAAAATAAATTAATTCCGTTGCAGTAAAATATTCATTGTAGTTTGATGTACATTCATTATAAGTCTGTAGCGTTCGTACGAGTATATTCAATATCGCTCCGTTGCCTTTGTACATTGATTATCAGTCCGTTGCATTTATACAGTCATTATCGGTTCATTCATTCTCTACACTCAACATTAGTGAATGTGCACAATAATGAAGCACTGGTCAGCTGTGCAGAAAATCCATTTCCTTTAAATAAGAGTTTATCAGTTACAGTAATTAATTTTTTCAGGGCTTTGTTAATCTTAGAAAAGTCGCAGCCATTAAATATCTGAGATTACGAGTACCGTGCGATTTAAGATGGAATGGCCATATAAAACTAATCACAGGTAAGACAAATGTCAGGCTGATTTACTGAGGTTTTGCCTCCTCTAACTGGGGCTTAATACTGCATTGAATTTGGAAGTTTATAGCTGTCTAGGTGGTCCACTGAGGAAAACCCACGGGAACATTAGCAAATTCATTACATGTCGAAGTAGCGATGCATCTCAGTAAGATAGAGTGACAGGGACTGTTTCTGCGCCAAATAGTTTTTTTTCTAAATTAATGGAGTTTATTATATTCCTAAAACACAGCAACACGCTGCGAGTCGCTCATGTAATCTAGATGGCTATCAATCAGTGACAGAATATTATTATACTCATGATTCACATCAAATAATCTAAGTCCTAAATTCACTTAATTATTTAAAAGTTCCTACAACTTCGAATGATTCCAGCGACTGCCGGAAATTTTCTGTCCGATATTAGCTTGAATATTTATACGTTCTACAGCCCCTTAGAATTTCTCCGTTCAACAGTGTGGCAGTTACACAGCTCTGCTTCGAATACGTCTCACTTACTCATCCCACACCGCCGCGCCGCTGACTAGGAGCAAGGCCACTGCGACTGTGTGTAGCAAAACACTTGTAATGTTGTTACTTTAATTTGGTATGCTGATATCGTAAAGTTGTAACTTTAATTTTGGTATACTGAGATCGGTGCTAATAGACAATAAAAGCTGTGATCTGTCTGGGGACGTTAACCGTGGATTACTGGGCAACTGTTTCATCAGATATTTAGCAGACTAACATTAATGATAATCTTTTAATAGTCATACAAAACCGGTAAAATATATATATAAAAAGGAGAATTTAAATAAAAAGAAAGAAATCAGTTTATACTTGGAAATTTATTTTAAGATTGTTCATTGGAATTTCAGCATATTATACGTGAGTTATAACTGAGCTGGTGCCTTATTTACGATTGAAAAGAATGTGAGATTGTAATCTTACGGAACACATAAACTATGGAGCCAAGATTGGGAGACTAGATACAACACTGCATTCATAAAATAACACACGAAGAACATTGAAACATAAGCAAGAAGAAATTAACCACAACCAACAGATTCAGTTTTTACCCAAAGAAATTACGTTCATACCACAATCCTGTCCGTCATGTAATTACCACACACTGGTATACTAAATTCATATTAACTCTTTGTGAAGTCTTCGCAAAAAGAATAGCTGAGGGCTACTTTGATGATTACACCACATGCTCCACGTGGTCAACTTGGTTTACACAAAGCGTACAACTCCACAATAATTTTGATAATTAAAATACATTAGATCGAAAAGCACTTGACAAAAGAAAAACCTTGAACTGGTTACTAACGTCTTACTATTAACCTGATGGGTCAAACAGTTATATAAGCACGTGGTAGTGGTCTCGCAAAGTACACCCCACGTGAGCTGAACATAAAGAAAAGTTGCTATATTGAAAATATAGTCAAGACGAGACGTTATAATCACACAAACATTCGCATTTAAGATTGATGAACTTAGTTAGAGTTACTGATCAACACGTGGTTCCACTTTACTCACAAAGTAGTAACAAAGCAACTACCGCAAAATAATCTGAATTTAACACGAGAATTACACTCCGCTGCACTTTAAGATAGCATTAGATATTTTAGAGCTAAACCTGAAATCAAGGTGATTAAATTTTCAGTTAGGCTGAACTTAAGAAATCCATTGTCCTACGGACTTAACAGACACGCGCTTAGCCGGAGATCTTACCACTTCAGACGCTCGCCACGGCCACACAGCAACTGCCTACTGCCGAGCGTGCTTCCTGAGAGCGGCTCTCAAAGACCAACGGAAGTGGCCAGAGGGGCAGCTTCCTATACCAACATGACAACGGACGGACAGGACCATACTAAGGATAGAAACCTCTTTGCTTTTAGGAAGCGTAGCTACCTGTTCCGACGTTGGTCCTACTGTTCTCTAGCAGACAGCCTTGTCTGCTACCCTCAAGCATGCAACTAGAAATACTTATACTCATTCATCCTCTCACACAAAAGGGAAGGGGGATGACAGTATCTTATCATATACAGTATATAAAAGAAAGCGGATGTAGGTTCCGTATGAGGCTGTGTGACATGAATTACATATAAGAATTACATATAAACTGTGCTTTAAAGTGTAGTAGTGTTACAGATCGTTCTTGTTTATGTGTAAAAGTAACACGTTCCACTGCTCAGTCTCCTCCCAGATAGTCCGAAACGCCACAGCACATTTAGAAGAGGAATTTATTCCATAAATGGCAACAGATTTAAGAAATTAAACATGAAAGGAATCCAACAGAGACCTTTCACACTGAGTCCTGAGAGTAAGAATGTGTGCAGTCCCTCCTCGCCTGCACTTGCGTAGTGACCATCACAAAATGTTCTACTGTCACCTCTGCGAAAAGGGCTGGTTTGGTATTGTGAGATTCATAGTTTGCTGGTCTGCAGTCTTGGGCATACGTCTGGATACGATCACCAGTTGACATGGATCCATCTTTGGTACAGCATACAGAATCGTTTTAAGGGTGGCGGTGTGGGTCAGTGGGAAAAAGGCAAGCCGTGGCAAGCCGTGCAAGGAATACCTGTGCGACGTTCATGGAGGAGGCGGAAGGGTACTTGGCGAACTACGCTACCAAAAACAACTGTGCATACAAGGGACCCCTGAGCGCTCTGTAATGCCGCCATCTATACAGTTTTCCTAGCCATCGAAATATTTGTGTCCCCATTTGAAAGTATTTCATTTTATATACGAGCTATATATGTCAGATAACGCATCTTCTCCGTGGACATTACTTCTCCCACCCTCTTTAAAATTCTAAAACTGTTATTCGCTCCATAAACTTTCTCACAACCACAACTTGCTTAAAATTACTGCAAAGCTATTACATTTTCACGTGCTATTGAAGGGTAGATCACCAGCATTTACGTGGTGGGCATTACTGAGAGCTAGTCCACCTCCGTAACTGAGTGGACAGCGTAGATGGCTGCCATGAGAAGGACCCAGGTTCGATTCCTGGTACTGCCAGGGATTTTCCCTCGGTGGGGGACTGGTGTAGGCTGCACTCAGCCACGTGATTCTAAAAGAGCAGCTGCTACCTAACCTAGTAGCAGCAGCTCCACGGTCTGGGAAGTCTGCTAAACGGGCGAGAGAGCAGTGTGCTGACCACATGCTCCTCCACGTCGCATCCCCATGACGTCGGAAGGCAGAAGATGACACGGCGGTGGGTAGACATTCCTCGGGCCTTCACGGCCCGCCGGAGAGCTCTTATTACTGGTAGTGAGTGCTAGTTTTCGTGCTATTTTGAACTCTCGCAACTGCGAACGGGTTTCTTGGTGCAGCTCCACACAAGGTTTCCCGAATTAGATTGAGGTACGCCGTAGGTTGTGACACCTCCATCGACTCGTTTTGAGATATACTTTGTCATGCTGCATAGCGTTTCTTACTGGTAATCTGAGTTAACGATATTTCTACTAAAATTAAAGGCAAAATCTACTTTGTCATGCTGCTTAGCATTTCTTACTGGTAATCTGTGTTTAGGATATTTTTACTAAAATTAGAGGCAAAATATAGAAAATTTCACTAATAACATCTAAAAGATATTAATTGTCAGTTTTTGCTATTAGGTTAGTATTCTGTACTTTTTTGAGTCACCGGTTGTAAAGGACTAATTATTACATAATCATAATTTATTTCGTGAGCCAACACCCGTTCTGCTCGTTGTTCGGTAAAGAGACAGCTGAGGGTGCATTCATGGTCCAAAACGGTGAAAATTTTGTCGTTAATAGTGTGGAAAATATGTTTTAGAAAGTATAATATGCATCGGAGGACACCGTTGTCAGTCTTGCAACCGGCGACAGGCCACCTACAAAGGAAACCCGACGGCCGCGTGACAGTGCGGCGGGTGTCAAAGGCTCCCCGTCCAGGCTGGCTGATGATTAAAACAATTAAATTACTTCAGGTTTCTATACTTTAAAGCATTCGGCGTCCAGACAGATTTGGTTAATAGTGCCTCTGAATAGCGTACGTGACTATATGACAACTAGGGATACGATTGGCTCTATACAGGGTGTCCCAGCTATCTTGTCCACCCAAAATGTCTCTGGAACAATAACAGCTATTGGAAAACGACTTTCACCGGTATCAATGTAGGGCTGGGGCCCATGAATGTACATATTTGGAAACATTCTAAAACGAAAGCATATGTGTTTTAAACACAAACTTATGTTTTTTTAAGTGGACCTCCTATATTTTTTCTTCAGCAATCCATAGCATGACAAAGCACATACACAATGGCGTTGATTGCATAGCAATATTCCCATTACATCCCGAGATATTAAGACGCGAAGTTGACGCTTGAAACACCCGACATGCGCTGCAAGCGCACGTCCTGAGGCACAGGCGTGAACCCCATGCTGCCCGTAATCGCGATATGATTGACATGTGTAATCACACCTCCATACTTATCAAGAGGTCCGAAACGAATAATACGGTCTGCTGCCATCAACTCTCATAAGCACATAATGGTTTCCCTCTTGCACGTTTTACGTATCTACGTACACAATATGAATCAGTACCGATCGGTGTGCACCCGTCAGGTTGTCTTATTTATCCTGCACACCCAAAATAAGGTTTATCTAATGCGTTATATGACCCATTGTGCCTGTCGCACAGGGCCTTGCTCTACCTAGTCAAGTGTCCAACGTAGTTCCCACTACTGCTACAGTTACCACTACGCCTTGTTTATGATTTGCGACCCATGCAAACTCCTGTACTCCACCACCCCCCGAGCATCCCATTTGTTGTTGCTTTGGCTTGCAGTACACCGCTTGCCAGTGTAGTCGCGCATCAGAGTAATCTAGTGACCGCACGAAGGTAGTACACATTGTGAATAAACGTTGTGTTGTGGAACTTATACTGTACAGTATAATGTACACACATATGGTAGAAATACTGCTGATCTATGGAGAATGTATGTTGACGGGAAATACGTTATGAGATTGCTTGTTTGTTGATAGTACTGTTAGCGAACATTATGATTATTAAGTTAATATGTCTGTTTTCTACCCTGCTCTACATACCTGTACTATACCCTGTTGTAGGTGGACGAAATGCTGTTCAGGCAGAACGACTGTACAGAAGACGATTCCCTGACAAGCCATCGCCTTCGCGCCAGATGTTTGGTCGTCTCACATCTCGTCTACGTGAAACGGGAAGCTTAAATCCAAGTCCTCGACATCGTCCTAGAACACGCACAGATGAACGTGCTGAAGTTGCTGTACTCGCTACCATAGCTGTGAATCCTCAAATCAGCACACGTCAAATTGAACGTGAAGTTGGTGTGTCGAAATCAAGCGCACAGCGTATTCTTAAACGTCATAAATTTCATCCTTACCATGTTCATTTACACCAGGATCTTCATGGAAATGACTTCCGCAATAGGGTAACATTTTTTCGGTGGGCTCAGCAAAAACTTCTGACTAATCCAAATTTTTTTGCAGATGTTCTCTTTACCGACGAGGCATCATTCTCCAACAAAGGAATTGTCAATATGAGGAATATGCATTATTGGTTCGCAGACAATCCAAAATGGCTCCGCCAGGTAGAGCATCCACGTCCGTGGAAAGTTAATGTTTGGTGTGAGATTATTGGAGATACCATTATCGGACCTTGCTTTATAAACGGCATCCAAAATGGCAGACAATACTCCAGATTTATACGACACAATCTTCCTGTTCTCTTGGACACCGTACCTCTGAACCGGAGAATGTTTATGTGGTATCAGCATGACGGATACCCTGCACATAACGCCTTACGAGCACGACGACTTCTGAACCGTAAGTTCCCTGGTAGGTGGATTGGACGAGGTGTCCCAGTTAGGTGGCCTGCCCGATCTCCAGACCTTACACCGCTAGATTATTTTCTTTGGGGAGCAGTGAAGGATGCTGTTTACCAACATGAACCAACAACACCAAAGGACATGAAGCATCGCATTATTGATACTTGTACAGCCATCAAAGAGGAAACAATAGCACGAAGTAAGGCATCCTTCATCCGCAGAGTGACCCTATGTATGCAAGCCAATGGGCATCACTTTGAGCATGAGATGTGAACGCTATGTTTAGTATGTAGTGCTGGTATCACAGTGGAAGTTTCTACAAAGGGCCATTTTACCCAGTGATGTTAAGAAACATTTGTTTGCAACAATTTGTCATTTAACGCATTAGATAAAAATAACATTCATAATTATGTGATAATAAAACTAATTGGTTAAACATGTTTACATTCATCTTCTATGTCCTACCTGAACTTCCAAATCAAAACATTTTTACCTAAACAACGGTAAAACTTTTAGTCCACTTGTTCGTTTCACTAAAACCATCAACATGAATTTTACTATTACGAGTGAATGATTAACTGTCACTTGCGCTAGATCTACAGTAAAGATAAGTTTTAACGTTGAACGGCATTACCTTTTTAGTAGCGGATTAACGGTAAGCGAAGTTAACTTTGTGACTAACGTTGCGGCACACAGATATGTTACAGAACCGCATCACCCCTAGCCTATGGGATAAATACCTGCTGGAATGTACGACGTTAATGCAGGATGGCAGCAGACCGTATTATTCGTTTCGGACCTCTTGATAAGTATGGAAGTGTGATTACGCATGTCAATCACATCACGATTACGGGCAGCATGGGGTTCACGCCTGAGCCTCAGGACGTGCGCTAGCAGTGCATGTCGGGTGTTTCAAGCGTCAACTTCGCGTCTTAATATCTCGGGATGTAATGGGAATATTGCTATGCAATCAACGCCATTGTGTATGTGCTTTGTCATGCTATGGATTGCTGAAGAAAAAAATATAGAAGGTCCATTAAAAAAAAGTTTGTTTTAAAAAACACATATGCTTTCGTTTTAGAATGTTTCCAAATATGTACATTCATGGGCCCCAGCCCTCCATTGACACCGGTGAAAGTCGTTTTCCAAAAGCTGTTATTGTTCCAGAGATATTTTGAGTGGACAAGATAGCTGGGACACCCTGTACATGTATTGAGTTGAAGAATATAATGTCGTTGTGTTACAGTTAAATTACCACTGACTTAAGATAATTTTTGCGTTCTGTCAGATACGGATTTTTCTCTTCCACTCTGCTGACTATTCAGATTGCAGAGAGGCAAGCCGGGGCTTGTTAACGATTATTAAAATCGCAAATTACGGGGATTTCAGTTGCCATTCTGTTTTTGTGTGGTTTTCCCTGAGTGTCGGTAACGGTATCTTGAAGCACTCAGGTTTACTCAGGACATTCGGTTGATTGAACACCTGCCACCGAAGAACATAGAAACTGGAGGATACGAGAAACACCACGCACTTTGCTTTGTGGAGGTGATACAAAAAAGTTACAATTTTTCTAAGTTTGCGACAAGTGGTACATTTTTATCACACTGTATCTACTAAAAAAAAAAATGGAACAAGGTTCAGCATGGGCTCAATTGTTTTGTCTTAGCCAGAGCTGTAATTACGTTTGCATATCTCTTATCTGGCTGTAGAGCATGAGGTATTTGTTATTATTACTGGTGTTTCAAACCGTCGTTTGGTCAGCCGCATTCAGTCGTCACACAACGTAGACGGACCGCTTGTTTTCCTGACATGATACTTTGAAAGGCATGCCTGCCGGAAAATCATTCTGCAGACACACGGTTGCAGTCGTCTGCCACCTCCTGAAGTCTGGGCAGTGTCAAACGCGTGCCGAACAGGCACGCCTCTCCTCCCACACTGACGAGTGCGTTCGCGTCCATGATTTCTCTCGGATTTCAGAGGGCTGTACTGTCAGAAAGTGTAGTTCACCTACGAAGGAAATAGCTTACAAGGCCCTCGTTTGATCAGTGCTCGAATACTGTTGGTCAGTGTGGGACTTTTACCGTATTGACAGATGAAATATTGAAGATCCAAACAATGACAGCGTGTGTTGTCATAGGTTCGTTTACTAAGAGAGAAACTCACACAACTCTAATCACAAACGCTAACGAGACTCACTCTGCATCATATTGCGGTTTGCTATTAAATTCGGAGAGAGCGCACGTTCCTAGAAGAGTCGACCAATATACTGCACCGTCCTACGGATATTTCGCTAAAACACGATGGATGTAACATAACAGAGATGCTAACTCGCACTGAGGCTTAAGCTGTCCTCACATGGGACACGTTTGTCACAGCGAATCGTCGCTGCAGCACGCTGTGAAACGACCTCTTGCGTCTCACGGAACGTATTGCTCATCGTATTTGCGACAGCAGCTCTCTCTAACGGCTCTCCCCAGCTGCATTTGGCGTGTAAATCGCACGATGGGCCCGCGTGAAATAGCTGAGTTAACTCTGCTTTCGTCTGTCGGAGTAGTACGTAGAAAATCGTAAAAGATATTTTTTACTCGTAAATATCTTGAACAACGAATTGCTGGTACGGGAACACTACATAATGTTGTACGGTGATTTGAGATACCTACTGCTAGAAGTTATTCGCTTACTCAGATGAATCTCCCTCTTATTTTCGGTGTTGAATTGAACATAGCTCCAGTATAGTGTCTAATATCAGTTCGCACATGCATAATATGCATGGTCTCAGTGATATACTGACTACTGTCACAATGAAGTAACGTACTTGATCACACAGATTTCGGGAAACGTTCCATTATTGCTTGGAATGGGAGGGGTGAGCTTTTTCGAAGCTGCTAACCATCATTCAAAAATATATTTACCGGCAAGATACTGACATGAGGCGGTCCAGGAAGCCATGATGATGATGATGAAGCCCCATACTCCTTCACAGAGCGTAAGTGACGATGCGGGAGACCGGCACCGCCGTACTAGGAAAGGCCCTAGCGGAGGTGGTTTGCGATTGCCTTCCTCCGACCGTAATGGGGATGAATGATGATGATGAAGACGACACGACAACACCCAGTCATCTCGAGGCAAGTGAAAATCTCTCGCCGGAAATCGAATCCGGGACCCCATGCTCGGAAAGCGAGAACGCTACCGCGAGACCACGAGCTGCGGGCAGAAAACCATGGGACAGGTACATATATTTCACAAAGTTCCATAATAGCAAAAACCTACAGTGTGTAATTTGTGTTTACTTTCAGACATGGACTGGCGGTGACGATAATTTCTGGTTCAAAAATTCAAATGGCTCTGAGCACTATGGGACTTAACATCTTAGGTCATCAGTTCCCTAGAACTTAGAACTACTTAAACCTAACTAACCTAAGGACATCACACACATCCATGCCCGAGGCAGGATTCGAACCTGCGACCGCAGAAGTCCCGCGGTTCCGGACTGCAGCACCTAGAAACGCACGGCCACGGCGGCTGGCGAGAATTTCTGGCCATCGGGTAAACATTCCAGCAACAAGAATTGCAGCATACATAGTATTTATTGCAAATAACACCAACTATTGCCGACAATAATTTTATTAAAGTAGTAAGAAAAACGCAGAACCTCTTACATAAAACAAAGTGAAGAAAAAGAAAGAAAATTTCGAGGAACCTGGACGCGAACTTACTGCCTTTCTCTTCCCTGCTTATGATGCTAACAGCTTCACTACGAGTTAGAAATGGCATGCGTGCGTCCGTAACCGGTATACACATGGTTTCTCTTCTTAAGTTGCCAATCCTAAGATTGATTTGCAGCAACTCTCCATTCAGTGCGATTGTCGGCCTCTTCAATTCCGTGAAACTTCCGCATCCTAGGTCCTGCATTATCTGGCTTATGTAATGTCTTCTAGATCTGCCTCTTGCTCTTTTGCCCTCCACAAGGCCTTCCGTTATAGTGTGGAGAAGACTTTCATGTCTCAGAATATGTCCCATCCATATACCTCTCCTCTTCTTGACCGTCTTCCAAAGAACTGGAACTTCCTCCGCTCTCTCTGCAGGACTTCTTCATTTGTCATCCTGGCCGTCCATGGAATTTTTAACATCCTTCGCAGACACCACATTTCGAATCCTTCAATCCTTCTTCTTTCGTCCTCTCCAAGTGTCCAGGTTTCGCTGCCGTAGAGAAGCACACTCCTAACAAAGGTCTTTATTAACCGCTTCCTTAACGACAGACTTATCATATTTGATGTGAGGAGGCCTTTCCTTTTATAGAATGCAATCTTTGCCTGATTTATTCTACTTATTACATCTTTCCTACTACGACCATCTGATGTTATTCTGCTTCCCAAGTAGACAAAGTCTTGTATTTCTTTCAGTTTCTCTCCATTCAGCCTTATATTCGTAATTGCTTGATTATTTTGTTTGCTTGCAACTAAGATTTTTACATGGTTTAAATGCTGTCAAACTGCCTATTGGCTTCTGTCTCGGGTTCTTCGGCCGACGTTCATCTAATGATTTATCTGACTTTTCGCCAGCACGAGTGGCTGGCATTGTCAAAGCTTCACCCTCCATTGCCGGTGGTGGACTGGAGACGACGTACCGAAAACTAAGCGCAGATCCGACGCAGCGTATCACTCGGAATACGAATCGATTAATCAAGGCGTCTTCTCTGCCGGCGGACATACAGAGAAACCTGCGCAACACAGAAGCCCTGCCACCTCGGCTGTATGGATTACCCAAGATCCATAAGAACAACGTTCCACTGAGACCGATCGTTAGCGCTCCTGGCTCACCAACGTATAAACTGGCGAAACACTTGGCCTCTCTGCTCCAGCCACACGTGGGAATGACCGACACATACATTAAGGACTCAGGACATTTCATTGAGAAGCTGAAGAAACTGAAACTTGCGCCAAACGACATCCTGGTCAGTTTTGATGTTGTTTCGTTATTTACGAAAGTAACACTCAGCGACGCTCTGGAGCACATCGGTTCCATGTTCCCGCAAGACATCAAAAAGGTCTTTCGTGCATGTCTCACCACGAGCTATTTCACGTGGAATGGCGATTTCTACGAACAGCTGGAAGGCGTCGCCATGGGTAGTCCTCTCAGTCCAGTGGTGGCCAATTTCTTCATGGAACAATTCGAAGCACAGGCACTGGACTCGGCGACTTGCAAACCTAAGGTGTGGTACAGGTACGTCGATGATACTTTCGTGGTGTGGAGCCATGGTGAAGAACAGCTCGGTGAATTCCTGAGACACTTGAACAGCCTCCATGCCAACATAACATTTACCATGGAAGTAGAAAAGGACAAGAAACTGCCATTTCTAGATGTGCTGGTCACAAGGGACGGCGAAAACCTGGGACACAGCGTGTATCGAAAACCGACACACACAGACCGATACCTGCACAAACTGTCAAACCACCACCCGAGCCAGAAAAGAGGCATGATTAGTACGCTCGTAACGAGAGCAGGACGAATATGTGAGCCTCAACACCTCAAACGAGAAATGCAACACCTGGAAACTGTTCTGAGGAGCAATGGGTACTCCACAAATTACATTAGAAGTGTAACAGAGCCAAACACTCGGCGAAGTAAGGAACCAGAAAAAGAAATGTCGGGTACGGCCTTTCTGCCATAGATTCCCAGAGTGACGGACAGAATCGGCCGTGTATTGCGCAAACACGGCGTAAAGACGATTTTCAAACCGACAAGGAAGATCAAAGAGTGTCTTAGATCGGCGAAGGAGAAAAGAGACCCACTTGCAATGTCGGGAATATACCGTATACCTTGCACATGCGGAAAAGTTTATGTCGGAATGACTGGACGATCCATTAACACCAGGATCAAAGAGCATAAGCGACATTGCAGGTTGGGGCAGGTGGAGAAATCGGCCGTGGCAGAGCACGGACTGAATGAGACCGACCACGTACTAAAATTCGCCGACACGGAAGTTCTGGCTGTAGAGAAGCACTATCACACGCGCTTGTTCAGAGAAGCTTGTAACCTCCCCACAAAAATTTACAAGACAATATTATATAGAAATGGGAGCCAAGTGAAACCTTCCCACAAGAATGTTCACCGGACAATAATTTGAATGTTAACAAGAATACAACCTAACGTAATCTCTCAGCAAATAAGTTTACTGACAATGACAATTAAACAAAAATTCGCAATCTGACCCAAGTATAAGCTCCTCACAAAAATAATGAAAAACAATTCAGTGATAAGAAAATCTCAGTGATAATGATAATTCAATTAAACCGAAATATCGGTCTTTGGCCCTGTGCAAATCAGAATTAAATTCTTACCTCATTGTATCTGCTAGTCAAATTTCTGCTCTTATTCTTGCGCACAGCTTGGAGGAACTGCATTGCAAATAATAATATTCCTTTTTTTTTTTTTTTTAATTTAACTGAGACTTTTGTTTAAGGGAAGTGGAACTTCAATTAAATAAATTTTTTTTTTTGTAAAATTGCTTTTGAAATCAAAATTATTATTGGGGGACTTATTGGAAATTAATTACAATAAATAAACTTTACATTATCTGATGATTACCTTAATTAACAATATACCTCATTCAGCATCTTGACCAGTGTTGCCCACAGACTGGTCTGCATGACGACTACTAGCGTACTCCACGACGACTACCACTGAACTGCTCTCAACGACTACTGACAGAGTACTGCACTACATGACGACTACAACCGAACTGCTCGCAACACGCGCGGTCAAGCGCAGACTAACTACGATTATAGGCTCTCTGGTCAAAGATTTTAACGTGCCTCACCATCGCTGCTATGTTACATACGTGTTTCATAACCCTCCACTGGGGGGGCAAAAATTTGGCAGCGATGGTGAGTCATTTAGACTTGCCAAGCGCGGCAAAATTTTTCTTTAATTAACAAACTTCTACAACTTACAGAATATTTAGATGTAGTACATGAATTAAATGTTGTGCACACGCACTAAGTACAAAATATATCAGACAAAGACAAAATGTGAGTACAAAACATAGTAGCAAATCAGAAAAATGTATATACAAATTATTTGACAGATAACAAAGTGCACAGGCACTGAAAAAATTCTTTAGCATATTCAGAACAAATAAACAGACTGGCAAAAAATATTATGTTGACAAGTGACATGAGTGCACATGCACTGCAGTTGAGAACATATCAGTAAATGATGAAATGTATATACAATTAGTAACAAATGACATAAGTGCATATGCATTGAAGTATTGAATATACAGAATAGTACAAATCATATTGAAAAATGAGAAAAATGCACAGGCACTGAAGTTCAGTAGAAAACATATTAACACACAACATAAGTGCACATGCACTGTAGTTCAGAACATATCATTAAAATAAAATACTAAAAAAAAATTGTATATACAATATAAAAGACAAGAGTGCACATACTGTACTTGAGAACAAATCGAAAAAATGTCTTAGGTATTTTTGCAATAAATAAACATAATGGCAAAAATCATATCGACAAGTGACATAACTGTACTCGCACTGGAGTTCAGCGAATCAAAAAATAATGTATAGTCATGAACATAAATAATGTTAGCAAAAAATTATTTTCACTATGTGACAAGAATTAGGATAGGAAAGGGAAGGATTGCATCATGGTTGTAGCACTTTAGATTGCACACAGCTGTTCTGAAAGTCCATATCTTTCCACAGAAGTACAACACCAAGTGACACAATTTGAAGTTCTTTTCCCATCAGAATTTACCAGTGTAGCCAAGACACTGAACTGTCGTAGTAACATTTCATGTTCTCATTTTGGCAGTACATTAGGTACACCAAACAGTGGGACCATAATAACGTCTTCATCGCCCACGGTGGTGGACAGCATGTCGTGTCAACACCACGCTCTTACAAGGCACACCAACGTAGAATTAGTGCAAAACCAAAGATAGTGCTCCATGATCACTAGGATAGACAGGACAAATGGACATTGCAGTAATTCAGGATAGTTAGCTCATGAGGTGAAGGACATTAAGTCACATAATATTGACAATTACAGTTTTCATTTGGGGCATTCATAGCCCAGTGTTGAACATTTCTGTACCATGAATGTAGTATTACAGAAAAATGTTCACAAAATTAAATTATTGGCATCATGGGTAATCGTATTACAATAAACAGTGGCAGTCCTTGGCCAGTTACAAAGCATATTTAGTATGACAGAATAATGTTCATCATTGGCACTCAGTGGCCAGCAAGTATTGAATATTACAGAACATTACACTCATTCTTGGCACTCAGTGGCCAGCAAGTACTGAATAGTACAAAACATTACACTCAATCATTGGCACTCAGTGGCCCAGCAAATATCGAATAGTATAAAACATTGTTCCTCATTCAGTATTATTCAGATCATTAAGAAGTAATAACAATTCATTGAGTGACATTCAGATCATTACGAAGTCATTATTAAAAATCAGCTAATTACAGTCATAGCATTAATAATCATACACATTATAAGTAGTCTCATTACAATAAACAGTGGCAGTTATTAGCCAGTTACAAAGCATTATTTTATACATATATTTTTTTTTGTATCTTTACGAAGTCATTACTGAAGTGACATACTATTCAGAGTTGATCAGTATTATTCAGAACTTTCTCAAACTGGTATCACTATTTGGGAGTGGTAATACATTTTTTGTTAGCAATGCATTGCGTTTGGTAATTATAAGAGAAAGCAAGAAGAGAAAAAAAAAGAAAAAAATTGGTTCTGGGTTGTCACTGTAAATGAAAAAAAAAATTGAGTAACGTCATTCGTCATGAGTCAGCTGTAGCAAGGTTGTGAAACAAGGCAGTATATGTGATCACATGTATAAATGATAGACACAAATGGGTAAAAAAATAAATGCAAGTACTAGAACAGGTATAATAAGTAATAGGTTTAGTATGTATCATGAAAAACTTCTCCTGGAAAAAATACAAAATGGATTATTGACCTGAAAGAAGAAACGCACACTATGCTGAAAAGTAGTGAACTTCGAATTAACAAGTAGTGAAATGTGTATAAAATGTGTTCCATAGCTGTCCTTTCCAAAACTTTCCGTCATCCTACTATGCAATATAACACCTGCTGTCAGAACAAACTGCAACAAATACTTAAACAACTACGTAGTATAAATACATAACTTCAACATTATCCTCATCTGCAAAGAAAAAACTTCATTATCAATCACTTCATTATCCATATTATCATAACTTCATTATTATCATCACCTGTAAAGAAAAACTTCATTATTCATAACAGCATATCCTTCATCATTATTCATCAGTATTCATTATCATCTGCAAAAATATCACTTCATTACTCATTATACAACTATTCCTTATCTCTAGCATATTTCATCACTAAAACTAAGATGTGTAGTTCTGTCTGACAGCCTGCACCAATCACCTTGTATTCTGAAAGAAAAAATTAGTTAAGACTGCTATTCTACGATGAGTGTAGTATATTCTTGTTAATGCTTGTTAATCCTGATCCATTTACTCTTCCTCATAAAGTTATTGCATCTTCTTTCGTCTATTCCGTAGTTGAAATTCCCATTTCTGTTGAATTTATTTCTTACACACATCATTTCTTTCTGAAAATGATGAACAGAAATTAACGTCTTGCATTTAAATCATATACCCACTAAGTAATTACTGATTAACGGTAATATAATTAAGCATACAGCATAACATGACAGAAAACGTAATATGTCAAAAGCATAGACAGTGTTCAAAGGCAAAAAAAATGTACACGGAATATCACAATGCAGCAGCAAAAAAAAAAAAAAGTAAAGTAGTCATGATGTTGAGATTTCATAAGGCAAAAATGTCAAAGTCAACTGGTGTGTGTTATATCTTAACTATTTCATAATGCATACTAACAAAACAGAAAAACAATCATACATACAAAAAAATGGCAAATATGCACGGTCTGAGGTGTATAACGACAAGAAAAGCGACCTGCTAACCTTACCTCGCCGGGCACTTGCCAAAAAAAAAAAATACGACAGTCATCAGTAGGTAATCATATAAATATAATTGCATAAATGGTCATAAAATGTGTAAATTCATCTGGAAAAATATGCACGGTCTTATGTGTAACGACAAGAAGAGCGACCTGCTAACCTTACCTTGCCGGGCACTTGCCAAGAAAAAATACGATAATCATCAGTAAGTATTCATGAGAGTATAATTGCATACGTGATCATAAAATTAGCAAATGGCATTATAGCTTGTTAAATCATAAAGTGATTTCATTCAATAAACGGTTTAATGTTTGAGATATGGTGGTTGCCTTTCGATTTTCTGGTTCTCAAAGTTTCGACGTGTACAACATTGGGGTGAGGGATGCTGCGAATCCGATATGGACCTGCGTATAGAAGTTCAAATTTACTGCACTTACCTTTTAATTTGCTGGATAAATAGTGTGTACGTACTAATATTTTCTGTCCAACGTGAAAGTCGCGGCGTGTACAAACCTGTTTTTGCTGTCTTCTCCGGCGCTCTGCGGCACGTTTGATGTTGTTCAGTGCAATGTCGATTATTTCGTGGTGTCGTAAGCGACGAGATGTAGGAAAATTTATAAATTCTTTAATTTTGTTTGGTGGTTCAACGTTTTTCAGTATAACAGACGGAGATAGCATAGTGGATTCATTTGGAATGGAATTAATTACATCTTGGAATGAGAGTATGTGTGTGTCCCAATCAATATGTCTTTTGTGGCAGTATATTCTACACAGTTTACCAATTTCTTTCATTAATCGTTCACAAGGATTCGAAGAAGCATGGTACTTCGATATATAGATCGGAGAAATGTTTCTGGCTCGTAACATGCGTGTCCATATGCTACTACGAAATTGAGATCCATTGTCAGAAATTACTTTCATCACATGCCCTACATGAAATAGAAAATGTTTTACAAATGCTTTCGAAACAGTTTTAGCAGTAGCTTTGCGTAACGGAGTGAAAGTAACAAATTTCGAAGTGAGCTCAACAGCGACAAAGATGTAGCAAAAACCTCTGTTAGTTCTCGGAATCGGACCAAAAATATCTACTGCGGCCATGTGTCTTAATTTAACAGGTACAATCGGATATAAAGGAGGAATATGTGAAGTAGTGTCTGATTTAGCTTTCTGGCAAATTTTACATGACGCTAAAACTCGTCGTATACGTTTCTCCATGTTGTTAAAATAACAGTTCTGTCTCAGTATAAGAAAACATTTTCTTGCTCCGTAATGTGCGTAACTTAAATGAGTGTACCAGATTAATTTGTTAACCAGTTCGTCAGGAATACATAATAACCAATTGTTGCTGTCAGGGTGAGAGCGGCGAAACAAAATGTCATTGCGTACAGTGTAATGGTTTCTAATCGTAACATTATTCTTATCTTGCCAAAGCCGTTTAATTTCTTTCCACACGTTGTCTTTACTTTGCTCTTTTGCTATGTCCTGTAATGACGACGAAATAAAATTTTCAAATGCAACTTGTTGGATGTACATGACGCTGAAATTTGCTTTGCAGAAGTTGGTTGCTACGTCTTGCTGATTGTTGCTGAGAGAACGAGATAGTGCGTCTGCTACAACATTTTGTGTACCGGGAATGTGAACTATTGTAAAATTAAATTCCTGTAAATAAAGTTTCCATCTGCTTAACCTGTCGTGAGTGAATTTAGCTGAAAGTAAAAATTGTATCGCTCTGTGGTCTGTGTAAACTGTAGTGTGTCTTCCATAAAGAAAGTGCCGAAATCTCGTAAAAGCCCAAACAACACATAATGTTTCAAGTTCAGTAACGGAATAATTTCGTTCAGCAGGTGATAGAATGCGGCTTGCAAATGCGATGTTTTTAATTACTGTAGAACCATCTTCTTCAATTTCCTGAAAAATATGTACGCCTAAAGCTGTGTTGGAACTGTCGGTGGCAATGGAAAAATTTTTGGTAAGATCTGGGTGCGATAAAAGTGGAGCATTCAACAAGGTTTCTCTCAGGTTCACAAATTCAGAATGTGCTTGCTTATCCCAAGACCAAATACTGTTTTTACCTGTTAATTGGCATAACCTGGGTGTGTCTAAAGCGGAGTGATGAATAAATTTACGAAAAAAGTTAATTAAGCCCAAAAAACTGCGTAGTTGCTTTTTTGTCGTAGGAACAGTAATGTCACGTAGAGCTTGAAGTTTTTCCGGATCAGGTGCAATGCCTTCCGCTGAAATTACGTGTCCAAGAAATTTTATAGAAGTTTTGCCAAAGTGCGATTTACTAAGATTAACTGTGAGTCCTTGTGCATGGAAAGTTTGTAACAGTTGTTCGAGAATCAGATTGTGATCAGACCAGTTAGCTTCTGCGATAAGAATGTCGTCTACATACGTCGTGATTCTGTCTTTAAGTTCTTTCGGAAGTATTGTATTTAAACCGCGAATAAAAGCTGCAGATGAAATAGTTAAACCGAACGGTAATTTACAAAATTGATAACAGTCGCCGAAACAGAGAAAAGCTGTATATTTTCTGCAATTTGGATGAAGTTGAATTTGCCAAAATCCCGATTTCAAATCTAATGTAGAATAAATAGCAGTACCATGAAATTTCTGTAAAAGTTCCTCTAGTGTCTGTGGTCGATCTGTTTCATTAATAATTATGTCATTAATGTGACGTGAATCAAGTACGAGGCGAAGTGAGCCATCTTTTTTCTTAACAATATGCAACGGGTTTATGTACGGACTAACTGCTGGTTCTATAATTCCTTGATCAAGCATATCCTGCAATTCTTTTTTAACTTGTTCTCTGTGAATATATGGAATGGGATAATGCTTTGCTTTAAATGTGTCGTGCTGTTTCACTTGAAATTCATACATAAAACCGGACATAGTACCAGGAATGTTGTCAAAAACTGGAGCTTGCTGTAAAAGAATTTTCTGTAGTTGCATTCGTTCGTCGTCTGTTGTTGCACTGCTTTGTCTAACTTTATCGGAAATCATTTGCATTACGTCGTAGTCAGCTTCGTCTGGAGTATTATCGTTGTGTACGTACGTATTCGTGAACAATGTGGGATTACAGTCCATGTTACGTGTTGCGGAAATGACCTCTGTGCGGTTAATTGTTTGTTCTTCCGCAGATAAAGAGTGCTGAAATTCTAAAGCAAGTTGTACGTTTTCATCCTTTAGCATTAAATAAGAATTCTGAAAATCGATAACTGCGTCGTGTTGTACCAGAAAATTCGTACCTAAAATAACATCTGTTGTCAATAAAGGAACAATCCAAAAATTTGAGTGAAAAGTATGACCTGCAATGTAAAATGATAAATGTGTCTGCAATTTAACGTCTACTCCTTTACTCGATACTGCTCCTTTCACTTTTGTTTTGCCTAAAGGTAATGTCGGATAGGTATTCTCTTTGTTGCACTTGTTAAAAGTCTCCTCATTTATTACTGATATAGGTGATCCGGAATCAATTACTGCTGAGAATTTTGATGAACCAATTTTAATTTCGATAACAGGATGTGAAATAGTTTTCTGAACAAATGGTCTTTCCTGCAAGAGAGTGTCTCTGATATCGTCAAAAGTAATTACATTTTCGTGAACAACATTTTGCGTGTCAAACGTAGTGCTTGTGTTATTGGAAGATGCGTCCTGTACAGTATCTAGTCAGATTCTATCTGACGTGTTATTATTATTAGGAGGATTCTGTGGCATTTCGACTATTTGAACTGTCCTATTACTTCTTCCAGACGTGTTACGCTCTGGATGATACCTACTGTCGGGTTCATTCATGAGAATATGTTCTTGTTGATTACTTTGTTGCTGGTAAGACCGACTGTTATTAAACGTATGTAGGTAATTATGCTCATTGTTTTTACGTCTGTCGTGAAAGTCATTCCCATACGGTGCATTGCGATAGGAATTGTAATACTGTCTTCTCTGTACATAGTTATTTCCTTGCTGCCGTGCGTTACTATTTGTTGGATCTGGGACTATACGTGCTCGCGGCGGAACATTGAAGCCTGGTTGACCTTGTGCATTACATTGTTGGTTACGTATACTAACCGGTTGCCTTTCATGCTGTTGCGGTGGAAAACTTCTATTGTTACCAAAGTGTGGTTCCTGTTGCTGATAATTCTCTCGATACTGATAATTAGAATTTTGACTGTTATTAAAGTTTTCGTGGTTGTCATTCCTAAAGCGTCTGTTACCTCTCCTATTGAAATTACGTGTCTGATCATAATTGCTGTACGTTTGTTGGCCTTGGTTGTTATACGAAAAGTTTTTGTTTACGAAAGAATAATCAGATTGCTGTACTTCTAAAAGCTGCAAAAGATCCCTGAATGCTGAAATATTTTCTTTTTGATGACCCGTCAGAAGTGACACTCTTAATGACCTTGGTAATTTAGAGATGCATAATTGAATAAGTGCTGATTCACTGTACGGTTCACTTAGGTACTGGTTTTGTTGTACCATGTGCTCAAAAAATTGCGTCACACTGGGAAAATTTGAGTTCTCGTAATTCGGCAAACTAATTAACTGATCTTTAATTCCGCGCTGTGTCGTCTTCGACCAGTACGCTGAAAGAAAAGCATTCTGAAATTCCTCTACTGAATAGCATTGCCTCGCGATCGGTCTCATACGAGTTGCCGGTTCCCCTTCCAAAAAACTGCAAATAAATTCAAGTTTGTGTGTTACAGGCCAAGTCGGTGGAAGAGCAAAGCTAAATTGTTGAATCCAATCCAGTGGGTGAATCTGCGTTCTATCGTTTTTAAAAATTTTAAACTTTCTCACTGACAGAAAATGTTTGTAATCGAAATTATCATCTCTGTGTGATGGAACATGTTCAGGATCGTAAGAGTATCTATTAAACTGTGGTTGTTCGGAATCTAAGTCCCGTACTCTCTGCAGATTGCCCAAATTATACGCGCTGCGTGAGTCTGACAAATGTTCATTAACTGAAATATTTTTAATCTCTGTTACCTCTTGTTGTAAACTCGACAATTTTCTACGTAACGTGTTGTTAGATGAATCGATCTCATTAATTGTCTGCTGTAAATTCTGAAATTCTGGTGTTTGGTTAAAGGAAACCGGTGCAGTATCGTCTGATTTATTGTCATTACTACTTTCAATAGCATCAATACGACTGGCTAATTCATCATATTTTTCAGTCAGTATTTTTGCCTGTTCATCGGTTTTAGAATCGGATGCATTAATCTGTTTTTGCAACTTACGTGTAGTTTCGCTCAGTTTTTTAACATCAGCTTTGATGACATCGCAATCCTGCGTTAGTTCTAATTGTTCGAATCTGTCTGTCACTGTTTGAATATCTACTGTGTGTGTATCTGTTTTTGATTTAAGATTGGAAATTTCGTCACGTAATTCTGTGTTCGACTGTTTGATGGAATTAATTTCGTCGGACACTGAGGCAATATTATTGTCTACATACGTCTTTGCTTTCGCGAACATTTTGCGTTTGTCTTCTTGTCTTTGTGCAGTGATTGTTTCCATGACTTGACGTTTGACTTTATTTTGATCTTGAATAAATTTGCGGAAACGTGTATTACTGTTTTCTATGTGGTGATTAAAGCGTTCGTCAATCTGAGTATTTTGTTGTTCGAATTTCGCGTCGATCTTTTCATCCATTGTGCGCGAAAGTTCTGCTGTCATTGCTTTAAACTCGTCGCGTAATTGTGTAGCTTTTTCAGAGCATTGTTTAGCGACTCCGCTAATTTCTTCTCTGAGTGTTTCTGTTGCGGCTGTTTGCATTTCCCTTAATTCTTGCGCAACAGACTTATTTCTTCGCTATTTTTACGTGAACAAGCCTCAATTTCCACGCGCAACTGTTCCTTAGTGTCATGACACTGCGCGGCAACAGCTCTAATTTGTTCACTAAGCTGTCTGGAATTGTCGTCTAATTTTTTATTTAGCTGTTCGTTCTGTTCCCTAAGTTGTTTAAAATCTTCACTTTGTTTGTCTAATTTTTCATTCTGTTGTTTGATATCTACACTAAATTTGTCTTGTTTTTTATCTAGTTGTTTGATATCTACACTCTGTTGTCTGAAATTGTTGTCTATTTTCTCACTTTGCTGTTGTAGCAAACTTCTCATAATTCGTACCAAGTCAAAACTAGCGTTTATATTCTCTGTGCTGTTTAGTGGTGGATCTCGAATTGTCTCGTTTTGCGTGACCATTTGGTCATTCTGAGACTCACAAAAAGGTTTGCCAGTCAAATGTACACTGTTGGACACTATTTCGGAATTAAATGGATCCGTCGTACTTTCAGTATCCTGTTCATTTTCATTAGACAAATTTGTCTGTACATTATTTGAATTTTCCAAATCGGGTATGTTAACCTGGGCAGCGCTCATTACAATAGAGCGTTCCGCGTCATCAACTGTCGTCAAATTAACAGACGAGACAATTGAGTTCGTTTGTTCATCATTAAGGTAAAAGTCATCATTAGTGGTTGGAACGCATTGATTGTCAGTGAACGCAGGATTGTCACCAATACACTGCGTGTCACAATTACTATCGGTCACGCTGTTTAAGTCGGTAATTTCATTCAAAATACTTCGCGATACACTATTCACAGTCTTTCGCGGCATTTTTACAATAGTCACTAATATTCACAAAACAAATAAGCACAAATGCAAAAATAACACACAAATACAACAGAGCAACGAATTGCCGTTGACCTGTAGAAAGAAAGTCACAAGATTAGTAAAAGCGTAGCGCCAAATCCTAATTATGTCTAAGCAAATAAGAGCAGATATCTGACTGTTGTTCAAAAGACTCTCAATGAAATACGATCCTGGACTGGGTGTCGCCAAGTGTAACCTCCCCACAAAAATTTACAAGACAATATTATATAGAAATGGGAGCCAAGTGAAACCTTCCCACAAGAATGTTCACCGGACAATAATTTGAATGTTAACAAGAATACAACCTAACGTAATCTCTCAGCAAATAAGTTTACTGACAATGACAATTAAACAAAAATTCGCAATCTGACCCAAGTATAAGCTCCTCACAAAAATAATGAAAAACAATTCAGTGATAAGAAAATCTCAGTGATAATGATAATTCAATTAAACCGAAATATCGGTCTTTGGCCCTGTGCAAATCAGAATTAAATTCTTACCTCATTGTATCTGCTAGTCAAATTTCTGCTCTTATTCTTGCGCACAGCTTGGAGGAACTGCATTGCAAATAATAATATTCCTTTTTTTTTTTTTTTTTTAATTTAACTGAGACTTTTGTTTAAGGGAAGTGGAACTTCAATTAAATAAATTTTTTTTTTTTGTAAAATTGCTTTTGAAATCAAAATTATTATTGGGGGACTTATTGGAAATTAATTACAATAAATAAACTTTACATTATCTGATGATTACCTTAATTAACAATATACCTCATTCAGCATCTTGACCAGTGTTGCCCACAGACTGGTCTGCATGACGACTACTAGCGTACTCCACGACGACTACCACTGAACTGCTCTCAACGACTACTGACAGAGTACTGCACTACATGACGACTACAACCGAACTGCTCGCAACACGCGCGGTCAAGCGCAGACTAACTACGATTATAGGCTCTCTGGTCAAAGATTTTAACGTGCCTCACCATCGCTGCTATGTTACATACGTGTTTCAAGCTGTAGAAATCCAAAAACACGCGAACAGTTTCAACAAGAAAGAGGAAAGCCTTAAGGTAAACGGATCCTGGCTTCCCGTACTGCAGCGAACAACCGTCGCAGGTAGCAAGAGGAGAACCGCACCGGAAATGACCGCGGAGAAGCCCTCGGACGTTGGCGCGCCAGGTACATATAGTCTGCGGCCGCGAGCCCGCCTCCAGTCCACCACCGGCAATGGAGGGTGAAGCTTTGACAATGCCAGCCACTCGTGCTGGCGAAAAGTCAGAAAAATCATTAGATGAACGTCGGCCGAAGAACCCGAGACAGAAGCCAATAGGCACTTTGTCAACAAGTGGCCACGAAAGCCTTAACAATTTTAAATGCTGTGTCTGCAAATATCATTATTTGATATTTAACTACGACAAATTATACCAAAATGACGCGTTTCTGACAGACGACCACCTTGCCCTAAACAGTATACTTTCGTAGGGCATTAGGCGTAACACTTGAAGTATTCAACAGGCCTACGGGAAACCTTTAACTATTGATATGTAGCTTCCTATCATTTCATTACAACAACTAGTAAATAAAACACCGCGAGATGCTCAAAAGCAGCTTATATTCAAACTAAATTCCCTGCAATAAAAATAGCTACCAAACACGGAGTTTAACTCCGTGGTGGCTCCCCTAAGTTCTGTTTGTAACGTAAAACCGATGTTGCATCTCATTGGCGACGTTCGTCTCCACGAGGCAAAAATCTACCAGTCCATATTCTTCAGTTTACACTGGCAGTGTAGTAGAACGTGGAATTCCACGCTGTGACGTCACCAGTTCCTCGTCCGCGGGTGTTTCCGCGTCCCTTGACAGGACGGTTTTGTTAACAATCGTTGTTCCCGCACACCGTGAAACGTCTCTGTGAAGTCGTTTCATAAGACGCTTGTCGAATTCTTTACAACTTATTCTCTTTACTACCTGATTTTAGCTCAATTCATGAACTTTTCCAGAAAGAGTGAGCACTCGAATAAGGCCTATTGAATACTGTATGTGTGTTTTAATGTAGGGTTTAGGTTTTGTTTTGTGGGAAACGCTGAGTTGGTCGTCGTCTGCTGGGAGCAGACGATGTTGCTTCTCGTTCGAAGGAGAGCACAGGATGACCAACTTAGGTTTCCAATACCTGAACAGAGAGGTTTACCCATTTTAGTCGAAGGCTGTTTTTGTGTGTGAGGTTGGTGCGGAGGGCTACCCCTCTGGTAGCTTCCGCTGCACGGGAAGCTAGGTAATCTGGAAAGAGAAAGGGGCACTCTTCGGTGAACGCTTGGTGAGTAAGGATCCTAACTCTTAGGGGGGTTTCAGGTGATAGGAATCAGGTTGAGTTAGGACTTCGTTATGTTTAACTGGTGAAATACTTAAGAACTTCAGCTTAACTGAAGCGTGTAAAGCGAGTTTTTTTTTAATGATTTTTAATCTTATATTTTGTGGAAATTGCTTTTGTCTTTGTGTGTCGATTTTGTGTCACGCGTTTGGTAATCAATGACGCTTCTGGTCCACCACGGCATCGCAATAGGCTTCATTTTAACAGTTTGCTTGTTTAATGAGCTAAAATTTCTGCAAGAATATCTGTTCTTTCGTGCGCTTTCTACAAAGCAGCACAACAGCTTGAGTCAGAATGCACCACGTGATCTAGGTCGGCCGTTTGCAAGCAGCAGACGCAGTTAGTATGTTGAATAACTATCGCACAACCTCGTGCATTGGGTAAACCTCTGTCCAGAATAGTGCATGCGTAGAATCGTAATGCGAATCCCACTGAGACATTTTTATGGTATGAATGCGAAGGAGATGATAGTATCATTGTCTCCCACCCCCGTTTTCTGTGTTTCTTCTTGCTATAGTTAAATTGTGCTCTGTTTCATTCTCACGTAATTCTTACTTAAATATTTCGAGTCAGGCACCAGTTATGTGTAGTTAGGATGTGCAACCAAATATTTAGTTACAATAAATAATCTACATGAAAGATAAATTCTTTGGTGGCGATCTTACCCCCTTACTCTGATTTCCAATCCTGAATTAATCAAGTTGCTTCAAGCACGACATGGAGTGCTATTTATCTGGCTGCTTAAAGAAATTTGTGTACTTGTAATTAAATTTTTAAAGTAATTAAACTAATAATTTTCAAGCTCCGTTTTTCTAAATGGTTAGGAAGGGCTTGGGCTGGTGGCGACCCTGAATTTCTGAATTTTTATCATTATTTGTGTGAGAGAAGCAGCTAGAAATGCGAGATAACGTATATGGATCGATGAGCAACGTCGTAAAGATAGCAATACGTTACAACTGTTCGCATCTGGAACACGAAAAAAGGGGGGGGGGGAAGCGTAAGTGGTACACCTAGTACCCTCCGTCACACACCATAATGTGGCTTGCAACACAGATGTAGATATGGGTATAGATGTAGAAGGAAAACGAATTTGAGCGTGTGTGTATGTGTGTGTGTGTGTGTGTGTGTGTGTGTGTGTGTGTGTGTGTGTGTGTATTGGAAACAAAGGTGCCGCGTTAAGATGGTATTGGGCGGAGTCGTTTAGCGCGCCGTGTGTCGCACGGCCGGCTAATTACAATTACGAGCAACGAATTTACATGGGGAAGGCAGGCAGGCCGGCCGGCGCGGCTCCACGGGTCGGCGAGACGGGAGTCGGCCGGAGGCGGCGCTCTCTCGCAAGTATTAGATTTATGCACGCGGTTGGGCTTGCGAGGCCCCTATCAAGGATTGCTAATTCGTTTTAGTCGGGGGTAATTTAGTTTTTGCGCGGCTGCTTTTTCAGGCCTGCCCCCACCGGCGGAGACTAATTCCAGGGCCGTCCCTTCTCGGCGGCGTCGCGCGGGGCAACATATCTCCGCCCCCGCCGCCCTCTCCTCCACGGACGTCCGTCCCGCCCACCACCTGCCACGCGCGAGCCACGCTGCACCTCACTGCCCGCCGGACTGCCTACGGCTTTCGTGAGTCGCGTCGATTCGATCGCGGAAGAAAATCCATCGCATCCGTCGTCCCTCTCAGTCAACATCAGATTAACGTGCGCGGAGTTCCATGCTTGTTGTTGTGCAGGTCATTGTTCTTAGAATATTAATTCACCCGAAGAAAACTGAAGCGAAAGATACTGAAATTTTTGGCAGTGATTTATACATTTTTTCTTACGTTTTTATTATACGAGTGATCTTCAATAATTAATGCGCCACATTTTTTTTCCGTTAGCAGGCCGCTTTTCTTCAGGATTCCAAAACACCGTGTTATTACACACTCTTTTGGCTAAAAAGCCCTAGTTTTCAACATGATTTCCGTTCAATGCGACGACCTTACGCCACCCTACTGTACGCCCGCACGGTACCTCTCCAATGACCGTCGACGGACCCAACGTCTTCCTGCATCTGTAACCTCCTCGTAATCCACAGCTGTGAAGCGAGATGTTTCATTATGATCCTTCGATCATCTCGAATGAGAATCGTGAAATGTGTTCGCAGTTGCGAATATGGGCAGCAATCAGCTGTATAGTGGAATGACGACAGCGAAAATTTGTGCCAGCTTGGCTACAACCCGGATTTCTCGCTTATAGCGAGCGGTCGCCTTGGCTGTCCGAGCACGGCAGCCAGACCGAAACTTCCATATACTTATATGAATATGGTCTCTGTTCTTTCGGACATGTCAGTTACGAGGTCCTTGCAGAGTAGTCTCTGGTATTTTCTTTTTTACTTCCCTTTGTTCTCATAAACTAGTCATTTATTGAGGGTGTCAGCCGAGTGAGCATTGCAACTATTCCGCGAAACATCATCATCATCATCATCATCATTTAAGACTGATTATGCCTTTCAGCGTTCAGTCTGGAGCATAGCCCCCCTTATACAGTTCCTCCATGATCCCCTATTCAGTGCTAACATTGGTGCCTCTTCTGATGTTAAACCTATTACTTCAAAATCATTCTTAACCGAATCCAGGTACCTTCTCCTCGGTCTGCCCCGACTCCTCCTACCCTCTACTGCTGAACCCATGAGTCTCTTGGGTAACTTTGCTTCTCCCATGCGTGTAACATGACCCCACCATCTAAGCCTGTTCGCCCTGACTGCTACATCTATAGAGTTCATTCCCAGTTTTTCTTTGATTTCCTCATTGTGGACACCCTCCTGCCATTGTTCCCATCTACTAGTACCTGCAATCATCCTAGCTACTTTCATATCCGTAACCTCAACCTTGTTGATAAGGTAACCTGAATCCACCCAGCTTTCGCTCCCATACAACAAAGTTGGTTGAAAGATCGAACGGTGCACAGATAACTTAGTCTTGGTACTGACTTCCTTCTTGCAGAAGAGAGTAGATCGTAGCTGAGAGCTCACTGCATTAGCTTTGCTACACCTCGCTTCCAGTTCTTTCACTATGTTGCCATCCTGTGAGAATATGCATCCTAAGTACTTGAAACCGTCCACCTGTTCTAACTTTGTTCCTCCTATTTGGCACTCAACCGGTTTATATTTCTTTCCCACTGACATTACTTTCGTTTTGGAGATGCTAATCTTCATACCATAGTCCTTACATTTATGATCTAGCTCTGAAATATTACTTTGCAAACTTTAAATCGAATCTGCCATCACAACTAAGTCATCCGCATATGCAAGACTGCTTATTTTGTTTTCACATATCTTAATCTCACCCAGCCAGTCTATTGTTTTCACCATATGATCCATAAATAATATGAACAACAGTAGAGACAGGTTGCAGCCTTGTCTTACCCCTGAAACTACTCTGAACCATGAAATCAATTTACCGTCAACTCTAACTGCTGCCTGACTATCCATGTAAAGACATTTAATGAACAGACAATAACTTCCTCCTAGGAACCCGGTCATATGCCTTTTCTAGATCTATAAAGCATAGATACAATTCCCTGTTCCACTCATAGCACTTCTCCATTATTTGCCGTAAGCTAAAGATCTGGTCCTGACAACCTGTAAGAGGCCTAAACCCACACTGATTTTCATCCAATTGGTCCTCAACTAATACTCGCACTTTCCTTTCAACAATACCTGAGAAGATTTTACCCACAACGCTGATTAAAGAGATACCTCTGTAGTTGTTACAATCTTTTCTGTTTCCATGTTTAAAGATTGGTGTGATTACTGCTTTTGTCCAGTCTGATGGAACCTGTCCCGACTCCCAGGCCATTTCACAGACATCATAAAAAATATTATTATTAATTTTAAGTAGCTATTATAACAACATCCTGTCAGAGCCTAGTGATGCATGATTCTACATCCTTACATTTGTCCTCTAGCCATTCCTGCTTAGCAATTTTGCACTTCCTGTCTATCTCATTTTTTAAATGTTTGTATTCTCTTTTGCCTGCTTCATTTGTTGCATTTTTATACTTTTTCCTTTCATCGATTACATTCGATAGTTCTTGTGTTAACCAAGGTTTCTACCAGCCCTTGTCTTTTTACCTATTTGATCCTCTGCTGCCTTTGCTATATCATCTCTCAAAACTACCCATTCTTCTTCTACTGTATTCCTTTCCCTTCTTCTTGTCAATCGTTCCCTAATGCACCATCTGAAACCCTCTACAAACTCTGATTATTTCAATTTGTCCAGGTCCCATCTCCTTAAATTCCCACCTTTTTGCAGTTTCTTCAGTTTTAATCTGAGTCCACATCTGCCCCTGGAAATGTCTTACAATTTAAAATCTGGTTCCCAAATTTATGTTTAAACATTTGTAACCTTCCCGCGTAAAATAATAATGATATTTTTTTTGTTAATATATTAACTCATGAAAACTGATAAATTTTTTTGACGTAAGCAGCGCTACGCCATGGCCCTGTGAAACCAATCTGAATAAACCGAAAAATTCTTACCTCATGATGGTGACCCTGAATAACGCTGTCTATATATCTGCTCGTAAATGGCACAGCTTAGTGCAATGCTGGCCTATCTACTAATACTGTGAGAGGCACCCACATGCCTTGCTCATACTGTGGCATCAAGCAGTCAGGCCTGCAAGATGAGTGGTCTGCCAAGCGAGTGGATTTATTCATTTTTCTCAATGACTGATTATGAGCTCTAGTACTCACAATTAAGCTACAAATTATTCTCATGTTTGAACATTACGCAACGGAAACGGAAACGCATCTCTGACTATTAGTAATTTACACAAGTGTGACTGTTCACTATGCACTGGCAATACCACATTTTCTTTCTTATTTAACGGCTTTGATCATCACTTGGCCATCGCACTGAATATGAATGGCGCACACATTATAAATTCTGGATGTTATGACAACATACAATTCGAAGGAAAAGGCCACCAATTTTTTTCTTTTCACTATCTTTTTTATTCCGATAAATTCTATAACCTCAACACACCATTACATTTTCTACAACAATTGCACATGAGAAACTCCGCCCATTGGGCATGGCCTTACATTGGTGATTCTCCATCTTATGGTCTCGTAATTATCTGACACTACAGTGCACTTTCTGGATAGGATGGTGGATCTTTTGCTATATCTCACACTTCGATTCTCACACCCATCATCACAAAAATTTCCTCCAGACCGAGCGGTACAAAAGGAACATGCATAACCCACTACCTCTGAAACTATCTTGCTACTCTCCCATGCAAACCACACAAACTTAAATTACATGAAATACACCACACTGGCAACATACAATACAACACCAAGAATAGTCACAACGTTATAATCACACCACTTTCAGCTTTCCCACTTCAATTAATGTTCATCCCAGTTTCACACGTCACTGCCCCACTTCGTAACTTTCCTTTCCTACTACGAACTCTGGAGGATATATGCACGTCTTCCTGTGCAATGCAAGCCAAGTGGCGTTGCTGGATAGACGGCTGACTCACCTTGCTTCTCTCTCAGAGTATTATAGTTTGAATCAAGCGTCACACGGAAATATAAGACGCAAAGTAATATTAAGAACATATTCATCACACACGTGAGTCCTCAACTGATACCATGGACGAGTACTTCTCTTTATCCTTTGTCTCATACACAGATTGAGACTCACACGGTACTCACCACGTGGAAGTACTCGTCTCTAATTTCAAGTCCTGCACACGCCATTTCTTAAATATTTCCAACTTATAGTACACACGCTAGTAATTCAGCTTAACTTAAGCACTCGGAAGTATTTCAACTTATTGCTGCACGTGGTTTGATTGTGACCGTTGGTCACTTCCGAAGATTACTACGATCCCCTTAATATTACCTGCCTGACATTTAATTCTCTCCACAAAAGTTCCTGAAATAGAGAAATTATTATTCCAAATTACTCTTAAGTATTTCACATGCATATAATGTCTCCACTCTTTTGTCTTTACGGAGCACACCTAAGACAGGTCTTACCAACACAAGAGTCAGCGGCAGAGTGCTGAAACATGGCCATTCTTCAGGTCATCTCGAACCTCTGCCGAGGTGGGGGAAGACCATGCTACTCATTGGTCAGCCACATTTCAGGCGCTCAAAGCTCAGGTAAATTTCATCTCTTTGGTTCCACCAAAGGTGACAAAAGGACCGTCTCAAAGATGATCATATATTGCACATTCACTATCTGTGGTTAGCAGACGACCATACATTCATTCATTTGGCAGATCTCACCAAATTGGATGTAGGGATTTATTTTGTGGGAGTGCGCATGTGATCAATTAAATAAATAAATTGTCATTCTGTCTTACACTGGTATCCGGCTTCGGTGTGTTAAGTGAAATTGAGTTATTATTACAAAAAATATGTTGTTCTGACAAGAATAACGAAGAATGTCGCACCTGTTTTCAATGTCGGGCGGTACTGTACCCTTTCAACTGGACAACATTCGTCTGAGATCTGAATTATTAGAAAAACTGACTTTGGTGTGACATCATAAGCGCGTAACTGTGTGTGAGATCGCTCTCTAAGTTTTCATATATTTTTAGGTTTCAGATATAAATTTTAACGGTTTTTGTGATAATGTTTACAATACAAGTGACTTATTAGTGGTTTCTTCATTCACCTCTGCCTTTCTTGTGTTGTGACCTGATATTTGTGAGTGTTCCGTATCGAGCAACTTAACCTCTTACCTGTGTTTACATTCCGCACCGACCAGTTGCAGCTTTAGCGGCGCATCGAAAGCTAAGTACCAATTAATTGTTTGTGTATAGTGGTTTATTTAGGAACTTTAGTGGTCTTCAACCGGTGTTCTTGGTGTTTTCTGGTGAAATAATTTCAGAAGAAATTTTTGTAAACTGCTTTCAGTTTCGTTACTGTGTTATTAGACGTTTGATTTTCTTTCTGTGTTATGTTAACAGTCACCTGAGCCAATCTTGAATTATGATGCACAATGCTGGTGACCTGGTACTCACTCCCCAACACTTCCTGCAACTGCTGGCCTACACCTCTACCATGAGAACTACCTAACAGCAGAATCTTCTTCTTTCTCTTAGACTTTGCAACTGTCCTAGCCACCGTAACTGCTGAGGTCTTCTGCATACTTCCTACATCTAGAGCTACTAGAGATTCCTCTCCACTAGACTCTGAGAGTTGGTCATATCTATTGCAAACACCAATAGTAAAACTATCTGAAAATCTCCTTCTCCTAGCAGATCTCTTGCCAACAGCCAGCTCCCATTCCCCAACCCCCTTCTCCCTCCTCATCCCATATAGCTCCTCCTGTGCGTTTTTCAACTGCACCTGAAGGGCACAGATCTTACGCTCCTGCTCTTCTATCAATTTACTCTTGCTACATAACCTGCAACTCCAGGAGAGGATCTCACCAGAATGCCCACTGGCTTCCCCACTGCATTCCCCCCAGTGAAAATACTTCGAACAAGTCTCACACCGCAATCCACTACTCACGAACTTACGGCAAAGCCCACACTTCTCAATCATGGTAAAATTTTACAGTTATTGAAACAAGAAAACTACTTTTTCTAAGTTCCGCTACTTTTTGTCAGGGTGAGTAAATTTCGTTACTGAACTATCAAAGCTCCTGAGGAGCATATCTATTACATTTGAGAATTGAGAATAGACAAATGTATGTTCGTTTGTAGGAGATTATTCTCTATACAAGGTATTCGTATAATCTGAAAGTTACTGAAGTAGTTTCGAAACTAATCCAAAGATGGGTATGGGGCACAGTCACGCAGTTTTTGGGGCACGTTTATGTACTACTTCGCATTGCCATCCTAACTGAAACCCGTTTGAAAGAAACTTAGAGACAACGGCAGTTGTTAACGCAACATAAATAAATGAAAGCACAAGAGAATAAAAGATAGAAATTGCTAAAACAGCTGTTTGACGCTAATGAATCTCAGTCAGAAAGAAGTCTATGAGAGCGATGACTGATAAAGGCCGGAAATGGCTAACAGCGAGAACAAGCAAAAATATGAATAGGCATACTTCTGATGTTATCATTAGTGTTCTGCCCAAAGGCAAGTTTTCAAACGTCACTCCCCTGTCTTTTGCCATCCTCTTCGGGTCCGCGCGTAACTTCCTCTTCCCTTCCTGTCGTCCGTCATCTTGTGTCTCCTTCCTCTCAAACTAGTTCTTCCAAAGCGCCTGTTAGTAAGAACTCCCATCTCAACGTTTGTCCCATCCAGTTCTTCTTCCTTTCACATATGATACGCAGCGGCCTGATGAGGATGAAAATTGTCTTTTATTTACTGCGTGAAGCGATACAATCAATCAAAAAGAAATCAAGACTAGTGCCGTAGACGTAAAAGGTGGGCTCACAACAATCGTACCACAGGAAGCACATGTGTTGTGCACATAAATTGCGACAGTTATGATGAATAGAACTTTAATTAATATTCAAGCTTGCATGTAGGCCATATTGTGCTATGAGGTGGACGTTCGCCAGGAAATTTGTTTACTGCCACTAAATTCTTTGTATTTTACCATGTTAAATGCTGAAAGTAAGGCTGCCATTTTATTTACTGTCAGTAAACATATGCTGAAAATTTTAGTAGTGTACTTCGTTTACTCGTGGTCTTCTACGGTAGGAGTTAACTCGCCCCCAAAGTTGGGTAAATCTGCTCCATACCCAGAGCACGTTTACGAACTCGACTTGAGCTTATACAAACTACACTCCTGGAAATTGAAATAAGAACACCGTGAATTCATTGTCCCAGGAAGGGGAAACTTTATTGATACATTCCTGCGGTCAGATACATCACATGATCACACTGACAGAACCACAGGCACATAGACACAGGCAACAGAGCATGCACAATGTCGGCACTAGTACAGTGTATATCCACCTTTCGCAGCAATGCAGGCTGCTATTCTCCCATGGAGACGATCGTAGAGATGTTGGATGTAGTCCTGTGGAACGGCTTGCCATGCCATTTCCACCTGGCGCCTCAGTTGGACCAGCGTTCGTGCTGGACGTGCACACCGCGTGAGACGACGCTTCATCCAGTCCCAAATATGCTCAATGGGGGACAGATCCGGAGATCTTGCTGGCCAGGGTAGTTGACTTACACCTTCTAGAGCACGTTGGGTGGCACGGGATACATGCGGACGTGCATTGTCCTGTTGGAACAGCAAGTTCCCTTGCCGGTCTCGGAATGGCAGAACGATGGGTTCGATGACGGTTTGGATGTACCGTGCACTATTCAGTGTCCCCTCGACGATCACCAGTGGTGTACGGCCATTGTAGGAGATCGCTCTCCACACCATGATGCCGGGTGTTGGCCCTGTGTGCCTCGGTCGTATGCAGTCCTGATTGTGGCGCTCACCTGCACGGCGCCAAACACGCATACGACCATCATTGGCACCAAGGCAGAAGCGACTCTCATCGCTGAAGACGACACGTGTCCATTCGTCCCTCCATTCACGCCTGTCGCGACACCACTGGAGGCGGGCTGCACGATGTTGGGGCGTGAGCGGAAGACGGCCTAACGGTGTGCGGGACCGTAGCCCAGCTTCATGGAGACGGTTGCGAATGGTCCTCGCCGATACCCCAGGAGCAACAGTGTCCCCCATTTGCTGGGAAGTGGCGGTGCGGTCCCCTACGGCACTGCGTAGGATCCTACGGTCTTGGCGTGCATCCGTGCGTCGCTGCGGTCCGGTCCCAGGTCGACGGGCACGTGCACCTTCCGCCGACCACTGGCGACAACATCGATGTACTGTGGAGACCTCACGCCCCACGTGTTGAGCAATTCGGCGGTACGTCCACCCAGCCTCCCGCATGCCCACTATACGCCCTCGCTCAAAGTCCGTCAACTGCACATACGGTTCACGTCCACGCTGTCGCGGCATGCTACCAGTGTTAAAGACTGCGATGGAGCTCCGTATGCCACGGCAAACTGGCTGACACTGACGGCGGCGGTGCACAAATGCTGCGCAGCTAGCGCCATTCGACGGCCAACACCGCGGTTCCTGGTGTGTCCGCTGTGCCGTGCGTGTGATCATTGCTTGTACAGCCCTCTCGCAGTGTCCGGAGCAAGTATGGTGGGTCTGACACACCGGTGTCAATGTGTTCTTTTTTCCATTTCCAGGAGTGTATTTTCCACTCTTAAACGTAATGTTGAATTAGAGGTATATATACTAATTTATACTTTAATGACCATGTTGTAAGGCTAAACAATTTAAACACGATAAAACTAGCCAAAAAAATTAAAAATTCCGAAAATAAATCCGCGTAAGTATGCCCCAGTTCTGGACAGTACACTGCACCTCATACAGTACACCAGAGGTTCCACGCGACTAGTACCCGAGATAAAAAAACATATTAGTCAGAGTAGAACAACACCGTCACGTACCTCTCGTCAGTAAATGGTCTTGTTCGCAGTGAGACAAATGTCCACATGGAGAGTCCGACGACATCTAGATCACCACGGATTGTCGCAACGGCGACCATTGTTCTAGCTTCCCATTACGTGATTGGAGAGAGAATCACGCTGCTACTTGTGCACCCAACGCGCGACGAAGGAGTAGCACCTCGTCATATTTCCAAAAGAGCGCCGGCCGGTGTGCCCGTGCGGTTCTAGGCGCTTCAGTCTGGATCCGCCTGACCGCTACGGTCGCAGGTTCGAATCCTGCCTCGGGCATGAATGTGTGTGATGTCCTTACGTTAGTTAGGTTTAAATAGTTCTAATTTCTAGGGGACTGATGACCACAGATGTTAAGTCCCATAGTGCTCAAAGCTATTTGAACCATTTTTCCAAAAGAGCCCCAGTTCTGCTTTCAGCATCACAATCGACGTATCCGTGTGTCGTGGCTCCGAGGAGAACCTGAATGTTGTCAAATTGCATTCGCCATAGTCACACGGCCCAATACCTTGCGTGACGGTGTGGGGTGGAACTGGATGCACAGCGCCATCACCTCTGATTTGCATAGCCTACCATTTGGACATCAAGCGCTACATTTCCGTTCTGTTAACGCTGGTGGCCGGATCCTGTCTTCGATGTTTTCGCGAGGTTATCTTCCATCAAGATGAGTAAGACGCCATGTTGCCCAAGCTAAATCTGTCCAGGGATGGCCGAGAGACTGGCATGCCACCACTGCCCAACCACTACAATTGATGAACGGTGGAACAGGGTTGAACCAGCGTTGACTGACGTACTTGTATTTGTCACCTAAGCGCAGCTCGACCCAACGCCCAGATTAGTTAGAGACGTTGTTGCTGCCGGAGTTGGCAGTTCTGCGCAACAAATTTCGTAAACTGTACGCCCAAATCACCTATAATGTCGGAACGCGAACTGTCGGTGGGTTAGGGAGGCAGGCAGGGAGGGCGCCTCTTGTGACGTCCGTCGTGAGCGACGCCGAGGCAGGCAGGCTGCGAGGCGAGGCGAGGCGAGGCCGGGCGGGTGACCCGGCGAGGAGAGCGGCGCAGCGCTAGCGGTATGCAGGGCGGCGCGTTGCCCAAGGCGTCCCCTGGCGGCGCTCTTTTGTAGCATGGACCGGCCTGACAGCAGCGCCACGATCGGAGTGGCGGGCCGTGTTGAGGTTTTCGCGGTCCCCGGACTACTTGCCAATCCATCACCGCGCGCGCCTGCCGCGCCGCCCACACGCCGCCCCGAAAAGGGGCCGCCGGCCGCTGGTCGCTTAAAGCGATACTCTAATGACCCATCGGCCACTGTCTTCCCTCTACACGTCTTCTCCGACTGTATCCCACTTCTGTGTGTGTCTGTTTGTGCGTGTGTGTGCGTGGGCGCACGCTGTATATAGATTCCTATATTGAGGTTTGCGGAAACTTCTGCACACAGAACCAATATCTTGCTACGAAAGCAACATGCCAACAGTGATATAACGGCCATCATTACGTGGATGTTCCCCGTGTTAATTTCGTAACTAGCTATTCTTTCTGATGATAACTTGTAAGAGTCGAAGCCAGTAAACCCTTGCTAGCCCAATCAGTGCGATCAAAATAGTTGTGAGCAGGAAAGTGCTTCACTTTCTTCATTACTAGTCGCATCCCCTCTCCCCCTCCTGCCATCTGTACCACTCTCGCCGACAGCTTGGTAGGCGTTTTTAGATTTTGTAGAGAAGTGCTGACAACGAATATTCACTAAGCAGTACTCATAAATATGATTTTAGGGAGCAGCTTCTGTTATGAAGAATCAAGAGAGATACCAACGAGACCATCATTTCACAGTTTTCCTCACACAGAGAAGAACTTAAATGAGATTGGGTTTAAAACCGGACAAGTGTGGGTAGGATTCGTGCTCTCAGGATTCCGTACAACCTTAATTATGTGTACGAATAGTTCATTTACAGATTTTGACGAGTGAGTTTGCGAGTATCAAAATATTTAACATAAATGGGCGTATCTTTTCACTGCATTGATTTAGAAATTTAAATTTCTTACAACATCAAGGGATGGCAGAGATTAGTATTTTCGCCTAAATATCAATTTGATGCTCGTATCCATTCCTGAAAAGAAGGACTCGTAACAGACGCGCAGACAGATAGACGACAACAAGTGATAAGAAATACTTTTTTTATATTACATAACTTCTTTTTACCAACTTTCGAATTCTTTCCTGTCTTTGTAAATGTGAAATCTTTTTCATGTCAAATTTCATGACTGTCAACGAAAGATGTCCAATAGCTTGCCAGGGACTTAGAAGCTTGACTTTTTTCACTGCCAAGGATCTTAGACTTCAGCGTTTGACATGAATTTCAACTTTATACCTCTGCCTGTCACTGTGGAAAAGGGCTCTCTATAGTCGGACGGAATGACGGACAACAAAGTAATACTGTAAGGGCTCCGGTTTTACCGACTGAGGCACGGAACCCTAAAAATTCCAAATTAAACCAACGACCATGAGTTAATGGCAGAATATTTTTGCCATACATTGAACGTTCATGGAATAATGTGTTATCAGAATTGAAACAGCTAGACATTCGTTTATATGCTTTTCATTGTGACTAAATGCCATACTATCGCCGCAAAAAAGTTATTCCCGAACAAAAGTGCCCACGACAATTAATTATGTGCAGACGTTTAACTTGTGACCCTGCTCGTCTGTTGCCGTTGTAATTTTCTAGGGTGTAAATATGACCTTGATGTTGCTTTAAAAGAGTCTTTAATTTGGCGCGTTGGTATCGTCGCAACAGATCTCTTCTGACAACACTAAATTTAATTCATAAGTTTAACGCAGAGTGCCCATGATCATCACGCATTATTGGATTTGGAACCTGAAATGGAAAATCGACAAAGAATCAAATTAAAAGATGAAGAATAAAAATAAAACGTATAAATGAACTACAAGGGAAGTAGCGTAGGATTTTTCTGTCACCTTGTGCCATGTAATTGTGGCGTCTGAGAATAAAAAGGCTGCACTCACTTCAGTGCCTATTTCCCTTATTTGCGCATATATGCCGGCCGGAGTGGCCGTGCGGTTCTAGGCGCTGCAGTCTGGAGCCGAGCGACCGCTACGGTCGCAGGTTTGAATCCTGCCTCGGGCATGGATGTGTGTGATGTCCTTAGGTTAGTTATGTTTAATTAGTTCTAAGTTCTAGGCGACTGATGACCACAGAAGTTAAGTCGCATAGTGCTCAGAGCCATCTGAACCATCTGCGCATATATGCTTGTAGAAGCTGGTCAAGGGAAAGATCAGTCTGATTCTAAACGAAGAAGTGAGGCCACTCTGCGACTTATCTAACCATATAGGTTGAAAAGGCAAACCTACGACCGTAGCAAGTCCATATTTAGGGAAATCGTTGAGCGAAAGACAGTTACAACTTCAGCAGAAACCAGACTACAGTTATGAACGAAAGGACATAAACGGGAATCAGAGGCTCAAAAGGAAGTGATCTACGGTTGTAATCTAAGCCCAATGTCATTCAGTCTGTACACTGAGCAAGCTGGGAAGGAAAACAAGAAAAATTTGGAAACGCAATACATTTATAGGACGGTAAACAGGAATCGACGTTTGCCTGTGATACTGTAATTCAGAAGCGGAGGAAAAAAAAACTTTGAAAATCAACTGAACGGAATGGATAGCCTCTTAAAAATAGTTCATAAGATGAAAATCAGTAGAACAAAGGTAATGGAATGTCAACGAATTAAGTCAGATTCTGCTGAGGGAATTAGATTAGTAGATGAGATAATAAAATGAGTAGATGAGTTTTATTATTTCGGCAGCAAAATAAGGAACGATTTGCCGAAGTAGAGAAGATATAAAATGCTCATTGGCTATTGCAAGAAAAGCATTTCTGGAAAATAGGAATGTGTTAATGTCTATTCTAAATTTCAGTTTGGAAATTTTCTCTGAATGTATCTGCCTAGAATGTAGTCTTTATACAGAAGTGGAACGTGGGCTATAACCGCTCCACACAAGATGAAAATAGAAGTTTTTGAAATGTGAAGCTAGTGAAAACTGCTGAAGGTTAGGTGGCTAGAGCAGATAACAACTGAGAAGGTAGTGAATCTTTCAATCTGATAATAAATTTATGGCACAACGTGACTAAAGAAGGTATCGGTTGATAGGATACGTCCTGACGCGTCAAGAAATCGTCAGTTTGGTAATGGAGGGAAATGCGGAGGGTAAACGTTGTACAGAGAGGCAAAGGCTTGACTAAAGGAAGCAGGTTACAATGTAAATAGACAGCAGTAGTTATGCAGAGACGAAAAGACTTGGACATTACAGTGAAGTGATAAAAGTCGTGGGACAGCGATATGTATACTTACAGATGGTGATAGTATCATGTACACAAGGCATAAAAGGGCTGTGAATTGGCGAAGCTGTCATTTGTAATCAGCTGATAAATGTGAAATATGGCCACACGACGGGAATTAACAGACTCTGAACGAGTTAGACGCATTTGACAATCCATTTCGGAAATTGTTAGGGAATTCAATATTTCGAGATCCAAAGTGTCAAGAGTTTGCGAGTGTACCAAATTTCAGGTATTACCTCACACTACAGACAACTTAACCGCTAAGAGCAGGGATGTTTGCTTAGAGTTGTCAATGCTAACAGACAAGCAAGACTGTGTGAAATAACAGCATAAAACAATGCGGAACGTATGATGAACGTATCCGTTGGGACAGTAGAGCGAAATTTGTCGTTAATGGGCTATAGCAGCAGACGATCAACGCGAAAGCCTTTGCTGACACTATGACATCGCATGCAGCTTCTCTCCTGTGCTCGTGACCATATCGGGTGGGCCATAGATGACTGGAAAACCGTAGCCACCGAGCGACGTCGCGCAGTGGTTAGCACAATGGACTCACATTCGGGAGGACGACGGTTCAACCCCGCACCCGGCCATCCTGATTTAGGTTTTCCGTGGTTTCCCTAAATCGGTTCAGGCAATTACCGGAATAGTTCCTTTGAACGGGCACGGCTGACTTCCTTTCACATCCTTCCCTAATCCGACGGAACCGATGATCTCGCTGTCTGGTCCCCTTCCCCAAATAAACCAACCAACCAACAAAAACCATGGCCTGGTCATATGGATCTCGATTTCAGTACGTAAGAGCTGATGGTAAGGTTCGAACCTGGCGCAGACCCCACGGAGCGACTGACCCAAGTTGTCAACAAGGCACTGTGCAAGCTGGTGGGGGCTCCATAATGTTATGTCTTGTGTTTATATAGAATGTGGTGGGTCCTCTGGTCCAACTGAACCGATCATTGACTGGAAATGGCTATGCTGCTATATTCTATTAAAATTTATATATATATTATGTCCTATTATTATATTATAAAATATTTAGTTGCTTATAATTAAATATCTTATTCTATCATAATTTCTTTTGCCTTAAAACTGCTTAGACACCATTTTTAGCCATTCATTGACTTCATGTTCCCAGACAACGATGGAGCTTTTATGGATTACAATGCACAATGTCAGAACATTCTAGATTATTCGAGTGGATGATTCGGCCATCCAGATCGCCCCTCATGAATCCTGTCGAATATTTATGGGACATAACCAAGGAGTCGTTTTGTTTACAAAGTCTTGCACCGACAACACTTTCGGAATTATGGACGGCCATAGAGGCAGCACGGCTCAGTATTTTTGCAGAGGACTTCAGCGACCTAGGATTCCATGTGACGTCGAGATTCTGCACTATGCCGCTCAAAAGGCGGTCCGACACGATATTAGGTAGTATCCCATGACTTCTGCCTTCTCGTTGTGACTGACTATCTTGGAGACCAGCACCAACCAGTTTTCGCACTGAGGACCATATCATCTCGCCCCTGGTGTCGTAGCACTACTAATCATATGTGAATGGAACGGGAAGAGGCCTTAATGCGTGGTAAAATGGAACGTACCCTTTACTATGCACCTTAATTTCAATTACAGATTTCAAATGTAGAGGTGAATGCATACAGAAAACGAGACCTTACTGGGTAACGATCTTACGTGAGTTCTGGTAGTGAGTTACTGATGAGGAAGATAGGAAAGATTTTGGTAAGCTGGAGTTCTAACTCCGACATGTCGCAGATTGAACACAAAGACAGTTTTATACAAGTGTCCCTTCTGCCGTCTCGTTTTTGTTATTAGTGAATATCACAGTTATCCGCGGTGTTTCCTTTCACGTGCGCCGATCTGAGAACTGTGCCAGCACTGGTTCCGGATATCATCTGACATGTGTGTGCGCTGGTCGTGGTTAGGCAGCACGTGGCGGCGTTGTTTACGGCCGGCCGGCCGGCCGGCGTCCAGCTGCGCCCCTTGACTTCTGGAGGCTGCGCCACGCCCCCAGGGGACCTCGGACCGCATTGTCAACCCCGTCTGACAGCTCCCCACACCACTGCAAACAGTTAGCTTCCCCCTTAACTGTTCTTCATCTCTCTAAAGTTGAACACGTTCCATTTTTCAGCTGTTTTCGGTTTGAAATAGATCGGGTGAAACAGACAAAACTTAGGTCGACATTAAGGGATATTTCCTGAGACTCGTGGTCTCTGGTGGTTACAGAATAACTGCCTTTCGTTTAACTCCATTGTTCACCATTTGTTTTTGCATCAGTATTGCACTGAAAATATGTGCACAGCAATGCAGATATCGACAGTACGAGATGTGTGTCTTCTTTGGAAACCAGCTTGTTACATTCACTCACGATGCTTTCTGTTGGCCACTTTACTTTCCTCTCTCAAGGTTGTATTAAGTACTGCTCGGTTCTGCCGGGTTTGTCTTTCCGGCAGAGTTAGTTGAACGTTAAAAATAATACACAGCATTACGGCTAGGTTCAGTGAGGAAGACTTGGCCAACATGCTCCTCCAACATGCTGAATGCATCTACATCTACATCTACATCTACATGATAACTCTGCAATTCACATTTAAGTGCTTGGCAGAGGGTTCATCGAACCACAATCATACTATCTCTCTACCATTCCACTCCCGAACAGCGCGCGGGAAAAACGAACACCTAAACCATTCTGTTCGAACTCTGATTTCTCTTATTTTATTTTGATGATCATTCCTACCTATGTAGGTTGGGTTCAACAAAATATTTTCGCATTCGGAAGAGAAAGTTGGTGACTGAAATTTCGTAAATAGATCTCGCCGCGACGAAAAACGTCTTTGCCATAATGACTTCCATCCCAACTCGCGTATCATATCTGCCACACTCTCTCCCCTATTAGTGATAATACAAAACGAGCTGCCCTTTCTTGCACCCTTTCGGTGTCCTCCGTCAATCCCACCTGGTAAGGATCCCACACCGCGCAGCACCATTCTAACAGAGGACGATTGAGTATAGTGTAAGCTGTCTCTGTAGTGGACTTGTTGCATCTTCTAAGTGTCCTGCCAATGAAACGCAACCTTTGGCTCGCCTTCCCCACAATATTATCTATGTGGTCTTTCCAACTGAAGTTGTTCGTAATTTTAACACCCAGGTGCTTACAAAGGAACCTCTCCATCGCACCCCCCTCAGATTTAGTTATGAGTTGGCACAGTGGATAGGCCTTGAAAAACTGAACACAGATCAATCGAGAAAAAAGGAAGTTGTGTTGAACAATGAAAAAAATAAGCAAAATATACAAACTGAGTAGTCCATGCGCAAGATAGGCAAGATTACGATAGTATTAGCTCAGGAGCGCCGTCGTCGCGTGGTTAGCGTGAGCAGCTGCGGAACGAGAGGTCCTTGGTTCAAATCTTCGGTCGAGGGTAGAGTTTAATTTTTTACTTTCAGACAATCATCACCATACGTACTGTTTATCAACAAATGTAGGAAATAATCATACAAATGTTCGACAATCGTACTATCCCTTAAGGAACTCTCCGATTTCTTACAGTTCGGAAAATATTCATTGACCTTGTTATTGAAGTCGTGAGCTACATTTGCTGGATTCATATTGCCCACGGAATACATCTCACGTATTTAATGCACTCTCGTCCAAAATAGTGAACAGTCAACTGCCAGCCAGGAAGCCTCGTTAGCAGGAATACTCTCTCTTCCGTGCGCTGTAGTCGACTGACGTCGTCTGTTTCGATGTTTGTTTAGGTGTAGCGTCCCCATACTACGGCGCAGTTGCCTCGCATCGAACGTACAGATAATAATTGTCTGAAAATAATAAATTAAACTTTTTTCCTCGAGGGAAGAACTGAACCAAGGACCTCTTAATCCGCAGCTGCTCACGCTAACCACACGACCATCGCGCTCTTGAGCTCGTATTATCCTTGATGTTGCCTATTTTGCGCATGGACTACTCAGTTTGTATATTTCGCTTATTTTTTTCATAGTTCCGCACAACTTCTTCCTGTTTTATCGATTGATCTCTGTTCAGTTTTTCAAGGCCTATCCATTGTGCCAACATATAACCAAATCTGAGGGGGGTGCGATGGGGAGGTTCCCTTGTTAGTTGAATTGACAGCCTTGAGAATTGTACTATTTATCGAGTAATCGAATTCCAACGGATTTCTTTTGGAACTCATGTGGATCACCTCACACTTTTCGTTATTTAGCGTCAACTGCCACCTGCCACACCAGACAGCAATCTTTTCTAAATCGCTTTGCAACTGATACTGGTCTTCGGATGGCCGTACTAGACGGTAAATTACATCATCATCTGCGAGCAACCTAAGAGAACTGCTCAGATTATCACCCAGGTCATTTATATAGATCAGGAACAGCAGAGGTCCCAGGATGCTTCCCTGGGGAACACCTGATATCACTTCAGTTTTACTCGATGATTTGCCGTCTATTACTACGAACTGCGACCTTCCTGACAGGAAATTACGAATCCAGTCGCACAACTGAGATGATACCCCATAGGCACGCAGCTTGATTAGAAGCCGCTTGTGAGGAACGGTGTCAAAAGCTTTCCGGAAATCTAGAAATACGGAATCAACTTGAGATCCCCTGTCGATAGCGGCCATTACTTCGTGCGAATAAAGGCCTAGCTGCGTTGCACAAGATCGATGTTTTCTGAAACCATGCTGATTACGTATCAGTAGATCGTTCCCTTCGAGGTGATTCATAATGTTTGAATACAGTATATGCTCCAAAACCCTACTGCAAACCGACGTCAATGATATAGGTCTGTAGTTCGATGGATTACTCCTACTACCCTTCTTAAACACTGGTGCGACCTGTGCAATTTTCCAATCTGTAGGTTCAGATCTATCGGTGAGCGAGTGGTTGGTTGTATATGATTGCTAAGTAGGGAGCTATTGTATCAGCGTAATCTGAAAGGAACCTAATCGGTATACAATGTGGACCTGAAGACTTGCCCGTATCAAGCAATTTGAGTTGCTTCGCAACCCCTAAGGTATCTACTTCTAAGAAACTCATGCTAGCAGATGTTCGTGTTTCAAATTCTGGAATATTCCATTCGTCTTCCCTGGTGAAGGAATTTCGGAAAACAGCGTTCAATAACTCCGCTTTAGCGGCACAGTCGTCGGTAACAGTACCATCGGCACTGCGCAGCGAAGGTATTGAGTGCGTCTTGCCGCTTGTGTACTTTATATACGACCAGATGCAATGGAAGAGCACCACAGTGGCACCATACTGATCTGTTCCCGCACCGACGACAATTACATCGCAGCACTTCTGCACCTGTACACGTGTTACGATATTAGCCAGGAGTACCAGTTTCTTCGGCTCTTCAGTGTATTTTAAATACAGAACATAGTGTAGAAGTTGTAACGAAACCAGCTAAGTTCCATATGCGTGCATATTTATGGTGTATCTTCGAATGTTGACTGCCGTGAAAGCAGTATTTCGTGCTAGAACATCAGATGGAGTTACCATTTGTGCTTTATACATTTTTTCCGATAGAATCCTCGTTTAAAAAAGACGTTCACCCAGAATTTCACAATTTGAATAAAAAGTATATTTTTGAGAATTTTCGTGAGACGTATGTGTTGTGCATAACATACAAAGCCTGACAAAACGTTGAAGCACCCAGAAGACATGGTCGGATATCAGTGTAGCGTCGTACACGTACACATCTTGGGCGGGAATGTAAACGATTAGAGTTGCGATTCTTTGTAACTGGAAATTTGTGGTGAGGACTATGGGACCAAACTGCTGAGGTCATCGGTTCCTAGGCATACGCACTACTTAATCTGACTTAAACTAACTTACGCTAAGGACAACACACACACCCACGCCCGAGGGAGGACTCGAACGTCCGACGGGGGGAGCAGCGTGAACCGTGACAAGACCTCCAGACCGCATGGCTACCCCGCGCGGCCTGCAATTCTCTGTTACAGGTATAAAGGCTACCAGAGTGCTGTAGTGTTGGTCGTGTGTTTAGTGCAGGGCTTAACAAATGGCCGGTTTTGAGCGCGAGTACTCGCGTCTGCTCAGGCACGTGCTCGCGAGCAGGTGCAAGGTCGCGGAGTGGGGAGGGAGGGGAAATGCGCGCGCACGTTTGAATAGGGACGCAGCGTGCCTATTGAAGTTGCCGTTGTGTAACCCCAGCCATGCTTTCGCAGTTCAACCCCCATTGGGAGGAACTGTATCTGCTTACAGAAAAAGATGGTGTTGCAAAATGTTTAGTATGTCACAAAACGCTGAATTCTTTAAGGAAATTTAATTTGCAGCGACATTATATGTCGTACCACGCGAAAGACTACGGAAGTGGAAAATGTGATGGACCAGATCGTGCACAGGAAGTTATTAAACTTAAAAGGAAGCTATCCGAAGAAGATCTGGACGACTAAGAAAAATCAACTGAGGCAGCTCTCAGAGTGAGTTACAAAATTTCTTTGCTTTTAGCAAAATCCCTGCGCCCCTTCACTGATGGAGATTTAATAAAAGAATGTTTGGTAGTTGCAGCGGAACATTTGTGCCCATCTCAACTTGAACAGTTTCGGATTGTGCCATTATCTAACATGACCATTATGCGTCGCATACAGGACATGGCAGACGACGTCCAGAGCCAGCTTGCAAATATCTGTAAAGATTTTATGGTGTATCCTCTAGCTCTGGACGAAAGTGTTGATATCACTGGAACAGCGCACCTTTGCCATAATTATTAGAGGTGTTAATAGAGATCTTCGGGTGAGGGAAGAGCTCCTCGATGTAGTAGCCATGAAGAACACTGCAACCGGAGGTGATATTTTAAGTAGTGTTGAAGAAAGTGTTGAAAACACAGGATTGTCGTGGAATTCTTTAGTTTCAGTGTCTACAGACGGTGCACCAGCGATGACAGGGAAAAAAATCAGGTTTCATTGCGCTGTTGAAGGAGAAAATGCAAAAACTGACCGTGCCGAATGAAATAAAGGGCGTTCACTGTGTGATCCACCAGGAAAACTTATGTGCAAAGAGTATCACTCTAAAAAATGTGACGAGTGTTGTTGTTCGTACAACTAATCATAAGGAAGCATGGGCTACAACACAGGCAATTTAAAAGCTTTCTTGAGGATGTAGAAAGCCAGTATGGTAGCCTGCCTTATTACAGCGAGGTCCGCTGGCTTAGTCGTAGCGAATTATTAAATCGATTTTTTTTGCTTATTAGATGAGATAAATATGTTCATGGAAATAAATAACATGTGTGTTCCTGAATTGAAAGAGGCTTCATGGAAATATGATCTCGCGTTCTTAGCAGGTTTAACTAGCCATCTGAATGCTTTGAACATTTCACTACAAGGTAAAGATCTGCTAATTACTCATTTCATAGATCGAATACAAGCTTTTAAAATGAAATTGACACTTTGGGTGAATCAGCTGGAAACAGGAAATCTAGCTCATTTTCCTAAATTATCATCCATGCAAGATGTTCACAAAGACTGTGAACGTTGTTCACATAGTTTAGTTGCCCTTAAAAGAAGAATTTGATCAACGCTTTCAAGATCTGGCAGCACTTGACAGTGATTTATCTGTTCTCCTCTCCATATTCAGCGAATATTGAAGAGATTCGTCCTGAGCTGCAACTAGAAATTATTGACCTGCAGTGTGGAAGATAAATACAGAGACAAATTTCAGAACAAGAAAACCATTTTGGAATTCTACAGACACTTCCCTCAGGATAGATTTCCTCGTTTGCACAAACTGGCGGCTACAATAATATCAATGTTCGGTTCCACATATGTTTGTGAACAACTGTTCTCTGCAATGAAATGTAACAAGACGCGCCTGAAAAACGCATTGTCTGATCGAAATTTAAACTGCACGCTGCGCCTAGAACGCACAAGAACAATTGTTCCGAACATAGACGCAATTGTAAAGAGCAAAAAGTACAAGATAACCGAGAATCTCACACTTCAGTGACACCTTTTATTGTGTAACAGTTCACAAATTAATACGAATGTAGAGGCATACACTAAGCTAATAAAATTATGCGGCACGTGTACATTCTCCTTTATTTGTTTCATTTGTCACAGTAATAATTCGTGAGTGATATCGCTGCAGGTGGCCGCGGATTTACATTAACTGGCCTCAGCTGTTGTGTGCCCCACGTGACTCTCCCCATTCTCCGCTCTGGTCCGGTAGTGGGGGTAGCGTGCTCGCGCTGCTCCGTGCTCGCGCCTTGCTGCTCACAGCTTGCTCCGCGAGCACGTATGTTGTGAAGCCCTGGTTTAGTGCATGCGAGAGGCGTGAAAGGCGTCAGATGTTGAATGATCACGATGAAGGACCCGGAGGTACCGCCTATTTGTGTGAGGCAACGTTATCAGCATCTGATAGAGTTTCAAGGGTGCCTCATTTTGGATTTCCATTTATCCAGGTAATAGAACTGAGGGGCATTCGGATGGAGCAGTGGCTCGATGATGGACTATATGGGCACGGGGGGGGGGGGGGGGGAAGGAGAGGGGAAAGCATACTCGCCGCCAGTGTGTCTGACCACCGCAAGGGAGCATTGCCGCGTTGTGTACCAAGCACTCATCTTCGGTTGCCATCCGAGATCCAGTAATGGACTACCTGCGACCACTGTTATCCCACACCTTTGGTCGGACACTAACAGCAGCCGGACTCAGTGGGCTCTCATTGCCACGTTCTTTCTAAATTTGACTCGAGTTTGTAATCGCTGCAGTAACATCACATGCCCTCTCAAACAGCTAAGTTTCATTTCGTATCCTACTCTCCTTCTGAATGATTCAGCAGTGTGTTCGTAATAAATAGGTGTTTGTGGTTTGTCCAGTTCAGAGCTGCTCGGTTGCTAGACCGAGCAGCTGGTGCTTTCGCGATGCCCCGAGCGGTCACACCCGCCACAGGAAATACCTGTAAACAAAGTGTGCACACTTTACTTGCTATTTGGAATATTGTTGAATATTGTGTTTCTGAGGAACCTTTTGCTCAAGGTAATTTAACACATTTACATTGTTATTTGAAGTTGAAGGATCCAAAACTTTTAAATGAGGTTAGAAGTGGCTTGGAATTTATGTTTGGCAGTATTAATGGTGTTTTTGATGTCCAAAAATGTAGGAGTCGGAAGACTGCACTGATTTATATAACGAAGTATGATTCTGTACCTGTTTCGAATTGTAACGATTCTGCTTTATCGTTTAACGTTCGTGTTCGTAGATGGGCGGAACGTACAAATTTTATAGATTACACTGATCCGTTTTTAATTAATAATTTGTCTCGTATCCGTTTCATTGAAAAGTACTTTGAATCGTTTCAGGCAAAGAAGCTCGTTGTGAGGCCCCTTTCCGAGTGTCATTTACAGTATAATGGCTGGGCGGGCCGTGTGGTACGCTGGTATAACCAGGCCTTTCGGTCCAAGGAGGTACGTAAGAAACAATTATATCTGTATGGCGACACAAATATCGCCAAGTCAACTTTGATTGAGAAAATACTGTCCCGCCGACAACACGTGCATCTACCTTTTTGTTCCGAATTCGGATTCGGTGGATACGATCCGCGTGTTCATAATGTAATTGTATTTGAGGAATTTGAGTTGTCTAGGTGGCGTCCGTATTCTTCAATTTTGAAGCGTATAGTTGAAGGACGACCTGTGACCGTTAATGTAAAGAACAAACCAGGCATGGTTATAAAACACGGGGGCTTGGTCACATTTGTGTCAAACGAGTTTTCAATAGGTGACGAAGCATTAATTTCACGTCTCAATGTAGTACATGCTGATTGCCATATTGTGCATTGTTGTTGTATGAAGGCCACCGTTCTTTTTCCTTAGCCAACTTGTTAACAAGCCTAAATTTGGTTTTACCCTGATTGGGAGACCTCACTACCCGTGAGGCCATTTTCTAGGATGGCCTTCGGCTGTGCGTGTGAGGTATGACTTTTGAGGTTTTATTTACTGTGGTTCTAATAATTATACCACAGAGGCCTATAACGTCCTTACCTGAAATCGTAATACCTATGTGCACACCTTATTCCATTAGGCATAAAGACAAACTCTCTGTATGCTTCCCTAAATTGTCTAATTAGTTCATCGAGATTAGGCTTGTAATACCACAGCTCCTCTAAAACAATAACAGCAGCAGCATAGTTAATCTTGTTTCCATAAAAAGTAATAGCTAATTCATCGATGCGTTCTTGACTGGTAGGAACAAGGAAGGCGAGGCGCAGGTCGTCCGGGTAATTTCTTCTATGGTCCCAGTTGTCATAAAAAAAGGTTACAGTACGCTTGTTCGCCCACTGCTTGAATACTGTTCAGCAGTGTGGGATCCGTACCAGATAGGGTTGATAGAAGATATAGAGAAGATCCAACGGAGAGCAGCGCGCTTCGTTACAGGATCATTTAGTAATCGCGAAAGCGTTACGGAGATGATAGATAAACTCCAGTGGAAGACTCTGCAGGAGAGACGCTCAGTAGCTCGGTACGGGCTTTTGTCAAAGTTTCGAGAACATACCTTCACCGAAGAGTCAAGCAGTATATTGCTCCCTCCTACGTATATCTCGCGAAGAGACCATGAGGATAAAATCAGAAAGATTAGAGCCCACGCTGAGGCATACCGACAATCCTTCTTTCCACGAACAATACGAGACTGGAATAGAAGGGAGAACCAATAGAGGTACTCAAGGTACCCTCCGCCGCACACCGTCAGGTGGCTTGCGGAGTATGGATGTAGATGTAGATGTAGATGTTTCGTAGTATTGAAAAAAAAACTTCGAGGTAACGTATCAGTACTAACTACAAAACACCGGCATCTAAATAAGTGTATACACTGGGGTTCCAATTGAACATACACTGTGAAATCAATAATTAGCAGCTGAAGTTATGGCACTATTGGCACGGTGATCATCTTGACTCTCCGGTTGTGATAGATCCAGGAATTAAATTAGAGGCAGCAAGACTTATATAAACTTACTTGTTTAGTGTTCACACAAACATTTCCAACAATCAGAATGGAGTCCCCCTTTAAATGCTATTGTTATCCGTGGGATGATTAATTACTGTTTGGAAACAGCCGCAAATAGCCCTGACTGGTGTCATTCATTCAGAAACTGTTGCGAGTGGACGTTTAGGGGTGGCTACCGAGAGATATGTGCCAGACATACAAAATTTACCCCAAGTACTGTCACCTCGTTTAGACGGTGTCGCCCCTACTTGAAGTACAAGATTCATCACCACCCATCCACCTGAACGAGTGGCGTATCTGCAGCCGGTCTAGAGGCCCTTTTGGAAGGGAGGGAGGGTCGAAGGAGCTGTTGAGGTGTATTACCATCTCCCTAATCTCCCTAACTGAGGTGTTGTCTTCCACTGGCGCTGAATCTGAGCCAATGAGACTCATTTCACCTGTTGAGAAACCAGCTCTGTCCTGACTAAAGGGAAGGCAAGGGCAAGAGAGTATGTTCAAACTTACGAAGAATATTGATACCCTCTAGGTAAATGGCAGCAAGTAATAAGAAAGATCGCCATCATTATGTATGCCTGGAGAGCTCATTCAGCATGTTCTTAAGCGTATTCCAGCTGGCACTGAATGAACAGGGAGCATCCAACTACAGACTGCGGTGCACTTTGGACAAATGATGCCTATCGTCTGAGCTCCGAGGTCACACTTTTATCACTCCTGCAGCTGGCAGAGAGCACTAGTCTTGCTCATGGAGATAAAACGGAGCTCACAATCTGCAGCAATTTACTCTGAACTAGTCGTGGCCCCCTTGTTCTGAGTGGAAGGCCTGAATAACAGACTTCGCAGGTTGCAACTTGCGCCATAAGGCTGAGTATTGTAAGGTCCCTCTAAACGGGTCAGGTGTTCGCTATACATCAGCGGATGCTAAGCAGATATATGACTCCGTGTGGGGTGCGCACAAGGTTTCATTACATTAGGTGATTAATATCCAATTCGGATAACTATAGCTTGTAAGAGACCACGTCGTATCAGTGTAAGAACCAAAGAAATTTCTCCAACTGGCGAGGGTATTAAACTCCTAGCGATCAACTGTGTGCGCAAGGAATTGCCGGAGTATGAAGCGCTGCTAAGGAGCAGCGGAGCTTCCATAATACTAGGTAGGGAAAGGTGCCTAAGAGCGGAAACTGACAGTAATGAGATCGCTTGGGCAATTTTAAGTATATATCGAAAGGACTGACTAACGGAAAATGGAGGTAGTGTATTTGATGCAGTAGACAAGACACTCAAATCTACCCAGACAGAAATTGAAGCTGCATGTGAGAGTATTTGGACAAGATTCAGTGTCAAGTGTGGGCGTCAACATATGATTGGATCTTTCTGTCGAACAGTAGAGTCACCCCAGAGTAACCGAAAACGTTAGGGAAAACCTCGGTGCACTAACGCGTACATTCCTCGATCATAGTGTCTTTACCAAAGGAGACTTTCATTATTCAACAGTCAATCGGGAAATTACAGTTTTGAAAAAGCTGGGCATTACAAGACATTTTGTAGTACAATACTAAAAGCGTTCTATGAAAACTACATAGACTAGATCAAATAGAAATATACGGAGTCTCTTTGAGGATATCCATGTTGAAAGTGGTATCAGTGACCATGAAATAGTTATAGCGAGAATGATTAGCAACAGCAATACAGAGAACAACTCACACAAATGTTCAACTTGCTGGGGAAAGAGGCAATAGTATCATATGTCAGCGACGAGACTGAAACATTTACTTCTGGACAGGAGTTAGAAGAAAACTATGGCTCAAGTTCGAAAAATATTTGGCCGTGCGCTGGACTGACAAGTGCCTAGTGGAACAGTTCTCTCCATAGTGTACAGAAACTCCTAAAGCAACAGAGACTACTGCATAATATGTATGAAACAAAGCATAGGGCTTAAGACAAAGAAACGTGAAAAAACGCGCGTTTAACAGTTAACAGCGTGAAGCCTTCAAAAACTACCATAATAGAATATTACGGAAAGATCTCTTATAGAAAGCAAAGAAATTCTGGCCACATATTAATGGCAGCAGAGTTGTTGTTCACATACTCATGGGTGACAACATGAAGTCAATTAGAGAATACCAGAGCAAAAGCTGAAAGTCTGAACGCCATTTTCAAAAGTTTTTTACAAACTAAAATCCACGAGTGTTGCCCCAATTTAGTTCTTACGCCACTGAAAAGGTGACTGATAAAAACAATAGAGTCAATGGCACTGAGAAACACTGAAATCGCTAAAAATGAACAAAGCTCCAGGGATGGATGGAATCCCTATCAGATGCTATTCAAGATTTGCCGCTGAGTTATCCCTTCTTGTGTCCATAATGTACCGTAGATCTATCGAACAAAAACCTGTGCTCGTCCGTGAGAAAAATACACAGGTTTCATCAGTCTGCAACAAGATTAGCGGAAGAAATTCACGAAACTAACGTCAAATATCCTTGACATCAGTCTGTTCTAGAATCTTAGAACATATCCTGGTTTCAAACGTAAAAAGGTATCACAAACAGAATAACCTCTTCCATAGCAACCAGCGTGAATTCCAAAACCGTTGGTTTTGCGAAGCCGAAACCGCGCTTTCTTCACATGACATCCTGAATACAGTGGATCAAGGCAGTCAGGTGGGTGCAATGTTTATTGACTTCCGAAGCGCTTGTGGAGGTTACCGAGGCTGTATTGTAATGTGATTTTTGTTGGTTCAAAATCATCTCCGTTTGCTGTCATCCAGATGACTTTCAGGTCCCAGAAACGTTGAAACGTGTCATCTACAGAAGGGAAACTGTCATCCTGCTGGATGCGATTTACCATTGCCGTTTTCAGGGCTATACCGAATCGGTTTCCACTCGATATCCAACCTGGAGCAGAACGAGTTAACACTAGTGATTCGGTGAAACTCTAACATTCTGCGTGGTGTCTGTTTGTTCTAAGTCGTGTCTCCCTACCACTTTCGCACAACGACGCTCTGAGCGTGTTTTTTAGGGAATTGACTAGTTTGAACCTGGGATCTGTTGCTGGTAAGGAGACGCCAGACCACACATGACATGTAGTGTTCAGTGAGACTAGCGATGATATAACCAAATACTTAATAATTTCAGTGTCAGCTCCACTGCACTCCCTGTAAAAGAATCTTAATACTAACTAAATTTAGTGGTAGGGGTTCAAGGCTTTCCTATTTTTAGTTAGCTGGTAAAATAACGTCGAAAAAGCAGTTAAGTTTACCATTGGAAATTTTATTCTACTAACAAAACATTGTTTATAAATTGCACTATTGAAAAAGGAAATGTTTTAATACAGGATGATAAAAACCAACTGCGTTCAACAAAAATGTGAACGAATATTCCCTGAATGGATTTCCAAGTTCTACAATGGATCGAAGGATGACCTATGCCATATCACATCTATAATTTAGGTTTAAATTACGTTTCACAAAAGAGAAAACTATGAAAATGGTCTATAGTGACCCTCAATTATCTTTAATTACTTATCTAACTTGTCGTAAATTACAGTGGCTGATTTGGCTTGTCAACAATTATATAAGAGAACAATCATCGCGTTTCAGATTTTTACTTCACGTAGCAAATGTGAATACCATGAGATTTAATTGACGGTCGACACTAGTATTACGTAAAAAGGGGATGTAATAGATGAGACTTCTGCAGTTCTGAGTGAAGCCTTATGCGCTCAGAAATGCGGCATCGCGTGCGTTCATTACCTTGTCGGTGTTCGTCAGGGGGCAGCGGCTGGCGCAGCTCCATACATCTCGCCGTCTCCGAAGCAACTCTTTTCTAACTTCCCCTTACTACAATTTACCGAAGTTGGTTTAAAAAAAAAAACTATGTGGCTGTGTTTTCATCTGACCAATCAGGGTCTCAATGTTAACCTTATGCTCCGTCTACAAAAATTCTGTCTATCCAAAGAGAAACGTTATACTTTTCGTGGTGGGGCAATGTTTTTAAAGTTTGCAACTTAACAGAGACGCGAAAAAGTCTCACGCTAAAACTTGCGGCTGGTGTGGCCCTTTTAGTGTTATCGTAAGATCTATACTGTTCCTCTGGAGGGTTCTAGCTTTTAACATGGGCTGGGGGGTGGTCCTGTCGGTTAGCTGGCAACGTGGGTGTCCATCCCTTATCGTAGGGCCTTCTAGCTTAACACGGTTCTGCTCTCGGCTTCTGTTCTCGTTTCTCCCCTAGGAACTGCGTCTGTTTCACGGTGGGAAGGTATGACATGCATTTAGGCATTCTTGTGTTAGTCTGTGGTATCCATTTGCTCATTCGTTACTCGTATTACTTTGGTTAATTTAATGTCACGATTTATTCGGAGCTATGTGACATACTACTGGATTTGCTTATCATGTCAGGGTTTTCATGGAAGGTGTTGGACTTGCCTGACACTTTACAAGACGTATGGGCGTGGAGTCCTTCATGGTTCTTCAATAATGATCACAATATGTGTGGATCTATGTGGGAAATTCGCTGTAATTATCCATGGAATTGGCCAGCTGAATTTGTCTTGTGCAGCAGTTTGTGCACAACTGGGTAAGGTAGAAAAGAGTAGCAGCTCTCAAATACTGTACTGAATGTCCTAAAATCAGTAAAAATTCTCTTAATGGTGGATTTAGCTAATCTGATGGATATGAAGAAGATGACAGCGTTTTAGTTGCCTACTTTCAGTTGTTTCTTGCAGCAGATCTATCAGAGATGATGCTGTGTATCCCTCTTGTCTGCCACCGTGTAACACGAAACCTGCTAACTTGCTCAGTCTGGCTAGATCTGTAACAAACTTTCATGCGATTTTAAGATGAATAAGATTATGATCTGGTTATGTTTTGCTGAGTGAAATGGATAATTTTTGGGTGTACAAGTTGGATTCATCTTTTGTCTTCGTGCATATGGATACGTGATTACTTCTCTTGCATTTTGTATATGATGCCTTTCCGTTCTTGGGACAGGAATGAACGTTAGGGTCATGATTTAGGCTGGGAAATTAACGATTAATTGCTTTCAGTTTGTTCTTGCTATGATCAGCATTATCAAATATTTTACAGTTCTGTACACAATGGTCTGTTTCGTCGCAAAATAACAGAGAATGATCTGAATTCAACTTTTATTCAAGGACGTACGTACAGGGCCCAGAGATGAAATTACTATAGACACTAATGACAGCTATTAAACTGACAGAAAATTTCAGTTTCAACCAAAAAGCTTTTAAGTCAATACCACACCTAGGCTTACTAAAGAAAGTACCATCGTATGGAGTATCAAGCGAAATCGTAATTGTATTGGGATTACTAGACAAGGAGGACGCAGCATGTCTGCCTGGATGGAGAATCACAGACAAATGTAGAAGTAACTTGATGTGTGCCCCCACAGAAGTAAGTTGGGACCCTTTCTGTTCATGTTGTATATCAATGACCTCGCAGACCGTATTAACAGTAATCTCACACATATCGTAGATGAAGCAGTTATCTATAACGAAACTCTGTCTGATAAAAGCTGCACAAACATTCTGTTAGATTTTGATAAGATCAAAAAATTGTTTAAAATACTGGAAAATTGCTTTAAATGTAAAATGTCCACTTCGCGAAACGAAAAAAAAACTAGTCTTTTGCTACAGTATCAGTGAGTCGCTATTTTAATCGGTCAGCTCATATAAATATCTGTGTGTAACAATTTATGTGGAAATAAAATGGAATGACTACGCAAGCTTATATGTAGGTAAAGCAGATGGCATATTTCTATTCATTGGTCGGATGCTGGGAAAATGCGATCCGTCTGCGAAGGAGATCGCTCACAAAATACTCACGCGACCCATCCTAGAAAATTTCTTAACTGTGTAGAACCTATAATACCAAATAGCACTAAAATGGAATACGGGACGTACCCAAAGAAAAGCCTCACGAATAGTCATACGTTTGATGTAAAGAAAGTTTCTGATGTGGAGTTTCTTATTGCCTAAATCGAGTGTACGTACTCTAGATTAGGAGTTTCGACAGGACTAAGCTGCCATCTCCAGATCCACATAGTACAGGTTATGAAATCATGCCGTTTGTTAAACCGCACAACACGATGTCGTAAACTGTTTCCTGTGGTTCTGGAAATGGCTGCTTAGTTCTGTCGACACTAGTAATCTAGTGTGCAAGGACGCGATCAAGGCAATAAGAAACTTCATACAGTATTAGAAGGTTTTTTGCGTTGGATTAATTGAATGCTCTCCAGCCGACAATGTCAGGTCTTTATAGCCCATATGTTTTGGCATTCAATACAGCTCCCAGTCGTCTTGGGACGGATAAATACATGTTTTGCGTGGTTTTCAAAGGAATCTTGTACCATTATTGCTGGAAATAGTGACAAGTTCAGATTACAATGAAGAACGTGGGTAGTGATCATGCACACTTCTCTCCAAAGTAGACCACAAAGGCTCAATAATACTCAGGCCTGGTGAGCGTGCTGGTGAGGGGAGGGGCTGAAATCCATCCTCGTGCTTGAGAAACCAATCCTGAAGGAGTGAGCTGGGTGAACAGGGGCCCTGCCATCTCGGAACACGACACCACCATTGGCGACAAATGTGAAACATCCCCTTATAACAATTTATTCAAGACTGTGCTTAAACTGACACACAATATTTTTTTTGCGCAACGCAATCTGACTTTCAGATATCCTTACAAAGGAATGGCCCTGACTAACATTAACCTGTACCTTTCACAAATCACTTACCTCACAAAAATCTTCGTTACTCAAGCTACTGCAATGCAGCGAGCGCCACTACTATCAGCTAAATAAAAGATCAAACTACAGAAGGCACAAACTACTGATAGGGATAGTTAGCAATTGAAAGATGTTAATAGAGAACAAACAATGTATTTACCTTAACATCATAATATATATATAGTAGTTCATGACATCCAGTTTTACAAATTACAAAACTCCGCCATCTCTCTCCCCACATCCACCACTGCTGGCGGCTCACCTCCAACTGCGCAACGCTAAGCGCTGTTCACGTCCAGCTGCCCAACACTACAATGGCAGACAACAATGCAAACTAGCCACAGACTGCACACAGCACAGCCAGTGATTTTCATACAGAGAGCGCTACGTGGCGGCGGCGTTACCAATATATGAACCTAAACAGCCTACTTACAAATGTTGTACGAGGGGATGAACCTGAACAGAGAAAATGGTCACGCAACCCTTTTGCAGAGTAACTAGGGGGCCCTTGGAGTACCACTATAGCTGCTGTATCATGACCGAACCCCAGCCATATTTTACTCCTGAAACGCAAACTCTGCCAGAAATTGGAAATACTGTGAATCGAGACTCAACCGAACAAATTATATTTCTCCTTTGCTCCACGGTCCAGGTTTGATGGGTACGGCACAACGTTTTCCTGTTACAGTCGTTTGCACAACTGATGAATATTGTCACAGAAGAAGTTGAGTACCATCGTGGTGTAGTGTTTATGATACTGAACTGTTGCATGGAGGGTCGTGAGTACAAAACTCACCTGGATTGTACAATTTTAATTTCTATATTCGGATCGAGTACATTCCAGAAGTATCTACAAATATCAAGAATCATTGTACTGGAATGTTCTGTAGCTGTATATATACTGCATGTGTTCTGGTCGGTGGCTGTTCGCTCCGCGCTCTTCTACAAGCAAGTGCTGAATAAATCTTCGTTAAGTGAAGTTAGTGTTCGTCATTCATCTAATTACGCCTTCTTCTACGTGACAATATTTTTTTGAATTACATCTCTCCCTGCAGTTCCCATTTATGGAGCTCTCTTCGTGTTTTTTTGGTGCTGAAAGGGTTCGCGAATTCGACTCTCATTCTACAGTGACTGTTGCAGCTGTCGTCATCTATTTCCCGTCACATTACTCTTCAGAGACCGTCTGTCGCGAACACTCACCGCATACTGTTATCCACTTTGTGACTTGGCCGATGATGTTTTCCGCTTTCCCTAATAATGTGGTATAAATATTCGATACGATGCTCCCTTGGGTTACGGAAGCAACCACCATGCGAGCAAACATAATTTTCCTATGTTCGAATTCATTTATCTCCGACATAATGCACTGTGAACGACACGTAACACTGTTCTGACCACGACTGACATTCGCAACGTACTGAGTACATCGCACTGGCGCCTTCGTGGTCAAATATAACAATGCAACCTCAATGCTTTGCCAGCATCTGCATTTATGTTCAAGCATGAATTTCTCGCGGTGTTTCCATATTTTTGCCGTACCCCTCTAGATGCAAAGTGTTACGTAAAGCTTACGTAGAATGTTCCAATAACCATCTTTAAAAGAAGAATCTATGAATATGCTACAACCTCATCCAGTGAAGATTGCGAAGAAAAGATCTGACTAATTAGAGCGCACACAGACGCATTTGAACAATAATTTTCCCCGCGCTCCATACGCTAATAGGGGTGGGAGAAGCTTGTAACGACAACTGTACATATAATAATTTTTTTTCTTTATGAATTTTGGTAAAATTAATGTAAGCAATGTTTTGAATTTCTTTTCTTTTCGTGTCATGTTAAAGAAACTGTAAGCAACTTTTGAAATGAATGTTATTATTTATGTTAGATTTCAAGCAATAATTGTGATCAAAGGGAAGTGTATTTAGTGTTAAAACTATTGTAAGATGTGAAAATTGTAATTTATACACTTGGTCCATACGTAGGTAATGCATTAGGATATGTGTAGTAGAAAACCTGAGGTGAATACCCTACCTGTAGGGGAGCGGGAAAAGGTGGAGACAGGCGAGCGCGGGAAAACGCACACTGGCGCGGTTCGGCACAACGGGCTCAGTATTACAGTCGGAGTTGGGCATCGGTCAGAGGAACATGTACTGTACCGAGGAGGCTATCTAGGAAAAGTGGATTCCATTGAGCCTCGGATGGGCCGATTCCGACGACTACTTGGCATGGCTATATTCTTAGGCACAAAATTGGAAAGATTACGACGCTAAGAAGAAGGAAAGTGCCGATGCAGTGAGAGCCTTAGCCGTGCTTGCATGTGTGCTGTGCTTCTCGCTATCTCGCTGCCCGCCATCCGCCGCACCGACGTGCACAGGTCAAACATTTATTTCATCTTTAGAAGTGTATCTGTGTGGACCAGTGTCGAAACTGTTTTTAACTGTTCAATAATAACGTGACTTTTACCAGAATCGCCTTAGCCGTTACTTATCCATATCACTGACCTAGACAGGGTCCTTACCACATATTGTGCAACCCGAGTATCCCGAACTGAAAGTTTAAAGATAGTATTAACGAGAATTATCTGCAGACAAATCTATGCTATAAAGAAGTTTAAATTTCAGGGTGTTATTGCAAATGTTGATAAAGAATAAAAGTATGTCTATATTGGAAGAGAGTTTTTTGAAGTGAGTTAGCAATGTTATTTAATTCATGTGAGACAGAAATAATGACAATTAAATAATTCAGAAATAAGAGAAAAGAGTAGTTATCCATAGATTGATAATTTTGAGTGTTAAAGTACCTTCATGACTTCATAGTTTCAGTATAACGACCATAACAGTTTCAGGGTCCCCCCTTCTCTTGTCCCTTCTTTCACATCTTGAAGTGTACTGATCAGATTTGAACAGTAAAGTTAATTTCTATATCAAACCTAAGTGTATTAGTGTTTTTTCCAATTTTAATAGTGACATTGTATGTGTGCTTTCAAAATTGCTAATCCTAGGGTAATCTATGTCCGATTTCAGTCTGATCAATATACAAAATGCAGTTCGTAGTAATCATTGCTGTGTGTTGTTGTGTATTTATAGCTCGTCCAATTTAGTACAAAAGGAAAAAAACTTTAGTTCAGTGGATTTTTCCTATGCCAAACTTTGCCATATAACGCAACAGTACTACGTGTTGTTATACTTGTACATGCACACACTTGTACAAGGAAAAACTCACTCAATGCCTAATTAGGCTGGCGACCATATTATTAATCATTGGTAATATCTACTGTGTGTACTTCTTGTCCATGCGAACGCGTAATTATACTTTACATTTGCTTCACGCATCGCTGTAGTTACTGACTGAGTATAGGTCCGATCTTGCTTCCATTAGGTACACGCGGTCAAATTATGTACTAAAATCCTTGTTTACAAGGTGAAGCCCGTGAACTTATTACAGTACAGGCTTTATAGAGCTAACGTACGTCCGACAGGGCGGTAGTGTTACAAGCTGTAGTAACTGGTACAGTGTGAAGTACCCTCTGCTGTGCACACCACGGTGGTTTATAGAATAAAATTGTAGATTTAATGTCGAAGGTGGACCGGTATGTTCACAAACGAGATTGTATAGGATACTGAAATGAAAATGAATGCAATAAATGAAAGGTAATCTAATAAGGAGTTCACCATTTAAGTTGCGTGAAGTACAGAAAATGGAATAACCTATTATGAGATATGTTATTAGAGGTATTTGGTTACAAGTTCACTCCAGGCAAGATAGTCTTTGAAGATAGTTTAGTGAATACTTTCTCTTCCACGTAAGTACGGAAAGTGTAAAAGAAAGAGGAGAGTACTTTAAATCATGTCTTGCAGAAAGCACTAGACTAAATCGCCAGGAGACATAAGCAAGAGCGTCCATAGTAGGGGGCAAAGGGGAACCGCCCCTGCCACCGCCCCTTCTCTCTAACTGTCAGGGAAAGGAGAAAAAAAATCGTGTAGTGAGGTGTTTTTCTTTCAAGGAAATGACTTAAAACTTGGTATTACACAGGTTTTTAACAGGAGAGGATCAGAACTGGAACTTTTTTACGGCTGCTTACAAGTCGCCATTCGTCTTCTAGAATATTAGAAGTATACCATACTCTCAAGTTTAGAGCCCTCCCACCAATAAACTATAATATGGGCATCCCTCGACGTAGGAAATGGTTATAAAAATTCTTTGTTTATATGGAATTTCCAAGTTGTACCGTGGTCATACTCATACTTTAAACGAAAGGTCTCCCTATAACTGGTTAAGCGAGTGAGTCCACAACTCGGAGGAGACAAAGCCGTATCACTTCCAGTTAATAGGAACAAGCTTAGTAAAGCACAGTGGTGATAAGGAAATAGAAGTCCTTGGCTTGAGCGGAGGCGTAGTGGAACTGCCGTTACCATTCTTCTAGTCTAGCAGAACTGCCGTTCCCATTCTTCCAACTTAAATCTTCGACGCCCTGCATAAATCAAAATTTTATTTAAGTAATCACTTTTTCAATTGTTTCGACAGTATATTAAAGATTGTCTCAAAATATGAAGTAATATAGCCTTACATGAAAACGCGATAAAAGTGAAACACATAATTGGTGTAATATATAAATGAATTTTAAAAACGTCTTTTTTTTTTAGTAAATCTCCGTTTCCCAGCGTTCTTCTGGGCCTTCAGAAATTTAGAATATTCACCACAGACCGGAAAAGAGACTGCGCTTTTCGCATTAGATATAGTTTTTTATAAGCTGCTTTCAATCGCTGCTGGAGAGTTGTATAGATAATCAGCGAGCCAGACTTGCTTTTTCTCATTCCCCGCTTCTAGCAAACAAGAGAATCACGATTTCGCGGATATTTCAGGTTTGTCGCCCCTGTGGTACTAGCTGTACTTTTCCAAAGGCTGATTATTCACCTGGCAGCGGTTCCAGCGGTAAGACTCCACGTAGAACAGATGGCGGGGGATTAGTTTTATGCAGATCTATCAGCGAGAGTGGCGCTCCGCGGCGGGGAGGTATCGAGTGGCGCTAATGGCGAAATATCGCGCGCGTCACTCCTCGTTTATCCCGATCCGCGGCCGGGATTTGCCATCCGCCTCCCGCGGGAACTCCATAACGATCGTGCTTCTTCAGCCTCATAAGGTAAACAATATAACTCCTCATTCAGCGCGTCGCATAAAAGGTTATGGGCTATGCTGCTAGTGGCGCCGCGCTGTACCAAATGATAGCTGCGGAAATGTAACGGAGTCATAACTTTGATTCTCATGAATACTTGATATAAAAATAAACCGCGCCGGCGTGCTTAAGTAATGTGTCTGCAGGTCTCTTACGAGGAAAGAAGGCGCGGCCGCGTGGGAGCGCGATAAATATGCGTGGGACCGCACGCGTTTGTTTCAGTTAGGGCGGGCGGCGGCGACGGTGGCAGAGGCGATGCGATGCGACCCCGCCTGCCTGCAAACAGATTTCAGCCGCAAGCGACCGAGGCAGCCTGCGCTTCGGCACTACTGGCAGTGGAAGGCGTCAGTACTGCATCTTGGAGCAATACCTGGCAGTTTCTCTCTCAGAGCACATTCCTTCATGCCTATCAACAATACTTTATTGTGTAGCTTTTGGTGCGAAGAACACACAGCCAACTCTCAATGTGTTAGGAATTTTCTAGGATTATACAGGGTAAGGTCTTATTTACATAAAAATTTCGTAATTATTTCTAAAAGTAATATCTTGTTTTGATGAGACGAGCTGCTGTACTACTCGTCCAGATAGTCGAGAGCGCTGGTGCGCCATTTTCGGGATTCAGGGAGGCGAATCATTCCCAGATCGAATCCGCCTCGCGCGTTAACGTCAAGCGCTGGTGAGCTGGCCGATCTAAATGTGGTTCAAATGGCTCTGAGCACTATGGGACTTAACTTCTGAGGTCATCAGTCCCCTAGAACGTAGAACTACTTAAACGTAACCAACCTAAGGACATCACACACATCCATGCCCGAGGCAGGATTCGAACCTGCGACCGTAGCGGTGGTGCGGTTCCAGACTGAAGCGGCTAGAGCCGCTCGGCCACCGCGGCCGGCAGACGTTATAAGAAAGGTAGAAAATCTGAAAAGGGAAATGCAAAGGCTCAGCGTAGATGTAGCAGGGATCAGTGAAGTGGACTGGAAAGAAGGATTTCTGATCAAACGAATATAGGATAATAGCATAAAATGGAAAAGTAGTATAATGCGAAAGGGATTCACTACGAATAGGAAAGCAGGGCAGAGAGTGAGCTATTGTGAACAGTTCAGTTGTAGGGTTGTTCTCGTCAGATGCGGCTGCAAACCAACACGGCATTGATACTACAGGTATACATGCCAACATCGTAAGCAGAAGATGAAGAGACAGAGAATATGTATGAGGATACTGAACAGGTAAATCAATATGTAACGATTATCGCAGGAGAGGAATTCTTAAAAAAAAAAGTGTTTGATGAGATCCGATTAACTACTGAATGAAATCAGTTCGCTTGTGGCATATAGTTTACATTCGAAAAAACTGTGATCGATATCTCTTAACCGTTACTCCATTAAGTTCTCAACAAGCAGTGTGTTGAACATGTATTCATGAAGATGGCTGGGAAATTATTCATGCATTATGGAAGTTGCAAACTTTTTATTTGCCTTAACTGTGTGGAATTATGGGTTAAATGGAATGTTTTGCTTTATTTGTATTTACTGTGTACTGGTGATTAATATTTGTCTTCTTATTGGCGCCTTGTTCTCCTTTATATTGTAGTGATGAGGTCTGATAGCGGTAATAAGACGCTTAAAAAGTGCTGGTTTGATCGGCGGTCTTCGCTAAGTCATCGACTATTTCATTACACGCGGTCCAGTCACATTAATGTGCCCATCGCCTCAGTTCGACGTCAATGTGCAATAGATGGCAGCTGATAGCACTAGTAGTTGGGGGGGGGGGGGGTAGGCAAAGCCTGTTAGGGCGTGGGGGGGCGGGTTGGTGGGGGGGGGGGGACTCGGAAAACAGTGCAGCCGCTGTCGTAATGCTGAAACTGATTTATCTGACGTCCAAAAGAACAAGATCATTGGCTTTCGGACCAAAGGTGGAAGCATTTCGGAAAAGGTTAAGTTTGTGAATTGTTCGCGTGCCGCTGTGATTAAAGTATAGCGTGAACGGCAAAATGATGCCATCCAAAATGGCGCCAAGGCAACTGAGGTGTACCACGGGCCTGGTTCAGGCACCCACGCTGACTGCTGTTCATCGGCGACGAGGCCTGGAATCTGCAGGCCAATACCGCAACTTGACGTCAATTGAGTGGCGACAGCTGCCCCTTTTTAGACGAATCACGTTTTATGCTCCATCGGACAGATGCCTGTCAGCATGTAAGGCATGAAACATATGAAAGCAGATATCCTGCAACAATTGTCTGAAGCGTCCATGCTAGAGGAGGGAGCTTTATGGTATGCGAATTGTTGTCACATCCCTTGGGTGATCTCGTCATTCTTTTCAGAATGACACAGTGGATTAGCACAAGTAGGCATATATTCTTGGGGACCATATCCACCGTTTTGACAGTTAGTGTATCCGTTGATTCACATAAATTTTATGTTCTTTCCGAGTACTTTTTTCTCCTTTGTGGCCTTGATAGTGTCCATTACCGGTGGAAAGGTTTTCTTGAGAAGGGCTGCTAGCTGTATATATTCGCGCAAGATTCAACAAGCCGCTTAAGTCAAACATTTTTCAAATGAAACTTCCTGGCAGATTAAAACTGTGTGCCCGACCGAGACTCGAACTCGGGACCTTTGCCTTTCGCGGGCAAGTGCTCTACCAGCTGAGCTACCGAAGCACGACTCACGTCCGGTACTCACAGCCTTACTTCTGCCAGTACCTCGTCTCCTACCTTCCAAACTTTACAGAAGCTCTCCTGCGAACCTTGCAGAACTAGCACTCCTGAAAGAAAGGATATTGCGGAGACATGGCTTAGCCACAGCCTGGGGGATGTTTCCAGAATGAGATTTCCACTCTGCAGCGGAGTGTGCGCTGATATGAAACTTCCTGGCAGATTAAAACTGTGTGGCCGACCGAGACTCGAACTCGGGACCTTTGCCTTTCGCGGGCAAGTGCTCTACCAACTGAGCTACCGAAGCACGACTCATCTGGAAACATCCCCCAGGCTGTGGCTAAGCCATGTCTCCGCAATATCCTTTCTTTCAGGAGTGCTAGTTCTGCAAGGTTCGCAGGAGAGCTTCTGTAAAGTTTGGAAGGTAGAAGACGAGGTACTGGCAGAAGTAAGGCTGTGAGTACCGGACGTGAGTCGTGCTTCGGTAGCTCAGTTGGTAGAGCACTTGCCCGCGAAAGGCAAAGGTCCCGAGTTCGAGTATCGGTCGGGCACACAGTTTTAATCTGCCAGGAAGTTTCATATCAGCGCACACTCCGCTGCAGAGTGGAAATCTCATTCTGGATTTTTCAAATGGTTCAAATGGCTCTGAGCACTATGGGACTTAACATCTATGGTCATCAGTCCCCTAGAACTTAGAACTACTTAAACCTAACTAACCTGAGGACATCACACAACACCCAGTCATCACGAAACATTTTTCGTGCGATGTTCTGTAAGTATGGTTAAATGGAAATGCGGTGTGGCTAGGACCACCCGTCGGGAAGACCCTTCCCCTAGTGCAAGTCTTTCGGGTTGACGCCACTTCGACGAATTGCGTGTCGAGGGGTTTGAAATGATGATGATAAGGACAACACAACAACCAGTCCCTGAGCGGAAGAAATCTCCGATCCAACCGGGAATCGAACCCGGGCCGTCAGGTATGATATTCCGTCGCGCTGACCACTCATCTACCAGGGGCGGACAGTAAGTAAGGTAAAGCTGTAAGTACTGTATGGTTTCGGCTCCTGCATAAAATATAGAAGTCTTACTGAGAAGCGAAATCCATTGCTTGTAATATGTGCTGGGATACAGGAACGTGCAACATACTGCCCCCTCCTTCCGTGAGGTCTCATCCCAAGGCCGTCACATTCGTACAGTACAACAAATACAGGACGTGCAACTAACAATGGAGATCGAGGGAAATTTGGACAAGTGTTAGCGGCTAGATCTTTGCAGTTAACCATATTACCAGCACCAGATCATCAACGACCGCTAGGAATACGGTATGAATTTCGATAAAATGAATCAATATGAGAGCGTAACTTCACAACTTATCTGAAGCCTTTCAGTTTACCTGACTATAAGGAAAGACAAATTTTGAAAATGTAGATCAGCTAAACACACATCCGCTTTAAATACTGTTTTGATCACGAGAAAGTGGTTTTTTTACCAGTCCTCGAAGCGCCGAAGTTCTTCCTCGTAAACTGACTGCATGTTTGTTGAATATAAAACTCTGCAGTTGGTTACTGGCAATCATTTTGAAGAAGCGTGCTTTAAATATTAGTACAAAATGTATCACCAGTTATCCGCCTTTTTGCTTAGATGTATTACTAGAATCTTCATTTTCACCTTCTTCTTATTAACTGAAAACATTGCTTCATTTTCCCCCAAGCCCACTCCCTCTCTCCTCTTTCACCCTTTGTTAGCCCATTGCTTGGTGATATATGTTAAACAAAGAAACAATGTGTGGAAAAAAAGCTAAGAAAGGTGTATTAAATTAAATACATTTTCAAGAAATTCTGTATTTAATTTAACATTTCCTTAAAGACGTACAGCTGAAGTAGTTTATTTAGTACTCTTTTGCAAGGCTCTTCATGCAACGTGTACTGCACTATTTCTTCCAGCATTTCTTCTCCTTTGCTATTAAATCTGGGTATTTCCAAGCCTCTGTAACTTTGTAATACAAATAATGTAACAAGAAAAATAAGAACCAAACAGTGGTTCAAAGCAGTACAATAATGTTGGAACGTATTTCTCTTGATGCAATACCAAATATTAAGTCGGGTCTGAGGTGAAATGTGTATAGTACTAAACACAAATGAACTATTCAATACAGAACCGGTATCGTAAAACTGAAATATCTTGAAGACATGTCAGTTAGCAGTATACATAATAACACTGAAATACAAGTAGCTGTCAGTTTCGGGCATGGAAATGTAGAGTTATATGACTGATCCCCAAGGCACACAAATTTGGAAGGCTGGAACAACAAGAAGAAAACAATGAGTGAGAAATTCGATGGACTAAGAACTTCGAAATGGTTGGTAGTGACATTTCCAGCACTGCAGAAAGTGTGACACATAAAATGACGAAAGTTCGAATCAAATTCAAGGTATTTCCTTAGGGCTGATAGGAGCTTCATTTTCAGTGTGCTTGTCATTAAAGTTACAGTTTCAAAACGCTGTAAAAAAAAAAAAAAGAGACTGTTGCTCAGAATACCGTCAAATTTCAACGGATTTTTATTGAAGAAGGGGGAAACATTCTGGAAACAAAAACAAAATAACGAAAATGTCTCTGTTAGATGGGGCTGTAAGCGGCAGAATACGCAATATAAAAGATGTGCGGTTCACGGCTGCTCCTCAGCTTGCGCCTGACACGCTCGGATGACATTGTCAATGTAGGATCGCGCGCCACTGGCAACGCTGTTTTTCAAGAACGGAGACAGTGCGCCAGCGGCTCTGCAGAAGTTGCGGACACTCAGGGGTATGAATGAAGGAGTTGTTCCGACGTCGGCCAAGCGTCTGGAGAAAATTATTACGAAATACGAAAGGACAGATTCTTTTGGAGTGCAATGTGGCAGAGAGAGGAAACAAATGGATCCGACGTCACTGGAAGACATGTCCACAGCATAACAGGTGGTGTGCAAACGTGCGGTGCGCAGGGAATTGCGCGAATTTTGGACATGCTTGTCACCACAGTGGATAAAATTCTACGAGACATCATGCCTTGCTATCCACACAAAATTGCCCCTGCTCAGGAGTTGTTTCACGCGGACTTGCCTGGAGGACGAATGTTTGCTATAGAATTTCTTGCTCGCATGCAAGTGGACAATGAAAGGTCATGGAGGCAATCTGGTCCAGCTGCGGCTGGAGGCTGCCTGCTACGTGCGCCCCTCCCCCTCCCTCCCACCCTGCGAGCACTCCTCTGCATGTGTATAGCATCACGGCCGCGCTCTGCCGTGGGGGCCGTCTGTCCGCGCTGTACCTAAGGTGAGTGCTTTCCTGCAAGTGGGTGTTGTCGAATTATCATTGTGTCTCATGTAACTGAGAGTCTAGTAACGCTGGAGACGAACAGGCAGATGAACACAGAGCTGATACTCTGCAAATAAATGATCTTCTACAGAGGAAGAATAGTCACTAGAAGACTACGTTTACTACTGAATGCAAATTCTGTTAAACCTCATTGTTTTATGTACATAAAAAAACTACAAAGTTTAATTTTTTAAGCAATCAATAATGGCTTAACTGGCTCTCAGATACGTGGGAGATACGTAAATGTAATTCGTCAACTATATTTCGGATTTTACTTACGTTTGTGTATTTCGAAGTGAAAGCTCACTTTTCGTTTGGTTTAGTTCCTGAAGTTTCAGTAGAGACTTTTAACTGTAGTCTAGCTAAGGCGTCGAATCAGAACGCTGAAAAATGTGTTTCTTTAATAGTCCATAGTGAAATTAGTCCACATGGTTTTATCTTGATTATAGAAAAATCATCATAACAAACTGATGCATGAAAGCATAACCGCAAAATTCGGGTAGATCGTGACGAAAGGGCTCGATTAAAACTCGTAAATCCTGAAGATGGACCTTTTGCTCCGAAATACGAGCAGTTAATATGAAAAAATCAGAATACACACAGCTGACGGCCTTTTATCAATGAAATATTGAAACACATCTTCCTCGTTCCTCGCGTAGTCGTGTGCGGTGTGCCAGACAAATTCCGTGACGTTCTGTTCCGCAGATTTACACGTTTAGTGGCAGACTCGGATTAATAATGTGCACTACTACAATATAAGAGCCTAGCTTTGATCTGCGAGACGGGGTTGAACTTATCACTACCCCACCATCAACAATTACGCTCTTGTCGCTATTTAACTACTTTTAGGGGAAGTCTGCAAATGCGACCACTCTACTGGAATATGTACACTGCTAAGAGTTCACTCACGTCTCCGACTAGCACCATCAAACTTCTGCCGATAATCTCAAGAAACACAAAACAGGATAACAGTTAAAAATCAATAGGGGGAAAGGCAAACAAAAGAACATCACCCTCAAATTTACCTGTAAAATAATGTACTTGACTACCTTAAGTTAAACCTCACCAACTGCGCTTTACTCACGGAATACCACCTCTAGCCAGCTACTGGACACGCCATCTGACGAAAGGCCACTTCCAAAGGAGCACATGCACACTCGCCTCTAAATCAGAATTCCGGGGATTCTCGCAGGTTTTCTTTATTTGAAAAATTGTTTCGTTCACCAGTAAGGACCATGGATTAATGAGATCAGAGAACAACTTCGCTCATTAAGTAATGCAACACATTTTTTTTTCCTGATGCAAGTTAGTTTTATTCAGGTTTCCGGTAGACCAAACTATTTCCCGCTCTTTTGGCTACAAAAATCTATTGTTCAACCTAATCACTGTCCAATGCGAAGTATTAAGCCACCTTGCTGGAGGGTCTGTATGCCCGCATGGCACCAATCTACTGGCTGACGTGGAGTCAACGTCTTGCTGCATCAGGAAAACTCCGCAGCAACCACATACTGCCTGCCGCGGGTTGCATTCTCAGTTGGGCCAAACAGATGGAAATCGGAAGGTGGAGAGCGGGCTTGTAGGGTGGATGAGGCAGAACAGTTCAGTTAAGTTCTGTGAGCTCCTATCGAGTGCGCAGATATCTGTGAGGCCTTGTGTTGTCATGGAGAAGTTCGTTTGCATTTTGTGGCGGTGAACACACTTAAGTCATTCGTTCAGTTTCCTGAGGGTAGCACAATGCACTTCAGAGTTGATCGTTGAACCATGTGAGAGGACATCAGTGCCATCACAATGACGCCTTCAGAATCCTAGAAGATCATCGCCATGACCATGATTTTACCGGCCGTGGATGCGGCGTTGAACTTTTTCTTCGGAAGAGACATAGTGCGGTGCCAGTCCGTGGACTGCCGTCTTCTTTACTGTTCGAAGTGATGAATCCACGTTTCACTGCCTGTGACGATGTTAGACAAAAAATTGTCACGTCCAGCCTCGTAACGCCCAAATAATTCCGCAAGGATGGTCCTTCGTTGCTCTTCCTGGTCTTCTGTTAGCCGGCGAAGAACTCCGGGGGCACACACCTCTGAGTGCCCAAACCGGTGGACGAGTATGTCAGCAATATCGAAACAGACTTCCGGTTGTGCAGCGCTGTGTCTGATTGTGAACTATCGACCACTTGCAGTGAGAGTGTCCGCACGTTACAACATTACAGGAGTCACAGTGGTGTGCGGCCGGCCGCAGGCGGGCAACCGGTCAGGTTTGAGTGACCTCGTTGCGATGAGGACAGACGGCTCACCCAACGACTCACCGTGCTTTTGTTCACTACCATATGCCTCCGTAAACATTCTGGAAGCGCGTGCGAATATCTGCGATGCTCTGGTTTTCTGCCAGAAGAGCTCGATGACCGATCTCTGCTTGGAACGCACTTGCGTTATAGATGCCATTTTGAAGACTATGTATAGCGCTGCCATCTTTCAGAACTTAATGAGGCTAAAGGGGCTGAGGTGAGAATATTTCGCGTCGTCTCACAACAGATTCCACATCTTTTAAACGAAAACTGCCGAGAAAAAAGTTTTGCACTGGCTAGTGAACGCCTCTTGTAGTATAGGTCGATGACATTTGGACCGTACGTAGATAGAAGTGTTGCAATACAGGACGAGAATGTGGTATAGAAGGCCACTAAAAGAAGTATGCAGTAAGACGGACATAAATGATAATTTTATTTAAAGCCTGTAATTACGCTGAAGTTACCGTGATTTATGATGATCCCCTGGATATTAGGAAAGATCGGACATAGTTCTTAATAGGGTGTGCAGTCTTCACGGACAGTAATGCATGCTCTGCAACGAACTCGCCAAGCTGGCCACAACGTTGGTAAGGCGTTCTTGTGGTAGGGCTTTCCATTCTTTCATCAGCGCAGTTGAGAACTGTTGGATGATGGTGCCCACGCGCGTGCTGCATTATGTCTCCCCAACGCATTGATGGGATTTAAGCAGGGTGAACGGGCAGGCCAGTCCATTGCCCGAATGTCCTACCATTCCAAGAGCTCCTCCACGTGCACAGGTCGATGATGTCACGCATCATCATTCATAAAAATGAAATCAGGACTGAAAGCAAGCCCGAAAAGACGCACAGGTGGCAGGAGTACAGTGTTACAGTAACGTTGACCTTCGAGTATACCGTGTTCAAAGTTTTGAAGCCCTGTAACATAAGCCTCCTCACACCATAACAGCTGACCCATCAAAACGATCTTGTTTGACAAGGTTCAGGGGCGCATTACGCATCCTCATATATTAAGAGATGGAAACTCGCAATGCACTCAAGAACATTGTCGACCATAACCTTGGAACGAGAGGATATTTGGCGAATGGACTAGCCTTCCCGTCCCCCGACTTAAACCCCACCGAGCACGTGTAGTATGAGACTTATTGCAGCACGTCGACGTGCACCGAAGACCATCCAATAGCTGTCACCCGCGGTGGTGGAGGCAGGGAACGCCCTACCACAAGAACTCCTTACCAACCTTGTGGCCAACATGGGAGCACCTTGCAAAGAATGCACTGTCGTCCTTGGTGGTCATCGATCCTGTTAAGAAACACATCCCACCTATTGGAAGGTCCAGGGGAGCGTCGTAAATCGCGATTACTTCGGTGTAATCATTTTCTTTGAATGAAAGTGTCATTTCTCTTCGCCCCACTGCATACTTCTTTCAATTAAGTTCTGTACGATACTGTTGCAGTTTCATCGAGCTGTGTTACTTGGCATTGTGGCATAATGCGAAAGTTGGTTCCGTCCTGAAGGTCTGCTCACCAGTGTAGAGCACCGACCGCTCACCTCCAGGCTGGACAAAACCCCACCCGTCCCCTGATACCTCTAACAGTGTTTGCGAACAGCACAAGCCCAAAGACGAGGAGAGAAATGATATGTTACAATATACTGTAACTTCCCAGCAGTTTACTTCGGTAACCTCGGAATAAACATCTGACTAACCTCTCAATAAAATTGTGGCTCGCATATAACCTTTCAATAATTAACTGACTGTGAATTTATCTGGTAAATTTGGACGTCAGCAGTGCTGCGTCATGGCCCTGAAAGATCATTCTGAATAAATTGAAAATTCTTACCTCAATGAAGACGCCGGATAACGTGTATATATCTGCTCCTATAAGAAATTTTTCTGGCACAGCCCAATGCAATGCTGGCCACTAGATTTGTTATGTATAAAAAGAAGCAACTGATTTTTCTTTACGATAATAGGGATGACCATGGATAGAAGAATTAGTAAAATCTTTAAATTCAGATGAATGCTTGTCAAAATTGATCTTATAAGAAAGATTATTACTAAAAGATTTTTAAAAACATTTACATGGGACTTAATACAACAACAGTACAAAATTATTTGTTACAAATTACATACGCGCGCTGCTGCTTTTACCTTATACTACATCGCTCTCCACGGCCGGCCCAACCGGCCGATTGCCAGCTACTACTCCTATTGGACTGCTCTGTGGTCTGCGATTTTATTGTAGCACACATATCGCAGGCAGCGCGTGAGCATTCCATCGAAGTTACATCTGCCCGAGTGCGCTACCAATAAATTCCTTATTCGTGGACCTCTTACGATATGACTTAATTTGTCCGAACTCTCAAGGAACGTTTGATGAGAGCTCATTACGTTGCACCACTGTCCTGCTGTTACTCGCATCTTATAATCATCATGGCGATTTTCGACCACTATTAGTTCTTACTTTCTACGGCATCGAAGAAGTAAGTTGATAAAGTGAGACAACGCAAGCAGAAGGTGCAACGTCAAGACAACTTGGTCACCGTGACGAACCCTGCGATACCTTCAGCTTGGGACTGCCGGCTGATCACGGTGCATCGTAGTAGCAGACGGCAAAACACGGCAATGAGCGGCGCGGCCTGTACTCTCCCCCCCTCGACAAGCGCCCGGCACACGAACCGCAAAGTTGCGCGGCCCAGCGCAGCACGTAGCGCGACAGTATATACTAATCCGGGCGTTAAGTTCTGGCAGACCGTAAATCGCGCTCCGTGTTTAACCCGAATCTCTCGCGGATTTACGCGCTAATGCGTCTCCATTTGCGGCGCGGACTCGCCGCCTAATGCTTTGCAACTTGGCTCCGGCGGCCGTCTTGGGACCGGCAGCAAGGAGCGCCGAAGAGGGGCGGGCGCTGCGTACAGCGTGGGGCTGGCTCTGGAGTAAAACTAGAGAATAAACACGCGCCGCGGCACTTATGTTAAAACCACGCATTGCTTTTCCGTTCAGTCAAAACCCTAGGGAAATTGACATCAGTATCGATAGCGTCTATTCTTCGAGAGACGTTGAAAAATAGCTTAAAAAAATCAACAACGAGAACTTACGAAATGTTTTACTATAATACCAAGCTCTCTATGTTTTCTTTGCGTAAGGTGACGGTTTTCAACCGTTCTTCGCCGTCATCTCCAAGCCTAATGACATCAGAAAAAGAAATACTCATAAAAGGTCACTGCGCTAACATATTAAATGGAATAAAAATATGGGCAACATACCGTATGAAATCGATATTACCTCGGCCTATCATAAAACGCCAAAAGGACTAAGTGGAAGGGCCGCGCGGGATTAGCCGAGCGGTCGATGGCGCTGCAGTCATGGACTGTGCGTTCGTCCCGGCGGAGGTTCGAGTCCACCTTCGGACATGTGTGTGTGTGTGTGTGTGTGTGTGTGTGTGTGTGTCCTTAGGACACCTTTTCAAATGGAAAGATTTTATTTACATTATCGTATGGCTAGGGCCCCCCGTCCGGCAGACCGTTCGCTGGGTGCCGGTCTTTCAATTTGACGCTTGAGCTACTTCGGCGACCTGCAGTCGATGAGGATGAAAGGAGGATGATGAGGACAGCACAACACCCAGTCCCTGGGCGAAGAAAAATCCCCGACCCAGCCGGGAATCGAACCCGGGCCCCGAGGATTCACAATCCGTCACGCTGTCCATTCAGCTACAGGGGGCAGACAATGGAAAGATAATACCTTTTCATAAGAAATAGAATACACTGAACGCCTAAAAGGCTACCGTAAGTTCACTTACAGACAGTTTTAAAACCTTGCGCTAATATATTCGTTTTAAAAAGGAAGGGCTACTTTATACATGAACTGTTTAATAACTATATTTTGTATTAACAAAATAGTGAAGAAATAATATTTATAATAATAAAGTCCCAGTCAGAGAACGTTTATACATGAAGCCTATCAGCTGGTTTTAGCTACCAATGAATGTATAACAACTTTTCAAATGAGTAATACCTTTTCACAATACATAGAAAACACTGCACGTCCAAAGGGCTATCGTAAGTTCGCTTGCAGACAGTTTTAAAGCCTTGTCCAAATATATTCATTTAAAACAAACAGTAACGTTACACACGGACTCCCAACTAGACAGGCAATAAGCTACATCACGCACTTCTCTTACAAATAGTTCCCAGCTCACGGCATCAGCCAAGCGCGGACATGAAGGTCCTGTGGAGCGGCCGACACGGGCCACACCTGGTTGTACCGCTCGGGCCCGATTTATCGGCCCGCTCGAGGGTGCGAAGTACAGTCTGCAACAACCGACCGACTCCCATCGGAATGTCGACAACATCTAAAACAGTCATCAGTGGAACTAACACCAACTGCACACACAACCTGACAAACCCTTCCAGCAAGACCTGAACGATGCCCAACAGTAACTAATCACACACGAAGACAAATCGAGAGTCGATGCACGCACACACACAGCCGACTCATGGACGATCGGCGAGCCAAAACCCGTCGTCCGGTTCGACGACCGATCGACGATCCCAAGACCGTGGCCCGGCTCAAGTGATGCGTGGTTGCAACGGTCGGGCGAGTCATGTCGACGCAGACGTCACTGCTCCAACCCGACTGCCCTAGTGCCGCATTGCAACTGCCCGACTGGCAGGTCCGGACTGCGCTCCAGACGCGTTCCAACTGACTGGCAGACGCGAACTCTAGACGCGAACTGGCCACGACAGACCGCGACCGGGAAGTAATAGCAGTCGAGCAAAGATACTAAGAGAGGGGATATATCGATACGCGCTGCTAGCGCCGGTCACGGTCAGGCAAAGCAGTAACTCAGTGACAGCAGTAATTTAAATCAACGTAGTGAGGTGGAAGTACGTTAAAAACAGGGTGTAAAATACACGATGGCGGGAACACGGGCCACGCACGGCTCAGTCTCCTCAGCAGATTTGTTACATTTTTTAAGTATCCTGCCAATAAATCGCAGTCTTTGGTTAGCCTTCCCCACAACATTTTCTGTGTGTTCATTCCAATTTCAGTTGTTCATAATTGTAATTCCAACGCATTTAATTGAGTTTATGGCCTTTAGATTTGACTGATTTATAGCGTAACCGAAGTTTAACAAATTCCTATTAGCACCCATGTGGATGACCTCACACTTTTCGTTATTTAGGGTCAACTGCCAATTTTTGCACCATGCAAATATCTTTTGTAAATCGTTTTCCAATGTCCCACTTGCGTTTCGCAGGATAATAAATGCATTATGAGGCATATTTATTTCAATCAAGATGATATAAATGGTTTATATACACGATATTGTCTGGACAACCTGCGGTGCAGACTGATAGCTTCTCGCTTATTATCACCACCACTATCATCACACTAACGGCAACGCACCAGCAACTGTGAGTACTAATAGACGATGAGTGTGGCTTCTCACGACGTCACGTTGTTACTTAGAATTAACATAGGAAGCCTGAAACTTAAATAGGAGACAATGGGAACAATAGTAGCCTGAAATATAAATTGGAGAGAATCTTAAAGTGGATCTATTTGGGTTCAAAACTTTTGAGGGTGCCCATGAAGCAATTTTAACTTTGAAAGGTAAATGAAACGCGTTTATGTCATTTGTGAACCTAAATAAAATCTTCTGCAATTTAATTTAGAAGAAGCAACGAGTAAAGTTAAAAAATTTCAGAATTGAATTTGTGGTTGGTATGCTATGCTCTAACACATTCTACTAGATGAACACTTATACTGAACTAAATTAAACTCTGTCCGAACAGGCCTGGAAGGCCCAACGTTACCGACAGATCGGCGTGTCATCCTCAGCCGATTGGCGTCACTGGATGCGGATATGAAGTTGTAACCTCCCAACAGAAAAAATATTTATAACATTGACATTTTGTGTAACCTCCCAACAGTTTATTATTCCGTAACCTCGCAATAATAACGTGACTAATCTCCCAATAAAAAATGTGACTCCTATATAACCTTTCAATAATTAACTGACTGTGAATCTAAATTGGTAAATCTGGACGACAGCAGTGCTGATCATTCTGAATAAATTGAAAATTCTTACCTCAATGAAGTCGCCGGATAACACGTATTTATCTGCTCCTATAAGAAATTTTTCTGGCACAGCCCAGTGCAATGGTGGCCGCTACATTTGTCATGTATAAAAAGAAACAACTGATTTTTCTTTACGATAGTTGGGTTGACCATGGATTGCAAAAATTAGTAAATTCTTTAAATTCAGATGAGTGTTTGTCAAAAGTTAATTTTATAAGAAAGATTATTATTAAAAGGTTTTTTTAAACATTTACATGGGACTTGATATAACAACAGTACAAATTTTGTTATAACAAATTACATATGCGCGCGGCTGCTTTTACCTTATACTACATCGCTCAGGCACCGCCATCGCTCCCCACGACCGGCCCCGCCAACTCCATACACCCGACTGCTAGCTGCTACTTGCTCCTACTGACACCGATCTTACTGCAGCCAACACTGCTGTCTGGTCTGAGATTCTCTTATAGCTTACATATCACAAGCAGCGCGTGAGCAATCCATCGAAATTACATCTGCTCGAGTGCGCTAGCAATAAATTCCTTAGTCATGGACCTCTTACAACGTGGGTAGCACATCGATCTCCCAGGCCGCTGTCAGTTTTCGTGGGCTGGAGCCGCCACTTCTGACTCAGGTAGCTCCTCAACTGACCTCACAAGGGATGAGTGCACAGCGCTTGCCAACAACGCTCGGCGAACTCGGACGGTTGCCAATCCAAGAGCTAGACAAGCCCGACGGCGCGCTAAGTTCGGTGATCTGAGGGGAACATTTGTATACATTATACAAATTTGGAATACAGCACAAGCTAAATTTCATAATTATTGTTACAAAATTTGTCTAGGAATATTGTTAATATGCAGCATATTCCGATACCTGAGAAAAATGCAAAACAAAAAAGTGGTAGCGGTTGCGTCTGCGTTGATTCGTTGCGCTATTACTTCTGTCAACGGTGGTGCGTCACGTGAGAGCCTGGCGACAGTTGTACAACGTCTACAGCGCTCTCTACAGCCACAAGTGTACTCTTTTAAGGAGATAACTTAAGTTTAGCCCGGTCAGATTAATAGTTACACTACTGGCCACTAGAACTGCTACACCACGAAGATGACGCGAAATTTAACCGACAGGAAGAAGATGCTGTGATTTGCAAATGATTAGCTTTTCAGAGCATTCACACAAGGTTGGCGCCGGTGGCGACACCTACAACGTGCTGACATGAGAAAAGTTTCCAACCGATTTCTCATACACAAACAGCAGTTGACCGGCGTTGTCTGGTGAAACGTTGTTGTGATGCCTCGTGTAAGGAGGAGGAATGCGTACCATCACGTTTCCGACTTTGATAAAGGTCGGATTGTAGCCTATCTCGATTGCGGTTTATCGTATCGCGACATTGCTGGTCGCTTGGTCGCGATCCAATGACTGTTAGCAGAATATGGAATCGGTGGGGTCAGGTAGGTAATACGGAATGCCGTGCTGGATCCCAACGGCCTCGTATCACTAGCAGTCGAGATGACAGTCATCTTACCCGCACGGCTGTAACGGATCGTGCAGCCACGTCAAGATCCCTGAGTCAACAGATGCAGGACAACAACCATCTGCACGAACAGTTCGACGACGTTTACAGCAGCATGTACTATCAGATCGCAGGGAGGAGCGCCTGCGATGGTGTACTCAACGACGAACCTGGGTGCACCAATGGCAAAACGTCATTTTTTCGGATCAATCCGGGTTCTGTTTACTGCATCATGGTCGTCGCATCCGTGTTTGGTGAAATCGCGGTGAACACACATTGGAAGCGTGTATTCGTCATCGCCATACTGGCGTATCACCCAGCGTTATGGTATGGGGTGCCATTGGATACATGTCTCGGTCACCTCTTGTTCGCATTGACGGCACTTTGAACAGTGGACGTTACATTTCAGATGAGTTACGACCCGTGGCTCTACCCTTCATTAGATCCCTGCGAAACCCTACATTTCAGCAGGATAATGCACGACCGCATGTTGCAGGTCCTGTACGGGCCTTTCTGGATACAGAAAATGTTCGACTGCTGCCCTGGCCAGCACATTCTCCAGATCTCTCAGCAATTGAAAACGTCTGGTCAATGGTGGCCGAGCAACTGGCTCGTCACAATACGCCAGTCACTACTCTTGATGAACTGTGGTATCGTGTCAAAGCTGCATGCGCAGCTGTACCTGTACACGCCATCCAAGCTCTGTTTGACTCAATGCTCAGGCGTATCAAGGCCGTCATTACGGCCAGAGGTGGTTGTTCTGGGTACTGATTTCTTGGGATCCATGCACCCAAATTACGTGAAAATGTAATCACATGTCAGTTCTAGTATAATATATTTGTCCAATGAATACGTGTTTATCATCTGAATTTCTCCTTGGTCTAGCAATTTTAATAGCCAGTAGTTACATAAAGATAGAACGACTAGCAGAGGGTACGGAGCGTTGGAGAACGATGCAAATCTAACGACTGATTGCCATAGAAGAAAGTACGGCGGGGCCTGTTGTGAGCATGCGAGGCACGCCAGCGACCGTGTTGCGAAAGGGTGGGAGACGGCAGAAGGCAGAAGCCAGTAGTCAGTCTTCCGCCCGGCCGGAAGACCGCGCCGGCCCCCGCGGCGAGGGACAAAGCTGGGCCGGAATGTGCGCGCCAGCCGCAGTCTTTGTCAGCCGTCGCTGCCGCCTGCTAACGGTCCCGTCTCCGGTGACAGACGCCACGCCCCCGCAGCGGGACCTCGGCACCCCGGCACGCCACTGCTTAACCACGTGACGCTGTCTCTGCTGCCGACTCACCAGGGCGGCTTGCACACCACTCGTGTCGCAGCGATTTGCGTACTGATTGCTCTAAGAGGGTACGTCCCGTTGTTGCGTGGCGAATTTCAAGCTTACTAGCTAAACTGCCAATATTGCAAAAATGACTACACTTTATGTTGTTCAAACAATCGTCCTGCGATATGTTATTCGAATAGATCTACAAAGGTCTTACGATGTCGGATGTCAAAGAGTCACCGGTTGCCCCAACATACATTTTAAATGGCGGCATTCATACTGTCAGTGCAATGGAACATCAAAGTCAGGAATTGTCGGAGAGAACGTTTTGATGTGAAGTGACGGTAGCAGATGAGTTGCGACGCCTGCTGGTACCACGAATATTTTCGCCCCGCCCATTCGTGTTATGCTACTGGATTTTGGCTTTCATCTTTTGCTTAATCGTTTTTTGTTGTTCGCTTTGGTTTCGTGACACTTTGTGAACTTTCTATGTAAACTTCGATGTTTCTCCAATGAGGAGATAGAGATGATCCAAAGAAGAGCGGCGCGTTTCGTCACAGGGTTATTTGGTAAGCGTGATACCGTTATGGAGATGTTTAGCAAACTCAAGTGGCAGACTCTGCAAGAGAGGCGCTCTGCATCGCGGTGTACCTTGCTGTCCACGTTTCGAGAGGGTGCGTTTCTGGATGAGGTATCGAATATATTGCTTCCCCCTACTTATACCTCCCGAGGAGATCACGAATGTAAAATTAGAGAGATTCGAGCGCGCGCGGAAGCTTTCCGGCAGTCGTTCTTCCCGCGAACCATACGCGACAGGAACAGGAAAGGGAGGTAATGACAGTGGCACGAAAACTGCCCTCCGCCACACACCATTGTTTGGCTTGCGGAGTATAAATGTAGATGTAGATGTAGATCTAGATTTCACAAAACTGGTCATATACTATGTATGAAACCACTGCTTCCCAAAACGTACACAAGAAAGGTTACACAGCTCATAAATAAAAATATTAATAATTTTAAATAAAAACGTCATCTTAAAAGTGAAAAAGTTTGCCTCATTGAAGGAAAAGAACACGGTAGTTTTATAGTTATTTCTCAATACTGAAATAATCCAGCAAATACCCTACTTAACGAGGGAACAGAAAAAGACGAGACATACAGGACTATGACCTCTATCTCTAAAACACACCAGGTTTTCACTATACTTAAGAAAGCCTGCATTTTTAAAATTTTTGACACGTGGCTTCTCAAAAACAGGTGTTTTAGGACCAGTTTGTAATGTTGTTTCTGCAGATAAGTTTCATTTTCTTCTACAGCTTTCGAATTTTTTACAAAATAAGGTCTTATATCTTAAATATATAAGTATTTGAAGTAAAACTATTCACATAAATCGCAGTTCATAGTAATGGACGGCAAATCACCGAGTAAAACTGAAGTGATATCAGGTGTTCCCCAGCGAAGCGTCCTGGGACCTCTGCTGTTCTTGATCTATATAAATGACCTGGGTGACAATCTGAGCAGTTCTCTTAGGTTGTTCGCAGATGATGCTGTAATTTACCGTCTAGTAAGGTCATCCGAAGACTAGTATCAGTTGCAAAGCGATTTAGAAAAGATTGCTGTATGGTGTGGCAGGTGGCAGTTGACGCTAAATAACGAAAAGTGTGAGGTGATCCATATGAGTTCCAAAAGAAATCCGCTGGAATTCGATTATTCGATAAATAGTACAATTCTCAAGGCTGTCAATTCAACTAAGTATAACTGGGTGTTAAAATTACGAACAACTTCAGTTGGAAAGACCACATAGATAATATTGTGGGGAAGGCGAGCCAAACGTTGCGTTTCATTGGCAGGATACTTAGAAGATGCAACAAGTCCACTAAAGAGACAGATTACACTACACTCGTTCGTCCTCTGTTAGAATATTGCTGCGCGGTGTGGGATCCTTACCAGGTGGGATTGACGGAGGACATCGAAAGGGTGTATTATCACGTAATAGGGGAGAGAGTGTGGCAGACATGATACGCGAGTTGGGATGGAAGTCATTATGGCAAAGACGTTTTTCGTCGCGGCGAGATCTATTTACGAAATATCATTCACCAACTTTCCCTTCCGAATGCGAAAATATTTTGTTGAGCCCAACCTACATAGGTAGGAATGATCATCAAAATAAAATAAAAGAAATCATAGCTCGAACAGAAAGGTTTAGGTGTTCGTTTTTCCCGTGTGCTGTTCGGGAGTGGAATGGTAGAGAGATAGTATGATTGTGGTTCGATGAACCCTCTGCCAAGCACTTAAATGTGAATTGCAGAGTAGTCATGTAGATGTAGACATCAGTGTCTATAGTTTCATACTTAATATTTTCTGTTTTAGACATATACTAAAACTATTACAAACAGTTTTCTTAAAATTATTGTGAGTTCTATGTTACATATAATTTTCAACTTTCTCTTGTTAGTTTCCTTCGCAGAACCAACACATTTTCTGTCCCCCTTAAATATTCGACAATACCTGCGTATCAGACCTTTCTTCCACCTCCCCTGGTAACTCTTCTCCATCTGAAAGTTCTGGTGGAAGTGTCCTCCTCGCTTTCTCACGTAATGTTCAAGATTTTGAGGAAAGCACTTAATCTACATCTACATCTATACTCCGCAAGCCACCTGACGGTGTGTGGCGGAGGGTACCTTAACTACCTTTGTCGTTTCTCCCTTCTATTCCAGCCTCGTATTGTTCGTGGAAAGAAAGATTGTCGGTATGCCTCTTTGTGGGCTCTAATCTCTCTGATTTTATCCTCATAGTTTCTTCGCGAGATATACGTAGAAGGGAGCAATATACTGCTTGACTCCTCGGTGACGGTATGTTCTCGAAACTTCATCAAAAGCCCGTACCGAGCTACTGAGCGTCTCTCTTGCAGAGTCTTCCACTGGAGTCTATCTATCATCTCCGTAACGCTTTCGCGATTACTAAATGATCCTGTAACGAAGCGCTCTGCTTTCCGTTGGATCTTCTCTATCTCTTCCATCAACCCTATCTGGTACGGATCCCACACCGGTGAGCAGTATTCAAGCAGTGGGCGAACAAGTGTACTGTAACCTACTTCCTTTGTTTTCGGACTGCGTTTCCTTAGGATTCTTCCAATGAATCTCAGCCTGGCACCTGCTTTACCGACGATTAATTTTATACGGTCATTCCATTTCAGATCACTTCTAATGCCTGCTCCCAGATAATTTATGGAATTAACTGCTTCCAGTTGCTGACCTGCTATATTGTAGCTAAATGATAAAGGATCTTTCTTTCTACGTATTCGCAGCACATTACACTTGTCTACATTCAGATTCAATTACCATTCCCTGCACCATGCGTCAATTCGTTGCAGATCCTCCTGCGTTTCAGTACAGTTTTCCATTGTTACAGCCTCTCGATATACTCAGTATATGTGAGTGTATAGGTGGACTTTTACATTCATGTTAGAACCTGACTTCTTGATATTTATAACAGGGTTTTGATAATTTTTTTTAATAATTTGCATCATATTTAGTCCTTAGAAAGTTTTCACTGACAAACTTGGAGGCAATTCATGCATCTTTTTCTCTTTCATTGTATTTATGGTGCTTCATCAGTTTGTGAATTCGAAGGTCAAAATTTCTAGCCTTCAGTTTCTGTAGTCTCCTGAAGGACAACATCATTGAAAGCAGCACCATCTACATCTACATTCTAGCCTTCAGTTTCTGTAGTCTCCTGAAGGACAACATCATTGAAAGCAGCACTATCTACATCTACATCTACATCTACATCACACTCAGCAGCGGAGGGCGGAGGGTACTTCTGGTACCACTAACTGAAACCATGGTCGAACACTCAGTATTTCCTGTCTGAACTGGTCTCCTGGATGCCAGTTTCCCGGCAACCGCCGAATTGTTGTGGGGAAACCGACCAAGGAACCTCTGCGTCTCCCCAACAACAAAGGGCTGAGGCTGGGCTGAGAAAAAAGTTTCCGTGTGTCAGGAGAGCTGCGTTCACTGTAGGGTATTGTATTTACGCCAATATCAGTAATGGGAAAAACAAGTTGTTACTGTGTTTTTCACAATTTTTTTTGTAGTCATGAATCTTGTGACTGTTTGATATGGCACCCCACCAAATCCTCTCCTCTGTCATCCTCATCATCTCAGTGTAGCACTCTCAAACTGCATCCTCAATTATTTGCTGGATGGATTCCAATCTCTGCCTTCCTCTAGAGTTTTTACCGTCTATAGCTCCCTCTAGTACAGTGAAAATTATTCCCTGATGTCTTAACGGATGTCGTATGATCCTGTCCCTTCGTCTTTTTCACATATTCCTTTCCTTTCCTCTTCGATTTCCGGCCTCTGTGGCCGAGCTGTTCTAGGCGCTTTAGTCCGGAACCGCGCTGCTGCTACAGTCGCAGGTTCGAATCCTACCTCGGGCATGGATGTGTGTGATGTCCTTAGGCTAGTTAGGTCTAGGGGACTGATGACCTCAGATGTTAAGTCCCGTTGTGCTTAGAGCCATTTGAACCACTTCGATTCTGCGCAACTTCCTCATTCCCTACCGTGTGAGTTCACCTAATTTTCAACATTTGTCTGAGTACCACATCTCAAATACTTCGCTTCTCCTGTGTTCTGGTTTTCCCAAAACCAATGTTTCACTAGCACACAATACTGTACCTCAGCCGCACATTGTCAGAAATTTCTTCCTCAATTTAACGCCTATGTTTGATACTAGTAGACTTCCTTTACTGAGGAATATCTTTTTTGCCAGTGCTAGACTGATTTTGATGTCCTCCTTGTTCCGTCCATCACTGATTATTTTGCTGCCTAGGTAGAACTTCAGTAGCTTCCTCACCATCAGTCCTGATGTTCGGTTTCTCACTGTTCGCATTCTTGCTGTTTCTCACTACTTTCGTCGTTCTTCGGTGTACTTTCAGTCCATGTTAGACTTCATTCCATTCAGCATATCATCTAATTCTTCTTGAGTTTCACTGAGAATAGCAATGTCATCAGCGAATCGTATCATTGACACCTTTTCACGTTGAATTTTAATTCTACTCCTGAATCTTTCTTTTATTTTTACCATTCATTCTCCCATGTATGGACGGAACAGAATGGATGGAAGATTACATCCCTGTATTACACGTTTTTTAATCTGAGCAATTCGTTGACGGTCTTCCAGGCATTATTCCCTCTTGTAGTGTCTGGTATTGCAGTATGTTTAGAATTTCTGTAAACCTCTCGTGCGGACTAAACATTCTTTTGACGAAACATGCTGCCCTTCGTTGGATCTTGGGCATTGGAGTTTGTTGAGAATTTCTGTAAACCTCTCGTGCGGACTAAACGACCTTTTGACGAAACCTGCTGCTCTTCTTTGCATCCTGTCTGTCTCTTCTTTCAGTCCTACCTTCAATCTCAGCGCCGTTGTCCATAGCGCTACGGATCTCATGGAGGAACAGAGCAAGCTGTGTTTAGCAAGATCTGTGTTTGCAGAATCCATGTTGACTTTTCTAGAGGACATTTTCGTTCTCTAAAAACGTCGTAGCTCTTGAGCATAAAACATTTTTCATAATTCTACAACAGATTCTCTTCAACAACCCGTAATGAAAACTGAAGCGGCTCGCGCTTTTTTCCAGTCTCTTGGTACCCTTCTTTGCTCCAGCGAACTACGATAAACTGCTGATAGAAGCAGCAAGTTCTTTAATGTAATCTTTGTAGAATCTTGCAGGGTATCTCACCTGGTCCTGCTGCCACTCCACTGCTTTTCTATTCCGCCATCGGTTCTCCCAATATCTGTCGTTTCCATGTTCGTACGATGATTGAAAAGGGGAGAGGGATGGTGGGTGGGGGGCCTGCTGCGATCTTCCACCACGAAACAATTTCGGAAGACCGAATGCAATGTTTCAGCCTTCTCTCCGTTATCCTCCGTTTCGATGTCAGTATGGTCACTGAGTGAATTTAGAACCGCTTACTGATTTTACGGAAGACTAAATCCTCTTGGAGTTTGTACTCAGATCGGTTGGCAGAATTTTACTTTCAAAGTCATTGGCCGTTTCTCTCATTGCTCTCCTAACGCTCATTTCCGCTTTGTTCAGATTTCGTTTGTCAGCTATATATTGACTTCTCTTGAATGTATGATGAAGCTCTCTTTGTTTACATAGCAGTTTTCTAACTGACGGTGGGTCTTTCCCATACCTGAAGGCCCTGCTCATGCGTATTGAAAGATGGTCTTTCCTTGTGCTCCACGCCTTCGTCCTCAACTCGGAATATTTGATGCTGACTATTTGGTGTTGACTATTCAGATACTCTGCAATATGTATCCTGTCACTCTTTCTACGTAAAAATATTTTCCTACCTTTCTTAACATTCCTTGAAAACCTGTGGTCATAGTTACCATAATAGCCTTATGATCACTGTAACCTTCCTCTGCGTTAACTGATTCGCTAAGTTCAGGTCTGTTTACTGCTACGAGGTCTAAGACGCTATTTTCAAACGTCTTGTGGAAGAGCTCCTACATATTTCATCAACCCTAGTTTGATGGCGGAAGCAGTATTTCCTATGGTCCATAAAAGGTTTATGCAACTTGGTTGTAGTCTCAGGCACAAAATGTCTCTGATTAGACCAAATCTTTATATTACAGTGATTTTAAGTTGTTCCGTAATTGCACTCACATAAAAAGTGGGGCGTTTTCATGTACCAGCTAGATTTCCTAACAAATTTTTTATAATAAAAAAATCAAGTTCATTCCATATGATAAAACTGTACGTGACAGAAGAAAACGAAGAACATTACTCAAATCAGCACAAAATACTTATATAAGAAAACACATTTGTTATGGATAATTTGGCGTTATGCAGACTTGTGTTATCAACAAACGCGTGGTGAAAAATAAATTATAATCAGCAAAGGAAACGTGTAGATGAGGTTATAGAATGGAACAATGAGGATGATTCGCTGATTTTGTATTTTCAGGATCTCTTAATTTGGAGTGAGATTTTGACTCAGTGTCAATAAAATCCCAATAATCAGCCCTTGGGAAACAAGACATTAACTGTCATGAGGTGTGGCATAGTCGCAGCAAGGTTTACCAACGATTCATTAATAGTATTTATCAAAACGCAGTATACTACAGAATTCGTGTCACTGCGTATTTTTATGCTACCATCACATTATTAGCCATAGAAGTTTCGTCACAAAATTACAAATTTAGCGTGCCATGAACATCATTACGCCATAAATGTTGTCACCTTAAGGAAACGAAGTACACACATTAACTGCCTCTCACCACTTATAACGCAGTGGTCGATGGCCTTCACTTAACGACTGCGAACAATGCCTTTTGCGTAAACTTGTCAGTGCTGACAGACAAGCAACACTGCGTGAAATAACTGCAGAAATCAATGTGGAACCTACGACGAACGTATCTATTAGGAATAGTGTTAGGAAGAATTCTTCTAACAGCTAGTAAAATTGTTGTTCATTGAAACACAACCGTTTTCGCAGCCTAAGCCACACCGTCAGTTGCAACAACGTTGAGTTCATAGGCATACCCATTGCTCCTAGTCAAAATTTACTATTCAGCGAATATTGTCAATACTATGGCGAACGACAGGTAACGAAGACGTACTCCACTCATAAGGCTAATTGCTGATACATGAAACTTGCAGTTACAGAACCATTTGTTAAAGTTTGCCTGCATCAGTGCGGCGGCAGGGCAACCTGGAATTGGGCAAAGTAAAAGCGGGCAGCACAGCACAGTTAAGCGGGTATTACACGACGATCTGCCGTGAACGGTACTGGTCTACCAAGACAGCCATCTAGCGCTGCTTGGTGGCTAGTAGCTCATTTCAGATTTTCATGTTGGGGATTTTCAGTAAGTAGGTTTTCATAAATGCAGAGAAAAAACTTTTTTTGCCAGTAGACTTTCTTTTATACTAGCTGTTCGTGAAAGCATTATTTCTATTGATTACTTCGTATTCTAGAAATGAAATGGAGCAAAGAGGCGTTAAGCCTCTTAATTGAGGCACACAGCGAGGAAAGGTGTACATGTGACTCGCTGTATCATAATACGACACGTCGGCAATCGTTTCTCTGAGTAATATGCATATAACGCCACACGACAATTTTCGATTTGTATCGTAATGCCTTAGCTTACGGAAGTTCATGTTTGTTTTGATTGCAGCTCTTGTTTATTTCAGCATGCCAGAAAAGAGAAACTGGCAGTGATTGGAGACAAAGTCTGTGCAGTTACGCCCAGTGCCATAGACAATAACTGAAAAACTATGATTAGCACTTATATATAGTATATTCAAAAGTTGGAAAAAAACCACAAGTACACCATTAAGTATTGGTCCTTTCAAGTGCTGCAAATTGCAGTGCATACATCCACAACAACTTTTGAAATGGTGGTATTCTGTGGCTAAAAGTCAGACTTAAAAGATTCTCCATTCGCCAGGAAACTCAATGTTACAACCAGCCTACAACATGTTGTTGTTGTGGTCTTCAGTCCTGAAACTGGTTTGATGCAGCTCTCCATGCTACTCAATCCTGTGCAAGCTACTTCATCTCTGAGTAACTACTGCAACCTACATCCTTCGGAATCTGCTTAGTGTCTTCATTTCTTGGTCTCCCTCTAAGATTTTTACCCTCCACGCTGCCCTCCAATACTAAATTTTTGATCCCTTGACGCCTCAGAACGTGTCCTGCCAACCGATCCCTTCTCCTGGTCAAGCTGTGCCACAAACTTCTCTTCTCCCCAATTCTATTCAAGACCTCCTCATCAGTTATGTGATCTATCCATCTGATCTTCAGCATTCTTCTGTAGCACCACATTTCGCAAGCTTCTATTCTCTTCTTGTCTAAACTATTTATCGTCCATGTTTCACTTCCATACATGGCTACGCTCCATACAAATACTTTCAGAAACGACTTCCTGACACTTAAATCTATACTCGATGTTAACAAATTTCTCTTCTTCAGAAACGCTTTCCTTGCCATTGCCAGTCTACATTTTATATCCTCTCTACTTCGACCATCATCAGTTATTTTGCTCCCCAAATAGCAAAACTCCTTTACTACTTTAAGTGTCTCATTTCCTAATCTAATACCCTCAACATCACTCGACTTAATTCGACTACTTTCCATTATCCTCGTTTTGCTTTTGTTGATGTTCATCTTGAATCCTCCCTTCAAGACACCATCCATTCCGTTCAACTGCTCTTCCAAGTCCTTTGCTGTCTCTGACAGAATTACAATGTCATCGGCGACCCTCAAAGTTTTTATTTCTTCTCCATGGATTTTAATACCTACACCGAATTTTTCTTTTGTTTCCTTTACTGCTTGCTCAATATACAGATTGAATAACATCAGGGAGAGGCTACAATCCTGCCTTACTCCCTTCCCAACCACTGCTTCCCTTTCATGTTCCTCGACTCTTATAACTGCCATCTGGTTTCTGTACAAATTGTAAATAGCCTTTCGCTCCCTGTATTTTACCCCTGCCACCTTTAGAATTTGAAAGAGAGTATTCCAGTCAACATTGTCAAAAGCTTTCTCTAAGTCTACAAATGCTAGAACCGTAGGTTTGCCTTTCCTTAATCTTTCTTCTAAGATAAGTCGTAAGGTCAGAATTGCCTCACGTGTTCCAGTATTTCTACGGAATCCAAACTGATCTTCCCCGAGGTCGGCTTCTACTAGTTTTTCCATTCGTCTGTAAAGAATTCGTGTTAGTATTTTGCAGCTGTGGCTTATTAAACTGATTGTTCGGTAATTTTCACATCTGTCAACACCTGCTTTCTTTGGGATTGGAATTATTATATTCTTCTTGAAGCCTGAGGGTATTTCGCCTGTTTCATACATCTTGCTCACCAGATGGTAGAGTTTAGTCAGGACTGGCTCTCCCAAGGCCGTCAGTAGTTACAGAGGAATGTTGTCTACTCCGGGGGCCTTGTTTAGACTCAGGTCTTTCAGTGCTCTGTCAAACTCTTCACGCAGTATCGTATCTCCCATTTGATCTTCATCTACATCCTCTTCCATTTCCATAATATTGTCCTCAGGTACATCGCCCTTGTATAGACCCTCTATATACTCCTTCCAACTTTCTGATTTCCCTTCTTTGCTTAGAACTGGGTTTCCATCTGAGCTCTTGATGCTCATACAAGTGGTTCTCTTATCTCCAAAGATCTCTTTAATTTTCCTGTAGGCATTATCTATCTTACCCCTAGTGAGATAAGCCTCTACATCCTTACATTTGTCCTCTAGCCATCCCTGCTTAGCCATTTTGCACTTCCTGTCGATCTCATTTTTGAGACGTTTGTATTCCTTTTTGCCTGCTTCATTTACTGCATTTTTATATTTTCTCCTTTCATCAATTAAATTCAATATTTCTTCTGTTACCCAAGGATTTCTACTAGCCCTTGTCTTTTTACCTACTTGATCCTCTGCTGCCTTCACTACTTCATCCCTCAAAGCTACCCATTCTTCTTCTACTGTATTTCTTTCCCCCATTCCTGTCAATTGTTCCCTTATGCTCTCCCTGAAACTCTGTACAACCTCTGGTTCTTTCAGTTTATCCAGGTCCCATCTCCTTAAATTCCCACCTTTTTGCAGTTTCTTCAGTTTTAATCTACAGGTCATAACCAATAGATTGTGGTCAGAGTCCACATCTGCCCCTGGAAATGTCTTACAATTTAAAACCTGGTTCCTAAATCTCTGTCTTACCATTATATAATCTATCTGATACCTTTTAGTATCTCCAGGGTTCTTCCATGTATACAACCTTCTATCATGATTCTTAAACCAAGTGTTAGCTATGATTAAGTTGTGCTCTGTGCAAAATTGTACCAAGCGGCTTCCTCTTTCATTTCTTAGCCCCAGTCCATATTCACCTACTACGTTTCCTTCTCTCCCTTTTCCTACACTCGAATTCCAGTCACCCATGACTATTAAATTTTCGTCTACCTTCACTATCTGAATAATTTCTTTTATCTCATCATACATTTCTTCAATTTCTTTGTCGTCTGCAGAGCTAGTTGGCTTATAAACTTGTACTACTGTAGTAGGTGTGGGCTTCGTATCTAACTTGGCCACAATAATGCGTTCACTATGCTGTTTGTAGTACCGTACCCGCATTGCTATTTTCCTATTCATTATTAAAGCTACTCCTGCATTACCCCTATTTGACTTTGTGTTTATAACCCTGTAGTCACCTGACCAGAAGTCTTGTTCCTCCTGCCACCGAACTTCACTAATTCCCACTATATCTAACTTTAACTTATCCATTTCCCTTTTTAAATTTTCTAACCTACCTGCCCGATTAACGGATCTGACATTCCACGCTCCGATCCGTAGAACGCCAGTTTTCTTTCTCCTGATAACGACATCCTCTTGAGTAGTCCTCGCCCGGAGATCCGAATGGGGGACTATTTTACCTCCGGAATATTTTACCCAACAGGATGCCATCATCATTTAATCATACAGTAAAGCTGCATGCCCTCGGGAAAAATAACGGCCGTAGTTTCCCCTTGCTTTCAGCCGTTCGCATACCAGCACAGCAAGGCCGTTTTGGTTATTGTTACAAGGCCAGATCAGTCAATCATCCAGACTGTTGCCCTTGCAAATACTGAAAAGGCTGCTGCCCCTCTTCAGGAACCACACGTTTGTCTGGCGTCTCAACAGATACCCCTCCGTTGTGGATGTACCTACGGTATGGCTATCTGTATCGCTGAGGCACGCAAGCCTCCCCACCAACGGCAAGGTCCATGGAGGGTTGGAATTTAAATAGTGGCAACTATTTATTCACAACCGATACAGAAGAGTTACATGTTGCACCTGTTTCTGTCCTTTAAAGTAGTCACCAACCTTGTGTAGAACCCGTTGCCAGCGATGTGGAAGTCGTAGTATACCGTTAGCAGAGCCTGTTCTGTTGATGGTGCGAATGGAGCGGTTGTCAATAAATAGTTGCCACTATTTAAGTTCCAACCCTTTTGTTTTCTTCTCTTACGTTGCATATGGTGAAAATAGATGTATAATACCTGTTTTGAAGACTCAAACGAAATTCTTTAATCCTGTCGTTTAACATGATTAGCCAGTACCGCCGCAACACACATGGTGATTCAGCTGTCTCAGTGGGTTTTATGCAACCTGCGACGCCCTCAAATACCATATGTAATATTTTGATAGTCTCTTGGTCGCTATGAGCAAACTAGCGGTCCCACAGAAAAAAAAGAACGGGATCCTTTTGTAGCAAATTTAATGTAGCTAAATTTTTCACTGGCATACACTTTTGATGGAGGCTGTAGTTCTCGAATTATTCAAGAAAAACATAGAAACATGACTGTAAAATGCGTTTTTCTTGATAACTCGATAGCCATCGTATCCTGGTAGAAAATTTACCTGCCCTAAATTTCCTACAAAAGGGTCCTGTTTATTTTCTCCATAAGAATAATAGTTTGCACATAACGTGTGAGACAATATGAAAATCTTGCACAAGGTTTTTGAAGACATTGTAGATTGCATAAAACCTATAGGTAAAGGGCAACTGGATGTTCCTGTACATATCAGGTAACATGTCCTGTGAATACTTATTATGTGCCTTTACTGGATCCTTCTGGATCCTCATGCCTTTGCTCATTCCTTATTACTCCGCGTTTTAGAAGGTCACCCACAGGGCAAGATATTTATCGAATAAGTAATGAGGAAAATCTGAATCGAAATTTGATTAAAAGAAGGGATCTATTGAAAGGATATGCCTCAAGCGTCACGGAATTTGGTAATGGAAGGTAATCAAGGTGAAAAGGACGCGCCGGCTGGTGTGGCCGAGCGGTTCTAGGCGCTTCAGTCCGGAACCGCGCGACTGCTACGTTCGCAGGTTCGAATCCTGCCTCGGGCATGGATGTGTGTGATGTCCTTAGGTTAGTTAGGTTTAAGTAGTTCTAAGTTCTAGAGGACTGATGACCTCAGCAGTTATGTCCCATAGTGCTGAGAGCCATTTGAACAATTTTTTTTCCTTTTTTGTGAAAAAGATGTAGGTTGCAGTAGTTGCGCGGTAAAGAGTCTAGCACAATGTAGAGCGGCATAGAGGGCTGCATCAGACCAGTCTTCAGACAGAAGACCACAGCAACAACAACAACAGGTGTTACAAGTGCGTCATCGTTAAGGCAGCAGCAGCGGCCAGGTCATTCCCGGTCGCGCAACGCTTCTCTGGGTGTGCGCTGGCACTTGTGAGACGACGGTGGCTGCGTTGCGCGGGGTGCGAGGCGGCGGAGCTGGCTGCTCAATCCCGGCAGTTTTATGTTGCCAGGGGAGGCGAGACGAGCCCGCAACAAATTAACACCGCCTCGTCCGCCCCCCTCCTGTTACACGGCGCCATTCGATTAGCACCGGCTGCACACCCCTGTTTGGATGCCCCCGCACGCTGCCGGACAACAAACAGGAAGCCGTTGAAGTTACGTGTTCGTGCTACCTCTTTCGTTGCTTTCTACAATTTCAGTAAGTGTATCTAGTTCATCTTGCAGTATCTGCGAAGTAATGAACGCAATAATGCCCTGCCGGTAACGTGTGACTTCTCTTAACAACACGTGCATAAGGTAAGATGTCTTTGAGATCATGAAAACGAAATATTGCGTCATGGCGACACTGTGCGGACTAAAGAGTGCCGAGGCGACGGAGAAGCAGGCAAAGACATGGCGCACCAGTACGAGGCAGTTCAGTGCGCCTGCGAAAATATTTGTACGTTGGTAGCTGGTTCTGTGTTTTGTGTGCACAGGGCAGAGTACAGCTACATTTGTATGCGCTACGACTCCACAAACCGGACTGAGAGACGAAAGTCGTAGATCCTGAATGACAACTGTTCCTTAAATTGTTATTTGACATCGTCATGGAGAGATACGCGATCTGTTAATTTAAAACGTGTAGATAAAAATAACGTCAAGATTGCAATTATTTTATTGGTTATCGGTCTCGCCTCGGTGACGAGCCATCCCACATCGATCTAAAATGTTGTTCAGTGTGCGGCAGTCATTACACACCGTCGTATTGTTAGAGCTAAGCCACACTAAAACGAAAAATTGCGATTGTTTTTGTAAATTGACAACGTTAATCACTAATCAAATACGTCAATTTACATAACCAACTACAATTTATCGTTTTAGGGCGACTTATCTCTAAGAATACGACGATGTTTAATGATTGTCACACATTGAACGACTTTTTAGATGATGACTCGTCAATGAGTCGAAACCATTAATTAATAGAGAAAATTTGAGATGTTGAAATAGGATTTTTATCCACATACGCTCTTTAAATTATCATCGGAGCAGACGAGTGCGCGGATCCATTCTTCTACGTTGTCTCGCGCATCGTCGTTCTTTTCGTATAATAGCAGCGATTAGATCAAAAGTTACGAAATTTGGTACATATACGGACCACATTAGATAATTTATACAACGATTAGGTTAACGTTAGTTTTAAATAGAATTTATTCCATTAAATTTGAGCAAGAGCGATCTTTTGAAAACAGCGAGTATGAATACGATACAAGTAGGCACTTGTTAAGAGACAAATGACCAGTTCTGCTGAATACTTAAGTTAACTTAATAAAATTAAACCATTTATTTATAGAAATCCCTAAGAATTTGCTTTGTCCCATTTCTATCATAAGTCGGGTCAGGTGGTCTAGCGGCGACGCGCTTGCCCGGGAACCGCGCGGTTGCACGATCGAATCACAGTCTCCGTTCGACACCATAGCGGCAAGGTTCTCTTGCTTACTTCAACGCCGTCCAGTTCGCACGCGGTGTTGTTTACATGTTTCAGACGTTTTAGCGTGCTTTATTTTCTTGAGAGGATGGCTTATGTCCACCGCAAACTGACAATGAAGATCTGCTGTTCAACAGTAGGTTGAAATTCAACGGATTAGGGCGAAGATAATTTCGATTACATGTCGCCACTTTGAGGGAACAATGGTATGTGTGAGACGTCGAGACCAGACATAAGGAGAACCACCGTCCATACATCATATTATCTGAGAGAAGCCGCGTTGCCAGAGGACCCTGGTCCATACCCTTGACATGCCAGATGATCGCCAACTGACGTCCCTGAACGACATCTCAGGAGCCTTTGTGGACCTCTGAAAACAGTTCTATCTGGCAAAGGACCAGGACACCACAGCAGTGGATGATGCTCTCCACTCGGTGATGGGAACCCTTGACAGGGCAGCGGCGGAGATTCTTACAGCGATGATTATACCCCATTGCTTCGCTGATGCTCTTTACAAGGGAGCGGCAAACAAATCCTCGTGTCCTGACGGCTTTCCAATGGAGATTTATCGAACATTCCACGACATCATGGATTCACATTGGACTGAGATGTATCAACTACTGATCACCCCCTACCTTCCCCTTCCATTTGAATTCGTTGATAATCTGTTTATCCTGGTCCCCATAGCTGTGTCGAGGAGTTGGTCATCATCAGCCACTGACCATGTTCAGTTGTGACTTCGAGACTTTTACCCAGGTTCTTGCTTCCCACCTTCAGCACGTCCTCCATGGATCAAACACACTGGTGGTAACAGTAATATTCAGATGGAGCTCAATGATTATTCCAGCAACATAAACCTGGCATCGACCTGCCACATTCACCGTGCCTTGGCGGACTTCAACCAAGCCTTTGAGAGAGTGAATCATGAACTTTTAAAGACAGTGTTGCATTGGATGGCCTTCCAGCACACATTTATGCACATTTACAAACTTTTCTTTGCAAAGCCTATAAAGTGCCACATTATGAATGCTGGTCAATGGCTGTGCAGCTGGCCAGTAGTGAGACAAGAGCGACGTCGCCCCAAGTTGCATTGTTGCCAAATTGATTCAAGATGGCGGGTCCAACATGGCGACTATAGATATGGCAATCTCACAATGACGTCATGGGAGGAAGTTCAAATATTGGCGGGAAAATAGGTCGACTGGGCTACCTCCACAAATCTAACACCCTCCCCTGCCCCCTGCCCCCTACTCTATGCTCTACCCTCCCCAATAAAATGGTGGGAAGTACAAATATTGTCGGGAAAAAGGTCACTTGGGTTACTTCGACTAAGTTAAGAAAGTAGTGGGAAAATTTTGGGAGTAAAGTAGGTCAATTCGGCTACCTCCACTAACCTAAGACATCGGACTACCACCTCATCCTTGAAACTGGCGGAAAAAAGGACTCACTCTGTGCTGGGCTGCAGGGTAGGATGGACATAAGTTTTTATTTTGCATGCAGTGTTTATTTGAGTTGTCATAGAGAGAGGCTACATTGACTATGTTCACCATGAAGTGCAGAGTCCAACTGACATTATACACAGCACCACAACCAGAGGGCGCTGTCGTCTCATGGCGGTCTGGAGAAAAATGGTGGGAAAAGGACTGAATTGGTGTCAAGTTGCTGGAGAGGAGGAAGTGTACTTTATTTATTGGAACAGTTTATTTAGGGACGGATTTCACATAGTTTATTTATTATGCTGATGCAAAACACTCGCCCTGGCCTGCTTGGGGTCACAGTAAATAGCCTACAGACCTGCAAACTACTAGTAAATTACCAAAATAATGCATTACTCTGATGTACAAACATGATAAAAACTCGTAAATTTTCTAAGTAATGCAGGTATAACAGGGTCACTAATTGTAAAACGTCGAAATAACGCATTGCACAGGCTACAGACCTGTAAACTACTCACAAATTTCCGAAATAATGCAATACACTGAAATATAGACACGAAAACAACTTGTAAATTGTCAAAATAATGTATCCATAATGCTCTGCACACACGCTCACTAACTGCTCGCTCTACACGAAAATAACACTGAATAGCACTGAATGCGTTTCTCCTGATGGTCCTAATGAGGCACCACTTCCATCACGTGTTACCCTTCCCTGGAAACCGTAACATCATACTTTCAACAAACGTCTCTGAAACGGTAAACGTTATCACTGCTTTGTAGAGGCACCTATGTCCCAGTACAAAAAAAGTCTTATGGAAGAATGGAGCATTCTGATTGGCTCTTATTGAATTTACCCGCTAAATTACTTATGCTGCCAGTGTGGGAGCACTGTCCGCTTTTTTTTATCTGCAGATGAGACTACCAGTGGCAAAACTATGTTGTACAGATCGCCATATTGCACTGACAGTTAAACCTTGCAAAAATGGTCTAGTCCGCATCTCGTGGTCGTGCGGTAGCGTTCTCGCTTCCCACGCCCGGGTTCCCGGGTTCGATTCCCGGCGGGGTCAGGGATTTTCTCTGCCTCGTGATGGCTGGGTGTTGTGTGCTGTCCTTAGGTTAGTTAGAATTAAGTAGTTCTAAGTTCTAGGGGACTGATGACCATAGATGTTAAGTCCCATAGTGCTCAGAGCCATTTTTATTAAAAAAAAAATGGTCTACAGATCATGAAATACTGGTAGACACTTCCTTAGTTATACTGTTCTGCCACGGACGATGGAAGCTTGAATATCTGATCTCAAACCTGGCTATATATGACCACATATCATCTAGATGTAGTAAGCACACAATTCTTATCCCACACCATACAAAACCATCACTTCTGCATCCTGCATATAGCAAACGACCACCAGACCCTCAAACATATACTGCAGAGAGATATAGGATAAGCACATGGACTGTATGGAGTCCTCGCAGTTCTAGATATTTCCCAAGAGGTTGGGATATCATCCACCACACCCGACAGTCACACGTCATCTGACCCCACACACACACACTGGCCCGTTGTGTGACCAGAACAACCTCAGTGAAACGAAGTCACTCTCTTAACTGTTGTACAAAGGCTGGATTGGTACCCCTCGGAACAAAGGCGTTACTGTTTCTGGTCCAAACCTGCTTGCTTGCTTGCTTTCTACGCCCATCCCCAGGCTCTGGGATTACAAGAACATATGTATTTTCACGTGTTTTGCCAGAATATTTTACCATTCTCGCGATACTTCTCGATGTCAAGCACAGAACAGGATGCTACCGATCGCTTCCACAGTATAATTCCGAAGATATAGACTGGAATTTATTTCTCTAGAAACCCGAAACTTCAGCGAGGTACAGCATGCTGTAAACCACTTAGTAACTAGAAACTTATCCCGTCTGCGAAGATATTTACGTGAATACTCGAAAAAAATAGAGGAAACTGGTATTTCCACTCGCCAATACCGGTGTCGGTGATATAACAGATTCAGAATCATCCTTATAAGTTACAAAATCAACTAAGGTGTTTCACATGTCTAGAGAACCAGTAAACGTGTCTTCCACCTGTCTTTCACCTGCTAGACGCACATACCACAATAGATATTCTCTCAACCAAATAATGGCGTGAAATGTGGAGAAGCAGTCAACCACACAATCTACTTGGGAGGGAATAATGGTCCAGCACAAATACACGTCGATATTAAATCTTCTCAAATTTCCTCGGCGAACACACGTGATCATGAAGGCTGTCCAACACATAGTCAGTATTAGTTCCTCTATTCATGGCGATATGGGTAACTCAGCTACAATCCTGTACTCCAACTGGTCTCTCCATTTGGACAGCTCCTGCTGTTAGCTAGAGACGTGAATAATTCCCACCACAGGCCACTGCCGCCACGAACTCCTTGCAGACTAGACAGAATGATCTTAGGAAATGGGCTACATATGTATTTTATCCCTGTACTTACAATTAAATATTACGATGGCGGTCTTATTTAGACGACATTTGACACTGAGCGAAGTATCGGAAATATCCCCTGCTGACAGCTGTAGCTCTGGAAATAAAAGTATCTGCACTATTCTTATGGATTGACATACCTTTGCAAGTGAAAAAAAATCTTCCATTCCGTTTGCTATGTATCTCACATCAAATCCATACCTTCCTTACGACTGGACATAGTCATTTTCTTTGCACACGCAGAACACACACACTTGCACACATCAAAAAAAGTTTTGCATCACCCTAATTCCCAGAACTCCTGAAGATAGACATTGAATGTGGATATTGTATCACAGACACAGTCCCTTTCACTGCTCAGAAATGTCACTAAACCCGCCCAAAGATGTAAACAACCATGCATGAGCAGCGCCTATTAGATGGAGGGGATCCGACAATCGATCACTTCCAGTCTTACCACCAGGAAGGAGGTACACGGCTCGTGTTGTCTATAGTTCAACAATGACTAGAAAGTCAATACCGCGGTTCGATCGCGTCCGCATTGTTATTTGTACCAGGAAGGGCTCTCAGCAAGGGAAGTGTCCAGGTGTCTCGCAGTTTACCAAAGCAATGTTGTTTGGAGATGGAGGAGACACAAAGAGACAGGAACTGGCGGTGACATGCCTCGCTCAGGCCTCGCAAGGCCGCTACCTACGGATTATGGGTTGGAGGAACCTTGACAGCAACGCCACCGTCTTGAGTAATGCTTTTCGTGCAGCCACAGGACGTCCTGTTACGACTTAAACTGTGGGCAGTTGGCTGCATGATGTGCAACTTCACTACCGACGTCCATAGCGGGGTCCATGTTTGCAACCATAACACCATGCAGCACTGTACAGTTGGGCTCAACAACATGCAGAATGGACCTCTCAGGATTGGCATCACGTTCTCTTCATCGTTGGGTGTCGCAAATGCCTTCAACCAGAGAATTGTCGGAGACGTGTTTCGAGGCAACCCGGTCAGGCTGAACACCTGAGACACACTGTCCAGCGAGAGCAGCAAGGCGGATGTTCTCTGCTGTTTTGGGGTGGCATTATGTGTTGCCGACGTAAGCTGCTGGTGGTCATGGAAGAAGCCGTAACGGCTGTACGATATGTGAATGCCATCCTCCGACCGATAGTGCAACCATATTGGCACCGTACTGGCGAGGCATTCGTGTTCGTGGACGATAACTCGCGTCACCATTGTGCACGTCTTGTGAATGACTTCCTTGAGGATAACGACATCGCTCAACCAGACTGGCCAGCATGTTTTCCAAACATGAAACCTATCGAACATGCCTGGGATAGGTTGAAAAGGGCTGTTTATGGACGACGTGCCTACCAACCACTCTGAGGGATCTAGACAGAATCGCATTTGAGGAGTGGGACAATCTGGAACAACAGTGCCTTGATGAACATTTGTATAGTATGCCACGAAGAATGCATGCATGCATCAGTGCAAGAGAAAGTGCTACTGGGTATTAGAGGTTCTGGTGTGTACAGCAATCTGGACCACCACTTCTAAAGACCTCGCTGTATGATGGTACAACAATGTGTGGTTTTCATGTAGACCATTTTTGCAAGGGTTAACTGTCAGTGCAATATGGCGATCTGTACAACATAGTTTTGCCACTGGTAGTCTCATCTGCAGATAAAAAAAGCGGACAGTGCTCCCACACTGGCAGCATCAGTAATTTAGTGGGTAAATTCAGTAAGAGCCAATCGGAATACTCCATTCTTGCACAAGGCTTTTTTTGTACTGGGACTTAGGTGCCTCTGCAAAGCAGTGATAACGTTTACCGTTTTGGAGACTTTTGTTGAAAGCATGACGTCACAATTTCCAGGAAGGGTAACATGTGATAGATGGGGTGCCTTTTTAGGGCCATCAGGATGAATGCATTCAGTGTTATTCAGTGCTATTTTCCTGAACAGATTCTGTTAGGACAATAATTTCCATGCAGACAAGCTGAGACATCACTAAAGCTCCTACAACAACAAAAGTGGCAGTTAACAATTTCTGCGATACTTTATGATTTTGGAGACTTGGCTCTTATTTACATAGATATGTGATGTCGGATAACACTGACAACCTTTTATCTGCGCCTGCGAGGGTGGGCCACTATGCAAACATCTCGCTCGGCGCTGGACCTGAGGTAAACATGTGCACCTTGAAAGGCATCTCACACGTGGGACGGGCTGTCCCATTAGGATCACTAGGATGAATGCATCCAGTCATCATTCCACCTTGGAACTTGTAACGCCGGAAATGCATATCCTCCTATTTACATCTATTGTACTATTTTTTCCCCTTATTTTGTTACCTGAAGATATGACATTTCTGTGCCTTTATATATTGTAATTGTTTTACTATTTGTATATATATATATTTATGCATGTATGTCGATGAATAATTGGTTTGTTTTATAAATATTATTTGTATTTTACGCTGGGTCTTGCTTAGGGAAAACTATGCTATCGAACGAATACATCGATAGGTCGTGTGGAAACCCAAAGTGTTTAGGATCTTTGGTAGTGTGAACTCGGCCGCGTGGAGCGAGAGCAGAGAGAGTCTGGCTGGATTAGTGTAGTGGAGCAGGTGTGTTGTGTGACGCTCCTGCGAGTTGTCGCACTTTCGGGGTTTGGCAGCATGTAATTGCGCTCGACTTTCTATGTTAGTTTCTGACATGGTGCCGCGGACGGGAAGCGTTAGCTGGCACATATCAAGAGCCCGTTTCGCCTGCTGACCATGTCTAGAAGAAGGCGCGCCAACATCCAGCTTCTGCAACAGCGACGGCCGACAATGAGTGACTGTCGCCACCTCCTCGATGACGACTTCAAACCTTCAATCAACCAACAAGGACGACTGGTAGCACGTAAAGTTTTAGAACTGTATGGCAGACCTCAGCTTTTCAAACTGTTAAATTTTTCTCACTAAATTACAGCAACGTAGCATGAACCTTTGTTGCTCATTGTCCCAATTACATTACCAAGCAGGGTCCCTTCATTTTCCGGAATGAACCCGAGTGTCGTTGAAATTCAAACGCCAGCATTACAGTAATATCATTCGATTTCACTGCTTTAATTTCAAAGTTCAGTTAAGGTATTCATAGCTGGCTACAATATTTAGATTGCACAAGCACAAACTAAGAGTGCGAGATTTGTTACCATATTTTAGCTTACCTGTGAGTGCAGCTCAGCTTGGTAATACTAAATGTTACTATTGTTAATTGGCCAGAATCATTTAATTCAAGTTCAAAGTTAAATCTCTTATTTCTAAATTGCGTAGATTCAAGTAGCTTTTGAAATGATTGTTGAGATAGCCCAAGACTAACCGTATTTTACTGAATTTCGATGTGCTTCAGAAAGAAAGCTCACTATTAATTTCAGTCACTAAATTAACTTTCAATTTTCTGGTTTTATTAATTCTTTTGCTAAATTAAGTCAGAGTGTAGCGAAATTTATCACTTCTGACAAACTTTCAGTTTTCACACTACATGTGTCAACCTTCAGTTGCTACGCTTCTGGTGCTAATTATATGTATAATAACCTTTCTTTTTCAGTTACTATAGTAATTGTCCATAGGACTGGCGACCGTAATTTCCACCAAATCTCAAATATCTTATTACCGCTTGTTAATTGTTAACGTAACGGCCGCACATTTACTTTCTTTATTAACTTTCCCCTTTTCAAAATTAATTTCCACCAGTTTCATTTGCATTTTTCCTTTTATTGAGATGTAACCCTTTCCTCCCTCTTTACCGAGAGATTAACTTCGGTGACGATTGCTTTTCCCAAATTTCGATTAGGTACACGCGGTTTAATTTTTCACGGTCATTAAGGTTGATAAGTGAGGAGGAGGTTACAAACTCTGTAGAGAGCTGTTCACTGATATGACAAGCTCTACTGTGTTAATGATAGTGTGAAAGTGTTACATGCATTGAGTGTTTGTGCACTGCATTATTTCGACTGTTTAAGCGTTGTGAGCGTGTTTGAATAACGTAAGAGATGCATTATTCCACCAATTTTATGCCTAGTGAACGTGTCTTTGCATCAGTGTACTGTATTATTTAGGTAATTTATGAGTAGTTTGCAGTTCTGTAGGCTGTGCAATGCATTATTTCGTCAGTTTACAAGTAGTGAACAATTTGGAGAGCATTACACAACATTATTTTGACAATTTACAAATTGTTTTCGTATCTGTACATCAGAGTACTGCAGTATTTCGGTAATTTACGAGTAGTTTGCAGTTCTGTAGGCTATTTACATTAACCCCAAGCACGCCATGGCGAGTGTTTTGTATCAGGATAATAAATAAACTACATGAAATCCGTCCCTAAATAAATTGTTCCAACTTACCACTGAAAATAAATTAAGTACACTCCCTCCTCTCCAGCAGCTGGACACAGATTGAGTCCTCTTCCCACAATTTTTCCCCAGACCACCAGTACTGCCCCAGCGCCTTCTGGTGGCAGTGCTGTTTACTGGGTCAGTTGGACTTCAGACCTCATGGTGAACGTAGTTGATGGAGCTGCTCCCTATGACAACTCAAATTGTTTAAATAAACACTGCACGCAAAATAAAAACTTATGTCCATACAATCCAGCAGCCCAGTTTAGAGTGAATTATTTTACTGCCAATCCCAAGGAGGAGGTGATTGTCTGATGACATAGGTTAGTGGAGGTAGCCCAATCAACTTACTTTGCCAGCAACATTTTGCTGCCACTTTCTTATGTTAGTTGATGTAGCCCAAGTGGCCTTTTTCCCTCCAAAATTTTAACTGCCTAACATTTTTGTTGGGAGGGGGAGGGGGTGGAGGGGGTAGGGAGGGGGGGAGGGCATTAGGTTAGTGGAGGTAGCACAATGGACCTATTTCCCTGCCCAAATTTGAACTTCCTACCATGCTGTCATTGTGATGTTGCCACATATATCGCCGCCATCTTGGATCCACCATCTCGAATAAATTTGGCAACAATGCAACGTTGCTCGACGCCACCCTTGTCCCACTACTCTAACCCTGTTAGTATCATGCGGTAATTGAACAAGGAATGTCCACTATCGATGCTTCTTTATGCCATTGCCCCTGGACCTGTGGATGACCTGGTGTTCTTGGTTCAGTTGGAAGATTAAGTGCAAAACGCGTGACAGGCTTTGGAGTGGATCAGCTGATATGGGACTGCTGTGGGTAGCTCTGCGAAGGTGACAAATTCTCGTGCTATGATCCTTGGTAGAGGTCTTCCGGCAGAGAGCTGAGCTCCGTAGCCATTAATGGACAGTTTCAAATCTTTGAAAAGAATCTTCATGCATGACATACAGTGAATGGTCTCACTTAATTGTAAATGCCTCCTTCATGAGATCCATATGAATATTTGTGGCAGCCTTTTGCAAGCATTAGACATGATATAAAGAGTAGATTTTGTTAACAATCATCTGGCATCGTGGCTACCCCATTTGGCACAGATTTTACTGATGTCAATGCCAATAGATCATAGACTTCAGGCAGGACTAACTGTTCCTCCTCGAAATGGCGGCCTCGGCTTTACCAACCTCCATGTAAGAGTGGGGATCTGCCAAAAAACTGGATTAATGGGAAACATGGTTGATGAATTGGCCCTTTATTCCCGTGTGGCGCCCCATACAGTCGCACATAGTTCTATCTCCCGCTCACATGCCAGGACCATTGCATCATCTTGCATCATTGCACCTTTGGAACTGTAAATATCTCTGTCGACCAGTTTATCAGCTGTGATTTCTCAAATGCTCTCTTGTGTTTTGAGGTGTGTACCAAATCACCTACATAAAATTTCTGTTTACGTGGAAGCCGCATTTTAATTCGATAGTACATTGCATCCATGAGTCCACTATCACAAACATCGATTGGTCTTATTTTTATTGTGCTATGTTTGGTTCAATTATACTGTGCAATTATTTCTGGGAGGATACCTGTCCATTTATATGAGCTGCGAAGATTAAAATGCATCCACATATGACCCTTTATAGTTTTCTTTTTCGGTCGCTCCACGATACTCGCCTTCAGGTGGATGAATGTTGAGTAGTGATTCCATACCGCTGCACCACGGTCTTGAAATATCTGTTGTAAAGCTCTCCACTGTGATGGGTTTGGGGGTTGTCTGGGCATCGTTTTGTCCCTGTCTGCAGCAAACGCTCAAATACATCAGCAAAATTTCTCCCCATTTTCATTGTAACATGTAATTCCCAGGTAAATTTGGTGTATGTATCAATAACCATCAACAAATATTTGAATCCATTATTCTCATGTGTATATTCCCTCACATCTACAAGATCAGCCAGCCATAACTCACCCAAACTTTTAATCATAATATGGCTTTGAGTGTTTGTTTTGCATGCTGGTTTATGCAGTTCTCGAACTGCTGTGTCCATACTTATTCGATGAGAGATCTCTGTCTAAGCTCAGAGATTATTGAAACAGCCTCATTCGAATGAGCTGTATTACCCGCAGCAGCGGATGCCATGAGCAGATGTAGTCGATCTATTAGCTCATTGGGGTCGTCGTAATACATATACTGTGGGATTCGATTGCTTAGTGCTTTATGGTCAATGTCCATACCATCGCCGCCGCTGCCGTTTTTATTGTTGTTGTTTTCATCATCAAGTATTGGTTTTATACCAATTTTTGCGCTGGCTTTTTGCGATCTTATGTACATCAGTCAAATACAGTATCTCATGGCACATTTCCCTATCATTAACTTAACAATTTATGTTTTTTTTCGTGTGTTTTAGGAAAATAAGATTCATTAAGCCATATGTTCTCTCAAACCGCCTATCATCAATCTGTACCGTGTCATCAGTTACATTTATAGGCTTCATACCCAGCATGTGCAGTCTTTCCTGCTGACGCCAAATGACCTACTTATTTGGCCAGGGGGGAGATGGATAATGAATTCGTTAATGTCAACACCCTCGTTATCGTGTGGTTTTGTTTTTGCTGAGAGCTGTCTGAGAGATTCAGTAACCGGCTTAAAGATCTCTCTCAGTGTTTGCTGTCGATCCATATGCCCCTAAACTTGGCAACCGTAATTTCTCTCAAACGACTTTCCAGATATGAATCACTTACTGCTTCGTTGACATCTCGGTATAATCAGATGGTTCTGGAGCGTGAGGCTTTATATATCCCATGTTCTTCTCTTATTATGTGCCTGCTCCTCCTTCTCCACAAAAAGGGCCTCTACATCTATTTTTCCTTCGATGTCTACGACCGTTTCAGTTAAGTGGGTTACTTTCTTACCTATTTCATAAACTAACTCTTGTAATGCGTTGATCATTCTCAGACGAGTCTGGTAATACGTCTCTAACTCTCCGCACATACCTCAGACTTACATGCACGATAGCCTTGTAACGTGCGCGTGGGGCACACAATACTCGTTAAAGCCTGTACTATGGTAAGTGAGCGGGGTTCACCTGATGAGAAAGGATTTTTGTATAGATATCGACCGCGTGTACCTGAATGGTGGAAAATCAGACTTACACCCACTCTGTAATAACAATGATCCGTCAAGCAAGTCCAAAATGCAATTACACGTCAAGATGGGCCAAAAGCAACACTGAAGATGCTACCAATTTGATAATAATACGGTCGCCAGCCTAATTAGGCATTAACTGAGTTTCTTCCCTTTACAAGTTGGTGTATATTCATGCAAAACAACACGTAGTAACAAGGCATAATATAGTAAAATTTTAGAACCAGAAAGTCTATTGAACTGATAGTTTCACGTTCTGTACTGATATGGAAAAACCATGAATACATAACACTACACTATAATGTATACTACAAAACTTCGTACTGTCTATTGATCTGATTAAAATCGGGCATAGGTTACCCTAGAAATAGCACTATCGAGCCACACACAAAATGTCAATTTCGATAAAGATAAAACACTGATAAATTTTGGCTTTTATATTAACTTTAACTTTTGCTGGTCAAATCAATTTAGAACACTTCAGAATTCAAATGAAAAAATAGGGGTGGGGGTCTCTGAAACTGTATTAAAAAATTGATTACTGAAATTATTATGCGTTCAAGATTTCCAGTATATGAGTTACTACTCTTTTTTTAATTTACTGTTCATTTAAATATCTTTATATCTGTCTCGAAATAATTAAGCTTCATTACTATATCAATATTAGAGTTATCTTTCAACTTCGTTAGACCTTCATTATTCATTTACTGGTTCATTAACAAAAACAGTTCTTTAAACACCATTCTAACATAACTAGGTCTGCAAGTAATTATTATTAACACAAAATTTAATTTTTCATTTCGGGACACTCGGATTGCAGAACATTTAGAAAGGACCCTGTCTAGGTTAGTTGTGAGGATAATTAAATGAGGGGAAAGTTCTGGTAAAATTTAGGTTGTTATTGAACAAGTCACTCTATGGTCCATACGAATACAGTACTGAAAGTTTCAACCTGCTTGTATCGATGTGGCGGTTGGCGGGCGGCGAGATGGCGAGGCACAGAGCACACATACAACCACAGCTATGGCTCTTGACGTATCGGCACTTTAATTCTTCTTAGCGTCGCAATACTTTTCCATTTAGTGCCCATGGAATTTTGCCATGCTGTGTGGGCGTTGGAACAGCATACCCGAGGTTCAGTGAAACTACGTCTTCCAGGAGAACCTCCTCGCTCAAGAAGGTGTTGCTCAGACCAATGCCAAACTCCAACTACTACTGCTACTGAGCCCGTTGCGCCCGTGCTGTGCCCGTGCGCATTTTCCCGCGCTCGCCTGCCATCCACCTTTTATCGCTCCCTGACAGGCCGGGTATTCACCCGAGGTTTTGCATTCTACATATCCTAACACATTGCCTACGTATAGACCAGACACACAATTACAATTTTAAACATCTTACAATAGTTTCAACATTTGTTACATTTCAAAGATCACAACATTACTTGACATTTAACATAAACATGAATCTTCACATTGAAACTTGTTTACAGTTTTCTTAACACAATGTCATGAAACAAAAAAGAAATGAAATTAGAACATCAATTACACAAGTTTACCGAAAATTCAGAAAAAAATTATTTATATGTACAATAGTACAGCGTCGTTGTTGTTACACATGCCCCTGTTTCCAGTAAATTTCACTAAGTGCAAATGTGATGGGAACACTGAACTTTATATTTATACAGGGGTTCTGAATCTTTGTGTGAATGTGCCATTATAAAATTTTGTATCACTAAACTTCCTTTCACTCACATTAAAGAGGTCTATACTTTTTAATATATCGAGAACATTTACCTATCATTTACTTAAGTGCCTTCGGCACAGTCCAACCTCCTATCACAACATGATTTAAGTAGCAAATTACTTATCATTATTAAATTTCTCAGAGAAATAAAATCAAAATCTGGAACACAAACACTTAACTACAAAGCATATACAAATACCTATATAGACTATAAAACAATTTGTTGCTGCTTACATTGACTGGCAGTCCATTTCCTTACTTACTAATAAACACAAAATACTATTTAGAAAAATCACTACATATATTTCCTGCCTATTATTCAGTTTTGGGCAGTCCATTTCGCATTATTTTATCACATCACCTGTACCACACTTACAATTCTCCTTGGACTATTTATCTGCCCTCTTTGGTGTTTGGCAGTCCTTAAAATCACGACTCACGTACTGCCCACTTTGATTTTGGCAGTCCCATCTTTTATTTGGTTTGCAGAATTTGCTTTTCTTTTCAGCCCTTTTTTCCATCGTTTTTACATTGATAGTACATTTGGTAATCTGAAACTTATGTAAGTACATTAGCACACTGACAATGGTATACATACATTTACAAATACTTGTTACATTTAAAATAAAATAATTTCATCATTAGATACAGCATATTTACTGCAGATTGCTTTCTGAGTATACTTAGGTCACTCACTCCTAGGAACATGCAGTTTCAGGTCCACAACGTTATTTACACCTAAAGGTCTCTTGGATTTTGGGTAGATCAGGTAGTAAGTATTATCGTGTGGAATGTTCTGTATTATATACGGTTCATTATAAATATATTTAAATTTGGAAATTTCATGGTTAATTTCACTAGATTTTTCGCGGGTTTTTAAAAGAACATAATCCCCAATTTTAAATTTTGAAACTTGCAGATTTTTATCATGTCTTTTAGATCTAGATTCAGCTTTTTGCTTTGCCCTTTTTCTGACTAATTCTTTCTTTTTACTCCCAAGCTTGTACAAAATGGAAACTCTAATTTTTCCTCAATTAAACTTTTACTTCTGCTGCCTAACAAAATTTCTTCCGGTGGGAACCCAGTAGTTTCATGTTGTAAGGTGTACATGACATTCTCAATGTCCAATATAAATCTGCCCCAGGCTCTGTGGTTATGACTGCAGTACATTCTACACAATCTCCCGATTTCTCGCATGTACCTTTCAACCAGGTTGCTAGCTGGCTGGTAGGCTGAGATATATTTAACCTCCACACCATTTTGCTCCATTCCTTCTTTCCAAATTTTGGATATGAACTGGTGTCCATTGTCAGATATTACTGCCTTGGGTTTCCCAATAGTTCTGAAGTATTCGACTATCCTATTAAATACAGCTTTTGCTGTTGCCCTTTTTCAAGGGGTATAATATCACAAACTTTGAGAATACTTCCAAAATTACTAGAATATATGCACAGTTTCCCGAAGTCTTCGGGAGGGGACCATACAAGTCTACTGATAATAATTCTAGGGTGTCCTCAGGTAATGTACTTTGCATTGGACCTCTACTAGTTCTGTTCGGTACTTTGGCCCTTTGACAGACATCACACGACTTAATTCGTTCATTTACCTTCTTACTGACACTACCAGCAATCACTATTACATTATTCAGTTTATCCAAACATTTCTTTGGCCCACTATGCCCCAATGCTAAATGAAAATAATCTATGACATCAGTATCAAACTGGTGTGGCCAACATATTCTCCATTCCTCAGTGACTAAATCTTTCCTCCTATATAAAATGCCTTTAAAGATTTTGTAGTATTTCTTAATTTGAGGATACTGCACACTGTCAAAATTTACCTTCACGGATTTCCATGTCGGGTCCTCACTTTGATGCTCCTCATGTTTTTACATATTTGCTCAATTTTCCTTTTTCCTGAAACCTCTTTCATATACCTTATCTGGAAAGTACCCTCTTCACCATTTTCATTGGGCACTTCACTCATACCATTAGGCAATCGAGATAAAGCATCTGCCACGTAATTCTCAGTACCCTTAACATAGCAAATCTCATAATCAAACTGTTATAGGTACAAAGCCCAACGAGTTAGCCTGCCATTAAGTAAACGACAATCTTTAAGAAAAGTTAAAGCTTTGTGGTCAGTATGTATGATGAGCTTATGGCCCCACAGATAATTCCTGAATTTCCTTAATCCCCATATAATGGCTAAAGCCTCCTTTTCCGACATGGTGTAGTTTCTCTCGTATTTTGTTAGAGTTCTACTTGAAAACGCGATAGTCCTGTGTTCGATTTCTTTGCCATCACAAATGTCTTGGAAAACTTCTATACCAATCCTATAAGCACTACTGTCAGTACTCATGGGGAAAGGTTCTGTCAGTATGGGGTGAAGCAAAATATTGTCATTCAAGAGTCCACTTTTTAAATTTTCAAAATCTCTCATGCACCCTTCAGTCCAAACAAAAGCACTATTTTTCCTAAGTAGATTATTCAAATGAGGACTATTAAAAGCTTGCCCCTTGACGAATTTTCTATAGAACCCACGTAGACCTAAAAAGGCTTTCAACTGTTTTCTATTTCTAAATGCTGGACACTTTGCTATTGCACTTAACTTTTCCGGGTCCTTGCCAATACCGGTCGTAGTAATAATGTGCCCCAGAAACTTCATTTCCGACTTCACGAATTCACATTTCTTCCACTTAAGTGTCATGCCCCCTGTTTGTAGAGCAACAAAAACTTTCTCCAATAATTCACAATGCTCTTGCCATTCCTCAGTAGTAATCAGTAAGTCATCTACATAAATGGTTAGCCGGGAACTCAATTCTCTCCCTAATACAAAGTCCAGTGCCCTAATAAAAACCGCCACAGAAGTGCTAAGCCCAAATGGCACTACTTTATACTGACAGCATTTCCTGGCGAATAGAAAAGCAGTGTATTTACGGGATTCTTTGCTCAATATGATTTGCCAGTATCCGGCGGTCATGTCCAGACTGGTTAAATACTTTACATTATAAAACTTTTGGGGCATTTCGTCCAGATTTTCAGGTCTGTCTATTTCCTTCTTTACAATTTTGTTCAAAGTCCTGGCGTCAATGACTACTCTTACTCCCCCATCCCTTTTATTCACGATGATAAGGGGACTATTATATTCGCTGCTACTCCGTTCGATTACACCCCATTCTATCATTTTATCTATTTCCACTTGAACAGCCTGCCTCTTTGGTATGGGTACCGAAACCGGTCTTACAAAGAAATGTTTATGCTCTAATGTCTCAATCTGGTATTCAAAATTATTAACTAGGCCAGGTTTATCCGAAAATACGGTGCTATTACTTTCTAAAACATCAAGCAATTCTATTTTCTGATCAGAAGATATCTCCTTCAAATTTTTCACAATTTCTTTAAAATCATGCCCCTGCCTGTCACTCTCATCTATTAACCTCTTGACATGGTATATTTCATACATGTTTGTCAAACCATCATTCACTTGGTCGATCTCCAACAAAAAAGAACCAATTTCTGAATCGACCACCTTCCCATTTCCCTCAAATTTTATTTCCAAATTCGTAGATGCATTATTAATTTTGACCACTTCCTGGCTACAATCAATAATAACTTTCTCTTTATCTAGCCAATCTATACCCAGAATCATTTCAGCTGCGATGATTGCTTCCCACATATCTCTTCGAATCTTCTGGAAGCTTTTTATATAGCTCCCATACGATTTCAGAATCGGATCTTCTCCCTCTTAAATGTGTCAACTTTCGGTACCAATATTCGCAGAAATCTTTCAAAGAATTCCTGCCCCTGTTATCATGAAGTTTGGCCATGATAAACTCGCGCCACAAACGATCCTGTTTTCGTTCGGACCAGTATTCTTCTGTAAACTTTTGTTTAAACTCTTCGAACGTCATTAGTTCGGTATTCAAGTTAATTCCCCAGCGCTTAGCGTCACCTGCTAAGGCGCTAATTACTACGTTTATTTTCTCCTGACCCGATAAGTGTTTAGGAAACATTCTCTCGCAATTTTTGATGAAATCCAACGGATGCAATCCGTTATGTTTTTTGGTGGGATCGAAGCGTTCCTCACCTTCCAACAGCTTCGTAAGTGGCGTGCCATTACAAACCACGCCAGACGTATCGTTGATTTTACTCTCGAGATCGAACATTTTGCCTTGAATTTTCGATGCATTTTGTTCACATTTTTGTACAAATCCGGTAACTTTTTCGCCTAAATTTCTTTCAGTATCTGAAACTGCCTTTTTCAACTGTGATATTCCATGTTGGCATTCGTTTGCGATCTCAGTTTTAAGACCGAAAACTTTTCCGTCTACTTTTGTTTCAACTAGAGGCTCTACTTTCTCTTGGATGTTGAGAATTTCAACATCAAACCTACTGTTAATGTAGTCAATTTCCCCCTGCATAGTATTCATATTTTTATTAATTGTGTCAATTTCATACTTCATAGTAGTTACTGCAGAACTTAAATTGCCCACTTTTTGTTTTACCTGTTCTATTTGTTTACTAATTTTAATTCCTTGTTGTTCGACCTGTGCTTTAAGCTGACCAACTTGTGTTTTAAGATGCTCGTCAACGTGTCTTTTAAGCTGACTAACCTGATTACTAACTTGTTTTTGAAGCTGATCATTCTGTGTTCTGAGCTGCTCACTCTGTCCTGCAATTTGTTTAGTTAATAGTTCAGATAAGTCATTCATGCTTAAAATTTTCACACTGTTTTGTTCTACGGAATCGGTGTGTTCCGATCCTACTTCAGAATTTTCTTTCGGTTCTTTCTTTATCTGTGGTGAGTCAAACATGTCAGTGGATTCGTTCACATACCCACTATCATCTACAAAGTCATCCTCTACTTCCTGTTTTATTCCTTGCTGTGTTCTAGGCAATGTCGACATTTCAATCTGTTCGTTAACGTGTTCGTGGTATTGTATGTACGCCAATTGTCTTCCGCTAACGCCATCTGTTATCTGGCCGCGTAAACTCCTGTCATTGCCAGCCTCATCTTCCATTACGCTCGACACATCTACTGTGTCTACGTTCTTGTCCATACTGTACGCAAATTACACCTCACTACCGTACTTGACGTTCACTGCTATTTACTTTACTGAATACTGCAATTCGTGCCACTGAACATCCACTGTTCGGTATTCACGTTAATTTGTGACCGACAACAACTGGATGTCCTGTCACCGGGTAGCCACTTGTAATGGGCGCGTGGGGCACACAATACTCGTTAAACCCTGTACTATGGTAAATGAGCGGGGTTCACCTTATGAGAAAGGATTTTTGTGTAGATATCGACCGCGTGTACCTGAATGGTGGAAAATCAGACTTACACCCACTCTGTAATAACAATGATCCGTCAAGCAAGTCCAAAATGCAATTACACGTCAGGATGGACCAAAAGCAACACTGAAGATGCTACCAATTTGATAATAATACGGTCGCCAGCCTAATTAGGCATTAACTGAGTTTCTTCCCTGTACAAGTTGGTGTATATTCATACAAAACAACATGTGGTAATACTGCATAATATAGTAAAATTTTAGAACCAGAAAATCTATTGAACTGATAGTTTCACGTTCTGTACTGATATGGAAAAACCATGAATACATAACACTACACTATAATGCGTACTACAAAACTTCGTACTGTCTATTGATCTGATTAAAAATCGGGCTTAAGTTACCCTAGAAACAGCACTTTCGAGCCACACACACAATGCCAATCTTGATAAAGATAAAACACTGATAAATTTTGGCTTTTATATTAACTTTAACTTTTGCTGGTCAAATCAATTTAGAACACTTCAGAATTCAAATGAAAAAATAGGTGTGGGGGGACTCAGAAACTGTATTAAAAAATTGATTACTGAAATTATTATGCGTTCAAGATTTCCAGTATATGAGTTACTACTCTTTTTTTAATTTACTGTTCATTTAAATATCTTTATATCTGCCTCGAAATAATTAAGCTTCATTACTATATCAATATTAGAGTTATCTTTCAACTTCGTTAGACCTTCATTATTCATTTACTGGTTCATTAACAAAAACAGTTCTTTAAACACCATTCTAACATAACTAGGTCTGCAAGTAATTATTATTAACACAAAATTTAATTTTTCATTTCGGGACACTCGGATTGCACAACATTTGGAAAGGACCCTGTCTAGGTTAGTGGTGAGGACACTTAAATGAGGGGAAAGTTCTGGTAAAATTTAGGTTGTTATTGAACAAGTCACTCTATGGTCCATACGAATACAGTACTAAAAGTTTCAACCTGCTTGTATCGATGCGGCGGTTGGCGGGCGGCGAGATGGCGAGGCACAGAGCACACATACAACCACAGCTATGGCTCTTGACGTATCGGCACTTTAATTCTTCTTAGCGTCGCAATACTTTTCCATTTAGTGCCTATGGAATTTTGCCATGCTGTGTGGGCGTTGGAACAGCATACCCGAGGTTCAGTGAAACTACGTCTTCCAGGAGAACCTCCTCGCTCCAGAAGGTGTTGCTCAGACGAATGCCAAACTCCAACTACTACTGCTGCTGAGCCCGTTGCGCCGTGCAAGGCCCTTGCGCCGTGCTGTGCCCGTGCGCATTTTCCCGCGCTCGCCTGCCATCCACCTTTTACCGCTCCCTGACAGGCCGGGTATTCACCCGAGGTTTTGCATTCTACATATCCTAACACATTGCCTACGTATGGACCAGAAACACAATTACAATTTTAAACATCTTACAATAGTTTCAATATTTGTTACATTTCAAAGATCACAATATTACTTGACATTTAACATAAACATTAATCTTCACATTGAAACTTGTTTACAGTTTTCTTAACACAATGACATGAAACAAAAAAGAAATGAAATCAGGACATCAATTACACAAGTTTACCGAAAATTCAGAAAAAAAATTATTTATATGTACAATAGTACAGCGTTGTTGTTGTTACAGCCTGAATATTCACATCCGTAAACAAGCGAATGTTCTGCTCATGTATACACATTCTCTCGAGTTGAGAGCTAGACATGCGGACGCATTTCTCCATGGGGCAGCATATACTGATCTACTCATCTCTCTTATAGGGCTATATGAACAGAAACTCTTGGAAGTTTCGCCTGTATGTACCATCATTCAGTTTCCTTGTTTTGTAACGATAAACTCATACTGTGAATGATTCCAGCAATCGGCACACATCTTTACCAAATCGTTGAACGACATGTCGGCCTGTACATGTGCATGTGTTTTAAATTCAGACTGTCTTGTTTGAAGGCTGTAATGATAGTTACATTATACCTAAACAAATGTTTTGGGATTCGGGAATATGTTTGGCTTAGAGAAAATACATCAGAACCCATGTGACGACAGAAACAGAATATTTTTGACTGTCTCGGTTTTCCACAGCAACATCATCAAATATGAACACAGTGTTTGGTTTACTTAGTCAGGTGGTAGGATATCACTGGTTTCACTGAATTTCGTTTATGTAATGCGTATTACACCGCGCAATATCTCCTGTAATAGCAGATACTTGGGCTGAAACCGTGTTTTTGAAAATACACAAACCTGTTTAAATTGGACTCCATCTATGTGTGTTAGCAGCGTCATAAGGACAGCATTTGTGCTACAGCTGGATGGACCTACAACAAATACCCATACATTATCAGGAAGGAGTATTCCATTCTTTTTCAGGTTTTCTTTTGCATCTTCTCAGGACCAGCCACCAATAACAAAGTCCTTGTGACATGGATGTTTCGCCCACTCCACATTAATACTGACTACGTCAGGTAGCGTCAAGTAGTTGGCAAATATAGAAAGAAACACTGCTAAGAATGGTAGAAGTATTTGTAGCCACTATAGGTCCATCACTTGACCAACTGAGCTATATGGCTAGACAGAGAATTCAGCTATATATTCATCCATGAAGAGTAACTTCTTCATTCATTTTGACAATGACTGGTGAGGAAGTGTTTGAGGCATTGTCTGCTGCTGCATGACTATAGATGCAGCAATGGAAACAATGATATTAATAGGTGTAATACTTGGACTATAACAAGAGAGGTATGAAATAAAACACAAACGCAATTTGAGATTATATATGCACATTATTGATTCAAATATCGTACATTGGATGCAGCATTTCCGAAAAATCACAAGATTCTTTCTTTATCTTCTTCTTTGCACATGAACCGTATTTCTCAAATAGAGCTTTTTGATATTCAATAAATTCGGCATGTGTCTCCTTCAAACCGATGCTATGTCACAATAGCCTGGTTTTTGACATGCACATTTTATCTGTTTCTCTTTTGTCTCTGCATTAATGGACAAACGAAGGTACTTCATGTGCAGAGAAAGGTACTGCTCAAAATCATCAACTTGTACACTATGTATAAAAAGTTTACAACATCATTGTATATGGAGTTTATGATTGGCAACCAACGATTCAGTCTCTCCAATGCAAGGTGTACCACAGTATCCACATCATATAACTTTTTAATTGAGACATGTCACAGATAAACATTCTTGCCTCCCAATTTCACACATAGTGTAGAGTCACACATTGTTGTAATAGATAGTGTCACACCAGTAAGGCGAATGTCCAGGGGAAGTAATAGTTGGATAATTCTCTGTGGTCATCTGCTGATTAATGTACGACTCTGTACAACATATTTCATCCCAGTCGAATTCAGAAATAGGCACTTTAACACGTGATGCATTATCAATTTATATTCTCACATGCAAGCCCCAGTCATGATGTGCTTCTATACATACATTCACGCATTTCATTCCACTAGGAGTTAAATTGCATATAGAACTGAAAATCATGGATACACTTGATGCCTTCTTATCCACAGCATCTGCACTCTGTGCCTGCACTAGCACAAGGATATTCTGCTGTGATGGGTGGTATGCTGGTGACCAGTACTGTCCTCCATCTTGCCATTCTTTGGGACCACCAGGAGCATTCAAGTGTTGTGAGCAGACTGCTTGTCCTCATTGCACAAATCGATGAGTGAGACAGGCAATAACAGTTCCATGTCCTGATCCAGCAAGCGGGCTATTTGTGGAACCTACCTATTCATAGCATCTGCACTCTGTCCCTTCACTATCACAGGGATGTTCCAGTCAAATGGGCCGTATGTTAGTAACCGGTACTGACCTCCATCTTGCTGTTTAGCACCACCACCAGCATTCGAAATGTTAGGGACAGACCAGGTGTCTTCATTGCAGAAATCGATGAGTGCATCAGATAATCTCTAATTTTAGTCCTGCTCCAGCAAGTGGGCTTTGTACACAATAGTATCCCAAATGGTTGCTACATGTTCAGACATGCTGGAGGCGGTTGCTGCTACAGGTTCAGAGGTCAGTGAAGGTCTTGACAAAATGGTGGCTGAGGTTACTGCAGGACCATATGCAGCAGAGGTCGACATAATGGCGCTCGCCCCTGCTGGCTACTGCTGAATAAAGACTATTGCTGGACAAAGATGAGGAGGAAGTGTTACATATAGGCCATGATATGAAAACAACCAGTAATAATTATAACAATAATAATAATAATAATGCTAACTACAGGCAAAAATGTGATATGGAATATTTACTTTTCTGTTTCTTCCTGTTCTGCAGAGTTACGCTGGATATCGACTGCTACTGACACTTCAGGATTCTTCTTCTTCTTCTTCTTCTTCTTCTTCTGCTTCTGCTGCTGCTGTTGGCTGACTGCGTGATAATGAGGATGCGTAGCTGGTGAGCCTGCCCTATATCTCCTCTGATAACATTACCAAATACTGCCATCCCATTGGCCGAAGTCTATCATGTGGATGGATTCAGGGCTTCTATTGGTTCCCACCGGTTTTGTCTGGACCACCATCTTGGATTACATCGTGGGAGGGGAGTGAGGGAGGGCGGACAGTGCACTCTGATAGTAATGTTGTGAACTAAGCCAGTTGGTCTCCAAATCACCTATGGTACATGGTGGAATAGGGTGAAGCTGGTGTGGGGTGTTCGATAATTTCATAAAAGGTAGGCAGTTCCAGCACAAGCATCTATCTGTGTGAGTAGTGAAATGCCATTATCTGTTGAAAAGGATCCACCACGTGCTCATCCATTTTCATTTCTTTCCAGTCATTGTGTAGGAGGCTATGGATACAGTCATCAGCTGTGTGCTTGCATTTAGTACACTTATTACATTCATCCCTGCTTATCACCAGCATTTCCTCAATCGTACATGAACCGTAAATTTACTTTCAATTTTTTTCTTAAAGGATTTACTTTATTTTCTAGTGATTCATCAAGAACATTAAAACATTTAATCACACTAGGTGAGCGTGGAAGTAGTTGCCAGGAAGTAACTAATGGAAAATGAAATTACCTTTAACAAATGTGAATTTTATTCCTAAAAGCTTTTTCAGGAACAGATTTAAAATTATAAGCAGGAAAGCACCCTCGAAATATCAAGTTACAATTTTATTTAGAGGCAGAAACAACATTATTAACAGTATGAGTCTTCAGGCTGAGAAGCTTGCCTGCTCCCTTTCAACATGTCCGTAGTCATGACTGCTCACAACAACCTCTGGAAGAATACACTGGTGCAAATCTGCAACACACCTGATTACTTTATGCTAAAAAAAAATTTAACAACTCACACAAACACGTAAACTATGCACCCCGTAATAGGGATGCCAAATGGTGCAACATTCCAACACTCAAATTATTTGCCACCGAAAGTGCAATTTTTTTTAAAGGACTCTTACGGAGGAAGGGTGGCAACCTTATAACCTAAAATGACTATTTAAATGAAACCCATAAAATGCAGACTTACATAAAATGTACAATATGCTCTACATTACACATATACCACCTCGCAAGATGATAGGCAAGATAAAAACATATTTCAAGAATTCGGCCTTTAAGCAATAAATTCATTAACACCGAATCCGACAAACATGTGAGAGGCAGCTATTAACGAATGGCAGATTGGGAGGAGGGGGGGGGGGCTTACTAAACAACCCGAACCGCAGATTGCTCTAAACCTCCCCAATTCCACAAGGAAAAAACGGACCACTCAATTCACAAATAACCACCTTCCCACGGGTGGGCAAATGGAGAAGAATGGTGGGACGACCCCAAAACAAAGCGGCTGGTGACCTCACCAAGAAAACAAGTAGAATTTGACAAGTAAATGAAACAACATATCTCTAATCACTTAACTTCTAATAAACTGCGATTTCTGGTGAAGACCTGGCGCAGCACTATTAGCACCCCCCAACGCTCTGCCAAACCGTCTGCTGCCAGCCACTTCAACAGACGCAGGAAGGCGCGCCGATCTCCCATGTCACGGCGTCGCAGCTCACCCCGGGCAGCCCGATGTCGTCGTTTTGTTCTTGTTGCTCTCGTGTGAACCGCGAAGCCACCACCCCTTTCTATACGGCGCTGCCCAGTGGACTCAAGTGGGGACCTCAAATGCACCAAAGCTCAAGGCAGACAAGTCATCTCGTGTCCCAGTGAGCGACCTACCAACCGACCGATCCAACTGCCAATAACCGTTGCCTGAGCAACTCGAGCAGACTGGCGGCCTAACGCACAGACTCGGATGCAGGAACTCAGCCCTGACCGGGCGACCACTAGCTGAGTTCTGTTATTGACGGAGTGACAAGACTGTCATTTGCTGGCATTAAAGTTTGATCCAAACGACAGATATACTAGCACTCCGACAACAGACAGACACTAACTACTGCACAAATGAAAACGAGAGACAGACCAGCAACTGGTGACATGAGACTGACCTAGCCTCACTCTGACTGACCAACTAACCAGACTCGCCGAGACTGACAGACTGGACGACTGCTGAGCTCATAGCGCCCCTTAAATGCAGGTGAACAGGCCACTTTTCCCCTTTCCCACCAGAGGGAGACACCAAAGCTGCGATTGCCACAGAGGCGCCACCGCCAGAAACGGAGGGCGACTGCTTCCCACTGCGGGCTGCGGCGCGCTCTTCAAAGCAGCAAATTTAACACAGCTCAGTACACATGGATGCATGTACTAGAGTGGGTAAAAGTCTTGCCTCTTGCACTTTGGAAGGCTGACTGAACTTTTATCGAATGATCTACAGTTAAAGCACATGCATTTATCAGCAAGAGTCACAAAGTTTAACTTAGCTCCATCCTGCTCCTTCATTATTTGATGAAGCATATTCATCTTAACCAATTATCATTGCTTTCCAAACATCATGCAGGTGGCTATTGACACAGTCCTTGGCTGCATGATACAGATAATATACCCATTAAACTCCTCCTTCTCCAGTACAGGCATCTCATCTATTGAACACAGTAAACAATTACATTTGTCGTCCCAGTCCAACAGGTAGACACAGACTGATCGAATTTGCCACCATTTTTCTCCAGACCGCCGTCTTGGATTACATTATTGGATGGAAGGGGAAATGGAAGGCCAACAACACACTCTGGTGGTGGTGTTGTTAACTAGGTCAATTGGACTTTGGACCTCAAGGTGAATACAATGGGTGGAGCTACTGTCTATGACAATTCATATGCAAAATTATTGAGGCTTTCGTGGCCACTTGTTGACAAACTGCCTATTGGCTTCTGTCTCGGGTTCTTCGACCGATGTTCAGCTAATGATTTTTCTGACGTTTCGCCAGCAAGAGTGGCTGGCATAGTCAAAGCTTCACCCTCCATTGCTGGCAATGGAGGGTGAAGCTTTGACAATGCCAGCCACTCGTGCTGGCGAAACATCAGAAAAATCATTAGATGAATGTCGGCCGAAGAACCCGAGACAGAAGCCAATAGGCAGTTTGTCAACAATTCATATGGTTTAAATAAACAGTGCATACAGAATAAAGACTTTCGTCCATCCTGACCATCAGCCCAGCACAGACTGAGTCCTTTTGCTACCAATGTACAGATGGGGGAAGAGAGAGAGGAAGGGAAGGGAGCGGAGGAGGTTGAGGTTAGGTTAGTGTAGGTAGCCTAACTGACCTATTTTCACTCCAAAATTTGAACTTCGCACCATGATGTCACTTCAACATTTCCACATCTATGTCGCCATCTTGGATCCGCCATCCTGAATAGATCTGGCAACAATGGAAACTGGGTCCATGCCCACTTTACCCTGCTACTTACATAAATAAACATATGTGTTACAGAATACTTAATCAGATATGTCTGTGGCCCATGAAATCCTCAACTGGTAGAGCCCCAGTGTACAGCTTGGAAAGGCAAGGTAACAGGGAAGGGGAAGGGAGATTAGGGCCTCACGTCCCGTCGACGACGGGGTCATTAGAAGTGGAGCAGAAACTCGAATTGCGGAATCAACCTTCCAGGATTTTGCCGTAAGCGATTTAGGGAAACCATGACAAACCTAAATCTCGATGGTCAGACGAGAATCTTACCTTTTTTCGAATGCTAGCGCAGTGTTTACACCATTGTGTCTGTTCTCTCGGAGCCGCTCTGTACGGTGAGTTCGATCCTAAATGTAAGGCCTAGCCAAGAGAAATGTGATGCATACAACGCACATAATAGACGAATCACAGTGCTATTTTCGTAGCGGATACGTTCTGAATCAGTTCTATGCAGAACAATAGCGAGACTTGTAGGAAATCCACATTTGCTAGAGAAGTAGATACATAATGCCTATTAAGCCGGCCGAAGTGGCCGTGGGGTTCTAGGCGCTACAGTCTGGAGCCGAGCGACCGCTACGGTCGCAGGTTCGAAGCCTGCCTCGGGCATGGATGTGTGTGATGTGCTTAGGTTAGTTAGGTTTAATTAGGTCTGAGTTCTCGGCGACTGATGACCTCAGAAGTTATGTCGCATAGTGCTCAGAGCCATTTTGAACCTATCAAAGTAAATGCCACAAACTATACATAATTATATGAAATTGTTGACATAGGTGGTGAATCGTTATAGAGTTTTGAGTAAGGCACATATGTTACGACACACGTGCCGAATCGTGACACAAGAAGCTAGATTGTGAACTTTATTGTACGATGGGTATATGCCAGACAAGGCTTCAACCGAAAAACTCGGAATTATCTACGTAATTAGTCACTTATAAGAAGCTATTACTCCAATCTTCAGGAAATGCGAAGTTTCAGGGAACCATTGGAAGATCCATGACGAGTTTGTGCGACCATCAAGAGATCGTCAGAGAGAGAAATTTAAGTGGGAGACAGTACAAAGAGGTCAGTAAGTTTACAGAGGTACACTTTATTTTGTTGTCCGTTTATCTGTCTGTCTGCCTGTCTGTCCGAGTGTTAAGTATCACTTTTCTAAGTAACAGGTAGGCGTATCGAGTTTAAATTATTGTCTCATGCTGAAGTCAATGGCCGCGTGGTGGAGTAAAAAAAAATTAAGCTTTTACGTCAATGCAATAAAAATATACTACCATTTATGTCACATATTTTGATATCTTAGCGGTATCAATATCAATAAAGGGCAAAAATCGTCGACATTCTGGATTGCCAGGATGGATGAACTGTCTACATATGTAATTAAGTTTGTGCGGATCTCTCGGTGCGCTAGTCCTGCTCGCACTTATTCAAATTTTTAATGCGTATGATGTCTTATTCTAGTTAAACAAAGGATAATGCCTTAGAAAGCCGAAACTGCTTGTTTGACGAACAAAAAGTTTACATAAGTACAACCTAAGTTGAAAGATGACACATTCATTAAACATACAGGGTGTAAATTTTAAGTTGACAAACCAGAATAACTCGAAAAATAAGCTTCACACGAAGAAATGTGTAGAATCCCAAGTTGATTATTTTCGAGGAGGACATCTGCTGGTGCTAAAATCAGCCAGCCACCCGAGGCCCCTGGAGGTGGGGTAGGAGGCAATTTAAGATTTCAAATGACAACCCCCATTTTTTTTATCGCAGAATCAGAGTCTACATAAAAAACTAATGGTTACGTATAAATAAAAAATACTTATTTACTTCGTAAATTTTGATTCGTTAAAACTAAAACTCTCCCTCTCTCCCCATAGGGTAGGGTTTGAGAGAGATGAATTAAAGTTTTATAAATGTTGACCGAAATATTAATTTTTCCCGCAGATTTGGATAAGTTTTGATTGTTTCCTGGTCATGAGGCCACACAACTTTTAATTATCAAACAAATAATCTGACTAGCTAACTAACTAACCAAACATCCTACTTGCTAACGAGTAAACTCATTGACTCAAATCTAACTGACTCAAAAACCTAATTTTCCACGCAAAATTGAGAACATGCATTTTCTTAAATTACAGCGCCAACTACCAAGAATCAGAACAAATTTTTAAGAGAAAATGTACGTAATTTTTATGTGGAATCTGATTCTGCAATAAAAAATGGGAGTTCCCATTGGAAATTTTAAAGTTGTCTCCCACCCCACCTCCAGGGGGCTGGGGGAGGCGGGCTAATTTTAGCATCAGCAGATGTCCCCCTCGAAAATAAACAACTTCGGATTCTATACGTTTCTTTTCGTGTGAAACTCATTTTTCGAGTTATTCTGGTTTGTCAACTTAAAAGTTTACACCCTGTATTTACGGCTATGTTCCTACAGTGCAGAAGCTGTATGAATTCAATATTTCTTTCTACTTGCAAATCACTCATCTGTCTATGTACAATAGTTTTCACAAACGTTAACGTATTTTTCCCCACACTATGAACAAAGTACTAAAAATCAGAAACAGGAAGGTATCACTGGATGAGGAGAGAGGGCAAGTGACAGTGATGGGACACGTTCTCTCCAACGGCTCATAACAGAGACCAGTGCAGACGGGGCATGGACAGACGCTGCTGACACGGCAGCCCTCCGCTGGGTCCACATAGCAGCCGGGGCCGCTGGCCCCCTGTGTGCCCCCTGCTTCCCGGCCGGGCCGCACCCAGTGATTAAGCAGCCCTGCCGCAGGTGTCAACACCGGCACTGACTCAGCCATTAGTCCGGCTCATATCCGCTCTGATTGCGCCGCTGTTTGTCTCCCAACGACCGGCCGGCCTCCGCCGATATCTTTGCAAATAATTGGCGCCGCCGCCGGATGAGGAGTGATTGCCCGCTCCCTGCACCGTGCTTGCTGTTCCCAGCACAGCAGCTACGGTTACTCGCCTACTAGCAGGGGGAACAGGCACCCGCCACGGCTGATTTCAGATGGGGAGACGGGCGAATGACATTGTCTTCCTCTATCCCCACTATCAAATGTAGTGTTCTATCATCCCCCATTTTGACGTTACTCACTTGCCTAGCATTTAATTATAACAATAACAAACATATTTTAACATAATAATTATAACTTGCTTACATTACGTAACTTTGCAAAAACAGACATAATGTCTTATGGGATAACAGCAATCAGTGATTTTATAAAGTTACTTAAAATCCGTCTTGATTGCAAATTTTTTTTTTTATTCATATGACCGATTTCGGTTCATTCAGAACCATCTTCAGATCTGTAAAAATAATGATACTAATTTACTATTTCACGGAAGCAAATGTTTTTCATCCTATCTAATCAACATCAAATGTACCAGAACGTACGTGATATTTCAGTTACAGGAGTAACCCGTCCAAATCCAGCAACTTTCACATGCTACGTCACATAAAATTGGTTGGCAGAGTGCACGTCATTTATATTAATTATAACACTATTACCGACAGGTGGCGTAGATCCGGATTTAATCCTCAACGAGCAAAGCGAATTCAATCATAACGCTTATTTTAGCATTTATGACGACCTTCTAAGATGACAACTGTTGCGTGTGGAGATCCAGGCCGAGGGTAGTTAAGTCCCATAGTGCTCAGAGCCATTTGAACCATTTGAATCCAGGCCGAGGGATGAGAGATGGTGCGCGGTGGAGAAGCCGGAAGACGCGTGCAGCGCCTGGCGTCGTTGACGGGGCCCTCCTGTGCGGCCCTCTTGCCCGCGGCGATGGACATCAGACGACTGAGCGGACCGCGGCACAACACCGAAATGGCGGGAACCACGGAAGCAGACCGTAGAGGCAAACAAGTTCACACCAGCACCATAGATATATAAATCGCCCTATGCTTTTTAGATCGTATAAAAATGATAATTTTACTGTTTTTTTTTTTATTCTGACAAGTACAGATGTTAACCTTGACATCTACATATTTTAATTAAGTATTTTAATATAAAAAAAGATCTACTGAAGACAGTATGTGCAAATGGAATGTAACAAATGTACCAGACGCCACCTGTCGGTAATAGTGTTATAATTGATATAAATGACGTGCACTCTGCCAACCAATTTTATGTGACGTAGCATGTGAAAGTTGCTGGATTTGGACGGGTTACTCCTGTAACTGAAATATCACGTACGTTCTGGTACATTTGATATTGATTAGATAGGATGAAAAACATTTGCTTCCGTGAAATAGTAAATTAGTATCATTATTTTTACAGATCTGAAGATGGTTCTGAATGAACCGAAACCGGTCATACGAATGAAAAAAAAATTTGCAATCAAGACGGATTTTAAGTAACTTTACGTAACTTTATCATAACGTATAAGAATAATGACTTACACAATATAAGATCAAAGTGTGCACTCACCACAATCAATATTTCACTTAGCACAGCGATTGTGAACACACGGTTCCAAACTATGGCTATGCGAGCGTGTAAATGAGAGTAAAACTGTTTCTTCAGTCGTTTCCACCTACAATCAGTGAAATCAGTGTTTTTGTTATTTTTTTCCTTGCTGAAGAGTCTTTCCCTTTCGGCCTTGCCTTACTCAACTTGCTGTGGTTTGTCGGTTATAGCGGTAGACTCAAAACATCAAGTCTAATTTATTGTTGGCAGCGATTATGGTCAGTCAGTGAATGGATGCCTGTACCTGGCTGGAAAGTTCTCCGCAGCCGGCCAGGACGACAGGTCATCCAACAGGTCTAGCAGCTAAAAACTATTCTTTGTTATACGTAGTCTGAAATTTTCTAGAATCCTTATTAATGCTTACATCGAGACTCTCAATTACCCGCTGGTTTACTCTCCGAGAGTTAACTGACAATTAACTGACGTTAATATGGCAGATCCCCACAATACAAGACAGCTGCTTATGTGTGTGCTGGTGAAAAGATTAAAATTTCGTGCTTTTTGATTTTGCTTTGTGGTGTCACAGTTCCCTAAATACTAATGTATCTCTAGTTCTTCGTGGAAAACCTCCGACCAATGTCTCTTGATGTCGACTGCGATTCTTCGACATTATGTGCCACAGTACTGAAAAAAAAGGTCCGTCGACATCAAGTTCGTTAGAGACGGATCCCCAACAGTCTAAATGGTCTAAGATAAGGACAGTAGTTGGACGAATTATGGTTAAAGAACAATTCCAGTGAAGTTAGTAACTGCAATTTCCCTCTAGTTACTTGACAATTGGGCTGATGCACAGTTTGCAAGTTTATTTCAATATCTTGTACTCTCCACCTCTTTTGAAGTCACCGCAAATTAATTCTTATAATTAATCGCTATCCTTACCGTCAACGTCCTCAAAATTTGCGGAAACATATCTACCTGAACGTTGGTATACAGGACACGTAAAATTCTGGCGACAAACTTTCGAAGTTTGTGCACGGGCGTTTGGTACGTTCTTCGATTTCACGATCCATTGTCTAAGCCGGCTTGTTACCGAGCAGTTTTGTTCAGAATTTTGGGCCAAGTGCTCTTGTATCTTTTAAATGCATGCTATTAACGGCTAAATTCAGTGCTTCAATTTTTTTACGGTGCGAGGCTTGAATTTTTCTGCTCATTGCTCTGGTTTTGTAAGTAATAACATAGTTCCGCGACCAGCTCGAGCTATCCGCCTTCTTCTGAAGTTACGCGAAGAGTTTAATTTCATGAAACCCCAGTGAACACTAGCTTTGATTGATTGTTATGGTTATCGCAGGCGCAATATATGTCAATCACTTGTTGGAGTCAAAGATATGTCACTTTACAGTAAATACCCATCTTGGCAATCATCAGCTCCTTTACGGTAACAGCTCTACGCAATATCAGAAACGATGTTGGGAAACACCTTAACAAGAGCGAACACATTTTGTAAGAGGATTGTTATATCAATCATGTTAATAGTATCTGAGGCATTAGTTATTCTTATTCAGTTTCTACATTATTGCAATTACATGGCGATCAATAGGTCCATTAAAAAAACAGTTCTGCGCATTACCAAAATGGATAGTGGAAAGCATGTTAATAACAGAGAACGCGTTTTGTAAGATTATCGTTACATCACCCATGTTAATGGTACCTAAGACATTAGTTATTCTTAACAAACATCTACATTAACTGCAGTTACAAAGTGGCTGAAGACTTCTTCTGAAGAACTGAAGAAAAGAAGATTAGGTGTAACGTCCCCTCGACATGGAGTTTATTAGAGACTGAACACAAGCTCGGATAGTGTAAAGGATGGGGAAGGAAATCGGCCGTGTCCTTTTAAAGGACCCAACCTGGTATTTTCGTGGAACGATTTAGGGAAATCAGGGAAAACCTGAATCTGAATGGCCGGACTCGGGTTTGAACCGTCGTCCTCGCGAACACGAGTCCAGTGTGCTGACCACTGCGCCAATCACTCGGTCAAGACACCAATTATGAAAGGTTAGCTCAGATAACCAGACAAATACTAATTATTATTTATTCCTCTGAACAGTCCTACTTCAATGAGCAGTCAGTAAGATAATCAAACTTACGTTATTTACTCGAGCAAAAGGTCAATAAATTGGAAATTTGTGGTAAGGTCTAATGGGATCAAACTGCTCAGGTCATCGGTCCCTGGTCCCTGAGCTTACGCGCTACGTACTCTACCTTAAACTAACTTACGCTAAGGACAACACACACAACTATGCCCGAGGGAGGGCTCGAAACTCCGACGGGCGGGGACTCACACAGTCAATGACAAGGCGCCTTTAGACCGCGCGGCTACCCCGCACGGCAAAGCTCACTAAGAGACATCATATGTTTAGATATCCGTGACAATATAGAAATGGATGGGGAAGTCATCTAGTACTGAAAATAAGTAATACCAAACAATACAATGCCATATAAATATATCTGAATAAAAACACAAAAAAACACACCTACAAAAAGTGGTGAAGGACTAGATGATACATCATTAGTCAATTCAACAGTCTTCTCTGCTTAGTGTCGGCCCATTCTTTTGACTCTTAGCACAAATCTGTTTTACGACATCGCTGATGTTGAATTTGCTCCCATTGCGTATTGAAGCCGAGTTGCAACGACCCACGTCATTGATCGACAGGACACGTCGCAAGTAGAGGTTCAGAAGAATGAATGACGTGCCCAAGTTTCCGTTTCATATACTGCAGATACGTGTAACGAAACTTTTCGAAGACATATTGGCAAGAAGATATCTTTCTGCATGTGGCGAAAGTATTCCACGCCCAGCTGATACTCTGAACAACATTTACTTCCAAGATCTTCACCATTTTCTGATAACTTCTAATTATGCACTGATATTAATTAATAGATTATAGATAGATTATATAATGGTAAGACAGAGATTTAGGAACCAGGTTTTAAATTGTAAGACATTTCCTGGGGCAGATGTGGATTCTGACCACAATCTATTGGTTATGAACTGCAGATTGAAACTGAAGAAACTGCAAAAAGGTGGGAATTTAAGGAGATGGGACCTGGATAAACTGAAAGAACCAGAGGTTGTAGAGAGTTTCAGGGAGAGCATAAGGGAACAATTGACAGGAATGGGGGAAAGAAATACAGTAGAAGAAGAATGGGTAGCTCTGAGGGATGAAGTAGTGAAGGCAGCAGAGGATCAAGTAGGTAAAAAGACGAGGGCTAATAGAAATCCTTGGGTAACAGAAGAAATATTGAATTTAATTGATGAAAGGAGAAAATATAAAAATGCAGTAAATGAAGCAGGCAAAAAGGAATACAAACGTCTCAAAAATGAGATCGACAGGAAGTGCAAAATGGCTAAGCAGGGATGGCTAGAGGACAAATGCAAGGATGTAGAGGCTTGTCTCACTAGGGGTAAGATAGATACTGCCTACAGGAAAATTAAAGAGACCTTTGGAGAGAAGAGAACCACTTGTATGAATATCAAGAGCTCAGATGGCAACCCAGTTCTAAGCAAAGAAGGGAAGACAGAAAGGTGGAAGGAGTATATAGAGGGTTTATACAAGGGCGATGTACTTGAGGACAATATTATGGAAATGGAAGAGGATGTAGATGAAGATGAAATGGGAGATAAGATACTGCGTGAAGAGTTTGACAGAGCACTGAAAGACCTGAGTCGAAACAAGGCCCCGGGAGTAGACAACATTCCATTTGAACTACTGATGGCCTCGGGAGAGCCAGTCATGAAAAAACTGTACCATCTGGTGAGCACGATGTATGAGACAGGCGAAATACCATCAGACTTCAAGAAGAATATAATAATTCCAATCCCAAAGAAAGCAGGTGTTGACAGATGTGAAAATTACCGAACTATCAGTTTAATAAGTCACAGCTGCAAAATACTTACGCGAATTCTTTACAGACGAATGGAAAAACTGGTAGAAGCCGACCTCGGGGAAGATCAGTTTGGATTCCGTAGAAATGTTGGAACACGTGAGGCAATACTGACCTTACGACTTATCTTAGAAGAAAGATTAAGAAAAGGCAAACCTACGTTTCTAGCATTTGTAGACTTAGAGAAAGCTTTTGACAATGTTAACTGGAATACCCTCTTTCAAACTCTGAAGGTGGCAGGGGTAAAATACAGGGAGCGAAAGGCTATTTACAGTTTGTACAGAAACCAGATGGCAGTTATAAGAGTCGAGGGGCATGAAAGGGAAGCAGTGGTTGGGAAAGGAGTAAGACAGGGTTGTAGCCTCTCCCCGATGTTATTCAATCTGTATATTGAGCAAGCAGTAAAGGAAACAAAAGAAAAATTCGGAGTAGGTATTAAAATTCATGGAGAAGAAGTAAAAACTTTGAGGTTCGCAGATGACATTGTAATTCTGTCAGAGACAGCAAAGGACTTGGAAGAGCAGTTGAACGGAATGGACAGTGTCTTGAAAGGAGGATATAAGATGAACATCAACAAAAGCAAAACGAGGATAATGGAATGTAGTCAAATTAAGTCGGGTGATGCTGAGGGAATTAGATTAGGCAATGAGACACTTAAAGTGGTAACGGAGTTTTGCTATTTAGGGAGTAAAATAACCGATGATGGTCGAAGTAGAGAGGATATAAAATGTAGACTGGCAATGGCAAGGAAAGCGTTCCTCAAGAAGAGGAATTTGTTAACATCGAGCATAGATTTAAGTGTCAGGAAGTCGTTTCTGAAAGTATTTGTATGGAGTGTAGCCATGTACGGAAGTGAAACATGGACGATAACTAGTTTGGACAAGAAGAGAATAGAAGCTTTCGAAATGTGGTGCTACAGAAGAATGCTGAAGATAAGGTGGGTAGATCACGTAACTAATGAGGAGGTATTGAATAGGATTGGGGAGAAGAGAAGTTTGTGGCACAACTTGACTAGAAGAAGGGATCGGTTGGTAGGACATGTTTTGAGGCATCAAGGGATCACAAATTTAGCATTGGAGGGCAGTGTGGAGGGTAAAAATCGTAGAGGGAGACCAAGAGATGAATACACTAAGCAGATTCAGAAGGATGTAGGTTGCAGTAGATACTGGGAGATGAAGAAGCTTGCACAGGATAGAGTAGCATGGAGAGCTGCATCAAACCAGTCTCTGGACTGAAGACCACAACAACAACAACATTAATTAACATTTCCTCGTATTTGCTTCTAGATGAGGGTCTGCTGCACTGGCGGACTCACGCGTGGCACCAAGCTGTCTTTTCAGATGACTTCCGTTTCTGCGTACAGCGTGACAACGGACGTATCCGTGTGTGGAGGCTCCAGGAGGAGAGAACGTTGTCAGTTGCATTTGTCATTCCTCGGGACACGGTGCCAGCACCTAGGTAGAGTATACGGTGTGCCGATGGATGTAGAACATGATCCCCTCTGGTTAGCATAGTCAGTGATCTGAACAGTAGGCGTTACAATTCTGACGTGTCAGGGCCGGTGGCAGCGCCCCATCTTCTAGAAGTCCGTGAGGTTATGTTCGAACAAGATAACCCAAGAGACTCCGCGGTGAAGTAACGTTGCCAGTCTGCATTCGTCGTTAGTCTGGGTACGGACCCAGCACGTAGCTAAATGGTACGGGGTACCATTGGATACACAAAATGACCGCCTCCGGTTAGCATAGCCGGCGGTTTTAACTGTAGGAGTTACAATTGTGACGTCTTAAGGCCAGTGGCTCTGCCTCATCCTCCAGATCTCCGTGAGGTTATCTTTGAACAAAATGAACGAAGAGCTCGAGTTGCCCATAACGTCCTGATCTATCTAGATAGAGAGGGGTAAGACTGGTGGCATGTCCATCAAGTTGTAACCTCTCACTCTCCAAAAACAGGTGAATAAAGGTTGCAGAGAAACAGATGCCCCATCAGTCTCTAGTAACAGCGATTAATGAATTCTGGGACACAACTGAAACAAATGTTACTCAAACTGTTCCGGGCCATCCGGGCTAGAGGTGTTGCTCTCAGATGCAGCAGCTCTACACATTAAATTTCTCACTAATTGTTCCTTGAAATAAGGATTTACGATGATCATCGATATTTACGAAATATCGATGGAAGTTTTAATATCTATTTTTCAATATCTATGCTGTACTCTTTGCTGCATCTTAACGTGCGCCTTAAAGAAAAAATATGGGCCTGTCATTTTCTTCTTACTTCTCTGAATGTATCTCGTAACACCATAATTACAACGTTTAAAGGAGTAGAAACAGCATTTGGAAGAAGAAGTCATAAACCTGTTTTGTTCAGTGGCTCAATTTGATATCAAAAATTTCTACTGAAAAGACTGCCAAAATACCTGACTTGATTACAGCTATGAAAAAGATAGTAATGTGGTTGAAACGAATGTAGTAGCAAGTGATGAGCTAAGAAAAGAATCAGATCTCAAACCAATCCAATTAGTGTGCACTAGATGCAATTCAGTGCTTCACATGACTTAAAGATGTTTGCAACTGTGTCCAGTGTTTAATAATATCAGTCATTGCTGTGCTAGTGAACTATCGATGCTAAAATGTGTAGGTATTGTAGATCTGGCAGATGGTTGTGGAATTCAGCGGCCTATAGAAAGGGCTATTCGTGAAAATTTCACCGGTAAGTGCATTGCAGTCGGGAAAAGTAATCCGAAAAATTAGGACGTTTAATAGCAAAATATCTGGCAAGCAACCAACGCAGTCTATTGGAGAGAGTAACATCACAACAGAAGTGAAAAACTTATTGTTACCTGCGGAACATGTTAACGTATTAGGCACATCAACAGTGGATGACCCTAGACTCAAGAACATACAATAACAAGATGGATTAGCATGTTCTAAGGCAGTTAAAACCATCAAAAATTTCCTTGCAGCTGTTTAAATGGCTATCAGTCATAATGGGCAGCACAATAATACTTGAAAACAGAGAAGCCATATTTCGTTTGAGAAAGTTATAAAATAGCACAAGACATTAGTAATTTGGAGACTAAAACAAAAACAAAAATGGACCTGCTATCGCAATTCAGTTTTTATTTAGAATATCGTCTTGTAGATCTTAAATAAGATCTACTAGAAACATGAAATCACATCATCTGTCCTGCCTATTCACAGCTAAAGAAAACTACACTTAAATATTTCAGTTGTATCGCCATACAGTCAACTTCTGAAAGAATCTTCTCAAAAGCAGGATATGCTCTCTGTCAACTACGAAATAGATTGAAGGAGAAACACCTCTCGTACATGTTAGGCTCAAATGGCTCTGAGCGCTATGGGACTTACATCTGAGGTCATCAGTCCCCTAGAACTTAGAACTACTTAAACCTAACTAACCTAAGGACATCACACACATCCATGCCCGAGGCAGGATTCGAACCTGCGACCGTAGCGGTCACGCGGTTCCAGACTGTAGTGCCTAGAACCGCTCGGCCACTTCGGCCGGCAAAGCGTTGTAGAATATGCAATGTTATGTATTGATAAATGTGATATTAGATTTAGTTTTATGTTACTTACGATGCCACTCTATAAATTCTTCACTTAAGATCGATGTTAAAAACATTGAATTTTGTGGTCTCGATTCTTATCACCCATTGACGCTTAGACGTCGATGATGGAATCAAAATGAGCGTCGATGATCTGCGAACATCGCCCATCATATCCTCAAATCACCTAAACATTTATTCAGCTATTCTGCCTGCTATACTGTATACGCGAAATAAGTAAAATTCCAGAATTCATTGTCCTTGCTAGTGTAGCAAATTAAATGGCCAGCAGTTTACTACTACACTGACGAAACAACACTGGCAACGCAAGCGGCAGGAATGTGAATTAACGCTATACTTTTAGACACCGAAAAAAATCCGATAGCGACCTTCGTCGTAATGATCTCTGTCAACGGAACATCAAATGCAAATATCGTATTGGTTCACAGTGGTTGCATCACAAGTGCGTATATCCCCCAGTGGTGCAGCGACAGAAGTGGATTGGCTGTGGCAGCTTAATTCGCGAAGCCAAACATCTCCTGAAGTGCGTCCGGCCGGTGCTGCGGGTAATAGTGCGCCCGACCCCGCCCCCAGCTCCAGCCCTGGGCCGGCGCCCCCGCCAGGCGTCGCGACGTTAATCCGGTTCCCATTAAAACAAATCCATAAAACATGAAGCACTGGCGATAAGGCACCCCTCGCCGCCGCCCTCCGCCGCTGCCGCTGTATCGCTATTAACATCTGCACAGCCACTGCCGGCCCGCTGGAGAAGAATGCCGCTCCGCTGTCAATGGCGTGCAAGGGAGGGAGTGACGGCCACAACCGAGCCGAGCCACTTGCGGCTTTCCGGCCGTCCCCTCACGAACAGGCAGCCAGAGCTGACAGTACTGCCGAAATTACCTGTCGTTACCTACCAACGTCGCATCACAAAACTGTTGGAGTAATTGGGTGTGTTCCGCAATATTGAGCTACGGACATCAGATACGTCTGCAGAACATGTAGTTTCTTCATAAATTTCGAATCCCTTCATAACGTATAAAACAGTAGTAAGCACCAAAGGAAAGCAAAAGAGCTGGCGCAAATATGGCCTGACGTTATATATTGTTTACACTGACGTGACAAGTCATGGGGTACCTGCCCGGTCGTTGTGGCCGAGCGGTTCTAGACACTTTAGTCTGGAACCGCGAGACCACTACGGTCGCAGGTTCGAATCCTGCCTCAGGCTTGGAAGTGTGTGGTGTCCTTAGGTTAGTTAGGTTTAAATAGTTCTAAGTTCTGGGGGACTGATGACCTCAGATGTTAAGTCCCATAGTGCTCAGAGCCATTTGAACCATGGGGTACCTCTTAATATCGTGTCGGACCTCCTTTTGCCCCAGCACAGTGCAATGTCATGGAGTCAACATATCGTTGGAACTCCCCCGCAGAGATGTTGAGCCATGCTGCCTCTATAGCCGTCCATAATTGCTAAAGTGCGAAAGTGTTACCGATGCAGCATTTTGAGCACGAGCTGGCTTCTCGATTATGTCCCATAAATATTCGATGCGATTCATGACGGGCGATCTGGGTGGCCGGACCATATGCTCGAGTCGTCCAGAATGTTCTTCAGACCAATCGCGAGCCAAAGGGTATTTGACTGTTTTCTGGAAAGTATCTTAAATGATCAGTTATGTTATTTTATGGTCCTAACATGTTTTTTCCCTCTTGAATTTCAGTACTCTTTTTTTTATATAAACGGAAAATAAATTTAGATAATTTGAAAATTTGCTGAAACGTTCCATTCGAGTCATGTGTTGCCTGTGACGTCACTAGCTAGCTCGTTGTTCTTACTGTCAGTGCTAATTCACAGTGATATCTTGTTTTGCAATTTAAATTTCGGAAAATTGGTTACAAATGGTGTGTGCTATCATACAGTAGAAATAAATCCATAAAAACTCCCGAAAAGCTGTTTTTGAGAGTCCCATAGAATGAGAAGATGCGTAAAATGTGGTTGCACTGTACCGGCAAATGCCACCACGTCTACGCACAAGTTCACCAACTTTATTAAAAATATGTTACACTGTGAAGTTAACATAAACTCGAGATATGCTCTCCCACTGTTACAACGAAGGGTAGTGTTATTCAACGAAATTAAACTCCCAGTGAAAATTCTCGTTTTCCCAACCACACCTCACTTCTTCGGTAGTTCTGTTCACAGAGCCGTACACCATCGAATTTTATAAGATGGTGTCCCTAGATCGCTGGTTCGAATCTAGCACGAAAGAGCATTTTAACTTATTTGTAAAACGACTCACAGTCCTCTCACATGAAAACCAAATCATAATTACAAAACTTCATCTCACCGATCAGAAACAGAATATTATTGTATTTTCTTTGCTGTCTACATGCGCTTACATTTGCAATCGCTGTTCACACACGTAACGTTAAAAACGATATTTTGTAGTTAACGTGACCGCGCTCTTTTTACCGTATTAGATACAATGTTCTTATCTTGGTACTGTCCAGCTAGGATCCTTATTGTTTAAACTTTTGCAGTTTCATCGTCTTCCATCAAGATGAGTAAGTTTGCTTCAGACGCTAAAGTTTAGTTTACACTCACAAATATCACAGTCCTTACGTTTGTGTCTCCTGCATGTTGTACACCCTTTATATCTCTCCGTATAACCTTATCTTTTACCTCGTTGTACTGTGAGCGTTTGGTGTTATCTTCACTACTAGCAATGCTTTCCGAAAACGTGAATTGTTTGTTCACGACGTAAATGTATTCATTTATGAGACTAAGACTAAAGTGAAGCTATATATAATACATCCCACAATCGAAACAACTGCTACAATCAGTTTGTAAGTAGGCTGTTTAGGTTTTTATGTTGGTAACGCCACGTAGCCCTATGTATGAAACTTACTGACTGTGCTGTGTGCAGTCTGTTGCTGGTTTGAATTGTTGGAATATTTGCTATTGTAGTGTTGGGCAGTTGGTTGTGAACAGCGCGTAGCGTTGCGCAGTTGGAGGCTAGCCGCCAGCAGTGGTGGATGTGGGGAGAGAGATGGCAGAATTTTGAGAGCGGACGATCCGGACGTGTGTCCATCAGATAGAGTAAATTTGTAATATTGGATATCATGAACTGATTGTTTAAACTTTTGCAGTTTCATCGTCTTCCATCAAGATGAGTAAGTTTGCTTCAGACGCTAAAGTAACATATATATATATATATATATATATATATATATATATATATATATATATATATATGATGACTTTTGAACATTATTAAGGTAAATACATTGTTTGTTCTCTATCAAAATCTTTCATTTGCTAACTATGCCTAACAGTAGTTAGTGCCTTCAATAGTTAGAATATTTTATTCAGTTGGCAGTATTGGCGCACGCTGTATTGCAGTAGTTTGAATAACAAGGTAAGTGATTCATGAAAGCATAAGTTATTGTTAGTCAGGGCCATTCTTTTGTAGGGCTTATTGAAAGTCAGATTGCGTTGCGCTAAAAATAAATATTGTGTGTCAGTTTAGTGATGATCAGAATAAGTAAAGAGAGAAATGTCTGAGTACGTTCAGTTTTGCTCAGCGGTTTGAAAATCAAATAACGTAGAGGTTTTCCAGCACTGTTATTTATAAAATTTTTCTTTTCTAAGGGGATGTTTCAAGTTCTTGCTATCGCTATTTCCGTATTTTGTGTCATCATACAGCATTGAAACTTGTGACCTCCTTACCCGCAGTCGGATGCGCTATCTGTTATGGCACTGAAAGGCTGATGAAAATTGTAGTTCTGATGAGCGTTTTCAACAGAGGAACTCAGCACTAAGTTTCGCCAAGAACAATTTCATTGTGTTTTGGGTCGTAGCTCATCACCGTTCTAACTGGGTGGAGGATCAACTTTCGCAAGGCTTCCACTTTCAGCATTCATAAAATTCCTTTCTAATGTTACTTAAAAGTTTTAGTTGCATTTTCCATCGCTAAACAGCTAAATCGTTTGGAGAGAAAGTACGTGAAAACCTCGTAACTTCGGCTAACGCTCCTATAACATACTTATAGCTTCGTCTTATTCCTAGTCTGTGACGTTACCAGAGGATCAACCAATAACAGAGTAGTTTCGATCACGTGACCAAGTCACACTTTTCTTACACGAGATACTGAAAGATTTGAATCAGTGCAGTCAGGTAGATGCAGGATTTCTTGATTTCCGAAAACCACTTGACTCAGTACCACATCTAGTACGATCATATGGGGTATCAAGCGAAATTTGTGACCAGATTGAGGATTTTTTGGAAGGGAGGATGCAGCATGCTATTTTGGATGGAGAGTCGTCTTCAAATATAGAAGAAAATTCGAGTGTGGCCCAGGGAAGTGTGTTGAGACCCTTACTTTTGGTGTTGCACATTATTGAACTTGCGGACAATATTAACAGCAACCTTAGACTTTTTATAGATTGTACAGTTATCTGTAATAATGTAATGTGTGAAAGAAGTCGCTTAAATAATAAGTTAGATCTTTATAAGATTTCAGAGTGTTGCAAAGACTGACAAACTGCTTTAAATTGTCAGAAATGTAAAGTTGTGTACTTCACAAAACTAAAAGAAACCTAGTTCTTATGACTGTAATATCAGTACAGGTGACACTTCAATTTATTGCTAGAATAATGGGCAAGTGCAACCAGTCTACAATGGAGAACGCTGACAAATCACTCGTGCTACTCATTCTAGAATATTGCTCACGTGTTGGACGCATACCAAATGGGACTAAAAGGAATACTGGTCGTATATGGAAAAGGGCAGCACGAATGTAACAGGCTTTTTTTGGCCTATGCGGTAGTGTCACAGAGACGCTGAAGGAACTGATTTGGCTCACTCTTGAAGATAGACGTAAACCATCTCCAGAAAGTCTACTTATAGAATTCCAAGAAGCTGCTTCAAATGATTACTCTAAGAATGTACTACAACCCTCTACGTATCGCTCCCATCGGGATCGTGAGACAAGATCAGGTTATTTACAACACACACAGAGACATTCAAACAAACTTTCTTCCCGTGGTCAATACGTGAATGGGTCGGGAAGAAGCTCTAATAACTGCTACAATGGGACATAGACTCTGTCATACGGTTCACAGTGGTTTGCAGAGTTAGGAACAGGGATATCGTTAAGGATTCAGCATCTAACGGAAGTGTATTGTAAGTAAGTTATGCGTGGTGATTACTAATTGTCTCACTTTTATATAGAGTATGTGACATTTATCTGACTGGTTTCATAAGGAGACAATTAGGGAAACCTTGGTCTATATTTAGACTATAATTTGTTACTAAGAGGTAGTAAGTCTGACATCAGCTAGCAGAAATAACTGGTAACAATAATGATCAAGCCAATCACTCTGTATCGAAACGATCGCATTGTGTGCGCTCTCATTCCTGTATCACAAAGACCATGGGTGGCAACTAACCCCGCCTGTTGGAGCCGAAAACGCTTGAAGCAGATTGGCTTTAATTTCAATTACTGAAGAACTATTTTTATTTCATAGATGAAGAAACATTTATATTTTAAACCAACATCGTCGAACAACATTTCACTGCACAGTAAAAAAGAAGAAGTCATATTTCTTATGACCTTTCTCGAGTGCTAATTTTGCTGAGCTCTCTAAAACCTAGCCGACAACTTATCACAGCAATTCATATAATCATTGACTTCAGATGGATATTTAAATCAACTGATCTTGAGGGTTGTGTACAGTGATTCATATGCAAGAGGTGTTGAATAAATATTGCAACACTTTTCTTCTGAAAAAATGCTATTTTTATTGATGATTCCAATAGATCATGTTATTCGCCACTCCTTTGGGTGCAAACCATATTTTTTAACATAATCTCGTACAATTCGACGGGCTTACGCCACCTTACTGAGAGGGCCTGTATGTCCGCATGGTACCATTCTACTCATCGACGTCGGAGCCAATGTATTGCTGCATGAACAACCTCCTCACCCTCCATGCACTGCTTCCCGCGGAGTACATCTTTCGTTAATCATTGGGTCAAACAGTAGGCAGTCGAAAGGCGCCTAGGCGGCGAGGAATCCAGCGGGTACACAGCTTTGAGTACCCCAACTGGTGGACGACTGTGTCAGCACTGCCAGCAGAGGCGTCCAGTCGTGCAGCGATGTGTTTGATTGTGATCTGTCGGCCACCTCGAGTGAAGGTGTCCGCACGTTCCAATATTGCAGAAGACACGGCCCGCGGGATATCGGACATATACACTCCTGGAAATTGAAATAAGAACACTGTGAATTCATTGTCCCAGGAAGTGGAAACTTTATTGACACATTCCTGGGGTCAGATACATCACATGATCACACTGACAGAACCACAGGCACATAGACACAGGCAACAGAGCATGCACAATGTCGGCACTAGTACAGTGTATATCCACCTTTCGCAGCAATGCATGCTGCTATTCTCCCATGGAGACGATCGTAGAGATGCTGGATGTAGTCCTGTGGAACGGCTTGCCATGCCATTTCCACCTGGCGCCTCAGTTGGACCAGCGTTCGTGCTGGACGTGCAGACCGCGTGAGACGACGCTTCATCCAGTCCCAAACATGCTCAATGGGGGACAGATCCGGAGATCTTGCTGGCCAGGGTAGTTGACTTACACCTTCTAGAGCACGTTGGGTGGCACGGGATACATGCGGACGTGCATTGTCCTGTTGGAACAGCAAGTTCCCTTGCCGGTCTAGGAATGGTAGAACGATGGGTTCGATGACGGTTTGGATGTACTGTGCACTATTCAGTGTCCCCTCGACGATCACCAGTGGTGTACGGCCAGTGTAGGAGATCGCTCCCCACACCATGATGCCGGGTGTTGGCCCTGTGTGCCTCGGTCGTATGCAGTCCTGATTGTGGCGCTCACCTGCACGGCGCCAAACACGCATACGACCATCATTGGCACCAAGGCAGAAGCGATCTCATCGCTGAAGACGACACGTCTCCATTCGTCCCTCCATTCACGCCTGTCGCGACACCACTGGAGGCGGGCTGCACGATGTTGGGGCGTGAGCGGAAGACGGCCTAACGGTGTGCGGGACCGTAGCCCAGCTTCATGGAGACGGTAGCGAATGGTCCTCGCCGATACCCCAGGAGCAACAGTGTCCCTAATTTGCTGGGAAGTGGCGGTGCGGTCCCCTACGGCACTGCGTAGGATCCTACGGTCTTGGCGTGCATCCGTGCGTCGCTGCGGTCCGATCCCAGGTCAACAGGCACGTGCACCTTCCGCCGACCACTGGCGACAACATCGATGTACTGTGGAGACCTCACGCCCCACGTGTTGAGCAATTCGGCGGTACGTCCACCCGGCCTCCCGCATGCCCACTATACGCCCTCGCTCAAAGTCCGTCAACTGCACATACGGTTGACGTCCACGCTGTCGCGGCATGCTACCAGTGTTAAAGACTGCGATGGAGCTCCGTATGCCACGGCAAACTGGCTGACACTGACGGCGGCGGTGCACAAATGCTGCGCAGCTAGCGCCATTCGACAGCCAACACCGCGGTTCCTGGTGTGTCCGCTGTGCCGTGCGTGAGATCATTGCTTGTACAGCCCTCTCGCAGTGTCCGGAGCAAGTATGGTGGGTCTGACACACCGGTGTCAATGTGTTCTTTTTTCCATTTCCAGGAGTGTATTTACTAAGATGGTATCTGTTCTTTCGGACATGCCCGAAAGAACAGATACCATCTTAGTAAATATATAGTTAAGGCTCACCGGCCACTTGACCACCTTCTTCTTCTGTGCTAATGCACAAACAGTGCCCGAACTCTTACGGGAATCGGCAACGAGCCGCGAGTAATGAGTATAATGCGCGGGGGCACTACGAATGTAGTGCGGGACAATACGTTGAGAATGGGGGTTTCGCGGGAGGCGTGCCAGAGATAAATCCCTGCAGTCGCGCTATCCTCTGTGTCATGGGTGGCTCAGATGGATAGAGCGTCTGCCATGTAAGCAGAAGCTCCCGGGTTCGAGTCCCGGTCGGGGCACACATTTTCATCTGTTCCCGTTGACGTATGTCAACGCCTGTAAGCAGCAAAGGGTGTTCATTTGATTGTAATATCGGTCATGTTTGCGCGACCTCCTCGGGGTGATGACAGACGCCTCACCAATGACTTACTCAGCTTTTCTTCACTGTCAGGTCTCCGTAGACATTCTGCAAGCACCTATGAATACCTCTCTGCTTGGAACGCACCACTGCTACAGACGTCACTTTAAAGGCTACCCACAGCGCCACCACCTATCGGAACTTTATGAAACTAAAGGGGCTGAAGTGGGAACATTCCACGATGTCCCACAACCAATTCCGCGTTATTTCAACCGTAATTGACCGAGAAAAAACATGTTTCATTACTCATGGAACGACCCTCATACATTATTGCTCACGAAAATTAATATCAGTCTCTGGACAAACTCTTTTGACAGGGGGTATTTTCCTTCTGGAACTTCGATAGTTGAACAACCACTTCATTTCAGTCCGTTTTGTGGCAGTTCCAGTAGCAGTTGACCCCTTTATAAATAGCGGTCAAACTGTACACTCATCCCCCAAACATCGATTGCATAAGGATTTTCCAGAAATGATAAAGTAGATAAAAGTTCAAATAAAACAGCTATCCACATCAGTCTCTCTTTCAGATGGGTTTAGAGAGTTTACACTCTTATCTTCAGGTTATCACTCGAACCAGTAACATTATTATTTCGTGTTCTGTGAGAAAAATTGAGTTGAAAATGTGTATTTATGACAAACAAGCCGCCGGTTTCTTCAGCACTAGAACAGATTCGACATGGAACCACAACAAGTGGCTGCATCCATATAGCAAATCCATAACATAATATCGTTGTTCCACCTGAAGATGAAAGTGCCATGGGATGAAATAAAAGAAGTAACTGTCATAAATACTCGCAGACCTTACAACAGTGCAACATGGATGACACAAGGTTACGAAAAGGATCTCCGATAATGTGCACATTTTCTCCTGAAAATAACAAAAGTTTCACTAATTTTCTTCACATATTTGAAATGAGAGATGTTTTAGTGTCAAGGTCTTTCCAAAAAATCTCAATGTGTTACGTGCAGTAAAAACACTCTGTGCCAAATGATAAAAAAGTTTTTCACAGATGTGCAATGATACGTTAAGCATTTGTAAATGCGGATCAACGACTGTAATAAAAGCCACACCAAGACCCACTGTGAGTCACCAAGTTGAGCTAAGGACTTCAGTTTTTACTGCAGAAATTGTTTGACTGGATGCAGTAAGTAGAAAAATCTGCGTAGAACGTTACCTACTGGTACACTTACTGGTAACAGATGCAAGATACATAGGGAAACTCGTATTGTTCATTTTTTCTATGAATGATTTGCCATATTAACAGATGAAGTTGATTAGTTTTGGAATTATCTACACAGTATGAATTACCTACATAGCATTAAGATATAAAAATACAGCGGACAGTGTTATGAAGACGGCAGGTTGACGAATCAACAAGAGCTGCGCTGTAGTGAGACAGGAACCGCATGCGGCTAGCATGCTAGCCATTACTGACATAAACTATTCCTAAATTTGGGAATATTTACATGCTGTTAGCCTCCACAGTTGTGATATATGCCGGTCCACTGAAAGTGTGAGTCTATTGTCGGGCAGATATGCTGTTACCGCGCTGCCAGTAGCTGGGTCGTAACACGCAGACGCAGTCCGCAAACGCTGGTTCCTTTGCATTCCCGGCACCGTCACCAGAAAAGACGACCTACCGCGGCCGGGGTATCCCCCGCTCGGCACCCGGCGTCCGCCAAACGCAGGCCTGCGCAGTCCAGTGGGCCTGCGCAAGTCGCTCCCCAGCGCCACTCGACCCCTCCAGAGCGAGGTGGGACTAGCGGGGCGCAGTGTCAACGCCCCGTGTGTGCCGGGCTGACACGCAATTATGAGGCGGCCGGCCCGCTGTTGATTTTACTGTCATTTCATGGCCGCAGAAAAATGCGCTCCCGTCCGCAAACACCAGTTGCGACGACAGTCCATACGGGACGACAGCAGTACCCCAAGCTGCCACTCCAACGCTCTAGTGAAGCGTGCACCTACTGCACACACGGTGCGGTGTGGAACTTCTTCTGGCTGACTGGCGTTTCAGCAAAGTCAGACGACTCTAATGCGAAACTCAGAGATGGATTCTGTTCAAATGGCTCTGAGCACTATGGGACTTAACATCTGAGGTCATCAGTGCACTAGAACTTAGAGCTACTTAAACCTAACTAACATAAGGACATCAGACACACATCCATGTCAGAAGCAGGATTCGAACCTGCGACCGTTGCGATCGCGCGGTTCCAGACTGAAGCGCCTAGAACCACTCGGCCACACCGGCCGGCCGGATGGATTCTGTCGGTAGCTTCTACAATAAACTTGCTGATACTGTTCTTAGTTCCAATTTGTATGTACTGAGTGCTCAAAGGACAGTTCTCCCCATTTATTAGTAAATTTTTTCCCACCGAGGAAGACAATACCGATGGTAAAAGTATATCATGTTTAACTGGCTCTGAGTAAGTGAATAGCTGATGGGTTCCTTCCTTGCATAACACCCTTCATCGCAAGAGACACATGGTCGTGTAACTATTGCGATAATAATGCTTTTATTGCGCTCTGACCTCACAAGACCATCCATAATAAACTTATCTTCTAGACGTACTTGTCAACTGTACGATTTTTCGCGTGACGGTGTTCTGTGACGAAGATAATGATGATGATGGTGGTTGTGGTGGTGGTGGTGGTGGTGGTTGTCGTCGTCGTCGTAGTGGTGTTCGTTGTGGTAGTGCCCAAGTCCGTAATGCCCTTACTAAAATATCTGGAGACGAATGTACTTACATTTTTATAACTGCACACTGTGACGTAGAATCTTCAACTGAAAGTGACCCATTCTCTCTCACATCTGTTCGCTCAATGGTGTAGAAGCACGCAACACACACAACTCACTCTACGATTATCCTGTCCATAGCTAGATAAAAGCCAGATCGTGCTTATGAACAGTTCAAGTGAATATTTTGGCACAATGACACTTGTGATGTCTGTCATATTAACATCTCATCCCAATGAAACTAGCGCGCGTTTTGGAAGTACAAGCTGTCATCTTCAGATATAAATCACAAGAATCGGAACACATATCTAATAAAAGCAGCTAACCTGTCCAAAAATTTGAAAAGAAAAGGCAGAGTAATTTGTCTTCCTTTACTCTTATTGGCAGTCCTCCCGTGTCACCGTTTGAATGCTTAACCGTCCAACACTCTGTTTGCTCGCCAAGAAGAGGGCTGCCGAGGGACGTAAACGAAGAAAAATTAAGCGTTTTTTAAAAATTGTGAACAGATTTCTAGATTTTATTCAACGAGGAATTCTGATTCTTCTTATGTGTGGCTGAAGATGAAAGCTTGCTTTTTGGAAACGCGTCAGTTTCAGTGTGACCAGACTTGAAGAAAACATACTTCATAAGTGTGGCTAAGCCGAAACATTCTCTTAAAATGAAACACATCGTTTCCAGGCCGCCCATGCGTGCTAGCCCTGTACGCTTTTCTGGTCGTCTCAGCTGATTTCCGGCTTCAAGGACGAGGAAGGGTGATTTTTTCGCCTAAAGGTGATAGGCTGGTCATTCCCCAATCCTCTTAAATGGGTGGTGGTCGGAGCCGAGTGGGCGGATTCGCGACGGCAAGTAATTTCCCCAGGACATCTTCCATTCCCAGCTCTCACTGCGGAATAAGGTCTAAAGGTCCTTCCAGAAAGCAGCATCTTACAGAACCGCTCTACGTGGGAACAATAAATGGCCAATTAAAATTTCTGCGTTCTGTTCCTGTATCTGACTGGCTGAAAGGCATGAAAATTTAATAACTTCGTTTAGCGTTGCGGGGGCAGCGAACTCGACGAGTCGACCAGCAGTCGTCGAGGGGTTCAGGTGGCAAGTCGTGGCACATATCAGGGAACCATTTGCAAAGCAAAGGCGTGGAAAGCATTTTCCGAGAATTTAACAGATTTATAACAATTTCCACCAGTCAGTACAAAATGCACACATTGGGTTGACTATTGAACCATTTGAACAAATTGTAAATAGCTTGCCGATTTACAGGATACCATATACACCTTTGTAGCTACTTATAACCGTAAAGAAACCAACGATTGCATGAATCCGTTCTCATGCTTACCTAAAGGACCTGGACTGGAAGAAAAGGAACGAAACAGACACGTTGCACTCACCGACCATGCCAGGATGAGAAAGAACACAATGAAAAAATGTAAGCCATGTACAAAAATATTTAGTGGGAGAAACGGCATTACTCAAATCTCACCCAAAATCTTCTGCTTTACACAAAAGAAATAGGACCCTATAGAATAGTCAACGTGCCACAACCAGGGAGTTATCTTATTGGCCTTTCCAAAATCTATTAAAATTGAAGGACTTTACTGTCACCAGGATCTGAAAAAGTATTTACATATGAAATAGTAATAATTCTGTGCTCTAGGCTCAAGAAGTATTAGAAGTATTAATTTGTTTGCGAATGAAATAAACACACATCAAAAAAGCTTTTCATCACCCCTGTTCCCAGAATTCCTGAAGATAGACGTTGATTGTGGATATTGTATCGCAGACACAGTCCCTTTGACTGTTCAGATATGTCACTAAACCCGCCCAAAGATGTAAACAACCATGCATGAGTAGCTCCTGTTAGGCGGAGGGGTTCCGACAGCCAATCAGTTCCAATAATTCCACCAGGAAAGAGGTACACGAGAAGGTCTTGTTCATGGCTTTTGGCCTCCAAGGTCACCAGACATCACACCTTGCGAGTTTTTGCCGTGAGGTACATAAAAGACAGGACCTTTTTCTCACCTGCGGCAGCTAATCTTGAAGAGTTGAGAAATCGAATTTTTGAAGCTGTTGATTCAATAAAGTCTCCGTCTGTAAATAAATGGGTCTGGCGTTTCGATGTTTCTCCAGCAGCGTGGCGTTTCGATATTTCTCCAGCAACGCATGGTGCTCATGTTGAGTGTGTTGTATACTGTCTTTGCTAACATGAAACTCTGAACCTTTCTCTATCGAGTGACATGCGCAATGTGTTTCTATCTTTCATCGTTTTTCTGTAATAAACAACCGAAATCTGTTCTTTCATTTTGAATCTCGCGCGCCGCTCATCACCAGCAGTGCGTGGATTCTGGACGCGGCCACATGGGTGACTCCCCACAACACCACGGAAATTGCGAAGTACATACGGAAGGAACCTTCCAAAACTGTCATTCTATATTCAATGTACAAAATGAATTGCTAAAATGCCGCTGAAAAAGAAAAAGTTCGATATAATATTCTAACAGATACTGTGGCTGACTGAACGATATATGAAAAAGAAAAGGCCGGCCGTGGTGGCCGTGCGGTTCTACGCGCTACAGTCCGGAACAGCGGGACTGCTACGGTCGCAGGTTCGAATCCTGTCTCGGGCATGGATGTGTGTGATGTCCTTAGGTTTGTTAGGTTCAAGTAGTTCTAAGTTCTAGGGGACTGATGACCTAAGATGTTAAGTCCCATAGTGCTCAGAGCCATTTGAAAAAGAAAAGACTGAGCCAGCAATATTGCTTTCACATAACAACTTAGGAGTGCCATCAGACATTAAAAAATTTTAGAAAGCGTAACATTTTTGACTCATAGTTATAAAAACAGCCAACAAATCAACTCGTAAACCGGTTGCTACCCTCCTAGGATGACATGATGTGTATTTTGTTAAAATTCAGAACACGGATATTTACATACCACGAGCACCGCACGCTGGTGAATAATCTAGATGGAGGAGGAATCCCCGTGTCACAGTGCCCTATTTGGAGTCCTCACTTCATTTCGCTTTAGTGGTAAACACAGGCCGCGCAATGCTGTTTCTCAACTTAGGCCACTGTTCTTCCCACTGACAAGTGGTCCTGTGTCTCAGCAACGAGTTAGACAGTATCTGATAAAAAGTTTCCCGACATTCTTGTTTACGGTGAGACTGAACACTGGATGTCACAGACGGATGCGGGTAACAGTGTGCTGTCAGTACAGAAGCAGTAACAACAAAATGGCTCCGTCAGGCGAATTCAGTGACTTCGAACATGGACTAGTCATTGGATGTCATCCGGGTAATTAGTGAGTGAAATTTCAACCTTTCTAAAGCTGTCTAACGCGACAGCTGGTGACGAGATAGTGAAGTGGCAACCTAAAGAAACAACAGCAGCTAAAACAAGACCAGGATATGTCATATACTGGCAGACGCGGACAATTGGGCATTGCGGAGTACGCTTGAAAAGAACCGCACGAAATCAGTGGAAGGAATCACTAATGAGTTCTTAAGTGCTACCAGCTAGCACACTGAGTGTGCGTAAGAATTTAAAAAGATTGGAGTATAATAGTCGAGCAGCATCTCATAAGCCACACGTTTTATAGTCAGAGTTAAGTAACGCTTGAGGTGGTGAAAGAAATGACGCGACTGGACAGTGGATGACTGGAAACGAGTGAGTTGTAATGATGAATCACGCTATAGTACGTAGCAAACCTAAGGAATCTGCATCTACATACATACCCCGCGAGCCAGCGCACGGTGCGTGGCGGATGGTATACGTTGGTATTTGGTGAATGCTTGCAGAACTTTATCTGCCATCGTGTGCAGTGCCAGCAGTGAAATGTGCAGTGACAGCAGTGAAATGCGGAGGAGATGATGTTACGATGTAGGGGTGTTTTCCGTGGTTAGTGTGTGGTCCCCTTGTTGTGCTTAAGAAAACGCTAAATGCCCAAGGATATGAACACATTTTTCAGCGTTTGTAATGAGTACAGCAGAGGTATAGTTCTGAGACGATGATTGTTTATATAGGCTTGACAATGTACCCTCTCATAAAGCAGCATCCGTGAGGCAATGATGTGTGGGCAATAGGATTCCTGAAATGGGCTGGCCTGCCTGGAGTCCCGGCATGAACCACCTTTCGGATGAGTTAAAACGTGTATCTTTCTGTGACCCCAGCGTCCAACATTACTCCCTTCTCTGGTAGAAGAATAGACAGTCATGTCCACATAAGCATTCAGACATCTCTTTGAAAGAGTCCCCAGCAGAGGTCAAGCCGCCATAAAAGCCAATGGTAGACGCATCTCACATGAAAGTTCACGAACAGGTATGTGGATACTTTTGATCAGATGGTGTACAGACAGCACACTGTGGTTTGGCGTATCATAAGAGTGTAAACTCCCAATTGTATTTCACTGTTACAGAAAATTATGCCGCTATTCAGTCTGTCTACAAATTTACACCTTCAGCCAATGAAGTTGGGCGCTTCACCCAACGTAGATATCCTTTGGACAGTTCGAGAGCAATAATTAACTCGAAATTCAAACCATAACTCAGTCTTAAGAGACCTTCTGTCTGGTTACTGTTGTCGACAGTCACCATAGCAACCGCGAGGAAGGCTAGGAGCGGAATCAGGCACAGATCCAAAGTAGCGGTTGGGAGGAGGGGACGAGGATGGATTCATGGTGGTCATGACACCCAAAGAATATTTTAGTACAATCGTCTTTATTGTTACATGTATCAATTTCCAAATTTCTCATCTAACTATGTAGCAAGGAAACTAAGAGTCTCGAAGTACTACGAAACGACAAGCTACGTCTACCATAGGATAGTTTTCAGCTACTAGTCCCACTGACCGGCTACAGAGAATATTCCACCTACGCAGACGCCCATTCACAGGCTGAACGTACCCGCTGCCAACAAGTCGGACACGGTTCTTGAGTCCAAATTTAGAACAGGCAAACCACAGCAAGCTGAGTAAGGCAAGACAGAAAGGGAAAGGTCTGGCCCTCCACTACAGGAAAAAAGGGAAAATAATCGTAATCATATATGGGAACAGCTGAAGCTTCCCTCGCATTTAAATGATCGCCAACCATGGTTGGTTGGTTGTTTGGTTGTTTGGGGAAGGAGACCAGACAGCGTGGTTCAAAAAATGGTTCAAATGGCTCTGAGCACTGTGGGACTCAACTGCTGTGGTCATAAGTCCCCTAGAACTTAGAACTACTTAAACCTAACTATCCTAAGGACATCACACACATCCATGCCCGAGGCAGGATTCGAACCTGCGACCGTAGTGGTCGTGCGGTTCCAGACTGTAGCGCCTTTAACCGCTCGGCCACTACGGCCGGCGACAGCGTGGTCATCGGTCTCATCGGATTAGGGAAGGATGGGGAAGAAAGTCGGCCGTGCCCTTTCAGAGGAACCATCCCGGCATTTGCCTGGAGTGATTTAGGGAAATCACGGAAAACCTAAATCAGGATGGCCGGACGCGGGATTGAACCGTCGTCCTCCCGAATGCGATCCAGTGTCTAACCACTGCGCCACCTCGCTCGGTCGCCAACCATGGACTGCAGACCAGTTTTCGCTGTTGCAGTCCTAAGTGAAATATATGATACGTGCATACTTATATTTTACACTGTAATTTATGTTATAACGATGTATCAGCTATTAAAATAAGGAACAAGTCCGAAAGAACGGGCATCTTTTTGATCCTGCAGCCACTATGAATCAATCAACGCCCACAGGCACCTAATGTCTATAATTCCTTTGTGTCTTGATTCACAGTGGCTGCAGGATCAAAAAGGTGTCTGTTCTATAAGACCTGTCCTCAAGAAGAGACACCACATATACATAATTAAGGCGATGGCGGTCAATTATCCCTTCAGTGCAGATGCACACCAAACTCGAACTCTGACGGGGATCGACGAGATACCGCGAGGAATGAGGCTAAAGAGCATGGCCACTACATGAGTAGTTACACAAACAGCTGGAAAAAATACTTCCTCATTCAGTCATATATAAAGCCTCGCTCGTCTCCCTCAGAACAAACACATTTCATTAACTTCAGTAATGTCGTATGAATCGCAAAGCACTTCGTGTAATATACGATACCTGCACTATAATATACCGTAGTTGCACCATAATAAACCGTAGAAACATGATAAGCCTCATATGGCAATCCTTAAACAAAGTTCCACATCTTATTCGATATCGGCATCGCACAGTATTCCCTACGTTCATCATGTGTATGCATACAACTCCGAAATTATCACTCATCAAGCTTATTCCTAAATAACAGAACAAGCATCAGTCAGAAATTTTCCTAGTTAAACTGTTGCCCATCAGAGATACCTTTCTCAATTCAGAACCACTCATACACAATTTCGTTTCCAAAATAAAATCAGCATATATCTGTATCTCTAGAATTCATTATCGGCTTCACAAAAGAGTACCTACAGAAAATGACATCTGATGCACTTTCCTCAAAAATAATACAGCATTCTGTCTGGTAAAGGTAAAGCAAAAAATCCGCAAGTTATCAGAGGTCACAAGAAACTTCATTACATGTGCAAACTAGCTTCCTAAAAAAACCAATGATTGTCTTAGAACCTCAAAACCAAGTCTATTTTGACCATAGTAAGATATCAAAGAAAAAGTTCCAAACTCATGAAATAAGACAACATTATTACGTTTCAATCAGTTACTTCACCAATAAACTCAGAATTATTCCAGCTGAATATAAATTGGTCACAGATGACTCACCATACCATAATGACACAATGCAAATCTAAATGCAAAAAAAGAAAAAAAAATGTCTACTTCCACTGTGTTCTCACCTTCTCAGATTATTCTTAGCAAATACAAAGTATCTTTCTCCAAACAACACGAATCTTATAATAATCAGTATTCATTTAAAACTCCTATTAAGTAGATTGATGAAAGATACATTAACAGATACATAAATTAGTTGAAGTGAATGAAACAGTGCTGAAAGCTCAAGTAAGAAAATGCACTGCAACAGTAGGGTGCCTATGGTCGCCACTACATATGTTTACCAGAGAACAGTAAAGCTCCTAGGGTATTACTCTTTGTATACTTTGATGTTTGATACCTAATGAAGACCTTGTGATATATGTGTGAGTATGGCTTCAAGTTCCACAGTATTTGGATGTGCTATTTTGCGCATGCGATAAGGACCTTCACACATCAAGAAAAATTTGCTACTTAAAGACTTACCTTTATGTGACAATCGATGCGATTTAAGCAACACTTTCCGACCTACCTGTAAGTTTTTGGTGTTCGCTCGTGGGTTCTGTAGCTTCTTCCTTTCTCTGTGGCTTCCTTGATGTTTTACAATGCTAAATTGACAACTTCACGGTGTCTTAAGCTTCGATGTGATGGGAAAACTGTTAATTGTTTTATAACATCTGGTGGTGGTTTATTCTTTAATACAAGGAGTGGAGGTCAAGTTGTGGAATCATTTGGCAGTTCGTGAATGGTATTTTGATAATCTGAAAAGCGTAAATCCCAGTGTCTGTATTGGCGATGGCAATACAGTCAGCAAAATTTATCTAATTCTTTCATAATGCGTTCAGAAGGGTTACTGAATGGAATAAATCGTGATATAATTGATGGTTCAATTTTTCTACGTCTCAAAGTTTTTTGCCATCTATTACAACGAAATTGTGGGACACTATCAGAAATTACTTTATCAACATGCTCTACTTCTTTCAGAAAATTCTTCACGAATACTATAGACACAGATTTTGCAGTTGCTTTCCGTACAGGTGTGAATGAAACAAATTTACAGGTGAGCTGAACAGCTATGAAAACAAATGATCGAAAATAGTGGTAACGGTAGGTGGTTTTGCTTTTTGGTGCAGTTTGTATTTTGCCAAGACTGAACGAATTCTCTTTTTCCATATTGTTAAAGTGACATGTATCCAGTAATTTCTGAAAACCTTTCTGATCACCAAGCGAGAAATGATCAGCATTACCTAAATTAGTGCTAAATTAGTGCTTTCATTGAGATTTACAACATGAGAATGACTGAACCTGATGGTATCGTTATCGCTACAGATCTATTCTTCGATACTGCAAGGTGTCCCTTTATCTTTCTCACGTCACCTTCATTTTGCTGATTAATCGTCTGAGAGGTTCCATGCCCTCTTTTGCATTTCTCCTCCCATTTTCATCAATTTTATTAATGTTCTATGTCATTGCACGGTACCAACAGATCGAATAAGGTTATAGTAATACTTTTCACTTGATTCCTAAACATATTGTTTTGCTTCCCTGGGTGGCCTGTGTGAGGCCAGCATAGGAGGACGCGGCACACTGCATTTCCTGTTGGGGGCTGCACCTCCCTGAATTCTGTGGGGTTCGTATAACAGGCTTAAGCGCCTGGCGGAATGACTGACGTCGGTCGAGTATCATCTATTGTATGCAGGGCAAAACGACCTGGGAGACGTCTGAGTGTCGCCGCAGTTTATGTGTTTACCGTTCCGGCGCATTCGGAACGAAGATTCCTGGCCCGACTGACTGCATTGTCCTCTTGATTTTGAGAACACTTGTGGACTGTGCCCTGTTGGATGCGACTGTCTGGCGCCGGATGGTCGGTGGTCTATGGAGGTTGTTTTCGTAGCCGGTCAAACGGCAAGTTCAGTGCCCTCAGCTGAATAGTACAGGCATGATTGGTCAACTTGAACTGAGGCTAGTTGACGTCATAAAGCCCTGTTCGAAATTGGAGGGAACGGTCGCTATTGGCGCAAATCTGAGACAGTGTGGGGGAATTTTGGAATCAGAACTGAATGCTGATTCGCAGTTTTCGAGGAGAGTAGGGAGTTGAGCATTGCTGGCTTCGCTGCTTTCATCGCATCACAGAGTGGGATTCGGGATCTGATCTTCCTCGGAATCGGACGGTCTTGCGACTTGGTCGCTCGTTTTCGGAAGTACTTAGAATTCTCGGACAGCCTCCGCGGCTAGCGGTTGGCACAGAGTTGCTCCACGGCAGAAGTCAGCGCCTACATCATCAGGACGCTACCTACCGACGACGTGCTGCAGATTTCAGTACTGGTACAGCATTTTGCGGCTCCTGCATTGTAGGACCTTATCAGTTTTATACTGAATCCCTCAGCAGCACGCGCGTCCGCTTTGCTACAAGTCCACCTTGATTGTTTCTCCATGTCATCCCATTTGAGCTCTCGCAACTAATTGCGATACTGCTATGTAGTCGGGAGATTAATTATCGTCAATGTATTGCATCACAGAGAATAGTAGCTCCTTGTTTTTTAGCCAACTATTGTTCTCATAATATTTCAGTATACCCATCCTTTAACTTTCTGTGTGTGGCGACAATCACGTGCACTTATGTCCTGATGTATAATAAATCTCATTGTAATGGTTAATTCGCATATCATTTTGTAGATATAGGCAGAATCCCATTTCCCGTTGTTTATTATGATAAAGGTCTCTTTTTTGAGTAGATTACAGTTTCTATTAAATAACTGTGAGTGTGAACTCCTTATTTTACCAACTAGCAGGGTCCACCATCATTTCCTTCCGTTACCGTTGTGCTCACAATTAATTAACTGGTAGATAAGGAGGGGGTCGAGTGCTTTTCTCGTTCTCATGCAAAATTCATCTGAATTAAAGAGGTACAAATTCTTCTCCACCCCGGCACCTCGCACGTCATCTGCCCTTCTTTAAAACGTTGCAGAGACTGAATCTTCGGCATCAGCGAACGGAACCGGCTGAGTGTCGTCTGACCCTTTACCTGAATCTGTTGTTAGTATGCGTCACTCTCTCGGACAATTCTTCGACTCGTTTTTCAACTGTCATCAACTGGTTTTGTGTTTTTGAAACGTAAGTGTTAGTCTGAAACTGTAAAGACTCAAACTTTCCTGCTAATTCCTCTATTTGCAATTCTTGTTGTGATGTCTGTGGTTTCAACTCAGCAATATTGACAGACTGTACATGATCAAGTCTAGACTGAAGATTATTCATATCGGACTTGAGTTGCTCGCATATCTGAGTTTTCAACCGTTCTGAAATTTCCTCGAATTTACGATTAAGACTGTCTTTAATCTCATCCCGAAACAATATGAAATTCTCTTTCTGTAGCTTGAAATTTTTTCCTGTTTGTTACTAGTTTCTTTGATCTCTCCACGAAGTTCGTCAATGGATTTTTTAATCTCACAGAGTTGAGCTAGTATTAATTGACTAACATTATTACTGAAAGAGGGGAAGGTAAAATTACTTTCCCCTTCAGAAGTAGAAGCAATACCTGAATCACTCGTTACAAAATCGGGTTATGTGACAGTATTTTGCTATCCTAAATTGCATGTAGTTTCCTGCAGATCATCGTGCAAGGTTGGCAAATAATAGCCTACACTCTGATTATTCACCGCAATTTTGTAAGGTTCCCTGACTTCATCATTCTGACAAGAATTTTCTATACTATGTCTCCAATTTCCCAAAACTTCATTTGTAACTACTTCTGGTCTTGTCCATTCCTGCCTGTGTTGTAGTTTTCGTTATCGTTGTACCAATACAGAAAATGACATAAAAATGCAAAACAAATATCTTAACCCAAACTCTTAACCTTACTGTTACGAAAAAAACAAAAAATTCTGAACCACAGTAATTGCTGAAGTAAAAATTTTGAACTAATGCTGAGCAGCGCGCAAGCAACAAAAAGACTATGCAACAACTACTGACCAACTAGTACTGTATAAAATTTTGCAAATGCAACAGCAAGACGAAGCATCTCTAAGTTCGAAATCGTTCTGCGTAACAGGATCCTGACAGACAGGTAGCCAGATGAAAGTTTCATTATAAAAACTGTTATTATTATTAACCTGATTAAAGTTTTATTGTAAAAAATTATTATTATGGCAACAGACGTACGGAAATATGTAAAGCTCTATCTCTGACAATATTATCGATATCTATATTTTTTCTCTAAGAATTGCTAGATTATTTAGTGAAACTTTGTTATCGTTATCATAAAATCTGATATGTAGCTGTACAACTTGTATTATAAAAACACTTATCCCGACGCGTCAGCATTCAAACATTTTCAGGAACTTCCTACTATCGAACATGTCAATATTCTGATAGAGAACAAAAAACAGAAATTAATTATTCATCCTATAAATCATGAAAAATCAATTCACTTGTATCTGACTGCGATTTTTAAAATATTCTCTAACATTAACTATTAATGCTGTAATGCTCCTACACGCAACAGACAACTTGCCTTGTCTAGTCGCTGCAACTGCTTGAATATTCCGCATCCAGCAGCAACAATTCTAAAGAAATACGCAGAGTGCAGTACATGGTCACAAACAACTACTCATGCAACTATTGCCTTTTTTTTTTTTTTTTTTTAGAAATTGAGTGATCAGGAGGGGTTTGGTCAACAGGCCTTGAGCGGTGTAAAAAACGAAAGGAACCAATAATAACCATTAATTTACTGTCTTCTCAAAACCGACGATTCAAACACTGACAAAATTTACTCATAACTTTCTTCTCCTTCGACAGGTCGATTATCAAAAACTTTCATTACTCCACAGTATTTTTAATCATTAATGAAGTATTTTACTTAAAATGTATACATACATAAAGCTGACAAAATTCCTCCAGTGCGTATGCAAGCAACAACTACGCGCAGCAAAAAGGCAAATTACCAGAAAGCCTCGATCAATACAAGCTTCTGCTCTGGCGCCACTAGCACGGTGAGGGCAGGCTGCAACCTCTCCTGACACACGGCTTTTCTCTCCTCTTTGGCTCCATTCAACTGCTCTCAACAACTGTTCACTCGCTGCCACTCGCGATAATAATATCTCAGACTCAGAGTTTGTGTATGCACACAACAGCAGAATCAATAGCCAACTTTCCAAAAAAAGATATGGATGTCCAACGTTCAAATGTGCGCTGTACGTCGAAAGTACCGTTAGGGCAGTGCGACGAACTGTGGCGTTAATGGGCTACGGCAGCAGACGACCGACGCGAGTGCCTTTGCTAACTGCACGACAAGCCTGCAGAGCCTCTTCTGGCGTCGTTACCATGCCGGCTGGACCATAGACAACTGGAAAACGGTGGACAGGTCAAATGAGTCCTGATTTTAGTTGGTAAAAGCTAATGGTAGGGTTCGAGTGTGACGCAGGCCCCACGAAGCCGTGGACCCTAGTTGTCAACAAGGCACTGTACAAGCCGGTGGTGGCTCCCTAATGGTATGGGCTGTGAATACGTGGAATGGACTGGGTCCTCTCGTCCAACTGAACCGATCATTGTCTGAGAATGGTTATGTTGAGCTACTGGGAGACTATTTGCAGCCAGAGAACGAAGTAATTTTTATGTGTGACCATGTACCATTTCACCGGGCCACTATTATTCGCTATGGGCCTGAAGAACATTCTGGGCAATTTGAGTGAATGGTACTGCCACCCACATCACCCGACGTGAATCCCACGGAGCATTTATGGGACATAACTGAGAGGTTTGTTTGTGCTCAAAATGCTGCACCGGCAACACTTTCGCACTTTAGCAATTATGGACAGCTATAGAGGCAGCATGGCTCAGTGTCTCTGGAGGGGAGTTCCAGCGACATGTTGACTCCATGCTATTGCTCTCTGCTGGGCAAAAAGTAGGTCCGACACGATATTAGGAAGTGCCCCATGGCTTTTGTTACGTCAGTGTACTTGTTGTTAGTTAAAGATGTGTCAAACCAGTTTTGAAGTACGTTTTCGTCCGAAACGAATTTTCTTAATAGATGTAGTACTAAAGGCAAACACTTGGGGGCATAATATCGGAATAACAAGTGCATAAGCGATTACTTCTGAAATAACCTCTTCGATGGCTTTGTTTATGAAATCAACAGTGTGTTAGCTTGTAGTAGCAACATGCGATGCACTTTTGTCAGTCGGTTTTCTTACACTACGACCAAAAGGAGTCTCAGTCGTTGGCAACAAATATGACCTGCCGAAGGGAGCAACCCTGATGAGGAGTTGGTCGTGGCACAACTCCCTTTTCGGAGCATCATATAGAAAGAATTGTGTTCACACTCCCTTTTTTATCGACTATATGTCCCTATTTAGATAGGGCTTACCTGTTAATTTCTTCTTAAGACTGTAACGTAAGGGCATCATACCTTGTCTCCAGTAACAGTACTACGTAGGAATGCCCATAGAGTGAAATGACGGTGTTCAGGCAAAAATGCGGTAACAGTCATTCCTTAGTTGTTTAGTTGGTTTGAATTAGAGCATGCAGACTACTACACTCAATCTCTCAAACTTGCGTATTGAGTAAAAATGTCGCACGATGGTTGATGATCGCAGGTCGTTACATACGTCAGTTATCGAGACTTCCTGAATGTGGAAAATCGTTCACTGCAGAACGATCTTTCTTTAAACAAAATTATCTTTCCCTGACACAAAAACACTTGCCGTCCACCTAATACAAATGTTTTGAGGTGTCGCTTCTTCCTTCAGCCCTCTGTTAAACCCAAATTGAACAATATGGCACAAGCGTTAGACCCTCTCCACTTGAGACGCTATTTTACAACTCGTAAACAACGTTTATAAGTTTCAAATACGCAACCTCAAATACGTAACAGCTAGATAAATACTGGAAAATTAAATAAGGAAATGATAGCGCTGCGCTTTGGTCACCAGGTCGGGCAGCGCCTGATGTTAGGTGGCGGTTGGCGTGTGGCCGGTATCTGGTAGGCCGAGACCACTATAGGGCGAGGAAACTCTCGAGAGTGAACTGTTCTGATCTTGGGACACCCACAAGTTGTTTTTTCGGAATTGTTTTGGAAATTTTTTGCTACTACTGGTTGGTTAGAATATGAAGCGATAACCTGATAACCTTAGCAGACCACCGAAATGCGGCTAAAAAAAGTAGAGGATAGAGTGGACTCGAACCCGTAACTTTGTGTCTACATTGCTCGACATTTACCACTAGATCATGGCCTATACAGCACTGCAACATCTCGAGAAGAAGACGACACGTTCTCCTCCAACTGTTTTGCAAATCGTACATATGGTGGGTCTTAGAATTCTGAGGAGCGGCCGATTTTATTGGCTGCCTTAAATGAATGACTCAGACTTTTGTTCTGTTTAAAAGCTGCTCTGTTGCACCACATTTACCTCTGTTTTATTTGAATCTGCAATTGTATAAAGCCACAATTTGCCAATGTGTGTATCATTTGCAATAAATATCTATTCGATTTAGATGACAATTCTTTAGTTTCGACAACCATACTGGTCCTATGGGATTTATCCATGGATTTTATTAATTTATAACTTATTTTGTTAACTTGCTTAATATATTATAGGATATAAGGGTCAGTTCTTTAATAAATGCGTGGTCTTCAAGATGCTGGTGTACGCCCAAAAACTGCGACGTTAAAGCGAACAAACTAATAATCTAGGTCCTGCACTGCGCACACCAAGAGCGTATTTATAAAGCAGTCATACGTCCGTCACGTTTGTATACTCCGTAAGAGTCAGCGGTTTTCCGTTTAAAATTACACACACAAGAAACTTAGTAACTTTCATTATATATGTTACTGTTATCAAAAATCCTCAGCAGTTGGGGTAAGTTAAATGAGGTTGCAAACAATATTTGGGAGAGGGGGTTGGGAGGTGAAAGCTAGAAACTGTGAGCCCCTCCTCTCCAGAACTACTAGATCCGTGCCTGAACAGAGGACAGTATGCGGGATAGACGGCCTGTAGCTCGACAATCCCTTAGCCCACTGTTACAGATGGTCACAGTAAAACAGAGACGAATCAGTGGAGTCTGGCGAAAAGTGATACTACCTGTTATGTTCCGTGACCATGCGATCTGGGAGTAGAAAAATGTTGCAAGACTCAACAGCAGTAGTCAACTAGTACAGAAATTTTAAAGAAATCACACTCCTTAAGTGGTATACAATGTACTTCTTCCTAAGGCTAAGGTCAGGGTCGGCCAAACGCTGCACAGTGTGCAGACGTGCGGAAGTGCTACACATGTGCGCACGTGTAAGACAGCGAGTGACAGCGACATCTGTTATTAGACATGTATCCTAAATGAACGGCGGCGGCTCCTCTTCCCTGTTTATGTGGTACAAGCAAGAGCGCAACATATCCAGTCTCGTTTACCCCTGGTGACCGTAACCTTAATAGAGAAGTACTGAGAAATGGCAGGTGCTGTGAAAAAGTCGTTTCGATCAAGCATCAGCGATGAAAATCTGCCGCAACTGCTTGCTTTTGTCAATGAGCCGTGATTATTTGCCCGATATTAACTATATGATTTCTCTTGACCAGTGATAAACGCTTTTGGATTTAGTCCTTTCATAATTAAAAATTATTGTTTACTAACTGTGCGTTACTGCCTCATTCTGCTCCATGTTACATTATTATCAGGAAAATTGGTCATTAAACCGATTGTTGTATACTTACATTTAGGTTTTTTTTTTTAAATGTGTGAAGGGCTACGCTCAGCTGAAGTCGATAAAACATAACATTCATCTAATTGTCGGTTATTATGCAGATTTCAGACGGAACTGATGAAAGATGTAGCAAAAATGGTACAGGTGATCATCGAGAGGTCTGGGGTGGTCATTCTGTTCAGAGGTCAGTGAGACAGAAATTATGTGGCTGTAACTGAGGGCACCGAGAATTAGTTACAGCAAACCTTGTATTGGTTTAATGTAATTTGAAATCATGACTAAGGTTGGAAGTTGCTAAGTGCTCCCTTTCTTAAATACTAGATCAAAAAAATTACGCGTATTTACGTGCCGTCAGTCAAGCTGCCTTAATAAAAATCCAGGGTTGTTAACTGTATTACTTGTCTTACTGGGTTAAACTGTTAACATAAAAGTAGACGTCATAATGAGTAGACTGTGACAGTATTTTAAATGTTTAATACGCGAAATACCTTCGCATGTTTGGCTTGCAAGCTCTGGAAAGAGCACTAGAATGCGCCGGTACAGAGTATCTCAGCAAGCGGATAAAGCGACATCTGTGCGTCGAAACATGCACTACATGAACGCTGACGGCTGCGGCGTGCACGCTGTGACCCGGAAGTTGCACATGTGCAGGAGCACCGCACGCGTGCAGAATTTCTGGCCGGCCCTGGCTAAGGTGGGCAAAGAACCCAGTGTAGTGAGAAACGACCGTACACTACGATTTTTATTTTAAGTGTCAGTAATCAATGCAACATGAAAAGTATAATGAAAATTACTAAGGGACAATTAGTTGTAGCATGGAAGTAGCAGCAGTAATTATCACTGATGAAGCAAAGTGAAGATGGTGGTAGTAGCACTGGTGATAGAAAGCGTGGTTGGATGTAAAAGAGTGATTGACGGCCCTAATTTTTCAAGGTTAAATAAAAACAAATATATTAATGGGGGCTTAAAAAGTAGCTGTAGTAGTAGTAGTAGTGGAATAAGAATAATAAAAATAAGTAGTTGTAGTCACTACTCTTGTAACAGCAGTGACTGTGGGTAGTTGAAATATAACCGCAGCGTGGCTTGTCATGAAGATTAACAAAACAGGGCGTAGAATACCATCGACATACCGCTGTGCTGTAAGGGTGACACGGATGACAAAGAAAGGGCTCCAGCTATGAAAAGAGATGCCACCCCAGACCGTCACTCCCGCTTATCGGGAGTCAGGTTGGTATTCCACTGCTGTCCAGCGCGTGTCCAGACATGTCTTAGGCCTGGAGTCTCACTGAGAGGAGTAGAGTTGTCTTCAGCGATGAATGCCGCTTCGATGATCCCCGATGACCTGTCTCGAGACGCCCCAGACAGCAGTGGGGACCAACCTGATTGTCACTTGCCTTACCGACCGACAGACAGGAGTGATGTTCTGGAGTGTAATTTCATCTCATGGTAGGAATGCTTTGGTTGTCATCCGCGGCTCTCTTACAGCGCAGCTGTACGTTGACGAAATTCTACGCCCCATTACGTGACCTTCATGGCGAACCACCTTGTGCTTTCATTTCAGCAAGGTAATGACCGCCTGTACACGGTGAGAGTTTCTACTGCTTGTCTTCGTGCTTACCGAACCCTAACTTGGGCAGCAACGTCGCCGGATCTGTCCACAACTGAGAAAATTTCTAGCATTGCGGGCAGTGCTCTCCGGTCACCTAGAAATTTTGACGATCTTAAGCACCAGTTGGGTAGAATTTTGCACGAATTCGCGCCGGAGGACAAAAAATGGTTCAAATGGCTCTGAGCACTATGGGAGTTAGCATATGAGGTCATCAGTCCCCTAGACATAGAACTACTTAAACCTAACTAACCTAAGGACATCATACACATCCGTGCCCGAGGCAGGATTCGAACCTGCGACCGTACAGCATCGCGGTTCCGGACTGAGGAAACTAGAACCGCTCGGCCACAGCGGTCGGAGGACACTCTTTAACTCCACCAATCAATCCCAAGTCGAATAACTGCTTGCATAAGTGCCAGAGATGTACCAGCACGTTATTGACTTGTTAAATTTGTGAAGATCTTCCTCTAGAATAAATCATTCAGTTTCTCTGAAGTTGTAATTATTTATTTGTCTGTTCATGCACACCACGTTTATCGATTTCCGTCCCATTCGGATAATTCCTTCGTGGTGATGCATTTTTTTTCTTTCTCTTAAAGTGTATAAGTAACAATGGATAGGATATAGGGAGTACCCATGGCACTTTCTTGTGACAGCAAAAATCGTCTATCTGAGAAAGAAAATGGTGCCACTGAAAACAGTATACTGACTATCCTAAATTTAGTGGATATGGCTTTAGTATAGTTGTTATTAAGAGCATAGAAAAATGACGAAATTAAAATTCAGGATATTGTAAACGTTGGTTAAGTACAAAGATCCACAACTGTGTATTATCGTTAATGTGCATAGATGAATGAAAATACAAATAAATTAATGTCGCATTTTATGAAGTGGAAGGGGTTGTTAGAGTTTAGCAGTCGACGTCAGGGTCTTAAGACAGATCAGTTTATCAGTTTCAAAAACGTAAGAGAGAAAGGCTTCTTCAAGGAGTTAAAACGTAAGGATTTTCTAGGCAAACTAGGAAAAATCTGGATCAAGGTGGCCGTGCAGCAATCTGAACACCACTCCTTCGAAATGCAAGTTTCATCAAAAGAAATCGTCATATTGTTCTCTGGGTCTTTGAAATTTACTTCATTTTCGAGTTGTAGCTTGTTCCTATAATAACTCACACAAGAAAATTTTGTGTAATTTGATCGTGTTTGAAGGATTGATATTTGAAAATGTAAAAACAATGACATTGTCAATTTAATAAGAAATTTTTGAATAACGAGAAATATATTATGAATTGTAAATAATATCAACACTTAAGTGAATCCAAATATCTATAGCGGCGCTCAGGGCTGACTGATCATACTCTACTGGCCATTAAAATTGCTACACCACGAAGATGACGTGCTACAGATGCGAAATTTAACCGACAGGAAGAAGATGCTGTGATATGCAAATGATTAGCTTTTCAGAGCATTCACACAAGGTTGGCGCCGGTGGCGACACCTACAACGTGCTGACGTGAGGAAATTTTCCAACCGATTTCTCATACACAAACAGCAGTTGGCCAGCGTTGCCTGGTGAAACGTTGTTATGAAGCCTCGTGTAAGGAGGAGAAATGCGTACCATCACGTTTCCGACTTTGATAAAGGTCAGATTGTAGCCTATCGCGATTGCGGTTTATCGTATCGCGACATTGCTGCTCGCGTTGGTCGAGATCCAATGACTGTTAGCAGAATATGGAATCGGTGGGCTCAGGAGGGTAATACGGAACGCCGTGTTGGATCCCAACGGTCTCGTATCACTAGCAGTCGAGGGGACAGGCATCTTATCCGCATGGCTATAACGGATCGTGCAGCCACGTCTCGATCCCTGAGTCAACAGATGCGGACGTTTGCAAGTCAACAACCATCGGCATGAACTGTTAGACGACGTTTGCAGCACCATGGACTATCAGCTCGGAGACCATGGCTGCGGTTACCCATGACGCTGCATCACAGACAGGAGCGCCTGCGCTGGTGTACTCAACTTCGAACCTGGGTGCACGAATGCCAAAACGTCATTTTTTCGGATGTTTTTCTGTTTACAGCATCATGATGACCGCATCCGTGTTTGGCGACATCGCGGTGAACGCACATTGAAAGCGTGTATTCGTCATCGCCATACTGGCGTATCATCCGGCGTGATGGTATTTACACGTCTCGGTCACCTCTTGTTCGCATTGACGATACTTTGAACAGTGGACGTTACATTTCAGATGTGTTACGACCCGTGGCTCTACCCTTCATTCGATACCTGCGAAACCCTACATTTCAGCAGGATAATGCACGACCGCATGTTGCAGGTCCTGTACGGGCCTTCTGGATACAGAAAATGTTCGACTGCTGCCCTGGCCAGCACGTTCCCCAGATCTCTCACCAATTGAAAACGTCTGGTCAATGGTGGACGAGCAACTGGCTCGTCACAATACGCCAGTCACTACTCTTGATGAACTGTGGTATCGTGTTGAAGCTGCATGGGCAGCTGTACCTGTACACGCCATCCAACCTATGTTTGACTCAATGCCCAGGCGTATCAAGGCCGTTATTACGGCTTGAGGTGGTTGTTCTGGGTACTGATTTCTCAGGATCTATGCACCCAAATTGCGTGAAAATGTAATCACCTGTCAGTTCTAGTATAGTATATATTTCCAATGAATACCCGTTTATCATCTGCATTTATTCTTGGTGTCACAATTTTAATGGCCAGTAGTGTATTTTTTTCTAGAATCAATGTTGATCGATGGTCATAAATGGAGAAGGTGAGGCGACGTTAGTATGGAGTAGGCCTGTATACAGGGTGGTCCATTGATAGTGACCGGGCCAAATATCTCACGAAATAAGCATCAAACGAAAAAACTACAAAGAACGAAACTCGTCTAGCTTGAAGGGGGAAACCAGATGGCGCTATGGTTGGCCCGCAAGATGGCGCTGCCATAGGTCAAACGGATATCAACTGCGTTTTTTTTAAAATAGGAACCACCATTGTTTATTATATATTCGTGTAGAACGTAAAGAAATATGAATGTTTAGTAGGACCACCTTTTCCGCTTTGTGATAGATGGCGCTGTAATAGTCATATCACGTAACATTCCGTCAGTGCGGACGGTATTTGCTTCGTGATACATTACCCGTGTTAAAATGGACCGTTTACCAATTGCGGAAAGGGTCGATATCGTGTTGATGTATTGCTATTGTGTTCAAAACGCCCAACGGGCTTGTGCTATGTATGCTGCTCGGCATCCTGGACATCACCCAAGTGTCCGGACCGTTTGCCGAATAGTTACGTTATTTAAGGAAACAGGACGTGTTCAGCCACGTGTGAAACGTCGACCACGACCTGCAACAAATGATGATACCCAAGTAGGTGTTTTAGCTGCTGTCGCGGCTAATCCGCACATCAGTAGCAGACAAATTGCGCGAGAATCGGGAATCTCAAAAACGTCGGTGTTGAGAATGCTACATCAACATCTATTGCACCCGTACCATATATCTATGCACCAGGAATTGCATGGCGACGACTTTGAACGTCGTGTACAGTTCTGCCACTGGGGACAAGAGAAATTACGGGACGATGACAGGTTTTTTGCACGCGTTCTATTTAGCGATGAAGCGTCATTCACCAACAGCGGTAACGTAAACCAGCATAATATGCACTATTGGGCAACGGAAAATCCACGATGGCTGCGACAAGTGGAACATCAGCGACCTTGGCGGGTTAATGTATGGTGCAGCACTATGGGAGGAAGGTCAATTGGCCCTCATTTTATCGATGACAATCTAAATCATGCAATGTATGCTGATTTACTACGTAATGTTCTACCGATGTTTCACTGCATGACAGAATGACGATGTACTTCCAACATGATGGATGTCCGGCACATAGCTCGCGTGCGGTTCAAGCGGTATTGAATAGCATATTTCATGACAAGTGGATTGGTCGTCGAAGCACCATACCATGCCCCGCACGTTCACCGGATCTGATGTCCCCGGATTTCTTTCTGTGGAGAAAGTTGAAGGACATTTGCTATCGTGATCCAACGACAATGCCTGACAACAAGCGTCAGCGCAATGTCATTGCAAGTGCGAACATTACGGAAGGCGAACTACTCGCTGTTGAGAGGAATGTCGTTACACGTTTTGCCAAATGCATTGAGGTTGACGGACATCATTTTGAGCATTTATTGCGTTAATGTGGTATTTACAGGTAATCACGCTGTAACAGCATGCGTTCTCAGAAATGATAACTTCACAGAGGTGCATATACACTCCTGGAAATGGAAAAAAGAACACATTGACACCGGTGTGTCAGACCCACCATACTTGCTCCGGACACTGCGAGAGGGCTGTACAAGCAATGATCACACGCACGGCACAGCGGACACACCAGGAACCGCGGTGTTGGCCGTCGAATGGCGCTAGCTGCGCAGCATTTGTGCACCGCCGCCGTCAGTGTCAGCCAGTTTGCCGTGGCATACGGAGCTCCATCGCAGTCTTTAACACTGGTAGCATGCCGCGACAGCGTGGACGTGAACCGTATGTGCAGTTGACGAACTTTGAGCGAGGGCGTATAGTGGGCATGCGGGAGGCCGGGTGGACGTACCGCCGAATTGCTCAACACGTGGGGCGTGAGGTCTCCACAGTACATCGATGTTGTCGCCAGTGGTCGGCGGAAGGTGCACGTGCCCGTCGACCTGGGACCGGAACGCAGCGACGCACGGACGCACGCCAAGACCGTAGGATCCTACGCAGTGCCGTAGGGGACCGCACCGCCACTTCCCAGCAAATTAGGGACACTGTTGCTCCTGGGGTATCGGCGAGGACCATTCGCAACCGTCTCCATGAAGCTGGGCTACGGTCCCGCACACCGTTAGGCCGTCTTCCGCTCACGCCCCAACATCGTGCAGCCCGCCTCCAGTGGTGTCGCGACAGGCGTGAATGGAGGGACGAATGGAGACGTGTCGTCTTCAGCGATGAGAGTCGCTTCTGCCTTGGTGCCAATGATGGTCGTATGCGTGTTTGGCGCCGTGCAGGTGAGCGCCACAATCAGGACTGCATACGACCGAGGCACACAGGGCCAACACCCGGCATCATGGTGTGGGGAGCGATCTCCTACACTGGCCGTACACCATTGGTGATCGTCGAGGGGACACTGAATAGTGCACGGTACATCCAAACCGTCATCGAACCAATCGTTCTACCATTCCTAGACCGGCAAGGGAACTTGCTGTTCCAACAGGACAATGCACGTCCGCATGTATCCCGTGCCACCCAACGTGCTCTAGAAGGTGTAAGTCAACTACCCTGGCCAGCAAGATCTCCGGATCTGTCCCCCATTGAGCATGTTTGGGACTGGATGAAGCGTCGTCTCACGCGGTCTGCACGTCCAGCACGAACGCTGGTCCAACTGAGGCGCCAGTTGGAAATGGCATGGCAAGCCGTTCCACAGGACTACATCCAGCATCTCTAAGATCGTCTCCATGGGAGAATAGCAGCCTGCATTGCTGCGAAAGGTGGATATACACTGTACTAGTGCCGACATTGTGCATGCTCTGTTGCCTGTGTCTATGTGCCTGTGGTTCTGTCAGTGTGATCATGTGATGTATCTGACCCCAGGAATGTGTCAATAAAGTTTCCCCTTCCTGGGACAATGAATTCACGGTGTTCTTATTTCAATTTCCAGGAGTGTATCACATTGGAACACCCGAAATAAAATATTCAAACGTACCTACGTTGTGTATTTTAATTTAAAAAACCTACCTGTTACGAACTGTTCGTCTAAAATTGTGAGCCATATGTTTGTGACTATTACAGCGCCATCTATCACAAAGCGAAAAAGGTGGTCCAACTAAACTATTCATATTTCTTTACGTACAACACGAATATGTAATAAAAAATGGGGGTTCCCATTTTAAATAACGCAGCTGATATCAGTTTGACCTATGGCAGCGCCATCTAGCGGGTCAACCATAGCGCCATCTGGTTTCCCCCTTCAAGCTAGACGAGTTTCGTTCTTTGTAGTTTTTTCGTTTGATGCTTATTTCGTGAGATATTTGGCCCGATCACGATCAATGGACCACCCTGTATATATGGACTTGAATTCTTAATAAATTAATGTACTGTCAAGAATGAACACACTATGAAACATCTTTCAGAGGTACAGTTTGAAGTACGGACTAATAGGAGATGGGTGAAGCAAAATGGACGAACACACAGAATATGTGTAAATTATGATGCGAAGTTCCTTCACAGGCACTGCAATATCGTATTTATCCGTCGACATTGGGCAAGCGACTTTCAAGTAGAATGTCTTACCTGTACGGGAATATATATAATCGATGTACGGGTACAGGTTGCAGACGCATGGTGGACGACACATGGAAGTCTGGGTCTGGCAGTGAGTTGTGCATGGATAGCCAAATGGTGAGGCGACCGCTCGAGTAGGCCGCTGTGTCCGAGCGCTTCTAGGCTCTTCAGTCTGGAACCAGACTGCTGCTACGGTCGCAGGTTCGAATCCTGCCTGCCTGTCCTTAGTTTAGTTAGGTTTAAGTAGTTCTAAGTCTAGGGGACTTATGACCTCACATGTTAAGTCCCATAGTGCTCAGAGCCATTTGAACCGCTCGCGATAAGCGGCAAATCCGGGTTCGAGTCTCGGTCCACCACAAACGTTCATTGTCGTCATTCCATTGTACAGTTGCTGGTTGCCCACATTCGAAACTGCGAATACATTTGATGAACAGACGAAAGTTTTCCATTTACGCTAAGCGTACGATCAACAGTTTGGATATACACTGGTAACCAAAATTAAAGCAACAAACAGAAATTGTGCAAAGCTGCGTATATTTTGCCACGAAACAGTATAATCAGGTGACAGTAAAATAGAAATTAGGAAAATTTGGAAATTTGTGGTAAGCTGCTATGGGACCAAACTGTTGATGTCATCGGTCCCTAGGCTTCCACACTACTTAATCTAACTTCAACTAACTAACGCTAAGGACGACACACACATCCATGCCCGAGGGAGGATTCAAACCTCTGGCAGGTGGAGCCGAGCTAACTGTGGCAAGGCGCCTCAAACCACGCGGCTACCCCGCGTGGCAAAAATAGAAACAATATATATAGCAATATATTCGGCTGGGACCCGAAATCATCTTCCACGTTACCTCCAGATGCGAATGCGTCGGGAATCACTGTCCAGACCAAATAAGGACTTATCTGTGAAACGAAAATTGGCCCACACTCTTCGACGTCCAGGTGGCATGTTGACTGCTCGACTCTAGATATTCCCTTCTGTGAAGAAGACGCGTCAGAGGTACACATACAGCAGGTGTCCGACAATAAAGGCCACTCTGACGAAGCTCTCTGTACATCGTTTTCCTCACTACAACAGTCCAGTGGGTGCTGCGGGCCCAGATGCCAACTGCCGCGCAGTACTAAGGCGGTACCGTTGCGCCATTACAGCTGAATAAAGGTTCTCTCTTTATGATCTTACACGTGGTCGGCCCCGCTCTGTTCTTTGGGGTAGTCTGGATCTCTATAAACTGTCACCACATTCAAAAAACAACAGAACGATTCACCTTAAGCTATCGGGGCACATCAGTTTGCGAATGTCTTGCTTCCATTCTTCCTATGACCCTCCACCGCAAATACGCTGAGCGTCTTCTCTGTACCATACTGCATCGTTGGCGTCGTTGTCCATTGACCAGAATGCCATCTTCCGTGCTTTTGTTGCTTTAGACTGTATATTTCATTGGCAATATTCAGTTTCACTGCCTTAGGCTGCAACACATAAAAATATCGTTACGTCCAAATATACTCTGTTTGACACCCTAAGCACTTGCAAAAGGATGTTTACTGAACAACATCAATGCTCCCAAGAGTTACAGTATGTGAAAATACGTAATGTTTCAGGAGCACCAAGCGTTGCCGATGGCATAAGCCTTTAATAATTTTAAGTTTCGGTCAGTCGATTGGTATCAGGTACCATGAAAATATTTACACCAGTCTGGATGGCATTCAAATGGTTCAAATGACTCTGAGCACTATGGGACTTAACATCTGAGGTCATCAGTCCCCTAGAACTTAGAACTGCTTAAACATAACTAACCTAAGGACATCACACACGTCCATGCCCGAGGCAGGATTCGAACCTGCGGCCGTAGCGGTCGCGCGGCTCCATACTGAAGCGCCTAGAGCCGGTCGGCGCATGCCAGTGTTCTTGCTGTAACGTGTAAAATAAAATTAAAGAAGAAGCAAAGACAATCGACGGCATTTCAGTGACTCAGTATCGTTTTTATTTTATTTTACTTTTTTTTAATCTCGTGTTGTTAAAGTTTATTCCGTTGTTCCTTTATGAATCTACATTTCTTGAAACAGTTCGAAATCATCCTCAGGTAACTTTCTTCCAAACTTTATTAGCTATGGTCATCTGTACCAACAGACCTGTTACGTTTAGCCTTAACAATCTTTAATGCTATCTAACATCATCATCGCAACATCTTTACCGTACAGGTGTAAAAAGTTTTAAAATTTGGTATCATTCCCTAGTGAAGCGATTATAATTTTGAAGTGGTGTTGGCAGGGAGAAAAAAAAAGTTCAAATGTGTGTGAAATCTTATGGGACTTAAGAGCTAAGGTCATCAGTCCATAAGCTTACACACTACTTAATCTAAATTATCCTAAAGACAAACACACACACCCATGCCCGAGGGAGACCTCGAACCTCTGCCGGGACCAGCCGCACTGTCCATGACTGCAGCGCCCACGATCGCTCGGCTATTCCCGCGCGGATGGCAGGGAGAAAATGAAGTTCCACGTTATCCTGAGGTGGTAGGTAGATGTGCGCACTTGTCCAGAAAAAAAAATCGCTTATGATTTTTCTTGTCTTTGTTCAGAATCAAGTGCTATACATTGAAAAATATGTTGTCATCCCCGCCTTATGTTCGAGCGGTGACGTACAGTAAATGGTCTTATACCCTTCAAACGTCTAGGGTTATCAGCTTTCGCTGTCGAAAGAGGTTTTAGTTTAGCCGTCATGTTCCCTACAAGCAACAGCGATTCTCACTGTTTGCTCTCTTCCCTCATGGCCTTTTTCGTTTTTAGATGTCGATGTTCGGGCGGAAAGATGAAAAAGAGCTCCATCTCAGTCATGTCACGTGGATCGTTAATTTGCCAGCGGACTTCATTGTTCATTTTGCCACTCCGAAGAAACTGCTCATCGCTTTCACTTTCATCACACATCTTCCTTAAAGCGATGTTATGTCTTCGTTTTAGGTTCGTGAGTCCTGTAACGAACTACTAGCTTTATTTTTTTCTTTTTGAGTATACAGCCGTCGACAGGTATGTTTTGCCCTCGACATTCACTAAGCCATTTAAATTAGCAGTCTTCAAGAAGCCCAAACTTCTTGCCAAGCCGCTTCCTACCCCGTTTAATCGTTTTCAGCCATTCGATCATTCTAGGTGCGGATTGTCGACAGCGTGAATGATGGAGTGTTCAAAGTTCTCACTACGTTCTTTTTCTTAGGTCTACATTTAAGGTCTCAATGACATGCTTTTGTTGTGCAAGATTCAAAAGAGTGTCGCGAATATTTGAAGTACGAAACAGTTATTGAAACAACTAAGAGAACAATTCGTATTAAAAAATGTTAGATAACCGTTGATTTCGAACTACAGTGTTCGCGGGTATGTCTCTCATAACAATCACTTGGATTTATCGAGTATAGAAAAGCACATTTGATATCTTCCATTCAGTGAGGTTCCATCAAAGGACCGGACACCTAGTTTGATTTACCGAGAAATTCAATTTATCGAAGTTCGAGATAGTAACAGTCGACCTTGTGTAACTATATAGTTACATTCTGGCCATTTACACGATAATTGAGTACTTATTTTATTCAAGAACGCCTCTGTGGTCTAGAAGGAGGTGTTAAGGGTAAGAAACTTCAATTTGTATTCGGAAACACGCACGCTGTCAAATATTCTACACTCCTGGAAATGGAAAAAAGAACACATTGACACCGGTGTGTCAGACCCACCATACTTGCTCCGGACACTGCGAGAGGGCTGTACAAGCAATGATCACACGCACGGCACAGCGGACACACCAGGAACCGCGGTGTTGGCCGTCGAATGGCGCTAGCTGCGCAGCATTTGTGCACCGCCGCCGTCAGTGTCAGCCAGTTTGCCGTGGCATACGGAGCTCCATCGCAGTCTTTAACACTGGTAGCATGCCGCGACAGCGTGGACGTGAACCGTATGTGCAGTTGACGGACTTTGAGCGAGGGCGTATAGTGGGCATGCGGGAGGCCGGGTGGACGTACCGCCGAATTGCTCAACACGTGGGGCGTGAGGTCTCCACAGTACATCGATGTTGTCGCCAGTGGTCGGCGGAAGGTGCACGTGCCCGTCGACCTGGGACCGGACCGCAGCGACGCACGGACGCACGCCAAGACCGTAGGATCCTACGCAGTGCCGTAGGGGACCGCACCGCCACTTCCCAGCAAATTAGGGACACTGTTGCTCCTGGGGTATCGGCGAGGACCATTCGCAACCGTCTCCATGAAGCTGGGCTACGGTCCCGCACACCGTTAGGCCGTCTTCCGCTCACGCCCCAACATCGTGCAGCCCGCCTCCAGCGGTGTCGCGACAGGCGTGAATGGAGGGACGAATGGAGACGTGTCGTCTTCAGCGATGAGAGTCGCTTCTGCCTTGGTGCCAATGATGGTCGTATGCGTGTTTGGCGCCGTGCAGGTGAGCGCCACAATCAGGACTGCATACGACCGAGGCACACAGGGCCAACACCCGGCATCATGGTGTGGGGAGCGATCTCCTACACTGGCCGTACACCACTGGTGATCGTCGAGGGGACACTGAATAGTGCACGGTACATCCAAACCGTCATCGAACCCATCGTTCTACCATTCCTAGACCGGCAAGGGAACTTGCTGTTCCAACAGGACAATGCACGTCCGCATGTATCCCGTGCCACCCAACGTGCTCTAGAAGGTGTAAGTCAACTACCCTGGCCAGCAAGATCTCCGGATCTGTCCCCCATTGAGCATGTTTGGGACTGGATGAAGCGTCGTCTCACGCGGTCTGCACGTCCAGCACGAACGCTGGTCCAACTGAGGCGCCAGATGGAAATGGCATGGCAAGCCGTTCCACAGGACTACATCCAGCATCTCTACGATCGTCTCCATGGGAGAATAGCAGCCTGCATTGCTGCGAAAGGTGGATATACACTGTACTAGTGCCGACATTGTGCATGCTCTGTTGCCTGTGTCTATGTGCCTGTGGTTCTGTCAGTGTGATCATGTGATGTATCTGACCCCAGGAATGTGTCAATAAAGTTTCCCCTTCCTGGGACAATGAATTCACGGTGTTCTTATTTCAATTTCCAGGAGTGTATTTCCATGGGTAGGTTGGCGAAAAACGTTAGTGGCTCTGTATTTCACTCCTTTCTATGCGTAAGTTAGAATCACTAGAGAGGTTAAAATATTTTTTTCTGTTATAATTGTATTTAGGATTACCTCAATTATTTTGAAACTGTAATGAACTGTTAACAAAAAATTTCATCAGTGAACAAATGCTCTGCGAGTCGGTGGTTAATATTCCGAATTGGTTAAATTCATGCCTGGTAGATGTACCTGTGTGCGCCCGGAAAAGTTATTCTGATTAATTCCTTTTGTGCAGTCTTCATTCATCGTTTGTGTATAATGAGTCTATCAGGTGGAGACTGTAGGTCGATGATCTAGGCTGCTTCTACGGACGTAACAGTCACATGCAGACGCGTATATATACTAAACGTTCTTGGCATCAAACCACAAGCTAACAGGCAGTAGATTCCTCAACAACTTCGATTGCTTACCATGTTACCTCGACGTTTGACAATGTTCTAGCTATCGCTACACCACATTTTTATTATCAGAATCAGAGAGAGAAATGTAATATTTGAGGAAGTAGGCCTACTTTCTTTCAGCTTACGTACAGGATACAGCCCCTGGCTTCAGACTTGCAACATTCGTTTGCGGGTCTGTTATGAAGATGTTACGATGCTATGCAGTCCTTGAAAACAAAACAAACAAAATTCCGCAGAAACTATTTGCTAAGCTACATGTAGGACTCACGGCTGTGTGCCCAACCAAGCCTTCAAACAAAGCAATAAAATACTAAAATCGAAAATCATGCTATCTGTGTGCAGATTGCGAACCTTCTGATAATGAACATCCCACTGGTGTACTCATTTTTTAATATCAGTTTTATTTCTAGTTCCTTTAAACTTCAATTGCGGTCGAACCTGCGAACAAAAACACAGAGAAAAGAGACTTAATTGTAAAAATTCCTAAGTAGTGAGAAACTGAAATGTGGAAACGAATTTCGCCTGCGGTTGTTTCGAGAGAAGTTGGCGCCAACTGTGAAAGCTCTTCAAGTTTTAAACAGTTCCTTCCTCCTTCACATGGAAGGATAGGAACGCAGTGAGGAGCGGTTTTTCGACTTGGCCTGAGCCAGAATGTGAAACGTCTGTTGGTAAAAGGCGTGGTCAGTTCTCTGTGTCACAGCACGTAGGCATTCTCCCCTGCCTTTCTACATATGTTGGCAACAACCCTATTTTTTAGGTGTCGTAACCTCTCTAGAGGGTGGCGCCTCCAGAGCTCTAAAAACTCGGACCGCCTCTAGCCCAGCCGCATTCAGTTTCAGCTGCCATGCGAACCAATAGACGTCTCTGTCACGGACGCGTTTTGCCAAAGGCACTTGCCACCTAGCGTTCAGTAACTGCTTAACTTGAAATCGGCAATGTCGCCCGTGCACCCAAGTTGCTTCGTTCGGACGGCGATTGCGATAATCTCGTGCTGCGGCCACAGACTTCCGGCGGCAACCATGAGGTAAGATTCCACCGTGCCTTTGTCACCCGAACTGGTATTTAATACCTCATTTCTCTCTCTCTTGAGGCATAACGGAATTTCTTGACATATTCTTCATGTGGTTCAGTACTTAGTTTGTATAGCACAAGTAACTTTGCATCAAGTTTTCTGGTTTTTGTGCACTTTAGCCAAGGTCTTTATTCACGTACTTTTAATTAGTATTGCTTAACGATAGTGTACGTTACAATCGGTTGAATATTATTAACCTACTATCTCTGAATACATCTATTTTTAACATTTACACCAGCCTTTTCTCTGAGACCTTTCTCTTAGTCTTCCTCAGTGTCCCTATTAAACACGGGCCCCGTGAAAACAGGAACGCTTGCGAAGCCTTTCACGGTCAAAGAATGAACAGAAAATCTACTGGAATCCCAACGTCTTTTGATCTTTACCGCCTCTGCAAATGGAGCAAGCTGCTTTGGTGGGAGCATTGTTACCAGACAGCAACGGGAAACCAACACATCGTTGAAGTAATTACCACTGCGCCAATGTCGATGTGGAATAATACGCAGGATATTCACATGAACAACTGAATGGAAGAACGTGTGACTAAAACTCATAGTGGGGAGTGCAAATTCCTGAGTGTACATTCAGGTCACGTTTGAAATAAAAGCGAACAGTGGATGGAAAAGAACTCATCCCCATCTCTATTATTCCTTAATTTAAAGACTTACATTTTCTGGTGCACTAAAGACGATGTTTATAGTTGTGAATTAATGTTACAAGGCAGTACTTCATAGTGAGACATAATGTTTAATCCTGAATCCTACTGGGAAAATCAGTAAGTATTTCCTAATTGTCTTATTTCTAATTAATTGCAGCGCAAGATTGCATAGAATGGCAGATTTCCGAAAGAGCCCACACCAAAACAACTATTACACCTGCTACCGAAAATTTCAAAAGTGAATTAGTGAATTTGCTGCGCCTCAGGTCGGAAAATAAAGAACAAGAGCTTCAGTAAATTTACTGGGAATAAACATACGCATATGATAAACACTGAACCCATTCTACATTTATCAATAACCCTCACAGATACAATTTTTTTTCATCCAAAAAAAGACGTGGTCACAGTGTTTGTGCTCGGGGAAGACGAGTTTGCCGCCCTTCTGTGGTTTCAGTCTATTAGACCAGCGGTTCCCAACCTTTTTCGACTCGCGAACCTCTTCTATAACCATCTGTATTGGGTAAACCACTGTCTTTTAAATATACATGCTGTAGACACGCATAAAATTTAATTCAAAGCAAATGGTTTAATAATCTTAAATTAACATAACCCTTAAATGTTAAAACCTTAAGTTAAGCTAGTTACGGCTCAAAAGTTACTCAACGTTTAGGCTTAACTGCGATTATTAATACAAGTTTTCATTGTAATTACCCACCTCTTCTTTGGAATTCAGTGAGAAGGCTGCGCCTGTTTTTCTTGGCACAGGACTTTGACGTCAAGAACCACAGAACCTAAATGAAATCTCAAATCACTTTCAGCACAAAGTCTGTTGCTGTACTTATTTTTTAAATAGGCATATGAAGAAAACGACTTTTCGCACAAATATGTGGATGAAAAGGGCAATAAAGCCGTTATGGCTTTATTTCCTAATACTAAGAACTCCTTTAAATTTAACCACAAACCAATTAGTGACAAAGATTTATAACTTTTCTTAATTGAAATCAGTGGCATTTTCAAGAAAGTGTTCTTTTACATTTACGCTTAATGTGGATTGTAAAGTTGTTAACTCTTCGAAGGGATTGCGAATCCAATTGTTACTATTGGACGTAGCAGGGAAATGTTCTCTGAAGTCCTCTCAAATACTCTTTAAGCATGTTCTTGACATTTTCGTGCAGGTAGAGATGATTTTCCACCAGGAAGTCATGAAGGGCATCAAACCATTCGGTTTGGGGAACACGTTTCCCAAAAATTAAGCTTTTTAATGAGTGATTCGATACGGTCTTGCATAGTACAACCATTTATATTTGACCCCGGGAGAGAGAAGTTTAAACTGTTAATTTTTGCGAAAATGTCTGCCAGATAACCTAAAGTCTGAAGCCAGATTTCATCTTCCAAGTACTTTGTTTTGTGAAAGGCATAACTGGTGAGAACAACTTAAAACTTCGTATTTAAGTTCATACAGTCTTGAAACAGTTGTAACTCATGATAGCCATCTGACTTCAGTGTGAGACACTGAGCACTTATAAATGCTTCCCATTTCCTCATAAAGCACTGCAAATATGCCGAAGTCCGTAGGGAAAGCCTTAATAAATTTAATTATTTTCGCTGCATCGTCCAGCACAGTTTTCAGTCTATCGGGCATTAAGTACGTTCAGAAGCAAGAGTCTCTCCATGAATGCAGTAATGTATCCAAGAAGCGTTCCGGCTACCGGTTTCACTTTGGCAACAATCCTAGCGTAACACTCTGTCATAGATTTCGGACCATCTGAACGAATGCCTAAACAGGGAGTGGAATCTTCCATAGTACTCTCTTTTAAGGGCCTGCAGAATAGTACGAGTAGCTCCTTTTCTGCAAACTCCCCATTAATACAGCATAACGGACGAAAAGTAACAAAATGGCTAAATTGACAATATGTGTCGATTATTCAAGTTGAATCGGTAAAGGACTGGCACGAAATCTTTCCAAAATTTCACTTTCGACATAATATTACATGTCTTTAATCCGTTGGTTGATCGGATAATGATACCATATCGACTTGTTTTTGTGAAAGACTCTCCAAGCATACAATGTTCGACATCATTTAAGTATGTGTAAATGGCCGCACTAAATCTTCAGCTGTTGAATGAGATTTTGCAGTTTTAGTAATTCTGTAGCTAACACGATAAGACGCTTCAAGAACATTCTCATGCTCACTAATTACAGCGATAGTCAAATCATTATTCCATTCGTTAACTTTTCCTGTAAAAAATCCAGTTTTTTCTGCGTGGCAGGGGTATTTAATTTCTAAATGTCGTTGAAGTAGAGAAGGTTTCAGACTACTGTTACCTAGATGGTCGCCACAAAGAACACACTGTGGTCTTGGAAAGTCTTTGTATCATATATGAAAATCCAAAGATAATGTAATTATCATCGTACTTAATTTTTGGTTACACACGGTTCACTTTTGTCGGATTGACATGCATCACTAGGGGCTGAATGACCTGTTGACACAACACAAATTGCGATTTTGATAAGGCCATTGTCCCTTTCAAACTTCCACTTTTCAACCAGTCATCCATTTTAATGTGAAAGGAGACGATTATGATTCACAACTGACAACTTACTGCATTTACCACAAGGAAAGAAGAAGTAGGCTGTTGTTGAAACTCAGAGGCCTGACCGCTATGTAACCATCACTTAGTGGGGTCGCGGTAATGTTGTTAGTATTGTTAGAAAACAATATGATAAACTTGGGATGCTCACAAGTGTAACAAGGGGAATTATAGGATTAATTTAATTTAAAATACGGTAAAACTTGCTCAAATCGGCAAGTGTGTAATTCGGAAATTTGCCAAAAACCGTAAAAGTATATAAGTTCAAATGGCACTGAGCATTGTGGGACTTAACTTCATAGGTCATCAGTCCCCTAGAACTTAGAACTACTTAAACCTAAGGACATCACACACATCCATGCCCGAGGCAGGATTCGAACCTGGGACCAAGTATTAAGTCCCGACGCATTCAGTGCACTTTTATATGCTGATTTTTTGTATTGCTGAACGTGCCTAACGCGGAAACGGAAAGCAAACCTTACAACATACTTAATAATTCATTGTATAATGCGGAAAAGAGCCTATACAGTACTACTGTATTACAGTTCATTAGTTATTCATGACTCTACAACGACGTTACTTTTGACACCTCTGTTAAGCAACGCGAAACCAGGGAAAGAGGTGTGGACCTAAAACCGCACCGCTCTGTGCAACAAAGAATAAACGTTCAGTGTCGGTGCAGTACATCAAACGAAACGAACGGTTCGTTAGTCAGCGCTCTGTTTGTCGGCTTTCCCGGTTTCTGCATTATTGAGGTACGCCGGAGCATTCAGGAACATTGTTGCGCTTCTACCGACACTCATCTGCAATGTGCGCAGTGAAAGAGGCGGGTATTGTTCCGTTGAACAATGGTTTTACCCGGCAAGGTCATTATTTTCTGCCAGTTTCAGTTGACTAGTAGCACAGTAGTGATACAGCAATATGATGTCGAACAAGCGGTGTGTGTCGTTAACATTTAACGAAAAGATTAATGTAATCGAGGCGAGTGAGAAAGACAAACTTTCTGTGTGCGAAATTATGTTGCGTTTCAAATGCGGTAAACCACAAATTTGTGAGACTTTAAGAAACAAGGATAAGATTCGGGACGAGTGGATGAAAGGGGACGGGCAGAAGAAAAGAAAGGCGAAGAAGACCGGAAATGAAGAAATTAACGGAATAGTGTGGGAATAGTAGGTAAGTGCGCGGGCAAAAAACTTACCTTTATCTGGACCCATGTTGCAGAGTGAGGCTCTGAAAGTTGCTAAAGAATTACGGAGTTTAAGGCATCCACAGGATGGCTGGACAATTTCAAAGCGACGCACAATATCGTGTGGAATAAAGTGTGTGAGGAAGCTAAAGATGTGCAGGAAAGTGTAGCAACAGAATGGAACACTGTATTGTCCAACTTAATTGTGAACTGTGAGCCGAAAGACGTTTTCACTGCCAATGAAACGGGACTGTTTTAAGGCGCGCTGCCTTCAAAATCGCTAGCTATCGGAAGTGAAAAGTGCACCGACGGAAAATGTCCAAGGAAAGACTCATTGTACTGCTGTGTGAAAACATGTTAGATGAAATGGAGAAGCCACTGGTGATTTGAAAGGCGGCAAAACCGCACTGTTTCAAAAATATAGACGTCAGTAAGCCTCCAGTCACATGGCAAAGCAATAAAAAGGCGTGGATGGTGAGTGGCCTTATGGAAGAATGGCTGGGCTCTTTCAATGCCAAAATGAAAAAAAGGAAATCGCAAGTTCTCCTTTTGCTAGACAATGCAACCTGCCACCAGAATGTAAATTATCAAACATGAAATTGGCCTGGTTTCCCACAGGTTCAACCAGCCTCACACTAACCATGGACCAGGGGGTTATTTACACACTCAAATGTCATTATAGGCGATTATTGATGCAAAGTTTCTGCCCTGGATGCCGTATATTGAATTGGCTTGGCAGTAAAGGAAATAAAACCCGAAACTCTCACCAAGTGCTTCTACAAAGCGGGATTTTGGGGGTCAAGAACAAAACGCTTCTGTGGCCATCGAAGTTCAAGAAAATTCAGCAGCGATTACTGAATTAATGAAAATACGAAACATTTCATGTAGTGCAGATGATTACATTCGAAGTGATGACTTTCTGTCACTCCACTTTCACTTCTGCAAATGATTTAATAGAAATCCGCAACACAGAGGATGATGAAGAAGAATCAAAAGAAGAAGAAGAGGAGGAAAATGATGTCGCTAGAAAAATTAATACGTCTAAAGAAGTCATAGAATGCATGAAAGATGTTATGCAATTCGCTGCACACACAATTTTTCCCAACTTGTTGGAACTATTGTACGGTGCAAAAAATTGCCTACAAAAACAATTTTGAACAGGAAATTAAAACAAGTTTCCCTCCTTGATATGTGGTGAAAAAAGTGAAATGTAAAGCAAATAAACATCGGTTAATATATATGCACATACAATAATAAATGAAGTTCTAGTAAAAATATAGAAATGCCGTGTTATTTATCAATTAGTGTCATAGTCCAGTGTTCTATTGTCCAATATACAGTAAGTGAACACCTACTTTGTTGGAGTGAAGTATATGCATAGTTCAAAATTTTAACTTTGCTTTTGTTCATGATACCTGACACATTTTACGTAGCCCGGTGTAATCTGGAAACTTGTCCAATTTGGAAAATTATTTTAGTTCCAGGCGATTCCGTTTTGAGAACGTTTTTACTGTAATTAGTATTATTTGACTTCGCCGCAGAAACTAAGGAAATAGTAATAGATCTATCATCGAAATCCGCCATTATGGTAAAGAACCTCGAAATCCGAAACCCCTTGAAATATTTTGCGAACTTCCTTGGGCTCACGAACCACAATGGCTCTGAGCACTATGGGACTTAACTACTGTGGTCATCAGTCCCCTAGAACTCAGAACTACTTAAACCTAACTAACCGAAGGACATAACACACATCCATGCCCGAAGCAGGATTCGAACCTGTGACCGTAGCGGTCGTGCGGTTCCAGACTGTAGCGCCCAGAACCGCTCGGCCACTCCGGCCGGCCCACGAACCACAGATCGGTAAATGATGCATTAGTCGAACACAAAAATGTTTAGTACAATGAGTCGACCACTGTTGTAGTCTTCGTCCATGACTCAGTTAAACTGTTTCACTGTAGGCAAAAATTATTATGCAGTGGAAAAAAAATTGAAGTTGCACTACAGGAAGTGCAATGTGTTTCTTTACGAACACCAGTCTGATATTTACCAAACTCTTTGAGGATATGGAGATGTGCACCACTACACTTTCATTCTATTCGAAACTGAAGCTCGTCATCAATATCAGAATGAGATGTGTCCCTCCGTGGAAATCCGTATATTCTTGTATTCGTTGTGGCACAAAAGCAAACAGCTTTCGAATATCATCTTGAGCACAAGATTGCTGAGTAGAGGGTGGTATGACAGTATACATCTTTCCATCGCATCCCAGTTACACTCTACGGGTAGGGTTGCCATCCGTCCCTATATATTGGTACCGTCACCTTTATGAACGTTCTCGTCCCGACATTCCGACAAGACCCGATTTTGTCCCGATTTTGAAAAATACTGTTAAGAGCCTTGGCTCAAGTACTGAAATAATGCCATCTGTTAGCGCAGCATGTAAATTCAGCCTCAGTAAGTTTTGTTCATGCCAAGATGTTTATGTCGACAAACTCGTCTTACAGCTGGCTCTACCGACGATGCAAGCTCCTTCTACAGGGTGGTCCTAAACTATATGTCAAAAATGTAACGGCATGTAGAGCAGACCGAAATAAGCTGATGTCGTATAGGAATGTGTGTGCGGTAATGCCGCCTTGAGACGGTGGAGACAGCGGTGATGATTTCGGTGTATAAAAGTGCTTCGCTAGCTGGATTCATCATGTTTCGCACGCATCTCGAACAGCATGCATCGTTTCACCAACGCGAAGCTGACCCGCATGCATTTCATGTGTGGGGCTGCACAAGGAAATGGATTGGCTCCTCAAAGCATGTACAGGGATTTATGGATAGGAATCAGCCGGATAGACAAGCATTCGAATGTCTTCATAGGGAGTTACGCACGAGTGGATCGTTTTAACCTTCCAAGCGTGAAACTGGTGTCAGAGGATATCACAGAATTCCTGCAGTGGAAGAAAGAATACTAAACACAGTAGAGGATAATCCTTCGACAAGCTCGGGAGCTGTAGAACATGCGTTGGATGTGAGCCATCAAAATGTTTTGACGACTTTACATGAAGACTGCATGCACCCGTATCGCTTACAGAGAGTGCAAGGAATGACCCCTGACGATTATCTTCCGCATTTCAACTTTGCTCCTTGGTACCTACAGCAGACCGCAGCTAATGAAACATTCCTTGCAGAAGTTTTATCTACTGATGAGGCTATCTTTACACCGTTGGGTACGTTGAACATCCATAATTCTCACCTGTGAGCTCATGGTAATCCACATGGCACAATAGCACACGCCTACCAAGAAAGGTTTTCCGTTCATTTTTGGGCAGGCATTGGGCCCAATAACTTAGTAGGATCCTACATTCTACCAAGTCGTTTAACTGGCCACACATACGTCTTCCTACGTGAGGTTTTACCTGAACTTCTGGGCGATGTTCCTCTAGCTTGCCGCAGACGAATGTGGTTCAAGCACGATGGATCTCCAGTTCACTTCAATCGAAACGTCAGGAATCACCAGAACGCTTTCTACGGCCAGCAGTGGATACGGCGGGGCGGTCCAGTTCCCTGACCGTCGCGTTCTCCCGATTTAACCTGCGTGGATTTTTTCTTTGGGGGGTCACACGAAAAGCCTGATGTACGAGAGTCCCGTCACATCAGAAGAAAATATAGTTGCCCTCGTGTCTGTTGCTGCTGGACATGTGATCGAATGCCTCACGTCTTTTCTAATGTACGCCGATACATTCACCATCGCTGTGAATCGCGTTTGCTGATGGTGGCCGCTCTTTCGAGCGCCTCTTGTAAGCTATTAACAAATTTCTGAAGTCATTGGTATTTATTTACATGCCTTTTCAGTTACATGTGATTCATACTGCCGTTCCAGATAGTAATGTGTTAATAACGCATACACACTCCTGTACCAAGTCTTCTTAGTTAGGTCCCATCTAACTGCTTTTACATTTCTGACATATAGTTTAGGACCACTCTGTAGATCTAGCAGAATCATTCGAGAAAATACCAGAGTTCTGCTAGTAAGCGGCTAGAAATATTTAAGCAGCGCCACGCAGAAGAATCGGGCAGTTCCCACTTGAATACCTATCTGACAAAACGATTCTTTCTAAACGTGATACGAACAACGAGCGCAAGTTAGTAATGCCAGGGACTGTAGATCAATCTTACCGTGCCAGTTTAACTAGAAGCTGACGTGCAAGGTGTTTTATAAGTACGTAAAAGGGAAAAATGATTTGTTGCAAAAGATGAAATCTTCCGAAAAATATGGTGTACGAGCTACTTTTGCCGCATAAAGTTCCTTGTAATTGTGTTGTAAATAGAAAGTAATTATATTAAATAAATATTTTACTTCATTTCTACACTCCCATGTCAGGGTGTCCCGACGAGGTCTCAGCTAGATATGGCAACCCATCTATGGGTGACATATTGGAGAACCAAGCAGGCCAGCAAGGGAACGGCAGATTTCTCAAGGAGATTGTGGTGTTAGCTGCAGAGTGGATTCTAGCGTTATCTCGCTGGAATACGGCATTTAGAGTCCTTTAGAGTAACAGTTTACCACTCTTGTCAGATACTGACGATCATTCAGCCTCCTTATAAAAGTTACCAAATCAGTCCTGTTGTTATTTCCAATAGCCTCTCATCACACCATGGTTTCAAGAACTGGAGAGGTACGGGTCCCGAGAATCCAAGCTTGCTGAGCTTTTCACCAGTCCACCTGAAGACATACTGGCGTCGATCTGGCCGCCGCAAACAAATACGAGACGTCACCGAACACCACAGAAAACTACTCATTGTCCCAGTCGTCTCTGTCTCTACACCATGCAAGTCTGTTGTGGTGTGAAAAGTAACGAAGTATTGCAACTTTCGATCTCACTTCAGCTTCCAGTGATTCGTTCTGAAACGTCCCCTTAGAACAATTTATACACGACTGTGCTTAACCTGACACACAATATTATTTAGCGCAACGCAATCTGACTTTCAAAAATCCCTACAAAAGAATGGCCCTGACTAACATTAAACTATACCTTTCACAAATAACTTACCTCGCAAAAATCTTCATTACTCGAACTACTGCAATACAGCGAGCGCCACTATTGCCAGCTAAATAAAAGATTCAAACTACAGAAGGCACTAACTACTGATAGGGATAGTTAGCAAATGAAAGATTTTAATAGAGAACAAACACTGTATTTACCTTAATATCATCAAAAGTCATAATATATGTAATTTCAAAACTCCGCCATTTCCTTCCACACATCCACCACTGCTGGCGGCTCACCTCTAACTGCGCAACACTACGCGCTGTTCACATCCAGCTGCCGCTGCCCAACACTACAATGGCAGACAACAATGCAAACTAGCCACAGACTGCACACAGCACAGCCAGTGATTTTCATATAGAGCGCTACGTAACGTTGCCAATAAGAAAACATAAACAGCCTACTTACATAGTTGCCAATAAGAAAATATAAACATCCTACTTACTTAGTTGCCAATAATAAAATATAAACAGCCTACTTACATAGCCCCCATGCTCCCCACAAAAAATTTTACAAATTGTTTTGGCCAGTGGCCAATACTGATTTGATAAAATTTTTCATAATTACAATAACAAAGATATCAAATGCACACACTAATTTATACAATGTTGGTCAAAAACTAAAATTGTCTCACAGTCCATAAAGATAGTCCTGATCATTCATCATAATAGTAATTACAGTTTTTGTTTTTCACAAAGTCTCATTAGTAAAAGAGAATGCACATGGAAGTAGTGGATTTCCATGCAGTCTTGAAGAAGTAGTGTTGTCCTTCCAACTGAAAGGCAGTGCTGACTCTTGACATGCTGACAGGTAATGGGCCACAACAGAGCAAACCCACAGCAGAGTCATTCGACGTTTTGAAGAAGATTGGTAGGTAGGTCATCACAGAGCAGACCCACTGCAGTCCTGGTAGAGAGTATTGGTGGGCCACCAGAGGTGCAGACCCACTGCAGTCCTTGTAGAAATTGTGGACAGGCCCACTGTAGTCCTGGTAGAGATTGTGGTATTGGTGGGCCACCAGAGGTGCAGACCCACTGTAGTCCTTGTAGAGATGGCCAGCAGCCATCTGTTGTGACTGTGCGGGTGCACAATCACCATTGAAGAGTCTTGCAGTTAATATAGCAAGTCCATAACCACCACTTGTGCACTCACAAAGTTTTTGGAATTGTCCTTAGAACCAGCAATGCTGTTATCCAGTCCCTTGCTGAATTATCAACACACATGTAAACATGAAGAGCCCCAACTTCTCACATATTGTCCATATACTATGACCAACAGAAACGTGTGCAGTGAAATGGAACTTACAAGTTACTTAATTTGATGAACTGGTGTCAATTACAATTTTATAACATAAAAATACAATAACAAAGGTACAAAATACATCATTAAAAACATAACAATACAGATAACATTTGTAGTAATACAGGCTTTACAAAAGAATAGAAATAAACATTTACATCAGTGTTACAGGAATTATGACATAAATAAATAAAATAATGAGAATAGTTTTCGAAACATTAATTTCACACATGAGCATTGAAACAAAACAGAATAAATAATGTCTAAGCATATTTACAAGGTAAATAACATATTATTAATGCCAATTATATTTGAGGATAACAGTATTCCTCATCATAGTGAATGTAGATTAGTATTAGAAGAAGAAAAAATTCTATGAAACTACACAGAGACAGGAAGAAAACAAATACACAAGGGTACACAAACACATAGTGGGATAACACCAATAGGGAAGGACAGGGTTCGTTTTCAGTGTAACATTTGGTACTGCAGCCCAACCCAAAACTTCATTCCATATATTGTCCCTCTTATTTCAACATTTGCTCCAGCCAAAAAAACATCCTATCCAAGCATGCTTTCTGTATTCTGTTCACATCCTCTTTCAAAAATAGTTTTTCTCCACTGTGCACTACTTTTTTGGCCAAACTATTTTCTTATAGCTTCTTAATGCATTTCGTCCAATTCATCATAGTTAGTTTCTTATATAGTCTACCCCCTCTTAAGCTAACTTAAATCTACTGAGCTCAGATGCTAAACTAAGGGATGAGGCAATGCAGCAGCATAAAACAATTAACACAAACATCAGGGACAAAAATTTTAAATAGCCAAAGCAATTGAAGTACTACAACTAATATAAGGCACTGTGCAGGAAACAAGAAAAATAAATTAGTAGTAAAACTGGCTTAGCAGAGTAACACAAAGTCAAATTCAGTAACACTATGCCTGGCAAACAGCAGTAACTTATACCTAAACATGACATAGCTCAAGCAGAAAAAATATTACAGTAAAGACAACAATCTACATCTACATCTACATTTATACTCCGCAAGCCACCCAACGGTGTGTGGCGGAGGGCACTTTACGTGCCACTGTCATTATCTCCCTTTCCTGTTCCAGTCGCGTATGGTTCGCGGGAAGAACGACTGTCTGAAAGCCTCTGTGCGCGCTCTAATCTCTCTAATTTTGCATTCGTGATCTCCTCGGGAGGTATAAGTAGGGGGAAGCAATATATTCGATACCTCATCCAGAAACGCACCCTCTCGAAACCTGGCGAGCAAGCTACACCGCGATGCAGAGCGCCTCTCTTGCAGAGTCTGCCACTTGAGTTTGTTAAACATCTCCGTAACGCTATCACGGTTACCAAATAACCCTGTGACGAAACGCGCCGCTCTTCTTTGGATCTTCTCTATCTCCTCCGTCAACCCGATCTGGTACGGATCCCACACTGATGAGCAATACTCAAGTATAGGTCGAACGAGTGTTTTGTAAGCCACCTCCTTTGTTGATGGACTACATTTTCTAAGGACTCTCCCAATGAATCTCAACCTGGTACCCGCCTTACCAACAATTAATTTTATATGATCATTCCACTTCAAATCGTTCCGCACGCATACTCCCAGATATTTTACAGAAGTAACTGCTACCAGTGTTTGTTCCGCTATCATATAATCATACAATAAAGGATCCTTCTTTCTATGTATTCGCAATACATTACATTTGTCTATGTTAAGGGTCAGTTGCCACTCCCTGCACCAAGTGCCTATCCGCTGCAGATCTTCCTGCATTTCGCTACAATTTTCTAATGCTGCAACTTCTCTGTATACTACAGCATCATCCGCGAAAAGCCGCATGGAACTTCCGACACTATCTACTAGGTCATTTATATATATTGTGAAAAGCAATGGTCCCATAACACTCCCCTGTGGCACGCCAGAGGTTACTTTAACGTCTGTAGATGTCTCTCCATTGAGAACAACATGCTGTGTTCTGTTTGCTAAAAACTCTTCAATCCAGCCACACAGCTTTTCTGATATTCCGTAGGCTCTTACTTTGTTTATCAGACGACAGTGCGGAACTGTATCGAACGCCTTCCGGAAGTCAAGGAAAATGGCATCTACCTGGGAGCCTGTATCTAATATTTTCTGGGTTTCATGAACAAATAATGCGAGTTGGGTTTCACACGATCGCTGTTTCCGGAATCCATGTTGATTCCTACATAGTAGATTCTGAGTTTCCAAAAACGACATGATACTCGAGCAAAAGACATGTTCTAAAATTCTACAACAGATCGACGTCAGAGAGATAGGTCTATAGTTTTGCGCATCTGCTCGACGACCCTTCTTGAAGACTGGGACTACCTGTGCTCTTTTCCAATCATTTGGAACCTTCTGTTCCTCTAGAGACTTGCGGTACACGGCTGTTAGAAGGGGGGCAAGTTCTTTCGCGTACTCTGTGTAGAATCGAATTGGTATCCCGTCAGGTCCAGTGGACTTTCCTCTGTTGAGTGATTCCAGTTGCTTTTCTATTCCTTGGACACTTATTTCAATGTCAGCCATTTTTTCGTTGGTGCGAGGATTTAGAGAAGGAACTGCAGTGCGGTCTTCCTCTGTGAAACAGCTTTGGAAAAAGGTGTTTAGTATTTCAGCTTTACGCTTGTCATCCTCTGTTTCAATGCCATCATCATCCCAGAGTGTCTGGACATGATGTTTCGAGCCACTTACTGATTTAACGTAAGACCAGAACTTCCTAGGATTTTCTGTCAAGTCGGTACCTAGTATTTTACTTTCGAATTCACTGAACGCTTCACGCATAGCCCTCCTTACGCTAACTTTGACATCGTTTAGCTTCTGTTTGTCTGAGAGGTTTTGGCTGCGTTTAAACTTGGAGTGAAGCTCTCTTTGCTTTCGCAGTAGTTTCCTAACTTTGTTGTTGTACCACGGTGGGTTTTTCCCGTCCCTCACAGTTTTGCTCGGCACGTACCTGTCTAAAACGCATTTAACGGTTGCCTTGAACTTTTTCCATAAACACTCAACATTGTCAGTGTCGGAACAGAAATTTTCGTTTTGATCTGTTAGGTAGTCTGAAATCTGCCTTCTATTACTCTTGCTAAACAGATAAACCTTCCTCCCTTTTTTTATATTCCTATTAACTTCCATATTCAGGGATGCTGCAACGGCCTTATGATCACTGATTCCCTGTTCTGCACTTACAGAGTCGAAAAGTTCGGGTCTGTTTGTTATCAGTAGGTCCAAGATGTTATCTCCACGAGTCGGTTCTCTGTTTAATTGCTCGAGGTAATTTTCGGATAGTGCACTCAGTATAATGTCACTCGATGCTCTGTCCCTACCACCCGTCCTAAACATCTGAGTGTCCCAGTCTATATCTGGTAAATTGAAATCTCCACCTAAGACCATAACATGCTGAGAAAATTTATGTGAAATGTATTCCAAATTTTCTCTCAGTTGTTCTGCCACTAATGCTGCTGAGTCGGGGGGTCGGTAAAAGGAGCCAATTATTAACCTTGCTCGGTTGTTGAGTGTAACCTCCACCCATAATAATTCACAGGAACTATCCACTTCTACTTCACTACAGGATAAACTACTACTAACAGCGACGAACACTCCGCCACCGGTTGCATGCAATCTATCCTTTCTAAACACCGTCTGTGCCTTTGTAAAAATTTCGGCAGAATTTATCTCTGGCTTCAGCCAGCTTTCTGTACCTATAACGATTTCAGCTTCGGTGCTTTCTATCAGCGCTTGAAGTTCCGGTACTTTACCAACGCAGCTTCGACAGTTTACAATTACAATACCGATTGCTGCTTGGTCCCCGCATGTCCTGACTTTGCCCCGCACCCGTTGAGGCTGTTGCCCTTTCTGCACTTGCCCGAGGCCATCTAACCTAAAAAACCGCCCAGCCCACGCCACACAACCCCTGCTACCCGTGTAGCCGCTTGTTGCGTGTAGTGGACTCCTGACCTATCCAGCGGAACCCGAAACCCCACCACCCTATGGCGCAAGTCGAGGAATCTGCAGCCCACATGGTCGCAGAACCGTCTCAACCTCTGATTCAGACCCTCCACTCGGCTCTGTACCAAAGGTCCGCAGTCAGTCCTGTCGACGATGCTGCAGATGGTGAGCTCTGCTTTCATCCCGCTAGCGAGACTGGCAGTCTTCACCAAATCAGATAGCCGCCGGAAGCCAGAGAGGATTTCCTCCGATCCATAGCGACACACATCATTGGTGCCGACATGAGCGACCACCTGCAGATGGGTGCACCCTGTACCCTTCATGGCATCCGGAAGGACCCTTTCCACATCTGGAATGACTCCCCCCGGTATGCACACGGAGTGCACTTTGGTTTTCTTCCCCTCCCTTGCTGCCATATCCCTAAGGGGCCCCATTACGCGCCTGACGTTGGAGCTCCCAACTACCAGTAAGCCCACCCTCTGCGACTGCCCGGATCTTGCAGACTGAGGGGCAACCTCTGGAACAGGACAAGCAGCCATGTCAGGCTGAAGATCAGTATCAGCCTGAGACAGAGCCTGAAACCGGTTCGTCAGACAAACTGGAGAGGCCTTCCGTTCAGCCCTCCGGAATGTCTTTCGCCCCCTGCCACACCTTGAGACGACCTCCCACTCTACCACAGGTGAGGGATCAGCCTCAATGCGGGCAGTATCCCGGGCAACCACAGTCGTAGTCCGATCGGGGGATGCGTGGGACGAGCTGGCCGTCCCCGACAAACCCCCATCCGGACCCCCACAGTGATGCCCATTGGCAACAGCCTCAAGCTGTGTGACCGAAGCCAACACTGCCTGAAGCTGGGAGCGAAGGGATGCCAACTCAGCCTGCATCTGAACACAGCAGTTGCAGTCCCTATCCATGCTAAAAACTGTGCAAAGAACGTCTGAACTAATCTACAGAGAGCGCAAACAAAACGACACAAAATTGAAGCGGTTATTAAAATACAAGATTGCCTAGTAAATGCAGTAATGCTGCCACTTGTGCACTGCTGACACACTGCTCGGCGGCGGAAGGAGACTACGCTATTTAACACTATTCGAGTACTAAAACGTGATGCTACAACTCTCAAATACTATAATACGCCCGAAATTTATGAATTAAACAATGCAAGTACCAAAAACACGCAAAGAAATTAAGAATTAAACTATGTAACAAATGAGTGAGCTAGGAGTATACGACTTGCTGCTGCAGCTGCTTATCCAACGGCGGCAGGGAGCACACTGACTGTGACCAACCGACACTGGCCGTTCAAAACAAAAACAGTTGACAGACGACTACGCGAATTTACACTATTCAGGTACTAAAAAACGCGATGCTACAACTCTCAAATACTATAATACGCCCGAAATTTATGAATTAAACAATGCAAGTACCAAAAACACGCAAAGAAATTAAGAATTAAACTATGTAACAAATGAGTGAGCTAGGAGTATACGACTTGCTGCTGCAGCTGCTTATCCAACGGCGGCAGGGAGCACACTGACTGTGACCAACCGACACTGGCCGTTCAAAACGAAAACAGTTGACAGACGACTACGCGAATTTACACTATTCAGGTACTAAAACGCGATGCTACAACTCTCAAATACTATAATACGCCCGAAATTTATGAATTAAACAATGCAAGTACCAAAAACACGCAAAGAAATTAAGAATTAAACTATGTAACAAATGAGTGAGCTAGGAGTATACGACTTGCTGCTGCAGCTGCTTATCCAACGGCGGCAGGGAGCACACTGACTGTGACCAACCGACACTGGCCGTTCAAAACGAAAACAGTTGACAGACGACTACGCGAATTTACACTATTCAGGTACTAAAACGCGATGCTACAACTCTCAAATACTATAATACGCCCGAAATTTATGAATTAAACAATGCAAGTACCAAAAACACGCAAAGAAATTAAGAATTAAACTATGTAACAAATGAGTGAGCTAGGAGTATACGACTTGCTGCTGCAGCTGCTTATCCAACGGCGGCAGGGAGCATATTCACATCTTAATGTCTATGTAATTAAAGTGGTGCACCACAACTTATTCTACGAAAAATATTACCAAGTAGTTGAAAAGAAAATTATGTATGCAGTTACTGTTATTAGTCCCTTCTTATTTTTCTTTCCATTCCAAGAGATCCTTTATCGAAGAATGTGGGTCATAAAATAATTATTTAATAGATCTGTTGACAGAAAGTGTTCACATTAGCAAATGCATCGAAGTTTATTTTATAAAACTAACGCTGCAACACAGCTGGAAACCAGATATTAAATAAAATAAGCATTTACGCAAACCAAAACATAAAAATATCATTCAGTAGTCATGTGACATTTCATAAGTTAGTAGAGATTCTCTCAACTCTCGTAGAAAGACGCTTGTCATAATCAGGTGTGCAGATGTAAGTATCCTTCCAAGTAATGAGGGTGTCGCATTTGCAATGTTTTCTCTAAAGGAACGTCAATGGCGAGGATGATGGCCTCCCTTTTTTTTCACCTAATGGCTTTCTTTTGTCAGATGACTACCTCTCAGCTGGGCGCCCAAAACGCATTACATGCAGGTGGTCACTCAACTTTCTTACGGAAATATTTATGACAGCAGTTTCCGCTACAGTGACAGTCTCATATAAAAATATTTCACAGGTCAAGAATTTGCGTTGCAAATGTGTAGAAGCAAAATCTTACAGCATAATACACATCGTCGTCGTAAAAATATCATAACATTTCAGTCAATTCTCAAAATCGTCGTAGCTTCCTCCAATAATTTCCAAACCTAAAAAAATTCTCTGCTCATGTCAAAAGTGTCATCTGCCTCAAACGTACTTTAAAAATCGTGATCTCATACGAAATACATCATTCAAAGCCCTCATAGTATCACAATGGTTCCGAAAAAATATGAACAGTTCACAAACTACAGACAAAATACAATTTCGTAAGTGTGAAGTTATCCAACGGTGTAATTACGTAAACATCTGTCACTGCCGTAGTAAAAAAGTTTGTCTCAGTTAAACGATCAGATAGCTATGTAATTTATGTGTTAGAGGAATATGGTACTGATGTGTAAAATTGTATAAGCAAATACCATATTAGCTAGGGCTCCTTGTGCTTGCCAAACACATGGTACACAAAGTAGGCGTGTACCCCCCTGCATTAGTAGCGTCATGATAAAATCGTGTAGCTGTCACATAAACTAACCACTGTGTCATCTGGTATCTCACAGAAAGTACCTTAAATCCAGAATGTATTTTCAAGTAAAACAAAATGTTGCATTAGAATCTCATTAGCAGTATTGGTAAACGTTCTATGTATGTGAGTCTTATAGTCGTTATGTAATCGTGCAACTAACAAGCAAGAATGTACACACACAATAACACTGTGTCGTCTGTTCGCAATAACAATGCATTCGTAATTTCTGTTTGAATAAGTTCTCTTGGTTCTTGACTGGATATTTAACTTTAAACGTTGTTGCATGATAACAGTTTCTAAAGCATACTAGTAACGTGAAGTGAAACGTTTTATGGCAAAGACAAAGTTAAAAAGCAGATTATTTTTCAATAAACGGTTTTACATGTGAAATGTGGTGTAAACCTTTACTCTTCCTAGTACGCAGAGTTTCAACTTCAACGCAATTCTCATGTGGTATACGTCGGATTCTGTAAGGTCCATTGTAAACTAGAAAGAATTTGTAACTCAAGTGTTTCTTCTTATGTGACAATGAATGAGCTTTAATGAGAACTTTCTGACCAATATATAATTTCTTTGCATTTGCTTTACCGTGTAGTTTTCTCCTTTTGTTCGCTGCAGATTTTATATTTTTAAGAGCCAAATCAATTATATCTTTGTGTCGAAGTTTACGTGTATTCGGGAAAGGTACAAGCTCTCTGATTCTGTTCGGTGGTTCTTCATTCTTCAGTACAAGAGTAGAAGGTAAAGCAGTGGAGTCATGAGGCATTTCATTCAGCACGTTTTGAAATAAGTGTAAATATCTGTCCCAATGCTGATGCTTTCTGTGACAATAAAGTCTGCAAAGCTTATTGATTTCTTTCATAATCCGTTCGGAGGGGTTACAATGTGGTGAATACAATGAAATAAAAACAGGTTTGATTTTATGATTCTGAAGCATGCGTGACCAAACAGCAGATCTGAATTGCGGTCCGTTATCTGAAATGACTTTAGCAACGTGGCCAACTTCACGTAAGAAATTTTTAACAAAGGCGTTGGATACAGACCGTCCAGTGGCTTTACGTAACGGAGTGAAAGAAACAAATTTTGAAGTAAGTTCAACAGCGACTAGAACGTACGAAAATCCATTCGATGTGCTGACAAGGGGTCCCAAGAGATCAACAGCAGCAAATTCTTTTAATTTAGAAGGAATAATAGGAAACAACGGAGCACGATGTGAGATAGTAGATGGTTTCGCCTTTTGACAAAGTTTACAAATACACAAGACTCTCCGAATTCGCTTTTCCATATTGTTAAAATAACAAGTCGTTCGAAGAATATGATAACATTTTCGTGGACCAAAATGTGCGTAGCTGAGATGAATGTACCAAATGAGCTTATTAACAAAATCGTCTGGAATGAAAAGTACCCATAGCTTGTCATCAACAGTGCAGCGTTTGAAGAGTATGTTGTTTCTAACCAGGTAATAATGCCGAATCTGAGTGTGTGTCTTTTCATGCCATTTACTTTTGATGTCTTTCCAAATCGGATCTTTATCTTGTTCATGAGCAATGTCCTTTAAAGATGTGGTGATGAAGTTTTCAAAGGCGACTTTCTGAATGTAAAGAATACTGAAATTTTTCTCGAGGTTGCCTTCTGTGTTACTTTTCTCAAGCCCAGCCGGTGCGCGTGACAGTGCGTCCGCAACAATGTTCTCCTTGCCGGGAATGTAGGCTACTGTGAAGCGGAATTCTTGCAGAAACAATGCCCAACGTTTTAACCTGCCATGATTTAATTTTGAAGACATAAGTAATTGTAATGCACGATGATCACTGTATACTTTTACGTGCTTACCAGAAAGAAAGAAACGGAATTTGTTAAATGCCCAAACGATAGCTAAAGCTTCTAATTCAGTAACAGAATAATTTTTTTCAGATTTTGTTAGCACTCGGCTAGCAAAAGCAATGGTTTTCTGAACAGTAGTGTCATTTTCTATGGCTTCTTGAAATAAGTGGGCACCAAGACCGACTTTAGAAGAATCCGTGCTAAGGCAGAAATCTTGTGACAGATCTGGATGAGCTAGTATTGGCGCGTGAAGTAACGCTTCTTTCAAAGAATTGAATTCCAACTGTGCTTGTTCGTCCCAGTTCCAAATAGTATTTTTTCCAGTGAGAGAACAAAGTTTTGGTGTAACTAGAATTTGCATATTCAGAAAACGACGGTAAAAATTTACGAGACCTAGAAAACTGCGGACTTGTCTTTTTGTGGATGGAACTGGAATGGCTCTGATTGCTTCTAACTTTTCAGGATCCGGCTGAATGCCTTCAGAAGAAATAATATGTCTCAAAAACTTCACCTTTGACCTACCGAATTCAGACTTTTCCAAGTTAACTGTAATTCCAGATTCTGCAAAAATACGTAACAAACTGTTGAAGATGCAGTTATGTTGTTCCCATGAAGCTTCTGCTATTAGAATATCGTCCACATATAAGGTGATGTGACGTTTTAAGAACTCAGGAAATATGGAATTTAACCAGCGAATGAATGCTGCCGAAGAAATGTTCAAACCAAAAGGAAGTTTCCGAAACTGATAACAAACGCCGAAACAAAGGAAAGCTGTGTATTTTCTGCATTCTGGATGAAGTTCGATCTGATAAAAGCTGGATCTGAGATCAATGGAAGACAACACTTTTACACACCATTAAAATTTTGAAGAAGTTCTTCCATCGTCTGCGGTCTGTCTGTTTCAGGAATAATGATAGTATTGATTTGTCTCGAATCTAAGACAAGCCTGATCGATCCATTTTTCTTCTCAAAAACATGTAACGGATTGTTGTATGAGCTTACTGCAGGCTCAATAATGCCCTCGTCAAGCATAGATTGTATTTATGTTCTAACACGGTCCCTATAATGTGCTGGAATTACGTATGGTCTAACACAAAATTTAGTATGCTCACGAACACGAAATTGGTATTGAAATCCCTTGATTGTTCCTGTTTTGTGAGTAAAAACTGTGGAATGTGCTTGTAAAATCTCAAAAAGGTCCTGCCTTTCAGTGTCATTACAATTCTCAATTGTTTGAATTTTATTCTGAATTAACTCATTAGTTTCAAATATGCCGTCGATACCATCCCTGTCAGTACTTGCAGAGTGATTGTTAGTGTCTAGTTCCGTAGAAAATTCCGAACTGTTGTCTAACAGAACGTAAAGCCGATTAATTTCCTCATCATGGTTTGAGAGCCAGTCTTCAAATTTCAAAGCTATTGACTTACCTTCTTTCTCTAAACTTCTTTCAGCATCGTGAAAGCTTAAGATTGCTTTGTATTCATTCAAAAAGTCTACTCCCAGTATAATTTCCGTCGACAATAATGGAACAATAAGAAAGTTCATAGAAAAGCTGTGGCTTTGGCAAAAGAATTCTAAATTGGTTTGTTGGCGTACATCTACACTTTTTCCAAAGATTGCACCTTGTAATTTAATCTTACGTAACGGAAGTGTGGGACAATCGTTCGATTTGTTGCATTTGCTAAAAGCTGTTTCACTAATTACTGAAATGGGACTGCCAGAGTCAAGTACTGCCGTAAATTTTACGTCATTTACTGTAATGTGAATCACAGGATGTGCAATGTTGTTAAGTTTTACGTCGTGTTCCTGGAATAAGATGTCCCTAATGTCTTCCATTTTTACGTAATTACTAGCTACGGCAGCTGTGTCGTCAGTTTCATAAGTACGTCTTGTGGCTGCCAGCGGTGTGAGTCATTGCCTATTGTCTCTTTGTTGGCATGCGTCGTGATTGGGATTTGGAGACCTAACTTCTACAAATTCACCGTGACGAGAATCCCGCCAGTTCTGTTGCAGTTCAGGTCTGTCGTTATGATCATATCGTCTGTCGTCATGTCTGTAGATTCCATAGTTTCTTTCTTGTCGGTCATGTGGTGGAGAATTTCTCCCTGAGTCATAACTGCACGCAGGACCGTTGCGTCTAAAGTTATTCTGTCTCCCTTGATAATAATTGTTTTGGTTCCCATATTGTCTGTTTCTCTGATTGTCTCTGTGATAGTCATTACCGCGGAGAGGTGATCTTTCCCTGTAATTATTACTACTCTGCCAACGGTTGTCATATGGGTGGTGTCTGTTTTGGTCACGATTTGTGTTGCGAGAATAGCCTTGTCGTGTCCAGTTATTATTTCTGTCATCGCGGAATTGTGACAGATGTGACCTGTAATTGTTGTGTTCCTGTTTCCGCGTTACGCTATTGTCAGTGTCAATTTCTAGTTCTTGTAACAGACCCTGAAAAGCTTCAATGTCGTCTTTGCAACGTCCTGCTAAAATAATATGTCGTAAATGTTCAGGCAGTTTGATTAAGCAAATGTGAATGAGTTCTGAGGGGCTGTATGGGTTTGTCTCTGATTTTACCATGCCTTCCTCTCAGCATATTGGCCTCAAGTCACACAAGACCGAGTAAAACATGACATCATAATGATGAAACATTTCGAACAATCTGAATTTTCCAGTCTTGTGAAATATTTTGAAGACATGTTGCACAAGAATCAGTATTCTTGTGCAACATGTCTTCAAAATATTTGACAAGACTGGAAAATTCAGATTGTTCGAAATGTTGCATCATTATGATGCCATGTTTTACTCGGTCTTGTGTGGCTTGAGACCAATATGCTGAGAGGAAGGCATGGTAAAATTCTCCTTCACTGTGGCAATTGTGAATGACCGATCGCATTCTTACAGCTGGTTCATTCTCTAAGTATCCACACATAAATTCTAACCTGTGCTCCAATGACCAGTTGGGAGGGAAACAATGAGAGAATTGATGGAGCCATGCTTGTGGTTGAATGTCGTTGGCAGAATTCTTAAACGTTTTGAATTTACGTGTAGTAATGAACAGCTTATAGTCAAAATCATCGTGTCGGCGAGTAGCATATCGGTCATTGTTACGTCGTGTCGGCGGTTCCATCTCAAAATTCGGTGTACCTTGCCAATTCCTTTCATAATTACCGAAATGCCCTGTGTTATTATTTTGTGGCTTTTCCGTATTTCTATGTCCCTCTTCCCGTATTGGGGCGCGAGTGTCCTCTGAAATACGTAATCCTTGTATTACCTGTGTCAACTGATCTTGTACTTCCCGGATTTCTCTTTTGTACTGTGTATTGATTTGATTTTGATTTTGTTTGAATTTTCTTATTTGTTCATACTCTTCTGTGTCAGTGAAGGCTACGGGTCTTGTGTCATTCAGATCATCATCTACCTTTGTAGATAAGTTAGTGACCTGATCCGAAAGTTCGGCTACTTTCTCCGATAGTGTACTTATTTCCTCCATGTGTCTTTCTGAACCAAGTTTCAGGGTATCTACTGTGTCCTTTAAATTTTCCTGAGTTTTTGCAAGTTGCGTAACCGAATCGGTAGATGCAACTGAGTCAATTTTAGCTTGCAAGGTCTCATGATTTGCATGAACAATAGTTTGCGGTTCTTTTATGGCTGCTTCGTGATTCTGTAATGCATTTTCATGACGCGAAAAAATAGGTTGGAAATGCTCACAAATTTGTGTTTTTACGTCATTACAGATTTTTTGACATTTCGATTCGATGTTATGTAACTCAGTAGTTAAATCTTTACGTGTTTGATCAAGTGTGGTGTCTAACTTTTGAAGATTTTGTTCCATTGTGTCTAACTTTTTAAGATTTTGTTCCACTGTGTCTAACTTTTTAAGATTTTGTTCCACTGTGTCTAACTTTTTAAGATTTTGTCCCATTTGTTGCATTAATTGTAATAACAATGGATTAGTGTCTGGAGTCTGTTCCTCTACGCTTTTCGGCAGTGCATTTGCACCAGCAACATTCACATTTTGACAAGCAAAAAATGTGTCTTGACTCATTTGAGAAAACAGTGAGGACCCAAAACCTAAGTCTACAGTATTTGCAATATTGTGTTCTGCCATTTCGGATTCCTGAGGGGAGCTATTGCCGACCGATCGATCGATAATGCTTCCCTGTTGACTAATTGTTTCACTGTCCACACCATTGTTTGCAACCCGCTCCATTTCCCTATGTACAATTACCAAATTACTACTTTCAACATTAGTTAATTCATTACTCGGTGGCGCTAACACACTGCTTTCGTCTTCACTGTCATTTCTCAGTTTACTTTGGAGCCTAGTATTACGTTTTTCACACGCCATTATTGTCATAATATTTCACACGACAACACAAAAAAAAACACAATTTGAAGAGCAAAAATAAGAGAACACATTAACATAGAACTGAAAATAATATCTAGTTAATTGCAAGCGCAGCTGCGAAATACTTGGTGCAAATCTACATGCATGCCACAACTGTTTTACTGTGCAACAATGAAAAACCACAACTACCAAGGAAATTCTCTCTATAATTACGTGCTAGCAATAAACAAAAGCTACACTAATTACACAAACTACAAGAAAAAATCAGAAGATTCCAGTGAGGTATCCTTGGCTAAGGGTCGCCATATGAAACGTCCCCTTAGAACAATTTATACACGACTGTGCTTAACCTGACACACAATATTATTTAGCGCAACGAAATCTGACTTTCAAAAATCCCTACAAAAGAATGGCCCTGACTAACATTAACCTATACCTTTCACAAATAACTTACCTCGCAAAAATCTTCATTACTCGAACTACTGCAATACAGCGAGCGCCACTATTGCCAGCTAAATAAAAGATTCAAACTACAGAAGGCACTAACTACTGATAGGGATAGTTAGCAAATGAAAGATTTTAATAGAGAACAAACACTGTATTTACCTTAATATCATCAAAAGTCATAATATATGTAATTTCAAAACTCCGCCATTTCCTTCCACACATCCACCACTGCTGGCGGCTCACCTCTAACTGCGCAACGCTACGCGCTGTTCACATCCAGCTGCCGCTGCCCAACACTACAATGGCAGACAACAATGCAAACTAGCCACAGACTGCACACAGCACAGCCAGTGATTTTCATATAGAGCGCTACGTAACGTTGCCAATAAGAAAACATAAACAGCCTACTTACATAGTTGCCAATAAGAAAATATAAACAGCCTACCTACATAGTTGCCAATAAGAAAATATAAACAGCCTACTTACAGTTCCTGATTATTAATAGTGGCACACTGCCTGTATCCTTTGTCCAGATTTCAGCTGTTGTCATCTGTCTTCACCAGAGCCATTCGAGCAAACCCACTACCTTTTCGTGGTGTAGTCCTCCTAGAAAGGTCCGTATCCATTCCTCCTGCTACAATGTGTGATGATGAAGTGATTGGTAGATTGTACCATCCATCATCTTCCGCCACACGATAAGCGGACAGCAAGTAGTTGTAAGTTCTATAAATTTATTAAAAATGAAAACATTTTGTATATTTTGGATTATTATATTATACTGTTGCAAGATGCTACTCCAGGTGGGTGTAAAATGATTGTGCGCAACGGGAAAACAGAACGCGAAAATGAAGATTTGGCCGTGTCTGACTACCCCTGAAGCAGACCTTAGGATCTCTTAATGGTGATATCTCCTCTTTCTTGCTGTTTAACATATAAATAACAACATAAACATAAATGAATGCTTAAGGGAACTAGTAACTATAAAATGATAAATGCTGTTTCTGCTTGTACATTTATTGTAGATTAAAACCCCTAAATATATTACAAATGTTTACATATCAATCTCCAATGGACATAAAGAGACACAAATAAATCTCCTAAGTAATGTTAGTGATCAATAGCCCAAATCTGCCCCTTTTTTTATGGCTGCACGGTCTAATACAAATAACGCGAGGTGACTGACATCATCTACGTACCAAACACAAGACAGCCGGCCGCGGTGGTCTAGCGGTTCTGGCGCTGCAGTCCGGAACCGCAGGACTGCTACGGTCGCAGGTTCGAATCCTGCCTCGGGCATGGGTGTGTGTGATGTCCTTAGGTTAGTTAGGTTTAAGTAGTTCTAAGTTCTAGGGGCTTATGACCTAAGATGTTGAGTCCCATAGTGCTCAGAGCCATTTGAACCAACCAAACACAAGAAGATTCTACTTTCAAAGATGATTTACAGCGATGTCCAACCTCAGTGGAAATAAAACTTACAAGATCACAGCTGTATAGTCTTATAGCCCTAATAAGCCAAAGCAATTAGCAATATCACCGTATGTACTGCATCCCGTGCATCGGAGTGATGGTTCTCGTACAGATCTGCAACGATGGAAGAACTCCGGCCACAAATAAACTCTTTCAAACACGAGGACGCCAGACGGCGGTCCTCTCACTAGTACCGGGTGATCAAGAAGTCAGTATAAATTTGAAAACTTAATAAACCACGGAATAATGTAGATAGAGAGGTAAAAATTGAGACACATGCTTGGAATGACATGGGGTTTTATTAGAAAAAAAAAAAAGTATTGCTAGATCGTGAAAGATCTCTTGCGCGCGTAGTTTGTGATGATCGTGTGCTCATCCGCCACTTTCGTCATGCTTGGCCTCCCAGGTCCCCAGACCTCAGTCCGTGCGATTATTGACTTTGGGGTTACCCGAAGTCGCTAGTGTATCGTGATCGACCGACATCTCTAGGGATGCTGAAAGACAACATCCGACGCCAATGCCTCACCATAACTCCGGACATGCTTTACAGTGCTGTTCACAACATTATTCCTCGACTACAGCTATTGTTGAGGAATGATGGACATATTGAGCATTTCCTGTAAAGATCATCATCTTTGCTTTGTCTTACGTTGTTATGCTAATTATTGCTATTCTGAACAGATGAAGCGCCATCTGTCGGACATTTTTTGAAGATTTGTATTTTTTGGTTCTAATAAAACAAAAAAAGTCATTCAAAGCATGTGTGTCAATTTGTACCTCTCTATCTACATTATTCCGTGATTTATTCAGTTTTCAAATTTATACAGACTTTTTGATCACCCGGTATACTCTAATATCGTCTTCTCCACTCTGTGTTCTACAGACAAGAAACGCGATCTCCCAGCCACAAGGACGGGATTCAGATAACGTCTCTATGTGAGTATAGACAGAAGAGGTGCTCTCAATCACGGAACGCTGTGTACTCAACGACGACTCCCTACCTGGAGGCGAAGTCCAGAACGTAAAAGTTCGCAATAGTACAGCGGCTAACCGTTCTAACTATAGTATCTCCTGAGGGCAAAGACAGCAAGTCTGTCTGTACCAACAAAAGCTGATACTGAGCGACCGTCAAACGCGGGCGCTCTAAACAGAAGACAACTTTCTCTCCACCGCTGGCTTCCCCGCAAAGCTTGGCTCCCCTCGCTCGTAACTGCAGAAAGCGAATCATATTCTCGAAACCACGGAATATTCTCCCTCTCTACAGATTCTTCCAACGCCACCCAACCATATTTTAGTCTTTTGTCGTCCAGCGCGGGAAGTTTGCGAGGAGATACCTATCCCCATTAATTAGGAATACATTCAATGATACACTTCTCACAGTAAATATCCTTTGAAATAATCCAATCAGTGTGATTTCCGAGGTAACGCTTCCTCATTCCTCTCTGCTGTGTCCATGATTTTTAGAGTTTCCGAAGTATTATTCGGTTTTCCTTCCGGCCCGCAACAACACCGGCCGGCCACCGCTGTATCGTGCTTCAGTGGTCAGGTGCCCTGACCGACCGTCTTGGCTACCTCCTGTCAAGCAGGACCAATGCGCCTGTGCGGGCTTTTCCACCCATGGCTTGAATTACACCTGCCGTTTCATTCCACTGGCGTTTCAACCTCTACTAGAATAGGCAATCATTCATTATGCGTTTTTTATAATAAAGACATTCCGTCATCTTTCATGCAATAACCGTTAACAGCTACTTACAAGGTGTATATGACAATGTCAGTCTTTTTTAAATATTCATGTATACGATGTACAACTTATCAAATGATACCAAATTCCGGTTGTATATCATGGCAAAGTATGTAGATGAGTGCTTTTAAGGTGCAAAATTATAGCCATCTTATACTGTAATAACGCATATGCTTTCTTCCATTTAATAGGTCGAGCATGGGGCGTGGCAGAGCAGTCTTCTCCTACTGACGCAACCGTCGTTGCTCGGCTGCTCTGGCATCAAATCGACGGCCGTTTTCCAAAGAAAACGTCCTGAAGCAACTCGGTCGACCCTATCTCAATAATGGAGGCGAATGGAATTTGTAATGTGAATTTTAGTGGATTAAGATATGTATTCAGTTATTTTTCAGATTTTGTCACGAACAATTGGAATCTGTTAGGATACGTCGTTAATGTTTCAGACAAGGCTCGATTACCTGTGTTTCTAATATTGCTGTAATGAAGTTTTAAAAAGAGAAAGGAAGTATATTGGAAGAATATGGAATTTTATTGGAAGAATATTTTGATGAACTAATGATATGGAAAAAAAGTCTTTTAGATGAAATGAAGTTTGCGAGGTGCCGGGGCTAGCAGTGCATTTAACACTAAATTCTTCTAGAATCTACATATGTAAATGATGCTCTAAGCCCCCCCCCCCTATTCTAACTCCGACTTTTGCTGTTGCACATGGATTAAAAAGAAACGCGAACTGACTGTAATCGACCCTGCAAGTGGAGTAGAAAGGAGTTTGGCACCTGCAATAATTTAATTTGATAAATAAGTTAAATAAAGGAAAGTTTCACTAACGTAGTGAGAAATGATAGGGTTGCTCTACCGATTAACAGAATGAAAGTTCTGTGCAAAATAACAATATGATTTATTATAACTCAAAATAATAAACAAAAACACATGAAACATTTACATTACATCAAATTGGCTCAAATTGGATACTCAAATAAATGCTGTGAAGGTGAAGTTGTCCCTAAACTAGATTGTGACATTTATGACGAAGTGGTATGTGGAGCCAATTCCTTGCACCTCAAGTCTTAAGAGAGACACACAGCCAACCCAGCATTAATTGCTGCTACATTAGTGAGAACTCAGACAATGAACACCCAAGACAGATCAAAGTTAGAAAAGACAAACAGGCGCGCTCTGCTGAGCTCGGATTATCACCAAGCAAAATTGCCTGCTTTGCTGGTGCTGCAGACGTACATTACCAAGCTGTCTTCTTAACTGCACGGACGTGATCTGGCATACCGGAGACGATGGCTGGTTGCTTCGACGTCCCGTCGTGGTGATGATAATGTCGTGAGTGTAGCCCAAAACAAATTATCCTGGCCTGGTTGTTCCAGACTAAAGACTTCCTAGCAATACAAATGCGCCTCTGAGGGAGACGAAGAAGGCTCGCCACACAATCACTGACGGTACAGTGATTGATTTTAACAAGCGAAGTCACCCAGTAACTCCGATACAGTCAATTTTAGCCAAAACTGCTCAAGAGAGACAACATAGGCCTCTTGTACGCAGAACGCTCAATTGCCAACTGTACTCGGAAAGTTACGTTGAAGTCGAAACTTCAGCAACTTTGTCAAACAGTCACAATTAAATAAAAGTATATTAGACATCCAACGGAAGGCAGGCTGACCAGAGCAGCGAGAGCTCAGTCTTCTAACCTACTCCGACAAAAAGGCGAGAGCCGACTCCCCCCAAGAGTACCCGTACAAACCGAACACAGAACATTCCCGCCCCCACGAAAGTGGCCGTGGTTAACCGTTCCAATCAGCAACTCGAAAACCGGCGGAAAATTCCACTCTATTGCCGGAGCACTACCATTCCACCAATGGAGATTCTTGGCGCCAATTTCTGCGCCGATTTTGCTACGTCACGGAGCTATGCCCTGAGCAAGCCAATCACAGTTACGAATTTGCAGAAAGCGCGGGAATTTGCCCACCAAAACTGCCTGGGTACACTAGTCATTCCCACGCCTCGCTGGTAGCCCGCCAGAAAGTGTTTTCGCTAAGTTTCTGTGAAGTAACGGAACCTCTAGCCCAGCCGCTACTTCAGGCCCCTGCGAGCGTGTCTCCGCCGCTATTCTACAATGTCGGCATCTGGAAAGCATTCACTCGACTCCCTCACACCCGTCGGCTTACCCTTTCAAGATCAGCAGAGCCCGCCTGTCACCGGACCACCCAGATGATGAGAGACACTGCGTGGGAAGTCCGCGTGTGAAGGAATAGCAACTTTTCACCGCATGCAATTAGAGAGGAAAATCGTAAGATAGAAATATGAGAGGGGGCTCATGCCACCTCTCAAGTTTTTTGTTCGGAGTTGAAGAGTCTTTTAATATAAGTAACGTCAGAAGTGATACGAGATAGTAAGAGCCCTGGATTACTAAAATTACGCTATTCAGATTTTGTTGACTTTACTTCACAGTAGTCTGAATGAAAGTGACGTTTAGTAGTTCCTGCATCGCTAAACTATCATTGCATTCACAGTGGAAAGGACAAATATAAAGTTAACGATGAAGTAATCATTCAAGTGACAGTTTGTAAATAGCAAGGGAGTGATAATCTTTGCGACTGAAGCGAAACTTCAGCAAGCAACAATTATTCTGGAATCACCGGGCATTATAAGTTACTACAAATGCAATATTAACGTGGAGTGTTATGATAATAATGAAAGAATTCTGATAAATAATATTTTAAAGCGGATTAATCGAGTTTATGCTTTGTGAATTAATTACATACTATTTGAAAATTGAATTATCGTTGCTCAGAGATAGTAGACTACGCCGAGCCTTAATATCTATAACTTCCTGTATTAACAAAACAAGTAAGTCCTCGATAATCTATTTTCAAAACTCAAATATTACAACTGCTGTCGACGATAAAAAGCTTAAGAGCCTGATGATCGACCTTCAAGACGGAACATATGCCCTAATTTATATTATCTCATTTATATTATCTTCGGAGCTATACAGTGATGTGCACCCGTGGTACGAATTAATCATTTCTGCAGGCGCAGATGGTGACGACAGTACATGCCGTTACGGTGATGGAAATACGACGGAAGCACTGTACTAGTTGCCCGAAGTCCATACTGTTACCAATCGTTCTGTATTGCCTGCACTACAGCCAACTGTCTGTGTGATCAGTCTGTATGATACATGTCTCTAATGCCAATGATTCCACCTAGAATGCCAATTATTCCACAAAGAAGTCCGCAAGAAGGCGATAAACTGAACGTGCACATCCTCTGGGCATGCTGTATTGCAATCTTCTTCTGAAAAACTCTAGTACCGACAGTGAAGCCGTAACGTACAAATTTTCGTCTGTAGAAATGCCTTTCTTCTGTACTACAAAAAAGCTCACAAAATGATAAAATTGTAATCGTCATACTCTAAAGGTAGGCATGTATGGAAGTGAAAAGTGGACGATAAATAGTTTAGAAAAGAAGAGAATAAAAGCTTTCGAAATGTGGTCTACAGAAGAATGCTGAAGATTAGATGGGTAGATCACATAACTAATGAGGAGGTATTGAATAGAATTGGGGAGAAGAGGAGTTTGTGGCACAGCTTGACCAGGAGAAGGGATCGGTTGGCAAGACATGTTCTGAGGCGTCAAGGGATCAAAAATTTAGTATTGGAGGGCAGCGTGGAGGGTAAAAATCGTAGAGAGAGACCAAGAGATGAATATACTAAACAGATTCAGAAGGATGTAGGCTGCAGTAGGTACTGGGAGATGAAGAAGCTTGCACAGGATAGAGGAGCATGGAGAACTGCATCAAACCAGTCTCAGGACTGAAGACCACAACAACAACATTCTAAAGGTATGAAAATAGGACTAACGGAGTATCATCTTGGTAGAGTTCGGTCAAGGTGTTCGTGGTGAAACACTTTCCATTTGTTAGAGTGTAGTTTAAGGGAGAGATTGAATTTCGTGCCTCATTTCTGACACTGAACGACTTTAATACGCAGTGTCATTCAGCTGCTCTCAAATCGACGGGCAGTACCGCAGTTTTGGGGAAGCAGTGAATCGTGCGATAGGCCAATACCTGCACTTGTCACCCGACACCGACACGCCTGTCGGACCAGCTGCAGCCGAACAAAATCCGCGCGCCTTCGTTAATCCGCCGGCCGCCGGCAGCAGCACGGTCGCTTTTTGGCACTCGGAGCCACACGTCCGATGGCTCTCCCCCCTCCAACGCCATCGCTCTCTCCCGCTCCCCCTCCCCCCTTTCCCTCCTCTCGCCTCATCCAGCCGAAGGCGAGCGACGGACCGCGCGACCGCAATGGCTCGCTGTAATTGATCGATGACAGGTGCAATAATTTGCTCTGCGCGGCAATTTGCTTGAGGAGGAGATCACACGGGGACGGCCGCAGCGACCCGTCCCGCCACCGGCGCCACGATAATTTGCGCGCTGAGTTACGCGTGTAACAATAGCCGGCGGTCAATCCATAGCTGTCAAAGAGTAAATATTGTCTCTGGCGGCGGCGCCTCTGCCGCAAACAGCTGCACGCGCGTGCGGGCACGGATCCGTCAGCTCCTGACATCCGCCGCCAATAATAATGATTTGCCACGGGGGGATTCTAATAATTTAGCGCCGCTGTGCAAACATTTGAATGCATTGCGGAATACAAGTCAAATTACAGTGGTGTCAGGCCAGAGTCCTGGTGGGACGCGTGATATGACGTTGACGGTGGCGCGGCGCTCGGGACAACATTCAATATTGCCTCCCCCGCCCCCGGCTCGCCCCCACCACGGCTGCAGTGCCGTGCCCTTCTGCCCTTCCCAGGAGGTCCTTTGTCATCGTGAGGCGAACAAGCCCGACCGGGCCGACAACGCACGCGCCGCACTAGCCTAGAGCTGCGCCGCCGTCAACGCCGCGGCGACAGTAACACGGGCCACGCCAATGATTTAAAAGCAGCGCGCAGCCCCAGGCGGGTAGACACCGGAATCAGCATTTCGATTTGATTATGTAAATACGGTTTTGAAGCGGGCCCGCGAGCCGCGGCTTGTTTTACACGGCGCAGCCGCGCACCTGGCGGCGTGTCCGCGCCTAACGCGCCGTAACGCCCTCGTAAACGCCTGACGAGGACTGCCGTTTTATGTAACCGCTGTGAATAAATAGCGCGTCCCGCAGCCATAAATCACACCGCGACCGCGGCCGGGGGCCGATGCGCTCTCCAAGATCATCCCGTGACGGACGGCCACCGCTCAAACGCCACGGGCGTGTCGCACTGCGGCCCTTTCTGTTGCGGCTGTTCTGTGTAATACTGCTCACATAAGAAGGGACGAAAGCGCAGAAGGAGACCATGATCTGAATGAACCACCTGCAAAGGCAGTAGTTGCCAGGAAGGCATATAGCGGAACGTCGAGGAATATATATAGGGTCTTGCTAGTATGTATACATTTGTAGACTTAGAGAAATCTTTTGACAGTGTTGACTGGAATATTCTCTTTCATATTCTGAAGGCGGCTGTTATCAGATACAGGGACCGGAAGGCTATTTACAATTTGTACAGAAACCAGATGGCAGTTACAAGAGTCGAGGGGCACGAAAGGGAAGCAGTGGTTGGGAAGGAAGTGAGACAGGGTTGTAGCCTATCCCCGATGTTATTCAAACTGTATACTGAGCAAGCCGTAAAGGAAACGAAAGAAAACTTTGGAGTAGGAATTAAAATCCATGGAAAAGAAATTAAAACTTTCAGGTTTTCCGATGACATTGTAGTTCTGGCAGACACAGCAAACGACCTGGGAGAAGTTGAACGGAATGGATAGTGTCTTGGAAGGAGGATATGAACATCAACAAAAGCAAAACGAGGATAACGGAATGAAGTCCAATTGAAGCAGGTGATGCTGAGGGAATTAGATTACGAAAGGAGACACTTAAAGTAGTAGATGACATTTTCTATTTGGGAAGCAAAATAACTGATGATGGTCGAAGTAGAGAGGATATAAAATGTAGACTGGCAATGACAAGTAAAGGCTTTCTGAAGAAGAGAAATTTGTTAACATCGAGTATAGATTTTAGTGTCAGGAAGCTTTTTCAGAAAGTTGTGGGGCGGTGGGCGGAAAAGAAAATAATAATTATTATTATTTGTTTTCCAATTCTCAACACAGGCTCTCTAACTACAATGTTGGCAACCAGAAACTAATTAGTAAAAATGTGATGCCTGCAATTAAAGTTCGCTGTGCCGATTCTGATGAAGAAAAAGTTATTGATTATTGAAGTTCATTACTCTGAGGATTTAGGATGATGTCTGAGGTCCATAGAAAATGTAGTTTACTATAACAATTTTCACTACATTCTGAAAACGATAAGGCATAAAATTCCAGACAAATGATTACCCATATCATCTATTGCACTATCAGAGCTGTGCAGAGTCTATTGCGTGGCTCCTGTTATCCCTAGACAACGAAATTGTTCAATAATCGTTATCTATGTAAATGTTCAAAGTGAATGCTCGCCAAAATTTGATGTTAATACTCATCAAATGCCACGCTAGTAGTGGTAGAACGTCCGTCCTACGGCGATACGTGAAAATACGACATAAGAAAACTGAGGAAAATTCACTGGAGTTGTTCCAAAATTAACACTTTACCCCAATGCGAACTCATTGTTAAGTGCATATCGAGTTACTTACTATGGCATCCAAGGCTGTTCCTGGCAACTGCACAAACGCGACGCGGCTTCCGACACGGAGTGCGCGCTGATACGAATCTAGAAGAGAACTGGGGCCTTACTCTGAATCGCATGCTCTTATTTATATAGCCGCGGACGACCGCCGAAGGAGCAGCTGACAACATTCGCCTTCCGGACAAGCCGCCAGGCCTAGCAGAACACCACTACAAGTTACTAAATAATTAATTGCTTTATTCAATGAATGCCAATGTAGCTCTCGATTTAATTGTGCAATCAGCACACAGGTAAGTATCTAGAATAAAATTCTAATGTGGCTAGGACAAATACTTCTGGCGAGAGAATGATTTTAGTTGTACTGCCTGCAATAGATGAGCCCTTTGGAGAGACGCTACAGCTATAGTTTTATAGCTACCTTTTTGAAACTTCTCACATCTTTGTTATTATAGCGTATCTCCATTCTACCTAAATCTAAACATCCTAGCTTTATCTAATCACTTACTTAATCTATCTTGCTTCCGTACTTTTAGGACACAAAAACGGAAAATCATGAATTTCAACCAAAATATTACTTTGTGAGATCCAGCATGCTGTTTCTATTAAATTACAATGAAAAAGGAATCTGAATATAAATTTTGAAGTTTCTAAGTCCTTCCTGTTGCGCCGATGATTTTTACGTAAAAGTTCAAATTTTGAAAACTGTTAAAGTTGCTAAACTGAAACTTTACATATTATTATTTTAGCATCATTCCTGATATTCTATCAACTTTTCAGATTATTTACATTACTTTGAAGGTATTGCGCAACATTCGTGATGTCATAGCTAGTTACAGCGGAGTAGGCTGGCACACAATGGAAAGCATATGAATTCTATATGGCGTGAGTAGGCTGCTTCCCTACAAAATCAAACATGAATGATAAATACTTTACACAACAAGAGAATAGAGATTTTCGAAGTGTGGTGCTACAGAAGAATGCTGAAGATTATATGGATAGATAATGTAACCAACGAGGAGGTACTGAATAGAATTGGGGAGAAGAGGAATTTGTGGCACAGCTTGACTAGAAGAAGGGATCGGTTGGTAGGACATGTTCAGAGGCATCAAGGAATCACCAATTTAGTATTGGAAGGCAGCGTGGAGGGTAAAAATCATAGAGGGAGACCAAGGGATGAATACACTCAGCTGAGTCAGAAGGATGTACGTAGGTTGCAGTATGTACTTCGATATGAAGAAGCTAGCACAGGATAGGGTAGCATGGAGAGCTGCATCAAAACAGTCTCTGGACAGAAGACCACAACAACAACACTATATATATATATGGTGTCCTGCTTAAACGTTTCAGCACAGATATCTGTGTAACAATAGATATTGAAAACCGACTTCTCTGTGTATGAATATAAGGCAGAGGCTCATGAAAGTACATATTATGAAACATTTTAAAACGTAAGAAAATATTAATTTCAGCACAAACTTATGTTTCTAAAATGGATGTCCCCTATTATTCCTTACTCATCGGTAATGTGAAAAATCACAAAAGGAACGGCGTTGGTTACATCACAATACGCCAATTACATCCAGATAAATTGCAAAGCGAAGCTGACACTTGAAATGAACGAAATGCTCTGCCATTGCACATGCTGAGATGGGAGCGTGAACCCCAGTTGCCAATGACAGCGTTGTGATCGACGTACTACAACGCGACGAACGCTGTAGTTACTGCTATTCACAATACAAATGTCCAGTCACACACTATTAAAAATAAGGAAACTGTTTATTCGATGGAGCTTTGTTGTTCTTTAATACAGTAGTATAATGGACACAGGGTAACGAGTTACCGAATATCACCCGCCAAAGTGAACATAATTAATGGCTGACCAAGGATCTAACAGAGGGTTAAATGCTAGTTATACGTAGTTGTACATCAGTTACATAATGGTACCATGATCGGAACAGGACAGGTCACCGAACGTTTTTTATGATTACCTTAGAATTGAACTTTTGCACATAGTGAAACGATTATACAAATGCACAGCAGTGCCTACAAAACAAACATACGTCTTCTCAGAAACACGCATAATGTACTCCGGTATGCAATTTCTTTCCTCACAGAAGAAACTCTACAACACACCTTTGAAGAGATCGCCATTTACATAGCAGCACCGCTGTGTTTGCTCCATCTCTGATTGACTCGCTGCTGCCAGTGTTTCTGGTGTTATTGCGGCACATGCAGCGGTAGTACGGGCTCTCATGTGGTCGATAGTTGTTTGAAACTTCTGATGCACCACACTTTTCACATGTCCCCAGACAAAAAAGTTCATCTGGAAGAAGTCCGGCGACCGCGCTGGAAATCTCTGAACAGGACTGCTATGTACTACCCACCGATTTAGGAATTCTTAGTATAGCGCACTGAGTGTTACAGTTCCGTACTGTGTACGCAGATAAATAACACACACAAGAGGGTAAACGTTAAGCACATATCAATATTAGTTACAGGAAGCCCTATTATTACTTTCGACCCTCATGATAACAATAAAAGTAAGATTACGGACGTCAGTCACATAGCGATTAGGAGCAACGTGCGATTCACACTTGCATCTGGGGTTGCGAAATAACGTTCGTTTCAAGCATCAACTTCCCTTCCCTATTTCTCGGGATGTAATTGACGTATTTCTATGCAACCAGCGCCCTTCTTTTTGTGATTTTTCACGTTATTGATTGCGAAAGAAATAACACCGGGTGCCCATTTAAAAACATAAGTTTGTGTTGAAAACAATGTTTGCTTAGATTTTAAAATCTCCCACATTCATACCCGCAAAAGTCGATTTTCAGCCCACACCACTAAGGATAGAAACTTGAAATTTGCAGAGGGTATTGATTATATACTGTAGGTATCGCTTAGCAAGGGATTTTTCGAAATTACACCCCTGAGGGGGTGAAAAGTTTAAAGTTTTCTTTCAAAACATGTTGCTATTAAGGCAAGTTTGAAGGTAGACGTATGAAAATCAGTATTTACTTTCCTGCTCAGAAATTTTAAAAAAATCACGTTTCAGTATTTTTCGAACTTCAATCACTAAGGGGGTAAAATAGGGGATTAAATTTTTAAGAAGGTACTTCGTTATATCAAAAACATTTTAAAGGTAAATCTTTGATAACTGATAGTTCACTTTTAGATATAAAGTATCTATGGAAATACCACCACAAGAACGCAAAAGGCATTATTACCAGGAACATTGGACTCCAGCTCCCAGAATCGCTTTTGATCAGAAGTACATTATGCAAAGACCATGCTTCTATGACCTCACTGAGCGTGAACAGCTTAGAAGGTGTTGTAGTTTGTGAATAACATAAAAAATTCTATTAGAGAAAACAAAAGTCTGTGCCGACCACACAGTCCATGCGGGCGAAGCAGTGAGCGCTAAGCTATTCTGTTACTATAGCAGGCGTCACGAAAGTAGGTACGTTTTACAGCGTTGCCAGTTAATGATAATTTCATAAGTTAGTAAAAATTCCGAAAAAAATATTAGACATCCCTGTTTTTAGACTAGAATACGATGGAGTACTTTCCAAAAGGCAAATCTAGCCAGTTGTAACGAAAGAAAATAAAAACGAAAGTTGCAAGAAATTTCCAAGAAAAGTAATTTTTTACTTCACTCTGGGGGAAAAACAAAGGCAGTGACATAACCAGACTGAAAAACATACATGAACTTTCTGAAGTTTATAGATGCATGCAATACGTATTTTATCGTGAAAACATAAAAGTTTTTTGAGATAAAAAAATAAAATATCATAAGAGATGTGAAAGCGCTTCTCATGCGTAACGAAAAACATCGTGGCTGATGAATTTAGTATAGCAGTAGTAGTAGTAGTATCTTTATTCATCCATAGATTTCTTTTTACAAGGATATAGGACATGTCAAGGTATTTACAAGTTTAGACCAATTTAAAATAAGCTAATTCGTACACACATATATTTACAGACTTCTAGTTAGAGACAATCATTAGATTTACTCCTGGTATACAATTCTTTTTTTACAAGTAACTTACTAGATAATGTAATGTCACATTATTCACTCGTATCTCACTATCAGTCACTGCATAACCTATACATACATTGTTTCATAACACTTCACTTACTACACACACACACACACACACACACACACACACACAGGTGACCTCTGGGCCATTTTCTGTACCGCAACTTCCCATTTGCTATCCTGAAGAACTGAGTCAGCATCACTCCATAATGAGTGAGATTTTGAGCTCAAAAAGAGGAAGTGATGTTAGTATTCTGCTGTGCATAGTGTGGCGTGGTGTGTGTGTGTGTGTGTGTGTGTGTGTGTGTGTGTGTGTTCAAATGGTTCAAATGGCTCTGGGCACTATTGGAATGAACATCTGAGCTCATCAGTCCCCTAGAACTTAGAGCTACTTAAATCTAACTAACTTAAGGACATCACACACATCCATGCCCGAGGCAGGATTCGACTCTGCGACCGCAGGGGTCGCGCGGTTCCAGACTGAAGCGCTTAGAACTGCTCGGCCACATCGGCCGGCTTGTGTGTGTGTGTGTGTGTGTGTGTGTGTGTGTGTGTGTGTTCAAATGGTTCAAATGGCTCTGGGCACTATTGGAATGAACATCTGAGCTCATCAGTCCCCTAGAACTTAGAGCTACTTAAATCTAACTAACTTAAGGACATCACACACATCCATGCCCGAGGCAGGATTCGACTCTGCGACCGCAGGGGTCGCGCGGTTCTAGACTGAAGCGCTTAGAACTGCTCGGCCACATCGGCCGGCTTGTGTGTGTGTGTGTGTGTGTGTGTGTGTGTGTGTGTGCGTGTGTGTGTGTGTGTCGGCTCGATGGGGATGGTCGATCGCGACAACTCCGATCTGTAACTGTTGAAACTAACTCCTCGCTTTGTTTGGTTAGTTTCAGGATACTATCTCCCTTTAACAGATATCAGCGTATCGATGGAGCAGCACGCCGGAATGTATAAGCGTCCGTCGGTTGTAATTGAAGCAATGGTATACGAAGGATTTCTGTCTTCTTTACTGCCACACATAGCGACTCCGCCACTCGGTACCGCAACAACTCCCTTTATCTGAAACAATAAACCAAATATCCTTATAAGCTTACGCCAAACTTGAATAACAATAGTTCTTTATGCCCTGTTTGCAAATGAATGTTCAAACCTCGAATTATAAGTTCTACCATTCAAGCCGATGCCACATTATAGTCCTGCGAGGATGTTGATTTGTGAAGTATTAGCGTCGTTACTGCGTCGCTACGGTGCTAATTCAATAACTCTTACGTCGTAAATCCAGAAATAAGGTATTCTCTAAACAGCGTACAGAAGGCGTCGTATTTCGATGTAAACTTACTGTTCCCTGTTAATAATGTCACTAAATCACTTCGGCGTTCTCTCAAGAACTAATTATTTCACAGTTATACAGTAAAGTTACATTAAATGATGTAGCCGGCACGAAGCATTAAAGTTATATCTGAGTTTATTGAACTTCTGAATTATTTAACCACTGCACTTGAAAGCACGCCGATCTGTCATTCAGGGAACTGAAGCTATTTGCATCAGCAATTCTGACATTGACTGCAGCTTCCGACAACACAGCGTACCTGTGAATTCTTCATGATCGCGTGTAGACGTTTCCTACTCAAGGCTATTTGTAGAGTTCATGTCGGCGGTTGGTATGTTTCTGTATACTTCAATGTTCGTGACTATCACAGATCACGACGATTAAGTCCCAGAATGAAGTATCACACGACTTACTTTTACTTCACGTATAATAACTGTTTCGTTGTCTGGCTAAACGGTAACTGTTATGTTACATACGTTCAGAATTCTGACTAGTACCCCAAGACGACACTAGAAAAGCTTTAAAACTCCAGATCAGTCTGAAACAATCTCGTAGGCGTACCGTTGTCGCAACGTCTACAAGAGAGCTAATTAACATCTCCTTTGAAGTTTTACATTGTAGTCGCATCGAACTTAGATCTCGATGTGGCTACAACTCTCTTCTTGGATAAATGTTATCTCTGATCACTTTATCTTGTCTGGGTGTTAATCGTCGTAAGGCATATATTTTTTAGAGTTTCGTGCTTCGTATAATCTGACATTTTCAATTAGTTCTTTCCTTGTAATAAACGACATTAGTTACAAAGCATTTCTGTTAGTCAAACTTCCACTAGTGTTAATATTTTGTTGCCAGTAGCTTCCGTCAAGGTCAGAACAACTAGTTTTTTTGAATCTTTTGCTACCAAAGGGATATCATTAGGGGCTCTAGATATTTGGGGCGTTATAATAGCTTGGGGGTAAGTATTTCTAGAAAGGAAAAAAGAAGGGCAAAAAACGTAAAGTGAAGGTGTTATGTGGAATGTTGGATGTTTTATAATCATTATTATTATTATTTTTTATTTGTATAACATTTTTTATCAAACCCCTACTCTTTTTTATCTAAGTAATCCTTCAATGTATAAAATGTATAGCATAACAGGTACATTTTAGCTACCTTTTTAAATAAGTGTATTTTTGCAATTTCTTTAATCTCTTTTGGTAATTTCTTGTACAGTTTTATTCCTTGGAAGAAAATGCTGTTTTGAGTTTTATGTGTATTTTTCCTTGGTAAATGTAAGTTGAGTCTATGGTCATGGACAGAGCTGTTTGTGCAGTAATTACCAATGTTATTTTTGATGTGTACAACTGACTGGTAAATTTATTCACTTGGAGCAGTTAAAATCCTCAGTGTTTTGAACAGATCTTTACAATGAGCTCGACTAGTATGTTTGGTTATTATTCTTATGGCTCTTTTCTGAGGTTTAAAAATTTTGTTCATATTTTGTGCGTTTGTTCCCCAAGAAGAATGCGATAGCTAAGAACTGAATGTACATATGAATAATATGTAACTAAAAGACACTGCATGTTACACACTGATGATAGAATTCTAAGGGCATTTGCGTTATGGTGGTTGGACTTCGCAGAAACTTCCAGCGAGAAAGTTGTTAAGGAAACTAAAAAATTAATTTTTCCTGACATCTAAGGCATCATTGCACTGTATCGTGTCACATATGAACGTAGATTTATTTACGAGAGACTTCTTACGCGGCAACCGCGAGTACTTGTGTGCTACAGCCAGGATTTTTGTTCCGGTGGCTTGCCATAATTGTACAGAGAATGTTACCTAACTACCGAATTTCATTTTATTTGCAGCTCTTACAGACCATCTATCACTGTTTCCATCACCCAAAACGCCCGATGTAACCTGCATAAATGTAACTATAGATACTGGAATAAAGCCCGACGTTCCCTTGAAGTCGAATAAAATATATTTGTTCGTACGGTTTTGTGAAACCCAAGTTTTATCTAAGTATGTTATAGGCCTATTCTCCTCAGAATGCAATAAGCTTCGCTCTTGCTCCTGCAATGTCTCTGAATTCCACTAAATTCTTTTCTCCAGTGTTACACTTTCTGAACATGAGATGAAGAATAGAGGTCTCTGCACCAGAATATTTTTTTTTTTCCACAGAGATCACTCTATTTTTCTGTCTGTCGGAAACTTTACTCTGCCTTAATAACAGAAGTACAGTCCTGCGCATTAACTTTTTTGTTAAACTGATCGAATTCCTTAGATTTCCGTTCTGGTTTATATAACCTGCGTATTATTCGCTTTCCGCAAAGCCTTAGCAGGCATCCTCAATTTGAAAATGGCACCTGTATCTGTAAGTAGGCTGTTTATGTTTTCTTTATGTAAGTAGGCTGTTTATGTTTTCTTATTGGCAACGTTACGTAGCGCTCTGTATGAAAATCACTGGCTGTGCTGTGTGCAGTCTGTGGTCAGTTTGCATTGTTGTCAGCCATTGTAGAGGGGCAGCTGGATGTTAACAGCGCGTAGCGTTGCGCAGTTAGAGGTGAGCCGCCAGCAGTGGTGGATGTGAGGAGAGAGATGGCGGAGTTTTGAAATTACATATATTATGACTTGTGATGATATTAAGGTAAATACATTGTTTGTTCTCTATTAAAATCTTCATTTGCTAACTATCCCTATCAGTAGTTAGTGCCTTCCGTGGTTTGAATCTTTTATTTAGCTGGCAGTAGTGGCGCTCGCTGTATTGCAGTAGTTCGAGTAACGAAGATTTTTGTGAGGTAAGTGATTTCTGAAAGGTATAGTTTAATGTTACTCAGGGCCATTCTTTTGCAGGGATTTTTGATAGTCAGATTGCGTTGCGCTAAAATTATTGTGTGTCAGGTTAAGCACAGTCTTGTATAAATTGTTCTAAGGGGACGTTTCATATGTCGACCCTTAGCCTAGGATACCTCACTGGAATCTTCTGATTTTTTCTTGTAGTTTGTTTATTTAGTGTAGCTTTTGTTTATTGCTAGCGCGTAATTGTAGAGAGAATCTCCTTTGTAGTTGCAGTCTTTCATTGTTGTACTGTAAAACAGTTGTGGCATGCATGTAGATTTGCACCAAGTATTTCGCAGCTGCGCTTGTAATTAACTACATATTATTTTCAGTGCTATGTTAATGTGTTCTCTTATTTTTGCTATTCAAATTGTGCTTTTCTGTGTTATCGTGTGAAATATTGTGACAATAATGGCGTGTGAAAAACGTAACACTCGGCTCCAAAGTAAACTGAGAAATGACAGTGAAGACGAAAGCAGTGTGTTGGCCCCACCATGTAATGAATTAACTAATATTCAAAGTAGTAATTTGGTAACTGTGCATAGGGAAATGGAGCGGGCGTCAAACAATGGCGTAGGCAGTGAAACAGGTAGTGAACAGGGAAGCATTATCGATCGATCGGTCGGCAACAGCTCGCCTCAGGAATCCGAAATGATAGGACACAATTTTGCAAATACTGTAAAAAATGGTTCAAATGGCTCTGAGCACTATGGGACTCAACTGCTGAGGTCATTAGTCCCCTAGAACTTAGAACTAGTTAAACCTAACTAACCTAAGGACATCACAAACATCCATGCCCGAGGCAGGAGTCGAACCTGCGACCGTAGTGGTCTTGCGGTTCCAGACTGCAGCGCCTTTAACCGCACGGCCACTTCGGCCGGCCGCAAATACTGTAGATTCAGGTTTTGCGTCCTCACCGTTTTCTCAAATGAGTCAAGACACATTTTCCGCTTGTCAAAATGTGAATGTTGCCGGTGCAAATTCACTGCCGAAAAGCACTGAGGAACATGTTTCAGACACCAGTGCATTGTTATTACAGTTAATGCAACAAATGGGACAAAGGCTAAAAAGTTAGACACAACGCTTGAACAAAATCAGAAACAAATGGGACAAAATCTTCAAAATTTAGACACAATGGAACAAAATCAGAGACAAACACAGCAAAATCTTCAGAAGTTAGACACAATGGAACAAAATCAGAGACAAACACAGCAAAAGCTTCAGAAGTTAGACACCACACTTGAACAAACACGTGAAGATTTAACTACTGAGTTACATAACATCGAATCGAAATGTCAAAAGGTCTGTAATGACGTAAAAACACAAATTTGTGAGCATTTCCAACCTATTTTTTCGCGTCATGAGAATGCATTACAGAATCACGAAGCAGCCATAAAAGAACTGCAGACTACTGTTCATGAAAATCATGAGACCTTGCAAGCTAAAATGGACTCAGTTGCATCTACCGATTCGGTTACGCAACTTGCAAAAACTCAGGAAAACTTAAAGGACACAGTAGAAAGACACATGGGGGAAATTAGTTCATTATCAGAGAAAGTAGTTGAACTTTCGGATCAGCTAAATAATTTATCTACGAAGGTAGATGATAATCTGAATGACACAAAACCAGTAGTCTTTAATGACACAGAAGAGTGCGAACAAATTAGGAAATTCAAACAAAATCAGAATCAAATTAATACGCAACACCAAAGAGAAATCCGGGAAGTACAGGATCAGCTGACACAGGTAATACAAGAATTATGTATTTTAGAGGACACTCGCGCTCCAACACGGGAAGAGGAACTTAGAAATACGCAAAAGCCACAAAATAATAACACAGGGCATTTCGGTAATTATGAAAGAAATTGGCAAGGTACACCGAATTTTGAGATGGAACCGCCGACACGACGTAACAATGACCGATATGCTACTCGCTGACACGATGATTTTGACTATAAGCTGTTCATTACTACACGTAAATTCAAAACGTTTAAGAATTCTGCCAACGACATTCATCCACAAGCGTGGCTCCATCAATTCTCACATTGTTTCCCTCCCAACTGGTCATTGGAGCACAGGTTAGAATTTATGTGTGGCTACTTGGAGAATGAACCAGCTGTAAGAATGCGATCGGTCATTCACGATTGTCACAGTGAAGGAGAATTTTACCATGTGTTCCTCTCAGCATATTGGTCACAAGCTACACAAGACTGAGTAAAACATAGCATCATGATGATGAAACACTTTGAATAATCTGAATTTTCCAGTCTTGTCAAATATTTTGAAGACATGTTGCACAAGAATCAGTACCTGTCAAACCCATACAGCCCCTCAGAACTCATCCGAATTTGCTTACTCAAATTACCTGAGCATTTACGGCATATTATTTTGGCAGGACGTTGCAAAGACGACATTGAAGCTTTTCAGGGACTCTTACAAGAATTAGAAATTGACACAGACAGTCGCGCGATGCGAAAACAGGAAAACAATCACTACAGGTCAGATCAGTCACAGTTCCGTGACGACAGAAACAATAAATGGCCACGACAAACCTATTCTTACAGCGTAAATCGTGACCAAAACAGACACCACCCATATGACAACCACTGGCAGAGTAATAGTTACAGGGAAAGATCACCTTTCCGCGGTAATGACTATCACAGAGACAATCAGAGAAACAGACAATATGGGAACCAAAACAATTATTATCAAGGGAGACAGAATAACTTTAGACGCAACGGTCCAGCACGCAGTTACGACTCAGGGAGAAATTCTCCACCACGTGACAGACAAGAAAGAAACTACGTAAACTACCGACAAAACGACAGACGTGAATTTCATCAGAACTGGCGGGGTTCTAACAGAGCAGAGCCCTCTCGGCAAGGCGAATTTGTGGAAGTTAGGCCTCCTAATCCCAGTAACGACGTGCGCCAACAAAGAAACAGACAATGACTTGCACCGCAGGCAGCCGCATGCGCCGGCTGGCTCAGGGAAAAATAACATTGACGCTAACCTTGAGCAAAATCCCCGTATTCTTTACGGACGAATACCGCATGATAATTGCATTCAAGTTGAAACTCTGCATACTAGGAAGAGTAAAGGTTTACACCACATTTCTCATGTAAAACCATTTATTGACAGATAATCTGCTTTTTAACTTAGTCTTTGCAATTTTCACTTCACGCTACTTGTACAATTTGTCACACTGAGAAACTGTTAACATGCAACAATGTTTGAAGTTAAATATCCAGTCAAGAACCAAGAGAACTTATTTAAACAGAAATTACGAATGCATTGTTATTGTGAACAGGCGACACAGTGTTATTGTGTGTGTGCATTCTTGCTTGTTAGTTGCACGATTATGTAACGACTATAAGGCTCACATACTTGGAACATATACCGGCACTGCTAATGAAATTTTCATGCAACATTTTGGTTTGCTTCAGAGTGGATTCTGGATTTAAGGTACTTTCAGTGAGATACCAGATGAGACAGTGGTTAGTTTATGTGACAGCTACACGATTTTATCACGACGCTACTAATGAGCGACAATTTACAATGTTGCTTTTGCGGTGTATCTGTTTGATATCTGCACAGTTTTTCTGAATTCTTCTGTAAAGTAAAACATGTTTTAGTAGTAACTTTTGTGCTATTGCTACAAGGAGACAGCCTTTTCCGTAGGACAACAATACGTTACAGCACAGTACTTTCCTCATCAAGGCAATAAGCGTAATAACTAAGTTATCTATACGCAAAGCATTTCACTTTTGTGTATCATGAGGTAAGTACATTGACTTCTGCAGAACTTAGCTTTCGGAGGACAATAACTACGACACTTCCCAGAGATTATCTTACAGCAAGACGCACATTTAGCGCTACAGGACACGTATTTGAGTGATTAATTTTGTACTTAAAACATTTATTTTTAAAGATTTTTGAATTACAAAGAAGGTTTTTCGTGATACATTTCATTCCATTGCTGTAATCTGTAACACCTGAGGGTATAATTACAATAATCATCAGGGGGGTACACGCCTACTTTGTGTACCATGTGTTTGGCAAGCACAAGGAGCCCTAGCTAATATGGTATTTGCTTATACAATTTAACACATCGGTACCATATTTCTCTAACACATAAATTACACAGCTATCTGATCATTTAACAGAGAAACAAACATCTTTTTACTACGTCAGTGACACATGTTTACGCAATTACAGAGTTGGATTACTTCACACTTAAGAAATTGTATTTTGTCTGTACTTTGTGCACTGTTCATATTTTTTCGGAACCATTGTGATACTGTGAGAGCTTTGAATGATGTATTTAGTATGAGATCATGATTTTTAAAGTACATTTGAGGCAGATGACACTATTGAAATGAGCAGAGAATTTTCTTTAGGTTTTGAAATTATTGGAGGAAGCTACGATGATTTTGAGAGTTGACTGAGGTGTTATGATGTTATTTTTACGACGACGATGTGTATTATGCTGTTGAGGCATGTTTATGTCAATAAGATGATGCTACCATATATGAGGAATGTGATTACGTGTTTATATGTATATGAATAATGAATAGAAGTTAAGGACTCTTGACTTGTGAAAAAGGATGTTGGACACCGAGAATCGTACTTTAAGAGTTATGAAATGTGTGTGTAAATGCGTGAATGTATCACAATGCCAGCGAAAATTTTTTTGGACACTTATATTCATAGGATTTTGTTTCTACACACTTGTGACGTAAATTTTCGACCTGTGAAATTTTCATATGAGACTGTCACTGTAGCGGAAACTGGTGTCGTAAATATTTCCGTAAGAAAGTTAAGTGACCACCTGCACATAATGCGTCGTGGGCACCCAGGTGTGTCAGACGCCTGGAGAACAAGCCACTAATGTGAGTGCTTCGTCAGAAGCACAGGTAGAAAAAAAAGAAAGGGGGGCCATTGTCCGCGCTACTGACATTTCCTTGTTGAAAGCATACTGTGGAGCTCGTAATTTATGATATTTACTGAGATGCCTAATGAAATGACAAGAAATATTTTTACATCTGCACACCTGATTACGACAAGCGTCTTTCTACGAGAGTTGAGAGAATTTCTACTAACTTATGAAATGTCACATGACTATTGAATGATATTTTTATGCTTTGGTTTGCGTAATTGCTTATTTCATTTGATATCTGGTTTCCAGCTGTGTTGCAGCATTGCTTTTATAAAATGAAATGCATTTGCTAATGCGAACACTTTCTGTCAACAGATCTATTAAATAATTATTTTATGATCCACATTCTTTAAAAAAGGAGCACTTGGAAAGGAAAGAACAATAAGAAGGAACTAGTAACAGTAACACATAATTTTCTTTTCAAGTACATGGTAATATTTTTTTTACAATAAGTTGTTGTGGTGCACCACTTTAATTACATAGACATTAAGATGTGAATAGACATTTCCCTTGTCTGCATTGTTGTTTTTACTGTAATATTTTTTCTGCTTGAGCTATGTCATGTTTAGGTATAAGTTGCTGCTGTTTGCCAGGCATAGTGTTATTGAATTTAACTTTGTATTACTCTGTTAAGCTTTTCTTGTTGCTGCACATTGGCTCATATTAGTTGTAATTTTGCATTTTATCTGTTAATTTAGATTTACTGCTGCTTGCTTTGCAAATTTGCATTTTTTGTCATTGCTGTTTGTGATAATTTGTTATGTGATGCTGCATTGCCTCGTCCCTTAGTTTAGCATCTGAGCTCAATAGATTTAAGTTAGCTTAAGAGGGGGTAGACTATATAAGAAACTAACTATGATGAATTAATAAGAAATGCATTTAGAAGCTATCAGAAAATGGTTTGGCAAAAAAAAGGATACTGTACAGTGGAGAAAAACTATTTTTGACAGAGGTTGTGAACAGAATACAGAAAGTAGGCTTAGATAGGACTTTTGGGAATAATGATGAACGAAGGGAGATCTCCATGCAAAATACTGCAGTAAAACAAACCCTGTCCTTTCCTTTTGTGTCATCCCTCTATATGTTTGTGTACCCTTGTGTATTTGTGTTTTTCCTGTCTTTATGTGTTTAGCTGATGAGAGCTATGTTGTAGAATTTTTCTAATACTCTGTTATTTACTTTGTAAAGATGTTAGACATTATTTATTCTGTTTTAATGCTCATGTGTGAAGTTGATGTTTCGAAAATGATTCTGATCTTTTATTTTTGTACTCATGTCATAATTCCTGTAACACTGATGTATATGTTTATTTCTATTCTTTTGTAAAGCCTGTGTTACTACAAATGTTATCTGTATTGTTATGTTTTTAATGATGTATTTTGTACCTTTGTTATAGTATTCTCATGTTATAATATTGTAATTGACACCAGTTCATCAAATTAAGTAACTTGTAAGCATTTATTTCACTGCACACATTTCTGTTGGTCATAGTATATGGACAATATGTGAGAAGTAGGGACTGATAGTGTTTGCACGTATGTTAATAATTCAGCAAGGGACTGGATAACAGCATTGTTGGTTCTAAGGACAATTCGAAAAACTTTCTGCGTGCACAAGTGGTGGTTTATGGACTTGCTATCTTCTCTGCAAGACTCTTCGATGGTGATTGTGCACCTGCACAGTTGCAGCAGATGGCTGCTGGCCATCTCTACAAGGCCTACAGTGGGTCTGCATCTTTGATGGCCCACCAATACCATTATTTCTACTAGGACTACAGTGGGTCTGCATCTCTGATGGCCCACCAATACCACAATCTCTACCAAGACTACAGTGGGTCTGCTCTGTGATGACCTACCTACCAATATTCATCAGAACTTCGAATGACTCTGCTGTGGGTTTGCTCTGTTGTGGCCCATTACCTGTCAGCATGTCAAGAGTCAGCACTGTCTTTCCGTTGGAAGGACAACACTACTTCTTCAAGACTGCATGGAAATCCACTACTTCTGTGTGCAATTTTTTTTACTAATGAGACTTTGTGAAAAAAAACTGTAATTACTATTGTGATGAACAATCTGGACTGTCTTTATGGACTGTGAGAAAATTTTAGCTTTTGACCAACATTGTATTAATCAGTGTGTGCATTTGATATCTTTCTTACTGTAATTATGAAAAAATTTTTCAAATCTGTATTGGCCACTGGCCAAAAAAATTTGTAAAATTTTTTGTGGGGAGCATGGGGGCTATGTAAGTAGGCTGTTTATGTTTTCTTTATGTAAGTAGGCTGTTTATGTTTTCTTATTGGCAACGTTACGTAGCGCTCTGTATGAAAATCACTGGCTGTGCTGTGTGCAGTCTGTGGTCAGTTTGCATTGTTGTCAGCCATTGTAGAGGGGCAGCTGGATGTTAACAGCGCGTAGCGTTGCGCAGTTAGAGGTGAGCCGCCAGCAGTGGTGGATGTGAAGAGAGAGATGGCGGAGTTTTGAAATTACATATATTATGACTTGTGATGATATTAAGGTAAATACATTGTTTGTTCTCTATTAAAATCTTTCATTTGCTAACTATCCCTATCAGTAGTTAGTGCCTTCCGTAGTTTGAATCTTTTATTTAGCTGGCAGTAGTGGCGCTCGCTGTATTGCAGTAGTTCGAGTAACGAAGATTTTTGTGAGGTAAGTGATTTCTGAAAGGTATAGTTTAATGTTACTCAGGGCCATTCTTTTGCAGGGATTTTTGATAGTCAGATTGCGTTGCGCTAAAATTATTGTGTGTCAGGTTAAGCACAGTCTTGTATAAATTGTTCTAAGGGGACGTTTCATATCTTTTGCGAAAGACGCCTACGACCATTTGCATGAGCAAACATCACTATACAAAATCTCTGCTTACTGGTTAACTTTAAGTTGAAAGTTTGAATAACTTAATTTGAATAGTAACAGAAATATGGCGTTGCTGTGATAAAACCAACTTCAGAATTTTAAACAACAACGACAATTTCCTAAGAATCATGAAAAATACTCCTTAATCGCTCACTTTACTTAGTAGTGCGATTATATGGAATGCTGGCCAATGATCAGTAATACAAAAAAGTGGCAACTTTATCCAACCTAACTACCTCTGCTAACTAAGGTGACTGTAGGAACCATCACGCAGATCGTCCGTACTTACCAGAGTCTCAGCAGGGAATGCCTAAACGTCTCCCCTCGTCCAGGATCCACATTCGGTGGCCGGAAGGGCTCAGAGAGTCTGACAGCGGCTGTTTGCCAACCTAACGGGACCTGCTAATGCGTGGGGAACCTATGCCTCTCCGGTCCAGTGCTGTCGGACTCTACTTAATGCAGTGGTTGTCTAAACTGCATCTCCACATTCACAGAAGCCACAGCAGACAGCCCACGCATACATCACCAGACGATTCGCATTCACATTTTCAGACTATACTAAGAGTGACAATATAACACAAGTCCGGATAATAAATATTACATTGATCTTCCCTGAGTGTCGGAAGGGCTCCCAGATGTGTTTTGAGTATATGACTGTTGTATCAAGCCATGTAGCGGCTCACATGGAGCCATTACACCCTTTCTTGAAGAAACAAACATGTGCTCATAACTGGAGATTTGCTGATTACCGCACTGTTAATACAGCTTTACCGCACTGTTAATACAGCATTTAGTCGATTCCAAAATACCACAAGCTTTTGCTGTTTGTTTATGAATTCGTATTTAGTGATGGCCAGATCAGTAAAAGAAGCTTCAGTAGGTTCGATATGACAATTTTAGTTTGGTTTTCAGTATCTTGTCGGCCTTTACGCACACCGATCGGTGTAGCACTACACGTTGGCGCTTTCTCCTACGTTACGCTCACTACAAATCACAAGTCAGTGCACCTTTCCACGGAGACTGAAGACAGACGCGAACACACGGTACCGCGCGGTAGTGCTGAATACTATGGCTGACGCCCTTCACTGCCACAGTGTAAATGTCGCAACAAAGCCGCCAAGCGGACAAATCACAGCGCTTCGTGCCTTACAACGTCAAGCAGCAGCTGTGACCACGAATTACCCATTTTTCTGATGGCCATTTCAGGAGAACAATGCACGATCTGGCAAAGGGAATCCGAATCAATGAATACTATATACAGGACGTAAAGTAATATTTGCTAATGTTTTGTATAACATAAAGTATAGCTTCTCATCTGACATAATTTTGATCATACAATGTAAGCTTTCACGGCCGGTATTGTCTTCACTTAAAACTTCCGGGCTGATAGGCCGTGGTCGAAGTATAAAACTGTCTCCTGACGTTTCGTCTCCGACTGCGGGAGACATCCTCGGAGGTAAAACGGCGAACTGCGAAGAGAACTCGAGGAAGCGCTGATTATATAAGCAGTACAGAGGGCGCCACAGTCGATCACGTGGCGTCGGATATGAGATTGTCTCTGGTGCTGCCAACATTCTCGATTGAAAGTAATCGATCGTCACGCTTGCGGTGCAACGCTGACATCCAAATTTTATCCAGTTTAACACCTTCGTCTTTCCTGTTAAAATTATTACGATGTTTATCAATCTCGATAGCCTCTCTATACAAGCGTGCATAATAATGCGAGGTTTTTGATATGACGCTTGTCTCGCTGAATTTTATTTCATGATCACCTTCTTGGTAAACATGTTCCGCTACGGCCGATTTGTCCGTGTGACCCAGGCGGCAATTCCTCTTAATGTTCAACAAGACGGGTGTTCACACTTCTCTTTGTGGTACCGATGTAAACCTGTCCACAACTACAAGGAATTTTATTCGGCCGTAGCGGAACATGTTTACCAGGAAGGTGATCATGAAATAAAATTTCACACACACACAGACACAAACACACACACACACACACACACACACACACACACACACACACACATGCACAAACACACATTATCGCAAATTCTGTGTATTATATCTTACTTCACAACCCTCTCATTCAACTTAGCTGCAGTATCTCAGTCGGTAAGATGATTGCTCTATAATGGCTACATATATTATTACAGTATTCATTTTTCTAAGAAAGCCCATTGCACACCAAAGCCTGACGTAGTCACTGTCATGGCAGGTTGGATGAAACATCAGGACTTCATTGTAAGTAACTAGTCCTGTGATCAGGTGGAAGAAGATTGGAAGAAGAAGAAGAAGAATGGGATAGTCCTGCCTGATAATATACGAAGGATAGTTACAGGTACAACCCACTGCAGCTACACAAATATTCTCAAGTCACTATTAACACGCCTGAATGGAGTCTGCTTTGATTATGTATGTGTATTTTCAAAACCGCTATTTCAACCGAAATAGCAGCTGCTACAAAAGATACTGCAGGGTGTAGACGGTGTAACATACATGACATTCAATCAAACCAATCAAATCCCCCTCGAGATAATGTAAATCCAAACAGTGTACATATTTGATGATGTTGCTGTAGAAAACAAATTTCTAATTATACCTTATTCCTGTTTTGGTCGTGAGATGGGTACTGACATATTTTATTTGAGTTTGACATATTCCAGAATCCCGAAACAGGTGGTGAGGGATAATGCAAAAGCCAGCCGGTGTGGCCGAGCGGTTCTAGGTCTTTCAGTCTGGAACCACGCAACCGCTACGGTTGCAGGTTCGAATCCTGCCTCGGGCATGGATGTATGTGATGTCCTTAGGTTAGATAGCTTTAAGTAGGGGACTGATGACCTCAGATGTTAAGTCTCATAGTGCTCAGATCCATTTGAGCCGTTTTTGATAACGCAAATCTCATTATAGCTTTCAGATGAGACAGTTTCAATCTAAAACACATTTACCAGTCGCATGAAGGAACTGGCATGTTATTCAGTGAGTTTGTAAAGATATGTGCAGATTGCTGGAATCACATACAGTAACAGTTTCTTGTTATTGATAAATTAAGAAAACTGGATGACCGTAGGTATAGATAGAACTTCCAGGAGCTTATATACACCCATATAAATGTGATGAGTATGTCAGTATACATCTCACCATGGACAAGTTCACATATATGTCAGATACTCAGCGTGAGAGGGAAATTTTGCGGAGACAGAGAATGCATTTGTACATAGATGGAAAATTTCAGTCTCTCGAATTTAAAGTTAAGGAGCTAGAGACATGCCCAGACCCTTCTGAGATTGATCAATGAATTAGACGCTAGGGCTAAGGAACCAGAGATGTACTCTGCATCTTTCTGAGAAAAAAAAGTAGGCGACTTAGCTGTAAAAGTTGATGGAACTGAAAAGAAAGTGCATGACTTAACTGTGAAGGTTGAGTGAATTGTATATAAAGTGCAGCAAGTGATCAGCCTGCTTAGTATAAAGTAAAATGTCGAGTAAGCACAAGGTTGTCGCTGCATGGGATGCTGTTCAAGAGCAGTTACCGGTGCTGAGGTTAGGACATTTGTATCGAGAGCAGACACTAATTGAAACCTTTAAACCAGTTACTGAATCTCTCAATAAACTCTCGAAAAAATTTCATCACAATGGTGCTGATGCTACTGGTAGTTTAATTAATAGTCACAGCAATTCTAGGATAGGGAAAACGTTTGGTGTCAGTGGTGAAAAACCATACATGTTGGGCATGCAGTCTGTAAGTTTAAATGGAAAAACAATACAGATAGGGATTTGAAAGAACGCCAGTTCTACTGAACTTCACTTTCCTAGAACTCTCAGAAATAGTAAAACTTTCCCCCAAAGATCTGGAGATGTATGGTGTAACAATACAATTGACCAGTGAACACAGGAAAGCAGGAAACCAATGCAGTGCGAAATAGGCAGATACACTATAAAACCATTACTATTAGGTGGTCAGTGAAATGGTGGTGATGGTACTGACATTCACCATGAAAGGGTCAGCTATCAGCCTCCTCAGTATTTATACGGCGATGACTCCAGTGAGATAATAGACTGACTATGACTACTCATTGCATCAGCTGCTGTGGGCAATACCACTCATTCGAATGAAGTTGTCTCATTAATTTCATAACTTTGAGAGAGAGGTGTAACCGAATGAGGGAGATTGAGAACTGCACAAAGCAGCACAAAAAATGTACCCTCATAGGAATATTGTGATCAGAAGCTTCGATTTATGACAGGCTGATCTTGTAGATATGAGGGAATAGTCATGTGAGAATAATGGATACAAATATATTTTAATTGTTATTGATACATACTCCAGATTTGGCTGGGAGTTACCTGTTAAAACGAATGTGGGGAGAAATGTCATGAGTATTTGTTGCAGGCAGAGAGAAACTGATGCCCTGACAACCTTCAAAACGATCGCTGTGGAGAGTTTTACAATAGGTATCCCAAGACCGTGATAGAGTGGTATGGAATACATCATTGCTCAACATACACCAACCTGAAGGCGAGTATCGTGTGTGAGGTAACGGGCGAATTGTGGCAACCTGGAAATATTCTAAGTTCGAAGTTGTTGTGGCCGCACGGGACGCTCGGTGGGCGTGGGCCACTCGGCAGGCCGACCACGTGGTGCCAGACATTGGCCGAAGCAAGAGGGGTCCAGCCTGAGCATGTGGCTGGGAATTCCATGGTGACACTGTGTCCATGAAAGAGACTTGTTTGCCGATAGTGCCGAAGATGGCAGACTTTGTGAAACATTCATGGCAGGCATTTCACAGCTCATGCAGAAATTAAAAATAGCCAGAGGAATCATGATACATTAAAAAGAAAAAAATGTACATTGCCATTCTTTGCACTACGATTCTGATGGTGTAATCAGATTTTCAATATCTTTATTAGTTTAGAGTTTAGTATCTGACTGTAAATTATACAAGTAACAAATAACACCCAGCAACGAATTTCCAAAATCTAAATGGTTCATCCGATTTCGTCGATCGACATGTCTTTAGAAAGCTATTAGTGTAAACTTAAATTGGTATGAATTATAGGCATGAGTTATTGGAGGTCAAAGTGGCCGATTACTACTTATCGCGTTAGGCCATAAGTACGCCACAGTGACAAGAAAAAAACAGTTGTAGCATGCTTATAAATATATTTATTAGCCTCTGTCTTTGTTTATATCCGATATATACTATTCATGAAGAAATTGGTTAAATATTTACTGTGTTTTAGAAAGCACAGAGACATTAGGCTACTGGCCTACCTTTTGTTCTATTCCTTTGATATATGTTTATTTAATTTGTTTATGTATCTAATAATGTGTGTTAGATCGTGTTTATGGTCCAGCCGTAGGAATATTTATTTAATTTCAAGTTATTTAAATGTAAATCCAGTATTTCGAATGTGTTTCATTATGTTTGTGTGGGTGCGTTGGCTTGAAGATATGGCGCGAGCGCTCTAGCCAATCACAGCGCTCGTGAATGGGGAGACTGGATGGAAGTAGGAGAATAGTTCTCGGCAGAACGGCATACGACACGGAGAGTGTGGGACTGTACGGTGCGAGGGACGCACAGTCGCGCGAGAGAAACTGGGAGTGCGGAGCGGTTTGCGCGTGGTCGCGAGAGATAGAAATACTTCGGAGTGCGGACTTGTGAGACCTCCGAGGTTTCTACAGTGAAGAGGCAGTATGCATTTAGAAGTGAATATCTCGCGAACTATGTTGTCGTTTGTAACTAATTACGTGCAGTAGGAATCTATTGTTTCCCTGTTATTCAACTTATATTTTATTTAATTGCTTGATATCGACACCAATAAGTGTCTAGCAGAAATATACCACATTCTTAAAAATACTTCTACTATCGTACTCATCATTTAAAGTCGTTAAGATAGTACCTGCAGATTTTATTTACTGTAATCTTTTATTTATAAATTTCTACGTTACATTCGCGATTGCCGAATGATAGGTACCTTCGACCATTCGATTCATGTGTATATTCATACTGTATACTGTAGACTCAGCAGTATTTGGCTTGTAATGCGGAAACTACGTATCTCAGCCCCTAGACAACGAAACCAGCCAAAACAGCTTTGAGTCAGTGGGTACGTAGTTGGGCGCCACATCATCATCACATTTAATGTTTTCGGAAGCCCACACATGTAACATCTCAACAAAACAATAAAAGGTCAAATGTGAATGAATCTTTGCAGCTCATACAAATCGAGATATCCTCCCAGAAATAACTGCACAGTATAATCCAACCAAACATAGCACAACGAAAATGAAACCAATCGATGTTCGTGATAATGGAGTCACCGATACAGTGTACTATTGTGTTAAAATATTGGATCCATGTAAACAGAAATGTAGTGTGACATGCATGATAGGCCACACATTATAGGACGTGGTGGTATTGTTGACAAACTTCCCGAGGATTTGCACATTCTGGGATAATTATTGTGGACCTGGTACAAAGCTTCAAAATCTTTTGGCTCATGGTAACAAGGGGATCAACTTGCTTGACGAGGCGTGTTCAGAACACGACATTGCATGTGCAAAACATAAAAATTTCCCAGGATGTGACGCTGGAAATTGATTTTTAGCTGATAAAACAAAGACAATACGTGCGAGAAATGACATTGGTATAAGGCAACACATTACAGCGTTTGTAGTTGATAAAACCATACATGATAAAATTAAGTTGAGTATGGGTTGGCCGGTCGGAGTGGCCGAGCGGTTCTAGGCACTACAGTCTGGAACCGCGCGACCGCTACGAACACAGGTTCGAATCCTGCCTCGGGCATGGATGTGTGTGATGTCCTTAGGTTAGTTAGGTTTAAGTAGTTCTAATCTCTAGGGGACTGATGACCTCAGAAGTTAAGTCCCATAGTGCTCAGAGCCATTTGAACCATCTGAGTATGGGTTGAATTTCACGCAAATTCCACCCCACTTCCCCCAAACTTATAACATCAATCTGCCATCTTATACTACTCCGTTTTTATGTTTAATTAATAAATACTCACACCTTTAGGATGCTTGATGCACAGCTGAAAAATGCAGTTAGTCTGCCGAATAGATTATCATGGGCATACTTACAGTAGGTCTCAGTTATGAATCCGACAGTTTTAAAGGACCTTTAAAATCTTGACAGTGTAAGAATCTTCTTTCAGTTTGTATAACTTGTAACTGAAACAAACTATTATAATAACAGTAAGCATAAATTATACAATACTAAATACGTGATCGTTTTCATTACTTGGTGATATAACACATAACTTTTTGTTAATCTGAGTAATATCTGTGAAGAAGTACAGGTGGCCTAAGGTTTTTGTGGTTTAAGTCTCGTTTTGTATCATAAGCAGACGTAGATGGCGGGAGGGTGGGTGCAAAGTGCCGATCATCTCCTACCTCCCCTCCCCTCCGTCACCTTTCCCCTCCCCCATTCATGAATCATGGGCCCGGCATTTCAGTAGGGGACTGTTCAAGCTGGTGGAGGCTCTGTAATGGTGAGGGCCATGAGCAGCTGGAGTGATATGAGACCCTTATACATCCAGATACGACTCTGACAGGGAATACGTAAGTAAGCATCCTGTCTGATCATCTGCATCCATTCATGTCCATTGTGCGTTCTGATGGACTTGGGCAATTTTAGTCCCCCTTAAACATCCCAACAACCACCACCACTTGGGCAATTCAAGCAGGACAACGTGACACCCTATACGTTCAGAATTGGTACAGAGTGGCTCCAGGACTAATGTTCTCTGTTTAAACACTTCCGCTGGCCACCAAACTCCCCAGACATGAACATTATTGAGCATATCTGGGATGCCTTGCAACGTGCTGTTCAGAAGAGATCACCATCCCCTCGTACTCTTACGTATTTGTGGACAACCCTGCAGGATTCATGGTGTCAGTTCCCTCCAGCACTACTTCAGAACATTAGTCGAGTCCATGCCCCGTCGTGCTGAGGCACTTCTGCCTGCTCGCGTGGGCCCTACATGATATTAGGCAGGTGTACCAGTTTCTTCGGCTCTTCAATGTATATGATCGACTAACACTTGTTGTTGTTGCTCTGAAAACACAAGCGGACATAGTCCTAATCGTCCTATCATTGTAACTTAGTTATGAACTAGCTGATTTTTTCTAGCCTTTCTTAATCTATCTTGTAACGTACTTTATGGAAGGGAGATTGAACGTTCTTGTAGCTTTCAAGTAACCCATCGTACTCGATAACACTTCGTCTATTGCTCCTTCCGTGCGATCTTGGCTACAACATTGTCTCTTTGTTTTCCTATGTTGTCAGCATATTTGACACAAAACAAAAAATAAATAAATAAATAAATAAAAAATAAAAACTTTGTGCGGTACTGTGGGTGGTATTCATCCAATATCCCTGACTAAACCGAGTTTTTGTTAGTGTAATTACTATGAAGTAATCGCAGCTTAGGAACAGAAGAACATTAGTCAGCTGACGTTTTGAAAGCAAGTTACCTTCACAGACGCGGAGAACTGAAAAGCAACAACAAGCCAAAATGGCATAAATAATGACATAAGAAGCACGGTATCCGGTTTCACTGTTTCTTGTGACATCATGGTTACTAACTGTGCGGAGGTGTCGGATAGAAGTGACGTGTTGTTTAAAAGTATCACGTAAAGAACACCAAGTATAGACCGTAAGGCAAAAGAAGTGTCCTTACAATTATAGTGGGCTTGGGGCCACAGCTTCCCGCACCTATCACAACCAATGATGTAATGAGATTTTGCATGCGTCCCTACGGTAACGCCCCAGTGTTGGTGCGGTTCTATCGACGACTTCGTCTTCGGTACCGCCAGCAGCGTTTCGCGCTTCGCAGTTGAAAACTCGCAACAGCGCTGCCAGCCTCCAGGGCTCTTCTCTCGCTTTACAAAATGTATTGCACCTCAGACCCCACCGAAATTTTTATTCGTCATACTCTGGGCATCCTTCAGACATCGCCTCTCCTGTCGAACATCTTAAATTTATTGTAAATGTACTCAACAACAAAGATGTTTGTAGGCCAGTGGGCCTAATTTGCAAGAAAGAATCAACTCGTAAAAAAATATAGTTTTGTTTCGTTATTTATGACTGGCTATTGGAACCTTGAGAAAATTCGCGTATATAATCCTATATTTTGGATGACGAGTTACGTTCTTGTATTCTTCCCCTAAATATGCCAGATACTGTAGGTTGTCCATTATTTAAGTTCAGAAGCTATATGGATTGTGTGCTTCATGATCCACGTTGTGGCTTGTAGTTTTTCTTTGGAAAATCCTTTCCATACGGATATCACGGTGTTAGGGGCCGGTATATGCATATGTCCTTTCTACTGTTCAGTCGAATCATGTCCCATTGCTGTGTCCCATACTGTGACAAATTTTGGACACTCAAAACGATGGTCAGTTGTGTCCTCCATATTACGATTTCCACGTACAGATGACGTTTATAATTGGATGGAGTATAGCTTGGTGTTGCTCTCTATTTCCCTGTTTACCGCCTTGTATCAAGTCGATCTGGCGCCTTCTGGTATTATTTTCATAACTAACTTTTCCCAGACGATTTTTCAATTGTGGTGTGATATTCGCACTTCCTATTTATTTGAAATTGGAAATCCTTTGAGAGCAATGGTCATTTTAGAAACTTTTCCTTCTTTTAGGACATCTGTTGGTAATATATCTGTGTGTGTGTGTGTGTGTGTGTGTGTGTGTGTGTGTGTGTGTGTATGTGTGTGTGTAAGTGGAAGCGAATGAGATACTTGGCTTAAGAAGGTCGTCAGGGTGTGGGCGTTGTTCGTCTAGTCATGGAAAGGGATATAAAGCGTTCATTGGCCTAGCCGTCCCAGAATTCGTTTGAAGCTATTTACGAAAACTATGAAAAAGTTAAAACTGAATGATCGAACGGGATATGAATTTCGTATCTCAAGGATACAAGCGCAGTACCGTAACAACTGCAACGTATTGTTTATTTGGATATTTCGTATCTACTGATGACATGTAAATAGATTTGGTTTTAACTTTATTTTTAAAAAATTCACGGATCAATTCGCCTATAGTGTAAAACTGGCCATAATTAAGAATATGCTAGTGTGCATAGGCTATAGTGTACCTATCACATGCTTTGCTGTTATGTAACTAGGGCGTTATTATAGTGACCAGCAGCTAGCAACTGGTGAAATATGCATCATTTTGATTTTCAGCTCCTTGTATTGGCCGTGTCTGCATTTAAAATTGTTGGATGTGAGGTCCGCCAGTTATGCAAAACACCGTTTTTATTAGTACCCAAACGTGTTTCGGCACCACTGTGCCATCATCAGTGGTTTTTCGTTTTTATTTATTCTTTACATTTGGTTACATGAATTTTCTGGATCACTTGTGTGTTAATTACTACAGGTAGCTTGTCATGTTTTCGTGTGGCAATTACTTCCATTATCCACGTAATGCTGAGGTGTTGAGATGCACCTTGGTGCCGAAACATGTTTGGGTACTGAGGAAAACGGTGTTTTGCATAACTGGCGGACCTCACATCCAACAATTTGGTGAAATATGTCTTGAAGTATACTGGTCGTACAACTACAATATCTTTGATGGATTAGACGTAGAACGAGGATACTCTCGCTTCCAACGTTCACGGGTGTACTGCCGCATCCAGTCGTCGAAGGTTCACGAAACGGACACGGGAATCCAACTGAGCAAGGCGTGGGAGCCAATACTAAGATACATCAAAGCAGAACGCGACATCCGGAAGAGAGATGCGACATGGATGGCTGATGCAAGGCAACTGAGATTCCCACCACCACCACAACAATTTCCCTCCAACACCTCTCTCCGCCATCATTCAGCACGTTGCGGGGCCGGCGAGACTTGAAATCTGGACTGGCATAAATACCGCCAGGACGCCGCAGACACATCATTCCATCAGCACTACCTGATAATGACGGAACGGTTATTTGCCTAAATATCGTGGTCCTTCGACGATTGGCTCCGGCAGTAAATCCGAGAACCTCGGAAGCAGCATTTACGCCTGGAAAGTCTCAAATCACAAGAGTATTCTTCTCCATGAGTCTTGTTCATCGTGATTTTAAAATTTCTTTCTCAGTTACGCGGATTAGGAGCGAGTGACGTGCCATCAATGAGGCGTGGAAAGACATACACACGCACACACACACACACACAGACAGAGTGACAAAGAGAGAGAGAAAGACAGACAGAAGCAGAGAGAGGGAGAGAGAGATATGCTCGTTTAGAACTGTAGGACAGTAGGAATGAGTGCTCAGCAAATGGATGATTGAACTATTATTTACTTATGCTGAGTTTAACTGTGGCACGTAACATGTATGTATGCAACTTCCTGGGAGATTAAAACTGTGTGCCGGACCGAGACTCGAACTCGGGACTTTGCCTTTCGCGGGCATTCTGGAAACATCCCCCAGGCTGTGGTTAAGCCATGTCTCCGCAATATCCTTTCTTTCAGGAGTGCTAGTTCTGCATGGTTCGCAGGAGAGCTTCTGTATGGAAGGTAAGAGACGAGGTACTGGCAGAAGTAAAGCTGTGAGGAAGGGCGTGAGTCGTGCTTTGGTAGCTCAGTTGGTCAGTCGGCTCTCAGCCGTGGCAGCGTGCGGACGGCCCCGCGCGCCGGCCCCGTGCTCCGCTGCAGGCGTTGTTTACTTCCGTGTCGTTCCTTACGGCCGTTCTCCACCATATGGGTCTCCCAGTCGCCGTTATCACGGTAGTGATGCGCCTTCTGCAGGGTGCCTCTTCCAGGATTATGTACAATGGCAGACTCACTCCTCCGATAAAAATAGGTCGATCCGTACGTCAAGATTGCCCTCTATCAGCGATTTTGTACGCCTTTTCCTTGGAATCCTTGCTATGTGGACTCAGACATCGTTTGGTAGGGTTGTCCATAGATCGATACCGATTCTGTTGCACGGCCTATGCTGACGATGTAGTCATCTGTTTACGTAATGCCGACGAGGTTCGAGCTGTTTTGACGTGGGTAGCGACTTATGGTGAGGCGTCGGGTAGCTCTTTAAACGTACGTAAGTCTCAAGTTATGTTCATTGGCACGGGACTTCCCTTGGAGTGCGTTACACCTCTCACCACCGTTGATACCATTCGCTGTTTGGGAATAGCTTTTTCATCTGATCTCCGGCGTTCAGCCGCCATCAACTGCCGACGCCTCCTCTTAATGATCAGAGCAGGTCTTATGGACCATCGCCTTCGATCCCTAGATATTCTCCAACGAGCTCGATATGTCAATATTTATATCGCATCCCGAGTTCCCCATGTAGCACAAGTTCTACCTTTCCCGCTTACTGTGGCACGTCGCATGTTGGCAGCGATGGCATCTTTCGTCAGCTCTGGGCTGTTGTTCAAAGTTAACTATGCAACCCTTACTCTTCCCCGTGAACGAGGTTGGATAGGTCTGTTTCACGTGCCGGATAGAGCTCGCGCCCTATTTGTCAGCTCCCAGATGACGGTATGGACACGTTGCCCAATGAGCCTCACTGGTCTCCTCCTGTCGGCATATTCGCCGGTCTCACTGTCAGCCCCAGTGATGATCTCGGATTTTCCGGCTCAGTTCCATTATATACGATACTTCTTTCTTGAACTCAGTTATCTACGCCTCACCTTACCAAGACAGCTTTTACTGAAGACAAAGGTAGTATACAATGTCCTCCAATTAGGTCGTCCACCTAACCCGATTGAACAAAAGTTCCCCCAGGTTGACTGGCGTCATGTATGGCGCGCGGTTTTCGCCTGTTACCTTGACACGAAAGTTCAATCTGTCCGGTACCTAACTGTCAATGGTAAGCAAATCAACCAATTCCGCCTTCATCGTATCCACCTCGCCCAATCACCTCTCTGTTCCACGTGCGGAGTGCCAGACAATGATGAACATCGGTTTGTTTGCGGACCGGCGGCGGAGGTTTGGCACTTGATTCGTCGTATTGTCGCTTTTCTAACGCGGGACCTTCCGGATCGGATTACTCCCCTTTCATTATTATTTCCGGAACGTGAATATTTTCCTCGGACAAAGACCAATTCTGTGAATTGGATTCGCGGACATGCCATTCACTACCTATTTGGACAAACTGTAAACTCTGTACTCGATTTCTGGACATACCTCAATGACCGTCATTATTTCGTTGTCCGTCACCCAAAATACAGACAATTTTTCTCGAACTTCCTTGGGAGTGCTTTCCACGACCCGCCTCGCAGCTGGAATGTGTTAAGCCAAGAGAGAAGAAGGTTTCCTGTTTGAACCAATGAACATTTCTGAACAATTGAACGGAACACATCAATTTCGAGAAGACGTGACTCAACATATTACCAGCGGGGCGCAGAAGGCCTCTGATCAATTACACAACAAAACTAAACAAAAAAAACATAAAAACAATAAAATAAAATTCATGAAAAGGAAGATTTTGTTTTGTTTGTAAGGATAGCCCTAACCTTGGTTTCCCATATTTCCTCTGGTATACAGGCAGCTCTCTGGGGTAGGTTTAGTCAGGAGCCAACGCCTGAAGTGGACCAGATTTTTTTTTGTTATAGGATGAAAAGTGGCGGTGGCACTTGGGCTTTTTTTTGTAGTTCCGTTTTATTAAAGGGTTTTCAAAAAGAAAAGAAAATGTTAAAAAAAATGGATAAGGCGTCGGACTTCGGATCCGAAAAAAAAAGTTGGTAGAGCACTTGCCGGCGAAAGGCAAAGTCCCGAGGTCGAGTCTCGGTGCGGCACAGTTTTAATCTGCCAGGAAGTTTCATATCAGCGCACACAACGCTGCAGAGTGAAAATCTCATTCTGGATGTATGTATGCACTTCTGTTACACTAAGCTCGCAACGTATGGAGCTAAACTTTTCGATAATCCGTTTCTTATGGCACAAAAAAATATTATCGGAATAATTGCAGGCAACTGGCGCAGAACCTTGCTTGGAAAAAGCGTAAAATGTATTTGCTACGTTAAATATTTTTCTAGAGGATACAAATTTTCTAAAAATACACAAATCCCATTCGCAATACATGTGAACAACAAGACATACTTTTTAGAGTATTCATTGAAAAAAGCATTTTCATTAATGATTCGGTACGATTCTTTTACTAATAGGACATACTAGGCTTTCTGACAAAGCTACTTCCAGACGGTTTTTAAGTTTTTTGAGGTTTTCTATTTGACATGCAACGAAGGATATTCCCCATCTGTAGGCTGCAGTTCTGAAAACGTGGCGTAGTTACTTAACAGAGCGAGACTATGGCACATCTCAGGCTGCTGTTAAAATTTAAATTTTATAGTACCCTGGAGTGGTATGTTTTACGACGGCGGGAAGTCGTGTATCGGCGGGAACAGGATTAAAGTCCGACTGTGTCGTGCAAATTGCGGACGTCCCCGACGGCGGCAGCAGCAGCAGCAGCGGAGGAAGCCCTCAGAAGGCGAGAGGCGGGCGCTGCTGTGATTTATCCTTCGATTAGCGACGACCGAGGGGAAGGTGCGACCGTAATCGCGTTTGTCCGGCGTCCGCGCAGGCTAATTGGCTGCCGGCACCTCCCCCGTGAATATTCGCCGCCAGGGGGGACATCTGAAGATCACCTGCTCTGCTCTGCAGGCGCACGCCGAAAGACGTCACAGTTCCTGTCGGTGGGTACCGGAGAACACAGCTGCTAGTTCTGGTGAGGTATCTTCCACGAAGTGTCAGCGGTGACTATATCTTATACCGACCACTTATATTTCTTGTTCAAGAGAGAGTAAGTTAGGAAATGTTTGAATTGAGCTACACAGCCGACGATTGGATTCACTTGGACGGTAATACTATAGGGATAGGTTTGGAAGCTTTCAGTTTATCTGTGAGGAACTTGATTTTTTACCTTATACTACTGTTCGGCAGCGGGGTCGTCCTGGAGGGTTTGAGGACGCCGTAGCGGTTTCTGGCACCCTATGGGAGGAGCCTTTGTACAGTCTCGAAGTTATATGACGGTTTTGCCGTAATGTAATTAAATAGTAAATGGCTGGGGGCAAAGGCAGATGTCGTAAGTTCGAGTCGCAAGTCCCGGGCGAGCCCACGGCTTTAATCTGGCAGAAAATATGAAATCAGTGCACTCTCCGCTGCAGAGAGAAGATTCATTGAGTCACTTTCATTAAACGCCACCTCCTGCCGGCTATTGGCTCCAAGTCCTAAAATGAAGCCGCTTACTATGCAAGACGCGGACGTTCGCTAAACTGCAACACTAGCCTAGAAAAAACGAAGTCACTAAGCAGAATTTCGTGACCGTGTGTGGGAACATACTTTTGAATTCTTGTAGAGTTTCTGTGTTGGAAAAGTAACTGTTGTCGTGTCCCGAGACGGAATGAGACGGACACTTTGCTACAACACAGAGGGCTTACCACAGTCGATCTTTTCGATGAGTGGAAGTAGGCGTCGCCGTTTGCAGACTCCAACAGCTGCGGGAAACAAACTAAAAACGTGGTGCAGAATACGGAACTCGGTGAGTGTACCTCAAGAAAGCAGGGTAATAATTATAATTCCCTTTACTACTGAACATTGGAGGTTTCTCTGGCAATGGTACTGAACCCAAATCCCCATCAGTTTCCACCTACTGCTCTGGCTCTATCTCCGTCGCGATGGCGGCGAAGAGGCTGGCATATCGATTTAAGTCCGACGTCTGGCAACGAGCGACGCAGAGGCGGTGTCGACTGTACACTGTTGTGTCCCACCCTGACTTCCGTACTCCCGGCCGGCCGCGGTGGCCGAGTGGTTCTAGGCGCTTCAGTCCGGAACCGCGCGACTGCTACGGTCGCAAATTCGAATCCTGCCTCGGCTATGGATGTGTGTGCTGTCCTTAGGTTTAAGTAGTTCTAAGTTCTAGGGGACTGATGACTTCCGATGTTAGGTGCCATAACGCTCAGAGACATTTGAACCATTTTCGTACTGCCGGACCCTTGTTTGTATCGCTCATAGCTCATCACAAGGATGTTTCAAGAACATTTTGTTACGCATGAAGCGGGCCAGACACGTACTCAGTAAACTTACTATTACCATATAAGGTTCTGTGTGTGAGATTTCTCTGGCTTCGGCCACATCTTTGCTTATGGCGGTTATGTAGCCCATTCCTGAAACTGTCTTCCCATCACCCTAAGGTCGGCGGCTGTTTGAAATCGCTTTCCACACACATCCTGCCCAATGGTCGGCCCATCCTCAGCTACAGTAAAATAATTCTCGAAAGCTCTAACTAAAGTATCTGGTGGGATGGAGATTTGCGACACTATGCTGATCTGCGACAACCATTTTCTGAAACGAAAACATTTTAAAACACCACATCCGCACCAGGGGGTACTCTACTTGTCTCGTACACCCACGAAATTGTTTTAGTCCTAGGAGTAGAATGCATGCATTCCCCTTGGCCAATCCTTCCTCGCATAAATAGAAGTCCACTTGAAAATGCTGCTTCCTGCCAGGAGACTTTGAAAGTTTGTTTCCAGCTGTCAATGCAAACACTTGCCGTTATCTGAACGCCACAATGACCTTGCCACGTTCTCGTCAGATCACCGGCAACGTCGGGCGTGGCCAGAACTTGGAGGAGGAATCGCCTGGTTACGCTAAATGATGTTGGCTGCATTCCTTTTACCTTACGACAAAGTGGAGGAGGATTGGTGGCGTAACCTCTCTGGTCATCAGTCTTTGTGCCAATGCTTTGGATTAAATTCCAAATCTCTCCGCTGTTTCTTGTGAAGTGAGGGTGTGTGACACTGTTGATGGTGATCCGTCCGAGAAATGCAGCCCTCCTGGTACTCATCGAGAGGACCAGACTATGGGCCGGCGGCGGTTTTTACCCTTTCCTTTCTCTCACTATCATCCAACTCAATTATGAATGTGTGAATTCCTAAGGGACCAAACTGCTGAGGTCATCGGTCCTTAGTCTTACACATTACTTAAACTAATTTAAACTCACTACGGTCGCAGGCTCGAATCCTGCCTCGGGCATGGATGTGTGTGATGTCCTTAGGTTAGTTAGGTTTAAGTAGTGCTCAGAGCCACTTGAACCATTTAACTCAAACTGCCTTTTGCTAAGAACAACACACACACCCAAGCCCGAGGAAGGACTCGAAACTCCGGCTGGAGGGGCCACCCAATCCGGCACATGGCGCCTCATACCGCGCGGCCACAATTATCACACCACACTACATACACCCATTACGGTTGTAAGTAGGCTGTATAGGTTTTTTTATTGGCAACGCCACGTAGGGCTCTGTATGAAAATCGCTGGCTGTGCTATGTGCAGTCTGTGGCCGGTTTGCATGGTTGTTTGCTATTATAGTGTTGGGCAGTTGGCTCATGGCTGTTAACAGCGCGTAGCGTTGCGTAGTTGGAGGTGAGCCGCGAGTAGTAGTGGATGTGGGGAGAGAGATGGCGGAGTTTTGAGAGCGGATGATCTGGACGTGTGTCCATCAGAGACAGTAAATATATATATAATGACTTTTGAACACTATTAATGTAAATACATAGTTTGTTCTCTATCAAAATATCTCATTTGCTAACTATGCCTGTTAGTAGTCAGTGCCTTCAGTAATTAGAATCTTTTAATTAGCTGGCAGTACTGGTGCTCGCTGTATTGCAGTAGTTTGAGTAACGAAGATTTTTGTGAGGTAAGTGATTCATGAAAGGTATAGGTTGTTGTTAGTCAGGGCCACTCTTTTGTAGGGATTTTTGAAAGTCAGATTGCGTTGCGCTAAAAATATTGTGTGTCAGTTTAAGCACAGTCATTTATAATTTTTCTAAGGGGACGTTTCACGGACACCTGCTTGTCACTTACGCTTATACAGACAGCTGTCACACTTCACGAAGGTAAGGTTGCATTGTGTGCGTAGGATAAGAAAAGCCTTTTTAATTAGGAGGCTGAACCTGCCCTTGGCTTCTCCCAGCCATCAGTGCCATATGACTTTACTTTATCGGAAAGTTACTAGCACTTAAGCCAGCGGAATGCCCTTCAACCATTTACCATTAGAAGCTTTATAGTAAGGCTGCCCTAGGCTATAATCTATAGGCTGGGCAAAGCCCCCTTTCACCAGATGCTAGTAACTGTCTCTGGCGTCCCCAATGTGCAGCTGGGTCTCCTCGATGCCGAACAGCAACATAAATTCAATACTGAAGTTTACCATTGAAAAAGTGGAAGCGTCTGACTCTATTCCCATTGCATTTCCGTCCGATCGAACGAAATTTCAGCCTGTGGACCCCATTTCAAACATTTCCTACCTTCCTCTTTTTAAAACGATAATTCCGAGAAGTCGGTGCTAAAACGCAATCGTCGCCAGCGATTCGAGCAAGTTCCCTTGTCAGAATTATCAGCTGTGGAGTACTTTGAGGAAACATGGCTGGAATCTGTAGCTCTTGACTAACTGTACGTTGGTGATATTTAGGCGATACTTTCACAGTGTAGCCTTATGGGGAAGATAAATTAATGGAGTTATTACACCATCGCAACTTCATTCATAAATACATTCAAGTCCTTATCAAACCACAGAAAGATAGTTGTCTGTTTGAGCTGGACATTATACCCGTATCGAATGTATTCGATGGAATAACGACCGTAAGTCTGGTATACCTGCGGCCTTAAAGTCGTTTTTAGACGCTCTTACACGCTTGTTTAGGAAAATTCTGGACTGGCCCCCAACCTGCGACTTAGCAAATACGACACACAAACTATTAAATTCAATAACACGTCGTATAATGTTTAAACATACTGTCCTCTATTAGACTAAGTGACGACTGTGACGACAAGAAGGGCATCCAATCACAAATTTGAATAACAAAATAAATTCGCCAAATTGCGAAAACAGCAGCCCCGTACTTCCATACTTCATGATAAACGCTAGGGAAGAGAGTGCCTGGTAATTGAGAGAAGTTCAGAGCCAGATGACTCTGTGGCTCTACAGGACAGTTTGTGAAACCTGTTCTTATAACAGAAAACAGTGTGTCCAGCCGGTTTGCGAGCGCTGTACCCTCACAGTGAAAGCGCTGAACCTGCCGCGTGCGCTTCCTCCTGGACACCAAACGTCGCACCAACTGGGGTGAGCTCGCGGAGTAATGACTGTTGTCGCAGCGGCTTAAATTCCCATTTACGCGGCAGACACACGTCAGCGCGCACGTCCGCTTGTTTATCCGAGAATTTAAGGCTCTGTGACTCCGCCTTTATTGTGGAAAGATCTACACGAGTGAAGAGCTCCAGCGGTCCGAATCCAATTCTCGGCATTGTGCGCTGCCGGCGGGTGCTATTGGTGATAATTCAGAGCCCGCTCTGCCAGTGCCTGCACCCTCACCCCAGGGGGGCCGCGCCCGCTCAAAGGGTTCCACGGCTCTGCAGATGGCGGGGCTGCCTGCAGACCCAGCTGCGGTGACTGACTCGTTCTGCTGACCCGCTGTCGATCCGGACCATTAACTCGTGCCGAGCCGTACAGGCTAGAGACAACGACTGACGAAGTCGGCGCAATCCGCACCCGAACAATTAATGTACGTCTGTAAATGCGGTCTCGGAGGAAGAAAAGGATCGTCATCCCTGTTGTTGCACTGCAACAATTTATTTCACGCATTGTACTGGGACAGGCAAATAAAGCACATGTAGTACAATAGTGAAAAGCTCTAACACAGACCTGTAACTCTTGTGGCAAAAGGGGTTAGCCGATTAGAAGCGAAATCTGCTATGATTCGTGAAAAGTCTAGTTGGGGGTATGTTGACATGTGCGGTGAGATTCTGTTTATCAACAAAATCCGTCTTAGTGGATGACCGTGCCATAATGCAAAGCACTTGAACATTTCTGCTGTACCTATCAGTGGTGTTAATTGAGGCAAAGAAGTGAGCTATAGAGCTGATAACAAAACATCTCTACATGTTGCTACGACTCCTTGCCGTTTTATTACCTGACAGGAGCGATGAAGCTCGTGACTGGTTGATTGGAGCGAACAGTCTGGGAACTGATGTTTCTCATGATAGATATTTTAAATTACTTATCAACGTGCAAATATTATTTCTGGGGCGCACCTGGGTGCTTTTTCTGTGTCTACTGTGTTTAACAGATTCGGTTCCTAGGGGAAGGAGGCTTCCTTCATCCTGGAGTTGATGAGCCAGTTTTTCACTGACCCTCCAAAATGGGTTGTGGTCTGGCCATAAGAGGCCGGCTCAGGGTCGAGCGATTTCCCCTCTGTGGCCAGTTTTGCCAACACCCAATGCAGAGAAACTTGTAACAACCGTCGCAGGAAGCAGCATCTTATAGAAGAGCCATAAGCGGGAGCAGGAAATGGTCGGTGGAAACGCCTACATTCTCTCCTCATTCTGGTTGGGAAATGGGAAATGTTAAATAATTTCGTGGAGCGGTTTGGAACTCGCAAAGTCGAACAGACGGCCGTCAGCTCTCGTGGGATGTTGAAGCCATGTTTTCTCTGGTACAGAGGTGGAGTTTTGGCAGTTTATTTCAGAAGCTGGGAGAAGGTTATTTCTTACATTGAGAGATTCCAAAAATCCGTTCCTGTGCGCGTACGTGGATTTCAAGTTGAACTCTTCTGGTTTTCTAGGAGAGTCTTCGTGTTTTGCAAGTGTGCAGACTCTCTGTAGGCACAGTCCTCAAATTAGGTTGTGGAGTCAAGTAGCTAGCTGGACAGCGGTTTTCAGGGAACGAGACGGACTTGGTGAGGCTTAATAGTGAGCAATAAATGATATTTGTTTTCATGGAAATTTGAGAGTGATGATTTGGGTCAGTCTGCCTCTATTGACTTTGAACTTTATTCTTATTTTGTTGTTGTGCAGACCGTCGGAGGAAGTTACTAGGAGCCAGTGGGATGCTGTGTGAACTGTTAGCGGTGTACATGTAACAGTCCAGTGGTCGGATATCGGAATCTTTCTGAAAGAGATTAGTTTGCTACAGGACTTTTAATTATTTACTCTGAAGTTTAAACTGCTCTCACTGATTCGATAGGGTGGCAGTACAGAAAAGTAATCCAATGAATGTTTTCCATAAAACCTGTGGAGAAATAAGTCATGTAATTTGTCTTCCGTGCCACAGAGTGCTAAGACTGGGTGTCTTCTGGCGACGGCCGCAGGTGGGATTTGGTGCGCCGTACGAAAGCTCCGAGAAACGGGCGAAAGTAACGTTTCAAATGGACAGTAATAATAAACCGTCCCTGAAGCTGTTACTGTGACGTAGCATCACTCCTGCTATGTTCGGTGGCTACTGATATTTGTTCCTGTGTCACAGGGTTTCAGCTCAGAGAGCATTAGTGTCAGTATTGTAGGCATCGTCACCCAGAGACGACAGAAATATCATGACACGACATGACGACAAAAAGGAGGGAGATTATAATATTGCGTCGACTACAAGCAAGAGAGAATGAACCATACGATGTCTGTTAACATCGACCTTTTACCTAAAACCGGCTACGCGTTACGTCGTCTGCTATTGGAGTAGTAAGAACATTACTTTGTGGTTACTGATAAGAAGCGAAGTAAGAAATCCCTATGATTGCTGGATCATTGTGTGTATAAGCACGACCACGTTGCAACTTCTGAAAATATAAGAAAAAATTACGGCCAATTCAGAATGATTGTTTCTGGGCTGTTACTGAGTCGCTGGAAGAAACCGCTGCAACGAACCAGGAAGAGTAGCTACATCTACGTTTATACTCCGTAAGTCATAATCGGTGTATTGTGGACGGTAGGTTGTATATTGGAGTAAGCTGTCAATACATTCCCATTACAACACCACAAGAGAGAGAGACGTAACTGTGCAACGGCGTTCAAGGCTGAGTCTGACGCCACGCTCAGTGACTGTAACGTTGAAGCGCCAAAGAAACTGGTACAGGCATGAGTATTCAAATACAGAGATACGTAAACAAGCATAATATGGCGCTGCGGTCGGCAACGCCTACATAAGAAAAGTGTCTGGCGCAGTTGTTAAGACACTGCTGCTACAATGGCACGTTATCAAGATTTAAGACAGTCTGAACGTGGTGTTACAGTCGGCGCAAGAGCGGAGGGACACAGAATCTCCGAGGTAGCGATGAAGTGGGAATCTTCCCATAAGACCATTTCACGAGTGTACCGTGAATATCAGGAATACGATAAAACCTCAAATCTTCCACATCTCTGCGGCCGGAAAAACATCCTGTGGGAACGGATCCAACGACGACTGAAGAGAATCCTTCAACGTGATAGAAGTGCAACCCTTCCGCAAATCGCTGCAGATTTCAGTGCTGGGCCATCAACAAGTTTCAGCATGCGAACCATTCAACGAAACATCATCGGTATACCCTTTCGGAGCCGAAGGCTCATTCGTGTACCCTTAATGGCTGCTAGACACAAAGCTTTATGCATCGCCTGGGTCCGTTAACACCGACATTGGACTGCTGCTAACTGGAAACATATTGCCTGGTCGGAAGAGTCTCGTTGCAAATGTGTAGGGGTATGGAGACAATCTTAACAGTCCATGGACCTTGCTTGTCGACAGGGATCTGTTCAAGCTGGTGGAGGCTCTATGCATATGAATTCCTAAGGGACGAAACTGCTAAGGTCATCGGTCGCTAGATTTAGGGAGGACTCGAAGCTCCGGCGTGAGGGGCCGCGCCACTCCGCACGGCGGCGGAGGCTCTCTAATGGAGTGGGGCGTGTGCAGTTGGAAATATTTGGGGCACCTGATACGTCTAGAAACGACTCTGACAGGTGACACATACTTAAGTATCCTGTCTGATTACTTTCTTCTATTCATGTCCATTGTGCATGACGATGGACTTACACAATGCCAGCAGAATAGTACGACATCCCACACCTCCAGGCTCCAAGAACACTCTTCTTAAGCTCTTCGGCTGGTCACCAAACTCCCCAGATATGAACATTATTGAGCATATCTGGGATGCCTTGCAACGTGCTGTTTAAAGGGGATCTCCGCGCCCTCGTACTCTTAGGGATTTATGGACAGTCCTGCAGGATTCGTGGTGGCAGTTCTCTCCAACACTACTTCAGACATTAGTCGAGTCCATGCCACATCCTTTTGAAGCACTTCTGCGTGTTCGCGGGGCCCTACATGATATTAGGCAGATGTACTAGTTTCTTTGGCTCTTCATTGTGTATCTCGCGTGTGCCGTGCTATTCCTTCAGCTATAGTTTTACTGGAAGTTACCAACTTTGTCAGTTGCAGCGACTTTAATTTTATGTGGTTCTAATATCACCTTCTTAATGAAGTATTTTATGTGACGAGAGCATTACTGCTCTTAAATTCCTTCGTCAGTTACCACATTTAATCGTGAATTTTCTGATGAAAACAGCCGTAGTCTGTGTCGAAACATGATAAAATTAAATTTTTGTTACAACCTGTTGGCTGTTTATGCCCATGATATTCTTGTACAGTTAGCATCTCACAGCCATGTTTAAAATTACTATTTATTAAAATAAACAAAATCTGTTAAAAATTTTATTCCTGACTCGAAGAGCATCTGTATAATATTGAAACAGCCGAAGGTAACAACCACGGAAATGAAGTTTACAAAGTAGTCAATATTTGAGGTATGCGCCATCGCAGCGAGATTGATTCAATATATAACCACAGTGACATACTTCTCCGTCATATACGCAATATCTGTCAGGATGTATACGTATTTTTAAAGTTCCGTTATTCTGACATGAAGTAAACTTGTTTAAAACAACAAGAAAAAAGATAAATTTTAAAGTGAAGTAATATACAGTGCCATCATCACTTTACAGCCCAGACACTACAGTTAACAGCTATATGTGGTGGACACTTTCCATAAAATAAGTAACAGATTAAATTTTACACTAAAACACTTATGGAAGCGAATTAATAAAATCTTTGTGTCGTTTTGCAGTACTCAGAACAAGCCAGAAACTGTCATTCTACGGCATCTAGAGAATCGATGAATTTATACTGAAAACAAATGCAATTTAAAAAAGGTACAACATGACATTCTATTCCAGGACACAGCCTCCTACCGTGCGCTGCTTTCTTGTTCGCTCTTCCCTGAGTGCCCCCCCCCCCCCCCCCCCCCAGCTCCGTGCGCATGCCGCACATAACCGTCGGTCAGAAAGGCTGCTTGCCGATTACAGCGCTAGCTGCATGATCTCTCTGAGGTCGATAGTTTCATCCATCACAGTATCGGCTCACTGGTTACGTGTCAAACATAATTTAATTTTCAATTCCATCCGTTGAGATTGTGATCATTCTGATACGTAGGCTTTTTGAAGGAAAGATGTTTTGGTAACGGAAAGAAGAAGCTTGTTACAGCATTTTTAGAACATTATTTTAGGGAAGAGTAGACAATGGTAAACAGTGATACGTAAGAATCAGGTTGAAGAATATTAATGGCGGCAAAGATAAAGTACTCTCTCCTTTCGTAAAAACGTCTGCATTCCGATAACGACAACAGCTGTAGCTTTTCGTATACCGAAAATCCTGAACTCTTGTGTACTCTAATACACTAACAGAAAAATGCTTACTCAAGGACAACGTCACTTTATTGACAAGTTATGTTACAGGTAGTTCATCATTGTAGGAGTACACGATAACCAATTCAGACAAAGTGAGGCACACATGTCACAGTAAAGGGTGTCAATGCAAGCGTGTATTCTCGCAAGCAAATGATCATAAAGGAGCTTAATGCCGTCCTACGACGGTGTACCAAACATCTTGCACCTTTCGCTGCAGTTCGGTGATGGATCTTGCAGGTTTTGGAGAACGAATGACTTCTCACCTCACGATTTCCATACGTGTACACGTGGCAAGAGATCTGGTGGTCTTGCTGGCCAGGGTAGTTATTGTACACCACGAAGAACACTTGCGTCGCAGCAACCGTATGTGGACGTGCATTGTCTTGCTGAAATAACACATACCTTCCTGTCGAAAAAACTAAAATAGTACGGAGATAACATCCTTCACAATGTGGCGGGCACTGGTTACTTTACTTCGCAGAAACACCAAATGTAATCAGGTGTTGTAACCGACGGTCCTCCACATACCATGAAGCTGGGCCTCGGACGTGTGTGTCATGGGCGAATGTACTCTGCAATACGCTGCTCGCCATGTCTACTTCGTACACCCGTACGTCCACCCCTCGCAAACAGACAGAACCAACTCTCATCACCGAAGGCAACATAGCGCCATTCCACTCTCCAGGCGAATCTTTCACGACACCAGAGTGGCCATGCATGGCAGTTTCGTGATGTCAGTGGTAGCCTGACCAGAGGCGCGCGTTACCTTAGTCCTGCTGCAAGAAGACGATTCCCAATAGTCCTTGAGTCACAGCAGGTGCTGCATATGGCCGGTCTTTTTCCCTGGATTACGCTCGGTCGGTCACCGTTGCTTGCACAATGTGTCGATCTTGACGTGCGCCTGCGCTACGTGGAAGTCTAGAAACTGGTTTAGGGGTCTGAGAATGTTCCATAGACCACTGTTGAAAGCAGAGACACATCACAGACAATACGTGCAGCAATCTTTAGGTGCGTCCACTCAGCTTTCCACATCTCCACAACACGGTCCCGACTGAACGGCTAAAATTGTTCCAGAGGTGTAGGCGTTCGTCGGCGAGGCGTCGTTGTACCGTAGAATGAATGTTGAAAACACTGTTCACCTGTAATTTCAGGACAGTTACTGACTGCTGAGTGAAAGCAGAGTGCACACAGACAAGCCCCCTGAGGGCCATCTGATCGCCAATGACCGTCAGAAAAGAACTACTAACACTACAACCCCGACGTTTACACATATTATACTCTGGTGCCGCTGAAGACAGTCCTTGAAGGTGTTCCATTTTTTCTGGTAGTTGATAAGCCACGAGGAACACATTAGCATATTCCACCAATTCACTGTACAAACCTTTCTATTCGTTCTATGTCTCAGACGTGAATCAAACGAGGTATGCGATGAAAGACAGGAAAGAGCAAACCTCTAATTCCGTCTGGCCATCCGGTTTCAGATTTTTTCGCGTGCCTCTGTGTGTGGTCAGCCTTATTTGTGACAGTTCCTTCAATAAAACCTCGACGAATTTCCCTCCTCCTGGTGCTCCCTCTCTAACAACGTCAGTATCGACATAATTAATCATTATGTGTCTTTCTTTGCACATCATAATACTATATATGAAGATTATATGATGCGTTAATTAGTTTGACGGAGTAATTCCGACACAGAAATGTTCAGGCGGATACTTAAGCATACAACCATAACGATTCGGAGTTTCCTGATTAAAAAAAAAAAATGAAAAATTTTTGAAGTTCACTTACTTAGTATTTAGGTGTGGATATTGCTTTATAGATGGATACGAAAGTTGGCTGGAGGTTGTTTTCATATTGCTGAGTCTGCTATAAACAAGTTGGTTGTGTAGAGAACATGTATTGTCAGATGGATGCAAGTATTCAACACAACATGCGTATGACTTATCGCTCTCTTCTAGTGTGTCCTGTTACTGCAGAATTAGTATAAAAAAAGTACATTCATGACAAATAATAACTGTGTGCTGGTCTGGGGTCGCTGTCTTTCGGGGGGAATTCGCTCCTGTACTCCGCATCAGATCTCGTCTTGCGAACCAACTATGGAGTTGGGTTGATCTCTGTACCTTCTAAAATTCATAGGGATTCTCCCACAAGCGGCCTCTCCCGCTGTAGGTTCGAGTCCTCCCTCGGGCATGGGTATGTGTTTTGTTCTCGGCATAAGTTAGTTTAAGTAGTATGTAAGTCTAGGGGCCGATGACCTCAGCTGTTTGGTCCTTAACGAATTCACACACATAGAAACACACCCGCACACACGCACACTCACTCACACACACACACACACACACACACACACACACACACACACACACACGCACACACGTTTCCCCCACAACGCTACGGAGCAGTATCCTTCGGAAAAGTGATTTAACAAAGGAGAGTGATGACAATCTGGGGCCTCGTGATACGTGCATGGGTAGCTAATTAAGTTGAACATTTGGAGCAAGAGGCTCTGAGTCCCAATATGAAAACAGAAATTCAACGAATCACTGATACGCATCACGCTGTATGCTCCGCTAACGGGTAAAAACATGTCATCGCTGTCACAACCCCGCGGCTTAGTCGAAATCTCCGATGTATCTATACTTCCAGAAGTACTGCACCGAAGCATGTGGGTAGATTCTGTACGTTTCATAGACATAGAGCTGATGGTAAGTAGAGATCTTGACACGGTCTTTGAGACGGAAGCTAGAGGCATACCGCACACGGAAGACAGTATTGCCTTGCCGTTATTGTTCATCGAAGCTTAGATAGCAAAACATCCTAAAATGACCAGCGGTGGTCTACGAACGAAGGCGCTTCCGCAACAGGAAGAACTGGCTGGCACCGTCGATCGGATAACAGCTGTGATGCTGGTGAGAGGGAGAGGGAGAGGAAGCGGGCATAAAATATTTACTTTAAATAAGTGCGGCAGAGGCGCGGGGCCGGCCCTCCCGCATTGTCCGCGGAATAATGGAGTGGCGGCTAACAAGTGCCCGGCAGGGCGGCCCGTGACGTCACACCACACGCCGTCTGATTTATCGGCGCTGCAGCCGGCTCCCTCTCCGCTCGCTACACGTGTCCGACTCTCGCGGGCGCCGCCTCTTCAAAGCTCACGAGTCAGCTGAGAGACAGGTCTGCAGGTAATGACCGGAGCGCGCTGCGGGTGCAAAGTGAAAGCGTAGTTGCTCCAAAAAGCTTAAATATTGTATGTTCTCCAGCTTTCTCTCGCACACAGAATGAGTAGCACCAGTTCATCATTTTCTTACTTACTACAGAACGCCAGAAGAGCACCATAAAGGCTTCGAAGTGGTTTCCTGGATCCCACTGTTCACCAGTCTGAATGAAATAGACTTATTATACTACATCGAGGGACACGTCTGTTGTGTGAATCCTTCCGCACGAAACAGTCAACGTACGTGGATATCACTTCAGAAAACATATTTTCTATTATCCACTGCTGCCTATCAGAACCTTATCTCCACTTTTTTGCTCATCTGGCAGCTGCCTTGCCTACACGACCTTCTGACGGCTCACAGTGGTCACGCTTCAACAATCAAATACATTCAAGGAACTATGTTAATATCAAGTGCAGTGTTCCTTTCCCTTTCGTCATCTCGGAACACCCATGACGTCAGCCGAAGTCTCAGCTGTGGACGCGGTCAGTCTCAACGAACTACACACATAAAAAAAAGTTTTGCATCATCCCGGTTCCCAGAACTCCTGAAGATAGACATTGACTGTGGATATTCTATCACAGAGACTGTTCAGAGATGTTACTAAACCCGCCCAAAGATGTAAACAACCATGCATGAGCAGCGCCTATTAGATGGACAGGGTTCGACAGCCGATCAGTTCCAGTCATTCCACCAGGAAGGAGCTACACTGCTCGTGTTGTCTGTAGTTCAACCATGCCTAGATGGTCAATACCGCGGTTCGATCCCATCTGCATTGTTTCATTGTGCCGGGAAGGGCTCTTTGAAACCACGACACCATACAGCGCGGTACAGATGGGCCCAACAACATGCCGAATGGACCGCTCAGAATTGGCATCACGTTCTCTTCATCGATGAGTGTCGCATATGTCTACAACCAGACAATCGTCGGAGACTTGTTTGGAGGCAACTCGATCAGGTTGAACACCTTACACACACTGTCCAGCGAGTGCAGCAAGGTGAGGTTCCCCGCTGTTTTGGGGTGGCATTATGTGGGCCCGACATACGCCGCTGGTGGTCATGGAAGGCGCCATAACGGCTGTACTATACCTGAATGCACCTCCGAACGGCAGTGCAACCATATCGGTAGCGTATTGGCGAGGCTTTCGTCTTCTTGGACGATAATTCGAGCCTCCCCTTCGTGCACATCTTGTGAATGACTTCCTTCAGAATAACGACATTACTCGACGAGTGGCCAGCATGTTCTACAGACATGAACCCTATCGAACATGCCTGGGATAGATTGAAAAGGGCTGTTCATGGACGACGTGATCCATCAATCACTCTGAGCGATCTACGCAGAATCGCCATTGAGGAGTGGGACAATCTTGACCCACAGTGCCTTGATGAACTTGTGGATAGTATGCCCAGACGAATACAGGCATGCATCAATGCAAGGGGACGTGCTACTTGGCATTAGAGGTACCGGTGTGTACAGCAATCTGGACCACCAGCTCTGAAGGTCTCGCTGTGAGGTGGTCCAACATGCAATGTGTGGTTTTCATGAGCAATAAAAAGGGCGGAAATGATGTTTATATTGACCGCTATTCCAATTTTCTGTACAGGTTTCGGAACTCTCGGAATCCAGGTGATGCAAAACTTTTTTTGTTGTACGTGTTAGTTATTAACCACGCACGGCTCAAATTACGCGACGTATAGTTTCGCAAATTTACTCATATTGTCGCATAGCCGGCCACGGTGGACGAGCGGTTCTAGGCGCTTCAGTCCGGAACCGCGCGACTGCTACGGTTGCAGGTTCGAATCCTGCCTCGGGCGTGGATGTGTGTGGTGTCCTTAGGTTAGTTAGGTTTAAGTAGTTATGAGTTCTAGGGAACTGATGACCTCAGATGTTAAGTCCCATGGTGCTCAGAGCCATTTGAACCATTTGTCGCACACCTTTAAATTAGTATAAATGAGGATAGCTAACATCAGACTGACATGCAAGACAATGTCAAACTCCTCATTACTGCAAAGTCAACAATTGGGACAGTGTAGCTATCTATCGACGTTCAGAAAGATTCCGAAATCCGACCACTGAACTATGAAAAATCACAGATAAACGGTTCAAACATCATCTCCTGCTTGTTCCTAGCTTCCTCCGCCACTAATTCCAACAACAACAAAAAGGGTGTGAGAGTTCAAAATCAGCTGATCAAAAGTCGCGCAAAAATATCACATTTCATGTTCCAACGGGCACAAATGGAACATCTGCTTCTACCAGACTTTATAAAACACTCACTAGAATACCAATAACCCAGGATATACTCTAAGGAAGGATGATGGTGGATACACAAGGACAGCGCATGAGACGCTGGATGTGATTCTCAAGAGTCACTTCTCTCAGTGCACTCTAGCAGATAACACAGAGGAGGATTTAGCCCCTGGGAGGTAATGGTAACCAAAAGTAGAACTGCAAATATGCTAGAAAATTTGTTAATTTCAAAAAAGTTAAATGGGCGGTGAGAACGCTTCAGCAAGGCCCAAACGGATGTTTGTGGCTCTACTGAAATAAGCAGGAGGGGTATTAATTAGTTTATAATTATACAGACTGTTTGGAGTTAGCATAGCAACAGGAGTCATTTCTGATGCTTGGAGTATAGTAAAAGTTGTTTCTATTCCAAAGCCAGTAAGATAGTATCATGCCAAAGTTAAGGATACGAGTGTGATCAGTCTGTTCTCCTCCCTCCTAAAGGCATTAGAGAAAGTGAATAATGTGCACTTTAGGGTATAGAAGTACACTGAGGTTCCTCTAAATGAAAACCAACAAGCATACAGATTATGTACCTATGTTAAAAAGCACTTCACCAACTCACTGTGAAAGTGGAAAAAGCTCTACGCATTCACGAAATTGCTCTCTGCATCTCCATGGATATCGAGGAGGATTTTAGCATCACGATCTTCGACTCCATGGTTAGAGCTGCAGAAGAGCTTGGCATTAAGACCCCCATATCCTTTTTTTTCGTACTGAATATACGAAAGGCAGAAGATACATTGATGAATGAGAAAATCAGCTACCTGTGGGTAACAGCAAGGAGGGGTTTTGTCCCAGTTACTGTGGAACCTAGTAGTGAATTAACACTCGAAGAGTTAAATATTGGATGTTACTTTTGGCAACGATACCCAAACAATTTAGTCATAGTGATACTAGCAAAATATGATACTTGTAAGTCTATTAGAGTTATTAATAATAATGAATATGCTCCCAATAGTGAAATAAATACATACTGGATAAAAAACTCAAAGGTATTACAAATTTGGCAAAACCTTCAGCATTAAAAATACAATCCACTTTGCCAATAATGAAGTTAAAATGAATACCCCAGAAGATGAGATGTTTCCCCAAGGCAGAAAGTTAAAGTAGCTTTTCGAACTAGCAGCTCCCTTAGACACGCACTAATACTCAAAGAAATGGAAGGACAAATACAGTAATTCAGGAATATACAAAACTAATTATCAAAATTGTCTGAGGACGTACATTGTCCAAACTGGAAGAGCGTTTACAATACGTTATAAGGAACATTGAAATTTAGAGTCAGGTGGTACAGTATTGGGTGAACATTTGAGAACAACTAAACATACAGTAGGTGAGATTGAAGGTAGCATGAACATTATCCATGCTGCAGTTAAAATTCCTATGTTAAATATTTTGGAAGAATTGGAAATTTTCGTAGAAAAGAAAAAAATTACTTAAACAAACAAATAGAACTTAATTTACATTGGTTCTTCCAGTTATCTGATGAAGTGTTGTAGATAGGCTACTAAAATATAATACCTGCCACATGATCGTAACAGAAATATAATCAAAAATGGTAGTTTGAAATGCATTTTTGTAAAGACTTTTTAAATATGTATTTTTTGTAATGAATGTTGAAAGATATTAAATTTTTACAGATGTACTCGTATGTTTTGAAAGATAAGCAGATATATACAGATTTGAGATGTCTATATACACTATAATGAAAATTTAGCTTTCTGTAGTTTTATCTTTGGATGCACGATACCAAGAGCGTTGTAAGTACTTTCGTACAGTCAGTTTCATCTTTGTTGCTGTCAGAATCATGATTTAGTATTGTACTTCGAACGTACTTGAAACGTAAGTCTAATCACTACAGTACAGCCAGTTTAACCTACAGAGGTGTCACCCAATTTTAAAAGCAATCTTTAAAGCTGTCAGCCAACTTTAAGCGAAGTCACCATACTGGAAACAGGACATTAACTTCAAGTAATGTCAGTGTAAGTTTTCCGTATTATCCTAGTTTTTATCTTTTACAGCTTTTGTTCCGACGATGATCTTGCTCTTCTGAAGAGAGAAACCGGTAAATAAGAAATACAAATTGAGCCTTGCGGCTGTTTTCAAAAAGTTACAAGGAAAGATCCCCAGCGGTACAATAGACTTTTTGAAACTATCCATACCGTGATGTAGGTTAAGATCCCAGGTATCACACTGCAGCCACTCAACCCGGTGGCCCTCGTTTGCGAATAATTGCGAGAAAAAAAATTCGGAATTTTCTGTGACACCCAATAGCGTTAAAAAAGTTACGTTATTTAGTCTGCGTGGCATAATGGATAGGATAACAGATTCAAATGCAGGAGGTTGTAGATTCGAATCTCGTCATGTGCTCCATAACTTTCTTTTAAAATCTTTATTGAAATGACTTTGATCACTATTTTTATTTAGTTTATTGGTTTAAATTAATTTTTTTATTTCTATTCCTTTGTCACATCAGTTTAATCACCACATGAACTTTTCCATTTGTTTAATTTTTTCTTTATATCATTCTTTTCCCAATCAGAATTTTTGAGAATAAAAATTTAATTGTATTTATCTAATCTATCTATTATAATATTCAATTATTTAAAAATTCCGATCTATCAGTTAGAAAACAAAAGACGAAATAATCTATTTATATTTGTGCAATGGTGTGAAAAATGTATTTTTGTTGCCAGAGTGCAGTTTTTTTCACACTAATCGTCATACAAACATTTAAAACATAATCTTAACACCTGTTTCACTATGGACAAAGTAACGCGTATGAAAATTTAAATGAAAGACGGATTTATATCATCATCATCATCATTTATGACTGATTATGCCTTTCAGCGTTCAGTCTGGAGCATAGCCCCCGTTATACAGTTCCTCCATGATCCCCTATTCAGTGCTAACATTGGTGCCTCTTCTGATGTTAAACCTATTACTTCAAAATCATTCTTAACCGAATCCAGGTCTGCCCCGACTCCTCCTACCCCTACTGCTGAATAGCTCTACCTTCTTCCCAGAGTAGCCCCCATTGATATTAATAGCTCCCCATCTCATTACCATTTGTTTGCCAAGTCGTATCTTAGGAGTCCCTGGTTTGTCAGTTAGAGGTGTGACTCCGTCACCTCCAAAGGCCCGAGGTATTTTGCTCTGATTGTTGCCAGCATCATATTTAAAGTACCAGGGAAGCAGGTTCCTAGCCTTACCTGCCCCGAAAACGAAATTTAAGCAAAATGAGGAATAGGTATAATGAACGCAATAATGTGGACGAGAAACAGAGTGATAAAACAAAAGAAATTAAATCGAAAGTAATACAAGATATTAATTAAAAACACATGAACAAAGACTTCAAGTGGAGAAAGTGTGATAGGAAGAAAAATGAGAGCAAATAAAGAAGTTATTGTTACGATTAAAGTTATGTGACAAAGGAAAAAATTAAGAAATTACATTTAAACAAATTAATTGCAAAAAATAAGAATCAAATTCATTTCGATAAAGACTTAAAAAACAGGTTACTGCACTTGACGAGATATGAACTGACGCTCTTAAGAGTGCGAAGCTGTTATCATATGCATTATACCACACAACACGACTAATAACTTCACATTTTAACGCCGTTGAGTGTCACGCAAAATTCCGAATTTGTTTTTTGCCAATTATTCGCGAATGAGGTCCTACCAGGGTGAATGGCTGCACTGCTTGATACGTGGGATCTTAACCTACATCAACGTACACGTAGTTTCAGAAAGACTGTCGCACTGCTGGGGACCTCTCCTTGTTAGAAAAATCTACTCTCTGGCTCTAGTTACTGTAGTTCAATGTCCACATATTTGGTGTCACTGAGCTAATTGGCTGGCAGTGTTTTCGTCTCCGGCAGTAAGGAAGCTGGCCGGAGCCGCAGCCGCAGCCGCAAGCAGCGGGAGCCGGTAGTGGGTAGCGGCGGGCTTCACGGCTTATTGGGCAGCGCGGCGGCTGACAGGCCAGATGGATGCTGCAGCAGATGCGCTCATTGAGGGCTCGCCGTGGCGCGGCTATCGGGTTCGGCGGCGCGGCCGGCGGCGCAAAATGCACAACTGTTACCCGGCAACTCGATCTGTCTCCGGCCCCACCACGATAAGGCCACATGCTGCGCCCAACCTGCTCCCGCTCCCTGCAGAGGGGGCGCCGCTCGCTGCTCACTGCTCGCCGGTGTAATGAACCCTGCGGCTGGAGAGCCGGGGGGTAGCCGCGTCACAGATACCGTACTCTGCTCTAGACTGCCGCAGCCACAATGGCCGCTACTCGGTTCTTATTCGTATCTATTCAAAATCATGCACATACCCTGTATTACCTCATTCAGTCGGGCCACGTCGGCCGTCTTTGTGTCTTTATTGTAACTTTTGTCTGCATCTGTCATAGTACGACGAGATCTTCTAGTTGTGCAACACCACTCTAACATTAATTACGCTGATGGTCAGAAAAAAACAGAACACTTTGAACAACGAGAGGTAGGACGGTCATATTCACATAGAATGTAAACTAGTATGTTCTGCAGAATTGATTACCATTTCGTTTCAGCCTGTGTCCTGTTGTCTAGGAGGCACAGGGTCCGCCATCGGCCCTGATAACCTATTCCACGTGTGATGGCATCGACGCTCATCAGGCGCGAATTGCGTCCTGTTCTATAGCCATCCATGCGGCACTCGCCTGATCCCAAAGTTCATCTGTGGTGGTTAGCATTGGGTCACAGCGCTGCACCCGTCGTTTCACCAAACTCCTGGCGATCTCGCGGGCCAGGACAAAAGGTTGACATCCTGTGACACCAAGAAAGCACCTGTTTGTGCAGCAACAAGCGGTCGTGCATTGTCTTGTTGAAAAATGGCGTCTGGGGTGAGGCTATGACTACAGGTGGAAGGATGTCATTCACGTAGCAGCAGCTGTGATTTGTGGCTGTACCCAATAGCATCTTGAACCATAAGGCTTTGAGTTGGCGCTGTATATTTTGTGCGATTACAGTCACTGTGATACCGCTCTCCTGCGGTGAACCAAATTACGGCCATCAATTTCAAACAAACAGAACGTGGATTCGTCCTTTAACACTATCTGATGGTATTCCTGTCTCCAGTGGCGTCATTCCACACACCGCTGCCATCCAGCATGTTTCTGCACATTCGTCAAAGGTAGGCAGTGAAGTGGACGATGCACACATAACCCAAGCCATAATAAATGGTGATGGACCTTTTTTTTTTTAATCTTATGGGACTTAACTGCTAAAGTCATCAGTCCCTAAGCTTACACACTACTTAACCTAAACTATTCTAAGGACAAACACACACACCCATGCCCGAGGGAGGACTCGGATCTCCGTCAGGACCAATCGCACAGTCCATGACTGCAGCGCCTGAGACCGCTCGGCTAATCCGGCGCGGCGGTGACGGACTGTCACCCCTGATAGTGTAAGATGTGTTACACTGTTCCACCGCTGCACCAGTGCCGAGGAGGACGCAGATCTGCACTGCAATGTCATTCGGATAAGGTGCCGATCTTCTCGGGGGATGGTCTGGGTGGTGCGACTTGACGCGTCTGGACGTGATCTACGGCCTTCCGTGAACTACTCGGCGCCCTCTTTCAAACTCACGGATCTGACGGTACGGTTCGCGCTTACGCCTGCGAGACATCCTGTACGTCTGTTGAACTCCCACTGATCCATTACCTTCGGTTTATAGCGACAACGAGAGCTGCAGGCATATTTTACCTAGGTCGTGTTCGCGCAGCGATGTCGACGTTGACCTTGGACACGCGGGATGACGTGGTTCAAATGTTAATCATTTCTGTACATGTATGTACATGTCCTGTGAACATGAACGTCCCATTTCTATTCATTCAAGGTGTTCGGTTGTTTTTGAACACGAGTGTACTGAAACTAAAATCTCTCTCTTAGTATCTAATGTTCTCGCTATTCGGAAGGAGGCTCATTTTCTTTTTGTTGTTCCGTGAGCTTCTCTGTTTCCTACGACTGTGCCGTACACTTTGTGTTAAAATACATAGATTCAACTAAAGCAATTATGACAGTGTAGACCGCTAGGCACATTTATTCAAAGGCGGTCCGTTTCGATCGTCACGTGATCATATTCAGACCTACAGCCATTTTGGTCGACAATGGCCGTGTACGGAGAAGGAACCGCTGTATGACAGTAGTTAACTGCTAGTAACTGCTACTAACTGCTGCTAAGGGAAGACAAGATGTCTCTTGGCAGCCAAGTTTCTCTAAATATTACATACATAGTAACTTGATCTGTGTAATCTTTTACGCTGTTCACTGTAATACCACAAACCAAACACTTAGCGCCTCCAAAAAAGAAAAAAAAATCCTCTTGAGTTGTCCTCCAGTAAGATGGTAATGAAGCAGATACTTCGCGATAATCGCAAATTAAGTGCCTTCTTCCTTCTTGTGGTAAGTTCCTATGAGACAAACTGCTGATATCGTCGGTCCCTAGGCCTAAACACTACTCAATCTAACTTACAGCAACTTACGCTAAGGACAACACACGCAACCATGCCCGAGGGAGGACTCGAACCTCCGACGGGGGGAGCCGAGCGAATCGTGTCAAGGCGCCTAACACTGCACTGCTACCCCGCGCGGCTGTATCAGTGATGACGAAGCGCACGAACAGTGTTTTGTGCAGCGGTTGACGGTACAGACACTCTGTGACTCTTCGTGTTTTTTCGAAATACAGAGGTTTTTGTACAGATGTTTTTACGCCATTTCTTCTTTTCTGCCGGTTGGTCCCAGGAAAACCTTCCCCGACTTTGTAACTTTACGTTTGTAGGTGGACTTAACACTAGTAGTAGACTATCTGCACAAGCGAGGTTGATGCAGTCTTTGTCACTCGTATAGCAAAAATCCATATTATGATTCATTATAACATTACTAAAAGTGGATTTAGAGAAAAAAGGAAGTATAGAAATGCCATTTCGGTGTTCTGATTTTAATCAGTCTCAGCATTTCACAGTTAGCTACAATAAACTAAGGAAAACTAATTTTCTATTCCTATGTCTTCAGTATGATACAGCTTATTTGAGGGTATGCTTGCTGCCGGCCGGGGTGGCCGAGTGGTTCTAGGCGCTACAGTCTGGAACCGCGCGACCGCTACGGTCGCAGGTTCGAATCCTGCCTCGGGCATGGATGTGTGTGATGTCCTTAGGTTAGTTAGGTTTAAGTGGTTCTAAGTTCTAGGGGACTGATGACCACAGCAGTAAAGTCCCATAGTGCTCAGAGCCATTTGAACCATTTTTTTGGTGTGCTTACCGACTAGAACAGCGGTAAGCTGTGAACATTTCCTCCAAAGAGCTAACAACGTAATGTAAGATTTTCTCAGAGGAGTATTTTATATTACATATTGAATTTATATCGATGACATGAATCAGAGGAACGAGAAGTATTGGAAAAACACGAGAGATAATCGTTGCGTCTAAAGGGCTCGCTTCCACAACTCTTATTACTTTTGTGTCACCGTTCTTGTTAGCGAATTTTAGCCTCTCGTGCGCGCACTTCGGATGGTATCGCGCGGCCGAAAGAGTTGCGTGTGTAGTTTACTCTTTCATTCCATTACAGGGAAATTCTTAATTTCGCCGTAATCCCATTAATGGCGGAGTATCGTGACGCGCGCGGTCCTTGAGCTGGTAATGGTATATCCTTGATGAATGGTATCGTGGCAGGCATCTTCATCCGGCGCGGTAAGTGGGCTGCGCGTGCGCCCTGCGTGTCGGAGCGCCGCGCTGGCGCGTGCGTGCGTGCGTGCGTGCGTGCGTGCCGGGCAATCTGGGGGCACGCGACGCGCAGCGGGGGCCGGCCGGCACCGCGTCTCCCGTGCGGAAGCTGCGCATTCGTTGACAAAATACCAGGGAGCCAATGAGCGTTTCGTCCTAGGACTGCGCCGTCGACACAGCAAGATGCATTTACCATTTACTTCTACGTCTGCAACGATTCTCGGCATGGCGGTGGATGGCGGAGGGTACTTCTGGCACCTGTACCTGGTCTTCTGTTTCCTATTCCATTCGTGAATAGCGCTGGGGGAGAATGAGTGTCGATAAATCTCTCTATTAACTATAGTTTCCCAAATTTTCTTGTTGTGATCATTTCGCGAGACGGGTGTGGAAGGAAGTAATATGTTGTCCGATTCATCCTGGAACGCACTGTCTCGTAATTTCAAATGTAAGCCACTTCGTGATGCGCAACGCCTCTTTTGCAGCGTCTGCCACTAGAGCTTGTTGAACATTTGTGGAACGCTCTCGCTCCGACTAAACGTCCCTGTGACGAAAAGCGCTGCTCTTCGTTGGATCTCCTCTATCTCTTCTGTCAGTTCTACCTGGTAAGGCTTCCCGAGTGATGAGCAATACTCAAGAATCGGTGGAAACAGTGTTTTTTAAACCACTTCTTACGTGAATGAGGTCCGCAGCTGGTGGTCTTCCGATAGCGTTCCCGCTTCCCGCGCCCGGTGTTCCGGGTTCTATTCCCGGTCGGGTCTGGGATTTTCCCTGGCTCGAGATGACTGGGTGTTGTTGTGACGTCTTCATCATCATCATTCATTCCCATTACGGTCGGAGGAAGGCAATGGCCAACCACCTCCGCTAGGATCTTGCCTAGCACGGCGGTACGGGTCTCCCGCGTTGTCCCCTACGCTCCTCGAGTATGCGACCTCATCATTCGTGAATGAGTTACATTTTCTCAATATTCTTCCTGTGATTATCTGTCTGTCATCCGCTTTACCTGCTGTTTATTTTATGTGGTCGTTCCACTCAAGATTGCTTCGGATAATTCCCTGTGTAATCAATGACACTACCTGCAAAGTAGCTCCACGAGATATAACTGAATTGAATACCTATCTCTTCCATCTTCCCCATTGCATTTTGGAATGGAAGGTGGGCTGAAAACTGCAAAATACGCCACCCTACGTCAGCTCCCCACATTGGTGTGGAATCACAACAAATCCAAATTTCCTGAATCAAGCGTTTCCTCATAGTGGAACGTTCCTTTCTTCCGTTGCTACCGAACAAGACGGAGCTTGGCATACCGTACCTGCGTTCTGGGGGCCGACAGTTCAAATCCCAGTCCGGCAATCGTGATTTAGGTTTTCCGTAATGTCCCTAAATCAGGTAAGGGAAACGCATGGACGATTTCTTCGAATAGCACGGGCAGTTTCCTTCGCCATCCTTCCCTAATCCGAATTTGTGCTACGTCATTAATGGCGTCGTGCAGAGATCTTCCAGGGTGATCCGCCGATCTTCACGCATGCTTTGCTCAACCTTTAACACTGTCTTCTCAGAAACTGACGGTCTCCCGCTCCTTTGTTCGTCCTGAATTTCGGTCCGACCAGCTGCAAACTCTCTACACCACTTACGAACATTTTTGACATCCATGTACGACTCACCATACACTTCCGTCAATTGGCGATGGATTTCAATCGGCGCAGTGCCCTTTGGTTCAAAGACGGAATAACTGCGCGCAATCCGCACTTGGCGGTAACATCCACCGAGAGCTCCAATCTCAACGGCTGCCAAGCCAAGACTGAGCGCCTCAGCGCGGCGTGCGCATTTTTACACACAGCGCGTGAAGCACTCTTCATAACAGTGTGACCAACTGCCACACAAACAGAGTACTGTACTTATTAAAAAAAGGATACCTTACTTTTGGGATTACCCTCGTAATTAGAAAGTCCTGGAAAGAAATTTGTGACAGACATCACAAAAGGTTGTCTCCAGAGCCCTCTTTGTGGTCCAGACTTCAGAAGAGTCATAGAGCCTTTACTGAACCAGTTTCAGAATATAACAAACACTAGAGACTACATCGCCTACGCAGAAGATCTGTTAATAATAGTATCTGTCAGCACAAGGGCTAAACTAGAGGAAAATAGTAGGATACTCCTTGAAAGACTAAGTAACTGGTGCGTAGGAAACAAATGATAGCAACGCATAAAACAGTTCGTTTGTTACCAACAGGGACACTATCAAGAACGAGAAATCCCACAATCAGAATTTATGAGCAACCTATGAAAAGAAAAGGAGTTCGTAGGTATCATGGAAATAACATCGACAAAAAGCAAAACTCTGATGCAGAAATCGTGTGCCAGATGAGCTTTAAAATCCTAAATCAAATACCAATAGTTGACCAAAGGAGTTTGCAGCTGCCACTAAGTGCAATATGAACGTACAACAACGCGGTCTTACTCACTATTGCGGGCTATGGGTCAAGAATCTGAGCTCATAGTGCCAGAAAGTTAAGGACAAGACAGGCTCTTCGGTGAGCACAGAGAAGTCTGACAGGCGCGTATAGAACAACACCTGCTGCTGGTAGTGTTAGGCTTGCTACCTCTACTGGTAGACCAGCAGTAAGAAGGAGAGGTGCACATAATGGCTCAAAAACCCCGAACGTGCTAACATAAGGGAGATTATGGGCACAAGAGATGTATCGAATAAGAAAGTAAAGGGCTGCATTGACAGAGAATGGCAAGAAATCTGTGACACGAGAGAAACGGGGAGGAGAACCTACTACTTCATTCCTAACATAAAAGAAAGAACAAGAATGAAATACTTTCTTCCGACAGACGGAGCTATACACTAACTGTCGGGACATGGTCCACATCCCAGCTACTTACTAAAAATACGACAGCGCAACGCAGACACTTGTGAATGTGGAGCAATCGACCCCCAGGATCACATCGTCTAGGAATGTGCCACTAGACAAGATATTACAGATCAACACAGGAACGCATTTGGTAATCCAACCGTCTGTAACGCCATGAGGAATGAGAAACTGTGGCTTAAGCTGACAGCTAAAATATCATGTTTTGAACTGCAAGCCTATTTAGCAGAGAGACAATCAAGAAGAGGCCATACATCATGATAGGAGACGCGCCACAGCAGAACGCACACCTGCCACAACTTTTTGCAAGCAGTGAGGAGACAAGCGACGGGGAGGATCAGCAAGGATTTCTGAGACGCTGACAGTCATCTCCCAACCTCCACAACCTGGATGGCACAGCAGTGCTCCCCCTGTAAATTCTGAGTTGCGCCTCAGCGCGTCGGAGGCGAACCATCCAGACGAATGATTCTGATACTAAGAACAGTAGTGCAGTGTAGTTCAGAAAAGTGTAATGGTCCAACAGAGTGCGCCTTGTGGATTCTGGATGAACAGGTATCTGTGCGCCAGACGGCCAAATGGTAGTATGTAAACTTTTTTAGTTCTTCTTCTTCTTCTTCTTCTTCTTCTTCTTCTTCTTCTACTTGCGTTACGGCCTCTGTAGGACCACGGGTAGGTCCTTCGTGGACTGCATTTTCCTCTTTTTCTCCCAGAACCTCTTCATTCTTTCTCTTCTTCTCTCCCGCTAATCTTCCGAGATCTTCAGTTTCCGTTTCTCCTGTCGGCGCCACTGGTGACACTCTAATCTTTTCCTGTATTCCTCTCTCTCATTGATCTCCGGCATATTGGTCAGTGTATATTTGTTCCTCCAATTTTCCTTTCCTTCGACCTTGATCCCCAGTTCCAACTAGTTCTTCCGAAGTTCAACAACCCACTTGATTCCTGTCTTTCCCCTTGTCCTCCCTGTTGTTTCTCACACTCTCTTCGTCATTCTGTCCATACTCATCCTAACTACATGTCCAGCAAACCTTGCCCTTTTGCTTCTGATTTCCCCGGATATTGTTCTCATGTTCCGGTACAATTCTTCCCTAGATCTTCGCATCCACCTCTCTACACCTCTTTTGAGACCTAGTATTTTTCTCAGTATTTTTCTCTCTTTTTTCTCTAGTTGTTCTACCCCATTTCTTCCAAGTGTCATCGTCTCAGCAGCATATAATACTGCATTCCTCACCGTTGCGTTCTAGTGGCTTATCTTATTATTATTATTATTATCATTATTATTATTCTTTTTACGTAGATATTCTGTGTTGGTTTTTCTTCACTTAAACAGCATACTGCTAAGATATTATTAACACATTTGAAATTATGTTAAAATATAGTGTGTTACATTCATGTCAATTCATGTGCAACACTCGGTCTGTTCTTTTATGTACATAGTAGACTAGAAGAAAGTAGATAATAACTAAATAAATAAAATAAATAAATGTTTTTGATAATCCCCCACGCATATTGCATGACAATCTGGTAACACTCCAGGTCTTTGAGCATTGAGGATATCAGTTATTTGGGTTGAGTTCTGACGTTATTGATAGCATTCATAGCCTGAAAGCACTGTTTCATGTTACTAAATCGTTGATTTACTGTCACCAAAATGCCCACTACAACACGAGAGCACTGAGACCACGTGCTACTCATTAGGAGCATTAATGTAGTCCATCTAAAATTAGTTACCATTAAGTAGCTGTCGAGCTCGGAAATAATTATCGGAATATGACTTACGAGAACAAAGCCAAAGGAAATCTTAACTAACACGACTATTTGAAGAAATCTAAGGAAGAAACAATTCAGTTTATGCGTATATATTTCACATACTCAATTTAAATTATCGGTCCCACCTAACTTTCTTCAGTCATTCGCAGTTAACAGCGCGAACACTTCAGTTGTTCTAGCTAAAAGTCAGAAACACACAAATCTCTCACAAATCTACATATATTCTGCATCACAATTTACAGCTGATCCGCTATCATATTTGCTATCTATGTGAAGTTGAATTAGAGTCAGTGACAGTCAGTAATGCTGAAGTCTAAATGTGGTGCAATAATCTTGACTTTGTGTATGCAAGCTTGAACTGAACTTTTTAAGTATGTAAATTTATGTCATAGATTTTCGACCGGCATAGACGGTGATTCACAGATGCCCTTTGTATATACGCGGCGCCATCGGCTGCTCTCTATTGGCAACCAGCTAATCGATCCACCGATCGTTTCACCGACTGCAGCATCGAGTTAGTAAGACTAGTAATTCCGAAACATTTTTTCAAACGTATTAACGTAATGAAAATGCTCCAAGGTCGGACGTCTGTTGTTCTCTCAGCAATCTTTCTTCTCTTCAACATCGTCAATGAACTGGTGCGCTTGGCTGGATGGTAAAATTAAACCCGGACAGAGCTATAAGCGAACCGTCACGCGCTTCAACGGAGGTGACTAGAATGGCGAACAGGGCTAGTACACGTGGAGAGCGAAGACATGATATGTTACAGTGGCAGCTGTAAATAACAGCTGACGAGAAGGCATGGGTCAGGTACGAACCGCTGAGACCGCCCTCTTTATGAGAATAGTTCTCAAACTGTAGAAACAGTTTTCGGACAAAGTATCGGATGTCTTTGTGAAAGTGGTGAAATACTAAATTATAACGTTAAACTAACTTCTACACACCATTACATGCATACGAATATGCGTTATAGTAACTTATCGAAATACTACTTTACAGGCCAAATGAGGCGCAGACGATGTGTAACTTGATGAACAAACTGGTAACCTCGCCTCCCTGGTAGTACCGTAGTGTTTACGCCCGAAAAGAAGGGTGGTAACGCAGTAACAGCGTACACTCCAGTACTTCAGAGATGTACTGTTGCCACACGCTACGCGTCTTTACATGCCTATGAGTGCTTTGCCTATTAATAATAAGAACAGAGAAACGGCGCACAGTATCTCTCACCTTTGCTGCTCACGACGTTTCGCAGGCTATACGCGCATCTTACTTCACCGGTGATATCGATGTTTTCCACAGTGGTGTCTAGATGCGTCGTTTGCTGTTTCAGTGGTGAATGTTAATGCCGACTCTGTTAGAATCTAAGTCAACAGATTTTGTTACATTTGCAGTTTTCTCGTTCCTCAGACTAGCTCTCCTCCAGTAGTCGTCGCACAGTTTTCTTGCCGGACACATGACCTTCCGAATCTTCTAATGTCACAACGGTAGATGCTGAAATCAAAGCAGGAAAAGCAAAATGACTGCGTCGTGTAGTGGCTTGAGTGTTTGGCTTATATTGCCAAGTTCGTAGGTTAGATTCTCAGCAACCCTTTCAGATTTTTTTGTGGTGAGAAAGTCTGGAAGGAAGTCCACTCAGGTTTGTGCACACCGCTACTCCAGTAGCCGCTTCCCGCCTGTAGTGCACGTCTAACCAATTAAGGGGAACCTTACAGTTGTCCACCCGATAGCGGAGGGCGAGAAATTCGTATCCAATACTGTCGCTGAGTCCTTTGAGCCTCTGGTTTCGACCTTCCACTCTGCTCGAAACATGCTCGTTCTCATCGTCAGTAAAATTAATGACGTTAACAGCAAGTTGTCGTCGCTTCCTGCGAAGGTTTGTCCCACGATACCTTCCGTGATCACTTTTAACTGTCGTACCATAATGTGACAACGGAAACTACAATGCAATTTAACTGCCTAATATGTGACCAAGTTCATTCTTGCTAACACTGAGTGTCCATTTCGATTGAAGTTACAATATGCTAGGTGGTACATACTACTGGCTTGTGGTTGCCTGGGATTTGAAGAACCGGACCAAATAAGGATTGAACATCATTCGTATTATGATTTTTACTAACACCGTCAGGAAAAACAACTTTAAAACAATTGAATAACAATTACTGGTAATCGATCAACAATGTTATCAAATATTTCTGTGAGATCAAATAACAAAAGGTTATAGTGTTAATTCAAATACTTTCTCTCAACTCTCCAAAAGTCATTCATGAAGGATGAATATTTCAATTTACAACAAATGATATTCTCTTTCCAAATATGTAAAAATTTTGCATGCCACTATTTACTATTGTTAAAATGTTAACACAAAATTTTAATAAGAGAGCAAAATAATATTTCAGCGATTAGAGATACACAACAATCTCTTGAAAGGTTCTAAGGAAAGGACTTCAAAACAGGCAAGCTACAAAAATCTTTAGGATATGCTTGACTGAAATACAACAAATAATTCAGATTTACCTAAAAAGGAGTGCATTAAAACAAAACCAAAACAATTAAAGCTGCTTGATATGAAACCACCACGTGTTGGGCAATGTGATCCGGACGAACGGAACAGAAATTACTTAGGGCAGGCCCTATACGAAGCTGACCACACTCCTCCTTTTCTAAGCAACTAGTGCGAACACACCCCAAGGCACAAACATACAATTGTAGCCTGAGGAACAGAGAATTAATTTTTAAGCAAAACGAGTAACAACTTAAGTCATGAGATTTCACTCTGGCAGTGTATACAAAACAGTAGTGAAAAGTCGCAAAAAGATGATAAAATAACAGGACAAAGCCACCACCCCCACTAACACATGACAGTAAAAATGCTCAGAGGCCAAATGAGTGTAACACCAAATCCGTCACTTATCTTGTTTTGGTGTGTATTCACCACAGGTAATTGACTAACAGATCAACAGAGAGTGCAAAACTGCCGCAATGTCGGATAACGCAAAGAAAGTAATAAGGCTCTGTGACTCCTGATTGAACTGCGGTGGCAGTGTTGACATTAACTGATTCCGAATTGATCCCTTTTAATTAAAAAGGAGTGCACATTGATGTTATATTCAGCTATTGAACACCAGATGCAAATGTTGAACATAAAATTAATTAAGAAAGTAACTCGGGATTTCAACAACTTGATTGAAAACAGATGCAGTCGATTAGCACAGATTTATTTTAACTCAAGATCTTCAGTCATCACATTACATGACTCTCCTAACAGGCAGTGGTAATAAATTGCGTTTATGTGGAGTAAAGTGCGATAAATCAAAAGTAATTCCTATCGACTGACCCAGGCGTAATGCGAATTACGAGAAGAATTCTACAATACGCGGCCCATGAAACCTTCGTGGAAACTTTGCCGACGTGATCCAACAAATTAATCAGTGGCCGGAGCGGGCGCAATATCACCTAATTCAGCGTGGCGGAGCTGTGTCGTCGTTTGGACGTCGGCCGACCTCGTGGAGCTGCAAGGCTGCACTCATCTATTCACTCATAGCTATCTTGCTCAGTACATAGCTGAACCAAAACTTCCTATCTCCAAGCTCAATCGTTCCATTTGCTAGGTCCTAAACTGCTGAGAAGCACACTCTTTCCCATGCAAGCTGAGTGAAGAACGCCACGTCTGCACTCTAGGCAAGCTGGGAACGGAAGACCTCTACGGAGACTTCTCAGTCCGCTCTTCGCCTCGGTTTCCCCTCCAGCAAAATCACTTACGCCAATTGCAGCGCAAGTCGCATTAATTATGCATCGCTTCCCAGTGACGACCATTGCCTGCTCTGGGAAGTGAACAAATTCCCACAAAATTTCCCTTCCTCTCAACTTCTGATATTTAGCTCCTCCCAGGCCACCCATCAAGGTTAGCGTCTGCACAAACACCAATTTTTCTGGAGTTCTGACTCCCAGGAGAGTACTTCAAATTCCTTGGTCCTACGTTCCCATCAGAGGCCGGCGTATTTCATTCTGTCGCTCTTCACCTGATTTACTTCAGACTCTGTGGACTGTGAATTCAGCATGAAGTTGCTATAGTCTTGAACATGCGTATTTTGACTTCTGTTGAATTCTCCACCATAGCTTTGTGCAGCTTTCTTGCATGTTTCATTGAAAACGGGACGACGGACATTTATCAACAGGCGTACAAGTTCTCCATCTGCTTCCCAATACACCAGCATGGGGTCGGGGTCAACCACCCATGCTGTCACTCATCTTTCTCAGAGCTTGAGCCGCCCTAAGCTGCCTATTGTCGCTTCCCTTCGCCGCTCCCCAGCCACACGCCGCGGTCATTTCTGTGTACTTCCCTGGGATAAACTAGCCTCCAGTAAATTGACGCATTTCCACAGAGTTTTTATGTTGTGTAAATTAATTTAAAACCATCACCCGACAATGATTATTCGAATATGTTCATACTATACCATCTACAAGATGCATTGTGCCTTGTCAGTCATTTAGTTCAGCCCTACTCTTCACTCAACGTGAGTTAGGTGATCTTCAATGACTTCATGTAAGGGGCATGGTTCTTGTCATCTTACACAGCCCCTCTCTTCAACTCATATTTGTAGTACAGGTGATGACTCCTACGGTGTTACCACCTGTGGTACAAAATTAATATCTCCATAACTGGTATTTTTAATCCATTTGCATGAGTAGTTATGGGTGATTGTTTACCACTGCCTCCTCTCTGATGCATAATCCCACTCAGTCCTGCCTTCAATGAATGGATTTACTGTTAAAGACGTGATCATTATTTAGTCTAATTTTACTTTAATCTCTGCCAATTCCTGAGACAATTATTAGTCAGAGAACTCAAAAGAAAACTACTATTATATTACAAGGACAGACATCGCAAAGGGCAAATACACATGTATAAGCATGTCTGTGCTTGTCATTTGAATGGCAAGACTCGAAATTATAACTTAAGGTCCATTCACTCTCAGTTATCCATCCCTACTCGACTTAAATTACTAAAAACATACATGAGCAATATTCGTGTAACATTTTGTGAAGTTGATAGTGGTTGCTCTCATTCAATTATATGTGAACGTCCGTTTGATATTTTAGACATAAAGGTTTTTTTTGTGTCGCACTGTCTCTGGACGTTTATATTGTGCGTGGTGTAAGTGTCATCTTCGCACAATTCAAAACGGTCTGGCCCAGTCCAGTGTCTGGGATTGTGTACACACATGTACCTTTTTTTATATACATATCTATAAAACACAACCAAAATAACAAGAATCATCGCGTATTGAGCAACCACTGTTGTGTATTTGTAACAAGGTATAAGTATGAAATCTTATTCTAACACAAAGAGACGTGGCATGTCAAATGTATGACATTTTAACAAATGGCACATTTATAACATCATAAACTTCTTGTAACATAATTCATAAACAGAACAAATGATTACTTCACTTTTTTTTTTTTTTTTTTTTTTTTTTTTTTTTTTTTTTTTTACCTGCATGTAATTCATTTGAATCCACACTGATACACTCACACACACGGCACAAGTTTCTTGCAGGAACGGAAGTGACATTAGTTCTGACTAGCAAGTTGAGGGATGGCCAACAGCTGAGAAGAGAGCAACGTCGATTACGGATATGGCGCCACAGGCGCCCAAATCTTCTTGAGGCAGGATGGCTCTCACCTAAGAGCTCGTTGTTGACATCTCGTCCGACAGGCACAAGACCCCATCGGTACATCTATGATCGGTGACCTCTCGCAGCTCAGCCACAGGTCATTGCTCCTTCTATAGACGGTTTAGGGCAAGGGAGGGACCGTGATCAGACAAGAGCCTATTTTTTGCTCAGGCCTTCAAAGTTGGTGTCGTTAGGCACAAAAGGTCAGCTGGGCTGTCGCCCCACCTGACGTGGCGAGCAACAAATATAGAAACCTTCTTGGACCCCTTCATTGCTGCCCCCGATCTGTACCGTGTACAGAGACCAGGACCGACCTCACTGTCGTACACAGAGGTGCTGGATGTCACCTCTCCTTGGCAACTGAGTTGACCACCGTCCCCGTCGATTCAGGGCGTGGTCTGCATGCCATCACCATCGTCAGCTGTGTGCTCCCCTCATTGCTGTCGTCCTCGTTCCTTGTCAGCTCGTGTGTGGTGTGCCAGGTGTCGTAGCTTCAACTCCCTCTTGCTCTGTTACGCCATCTTAACACACAATGACAACTAATTTGAGTACATGGAAAGTGCTCATGTTTAACCATCAGTACCATATTTTTTTTAAGACAATGAACTGGTTTCATTACAAAAGGAATAATTTTACTTGTTTATAAATCAACTTCAGGATCACTTAAAAGAGAAATGTAACAGAACATTTTTTTATACATAAGTATAAAAATGTACAAGACAACTTCCTTCACAGTCGTTCACACACACACACACACACAATCAAGGGATAGGGATTCCATATTATCTGGACAGGATCCCATCACCATTTCTAACTACTAATTCCTACGACTAACACGGTGTTGGCCACCCCGACTACATATCTACTGTTTACTACTTTTTATCTCTAATCTTGTTTTTTCTTCTGAATTCCCTATGTGGCAGACGTCCCTCTTATTGTGCCTGCGAACATGTATAAAACACAACAAACTTAGACATGTGTCAGTCTTACCAAGATTTTTGTTGGAAGTTTGGATAGCGTCCTTTATCGTGTTCTATTGCGACACTTCTTCTCTCCTCTATTTTCTTCCCGTTTTCTCCTTTTGTCACGAATGGTTTTATAAGGCCTGTGAACATGTTTCGGATTAGCAATGTCATAATGGCACAACACAAATATAGCTCACTGCTCACACTCGCAGTTGTTACACTATCTTGGTATCAACTAGTATTTCTGGCGTATCAATGCAGCTGTTCGCTCTGTAGATGATTACATCCGGTTCTTTTTAACATACACTGGGTGCGCTAATTCACGCATAGCTGTCCACCTCTTACGTATTCAGGGGCATACGAGATGCGTCGGTGCGTCCTCGTAACGACCTACGGGACTGACCACCTTAAATATGTTCTCCAATGACGAAGATACAATTACGGGGAACTTTTCTATAATTTACAGAGTTCCTAATCAATCTTTCTCTAGGGGTACGCCCAGAAATACTTGTTTTCCATTCTTTAATCATGTGTTTTTACAAAATACTCTAATGCACTTAATTTTCTCAACATCTAGAGGCGAGATATCGTTATTAATAATAAAAACACAAAATATAGGCACAAATAAACGAGACATTCTACCACTAAGATCAGTACATATACAAACAAACAAGACACTTTAGCTAAAACCCTTATTCTAAGCCTATATTTACTACGTCTGCGCTCTGGTCTAGTCATTCGTAATCCTGCCCGTTAAGGTGGGATGGACCAGGCTTCGGAGGGCGGACTTCGACCTCTTCCTGGTTGTTATTTTGGTAACCATTATTCCTGTTCCTTCCCGATTGCTGGTTACCGCCCAAAGTCCTTTGTAATTTATTATGTTGCACCGGAGAGTGCCGCTCTTCTTCCGTGTACCTTCTTTTCGAGTTTCCATTTTATCTTGATTGTGGCCGTTGTAGTTCGGCACTGGCCTATAATCCCACTGAGTTCCATTATTGCGACGGTTGTTATTTTGTTCACGCTGTCGGCGTTTCTCCTGCGCCTGTTCCTCTTGAAATGCGAATTCCAGTTCGCGCAAAATACCGTTAAATACCTCAGTATCGCTACCACAAAGACTGGCAAGTGACTTTTGATACGAGATGGGAAGTTTCATGTAGCATAATCTGATGATTTCCGCACCGCTACATGGGTTGTCTAGGTACTAGTTCCTTTTTGTCATATTTTCAAAAGATTTGACCGGACTCCGGTACCCTGCCCCTTCCATATCTCTGGACATCATAATTTCTTGTTTGATCCTTTCTTGGGTTTCTTTAGACCAATACTTGCCCAAGAAGGCATTTTTGAATTCTTCGAGCGAGACGCTCGTCTTCGCTACATTTATCATGTACTCAGCGGTCGCGCCCTCCATATGGGAGCACACAAAACCCAGCTGGTACATCAATGGCCAGTGTGGGGGCAAAGATAACTCGAATTGTCCCATAAAAGTTTTTGGATGCAAGCTATTACCTTCGTCCTTGTAGTGATGGAACTTTCGAACTGACACAAAATGCTTGTAGTCAAACCGGTCATCATTCCAGTTATCATTTCGCCCGTTCTTGCGATTCCTATGAACTTCGGGGCGTGGACTATTTCGTTCCGACACGCTATCGTCATCTCTCCCCCTCTGTATGTTCGACAGTTGTTCGGTACATCTAATCAGGCGACAGCAATTGTGCTCACTGGACTGCTGCGCATTATCCGTGTTTACCTCGGTCGTTGCCTCAGAGCTGTGAATGAAGGCGTGGCTCCCGTTACTTATAGTGTCAACTGTGTCACACCGTGAAGCGGTTATCTGTGTTCCGGCAAGTGACGGTTCAGTCGACGCAGTAATTACACCCTTCTCCTTTCCTTATGTCTCTGTAATGAGATGTTTTACCTCGTCCTCTAAATTTCTTTTTAAAATCGCCACCTCCTCTTTCAACGTCTCGTTAGGCCCTGTGTCCGGTTGCTCTTGTTGCTTTTCTTCAACACTTTTTATCCGGCTTTGTAGCATTGATAACATGACCTTTCCTACTTTTGCCGTCTTTGCGTGGAGTCCCGAGTTTCTCTCGCTATTTTCCTTGCACCTTTCGCAATTAATTTGGCTTCAATTGCCGTTAGTTTGATGATGGCAGTCTCTTTCTCTATTTTGACTCCGAGATTCTTTACCTCCTCTTTTACTTACCTATGAACTTCTGTGAGCCTATACTTCAGCTCCGAATTCGCCTTTTAAATTTCGGCATTAAGGTTGGCGCTCTGCTCTAAGTTCACCGTTTGCATCTATTGCAACAGGTCCGTAATGTTTTTGAGAGTAGCCGCATTTTGATCCTCGTCCTTTTGTGGTTGAAAATGCGACTCTTCTCCTCCGTTCTGACGAACCCTTCGGTATATAGGCAAGTACCGTCTCCGCGCCCCCGTCGGATCACTTGTGAATGAATCGTTTTATAATGGTCGGACACCGTTTTGTTCCAACACACTCTGGCTTCTTAGGCTGGAGCTTCCATACTTATGGATTAATCCTGTTCTCCCTGCGTCCCCCGAGTCCTCAGTATCACTGCCTGAACCAACGTCCTTGCTATTCAGCGGACTAAACCAGTCGTGAGACGCAGTTTCAGGAAGTTGCAACTCGCGTTCGTCACGCTCATCGGTAGAGCTTTTCCTACTATCACCCATGTTCTCCCGAGTAACAGTCTGATTATATTCTGCCGTTGTCTTGGCTTTTCCCCTCGTTATCATTTGCACTTTTATGTTACACGAGAACTACAAACCCATGTACCCCATACCCTCAGTAATTAGATAACGCAAAACATATATCAGGACACAAACTGTACACTGAGTGTGAGCAGTAACCCGACAAATAGTTTATGAAGCATTCCCCCAAAAGGCTAGTACCAATGATTGTGGTCTGTGTGCTCAGCATCGGCTGATTACGGCACTGCACATCACAAGTACTCCAACAAGTCACAAATACAATGCAGAGGCACCTATAAATGTCATTTTGAAAGGACAGTGTAACAATCAGAGCGTAGATATGTTTACATTGTATGCCCCTCTGCTTTGTACATCGAAAAGCTACTACGCATCGCATTGAGGTGCCGACCTTGTATACAGAAGTTTGTTTAATTTTATAATTTAATTTCCTAGTATTTTATTATCCTACTTATTCTTTCTTTGTAGACAGGCCATTTGATACTGAGTCTGTAAAAGGTGGAGGCTGGTAATGTTATCTTTTGTGTGGCCTGAAGTTCAAATATACAATGAAAAATTGGTAAAATCTAAACATTGGAAAACTGTTTTTTCTATGTCGTTGGCTTAATTATCGTGGCGCTAGTGTGACATTTTCAGTGTCCACGAGACGAGAATTATTCCCAAGCTACACGTAACCTCTCTATGTACATGGATATTACGAGATCCAGCAACACTGTAGAGAACATTTCAAAGTGTGGACAAATGATGCTCGATGTATAGAGCATTAAATGTTAGTCTGAAAAATTGGAGAGTATAAGGTCTTTTATTGACTTAAAGAGATTTCGATGATTAAATTTCCAAAATATTCTTAAACAGTGAAACACTCATTTGTAAGAAATAAGTGTCCTGCGCTTATCGTGAATGAACTTAACGTGTAGTATTAAAGGTTCGACCACGTTTTCAATGTATATAAATGTCTATCACAAGAAATCAGCTGCATATTACTTACTGACTAAACATTTATGACCAGGTAAGATTACTAGCTGAGTGACCGTACAGGATCTGAGAACAGCTTATAACAAAATATCAACCTGTAGTTTTCTTAACTTAGTTTGCCTTAAATCTACACCTTCATCTACATAGATACTCTGCAAATCACATTTAAGTGCCTGGAAGAGGGTTCATCGAACCACCTTCACAATTCTCTATTATTCCAATCTCGTATAGCGCGCGGAAAGAATGAACACCTACATCTTTCCGTACGAGCTCTGACTTCCCTTATTTTATCGTGGTGATCGTTCCGCCCTATGTAGGTCGGAGTCAACAAAATATTTTCGCATTCGGAGGAGAAAGTTGGTGATTGTAATTTCGTGAGAAGATTCCGTCGCAACGAAAAACGCCTTTCTTTTAATGATTTCCAGCCCAAATCCTGTATCATTTCTGTAACACTCTCTCCCATATTTCGCAATAATACAAAATATGAGTAAACGTAAAATTGAGCAGAAGGAAATAAAACCTAACACCTATTGAGCACGGTACCTCTACAATAGTACAGGATTCAAACACATACATTGCGAAGTAATATGAAGTGTAAAGAACATATAAGACATGCAGTAGGAATGGAAAATAGTTGTCGTCAGCCTACTGGACAATTCTCGGGAAATGCAGTTGAGCTGTATGGAAAGCGATGTAAAGTTTCTTGTGCGATCTCCGTATGTGCTGATTTTCACAGATCAGATTAATCTGTGGTTACTGAATAAATTTAGAGGCGTACCAATAAATTTTTAAACAAAGAGCCCAATCAGTGGGAGTCTCGGAAAGATACACAGTGATTTCTCGCGAAAATATTTTGAATTTTTATGAAACACTGCTCGGCATTTTGTAAAAACTGATCTTAGAAACGGTTGCAGATTATTCTACTGACTGCCTCATACATTTCGGTGACGTACCGTGAAATTACGAGAAAGATGAGAACACGTCTGGAGGAGAGCAGAGAGCAGTTTCCCGCGTGGAACAGAAGCGGGATAAAAAGATAGCCTTGCGCACAAAGTGACCTGAACCATGCCCTCTCCAGTACATTTCAGAGTCTATATGTTAATGTGCGTAGAAAGGAAGTGAGGTTAGACTGAACATTCCGTTGAGGTCGAGGTCATTCGAGATGGGGTTCAAGAAGACACAAGCCTAGTATTCAAGTCAGGTGCTTTATGCAAACAACGAACAACTCAAATTAGGAAGAGTGAATGAGGATTTCAATCATGCTTTTCCTGAACGTAAGTCTACACTTTTAACTACTGTGCAACTTCGCTCACTAGTATTCGAAGAAATCATGTCGTACTGTTTCCAGTGGGTTACAGGTGCCAAATACGTCATGCATAGAAGGTGTAAGTCTTGAGGTTTTGTTGCGAAATAAAACCGTGCTTCTGTATGAGTTCCAATTAAAATGTTATCACGTCTTTAGAATGATAGCGGCTGTCAAACATGCTGCTCTTTCTTATATGGCAACATTTCATGGCAATAGTGTACTGAAGAAATGAGTGTGAGTTTGAGGTTCGCGAGCGCCCCATGTTGTATATGGTTCCAGTGGCCCTTTATTACCATAACAGAATCTAATTAAGGAATGATTCTGAAAAATCGTAAATCAATTATATTATAAATTAGACACTGTTGTGAGCGCCGTCAGAAGCACAGTGAGTCTGCGATGTATCACAGTGAATCTGCGAGGTATCACAGTGAGTCTGCGAGAATCCGTTGCTCGCGCGTTTGCATATTTAGCAATCGTTGGGCCCTCTCACGCAGAAAAAGTAAAATGTTTAATGCTCTGGAACCGGGTGACTGCCTCGGGTATGGATGTGTGTGATGTCCTTAGGTTAGTTAGGTTTAAGTAGTTCTAAGTTCTAGGGGACTGATGACCTCAGATTTTAAGTCCCATAGTGCTCAGAGCCATTTGAACCATTTAATGCTCTGGAGTCAATTCACACACACGCACACACACACACTCACACACACACACACACACATACACACACGCGCGCGCGCACACGCACAAAGAAAAAACAATGTAGTACGTTACAATTCTTAAGTTTACTATGCAAGTTACAGAACTATTCTTGGATAGTAAGCAGCATTTGGAGTCATGCTTGTTGTAAGAGTTCTTTCCAACTACTTTTACAACGATTATATCCAGCCTAAAGTACGTTAACAATCTGTATCAAGTGATCGAAATGTGTAAAAGGTGGTTAAAAATTAATCTGCGATATGAATGAAAAATGACTTGTTCCACATCATTGCGATATCGTGCAAAATGATCCGAGGACCATGAAATTAACTAACTAATGAAATATTCCTGTTTCCCCGTAGCCTTCCTGCATTTTAGTGCACTTAGATTCGATGCATTTGCTGAAAAAGATAGTAGCACTTTGGATGTTTCAACATGTATTACGGTGTAAATTCTGTCATTCATACATTAGTAGGCCGAAAAAATCCATTTAACCTCACATCTTCGTGTTTAGTTTCTTGCAATTGTTATAGGTAAACAATAAATATTATTAAACGATATAAAAAATGAAAATACCGATAAAAGTACTGAGGAAATTTGTAATATGGCACTGAAAATTGACAGTTCAAGGTCTGTAAAAAGGATGATAACGTGAGCGAGTCAGAAGAAATAATGGCACATTTTCATGAGAACTCCATGTGTATTTGATGAATATTTTCGATTGAGCTGTCGTAGATGTGTTCTGACGTTTGGAAGGTGACAGAGATCATGTTAGCTAAGCAAAGAATCACTCTAATTTCGATGTATTCCATCAATGATTTTGTGCGATTACAACGCTCCTTGCTTGCTCCAAGCGAGTCACTGCTATCCATCACGGGCAACAATAGCGGCTAATGAGATCTAGACAAGGTCGCCGCTTCTGTCTCCCCTTTATTGGCTGCCGTCCGTGAGGGCAGATGTGTGTACGCTAACACTAGGGAAAGGTAAAAAGATCCACTGCGTCACAGAGACGCCAATGATAGCAGTGAAATATGGTGGTACATTTGCGTTAGTACGCGGGTCAAGTGAATAACTGATTTGCAGAATAGTCTTGTCTATACAATTTCATAAAATTATGTCAAAGGTATTCAGATCACATGAACGGTTTATCGGCGATGGAAAACCATCCAAAGTTGGTAAAGATTGATACTGAATATGCTGCTTCATTTTCAATACTCAAGTAAGGATAGCGAACAAAACGTGTGTATTGTTCGCTTCTGTTGATGGATGTGGATATTTCCTCGAACCGTATACATGGACAAAAATATCGAGGACATTGGTAATATTGTACTCAAAATCCAACAGTTTAAGGTGTGCGGAAACGGTGCCAATTTAAATGAATCAGAAGAAGTAATGGCACACTTTCATGAAAAAACCATGTGTATTTGTTGAAACTTTCCAAGCGCTTAAATGACTTTCTCAGCGCTCTCCGTTCTGTAATGTCGGCGATTTTCTCGGCGTGGTTGATAATATATTTCCATATTTTTATCCGAGTAGCCGATTCAAAACTGCACACAATGCTTGGAGAAGTGGACTGGTTATCTTCCCCAGACGGTCCAAGTAGTGGCCTTATGCATGCACTCTGCCTGGATTGCGTTCAGACTTTTATTTCTCTACATTTCTATTCCCATCCAATTGGGTAAGATGGTCTATTGGTTGCTTTCAGCCAAATCCCAGCGTGTTACGAATGAGGCATTCGTGTTTCCAACTCGGAAGTTGGGGAGGAGATTTTCAGCTCCAGCACTCGCCGTATTACCTACGGAAACCTTCGTCAGAAATGGTATGTCGCCGGCCGGTGTGGCGGAACGGTTCTAGGCGCTTCAGTTTGGAACCGCGCGACCGCTACGGTCGCAGGTTCGAATCCTGCCTCGGGGATGGATGTGTGAGATATCCTTAGGTTGGTTAGGTTTAAGTAGTTCTAAGTTCTAGGGGACTGTTGACCTGAGATATTAAGTTCTATAGTGCTCAGAGCCATTTGAACCAATTGGGATGTCTGAACTATTTCTAATTTGTTTCTGGAAAAGCATGAGACGCATACTGGCAAAGGACATTTCATTGGCTCTCCTCTTGTCGTCGTTTCGTGAACTGTACATCTCCTCCATATTTGACAGTTGGTGTGATATTAGTAATCTCAGTTCTAAACCTGGTTTAAATTGAGGCTTTCGTTCCCTTTTTACAATACTTTCTTACTTTCCTTTTTTGAAAGCCTTCTTGATTTTGCTGCCCAGAAACTTGTAATTCGCTACACGACATCGATCTCGGTGTATATAATTTCGGGATATGTTCCAGGTAGTGATCGAGAAAAAAAATATTTTCTTTTTTCGGCGAAGTCACGGCACATCTACCGGTTTCGTCCCTCATCGATTATTTTCAAGTCACAAGAAGGAAGAGAGGAAACACTGCAACTTGTCGGTCGGACCACGACACCCACACGTCTCGAGTCAGCTGTTGTCTATTTTCTATGTTGTCTGGCTCTTTGAAGGTGAGCAGTCTTACGTGTCACAGCGAGCGCTGGCCTTTTCCGATCTACCTATTCCAAATGCCCATCACATGACATCACTGGTTAAGATGTATACGCATTCACAAAAAGCAAAAATTTCCGTCGCGTTCGAAACCGATTGTCAGTAAAGAGGTGTGACAGCCATCTCCGAACTCTGACAAGCACGATCTTTTCAATATCACTGTTCTCACGTCGTGTTACATGGTCGCAAGTGGTAAACCACTCATTGCAGTCACGATGGGCAGTTCGCATTGGACCAAATCTTTCGCGATGTCCTCATGGGCGCGTTCAGACAAAAGATAGCTACTTTCTGCCATTCTGTCATCTCTCCACATCGACCATTTTACTGTGTTAATTCCATACAACCGACTGGTACATGCACTTTACGTAAACGTCCGCCTGCGTAGCTGAGTAATAGCCGGCACGGTAGTTCAGCGTGTTCGATCAGACAGTTAACTGCCCTTTGTAAAAAAAAGAAACTGAGTGAAATGTTCAACGATGAACTTGAACAGGTGACACGGGACGTCCGCCCCGAACAGATACTACGAACAATAGCGAACAAAATAAGATAAGAAAAAAGTGGTAACGTGTTTGCGGTAAAATGCAGCGGGCCCGGGTTCGATTCCCAGCCGGGTTGGAGATTTCCTTTCGGTCGCGGACTGGTTGTTGTGCTCTCCATCATTCTTTCATCATAATTGACGCGCATGTCGCCCAATGTAGCATCACCTGAAAGAAGAGTTGCAACCCGTCAGTCGAATTCCCCCGGATGGGGCCTCCCGCCGAATGATGCCACACAATCATTTAGTTTTTTTGTTCACTCTACGTAGCTGCCATAATTTGGTATGTGTTGGAGTGCCTCATCACTCGAGACTGGGCAGTGAACAGCCACTAATATTTTTCCTGGTGAAATTACTTACGCATACCACAGAAATCACGAGGGATGCAGAAAATCACGCTACATCTTCTTAAACATCGCAATACTGGGAAAATTGATACTCAGTTTGTATCTGTGTGAATTAAATTACCTGAGTAACATTGATCAAAATAAAAACAAAAAAGTAATGGACAAATATCAGGAATTTCACAGTTTAATAATGAAGTTATTTACAAAGGCGTCAGTGGGTAAAATTAAAGAACTAGACGAAGCGCTTCTGATAAATTTCTCACTTCGTAGATAACTTCATAGTTCCCGAAGAAAAATATGAGTTGACCTCAGTGAAATTAATCGGACAAGTCATTTATATATTTTAGAAATACAGTGTATGCCAAAATATTAGTACCCTCAACACAAACATTATTTCCACTTTACTTGATTTTCGTGTTTTATCAGTAGTTTGTACTAACTAATCTTTTAGACACTGTAAGAGAAAAGAATGAGAACAAAAAAAAGCATGTCGATACCAGGGCATAAAATCTTTGCGAATTTTATTCCATATACTCAATTGGACACTAACTACTCCTAGCAGAAAGGCACGTTAACAACATACACATATATCACCATTTGAGAGAGGACGTTTACTTGGGCGTAAAGAAAATAGTTGCAGTAATCGCAGAATCGCTCGACATTTAAATAGGAGCAATGTCACTATTTGAAGTTGTTGGCAGGAGAGCTTGTTGTCAAATCAATACGTTTACACATTAGTGCGACATATCAGCAGTTTAAATCTTAGTGTGTCGTAACAAATTAATCAGTGCAAAAGCGACCATCTTTCTATGCATTTAGGTGTAAGCTAGACGTACTGAAACGGACACTGTAATGTGGGACTAGGACATATCAAGAAACTAATGAGGAGTAATCTCGGAAAAGCCGGCTCGTCTTTATCCTAGTCCTAGCCAAAGGGCAGAAGGGTTCTGTACTGTTGAAACTTACGTCGAGGCTTTCACCGACGACGGTCATCACCTCTATACCTCACGCTGTTGCACCCTTTACTGGAGTAGGCAGCAGTTGTGAGGAAAACGGTACCAGCATACTCATCGGTCGTTTCCAACGTCTCCAAAACAACAGCCTTGCACCGTATGAGGGTCTGATCCATACAGGAGATTCACCACATTGCAGGTTTCCCATGCCTCCGAGAAAGATTTTGCCAATCGAGTCTCGTTCTATATCCAGACCTGCAGGCCAAACAACAGTGAATCAGCGAATCCCTGACTTTTCGGCACTGCGTACCACTTGATATGCTTAGAAATTTGGACGTACCGCTATGGGTCGTTCAGTTTTTAACGCACCCTGTAGTGTATGAGGGAGGTGGCACGGGAGGGAGAAGGCTGAAGACTGAGCGACGACTGCCTCAGGGGTGAGGTACGGTACAGGGAGGAGGGGGGGGGAAAGAGGGGGGTGTAATTTTCTTGCTCAGTGCTGACAACACACATACGGGTTTTGCGTAGTGCTGATCAACTACTATGTATGCTAGAAATGTGACACACAAGTAATAAGGTTTCGGGGAAGCACTCTTTACAGAGTCGTCCATGCTCACTTGTGGGGTGCTTATTTGCAGCAAATAATAAAATTAAATTAATCCGATTATCATACAAATATTCAATGAGTAAGAGAGGAATGACATTTGAAACATGTACTAAACTTTTACGTCACTTATAATATAATCAGCTATGCAAGAGTGTAATAAATTGAACGTTTAGTATGGTAAATTAGTGGCCAAGAAGTAAAAAAATTCAGTATCAAATCAAACTTCGATGGTAAATCAGAGTTCAAAAGCAGTAATTAATCAGTGTCCAAATTTACGTTCTGTTGAAAGAGCATCTACTTTTTTCGTTTGGAAGTGTTTTTCTGTTTATCTTTAATGGGAGCTTCAAAGTCTGGCTCGATCGAGCTGAACTTAACTCTCAAGTCTTCTTCAGCATAAAGTCTGTTTCTATCATATTTTTTAACGTACAAGAACTCAGAAAACCCACCTTCCACAGATGGAAGTACTAACAAATGTCACTATAAGACAGACTGCTTGAAAAGAGAAGGATATTCTGTTTCTGCTCTCATTCAGAAACAAAGCACAGTTTCTTCTCTCAAAGCATGTTCCACTGAACTATGGCTTGTCACGTCGATGAAAGTTTCTTTCGTGATTACTTCTTGCTATACTTTTTCAGAAAATGGGTTTGTTATCCAGTCAAATTTTGCGTACTTTCCTGGAAAATACTTCTCAAAACGTTTTCGAAGAACCTTTGAATGTGTAATAATGTATCGTCCTAAATTTCCAAAGCAGCTATTTCATTATATATCAAAACTGATATAAGACTAAGGAATCCGAGGAAATTGTTGTTCAGTTGTTTTTTAAAGACAATAGTTCGTCGCCGGCTAAGAAACGTGTTGTACCTCGTCTTTCTAGACCCATAATCAAAACGTGAAGCATGTCAAAAGTATCAGCTAAATGGGAAAATCATGATAATCACTGATTAAGCACTCCGTCATCAGGCCACAAGTGGCCCATCGGAACCATCCGACCGCCGTGTCATCCTCAGCTGAGAGTGCGGATAGGAGGGGCGTGTGGTCAGCAGACTGCTCTCCCGGTCGTTATAATGGTTTTCTTTTACCGGAGCCGCTACACTAGTCGGTCGAGTAGCGCCTCAGTTGGCATCAAGAGGCTGAGTACACCCAGAAAAATGGCAACAAGGCATGGCGGCCCGCATGGTCACCCACCCAAGTGCCCGCCACGCCCGACAGAACTTAACTTCGGTGATCTGTCGGGAACCTGTGTATCCACTGCGGCAAGGCCGATGCATAATCGCTGATTAAATCATGTCATTCTTTTTGTCACTGAGAAACATGAAAACCTCAAACCAGAACTCAAATACTCGGTTTAGAATCTTTCCGCGAGAGAGCCATCTCATTGTAATACGACAAAACATACTTTTAAGTTTGCCTCCCATGTCTTCACACAACACCGTGAATACCCATGAGTTTAGAGTCCTTGCCTTGATGAAGTTTATAACCTTTGCAGCGTCTGTCAGAACAACATGAATAGTTTCAGATTAAGCTTATCCTTTACGGATATCGCATCATTCCCCTATGCTCTGACATGGAGCATAGGACTTCATCCTCATCATTACGGATATTTAGGAATCCGTGACTGTTAATCGAGTGAAACACATAAAACTGCAACCAGTCACTTTTTTGAATAGTTATTTATTGTTCCATGAACCGGTTTTCGAACCTTTTCAGGTTCATCTTCAGATGGTTTTCTGCAAGTTACATCACTATTTCTAGCATAGTGCTAGATGCTGGCTTGCTACAGTATGGGCGGCTTTTTTCCGTTAGTGACCATTTGTCTGCTTCCATTTTGATGGACAGTTGGTACATCACTTCGCACACTTTTACACAATCTGCATTCATTTATACTGTGACAGTGAAACTTTGCCAGCCAAAAAGGGCTGAAAAAGTTTCGCTGTCACCGTGTAGCATTGGAATCGTGCGGTATGCAAAATAAAAAAAACTTTTCTTTTGTATCTTCACAAAAACGGGTAGCTGCGCCATATTTGTGACATCTGTATTCTCGCCTACTTGAAAAGCGAAATAAGCACTCTTGCAGCTGTATTAACAGCGTTTCTTCACTATTGGAAGACAAGTCTTCAATTCTCTTTTTCACCGTATTTGTGGACAGCGGAACTTTTCCGTGTAACTTTGGCCGCTTTTTCCCTCAACATGCCCCTAGCCGCGCCCAATACGTGTTTATCAAGATCGTATCAGTATCGATACAAATTGCGATGCATTTGGATTATTTAAAAAAAAACGGAGATTTACTTTATAAAACTTCAATAGGTTTACCAACTAACTCAGAATGCTTAGAACTTTGATGACCTTTAATAAAGAAGGCTTCAGGCTTTGATTTGAAAGCGTTTGTAAGTGTACAACGCGTTTGGGAATTGGACTATTACAGGTTCCTGTGTCAACCTTTACTATACAGCCAGACTGTACTTAGCTTTCATCAGACCTTTCAGTTAGGTGTTGGTTTAGGTTTATTAACTGCATCCTTGGAAGTAGAAGAAGCTTCCTGGCTTAAAAATCGCTTCATGCTTAACTTAAAACGTCATCAGGTATAAATCACACAATCATGTTAAACTTCACATCACAATTTTAGTAGTCAAGAATCAGCTCGTTGTTGTACGCACATTCCGGTTCCAGACGCAAGCTTTCTTCGTATGACGATACTGTTTAACGTAACTCTCAACAGAGCTATAACAACTATAACTGATTGATGATTACTGCAGCACAACATACTGGTACACTGCATAGGATAACAGCAGTTGCAAAGCGACATGAAAACTTTCGAATAAAAGACCCGATCAAAACAATGCCAATGGCAAAACAACACGAATCATTCCACCCAGGCAAGGACGACAAATGAAGGGGTGAAGAGGGTAGAATCAGACCTTCCTTTATCGTGCGTACCATCCGAAACAAATATTCTGCGGCAAATCTATTTTCTTTAACAATATACACAAATTATTTTCATCAACCAATTTTCTCACTATAATTTTACTTTAAAAATAAAGAAACCTAAGAGAATAATTTTATTTACATCAGTTTGTATTTTGTTTACAAGTACGTGTACCGCCTGTAGTACGCTTACCATCGTCTGGGGATCCCTTCTCTAAATAACAGACTAAGTATCACAATATGGCCTGCTGTGCGAAGGACCGTGTTCTCGCCGCCAGCCAAGTGAAGTGTAAATGTGTTCATAAATATTCTCTGGAAATACTCATTTTATTTCTTTTCGTAGATCTGTCAGCTGTGTGATTCATCGATGATTTTTACTAGCCAAATGGACTTTGGGAATACGAGATAACGGAAGCATCCCTGAAAGGATACATATATCGTTTCATCAGTTTGTAGCAACAATGACATTGTACTATTATACATATAAATAATATTTTTTCCATCTGATTTTTCGTTAAACTTGTGTAATTGATGTTCTGATTTCCTTTCTTTTTTGTTTCATGCGATTGTGTTAAGAAAACTGTAAACAAGTTTCAATGTGAAGAATAATGTTTATGTCAAATGACAAGTAATATTGTGATGGAATTGAAATGTAACAAATTTTGGAACTGTTGTAAGATGTTTAAAATTGTAATTGTGCGTCTGGTCCATACGTAAGCAATGTGTTAGGATATGTAGAATGCAAAACCTCGGGTGAATACCCGGCCTGTCAGGGAGCGGTAAAAGGTGGATGGAAGGCGAGCGCGGGAATATGCACGCGGCCACTGCACGGCACAATGGGCTCAGCAGTAGTAGTTGGAGTTTGGCACTGCTTAGAGCAACACCTTCTGGAGCGAGGAGGCTCTCCTGGAAGACGTAGCTTCATTGAGCCTCGGGTATGCCGTTCCAACGCCCACACAACAAAATTCCATAGGCACTTAATGGAAAAGGATTGCGGCGCTAAGAAGAATGAAAGTGCCGATACGTCAAGATCCACAGCTGTGGTTGTATGTGTGGTCTGTGCCTCGCCATCTCGCCGCCCGCCAACCGCCGCATCGATACAAGCAGGTTGAAACTTTTAGTACTATATTCGTATGGACCAGAGAGTGAACTGTGCAATAATAACCTAAATTTTACCAGAACTTTCCCCTCATTTAATTCTCCTCACAACTAACCTAGACAGGATCCTTTCCAAATGTTGTGCAATCCGAGTGTCCCGGAAAGAAAAATTAAATTTTGTGTTGATAATAATTACTTGCAGACCTAGCTATGTTAGAATGGTGTTTAAAGAACTGTTTTGTTAATGAACCAGTAAATGAATAACGAAGGTCTAACGAAGTTGAAAGATAACTTTAATATTGATATAGTAATGAAGTTTAATTATTTTGAGACAGATATAAAGGTATTTAAATGAGTAGTAAATAAAAAAAGAGTAGTAATTCATATACTGGAAATCTTGAACGCATAACAATTTCAGTAATCAATTTTTTTAATACAGTGATCAGAACAGTTTCAGGACCCCCCCCCCCTTCTTATTCATTTGAATTCTGAAGTGTTCTAAATTGGTTTGTCCAGCAAAAGTTAAAGTCAATATAAAAGTCAAAATTTGTCAATGTTTTATCTTTATCAAAATTGACATTTTGTGTGTGGCTCGAAAGTGCTATTTCTAGGGTAACCTATGCCCGATTTTAATCAGATTAATAGACAGTATAAAATTTCGTAGTATACATTGTAGTGTAGTGTTGTGTATTGATGGTTTATCCATATCAGTACAGAACGTGAAACTATCAGTTCAATAGATTTTATGATTCTAAAATTTTACTATATTATGCAGTGTTACTACGTGTTGTTTTGCATGAATATATACCAACTTGTACAGGGAAGAAACTCAGTTAATGCCTAATTAGGCTGGGGCCCGTATTATTATCAAATTGGTAGCATCTTTAGTGTTGCTTTTGGTCCATCCTGACATGTAATTGCATTTCGGACTTGCTTGACGGATCATTGTTATTACAGAGTGGGTGTAAGTCTGATTTGCCACCATTGAGGTACACGCGGTCGATATCTATACGAAAATCCTTTCTCATAAGGTGAACCCCGCTCACTTACCATAGCACAGGATTTAATGAGTATTGTGTGCCCCACGCGCACTTTACAAGTTATTTACTTAAATTTGGTTTTCTTAATTTTGTCTTCAGGAGAAATCGAGCTGGAGTAGAACTGCTTCTCCTAACAGGGCTCAGCTCCCAGCCAGATGTACAATTGTAATGCTATGAATACTCCAGTTTGGAAATCATCTGACGACGAACCTGTTGATTGACATCAGATCTGTGTCGTTCGGTGCGCCACTTCAGCTGAGAGTTATGGTAAATATTGTAGTGTGTGTGCTCCGTAAACACCTGTAAAATTCATGGAGGATAGCCGCTAGTTTTCTTAAGTGATTTATTGACTACATATACTGTATTATTTCATTGGTTGTTGCTGCTGTTCAAGATTTGGAAACTTCTTCGTGTGTTATCCCTGTAGGACTTAAAATTTTTTTGGCTTGCTGAACACTCATTTATTTTGAGCATCAACGATCACCATTTAGAAATTTTGTAGTGTTTGTCTATACTATACGGGGAATAGCGACACAGCCTACGGACCTCAGTTTCGTTTCAGTCACACTTATTGCAAGAATTGCTATTATTAATTGAATGTGGGTCGAGTTAATATTTCGTGTGACGTTCACAGTTATGCCCCAGTAAATAGTGTGAATACACATTCAGTTGAGTTCTTCTCAACTACAGTGATTCATAGTAGCTAGCATCACCATCCCATCGTTATTACTATGTACTTGTAGTTTATCTGCGTAGCTGACTTTCAACCTTAGCTGACAGCGACGAATGTGAACAACTCCTAGATAACTAGCAGTCAAGAACAGTCCACATTTCTAGTTCAACATCGCTTTTGCTAAACATCATTCACAGAAAATCGACTAAAATCGAGACATATTATTTACCGTTGCAATTTCGTCTTTTGTATTAGAATCGATGAAGTTGAAACGTCCCCTTAGAACAATTATACATGACTGTGCTTAAACTGACACACAATATTTTTAGCGCAACGCAATCTGACTTTTAATAATCCCTACAGAAGAATGGCCCTGACTAACATTAACCTATACGTTTCACAAATCACTTACCTCACAAAAATCTTGGTTACTCGAACTACTGCAATACAGCAAGCGCCACTCCTGCCAACTAAATAAAAGATTCAAACTACAGAAGGCACTAACTACTGATAGGGATAGTTAGCAAATGAAAGATTTTAATAGAGTACAAACACTGTATTTACCTTAATAGTCATAATATATATAGCAGTTCATGACATCCATTCGTACAAATGTACTGTTTCTGATGGACACACTTCCAGATTATCCATTCTCAAAAATCCGCAATCTCACTTCCCCACATCCACCACTGCTGGCGGCCCGCCTCCAACTGCGCAACGCTACGCGCTGTTCATATCCAGCTGCCCAACACTACAATGGCAGACAACAATGTAAACTAGCCACAGACTGCACACAGCACAGCCAGTGATTTTCGTACAGAGCGCTATGTGGCGTTACCAATTAGAAAACCTAAACAGCCTACTTACATGTGCACAGCCAGTGATTTTCATACAGAGCGCTATGTGGCGTTACCAATTAGAAAACCTAAACAGCCTACTTACATAGCCCCCACGCTCCCCACAAAAAATTTTACAAATTGTTTTTGGCAGTGGCCAATAATGATTTGATAAAATTTTTCATAATTACAATAACAAAGATATCAAATGCACACACTTATTGATACAATGTTGGTCAAAAGCTAAAATTTTCTCACAGTCCGTAGAGACAGTCCTGATCATTCATCACAGTAAAACTGCCGTTTCTTTTCTCAAAGTCTGAGCAATAAACGATAATGCACACGGAAGTAGTGGATTTCCATGCAGTCTTGAAGAAGTAGTGTTGTCCTTCCTACGGAAAGACAGTGCTGACGCTCGACATGCAGACGGGTAATGGGCCACAACAGAGCAAACCCACAGCAGATTCATTCGAAGTTTTGAAGAATATTGGTAGGTAGGTCATCACAGAGTAGACCCACTGTAGTCCTGGTAGAGATTGTGGTATTGGTGAGTCATCAAAGGTGCAGACCCAGTGGAGTCCTTGTAGAAATAATGGTACTGGTGAGTCAGCAAAGGTGTAGACCCACTGTAGTCCTTGCAGAAATAATGGCATTGGTGGGTCATCATAGATGCAGACCCACTGTAGTCCTTGTACAGATGGCCATCAGCCATTTGTTGTGATTGTGCAGGTGCACAATCACCATTGAAGAGTTTTGCGGATAATATAGCAAGTCCATAACCACCACTTGTGCACTCACAAAGTTTTTGGAATTGTCCTTAGAACCAGCAATGCTGTTATCCAGTCCCTTGCTGAATTATTAACACACATGCAAACACAAACAGTCCCTACTTCTCACATATTGTCCATATACTATGACCAACAGAAACGTGTGCAGTGAAATGAATGCTTACAAGTTACTTAATTTGATGAACTGGTGTCAATTACATTTGAAATTTATGACATGAGAATACAATTTCAAAGGTACAGAAAACATCATTAAACACCATAATAACACACATAACATTTGTAGTAATACAGGCTTTACAAAAGAATACAAATAAACATGTACATCAGTGTTACAGGAATTATGACATAAATAAATAAAATAATGAGAATAGTTTTCGAAACATTAATTTCACACATGGGCATTGAAATAGAACAGAATTAATAATGTGTAAACATCTTTACAAAGTGAATAACATATTATTAATGAAAATTATATTTGAGGATAACAGTATTCCTCATCATAGTGAATGTACCTTAGTACTAGAAAAATTCTACAACATAAATCGTATTAGCTAAACACATAAAGACAGGAAGAACATAAATACCCAAGGGTACACAAACACATAGTGGGATAACACAAGAGGAAAGGGGAGGGTTTGTTTTCAGTGTAGCATTTGGTACTGCAGTCCAACCCAAAACTTCATTCCATAGATCTTTCGTCTTATTTCAACATTTGTTTCCACCAAAACATCCTATCCAAGCATGCTTTCTGTATTTATATGTTCACATATTTCTTACCTCATTATTTATTTTCCATTATCTTACCTCATCATTTATTTCCAAGAAAATCCTACCTATACCTGCTTTCTGTACTTCTTTCGTATAAATTCTCAATGCATTTCTTCCAATTCATCGCAACTCATTCTCTTATATAGTGTACCCCCTCTTAAGCTAACTTAAATCTGCTGAGCTCAGATGCTAACCTAAGGGACGAGGCAATGCAGCAGCACAAAACAATTAATACAAACAGCAATGAAAACAATCCAAATTTGCAAAGCATGCAGCATAAATTAGCAAAGCAAATGCAATATTACAACTAATATAAGGCAATGCGCAGCAAACAAGAAAAATAAATCAGTAGCAAAACTGGCTAAACAGAGTAATGTAAAGTGAAATTTAGTAGCACTATGCCTGGCAAACAGCAGCAGCAAATGAAATAACTTATATGTAAACATGACATAGCTCTAGCAGAAAAAAAATATTACACTAAAGACAACAGTGCAGACAAGGGAAATGTACACTCCTGGAAATTGAAATAAGAACACCGTGAATTCATTGTCCCAGGAAGGGGAAACTTTATTGACACATTCCTGGGGTCAGATACATCATATGATCACACTGACAGAACCACAGGCACATAGACACAGGCAACAGAGCATGCACAATGTCGGCACTAGTACAGTGTATATCCACCTTTCGCAGCAATGCAGGCTGCTATTCTCCCAAGGAGACGATCGTAGAGATGCTGGATGTAGTCCTGTGGAACGGCTTGCCATGCCATTTCCACCTGGCGCCTCAGTTGGACCAGCGTTCGTGCTGGACGTGCAGACCGCGTGAGACGACGCTTCATCCAGTCCCAAACATGCTCAATGGGGACAGATCCGGAGATCTTGCTGGCCAGGGTAGTTGACTTACACCTTCTAGAGCACGTTGGGTGGCACGGGATACATGCGGACGTGCTTTGTCCTGTTGGAACAGCAAGTTCCCTTGCCGGTCTAGGAATGGTAGAACGATGGGTTCGATGACGGTTTGGATGTACCATGCACTATTCAGTGTCCCCTCGACGATCACCAGTGGTGTACGGCCAGTGTAGGAGATCGCTCCCCACACCATGATGCCGGGTGTTGGCCCTGTGTGCCTCGGTCGTATGCAGTCCTGATTGTGGCGCTCACCTGCACGGCGCCAAACACGCATACGATCATCATTGGCACCAAGGCAGAAGCGACTCTCATCGCTGAAGACGACACGTCTCCATTCGTCCCTCCATTCACGCCTGTCGCGACACCACTGGAGGCGGGCTGCACGATGTTGGGGCGTGAGCGGAAGACGGCCTAACGGTGTGCGGGACCGTAGCCCAGCTTCATGGAGACGGTTGCGAATGGTCCTCGCCGATACCCCAGGAGCAACAGTGTCCCTAATTTGCTGGGAAGTGGCGGTGCGGTCCCCTACGGCACTGCGTAGGATCCTACGGTCTTGGCGTGCATCCGTGCGTCGCTGCGGTCCGGTCCCAGGTCTACGGGCACGTGCACCTTCCGCCGACCACTGGCGACAACATCGATGTACTGTGGAGACCTCACGCCCCACGTGTTGAGCAATTCGGCGGTACGTCCACCCGGCCTCCCGCATGCCCACTATACGCCCTCGCTCAAAGTCCGTCAACTGCACATACGGTTCACGTCCACGCTGTCGCGGCATGCTACCAGTGTTAAAGACTGCGATGGAGCTCCGTATGCCACGGCAAACTGGCTGACACTGACGGCGGCGGTGCACAAATGCTGCGCAGCTAGCGCCATTCGACGGCCAACACCGCGTTTCCTGGTGTGTCCGCTGTGCCGTGCGTGTGATCATTGCTTGTACAGCCCTCTCGCAGTGTCCGGAGCAAGTATGGTGGGTCTTTTTTCCATTTCCAGGAGTGTATATTCACATCTTAATGTCTATGTAATTAAAGTGGTGTACCACAAAAACGAATTCTACAAAAAATTACCAAGTACTCGAAAAGAAAATTATATATTCAGTTACTGTTATTAGTCTGTACTGTTTCTGATGGACACACTTCCAGATTATCCATTCTCAAAAATCCGCCATCTCACTTCCCCACATCCACCACTGCTGGCGGCCCGCCTCTAACTGCGCAACGCTACGCGCTGTTCACATCCAGCTGCCCAACACTACAATGGCAGACAACAATGCAAACTAGCCACAGACTGCACACAGCACAGCCAGTGTTTTTCATACAGAGCGCTATGTGGCGTTACCAATTAGAAAACCTAAACAGCCTACTTACATGTGCACAGCCAGTGATTTTCATACAGAGCGCTATGTGGCATTACCAATTAGAAAACCTAAACAGCCTACTTACAAAGTTCAGGTGTTTCAGGAAGTTATGACATTTCTGACATATGTCGGTGTGAGAACAACCATTTGACGTATAACCAAAACGAACAGTTTTTTTTTCTTTTTTTTGCGAGGCATGGATTTCACGGATCTCGGGACAGGAAAACAAAGGCCGACTGGAAATGGAAAAGTTTTCCACAAAATGCGTTTCCAGTATTACTGCGTTCTCAGTACTTTGTTGCATGACCCTAGATTAGATTCAAGTGTCAAACCATGGTGAAAGTCTTTCAGATATGCTTTTGTGCCAAGCTATAGTTCCCTTTCGAGTTACAAAATTGAAAAGATAAGCAAAGTTATTTTTGTTAAATACAGTTCTGCTAGTTGAAAACCTAAAGCTGTAGTATTACAAAGTTGTAATATTACAAATAAAACGCAATGTCTTAGTATTAATGGCAGTTGGACGAAAATGTTCATCCTGTTGTTCTGTCTAAAACTGAATTTTTTGAACTGTGGCTGGTAAAAATACAAGTCGATTCTTGCAAAGAAGGAAACAGCAGCCAGTCACTCTTAGTAATGCTATTTACTTGCACAAATAGTACCTTTACCAATTTCGTACCGACAGTTTTATCTTCAGACGGCTAATACAGTTTATTTTACATTTTTTGTTGTTGACATTAGTTATTGAAAACAGTCAACAACGAATGTGAACAATAACATATGCAATATAGACAAAACAGCAGTCTGAAAATGAACTTCCAGATTCGAAACCGGTAACTGGGCTGTTTGCGTAAATAAAAAGCATTCTTAACAGTGGCTGGTTGCTGTTTTCTTCTTTTCAGGAAGAAAGTTTAAAAACATTTCTTTTGGGACTTAGAACTTTCTTGGTGTAGCACTTAGTACGTTCTTAATAAATTACTTATTTTCTAATTTGTCTCATTATTTCTTGCACTGATGAGGTGAGCAGCAGAATCCTCTGGTATCAAAAAACCTTCTCAATTTTAAAAAAAATCATTTATGTACAAAGAGAGATTGTTCTTTCATTCTCCTGACAAATATTAGATTTAATACTTAGAACGTTTTCCATTTCCACTCTTCAGTTGTGCGTCAAATAATAGCGGCATGAAACCAAAAGTACTTCATTATCTAGTTAATGTACAAGTACCGAGCATAAATAATACAGTATGTAGTACCTGAAGAATGTGGCTAGGTCAAAAGCACCAATACTGAAAGTTACCTAAACAGTGCGAGTTGTATGCTGAAACTGTGTGTAACTAAATTTCTCACTAACAACCTAAAAACTGTTTTGACTTTTAAATTCTGATTACACATGCAATTATAGACTCGACGTAGCTATTCTGCTTTTGAACATGAACTTATTTGTGCAAATTACTTTTTAGAAAAGAGATTTTAATTAGTTTGAAATAATATTAATGTCTCTAAATTAGATTGCAGAAAACAACGGTTTACAAAAATACCCAGAATGACTGTTACGGATTTAATGTGCCCTATTACAAAAAAAGGAAAAAAAACGCCCAGAATCTGTTGAAATTTCATGGATTCGAACCTGCGACCGTAGCGGTCGCGCGGTTCCAAACTGAAGCGCCTAGAACAGCTCGACCACACCGGCCGGCCTCATGAAGCTTCACTAATTGAAACTGTCCGCAAAATTCCGTAAAAAATGTTCATATAGCTCCTACAAGAAATTCTTACCTTACTGCGGACAGCTGGACTCTGTTCTGACTGTTCCGCAAATGATGATTTGAAATAAATCACAGGACGACAGTTTGCCTTCTTATTCTTAACTTGGTGTTTTAGCAAATTTTTCCAAATCATTAGCGTGACAACCGATCACTTATTTTTTTTTTTTTTAGTAGTGAGTATTTGCTTTGTGAAATATCTGTAAATGAGAAACGAAAAGTACTTTGAAATTCTTTTAATGACACAAATGTGAACTCCAACTAATACGAACAATCAGCATCCTCTCCCTCCTTGTTGTGCTTATGTATTTCTATTGTAAGAATTTGTTTTCATGAATTCGTAATGCAGTACTATTCAACTAATGGGGGAAGCTAATTAGATTGCTGAACACATAACTGATAGCTCTCCCTGATTACCAACACGTAGATATTATTCGACACAATGAAATCTTCGCACAGCAATAATTACTGAACTCGCGCTTGCAGATAACAAACTACTATATCTTTTTCTGAAGTGCTGTCTCTTTATACAGTAATCTTGAAAATCGTCCTACATCCTCAAGTTACACATCATGGAGCATCCCAAGTTGAAATCTGTGCAACAACTGAAGTGCCCAAGCTGCTCATTCCGCTATGATCCAACCACCCTCTCTCCACGACTCTACAACTACTACTGTGCAAGGCTGCGACTTAATACGACTGTTGCTCGCGCTTTTCTCAAAAATGCAACCTCTGGAAGGCAGAGACTGTGTATCGCTTATATGTTCAGCATACAAACGTATCTGAAGTGCATTATTCCGAATAAACAGATGATTTTCATTACATTTACACTCAAAGGTCACTATGATTTAGTATTTCAAACTAAATGAGATTAACAAGCACTTCATTTAGTGTATAATCTTTCAATAGTCTTCGTAAAATGAAATTGTTTACTAGACTAGAAAAACATACTCTCAGTGTACGAACAGTTATCACAAGAGCCCAATAATCTGCGCTGGCTTATTGTTGAGGAAGAGATAGGGTCTCAAAACTACATCCCGAAAACGAAGCAGTAATCAAAGCATTGCGCGACAGCTCATGCCCCGTAACTAAAGAACAGAGGTCGATTTCTTCTTGTAGAAAGTTACAGCTTGCTTTTCCTGGGTTGCCAAATAGATTTTTGTCATTGATATTTATTACTTGCGTATCTTTTATCAACTACATAAAAAAAAGTCAGACTTGTTCTTTCATCATGTTAATGATACCGTGGTTCGTTAAAGAAACACTGAAGTTTAAAGCATGTATTGAGTAGTAGTGAACTTTCACCTTTGACAACAGTCGGTTACTTCACTTCTACATAATTTAAGAGCAGATAATTCTGATCAAAAAATCTTGTCTTCTTATATCTTGAACGACCTTAACGACAAATATCCGATGATCTTCATTTGATAGAAACGTGCTTTCCTATCTCGACAGATCATACATGCATCGCATCTTCCACCGCTTCACTTTGTCCCATCGGAATCATTCCTTCGTCAAACAAAATAACTTGTGATTCGCCTTCTCAAGTTAATTATTTGAAAATTGTTTCTGCTTCCCACAACAAGCCACTTGTAAGGAAAATAACAATCTAAAATGGTATAAACATTCACAAAAGTTTCTATCAACGAATTTGAATGCGAGAAGACAATACTGATAATATATGCAGTTATGATTCTAAGCTGTTTTCAGGTGCTCGAAGCATCTGAATGTTTCTTATGCATTGTAACACAATTCATAGCCACAGGTAATGTCCTTACAATGAATATATTGTCGTACAAAAGATAATTCTCACCAGTTTCACGTACAGTTAAGCGTTATTTCATTCTCTTCACTTACGCTGTAATGTTGTTGCTTTAATTTCTTCTGAAAGTGGTGCTGATAGACAATAAAAGCGGGTTAAAAGCTGCGAGCTGTCTGGGGAAGTTAAGCTTGCATTACTGAGCAACTGTTTCACCAGGTATCCAGTCTAGCTTACCAAATTCCCAACCAGACTAACATTAATTGTAGTTTTTTAATAGTCATATGACATAAAAGAGAATTTAAATAAAAAGAAATAAATCAGTTTATATTTGGAAATTTATTTTAACATTGATCATTGAAGTTTCAGCATATTAAACTTGATTCATAACTAAACTGGTGCCTTATTTAGGATTGTGAAAATGTGAGTTTGTAATCTTACAGAACACATCAAATATGGAGCCAAGATTGGGAGACTGCATACAACACTGCATTCATAAAATAACACACGAAGAACGTTGAAACATATGCAAGAGGAAATTAACCACTACCAACCGATTCAATTTTCACCCAAAGAAGTTACGTTCGTAGCGCAATCCTGTCCGTCATGTAATTACAACACACTGGTATACTAAATTCATACTAACTCTCTGTGAAATCTTCCCGAAAAGAATAGCTGAGGGCTACTTTGATGATTACACCACATGCTTCACGTGGTCAACTTGGTTTACACAAAGAGTGTAACTCCACAACAATTTTGATCATTAAAATAAATTAGATCGAAAAGCAATTTACAGAAGAAAAACCTCGAACTGGTTACTAACGTCTTACTATTAACCTGATGGGTCAAACAATTGTATAAGCACGTGGTACTGGTCTCACAAAGTACACCCCACGTGGGTTGAACATAAAGAAAAGTTGCTATATTGAAAAATATTGTCAAGACGAGACGTTATAATCTCACGCAGATTCGTATTTAAGATTGATGATATTAGTTAGAGTTACTGATCAACACGTGGTTCCACTTTACTCACAAAGTAGTTACAAAGCAACTACTGGAAGATATTCTGAACTGTACACTCGAATCACACTGCGTTGCAATTTAAGATAACATTAGATATTTTAGAGCTAAACCTGAAATGAAGGTGATTAAATTTTCAGTTAGGCTGAACTTAAGAAATCCATTCTCCTACGGACTTAGCTGACACGCGCTTAGCCGGAGATCTTACCATTTCAGACGCTCGCCGCGGACATACTAACCTGGGCTCCTCCCGAGCGTGCTTCACAAATACGAACGGAAGTGACCAGAGAGGCAGCTCCCTATACCAACATGACAATGGACGGACAGGACCATACTAAGAATGGAAACCTCTCTGCTTTTAGAAAGCGTAGCTACCTGTTCCGACGTTGGTCCTACCGTTCTCTAGCAGACAGGCTTGTCTGCTACCATCAAACATGCAACTAGAAATACATTTGCTCATTCATTCTTTCACACAGAAGGGAAGGGAGATGACAGTATCTTATCATATAGAGTATATAAAAGAAAGCGGATGTAGGTTCTGTATGAGACTGTGTGACATGAATTACATATAAACTGTGTTTTAAAGTGTAGTGGTGTGACAGATCGTTCTTGTTTATGTGTAAAAGTATCACGTTTTGTGGGGCGGCGAGTAACTCGTAAAAACAAAATTTTGCTGTATAAACGCTTGCAATACAAATGTTTGAATGTTGAATCAGTTTCAGGCTTTTAGAATGTTGTTAATGCTGTCTTTCCCCGTTCTCAACACTGGCTCTCTATTTACTTTTTAGCACCCAGAAAGTGATTTAACAAAACGTGAAGCCTGTAAGTAGAGTTCCTAGTGCCCACTTCATCTGAGAATACAATTTTAGCTGCAGCTTATAGCTCTGAGGAATTAGGAGATTGTCTGGGATTTCTAATCAAAAACGATTTTCCAAAATAGTTGAGTATATTCTGAAATTCACTGATAACAAACACAAGTATCCCTACAACCTAACTAACAGAGCAGTTCAGAGTCTAATGAGCTGATGCAACTATAAATGTCCGAATTAAATGTTAAAAAGAATGCTCGCCAAAATTTGATGAGAATATTTCATCAAACGCCACGCTAAATAATTGGTAGAATGTCTGTCCCGCGACGGCACGTGAAAATACGACAATACGCAAACTGAAGCTAGATAATGAAAATCATCCCAGAATTAACCCTTCACTTGAAATGATTTCATGGTTCCGCGTATCTCTAGTAACTTAATACGGCACCCGAGGCTGTTTGTAGCAGTGATACCGAAGCGACGCGACTCTCGACACAGCTGACGTGCTATTCAGCGTCTGGAGAGAACTGGGGCCTTCCTTCCTCACGCAGCGCTCTTATATATATATATAGCCGCGGTGCGGACGGCTAAGGGAACGCCTGATCAAATCGGCTCTCCCGACTAGCCGCTGGGCTAGTAACGCACCACTTCAAGTTACATAATAATTTATAGCTTCTTTTGCTGATGGCCGATGAAGCTCTTAATTTAAACGTGCATTCAGCACGCAGGTAAGTATTGATAATAAAATTTTGACGTGGCTAAGTTAAATATTTTTGGCGAGAGAATTAATTAAATTACACTGCACGCAGTAGATGAGCTCTGAACTGGCCCTTTTGAGATCCGCTATCGCTATAATTTTATAGGTATTCAAAAGAAACTTTTCACATCTTCACAGTCATAGCGGACCTCCAACCTATTTAAATCTAAACATCTTAGCCTTATTTATTAGCCTACTTAATCTATCTTGCTTCCTTCAGTTTTGAGACGAAAACCAGAAAATCATGAATTTCCACTAAAGTCTCAATTTGTGAAATCCAAAGTACTGCTTTTATTAAATCATTATGAAAGATGAATCTAAATATAAATTTTGAAGTCTCTAGCTCTTTTCTGTTGCGCCAATGATTTTTTTCAGAAAAACGTCCAAATTTCAAAAATGGCTGAAGTTATCGAAATGATATTTAACACACATTAATTTAGTATTATTCCTGACATGCTAGAAAAGTTTTAGGTCATTTGCTTGATTTCTAAGGTATTGCGCAACATTTATGACGTCAGAGCTAGTTACAGCAGACTGGCTAGCACACAATGGAAATTGATGTGAATTTACTACAGCGTGAGTAGGCTGCTTCCCTACAGTTTCACTGCTCAGTCTCCTCCCAGGTAGTCAGAAACATTACAGTAAATTTAGAAGAGGAATTTATGCCGTAAATGACAACAGATTTAAGAAATTAACATGAAAGGAATCCAACAGAGACCTTTGAACGCAATATTCCGATGGTTATTGCAGCTTTCCATGAGAATGTTAACAACACAAACAGAGCGTAACAAGCCAACATCTGGTGTTTATATTCCACGAAATATTTATACTTTTTCTCAGCCTCTCGGATATTCTACAGCTCTGCATGCAGGTAAGATTTGAAATAGACACTTTTTTATGTTCTTCACAGACAAGCAAAACTGGCAGTATGAATCTGGATATTGCTTAATTGAAAATATACTTTTAATAAAGAACCAGTTATTGACAATTTTACTATGTAAATACAGTCAATGCTCAAAGCCCTATGGAGTAAAGTTTACATATATTAAAATTTTGTCACAAGGCTGTTACAACACTGCACTTAATAGATCAATTTATTGTAAAAAAGTAAAAATTTTATATTTTGCAGATCGTACAGCGCCAGTACCAAGTACACTTGATGTACCTCAAATGTTGCTCTCCACGCGATCACTATTTCGGTTTTGGCATTAGAATAATGTTCCTATCAAATGCTCCATAGTAATTTCCAACAAGTGATTTGTGATTCAAATACGATTTTTGTTTTTCACATCCACTGTTCTGTAAGCTCGAAAGTCTCGACGAGATATACATTATTAGATTCGGAATACAAGCGTAGACTGGACAAAGGTGTGGGCAAGAAATCGACAGTGGCCTTTGTTGGAAAGCCACCCTGGTATTAAATTGAACTGACTTAGTGAAACAAAAAAAAATTAAAAACCTAAATGTCTCGAAGGATATTTGCAGCATGTTGATCTCGATCCAGTGTCTCAGCCATTATGAGACAACGGTAAGTCACTGTGAGCGATACCATTTCTATCGAGCTGAGACCTTTCTGTAATGCTCAATCTAAGCTTTCAGCTGTAATCTCTAGACTGAGGAGTTCGTGTGGCAGAAAACACGTGCACCCCACTGGACCGCACAGAAAGCAGTCAGCCCCGTCGCTTTTTCACACGGCTCGGCTCTCCACTCGTCCAGCGGTGGCTGATCCGCTCAGAGCAACTACAGCAGCGGTGAGAGGAGGCGCCCACCTGCTCGCGGCCGCAAGCGCAGGACAAAGCGGCGAGGGCGGCGCCGCCCACGTCGCGGGGCGGCGCGACAGAAGGCGTGCTGTGCCGGCGCCATATGCCGCACGCGGATCCATCACGCCGGCCGGCTTTTTACCGCTGGCCATTATCATTCTAATTAGGGAGGCGCGCCGGTGGCGGCGCTGGCGGTGGTGGTGTAGCGTTAAGTGGCGCCATTGTGAGCGCCGCGGCGCAGCTGGACGCCCCAAACACGGCGGCTCGAGGGCCCTCCGCCTGGCGGCCGCCTCCTTCACACTTCGGCACGGCGACCAGTCTGGCGGAAGGGACGCCGGTCGCCATGCAGAGTACCACAGTGCTCATCGTGCGTTACTAGTAGCGTGATGTGCTGCCAGGCTACGCAGTTACTACTACTACTACTACTACAACTACAACGTGATCAGTCCCAGTGGATCGCACGCATCTACAAGTTTCCTCCCCCACTGCATTCTGTCCATTGCTGCTATCCGCCATCCGTTCACATCTATTGACACTTGGTTTAAATCTTCATGGAGTCCATCCCTCCAGCGCTTCTTGGGTCTCCCTGGCGGTCTCTTTCCTGTAGGTGTGATATCCAGGAGCTTCCGAGGCCATCTGTGATCCTCCATCCGGGCCACATGGCCGGCCCACTGCAATCGTTTGGCTTTGACAGTTCGTGCTATCTTGGGCTGCTGGTATAGTTTGTAACGCCGGAAATGCATATCCTCCTATTTCCATCTGCTGCACTATAATTTTTTTCCCTTATTTTGTTACCTGAAGATATGAAATTTCTGTGTCTTTATATATTGTAATTGTTTTACTGTTTGTATATATATATATTTATGCATTTATGTTGGTTTGTTTTGTGAATATTATTTGTATTTATACGCTGGGTCTGGCCTAGGGAAAACTATGCTACCGAACGAATACATCGATAGGTCGTGTGGAGAACCAAAGTGTTTAGTATCTTTGGTTGCGTTAACTCCGTCTCGTGGAACGCGGGCAGAGGGAGAGTCTGGCTGGGGTGGTGCAGTGGAGCAGATTTGTTGTGTGATGCTCCCGCGAGTTGCCGCGCTTTCGGGGTTGGCAGCATGTAATTGCGTTCGACTTGCTATGATAGTTTCTGACACGGTGTCGCGGACGGGAAGCATTAGCTGGCGCACATCAAGAGCCCGTTTCGCCTGATGACCGTGTCGACAAGAAGGCGCGCCAACATCCAGCTTCTGCAACAGCGACGGCCGACAATGAGTGACTGTCGCTCGCCACCTCCTCGATCGACGGCTTCAAACCTTCAATCAACCAACAAGGAAGACTGGAAGCACGTAAAGTTTTAGGACTGTATGGCAGACCTCAGCTCATTGTCCCAATTGCATTACCAAGCAGGGTCCCTTCCATTTCCGGAATGAACCTGAGTGTCGTTGAAATTCAAATGCCAGCATCATTCTATTTCACTGCTTTAATTTCAAAGTTCAGTTAAGGTATTCATAGCTGGCTACAATATTTAGATTACACAAGCACAAATTAAGAGTGCGAGTTTTGTTACCGTTTTTTAGCTTACCTGTGACTGCAGCTGAGCTTGGTACGTACTAAATTTTACTATTGGTTCAGAATCATCTAATTCAAGTTCAAAGTTAAATCTCTTATTTCTAAATTGCGTAGATTCAAGTAGCTTTTGAAATGATTGTTGAGGTAGTTCAAGACTAACCGTATTTTACTGAATTTCGATATGCTTCAGAAAGAAAGCTCACTATTAACTTCAGTCACTAAATTAACTTTCGATTTTCCGGTTTTATTAATTCTTTTGCTAAATTAAGTCAGAGTGTAGCGAAATTTATTACTTCTGACAAACTTTCAGTTTTCACACTACACGTGTCAACCTTCAGTTGCCACGCTTCTAGTGCTAATTACATGTGTAATAACCTTTCTTTTTCAGTTACTATAGTAATTGTCCTTAGGACTGGCGACCGTAATTTCCCCCAAATCTCAAATATCTAATTACCGCTAATTAATTGTTAACGTAACGGCCGCACATTTACTTTCCTTATTAACTTTACCCCTTTTCAAAATTAATTTCCACCAGTTTCATTTGCATTTTTCCTTTCATTTAGATGTAACCCTTTCCTCCCTCTTTACCGACAAATTAACTTCGGTGACGATTGCTTTTCCCAAATTTCCATTCGGTACACGAGGTTTAATTTTTCACTGTCATTAAGGTCGATAAGTGAGGGGAAGGTTACAAGTTCCTCAAGCTCTCGGTTGTATCTGATCCTCCATTCCCCCATATCTGCATCCAGATCTTCCGAAGCACTTTTCTCTCAAAAACAAGGAGCTTATGGAAGTCCTGTTTTTTTTTTTTTTATGCAGGCTACGCAATGGTGCTGAAAAAGTAGAGCTAGGAAAACTGAGGAACTATTTTAGCCCTTATATATTGAAGAGACGAAAATTAAGAGAAAAGATCAGCTCCCATGACTGTTGAAATTTCCCTCTTAGCAAGTTAGTAGAAGAATTCCTACCTGCAAATCTTCTGACCGCTCTCCGTGGGGATATCGGACTTTTCCATAATCCTGCCAGACGTAGAAAGGGACACACAAGTAACAGACAAGGAATGACTGTATGTTGGTCGTCAAGAACAGATTAAATGGCAGGTAGCCCTGTTACACTACCAAAATGGTCCAAATGGCTCTGAGCACTATGGGACTGAACATCTTAGGTCATCAGTCCCCTAGAACATAGAACTACTTAAACCTAACCAACCTAAGGACATCACGCACATCCATGTCCGAGGCAGGATTCGAACCTGCGACCGTAGCAGTCCCGCGGTTCCGGACTGTAGCGCCTAGATCGCACGGCCACTGCGGCCGGCTGTTACACTACAGAACGATATTAGTCGGCAATTCTGAGTTGCTCATCGGTTAGCAGTTCTTCAGTTGGAAAAGTTAATTACATAACTTTCCTCCTCCGTCCGAACAGGCCTCGGAAGGCCCAACGGCACAGACCGACCGCCGTGTCATCCTCACCTGATAGGCGTTACTGTGTGGCGTCACTGAATGCTGATACAGAGGGGCACAGCGCTCTCCAGGCCGTTGTCAGTTTTCACAACAGGAACCACTACTTCTCGATCAAGTAGCTCTTCAATTGGCCTCACAACGCCTGAGTGTACCCTATGTGGCAACAGCGCTCAGAAGACCCGGACGGTATCCATACAAATACTGGCCAACCCCGACAGTGCTTAACTTCGGGCGATCTGAATGGAACCACTGCGGCAAAGCCGTTGGTTTAATAAGGTAAGGATACCAAAGCATATTATGTCGTCCAATACACAGAGATATGTTCAGTGAAAGGAGATAAACTGTTGGTAGTAACTAAAAAAGAGAGACTTGCTCATATGATGTACATGATCCGAACACAAAGAATAGGCAAGCCCTACAGTGCTCAGTAGATCATCATTTCTGAATATGTGGTACAGGCAGCTCACATCGCAAGCTGCACTCTGCCATAATAACGGCAGGAGAAGCAGGGACGAACATAATACCGCGACGCGAATTAGCTGCTGCTCATCTGAATTTACATAAGCCTGGTTCCAAGGTGACGGAAGCTAGTTCATGTCAAATAAAGGTGGCAGCAACTTCCGAACTATTGTCATAAGGTCAAGGACATGATACCGTCTCAGGTCCGCAGCATAACGACCCTCGGAGCTGGTCCCTCTATGGTTTATTATACGGAGGCAGCACAGTAGTGACTCCGAGAGAATGCAGTTCCTACAGCCAGCTTTACCTGGGGGAAGGGAGAAGGGGGCAGAGAAGACTGCTGCTGCGGCTTTTGTGAGACGGGACGGGAAGAGCTCCTGGCCCTAAGGTAGGTAAAGTGTAGTGGCGCCAGGGGAACGAACGCTCCTGAAAAGTGCCTCATTTGTGACGGAGTGTCTGCAGCTCTAATTTGAACGCAACGGTTCCGAAACTTACTGGTTTATGCCATCTTGTGGCTTTCTTAATTTAACCGAGAATATAAAAACCGTGCTCGTATCATTCGATGATCCTGAGGCAACACATTAGTGGACCCAGATAGATGAGAAAAATTGATACTAAAGTGTAATTTTGTCGACTAAGTTTATCGGCTTGTCGGTTAACTATGCAATAGGCCTGTGATCACGAAGACTGGAATCGTAACTGAGCATACCATATTGGTCCGTGATTAGGAACATGATTATTCCGTAATTGGACACTTTTTCTTAGTATGGGACTGATCTGCACAACTGCCGACGCCTCTCCACGTGTGAGTGATACTTCGCGGGAAAGACTCAGATTTACGGTTTCACCCTCATTGCATGATTAAACAAACAAGAAAAGAGGTAAAAGGTAGAAAAAAAGGCAACTAAGCCGTCAAGAGTCAAATCCATGTCTCCTGAACCGAAAACTTACTAAACGGATTTTCACGCTTTATGGAAATCTGGAAAACTGTAATGGCTAGCGAAAACTTAAATCGGTCTTATAGTGAAGTCGAAAATGTTATTGTAATACTAATACACCACAAAATTACAACATGTACTCCAGTGGAGTTGCAGTTAATTGGTGTCATTTGTTCACAGCAGACAACTGCTTGTTTAGGTGGAAGACAGCACTCTGAGAGAAGGCAAGTGGGTCAGCTAACTTGAAGAGAATAGCGCACGAAAAACTGGTGGATTGGAGTAGTATCAAACGAAAAGGTCACCAGTCTGTCAGACACTTGTTCTTCTATAAGTTGTGGTCTGTACTAAACCTGTGTGTCATAGGGTTGCCATTAGGAAGTTCAAGCCAACGGTGCCTATGAAATACCAATCATACATTTTCAATTATTCGTCCAAAGAAATGACGTCTCATTTCCGACTCATATCTGTAACTGTCAGAAGGCTGACATCATTCAGCACTGTGCGCAGAAGACTACATGAAGGTGATACGCCTTACACAAGCCGAACAACTACTGTGCTAATTACTGCTCTTTAAAGGGAACTGTGTTTGCAGGGGTAAGACTGTAAGACTGTATCTACATAAGCCTGTAGATGAATAAAAGACCATTCTAATCACCGAAGTTCTGGTTCATCTTACAAACGAGCAATAGTTAAGAGCTAACGTTGTACTGAAGGCCTGTATCATCTGAAACATTCACGAAAAGGAATGCGTCTAGGGGAGAGAGAGCAAGGAGGGCTAAAGTTAACTGGATGAGTAGTCAACAGCGTCCTGAGCACTCCTATAGAGACTATATTCGTCAAGATAACACACGACATCTCTGTGTGCAGTTGATGATAACTACATAACAGTAAAACGAAAATGCTTAGTCTCACACTGCTTGCCCCGTGGGCAAACACTTCACACAGCTAATGAATGAGACTATGGAGAGGCTAGCTCGGCGTCCTGATATGAATCTGAAAGTGTGTGTGTGTGTGTGTGTGTGTGTGTGTGTGTGTGTGTGTGTGTAGTGTGGGTGTACAAATTGAACGTTCTCTGAAGGTGTGTTTTGCTGACTGTTCTGCGGGATTGATCCTCAGAGTATATGTGCAAGGACAATTACCCTCCATTCTAATTGAGGTATCATCTAAAACTACGATGGTTGGACAAAGACACGACGAGAAATGCTTGCCTGAACATAAATGTATATGAAAGCCGATCCTATAGGCTTCACTGAGCTATTTGACATGAACTGCACCTGCACAATGTCCTCAATACGATGCAATCGTCAGTCGTGGTCACGGTAGTGTTTTGTCTAGCTATGATCGCATTATGTCGGAGCTAAGTGAATTCTAATGTCGGCAAATTATTGGTGCCCGTATGTTGGGTGCTTCCGTAGTCAAGGTAACTGAAGTGTTTGGTATTGCAATAGGCACTAGAGATTCATACCGCTTACAGGGAAAATTGAAAAGAAACGTCATCCGCTACGTCACTACACGAACGAAAGTATGTGTTCAGTGATGGAGATGGACAAAAAATAAGAGGACGACAGCTGCAAAAAGTCACTGCAGGAATGAATGTCGCACTCGTGAAGCCTGTCAGCACCAAAACAACGTGAAAGGAGCTCCAGAAGAAGGGAGTTGCAGGGCGAACTGGAATTACAAAACCATTATACCGCTGGAGTCGACGGAGCAAATCAGGATGCAGCCTCACGGGATTAAGTCGCGTCGCCGTCCCTTGGGAGTCGCCTGGTGGGCCTCCTGCAGTACGGAGCAGGTCTCCTCTCAGCCGCGACGCTGTTACTCTGATAGTGTTTATGGGAGATGAACTTTGGCTACCGACCTGGACACGAGTGATTACTCTGAGTTATGTTTTACCTTGTTTTCAGAATAAATCTTCTGAGATGTAGCTTTTACCTGGGACACAACAAATTTCCCAGGCTTCTAATCACTACTCTTTTTTTTCCATCTGTCAAGATCTGCCAGTGTCTCCCTGTCCGTTAATTGAGTTGCTGCTTTTTTTTCCCTCTTGTTGTGTGATATTTCGATATTCCGGTTTCAATACAGCGTACTGTACCCCGGTCCTATTTTGTGGTTCTCTGCTGTCGCTTGTGTATTTTGTCTCCTCTTCTTAGTTTTCATGCTAGTATACTTAATGACAGTCATCGCATAAGAGTTGTTAACATGTCCAGCCAACAACAACCTGTTTCTGTCGTTCACGTTACTGAAGTTCGTAATTTGCAGACTCAGCAAATCGACGAGTTGATTGCGGCATTAAAACAGTCTGTCGCCCTGAACACTCAACTGCAGCAACAGCGAACAGCCTGCACCACAGTTCGTCATACCTCCAGTCCTTCAGTTCGACCGACAGCAAGAGAAATGGGACGTATATAAACACCAGCTGGAGGCAATCTCAGCATCTATAATGCATCACAAGAGATACAGAAATTATTTTTCTTATCCGTTGTATGCACCTATACCTATAATCTTTGCCTGAAACTCAGTATTGACTACCATCCTGCACAGTTGTCGCTGGACGGTATCCTCTCATTGCTAGACAGCTATTCTGAACAAGTTTTGTAGCAGCTGCACGGTTCAGATTTTTTCGTCTACATAAGCGTTCCCATCAGTCGACTCGTCAGTGGGTCACGGAACTAAAACGGTTGTTACGACAGTGTCAATTTAATTGTGACTGCGATAAAAATTTCAGTGATCAAATGTTGCGTGACGTGATCGTGCAGAACTTCTCAGACTCTACTATACGTGCAGCTATCTTGGGACATCATAATAGTCCGCAGCTCGTGGTCGTGCGGTAGCATTCTCGCTTCCCACGCCCGGCTGCCCGGGTTCGATTCCCGGCGGGGTCAGGGATTTTCTCTGCCTCGAGATGACTGGGTGTTGTGTGCTGTCCTTAGGTTAGTTAGGTTTAAGTAGTTCTAAGCTCTAGGGGACTGATGACCATAGATGTTAAGTCCCATAGTGCTCAGAGCCATTTGAACCATTTTTGAACATCATAATCCTTCGCTCTAGGACGCGCTTAACATTGACAGCAATGAAGTTAAAAGCGCACACTCCGCTGCAGAGTGGAAATCTCATTCTGGAAACATCCCCCACGCTATGGCTAAGCCATGTCTCCGCAATATCCTTTCTTCCAGGAGTGTTAGTTCTGCTAGGTTCGCAGAAGAGCTTCTGTGAAGTTTGGAAGGTAGGAGACGAAGTACTGGCAGAATTGAAGCTGTGAGGACGGGTCGTGAGTCATGCTTGGGTAGCTCAGATGGTAGAGCACTTGCCCGCGAAAGGCAAACGTCCCGATTTCGAGTCTTGGTTAGGCACACAGTTTTAATCTATCAGGAAGTTTCATATCAGCACACACTCCGCTGCAGAGCGAAAATCTCATTCAGCAATGAAGTTAGTTTCCTTGCGGAACTGGACATCTCATCAGAATTTGTGTTGCATGTGTCACGTGATACTACAAAGTGCGGTTCTAGCTCACTCAAAACAAGTGTCAGTACCGCAAACATTTCGCGCCGACGTCGCCAACTTGCGCGCGCCGCACCTCGCGTAAACAAGTTCAAACTGTGTCTGGGCTCTCCTCTAAGTCCCGTACTGACAGTAATAAATCTTGTACGCACTGTGGCATCCGACATAAAAGGAATGACTGTCGATTCCGTAACGCTACATGTTTTACGTGCGGAAAACGGGGTCATGTTTCAATTGTTTGTCAATCCAGTAAGCCTAATGAGACGCAGCAGCCTATGGATATCGATATTGTCTCTTCCAGTTGTGTTCAGGTGAATTCAGTGACTCCCAGTCCTAACTATGTTTATGTGTTGTGGGCAACTTAGCTGGAAATTCGGATTCGGTTGCCCAGTGTATACCTGTTGTATCACAAGCTGCCACACATCAGTCAGCAGTTATACCGAGGGTAGTATCGGAGCTCATATCTTCTGCCACAGGTGACGTGACAGGTTCTGGACTCCAACCCGCTGCCTCTGATCCACTTGGTTATCGTTGTGTGAACTCTGACGGTGGTTCTCAAGATAATGTCAGTCAATTTGCGTCAATGTCAGTTAGCAATGGTTCAAATCTGACCATCAGTTTTGCAGTTAAAGTTCCTCGGGCAGCTGGTCGCAAAGGTTCCATCCTCCAAAAAGTATTTGGATGACATCATTGTATGTGGTAGAACTCCTGAGGAACATTTATCAAACCTAGATTGTTATTTCAGGTCTTGTCCGACTCTGGTTTGCGTTGCAACAGAAGTAAGCCGGCCGGAGTGGCCGAGCGGTTAAAGGCGCTACAGTCTGGGACCGCACGACCGCTACGGTCGCAGGCTCGAATCCTGCCTCGGGCATGGATGTGTGTGATGTCCTTAGGTTAGTTAGGTTTAAGTAGTTCTAAGTTCTAGGGGACTTATGACCACAGCAGTTGAGTCCCATAGTGCTCAGAGCCATTTTTTTTTTTTTTTTTTTTTTTGCAACAGAAGTAAACACGTGTTCTTTGCTACTGAAGTTAAGTACCTCGGACGTGTAATAAATGGACAGGATGTCCTTCCCAGTCGTCGTCATTTTGAGGCCATCCAGCGTCTTTCTGCATCTACGAATGTCGCTGAACTCCAGGCAGTTTTCGGCAAATTGTCTTATTACACTAAATTTCTCCCGAACGCCGCCCAAATCGCCTCTCCGCGCCACTGGCTTCTCAGTAAAGGAGAACCGTTCCAATGCACTACAGAGTTCGACCAGGCGTTTCAGCGACTTAAACGAGCTCTTCTCTGGTATCGGTGCCTTGTGCATTATGATCCCGACAAGCCGCTTTTTCTGGCAACTGAAGAAAGTTCTTATGGCATAGTTGATGTCATATCTCACCAAGTTGCTGGCGTACAACGCCCCATAGCTTTGTGCCTAAGGTCCTCATGCCTACCCGACAAAACTATTCTCATACAGAGAAAGAGGCCTTAGCAATCATATATGGGGTGACTAAATTCCATCAATACCTGTACGGTCGAAATTTCTACTTAGTCACCGACCACAAGCCGCTGACATCCTTGTTCAATGCAACGAAAGGGGTACCTGATCGGATGGCAAAGTTACAGCGATGGTCTCTCATTTTGTCCAACTATCAGTATGACGTTATGTATGTTTCGGGCTACAACGAAACTCGCACATTCGGACACCTCTCCAGGCTTCCCGCAGGACATGATGCAGCCTTCGATTCCTCGGATGCCGCGTGCTTCCAAGGTGAAGATGCAAAACGGTCAGCCCATCAAGCATTTCCACTGGACGCCAGACTTATTGCTCAAGAGTCAGCAAAGGATTAAGACCTCGTCGTGACCTTCCATAATGTTCAGGATGGAGCGCCGTCTTCGAGATCTTCGATTCGTCAGGCCGGCGTTCGTCGCTTCTTCGGCATCCGTCACTTCTTGTCAAGTCGCCAGGGGGTCCTTCTCCTGTAGACGGAGAATGGTCAGACGCGTGTCATCATCCCTAAGTCTTTGCGCCGAGGAGTTTTGCAGTTGCGTCTTGAAGGGAATTGGGGTGTAGTGAGACTAAGCAACTCCCTCGTCATTATCGCTCTTGGACCGGGGTGGATCGCGACATCGCTGAAACCAGGCAGCGCCCAAGAAGCAACTCTTCAGCTGGCCGAAACCTTCAGCGACATGGAAACGTCGATTTCCTGGGTTCCTTCTGGAACACCCGATTTCTTCTGCTTACCGGCGCCTTCAGTCCATCTCCCTTCGTACTTCCGATGTCATCAACGACGATCTCAGCATCCGGGCCCTACAGAGTGTCTTCTCCATTGAAGGACGTCCCGAAACTTTGGTCAGTGACAACGGATCGCAGTTCACGTCCGCCGATTTTCGTCAGTTTTGTCAGGCCAATGGGGTTACGCATACGATGAATGCTCTTTTCTCTCCACAGTAAAACGACGAGGCCGAAAGATTTGTTCTAACGTTTAAGTCTCAAAAGACCAAGCTTCACTTCACGATGTCCAGGGAACAAACACTCCTCACCATCCTTGTCTCCTACCGGTCCCTTCCTGCCGTGGGAAAATCTCGGGCCGAGTTACTCCATGGGCGGCCTCACCCCACGCTACTTCCTTAGCTGTCCCCGCGTTCTCCACAGTGTGTCTCAGGGCACCGTTCGCAGCGCTACGGACTAGGGGATCCAGTTTTCTGCCGTTACTTCCATTGTCGTTATCCAGCACGGCTTTCCGGTAGTGTAGTATGTGCGGAAGGCCGTGCGCAGTACGTCGTTTGTGGAGTCGACGGTGGCTGCCGCCGCCATGTTAATCAGCTCCGTCCCCGCTTCTGTCAATATTCTGCTGTCTGCTCTTTTCCCGCAGACTCACCGCGGTCCGAATCACGCGGAGTTGTGGAGCAGTCCCTTCGCATCTGCAGTCCGTCCCGACGGTCCGGCCCTCCATCCCGGACATAGTCGGCAGTGCCGACGACCTCGTTCCGGCAGCGGCGCACCAGGCGCCGCCCCCTTCGGTGGACCAGTCGCAGTCCCAGTCGCAGCCACTGGCGGGGCTCCTGTGTCAGGCGTCTGTGGAGGCGATGGGTATCTCAGAGGGTCCCGCAGCCGATGTCGTTCCTGCTGGCAGCACTCTGAAAGTCGTTTTCGCACGACTCCTTCCTCCCGCCCTTGTTCGACGGTGCCGAGAAGATTCAGGGAGGAGGGGTGTTTTGCTGGGCGTTCATAAAGCGCGGTCGCCGCACGTAAGATGCGGTCACCGCCTTCTCGAGCACCGTGTGCCAACGCTCCAGTAGCAGCTGGGCAGCATATTTCAAATCACTCACAGTGTGGGCGGGGGAGTGCGGAGCATGTCTCCTCTCAGTCACTCTTACTTTGATGGTGTATACGGGTCATGAACTTTTGCTATGGACGATTTGTTTTCAGAATAAATCTTCTAAGTTGTAATTAATTCCGACTTTCCATTTGGTAGTTTGTACATGGAACACAACAATTTGGACAACCGCGCGGGGACCACTCAGAAGGATCTCCTCATCAGGAGAAACACAACTGGCATTCTACGGATCGGAGAGTGGAAAATTAGATCCCTTAATCCGGCAGGTAGCGTAGAAAATTAAGAAGGTGAAATGGATAGGTTGAAGACAGATATAGTGTGAATTAGTTAAGTTCGGTGACAGGATAAACAGGACATCTCGTCAGTTGAATACAGCGTTATAAATACAACGTCAAATAGGGATAATAAGGGATTGGGTTTAATAATGAATAAGAAAATAAGAATGCAAATAAGCTACTACGAACAACATAGTAAACGCTTTACCGCAGCCAAGATATGCGCGAAGCCCAAGCCTGCTACAATAGTACATGTTTACATGGCAAATAGCTCCACAACTGATGAAGAGACCGAAGAAATGTATGAAGAGATAAAAAGAAATTATTCAGGTAGTTGCAAGAGACGAAAATTTAATTGTGATGTGGGACTGGAATTCGACGGAAGTAAACGGAAGAGAAGGAAAAGTAATAGGTGAATATGGACTGGGGGAAAGGAATAAAAGAGGAAGCCGCCCAGTAGAATATTGCACAGAGTATAATTTAATCATCGTTTGCACTTGGTTTATGAATCATATACTGGTCATATACTGGAAGAGACCTGGAGACAGCGATAGGTTTCTGATTGATTATATAATCGTAAGACAGATTTCGGAACCAGATATTAAATTGTAAGACATTTCCAGTGGCAGATGTGGACTTTAGCCTCAATTCATTGGTTATGAACTGTAGATTAAAACTGAATGAATTGGAGAAAGTTAGGAAATTAAGGAGATAGGACCTGGATAATCTGAGAGAACCAGATGTTTTTAAGATTTTCAGAGCAAGTAATAGGCAACAGTTGACTATAACAGTGGAAATGAATACAGTAGAAGAGGAATGGGTAGCTTTCAGAGATGAACTAGTGAAGGCAGCATGGGATCAAATAGGTAAAAATATAAGGCCTAGTAGAAATCCCTGGATAACACAAGAGATATTGAATTTGACTGATGAAAGGAGAAAATATAAAAATGCAGCAAATGAAGCGGACGAAGGGAAAAAATGAGGTTGACCGGAAGTGCAAAATTTCGAAACAAGAAAGTCTAGCGGACAAATGTAAGGATTTAGAAGCATATTTCACTAGGGTAAAGATAGGTACCACCTACAGGGAAGTCTAGAGGTCTTTGGGGAACAGAGAAATAGCTGTATGAATATCAAGAGCTCAGACGGTAAACCAGTCCTAAGCAAACAGGGAAAGCTGAAAGGTGAAAGCAGTATATAGACGGTATATAAGGGAGATGAACTTGACAGCAATATTATAGAAAGGGAAGTGGACGTAAATGAAGATGAGATAGGAGATCGGCGAGTAGAATTTGACAACATTTTTAAGGTCTAAGTCGAGATAAGTCCCCGGGAGTAGACTATATTCCATCAGAACTACTGGTAGCCTTGGGAGAGCCTGCAATGACAAAACGTTTCCATCAGGTATGCAAGACGTTTGAGGCAGGTGAACTACCTTCAGACTTCAAGAAGAATGTTAGTAATTCCAATTACAAAGAAAGCAGCTGCTGACAGGTGTGAAAATTACCAAACTATCAGCTTAATGAGTCATGGTTGTAAAATACTGACACGAATTCTTTACAGAAGACTGAAAAAACTGGTAGAATCCGACCTAAGTGAATGTCAATTTGGATTTTGGAGAACTGTAGGAACATGCCAGGCTATACTGACCCTATGAATTACCTTAGATGACACGTTATAGGAAAGGCAAACCTACATTTATAGCATTTGTAGACTTAGAGAATGTTTTTGGTGATGTTGACTGGAATACTATGTTTGAGATTCTGAAGGTCGCAGGTGTAAAATACAGGGAGCGAAAGGCTATTTACAACTTTTACAGAAACCAGACGTCAGTTATAGGAATTGACGGGCATGAAAGAGAAGCATTAATTGAGAATGGAGTGAGACAGGGTTGCAGCCTATCCCCGATGTTATTCAATCTGTGCGTTCAACAAGCAGTAAAGGAAACAATAGAACAATTTGGAGTAGAATTAAAGTCTAGTGTGAAGAAACAAAAACTTTGAGGCAGTAAATGAGTTTTACTATTCGGGCAGAAGAATAGCTCATGTTGTCTGAAGTAGAGGATATAAAATGTAGACTGGCAATGGCAGAAAAAGTATTTCTGAAGACGAGAAATTTGTTAACAGCGAATATAGATTTTAGTGCTAAGAAGTCCTTTCTGAAGGTATTTGTCTGGAATATAGCCATATATGGAAGTGAATCATGGACGATAAACAGTTGTAAGTAGGCTGTTTAGGCTTTCTTTATGTAAGTTTGCTGTTTATGTTTTTTGTTGGCAACGTTACATAGCACTCTGTATGAAAATCACTGGCTGTGCTGTGTGCAGTATGTGGCTAGTTTGCATTGTTGTCTGCCATTATTGTCATGAACTGCTATAGCTGGATGCGAACAGCGCGTAGCGCTGGGCAGTTGGAGGTGAGCCGCCAGCAGTGGTGGACGTGGGGAGAGAGATGGCGGAGTTTTGATAATCTGTAAGACTGAATGTCAATTATGAATATTAAGGTAAATACATTGTTTGTTCTCTATTAATATCTTTCATTTGCTAACTATCCCTATCAGTAGTTAGTACCTTCAGTAGTTTGAATCTTTTATTTAGCTGGCAGTAGTGGCGCTCGCTGTTTTGCAGTAGCTTGAGTAGCGAAGATTTTTGTGAGGTAAGTGATTTGTAAAAGGTATAGGTTAAAGTTAGTCAGGGCCATTGTTTTGTAGGGGTTATTGAAAGTCTGATTGCGTTGCGCTAAATAATATTGTGTGTCAGGTTAAGCACAGGCTTGTATAATTGTTCTAAGTGGACGTTTCACATGTAAAATTGTTCAAAGGGGACGTTTCATATGTCGACCCTTAGCCTAGGATACCTCACTGGAATCTTCTGATTTTTTCTTGTAGTTTGTGTATTTAGTGTAGCTTTTGTTTATTGCTAGCGCGTAATTGTAGAGATAATCTCCTTTGTAGTTGCAGTCTTTCATTGTTGTAATGTAAAACAGTTGTGGCATGCATGTAGATTTGCAACAAGTATTTCGCAGCTGCGCTTGTAATTAACTACATATTATTTTCAGTGCTATGTTAATGTGTTCTCTTATTTTTGCTCTTCAAATTGTGTTTTCGTGTGTTATCGTGTGAAATATTGTCTCAATAATGGCGTGTGAAAAACGTAACACTCGGCTCCAAAGTAAACTAAGAAACGACAGTGAAGACGAAAGCAATGTGTTAGCGCCACTGTGTAATGAGTTAACTAATGTTCAAAGTAGTAATTTGGTAACTGTGCATAGGGAAATGGAGCGGGCGTCAAACAATGGCGTAGACAGTCAAACAGGTAGTGAACAGGGAAGCATTATCGATCGATCGGTCGGCAACAGCTCGCCTCAGGAATCCGAAATGATAGGACACAATTTTGCAAATACTGTAGATTCAGGTTTTGCGTCCTCACCGTTTTCTCAAATGAGTCAAGACACATTTTCTGCTTGTCAAAATGTGAATGCGGCCGGTGAAAACGCACTGTCAAAAAGCATAGAGAAACAGATTCCAGACACTAATACATTATTATTGCAATTAATGCAACAAATGGAACAAAATCAGAGACAGATGGGACAAAATCTTCAAAAGTTAGACACAATGGAACAAAATCTTAAAAAGTTAGACACAATGGAACAAAATCTTAAAAAGTTAGACACAGTGGAACAAAATCTTCAAAAGTTAGACACAATGGAACAACACCAGAGACAAACACAGCAAAAGTTAGACACAATGGAACAAAATCTTCGGAAGTTAGACACCACACTTGAACAAACACGTGAAGATTTAACTACTGAATTACATAACATTGAATCGAAATGTCAAAAAGTCTGTAATGACGTAAAAACACAAATTTGTGAGCATTTTCAGCCTATTTTTTCGCGGCATGAAAATGCATTACAGAATCAGCCATAAAAGAGCTGCAAACCATTGTTCATGAAAATCATGAGACCTTGTGGGCTAAAATTGACTCAGTTGCATCTACCGATTCGGTTATGCAACTGGCAAAAACTCAGGACAACTTAAAGAACACAGTAGATTCGATTGCAACACAAATGGACACTCTGAAACTTGGTTCAGAAAAACACACTGAGGAAATGTGTTCACTATCGGAGAAAGTAGCTGAACTTTCGGATCAGGTCACTAACTTATCTACAAAGGTAGATGATGATCTGAATGACACAAGACCCGTAGCCTTCACGGACACAGAAGAGTATTAACAAATAAGAAAATTCAAACAAAATCAGAATCAAATTAATACGCAATACAAAAGAGAAATGCGGGAAGTACAAGATCAGCTGACACAGGTAATACAAGAATTACGTATTTCAGAGGACACTCGCGCCCCAATAAGGGAAGAGGGACATATAAATACGGAAAAGCCACAAAATAATAACACAGAGCATTTCGGTAATTATGAAAGGAACTGGCAAGGTGCACCGAATTTTGAGATGGAACCGCCGACACGACGTAGCAATGACCGACATGCTACTCGCCGACACGATGATTTTGACTATAAGCTGTTCATTACTACACATAAATTCAAAACATTTAAGAATTCTGGCAACGACATTCATCCACAAGCATGGCTCCATCAATTCTCTCATTGTTTCCCTCCCAACTGGTCATTGGAGCACAGATTAGAATTTATGTGTGGCTACTTGGAGAATGAACCAGCTGTAAGAATGCGATCGGTCATTCACGATTGCCACAGTGAAGGAGAGTTTTACCATGCCTTCCTCTCAGCATATTGGTCTCAAGCCACACAAGACCGCGTAAAACATAGCATCATGATGATGAAACACTTTGAACAATCTGAATTTTCCAGTCTTGTCAAATATTTTGAAGACATGTTGCACAAGAATCAATACCTGTCAAACCCATACAGCCCCTCAGAACTCATCCGCATTTGCTTAATCAAACTGCCCGAACATTTGAGACATATTATTTTAGCAGGACGTTGCAAAGACGACATTGAAGCTTTTCAGGGACTGTTACAAGAAATGGAAATTGACACAGACAGTCGCGGGATGCGAAAACAGGAAAACAATCATTATAGGTCACATCCGTCACAATTCCGTGACGACAGAAACAATAAATGGCCACGGCAAACCTATTCTTACAACGTAAATCGTGACCAAAACAGACACCACCCATATGACAACCACTGGCAGAGTAATAGTTACAGGGAAAGATCACCTTTCCGCGGTAATGACTATCACAGAGACAATCAGAGAAACAGACAATATGGGAACCAATATAACTATTATCAAGGGAGACAGAATAACTTTAGACGCAACGGTCCAGCGCGTAGTTACGATTCAAGGAGAAATTCTCCACCATGTGACCGACAAGAAAGAAACTATGGAAACTACCGACATGACGACAGACGATATGATCGTAACGACAGACCTGAATTGCATCAGAACTGGCGAGTTTTAAACAGAGCTGGACCCTCTCGGCAAGGCGAATTTGTGGAAGTTAGGCCTCCTAATCCCAGTAACGGCGCGCGCCAACAAAGAAACAGACAATGACTCACACCGCAGGCAGCCGCGTGCGCCCGCTGGCTCAGGGAAAAATAACATTGACGCTAACCTTGAGCAAAATTCCAGTATTCTTTACCGACGTATACCACATGATAATTGCGTTAAAGTTGAAACTCTGCGTACTAGGAAGAGTAAAGGTTTACACCACATTTCTCATGTAAAACCATTTATTGACAGATAATCTGCTTTTTAACTTAGTCTTTGCAATTTTCACTTCACGCTACTTGTACAGTTTGTCAGACTTAAGAAACTGTTAACATGCAACATTTTGGTTTGCTTGAGAGTGGATTCTGGATTTGAGGTGCTTTCTGTGAAATGCCAGATGACACAGTGGTTAGTTTATGTGACAGCTACACGATTTTATCACGACGCTGCTAATGCGTGACAATTTACAATGTTGCTTTTGCGGTGTATCTGTTTTATATCTGCACAGTTTTTTCTGAATTCTTCTATAAAGTGAGACATGTTTTAGTGGTGACTTTTGTGCTATTGCTACAAGGAGACAGCCTTTTCCGTAGGACAACAATACGTTACAGCACAGTACTTTCCTCATCACGGCAATAAGCGTAATAACTAAGAAATCTATACGCAAAGCATTTCACTTTTGTGTATCATGAGGTAAGTACATTGACTTCTGCAGAACTTAGCTTTCGGAGGACAATAACTACGACACTTCCCAGAGATTATCTTACAGCAAGACGCATATTTAGCGCTACAGGACACGTATTTGAGTGATTAATTTTGTACTTAAAACATTTATTTTTAAAGAGTTTTGAATTACAAAGAAAGTTTTTCGTGATACATTTCATTCCATTGCTGTAATCTGTAACACCTGAGGGTATAATTACAATCAACCTCAGGGGGGTACATGCCTACTTTGTGTACCATGTGTTTGGCAAGCACAAGGAGCCCTAGCTAATATGGTATTTGCTTATACAATTTAACACATCGGTACCATATTTCTCTAACACATAAAGTACACAGCTATCTGATCATTTAACAGAGAAACAAACATCCTTTTACTACGTCAGTGACACATGTTTACGCAATTACAGAGTTGGATTACTTCACACTTAAGAAATTGTACTTTGTCTGTACTTTGTGAACTGTTCATATTTTTTTGGTACCATTGTGATACTATGAGAGCTTTGAATGATGTATTTGGTATGAGATCATGATTTTTAAAGTACGTTTGAGGTAGATGACACTATTGAAATGAGCATAGAATTTTCTTTAGGTTTTGAAATCATTGGAGGAAGCTACGTCGTTTTTGACATTTGACTGAGGTGTTATGATGTTATTTTTACGACGACGATGTGTATTATGCTGTTGAGGTATGTTTATGTCAATAAAATTCTTGACCTGTGAAATGTTTTTATATGAGACTGTCACTGTAGCGGAAACTACTGTCGTAAATATTTCCGTAAGAAAGTTAAGTGACCACCTGCACATAATGTGACGTGGGCACCCAGGTGTGTCAGACACCTGGAGAACAAGCCTTTTCAGACGCTCAGGTAGAAAAGAAAGCCATTAGGGTGTGCCAGAGGCACAGGTGGAAGAGAAGGACAAAGAGAGGCCTATATCTGTTTATGACATTCCTTTGTAGAGGGCATCGCTAATGCGACACGCTCGTTACTTGAAAACATATGATTTTTGTAATGCGTTGTGGGCACACAGCTGTGTCAAACACCTGGAGAACAAGCCATTAAGGTGTGCCTTTCATCGCTAATGCGACACCCTCGTTACTTAAAAACATATGATTACTCGCACTTTGTGCTAATTATTGAAATGCTTATGAATTGATGGGAAATATTCGTACATCTGCTCACCTGATTATGACAAGAGTCTTTGTACGAGAGTTGAGAGCAATTAACTTATGAAATGAAATGTCACATGACTACTGAATGACATTTTTATGCTTTGGTTTGTGTAATTGCTTATTTCATTTGATGTCTGGTTTCCAGCTGTGTTGCAGCATTGCTTTTATAAAATGAGATGCATTTGCTAATGTGAACTCTTTCTGTCAACAGATCTATTAAATGATAATTTTGTAATCCACATTCTTTAAAAAAGGAGCACTTGGAAAGGAAAGAACAATAAGAAGTAACTCGTAACAGTAACACTTCATTTTCTTTTCAGGTACATGGTAATATTTTTTTTACAATAAGTTGTTATGGTGCACCACTTTAATTACATAGACATTAAGATGACCACTTTAATTACATAGACATTAAGATGTGAATATGCATTTCCCTTGTCTGCATTGTTGTTTTTACTGTAATATTTTTTCTGCTTGCGCTATGTCATGTTTAGGTATAAGTTGCTGCTGTTTGCCAGGCATAGTGTTATTGAATTTGACTTTTGCTAATTTATGCTGCTAGCTTTGCCAATTTTCATTTTTTGTCATTTCGGTTTGTGTTGATTTGTTGTGATGCTGCATTGCCTCGTCCCTTGGTATATATATCTGAGCTCAGTAGATTTAAGTTAGCTTAAGAGGGGGTAGACTATATAAGAAACTGACTATGGAGAATAGGTAAAGTATGCATTGCAAGGTTACATGAAAAAGATTTGGGCCCAATGAGTATTGTACAATCAGAAATAATTATTTGGAAAGAAATATGAATAGAATACAGGAACGAGGTATAGGTAGGATTTTCTTGTAAATAAATGATGGGGTAAGCAATATGTGAACATATAAATACAGAAAGCATGCTTAGATAGGATTTTTTTGGTGGAAGCAAAGGTTGAAATAAGACGAACGATCTATGGAATGAAGGGAGATCTCCAAGCAAAATACTGCAGTAAACCAAACCCTGTCCTTTCCTCTTTGCTGTTTTTTCCCAATATGTAATTGTGTGTTGTCCTTTCCTTTTGGTGTTATCCCACTATGTGTTTGAGTACCCGTGTGTATTTGTGTTTTTCCTGTCTTTATGTGTTTAGCTGATGAGAGCTATGTTGTAGAATTTTTCTAATACTCTGTTATTTTCTTTGTAAAGATGCTTAGACTTTATTTATTCTGCTTTGTTTTAATGCTCATGTGTGAAGTTGAAGTTTCAAAAGTTATTCTGATCTTTTATGTATGTGCTCATGTCATCATTCCTGTAACACTGATGTATATGTTTATTTCTATTCTTTTGTAAAGCCCCTATTACTACAAATATTATCTGTATTGTTATGTTTTTAATGATGTATTTTGTATCTTTGTAATTGTATTCTTATGTTATATAATTGTAATTGACACCAGTTCATCATATTATTAACTTGTAAGCATTCATTTCACTGCACACATTTCTGTTGGTCATAGTATATGGACAATATGTGAGAAGTAGGGACTGTTAGTGTTTGCACGTGTGTTAATAATTCAGCAAGGGACTGGATAACAGCATTGCTGGTTCTAAGGACAATTCCCAAAAACTTTGTGAATGCACAATTGGTGGTTATGGACTTGCTCTATTATCCGCAAGACTCTTCAATGGTGATTGTGCACCTGCACAGTCGCAACAGATGGCTGCTGGCCATCTCTACAAGGACTACTGTGGGTCTGCATCTCTGGTGGCCCACCAATACCATACTCTCTACCAGGACTGCAGTGGGTCTGCTCTGTGATGACCTACCTACCAGTCTTCTTCAAAACGTCGAATGACTCTGCTGTGGGTTTGCTCTGTTGTGGCCCATTACCTGTCAGCATGTCAAGAGTCAGCACTGTCTTTCCATTGGAAGGACAACACTACTTCTTCAAGACTGCATGGAAATCCACTGCTTCTGTGTGCAATTTCTTTTACTAATGAGACTTTGTCAAAAAAAACTGTAATTACTATTGTGATGAACGATCAGGACTGTCTTTATGGACTGTGAGAAAATTTTAGCTTTTTTTGTATAAATAAGTGTGTGCATTGGATATCTTTGTTAGTGTAATTATGAAAAATTTTATCAAATCATTATTGGCCACCGGCCAAAAACATTTTGTAAAATTTTTTGTGGGGAGCATGGGGGCTATGTAAGTAGGCTGTTTAGGCTTTCTTTATGTAAGTTTGCTGTTTATGTTTTTTATTGGCAACGTTACATAGCACTCTGTATGAAAATCACTGGCTGTGCTGTGTGCAGTATGTGGCTAGTTTGCATTGTTGTCTGCCATTATTGTCATGAACTGCTATAGCTGGATGCGAACAGCGCGTAGCGCTGGGCAGTTGGAGGTGAGCCGCCAGCAGTGGTGGACGTGGGGAGAGAGATGGCGGAGTTTTGATAATCTGTAAGACTGAATGTCAATTATGAATATTAAGGTAAATACATTGTTTGTTCTCTATTAATATCTTTCATTTGCTAACTATCCCTATCAGTAGTTAGTACCTTCAGTAGTTTGAATCTTTTATTTAGCTGGCAGTAGTGGCGCTCGCTGTTTTGCAGTAGCTTGAGTAGCGAAGATTTTTGTGAGGTAAGTGATTTGTAAAAGGTATAGGTTAAAGTTAGTCAGGGCCATTGTTTTGTAGGGGTTATTGAAAGTCAGATTGCGTTGCGCTAAATAATATTGTGTGTCAGGTTAAGCACAGGCTTGTATAATTGTTCTAAGTGGACGTTTCACATGTAAAATTGTTCAAAGGGGACGTTTCATACAGTTTACACAAGAAGAGAACAGAATCTTTCGAAATGTGGTGCTACAGAAGGATGCTGAAGATTAGATGGGTCGAGCACGTATCTAATGAGGAACTACTGATCAGAATTGGAGAGATGAGAAATTTGTGGCATTACCTGATCAAAACAAGGCCACCATTGATAGGATACATTCTGAGAAATCAAGGGAACACCAGTTTAGTACTGAAGGGAAGTGTGGGGTTAAAAGTCGTAGAGGGAGTCCAAGCAGATTCAGAAAGTTATAGGTTAGTGTAGTTATTTAGAGATGAAGATGCTCGCGCAAGATAGAGTAGCTGGGAAAGCTGCATCAAACCAGTCTTCGGACTGAAGATCACAACAACAACAACAACAAGCAAAAAGATTAAAAAATAAGAAACATGTCCTGCGGCACACAACTTGTAGGTGATCTTAGAAACATTTGGTTACGACATTTTAACGTAACTTCGAGAGATCATCTGCTCTCTGCTTGATCTATCCGTTTCACTTCTTCTATGTACGATTCTACAAAAGACTACGTCATTTGACTGAGACTGCATCGCCCTAAATGTGAACCGTGGTTGATCAGTGCTCAGATGACGTTGTGCAATTTAAGCAGCATCAGAGCTTCGGAAAAAAATATTCTTGCTCCCCATGACACCATTGTGATCCCCGCTGTAGTGAATTTGTGCTCACAGTCTGTAGCTGTTTCTCATTTAGACCTTGTTGTCGCTCAAGTGATTCCACACTCTCCTCAATGATTTAACTTACGGCATAGCTTCTGAATTAAAATTAGTTTTTGCAAATTGTTCGCCACTTGTACCGTATCATGTGGTGATAAATTCATTCATTTGGTGCGTTCCATCCTTGGTATGCTTCTCAAATAATGCTGTAGAAACCACTCTCTAGTATGGGCAACATTTCTGCCATATTTATTCTGCTCGTTTATTCTCCTGATATCTTCACCTGAGCGTCTGTATACACATGTCCTCATTCCGTTGCCATGGCTTACAGCGGACAATTGTGATAAAAATAACTTTCATTTTTCAAGATCATTGATTCATCCAGCCATGCAACTTTAATACTAACTTACCAGTTTCTTTACTATTGCCTCTGTGATGCTCTGTTCTCTTCCCCCTCCCTCTTTTTGTTTTATAAATTTACACGTTAATTTAAAGGATGGAGCATTTATGAGAAATATTGCGACTGCTCTATATGAGAAATCTAACGCCCCTGGAAGTACAATACCGTCTATGACCTAGTTCGGCGCGATATGTTTGAAAAAGATTATTTGGGAAGCCAGTTCTGAAGATGTATGGAAACTGGCATGGTCCAGGCGCAGGTTTGTGTGCTGCTGCAGAAGTATGATTAAGCTCATAACGCAGGAAAGTCTGATACGCTTTATACAGTAGGAAAGAAATCATCAAATTTCATTAAATTTTAATCATGGGTATTTTCAGGTACTAAAACATAAAATGAAGTCATATTTATCTGTAGTAAAATATTCTTCTACAGGAAATTCTTTTGAACTTAAAAGGCTATACATAAATTTCTCATACAATTATGAGAAAACGCGTTACTTCAAAAGAAAAAAGAAAGTTCCATTCTCAGCTGTACTATTTAGCTGGTGCTTACCTGCTATTGCTGTCATAATATTTTGGGGAAATTCATTATTTACAGTGATAACTATTAACTGGAAAATAATAAACTTGGATTTACTATCAATATATTATTACAATTTAACTTGAATTTAAAAGAAACCTCGATTTCTTGACTTTTGAATGCTGACTCGATGGCAAGGAGTTTTGTCCATAGCTTAGTCAACGAACTAAACTCGATGTGGAATCTACTTTTACATCTCTTATTGTGTTTGTGTTTGTTTGTTACGTTTATCTGAAACAGGATGTAATCACTATCCAGGAAACCATTGCAAAAAAAAAATCAGTACAAGTAAGAAAGGATTACATGATCTTTGGAGAAGCCCCTGTAAGAAACCACGCATTATCCTTATTGCTGTCTTTTACAAAAGAAATATTTTGTTTATTACTAGCGAACCTCTCTTTCTGTCCATCTCCTCCTCCTCCTTTTCCTTGAACCTCCTTCTGTGTGTATCTCCTTCTTCCCACCTCACTCTTACACTGAGCCTTGTTTGTTATTATTGCCACTGAAACTGAAATCGCTGGAAATGAATGGGCAAATCGGTTGCCATCATAGATAATAAGGAGTATAAGAGACCTCCCTTGCTGGATCTGTGAGGATAGTAGCGCCAGTGGCAGTATTTCGCATAATGTGATTTGCAAACGGGAAGGATTACAAAGTTTCGGGCGATTCACATTCCTTAATATGGTAGTGTCTAACTGTAATCCAATAAGTCATAAATGTAATATTGCTGCTTTCTGTTAAAACTGACTGCAAGGAAGAAAGCAAAATATTACATAGCTTATGTAAAATTTGTTTTACATTTATGTATAAGGTGAAAGAATGTATATATGGAAGAAAACAATTTTTCTTACGGTCAACGTAATCACACATTTTCACGGCACGGAATTTTTGCGGTGTCAGCTGTAACAGAAAACCTGCACATTGTTGTCTAATACAATATGTGGCCTTTATCCGTCTGAATGGTTTTAAGAGTATTGTGTAAAGTTTGAAGTATATCGTTCAAGAACTTTTCGAGATTTTTGATAACAACGTTGAACAGCGAATGGTCTTTCTATGATGTGGAACAATGAATAAATTCGTAGAAAAGAAGTCGACAGGTTTGTCGATTATATGTAAAGAAGAAAGAGATTGTTGGTAATTTTATCGATATAATGACTCGATTTACTAGTTAGTCGCTACAGGAGCACTAGAAACACATAGAAAATAAGGTAAGTAGAAAATGACCCGGTCTTTTAAATGTGTTCTAAATATGTAAACAGATTTCCTTCATAATCTGGTTGGTAGTGTGCGATTATATTGTGATGAATGGGATTGTACCTTAATATTCAAATCACCGTTTAACGCCAACTGAGGTGAGGTGACTGGTCAATAGAAGTCTTTTGATTGAACAAAACTAAAATTCCTTTAATAAGAGGAGTGTTTCTCACATCATTACAGTTTGCTATTCTCTAAATACGCATGTTACTTTAATTATTTGTGAAATGAAACGAGGTAATTAATAAAAAGTTATTATGACTACGTTCCTGAAAGTTCACAGATACTTGTGTTAATGCCATTGGTGGAAAGTGCAGAACGATTTTCAGATGATAGCGTTATTGCGTAGACTGGTAGAAAATTCACATTCTAAATAAATACAATGCACTTAAATAGACTGAAAGAGCGAATATGTTTGGACTCCATGATTGGCAATCAGTCACTGAATTCTGGAGCTTTTGGGAGCATCCTACAGTGGAACAACTACCAAAATTTGTAGGACAGATCGCCAATAACTGACAGCTAGTAATGTTCTGTTGTTTAAAACTTGCAGCAGTATTCAGTGAGAAAATGAATAAGTGGCAGTAAAAAATTTGAACCTAGTGAATATAACTCTGCTCCCCCCGCGCCCAAAGCACTCCGTCTTCAGGCCTCAAGTCATCCGACCGCCGTGACATCCTCAGCTGAGGATGCGGATAGGTGGGGCGTGTCGTCAGCACTCCACTCTCCCCTCTCCAGCCGCTCCTATTCGGTCGAGTAGCTCCTCAATTGGCATCACGAGGCTGAGTGCGCCCCGAAAAATGGCAACAGCGCATGGTGGCCCGGATGGGCACCCATCCAAGCGCCGACCACGCCCGACAGCGCTGAACTTCGGTGATCCGACAGGAATCGATGCATCCACGGCGGTAAGGCCGTTGCCATAACTCTACTGAATTCTTCATTTTATAGAAAATTAAAGAAAAATACTCTTAGAAAATTCTTGACAATGTTATCAGAATTCTACGGCAGTATCTTTCACTCGTTATTAGGTCGATGGAAACATCATCGATCGAATGATTATTGAGTACTTTTATCAATCTACTTTTACCGTTTAGCTGTTTAAAGGAAATACACAGAAATGATAGAAAGACGATCCACGAAATCCGTCAGATATATGCTCAGCGGCTTCCACTGAGAGATACTACAAGAAAGGCATTGTGCATCGAGGGGAGTCGGTGTGTCGTATTCTAATAGTTCCGAGGACCTGCATGCCAATGCGAGAGAGGCGGATTTCTGGGTGCTGCAGCACGAGTCAGAAGGCGTGTGATTATCTCGAACGTACGTCTCGATTAGTGACTCCGACGCTAAACAGGGAATTTTAGGCGTTGGTGCCAAAAATACTATCCTGCGTCCTGTCTGTCATTCGCGTATAGAACAGATAAGGAAGAAATGATGCTAGTACACAGTATACCCAGCACCGCTACACAGAAACCATGCAAATATTCCTGTCTCCAGTAAAGCATGAGGAACAGAAATTTAAGAAATGCAAACTTTTTGTGAATAATAACAAAAATCGACAGCTTCCTCGTTTCTGTATTTTAGGTGTATTTGTTTTTATTACTCATTTTCAACTCTTTTTTAATGCTTTTATTTTTGCCTTATTCTCCTGTTTCAGAATTTCTCAAATTCCAAATGTTAAATCTTGACATAATTTGTTGGACTGAGCTTTCAGTTGCGATGTAATTATTTTGATTACCATTAAAATGAGCTTTACTTCTGCAATTTTCCTTCTACAACTTATAGAAACAGTATTGTTCTATAAGGTAGATCGTTTATAAGTTTCGTTCCTTTGCACTGGTGTTTGTGTCGCTACAGATTTTGGGAACGCGCTGTACTTTGTACTGTGCAGCTGCTGTTTCGAATCTGGCGTTGAACCGTTGTGACTATAAGAATATAAGGGGTAAGGAAACGAATTTTTTGAGAAAAGTGAAATTTACTATGATCTGACAACAGCTGGACATTTTCAGATGTGTTCACTTGATAGAGAAATGCTTCCATCTATGAGGCAGGTGACCACTCAAAATTAGCACGCGGTGAACTGTGGAATGCTTTGGTCGCAAATTAATTTGTTGACACGTTTCAATACATCATCATCGGACATACAAAGAAACACAAAAACAAACCACACCACAGTGGGCATATAAGGACTGAAAATATTGCATGATATACGTGGCACCAGGTGCCAAATTCAGTGCCCAATTTGGTGTGATTTGTTTCCATACTTCATTCTATTTCGGATGATGATGTTTCTAAACGCGTCAATAAATTATTTCACTAACCACTGATGTAAGAGATGGTCACGGCTGCAAGAATAGCGATAAGGAATGTGTCCCTTTGCCTCACCGTAGCTTACAAATTAAGTTTCTTAAGTAATTACGAAAAGACTCCATACTAGTACTCCACAACAAATTCGTTTTGATTTTACTACTGAAAAAGTAACACGCTCTGTATTCTGCGAACACCAATTATGGTTAATGAACACGGAAAATATACACTAACAAGAAAAAGGATGATTAAATAAATCGATGGCCTCGAATTATGATACTACATTCATTCGATTAACGTTATTAAGAACTAAAAGCGCACAGATGTGCATCGATAAAAGCCCTGAAGTGACCGGAGGGGAGGAAAGAAAAGCTGCTTTTTGAGCGGCGTGGCTAAGCCTGAGTCGGAGGGGGAGGGGTGTGGCCGCCCTGGCCAGGAGGTAATGCGGCGGTTTTAGCGCGCTTCCTCTGGTGGCCATATTTTTAAACCAGTCTCCTCGATTCATCTTAATTTGTCTTTATTAAAAGTTTCGCCGGACGATGAGTCCGCTGGGGTGGGCCACTGGTCATAGCAAGAGTCGCCACCATTTCAAAACACACACACACAAACGCACACACACAAACACACACCCTTACATGCGCACCCACAACTTCCTCATTGCCTACTGTCGGCGGACTGCACCAAACGTATGGCCAATTACGCTGCCTCATATTTTAAGACCACTCGAGTCCGCGCCACTAATTTATACATGATATTTCACTCCAATTAGCGGAGTAATCGATGACGGAAGGTCGAACAAAGAAAAGTTTTTTTCGGGTGGAAATTTTTCTGCGAGAGGTGAGTGGGAGAGGTGGTCTCAAATTGATGGATTGAGAAGGCGTCGGCGTCGGTCGGTGGAAGGTGCCGCTGAGCAGCGATGCCGCCTCCTGGTGGCCCTCCGGGGACGCCGGCGCCGGCGCCGCAGCCGCTCCGGACGCCGTCTTGGCGCGCATCTATCATCCGGTTAGCCGGAGCGGGAATTTTCGGGCCAGCAGAAAAATGGCCTCGACATGTGTCGATTGGCTGCGACTCTCCTCCCACTGCAGTAGCTTCTGCAAGCGCTTGCAGGTTATCTGGCTTCCTCCTGTGTTCTAATTGCTGCGCAGAAAATGTGGCCACTACTGGGATGAAGCGTATAAAATTCAGTTAGAAGAACCACCAATTGTCAAGTAGTTAATGCTTGTTATATGATGTAAACGTAAGGCCGCAGGACGGGACTTTGAACGCGGACTGGTAGTTGTAGCTAGACACATGGGACATTCAGTTTCGAAAACCGTTAGGGAAATCAATAATCCGCGAGCCACAGTGTTTGGAGTGTGCCGAGAATAGCAAATTTCAAGTATTACCTCTCACCATAGAAACAGCTGTGGCTGAAGTCCTTCACTTAACGACCGAGAGCAACGGCGTATGTGTAGAGATGTCAGTGCTAAGAGACATGCAACATTGCGTGAAATAACCGCAGAAATCAATGTGGAGCCTACGACAGACATATCCGGTAGGACAGTACGCCGAAATTTGGCGTTAATGGGCTATGGAAGCAGACGCCCGACGAGTGCCTTTACTAAGAGGACGGCATCGCCTGCAGCATCTCTGCCCGCAGCTCGTGGTCGTGCGGTAGCGTTCTCGCTTCCCGCGCCGGGGTTCCTGGGTTCGATTCCCGGCGGGGTCAGGGATTTTCTCTGCCTCGTGATGAGTCGGTGTTGTGTGACGTCCTTAGGTTAGTTAGGTTTAAGTAGTTCTAAGTTCTAGGGGACTGATGACCATGGATGTTAAGTCCCATAGTGCTCAGAGCCAGTAAAGTTTTTTGGAATAATTGTCGTATATTTTCAAGTTAAGACAAGTCAGGCCTTTCAGATGATGATGATGATGATGTTTGGTTTGTGGGGCGCTCAACTGCGTGGTTATCAGCGCCCGTACAATTTCCCAATCTTTGCTCAGTCCAATTTCGCCACTTTCCTGGATGATGATGAAATGATGAGGACAACACAAACACCCAGTCATCTCGAGGCAGGTGAAAATCCCTGACCCCGCCGGGAATCGAACCCGGGACCTCGTGCTCGGGAAGCGAGAACGCTACCGCGAGACCACGAGCGGCGGACAGGCCTTTCAGCATTTCCGTGACTCTCTCCTACGAGCCAATCAAAACTGTGACCATCCATCCATCCATGTTGACTTCTACGTACACGTTCAGTACCCGCTGACAGACCTATTTCGCCGCGAAGGGCAGCCGCGTGGTCTAGACGCCTTGCCACAGTTCGCGTCTCCCCCCGTCGGAGATTCGAGTCCTCCCTCGGGCATGGGTGTGTGTGTTGTCCTTAGCGTAAATCAGTTTAAGTTAGATTAAGTAGTGCGTAAACTTAGGAACCGATGACCTCAGCAGTTTGGTCCCTTGAGACCTTACCACAAATTTCCAAAAATTTACTTATTTAGTATGGGTCCCACACACCTTACAAATATTCTAAGATTGGACGCCTAAGTAGTTAGTAAATATTTGTAGAGTGACTGAATACTTCCAGTATCCTTCAAAGGAACCTAAGCCTATCACTTGCTTTACCTGGAATGAGGCTATGTGATCATTTCAATTCATACCCACACAAATTTTGCACTCAGGTATTTGTGTGAACTGACTGATTCCAATTGTCAGTGATATTGTAGTAAAAGGATGCTACTTTTCTGCGTATTGTGAGGTTTTAACACATTTATAAATTTAAATAAAGCTGCAGCGCGGAGTGGCTGCGCAGTTTATGGCGCCACGTCACGGACTGGGCGGCCCCTCCCGCCGGAGGTTCGAATTCTCCCTCGGGCGTGGGTGTGTGTCTTGTTCTTAGCATACGTTATTTTAAGTAGTGAGTAAGACTAGGGACCGATGACCTCAGCAGTTTGGTCCTTCAGGAATTCACACGCACCTAAATAAAGCTGCCCATCTCTGCATAAGTTTGGGACGTTGTTAAGATCTGACTGAATGTTCGGGAAAATTCTTCCAGATTTTGCTTCACTATAAGTAAGGTTTTCATCAGCAAAAAAGTCTTAGATTACTATTAATACTGTCTGCCAGGTCAATAATATACAATATGAACGGAAAATCAGTACCCATTCTTGGTGCTCACCTAAAGTTACTGTTTCTGTAGACTATTTACTATTCAAGATACGATGCTGCGAAATTTTCAATAAAATGAAAAATTTTCACGTGTTGAAATGTGATCACCTAAGAGATAGCAAAACGTCGTAATTTCGCTTGAAACGTCTCCATGTGAGCCGTTTCATTAATTTTGCAAATCAAACTTTGATTTTAAACATCTTTTCGCGCCTCCGACGTTCGGTGTGTCTGTGCTTAAAACTGGAGAGATAGATGAATGGGAGAGTGCGCGATTTAATAGCCTCAGCGGGATTTAAACAATAAGAGACTGATTTTTCAATTTGTAGTTTATGTTTCATGTTCTGTATATGTCGATGTGGTCTGTTTATAGTTTATCCAGGCCGCATCTTTCCTGTTCCTACTTTCGTCTGCTAGAGTGAATGTCTGAGTTGTCTGTGTGTGGTACTTCAGAGTTCTTTGGTTGCAAGAAGGTTTCCTTAGACATTACGAACAGTTTAGCCATGCTTTGTGTAGAGTTTAAACAGAGCTATGTTAGGTCAAAGAGACGTTAGTGGCTACTAGTCAAAACGTACTGTAAGGTTGGCGCAGGTCAATAATATGAACGGCAACGGTACCAATACCCATTCTTGGTGCACATCTGAAGTTAGTATTTCTGTAGACTATTCACTATTCAAGATAAGATGCTGCGTCCTCTTTATCCAGCAGGCTCTCTAACCGTTTGCTCCTTCTACGAGGATCCCGCCTACGGTAGCGTGTAAGCTTTACTTTTCTCTGGGTTACCCGAGAGTAATGATGGTCTGAGTTGCCGTCTCTAGCAGCATAAATTGAAATGTGTAACACTAAGTGTTGTCTGAGTTTCTAATAGTCCTTCTTCAATGTAGGTATCAGTAATCAAGCTGTTCAAATCATTTCAGTTAGGGAACGGTGTTATTTTTTGTAATTTTCAGTCTCCTTAATGTGATCATTTGTTCAATTGCAACTTGGCGGTGGCGAGCGGAGTCGCCAAGTGATGTATAAACCCAGTTAGTTTTCTATATCATGTACGAATGTCTCGTGTACTTGTGCTAAATTTTATTTGATTTGTCGCCCGTTTCGTATTTTATTTTCATGGGTTCGGTAACTTGTATTCTATTAGATAACGCACGTTATGAGGCTGAGATCCGACGTAATCATCATGAAAGTAGTACCGTATTCCTCAGACGTTGGCCGTCAAAACTAGTTACTATCTGAACTGGTGTACTTAAACGTAGAATATGGAAGCATTCTTCTAAAATTTATCCTTTTTGCTGTATGGGTGGTTAGTATGAATTGTGTGTGTGTTCATCAAGTAAATTCTACCAGTTACTTAGCAGATTTGGATCCAGGTGAGGGGACTGTGTTCTTACGACAGACAGTGTACCATATGTCAAAACTTAAGCACCAGCAGTCCAAGAAATTGAGTTTTATTTAATATCTTCGCATATTTTTAATTCAGAAATAAATATTCAGTGATTTCTTAACTTGCGACTCTGATACCTCACTGGACAACCGTGTTTCCTATTCAGGTTTCTTTTTTTCTTTATTTTCCCTGAACAACGATAAGTAAAATTTTAGTATGTCTTGTGTGTCCAGTACGAGGATATCTAAGTCTTTCGATCGTATAACTATCTGAGAAATTTTTGAGAACATTTCTAGTGGAGAACAGCGGTTTTTCTTTGTACTTTAAAATCAACGTAAACAGCCTCGAGTGCCAGAAAACTTTATTTTTGTTGTTACCGGTTTCAGTCAATTGCTGACCATCTTCAGACGTCATGCCACGATGGTAGGCGGTGGCAGAGAACGGAGCACGAGTTTCTAACTCCACGAACGTCGACTGTTGACATTTGCTGAGCTCGTAAAGCCTGCTCCGTTCTCTGCCGCCACCTACCCCCATGGGATTATATCTGAAGATGGTCAGTAACTGACCGAAACCGGTAACCATAAAAATAAAAGCTTCCAGCAGTCGAAACTGTTTATATTCATTTTAAACGATCTGAGATGTGATGCTTTGTTTTGGAAATCTGTTTAACCAGTATTCAAATGAACTTGAACCATCAATCTAAATTTTTGTGTTGGCACTTGTTCAGGGCAAATGAAAAGAAGGTCAGTTTTTGATTGTGGTTGTTGACCTAGAAAGTCAGAGACAGGTTTCATTCAGAACACCGAATTTGCCATCAAATCTGAGTTTTGAGAAGAAGAAGCACCTTTCACACTTCGTCGTGAATTTTACGTTTCGCCCAGGACATTGCCACACTGTCTGGCACCCTGCCAGCTTCAATGCCCTTTATAAGAAACTCCCCGCCAGGACACTGCCACACCGTCTGGCAACCCTAACTCCTCCCTTGCCGTTTCTGCCTTGTAATTCGAATGGGGTACTTCCCGACTGAACGCCACTCAAGTTGCGTGGATAACCGAACACGGCGTCGCAGGCGGGTCCAGAAAATTTAAAGCTCATTTTTCTGACATTGGAAACCAGTTTCTGGATACTCGATGTCACTGTAAGAGGGCAATAAACGCAGACTCGGAGGCACCCGTGCCGTGACGCGTCGGTATGTGGAGAGAACGCGTGTGAGGGCTGGCCGGTCCCCGCAGAGTGGCGACGCTGTCCACTGCGCAGGCGTCGCGGCGGAGGGCGTCAAGACGGCCCCCATCCTCCCCGCTAATTATAATTATTAGGCTGGAGGCCAGCCCGAGATGGCGGCGGCGAGCCCATTACCGCGGGACCGCCTAATGGCGTATACATAACAAAGGGCTAATTCAGCACGGCGCCCGCCGCCCACCGCCCCGCGCCGCGACGCAGTGCCCCGACGCCTCGCCGCGACTTGGCGGCCGTGATTAGCGCTGCCGGACGCTCGCTGGCACCGCCACTCGACGCAACTTCAAGCTACTGGCGAGGAGGCCGCTGCGAAGGCGCCGCTCTATCTCTCTTGCTTAATCTCGTAGCTACTCACACTTCAGTAAGTGCAGTTTCGTCTTTGGTAAGGCGTGCAGCTCCAGAAGATAGCAAATGGTAATTTTTCTGGGTGGCTTAAGAATGGAATCTCTTAATTTACGCTGCAACAGTTTCTAATCCAAAACATAAACCTTCGTAATTAAGCGTTTCTCCTTCCGAAATGGAATAAAACATTCATTTAGTTTAGAATCTCTGGTGACTCTGGTAATTCCGCGATTATCTGACAGAAAGAGCTCATTGTATGCCAAAAAACAAATTATTTTATATTTCTTTTGATTATTTTTACAAATGCTACACACCTGCAGCCTCAAAATAATAAACTTTAAATATTCTCCTCTCCTGTATTATTCAAATTATTTAGCATGTATTTTTCCTTTTTTATGATGATTGTTATTAATGTGTGTTGTTTGCAATACCATTAATTTTTCAGAAACTTCAATTTGTAACAGAACGTTTTGATGCTCTCATACAAATCTCTTAAACAAAATCGTCATATGCTGATTAAAATTTGTAATATTCAGTCAACAAATTAATGAATGGTACTACTAATGAGAAAGCTCATCAAATTTTTATGTAGTAAATATGATTTTTTTAATTTAAATACAATACTACCACGAAATTCGAGAACAGATACTAGTAAGAGAACAGAAAAACAGTTATTTACGCATTTATTATTACAATCGGATATTGACACTACTGCTAATTGATTTAGTTATTAATTACACAGTTCTTGTGACTTCTGTATCACAATCGTACATCTATACCGCAAAGAACATTAAAGCTTTCATAAATTTTACAAACAGAAGTTAGACTAACTTCTAATTGAAAATTGTTAGGGCTTTCATGGCCAGTTGTTGAAAAACTGCCTATTGGCTTCTGTCTCGGGTTCTTCGGCCGAAATTCATCTAATGTATTTTTGACGTTTGCTAACTTCTAATTGATTTCTAGTTTCTGGAAAATTAAAAACATGACTTGTTGGTTGAACTGGATTATTTCACTGCAGCTTCTCTACTACATTCAAGAAAACTTTAATAAGAATTCTTAAAATCATGACTAGTAAATTATCATTACTCAGTTTAAAGGCAATAATCTTCTATATATTGGATGAATAACCTTTTATCTGGCTGTGTTCCCTATGTAACCCTTTTATTAATACTAATAAATTATGTGGTGACACATGTATTTTAGACTTTTATTTTTTTCTTTATATATTTTTGTAATTGTAAACATAACTGACATTTAGTCTTCATGAGTTCTAGAATTTATATTAATTGTACTTATTTGTTTATCCAATGTTCTTGCTTTTTAGTAATGTTTCCAGATACTTTCTTAAAACAGGTGCTTTAAATGTTTGGCTAAACATATTCAGAAGTACAACAAATTTCAATTTAGCATCTTGATCATTATGTATCTGAGACCAGTAATAGATATTGTATGTTCATAAAATATTTTATTCTGGTTCCATTACTACAGTTTACTGTTGTTTGCAGAAATATCTAAGGGCCATACAGAATAACACATTGCTCATTGCTGTTTGTAGCTCATCATAATGACATGTTGTTTTATTAATAGTGTAAATGTTAATTTTGCTGTGCATAAACATTGTGTGAAGAAAAGTTTATCAACCAGGGTGCTGTTATCCTGCTGCATACAAGTTAAGAAATTCAGTACTGAAATCAGACTGTAGTGACCAAATACAGTATTTGCTCATTTTTTGCCGTTAGAAATTTTATATTGTATTTGGTCATTACAGTCTGATTTTGGTAATGAATTTTCTAACTCATTTACTTTTATGGTGTTTATAGAAAGATCTTCATATACTATTGGCTGACAAGTAGTACTATATTGATTTAATAGTCTCCATTACAGATCTATTCACCATAACAATTATTCACTAACACTTGTATTTAGATCGGCAGCTACACAAAAATTAATGTATTTGCTAAATGTATAAACTTTGAGTATGTAATAACTTCTTCTATCTTAATATTGGTGCTGGCCTATAACAACTTGTAACTCAACTTCCTCTGTGATCACACTGTGGGCAGAATCCTTTCATAGAAATATTTTTGTCTTCCTCGATTTTAATTTCTCTGATCTTCTGAAAAAATTAGTTTACTGGAAACTGTTAACATTTTGTAAGGCTGCCACTTGAATTCTGTTATAACGGCGTGGAGTAAAATGTGTTTACCGTAATAAATATGGTATTTTGTATAACAATAATTATAAAGATTTTTTCTTGTGCTTAATGACCCTTATTATCTTTCCTCAAGATGTAAAATTTATCTCTTCTGTCTCCGCCTATTTCAGCGGGCTGTTGGGTCCTGTGGATTTGTGATATCAACCCGATCAACTTAGTGGTGCAGTAATGCTAATTTGTCCCCTTAACATCGCTCTAGTTTGGTCACAGAGATGCTCTATTCATGTAGGGGTGCATTTCTAGTCAGCGTCTTGACACAATCATAGTACGGTAGACGACATATATCTGTTATAAATAAGGATGAGCATTGTTCATTGTAATGATGGTATAAAAGCTGTCCTAGGTATTGCACGATCAATACTGCCACCATTTTCTTGTTATTACGTTATGCCATAATTTTTACCTAAGCCACCAATGAAAGAGATTTGGTTCTGAAAAATTAGCCACAACCCACAAAAACAGTAATTTTGGACAACATTAATCAAATGAAACTAAAAGTTAACACTCTGTTACATTAGTAGATTGGTGATAAGAGAGTATGAGGAATTCATTGGAGATGTCGAGACAAAATTTACTGGACGAGCTGTGACGGAGATGCGTTGGTAGAACGGAATCTGTTCGGTTCAGACAGAGATGGTCTTCTGTTGTTCATGAACAACAGCAAGAAATTTCGTAACTACAGGTTCAGAACCAAGAAGAGTTCCACAATGGCTGAAGCCGTGACATGTGGTGACCTATAATGTTGCTGTAATGCGTCCTACGTTACTTTTACTGCTAATGTCACCGTTGAGAAACTAATATGAGCATTATAAGGATCGGACAGAGGAAAAAGTACAGTTTTCAAGGCGCTGTGATAATATAATTGCGGCTGCGGGATTGCTCATTGACGAAATAATGGCGGTCAGACATTGATATTTTCTTCACAAACGGAATGTCCACCCTGTTTTTGTTACTCCAATGAAAATTTCAAACACATTCCTGACACTCCTACCGTTCATTGCTCTTCCGCAGTCTCTCTACACTGCACAATTTCCTCAAAGCTGTCAAAGTGATGGTCATTTCATTGTGATGTTTAAGTTGAATATTAGAAGTACTTTTTTTCAGAATGCACTCGTAAAACAAAAGCTAAGCAGACGACCATACTGTCCAGGAAGCTGTTACTAATATGAGCCTGGAGAAGTTTTGACTCAAAATGTTAATACCATACGCATCAAATCATCGTTTATCCGTGATTTACATTATTGCTGTTTTCTCCTGATGAGTTTGTTACAAACATACATTTTTATTTTCTGTGAGTATAAGACATAATGGAGTTGATTACCCTCATTTTCAAAGAAATTGGTGTCTAGAAGTACTTCTTAATATAAAAAGAGAAAATCAAACTTCTTGAAACGATTTATAGCCCCTTTTAAATTTCGTCAGGAGTCAGACAAAGATATAGTTTGCAACGACTATTATTCAATTGTGCGCTGGCAAAGGTTATAAGAGAATAGAAAATAGAAACAGAAAAACAAGCATTAGTTGCTTAAAGTTATGTAGATCGAAAGAAGCAATAAAGTGTTTGCCCTTTGCATACGCTGTCTTAATAACAGATGGAACATTAGTGAATACAATGAAATGACTAGAGCTTCTGAAGGAAAAAGCAGAAAGTCAGGTCTACAAAATATATTATTTGAAAAGACAGAATACAACGAATGAAAGCAACTCAACAAGAATTTTACAAAGAAAGCATGGCAACATCAAGAAAGACAACTTTAAATACCTAGTTGAAAATATTGACATAAAAAGGGGAAAAAACGGTTACAATCGTAACTGAAGAAATGAAAGGAAGGGACACACACACACACACACACACACACACACATACACACACACACACACACACACTCACACACATGCACACACACACACACACACACACACACACACACACACACACACACACACACACACACAATTTTGGTCGAGCCTGCATGGATATCGAATTTGGATCTTTCTTATTGCTTGAAATTCTTCCTTTTGATTTTTTTTCAGGTTTGCCATCATTCAAACTGAATACCATGCCCAGAATGTTTAGAATTTTTTATCTTTATGATCAACGATGTACCGCCAATGTTTTTGTTAACATAGCAATCGGTGTTAGCTGTTACAATTTTAGCGTAACTTCACAGAATTTTTCTCGCTTGTGAATCTAGATTGGTTTTTAACATAGGTTTTTTTTAATGTAATTACTATATTTACGTTTACAGTCATGCTTGGTAATTTCAGGACTGCAGTAATTAAAATTTACTATATCATCCTAGCACGAGTGAGTGACGACACATTTCGTCTATCTGTTTGGATGTAACAGAGAATGCAGGTTAGTAGTGAACAGTTATTGAGGTAGTCTGGCATTTACAAAGATACAGCGCAGAAGGTTAGTGGAATTTAGTGACGTTATGTTATGACTGAAAATTTTGTTTGCAGTGAAATATACAGAGGAAGGTTGATTGTATTTTCGAAATACTGAAGAATATATTGCTTATGAGTAGGAGATTGGCATTTGAGTATTATAGAGTGAAGTTATGATTTTTTTTGCGTGAACTTTCTTGTACCGCTTTTACATTTGTGCTATGATCTGGCGAGACTATAACTCAGTTACACGCAAGTTTATGTGAGTGGCAAGTATATTAATTAAGTTTGTTATGTTGCAGACCATACTTAGTATCATAATGATGTCTGTTGTCAGTTACTCCGTTTTGATGTCCTGAAGCCACTGCGTCATTGGGTATATTTCTTCATTGATTTATATAGCTCACCAGCTGAGTAAAACACTGTATGTCTTATTATAATTTGGCGAATGGGTGTTATGCTTTATCCATTTTTGTTAAGTTGATACTTACGCTGTCAGTTTCCCGTGTTGCTTTTGATGTAAGCGTTTGGGCATTTCCGTATGTAATATTATAAACTTGCTCATCTTTAAAGGAGTAGCTTTAAAGCTTTTGTTGTTAACTGACTAGAAGTTTTTGTGGGAGAGTACCATGTAATTCTTTTATTAAAATTTTACGCCATGTTTCGCCTTCACCACTTCTAATTCTGCTATCAGTGTTTTACGAATTTTGTTATTCATGGGTTTTTTGTGATTTCACAGCATTACATTTTATCGCTAAAATGTTACATTTGGATTGGGGTCTATTGATGTAATGATTTTGTATTCGGATTTAGTTGTGATAACTTTAGCTGACTATAGCGTAAATTATGCAAATGTTTAGTCTGTGGAACTGTGGGTAGCATGTACAGTATTCTATGTGGGAAGCTTTCCATTTTAGTTTCCATTTGCACGTTATTTCGGCTGCGTACTACTTTAAAGTTCTAGTCAAACCACAAATTAGAAAAACTGTAATCGTTTTAAACATTGGCTCAAATAGTTAATAATGCTGGGTGCATCTTTAACTTGTGTACTTGAAAGTTAGTAAGTTAGTCTGGGGTGGCTGAGCGGTTCTAGGCGCTACAGTATGGAACCGCGCGACCGCTGCGGTCGCAGGTTCGAATCCTGCCTCGGGCATGGGTGTGTGTGATGTTCTTAGGTTAGTTAGGTTTAAGTAGTTCTACGTTCTAGGGGACTGATGACCTCAGAAGTTAAGTCCCATCGTGCTCAGAGCCATTTGAACCATTTTTAAGTTAGTCTGAATTGTCACTCAAGTCGATATTCGAGGGTTCGGAGTAGACTAAAATGCTTTCTTCTCTATACTTGATTTCAAGTATTTATTATTTGCCCTACTGACCTGTATTTGAAAGTCGTTAGGTGTCCAGCATTTGTATTTCTTACCACTTACTGTGTCGTATTGTAAGAAAGTTCATTTGCCTAATATTTTTTTATATTCTCTAGTAACTTTCTTCTCCCCCAAACCGCTTCAAGCCGTTGCAGTTGGTTTTTGTGACGAAGCGTGGTAGAGAGAACGAGGAATTACCTACTCGAACTTCTGTTTGCAGACCTATGAAGCAGGGAATTGCATGACCACAACCTGGTGACCTACCCTCCCTGGCGCTTGGAAACTCCGCCTCAGGCTTTACATCCTATTACTGCCCCAGAACGCAGTTTATCCCTTAATATGGTTCTACTGCAACTAGTTGCTGTACAGACATCTGTTCTTAGTCCACGGTATTTAACAAATACATTAATTTTCGCTAGAAGCCGCGGTCGGGAATTTTAGTGTATTGTCACGGCAATACCCCCAACCAATGTACAAAATTTGCGACTGCTCTCATTTTTCCTCTTATTTTCCTCCGTTGACTGGACTGACAACAGTGACACAACTTGCGGTTTATACTTTATTAATAAACACTTAACTTGAAGAAGCTAACCCGCACGTGGATGGTACAACAATTGAATCATGACGGAACGCCAGACACAGTACTTCGAGTCCAAGGCATTAAAAGTCTTTATACTGTGTTCGTTGCGACACACTCGATCTGTCGTAGGCACCGCGGGATACAGTTCACACTGCCGCAACACACCGCGGAAGTGCGGAGAGTCCGTATATAGCAGTCAGTGGCGACGGTTGAATGGAGCTTCCTGGGTTGCGTTGGCTCCAGCCCCGCCGTGGTTGGAAGCCGCGGCTGGCCTCAAACGCTCTTAATAAATCCGTTGGTGGTGCCAGCCTTGGAAACCTCTATGTGAATTATAGATGACACTGTACCTATCGCTATGGAGGACGTAGTTTTACACAGTCACCTCCGGATCTTGTCTTGCCAGTTCTGATGCCTTCTCCCAGTGAGGATCGTCCGGTCTGCTGCACTCCTCCGGTCTTCCGAAACTTGGGCGCTGCTACTCGTATGGACTGTTCCTATTTGCATTATACCCATTAACACACAGCGAGGCATGGAGAACGACCCGTGTTCAGCCGCCTGCTGCTGCTGCCTTGGTTGGCGACGGCTGTCTTCCTCTGAGGTGGGCCGTGGAACAAAAATGGTTCAAATGGCTCTGAGCACTATGGGACTTAACTGCTACGGTCATCAGTCCCCTAGAACTTAGAACGACTTAAACCTAACTAACCTAAGGACAGCACACAACACCCAGCCATCACGAGGCAGAGAAAATCCCTGACCCCGCCGGGAATCGAACCCGGGGACCCGGGCGTGGGAAGCGAGAACGCTACCGGACGACCACGAGATGCGGGCGGTCCGTGGAACTGTGAAGTGTCTATTGGTACCACTGCGTACGCTCCCTGATGAGACCAATTACGGCGACTGAAAACGGTGAGCCTTGCTGCGCTTCGGACAAATCTAAGAGTAACGAATGTTCGTGCAGTGGTGAGTTGGATTACATGCTGGTTGTGAATGACTTTCTCGAATCGAGCTTAATGCTTGGAACTGTGTGCGCTGGTTACAGGTGTAGTAGGCTGAAAGATACTCTTTCATGTGACTTTGTGGTGTAGCTTGGGCCGCTGAATCACATGGTCTAGTCTCTTAAGATTCACAACTGTAAATGTTCCCTCGCCGTATCGTGCTTGCTGTAATTACACGCATCGAACCTTATTAGTGCAGACTGGCAGTAACTTGGCATACTCAGTTTTAATTCTCGGCAGATAACGGAGTAATCTTGTGTCAATGCTGATACGCCATGCACTCCTTTAAGCAATATAAGCTTTCGGTGTGGCCAACTATTGCTGCTTAGTTATGTTATGAACTTAGTCTGCTTTAGTGCGTGACTACTCGGTTCCTGTAATTCATCGCCTTTTCCTCCATGTTGTTGCTCAAGCAATTCAATTTATATATAGCGGTCAAAATGGTCTGGGCAGATCTGTTGATGTAGGAAGGAAATGCCCAATGCAGTAAACGTATTTGTAATACTGCTGTGAGAAATGAGTTCGTATTATGGACTAAGTTGTATATAAAACAGTTGTGAAAAAGATTTTCTGTTTAAAGGTTTCGTCCGTGGCGTCCATAGTGCGCTGCGCATTTCGAGCCGCCGCTCACCTCGATGACGGCGTTTGTGGCGACGACCACTGACCCAGTGTAGCAAAAATGTGATTCAGCTGAAGAGCCGACACGTTTACACTGATCGACGGTCAGTTCCCGGTGGTCCCGTGCACACTGCAGTCGTAATTGACGACGTCGTTAGATCAACATGTCAACACGTTGGGGTGACCTGCTGCCGAGCTCCATGTTCAACAATATAGGAAAAACAGTGCGCTCCGAATCACTGGTACGTGCACCAGCATTGAGCTCTTTCGGCAGAGATGCCGCAGACCACCGTGTATCCCGCTTTACAGAGCAGACAACTCTCCGAACCACACGTTCTGCAAACAGTCGTGGACGTCCAACCATTTAACACCTAGTGGTAGTTTCACTGTCGTTCTACCTCTTTCTGTAGATGCTCACGACAGTAGCACGCGAACATTCGATTATTTTCGCCGTTTTCGAGATACTCATTCACAGGCTTTGCTTAATAATAATCTGCCCTTTGTCAAACTCATTTACCTCAATAGATTTCTCCGTTTCCAGCCCATATCTTTACTAAGGTGATCTCCTGCTTGTGTCTACTCCGCTTACATACTTTTGCTGCCCATCTTGTGCTCGCAGAGCCACATGGCGGCATCCAGTCTCGCGGTGGGCAGTGATCATAGTGTTTTGCTTGATAGTGGCATGTAGGTCTTCAGGAAAAGAAGGTAATTTTGATTTCATATAACTTCCTTTATGTTTTATCTTTGCACGATTCAAAAAATGTTTCAAATGGCTCTGAGCACGATGGGACTTTACTTCTAAGGTCATCAGTCCCCTAGAACTTAGAACTACTTAAACCTAACTAACCTAAGGACATCACACACATCCATGCCCGAGGCAGGATTCGAACCTGCGACCGTAGCGGTCGCGCGGTTCCAGACTGTAGCGCCTTTAACCGCTTGGCCACCCCGGCCGGCTAACCGGACTCAGATTTACTGTGAATTTCTGGATCCTGCACAATGATAGACGCTACTAGCAAGGCGTATACGAAGAAACACACAGAAAATTAATTTAGTTTTATCTTCATTGTTAACACTTAGCTATGCAGCAAAGCAACTGCTAATTATTATGGATATTAAATGAGTTGCAAATTCGAGCCAATTGTAACTGTGAGCAGTTTTGTCACAGAAACTGTCAACGGAAAGTGAAATTCACTTTACAAATTACGATCGTGTTGTGCCGTGTTATCTGTTTACCGACGTGGCGTCAGACAAGGCTATACGCCTGTCATGTTGTGCATACGCTCTCTCCTACAGCTAGCAGTGGTGTACGTTTCTCCAGCCGCTTGGCGAGCTACGAATTTGAAAAATTTCATCATTTTACTTAGCAGTTAAAATTCTGAAATTGTGTTTTTTCGGTGGTTTCTTCGTGTATAAAATGTTTCAGGACAGGTTTAACATGTCGCACTGGGAAGTTTCCTGGTGGGTGCAATTATAGTCAGAGAAAGATGCACTCGTTATTATTTACAGGGTAACTAAATTTCATAAACACTTGTGTGGGACAAAATTTTATTTTGTGACAGACTACGCGCCACTGATGGCTGTCATATACACTCCTAATGATTAGTACACACAGACACACAGACACACACACACACACACACACACACACACAACACAACACATACAGGGAGTCCCATTTATCTTGACCACCCTAATTAACTGTTTATCCACATGCAAATTATAAAATACTTCAAGCAAATGTTCTCTAGCCGTCATGGGGACATGATTCAGCATGATTACCTTCGTTGTAGCTTTGTTTTTTACAAAGATATGAACAGCGGTATGACTTTTTTAAATGGCACCCTCTATTTTTTATTCGGTAATTCATTTCCTCTCCTAAAGACCTATTCAAAAATGTATTACAATGTACCACTCACTGGAACACAACGTTATTAATTACATAACATAACATTGACTTTAAGCCCAGGATTACAAACTCGTCCACTTGCTGGAGTTGTCAGTAAACAAATGAAAACCAAGTAAAAACATAACACAAAATCAACTTTGATTCTGCTGTACCATTTCCCATGAGCAGAACATTCAAAAGTGCTCAAAGTGGTGATCCTGGACACCGATACACCGATTTATTTACAGCTTCCAGTATTGCCTGCTGAAGAGAATTAAAAGCAAGCACGATACGTTCCTGCGTGTCCTCTGGAGTCTTTAATGTATCCCCAAAGAAAAAAGTCCAGAGGATTTAAATCAGGAGACCTAGCGGGGCTGTTCCTCCTCGACCAACCCATCTGGCAGGATACCTTCGATTCAGAACACGACGTGCATGCAAGGCACTATGTGCTGGACATCCATCTTGTTGATACCACATAAGCATTCTGTTTCTTAGCGGCACTTCATCCAGAAGAGGAGGAGGAATTCGTCTGAGGAAGTTGGCATACGCTGTGCCGGTTAGACTACCATTGATGAAATAAGAGCCAATAATTGTAGTACCAAGCATCCCACACCAGACGTTAACTCTCCCTTGACGTTAATGTTCCACCTGTCTAAGCCATCGTGGGCTGTCGCTGGACCCGTAATGTATGTTCCTTGTATTTACCTGTACTTAGTGTGAGAAGAAATATTCATCGGTAAATAGAACATTGAAGGAGAAGTTCGGCATGGTGATGATTTGCTGCTGTGCCCACTGACAGTATTGTACACGATTCTGGAAATCATTCCCACGCAATTGCTAATGGTTCAAATGGCTGTGAGCACTATGGGACTTAACTTCTAAGGTCATCAGTCCCCTAGAACTTAGAACTACTTAAACCTAACTAACCTAAGGACATCACACACATCCATACCCGAGGCAGGATTCGAACCTGCGACCGTAGCGGTCGCGCGGTTCCAGACTGTAGCGCCTTTAACCGCTTGGCCACCACGGCCGGCGCATTTGCTGATGTAGGTGTATATGATAAGGATGGAACCGGTGACGTGTATGAATAAGATGCACACTGGTTTCAGGAATGCAGTCTCGTGTTCAAGCTGCCGTATGCTCACATGTGGATTCACAGAAACGGAAGCGAGAACAGTGACTTCGGCATCTTCGTCTGTGCGAGTGCTACGACGACTGCGTTGTCGTGGGTTGAAACTTCCCGTTTCCTGAAGCGTCGCAACAAGACGTGAAAACATCCGTCGGGAAAGTACGTTATTGTCAGGAGGTTGCTCTCTGTACAGTTCCGCTGTCTGCGTAGCATTTCGCCTACCTTCAACAACAACAGCAATAAAAGAAACGTTATGTCACTGCAGTTTGTAGGAAGGACAGCCTTTACTGTATGCCTACTCTACACAACAGCATTTAAAAGGCCTAAACAACTGTACTAAGTGTACCCGTACATAAGAAAACAGTATTGCAATTACTGTTCTGCTAACTTACATTCCCTGTAGACGAATGGCATTTCTACCTTCTCTTCGTTATTGTACATTCTACTCACACAACTCTTCAACTGACGATGGTTGACGGAATGACAAATGTGCATTCTACTTATGTTTGCATTTGTCCTCTGTCAGCGTCAGCACGTGGATGTGTTCCATTACCCCGAGTACCTGCACTAGTCGCTGGGAGCGTCAACATCAGTATTCAAAAACGGTTCAAATGGCTCTGAGCACTATGGGACTTAACTTCTAAGGTCATCAGTCCCCTAGAACTTAGAACTACTTAAACCTAACTAACCTAAGGACATCACACACATCCATGCCCGAGGCAGGATTCGAACCTGCGACCGTAGCGGCCGCGCAGTTTCAGACTGTAGCGCCTTTAACCGCTTGGCCACCACGGCCGGCCAACATCAGTGTTATGTTACGTAATTAATAACGTTGTGTTTCAGTGAATGGTACTCTGTGATACACTTTTGAATAGGTCTTGAGGAGAGGAAATGAATTACCGAATAATAAATACAGGGTGCCATTTAAAAAAGTCATACCGCTGTTCATATCTTTGTAAAAAAACCAAGCTACAACGTAGGCAATCATGCTGAATGATGTCCCCATGACGGCTAGAGAACATTTGCTTGAAATATTTTGTAATTTGCATTTGGATAAACAGTTATTTATGGTGGTCAAGATAAATCGGAATCACATATACTGTGTCGTAGTCTACACTTCTTCTTTTAAAGCTATACATATACACTCCTGGAAATGGAAAAAAGAACACATTGACACCGGTGTGTCAGACCCACCATACTTGCTCCGGACACTGCGAGAGGGCTATACAAGCAATGATCACACGCACGACACAGCGGACACACCAGGAACCGCGGTGTTGGCCGTCGAATGGCGCTAGCTGCGCAGCATTTGTGCACCGCCGCCGTCACTGTCAGCCAGTTTGCCGTGGCATACGGAGCTCCATCGCAGTCTTTAACACTGGTAGCATGCCGCGACACCGTGGACGTGAACCGTATGTGCAGTTGACGGACTTTGAGCGAGGGCGTATAGTGGGCATGCGGGAGGCCGGGTGGACGTACCGCCGAATTGCTCAACAAATGGGGCGTGAGGTCTCCACAGTACATCGATGTTGTCGCCAGTGGTCGGCGGAAGGTGCACGTGCCCGTCGACCTGGGACCGGACCGCAGCGACGGACGGATGCACGCCAAGACCGTAGGATCCTACGGAGTGCCGTAGGGGACCGCACCGCCACTTCCCAGCAAATTAGGGACACTGTTGCTCCTAGGGTATCGGCGAGGACCATTCGCAACCGTCTCCATGAAGCTGGGTTACGGTCCCGCACACCGTTAGGCCGTCTTCCGCTCACGCCCCAACATCGTGCAGCCCGCCTCCAGTGGTGTCGCGACAGGCGTGAATGGAGGGACGAATGGAGACGTGTCGTCTTCAGCGATGAGAGTCGCTTCTGCCTTGGTGCCAATGATGGTCGTATGCGTGTTTGGCGCCGTGCAGGTGAGCGCCACAATCAGGACTGCATACGACCGAGGCACACAGGGCCAACACCCGGCATCACGGTGTGGGGAGCGATCTCCTACACTGGCCGTACACCACTGGTGATCGTCGAGGGGACACTGAATAGTGCACAGTACATCCAAACCGTCATCGAACCCATCGTTCTACCATTCCTAGACCGGCAAGGGAACTTGCTGTTCCAACAGGACAATGCACGTCCGCATGTATCCCGTGCCACCCAACGTGCTCTAGAAGGTGTAAGTCAACTACCCTGGCCAGCAAGATCTCCGGATCTGTCCCCCATTGAGCATGTTTGGGACTGGATGAAGCGTCGTCTCACGCGGTCTGCACGTCCAGCACGAACGCTGGTCCAACTGAGGCGCCAGGTGGAAATGGCATGGCAAGCCGTTCCACAGGACTACATCCAGCATCTCTACGATCGTCTCCATGGGAGAATAGCAGCCTGCATTGCTGCGAAAGGTGGATATACACTGTACTAGTGCCGACATTGTGCATGCTCTGTTGCCTGTGTCTATGTGCCTGTGGTTCTGTCAGTGTGATCATGTGATGTATCTGACCCCAGGAATGTGTCAATAAAGTTTCCCCTTCCTGGGACAATGAATCCACGGTGTTCTTATTTCAATTTCCAGGAGTGTATATTCAGTAATAAAAACGAATTTGAGAAGATATATAGTATTGTCTTTCTTCTACTGCAAAATTGTAATAATAATTTAATTTATATTTTTTGATTACAAAGAAAATATCAATGACGTGAAAGTGTGCATTCGATGCAGTGAGGTTTGAAGTATGTCAAAAGAGAGAGGATGTCAGGCATCTACCCCATGACCCTCAGCGAATAAGCACAAATACTGGTGCAGAAACCGGTGGTTGGCCAATGGTCGGATTTGCAGAGTTTCGCAGGGAATTATTAGGCAGCCTGTCAAGAGTGAACATAAAACATTAAGTTGGCAGTATCAGGTCTACATAATAAGAAACTATTCCAGGATGCCCCTCAAATAAAGTTTTTATTAACACAGTTGTAACATTACAATGCTGCGATGGTAATACACCACGTCCTGTACTTGTCCACCGGAGCGCTCGAGGTCGCAGCACGAGCTAAAAACATCTGAAAATAGGCGTATAAGAGTCCGAAACCGGTCATATTCTAAATAAAAGAACCTTACAACTGTAGCGGTATTTTCAACCTCTGGTATTACAGTGATTAGTTATTTACAAAAACGTAGAGGCAGTCCATGTGTATTGGCAACTTTTGTCTAACATTTACTTGGTTAGCCTACTTTCAGAAGGTGGTTCATTGCATTATTTCAGAAGTCTAGCTGTTTCTCTCTATTCATAAGCTACTTACACTTGGGAGCAATCAGTTTTATATGAACATTAACTACAAGCACAAAATATGCGTCTCTGCGGGACATATTACCACGTTATAGCGCAGTTGTCTGTTGAAGTACTTCAATACGTACATGCACAGAGTTAAAGAGGACGACAGTTAGATATACTGCAGTGATCCTTCTTGCACATTTGACTCTCTTGTCTCTTCTTTATGACACAGGTCTCCAGATTATACGTCATGATTGGCAGGAAATAGGTTTTATACATGGTGTGTTTAGCTCTTAGAGGGACTTCGTTGCCCCAGATTAGGTTTTGGTACTTGGTGGAAGAAACTGGATCCTTCTTGTACTCTGTTTAAACTTCTAGTTTGGCATTTCTGCCACTTCATATGACACTACCCAGATAACTGACTTTCCACACATTCTATCTTACAAGGTGTGGGTGTCTGACTCATCTGCATTGCCACTGTCTTGCTCTTACTGACATGAACTTGGATTCTTTAAATTTTTTATTCCAGTAATGCAGTCTCCTCTGAACCTCTGTTTCTGTCTTTCTCCAAACGGCGATGTCATCAGCAAAGACGAAAGCATTAAGATCTTTTTTCCTTAATTTTTTCTTTATTGTCTTTGACTTTCACGGCTTGGCAAAATCTGCCATGCTAACCTTAGTTTTTCAATAAATCTAAAGCAATATTTTCCCCATGAACTACTACATAAGACTTTCCACAAGGTAGGTCTATTTTGCCTTACTCTCTCACAAGAAATCGATCCCCAAACTACAGTTCACAGAGAAACCTTTTACAATAAGAAACGTGTAATAATGGCTCCACTTCCAAAATTTAACCTAATCTCTGCCTGTGTCTGTATACCTAGCAACAATAGCGTCAGTTATGTACAGGCAGGGTGCATACTTTAGTTGTCCCATTCATCCTCTGGAAAACTACTCACTATTAAATAACCACTGCACCACTGTCGATTACACAATAGCAGGAATTCCACCTACAATTGCATTAACAGCTGCCTAAACAACTTCTTCCTCCCGTTCTTTATGCAATTCTAAGTCATAATAGAGGTCAATGCCATCATTGTAACGTAACACGAGAATTCTTTGGTTTGAGTTAGTGCTCCCGCCCCATCCCGTGAATGGCATCGGAGAGAGCGATGAGATAATGATTAGTTTGGAATGGAGGGGCTTCCTTGCATCAACTTCAATACACACCGGATGATTCATTTGTTGTTGTTACCAATTCGGAGGTGGTTCATGGCCTAGTGTTTGTCTATTGTCTGTATTTGAGAGATTTATATTAGGTGGCGGTTGAATCTTGAAATTTGGGTGCCATTAATTTCCAACCTCATTTTGCCACTGATCTAGATGATAACCATTACGGTTCATATTATACTTGGGCGTGAAAATATTATTATTTATTTCACACCAACTGACATGTAGCGAATTCTATGTATTTTGTTGTCTGTCCTCTGCACTATTGCCACGAAAATCACTGTTTTGGCTGTGATTGTTGGTGTGACCACTGGAATACACAGGCTGCACGATGCCAAATCGGTGTGTCCCAATATCGCGTTTTGCTTATGTGTTGTTTGAAATACTTCGGCAAGCTAGCTTCCTTACTATTCTACTGTTCAGGATTAAAAATTTCCTTTTGGAATCGTTCTTGGATGCAAGATGACCAATATTTTTCCAAGAAAGCGTGTTCAAATAGTTCAGAAGTAGTACATTTTTCCACAGTTTCCTTCACCCTGAGGACATCTTTGCGCTGACTGCAGTTGGTGGTGCATTTTCTAATAATCTCTCCAGATTTTTGGCCAAACGCCTTTAAAGATCTTAATAAATATGACGGGATGTGTGGTTTACTTACCTGGAGATTAAATTTGAAACTGTCTGTACTTTAGCAGGTTTTACCCCATTAATACTCAAGACAAGGTAGGTGCCGCTCACAAAGTGCAAGCTGACTGCTCAGGAGAGGGACTGAATTTTTCTGAATTGTGTATATACACTCTGTGACATGGGATTGTGGCCATATACATACCACCTGTCCTAGCAAACAGAGGTGTGCTATGTACACTACATTTGACTGTTGACAATCCTCAATGTAGATCCTTTATTTTGTGGTAACATCAGCTTCCTTTCAGATAAGTCTTGGGTTAAACAGCTTTTATTTCATTAAAGTCATGATTAAACTCCTCCCTTGCAGTATGATAGTCAGATATCACTTGTGCACTAGCTATTTTTACCGAGATGTTTAGTTCAGTACCTAATCTTTCACTAACCTACACATCTTCACAATCACTCCAATTCACAAAACTGTTACAAACTTTCATTTTCTGAGCACTAAATCGTGCCAGTAACTTTTTATCTTGGCCAATAGCGAGACTGCTATCTTTTCGTTTAATTGTTTAACAGCATTCTTAGTTTCAGTCTGATCAGTCCGAGGCGAACGGACGTTAGATGATAATTGCTTAGTTTGTAAGTAGGCTGTTTAGGTTTTTTTAATGGTAACGCCACGTAGCGCTCTGTATGAAGATCACTGGCTGTGCTGTGTGCAGTCTGTGGCTAGTTTGCATTGTTGCTTGCCATTGTAGTGTTGGGCTGTTGGATGTTAACAGCGCGTAGCGTTGCGCAGTTGGAGGTGAGCCGCCAGCAGTGGTGGATGTGGGGAGAGAAATGGCGGAGATTTGAAATTTGTAAGACTGGATGGCATATATATCATGATTATTAAGGCAAATACATTGTTTGTTCTCTATTAAAATCTTTCATTTGCTAACTATGCCTATCAGTAGTTAGTGTCTTCAGTAGTTTGAATCTTTTATTTAGCTGGCAGTAGTGGCGCTCGCTGTATTGCAGTAGTTCGAGTAACGAAGATTTCTGGTGAGGTAAGTGATTTGTGAAAGGTACAGGTTAATGTTAGTCAGGGCCATTCCTTTGTAGGGATTTCTGAAAGTCAGATTGCGTTGCGCTAAAAAATATTGTGTGTCAGTTTAAGCACAGTCTTGTATAAATGTTCAAAGGGGACGTTTCATATGCCGACCCTTAGCCGAGGATACCTCACTGGAATCTTTTGATTTTTTCTTGTAGTTTGTGTAATTAGTGTAGATTTTGTTTATTGCTAGTGCGTAATTGTAGAGAGAATCTCCTTTGTAGTTGCAGTCTTTCATTGTTGTACACTAAAACAGTTGTGGCATGCATGTAGATTTGCACCAAGTATTTCGCAGCTGCGCTTGCAATTAACTAGATATTATTTTCAGTGCTATGTTAATGTGTTCCCCTATTTTTGCTCTTCAAATTGTGTTTTTCTGTGTTGTCGTGTGAAATATTGTGACAATAATGGCGTGTGAAAAACGTAACACTAGGCTCCAAAGTAAACTGAGAAATAATAGTGACGACGAGCGTAGCTTATCAACACACTGTGTAGTGAATTAACAGACATTCGAAGTAGTAATTTGGTAATTTTGCATAGGGAAATGGAGCGGGCGGCAAACAATGGCGTAGGCAGTGAAACAATTAGTGAACAGGGAAGCATTATCGATCGATCGCTTGGCAACAGCTCGCCTCAGGAATCCGAAATGACAGGACACAATTTTGAAAATACTGTAGATTCAGATTTTGCGTCCTCACCGTTTTCTCAAATAAGTCAAGACACATTTTCTGCTTGTCAAAATGTGAATGTTGCCGGTGCAAATGCACTGCCGAAAAGCGTAGAGGAACAGATTCCAGAAACTAATGCATTGTTATTACAGCTAATGCAACAAATGGAACAAAATGAGTGGCAAACACACAAAGGCTTCAAAAGTTAGACACAATGGAACAAAATCAGAGACAAACACAGCGACAGTTAGACACAATGGAACAAAAGCTTCAAAAGTTAGACTCAGTGGAACATAAGCTTGAACAAACACGTGAAGATTTAACTACTGAGTTACATAACATTGAATCGAAATGTCAAAAAGTCTGTAATGATGTAAAAACACAAAATTGTGAACATTTTCAACCTATTTTTTCGCGGCATGAAAATGCATTACAGAATCACGAAGCAGCCATAAAAGAACTCCAAACTATTGTTCATGAAAATCACGACACCTTGCAAGCTAAAATTGACTCAGTTGCATCTGCCGATTCGGTTACGCAACTTGCAAAAACTCAAGAAAACTTAAAGGACACAGTAGATACGATTTCAACACAAATGGACACTCTGAAACTTGGTTCAGAAAAACACACTGAGGAAATAAGTACACTATTGGAGAAAGTAGCCGAACTTTCGGATCAGTTCACTAACTTCTCTGCAAAGGTAGATGATGATCTGAATGACACAAGACCTGTAGCCATCACTGACACAGAAGAGTGCGAACAAATTAGGAAATTCAAACAAAATCAGAATCAAATTAATACGCAACACCAAAGAGAAATCCGGGAAGTACAAGATCAGCTGACACAGGTAATACAAGAATTACATATTTCAGAGGCCACTCGTGCTGCAATATGGGAAGAGGGAAATAGAAATAAGGAACAGCCACAAAATAATAACTCAGGGCACTTAGGAAGTTATGAAAGAAATTGGCAAGGTACACCGAATTTTGAGATGGAACCGCCGACACGACGTAACAATGACTGATATGCTACTCACCAACACGATGATTTTGACTATAAGCTGTTCATTACTACACGTAAATTCAAAACGTTTAAGAATTCTGCCAACGACATTCATCCACAAGCGTGGCTCCATCAATTCTCTCATTGTTTTCCTCCCAACTGGTCATTGGAGCACAGGTTAGAATTTATGTGTGGTTACTTAGAGAATGAACCAGCTGTAAGAATGCGATCGGTCATTCACGATTGTCACAGTGAAGGAGAATTTTACCATGCATTCCTCTCAGCATATTGGTCTCAACCTACACAAGACCGAGTAAAACATAGCATCATAATGATGAAACATTTCGAACAATTTGAATTTTCCAGTCTTATGAAATATTTTGAAGACATGTTGCACAAGAATCAGTACCTCTCAAACCCATACAGCCCCTCAGAACTCATCCGCATTTGCTTAATCAAACTGCCTGAACATTTACGACATATTATTTTAGCAGGACGTTGCAAAGACGACATTGAAGCTTTTCAGGGACTGTTACAAGAACTGGAAATTGACACTGACAATCGTGGAACGCAAAAACAGGAGCACAACAATTACAGATCAAATCCGTCACAATTCCGTGATGACAAAAATAATATACAACAAGGCTATTCTTTCAGTGTAAATCGTGACCAAAACAGACACCACCCATATGACAACTGTTGGCAGAGTAGTAATAATTAGAGGGAAAGATCACCTTTCCGCGGTAATGACTATCACAGAGACAATCAGAGAAACAGACAATATGGGAACCAAAATAATTATTATCAAGGGAGACAGAATAACTTTAGACGCAACGGTCCAGCGCGCAGTTACGACTCAGGGAGAAATTCTCCACCACGTGACCGACAAGAAAGAAACTATGGAATCTACCGACACGACGACAGACGATATGATCGTAACGACAGACCCGAACTGCATCAGAACTGGCGGGATTTAAACAGGGCAGAGCCCTCTCATCATGGTGAAATTGTAGAAGTTAGGTCTCGAAATCCCAATAACGACGCGCGCCAACAAAGAGACAATAGGCAATGACTCACACCACTGGCAGCCACAAAACGTACTTATGAAACGTCCCCTTTGAACATTTATACAAGACTGTGCTTAAACTGACACAAATATTTTTTAGCGCAACGCAATCTGACTTTCAGAAATCCCTACAAAGGAATGGCCCTGACTAACATTAACCTGTACCTTTCACAAATCACTTACCTCACCAAAAATCTTCGTTACTCGAACTACTGCAATACAGCGAGCGCCACTACTGCCATCTAAATAAAAGATTCAAACTACTGAAGGCACTAACTACTGATAGGCATAGTTAGCAAATGAAATATTTTAATAGAGAACAAACAATGTATTTGCCTTAATAATCATAATATATATGCCATCCAGTCTTACAAATTTCAAATCTCCGCCATTTCTCTCCCCACATCCACCACTGCTGGCGGCTCACCTCCAACTGCGCAACGCTACGCGCTGTTAACAGCCAACAGCCCAACACTACAATGGCAGGCAACAATGCAAACTAGCCGCAGACTGCACACAGCACAGCCAGTGATTTTCATACAGAGCGCTACGTGGCGTTACCATTAAAAAAACCTAAACAGCCTACTTACAAGTTGCTTTCGGTTTATTTTTATAAGCTTCTTTTCATCCAGATATTTCAGTGGAAATGCGTACAAGATTATTGTTTATATGAGTGGCTAAACTTTATGTTCATTCGTATGAATGTCCCATTCCTTAAATTTTGTTTCAGCCTTAGAAGATAGATGTTTTGCTAACAGTTTGAAATTTGTGTCCATTATAGCTGCAAGATTTTCAAATAAATATTTCAAAACAATATTTGGCGCTTTTCCTTGATTGATTTGCGCTATTGTGTCCTCTTTTTACTGTTATGGTTGTATCCACAGACTGATTTCACTTGGATGTAAGTTGATGTACATGCAAGGAAATGAACAATTTTAATTAAATGCAATAGATATTTTACAATAAGGTCCTAAGATACGGTCGCCAGTTGAAATGTGCCCTCTTTATAGAGTACGTTTTACAATGGAACAGCCGTCTGGGTGAACGACTGTAAGAAATGGTTATGATTCAGAGTTTCACATGCATATTTTGTCTCTTCAAGAAGGCTCATTCCAACAGTGATGGGATTTTCATTGTATTATACAATCAGCATTAACACCTTTTGTAAGCACCCTGTCGTAATCTGAAAATAATAAGAGATATCATTAACGGTTCCCATTGATGAAAGGAAAAATTATTACGTTTCAGGCCAATATGTTTTGGTTGTCTGCAGTCTTTTTTCAGTGACTATACCATTAAAGTTTAATAACATTCTTACACTGAAATAATATAGAAATTAAGGTAGCTGGACTGCAGTAATGACAAAGATAGGTTCTTTTTCTGTTTAGAGAATGATTAACGTGAGAGCACAAATAAAGATTGTATCATAGGGTCAATGAACAATATGCCACCAATCATTTAAAAAATTGTCTCAGGAAACATAAATACTTCATTTAAGACAGAAAATATTTTAAGTAAGGTATGTCATCAGATATTAAGCTATTAAGTACAGTTAAGTAATTAATTGTTAATTTACTTTGTAACTGAGAGTACACGGAACTTACATAATGCTACCCATGTAGCAATCTGACAGGGAAAGATATATGAGTAGAGATGGGTACACTCACAGGTTCAAGTTACTAATAACATATCTACGATGGTGCTTTGGTTTCTCTGGATTACAATTTTCTATTCTTTTGTCTTTAAATATGGTGTTTTCAGAAAAACATTGTACATAATATCGTTTTATGATTCAAAGTAATACTATAACCAAGCAAGGAATGTTAATGTCTTGAACTCAATGTACTGTGTTTGGTGTTCTGTCACCTTCGATTACTGTACTGCCCACACGTAGGTTAGCTTCTTCACTCAAGTTAAGTGTATATTAATCAAATAACTGAAAGGAGTATCCCGATTGTTTACTGTTTCGGGACAGAATTTCCCTACTCCAGAAGACATGACAAAACATTAAGGATCTTCCAGTGATAGTTTCGAAATATTTGAGGGGAATGCAAGCGAAGTGCAGGAGTTAACTAAGAACATGAATGCCATATTTGAGATAGTTAAAAGTGAGGACAAAGAATTATTATACCATATTGTAAAAGTTGATAGAGGTAATGCAAGCAGTTCGCCACATGTTGGAGTATATAAAAGGAATATTATTCCAACAACAACACAATTGATTTTTACGTATGGTGGATGTTTCAAGCCAGGCAACATTCAGTATAGTCAATAGACATGTGAGAAATGGAATAGATGAGCTGTCAAAATCATACAGGGTTGCTATCATGAGGGTGATCGAAGAAGTGCAATTAAGAGGTTCAATACAACTGGTTTACACGCTATAACTTTTAAGCTTCATTCTGGGACTGGCAAATACTAAAATACAGAACGACTGTGCGTGTAGAGGCGAGAACATTAGTCTAAGTTAACTATAGTATCCATGAAAGAGAAAAATGAAGTTCCTAAGGGAACAAGCTGGCTTGGCAGTAATAAACAAACGTGGAATACATAGTATTACAATTCTGAGAAATTGGAACATGTATCAAAACAATGTGATAAGCTCCGGAAGAATGCCAACATGAGACAGTGCAGACACCCACCCAGGCAGAAGGGAAATTTCAATATTTCTGTTACCATTGTGACAAGTCATAAAATTCAGATGTGATGTGTACCAAGATACCCTGGTCACATGAAAAGAGCTGTACCCAGAAGGATAAGGCATATTGTGATCATTTTTAGCTCGCACATATGTGGCGCCATACATGAAAAATGATCATACTTTCAACTTTGAAGGACTTGCATTAATTGCACTACGTGTTCAAAATATGTACATGTTAGTGTGATGATGGGCCCCCATGACTGTAAATAGAAGTATCCAGATGTCACAGAGTAATGCTGCACAGCATTCCCAAGAAGTTTTTAATACTCCATTCAGTGCCGTTTGCACCTGAGCATGCAGTGTCCCACATATCAGTGGGTGAAGGTGAAGTCCTGATGACGCCTTCCATGGCATCCCATACATTCTCGAATGGGGAGAGATCAGGCCATGTGGTTGGCCATGGCAGAGTACCCAGAGCCATGCCCACCCGGCCAGCCGCGCGGTCTTAAGACGCTGTTTCCCTAGTCGGAAGGCGTGCCGGTCACCAGCACGAATCCGCCCGGTGCATTATGTCGAAGTCCGGTGTGCCGGTCAGCCTGTGGATGGTTTCTAAGGCGGTTTTCCATCTGCCTTGGCGAATGCTTCCTGTTCCCCTTATGCCGCCTCAGTTACAGTATGTCGGCGATTCATGTGGAAACACTGTCTCCATGTACGTGTACACCATGATTACTCTACCTGTCTGGTGTGAGACGTTCCTGAGGGGGGGAGGGGGTATCCACTGGGGGCTGAACCACACTATAACCCTGGGTTTGGCGTGGGGTGACGGTGGGATAGGTGGATTGCTGTGGCCTGTTGTGGGGTTGTGAATCACTGTGGGCTATATTGGGACAGAGCCTCTCCGTCGTTTCTAGATCTCCAGTTTAAATACACAAAACACCCACAACCACAAGGCATGCTCATGAGGAGGCAGCGGTATGAGGATAAGCGTTGTCCTGTTGAAATAGAGATGGGGTGAACAGCAGAACAACGTATTGTAATGCCTCTTTCACATACTGTGCGACTATCACAGAACCAGTTAGGGTCACTGATAGTGAATGGGCACCATAGAATATTGTTTCCCACATAATCGCATTAGGATGATGGGACAAGCCATGTGTGATCACAGACCAATCTCCATAGTGCTCTCGACTGTGCCTCCAGACATGGAATCGGTGGTCATCACCTCCAAGGCAGCAGAGGGGCTCATCACTAAAGATGACATGCTGCCAGTCTGCAGAGCTCGTTGTTGTTGACACAAGGTGAGTTGGTCATGACGTTCTGTGAATGTGGATAACAAGTAACATAACATTTGGTGTGCGGCGAGCCCTACGTCATGCAACTGCATGCCAATGGTAACAGCATTTACAGGATGCTGCATCAAATACAGGAGAGCATGCTGAATGGCCCATATCATTGCCATCAAATCTGTTCACGTATGGCAGACAATGTGTCAGTTCTTCCTCCTTGTAGAGCCCGTCGGACGTCCAGTGATTCCAACACATCACGCATGCATGTCTCCCTGTATTCATTGCTGCCAATAACAGCCAAATGTCTGTGTCCATATCACCAGTGTGGCGCGAAATACGACAGTAGGACCACTCAGCCTTCCTGAGCCCCATTAAATGATCCCTCCCAAACTCGTCTAGTTGGGTAACCCGCTGTAAAACATGTGGCTTGAACGCAGGTGAGGCTCTGGTGATGCTACCAACTGTTGTACTGGCACCACGGCCACTGGGGGCCCTCTTATGGCCTCTGATGGGCACAACATCACAGTACCACCCATACTCCAGAAGTGTGTAGCTGACTGTGCAAAAGTCTGCGTACAGTTCTTGTTATAATGAACATTGTAATAATTTGTGAAAAACGTCAGAGATGTGGACATAAGGCATAGACATTCAGACTCTCAGATGTTGCGTGCTAATAAATCTGGACAAACAATGCACAAGTGTAGGGAAAAGCTCCGGAAGCCTCCAGGGAAAGGAATATGAAACTTAGCTAGTGGTACATTCAGCAGTCATGCACCACCACAGCCAAATGGCCCAAGGTTATGGTAATAAACAGCCAGACAGAAAATTAGGCGATGATGGCCAGATACAAAGAATTAGATAAAGAGATAAATTTCTTAATAGATACAAGAGCATAGATTACTTAAATTTTAAAGAAGAGCTTATGACCACATAAATACTCATTAATAGGCAAACAGTGTGAAGAATGAGAGGGCAACACATGGAACAGTGAGCACGCTTGGGACACCAGTGCTCCCTTTAAGGATAGCGGGAAATGGGTTACATACTGAATTTCATGCTTTTAGGAATAGTATAGACGCCCTTGTAACAGCTTAGGAAGGGATTTCCTCAAACGGTAGACAGCTGTCACTGACTCTCTGACTAAATATGTGGCATTCTCTGTTGTTGACAGGGCCTGAAGGTGAGATATTGAAGGGACAAACAGAACCACGAAAGATTATTGTAGAGATGGTTGCATGAAAAGGCCATCTGGAATATAAGGGTGTGATAAATGAGTACATTGGGAAGAAACAATGTAATGGACCGGGGCAAAGTATGGTCAGTGAAAGTAAACAACCGAATCAATTGTCAGATGTGAAGACTTATCCTATATGAAGCAGAGATTGTAAAGTAGATTTCGAGGCCGAAAGTGAACGATTAGATCAAGGGAGAAAGGTCATGAGAATTCCAATAAAAAACCCAGAGATTATTTCGGAAAAAAAGAAGATGTCGTACCTAAACAGGAAGTGCTAAATGGAATGTACATGCTAGATACTCTGGTACAAATAATACGAAGAGGGTGTGTTGAACACCAGTGAGGAACAGTGTGGTTTAACTTCGGTACGTTTAAGTACTGAAGCACTATGCAGCGAAGTAACAGTAAGAAAGGTATCATCATGCAGGTCGGAGAAGCTTTCCAAACAGGGCAGCTAATGGCAGCAGATAAACATGAATTAGAAAAATTGTGAAGTGCATATTGTGATTAGTCCACGTAAAGGGTGACAGATTGTCTTTTACTGAAACTGTGAAGCATACACTCCCTATACTTCGAGAATGTAAAGGAAAGGCTACAGTTGTACGGTCTTTTAATCACAGAAGAACGTACATATAGATACAGGAACATATAGAAAAAAAGTTCTGGCCAAGAATATTGTAGTAGAGAGTTGAAGTCCGTGGACTACAATAGTATTATTAGTTCCTAAAAATGGTAGATTCTGTGGGAAAATGCAATATGGGATTACAACAGACTGCCACAGAAAACAGGATTTCAGTAAGGGAAGCATTACCAATATTGAACATATCGGAAATAATGGATAACTTAGGAATGCCAAATATTTTGCAACACTGGTGTTAGCAAGATCATATGTTAATTGACTCCCCCGGACAAAGATAAGACCGCTTTTAGTGCTACCTACCATCAATATGAATGGAAGAGTATCCCAATAAATATTTTGCATACTTTGATTATAGTATCCTGAAGGAAGTCAGTTACCTTTTATACATTGCGTCTTTTTTATGGCCTCTCTGTCAGCTGTTTCTCTTGAATGTCTATCATGTATCATAATTTCTCTTGTCTCTCTTCTACACACAGAGTCAATCTAGTTGTCTTTGGTGCATTGACTACAGTTATAACGCAGTGAATCCGTCAAGCACAAAACTCATGTGGAAAGGCCACAGCATTTGTTCAGACCATTACTCACCACAAAGGAACAGAGAGTAATAAAATTAATCTTTTCGTTCTGATCACAGATTCTAACTCGAAATGAAATTCCGAACAAACTGATACGTAACTCAAACCAGTCGATTAATTAATTAACAATTTATCAACCTTAATTACTGAACTGATGCTACTAAATTAATTTTTCCAAATCCACGATATTGTCTACATAGAGGACCATCGTTGGAGGGGCAGGACAAATTTATCATTCTCCATTTAGTTAATATAGAAAACACCTAAGATGGCGAAATGTTGCTTGGTTTTCTTTCCGTTATTTCGAATCGTCGTTGAAGCCACGCGGTGGCGGAGGCACACACTGCTCTCCCGCGTTCTAGGATTTCGCACCAGTTGGTGTCACCCAACTTGAGGGCCGGGACTCGGACACTCCAGGCAGCCAGGACAGCAGGAACGGTTCCACCACTCTTACTTGTCCGGTTGGCTACAAGGACTTTTTCGTGTATCGCGGTGAATCGACCGCGCCTCTGAATAACCTGGGGAGCAGCTCTCCAGCCCACTCCGTTGCAGTCTCTAGAGGTCTCAACATCGCGAGGTACAGTGTGCCGCAGTTGCCCCCATTTAGTGGCTAGTGCTTCCCATTACGTTAGTTATCCGTGAACCAATCGCAATGTTTAGGGTTACTGAGCACATCTCTACGGCAGTGGTTGCGACTGTACTAAAGCTACGTCTGCACCGCAACATACCGGCGCTGCAGATCGAAATGTAGCGTGGTAAGCTGTTTTGGCTTAACCCTGTTACCGTTATCGTAAACGTGACCCATTGTTAGTTTCTTCTGTTCTGTGATACTCGTTATTTCATTTCTGCGCTCTCCCTGGGGACTGGTCTTTATTCTGAAGATTGTTTAGTTGTGTGAACTTGTGTACTTTGAACTTGTCCTACAGTAAGTCTATCGCTCCCCCAGCGGCCACATTCTGTGAGTTATAATCTATGAAAACTTGTGGCAGGGCTGTCTCTTATTTATGTGTTCATTTTGTAATATATTTATCTCCAGATTACCAGGTTTTCTTTGTCTGCAGCTCTCCTACTGCCTCTTGTAAATCAGTACCTATTGAAAGAAACGAAGTCCGAAGGCTGCGACAGAAGATCCGGACGTGAGTGATCTGCTAGGGAACAATGTTAGCCGGTGCTTCTTGGCTCGTCTGCTACAGTTACATCAGCCAACACGCAAAGGCTGCACAGCTGTCTTCACACTAGTAGAATGAAAGCACTTCCCTCTTCCATATTCATCGAACAATTTCTTATACATAAATGTACAACAATTAAGTTCGTAACAACACAAAAATACAATAACCATTATAGTTCGACTTGTACTAACATATGTGTCAATGAACTAGGTTTGGACACTTTATTTCTATTCGATTTTGAGTTGTCTCTTATCTAAGGACTTGTCAGTTGCTTCTGATCACTTACAAGATTTGAAATGGAATGTTTCAAGGACAAATGTAATAGTCTCTCTGAGGCATTAGTCTGTTTACAGATCCTCACGACAATCTATGTTGAAATATAAATTCGGTATTACGTCTCTCCTCCAGTAGTTTGTCTGGTTAATTTGTCTGTGTCGCTTTGTGCGACTGAATATACACAAGGAGTAGTCCAATGCAAACCTTAAAAGTGTAATTAATAATCGACATTTCTCGCCATTGTTCTGTAAGTTGGCAGTACTGTTACCAAAGGTCTAAAGAATGGTCTACAAGCGACAGCATACTAGAGGCTAGAGAAACATGGCCACAATACCAGTTCAAAATGACTGCGCCGCTTGCAACATGCACCAAGGAAGAAGAGCGTTCTCTGAGCAGTGAAAGTACGAAACCTATTGAAATCAGTCGGCGAATCAAGGTCTAGTATGATAGTGCATGTCTGTCAGCGCAGCAAACGTATGAGAGTTATAGAAAGTTCGGAAATGACGTGGCTTCTGTGACAGACGCTCAGCGCCCAGGGGTCAGGCACACTGCGTTGTTACACCAGCACCTACTGCAGCGGTTGCAGCCACTGCGAAGGAAAATCTTCGCGTGACCATGGATGAAACTGCTGCAAATCCGAACATTAGTTACGGCTCAGGACATATTATGCATCAAGTGCTTAGGTTTCGCAGAATGTCTGCAAGGTGGGCACCACAGCAGGTCACTCCAGAACTGAACGAGCGACACGTTCGTCTGTTAAGAATTTTTGAAGCAGTTTGAAGCAAGAGGTGTTGGCACAGAGCGATTACCAAATGTCTGGACCATTCAAAGATGCGATGGAAAGAAAAAAATTCGTTTCGATGAAGATGTTCAGCAGGCAGAGCACAATTCTGTGCACTTCCACCATCCTGGAGGAATTAGGAAGAGTGGTGAACGACAGAAACAATATGTCGGAAGGTAATACACTAGTGTTGATCTTTTGTTCAATAAAAAATTTAAATTTTTAAAGTTTTGTTTGAGGCCCTCTTGCATACGAGATCCGTATTCTTTACATCTCTTCTGGAATTTAAGCACTCCCGTTCCATTTAAAACACTATCCTGAAATGGATACATATTACATAATATAGTCATACCTTCCTCTCTAGGAACTACATACAGTCACTCTTTGGCACTTAAGTGTATCCATAAACCCCTATCCAATAAAATCATTTTCTTAATGCATTTATTATGTACATAATTTTTTTTATTATAACCTCACATCACAGTCTTCTTGGTCGTACATCGAAATTAACACAATCATTTCTACATATTTTCTTCATTTTGTTCATATCCTTATATTTTAATCGCTCAGTTGATAACTTTGTGTTTAACTTCTTAGAGCTATCTACCAATAAATAATTTACCTCTAGCTCCATGTATACATACTGCTCTTTGGCAGATGTAGCATTTATATAAATCCCACTGCTAGTTCTAATATAATGGCACATTAGTTATGTAGCCTAACATGAACGGTTACAAATATACCTAGATCCATCACTTTCAGTAGTGTCTAGCAGAATTCTTTCACAAGAGGTTTCAGGAACCTTACATCTCTTAATTCATATTGATTAGTCTTGAGTATTTAACAGTGTGTGCTGTATTTACTGTATGCACTTTGAGAATGCCTTTGTGCACGTGAAAAAAAGAACTAAGTTCATTCCGGATGTTGATGAATATCGTATTAGCTGGGATGCATGGAACAATGCGTTTGATATACTTAGATCACATTATTTGTGATGAGATTTCCTTCGGAGAGCATAATGAGAAGCTGAAAGATATTTTTGACACGCTTAGTGTACACAGACTGAACTCCCAGCCAGGGAAGTCTCCGTTTTGGCTGAAGGGGGTCATATATCTGAGACATAAAATACTGGTGCAGCCTGATAAGGGAAATGTAGAGGAAATGCAGAAGTTACCAGTGCCATTGGCCAGTAAAGATTTAGAGGGATAACTGTGTTTAATAGGATACTATCGAAAATTTGCAGAAGACTAGAGTAAAATTGCGGCCCCCTTGTATAAATTACTACAGGCTGACGAAATATGTGATTGAGGAAGGCAGTAGCAAAATATGTTTGAAGAAGTGAAGTGGAAATTAATCAGTTCTCCCATATTATATATACCCTGATTCCGAGAAGCCTTCTTTTGTTACTAGAGACAGACATGGAGAAGCAGTAGGTGCAGTTTTATCGCAAGGCAAGAAGGGAAGCGACCTACCAACAGCGTAAACTTCATCACTAAATAAAACAAAGGAAAATTACTCACAAACTGAGGTGGAGTGTTTGCCAATAGTTTGGGCAATGGAGCTATTTAGACTATGAGTCTAAGTAAGAAAACTCGTATCATACCAGATCTTAAGCCACTAACTTAGATTTTTAGTATAAAAGACCCATCAAATTGGCTTTGAGCACTATGGGACTTATCATCTGAGGTCATCAGTCCCCTAGAACTTAGAACTACTGAAACCTAACTAACCTAAGGACATCACGCACATCCATGCCTGAGGCAGGATTCGAACCTGCGACCGTAGCGGTCGCGCGGTTCCAGACTGAAGCTCCTAGAACCGCTCGGCCACACCGGCCGGCACGGAAGACCCCTCCCCACGTGTATTAAAATGGAGACTGAAACTCGAAGAATATTCTTTTGAGCTTGTGTATAAGCTGGGCAGATTAAATGCCAATCCAAATGGGTTAATGGAATGCGACAAAAAAAGTATAGGCAATAGGAAAGGAGGCGGAGAAGCAAATAAGAATAGTGATGTGCAGGTGAAACCGGACGAGGAAATGGAAGAAATTAGTAATGTGCAGAAAGACAGAAGTTATGAGAGAGATGTACATGACAATCCATTGGGTTGTCTCCAAGGAATACGTAGAACCGTTTCTGACAAATGTAATATGGACATAATTGGTCTAGTGGATGTAACATCAAAGGTAAAAAGATATATTCTGATATTTTAGAAAGTTATGAGCAAGTTTACAGCACCCATTCTGCTAGAAAGGCAAGTTGCCGATACAGTGGTGTAAAAATTTATAGAAGAAATTACATTAAGTTATCGTTTTCAGTCAGTGATGTCAACAGATCAAGGCTCTAATTTACTAACTATTTAGGAGAGTGTGTAAATTATTAAGGATAAAGAAAACAGAGACAACCACTTTTTAACCCAGATAAATGGAGCATGGGAAAGACCTCATTGGATGTTACTGGAATATTTCAGACATTTCACACATGAAGATCATAGGAATTCCGGTTTATGGGTTCCCTACTGTACTTCGGTTTTCAATACCACAGCACATAGTAGCATTGGATGTGCACCCTTTGAATACATCTTTGGAAAATCAGCTGAACTGTCAAGAGTATTATAAAACGAGACAGCTACAATACGCTGCAATATTATGATCAATATGTGCGTGAAAACTAGGATACAGGAAGTGTATTGTGTGGCAAGCGATAAAATGGGACGAAAGAAGCCATCAAAGAATATTACAATGAAACAGAGCAAATAAGAATGTTCCAAGCAGCTGACAAGATATTAGCCGGCCGCTGTGGTCGAGCGGTTCTAGGCGCTTCAGTCCGGAACCGCGCTGCTGCTACGATCGCAGGTTCGAAACCTGCCTCGGGCATTGATGTGTGATGTCCTTAGGTTAGTTAGGTTTAAGTAGTTCTACGTCTAGGGGACTGATGACCTCATATGTGAAGCCCCATAGTGCTTGGAGCCATTTGACAAAGTATTGGTGCATGATGAGACAGTAAAGCAGGGGAGATCAAAGAAGCTCCACTCTTAATCGAGAGGACTATATAAAATAGTTAGGGTAGCATTGCCAAATGAAGTAATAAAGTCAAATAGGACGCAAGAGTTAATGGTATACGCCAACAGATTGAAGCCATACTATCAAAATAAAAGCACTCAGATAGCAGATAAGGATTTCGCTCACAGAACACCAACCCATCATGGTTCTATGGACAGTGATGATACACCCCTTGGTAATCTCCTGTGGGTCGTATGTCTAGGAATTTCGATGTACAGAGCAGTGGACGAGATTGTGGAGATCAATATCACAAGGAGTATTTAACCAGCATCAAGGAGGAGACGAGGTTACCACCAGAACCTGTGAGTTGGTAACACATGTAAATCTTAGAACAATCAATGCAAAATTTAACGGGGCAAGGAGAGTTCGTGAGATGACAGTTCAGCCGTGAAAGAGCACCTAAATATTAGTAGAACAAATGTTTTGTTGTTTAAAGGGGTCACGTTAAGTGTAGAGTGAGTACAAGAAACAGTGTCAGTAATACAGCAGTTAACAGGGCGTGGAGAGAGACAGAAAACAAATTTTTAATTCTGCTGGAGAAATTAGTAAAGTATCGTTTGGAACCTTGGACGATGCAGATGCTTCATTTATAAGACGCATATAGATATGATGGAATCTAGGTCAGAGCAACTTTTGATATTATCTAAAGACCAAGTGTTTACAGTCAGGGCCACATGATCTGGTTTGAATCTGACGGCAGATTCGCTTGTCACAAATCAGTAATTGCTTAAGAATGGAATTACGATACTGAAACAGTTCGTTACGTAAGGAAAAATGCAGCTGTCATGAGGACCAATGAACAGCTGCTAGAGTTAGAAGCACAATTTATCGAATTAAGTATCGAATATGAACAACTAGTAAGTGCAACAGTTCAGTCACAGAAAGGCATTCCCGCACTACATTTAGTAAATCTAATTTTCCGATACCTCTAATGGAATAATTTGGGTATATGCAACTGACAGTAACGTACCTAGATGTATTTCTGACCACTGATGTGTTATGCTATCAATTAATTGAGAAAAATGACTTCGATGTACATAAAATGTCGTCTTTACCTGCTAAAGTAACGACAGGCAAAGAATAGTATCTGTATATACAGAGAAAGATTATTATTTTGTTGACAGGAAGCCCTTAGACTTTATACACGAAGTTAACACCTGTCAATTAGAATATAAGAATACGGACAAAAGGAATGAAATATGTAAAGGAACTTTTTTGTTGATTTCGATTTAGAAGCAAGGAATATGCGAAGTGAGGCTATTATGAGATAAGTACATGCCTAATAATTGCATTAAGAAATGATGTTTTCATTGGACAGGGCTTTATGGACACTTCTAGTGCCAGTGAATGGCTATATATAGTTCCTAGAGAGGAAGATACTTATGACTATATTGTGTAATACGTCTTCATCTCAGGATATTAAATGAAATGGAATGGGAATGATTACGAGGTGCATTCAAGTTCTAAGGCCTCCGATTTTTTTTCTCCGGGCTGGAAAGAGATAGAAACATGCGCATTGTTTTAAAATGAGGCCGCATTCATTGTCAATACGTCCCAGAGATGGCAGCACCGTACAGCAGATGGAATTTTACCGCCAGCGGCGAGAATGAGAACTGTTTTAAATACTTAAAATGGCGACGTTTTCCTTACTTGAACAGCGTGCAATCATTCGTTTCCTGAATTTGCGTGGTGTGAAACCTATTGAAATTCATCGACAGTTGAAGGAGACATGTGGTGATGGAGTTATGGATGTGTCGAAAGTGCGTTCGTGGATGCGACAGTTTAATGAAGGCAGAACATCGTGTGACAACAAACCGAAACAACCTCGGGCTCGCACAAGCCAGTCTGACGACATGATCGAGAAAGTGGAGAGAATTGTTTTGGGGGATCGCCGAATGACTGTTGAACAGATCACCTCCGGAGTTGGCATTTCTGTGGGTTCTGTGCACACAATCCTGCATGACGACCTGAAAATGCGAAAAGTGTCATCCAGGTGGGTGCCACGAATGCTGACGGACGACCACACGGCTGCCCGTGTGGCATGTTGCCGAGCAATGTTGACGCGCAACGACAGGATGAATGGGACTTTCTTTTCGTCGGTTGTGACAATGGATGAGACGTGGAAGCCATTTTTCAATCCAGAAACAAAGCGCCAGTCAGCTCAATGGAAGCACACAGATTCACCGCCACCAAAAATATTTCGGGTAACCGCCAGTGCTGAAAAAATGATGGTGTCCATGTTCTGGGACAGCGTAATCCTTACCCATTGCGTTCCAAAGGGCACTACGGTAACATGTGCATCCTACGAAAATGTTTTGAAGAACAAATTCCTTCCTGCACTGCAACAAAAACGTCCGGGAAGGGCTGCGCATGTACTGTTTCACCAAGACAACGCACCCGCACATCGAGTTAACGTTACGCAACAGTTTCTTCGTATTAACAACTTTGAAGTGATTCCTCATGCTCCCTACTCACCTGACCTGGCTCCTAGTGACTTTTGGCTTTTTCCAACAATCAAAGACACTCTCCATGGCCGCACATTCACCAGCCAAGCTGCTATTGCCTCAGCGATTTTCCAGTGGTCAAAACAGACTCCTAAAGAAGCCTTCGCCGCTGCCATGGAATCATGGCGTCAGCGTTGTGAAAAATGTGTACGTCTGCAGGGCGATTACGTCGAGAAGTAACGCCAGTTTCATCGATTTCGGGTGAGTAGTTAATTAGAAAAAAAATCGGAGGCCTTAGAACTTGAACGCACCTCGTAAATTCCAGAAGAGTAGTATGTTCAGTCAGACGAAGTGATCCAGACAGATTACACTAGGAGAAACGTAATACAGAATTTAGGAAGACAGATTGCTGTGAGCACCTAGAAACAAAGAGGTAGTAGTAGGATGGAGCCACTTCTGTCCAAAAGCACTGACGTATTATCTGTCAAGCACTTCTTTACCTGTGGTGTCATATTTTGCTAACAGCAGGATCAGCATTTTCTTACCTCCAAGGTTGTTCCAGAAATCATGACATCGTGTCACATGCTCAGGTGAAGGAGGGAAGGGGAGGGGAGTTTATACATGAAAAGCGCTGTTTGATGTCACAGTTGTGCAGAAAAAGGTCTGCTATGTAAGACAACTCAGGTTAAGGTCAGATAGTTAGCAAGCAGCGTTCACTCTAGTGAACGACTTATTTTTCTTTTGCCATTAAGGTAATAAAAATATAGACATTTTTATAATGTTTATAAGTAGTCACTGTTAAAAGCAAGTAATGATAAGCTAGGACGGAAAAGTTGGTTCTTTACATAATGGCGTAAGATACATGAGATCAGAATAACGGGAGTATGAGATAGTTGCAGGAAAGTAGGGGTTGTGGCAGGACATAGATATTTGGCGGTGCATGAAAAGGAAGATCGAGCATTGGAAGGGAGAGAATGTGAAACGAGAAGTCCTTGGGAAGCTACGGCAGCTCTAAGGACCAGGAAGGGACGTTTACATGTGATAAGGAGAACAGGTATTATAGTGGAATTACTGACCTCGGATTAGAAATTTGTTAATGTTTCTAAGTAAAGTACTTTGTATGTGACAGCTGCTAATAAAGAAACCCTCGTATGCTAACAGTTTCAGTCTCTTTTATTATCACCGAGAAAACCAAAAATTGTTACTGCATTGTGTAGAGACCGGTTGTAGTGATCGTATTAATTTACTTTACTAGGCAATCCATTGATCTAGTTGTCTGGCGACGTTGTTTTCTGTAGAGGCAGCTGAGAAGACAACCACGGTCCATAATGGGGGAGGGGGGAATTACTGTGTCTAACTGAAACAAAAAACTGTTGCAGAAACAGCGATTTAAATAACTCGGCGCTGTTGTGTGCACCCCAGCCAGTGGAACAGGCCAACAACAGCCGCCAGCCGCCAAAGAGGGCATGACCTCGCCGGACGTATTTTGAGTTTATTTAAATTGTTCTAAATAATAGTCCTCTGTTGTATTTGGTCTTGTAGAGATATATGCGGCAAATTCGAACAGATTTCTACATTAAAGTGTCAAAGAAACTGGTATAGGTATGCGTGTTCAAATACAGAGATATGTAAACAGGTAGAATACGGCGCTGCGGTCGGCAATGCCTATATAAGTCAGCACGTGTTTGGCGCAGTTGTTAGATCGGTTACTGCTGCTACATGGCAGATTATCCAGATTTAAGAGAGTTTAAACGTAGTGTTATAATAGGTGCCTTAGTGACGGGACACAGCATCTCCGAGGTAGCGATGAAGTGGGGATTTTTCCAATACGACAATTTCATGAGTGTACTGTGAATATCAGAAATCTGGTAAAAAATCAAATCTCCGACATCGCTGCGGCCAGAAAAAGATCCTGCAAGAACGGGACCAACGGCGATTGAAGAGAATCGTCCAACGTGAAAGAAGCGCAATCCTTCTACAAATTTCTTCAGATTTCAATGCTGATTCATCAACAAGTGTCAGTGTGCGAAGCATTCAACGAAACATCATCGATATGGGTTTCATGACTGCACGACACATACCTTTTCGCATCGCCTGGGTCTGTCAACACCGACATTGGAGTGTTGATGACTGGAAACATGTTGCCTGATCGGCCGAATATCGTTTCAAATTATTTCGAGGGGATGGATGTGTACTGGTATGGAAAAGACCTCATGAATCTATGGACCCTACATGTCAACAGGGAACTATTCAAGCTGGTGGGGTGATGGGGCTCTGTAAGGCTGTGGGGCGTGTGCAGTTGGAGTGATATGGTACCCCTGATACGTCTAGATATGACTCTGGCAGGTGACACGTATCTAAGCATCTTGTCTGTTCACCTGCATCCTTATGTCGATTGTGCGTTCCGACGGACTTGGGCAATTCCAGCAGGACAATGCGACACCCTACATGTGCAGAATTGCTACAGGCTGGCTCCAGGAACACTCTCCTGAGTTTAAACACTTCCACTGGCCACTAAACTCACCAAACATGAACATTATGGAGCATATCTGGGATGCCTTGCAACGTGCTGTTCAGAAGAGATCTCCACCCCTTCGTACTCTTACAGATTTATGGACAGCCCTGCAGGATTTATGGTGTCAATTCCATCCCGCAGTACTTCAGACATTAGCCGAGTCCACGTCACGTCGTGCTCGCTGGAGGCCTACACGCAGGTGTAGGTTTATTTGGCTCTTCAGTGTAATGTACATAATTGTAACATGGGCAATTCGAGTTAGGGGACAGTAACGGTGTACTGCTGTATAAGAGAGAATACAGTGACGTGTATTTAAAAGAAATGTGACTAAGATTTGAATTTTGAATTTAGGGGCGTGTTTAGACACGCAGAATTGGACTGGGACATTTTTAATAGGAACCTGAGAAGCTTTTTTTAATGAATGAACGAATGTCGTGTGACTAGGGCCTCCCGTCGGTTAGACCGTTCGCCGGGTGCAAGTCTTTCCATTTGACGCCACTTCGGCGACTTGCGTGTCGATGGGGATGCATGATGATGATTAGTACAACACAACACCGAGTCCCTGAGTGAAGAAAATCTCCGACCCAGCCGGGAATTGAATCCGGGCCCTTAGGATTGACAGTCTGTCGCGCTGACCACTCAGCTACCGGGGGCGGACAGCTTTTTTTAATGAAAGTGACAAGCTGTCTATCCCATGGAAGACTGTTTTTTGGTGGTTTTGATGACTTTTGACAATAACAGCTAGAGGCGCTATCGTCCTTCGAACCTGAGTAGGCCTTTAGATTTTAGTTAATTCAAGATTTAGTTTGCTGTTATTAGGTGACAATTATACACGGGATTTGTGCAGGCCACTTTATTGTGTGGCATCTCCCTAAGCCGACAACTCGTACCCGAAGCGCCAAGGTTTCGGTGGGCCGATTGGAAGATCAGTTATCTGACGCAGAAGTATAAGTAAGCACCCCAAGGAAAAGAGGACGGCCATAAGTCGACATGGTATCAGTACTACGCTGGCGTTAATAATAAAAGTTAAAATTAAATTATAAGAAGCCGTTATGCATCAAACTTATATTAATTATTGACATCGCAACAGTAATTAAGCTGTAACAAAATTTATATGTTGGCTAATGGTGATGAAATATATTAAAACTTGTGAAGTAAATATTTTTTCATTAGCTATTATTGGTGTTACATAAAACGACTTTTTAACAATCTTTACGGACTGTGGATCAGAGCTAGTATAAAATATACTGTTAAACTTTGTTTGGAAGTGCATGTGGAATCTGTGGAAATGGAGAGCCAGGAGATATGTTGGTGCAGATAAGGCAAAGTAAATGGCATGGACGTTGGGGAAAGGGGGTGGGGTAAGTGAGAATTAAATTGCTAATAGCCTATAAAGTGGGAAGTAACTTGACGAGAAGAGAAAATATTTGTGTAGGGGGTTGATAAAGAAGAAAGATAAGTGATGTTATGGCTTTTGAAGAATCAGACGGACTGCTCAACATCTGGAGTGGAAACTCAGGCAACATTTCCGTACAAGAGAATAGTTCATATCACCGCTTTGTAGGAATGGACACGGTGGATGGATACAGTCTCCATGCTCTGCCACTTAGAAGATTTACTAGTTCTGTCCATATGTTGGCTTTCTGTTAGAAGATTATTAGGTATGGTTAGAGTGTAAGTAGCTGCTATTTGGATGGGATAGTTTTAAATTATAAATAGCTCAAGAAGGGGGAAACTGCAGACGTTCCTTCTGTGGGTTCATATGAAAAAACCATTAATGCCTTGACGAACTTTTTGGTTCTAACATATTTTGTGGTTAATTCAAAACTTGTAAGCAAGAAGAAAATGTATTTGACACGCATGCAGTAGATGTCAATGCCCCGGAGGGAACTCAAATATTGCGGCTGTTTCATAAGGGTACCATACCATATTTCTGTCAAACATAATCTTGTTAACATCTTGAAAAGCACCGGTATTCGACATTTTTTGATCTCATTCGTGATCACGTTCGTGTCGTAGTGCTTGAAATGTATGTAGCGTAATTTTCCGATACCGGTGCTATTTTTCTTCGTAATTCGAGAAAACGTCGCGCAAATTGGAGGAAAATCAGATTTTCCTTTGTGAAGTCCACAGGATAAAATCACAAGCTGAATAAATCTGCGAAAAGTGTGGCTTAAGTATTGTTCCACCAGCGGATACAAAGGCAACGAGCTCTTGCGACGTCTTTAATCAACTCCTAACACTTTTGAAACACTTTCATGGACAACTATAAATGGTCTAAACACGCATCGTTGAGAACCTGCGAAAAACAAATTTGCGTTTGGATTGTTACGCCGATCTAAATGATGGTCTCTGATCTACAAATACACATACCTGTATAATGTGTACCGTATTTTCCTCTTTATGTACATCAAGGGAAATCACTTTCGTACAGAATCGTTCACTTTTGAGGCTGGTGACTAGAGCTGGTGGAGACTTATTTGTGCTAATTATTGTGTTGTTGGCACTACGTTGCTTCCTACTAGACTTGCGGCAAGTTCCAAAGCACGGAGAAAATGTGTAAAACATTAATTATCAGATAGTGCATGATCCTGAGGTCAAGGAATGTTTTTCCTCTGGAGTTCCAAGTGCCATGTGTGAAGGTTTCCTCAGTTTAGCTGATGCACGGCTTGTGTTGTAAGCAGAGTGAACGTGAACTTTTGTTTGTATCAACAAAACGTCTGCGTACGGAAGGAGATTATTCGGGTTTCAAAAAAAGTAAAATAAAAAGGAGAAGTGAACAGACAAAGCAACGTGTTTGTTGCTGGCGAGTCTTCCGCGTTGTGTGGCCGTGGTCCAAGACTCGTGGTCACCCGGAGCACCTCCGAAAATGTCCAGCGCAGCTCTGGATGAAAAGTCAGGAACCGAAAAGTTTCGTGGACTACGGCTCACGATTCACAAGACTCACTAATAACTAAGACATTCGGTCATGAAAACGTTAATTGTAAAACAATCCTGCAGGAGGAACATCCGCAACTGAGCATTGCACCAGAGGTTGAAAATACCGCTACAGTTATAAGGTTCTTTATTTAACACACGACTGATTTCAGGTTCTTATACGCCCATCTTGGTAACTTGGTGCTGTGACCCCTAGTGCCGCGGTGGACGAGTACAAGACGCGGTGTGGTACCAACGAGCGCAGAGCATGGAGTCGGGGTCACAGCACCAAGTTACGATACCTGAAGATGGGCGCATAAGAGCCCGACACGGGTCGTGTGTTAAATAAAGAACCTTACAACTGTAGTGGCATTTTCAACCTCTGGTTAACTGTAAAAGCCACGTGTGTCTGGTAAACGTTTTGAGAAGCCATTCCTTCGTCATCATCACAGGGAGTTCTATAGTAAAGTTTACAACATCTGATCCGAAGAATGGAGCTGTGTAAGAGACAGAAATCAATACTGAATGATTATAATTTTGTTATTCTCTTGACAGAAAATTGAAATGTATGACAAATGACTTTCTTTGGCTACAGTTCTACTGGTTAAGACATCACTGCTATATTTCTGAGTTCGTATTATCACAAAAAGAAGGTAGTGCCTCCATCTGGAACAAGTCAGTTCCCCAGTATGGCATTAAAAACGTTCCTAATAAATTATTTATGTGCTAACTTGTCTCATCGTTTTTTGCAGTGATGACGTGAGGAGCATAATTCTGTGATATCGGAATACCTTCTCAATTTTTGGATTCTCCTGACGGATGAGAGATTTGGCACTTACAAGTTTGACGTTTCCCCTGTGTGTAGCTTTTCACTGTTAAAAAGTAAAAATACAATAAAAATAATTCCGTTTGATGATGTGTTATGGAACACAAACTGCCGTGTTGTAGATGTTCGCAAGAGAGTGAGAATGACGATGCCCGATACCACAAGTCCCTCGAGGTGATATCTCGGTAAATTCTGTACGGGTTGGGAGAACACATAGATGGAGTGACTTTTCTGTGGGAGTAGGGGGGGGGGGGGTGTAATAGGTCTGTGGAGTCCTGCTCGCTCGTCGCTTATACGGTGCCTAAGGGATGCTGCTTTCTCGAATAGCTATACAAGAATTCAAGCAAATCACGTTAATAGTTCTTATTACAATAAAGAAGATTGACAATACTTAACTTTGTATTGCAAGAAAGTGTCGCAAGCGATGGGCGTCAGGCAAACAGTCATTGTCTTTCTCTATACACAATGTCCCCACAAGCAGTGGATATGGATCACTAATAACTGCTCTCCTAGTGCCGGTCTGGTACTGTGCGGCCGAGGCTGGCAGGAACGGTGCTTATATTTTCTCCTTGTAGAGGCCGCTCCTGTCGTGGTGCGGTCCTAGTCAGCGCATCATTGGATGACGCCGTCTCATAGCCTTCCCTGCTGTTGTGTTCTTCATTTTCGTGCTGGCACTTGTCGATACGCCGGAACATGGACAACACATATAAATGTTGCTTTGTGCCTGAGAGCGGGTGGATGATTTTGGGCTGGAAAGTGCGACATATAAGTGGAAGTTGTAATAGGAAGGAGTAAGAATGCGTCAGGAAGCTGATTCCAAGGAAAGGATATAGGAACTATGGCTATAGGGAATAGGACAGGTAGGTGTCAAAGCGGATTTCTGGGTCAGGAAACAGCGCCTACTGAAGTTGGTTTGGGTTAGGGTACGGACTGAAGGTAAGAATAATGACATAGGAGTGGCATAAGCTCAGAATTATAAAAGGTTGGGGAGACAACTGGGTTCTGCGGGTTTGTGGTATCAATAGAATTTTCAATATAAGGAGTAGATTTCTTCAACTGGAGAAATACATGTGTAAGAGAGAAGCGACAGATCCGAAAGTCGATGCGGAGTGCGCGGTGCTACAAGGTTTGGAAGGAGTGGTAGTGGTTTTGAGGTGCGGATATCCAGGCTGTATTACCAAAGGTGAGAACTGCGGAAGAATTTAGTCCCCGTGTACGGGCTGTGAATAGTTTCCATAACTTTAGTCTGTTATGGAAATTTTGTTGGGTGATGAGTTGATGGAGGCGATATTACAGTGTGTCGGATGTGATATTTATGGATGAAAAAGTGGAAATCAGGGAGATGGAGTCATGCGAAGATTGGCCTGCGATTGTTGCCTGGGTATCAACAAGTGATTTAGAGGTTCGACAACTCACGTGCAACGACCAGATTTAAGGAAGCAGACGCGTCAGACGGTAGCAGTAAGCGGCTCCTGGGGACCTGGGCCTTAGGTGGCCAGACGACATGGTACAGGGCTCCTGCGGAAGCCGCCTTGGCAGACGTCGAGAGGGTGGGCGGGGGGGAGGGAGCCGTGGGCACCCGAGGGAGCGGGGGCGGCGGTGGCGGCGGCGATGGCGGAACCGTGTCGCGGCCTGACAAATCGCCACCTGGTGGCCGCTGGCCGGGTCACCCGCCCGCTCAGCCCTTTTCCCAAATTAATAACACGGGCCGAGAGGCGGCCGCTCCCTTAAGGATGCGCGCGTATAATTGGAGTGTGGCGGGCCGTGCTGGGAGGCGGCGCGCTCGTAACCCGCGCGTATGCGCGTCCGCCTTAATGCAAGCCATTAACGCCGTCCTCCTCCGTCTTATTGCGACACGTCCCGCGCATGCGCCGTCCCTCAAGTGGACACGGGCCCGCATTAATAATGGCGCAGCGGCGACGTCGCCGGCTCTCTGCCAGCTGCCTGCTTTATCTCCTCCCGAGACCGCCGCCGACAACCGTAATCCCCGGATATTAATGCGCTAGCACCTAATAAAATGTTTAGTGTCGCTCGTAATTGGCTTTTCTGGCCTCTTGTCATTCTTCTCTAATGAAGCGTCTCTCTTGAATATTAGATTCCTATGCTCTGAGGCTATACACGATGACGCGAGGCAGAGCTGTGACACGTCTTTTGTACTGACATTACCCAGGTGATAGGAAGATAAACCAACCAAAAGAAGTGTTCATTAGAACGAACACGTTACTTAGCACGGGATTAAGCTTGGACACAAATGAAAAACAAACAAGCTAGGAGTGACTGACCACAAAAACACACTAAAAATAAAAATGGTGAACGAAACCTACAATATATGAACTATTCTGCCGTTACTGAAGATGCAAGTGAACAAGAGCCAGAGAGAGAGAGAGAGATTAAAATCATTGGACGTGTGGGATGTTTATCCGGAGATATTTCAAGTTGAACAGTCATATAAGTCCAGTTCAACAGAAGGTAGATGCAAAACTGATAACAGTTGAAATAGTCAAAGCTGTTCGGGTCATCTGCTGCTTAATTAGACTCACCAAACAACATTCACTGAGAGATGCCACAGGAGAGATGCTCATCACGCAAGCACCCGAGATACTATGTTCTAATACAAGACATTCAGAAACGTTACACTTTCTCGTAGGCTATACGTCTTGCTTATTGGCGATGACGTAGAACGAGACGTATCGTACCTCAAGTATGTGCAGCAGCACGGAAATTGCTGCTCCCAGCAGACAAAATCACAGTCTAATCGGAAGAGGCTGCATTATGTAAATCTGGACCTCTAAATAGTTTAACTATTACATCATGGTCTGACAGATATTCGGAAATCAGGTATTGGATTGTAAAAAGTATCCAGGAGCAGATACAGACTGAGGTCACAATGTAGTAATGATGAAGAGCAGTCTGAGCTTTAAAAGACTGCTCAGAAGAAATTAGTATGCAAATACGTGGGATACGAAAGTACTAAAGATTGAAGACATACACTTAAAGTTCTCTTAGGCTATAGGGGCAACCACAGGAAATGAAAAGAAAAAAAAAAGGTACAAGGAAGTTAACTGCGAGGAAACCATTAATAATAAAAGAAATGCTTCAGTTCATCGACGAACAGAGGCTCAAATGGCTCTGAGCACTATGGGACTTAACATCTATGGTCATCAGTCCCCTAGAACTTAGAACTACTTAAACCTAACTAACCTAAGGACATCACACAACACCCAGTCATCACGAGGCAGAGAAAATCCCTGACCCCGCCGGGAATCGAACCCAGGAACCAAGGCGCGGGAAGCGAGAATGCTACCGCACGACCACGAGCTTCGACGAAGAGAGGTAGTACAAAAATGTTCAGGGAGATTCAGGAATACAGAAATACAAATAACTTAGGAGTGAAATAATTGAGAAATGCGGGGAAGCTAAGGCGAAATGGCTACATGAAAAAATGTTAAGAAATCGAAAGAGAAATGGCTGTCGGAAAGAGTGATTCAGTTGCTGAAAACAACCTCTGATGAAATTAAAGGAACAGTGGTAACATTAAGAGTTCAATGGCAATCGTACTGTTAAATGCAGAGGAGAGCGCGAAGAAGTAGAAAGAGTACACTGAAGGCCTCTACCAGGTGAAAGACTTGTCTGGTGACGTGATAGAAGAAGAAACGGGAATCGACAGGAAAGAGGTAGGGGATCCAGTATTAGAATCATGATTTAAAAGAACTTTGGACGACTTAAGATCGAATAAGGCAGAAGGGACAGATAACACGCCATACGCATTTCTAAAGTCATTTAGAAAAACATCATACACACAATTCCGAAGATTGTAAGAGGCGACAAGTGTGAGAATGATCGCACAATCAGTTTAACAGCTCATACATCCAAGTTGCTGACGGGAATAATATGCAGAAGACTGGTAAAGAAATCTGAGGATCTATTAGATGACGATCAGTTTGGCTATAGGAAAGGTAAAGACACCAGAGAGGCAGGTCTGTCGTGGCGGTTGATAACTGAAGAAAGACTGAAGAAAAATCAAGACACTTTCACAGGGTATGTCGACCCGGAAAAGTGTTCGACAACGTGAAAAGATGCAAGATGCTCGAAATTCTGAGAAAAACAGGGGAAACTATACGGAAAGACTGATAATACACAATATGTACATTAACCAAGAGGGAATCATAAGGCTGGAAGACAAAGAACTAAATTCTCGTATTAAAATGGTGTAAGAGACGGATGTATTCTTCCGCCACTACTGTTCAATCCATACTTCGAAGAAGCAATGACGGAAATTAAAGCAAGGTTTAAAAATTGGGATTAAAATTCAGGGTGAAAATACGTCAAAGATACTATTCTCTGATGACATTGCTATCCTGGAGTGAATGTGAGGAAGAATTACAGGATGTGTTAAATGGAATAAACAGTCCAGTGAGAGCCAAATATGGACTGAGAGTAAACCGAAGAAAGACGAAAGTAATGATAAGTAGCAGAAATGAGAATTGTGAGAAACTTATCATCAGAATTGGGGATTATGAAAGAAACATAGGCCTTAATTTGAGGAAGAAATTTCTGAGACCGTATATTTGGGGCCCAACGTTGTATTGTAGTGACACATGGACTGTGAGAAACCGGAGCAGAAGAGAAGCGAATCACTCGAAATGCAGTGCTGCAGACGAATGTTGAAAATTAGGTGGGCTGTTGAGGTAAGAAATGAGGAGATTCTCCGCAAAATCGTTGAGGAAAGGAATGTATAGAAAACACTGACGAGAAGAAGTGACAGGTTGACAGGACTTCTGCTAAGACATCAGGGAATAACTTCTATGATACTATAGGGAGCTGTAGAGGGTAAAAACTGTAGAGGAAGTCAGATATTGGAATACGTTGAGGACGTAGGTTGCGATTGCTACTGTGAGACGAAAACGTTAGCAAGGGAGAGTAATTCGTGGGAAAAAAACACTCTTATCCCAAAAATAATTAGGTGTCACCTGGGTTATACAATGAGGCACTGACATTAAATCCACATGGAAAAACTATAGAAGATGGCAGAGAGTTCAGTACTTAACACATGTAATCAAATACTGTATTTATTAAAAATTTCTTACTAGCTGCGGAGACAAGAATAATTCAACGACTCTTCACGTTCCTGTTTCTGGTTGGGTCGTTTCGTTCATCTCACATCATTTCGTCTCGATGTCCACGAGGATCAATCTCCCTGATTGTCACGGGCCCATTGCTGTCGTGGGTTCTGCAATCACAATGTCCAGTTTGTAGGCGAAAAGTTAACCGTTAGTAGTTTTTCAATGAAAATAATGATACTGTCTAGGATTGTGTGCAGTATTTTTAAAGCACTGTAATGGATAAACCATTGACCTAAAGTTGTGTGTTTTTTCCAAAGTTTATAGGATACATCTGTCGCCAATATATTTTGTTACCAAAGTTTTTATATATTACAAACTGGCAAATGAGTCTCATTTACAGGGTCCATTCCATTCTGATGCTACAACCCTCTTCAGTCAGGCAGCAGGGGGTTCACCGATCGACGTTTGTGTCTAGACCTGTTATCTCACTATCAAGATGTAACTTAATCCTAAATCCAAAATCCAAATGATAATCAAAAATTGTTGTGGTAATCAGTCCTTTTAAGACCGATGCACCTCGAGCTGTTACCTCACCAGGGCAGAACGGAAGTACTGTAAGGATGAGAGGACATTCCTCGTGAAATATACCGTTGCTCAATGTAACACAAAATGGCTAATTTGGCACCCAGTTCAAGCAAACATAGGTCATTATCCTGTAAAAGACGTGTTTTTCGTTATAAAACGGGCGCACTAAGTCTTGAATTGATAATACAGAGAGTCTATTGATTGCTTCGTGCGTGGTACAGGCACACGTATTTTGTTGTGGTTTTTAGTCTGAAGACTGGTTTGATGCAGCTCTTCAAGCTACTCTTCCTGCATAAGTATCTTCATGAGTACTGAAGCCCACATCCATTTTAACCTGCCTACAGTATTCATGCTTTGATCTTCTTCTACAATTTTTGCCTCCCATACTTCCCACCATAACCGAATTGCCGATTTCTTAATGCCTCAGGATGCATACGACGTCTTCTTTTAGCCAAGTGGGGCAATAAATTTCGTTTTCCCCTATTCGAGTCAGTACTTGCTCATTAGTTACTCGATATACCCACCTAGACTTCAGCATTGTTCTGTAGCACCACATTTCAAAAGCTTCTGTTCCTTTCTTGTCTCTACTGGCTATCTTCTATGTTTCACTTCCGTACAAGGCTACACTGTAAGCCTTCAGGATAGACTTCGTAACGCTTAATAGTACTTTAGATGCTAACAAATCTCTGTTTTTTGAAAAATGTTTTTATTACTATAGCTAGTCCGAGTTTCATGTCTTCTCTGCTTCGGTTACCATCAGCTTCGCAAATAACAAAACTCGTCTAGTACTTTTAGCGCCTCATTTTCTAATCTAATACCCGCGTTATCGCCTGATCTGATTTGACTGCATTCCATTACACTTGTTTTCCTTTTTTTATATTCGTCTCATAATTAACTCTTAAGACACTATCCATTTCGTTCAAACATCTCTACAGAATCCTTTGCAGTCTCAAGCAGAATTAAGACGCAATCGGCAAACGTCAAAGTTTTAACTCTTCTCCCTGAACGATTCTCTTTCCACATTTCTTCTTTGTTTTCTTTACTGCTTGTTCAGTGTACAAGTGGAATAACTTCTAGGATAGACTGAAACTCTTTCTAATCCATTTCTCAACTACCGCTTCTCTTTCATGTCCTATGAGACTTGTAACTGCAGTGTGGTATACAAGTGGTTAATGACATCTTGCACCTGTATTTTACCCTTGCTATCTTTAGAATATTAGTCTATTCCCTTCAACATTGTCTAAACATTTATCCAAATCTACAAACTGCATAAACGTAGGTTGCCATTCTCTAACCTATCTCCTTAGATAACAATTTCTTGTGGCTCAACGACCTGGTTGCAAGTCCTTCAATTGGACGCCACTTCAGTGACCTGCATGTCCGTAACCTATTCCAGTAATCACGCTGAGAGAGGGGTCCACAGTTTAACGTGGAATTCAAACCATGTGTCGTTCCCGGCGAATCTTCACATCACTGAGAGATGAAGCTACATTAAAAGCCGACTGAAAAACTTCCTTTGTTCATATTAGGAATCGGTGCTGTGGTTTGTAGACACGCGCATTACCACTAGACAACCGCTCCCAACATCTAACACCTGTCTTACGTCAACATGCCTAACGGGCTCCGACATTTCTCCAGAATCAAAACTAATCCTCCCCGAGGTCGGCATCTACCAGTATTTCCATTATTTTGTAAATGATTCGTGTCGGTATTCTGCAACCACCTGTTGTAGTCGGATTTTCTTCTTGGAGTTCAAGCTGTCTCGTATATCTTGCACACCAAGTGAAATCGTTATAGCTGGCTCTCCGAAGGATATCAATAATTTTGAAACAATGTCGTCTGCTCCAGGGGTTTTGTTTCGATTTATGTTTTTCAGTACTGTGTCAAATTATTCTCGCTGTATCGCATTTCCCATCTCATCTTCATTCATTTCCTCTTTCCTTTCTATAACATTATCTTCTAGTTCATTTCCCGTGTACAGTCATTCTATGTATTTATTTCAGCTTTCCCTTCTTTGATTGTATACGGTTGCTTTTCTTTTCTCCAAAGGTCTCTTTAAACTTCCACATGTGGCATCTGTTTTCCCTCTAGTTACGTATGCTTCTGCAGCGTTGCATTTGTCCTTTAGCCGTTCTTCCTCACCAATCTTCCACTTTTTGTCAATCTCATTTTTAGGAGTTTTGTTCCTTTCCCCTCTTTTATTTGCTGCGTTTCTACAGTTTCTTCTTTCGTCAGTTAGATTCAATATCTTCTTTCACACGGAGGATTCCTACTAGGCATAGTCTTTTTACTTATTTGATCCTCTGCTGCCTTCACCTTTTAAACACCGAAAGCTAGTCATTCATCTTCCGTTTTACCTATTGTCCTTATTTCAGGCCGGCCAGAGTGGCCGAGCGGTTCTAGGCTCTACAGTCTGGAACCGGGCGACCGCTACGGTCGCAGGTTCGAATCCTGCCTCGGGCATGGATGTGTGTGATATCCTTAGGTTAGTTAGGTTTAAGTAGTTCTAAGTTCTAGGGGACTGATGACCTCAGAAGTTAAGTCCCATAGTGCTCAGAGCCATTTGAACCTTATTTCAGTCTTGAAATTCTCAAGAATCTATGGCCCTTCAAACTATCTAGGTACCATCTCCTTAATTTCCTGCCTTTTTGCTGCTGTTTCAGTTTCAAACTATAGTCCATAACAAGTAAATTACGATCAGATTTCACATCTGTCCCTAGAAGTGTCTCGCAGTTCAAAATCTAGTTTCGAAATTTGTCTTACAATTATGAAATCAATCGGAAACGTTCTAGAGTCCCACGTATCTTATACGTATGTAACTTTCTTATATGACTCATAAACCAAGTGCTTACAATGATTAATATGTGTAATATTCTACGAGGCGGCTTTGCATTTCATTTTCTTTCCCCAGTCCATGTTCTTGTACTAGATTCCCTTTTCTTGCTTTTCCTACTATCGATTCCCAGTCCTACGTCACAATTAAATTTTCGTGTCCCTAAAGTGTCTCAATAATTTCCTTCATCTCATTCTTTTAATTTCATCTGCAGAACTAGTCCTCGTATAAACCCGTGCTGCTGTAGTGGATGTTGACTTCGTATCTATCTTGGCTACATACCGCATTCGTTGTCCTCTTCGTAAAAGCTTACCCACATTCCTATTTTCTTATTCACTCTTACTTGTGCACTACTCCTACCTGTTTTGTGTTGATGATGATGTTTGGTTTGTGGGGCGCTCAATTGCGCGGTCATCGGCGCCCGCTGCTTTGTGTTGAAAACCCTGTAGTGACGTGACCGAAGTCCTGAACCTTCAGTCACCACATTTCGCCAATTGCTACTACATATAACAGCATAATATCCATGTTCCTTTTGAAATCCTCTAACCTACCCACCGCTGGATGCCAGTTTTGTTTCTCCTGACAATGACATCCTCCTGAGTAGTGGCTACCCGGAATTCCGAATGAGGGAATATTTTAATTCCAGAATATTTGGCCCCATTCAGCATTGAAGTAGAGCTGCATGCCTTCGTCAAGCATAAGTGCTGTGGTTTCCCGTAGCCTTCAGCCGTTCCCAGTACCAACACAATAAGGCCATGTTGGTTACTACTACATTCCCTGGTCAGTCAGTCATTTGAAACTGTTGCCGCTGTAACTACTAGAAAAGTTGCTGCTCTTCTGCTGAAACCACAAGTTAGTCTGAACTCTTCCGATGTAGTTGATCCTACGGTACGGATATCTCTGTCGTTGAGGCATTGAAGCCATTCCACCTCTAAAGGCCTACGGTATAGTTTATGGTAGGCGACACGTATTATTAATAAAATCGCTGCATGACAGGTCCTACTCCAAAGTAGGAGGATTGGAACTTTAATAGTGGCAACTATTTACTTACAGCTCGTACAGAATAGATGCGTGTTTCAAAGTTTAACTGAACTTCAAAGTAGTCACCAACATTGTGTATAACCCGTTGCCAGCGATGTGGAAGTCGTAGGATACTCTTAGCTATGCCAGTTGTGTTGACATTTAGAGCGGCGCAGTCTACTGCCCGACGGATTTGTAGCAGTTTTGAAGCGAATGCCATGATACCGAACAGAGCTCCTATCCGCAGTGTGGGACAGGACCGTCACCACCCTCCACCTTTTCTGACAATGGTAGCTCCGCTGCCAGCACCACCACGCCACACATACAAATCCTCAACTGTCAGTACCAATATCGTCAGCAACATGGCGAAGTTGCAACTCCTTCGCGACACGGTCATGGCGTCAGAATATGACGTTGCACAGGTTTCCCTCAGTCGACGGATATACAGGGTGAGTTGCGGCCCTCTGCATCTGAGAAGGCATCCCAGTCACAGATGGGATTGTTCTCTCTTCTGGATAGGGAGTGGCCCTAGCACTGTTTGATACTTGGATTATCAGCTTATGATCTCATCAAGCTTGAAACATCAACGTCAGTGAACTGCGTTCAATGCAGAAGAAGTAGTGCCCTTATTTGCGGGGTGATATGACAGGTGCTTTGTAGGAGGAATTTCTAATGTGTCCTCCATCTGAAGAACCAGACTCCTGGCTTACATACGTTGTAAGCCATTGGACATATTGATATGTCTCACTATCCCGGAAATTTCCGGAATGAAACGTGAGAAGTATCAGTATGTCCAGGCCGATGAACTGAGTATGTGCAGGGCTAATTGCACCGTCGACTGCTTTCTTTTTTTTCTGAATTTAAATTTTAGTTCATATGTTTGTCTGCTCGCGATGTTACGTGCCTCCCACAGAATGACTCTTCCTACCTCACACAGCCCCCGTCCCCTCCAATTCTCCACCCATTCTCGCCTCTTAAAAAGAAAAAAAAAAAACCTTGCAGGGTACCGTCTTCGACCAATACGCAAAACGTCCTCGATTCCGGATTCGAACCTCGACGCTGCTTGAGTAAAAATCGTCAGAAAAAGCGTCCGAAGACTTCTGCCATGACAAGTCACCGCCAGTCTCTCAACGGCCTTGTCAAAGGGGGTGAAGGAGTCGACATGGGTTCAGGGCACACTCTTGCCCTTGGGGTGGGAAACTGCCGCTAAAGGGGGAAAGAATCACCAACGATCAACGGGATAAGAACGCAGAAGGCAATGAAAACCATTGCATTACAGATGCATAACGTGTACGCAAAGGTCATGCGGTCTGTAATTGAAAAAGTCCATTTGCAGAAGATTCCGGATTAGTCCCCATTCGTATCTCCGGGAAGGGGCTGCTATGAGAATAGTGACCATGAGAAAAAGGTAGTATAACCTACGGCGGGATAACATTCTAGGAGCCGGAACTTGCTGTCAGAAGTTAGAAAGAAGTAAGAAAGCTAGAAAATGTAAAATGGAAATGGAAAGGTTCTAACTAGATAAAGTGGGCATCAGTGAACTGAAATGGAAAGAAGATACGGATGTTTGGTGAGGCGAACCTAGCGTAATATTGCAGCAGCAGAAAATGGTGTAACTGGAGTAGGATTGGTTACAAATAGGAAAATAGGCCAGAGGATGAGCTACCATGAAAAGTTCAGCGACAAATTGTTCTCATCGAATTCGACAACCATCTTTGAGATATACATGACAGTGCCAAAGGAAAGGGTGAAGAGATAAAGTGCAGGGATTGCATAAAAATAAGGAAACACAGCGAGAAGAAGCATATGTCAATGTAAATGCAGATGCTAACCAGGCATGCAAGTTGCGCTGTGGTATTTGCCCACGAATGACACTTGTGCAACTTCCTCAATAAGCTGCAAGTGTCAGTTGTGATAAGAATAGCGTTCTGTATAGTTGTGAGTGCATCATAGGATAGCTTGTAAGTAGGCTGTTTATGTTTTCTTATTGGCAACGTTGCGTAGCGCTCTGTATGAAAATCACTGGCTGTGCTGTGTGCAGTCTGTGGCTAGTTTACATTGTTGTCTGCAATTGTAGTGTTGGGCAGCGGCAGCTGGATGTGAACAGCGCGTAGCTTTGCGCAGTTGGAGGTGAGCCGCCAGCAGTGGTGGATGTGAGGAGAGAGATGGCGGAGTTTTGAAATTTGTAATACTGGATATCATGACCTGCTATATACATTATGACTTTTGAACACTATTGAGGTAAATACATTGTTTGTTCCCTATTAAAATCTTTCATTTGCTAACTATGCCTATCAGTAGTTAGTGCCTTCCGTAGTTTGAATCTTTTATTTACCTGGCAGTAGTGGCGCTCGCTGTATTGCAGTAGCTTGAGTAACGAAGGTTTTTGTGAGGTAAGTGATTTGTGAAAGGTATAGTTTAATGTTAGTCAGGGCCATTCTTTTGTAGGGATTATTGAAAGTCAGATTGCGTCGCGCTAAAAATATTGTGTGTCAGTTTAAGCACAGTCGTGTACAATGTTTCATAAGGGGACGTTTCAAGCTGAGTGAATTCGAACGAGGCAAACTGTTGGTGTTTATATGGCGTGAGCTTCCGCAGCCAGCCACGCGGGGTAGCCGCGATGTTTAGGGCGTCTTGCCACGGTTCGCGCGACTCCCCCCCCCCCCCTCCCGTCGGCGGTTCGAGTCCTCCTTCCGGCATGGATGTGTGTGTTGTCCTTAGCATAAGTTAGTTTAAGTTAGATTAAGTAGTGCCTAAGCCTAGGGACCGATGACCTCAGCAGTTTGGTCCCACAGTCCTTACCACAATTTTTTTCTTTCCGTAGCCAAGGTACCAGACGCTATCGCTCTTCCAAGAGGCACCGTATGTAAGATTTATGCCACATATAGGGAAAGCCGAAAAGCAGCATGCGCTAAGTCACAACGCAGACGAAAGTATGTGTTGAGTGAAAGTGACAGACGGTTACTGAAGAGGATAAGAGAATAACAGTTGCAAAAGTCACTGCAGAACTGAATGTCGTACTTGAGAAACTCGACATTATTTTCAAAACAACACGAAGTGTGTTCCAAAAGCAGGTAATTCCAAGACGGGTTTGAATACCAAAACCACTATCAGTTATGCAGATGCCCGTAATAGGAATACATGGTGCCAGAGCCATAAAACCTGGACAACGGTGTGATGGAAGGAAGAATACTTACTTTACTTTACTTTTTCGTGTCCGGAAACTACAATTTGTTTGCCCAGTATTGGGCAACGTCCAATGCTTCTTCTTTAGCCAGCCATAGATCGTCGGGGCTGCATCTGTGGGGGCAGGCAGAGCATTGTAGGAGATGTTCCATGTCCTGTCGAGTGCCGCAGTCGCATTTGCCGTCATTTTCGTCCAACAAACCCCATTTAGTCAGAGTAGATTTCACAGGAGCCACCCCCGTTCTGATGCGGTTAAGCATTCTCCAGGTTTTCCAATCACCAGAAACGCCGCTTGGTGGGTCCTCTCTTAGCGGATATTAGATGGGGGGGCTCATCTAAGGCGCAACTTAGGAAACGGCGTCTGGGTTTGAGTCTGCTGGGGCCACACTCTAGGCCAAATATTGAGTGACGGGCATCAAAGCTTTGTTTTAGCTTCTCGGTATGTTCATGGGCTTTCCTACGTGAGTCAGGGTTTGTGAAACCTGCGACCCTGTAAAGATTTTCTATGGGGGTTGGTTTCATGCAGCCTGTCACTATCCTGCATGTTTCATTCAAGCTAATATCTACCTTTTTTGCGTGGGCGGATCTGCACCATACCGGGCAGGCATATTTGGCAGTTGAGAAGCACAAAGCTTGGGCTGAAGTTCAGACCGCGGTAGGTTTGGCACCCCTTTTGCTATTGGACACCTTCCTTATTAGGGAATTTCGTGCTTCTACTTTTTTGCATGTTTTTTTCGCAATGATATTTGTATGTCAATGTTCTGTCCAGCACGACGCCAAGGTAGGTGGGAGTATCTGTGTGTTCTAGTAACGTCCCATCCCAGGTAACATGGAGCCTGTACTTTGCCTACCTCGAGTTCAAATGGAATGCACTCACTTGAGTTTTGGAGGGATTGGGTTTTAGAGAATTCTTTTTGTAGTAGGTTGACATTGGCGGTTTCTAGTTTCTCCTCGATGGCTTCAAACCTGTTGCCTTGAACTGTTATTGCCAGGTCGTCTGCATATACAAAAGTTTTGGTTTTGTCTGGAGTTGGTTGGTCATTTGTCTATATGTTGAATAGGATTGGCGCCAACATGCTCCCTTGGGCGAGTCCATTTTTCTGATTCTGCCATCGACTCTTTTTCCCCTCAAGCATTACGAAGAACTGTCTATTTTGGAGCAGGGATTCGATTATCTTGACTAGGTGGTAGTCTTTCAGGGTCTCGTAGGTTTTATGTAGTAGTGTCCGGTGATCTACTGTATCATAGGCGGAACTTAGGTCGACTAGTGCCAGCACGGTGATTAGTTAGTTCTCAATTTTTAATTTGGTAGGATGAGTCTTATATCATATTGTTTACAAGTCCTGGCCGAATTTACGTCCCAAGAATGAAACATGACCGGATTTTGGTGGCGATTTGGGTAGTCATATAGTGGTACTCCATGGGTCCAATGGTAACTGTACAAGGTCGTATTACTGTCAAAGATTATGTTACAGTTTTGGCTGATCGGGTGATTCCTATGGTAAAACGTTTGTCGCCAACGGTGATGATGTGTGACAAGACGACAGCGCTCCTGTTCGCAAAGCTCGCATCATCCAGGACTGATGTTGTGAGTACGAGGGTGAATTGTCACATCTCTCCAGGCTTCCTCAGTCACCATATCTCAATATTGTTCAGCTTTCTGTGGTCTACGTTGGAGTGAAGGGAGAGTGGTCGCTATGCACATCCGTCATCGTTATCTGAATGTGCCATTGTTTTGCAAGAAGAACATTGCCCTGACAGAATGAAAAGGAACGTAAGAGATGAAGTACTGGCGGAAGTAAAGCTGTGAGAAGGGGGCGTATGTCGTGCTTCGGTAGCTCAGATGGTAGAGCACTTGCCCGCGATAGGCAAAGGTCCCGAGTTCGAGTCTCGGTCTGACACACAGTTTTAATCTTCCAGGAAGTTTCATTTCCCTGAAAACTCAACAAGGCCACCGGAAAAAGAACACATTAAAGAATTTAGTGAGGGGAAGGACTTGTTTGATGACGAGTAGAAGAAGAAACTGGAGTCGATATGGGAGACTTTGGGGATTCAGTATTAGAGCCTGAATTTAAAAGAACTGCGGGAGACTTGAGATCAAATAAGTCTTAAGGGATATATAACATTCCTTCGGAATTTCTAAAATCATTGGATGAAGTGGCAAAGACTATTCAAGTTGGTGTGTAGAGCAATGAGGCAGGTGATGGACCATTAGAATTTCGAAAAAATATCATCCACATCATTCCGAAGATAGCAAAGGCAGGTAAGTGCAAGAATTATCGCAGAGTCAACTTAGCAGTTCATGCACCCAAGCTGCTGACAAGAAGAATGTACTGAAGAATGAAAAAGAAAACTGAGGATTTGGTCGATGACTATCACTTTGGCTTTTGCGCTTGACAATGGAAGCAAGACTGAAGAAAAATCAGAGATACGCACATAGATTTCTCCACTTAGAAAAAGCGCTCGATAGTGTGAAATGGTGCAAGATGTTCGAAATTCTCAGAAAAACGGGAGTAAGCTATAGGGTAAGACAGGTAATGCACAGTATGTACAATACCCCAAAGGTAACAAACAGTAAGACTTGAAGACCAAGAGCAAAGTTCTTGGATTACTAAGACTGTAAGACAATGCTGCAGTCTTTCACCTCTACTGATTAATTTGTACATCCAAGAAGCAATGAAGCAAATAAAGGTTAAACGGTGGGATTAAAACTAAAGTTGAAAGGATATAAATAATAAGATTCGCTGATGACGTTGCTATCCTCAGCGAAACTGAGAAGAAATACAGGGCCCGTTGAATAGAATGAAAATTCCAATGATTATAGAATATGAAATGGGAGCGAAAAGACAGAAGGAATGAGGAGGACAGCAATGACAATAGCGGGAAACTTAACATCAAAATTGGCTGTCACGAAGTGGATGACGTTGAGGAATGCTGCTATTTTGGAAGCAAAATGACCGATGACAGACGAAACAAGGACATAAAAAGCAGACTAGTATAGTCAAAGAGGGAATCTCTGGTCAATAGAAGTCGTATCAAATATAGGCCTTAATTTGAGGAAGAAAGTTCTGAGAATGTATGTTTTGGCCACAGCTTTATATGGTAGTGAACCATGGACAGCGGAAAAAACAGAAGAGAATAGAAACGTTTGATATTTGATGACAGAGAAAATTAGGTGGCTTGATAATGTAAGGAACGAATAGTTTTCCGCAGAATCGGCGATGAAAGGGACGCGTGGAAAACACTGACAAAAAGAAGGAGCAGGATGATAGGATGTGTGCTAAGACACCTGGGGATAATCTCCATGGTACTAGAGGGAGCTGTAGAGGGTAAAAACTGTAGCGGAAGACAGAGGTTGTAATATATCCAGCATTGAGGTAAGGACGTAGGGTGCAAGTCTTATTCTGAGATGTTGATGTTAGTGCTGTAGAGGAATTCGTGGCGGGCCGCATCAAACCAGTCAGATGAGTGATGGCATAAAAAAAAAATCATTTGAACAGAAATGGAAAATACTGCTCACAGTAGTCTGGCAAAAATTTAAGACTATTGCCTCATCTACAAATGGTGATGTCTCTTGGGAAAATAATTTTTGAAGTAAGAATATGTTTTATAGTGGTTACAGAAGACCTTATTATACACTGAGAGATAATATTATACAATTGGCAGCTGGTAACAGTTTTATCACTTACATTACAGCAGCACAGTTCAGTTCGACTGTTAGTTATTTGGATTGCTATCTGTACCGTTATTCTATCTTCAGGCTTCTACTTGGAATAACGAAAAACGAGAAGACAGAATGCCACTATATCCAACTGCAGGTGTCATGTAAATGCGCTTTATGCCTGGTCAGCTACAACGAAGCAAGTGGCTTGCTTACTTTAGATACTTCAGATGGTTGCCTGAGATGCTACAACGAATCTGGTTGTAAAGTAGATACGTTCATGGCAGTTTTTTTACTTTAGAACGCACAAGACACAAAACGTGTTACATGTATTTCTTATTCCAATAAAGAGTGGAATACCGCAACGAATGTGTAGTAAACTTACCATATATAATTATAGTGTCATAGAATCTGTCCAGTACTTTTCCAAATTCTGGAAAATAAAAAGACACTGTCAATGGAAACGATCGCTGAAACATATACGAGCACATTGCAGTATTTGTTATACGTTGTAGAGGTATACGCTAGTCTGGAGAATGGAGAGAAGTGTTCCTGCGTAATCCAAACCAGAATTGTCCACAAACCACGGTAGGAAAATCAACCTCCACCGAATCACGAATCTTTGATTTGCAGTCTGAAATGTACTTTTCGAGTCACAGAACATAATGCTGCGAATGATTCGGTGGAATATCGTTTCGAAGCACTGTTGCCTAAGGTTACAAATCGCTTCCCAGTACAGTAAGCATTTTTAATGTTTGGGAAAAGGTAGTGACACGTGTTACATGGTAAGTTTACTAAACATTCGTTGCGGTATTCCACTCTTTATTGGAATAAGAAATACATGTAATTGGAAAAACGTGGAAAGGAAGACCCACCAATATAACTTTCTTTTCACACAACCTGTTTATTTAACGATATATAACCATAAAACTTCCTTTAACAAAATGAAAAAATTGCAAAATTCTTTTGACCTTAAACCTTAAGTTGAATAAGCTTTTGCAGAAGAAATTTAAAGTGCTGTATAGCAAAACAGCAGACAATATGACAATGGTTACAAGACGGCCGGACCAGCAGCCCGCTCGTTATCAGGTGAAACAGCGGTGTTTACTACCGCACTGGGCACAATCTGTCTTATTAAATGCCCTTCTGCAAAACATGAAAACTATATAAGCACCACTGTTGACACGAGTGATGCAATTATCCAAACAGATGACGTAACTTTTAATTTGAAAACTGTATGTCGAAAGGTTCGGGGTTAAGATGCGCACCTGTGCTTAAAAGTTAAACAGATTAGGAAACAATATGACAATGATAAGGCTTACTTCAAAGCAACCGACCTCATAATTTCAGTCGGCAACCAAGGTGCGACTGGATCCCAACCCGTCCCTTCTGACAATTTTATTTTAACTAAAGCCCTGGTGACAATTGGCTGTTAATATTTTCAAAGTTAAATTGATTGTCAGTTATTAAGACCCCTCTGAAGGAACGTCTTAAAACATTACTTACGAGCATATTACAAGAAAATTCACTCGGCGGAACCACAAGATCCAGCTAAATTGCAACAATAATGACCCGGTCTTTCAAGCACAGCAAAAGAAAAAAAAAAAAAAAAAGGCTCTGAGCACTATGAGACTTAACTTCTGAGGTCATCAGTCCCATAGAACTTAGAACTACTTAAACCTAACTAACCTAAGGACATCACACACATCCATGCCCAAGGCAGGATTCGAACCTGCGACCGTAGCGGTCGCGCGGTTCCAGACTGTAGCGCCTAGAACCGCTCGGCCACACTGGCCGGCAGCAACAAACAGCTTAGCACAATAGGTTGTTCAGAGTATAACTAATGACAGCGAAATGCAATTACAATCAAAGAACCGAACCGGTTACCGTCTAAATCTAACCATTAAGTCCCTCCTTTGTTTAACGGCAACCTGTGCTTTGTCACAATTGTTCCGCCTGTATTTATGACAAGGAGCTGATTCATTAGAACATTAATGATCGGGTATAAATCAGAAAGGAAAGGCAATATAATAACGGAACAAATTTTCAAACGACAACTAGTGTCTTAGTACAATACTATGGCCTATATTTACGACCAAAGAGCCGACCGAGTAAACCTCTGAGGGTCGGGTACAAACCAGAAATAATAAGGAGGGCAGGTAGACAATGAAACAAATGACCACGAGAATTATAGAACGTTAATCCCCTTTATCAGGCAACAGATGGGAGGTCAGCCTGCTGCTTATAGTCGACGCCGATCCTGGTGAAGTACTCCGATATATTCGCTCTGCGCATGCCCACCTTGCGCAGCTTGTGGCTTCGGCCACTCGGACCTCGTGACTACCTCTTGTCGCGCCAATACCCATACTTCGTGCCTTTCCTCTCGGGCCAGCGAACCCAGTATATACGTATATCGGCTAGCAAAGACTTCTAAGGACACAACTCACAGATGCCAACTCTTCCCCATGGATACAGGCAATGGGGCCTCAGGAGGGGTAGTCGATACTACACTTGAGTCAGTGGAGCCAGACGTAACAGTCTACTAACTCGGTGGCACCACGGCTGAGGTGGTATCATGAGAAAAGTGCTACTTACGCCGATCGAGTTAATTGTGGCTCTCACAATACATAGTTGCATAAGTTCTTACATGACGTTTCAGTTCTAGCTTTTGGCTGTGTTCAAATAATCTTGATGCTCGCGACATGTCTCCTTTAATGTGAGGCATTGTTCGCAGTGACTGCTAGCTTGGCTTGCTGCCGACTGAAATAGCACCAACCAGCTCTTCAGCGACTTCTAGATGTTGGTACCAGTTTAACTGGATGGTTATATTTAAAGCCCCCCGTCGGAGGTTCGAGTCCTCCCACGGGTACAGGTGTGTGTGTCTCGTCCTTAGCGTATCTTAGATTAAGTTAGGTCAAGTAGTGTGTAAGCTTAGGGACCGATGACCTCAGCAGTTTGGTCCCAGAAGACCTTACCACAAATTTCCAAAATTTTGTACTTAAAGTGCAGGTACTCGCAGAGGTCCGAGTGGGCTGTAATTATTATTGTATGGCGGGGGAACTTAGTCGATATTCTAACGAACGGAACGTGGGCAGAAAAATTCAAACAAGTGAAAAAGGGGTAATGTTGATTTTCTTCTTAACCGCCACTTTCATAGTTTGTTTTATATGGGCACCGGACACATCAACGAGATGTTGTACAGCGCCAGATTTGCACCTGTTGGCCAAAATTGGAACTATTTTTCCAGTGTAAACCTGTTCCGAACTAGCGCACTAGCATAGCTACCAAGTTTCGCTGCCATATGATAATTACGGCCCTCACTGGACTTCCACTATCAGCTGCACTTTAATTACAACCACCCGGTAATATATATATAAAAACTGAGACAAGAATGCCAAATGCCATTTTCAGAGAGTATCTTCAGCAATGGCATCAGATTTTAGTATATATTTATTTCGGTTATGGAGCCACCTTCCTGGTAAATCTGAAGAAACCGCTTGCTGCCGTCTATGTGCAATGGGTTAGCGTTCATCGGTGGCCGTCTGGCACAAAGGAAAATCCGATTATCGCATGTTCGCAGCTTGTAGAAAACGGTCCCGTATGTGAAGATAATACCTGGAAAAATTTGTCTCTGACGAATTACGATTCATTTCATTATACAGATTTCTGCTCCGGGCTAGCAGCTCGTTCACGAACTCCGCGCAGCTCCGAGAATCTTTATTTTGTGACGAAACCCTATAAAAGTTTCTCCAGCTCGGCTAACGGGGTGAAGATTTTATGGCTTACGACTCGGTTATTCATTTTAAAGCCACTTTAACGCTCTCCGAGAGTTCTTTATACTACTCTGTCCGATTACAAACCCACTGTACGCCGACTATAAATGTGCTCCCTGGAGACGGCCAAAGATAAAAGATTTTCCCTGCCCGCTGCTCGGCTCCAGACTATTCAAGTAGGTCAGAGTTAGCGGCTCCACGTCGCCGCCGTCCTATCTGCATCCCCAAGTTTGCCGCCCGCCTCACCGCCTCACTGCGCGAGCAAAAAGATTACGACGTTCACCGTCCCGTCTCATGTCCTACTAACGCCAAAAGAACAATAGCACATAGGTTTACGACAGAATGACAACTTCGGGCAATGACTTGCGTTGCATCTAGTTTTAAAACGTTGATGGAAAGCAGTTCGCCGACATTAATTTGCTGTCCACAGCACTGCGAACTTGCATATTCTCGTTCAGAAAGAAGTTGTAACCATCGAGTTTTACCTATCATATATCACAGGCTTCTAGTAATGACAAGTTGGGTATGTCTGTACTGTTACTAGCAGCTTTTCCCCATGGAACATATGAAGGAAATTCAGGAAGTGAAACGTCCCCTTAGAACAATTATACAAGACTGACACACAATATTTTTTAGCGCAACGCAATCTGACTTTCAGAAATCACTTACCTCACCAAAAATCTCCGTTACTCGAACTACTGCAATACAGCGAGCGCCACTACTGCCAGCTAAATAAAAGATTCAAACTACGGAAGGCACTAACTACTGATAGGCATAGTTAGCAAATGAAAGATTTTAATAGAGAACAAACAATGTATTTACCTTAATAGTCATAATATATTTAGCAGTTCATGACAAATTTCAAAACTCCGCCATCTCTCTCCCCACATCCACCACTGCTGGCGGCTCACCTCCAACTGCGCAACGCTACGCGCTGTTCACATCCAGCTGCCGCTGCCCAACACTACAATTGCAGACAACAATGTAAACTAGCCACAGACTGCACACAGCACAGCCAGTGATTTTCGTTCAGAGCGCTACGTAACGTTGCCAATAAGAAAACATAAACAGCCTACTTACAGAAGGAATATTAAATAAATGCTTAGGAGCGGCTGCTGATGAGTCTCCCGCTGGATGCAGACTCCAGTTGCTTCTACGGTCAAGAGTCGTTTACGAACTCTGTGCGTGAGAGGCGGAGTCTAGCATATTAATTTCCAGATTCGGTTATTTGAGTCTTGTTACGTGGATTATGCGCACCACAAAAAAGTGATGTATAAGAGAAAATGCTAATCTAATGGTGCTGCTAATATTCACTTTGATATTGTCAAAGGACTACCCGATCTAGGCTTAATAAGTCTACACTGTATCAATACTAGTGGACTAGCAGATAAATCGGATAGGATTTACAGGACACAACATAAAAAATGTACAATTAATATGTAAATATAGTGATAAGGAAACAGCAGAAGAAATAACAGTCGCGGGTACAAGTGTAGATATAATGTTTGGAAGGACATTAGTAATGGTACTTGTACTTTGTGTACTGAAGAATCATGTACTTGCCACAACTATGGAAGGGAGAAAATAAGTAAAGGTAACGGTAACAACGCGGGTAATTTCGTGATATCACAAAGAAAGAATAAATTGTGGAGAAATCTCAGTTCGTGAAGCTTGCTTCTCTTGGAGGTGTGTCAGAAGAACGCCAGAAGATAATTTCTTCAGAAATCTAGAAGAGTTTCAGTGCCAGTGTCACCAGCAGCTACGAGGTCATCTTACACAACGTAACAGCAAGTCTTCAGTTGCTTTTAAGTAAACCACAAAAAACTTTTTATCTAATTCAATCTTCCCCGTACTATGAGAAAATAATCTTCCTTTACGTTCTGGAGATAAATTTTCCTGTAGATTTTCGGAGTTTTCAGTCTCCACAAACAGTATTAATGCTCTTACCTTATTTTGAAGGCATTTTAGCCTCCATCTAGCCTGCCTCAATTCTGTTGTTCCCAATAAATCTTACAGCATTATAGTTTTGCTCGCGATATATTTGGATTGGAAAGAATTATTTTTTTGAACCCTGTACTATTCATGTGTATGCAAATGCTTTTCTGATGAGTATTTCACCGCAATATGCTAATATAGCCCTTGTCTCATAGTAGACTGCTGCGTCGGACGAATAACAAGCGAAATTTACAATAATAGGAGGTGGACATTAGTGGTTACATAGAAATCGGTCTTCTAAAAAATAGAAAATATTTTCCTTCTTTAATCTGCCTATACCTATTTTAGTACCAAAAGATTTTCACAGGTTGACTGGAATTATGAAATTAATAGCCATACGATAAAAACCATACGGCAGTGATAAGAGTCGAAGGACATGAGTGGGAGATAATACTTGACAAACGAGTGAAACAGTGTTGTAACTTATTCTCGATATCCCTCAATTTGGGCATAGAACAGATAGTATACGAAACCAACTAGATATTACGAAAATGGTTTAAAATTCAAGGAGAAGAAGTAAACGTTTTAAAGTTTGCTGATGACACAGCAATTCTGTCAAAGACGGCAGAGGACTTGAAAGATTATTTCCATAAAATAGAAAATGTTTTAAAAAGGGATTGTAAGTTCAATCTAGAGAAAAAAAGGGTAATGGAGTGTAGTCAAATTAAATAAAGTGATGGTGTAGTGATTAGATTAGGGAATGAGACTCTAAAACTATTAGACGAGTTTTGATATTTGGGCAGAAAAAGAACTGACGACTGCTGAAGAAAAAGATAATATGAAATGTAAACTGCCTCCAAAAAGGAAAACTTGTCAGAAAGAAACAATGTAAAAATTTAAGAGTTAAATTGTTTATCTGGAGTGGGGAGTTATATAGAACTGAGATGTAGATGTTAAAAAGTACAGACAATAATAAATTAGAAGCTGTAATGTTACAGGAGAATGGTGCAGACTAGAATAAGAGATAGGTTAGTAAGACTCATGCCGAGGCAGCCACGAGTAATTAATTTAGTAATGGAGGTAAGAATTTAAGTGTGAGTGTGTGTGTGTGTGTGTGTGTGTGTGTGTGTGTGTGTGTGTGTGAGTCAGTGAGTGGTTATGAGGGAGGGGGGATAGGAAGCGTAGGAGGAGGAGTAAATTTCCAGAAGAAGACCAAGACTCGAGTTTAGTAGGTAGGTGACAATGGGAGAAGGTTGCGTTACTTACACAAAGATGGAGATTCTTGCATAATATAAGCTATTGTGAACAACTGCTGCAAACGAGCCATCTGACTTAAAATTAAACCGTAACATAATATTTTGTTAAATACTGTATTCTTTGTATAAATTACTATATGTGCAGCTGTTTTTATTATTTTCATTTCTAGACACACTATACTGAAATAACGTACTTCGATAATTAGGGAATAGTCGTTCTGGTTTCTGCTCGAAAAAATATTTTATTGCTCTTGTTTGGCAAATATACCTCCGAGACATGTAATACTGAAATCCCTTGTCATGTTGGTATAGGAAGCTGCCTCTCTGGTCACTTCCGTTTGTATCTGTGAAGCGCCCTCAGTAGGGGGCCCAGGCCAGTCTGTCTGCGGCGAGCGTCTGAAGTGGTAAGATGTCCGGCTAAGCACGTCTCTGATAAGTCCATTGGACAATGGATTTCTTAAGTTCAGCCTAACTGAAAATTTAATCAGGTTTAGATGTAAAATATCTAATGTTATCTTAAATTGCAACGCAGTGTAATTCAAGCGTGAAGTTCAGAATATCTTCCAATAGTTGCTTTGTCACTACTTTGTGAGTAAAGTGGAACCACGTCTTGATGATACATAACTCTAAATAAGATCATCAGTCTTAAATTCGAATGTGCGTGAGATTATAACGCCTCGTCTTGACAATATTTTTCAATATAGCAACTTTTCTTTATGTTCAACCCACCTGGGGTGTACTTTGTGAGACCAGTACCACGTGCTTATATAATTGTTTGACCCATCATGTTAATAGTAAGACGATAGTAAACAGTTCAAAGTTTTTTTTGTAATTTGTGTTTCGATGTAATTTATTTTAATTATCAAAATTATTGTGGAGTTATACTCTTTGTGTAAACCAAGTTGGCCACGTGAAGCATGTGGTGTAATCATCAAAGTAGCCCTCAGTATTCTTTTCGGGAAGATTTCACAGAGAGTTAGTATGAATTTAGTATACCAGTGTGTGTAAATATTATGACGGACAGGGTTGCGCTGTGAGCGTAACTTCTTTTGGTAAAAATTGAATCGGTTGGTTGTGGTTAATTTCCTCTTGCATATGTTTCAACATTCTTCGTGTGTTATTTTATGAATGCAGTGTTGTATGCAGTCTCCCAATCTTGGCTCCATATTTGATGTGTTCCGTAAGATTACAAACTCACATTTTCACAATCCTAAATAATGCACCAGCTTAGTTATGAATCAAGTTTAATATGCTGAAATGTTAACGGAACAATGATCAATGTTAAAATAAATGTCCACATATAAACTGATTTATTTCTTTTTATTTAAATTCTCTTTATATATATATATATATATATATATATATATATATATATATATATATATATATATATCACCAGTTGTCGTAAAATGACTATTAAAAGATTATAATTAATGATAGTCTGGTTGGGAATTTGGTAAGCTACTCTGGATACCTGGTGAAACAGTTGCTCAGTAATGCAAGGTTAACTTCCCCAGATAGCTCACAGCTTTTAACCCACTTTTATTGTCTTGAATATTAGCACCGCTTTCAGAACGAATTAAAGCATCAGCATTATAATACTTACTTTTTTACGCTTGTTTGTCTGGGTTCACAATCTTTATATCATCTGTAAAAAGATTTAACTTTGTCTTATGATTCAATTAAAATGCAAGAACAGTAAATTGCACGTGACCAAATCCAGTGGAACACCCGTTTTGATGTCTCCTCGTATGGATGATGTGAAGTCCAAGATGTGTGACTCGACATCCTAGTGTAACTTTCTGCATCCTATTTTTTTTAGATAGTAACTAAACATGTATAACAATAAATACTGATTTTTTTTGCGTAGCATGACTCATCTGCAGGTTTAATCTTTTATCACTGAGAACGTGAAATATCTTCCACAAGTTGCAGAAGGTCCCAACTGCTAACAGCTCTGGAGTATGCTATCTGTTCTAAAATTTTGGAAAATTAGATGGTTATGAAAGAAGTGAGGAAACCATTAGTTATTGACTTCTGTGTTCTACATCGTCCGTCTTAAAATTTTTATGTTGAGTTTAAGCACTTCGGGGTAAAAATCACACACAAGATTGGCAGTTTTTGTTGCTTAAAGCCCGTAGCTTCACTTTGCGTACATCTATACATTTCGCTTATATTTTGCCGACATCTTGATAAGATGCCCTATAGTACGTGTTTCCGAATTCCAGTGTCGTTTGTTGACAGCATCTAGAGAATACTAGCAATTTTTATGTGCCTTGGAGTATTAGGACAACTGCCAATTTCTGAAAAATTATCCAATTGTCTAAAAACACCTAGAAAAAATTAGTTAATTTTCTTTAATTACAATTCGATTATTGTATACCTTTGTTGTGTGTTGTATTATGAACTTAAAACAGTACGTTCGAATTTACTCTCTGTAATATTTTTATGTTGGACTTTTTAGGAATATTTTTTGTAGAAAAGTCGTTTTTTTACACACGCCAATGTAGAAATTGAAGAAGTGGGTCTTTCAAGAGGTGTACTTGAGAAAAGTTGAGTATATTCTGCCAAGCATAATGTGAATATAGTTAGATTGAAGCTGAAAGGCACGGGTAGCCAGAGAGTGGATAATTCTAGCTATATGCTGATTACTGCAGAGAAGAACACCCCGATCGAGCGTATACAAATAGGATGAGATAGAATTGTTGAATTCACCTGACTTTGAATGACGTCTCTGACGTCCACGACGACAGAGGTTTATGCGCAACGTTGTCATCTGCCACTGACAGGTAATCTTATGCATTTAAATTGATTCAGATATGGGCTCTCGGTAAAACTGTAAAAAATACACTAAACAATTTTGCCTTCCACCCCCCCCCCCCCCCCACCCCAAAAAAAAAATTGATTATCGCATGACCTAGGTTCATCGCACGACCTAGGTTTCGGGTTGTAAGTCCATTTTCAAGACTACAACTGATTCTAACGAGGAGAGCATCTCTAGAATCATGTGCGTGCTGAAAATGTGCTTACAACTCGAAAACTACGTCGTGCGACAATACGCTTTGTGGACACGAGGTAAGAAATATTTGATTTTGCGTGATAATCTCAAGGCTTTAGGTTTCCAGCTTCTCATACATGTTGAGTATTATTTTAATGATTGACAATTGAGAACTGTAGCTGTGTGTCATTGTCTTTTTCCAAAGTCACGACCAGTTCCTTTGTTGCTTATGAACCGCGTTTGTGATCAAATTTTTAAATTCAGATGTTTTTACTTCAATAGAAAATTTTTAAAATAATCTATAGCAGGATTCAAAGTTTTGGATAAGTACGTTAAGTCGAATTGCGGCATTGTAGAGAAAGCTCTTTGCAGTAATTAATGATCAATTCTTAGTGTCATTGTTTCGTTGTCGTTATTGTTAGTAGAGCAAGTATATTTATTGCCTGTAAGTAAGTTATACACAACTGCAACCAGTCACTTTGCAGACTGGTTGCAGTTGTGTATAACTTACTTACATTCAATATACAGTCACGGTTCTAAAATATCCGTAATGGATAAGCATAATACATTTATTGCCGTTGGACTGTCATCATTTCATATATTGTAGCATTGTGTTAAATGTGTGCACAGAGTGTGTGCACAGAATATTTCTCTTATATCAGTGTTCTTACAAGCATTAGTTGCAAAGTTGCTTTGATCAGAATTACGTTGCTGAATAGTGCGTAGTCTGAGACGAGGGCGGAAACGTTGTTGAGTAATTTCACATGTCAGACTAAAGCAATTTACTAAGTAAAGTATTGTATTTTAAACGTATGTTTCTGAAGATTCTCTATTTATTCCACAGTGTTCACCGTGACATATCTCGACACCTGGGTAACGACACAGCGCGCCACATACATGGGTGCAGATGGGTGGGCAGGTCTGCACCCTAAGTCAAACAACAACAACAACTCTAACTGCGACCGTGCAAGATGAGGTGTGTTGTTAAGACACAATCGCATTACAGAGGTGTGACTTCGAAATAGCTATCCCAACATCTAGACCGGTTTCCTGGATAGTTCCTTTGAAGAGAACGCAACAGATATCCTTTCTTATTGTGTCCTACAGGAGCCTCAGCAGCAGAAGAAATGAGAGAACCGAAAAATATCTTCGTACATTCAGCTATTTATTTGCTACACACACATCACCGCAAGTTATTGAGCAGTGAATGGCTGTACAGAGAAGTATTCTCAGCCATTCCTTTTTCTGTTCCGCTCGCATGTATGATCCTAATCCTCTTCGTCATCTTCCTTTAATACGCTTACACACTCGTAGAGTATATTGAAAGGACCGCACGAACGGTCTTTCCGATGTCTTCTTTACAGGGTCGCTACATTTTCCAAGAAATCGTCCAATAAATTGTAATCGGTCATTCGCCTTCCCTGTAACTGGCTTTACGTGTTTAAATCATTCCAAGCTGTTTAGCAGCTTCACGGCCAGAGACTTAACTGGTGTGACTGAGTCCAGTAGTGCACCATTAACGAATACTCTATTCGAACGTTATATGAATGTCTCTCCTCTAAAAACACGACGTCCGATGAGAGGACGAGTAACCGACGTGCGACACCATATAATGTTTACCAGCTGCACTCGATCTTTCACGAGAGTGCAAAGCGACAGTGACCCCGGTAATCGTTCCGCAATACGACGTGGCGGGGAGCAGCTATGCGACGCGCAAAACATACGGCGGCGCTGCAGCGGGTGATTCAGATACAAATCAATTATGTATCCTCGCATCTGCTCAGGGCGGCGGCGCGAATGGAAATAAGATGAACAAACGAGTCGGGCCCTCTCGTATTGTCGGGCCCGGGCTTTCCCCCTTTCTGCAGTATTTTATGGCGGGCGGCGCCATGTGTGCGGCGCAACTACTCAATTACGCCGGCCAAGGAAGCCTCCCCTCCCCCCCCCCCCCTCCTGCCAGCTAGGACGCTTGTTTTCCGCTCCGCCTCACTCCCAATAGCACAAAGTGCTACCCGACACGCACCAGCCTCTGACGTGAACTGGGAGGAGTAGTCGCTCGTGCTGTGAGGTCTTGGATCGCTTTGTAGATCAACAGCAAAAGGCAGCTCCCAAAGTATTTTAATGCAAAACGATCGTCTGAACGGCATAGTAAATTTGTTTTAGGTGGAAAGTTCATCAAATCTACAACACAGGGAAAAGAAATAACGTTCTAAAAGCGGCAGGTCTCTCATTCGAGGAGAACGGTTGCATTAATCACGCGGAGATGACTTTCCCTTAAGCCACTAAAATTAACTATGGGCAGCCACTGCTCTAAGAATGAACCTCTAAATACTTGTGCACAAAGTTAAATGGATAACGCGAAAATTAGGGCTCTAGGCATAGCTACTAAAGCGGGGAATTTGCAAAGCAAGCATGTTACCCTGACTACCGCAGTCTGAATGGAGTAACATATTGCTGATGATTTTAAACTGATTGCTAATAAGTTACGGAATATGCAGTCTGGGTCACTAACTATTGCCACCTAGAATAACTCCGAAAGTATGATAGTAGCGGAAAAGTTTGTTGGACAAATGTTGCATGGGACAGCGGGGGCCATAATATGACGTTGGCGTTTTGTTGCTAGGTGGGGTCGCTTCAGAGATATGAAGATCAACGTTGTTTTTTTCAAATGGGATGCTGTAGTTTGGCACTTTTTTTTATAGCGGCTATCGAATCTAATTCAATAATTTGTAACAGCAAGGTCTTTGAAGGTCAACGAAGGTCAAAAAGGTAGCATGAACGTCCATTTACAGAAGGTGTTCAAAGTGATGACCATTGGTATCAATGCAGTGCTGCAATATTCATATCATGGATTGAGTGGTATTCCTTATCACTTCGGCTCTTATCGAAGCACACTCGCTGACGATTCTCTCTCGCATATCTTCATGTGTAGTTGGAAAGTCTTTATAAACAATGTCTTTTACGAACCGACGCAAGAAAAAATCGAGAGGCGTCAAGTCTGGCGAACGAGCCGGCCACGACACGTCTCTTCCGCGTACGCTGAGTGAACAGGACAAGTTTGTTTGCAGATCAGACATACAACGCATATCATCGGCATTTCCACTGTTGTAGAGATAGAGATACTTGACAAAAATACGGAAACACCGCGAGAAATGCAGACGCTACCGAAGCCTGCAAGTTGCGCTGCTGTATTTGGCCCCGAAATGCACGTGTGCAATGTCCTCAGTCCGTTTCAAATGCCAGTCGTGATCATAACAGTGTTCTCTGTAGTTGAGAGTGCGTTATGTCGCAGCTAAGTGAATTCGAAAGCGGCCAAATTGTTGGTGCTCCTATGGTGGGTGCTTCCGTAACCACGATAGTCGAACTACACTGACGGAAAGAAAACCACAATACTAAAAAATAACTGATGTAGAGTAAAGACATTACGAGGATACATTTGTCAAGGTAACATATTTATGTGATTAACATTATAAGATCACAGATTCACGTAAGCACGAGATAAGCTATTGCAAATGTGAAATACTGGTACATTAACCTGTGTAACCGCCGAATGTTGACTGCAAGCGTACAAACATGCGTGGATTGTGTTGTAGAGGTTTGTGGAACGCAGTTCCATGCCCGTTGCACTTGGTCGGTCAATACAGTGGCGGTTAATGATGGTTGCGGATGGCGCCTGAGTTATCGTCCGATGATGTCCCACATGTACTCGATTGGAGAAAGTTCTGGTGGTCGAACAGGACAAGGCAACATGTCGACACCCTGTAGAGCATGTTGGATTACAACAGCTGTGTATGGGCAAAAGTTATCCTTTTGGAAACACCCCTCGGAACGCTGTTCTTGAATGTCAACACAACGGTCGAATCACCAGATTGATGTACACATTTACAGTCAGGGTGCGTGGGATAATCACAAGAACGCGCCAGCTGTCATAGGAAATCGCATCCCAGACATAATTCCAGGTGCAGGTCCAGTCTGTCTGTCACAGGCTGGTTGCATGCCCTCAGCTAGCCTCCTTGTAACAAACACACGGCCATCACTGGCATCGAGGCGGAACCAGATTTCATCAGAAAACACAACAGATCTCTACCCTGCCACCCAATGTGCTCTCTATTGACACTACTGAGCCGGCCGGAGTGGCCGAGCGGTTAAAGGCGCTACAGTCTGGAACCGCACGACCGCTACGGTCGCAGGTTCGAATCCTGCCTCGGGCATGGATGTGTGTGATGTCCTTAGGTTAGTTAGGTTTAAGTAGTTCTAAGTTCTAGGGGACTTATGACCACAGCAGTTGAGTCCCATAGTGCTCAGAGCCATTTGAACCTTTTTTTTTTTTTTTGACACTACTGAACTAGGAAATGGTGGTGGTTGGGGGTCAGTGGAATGTACGCTACAGGGCGTGTGACTCAGGTCTGTCCTTGAAATAACTGATTTGAAACAATTCACTGTGTCACTGTGGTGCCAACTGCTGCTCAGATTGCTGCTGCAGATGCAGTACGATGGGCCAGAGCCATACGCCGAACACTATGGTCTCCCCTCTCGGTAAAGCCACGTGGCCGTCCGGAGGTCGGTCATTCTGCGGTCGTACGTTCTCGTGACAACCGCTGTCAGCAGTCACGAACAGTGGCTACCTTCCTGCCAAGTCTTTCTGCAGTATCACAGAAGGAACGTACAGTTTCTCGCAGCCCTATTATACGACCTCGTTTAAACTCAGTGAGGTGTTGATTACAGCGTATTTGCCATCTTAAAGGTATTTTGGCTAATATCAAGTCACCACATCCAATCTCAAACGTAACTAACGCTCACGACGTTAAAGCATGTATTTAAAGCAAACCTGATTTGCGTTCTCATAATAGCGCTATTAGCGTCACTCTTATGTGAGTGGCTTCAAATCTTCGTCTTTCACATGTAAGGACACGCCTACCAACTTTAGTTTATGTCGCACAACTCCTTTTTTTTTGCTTTTCTTCCGACAGTATATTTGATTTTTCAAGTGACAGCTTATCGAAGTTTTATACCGCAAACAGAGAAAGTGGAAAGCATCATCCGCTAATCCAAAACACGGACGAAAATTGCGTTGAGTGATCGTAACGGACAGTCATGTAAGATAATTGTGACAAAAAATCAGAGCAATGCAGCTGCAAATGTCGCTGCAAAACTTTATGTTGCTCTGGCAAATCCTGTAGCACTAAAACAACACGAAAGGAGCTCCAGAAGCAGGAAACGCCAGGGAGAGATGAAACTGTAAAACCACTCATCAGTGATGCACATGTCGGCAACAGGAAAACTGGTGCCGAAGCCATAAAACTTGGACCATGGAGCAATGAAACAATGTCGTTTGGTCTGATATGTATTGTTTAACACTGCTTCCAATTTCTGGCCCAGTTTATTTCCCAAGAATGAAACATGGCGTATGGTCGGTGATAATCTGGGCACCCATATAGTGGTATTCCATAGGACCCATAGTTACTGTGCTAAGTCGTGTTACTGCCAATGATTATGTGACCACTATGGCGGATCAGGTCCATCCCATGGAGCATTCTTTGTTCCCCAACGGTGTTTCTACGTTCCAAAACGACAAGGCCCACATTCATACAGTTCACATCCTCCATGATTGGTTTTGTGAACACTAGGATGAATTGGTGCATCTCCTCGGGCACCACTACTGTCACCAGATTGAGCCTTTGTGCTTACCTTTTCAGAGAAGGATGCGTCATCGCTACCCACCTCCATCATCGTTACCTAAACTTGCCACTATTTTTTTCAGAATGAATGGTATAAGATATTCTTAAAAACAATGGGGGACGTGTGTTCATCCTTTACGAGACAACTGGAAGCTGTTTTTTAATGCCAACGGTTTTCCCCGTACCGTTTAGGCATGGTAACGAATTATGTTTGCGGAATTTAAATATTTTTGTCCACCCGATGTATTTGCAGTGCAGTAAGGGTACAAAGACAAAAGTGGGTAAAAAATAAGACGAAATTACACTGTAGCAAGACACCGGAGACCACAGGTCCCCTATACCAAAAAAAGCAGAAAATATCCTTGAACGGACTCCAAAATTCTGGGCAAGTACAATGTCGCCTGAGCTAACCAAAGTTAACTGACGATTCGCCCTCAGAGCTTTACTTTTGCGGACAAGTTGCCGAGCAGTCGCTTAGCCCTAGCCTACGGATTGTTTCCGGAATGATTTGAAACTTCCTGGCAGATTAAAGTACTGGCTGAGAGGGTGAGTCGTCAGTGGTGATTGGATGACTCAACCGGTAGGGCACTTGGCCACGACAGGCGAAGTTTCCGTGTTCGAGTCCAGTTGCGATATACAGGTTTAATCTCCCAGGGCGTCTCAGATCAATGCGCAATCCACTGACGAGTGATAATTCGTTCATTTTAAGACCAAGTAACTCACTTCCGTACTGAGAGGTGTTCGAAATATTAACTTGATTCTCGGTTGACGTCACGATTCCTAGGCGGAACTAGGTCGTTTTCCACGGATGAATTTTGGTCAATGGCTACTTCAATTTAGCCATATGCCGCACCAAAAAAAAAAAAAAAGTCAGAGAGAAAGATGACAATATAGTTGTGGGATTCAGTAACAAAGTAGCGGTCAACAGCGAAGAGACAGACTTAAATAGGAAAGGAAGAAATCTGGCGGAGATTTGTCGTAAGGACGTTTACTTTTCTAAATTTTCTATCTGGAACGGCGATACGGTCGAAATTAAAGTAGTTTTTATTGCTAAAGGAAAGAAGATTAGGGTTTGACACCTCGTCGAGGACGAGATGATTGTAGCCGAAGCACGAGATCGGATTGTGCAAGGCAAGGAAGGAATATCGGCTGTGTCCTTCGCAAAGGACCACCCCGGAATTCACATTAAGCGATTCAGGAAAATCAAAGAAAACTTAAATCATGGAGGGCAGACAAGGATTTCAACTGTCGTTCCCTCGAATGCAAGTCTACTGTCTTATCACCACGCCTCATACCTCGCTAAGTTTTCTCACAGTATGAACTTCAGTAGCGTGGAAGTCTTGAAGGGACAAACAAAGCGCGAATTATGCGAGTTTTAATCGTTGCTACCCACACATCTTTCTTCCAGAGAATGCAGCAAAATGTCGCGAGCGACGCCGAAGGGACGAGAGGGCGAGTGGGCGTCATCCCGTTAACCTCTCACCTCCCAGTCTGGCCCGCCCCCAATCAGGCTGCATACACTTTATGGACCCAATTTGCTATTAACGCTTTTGTGGAAAACACGGCTGCCGGGGCACAAATCTGTCGCAGTTTTCGCGCCCGTTGCGAAACAAGAGCGATAATACGCGCCCCCTGCCATAAGTAATTCTGACAGACGCGGAAATAGGCGCATAACAGCGGGAAATGGACATTCGTTTTGTCCGCATGGGGGCTGGTAAGGGAGAGCGGAGACCGGCCCACCATTGTCGGTGGCGACGGCCAGCGATTACAATTTCCATAGCGAGTTTCCTCCCTCTCCCCGGCCAGCCGGAGGGCGGCGTACGCGGACGCCGACACCGGACCCTCCCCGCGGCTACCGCTGCGAAGACTAACAAAACGATCGGCTGAATGTCGCTGCAGAGCGTAATGAATCCATTCAGCGGGAGGCGCGCGTCCCTGTGTGCGGGAGGAACGGCTGTAGGCCACCACCCGCAGAGTGCCGCCACCTGTCCCGGTCTGTTAGCACCTGTACTTCGACGTCTGTGGATTGCAGACGTCTGCCGTGCTCTAAGGAAATAGACGATACGGTATTGTCTACCCGACGCCTGCGACAGTGCGGGGACACTGGAACGTGTATTCACGTTTAATATTTTGCTTCAGCTGTTTGCATGCTCCAGGCCGTGTGATACACGAATGTCTAGTCTCGGCGCGATAAGACAGAATAAAATCTTCGGTAATTTCCAAGAATGATTGCCTATCGAAGTCGCGGGGTCCAAACGATACATATCGAACGTGCGATCCTAAATCGATCATGCGACTCTGGTGGCGGCGTTATGAATATTTTTACGGTGGTCACTACAGCGACGACAAAAGAAGAGCGTTACAAAAATACTTGTAATTGCAAAGGAAACGACTTCACTACCATCTTACTCGTCGTCGGTGTTGTCGTCAAGTGAAAGTCCATGTGATTTGTACGCTACGGGAACAATTCCCTTTTCCCACAGCCTGGGTAAACTCAGCCAATATCACGCAAGAATATGGGTAGAGTGTCACATGCTTTAACTTATCCCAGCAAACGCAAGCTGTGGAAATAGAGGTACTAAAACAAGTATAGTTCGTCTCTCTGACCTGGACGCCCTTCTTTTTTAATGGGAGACTTCACAGGTTTCCATAGCCGCTCGATGTTCTGCGTGTGCACACTGGGATTATCCGAAGACAAGAACTCTACAGAGTGGTTGACGAACTCGTGGACGAATCCTTCTGCTTTGTTTTGTAGGACTGAAACCCGTCTGTAATGATTTTACTGCCAGGCAGTATGAAGTACTGTACCAGACGCATTAAAGTGACCTTGTTTCTGGACAATAGTCTGACAACGAAACACTTCCGGGACTCTCGTTCAATTCCACCAAATACCCTAACATGATCGATTTCTCTCTTTGAAGGTTGTCCTCTCTGATTCTTCCTTATTGCTATGTGAGATTCGTCCACTTCAACAACTTTACTCGGTCCACCAATCGGTTCGCTTCACTACCACATAACACATTTCTCTGCAAAAACCCGGAACAGTCGCACACGGTTTTAACGGATAAGTCATTTTCCGATGCTATTGCTTGCAAGGTGTAGTCTCCAACCCAGCAAGATAGAAGAATTACGCTGGTCTGGATGGATAATTTGGAAGAGTCGAACCATGTATTCTTCCTGATTCTCGTTCGTTTTCTCACTGTCAGCAATGGAATTGTAACGGTATCTCAGCATCGAAACTCTTCTTACCTGCTAGCCGACTAGCAGTGGATGTGAGATGGCTGCTACTGCTGCTACTGATAATGATGATGATTATGATGAGCAACTAATTACGTCTCGCTAGAAAGTGTGGATTTGTAAAGTCAGGTGGATGGCTTTTCAGTCACTTGAGGAGCATTTCAAGAAATTACATCACTGTAGATGGCACTGTCCGAATTTCAAAGCATACACTCATCGTTACTCATTGCTGTAGATGAACACTGTGCCACTGATGATGTCAGGGTATGTTGCCTACAAGGAGAGGGAACACGTCTATATATACGTGTTTTGCTCCCAGAGCGCTCTGCTGCTGCAATGCATACTAGTGGCTCTGCGAGATGGGGGCCTTACCTGCTTCTTCACAGCCAGCGTCCCCATGCGCACAGGCAGTATATGTAACATCGTCCGTGAGGGGAATAATAAATAACGCGCATTGCTACGCTGAGTGCGTGTAGTTCGAACACAGCCCATCGCCAACGTTATTATTGGAAGCTGAGAAACAGCTACCGGTGCCTCAAAGATGTTTTACATTTTGATTTTTTAGCAACAACAATGTAGTATTTAATAGTAGTATCTCCTCATTTTCTAACAGCTGGTCGTCAGTGTACGTAAGAATCGTAGTTTCTGCTTTCGATTGTATAGCCGATATGAATTCGTGAAAGGTTAAAACCATTGTTCAAACAGGGTTGTAAGCTACTGGCCAATTTAAGACTTAGAGCCTATTTTTAAGTGATGAGAAGAAGCCAACCAACTGGCCAGTCGTATGTTAAAAACAGTTGTCATCACTTTGCAACCCTACAGAAACATCGTTTTTATCTTCAGCAATGATCGTTTTTATCTTCAGCAATGAGTAATTCCACGATAGGCCTATGTTGCAGAAAATAAGACCTTACAGCGATCAGTATGTTCGATATTACGCGGACACTGCCACGTTGTTTGAGTAGTCAAACGACAAATTGTAGGTGTCATTCATTTAAAGTTTTGCTTCGTCAAGATAAGCTATTTGTGAGCTCCCGTAAACGTTCAACATTAGAATTCTTGAAATATGAATATAAAAATTCGATTGCGAGAATGTGTTGCAAAATCTGATTGCGGGAAAGTAACTGGAAAGGGGCTGTCTCACTCCCTGTCGGTTTAAATTGGTAATGGCAAGAATACGTCCTGAATTGAACAATGTGAATCATTAAACTTTTAAACTGATTAACTGGCCCTGTAAAAACTCAGTGTTCCTTTTTTTATTCTTTAATTTTGGCATAACTGTTGCACAATGGAAATACCGTGACACTGCTCTTGTCTCGAAAGCGCGTCGCATTTGCTGAGCTACAAGTAGCTACTTGATATGCGTCTGGTGCAACGCGCTGTCTTTTTAAAAACAGGCTAAAGCACACTTGGTTCATAACAAGTCTGAAAAAAGAAAACTGGTAACTCACATCCTGGCACGGACTTTCGATGCGGACAGTGACTTCAGATAGATTATTGTTGTTGTTGTTGTTGTTGTTGTTGTGCTCTTCGGTCCTGAGACTGGTTTGATGCAGCTCTCCATGCTACTCTATCCTGTGCAAGCTTCTTCATCTCCCAGTACCTACTACAACCTACATCCTTCTGAATCTGTTTAGTGTATTCATCTACTGGTCTCCCTCTACGATTTTTACCCTCCACGCTGCCCTCCAATTCTAAATTGGTGATCCCTTGATGCCTCAGAACATGTCCTACCAACCGATCCCTTCTTCTAGTCACGTTGTGCCACAAACTCCTCTTCTCCCCAATTCTATTCAATACCTCTTCATTAGTTATGTGATCTACCCATCTAATCTTCAGCATTCTTCTGTAGCACCACATTTCGAAAGCTTCTGTTCTCTTCTTGTCTAAACTATTTATCGTCCACTTTTTACTTCCATACATGGCTACACACTATATAAATACTTTTAGAAACGACTTCCTGACACTTAAATCTGTACTCGATGTTAGCAAATTTCTCTTCTTCAGAAACACTTTCCTTGCCAGTGCCAGTCTACATTTTATGTCCTCTCTACTTCGACCATCAACAGTTCTTTTGCTCCCCAAATAGCAAAACCCATTTACTACTTTAAGCGTCTCATTCCCTAATCTAATTCCCGCAGCACCACCCGATTTAATTCGACTACATTCCATTATCCTCGTTTTGCTTTTGTTGATGCTCATCTTATATCCTCCTCTCAAAACACTGTCCATTCCGTTCAGCTGCTCTTCCAGGTCCTTTGCTGTCTCTGACAGAATTACAATGTCATCGGCGAACCTCAGAGTTTTTATTTCTTCTCCATGGATTTTAATTCCTACTCCGAATTTTTCCTTTGTTTCCTTTACTGCTTGCTCAATATACAGATTGAATAACATCGGGGATAGGCTACAACCCTGTCTCACTCCCTACACAACCACAACCACTGCTTCGCTTTCATGCCCCTCGACTCTTATAACTGCCATCTGGTTTCAGATAGATTATAACATCAAATGTAATTAGTTTTCCGATTAAAAGAGTTGTAAATTGAAAAATTATCTCTTCCTTTGCTCCACAGACATTAATACAAACAAAAAAAACTACAAGTCGTGAGTGGACAAACGTGAGTAGTCTCTAACATCAAACGAGGTCTTTTCAAAAATGTAGCTCGTAAATATGTCATTAATTACTCCTAATTGAAAATTATGCGTCGCTGTTTGTCTTTCCCTACACTACAATTCCAATCCCAAAGAAAGCAGGTGTTGACACACGTGAAAATTACTGAACTATCAGTCACGGCTGCAAAATACTAACTCGAATTCTTTACAGACAAATGGAAAAACTGGTAGAAGCGGACCTCGGGGAAGATCAGTTTGGATTCCGTATAAATGTTAGAACACGAGAGGCAATATTGACACTACGACTTATCTTATAAAATAGAGTAAGGAAAAGGAAACCTACGTTTCTAGCATTTGTAGACTTAGAGAGAGCTTTTGACAATGTTGACTGGAATACTCTCTTTCAAATTCTGAAGGTGGCAGGGGTAAAATACAGGGAGCGGAAGGCTATTTACAATTTGTACAGAAACCAGATTACAGTTATGAGTCGAGGAGCATGAAAGGGAAGCAGTGGTTGGGAAGGGAGTGAAACAGTCTTGTAGCCTCTCCCCGATGTTATTCAATCTGTATATCGAGCAAGCAGTAAAGGAAACAAAAGAAAAATTCGGAGTAGGTATTAAAATCCATGGAGAAGAAATAAAAACTCTGAGGTTCGACGACGACATTGTAATTCTGTCAGAGACAGCAAAGGACTTGGAAGAGCAGTTGAACGGAATGGACAATATCCTAAAAGGAGGATATAAGATGAACATTAACAAAAGCTAAACGAGGATAATGGAATGTAGTTGAATTAATTCAGGTGATGCTAAGGGAATTAGATTAGGAAATGAGACACTTAAAGTAGAAAAGGTGTTAAGCTATTTGGGGAGCAAAATAACTGATGATAGTCGAAGTAGAGAGGACATAAAATGTAGACTGGCAATGGCAAGGAAGCGTTTCTGGAGAAGAGAAATTTGATAACATCGAGTATAGATTTAACTGTCAGGAAGTCGTTTCTGAAAGTATTTGTATGGAGTGTAGCCATGTATGGAAGTGAAACATGGACGATAAATAGTTTGGACAAGAAGAGAATAGAAGCTTTCGAAATGTGGTGCTACAGAAGAATGCTGAAGATTAGATGGGTAGATCACATAACTAATGAGGAGGTATTGAATAGAATTGGGGAGAAGAGGTGTTTGTGGCACAACGTGACTAGAAGAAGGGATCGGTTAGTAGGACATGTTCTGAGACATCAAGGGATCACCAATGTAGTATTGTAGGGCAGCGTGGGGGGGGGGGGGGAATCGTAGAGGGAGACCAATAGATGAATACACTAAACAGGTTCAGAAGAATGTAGGTTGTAGTAGGTACTGGGAGATGAAGAGGCCTGCACAAGATAGAGTAGCATCAAACCAGTCTCAGGACTGAAGACCACAGCAACAACAAGAAGTTCTAGGGGACTGATGACCTCAGATGTTATGTTCCATAGAGCTCAGAGCCATTTTGTTGGTCTTGAGGAAACGAATGAAATCGGAAATAGAATATTGTGTATCGCCTTAATCACGAGTTGCGTTAAATAAGCAATGCAACACATTTTTCTGAAAGCAAGTTGCTTTTCTTCAGGATTCCGGTACACCATATTGTAACCCACAGTTTTGGCTATTTTTTAACATAATCTCTGTTCAGTGTGATGGCCCTACGTCACCCTACCGGGCGGTCCTAAATGCCCGCGTGGTACCACTCTACTGGTCGGCGTCGGAGCCAACGTATTGCTGTATGAGCTAGCCTCCCCGTCATTCACGAGTGTTTCCCGTGGAGTGGATCCTTCATTGGGCTAGATAGATGGAAGGCGGAAGGTGCGAGATCCGTGCTGTGGCGTGGACGAGAAAGAACCGTCTAGTGAGCTACTCTCGGGTCCGCACACTAGCGTGAGACCTTGCTTTGCAACGGGAAAGGAGAAGTTCATTTGCAAGTCTGTTCTTCAATTTCCTGAGAGTAGGACAATACACTTCAAAGTTGATCGTTGCAGTACAAGTTAGGACACGAACAAAACAACCCCTTCACAGTGCCAGCAGACAGTCGCCATTATTTTACCGGCTGAGGGTGCTGATTTGAATTTTTTCTTCGGAGGAGAGGTAGTGTGGAGCCACTCCATGGACTGTCGCCTCGATTCTGGTTCGAAATAATGAGGTCATGTTTCAAATGTAGAAAATGTAGTCCATCAACAAAGGAGGTGGCTTACAAAACACTCGTTCGACCTATACTTGAGTATTGCTCATCAGTGTGGGATCCGTAACAGGTGGGGTTGATAGAGGAGATAGAGAAGATCCAAAGAAGAACGGCGCGTTTCGTCACCGGGTTATTTGGTAACCGTGATAGCGTTACGGAGATGTTTAGCAAACTCAAGTGGCAGATTCTGCAAGAGAGGCGCTCTGCATCGCTGTGTACCTTGCTCGCCAGGTTTCGAGAGGGTGCGTTTCTGGATGAGGTATCGAATATGTTGCGTCTCCCTACTTATACTTCGCTAGTAGATCACGAATGTAAAATTAGAGAGATTCGAGGGCGTACGGAGGCTTTCCGGCAGTCGTTCTTCCTGCGAACCATACGCGACTGGAACAGGAAAGGAAGGTCATGACAGTGGCACGTAAAGTGCCCTCCGCCACACACCATTGGGTGGCTTGCGGAGTATAAATGTAAATGTAGATTAAGATCGCCTGTGACGATGTTCGACAAACGGCTGTCACAATCAGTCAAGTAAGGCGCAAGAAATTCTGCACAGATGGTCCTTCGTTGCTCTTTATGGTCTTTTTTAAGGCGGCGAGGAACACAGAGGGCACATATCTCTGAGTATCTCAGCTGGTAGACGAATGTGTCTGTACTACCAACAGAGACGCCAAGTCGTGCAGCGATGCGTTTGATTGTGATCCGTCGATCACCTCGAATGAGACTGTCTGCAAGTTCCATCAATGCAGGAGTCACAGCTAAGTACGGCCGGCCGGCACTCGGAAGATCGGACAGATTTGCGCGACCTTGTTTCGATGGTGAGAGAACCCTCTACCAGCAACTTACCGTGCTTTTGTTCACTGTCAGGTCTCCGTACACATTCTGAAAGTGCCTTGAAATATCTGTGATGCTCTGAGTTTCTGTCAAAAGAAATTCAGTGACAGTCTCTGTTTGGAACGAACATCCATTACAGACGCTGTTTTGAAGTCTACTATAGAGCCGTCACCTATCGGAACTTCATGGAACGATATTGGCTGAAGCGATTGTATTCTACGACGTCCCAGAACAAATTCTGCCTTTTCTCATCCGAAACTGACTGGGTAAAGAATGCATTGCGTCATTTACTGAACATTCGTCTCACTTAAGCCAACACCTCTTATCAGAAATTAAACACAAGGACGAATAATTGGAAAAGACCTCGACAGGAAAGGTTTATGCCGTCGTTAAAATAATAATAAAAAACAATTTGTAAACTGGGGGTGTCATCGAACAACTGACCATGCAAAGTGGCGATATACAGGGTGGTCCATTGATCGTGACCGGGCCAAATATCTCACGAAATATGCGTCAAACGAAAAAACTACAAAGAACGAAACTTGTCTAGCTTGAAGGGGAAAACCAGATGGCGCTATGGGTGGCCCGCTAGATGGCACTGCCATAGGTCAAACGGATATCAACTGCGTCTTTTAAATAGGAATTTTTATTACATATTCGTGTAGTACGTAAAGAAATATGAATGTGCCGGCCGAAGTGGCCGTGCGGTTAAAGGCGCTGCAGTCTGGAACCGCAAGACCGCTACGGTCGCAGGTTCGAATCCTGCCTCGGGCATGGATGTTTGTGATGTCCTTAGGTTAGTTAGGTTTAACTAGTTCTAAGTTCTAGGGGACTAATGACTTCAGAAGTTGAGTCCCATAGTGCTCAGAGCCATTTGAACCAAATATGAATGTTTTAGTTGGACCACTTTTTCCGCTTTGTGATAGATGGCGCTGTAAGAGTCACAAACATATGGCTCACAATTTTAGACAAACAGTTGTAACAGGTAGGTTTTTTAAATTAAAATAACTTCCTCAAAAAGATAAGGTCTGTTTGTCGCCAAGATATCTAATACGTTCCCATCTCGAGTCTGTTTTCTAACCAATTGCTCAAGGTTGTATGTTGAGAGCGATCCCTAGAATAACTTCACACGAGTCTTTGCTTCTGCCTCATGTGATAAACGTGTCATTTTCCCAGTCAATGGACGCCAGATTAAAGTCTCCACCTATAGCTAATGGATAATTTGGATATTTATTTCTTATGTACTCAAGACTTCCCTGAAACGTTCTGCGACGTTTGTTGCGGATGCTGGTGGTCTATAAAAACATCCTAATACAATGGTCACTCGTTTTCAGATAGACATCTTTATCTACACTGTTTCACAGTCCGACGCAGTATCGACCTCAACTGCGTTTAAGCAGCTTTTAACTGCAATGAACACACCACCTCCCATAGCCTCAGTCCTATCCCTCCTAAACATTGTCCAATCCGAATTCAAAATAGGACTGCTGCATAAGTCTGGTTTCAACCAGCTTTCGGTACCTAATACAATATTGTCATTACTACTGTTTATTTCGGAGAGTAGCTCGGGGATCTTGCTACAGACACTTCGGCGATTTAATAACTTGGGATTTAGCATATTTAAATTGTGGAGAAGGCGAACCAAAGACTGCGTTTTTTGGAAGAATTCTTAGAAAATGAAACAGTTCCACGAAAAAGACTTCCTGCACTCTGCTTGTCCGTCCTCTTTTGGAGTACTGCTATACGGTGTCGGATCCTTGCGAGAGAGTATCAGTGGAAAACATTGAAAAAGTTCAGAGAGGGGAAGCACTTTTTATATTATCGAGAAATGGGGGAGAGTGTGTCACAGACATGATAGAGGATTTCGGGTGGACGTCATTACAACAAAGGCGTTTCTCGTTGCGGCGGAACCCTCTCACGAAATTTCAGTCGCCAGCCTTCTCCTCCAAATGCAAAAATATTTTGTTGTCACCTACCTGCAACGATCATCATAATAAAATACGGGAGATCAGAGCTCGCACGGAAAGATACTGATTTTCGCTTTTTCGTACTTTGTTCGAGAGTGGAATAATGGAGGATTATTGTGAAAGTGGTTAGGTGAACCCCCTGCCAGGTACTTGAGTGGGATTCGCAGAGTATCCATGTAGATAAAGATATAGATGTTGATGTGAAGGGCGGCCGGATATCCTACATTATCATCTCAGGTAAGCGTTCAATATAGAAGACCGACGTAAGAGCTGATACTGTACTGACTGATGTGGTAGACTTCATTGAAACGACGAAGAAAAACTTGCTATACGCATCGACAACCCCTAGACAGCGTATCTTCCAGTATGGACCAGCAAAGTCTATGCGCAGGTATTGCCATTTTGCGTCAGAACGCAGCCACTCAAAGTACCACTGTTGAGGAGCGGTTTGACCCTCTTCACACATTGCACACTATGAAGTCATGGCGTCTATTTGTGCATCCATTACTAGCCATGTCAATGGCACCTTTGCAACAGCTTGGCGCAGACAATACCCGAAAGACCTTGGTGCAACAACCGAAGAACTTCCCGCTAGAGAGACTGAGGGATCATGCATCGTCACTTTATGAAACGTCCCCTTAGAACAATTTCTGAATTACTGTGCTGATAAACCTCTTACACTATTTGCTTTTCAAACAGCTGAGCAAAACTGAACGTACTCAAACATTCACTAAAGTGACACACAATATTTTTAGCGCAACGCAATCTGACTTTCAGAAATCCCTACAAAGGAACGGCCCTGACTAACATTAACCTATACCTTTCACAAATCACTTACCTCACCAAAAATCTTCGTTACTCGAATTACTGCAATACAGCGAGCGCCAGTACTGCCAGCTAAATAAAAGATTCAAACTACTGAAGGCACTAACTACTGATAGGCATAGTTAGCAAATGAAATATTTTAATAGAGAACAAACAATGTATTTACCTCAATAGTGTTCAAAAGTCATAATGTATATAGCAGTTCATGATATCCAGTATTACAAATTTCAAAACTCCATCTCTCTCCTCACATCCACCACTGCTGGCGGCTCACCTCCAACTGCGCAACGCTACGCGCTGTTCACATCCATCTGCCCAACACTACAATGACAGACAACAATGCAAACTAGCCACAGACTGCACACAGCACAGCCAGTGATTTTTCATACAGAGCGCTACGTGGTGTTACCAATAAGAAAACCTAAACAGCCTACTTACAACTTCCCGCTAGAGAGACTGAGGGATCATGCATCGTCACTTTCGGTGTGCATCAGAAGAACACCCATCTGGACAGAGTAGGCACGCCAATGAACAAGGCACCAATGAACCACCGGTTGACGGATCTCCTTCAAACACTGTGTCCACACATGACAAACAAACTCGAGCACCATCTGCAACACCGCGTCCGATGCCATCACCTGAGCCACAAAGTGAAAGGCGGCCGAAAAATCTTTCAAAAGGCTGACTTCTTCTGAATGAGTGTGATGACAGAAGTCCTCAGAGGAATCATATGCAGCATCAGAGCCAACAAGGAGCCTCGACAGGAGTTGGACATTGGAGTGATTGGTAGTGTGCCGACATGACAACTCATTCTGGTTATTGGATAAGAGAAGCGTTCACCGTTGTAACATCTGCAGTGGACGTGCTGGGACGACTGGGAGGGTTCAGACAGAGCCGTCAGTGGCCTGTGATCCATAACCAGAGAAAAGCGGTACCCATAATCGTACTGGTGGGCGTGCTTGACCCCATAAATGATAGACAACGTCTCATTTAAACAAGTTGGCTGTAGTTGTATTGTGCCTTGCTCAGTGCCTTTGATGCAAACGCCTTTGATGCAACGCAAAGCCCACTCGATGTGACAACACACCAATGCCGTAAGATGAGGCATATACTGTGAAAACAACAGGCTTGCTGGGTTTGAAGTGGATCAAAAACAGATCACTTAGTAGTGTGTCTTTCAGCCGCTGGAAAGCGGTCTGACCCTTTCCCGACCATACGAGCAGAACGCCCTTGTGGCGCAACCAATTCAGAGGTGCTTTGATCTGAACAGCATTCGGGATGAAATACATGTAATGGGTTAGCTTCCCCAATACACAGGTTGGGGTAGACAAGTCGTGAACGGCCACTAAGTAAGACTGTGACAGCTAGATAGATGTCGTGCGCATTATTCACGTGGCAAGATACTAAGTTTCAGTGAGAAAGAAGGCACACTTGGAATGGTTACACGTTAGTCCCGCTTTGTGCAACACTTGAAACAATGCCTCTAAATTATGCAAGTGTTCTGCTGGCGTACGACCGGAGACAACTATGTCATCTAAATAGTTAGAGCAAGAAGGTACCTGCGACGTCAGTTGCTCAAGGTATCTTTGGAAAATACCTGGGGCGGAAGCACTACCGAATGGTAACCACTGAAACTGGATTGATCCGTTGTGTGTGTCGCTCACAAAAATCTTCTTTGACTCTTTATCTAAAGAAAGTTGCAGGTAGGTCTCCTGGAGATCAATTTTTGAACAGAAATGACACTGACCTTACTTGTCCATCAAATCCTCATGGCGTGACAGCGGAAAAGAATGAACAACAGTTTGTGGGTTGACGGTTGATTTAACATCTGCACAGAGTCTCAGCCTGCCCGACGGTTTATTAAGGATCACCAGGTGTGACGTCCATTGGCTGGCCGACACTTTTTGATGACATCACTGTCTTACAACTGCTGCAACTCTGCAGTAACCCAGTCCCATAATGCATGAGAGACAGGACGAGCACGAAGAAATCTGGACTGTGTATTGACTTTCAGTGTGACATGGGCCTCGAACCCCTGGGTCTTGCCTAAACTACAATCGAACAGAAAACTCTACTTATCACACATTGCATTAATATTGGCCAGAAACCAAATGAATTAATTTTCAACACCTTCCCATTAACTGACAATCCGAAAAGGAAATGTATCCATGCCAAAAATGTAAGTAGACTCGCTAGAGCATAACACAGGAAATAATCCAGCTTATGTAGTACCATGGAACGTGGTTGGCAAGCTGCACACTCCAAGTACTGGAATAGTTTGTCCATTGTACACTGACAACGAGTTACGTGATTGTCGAAGCTGTGGGCTACTTAACCATTCATACGTAACGCGGCTGAGCAACATAACAGTAGCACCTGTATCTAACTGGAAATTAACACACTTGTTGAACACAACTGAGCATAAAACTTATTGGATTGCCGACTGATAAGTTTACAGTTTGTGTCCTGATAGTCTGAGGAAACAATAATACGATTGGCCTAACGCCACCTATATTTAAACATACCTAAAGCGTGTAGCCTTGTTACCACATGCGAAACACTTTGCTCTGCTGCACAGGAACTGTGCCCTATCAGAAAAGCGGTCAGGACTTCTGCGATTATGCGGTCTGCGCCTGGCCTAACGGTGCCACTGGTTCGCACATGACCTAGACGTCGGGCGACGTCTGGCCTGAGTGGTTGAGAGATGCCCCCTGAACTGTCTTATTCTTGACGAAAGATATTGCAGATGCTTTTAAAATCATCCTCAGTTACGTCTATAATGTTCTGTGAGTCAATAATTCACAATACTGTACTGAGGTCAGGATTTGGATGCTTTAGTAGTGCAGCACGAATACAGCAATAAAGCACGTTCTGAGTAATCGCATCTCTCAACATAATGTCACTGTAACTTAACACACTAAAAGCGTCAGTGTCTAATAAGGACACGAAATTTTGCTACCTACTGTTTGTAGGACTGTTCTGGCTGCTGTTTTAATCTGAAAAGCTTGTAACGGGCCACCGCTACATACACTTCTGATTTAATATGATCTCACATTTTGTCAACTAAGTTGTCGTATGGTGAAAGGTGGCTACATTGAGTCATAGTGCCAGAGATTGCGCCAGAGAGTATTATTCAGCCGCCTCCACTGGCAGTAGCTGTTCAGAAGCGGTGGTAGAGAGTTCTTGTCGTGAAGTCGTAGTGGAGAGTGCTTGTCGAGAAGCGGTGGTAGAGAGTGCTTGTGGAGATGTTGCAGTAGCGTGTCGTTGTTGAGAAGTTCCCATGGAAAGTGCTTGTTCAGATGTTGTCATATTGTTTTGATGGGCTAGACACCAGATGTAGTTGGATTAGGGATGCTGTAATGTGCTTTTCGTCAATATATATATGAAGGTAAAAAATTCATTTTTTTATTATTTCAATGTCTTAAACAATAATGCCTCTTGGTCACAGGTTCAGTCAACAAAGCATCTGGATCGTGTTCTTGTATTAGACTGTAATTCGGGTTTCTATGTGCAATTATAGTATTTCAGTTTCATTTAATTAATTCAGTGTAAATGGTATTTAAAATATCTTTTCTTATTGAGGAAGAGCCGTGCCAGATGAGTACGTTGAATCACACTCCCACACACAGAACAGTTGCATTTGTGTTTTGTTGTTTCGTAAGTTTTATAGTTGCTGGGGACTTAATTAATTAATTGTGTTAACGGAAGTTTTCTTTCATTCCTTGTTGTTATTCTAAGCAGTCAGATTGCGTACTAATACCAGACAGGGCCAACCGGTTACGAGACTGCGTAACCGGACAGACAGTAAAATTATTTGCATAATAAAAATTAAATAAGCCCCCATGCACGTGGCGACCCTGCCAGGATCGTCCTTTGGAATCTCACGTGCATGGGGGCTTAATTATTTTTTTTTAATATGCAAATATTTTCAAGTTTTTAGTTAGCTGATTGTCCGATTACGCAGCCTCGTAACCGGTTGGCCCTGTCTTGTATTAGTACGCAGTCTGACTGCTTAGAATAACAACAAGGAATGAAAGAAAACTTCCGTTAACACAATTAATTAATTAAGTCCCCAGCAACTATAAAACTTACGAAACAACAAAACACAAATTTAACTGTTCTGTGTGTAGGAGTGTGGTTCAGTGTACTCATCTGGCACGGCTCTTCCTCAATAAGAAAAGATATTTTAAATACCATTTACACTGAATTAATTAAATAAAACTGAAATACTATAATTGCACATGGAAACCCGAATTACAGTCTAATACAAGAACACGAGCCAGATGCTTTGTTGACTGAACCTGTGTCCAAGAGGCATTATTGTTTAAGACATTGAAATAATAAAAAAAGGAATTTTTTTACCTTCATATATATATTGACGAAAAGCACATTACAGCATCCCTGATCCAACTACATCTGGTGTCTAGCCCATCAAAACAATATGACAACATCTGAACAAGCACTTTCCATGGGAACTTCTCAACAACAACACGCTACTGCAACATCTCCACAAGCATTCTCTACCACTGCTTCTCGACAAGCACTCTCCACTACGACTTCACGACAAGAACTCTCTACCACCGCTTCTGAACAGCTACTGCCAGTGGAGGCGGCTGAATAATACTCTCTGGCGCAATCTCTGGCGCTGTGACTCAGTGTAGCCACCTTTCAATAGGACCTCATGAGGGGAGCGAAATAATTTTATTACCAATCGAAATGGAGAGTAAATGGTAAATACGCTAATTACCCGTTATGCCGTAGGCTTTGAAGTGTCCCGACAACTGAGCGTTGTAATCAGCCCATTCTTCGCTTTGCGCCAGAAACATTCTGGATTTAGGAGCTTGAACCGTTTGTTGCATTGTTTCCAAATGAACACGATTGGTTGGCGGTCGTGGTGCTGCCACAATTTCTTGCAGTGCTTGTAACAATTGATCAATCCTTTGTACCTGCAGTTGTACAGATTGCATTAAAGACACTTCCGGAAGAGACATCGTGAATATTTAATATCACAACACACACAAACAGAGAAATAGCACTCCTGCAAGAGAGGATTAGTTACACAGTATGCCACAGCGACCTAATTGCGAGCTGCATCATTTGTGTCCCTTTGCTTGTTGTTTCCAATTTCTTGGACACTGAAGTAGCTAGTTTTAATACTGTTAACTATAACACTCTGAATAAGTAATACTTTATTAATTACGAAGAAACTTATCTTTTCTCGCTAGGCTCGGATGTAGTTATGAAACTGCACACGTGGATCTGAGGTTCAGAACACACTCAATGAGCCACAATTATTGATTGACAACTAGATACAAGTCCAGAATGGCAGTTCTGTGGCTTCACTACGGTCATGAGAAATCTTAAGTTTGTAGACACTTTTGGACACCAAATGGTTCTGAGCACTATGGGACTTAACATCTGTGGTCATCAGTCCTTTAGAACTTAGAACTACTTAAACCTAACTAACCTAAGGACATCACACACATCCGTGCCCGAGGCAGGATTCGAACCTGCGACCGTAGCGGTCACGCGGTTTCAGGCTGGAGCGCCTAGAACCGCACGGCCACACCGGCCGGCTTTTGGACACCATTCTGACAGCTTGGCGCGTAGACACAATTCACAAGAGACGGAAGTCTCTTCACTCCCCACCCTGCGGTTACTCCCACAGGAACTTCCTGGAAGTGGGCAGGATCCAACCTCGAACACAACTGTCCTCCTCGCTTTCAGCGACACTGTTTCAGGCAGTGGTGAGGTGGTGGCCCCTCGGAACTACGGGAGACACGGCCTCTTCTTAGCATCTCATTGGCACCTCGTGATACCGCTGTGCAGAGTCTCTGTGGTGGCCGATACTTCTTGCACTGCTCTCGATAATCGATGACACCGAAATTGGTATTAAGTTCGTAGAGAGTTTTCGGTCTATAGTGGTTGCACGAGTTGCTTTACTCGTGCTTACAAACGGTCATGCTGCTTCCGATCAAGTGAGTGGTGATATGTTCTGTACAGATGCACCTAGTAAGACATGATCAGGCATTGACGATAATCTGTGATCAATGAAAGTTAGAGCTCTACAGTGGAGTCTTATGAAATTAATTTTCTGTAAGAATTTTTCTGTTTTCAATTTTGTGTTTCCATTAGTATTTCCAAACGAGTTCAGTAGGCCGTTAAAGTCACCCATGGTAATGCAGGGGTCTAATTTGTAAAGGTACTCTAAACAACCTATTGGCTATTTATCAATTGGCGCATGGTACATTGTTGTTACGTGTCTGGATGAAATGAAATAAAACTTCACGAGTTGAGAGGGTATGTGATGTTATTTGAGCGGCGAAAATGTCGAATCAAATTTACGAAGAACTTGGCAGTGTGAGCCCACTTACTAGTGTGGCATTGCACCCCATCTGGCTTGGATGCATGTACTGATTTGTTCTGGAAGGGAGTCATAAAGTCGTCGTATCCTCTCTTCAGGCAAGATGGGCCACAACTGGAGTAACTGGTCCTTGATATTCCGGATACTGGCACTAGGACGGTGTCGACGTCGGAGCTGGTCCCACTCTCGGTCCACCGGGGACAGATTTGGGATATTGCTGGCCACAGGAGAGCGTCAACAGCAGGCTGACAGCTCCTAGGGGCACGTGCTACCTGTGGACGAACACTACTCTGTTGAATAATGGCAATACGATACTGTGGGATGAGAGTTAACATATGAGGGCCCAGGATGTTCGTGACATACTACTGTTCCGTCAGACATCCCGCAGTCACTACAAGCCGTGACCTGAAGTCATAACCGATGCTATCCACACCATGGCGCTAGGAGTAACAGTGCTGTTCCTCTCCAAAACATTGCAAGAATGGGACAGCTCCCGAGGTTGTCACCATACTGGCCGACGACTGCAATCAAAGGTAGTGCAGAATGGCGAATCATCTTTGAACACAGTGCGACGCCTTTCATCAGCAACCTATGATTCCTCTTTAATGGTATCACTACAAACACATCTGTTTATGTTGTGGCGTTAATGACAGTCTACGCATGGGTCGGTGATTCCTTAGTCCGCTAGCTGCTAGTATCCGACCAATAGTGCTGGGATGACACCATGTTCCAGGAAATCCATTTCTCGTTCTCGGATGGCAGGCGCAGATGTCCACGAGTTACGGTGTTCTTGCTGCAGAATTTGGTGTCCTCCCTAGTAGTGTTCAGACGTGGTCAACGGGAACTTTCGTGACATGTATGTCTGCTGCCCAACACCCGGACCCTGTCACATCGGATTGCCCCACAGATCAGGATATCGCAAAATTGGATCAGCCGGCCTAATTGAGACCCGCAGCTAGGCCCCTTTCAATGCCTGTCAGGTGCTGATAACGCTGTCTCATACGCGTACGCAGTATCTCCGTGTCCATCATATTGATAACTGAACATCTGACGCTGTTCGCATTCTTTATATACCCTACCAGACCTGGTAACAGCACTAAACACTAACAATACTAATGCACTCTGGTTGTTGTACTACTTGTCTAGAGAAATGTGTGTGAAATCCTATGGGATTTAACTGCTAAAGTCATCAGTCCCTAAGCTTACACACTACTTAATCTAAATTATCCTAAGGACAAGCACACACATCCATGCCGAGGGAGGACTCGAACCTCCGCCGGGACCAGCCGAATTGTAGCACTAATCGTTTACATACCAGCCGACGTTGTGTACGTGTAAGAGGTTGCATTGATATTCTCGACTATGTCTTCTGGGCGCTTCACCTTATTTTTCAGGAAATGTATTTTTTCCGGTTGCCCTTGAATGTATTCTAGCAGCTCGTTCAAAACTGAGACCTACTTTTGCTAGAGGGTCTTGGGCTTCCTTGCCTGTCACATCGAAGTTGGCTTTTATTATGACGACGACAATGAAAATTGGTGAGAAAGTTTTGAGACTGTGTGACTGTAGATGTGACCTGAGTGATTCTACTTTAAGTTCTAGTGGACGTTTTACCTTTAGTCTTTTGATTATTAGTTCTTCAATGCTGGTATTTATGCTTGTAATTTTAACAGGTCCATCTCAGATGAACTAGAAACCCGTGATCTCTTGAGAATGGTTTATGTTAGATTAAATAATGGAAAATTCAGTACAAGTCCCTCCAACCAGCTCGGGATTTTGACTATCTAATTGGCCAATCGGACAGAATTTGACACATCATTCAGAAGAACATCTGACATCTCTATCAATCCATGCCAAGCCGAATAGCTGCTTGTATAAAGCCCAGAGATGGGCTAAGGCGTTACTGATTTGCTCAATTTGTGAGTCTCTTTCTCTGGAAGAAAAAAAAATCTAATTTTTTTAAAAATTGTAATCATTTGTTTGTATGTAGATGTACATCTACCGATTTCCGTCCCATTCGGACAATTCCTTCGTGGTTTGTTACTTTTTTGCCCCCTAGGAATACACGGATATGAAGCAGCTTGTGGTTGCCGTGGTTTGTGCTGTAGCGAATCGCGTAACAGACTAGTAACTGCAAGGCCACGTTTCCGCACTTTTACTGCCATTTGGGGCGATCTATACAGCAATTATTCACATTCCCCCGTATCTTTATTAACCCCAAGCAGCTGAATATTTTAGATATGTTTGAATGTGCTCGAGCCGCCTGATCGTACTACTGTTGACTACACCACTAATACAGGCCACATAGAAAATATTCTAATACTGCATCATTCCTTAGAACTCAGGATGATGTTGCACATAGCCTCCGGTCAGAGATTCAAATCAATTAATTTTAAGTACTGGTTAAACTGTGACTGGAGTGTTTATGTAGTGAGAGCAGTGAAAGAGCTCAAAAGCCTCGTAACTGTAAAGGTATATATGGTTCTGAAAGAAGGCAAACTAAGCGTACAGAGCGTCTTGTTATGATTTTTCAGTGACCGTTACCAATATACTGTGCTCGATATGAATATAATAAAATTGAACAGCAGCAATTCCAGACTGTACAACTCTATATAAGAAATCGCTTCCGTTGACAAACTGTAGTTTCCAGTATCCTGACAGTGAATCAAAGCTTGTCATTTGTTTCACTTGCAGCTATGAACACTGTCGAGGTTCAAGTTAACATTCCCAATTGCTTTTACTGTCGCTTAATGTTGAACCTAGAATGAAAACATTAAAAAAAATTGCGAGAATTTTATCTTCAGAAAATGAGAGAATAGAGCATTGGTATGAGAGAAGGCGACAAGCCGGTGAAATGTCTCTCCCGGAGTGGGCCGCTGACAGGGTTGGCTGCGAGCGCGGCGTGGCGAGCGAACGGCGGCCGGCATGTAATTGCGACCTGTCACCCGGCGAGGGCGCAAGAAGATGGCCAGCCGCCGAGCCGGCCAGCCGGCATCACAGTTAATTAGTCAATTATCCACTTCATACCGCGTATAATGAAGCTGCCAAAAGAGACGGATAGTTAGCGCCGGCCACACATTATAATTGGATGGGCCGCACCTCGCCGCGGCAAATTGCCGGCGCCTCGCGCCGCGCTCCGTGCCGTCGCCGGCCGGCGCAGGTGGCGCAGCCAGCGCCGGGCTGGACTGGGCTGGGTCACAGCTCGCCACTGCTGCCGCCGCTTCCTCACGGCCGAGGAGCGCTGCTGCGGCCTCTGCGGCGCTTGCGCTGGCGACTGGCTCTTCCCAAGGCATTTCTTAGCAACTTCCCAACACCATCGCTTGTTTCCATTCGGTGACGTACTATTATCTCCATTTACCTTTTCCTATCTGATGTTTAAAAATGGTTCAAATGGCTCTGAGCCCTATGGGACTTAACATCTGAGGTCATCAGTCCCCTAGAACTTAGAACTGCTTAAACCTAACTAACCTAAGGACATCACACACATCCATGCCCGAAGCAGGATTCGAACCTGCGACCGTAGCAGCCGCGCGGTTCCGGACTGTAGCGCCTAGAACCCTTTGCCCTCTGATGTTTACAATCATTATATATGATCTACATCTACATTTATACTCCGCAAGCCACCCAACGGTGTGAGGCGGAGGGCACTTTACGTGCCACTGTCATTATTTCCCTTTCCTGTTCCAGTCGCGTATGGTTCGCGGGAAGAACGACTGTCTGAAAGCCTCTGTGCGCGCTCTAATCTCTCTAATTTTACATTCGTGATCTCCTCGGGAGGTACAAGTAGGGGGAAGCAATATATTCGATACCTCACCCAGAAACGCACCCTCTCGAAACCTGGCGAGCAAGCTACACCGCGATGCAGAGCGCCTCTCTTGCAGGGTCTGCCACTTGAGTTTGTTAAACATCTCCGTAACGCTATCACGGTTACCAAATAACCCTGTGACGAAACGCGCCGCTCTTCTTTGGATCTTCTCTATCTCCTCCGTCAACCCGATCTGGTACGGATCCCACACTGATGAGCAATACTCAAGTATAGGTCGAACGAGTGTTTTGTAAGCCACCTCCTTTGTTGATGGACTACATTTTCTAAGGACTCTCCCAATGAATCTCAACCTGGTACCCGCCTTACCAACAATTAATTTTATATGATCATTCCACTTCAAATCGTTCCGCACGCATACTCCCAGATATTTTACAGAAGTAACTGCTACCAGTGTTTGTTCCGCTATCATATAATCATACAATAAAGGATCCTTCTTTCTATGTATTCGCAATACATTACATTTGTCTATGTTAAGGGTCAGTTGCCACTCCCTGCACCAAGTGCCTATCCGCTGCAGATCTTCCTGCATTTCGCTACAATTTTCTAAAGCTGCAACTTCTCTGTATACTACAGCATCATCCGCGAAAAGCCGCATGGAACTTCCGACACTATCTACTAGGTCATTTATATATATTGTGAAAAGCAATGGTCCCATAACACTCCCCTGTGGCACGCCAGAGGTTACTTTAACGTCTGTAGATGTCTCTCCATTGAGAACAACATGCTGTGTTCTGTTTGCTAAAAACTCTTCAATCCAGCCACACAGCTGGTCTGATATTCCGTAGGCTCTTACTTTGTTTATCAGGCGACAGTGCGGAACTGTATCGAACGCCTTCCGGAAGTCAAGGAAAATGGCATCTACCTGGGAGCCTGTATCTAATATTTTCTGGGTCTCATGAACAAATAAAGCGAGTTGGGTTTCACACGATCGCTGTTTCCGGAATCCATGTTGATTCCTACATAGTAGATTCTGAGTTTCCAAAAACGACACGATACTCGAGCAAAAGACATGTTCTACAATTCTACAACAGATCGACGTCAGAGAGATAGGTCTATAGTTTTGCGCATCTGCTCGACGACCCTTCTTGAAGACTGGGACTACCTGTGCTCTTTTCCAATCATTTGGAACCTTCTGTTCCTCTAGAGACTTGCGGTACACGGCTGTTAGAAGGGGGGCAAGTTCTTTCGCGTACTCTGTGTAGAATCGAATTGGTATCCCGTCAGGTCCAGTGGACTTTCCTCTGTTGAGTGATTCCAGTTGCTTTTCTATTCCTTGGACACTTATTTCAATGTCAGCCATTTTTTCGTTGGTGCGAGGATTTAGAGAAGGAACTGCAGTGCGGTCTTCCTCTGTGAAACAGCTTTGGAAAAAGGTGTTTAGTATTTCAGTTTTACGCTTGTCATCCTCTGTTTCAATGCCATCATCATCCCGGAGTGTCTGGACATGTTGTTTCGAGCCACTTACTGATTTAACGTAAGACCAGAACTTCCTAGGATTTTCTGTCAAGTCGGTACCTAGTATTTTACTTTCGAATTCACTGAACGCTTCACGCATAGCCCTCCTTACGCTAACTTTGACATTGTTTAGCTTCTGTTTGTCTGAGAGGTTTTGGCTGCGTTTAAACTTGGAGTGAAGCTCTCTTTGCTTTCGCAGTAGTTTCCTAACTTTGTTGTTGTACCACGGTAGGTTTTTCCCGTCCCTCACAGTTTTGCTCGGCACGTACCTGTCTAAAACGCATTTTACGATTGCCTTGAACTTTTTCCATAAACACTCAACATTGTCAGTGTCGGAACAGAAATTTTCGTTTTGATCTGTTAGGTAGTCTGAAATCTGCCTTCTATTACTCTTGCTAAACAGATAAACCTTCCTCCCTTTTTTTATATTCCTATTAACTTCCATATTCAGGGATGCTGCAACGGCCTTATGATCACTGATTCCCTGTTCTGCACTTACAGAGTCGAAAATTTCGGGTCTGTTTGTTATCAGTAGGTCCAAGATGTTATCTCCACGAGTCGGTTCTCTGTTTAATTGCTCGAGGTAATTTTCGGATAGTGCACTCAGTATAATGTCACTCGATGCTCTGTCCCTACCACCCGTCCTAAACATCTGAGTGTCCCAGTCTATATCTGGTAAATTGAAATCTCCACCTAAGACCATAACATGCTGAGAAAATTTATGTGAAATGTATTCCAAATTTTCTCTCAGTTGTTCTGCCACTAATGCTGCTGAGTCGGGGGGTCGGTAAAAGGAGCCAATTATTAACCTAGCTCGGTTGTTGAGTGTAACCTCCACCCATAATAATTCACAGGAACTATCCACTTCTACTTCACTACAGGATAAACTACTACTAACAGCGACGAACACTCCACCACCGGTTGCATGCAATCTATCCTTTCTAAACACCGTCTGTGCCTTTGTAAAAATTTCGGCAGAATTTATCTCTGGCTTCAGCCAGCTTTCTGTACCTATAACGATTTCAGCTTCGGTGCTTTCTATCAGCGCTTGAAGTTCCGGTACTTTACCAACGCAGCTTCGACAGTTTACAATTACAATACCGATTGCTGCTTGGTCCCCGCATGTCCTGACTTTGCCCCGCACCCGTTGAGGCTGTTGCCCTTTCTGCACTTGCCCGAGGCCATCTAACCTAAAAAACCGCCCAGCCCACGCCACACAACCCCTGCTACCCGTGTAGCCGCTTGTTGCGTGTAGTGGACTCCTGACCTATCCAGCGGAACCCGAAACCCCACCACCCTATGGCGCAAGTCGAGGAATCTGCAGCCCACATGGTCGCAGAACCGTCTCAACCTCTGATTCAGACCCTCCACTCGGCTCTGTACCAAAGGTCCGCAGTCAGTCCTGTCGACGATGCTGCAGATGGTGAGCTCTGCTTTCATCCCGCTAGCGAGACTGGCAGTCTTCACCAAATCAGATAGCCACCGGAAGCCAGAGAGGATTTCCTCCGATCCATAGCGACACACATCATTGGTGCCGACATGAGCGACCACCTGCAGATGGGTGCACCCTGTACCCTTCATGGCATCACGAAGACTCTTTCGATGTGCTTCCCCGGGACGCAGAATACGCCTACACGGTCTTGGGCGTAATTAGGATCTAGTGCGCGACGATATCTCGGGTAGAAACTTTTCTGACGGAGTTATAACAGCCATGTTGTCCTTGTACACAAGTACACTACTGGCCGTTAAAATTGCTACAACACGAATGTGACGTGCTACGGACGCGAATTTTAACCGACAGGAAGAAGATGCTGTGATATGCAAATGATTAGCTTTTCAGAGCATTCACACAAGGTTGGCGCCGGTGGCGACACCTACAACGTTCCGACATGAGGAAAGTTTCCAACCGATTTCTCATACACAAACAGCAGTTGATCGGCGTTGCCTGGTGAAACGTTGTTGTGATGCCTCGTGTAAGGAGGAGAAATGCGTACCATCACGTTTCCGACTTTGGCAAAGGTCGGATTGTAGCCTATCACGATTGCGGTTTATCGTATCGCGACATTGCTGCTCGCGGTGGTCGAGATCCAATGACTGTTAGCAGAATATGGAATCGGTGGGTTTAGGAGGCTAATACGGAACGCCGTGCTGGATCCCAACGGCCTCGTATCATAGCAGTCGAGATGAAAGGCATCTTCTCCTCTTGGCTGTAACGAATCGTGCAGCCACGTCTTGATCCGTGAGACAACAGATGGGGATGTTCGCAAGAGATCAGCCATCTGCACGATCAGTTCGACGAAGTTTTCAACAGCATGGACTATCAGCTCGGAGAACATGGCTGCGGTTATCCTTGACGCTGCATCACAGACAGGACCTCCTGCGATGGTGTACTCAACGACGAACCTGGGTGCAGGATTGGCAAAACGTCACTTTTTTCGGGTGAATCCAGGTTCTGTTTACAGCATCATGATGGTCGCATCCGTGTTTGGCGACATCGAAGTGAACGCACATTGGAAACGTGTAATCCTCATCGCCATACTGGCGTATCACCCGGCGTGATGGTATGGAGTGCCATTGGTTACACGTCTCGGTCACCTCTTGTTCGCACTGACGGCACTTTGAACAATGGACGTTACATTTCAGATGTGTTACGACCCGTGGCTCTACCCTTCATTCGATCCCTGCGAAACCCTACATTTCAGCAGGATAATGCACGACCGCATATTGCAGGTCCTGTACGGACCTTTCTTGAAACAGAAAATGTTCGACTGCTGCCCTGGCCAGCACGTTCTCCAGATTTCTCACCAATTGAAAACGTCTGGTCAATGGTGGCCGAGCAACTGGCTCGTCACAATACGCCAGTTACTACTCTTGATGAACTGTGGTATCGTGTTGAAGCTGCATGAGCAGCTGTACCTGTACACGCCATCCAAGCTCTGTTTGACTCAATGCCCAGGCGTATCAAGGCCGTTATTACGGCCAGAGGTTGTTCTGGGTACTGATTTTTCAGGATCTACGCACCCAAATTGCGTGAAAATGTAATCACATGTCAATTCTAGTATAATATATTTGTCCAATGAATACCTGTTTATCATCTGCATTTCTTCTTGGTGTAGCAATTTTAATGGCCAGTAGTGTAAGAGAGCAGTGGTGACCCAGTTCTCACCCTAACTTACGTCCACTTTCGTCAGTGCGAAGTCATAGTCCACGACAAACAATTGGACCTCGGAGTAATTTCTTATTCATAGCTGTTGACGAAACATTATTATAGCCAATTTCATTGCACTTGCTTGTATATCGAACGCTGCAGCCGTATGCACACGATGAATTATATGGTGAGACGTCAGTACGAAACTCAGCGCAGCCGCTAGAGGCGTCCGCAAGCAGATACCGCTTATACGAGGGTCTTTCAATAAGCAATGCAATATATTTTCTTTCTGAAAGCAGATTGGCTTTGTTCAGGATTCCAGACGTCACATTCTTCCCCACTCTTTTGGCTACAAATCCACGTTTTTCAAAATAATCACCGTTTAATACGACGGCCTTACGACAACTTATTTGCAGGGCCTGTACACCCCCACCGTATCACACAACTTGTCAGCATCGGACCCAACGTCCTGCTGCATCAGTAACATTTTCTTCATTCACTTGTTCCTTCCCGAAGAGCGCATCCTTCATTGAGCCAAACGGATAGAAGGTGGAAGTTGAGGAAGCCAGCCAGCGTGCACTTAACTTTGAGTACCCCAACTGGTGGACGAGTGAGTCAGCACTGCCGACAGAGACGTCCAGTTGTGTTTGATTATGACTCGTCGATCACCTCGAATGGGTGTGTCCACACTTTCCAACACTGCAGGAGTCTCAGCTGTGTGCGGCATTTCTGGCACGCGGGAGAGCGGTCAGGTTTGCGCTACCTTGTTGCGATGATGACAGGCGCCTCGCCCAAACACTCACCATACATCTACATCTATATCTACATCCATACTCCGCAAGCCACCTGACGGCGTGTGGCGGAGGGTACTTTGAGTAGCTCTATCAGTTCTCTCTTCTATTCCAGTCTCGTATTGTTCGTGGAAAGAAGGATTGTCGGCATGCCTCTGTGTTGGCTCTAATCTCCCTGATTTTATCCTCATGGTCTCTTCGCGATATATACGTAGGAGGGAGCAATACACTACTTGACTCCTCAGTGAAGGTATGTTCTCGAAACTTCAACAGAAGCCCGTACCGAGCTACTGAGCGCCTCTCCTACAGAGACTTCAACTGGAGTTTATCTACCATATCCGTAACGCATTCGCGATTACTAAATGATCCTGTAACGAAGCGCGCTGCTCTCCGTTGGATCTTCTCTATCTCTCCTATCAACCCTATCTGGTACGGATCCTACACTGGTGAGCAGTATTCAAGCAGTGGGCGAACAAGTGTACTGTAACCTACTTCCTTTGTTTCCGGATTGCATTGCCTTAGGATTCTTCCAATGAATCTCAGTCTGGCTTCTGCTTTACCGACAATCAGCTTTATATGATCATTCCATTTAAAATCACTCCTAATGCCTACTCCCAGATAATTTATGGAATTAACTGCTTCCAGTTCCTGACCTGCTATATTGTAGCTAAATGATAAGGGATCTTTCTTTCTACGTATTCGCAGCACATTACACTTGTCTATATTGACATTCAGTGCCATTCCCTGCACCATGCGTTATTCGTTGCAGATCCTCCTGCATTTCAGTGCAATTTTCCATTGTTACAACCTCCCGATATACCACAGCATCATCCTCAAAAAGCCTCAGTGAACTTCCGATGATATCCACAAGGTCATTTATGTATATTGTGATTAGCAACGGTCCTACGACACTCCCCTGCGGCACACCTGAAATCACTCTTACTTCGGAAGACTTCTCTCCATTGAGAATGACATACTGCGTTCTGTTATCTAGGAACTCTTCAATCCAATCACACAATTGGTCTGATGGTCCATATGCTCTTACTTTTTTCATTAAACGACTGTGGGGAACTGTATCGAACGCCTTGCGGAAGTTAAGAAACACGGCATCTACCTGGGAACCCGTGTCTGTGGCCCTCTGAGTCTTGTGGACGAATAGCGCGAGCTGGGTTTCACACGAGCGTCTTTTTCGAAACCCATGCTGATTCCTACAGAGTAGATTTCTAGTCTCCAGAAAAGTCGTTATAGTCGAACATAATACGTGTTCCAAAATCCTACAACTGATCGACGTTAGAGATATAGGTCTATAGTTCTGCACATCTGTTCGACGTCCCTTCTTGAAAACGGGGATCACCTGTGCCCTTTTCCAACCCTTTGGAACGCTACACTCTTCTAGAGACCTACGGTACACCGCTGCAAGAAGGGGGGCAAGTTCCTTAACGTACTCTGTGTGAAATCGAACTGGTATCCCATCAGGTCCAGCGGCCTTTCCTCTTTTGAGCGATTTTAATTGTTTCTCTATCCCTCTGTCGTCTATTTCGGTATCTACCATTTTGTCATCTGTGCGACAATCTACAGAAGGAACTACAGTGCAATCTTCCTCTGTGAAACAGCTTTGGAAAAAGACATTCAGTATTTCGGCCTTTAGTCTGTCATCCTCTGTTTCAGTACTTTTGCCAGGTATCCACAGACATAGACATTCTGCATGCTCCTATGAATGTCTGCGATGCTCCGATTTTTCGCCAAAAGAAACTTAATGACAGCTCTCGGCCTGGAACACATCTCCATTACTGATGTCATTTCGAAGGTTACGCATAGCGCCGCCACGTATGGCAACATCATGAACTATAGGGGCTGAAGAGGGAATGTTCCGCTGTACCACTCAATATATTTTGCTTTTTTCCAACAGAAATTGGTCGAGAAAAGTATGTTGAATTTCTTATTGAACGCCCATCGCATGGCGAACGTGTTTTGAACACAGACCTTGGTGCTCGTTGTTACGCCTCAGACCCAACCATATAGGCCTCCGCGACAAGCTGCGAACGCCCTAGTTAGAGAACCTCACACTCGTCGAAGACAACTGCGGCCTTTGTCAGTATATCATTGACAGCAAATGACATCATTAACTTGGCTGCATACCCAACTGTATAGTCTCCGCAGAATTCTGATCTTTCTTTCACGAAATGAAAGAGTTTCTACGCTAGTGTATAAATGTGAGCACAAGAAGGAAATGGGAAAACTGTAATGAGAAAGAACGAGCAATACCTTAAGATTTCCGCAGAAACTGTATTTGTGCTGTGTGCGTAGGAAAAGAGTGCTCCCGTTCTAGAGTGGGTGCTTGATTCAAGCATAAAGTACTAAGTGCAATATGTTCCTAACACCTCACTCGTGCCAACACTGAGTACAGAGCACAGTGTCCTGGTGAAGTTTGCTACATAATGACACAAGCTGCAGATCGGACTTTCTCTTTGAATGTGGAAATATATTTTTGACTCACAACGCCACGGGGAGAAAATGTACATAGTAATAAAATAAGAGCACTCACGGAAAGATTTAAGTGTCTATTTCTCCCACGTGCTGTTAGAAAGTGGAACGGTCAAGAAATAGTCTCAAAGTCCATTTACCAAGTGCCAAGCACTTAAATGTGAATATCAGAATAGTAATGTAGAGATAGAATGCAGTTTCCACACAGCTGAATGTGCGACAAATTTTCGTTCTAAGGCTTAGGCGACGGTTCTGATATACAGGCAGCGTAAGTCATAGGCCAGCGATGCTGATTATTTGTAAACGAGGGCTGAGATGATTCATTATACACTCCTGGAAATGGAAAAAAGAACACATTGACACCGGTGTGTCAGACCCACCATACTTGCTCCGGACACTGCGAGAGGGCTGTACAAGCAATGATCACACGCACGGCACAGCGGACACACCAGGAACCGCGGTGTTGGCCGTCGAATGGCGCTAGCTGCGCAGCATTTGTGCACCGCCGCCGTCAGTGTCAGCCAGTTTGCCGTGGCATACGGAGCTCCATCGCAGTCTTTAACACTGGTAGCATGCCGCGACAGCGTGGACGTGAACCGTGTGTGCAGTTGACGGACTTTGAGCGAGGGCGTATAGTGGGCATGCGGGAGGCCGGGTGGACGTACCGCCGAATTGCTCAACACGTGGGGCGTGAGGTCTCGACAGTACATCGATGTTGTCGCCAGTGGTCGGCGGAAGGTGCACGTGCCCGTCGACCTGGGACCGGACCGCAGCGACGCACGGATGCACGCCAAGACCGTAGGATCCTACGCAGTGCCGTAGGGGACCGCACCGCCACTTCCCAGCAAATTAGGGACACTGTTGCTCCTGGGGTATCGGCGAGGACCATTCGCAACCGTCTCCATGAAGCTGGGCTACGGTCCCGCACACCGTTAGGCCGTCTTCCGCTCACGCCCCAACATCGTGTAGCCCGCCTCCAGTGGTGTCGCGACAGGCGTGAATGGAGGGACGAATGGAGACGTGTCGTCTTCAGCGATGAGAGTCGCTTCTGCCTTGGTGCCAATGATGGTCGTATGCGTGTTTGGCGCCGTGCAGGTGAGCGCTAGCGCCACAATCAGGACTGCATACGACCGAGGCACACAGGGCCAACACCCGGCATCATGGTGTGGGGAGCGATCTCCTACACTGGCCGTACACCACTGGTGATCGTCGAGGGGACACTGAATAGTGCACGGTACATCCAAACCGTCATCGAACCCATCGTTCTACCATTCCTAGACCGGCAAGGGAACCTGCTGTTCCAACAGGACAATGCACGTCCGCATGTATCTCGTGCCACCCAACGTGCTGTAGAAGGTGTAAGTCAACTACCCTGGCCAGCAAGATCTCCGGATCTGTCCCCCATTGAGCATGTTTGGGACTGGATGAAGCGTCGTCTCACGCGGTCTGCACGTCCAGCACGAACGCTGGTCCAACTGAGGCGCCAGGTGGAAATGGCATGGCAAGCCGTTCCACAGGACTACATCCAGCATCTCTACGATCGTCTCCATGGGAGAATAGCAGCCTGCGTTGCTGCGAAAGGTGGATATACACTGTACTAGTGCCGACATTGTGCCTGCTCTGTTGCCTGTGTCTATGTGCCTGTGGTTCTGTCAGTGTGATCATGTAATGTATCTGACCCCAGGAATGTGTCAATAAAGTTTCCCCTTCCTGGGACAATGAATTCACGGTGTTCTTATTTCAATTTCCAGGAGTGTAGGTAGGAATCTGGATTCACTGAAGATAATTTTGAGTCAATAGACATGAGAGTGCCTGTGCGTCAGTCTGGATTTATCTATCATTGTGTGAAGTGCCTCATGTGGGCTAAATGGGTTAAGTGAGGACCGAAGCAGAACATCTCGGATAATTTTCTTTTTCATTTTCCTGTAAATGCTGAATAGAGGATCAGTTTTGGTTATGTATACATAACAACGGAATGCTTCATATAATCGTATATGAACACGGAAAGAGAACCAGGCTTGCTCGAAAACTAGTCTACCTTATTTACTGGAGAGGTACAGATGATTCTTCTGGCATGTACTACACTGAGATGACAAAAGTCATGGGATACCTCCTAATATCGTGTTGTACCTCCTGTTGTCCGGCGAAGAGCGGTAACTCGACATGCCACAGACTCAACAAGTCGTTGGAAGTCCCCTGCAGAAATACTGAGCCAAGCCGCCTCTACAACCGTCTATAATTACTGCGAAGCTGTTACCTGTGCAGTATTCTGTGCACGAACTGATCTCTCGATTATGTCCCATGTTGGATGTCCCATGTTGGGCGGTCTGGGTAGCCAAATCATTCGCCCGAGTTGTCCAGAATGTTCTTCAAATCAATCGGAAACAATTCTGGCCCGGTGACATGGCACTTTGCCGTTCATAAAAATTCCATCGCTGCCTGATTTGACGATGTCCATGAATGGTTTCAAATAGTCTCCAAGTAGCCGAACATAGTCATTTCCCGTCAATGATCGGCTCGGTTAAACCAGAGGATCCAGTCCATTATGCGTCCATGGCTTATTGAGGTCTGCGTCGAACTCGAAGCATATCATCATCTCTTACGGACTAAAATCATGGCTAACCAGACTAGGTCACGGTTTTTCAGCCGTATATGGCGCGACTGATATGGTCATGAGGCCAGGAGAGGCGGTGCCGTTAAGTGGTGCTGTTTGCAAAGGCACTCGTGGGTCGGCTGCTGCCACAGCCCATTAACGCCAAATTTCGCTGCACTGTCCTGACTGATACGTTCGTCATAGGTTTCATATTGATTTCTTTGGTTATTTCAAGCAGTGTTGCTTATCTGTTAGCACTGACATCTACACAAATGCCGCCGCTCTCGGTCGTTAAGTGAAGGCCGTTGGCCACTGCGTTTTCCGTGGAACGATGTAATGCTGAAATTTGGTATTCTCGACACACTCTTGACACTGTGAATCTCTAAATATTGAATTCCTTGACGATTTCAGAGAGGGAATGTCCCATGCATGTAGCTCCAACTACCATTCCGCGTTCAAATCTATTATTTCCCGTCGTGCGGCCATAATCACGTCGGACACCGCTTCACATGAATCACCTGATTGAAAATGACAGTTCCGCCAATGCACTGCTCTTTTATATCTTGTGCACGTACACTGCCGCCATCTGTATATGTGCGTACCGATATCCCATGCCTTTTGTGACCTGAGCGTACAGAATGGAACGAATGGGTGGTAAATCACGTAAAGTTAATAGCGATACAGGCGTCATTCTGAAGTGCTCGAACAACCAAGCTGAAGCATCAGGAAAAGGTTCCATTACTCGCTCCTGAAAATGTTATTGAAATATGACATGCTGAAACTGCGTGTCAGCCCGGAATTCGCCTCATAAAAAACTTATTTCAAGTTTTTATGGTAATCAAACGAAAATGTGTACCATTTCTAATGGTCTTCGAACAACAGTGTATAACATTAAAATATCAGAAGATACAGGTTGCTCAGAAAAAAAATTATTATTACTCTGCGAAAGCTGTAGCTCTTCTAGATTTATCACACAGTCACTTGATCCGCTTTTCTAATATCATCTCATAGTCAAGTTCATCGATTTGACATCATCTGATAACTAAACGAGTCCTTCAAACTTTTACATGCACCACGGATTCCGGCTATATGCTGTATATCCAATTCATTCCAGCAGGTGTTGTTCTTTCCATCTTCTATTAGATCTCATTCTCGTCCATGAAACCCAGCTTAAATCACCCTTTGTCTGCCCACCATAAAGTCGACTGGCAACATGTGTAACTCACTTCCACTTTAGGTCCATAACAACGCTAACTACAGTATATTTCATTTTTATCGCAAAGAACGAGTGCAAGCACTGGGACGAACGGATTTTGAGCCCCAGGTTCACTTACGGCAATGGATTATCCACCGAAGTACTGTACTGCCAAACGTCGTACAGTTTGTATTGTTCACCGATGAGGCCACATTCACAAGCGATGGTATTTTCAACAGTCGCAACCATTGTGTCTGGAGTGAGGGCAACTCCCACGCCACCCAAGTCGCTGGCCACCAGCAACAATTCTCAGTCGAAGTATGGGCAGGTATTGTCCAAGATCACCTCACAAGACCTTATTTGCTGTCTCTTGGATTGACTGTTCCGCGTTACCCAGTGTTCCTGCGAGATGTGCTGCCATAGTTCCTGGAGACTGTACCTTTTGTCGTCCGCGAAAGGATGTAGTTTCGAAACGATGGTGCACCAGCCCACTGCGATGTAAATGTCTGCGAGCACCTGAACAATGCGTACCCTTATCTGGATTGGAATTGAGGGCCCTTTCCCACGAGCAGCGCGATCGCCCGATCTCACAAACGGCTCAAATGGCTCTAAACACTATGGGACTTTAAACATCTGAGGTCATCAGTCCCCTAGACTTAGAACTATTTAAACCTAACTTAACCTAAGGACGTCACACACATCCATGCCCGAGGCAGGATTCGAACCTGCGACCGTAGCAGCAGCGCGGTTCCGGACTGACGCGCCTAGAACCGCTCGGCCACAGTGGCCGGTCGGATCTCACGCCTCTAGACTTTTTTCTCTGTGGTCACGTCAAGACGTTGGTGTACGAAATCCCCGCAGAAACGAATGAAGACCTGCTTGCTAGGGTCCAAGATGCTTGTCTCCTGATACAAGAGAGTGCACAACGGAACTTTATGTGCCGTTGCCATGCATGCACTGAGACTGGCAGTCATCACTTTGAACAATTACTATCAACTGCGTTGTTTTTATGCAGTGTGCACTGTGTACTCCAACCACAATATGCATGCAGTCATCACATGACACACGTGCTACGAGCTAAGTTGTATACAGTATGACTGTTTGGTGGTCAGGGGTGTACGCTGTTTATTACCCACTGCTTTTCCTGTGTGCAGCAGACACCTGGAATCCCTGAGAGAGTGCAACAGAACTGCACAAGCCGATGCAATACATACATTGAGATTGGCGGCCGTCGCTTTGACACTGTATGTCTCAATAACACAATAATATGCATTTCTGACAATTGGTTCCCTATCTCAATATAATCTGTTGAGAACCCTTTATCACAGTTTCAGTTTCACCCAAAAGGATTGAGACGAGATATATATAAAGGACGATCTATATTCGGCATCCATGAAACCACTGTGCGGGTGGATACCGTCAGTGCAGCAGGAAGAGTGGCCAAAAGCAGTCCATATTGTAATTGACAGAAGCCGCTCTGACGAGCAGCGGGGGCGCCAGCAAAGCAAGCGGTCGCCCGCAACAAAAGACGTCGGCGGGACCGCGGCGCCGCGGCTGCCGTCTCCACAGACGCGGCTGTTCGGACCAGCTGCCGTAATCCGCAAGATTGGAGGCGCCGCGTAGTTTCACTAATGGCCACGATATGGCGCTGCCCATTGTGCGGCGGGGCCCGTGGGACCGCGATTGTTGGCGGCACTGTGCCGCGACCTCACGTCTCACACGGCTGCGCCGCGCTTCCCTGCCCTCCCCTGCCGCCGCGTCGCTGACGATGCGCGTACATCATTATTCGTAGCGGCGAGAAACAAATAGAGTCCGGAAGAAAAATTATTTGCTCGCGGTTGATTACGAGTACCATTAAGTTGATATCCCGCTCGGTGTAATTGACACGTCCGCCCCCGCCGCCCCCAACCGCCCGCGCCAGCGTCGCGCCCCGCATGCATTGTTTCCCTCGGCAAGGAGGCCGGCGCGCGCCTCGCCTCGACCTACCATTGGCTGCAGAGATAAGCAATTTTCTCAGCTCGTGATTGGGGCTTTCCTCCTGGGGATAAAACTCCATCTACAAATGAACAGCCGTGACAAGAGCTATAATTCGTCGTCCGGATGAGAGCGGAGAGCAAGACAGAGACCGCGGGCGGCGCCACGAAGGCAGCGCCGCTGCCACCTGCCGGCCCGCCGGAAAACTAACTGCTCCGCAGCCGAATAAAATTAAATGCCATTCTCCTCGAGTGGAACTCACGTGTAGGCAATACACTGGTCGAAACTGTGGTTTTATCGTGCGCGAATCCTTTCTTCAAAGGAATATGCATTACATTTAACCATTATATTCCTTCATCTGAGATTTATGTTTCTATTAACTAGAAAAAAAGATGCTGTTCGCTTCACCGTAGGAAATTAGGACACACTGTTCAGGGTGAGTCACTTAGCCCCTAAGCCTAACGTATTTTACTGCTCACGAAAAAACTGTAACTATGTTTTAGATCAGCGACACTGCAAAAAGGAGCGAGTATTTCCTGCAAGATCAATAAGTTATCCGTGAACCAAAACACTGAAGCAACACAAATGTTAAACCTGTCTTCAACCAGAAGCGCGGTTTGAACACCTGAGTGGACTATTAGGCATGTTTCTGCTTTCAATGTAATCATACTCAAGTTAGTCAATAAAAGCTGTTGTAGGAGGAGTGTGCTGTTAGCAGTAAAATTTCTTGCAAAGGGAAGCGAGTGTGCTAAGTATGAACAGGTGAAGTGCAGGTTCCACGTTGTGACCAAAAGTATGCGCTGCGAATCATGCGATTCCGCGCCTTGCTGATAGTTCAGGGCTTCATTTATAGCCCATTTCCAACCTCGTACTGCAAATCTTTCAGTGTGAACATAACGTGCCACACACCCTTATAATATATTTTCTCAAGAAATCTTGCATGCTATTAGGAAGAACACAGCTCATTTATAAACGCAGGACTGACTTCAGTATCTCGACAGTCAAAATAATAAACATTAACCACTCAAATTCTGGGCCCATAGCACATTAATTTTTGGTGGAAACCTTGTTTATCTTTAAGTTGTCTGGATACATTTGAACTTATAGTCCTTAGGTGACTCAAAAATGGTTCAAATGGCTCTGAGCACTATGGGACTTAAGATCTGTGGTCATCAGTCCCGTAGAGCTTAGAACTACTTAAACCTAACTAACCTAAGGACATCACACAATCCATGCCCGAGGCAGGATTCGAACCTGCGACCGTAGCGGTGACGCGGTTCCAAACTTAAGCGGCTAGAACCGCACGGCCACACCGGCCGGCTTAGGTGACTCAAACTGATTATTTCCTAAACGTTGTTGTTCCATTTTACTACTATTTTGTGGTTAAATTTTGTTTTAATTGCTGTTAAACTTTTATTTCATAAGCGCAAATGCTTGCTAAATTCATGCAGGATCATTTCCGAGAATACATCGACGTCTTTCGTCTTTGACCTAGAATACAGCAGGAGATAATCAAATTAGTGAACGGTTCTAGTTTTGCAGTCTGTCGTCACTCTAGTATTCTTCTCTGAAAGTCCAGTACAAAATGTCCTCCGAGAACTTGTCGCAATGAATCGGTCTTATTTCAACTATTTTCACAATATTTATCCTTGTCATTGTCAGAAAACCTGTTCCTTGTCAAAGAGGTACGGAAATTCCACTACGAAATCTCAGACAATGATGTCACTGGCGACAAAAAATTGGGACAGTATCAACAATGATAGATCGTACGAAGAGTCGTTATTCCTATCACGATGTGTAATATTGGGACGTACTTACCTTTAATTTCTCTAAATCAATGTAACGCTCCTACAAATTGCCGAATGGAAAGGTTCAAAATGATTCTGAGCACTATGGGACTTAACTTCTGAGGTCATCAGTCCCCTATAACTTAGAACTACTTAAACCTAACTAACCTAAGGACATCACACACATCCATGGCCGAGGCAGGATTCGAACCTGCGACCGTTGCGGTCGCGCGGTTCCAGACTGTAGCGCTTAGAACCGCTCGGCCACCTTGGCCGGCCGAATGGAAAGGCCGTACCTCTCTCAGTCGATGTCATTTTCTAGTTTCCAGGGCCTCTTAGATGACAGTATCCCAATAATTTCAAACTTTGGCTAGAATACATTTCTTCCTCTTGTTTTTCTTTTTTTTTCCTGTCCTGTTTCCCGTATCTCCATGGAACAGCAAGTTAAATGACAGGAAAGTAACGAACACCTGTAAAACTATTCCTAAAATTCTTCATTTCTAACCTTGTACACCTATCTTTGTTGTAACCACACGCAAAACACAGAAGCGTAGATTGCTTCCTGAAATCTCAACATCCAACGTTTCGTGGAGTGAAATAGACGGTCACGTTCGCAATGTGTGTGTCTGACAATGAGTGGCAACATAAGTGCTGAGGGGTGACGCATCATTTCAGATACCAAGTGTGTAAAAGCAGCTATATTTCCCTTTAATCTCAGAAAGAGATATCATTGCACGTGTCAATATCACGTTCTGCTTAAGCTAATCCTGCATAGTCCATTTGTTATTTTTATTGCCAGAAGTTACACGCCTGAGCAAAAGATAACACTTTCCTCAAGAGCGTCTCCATTATCTGGGACATTTCACATCACGAATTACATGTTTTGGAAGGTTTGGCTATTATATTTCATGGTGTTGTTTTACATAAGAGTGGAACGAATGAGAATGGCGTAAGTGAAATAAAGCAGAATCCATTTTCTGATCACCCTGCCAATGTCTGATTTACATTTGAGAATCGAAACGATACAGTAGAACTGTCATCGAATACATAAGAAAAGAAATCCACCACTGTTTAGCTACACACTATTGACGACAAACCGCTGGAAACAGTATCTGCCGTGAAATATCTAGCAGTAACTACTCGTAGAGGCCTTAAGTGGTATGACCATACAAAGCAAATAGTGGGAAAAGCTGATGCCAGACTCAGATTCATTGGAATAATCTTAAGGATTCGACCCATTCTTGAGCATTGTTCATCTAACTGGAATCCCTATCTGACAGGATTGATAGAAGAGTTAGAGAAGATCCAATGAAGAGGAGCACGTTTTGTCACCGTATCGTTTAGTCGGCACGAGAGCGTTAAGAAGACGCTCAACCTACTCCATTGGCCGACGTTAGAAGAAAGGCGATGTGCATCAAGGAGATGTTTACTGATGACAGATCGAAAGAGCACTTTCCGGGGAAGAATCGGACAGAATATTACTTCCCTCTACAAACGTCGTAATGACCATGAGGAGAAAATTGGAGAAATTAGAGCCATTACAGAGGCTTATCGACAATCACGCTTTCCACGCGCTATTCGCGAGTGGAACGGGGTTGGAGGGCTCAGTCAGTGGTACAGAAAGTACCGTCAGCGACACAACATCAGGTGGCTTGCGTAGTATGATACAGATGTAGGTGAATTTTGCAGTAGTTTTAAAACGTTTCATTTTGTTCTCCTCCAGATGTACAGAAAATCAGATGGAACATGTTCATGCGGACGCAGACTCTAGAAATATTTTCGTTTGAGTTGTGGTAACTTTCCATTTTGGTCTATCTACAGAATGGCGTCCATCATGCACGAGAGTATTTCACATTCAGAAAGCTGCTGTTCGATATCCAGTTTAAACAGGAATCACTGGGACTACAATGCATCATTTAAATCTTTTTAATTCCATCACTTCAGTAACTGTCAGTTGCTTTCCCGAAAAAGACAATGATCGATTATGTAGAAAGCTCAGTTTTTGACACACATTTATGGTGAGAACCACATTGAGAGCATTTGATATAACAAACACTTCGAATAAAATTCATGGCACTTTATGAGTTAAAATAAGAAATTGTTTGATGAAATAAAGAACTACCAGACGTAATATCCTGTGCGTTTACAAGGAATGCTCCAAGACCATCTCTTCTGGAATGCATAATTTAACAAATCCAGAGAAAAACGAGACACCGTGCGACTGCAAACAAGATGGAGTCATCAGTTAGATTAGATTCCAAATAGGATTTTAACTCAACCTTTCTTGGAAGAAGAACGATGTATGGAAATTAAATCAGTTTGGCGAAGAGTAAAATTGAAGTCCCCACGTTTTATCTAGTTGGCGTTGCAATGTCAGCAGCTTATGTTCTCGCGCGTAGCGTGGCTGACTCTCGATCACGGGACTCTTGGTTCGATTCGCAGACGGGCGTGGGATTTCATCCGCTTGGAACCGGCTGTTGTTCACACCACCATTTCATCTTCATCGATGCTCAAGTCGCCCAAGTGGCGTCCAATAAAAAAAGAGCAGCCCCCTGCACCAGACGGCGAACTACGCAGAAGGCTAGTCCTGGCCAAAAAGGCAGTACTCACATCTCACGTTTTGTGAAGCAGTAATCTAGAGCATTATACTACCACTCATTTTAGAGCATTTGGCATCTACCATGCAATTGTTGATAAGTGGGTGTAACAAGAAACAAAACACACTCTAAGAACGAATGACGATTCACGAAGGAATCATCCGAATGAGAAGGGAATCTGTAGATGTGATTTATATGTGTAGACATACAAATGATCACAATTACAGAAAAATTGGATGATTTATTCAAGAGAAAGAGCTTCACAAATTGAACAAGTCAATAACGCACTGGTCCACCTCTGGCCCTTAAGCAAGCAGTTACACAACTTGGCATTGTTTGAGGGATATCGTGTCAAATTCTATCAAGTTGGCGAGTTAAATCGTCAACATACCGAGCTGTTCTTAATTGCGGAGAGATCCGGTGACCTTGCAGACCAATGTTGGGTTTGGCAAACACGGAGGAAAACAACAGAACCACTCACAGTATGCGGGAGGCCATTATCTTGTTAAAATATAAACCCAGGAAGGCTTGTCATGGTGAGCAGCATAACAGGGCGTAGAATGTCGTCGACATACCGCTTTGCTGTAAGGCTTCTGCGGATGACAACCGAATGGGTCCTACTATAAAATGAAATGGCATCCCAGGCAATCACTCTAGGTTGTAGAGCCGTATGGTGGCAACAGTCAGACTGGTATCCCACCGCTGTCCAGGGTCTCTCCAGACACGTCATCGCTCGTCATCTGGACACTGTTGGAAGTAGGACTCATCACTGAAGATAGCTCTACTCCCGTCAATGGGATTCCAGGCCACGCCCGGGTTCCCGGGTTCGATTCCCGGCGGGGTCAGGGATTTTCTCTGCCTCGTGATGACTGGGTGTTGTGTGCTGTCCTTAGGTTAGTTAGGTTTAAGTAATTTTAAGTTCTAGGGGACTGATAACCATAGATGTTAAGTCCCATAGTGCTCAGAGCCATTTGGACCATTTTTGATTCCAGGCTGAATGTGCCCAACATACAGGAAACTGGCTTATTGGTGTACAGAGGTCGGCGCAAGGGGCGCCGTAAGCTCTGCCCCCGTTTTCTGACCCACCTATTATTGGTCCTTCTGTTCATTGAAGCACCAGCTTGCACGTCGGACCGATGATAACGACGAATTCGGGGCTCTGAGTGCCTCTCTGACGATGCACAGTTCTCAAGTTCTGTCTTATCTTTGGGTCGACCACTTCCTTCTTCAGGCTTTGTTCGGCTATAGTTCAAATGGTTCAAATGGCTCTGAGCACTATGGGACTTAACTGCGGAGGTCATCAGTCGCCTAGAACTTAGAACTACTTAAATCTAACTAACCTAAGGACATCACACACATCCATGCCCGAGGCAGGATTCGAACCTGCCATCGTAGCAGTCTCGCGGTTCCGGACTGAAGCGCCTAGAACCGCACGACCACAGCGGCCGGCCCGGCTATAGTTCACCCATTTCTGCCAGCACCGTCGAATGCTGGCACCGCTCCTATTTAGAAGTCGAGCGATTTGCCAAATACCTCAACTGGCTTCTTTGTGCCCAACTATCCATCCTCTTTCAAAAGCTGACAACTGTGTATGTTGTTCACACGCCTGGCTGCGAGGCATAGTTACTGTCTAAAGGAGTAAACGGAATGAAATTCTCAAAGACTTTATATCCTGGTACAGACACGTTCCCTCTTTATTATCCTTGCCAACTGTACGGCGAAATTTTACTTCACCGTCACACATTCATCCATTGGCAGCCAAAGTTTACAATCTTGTATTCTCCGTCGGTACCTGTGTGAATATCAATTTATGACCAGTGTTCATAACGCCTCCTTGGTGCGTCGGTTTTCTAAAAATTGCACAACAGAAGAGCGATACATTCGTATATCTTTTTCACAATCAATATGCAGTGAATTTTGGGGTAATGCGTGACCATGTTTCCAATGGTTTCTGGCTGCATTTTCTGTCGTGTTACATTACATGCACTTTGTAAACATTACTCACTTCAGTGTTTATAAAATGCATTTAATGTTGTAAGTGAGGAATAGATCAGGAAAAGGAGTTGGTGACAGCTAGAAACAACGCCACAGGTTGCCCCATGATCGTAACAGTGCACATACGTGTCCAGTTAATTCAGATAAATCCAAATGATGATGTAGATTTAAACCTAAGAAACACGTAGTTGAAATACCGGGTGATCAAAAAGTTAGCATAAATTTGAAAACTTAATAAACCACGGAATAATGTAGATAGACAGGTAAAAATTGACTCACATGCTTGGAATGACATGGGGTTTTATTAGAACCATCCCATATTGCTAGACGCGTGAAAGATCTCTTGCGCGCGTCGTTTGGTGATGATCGTGTGCTCAGCCGCCACTTTCGCCATGCTTGGCCTCCCACGTCCCCAGACCTCAGTCCGTGCGATTATTGGCTTTGGTGTTACCTGAAGTCCCAAGTGTATCGTGATTGACCGACATCTCTAGGGATGCTGAAAGACAACATCCGATGCCAATGCCTCACCATAACTCCGGACATGCTTTACAGTGCTGTTAACAACATTATTCCTCGACTACAGCTATTGATGAGGAATGATGGTGGACATATTGAGCATTTCCTGTAAAGAACATCATCTTTGCTTTGTCTTACTTTGTTATGCTAATTATTGCTATTCTGATCAGATGAAGCGCCATCTGTCGGACAGTTTTTGAACTTTTGTATTTCTTTTTTGTTCTAATAAAACCCCATGTCATTCCAAGCATGTGTGTCAATTTGTACCTCTCTATCTACATTATTCCGTGATTTATTCAGTTTTCAAATTTATACTGACTTTTTGATCACCCTGTAGATAAATACCGACTGGAACAGTAAACTTGTTGTTTCAATCGATATCTATAAGAGTTGCTGTGAACCCTAACCCTAAATGTTTACATTTAAGGGGGGTAGGACGTCAAACGGGCTGACTTGGAGCAGGAGGGGCACCACAGGACATTTTAATTTCCACTGTCTGTACCTTTACAAATAAATTCATAAAACTTCGTCAGCTTGACCGGGAAGGGTTCAGGATTCACACACATAGCAGTGCAAGTTGAAAAAAGTAATAAAATAAATTTTCTTACATGTGTAACTTTGTAGTTTTTTCACTTACTATTGGACGCTTTTGTTGCTATAGGTACACTTTTCTTCAGCATACAGACCATACTTACAGATGTTGAAATTCTAGAATTTACTTAATTTATGAAAAATGTATGAGCTGTTACATTTTAAATTCCACGTTTAGAAAAAACTAAAATATAATATTTATCTCAATTTTTACCACAGTTTTTAATATATTTGGAAAATATATGGTTTGTATGCTGTACAAAGTTCATCGCTGAATCTCTCTTACTTATGAAAAAAAGTGTACCTTCAGCAACAAATGCAGCCAATAGTAAAAGAAGAAATGATGAAATTTCGCATTAAAAAAATATTTTACTTTGTTTTTCAACTTCCACTGCTATGAGTGTGAATCCTGAATCCTTCCTGGCCGTGCTGACAAAGTTTTATGAATCTATTTGTAAAAGTATAGACAGTGGAAATGAAAATGTGCTGTGGTGTCTCTCCTGCTCCACGTCGGCCTGTTTGACGTCCTACCACTCTTAAAGCTATCATCATCAGTAATGAATATTTCTTGATATTTATTTTCTTATAGGAAAATATTTAATTTCCCAATCTACTCTTATATTGCACATTAGAGCTGTATTCCGCCACGTTTACGCTGATATACTGCAATGCAGATGAGAATATATAAACTTATTTTTACATTTACATCAGTTTATCAATCAAACCGCATTATTTGATACTGACAAGTTTAACAACTATACATTCCCTTAAAGTTTCACTAAGAAATTATTCGAACTGACATTGCTTAGTCTGTTTACACTTTCCGTGCGATGGGAAATACTAAACTGTTTAACGTGTATTCTTTGTTCTGCTTATACGACGATTCGCATCTCCAAGATATTAAGTGAAGCGCTCCATTATTCATATTTCACATTACAGGGGACGAGGAGAATGGCGGTGGGCCACACAGTGCTGGTGACGGAGAGTGAAGCAGAGGACACGGGCGAGAACACGGCGGCCTCTGGGACTCCCCTCCCACCCTTGCTGCCTCATACAACGTACAAACCAGCGCCGTCGCCGCCTGACTACTTCGCCAAATGAGGCCTCTTGCGGCGATGCAGAGGCGAAACGTGCGCAGTCTTCGGCGAGTTGGCGCGGCTGCTAATCTCCGAGGACTTGGTGTGCCAGGGGGCGGCTGATGACAAGTCTGAAAGGCCTCTTTGTTCATATTTCCTTTCATCACCTCAACGCAGGCGTCTTACAGTCGAGGAGGCGTCTGTAGCTGATTGACTTTAGGACCGTATTTTCAATAATAGGCATTAGGGGAAGAAGAAAGAATGATTCCTGCGAAGAACAGATCTTGTGAGAGACGGAGCAGAGCCATCACTCGTAGTGGAACTGTAATTTTCATTAACTGACGATGTAACAATGGCACCAAGAAGAGTGCTGGGAACTAAACATGCATGTGAGAACGTGTTTTATGCTAGCAGCGACTGAAAAGTAGAATATGTCTCATTTAGTAAAGCCTGTCTAAAACAGAAGCCTGGCGTTTGCTGCAGGTATTATATTAGTATTCTACATTATAAAGTGTGCTGATTTAAAATTCATTTTAATCTATGATTTTCCTTTAGTTTTGTAGTAGGATGAATGGCGCACCTCTAGTTTTCTCATAAATATCAAACTAAATCTCTGCATCAGTTTGGGAAAAGTTTCGGAGATATGAAAATTTTGAGTGGAAGTAATAAAAGAACCGACGATATGGTCGGAGCCCATTTTTTCCTCATCAGTTTCCACACTGAAATACCGACAGGAAGTGAAGGGAGTTACTGGACAACAACAAGTGCCTGAATGCATTCAAACAATGGCGTTCCGCTTAGGATGCAATCAAAACTGTTAATAACTGGTTCCTGGAACATGCTGTTGCGTGTACCTTTGACAGTGAAGCTCCTTTGACCCTCTGTGTCTTATGAAATGTTCGCTAGAGTTATACACAGCCGGACTTCCATGGATCCGATGATTACTGTCGGGGATTGTTTAATCAGATGTCGTGTCGGCCGTCGCTATGTAATCAAGTGTCTCGTCAAGTGCGTTCGTCGAATCGGGCTGCAGGCCAATCATTTGCGGCATTTGCTTAGAAATCCACGCTTCACTCATGGACTGATAGAGTTAATGACTCCTTATACTAACGACCTATAGGTTTCAACCAACAGCAACCCACTTACAACTCGTTTAGTGTACTTAATCGAATGCATCAGTGGTGTAGAATCAGCAAGCCGCTGGTAAGGATCAAGATCTATCGTGTTGTTAAAGAAACACTTTTGTTAGATGGAAATACAGCCATTCCCCCGGCCAACAGTGCCATAAGATAATTAGGGACAGCCTTCATTTACCACGCAGTCAAACTATTGTATGTGGAAGTATGAAAATCTTCGACGTTCTACAGAAAATTGCGGCATCACCGAACAAAAGCCTGAAGTTATTTGGAAAACTCCGAGCTGCAACTGATATGAGTAGTCGGTCACTGGGCGTAGTAGCGGAAATTATGATAATATCAGCATCAGCGCTTTCTTATCTATGGTGCCACACAATGAAGCGCCAAAGAAACTGGTATAGGCATGCGTATTCAAATACAGAGATATGTAAATAGGCAGAATGCGGCGCTGCCCTTAGCACCGCCCATACAAGCTAACAAATGTCTGGCGCGGTTGTTAGATCGGTTACTGCCGCTACAACGGCAGGTTATCAAGATTGAAGTGAGTTTGAACTTGGTGATTAGTCGGCGCACGGGCGACGAGACACAGCATCTCCGAGGTAGCGATGAAGTGGGGATTTTTCCCCGACCATTTCACTGGTGTACCATGAATATCAGCAATCCGGTAAAACATCAAATCTCCGACATCGCTGCAGCAGGAAAAAAATCCTGCAAGAACGGGACCAACGACGACTGAAGAAAATCGTTCAACGTGACAGAAGTGCAACCCTTCTGCAAACTGCTGCAGATTTCAATGCTGGGCCATCAACAAGTATCAGTGTGCGAACCAGTCAACAGAACATCATTGATATGTGGCTAGGAGCCGAAGGCCCCCTCGTGTACCCAAGATGACTGACGACACAAACCTTTACGCCTCGCCTGGGCCCGTCAACACCGACATTGGACTGTTGACGACTGGAAACTTGTTGCCATGTCTGACGAGTCTCGTTTCAAATTGTATCGAGCGGATGGATGTATACGGGTATGGGGACAACCTCATGAATCCATGGACAAAATGTTCAAATGTGTGTGAATTCCTAAGAGACCAAGCTGCTGAGATCATCGGTTCCTAGGCTTACACACTACTTAAACTAACTTGTGGTAAGAATAAAACACACACACACACACACACACCCACCCACACACACACACACACACACACACACACACACACACACACACACACACACACACATGCCCGAGGGAGGACTCGAACCTCCGGCGGGAGGGGCCACGCAATCCGTGACATGACGCCTCAAACCGCGCGGCCGCTCCGCGCGGCTAAATCCGTGGACCCTGTCAGCAGGGGACTGTTCAAGCTGGTGGAGGCTCTGTAATGGTGTGGGGCGGATGCAGTTCGAGTGATATGGGACCCCTTATATGTCTATATACGATTCCGGTAGGTGACGTGCACGTAAGCATCTGTCTGACAACCTGCAGCCATTCATGTCCATTGTGTATGCCGACCGACTTTGGAAAATTCCGGCAGGACAAAGTGACACTCCACACGTCCAGAATTGCTACAGAGTGGCTTCAGGAACACTCTTCTGACTTCAAAAACTTCCGCTGGCCACCAGACTCCCCAGACATGAACATTATCGAGCATACCTGCGATGCCTACCAAAGTACTGTTCAGAAGAGATCTCCACCCCCTCGTAGGCTTAAGGATTTATGGGCAGCCCTGCAGAATTCATGGTATCAGTTTCTGAGCCGTATATACCTCCATCCTTCCACGGCTCGTTTCCTGAGCGTCGTGTGGAGCCAATATTTTTGGTAATCGACAGTGTTTGGGCGCGATCTGGCTCTAGCATCTCTTTGCTGTCTTTTATTGCTTCGCTTCTATTTCGTTTTTCCGCAGTTGTTCAGGGTTGGTCATTTATGAAGCTTTTTCGTCTGAACTCCCGCCCGTAGTGTACCACTATCGATTGCGAGTTCTGTGTTTGGTGTACTTAGAAATCGTAGGTTGGTAACACGACCGACTCACGTGTTTACTGCAGCAGACTCTTTGGCCTGTACTATTTGTAGGCGAGCGCGGTCACGCTGGAGTTGACCATTTCACTGCTTGGTGCAACCAGTGGTTGCTCAAGGTCAATCCCTCCAAAACCCAGGCGATCATTGTAGGCAAAATCACCCCTTCCTTCCACCTCCTTGATTTCTATCTCACCATCTATGGCCGTCCTATCGCCCTCACCCCCACCCTTGGTGTCACCCTCGACCGTCGCCTCTCCTGGACTTCCCATCTCCGGACAATCCAAGACAAGGCACGCTCCCGACTCCGTCTCCTTAAGCTCCTTTCCGGCCGTATGTGGGGTCTGGACCCCTCGACCATCCTCCACACCTATAAATCCCTCATCCGCCCTATCCTTTGTTACGCCCATCCGGCCTGGATCTCCGCCCCCCCCCTACCTTTTATAAATCTCTCCAAATCCTTGAACGTCATGCTCTCCGCCTCGCCTATCGCATCCGTCTCCCCTCCCCCACGCGGATCCTGTACGTTCTCATCCCCTTCCGCCACCTCCTCCTTTTCCTTGAAAGGATACGGATCCTGTACACCTCCCACAAACTCGATCCTCCTCACCCGCTTGTGTCATCCATCCTCTCCCACGCCCATCCACTGCCGCACCTGTATTCCCACGTCCCACCCGGTCTCCATCTCTCCACCCTCCTTACCCTCTCCCAAGGTGGCTTCTGCCAGCTCCCCCTCCCTGATGATGTCCTCCTCCCCTCCATCTACCCCTCCTATCAACTTTGATCCTCCCCTCCCACCACTTCCTGTGTCCTTTCCTTTAGGCACCCTCCCTCCCTTCTCTTTCCTTTTCCCCCGTCCCCCTTCCTCGGCCCCTCTTCCCCCGGGCTTCCCCTCCTCCTTCCTCCCTCCCCCTATCTCCCCTGCCCATGGCATCTCTGCTCTCCTCTCTCCCTCTTTCACTCCCCTTCCTCCTCCTCCTCTCTTGGCAGGTCCCCGGACTCGCACACGCTCAGTGAACATTCGCGCGCCAGAGATCATCGCCATCAGTGTCTCGTGTGTGTGCCCTCGTTTGTGTTTAGTGTTCTTTCGCCGTCACGCCACCACTGTTCACGTGTGCCGTCGCCGTCATCTATGTTATGTGCGCCGTGTCAACTAGTGTTAGTGATGTTTCTCGTCCAGCGTGAACCGCTCCATGTTTTTTGTTTTTTAGTGTCTACAGTTTTTGCCCGCCGTTTTGATTGTATTCTCTGTGCCACCTATATGCAATACTTATTGTAAACCTCAAGGATGAAGAGCGGCGTACTATGCTGCTGACAGCCCACCTTTGTGTAAGGTGCTCAAAATCACAATAAAGAAAAAAAAAAAACACGCTGGAAGAGGTTGTCGCGCAGTGGCCTTCGTGTCTGTTCTGGTGACGTCGACATCCTGCCTTCCGCGTACGGGTGTTGTTATCGAACCCGCACTTCTACCCGTGGAGGAACGCCGGCCTGGTTGGGCACCTCTGTCCACTCTTCGCTGGTTGTCCGCGGGAAGGCGGATGGCAGTCTAATCATCGCCTGCGTCGACGAAGGCAAACAAACAGTAACCATCTTGGGGCGGTGGAGCCACCGTTCGGCGAGGGTTTGAGTCCGGGAGCAGTTCGGCTGTGTCGGTGTCTGCCGGGACGACTGGGGACGGCTCAGAATTGTGCACATCAGTCCCGGACAAACGACGAAGTGCGCCGAGAGATAGGAGAAAAGAAGTTAAGTGTGAATGTTTCAAGTTGATCGTCCTTTGGGATTGAGTTCATCCAGTCGTCTTGCAATCCTCTGTTCTGTTCACTGGTGCAATTCTGACAGTGCAGATTGCTCCACGCATCGTTACTAACCGGAGTAGTGATGTGTTTTGGTAGTTATTTGTGTGCGATTGCACTTCTAGGTTTTGGTAGTTCATCCTCCCACCCTGTGGTTGCAGAGTTTCGGGTGGGGAGTTAGTTCCTTGTCTCCCAAGATCTAGTGCTGTATTATTAAGGTTAATTCTAGTTCAGTCTAGTGTTTTGTTAATCCCTGGTATATGTGTCCGCCATACTATTTGCACTGTATTTATTCTAAGTGAGTTGCACTGACAGTAGTTGGGGGTTAGAGTCCTGTCACGTAGCTGATAAGGGGTCACATTGGTCTCGGTTTGTCAGTTGGAGGATGTTGCCTTAGAGGTTTGTCAACCTTGTCATGTCAGCGTTGTCTAGCGCTACCGGGACCTAAAGAAGAACATTGTGCTGATTAGGGAATGTTGTTATACGTTCTAGTTTTCATTTCGATACCTGTATTTGTGAAGGCAACCGCATGAAGTAAGATCTGTTCTGAAGCTATGCTGAATCTTGCGCTCTTGGGATTTTTGGTTTTGTTTTGATCCCGACTATTTGGATGTCAGGAATATGGAACTGTGTTGTTAATGTTTGGCTTGAACAGCGGATACGCGGCTAGTTTAGTACGTGTGTAGTGGCATGGCGTCCTCGTGAAGGCGTGCCCGTTAGATTGCTATTGCGTCTCCTCAAAGTGTAATTTCCACCTTACTGAAACCCCCTTGTTAAAAGGGAGGAAGAAAAAAAAAACTTTAGAAATACCTTCTATTTGCATTAACTATCTTACCTGTCGCTTAATGATTAAGCTAATGGGAGCACCTATCCTAAAAGCAACTAGCGCACTTCTGTTATGGTGGTCATCGTGCCTGTTTTGATCCGAAAAATTGTATAAACAGGCTTACATGCTCCGTTTCGAACTCCTGATGTTTTTTGAGTGATTGTGGTTTATTAAAATTGATTATAGTGCAAACGTTTGTATTTTACCAACCGTGCTTATAAGTTATCAATGTGACTGGCTGGAATGTAATACGAAAGTTTTAGGACCATAAGTTGTCCAGGTAGAAATTTTGAAGCCATGCTGTGTTGTGAATTCATGTATTTATGTTTTATATTGCAATGAGAATTTAAATGCGGTAAACCCACGCTTTGTGATTAATAATTAAAGATTTAAGAGTGCGTTTACTTAGCGCTTAATTATGTGTTGTGTTATTATTTTTAAAAATTATATTAGACGTTTTAGTTTCTTAAATTAAAGCCTTTCCAATTCGAAAGTGGTGGCCCTCCCATTCTGGGCAATTGTAAGCATCGAAGCAGGATTTACGTAGTTGGTGTTACGTATTGTATGTTATGAATAAATTATTTATGTGTTCAATCACGTCTGATATGTCAATTCCTTGGCTCCGTCCACACCTTGGTCGTAGTCTTTTAATATTAAATGATCAGATAACCGTTCCAGTTCCCTCCAGCACTAATTCGGACATACGTCGAGTCCATGGCACGTCATGTTGTCGCACTTTTGCGTGCTCGCGGGGCCCTACACGATATTAGGCAGGTGTACCAGTTTCTCTCGCTCTTCAGTTTATTACAGCTGAGACAACTGTGCATGTCATTTTCCACTGACGACAGCATCAGCATCGTCACATCCAGTCACATGCCAAGGTCGTTGGGGGAATGGTAGGGAAGAGAAGGGAAGGGATGTGGCGCCTTAAACATGGGAGACCAGCTATTCACAATTACATTTTCTGTAAACGTATTGTTGTAATAAAAAAAACAACGATGCATCCCCACCATCATACATTGCGGAAACTGTTCGGTAGCCAGATACGATAAAGGACCTTAATTGCCTAAAATACCAAAATTTTTGTCAACCATGGCTCCATTACTGACTTCAAGAAATTCATTTCAGGACTCGCTCTTCAGACACATTGACAAATTTATTTTAAAGCCTATATCATTCACCTTGAAATATTGGAATATTGGAACGAGTATATGGCATATATCTCTATACATAATTAAATCTAACAGAAATTTATAAAATATAAATAACGAATCAGGTACGCATAATTGTTGAACATGGGTTTTACCATAGATACTATCCCACAAAACCTGAAAACGCGAAATTAAATCAAGTTTTTTCCACATTCCACCCGTTCCTGTCACCAGTAGATGGCTGCACTGAAAAAGCGAGGATAGTTCAATGTTTGTACCACGATTTTCTTTAACGTTAATATTGTGGCTGCATTGTAGAAAATGCAGACTGTTCGGTTGTTGTGCCACAAGTAGTTCTCAGTGTCACCAACAGATGGCTCCACTGTTAAAAACACAAGAAAATCGTGAATTAATTATTTTGCGCAACCAATACATTGGAATATTCTAAAATGTCTAAAAAAAATACATCGGCAGCGCAATAAGTGCGATGTTTACAACAGTTTAAACGACACAGTTTCAGAGGTTTTACTGATCTCATACAGATATGATTTTATATATATAGACTGAAGCCACGAGTGAAAATTTGTAGAAAGGCTGGGAATCAAACGCAGGTCTCCTGGTTCCTAGGCTGGTGCATTAGCCACTAAGCCACCTTGACACAACGATTCAAGGACCTGCACGGATTACGCTGGCACATCTCCCGCCTCAATCCAAATTCTCACTGCTGCCCCAGTCTATTTTAAATTTCCACCTACACACAAACAGAATTGCAGGGGCTCTCCAAGTTCTGGAATGGCACCTCCAGACGAATGTAAATGGGGGACATAGCCTGAAACTCAGGAGCAGATACTTATAAATTAAAATGACACTATTTCAGAGACTTTACAGGTCTCATAGAGATACGAATTTATGTAAATAGGCTGTAAATCTGTCATTTAAATTGTATAAGTACCTGCTCCTGTGTTTCAGGCTGGATCCCCTATTTACGTTCGATGCCGAGGTGCTACTCCAGAACATGGAGAGCCTCAGAAATTTTTTAGTGTGAAATGGGGAATTTAAGATAGATTGCGGCAGCAGTGAAAATTTGGTTCGAAGACAGAGGTGTGCCAGAGTAATCTGTGCAAATGTGTGAACCGCTGTGCCAAGGTGGTTTAGCGACAAACGCATCTGTCTAGTAAGCAGGAGACCTGGGTTCGATTCCTGGCCTTAGCACAACTTTTCACTCGCCGCTTCAATCTCTATACATAAAATGTTTACATCAACTATCTAGGTTCTAGCTGAGTTTAAGTACATGAAAATAAACGCTGTAAGGTTCAAATCAGGTACTATACCACATCCATCATCTCACAGCATTCTAAAAGTCTACAAAAATATGTCTGCTATGCAAAACAAGTAGAAAATATTTCGACATATACACACATTCATCATGCCAGTGCTTAAAGTTTCTCAAGTACACTATGTACTCCAATGCTAATTTTCCATGCCTAATGACAACTGACATTTCATAAGGTAGACCTCAGGAACCGATGTCGTAAAACTAACTAGAGCAGGCTTCTAACTGCAGAAGAATTGGTGTTAGCTAAAATATTGCGCTAAACAGGAAGTACGCAGAGAAACTGACAGTCTGAATGTAACTAATCAGGCCTAATCTTCACAATACATCATCAAAATAAATATTTCCGCATTTAAATTGTTTGCCGGCCGGTGTGGCCGAACGGTTCTAGGCGCTTCAGTCTCGAACCGCGCGACCGCTGCAGTCGCAGGTGTGTGATGTCCTTAGGTTAGTTAGGTTTAAGTAGTTCTAAGTTCTAGGGGACTGATGACCTCAGATGTTAAGTCCCATAGTGCTCAGAGCCATTTGAACCAATTTTTTAAGCGCCAAATAGGCAAACTTTAGAATTTTTTGCGCTAGTTTGGCGAATATATGTATATGTGGAATTAACTTGCACGTTCTTTTTCTTGCAGACGAATTTTTTGCACACATTTTAGATTTGTGAGACATTGATATGAGCTCCCGATAACTAGAAAACCCTGCCCTGCTCGGACTATGCTGACTCAGGGTGAATAGGCTAGACCAGACAGCAAGCCTCTACATTGGCCATCCGCCTCCAGCGACGCGAACACGTTACCAACCTGCTCTGAGAGCAGATCCATCGCGTCGGGTGCAACAGGAGGCGCCGCGGTAGCAGAGCCCGTGGGCGAAACAAGCATCACCCTGATGTGTGCTATGTGACACGCGAGATTTTTCGCTACCGTTATGCCCTGAGGCAACAGCCTGAAGGTGGTTGACCTTAGTCAAAGTGCATTCAGCTGTTAGTGGACTGCGGTCAGATCTTTCTGTGTCCACACACAGCATGTACGCTTCCTACCTATCCTATGAAAAACAACTGAAAAATTAAGCTATAAAAGCAGACAGAAGCCTAGATATACAACTTCCTATCCTCCTAATGTGTCACCAAAGGACTCTGGCGCATAAATGAGCTATGTAGCTGGCTATTCAGAAGAAATGATGACTACGCTACAGACTGTCTGAATATATACTTACAGTTAAAAACGCCAGATTAAACTTCTTAAATAGAAAATCACGCACGACATCTAACAAATATACTACTAGGAAAACACAGAGAACACAAAATCCGTAACTTACCGTTCAGGAGACGTGAACAGACGACCGCTGAGGGCCTGTCTGTCTGTCTGTCTTACCAGGCAGAAACTAACGGACACCTGTCTTCAAAGCAAACAAATGGCCAAATACTGAGCTACAGACTAAATGAATTTACAGTTATGGCTATAAAACGCGAGATTAAATTTCTTAAATAGAAAGACTCGCACAAAATTTAAGAAATATACTGATAGAAAAAAAGCAGGGAAAACTGAATATTTAACTTGGCGCTCTGAAGTTGTGAACAGGCGGCAGCTGAAGGGCTTACTATTGGTGAATAATAACTCGACAGTAGACACCTCTTCCTATGTGATCAACGATGGTGATGTGTGTGGGTTCGACTCCCAATCAGGATAGAATATAGAACTTATCGTCACGTTATTTCTAGTTCAGAAATGCGCAAATTTCACTACAGGTGAAATAAACCGGTATCTAACGTCTATATGTGCCTGGAAACTGACGCAGCAGTAGGTGCATTGCTCGTTTCCCGGCTAGGCAAAAAATGTTTAGTCTCGTCATTTCAGGTTAACTCATTTCACTAATGATGAAAACTTGGATATCTAGCATTTGAATGCACTTAGTGGACAATCAGATTACGTGCTGGATTCAAATCCCCGTCCAACACAAGTTTTATGTTATGTCATTTCAAATTTAAACATGGGACACTGTGTTACTTTTGACTGCAAGCATATTTAAGGATTTTGCTGATTAGCCGACAGGAACAATAACAACTGGAGTCACGAATCCTGGTGCAGTACAAAAATTTTCGTCATGTAATTTCAAGTTTACAATTGGTTTTTGAAATGTCATTTATTGTAGTAAATTGGAATTTACAAGTGTCGAAGACTGTGTCATTCCTGATAACGAGTTACTTGATATTTTCATTATCGCTGTATTTATTTGCATAGCAGTGTTTTTGGTCTTTTTTAGAGCCCATTTAATATAGTCGAAAGGTGGTACCGAAAACAGTTAGTGGACTCGCAATAAAGTTTCAACGTGTGACTTGCATAGGCCTATAAATCGGGAGGGATGTATTCAGGACGTTCGGATACTTTTCAGTATGACAGTACCTGAAATGTTGGCCCTTGGGCACAGAGGCTGAAAAGCGCGTGTTGAATAATTCTTTTCCGTTCGAAAGCTGAGCATGTGAGAGCTACTTCTCCAAATCTCAGCCACGGAAGAAAACAGTCGACAATACAATGAGGTACTATTCTTTGTAGCCAATATAATTGTCACGCTTGTTAAAACGTTCAGGGCTATTATACTGTGGTTGGTTGAATATCTTACTGGAAACCAACTCTTCATCCCCATCTGCGGAGTTCATGTTCAAGAGACGTGTAGCTCTTTTGGAGGCCTTCACGCACGACCTGGCTAGCTGCTGACCAAAGCAAAGTTCTCTCCCCGCGTGCTCCCGCGCCTGTGCGTGACGTTATGTGTTTTGAAAACTGGAGTGCAGTTGGGCACTGTCGCTTGCTGTCGTCCGTTATCCCTAACACCTCACGGTGAGAGACAGGTACAGATACTATTTAGCTGCAAACGTTCCTGGTTACCAATACCTGAGTCTCATTAAATCGAATCCGATGGTCTCCTGGGTGCAAAACATGTTATGCAGCACCGTATCTGTTTCCATGGCTCTAGGGTGTCCAGACGGATGCGATAGTTGATATTTCTTGGGACTTCAACGATCGCATCCGGCTGGAAGCCCGAGAGCCCTGGAAACAACACATACGCCGACACGCCGGGAAAGCCTCCGATCACATAGCACCTGATCTGTCTGTTTCTCCTATTCCACATTTGAATCAGTAATTGTAAAAACAACATTAGTCCAAAAAAGTAAATTTTTCAGGAGAAGCAAAAAACTGTATACAGGCTAAATAATGGACAGAAGGATAAATCCATTAATTTTAATATTGACTGTGTATGTTAGGTAAGCTTTAACAATAAAACAAAGTACTTTAAATGTAATAACTTTGCATGAACGATTTTTTTTAATAGTACGGACTTATGTTGTTATTGCAGGATGAACATTTTGGACTGACATTTTAACATCAACATTTGTTTATGTTATCAAAAATTACTTTATTGTATAAATTTAATATACAATATTACTTGTACATTGTCTAATATTGTTTTACAGAGAAATTGATAAATATTGTTAATGTATGCACACACTGTATGGAAAGACTAAAGATATGACGATGTAAATCGTGACATTAGGAATTAAATTTCTTTTTTCACTTAACAGGACAATGAAGGATTAACACTACACTATACAGGTTATTTTATACCAAAAATGTATTATGAATCATCTTCAGGAGTGTCCACAGAAGGCCACTCAGTCAATTCCAGATAAAAGGCTTTGTGCTCATCGGGAATATATTGCATTAATTGTCCCACATCTTTCAATTTTTTGACATCGATTGCAACTTTGTTATTATATGCAATTTCTGCAGGCAACTTTGGTTCTGTCTGTAATGAATGTCGCAATGAAAAGCGGTGTTTTACGAGACCATCAATATGATAGTAACAGTCAACTTTACCTGGAAGCATTTCACTGTGATGGAAGCTCATAAATGAGGACACTGTGAATTTCACTTTACTGCTTTTGTCCACATTCGTCCCATAACTGTCGTCAGACAAACAGGATCGCTTATAAAATTTGGGCCACCATTTTTTGTAACCCAAAATCTCTTCCGAGGTAACAAGCTTTACATTAATATTTTGTTTTTTGGATGATGTCACCATACATTGAACATACTCATACAAAGAATATATTCTGTCTTTTCTTCTTATCACCCTCTTTATGGAAGCAAATGTACGAACACATGGTAAAAATGAATGGCCACGCAAAGGAAAATACTGGAATACATCTTTGAATCTGCCAGAACTTACAAGGCAGTTCATTACCCTAACTACTGTGTTGTTCTTATTTTGTGCAGGGCACCCATCCGAGAACAGGTGTAATTCAGTAGCACTATCAGGGATATCTGTGTTGATGTAATCAACCAAAAACGAGCATACTTCATTAGGTCCTTTGTGGGCAGTACCTTCGTGATACATATATACCTTGGATTTGTTGCTCTTTAGGTCTGTAATACAGAATGCATCAATGTTAATTTGCCGTAAATAAAAAGCTTCTTGTACTGGGAGCTTAGGCAACTGCAGATTTTGCATATAATCGAAACACAATGCTACCACATGCTCATTTTCTGCACACTTCTCCTTAACAGCATCCATCTTTAAATAGAATTTTTTGCTTCTTCTTTTATGTACCATGAGTTCCGCTACAGCCACACGCTTTGCAGTATCATTCAATGATGGACTCTTAATCTTCACTGAAAGTGACTCACAAGAGCAGCAAGTATCCATTTGCGGCCGCCCAAAGCGTAAGTTAAAACGCTCATTGAAAACTCTTAAATAAATTCCATATGACACTCTGGTTCAAATGGCTCTGAGCACTATGGGACTCAACAGCTATGGTCATCAGTCCCCTAGAACTTAGAACTACTTAAACCTAACTAACCTAAGGACATCACACAACACCCAGTGACACTCTGGTATGAGGATATAACTTCATGAACAGTTCGTACATACTTTATACAGATAATTCAGGATTTAAGTAATACATTTCTTTGCTTGAATAATGTGAGATTTTCGTAGGGAATGTTTTAATATGCTCCTCAATTATCGATAGGACTTCCTGTGGTGTTGCATTGGTTGAAGCAGTACGTCCTCTACTGTCACATGAGCGAACATTATTTTTCACACAGTTACAAATTCGTCGCACACGTTCATTTGTAATGCCAAAAAGACTACAAAATGCCTTTTTGCACACTTCGACCCGCCCAGCATCTCCAGTTACCACGTGATATCGATAATTTAGTGCTCTTGGCTTAGGCTGGCCATCACTTTTCCGCGGTCTTCTGCGTACCACGTCTCCTTTTTCGATCAGCCCTGCAAGGTAACCATCTTGTGTGTTCTTACTCTCAAAATCGTGAAATTTAGTGAATATATCTATCTGTTCATGTTCAGAGATCCTCTTGAAACACAGTTTCTTACATCTGAAACATATTAATACACGAATACCAATGTCAGGAATTGTAAAAGAGTTGCAAAAAAATTATTTACATAAAATCAGATATTTTTTATTGATAGAGTAAATTATCCATATGATATTTACGTACCATAAAACTTAGAACAGATGGGAACCTCTAAGAAGTAAAAAATACACAGACAGGAGATTAATTCACATAGCCTTTGAACTCACCCACAGTCAGGTCCTATTTTTACAGCATTAATTTCTCTTCCACTGTGATTCACGTAACCAATTCCCTTCGTTCTGGCAGCTTTTATGACATTTCTTTTATATACACTCCTGGAAATGGAAAAAAGAACACATTGACACCGGTGTGTCAGACTCACCATACTTGCTCCGGACACTGCGAGAGGGCTGTACAAGCAATGATCACACGCACGGCACAGCGGACACACCAGGAACCGCGGTGTTGGCCGTCGAATGGCGCTAGCTGCGCAGCATTTGTGCACCGCCGCCGTCAGTGTCAGCCAGTTTGCCGTGGCATACGGAGCTCCATCGCAGTCTTTAACACTGGTAGCATGCCGCGACAGCGTGGACGTGAACCGTATGTGCAGTTGACGGACTTTGAGCGAGTGCGTATAGTGGGCATGCGGGAGGCCGGGTGGACGTACCGCCGAATTGCTCAACACGTGGGGCGTGAGGTATCCACAGTACATCGATGTTGTCGCCAGTGGTCGGCGGAAGGTGCACGTGCCCGTTGACCTGGGACCGGACCGCAGCGACGCACGGATGCACGCCAAGACCGTAGGATCCTACGCAGTGCCGTAGGGGACCGCACCGCCACTTCCCAGCAAATTAGGGACACTGTTGCTCCTGGGGTATCGGCGAGGACCATTCGCAACCGTCTCCATGAAGCTGGGCTACGGTCCCGCATACCGTTAGGCCGTCTTCCGCTCACGCCCCAACATCGTGCAGCCCGCCTCCAGTGGTGTCGCGACAGGCGTGAATGGAGGGACGAATGGAGACGTGTCGTCTTCAGCGATGAGAGTCGCTTCTGCCTTGGTGCCAATGATGGTCGTATGCGTGTTTGGCGCCGTGCAGGTGAGCGCCACAATCAGGACTGCATACGACAGAGGCACACAGGGCCAACACCCGGCATCATGGTGTGGGCAGCGATCTCCTACACTGGCCGTACACCACTGGTGATCGTCGAGGGGATACTGAATAGTGCACGGTACATCCAAACCGTCATCGAACCCATCGTTCTACCATTCCTAGACCGGCAATGGAACTTGCTGTTCCAACAGGACAATGCACGTCCGCATGTATCCCGTGCCACCCAACGTGCTCTAGAAGGTGTAAGTCAACTACCCTGGCCAGCAAGATCTCCGGATCTGTCCCCCATTGAGCATGTTTGGGACTGGATGAAGCGTCGTCTCACGCGGTCTGCACGTCCAGCACGAACGCTGGTCCAACTGAGGCGCCAGGTGGAAATGGCATGGCAAGCCGTTCCACAGGACTACATCCAGCATCTCTACGATCGTCTCCATGGGAGAATAGCAGCCTGCATTGCTGCGAAAGGTGGATATACACTGTACTAGTGCCGACATTGTGCATGCTCTGTTGCCTGTGTCTATGTGCCTGTGGTTCTGTCAGTGTGATCATGTGATGTATCTGACCCCAGGAATGTGTCAATAAAGTTTCCCCTTCCTGGGACAATGAATTCACGGTGTTCTTATTTCAATTTCCAGGAGTGTAGTTCCGGTTGCGCACCTCTCTTCTTCGACATTGTGCATAGATCATCCAAAGAAACGTGTTCTATAAACAAAACTAAACGGCAATGTATACGCAACTGCTACAACAATGCACACAGGTAATTAGATCACAGGCGTCAGATATGCTGCCATCTGGCATGCATTATATTCACTACATGGAAAAAGATCCGAGTATGTTTGTTTGGTGCTGCCATCTGCCATTTCTTGCAATAATAACGTAAGTCCTGGACTGATGTTGTTACTGCAAAGAACACGAAAAACTGTATGCCTGTAAAAGCATTAAATTGTGTAGGACAAGTGTGATTTTTACATAGATGCTGCATTTAAGTATCCTGAAGGCTTCTCTGCATATATCTAATTTTTGCCAAAAAGTGGACATGTGTTGTTTTTACAATTACCGATTCATTTGCCTTTGTGTTCTTCCAGTTGTTTATCGGCCATTATTTCAGTAATACGCAAGTATACATCTTCGTGACTGCAAGGAATCCTGTAAATTCTTGTTTTCCCCGTGGTTTGCGATCCTTGGAAAACTTCATAGGTGTTTGTATATCTTCCGCGAGAATTTGTAGAACCTACAAAAAAGCTACATGTCCCCTTGATGACCACCTCCTCAGACGGGGATGAAGCGTTGGGGTTCAATAATAAATTCATCCGACCACTGCCTAATATCCCGGAATATTTTAATACGTCGCACTTCTCCGGCCGTGATAGTTTATGTTTTACTACATAACTGTGTTATTGCAGCATTTCTGGAAGGTAGATATGGGACGGTAAGTTACGTGCTACAGCTCTTCCTTGCAGCCAACTTCACTTTGCATATGTATCCCTGCGTATGAAAGCGTTAAATTTTCTACAAAGTCTTGGTTTTTAACAGAAACCACCAATCTGAAGACTGTTAGTGCCTCTCTAATATACTGAGCAACACAATTGAAGGGCCAGTTTACGAACACCATTATTGCGTACCTCTGCGACCGGAAGTTTCAAATCTGACCAGAAGTGTTTGCAACCTACCTCTGCAATGACAGAAATGCGTGGCGTCCTGAGATCTCATCTTAGGGCTCGGCGATGCTTCAAACAGCAAGGTCAATGATGTAACACTGGCACCAAATTTCGCGTCTTCTGCCCAACGCCATCATGGTCGTGTCACAGGATCGATACGTTCCCATACCCCATCTTTTTCACATTTCAACCCTTCACTTGACGCCTCTGCGATAGAGGTCAGGACTACAACGCGCAACGTTGAAATCAAGCAATATTCTTATGGACGGCCGAGGAAAACATTCCAGACACACCACTATGCAGAATCACCAAGAAAAGTCCTCAGACGGCGTCATAAAGGGCGCCAATGAACGCATTTCTTACCTTCTGCTGGTGATTACCACACATTTTGCGGTCGAAAACGACAGTCCGCAGTGTGATACGCACCAAGACGATGTTCCTTGCAGTCTTTGACGCTGCTGACACACCACGGACTATTGAAGCCTTCTCCGAGGACACTGTAGGCTTGCAACTTCACTGAAGGTGATTGCACCACTCTGGAGTATAGTACGACCGCAGTTGTTGCTCTGGTGTACAGGGTGGAGCCACTAGGGATCGGTAAATATCAAACCTAGGAATCAGTTAATGGCTGCCTCCGTACAGAGACTTTTTAAGGTACCCAGCAAAGGTGTGCAGGTGACCCCATAGGGTGTTGCAGAGTTGCGGGTTCTTAGAGGGACCGTTTGGCGTTTTATTCACGCATATGCCAGTGTCCCTTCCCTCCGTGATCATCTACATCTACACCTATGTGATTACTCTGCTATTCACAATAAAGTGCGTGGCAGAGGTTGCAATGTACCACCTTCAAGCTGTCTCTCAACCTTTCCACTCTCGGGCGGCGCGCGGGAAAAACGAGCACTTAAATTTTTCTGTGCGAGCCTTGATTTCTCTTATTTTATCGTGATGATCATTTCTCCCTATGTAGGTGGGTGTCAACTGAATGTTTTCGCAATCGGAGGCGCGAAACAGGAGGTATAAAAGGATAAAAACCATTTGCTGCTTAGATCACGTTCAAATTTCGCCGAATGGTTTTGAACCGTCCACTGATGGTTCCGTCCTGTACACCACACCAATAATTGCCGTCGTGCTACACTCCAAAGTGGTGCGACGTCGTTCAGTGGGGTTGCAGGTCCACAATGACCTTAGAGAAGGGTTGAATCGTCCAAGGGGTGTTAGCGGTGCCAAAGGTCGTCAGGAACATCGTCCTGTTTTCTCATCGCACAGCGGACTGTCTACTTCGTCCGTAAAGTTTGTAACAATCATCGCCAGAAGGTGAGCGATATTTTCATTGACCGACTTTGCGCCACCTCCTGAGGTCCTTTCGTGGCGATTCTAAACGGTGGTGTGTCTGAAACGTTTCCCTCGCCCACGCATAAGAAAATCACATGATTTCAGGGCTGCATTCTCACCTTCATTGCAGAGCCGTCAAGAGAAGCGTTTAAATTTGGGTAAGAGGCGGTTTGACGACTTCCCATCGTGTGATAACGTCCACGATGGCATTGGGCAGAATTTTGGTTAAATTTGGTGCCAGTATGACATGATTAACTCACCTTACACATCATACGAACGTCTGAGATCTGGCCTGTTTCTCGCATGTGTAGACACCTTGCTGTTAGCAGTGTCGCCTAGCCCGTGGGTCACTCCGCAGGGCGCCACGATTTGCACCATTGTAGAGGTTTATTGCTGCCATCACTGAGCCAAATTTCAAACTTTTGCGATGCACTGTGAGACAGTTATGGAGTTTAGAATAACAGATCCTTTAATTGTGTTGTTAAGCTTAGAACTAGACATCGACTCACAAAAATCAGGGAAATAAACCTGCGGACGTATCATTTTTGTGTACTCTCTCTGCCGCTCTCACATTAGATATGAAACTGACATACAAGTTAGTTGGCTCATTAATAAATTACTGATTTAGCATCCAGTGCTTCAGTTTCATTAGTCTAATTGAGGCGCCTAGAAGCAACGCAAGGATCTCCCTTTTTTTTTTAATATGATTACTGAAAACTGGGACTAGAATTATAGGTAGCTTACATTCTGTGGAGAAAAACCTACTGTATCCACAATTTCCACATCGGCTCATCAGAGACCACATTTTGTCCATGAGGTTTTGCCAGCCATAATTTTTCGTTAATTAAACTACAACAAGACTATACCCCGTCATGCATTCTGTTAATGGGTCTCCTACTGAGTTATTTACAATAGTAGCTACTATTGGTTTATTAACATATATTGTGAACTGAATAGCATAGACAAAAAGTAATACCTCTTTCACCTACGAAAGCATGAAAGAGAAAATTTCGGCCTGGGAAGTGGAAGAGGTCAAAAGTTAAACAACTGAGGTTAGTTCAACACTTTTCCCCTCATCTTAGCGTTGCACTTATTTTTGTTATTGACATCTAATTTCTAAATTACCGTTTCAGTACAAACAATGACAGACATATTTCTTTCTGGCATTAATTACTTACATGCTCTAATAACTCTTTCAAGTTTCAGTACTGACAACTTTGTACGTAATGTTCATTGTTGGTAATACGAATTAAGTTAGACCTATCGTCGTAAATTCTCCATTGTTTCTTAAGCATGGGCCACTAAAGTTACACACATTTTCCTGAATGTGGACATTCTGCTAAATGCTTTCGATGTGCAACCTTATCTATGAACAAGAGGAACAAGAGGATAGACTTCTATAAGCTGTTCTAAGGGAATAAGAGTCGATCTAGCAAAAAATGCCGTTTTATTACCATACTGGAACGTGTCATCCACAGCTTAAAGGAACTTGACAGGTACTCACAGGGGAAAATTTTTCCAAACAAAATATTTTGTGAGAAAAAATTATTCGGCTTTACAGGTAAAAGAAAGTTACTTTTGGTACATACTCAGTACTCAATTTAATATTGTGTCTGGGAGTCCCAGAGTGGATACATGTTCTGCATGCATCGCTTTCAAGGAAAAATAAAGCTTGAGAAAGACCAAGAATTGATACTTCAGATGGGATCACGGAGACAGGTTCATGAAACGTCTTCTGTTCTCTCTTTATAGAGAAACCTGAAGAAGTAATAAACCTCTCATTTGACTGCCAGAAGAACCTATATTTTTCTCGAATACCTGAACAAGAATCATACTGCCGACGGGAGATCTACATAGACAGCTTCTAGGTTGTTGTTGGTTCCTCTGATGACAAAATCAACTCTTGCAACTGCACAAGGTATGTATGAGCAAGAATTTTCATAAAAAGTGGTCTAATGAAATTGTTTCAAGTTTATTCCAATCTCTGAAAAAACTAAAAGTGGGACTAATTAAAGAAACCTGCATCTGAACGCCTAGAAAAATAACAATTTTCGTTAAGTTTTCAAGACTCCATCCAGAAAACGTGAACAGTCAGTAAATAAAAATTGTAGGACAATAGGAATGTTTCTTGCTGAACATTTTATTATACAATTAATCACATTAGTTCTCATACTATCTTTATTATAATTTTTGTGAATATCAGTAACATCTATTTTTTATTTGCCGGTACATGCTTGAAATCTAGGCACTGAATAAATATCTAAGATGCTAAAAACTTAAAGCACACAGTAAAATTTCCATCTAAACCATAGACTTCAGTCATGTCATTTCAATCAAAAGTTTTTACTCTCGGAAATATGTACATATGACGGTTAAAACTGAGGTTATATTTTTGTAATTAATCAGTATGTACTTTTCTTCCTGTTGATAGTACGTTAGTTTCTGTATTCAACTTCCCGCCAAGTAGTACCCTGAAACATTCCAGATACATTCAGACCTCTATCTCAAATACATATTTTGTGTACAAAAGTTATATCTTATCTACGACTCGCCCCTGCTGTTCCTAAAATATATACCAACCGCATAATATTCTTGGTTTACTTGCTCCTCATTCTCTCTCTTCCTTTGTCCGGCCCCGGTAGCTGACTGGTCAGCGTGGCAGACTGTCAATCCTAAGGTCCCGGGTTCGATTCCCGGCTGGGTCGGAGATTTTCTCCGCTCAGGGACTGGGTGTTGTGTTGTCCGAATCATCATCATTTCATCCCCATCGACGCGCAGGTCGCCGAAGTGGCGTCAACTCGAAAGACCTGCACCAGGCGAACGGTCTACCCGACGGGAGGCCGTAGCCACACGACATTTCATTTCTCTTCCTTTTACTGTTTCCTCCTGTAGGTCGGGCCCCTTTAGTTACCTCAAGGATTCCCTTCCAGTTTCGATCACTCTCATGGAATCCATTCGCACCAGTGAGTGTCTCATATACTGAATCCAGAATATCTTCCCGCGCGACCGCTACGGTCGCAGGTTCGGATCCTGCCTCGGGCATGGATGTGCGTGTTGTCCGTAGGTTAGTTAAGTTTAAGTAGTTATAAGTTCTAGGGGACTGATGACCTCAGCTGGTAAGTCCCATAGTGCTCAGAGCCATTTAAACCAGAATATCTTCCTAGTAACTCTAGAACTCCACACCTGCTAACTACGCCATTAATTATTACAGCATCTAACACACCGAGTACCATAGTCTTGAATGCCGTAAACACTGATTTTGGCGCACGTTCCCATATAAGATGGTTGAAACATTCGTTCACATTTTGCATCTTCCCATGTAAGCATCACGACAATTGTTTGCTTTCACTTACGTTCCTGTGTATGGACTTAATTGCTTCAGAGACTACAAATGGACAGGAGCGATAGCGAACACAAACTTCACCATATGCAAGTGCTTCCCTGTATCCACACCATGAGTGTACACCATTGTCACAAAGTTCGTGCCGTGGACTGTCATCTTGTCATTTGTAGAAGCTTTATGGACGAAGCTAGCCAAGACTGCTTCCTTCATGGCCTCTGTAACACCTTGATTCCTTCCTGCGGCTAAACCACAATACAGCTCCAGCTTGGCCATCTCTTCCTTAGCTAGTCGAGAGTCACCGTCCATAGGTTTGCCATCACTTAGCATTTTCCCTTCCTTGTCATTTATTATTTACGTAAACATGTGCCCAGCCTCTTTTGCATGAGTTGAACACTACATAGCTTTTAAATTTTTACGGTATTTTTGAAACGCATATTTTCCAACATATTTGTAAACCCTTTCGAGCCTCAGCCTCCAAGATACTTCTCATAACGCACACCATAATTCCCTTTTTACCTACGAAATATTCTGAGAACTCCCTCCGATTCCATTCCAACACTGTAGCCAGAAAAATTAAGGACAGAATCATATCCTTGTTGCTTCCTTTGCAACCGTGGTAGCGTATTGCAAACATTCGATGCCTGTCATCCTTCCATTTTATCGTTTTTTGGGGATGTTGCTGTGAGAATGCCACGTAACCAACCCATTACCATGCCCCATCAAAGGCTGCAACTATGTCAGCATCACCTTCACTACACACCGCAGTTCCTTACATGGCTTTCTTCATAACGACAGCATTCTGTCAAGAAGTAAACGCACTTCTCAAATCTTGGAGGTGGTGGCTAAGACATGATAGCTGAAAATGTCTGAGGTGTTCCTCTATCCTTCCCAATACCGTTCATTCCATACACTGGTCCAATATTTGAGCTATAAACTCTTCCTTTGCACGGCATAGAAGAAAGCCAAGTTTTAATTACTCCACAGATATCACAAAACTTTTGAAGCTTACTGACCACACCTTCAAGATTAATACCACTGTTCCAGCGGAACGCACACAGAGCGACATCCTTTATAAGCCGACAAAAACCACTCAGTTCAGCAATTATGGAAGAACATTCAGTTATATTATCTTCAGCAGTTCTTTCAGAAGAATCAATCTGGATTTCCAAACATTTGAGATGCTGTTCTCAGCCACTTGATGGAGTCGACCTTACATCCTGTCGGTTTGTAGATGTACGTACACATTCTCCCTTTTCTGACGAAATAAACCGGTTACCGTAAAACTTATGTTTTCCATTACCAAAACAGTTTTGAAGACATAATTACTTTCGAGAATGACAAAATAGCAAAATCCAAACTTGAGAAAAGTTTATAAGAAAAACAACGCTCGAAAAGCAAAGGGAAAACGTGAGGACCAAGACCAAAAGACGTTTTTAGAGACATAATAATTTTCGAGAATGACAAAATAACAACAATTGAAATTACAGGGAAGTTCAGGGCATCGCAAAGAGTACCTTCTAACAGGGCCGCCAATTCGAAAACTGTTGTATATTATATCTTTCTCTAAGGAGAGTCTATTGACAACATTTGATGTGCGAAAGCAGCTGAAATATGGGTGTGACAGCACACCGAGAGATCTTTGTTTTTAAACAACCTCCTAAAGTACAATTCAGTTCTTTTACCTATCTCTTCCTTCAAAAAATCTCTAAACATCAATTTAAGATGAAAAACTAAAAAATCGATTTGTTGAAGCTGATTCACAAGCAAGTGATCTTACGAAGATTTTCTTATTTCCTGATAGATGTGGGGGCAGAGTAAAAACAAACCTCTGCTCGTCACGGTTGCGTTCTGGCTACTTCAAACGCCCTCAGATGTGCAGAAGGTGCAGATGTATTTCCCAATTCGAAGCCACTCTTTTGTTCCACTTGATAAACTCTCTGTGTTGCGTTCAGAAGATATTTCGCAAAACAATATATATCGAGTCTTGAAGCGTACACTGTAATAATCGTAAAATACTAGAAAATGGTGACGGCTGGAGTAGAAGACTGTGAAATACACTGAAGCCTTTAAGCTATAGGTGCTTAGCATTTCCAATTTCGTCGCTGTAAGAGAAATATATTTAAGAGACCTACCAACAACAGACGCCATATCCTTCTGCATGTTTGACATAGGCACCTTTAAATACTCGTATATAACAGAGAAAATGCTTCCAAAACGCACTGAAGCAATGAAACAGAACCTGGTCATTCCTAAGAAATTGGGTGATGTAAATTACTTATTTGGGCGGGAAGGATGAGACAGGTAGTCGTAGGTAAAGGAGGTAGCAGGTTTCGGTCCACTTGCGTAATACTGGGGAAATGCAGGGAGGCTGCAAAGGAGATTGATTACCATATAGGATGTACAACGTATATATATATACACTCCTGGAAATGGAAAAAAGAACACATTGACACCGGTGTGTCAGACCCACCATACTTGCTCCGGACACTGCGAGAGGGCTGTACAAGCAATGATCACACGCACGGCACAGCGGACACACCAGGAACCGCGGTGTTGGCCGTCGAATGGCGCTAGCTGCGCAGCATTTGTGCACCGCCGCCGTCAGTGTCAGCCAGTTTGCCGTGGCATACGGAGCTCCATCGCAGTCTTTAACACTGGTAGCATGCCGCGACAGCGTGGACGTGAACCGTATGTGCAGTTGACGGACTTTGAGCGAGGGCGTATAGTGGGCATGCGGGAGGCCGGGTGGACGTACCGCCGAATTGCTCAACACGTAGGGCGTGAGGTCTCCACAGTACATCGATGTTGTCGCCAGTGGTCGGCGGAAGGTGCACGTGCCCGTCGACCTGGGACCGGACCGCAGCGACGCACGGATGCACGCCAAGACCGTAGGATCCTACGCAGTGCCGTAGGGGACCGCACCGCCACTTCCCAGCAAATTAGGGACACTGTTGCTCCTGGGGTATCGGCGAGGACCATTCGCAACCGTCTCCATGAAGCTGGGCTACGGTCCCGCACACCGTTAGGCCGTCTTCCGCTCACGCCCCAACATCGTGCAGCCCGCCTCCAGTGGTGTCGCGACAGGCGTGAATGGAGGGACGAATGGAGACGTGTCGTCTTCAGCGATGAGAGTCGCTTCTGCCTTGGTGCCAACGATGGTCGTATGCGTGTTTGGCGCCGTGCAGGTGAGCGCCACAATCAGGACTGCATACGACCGAGGCACACAGGGCCAACACCCGGCATCATGGTGTGGGGAGCGATCTCCTACACTGGCCGTACACCACTGGTGATCGTCGAGGGGACACTGAATAGTGCACGGTACATCCAAACCGTCATCGAACCCATCGTTCTACCATTCCTAGACCGGCAAGGGAACTTGCTGTTCCAACAGGACAATGCACGTCCGCATGTATCCCGTGCCACCCAACGTGCTCTAGAAGGTGTAAGTCAACTACCCTGGCCAGCAAGATCTCCGGATCTGTCCCCCATTGAGCATGTTTGGGACTGGATGAAGCGTCGTCTCACGCGGTCTGCACGTCCAGCACGAACGCTGGTCCAACTGAGGCGCCAGGTGGAAATGGCATGGCAAGCCGTTCCACAGGACTACATCCAGCATCTCTAAGATCGTCTCCATGGGAGAATAGCAGCCTGCATTGCTGCGAAAGGTGGATATACACTGTACTAGTGCCGACATTGTGCATGCTCTGTTGCCTGTGTCTATGTGCCTGTGGTTCTGTCAGTGTGATCATGTGATGTATCTGACCCCAGGAATGTGTCAATAAAGTTTCCCCTTCCTGGGACAATGAATTCACGGTGTTCTTATTTCAATTTCCAGGAGTGTATATATACATATATGGGAAATTAGAACGGTTAGAGGTTTGTCTGAGCATGAGAAAGAATCACATGTTGAAACAATTGAACTGGAGATCACATGAAAATAGACGCAAACTGCCGGCCGCGATGGTCTAGCGGTTCTGGCGCTGCAGTCCGGAACCGCGGGACTGCTACGGTCGCAGGTTCGAATCCTGCCTCGGGCATGGGTGTGTGTGATGTCCTTAGGTTAGTTAGGTTTAAGTAGTTCTAAGTTCTAGGGGACTTATGACCTAAGATGTTGAGTCCCATAGTGCTCAGAGCCATTTGAACCATTTTTTAGACGCAAACTATAACGAGAAAGCATACTTACTGAATTTCAGGAACCAGATGTCAGTGACAGATGAAGGAATATACTACCATCCCCTACGTATCGCTCCTGTAGGTATCGTGAGAACAATATTAGACTACTTAGAGTTTGCACAGTGGCGTTAAAGCAATCACTTTCCCGCACTGCATACATGAATGGTGCGGGAAAAATCCTTGATAACTGGTGCAGCGGGAAGTCCCCTGTGCCATGCAGTTCACAGTGGTTTGCAGAGCATGACTGTAGGCAAAGGTATTCATTCGCGTTAGATATTTATTTCAGACAGGCATCGGTACCATTTTAGTGAGCAATCGCGTCAGAATCCAAAACTGTATTTTTACATGCCTCTAATTGAAAACGTCCATCCATCTGATATCCCTAACGAGGCAGATAGTAATTACTGTGAATATGAACTAGTGGAAGAGTCTTGAGAACCGTGTGTATAAGAAACATGCGTTGTCCTCTCTTGTAACCTCAAATAATGAACCAAGGAAATATAAAAATTTAGATTATGCTTTATTGTTAATAGGCAACGGCCTTACCGCAGTGGACACACCGGTTCCCGTGAGATCACCAAAGTTCAGCGCTGTCGGGCGTGGCCGGCACTTGGATGAGTGACCATCCAGGCCGCCATGCGCTGTTGCCATTTTTCGGGATGCACTCAGCCTCGTGATGCCAATTGAGGAGCTACTCGACCGATTCGTAGCGGCTTCGGTCAAGAATACCATCATAACGTCCTGGAGAGCGGTGTGCTGACACCACGCCCCTCCTATCCGCATCCTCCACTGAGGATGACACGGCGGTCGGATGATCCCGGTAGGCTACTCGTGGCCTAAAGACGGAGAGCTTTTTTTTTAAATTGTTAATACAATAATAATGTTTCTTACCAATATTTAATTTCAAGCCTTCAAGTACACATTCAGAGCTCTGCTACAGACCTGTCTGAGGTACAAAATGATTAAACTCCACCTACGAGAAGCAAAAGCAGTGTTAGTATCTATTAGTACAGCTACCTCCAAATAAAAATATTATGTAAAACGGTATTCTCAATGTCAGTGACATAATCACTTAATTATAGGTTGAATTTTCGATCCACGAAGCCCGCATCTCGTGGTCGTGCGGTAGCGTTCTCGCTTCCCACGCCCGGGTTCCCGGGTTCGATTCCCGGCGGGGTCAGGGATTTTCTCTGCCTCGTGATGGCTGGGTGTTGTGTGCTGTCCTTAGGTTAGTTAGGTTTAAGTAGTTCTAAGTTCTAGGGGACTTATGACCACAGCAGTTGAGTCCCATAGTGCTCAGAGCCATTTTTTTCGATCCACGAAGGCCTATGAAGTTTTTGGCTTCTGTTGTCAAATTTTACGAAGTGGAGGTTGACTTTGCTTCTAGGCAGCTTAGTTATTTGTATAGTTTTTCCCCTGCCTCTTGGGGTGCGACTGCGCCTAGTGACTTTTTGGGTCAGTGTGGATCAACGTGATCTCCTCAAGACGGAGCGACAAAAGTGCGAGCGCAGGCAGCTGCAGCAGGTGAGGCACCCCGCGAGGTCGCGAGGGCCCACGCCAGCGCCTGCGCCGCGCCGTGATTGCCGCCGCTGTATCATTGATGCGCGGCGCGACCACAGGCCGCGTAATGGACGCGCGCCCTGGAGACGGCGCGCAGCCGCCCGCCCTCCACTGCCCGGACTGCCGCCCGCCGGCTGCCGGCGTTGTGGGACGCGCAGCAGACCGCACGCCGACGCACCACATCTGCTGGCCGGCCGGCTGGTCCTCTGAGACGGTTTCTCTGTCCCTAGCTCGTGTACGGCCGCTGTCCACACTACAAAAGAGGGAAGGACAAATACCCGAGACAACCGAAATCTTACAGGCCTATTCGTTCGGTAAATGCTCTAACCCAAACACAGGGAAAGCTTCCGTGCCTCCGCCTGAGGAACCACACACAATTAGTAGTCAAGAGCCCCCTGCAGTACAGTTTCAGGAAAGGGAAATCCACGATAATGTGATAAATCACGCATCGACTCCTCAAACGACAAGTATGTTACAGGCATAATGACTGATACAGCTGGGGCGTTTGATAATTTGCGGTGGCCTGCCCTGTTCCTAAAGACTGAAACTGTTGGACTGTCGCCGGCCGGAGTGGCCGAGCGGTTCTAGGCGCTACAGTCTGGAACCGCGCGACGACTACGCTCGCAGGTTCGAATCCTGCATCGGGAATGCATGTGTATGATGTCGTTAGGTTAGTTAGGTTTAAGTCGTTCTAAGTTATAGGGGACTGATGACCTCAGCAGTTAAGTCCTATAGTGCTCAGAGCCATTTTGGATTTGTTGCACTGTCCAGGTCCATCCATAACAATCTGAGAGTTTGTTGCACAGACAGGCAGGTGCGATTAGAACGTCAGGGAAAGAAAATTGGGAAAGTCATCACCAAAGGCTGCCCACTAGGCTCTGTTTGTGGTCCAGTGTTCTGGGATGATGGCATAAGGCCATTACCGAACTAGCTTCACCGTACACCAAACACTAGAGGCTGCATCGCCTACGCAGACAACCTGCTAATTATAGTATCTGCTGACACAGGGGCTAAATTAGAGTAGTAGGATAGGCCTTGACGGACTAAGTAACTGGTGCGCAGAAAACAGACTAATTATAGCAGCGCAAGTAGCTTATGATGGACGCAGTTCTCCGTCTGCCAGACGACTGAAATGTCCCCAACCAAGAGGTGACACATTTATCAATAGCGCAAGGAAATCTGACATTCGTTAAATAGTGGCCCCTGTATGCATCACCTAATCGAGTTGACTAACTTGACATAAAATTAATTTCATTCCTTCAAACTGAAACGTCCCCTTTGAAAAATTATACAAGACTGTGCTTAACCTAACAGACTGTGCTTAACCTGACAGACTGTGCTTAACCTGACACACAATATTTTTAGCGCAACGCAATCTCACTATCAAAGATCCCTGCAAAAGAATGGCCCTGAGTAACATTAAACTATACCTTTCAGAAATCACTTACCTCACAAAAATCTTCATTACTCGAACTACTGCAATACAGCGAGCGCCACTATTGCCAGTTAAATAAAAGATTCAAACTACGGAAGGCACTAACTACTGATACGGATAGTTAGCAAATGAAAGATTTTAATAGAGAACAAACAATGTATTTACCTTAATATCATCAGAAGTCATAATATATGTAATTTCAAAACTCCGCCATTTCCTTCCACACATCCACCACTGCTGGCGGCTCACAGCTGCGCAACGCTACGCGCTGTTCACATCCAGCTGCCGCTGCCCAACACTACAATGGCAGACAACAATGCAAACCAGCCACAGACTGCACACAGCACAGCCAGTGATTTTCATACAGAGCGCTACGTGGCATTACCAATATAAAAAGCTAAACAGCCTACTTACGTAAAGAAAACATAAACAGCCTACTTACAAAACCCATAACAAAATAAATGACATCGTAGGGAATAAGCATGGGTGTCATTGATAAATTAATAACAAGGACCTACAGTATCACAAAGAGATTTACTAAACAATATCAAGGTCAAAAGAGAACAAACATATAAACCGAAACTTCAACTGTGTAACATTTCATTAACATGAAGTCAGGTTGGTTGTCAATAGGCTTGCGGAACCTAACTGGAATTTATGTGTAAATGAGACTGGGTACTGTGAGTGGAAGAATGCCAATCTAAAAAAATGGTTCAAATGGCTCTGAGCACTATGGGAATTAACATCTGAGGTCATCAGTCTCCTAGACCTTAGAACTAATTAAACGTAACTAACCTAAGGAAACCACCCACATACATTCCCGAGGCAGGATTCGAACCTGCGACCATTGCAGTCGCGCAGTTCCCGACTGAAGCACCTAGAACCGCTCGGCTACACCGGCCGGCTAATGCCACTCTAGGCAAGTACACTTTGCTGTACCGTTCCATTCATTTGTCTCTCGTGTCAAAATATAACTAAGCATGCATGCAATGGACACTGGGAGTGACTACTGAGAGTACAAGGCTGCTATGAAAAAGGTGGCCGTAAAAACGATTGATAAGCTTTTGAATTTGCTGAAGCTGCACTAAATTACTGATATAGCCGGTGAAAGATGAGATGCTGTCGTCTGCGTGCCAGCGCTGCCGACGCTGGAAAGTGCGGTGGCACGTCGTATTGTGGGAGATGACCCCAAAGCCGCCGGTGATTGTCTCACGTCCGCGAAAATATTAAAGTTTCGCCTGGGCGACCAGACGAGTTTACAACTAACTGCTCTCTCCGTAGAAACGGAAGAGCTCTAGCGTCTGTACTCCGCGACGATAGAGAAGCAAGTCACCACCTCTACCATTGCTCAAAATCTTCCGAAAAACAGCCGATCCCCCCAATGTTCTTGAATAAGCCTATCATGACCCAGCAATGGTTACCGTCCCAATCATGTTTTCTAGCAAGAAGACCCGATCTTCCTCAACCTATCAGTACAGTGCCGTACACTTTCTGTTCTCTACCAAAAAACAGCACACAATTCCTGGAGGCCCTGTACCCAAACACCCAGCGCACTTCAGAAGATGAGCGAAGCTTCCTAGTAAGCATAGGCTCCGTCTCGTCCATAAAACGATTTAGTGGGCGCCGTCTTGGTGAGGCGCGGCGGCATCTAAGAAACGCGACACACGGAGAAATTCGTCATCCAGTCCCACAAAGTACGCTGTTCTTGTAATAAACACATTGGCCAGGCGCCAGCCCGATGCCGCTTTACCTGGATCCGCACACGGGATCAGGAGAGCAGACTCTCACACCACGTCCTCTCACTAACAAAGCGGTTAGGCCGGCGCCAGGATGCCCCGGGCCGTCGGTTTCGAAAGAAGTGTCATTTCGCATTCAGCCTCTTGCTTCGGCCACTAGCGGAACAACGCCGCCCGCCAGAATGGCGGCCCGTAAACCACTGCCCTGCAGGGCCCATGGCCAGTTTCGGTGCCTACAGAGGAAGGCTAGCAATGAGAAGGTTCCGAGAACTCGCCTGCTGCTCGGGGGAAGTTCTGAAGCTGCCCCTAATGAAATGGTCACCTCCAGCGTCAAAAAATCTGTCTCTATAGCCGAGTTTAACTCTACTACTGCTACTCAGGTCACGCAAGTACTGTGAGATCAATCAGTGGTTTACCGTAACCCTAATAGTTCAACAGATTAATATCAATCAGGAAAAGTTTAGATACACAAAAGACGAATCAAATAGTATGATAATCACCGAAACAAAATGAAAGGGGAAGTGCCCGATCGGTATTACCATGGAGGTGGCCTGGCCGGAAGCCACTGCCATCTTTCAGCAACACATAAAACAGTTTATTTGTTATTAACAGGAACATTATCAAGAATTATCCCACAGTCAGAACATATGAACACCTGAAAAAAAAGAAAGAACTACTTAGATCCAACGGTAATAACAATTTATGATATTCATCATTCCATTATGCCGCTGATGGTTGTCACTATTTGCAACTGCGAATACATTTGACGTATTGCATAACGGCTGCAGTCACCGCAATGTACGTTTCTTTGGACATGCATGCTTGTCGAAAGGAACTTTGCATCGTGATGATGATGATGTTTGGTTTGTGGGGCGCTCAACTGCGGGGTTATCAGCGCCCGTACGATTACCCAACCTTTGCTCAGTCCAATTTCGCTACTTTCCTGGATGATGATGAAATGATGAGGACAACACAAACACCCAGTCATCTCGAGGCAGGTGAAAATCCCTGACCCCGCCGGGAATCGAACCCGGGACCCCGTGCTCGGGAAGCGAGAACGCTACCGCGAGACCACGAGCGGCGGACATCTTTGCATCGTAATCAGAATAATACAGGCTCTGCAACAACATACTTGTCTGCCGATACCGGGCAAGTGACTCTGAAGTACGTCCGACCTGTACGAGAATATACATAATGGATGTACAAGTATAGCTCATAGACGCATGGTTAACGACGTATGAAAGTTTGGGGTTGGCCATGAGTCGTGCAGGGATAGCCAAATGGTAAGACAATAGCTCGGAAAAGCCGGCCGCAGTGGATTAGTGGTTCTAGGCACTTCAGTCCCGAACCGCGCGACTGCTACGGTCGCAGTTTCGAATCCTGCCTCGGGCATGGACGTATGTGATGTCTTTAGGATGGTTAGCTTTAAGTAGTTCTAAGTTCTAGAGGACTGATGACCTCAGATTCTAAGTCCCATAATGCTCAGAGCCATTTTTTTTAAATCTCTTTTTTTTTTCGCTTTTGTTCGTTGCATGTGCTCGAGGCGGACGTCGTAAGACATCCGTTTAAGTTCGTTGTTGATCACTTAACTCAGTTTTTTTTATTACTGAGGGCAGCTAATCCTCTGACCGAACACGCTGAGCTACCGTGCCTGCGAGCCATTTGAACAATTTGAACCAGCTCGGGATGAGCGGAAAATGCGGGTTCGAGTCTCGGTCCGGCACAAATTTTCGTTGTCTTCATTCCATTTTAAAGCTGATGTTTGTCATTATTCGCAGTTGCGAATACAGGTAATGCAAGCCTATATGGCTGAGAGAATGAAGAAGAAACCATACATCATGATAACGAGACGCTCCACGGCATAACATCCACCTACAACAACCTTCTGGAAGCAGTGAGGAGATGAGCCTCGAGGACGACCAGAAAGAACTTCCTGAGACGCTGACAACAATCTCCCTATGTGTACACCTTGGGTGACACAGCAGCACAGCCACTGTGAATCCTGCATTGCACTTCAGCACGGCAGGGGCTAACAATCCAGGCAAATGAGAGATCCAGCTTCGCTCTAATACCGTAGTGTCGTGTAGTATAATATTGTGTAATATAGTGCTGTTTTACTGTAGTCCTTAGAAAATTTGTGATTTACCAATGCCGCATATTGTAACAGATCGGTAATGTGTGCCTTTTGCGTTCCGGATGAACGGATATATATGTGCTAGATGGTCAAATGGTAGTATATATATATTCTCAGTTTAGTTATTATAATTATCTTTCTTTTTATGTAGATATTCTTCGTGGATTTTTCCCGCTAAAGAGTTACTTAGTTACTACTAAGTTACCACTTAGTTACTACTAAGAACATTTGAAGTTATGTTAAAATATTGTGTGCTACATTCACGCCAGTTAATCTACAACATTCGGTGTGTTCTTGTATACAGATAATAGACTAAATAACTACATACATAAGTATCCATACCAACAAGTAAAAATGCCAACACCAAGCACGATACTTGTCGAGACAGAATTTTTCTTTTCTTGTTTCTTAACCTCCTTTTTTTCTTTTTCTTTAATCAGTGCTTTTTATGTTACTTGAAATATGTAAAAATAGTATCTGTGAGTTTACGAATATGTCATGTAATTCAAGTGCTGTGCCCAGAGACATCAGTACGGATATAAAAATGAGAGGAACAGAAACACAGTTGCAGGACAGTCGAGTCAGGGAAGGAGGATTGGCGTGCCTGAGTTTTCTTGGTGATGTTTGACGCCAAGACGCAGGGGAACTTAGAAGATGTTAAAACCTAATCATCTACACTGGTGTGCAAAACTTAAGGACGAAAGTAACTATCGCAAGCTCTGTCACTGACAAGTAAAACAGCTCGATGAAACTTGGACCATAAATAGGAAGATCTGCTACAACATACACTCCTGGAAATTGAAATAAGAACACCGTGAATTCATTGTCCCAGGAAGGGGAAACTTTATTGACACATTCCTGGGGTCAGATACATCACATGATCACACCGACAGAACCACAGGCACATAGACACAGGCAACAGAGCATGCACAATGTCGGCACTAGTACAGTGTATATCCACCTTTCGCAGCAATGCAGGCTGCTATTCTCCCATGGAGACGATCGTAGAGATGCTGGATGTAGTCCTGTGGAACGGCTTGCCATGCCATTTCCACCTGGCGCCTCAGTTGGACCAGCGTTCGTGCTGGACGTGCAGACCGCGTGAGACGACGCTTCATCCAGTCCCAAACATGCTCAATGGGGGACAGATCCGGAGATCTTGCTGGCCAGGGTAGTTGACTTACACCTTCTAGAGCACGTTGGGTGGCACGGGATACATGCGGACGTGCATTGTCCTGTTGGAACAGCAAGTTCCCTTGCCGGTCTAGGAATGGTAGAACGATGGGTTCGATGACGGTTTGGATGTACCGTGCACTGTTCAGTGTCCCCTCGACGATCACCAGTGGTGTACGGCCAGTGTAGGAGATCGCTCCCCACACCATGATGCCGGGTGTTGGCCCTGTGTGCCTCGGTCGTATGCAGTCCTGATTGTGGCGCTAGCGCTCACCTGCACGGCGCCAAACACGCATACGACCATCATTGGCACCAAGGCAGAAGCGACTCTCATCGCTGAAGACGACACGTCTCCATTCGTCCCTCTATTCACGCCTGTCGCGACACCACTGGAGGCGGGCTGCACGATGTTGGGGCGTGAGCGGAAGACGGCCTAACGGTGTGCGGGACCGTAGCCCAGCTTCATGGAGACGGTTGCGAATTGTCCTCGCCGATACCCCAGGAGCAACAGTGTCCCTAATTTGCTGGGAAGTGGCGGTGCGGTCCCCTACGGCACTGCGTAGGATCCTACGGTCTTGGCGTGCATCCGTGCGTCGCTGCGGTGCGGTCCCAGGTCGACGGGCACGTGCACCTTCCGCCGACCACTGGCGACAACATCGATGTACTGTGGAGACCTCACGCCCCACGTGTTGAGCAATTCGGCGGTACGTCCACCCGGCCTCCCGCATGCCCACTATACGCCCTCGCTCAAAGTCCGTCAACTGCACATACGGTTCACGTCCACGCTGTCGCGGCATGCTACCAGTGTTAAAGACTGCGATGGAGCTCCGTATGCCACGGCAAACTGGCTGACACTGACGGCGGCGGTGCACAAATGCTGCGCAGCTAGCGCCATTCGACGGCCAACACCGCGGTTCCTGGTGTGTCCGCTGTGCCGTGCGTGTGATCATTGCTTGTACAGCCCTCTCGCAGTGTCCGGAGCAAGTATGGTGGGTCTGACACACCGGTGTCAATGTGTTCTTTTTTCCATTTCCAGGAGTGTATCACAGAAGTTAACGGAAAGAAATGCCCAACGAGACGAATAAAAATGAGACTTTTATTCATAGACAATAATTACACTGAAGGTGTTGGATCAATGATGGCAGGGCATAGTTTTTAATGGCACGCACGATTACCACGGACGGCAAATCATGTTCTGCAAGGTGCTCCCATGCTGGTCACAACGTTGGTGAGGAAATCTTATGGTAGACCGTTTCGTTCCTCCACCAGCTGCTGTATGGTCGTTGGCGCACGTGGACTTGCTGCTGTACGGCTCCCCAGCGCATCCCATACGTGTTCCATGGGATTTAAGTCGAGGGAATGGGCAAGCCAGTCCATTCACTGAATATTGTTTCATTCCGAGAGCTCCTTCTCCTGCACTGTTCGACACAGTAGCTCATTATCATCGACAAAAATGAAGTGAGTGCCGAATCGACTCCTGAAAAGACGCACAAGAGGAAGGAGAACAGTGCCACAAGAATCTTGACCGGGGTGTGTACTGTATTGAAATATATGGGTGTAAGCACACCCGTGCAACATTTGGCTCCCCACACTGCGTCACCTGGACCAAATGCATCCAGGTACATTGTCGAATATGATCGTTCGTTTGGTCCACGTGTTATGGAGCTGGGAAGTATAACGTTGCGTGGGCGGACTGATCTCCATGGTACACTCGCCGGTCAGCGTTATTGTGACGGGAAAAATGATCGCTTTAACGTCTCTGTCATTAGTCTGATCTTGTCCCTGCAATCCCTACGGGGGCGATACGTAGGTGACTTAGTATATTCCTACATTTATCGCTTAAATTTGTTTCCTGAAACCCAATAAGTATGCTTCCTAGGGATAGTTTGTGTCTATCTTTGTGACACTATCAGTTCAGTTTTTTTAGCCCCAGTGAGACACTCTGACAATCTCTCAGGAGTCAAATAAACCCGTAACCATTCGAGCTGTCCATCTTATACGGTGAATATTCCGTGTTAGTACTATTTGGTATGGGTCCTGCACGCTTGAGTAGTATTCTAGGATAGATCACACGAGTATTTTCTATTAAACCTCCTTTGTAGAGGTATACCAGTTAACCGAAACCTACAACCTGGTTTACCTACGACTAAGACTGTATCACAATTCCGTTTTACATTCTAAAAATTATTACACCCAGGTATTTCTGAGTTGAACCATTCCAGTTGTGACTCACCGATTTTTAGCCATACAGTACTACAGTCTTTTTGTGTGAAGTGCAAAATTTTACATTTCTAAACGTTTAAAACAAGTTGTCAGTCTTTGAACTACTTTGAATCTTATCAAGATCCGATTGAATATTTCTGAATATTTCTTCAGCTTTTTTCAGACAGTACTTCATAACGCAAAACCTTATTATTTGCACAAAGTCTGAGATTACTGCAGATATTGTCATTAACGTGCAACATGAACATGAAGGTCCCCACCTAACTTCCCCGGGATACGCCTAAGGCTATTTCTACATCTGTATATAACACATCGTTTAAAATGACGTGCTGCGTCCTCCCCACCAATAAATCCTCGACTCAGTCGCAGATTTCGTTCGATGTGCCATACTATCGCACTCTCAGTAATAATTGTAGATGTGGTACTGAGACATACAGCAGCCCTCTCCTTACATTTGTGATGGGTCTCGGGACGTAACTTAAAGAAAAGCCCGAGTTGGGTTTCAAATGATTGATATTCATACTACATTTTCTATCACTTATTTTAACGGTGAAGCGATATTCAAACTGAGGAAGTACTCATGAATTTTCCTTTAGAAACACACAAATATTTTAAATCGGAACTGAGAATACGTATTTCTGCTTTGCTACCATCTGTTACATTCACGAGCTTTTGACGAGTATCTGGACACTAACACCAGTGTCGCCATCAGCCTTATAATATGATCAAAATTTTCTTCGATATTTTGAGATACCTTTTGTTAATATTACGGTGGTTTTTGAAGTCACTACCCTTTTAACAGACCAAACGGGATTCATTTGACACCACTCTATCAACGTACCTACAGTTTGTTTTACAGCTATTGTGCAGCAGATGCTGTATCTTTAGTAGTTTCGTTACACGAACTTTGTACTAGAAGGATCCCTACCACCATTAAATTTTCTAGTTTTGCGTCTAGCCAGTGCTTGGTCAATATCTTCTAAACTTCACAGTTTCTGTAGCTCTTTTTTACTTACCAATCACTCATGTATCTCCGTTAGTAAAATTTTCTGACGGCCCACCTGTTCCACAGTAACGGTGACTTATAAAGTCGGACAGCAACTTCAGATTACAAAACTGACAAGGCGGAGCTACAAAAAGGTTAAAGCATATAACAATAATTACTTACCAAATACTTAAGTTCAGAATTTTATGAAAACCTACTGAAAATGCCTTTAAGACCCCTCCGGCCTACCGCTCACCATGAAAGCTGGAACGTCAACCAGGTTGACCATCACTTGCCTAGATTCTCCTACCAGAAATAAATATTTCCGCTTCCTCGTTGAGATAAGACGTTACTGACTCTTTACCTCCTTTACTGAAGATGAAAATCTTTCTGCTTATTTTAATTTCACTTTGTCCTTCCGTAATCATTGCTTTACAACTACCTCTTGGCCACTAATGTGAATTTCAATGTGAACATCCTCAAAGAGATGAGGTCTATTTGTTATCACTAAACTTAATACATTTTTGTCATGAGTGATCTTTCGAACTATACGTTCCAAGAAGTTTTTAGAGGAAGCCTTATGTATCGTTTCGCAAGATTTAAGGCCCACTACTTACAGAGCTGCAGTTATTCCAATTTTTTGTTCCATGGTTAATGCGTCCTCCAATAACGAAATTATGATGAAAGGTATCTGTAGGATTACTTTCATGTTAATTTCTTAAATCTGTTGTCATTTACGGCATAAATTCCTCTTCTAAATTTACTATGGTGTTTCTGACTGTCTGGGAGGAGACTGAGCAGTGAAACGTGTTACTTTTACACATAAACAAGATCGATCTGTCACACTACTACACTTTAAAACACAGTTTATATGTAATTCATGCCACAGAGTCTCATACAGAACCTACATCCGCTCTCTTTTATATACTGTATATGATAAGATACTGTCATCCCCCTTCCCTTCTGTGTGAGAGGATAAATGAGCAAATGTATTTCTAGTTGCATGCTTGAGCGTAGCAGACAAGCCTGTCTGCTAGAGAACAGTAGGACCAACGTCGGAACAGGTAGCTACGCTTTCTAAAAGCAGAGAGGTTTCTATTCTTAGTATGGTCCTGTCCGTCACTTGTCACGTTGGTATAGGAAGCTGCCCCTCTGCCCACTTCCGTTTTGTATTTGTGAGCCACCCTCAGGAAGGGACCACGGCAGTCTGTCCGTGGCGAGCGTCTGAAGTGGTAAGATCTCCGGCTAAGCGTGTGTCTGCTAAGTCCGTAGGACAATGGATTTCTTAAGTTCAGCCTAACTGAAAATTTAATCACCTTTATTTCAGGTTTAGCTCAAAAATATCTAATGTTATCTTAAATTGCAACGCAGTGTAATTCGAGTGTGAAGTTCAGAATATATTCCGGTAGTTGCTTTGTCACTACTTTATGAGTAAAGTGGAACCACGTGTTGATCAGTAACTCTAACTAGCTTCATCAATCTTCAATGCGAATGTGCGTGAGATTATAACGTCTTGTCTTGACAATATTTTTCAATGTAGCAACTTTTCTTTATGTTCAACCCACGTGGGGTGTACTTTGTGAGAACAGTACCACGTGCTTATACAATTGCTTGACCCATCAGGTTAATAGTAAGACGATAGTAACCAGTTCAAGGTTTTTCTTTTGTAAATTGCTTTTCGATCTAATTTATTTTAATTATCAAAATTATTGTGGAGTTACATTCTTTGTGTAAACCAAGTTGACCACGTGAAGCATGTGGTGTAATCATCAAAGTAGCCCTCAGCTATTCTTTTCGGGAAAATTTCACACAGAGTTAGTATGAATTTATTATACCAGAGTGTGGTAATTACATGACGGACAGGATTGTGCTACGAACGTAACTTCTTTGGGTGAAAATTGAATCGGTTGGTTGTGGTTAATTTCCTCTTGCATACGTTTCAACATTCTTCATGTGTTATTTTATGAATGCAGTGTTGTATGCAGTCTCCCAATCTTGGCTCCATATTTGATGTGTTCCGTAAGATTACAATCTCACATTTTCACAATCCTAAATAAGGCACCAGTTTAGTTATGAATCAAGTTTAATATGCTGAAATTTCTATGATCAATGTTCAAATAAATTTCCAAATATAAACTGGGATATTTCTTTTTATTTAAATTCTCTTTATATATATATATATATATATATATATATATATATATATATATATATATATATATCACCGGTTGTCATATGACTATTAGTAGATTATAATTAATGTTAGTCTGTTGGGAATTTGGTAAGCTAGACTGGATACCTGATGAAACAGTTGCGTAGTAATGCAAAGTTAACTTCCCCAGACAGCTCACAACTTTTAACCCGGTGTTATTGGCTATCGGTACCGCTTTCATAGCGAATTAATGCAACAACGTTACAGATGGCGACCCTGTTCTGTGATTCCGCTAGACTCTGGAATCTCTGAAACGTTAGACAACTTCTGCGTTGTTTCTGAGCAGCCTTTCAAAAGATTCACGGCGTTGTTGAGCGGTGTTGTGATGTTTTGTTTTCTATATTTGTGTGTTTTATATGTATGTTTTTTTTCTCGCTTGTAAATTGCACTGACTTCGATCAAAGATATAAATTTGATGAGCGTGTGAAAAAGTGTGTATTAACTTGGGTACCTTTCGTGTGATTGTCGTAATTTTTGCGGGATACATTTATTCTGATTAGTGTGTTGCATACCGGGCATAAATTGAACTAATGCAGACTCATAACCAAGCTAAAAGTAGGCAGTCCAACAACTTAAGCAACATGGACCATGGGGATAATTTGATTTCGAATATTAACACGCCAGACGGTTCCGAAAATGCAATGGGGAATACTTAAGTGGAAATGCAAAACAGGACGAACGGGCTCACATCAGAGCCAGAAATTAGTTTGCCTCCAACTAACCAAACTGATTTGGCAGAACTCATGAAAGCCTTATTGCAACAAAATAAAGAAAAAGCAGAGAAATCAGAAAAATCGTTCCGAAAACAAAGAGAATCATCTGAAAAATCGATTCGAGAGCTAGGCGAACAAATGACAGAGAAATCTGAAAAATCGATCCGTGAGCTAGGCGAATAAATGATGCAAAATTCTGAAAAATCGATCCAGGAGCTAGGCGAACAAATGACGCTGAAATCAGAAAAATCGTTCCGAGAACAAAAAGAATCATCTGAAAAATCGATTCGCGAGCTAGGCGAAAAAATAGACGAAAAACTAATCCAGCAGACAAATGAAGTCGACAAGTCGATGCAGAGAGTGTCCGATGATATCTCACAAAGAATAAACAATCTGGCAAGTGAAATAAAAAGTGATATTATGAAAGAGTTCGGCCGTACATTTGAACAAATCGATGACCGTCTGCAAGCCTTAGAACAGGGCAAGCGGAGTCGCGATGCGGCATCGAAAGAGAGCGAAGAACAGCTACTTAGGAATTTCCAAGCACTGAGAGAAGAATGCCAAAGAGAACACCAGCAGGTACTCTCGAGGGTCCAGGAGGCGGAAACGCATTGTCCAGTGTCCGTTAGCAACACAGTAGCGGACAACAGTCAAGCGATTCACGAACTCGAACAGCAAGTAGAACAATTGAAGCAGTTTTGGGCGGAGGACAACAGACAAACACATGATAAGATTGTGGCATTAGCGGACATCGTAGGCACGATGAATGTGACGGAGAGCGATAACAATACTACACCGGTAGCGGTCGCAGAGACCGAAGAAGTGCGTTCGCTTCTTAGATTTCAGAAAGGACAGTTCGAACTGAACAGGCGGCACAAAGCTGTAACAGGCAAATTACAAGAACGCGTGGTGCATCTGGAAAGCCGCATGGGGTATGATTCCGAACTCGCCAATAGCACTAAAAATAGCCGTACGCACAGTGCAGAGAGGGACTCCGGCCACGAGGGAGACATTGACGAAAGGGAAGAATGTATTTTGAGGGGCAGACATGAGGAAAATAGAAACATTCAAGGGCCTCGCTGGGAGGAAATGCGGGGATTTGATTTCAAACATTACCTTACGGTGAGTAAGTTTGAGATATTTCGAAATTCGCAAAAAGGAATACATCCACGAGCATGGCTCGAGCAATTTAAGTTCTGTCTTCCCCCCGCCTGGGCAAGTTCACAGAAGATAGAATATATGTATGGCTATTTGGAAGGCGAACCGGCGATTCGCATGAGGTTGGCAGCGCGTCACTGCAACTCCACTCGGGAGTTTCGACAAGCCTTTCTGTCCGCCTATTGGTCGGAAGCGGCACAAGATAGGGTCAAACATGGCATAATTATGCTGCCAAATTTGAACCAGTCTGGTTTCGGCAGCCCAACACGCCTATTCGACCACATGCTGCAGGCAAATCAATTTTTATACGACCCATACGGACCTGTGGAACTAATTAGGATATGCATCACCAAATTGCCGATGCACTTGCGCCACGTCATTCTTGCGGGACGATGCAAAGAGGACGTGGATACGTTTAAGACACTTCTCCAAGAGTTGGAATAAAATACAGGAGAATGCCCGCCTAATCAGGCACAAAGTTATTACGGGGCACAGCAGTGCGATCGCAGTCGTAGCCGTAGTACTAATCAACGGCGTGACTGGTCGTCGCGACGCGAACGGAACAATAATCGGGACCGGCCGTATAGAAACTGGGGTAACAGTCGAGAACACAGGTGGAACAACGGAAATGATCGAGGACGTGGACAAGATCGTGAACGCTACAGGTACGGCAACCAGAATCGATACTACGATGAATACGGTGGGAATAGGACTGTAGGCGGAGCTCCTCATGATGTTGAAATTCGGCCGGCTAACCCTAGACATATTCCAGCAAATGGAAATGAACAAAACCGGCAATGACAAACGATCAGCGCAGAAGGCGCCCAATCGGAACAAATGAGCGACATGGCAAATGAGTAGAAAGGACAGTGAGAAGTAGAGAGGACGGTGAGGAGAAAGAATTGATTAGTTTAAATTTGTGACGTATGCATTTTGAATAATATGATGGTAAAAATAATGATAAAGATGCTTCTATGTCATTGATTGAAGTGATGTTTTTAAATTTTTTTTCTTTCCTTGTGCAATTAGGATTTAGGTTGGTTCAAAGGTGAAGATAAAAGGTTTCTTTGTGAACAAGTGAAATGCTGCTTATGGTTTTTTTGTGTAATTTGAAAAGAGTCGCTCCTGAGAGAAGCAAGATCTGTGTTGAATTAATGCAAAACTCAGGGGAATATGCGATCTGTGGGTATTATGGGTCTGGCAAACCCAGGTCCCCAGCAGTTAGTAGCCTTGTATCCGATTTTCTGCTTTCAGTGCTACTATCTATCTATTACTATTCTATATCTGTCAGTATAAATGAGGATCTCTTACTATAGTATGCGTGCTGTATGAATATTTTAAGATAGGAGAACTCTGAGAAAGGAATGAGGAAGTTTACAATTTTGAAAACAGGATGCGATAATACGATTGTTTAACCATTGGCTTCCAAATATGCGATGATATGTTAATATTGATTATATATGTCTTTTTTGTTCTTTATAGCTGAGTATGTAATGTGCTGTCTGTGGATTTCGTCAGTATATTGATTCCCTTCAAGGTGAAAGAAGAATTGTGGTTTGTGTAATTTACGTGGCCCTGAAATATTATTGTGGTCGTCAAATACGAGCAGTTTTTCAGCAAATGGAGAATGGAACAGAAATTTGGATCCTTTCTGTAGTCTTGATTGATGTTGAGCCAAAGCCTGAAAAATTATTCTGCGTTAATACTTGTCCTAGAAAAGCGACGTTTATGTGTTTTGCTGATGCTGTGAGCATTACAGCTTACTGTTTTCGCTGGTGCGGGATGCACTGCAGCCTATATGATTTGTACTGAGGAAATTTCCCTCTTGAAGGTAGAGGAAGATTAAATAATTTTGATTATGGGACCGAAGGAAAGCTTGGTTTAATGTAATAAGGATGAAGCAAAACATTTGTCATTCAAACTACAGGAGGCTTCGGATCTTTTGTGTCTGTTGTAAGTTCAATAAGTTAAGATGAAACTGTTGTACAGAATAGAGGAGACCACAATTTTGCCATTCATGAGAAATGAATGCAGAATGACCACCACAGGCGAAATAACTGATTGGAAGCGAAAGGTAACTTAAAGAAGGAACGAAATGGGTAAGAAAATGTAGTATAACCTGCGTAATGAAAATGTTTTTACCCTTCTCAGAGTCATCTGTGTGATTAATTCTTGTGATAACGTAATTTTAGATGAAATTATCTTACTGTTTTATGTTTGAATATATGAGTATGATAAATGTATAATTGCGAGTCTCTTATCTGGTGTGTCAATTGGTATAAATGTTTTGGCGTGTAAATACCCATTGTTCTTTTTACTGTGTATGTTTAAAGAAAGTTCTCCATATTTATCATGTGACAAGACATATGTGGCGAGCGGCAGGAAGAGGACGAATTAGAACATTGTTGTAGTGGTGTAAACACTTTGTTGAAGTAGCATTGAAGTAGCTTGTTGGATTAACTAGTAGTGGATAGAAGTAGAATTTTGAGTAATACATGTTTATGGTAGTTAGTTTGTAGTATAGACAACAGGTGTGCATGTGTGTGTGTGTGTGTGTGTGTGTGTGTGTGTGTAAATAACATGTGAACCCTATGCTGCCCTGACCTATACTTGCACAAGGCATAATCCTATTCATTTTAGTGAATTAATAAGTAGCATTTGATTTATTAAAACGGAAGTGAACCACAGTAGTGATGTGGATTTAGATATTATATTGTCAGTTCATTTAATTTTTATTTTTATACTGTCAAGTCATTCCACATTTATTTTTTATATTGTCAAGTCATTTAACTTTTATTTTTATATTGTCGATTCATCTAACTTTTTTCATTTAAAAAAATAAGTCTCACTTTTGTTGTTAAAAATTGTGAAAGACAATACTAACATTGTAACATTTTGTAATCACATAACTATGATGAACAATTTCTGTGAATGCAGTTGAGAACGTGAAAGCAAACCTGCTAAACTCTTATGTGACAGTGGGAGCAGCGAGGAGGAGGGCTAGTTGTAAACTTGCGGGTTTCCCAGCAGGACACACTGTCAACCGGGCCACTTCAGGAGCGCGGTCACAACAAAAGAAGGGTATGGGACAAACACTCTCCCTTGCACCTGGAGCTAATGGGCGGCAGCACCTGTGCGACCCTTCGTGGAGGCGATGACCTGATATAGGCGAGCGGTCCACCGCATGGAAATCCATCTGCTGGCAACGCACCACACGCACGCGACCGTGACGAGACGGCCGCGGTGAAACGACAGAAGACAGGGGATAAAGGGGTGTGGAGCCTTTTGACAGGTACTGTCCAGAGAAAATGGCAGACTTCAACGACGCCTATCAACATTTCCGGATGGATGCCCACTGTCAAGCGACAGTAAATCATGGTTCGATGTTCTTTGGTCGCTAAGGGTGGCACAAGGAAGAGCCATTAAGTGTCATACTTGCGCAGGAATACCAACCTGGCGTGTCAAACGAGGATACCGCACGAATTTAACAACACAAACATGGTACCAAATCGAGATGTACGTGACACGGGCCACCAAGAGAAACTTCATGAGGGGGCAGAACAGTGGGATTGCACGCAACAAATGGACAAAAATCCCTACTGACAGCTGCGGCAACGAACCCCCCCCCCATATATTGTACCTCGGAACAGTGGAACTACGGAGTGTGTCAGTGAACAGTGATTATACAGTTCTTAGTTCAATCCAAATACGTGTGTTTCTGTCACAGAAACTTTGACTCGTGTGTTTTGTAGGGGTTCGATTTATTGGTGTTTATTAGACTGACTCTTGTATTTTGCAGGTGTACTATTTATTGTTTTTTTTTAGACTTTGACTCTTGTATTTTGCAGGTGTTTTATTTATTGGTGTTTTTTTTAGATGTTGACTATTGTACTTTCAGAGCTGTTTTATTGATCAATGTTTGTTCTTCTGTGATGTATTAGATTTGTGATATTTTGTTTCGTAAATTCATTGCCGTGGCATTGCTTCGTTTGTCAGTCAGATAGCTATTCTTTCTCATTGGACTGTGATCGATTAGCCTTTGCATGGGGCATATTTATAGTGAAAACCTCATAAGGGTAATAATCACATAATTATTGTAGTTTCAGTATAATGACACAGTGCTCATTGTTTGTTAACTAACTGAGATATAGTAGAGTGATTAAATAAGTGCCACATAGTTATTTTAATTCTAAAAATATATTAGATTTATAGGATATAGAATTATTTTGCGATAACCACTTTGTGAAACATGTTTTTTCTCTTATCTTTTTTTTGCTTTTGCGGATTGTGTGTTGTAATGTTCTGCCTGTCTGCTAGAGAACAGTAGGACCAACGTCGGAACAGGTAGCTACGCTTTCTAAAAGCAGAGAGGTTTCTATTCTTAGTATGGTCCTGTCCGTCACTTGTCATGTTGGTATAGGAAGCTGCCCCTCTGGCCACTTCCGTTTTGTATTTGTGAGCCACCCTCAGGAAGGGACCACGGCAGTCTGTCCGTGGCGAGCGTCTGAAGTGGTAAGATCTCCGGCTAAGCGTATGTCTGCTAAGTCCGTAGGACAATGGATTTCTTAAGTTCAGCCTAACTGAAAATTTAATCACCTTTATTTCAGGTTTAGCTCAAAAATATCTAATGTTATCTTAAATTGCAACGCAGTGTAATTCGAGTGTGAAGTTCAGAATATATTCCGGTAGTTGCTTTGTCACTACTTTATGAGTAAAGTGGAACCACGTGTTGATCAGTAACTCTAACTAGCTTCATCAATCTTCAATGCGAATGTGCATGAGATTATAACCTCTCGTCTTGACAATATTTTTCAATATAGCAACTTTTCTTTATGTTCAACCCACGTGGTGTGTACTTTGTGAAACCAGTACCATGTGCTTATACAATTGCTTGACCCATCAGGTTAATAGTAAGACGATAGTAACCAGTTCGAGGTTTTTCTTTTGTAAATTGCTTTTCGATCTAATTTATTTTAATTATCAAAATTATTGTGGAGTTACACTCTTTGTGTAAACCAAGTTGACCACGTGAAGCATGTGGTGTAATCATCAAAGTAGCCCTCAGCTATTCTTTTCGGGAAAATTTCACACAGAGTTAGTATGAATTTAGTATACCAGTTTGTGGTAATTACATGACGGACAGGATTGTGCTATGAACGTAACTTCTTTGGGTGAAAATTGAATCGGTTGGTTGTGGTTAATTTCCTCTTGCATATGTTTCAACATTCTTCATGTGTTATTTTATGAATGCAGTGTTGTATGCAGTCTCCCAATCTTGGCTCCATATTTGATGTGTTCCGTAAGATTACAATCTCACATTTTCACAATCCTAAATAAGGCACCAGTTTAGTTATGAATCAAGTTTAATATGCTGAAATTTCTATGATCAATGTTCAAATAAATTTCCAAATATAAACTGATTTATTTCTTTTTATTTAAATTCTCTTTATATATATATATATATATATATATATATATATATCACCGGTTGTCATATGACTATTAATAGATTATAATTAATGTTAGTCTGGTTGGGAATTTGGTAAGCTAGACTGGATACCTGGTGAAACAGTTGCGCAGTAATGCAAGGTTAACTTCCCCAGACAGCTGACAGCTTTTAACCCGCTTTTATTGGCTATCGGCACCGCTTTCATAAGAAATTAAAGCAACAACGTTACGATGATTACGGAACATACGTTCTATCGAACTGAGGTTCCCTCAAAAGTTTTAAGTTAAACCTACGGGTAAATCTAATGGTCCATTTAAGAACCCAATAATGAGTTTTTGCACGTACCTGACACTGAATCTTGCCCAAAGCATTTCGCATGTATCTTCGATTTCTGTCTCGAAGAAATTCAGTTTCTTATCTAGTACACTGAACACAGTCTATCTGTCTAGAGGCCATTCTCTCAGTATACGCTAAGATTTATTCCAAAAATGTTGCTGTTGTCCGTTTTAGGTATCAGCATTCAGTATCGACAATCGAGCGAGCTTCACTGCTTCAAAGTTGGATCTTTGTGGTGAAAGTTTCAGCAGTTGATCGCCAACATTTTAAAGGTACTGAGTCTTCTGTGTGTGTGTGTGTGTGTGTGGGGGGGGTGAGGGTGGGGGGTAGGGGGAGAGGAGCAGGGGTGCATTTCTTTGTAACTTACACTGATACTGTGTAATCTCTTAATGCTATTATTATCTGGACTGGAGAACCGAAACTTACTACAGTAATGTTTTCGATCTCAGTAGTACTCAAGTAAAGGAAGTCGTGGTGTAGTTTACCACAGAACCTTTCAAGTGTCTGGTCAAGACTTCTATTTGACTTAAAGCCAGGGGATCACATCTAATTCTAGACACAATGATGCCATTCTGAATGCCGTTGGAATTACTTGAGAAAGGCTGTTCTCCTAATTCCTCTCTGCCAGTCTACTGAATATCAAAATATTGACCTCAGAACCTAGACCGCAGGCACTGTTCGTTGCAATGTACGCTACAATCTACTATTGGTTGTACCCTGCTGGAACAGTCCTTAAGTATATAGTATCAGACCAGAAATATATTTAACTCAGAAGATGATTCTCTTTTTTATTTTATTGTTTTTGATTCATTAGTTTTCTGACTAGTTTGATGCAGTCCACCATGAATTCCCCTCCTGTGCCAATCTTTTCATCTCAGAGTAGCAATTGCACCGCACGTCCCCAACAATTAGCTGCCTGTATTAAAATCACTGTCTTCCCATGGAAGTTATCTTCTGATGGCTTAACAGATGTCCTATCATTCTGTCTCTTCTTTTTGTCAGTGTTTCCCATGCTATCTCTTGTGGCCGATTCTGTAGAGAGCCTCCTTATTTCTTACCTCATCAGTCCATCTAATTTTCAACGTTATTTTGTAGCACCATATCACAAAAGCTTCGATTCTCTTCTTTTCTGGTTTATCTACAGTCCTTGTCTCACGACCGTACAATGTTGTGCTCCAAACATACATTCTCAGAAATTGCTTCCTCAAGTTGAATGTATGTGTGAATTCCTAAGGGTCCAAACTGCTGAGGTCATCGGTCCATGGACTTACACACTACTTAAACTAACTTAAAACTAAATTATGCTAAGAATAAGACACACAGCCATGCTCGAGGGAGGACTCGAACCTCTGGCGGGAGGGGCCGTGCAATCCGTGACATGACATGGTGCCTCTAACCGCGCGGCCTAAGGGCTAAGATCTATGTTTGATACTAGTAGACTTCTCCTGGCTAGCAATGCATTTTCGCCAGTGCTAGCCTGCTTTTTATGTCCTTGCTCCGTCCGTCGTAAGTTATTTTGCCTCCTATGTAGCAGAATTCATTAACTTCGACTACTTCGTGAACCCCAATCGCAATGTTAAGTTTCTCGATGTTCTTATTTCTGGTACTTCTCATAACTTTCGACTTTCTGAGATTTACTCTCAGTCCATATTCTGTAGTCATTAGAATGTTCATTCCATACAACAAATCCTGCAATCCTTCTTCACTTTGACTGAGGAGAGCAATGTCATCAGCATATCTTTTCATGGATATCCTTCCATCCTGCATATCCTTTCACCCTGAATTTTAATCCCACTGGTGAACCTTTCTTTTATTTGCCTCACTTCTTCTTAGACTGAACATTAGGGGTGAAAGACTACATCCCTGTCTTACACCCTTTTTAATCCGAGCACATCGTTCTTGGTCTTCCTATCTTATTGTTCCCTATTAGTTCTTGTTCACATTATCTAGTATCCGCCTTCCCCAATACCCCTATTTCTCTCAGAATTTCGAACATATTGCGACGTTTTACATCGTCGAATGAGTTTTTCAGGTCGACAAATCCTATGAACGTGTCTAATTTTTTCTGGAGCTTAGCTTCCATCATCAACTACAACGTCAGAACTGCCTTTCTGGTGCCTTTAACGTTCCTAGAGCCAAATTGGTGGTCATCTAACAAATTCTCAGTTCCCTTTTCCGTTCTTCTGTATATTATTCTTGCCAGAAACTAGAATGCATGAGCTGTTAAGCTGATCGTGCGATAATTCTCGCACTTGTCGGCTCTTGTAATCTTGGGGATTGTGTGGACGAAGTTTTTCTGGAAGTCTGATGGTCTATCACCCGCCTCATACATTCTACACACCAGAGTGAATAGTCGCAAAGTTGCCACTTCCTCCAATGGTTTTAGAAACTCCTATGAAATGTTACCTGTCCCTTCTGCCTTTTTGATATTAAGTCGTCCAAAGCATTTTTAAATTCTGATTCTAATACTGGAGCCCCTGTCTCTTTCCTTCGATACCTGTTTCTTCTTCTATCACATCAGACAAGTGTTACCCCTGCTAGAGGTTTTCAGTGTAGTCTTTCCACCATTCGCTCTGTCCTCTGCATTTAACAGTGGAATTCCCATTGTACTCTTAATGCTACCGGCCTTGCTTTTAAGCTCACCGAAGGTTGTTTTGATTTTCCTATATGCTTAGTCCGTCTTCCAATAATCATTTCTTTTTAGATTTGTTCACATTTTTCATGCATACTTGTGAATTAGCTTTACCGCACTTTTTATTTACTTCTGAAGTGAATTGTCTTTCTGCATCGTGAATTTCACTGAACATGTTTGTACTTTCTTCTTTCCTCGATCAGCTGAATTATTTCATCTGTTATCCATGGTTTCTTGTCAGCCGTATTCCTTGTAGCTACGGTTTTCTTCCCTACTTCTGTGATAACCCTCTTTAGAGATATTCATTCCTCTTCAACTATACTGCCTACTAAGCTATTCATTATCGCAGCATCTACGGCCTCGGATAACTTCAAACGTATCTCTTCATTTCTTAGTGCTTCCGTATCCCACTCCTTTGCACAATGATTCTTTCTGACTAGTCCCTTAACCTTTAGCCTACTTTTCATCACTACTAAATTGTGATCTGAGTCTATATCTGCTCCTGGGTACGCCTTACAATCCAGCATATAATTTGGGAATTCCTGCCCGACCATGATGTTATCTCCCGGCCGTCTCCAAGTATACCTCCTCTTCTTGTGATTCTTGAATAGCATATTCGCTATGCTAGCTGAATTTTATTACAGAACTCAATTAGTCTTCCTCCTCTCTCATTCCTTGTCCCAGGCCTATATTCTCCTGAAACCTTTTCTTCTGCTCCGTCCCATACAATTGCTTTCCAGTGCCCCATGACTACTACATTTTCATCTCCCTCTACGTACTGTATTACCTTTTCAACATTCTCATAAACTCTCTCTGTCTCTTTATCTTCAGCTTGCGACGTTGGCATGTATACCTGAAACGTCGTTGTCGGTGTTGGTTTCTTGTCGGTTCTGATAAGAACAACCTTACCACTGTTCTGTTCACAGTAACACACTTTTTGTCCTACCTTCCTATTCCTAAAGAATCCTACTGCAATTACTCCATTTGCTGCTGATTTTGATATTACCCTATACTCATCTGATCATAAATCCTTGTCTTCTTTCCATTTCACTTTACTGACCCCTAGTATATCTAGAGAGAGCCTTTGCATTTCCGTTTTCAGATTTTCTAGCTTCCCAACCACATTCAAGCTTCTAACATTCCACACCCTGACTGGCAGAACGCTATCCTTACGTTGATTATTCAATCTTTTTAGCATGGTCACTTCCTCGTTGGCAGTCCCCTCCAGGAGATCCTAATGGGGAACTATGTCGGAATCTTCTGCCAATCGAGAGATCATCATGACACCTTTTCAGTTACAGGTCACATGTCCTGTGGATATACGTAATATGTCTTTAATGGAGGAGTTTCCAGTGCCTTCTGCATCCTCATGCCATTGAACGTTGCTGATTCTTCCGCCCTTAGGGGCATTTTCCTACCGGAAGGTCAAGAGGGTGTCCTGAGCTCGGTCCGCTCCTCCACCCTGTTCGATAGAGCCGTTGGCAGAATGAGGGTGATTTCTTATCCCGGAAGTCTTCGGCAGCCAATGCCGATTATTAATCAAAAGTGAAAAGATGGCGGGTTTCGACCCCAGGGCCGAGGACGCTTCGATGACTAATCAAACCCTTCTTTTTCTTTTTTTTGCATTTTGTTCACTATTAGTCATTGTATTTGGTCATAGCGGACGTCACAAGACACTCGTTGAAGTACGTTGTTGATCTCTTCACTCATTGCCGTGCCGGCGCCGCTAGACCACGTGTGCTGCCTACAAAGCGTGTTCCTTTATACCACCTTCCGTAGCTGCTGATATTACCCTATACTCATCTGATCATAAATCCTTGTCTTCTTTCCATTTTACTTTACTGACCCCAGTACATCTAGACTGAGGTTCTGAATTTCCCTTTCCAGAGTTTCCAACTTCCCTACCACGTTCAAACTTCTGACATTCCACACCTCGCCTCGTAGAACGATATCGTTTCGTTGGTTATTCAGTCTTTTTCTCATGGTGACCTCCCTTTCGGCAGTTCCCTCCCAGAGACCCGAACGGGAGACCACCACGGCATCTTTTGCCAATGGAGAGATCAGCATGACAGTTACATGTCCTGCGGATACACATTGTATCTTTAATGCAGTGGTTCCCATTGCCTTCTGCATTCTCATGCTGTTGATCATAGCTGACTCTTCCTCCATTAGGGGCATTTCCCATCTCAAGGCTATGAGAGTGCCCTGAGCGCTGCTCCTCCGCTCTCTTTGACAAGGCCGTTGTCTTGCAGTGATATATTTGTCACGACAATAGAATACAAATGGATAGTACAATCTGATAGCCGGCCGGAGTGGCCGAGCGGTTCTAGGCGCCACAGTCTGGAACCGCGCGACCGCTGCAGTCGCAGGTTTGAATCCTGCCTCAGGCATTGATGTGTGTCATGTCCTTAGGTTAGTTAGTTTTAAGTAGTTCTAAGTTCTAGGGGACTGATGACCTCAGAAGTTAAGTCCCATAGTGCTCAGAGCCATTTTACAATTTGATACATACATACTGAATAAACGAGTCATCATTCTTCTGACGTGTTTACTGCATCCCGCCACAAATTCCTCTCCTGTGCCAACTTTTTCATCTCAGAGTAGCAGTTGCAACCCACATCCTCCAATATTTGCTGGATGCGTTTCTGTCTGCCTCCATAGGTTTTGCCCTCTACAACTTCCTCTAGTACCATGGAAGTAATTTCCTGATGTCTTAACAGATGTCCTATCATCCTGTCTCTTCTTATTATCAGTGTATTCTGTATATTCCTTTCCTCGTCGATTCTCGGGGGAACCTCCTAATTCCATATTTTATGACTCCATCTAATTTTGAACATTCTGCTGTAGCACCACGTCTCAGAGGCTCTATTCTCTTCTTTTCTGGTTTTCTTACAGTCCTCGTCTCATTCATTATCACACAATGCTGTGGCCCAAACGTACATTCCCAGAAATTTCTTTAAGTTAAGACCTATGTTTGACACTAGCAGACTTGTCTTGGATAGGAATTCCCTTTTTATCAGCGCTAGTCTGCTTTTCAAGTCCTCTTTGCTCAACCCGTCTTGGGTTATTTTGCAGCGTAGGTAGCAGAATTTGTTAACTTCATTTACTCCGTCATCACCAATTATGACGTTAAATTTCTCGCTGCTCACATTTCTGCTATTTTTCGTTACTTTCGTCTTTCTTTGATTTACTCTTAGTCCAAATTCTGTACACATTAGATTGTTCATTGCATCCAACAGATAGGTACTGCAATTCTTCTTCGCTTTCACTCTGGATAGCAATGTCAACAGCTAATCTTATCATCGACGTCCTTTCACCTTGCATTTTAATTCTACTCTTGAACATTTGATTTATTTCCGTTAGCGCTTCTTCGAAGCATATATTTAACAGTAGTGGCGAAAGACTACGTCCTTGTCTTATACCCTTTTTAAACCGAGCGTAACGTTCTTGGTCTTCCGTACTTACTATTCCCTCTCGGTTCTTGTACGAACTATATATTACCCAACTCTCCCTACAGCTTACACCTGTTTTTCTCAGAATTTCGAACGGATTTTCCAGGTCGAGAAATCCTATGAACATGTCTTGATTAGCTTCCATTATCAACTGCAGCGTCATTCGCGAACGCTCTTCCCAGGTCGACAGCTCCTATGAACGTGTCTAGATTGTTTTCCAGTGTTGCTTCGACTATTAACCGCAACGTCAGAACGGCCTCTCTGATGCCTTTACGTTTCCTAAAGCCAAACTAATCGTCATCTATCAGACCATCAATTTTCTTTCCATTATTCTGTACATTATTCTTGTCAGCAACATGGTTGCATTAGCAGTTAAGCTGACTGTGCGATAATTCTCGCACTTTTCCGATCTTGCTAGTTTCGGAATTATGTGGTTGATGTTATTCCGGAAGAATGATGGTGTATCACCAGTCTCATAAATTACACAAACCAACGAGAATAGAATTTCCCCTCATGATTTTAGAAATTCTGATGGGAAGTTATCAATCGCTTCAGCTTTATTTGATCTCAAGTTGTTCAAAGCTGTTCTAAATTCTGATTCTAATATTGGATCCTCTATCTCCTCCCCGTCGACTCGGGTTTCTGTTCTTGTATAAGCGCGCATGATGAGAGCAGGACAGGTCGCCGGCCGTAGCTTGGCATTTCCCTAAACTGGTTTAGGAAAACCACCGAAAACTTCAATCAAGATGATGCTTTTTATATGTTGCTGCCATGGTAGTGGTACCATTATTCTCCGTAGCTTCATTTCGATGACGATTAACAGACCCTACCCTTTTGTACTTGCTTCCCTGATACGGTACGCAGCAAGTTTTCAACAGGTGAAGTAAGTGCACTGCATCAGTTATCGATACAGTAGGAGACAGCATTTCGAACTTGTTGGTTAGGGAGATGAGTGCAGTACGCTGAGTCCTCCCTGGTCCCTGCCGCATCATTACAGTCTACAGAGTCCCTGGATCTACCATTTACGCAGCACTCACAGTCAACTTATTTCCTGCAGTGAGGCAGAGAATAGTACATAAGGTAATTCTGGTACGTGTCCCGTCCATCACAGCCATTCGTAGCCATTCTTCCAAACGCCTGACAGCAGTCAGGGCTATTTATATTGGCTCACGAGCTGTAACTAACTTGTTCTTTGCCCAAAACAGCATTCATAGAGGGTCTGACATGTGACTTACGCAATATTTTATGAATTCTAAAAAATATACCTTAAACTAAGCTTGCTGATTCTCAGCTAATTTTTCAATATGTTCACTAAAATAATTCCTGATTTCCTTTAAGAACTGAAACTAAAAACATTCAAGAACGACTTGATTAGTAGAAATTTGTCCCATGTAGAAGGTAGCCACACGTAAATACGCAGTAAACATGGTGAATGTTGGAAGTATGAAGCTAATGGGACGGGAAGGATTTTCTGTAAGCTCCCTTACATCTGCCATTTCTTACCATCGATGGTTCCAGTTCGAGAACAAAGTCGATTCGCAATGTGGCATCTGACGGCCAGTCGATAGATTCCGGAGAAGATATTTCGATATGAAGAGGTAACCTTGAGTCAGTGGCTCATAGCCACTCACATGTCCCCGCACTCCACACAGCCCAACTGTCAAGCGCGGTTATCACTGAGGCGGTACGATACGTGATGCCACTCGCATTACGACACAGAAGCAGCCTGCGCGGCTGGAGCGCGTATAAACGCTTCTGAACAGTCTTACTGGTCCACACTGGCACGACAGCGACACAACACCCATCCGATGCTGGTTGCTGCACGCAACTCTATCGTGTGATACACAGGGGGGAAAAGTTTCAAGTCACCTGGTATGCATAAAAACATTGTTCAATATAGATGAAGCACTGCTACAGCCGTCTCTGTAATTAGTTTATCAATAAGACTTTTACTTTTCTCATAAAAAAATTAAAAACCATTATTGTGGGACTCGCGTGTGTTCTCCGGTATACAATCTTTCTCATTCGACCTTTTGGAAACTAGATGGTAAGAAAATTGATTGTTTGCATCATATAATTTGATATCACAGCTTGATAATGAATTGATTTTCTTTCCAGTAATGCCCGTACTTATTGTGATACTTCGAAATTAATACACAGTGCACGTTTTGAAAAGTTTGCAATAAAGAATGTGGTCGTTGGCCAATTTACAATTAGCGCATTTTCGTTTATGCAACACTGCCTACAAAATGTATCTAACATATCTAAATTATTTCTAACTCTGGAAGGAGGGGCATATCTCTTTCCACTCTCAAATAAATACGCGACGTATTTGGAAGTCGTCTGCGACGAGGTTGGCAGCCGTGCACCGCATGCGAGGCTATTGTGCCTGTTGTGTCTTGTTGTTTGTCTCATTGCTCCTTTGAGAACACAAGTGTCGCATGGATAACCGTCCCTGGTCCCCACTGCCAAATCAACTAACCATCCAATAACTATCCCGCCGAGCTATTTTATATTGTAACGTGTCGTACGCTTCAGTGCGAACCCCGCCAGGTAGACAGAGTTTCGAAGTCGAGCCTGGAACCATAGGTGCAGGAGCAATCTCAGCAGCAGACAAGGGCACAGTTCTGAACCACAGGGTAACTTGAGTTTCTTATCTGCATGAAGGTTACAGATCAAAAATATAATCTCGTCATTTTCAGCGTCACCGATATGATACGTGAATTGAGATCGCAATCATTAAAACAAAGGTGTTTTGTCGTTGCGGCACGATCTTCTCATGAAATTCAACCACCAACTTTCTCCTGAGAGTGTGAAAACAGTTTGTTAACACCCACCTACATAAGGAGGAATGATCATCATAATGAAATAAGAGAAATCAGAGCTCGCACAGGAAGATCAAGTGTTCGTTTTTCCCTCACGCCGTTCGATGGTGGAACGGTACAGAAATAGTTGGAAGGTGGTTTGATGAACCCTCTACCAGGCACTTAATTTCTGAATTGCAGATTAATCATGCAGATGTAAATGTAGATGTAGATAAGAACTATTTCTTGTAATATTTTTTGGTACTTTTGTGCTACTGTCATACCTCGAAGTTTTAAGGTGCAGTTTTTTTGTTTACTTATTATAGTATTGAAGACAACTGTGTAAGTTGAAATGACATGTTTAATGTCGCCATATTAGCACAAAAATACACGCTTTTCTCAGTTTTCAACGTGACTACAAAAAACAGTTGTCAGCATAACACATCCCGTCAACATCAAAAAGTGAAATTATCCTAAACACAACAATATTAGATATTAACTCTCAGAGGGTTAAATTATGGCTCAAATTGCTCTGAGCACTATGGGACTCAACTGCTGAGGTCATTAGTCCCCTAGAACTTAGAACTAGTTAAACCTAACCAACCTAAGGACATCACACACATCCATGCCACAGGCAGGATTCGAACCAGCGACCGTAGCGGTCTCGCGGTTCCAGACTGCAGTGCCTGGAACCGAATGGCCACTTCGGCCGGCGGTTAAATTATCCTAAACACAACAATATTAAAGTTTAACTAGAACTTGCTTTACAAAATTGTTCCTACACTTACGTTATGGTGTTCGTCAGTACTACGAAAATCGTCCGATTCTGGTTCAAAGTTTGGTACTACTTTTAGGATGACAATCAAGTCTACGGTGGATAGTTAGATATGTGACAAATTGAGGAAAAGATTACCCAAGGTCTCTCGAGTTTACAGTGGACGCAAGCTGGTGAAACAACAAGTTTACACCTCTGCACCTGGTATTTACCTTGAGCTGCGATGAGCTGTCTTCTGCTAGGCTGCTCTCTTCCGCTGAAATTCCTATAAAACTAGTTAAACCTAAAAACCGGAACTCATCCCTAGTCTTAGAAAGTGGCGATATACCAGCACATGACTGGAGCAGCGTAATATTATTATGCCCTCTCAGTTCTCGCAAGAACAATTAACTAATTGGCTGGTTCGTTTTCCCGCAGTTGGAGCTAAACGATGCTACAGCTAATTTCTAGCTGTATGTCAGCCGCTGTGAACCCAGTGTTCACCCAAATTTCATCTCTGTGTCATACAGAGTGTTATGCGATCCGTTCTGCACTTGACACCAGTTCAGATAAGAGTCCTCTGAAATTTCCGTCTTGTCTTACAGATAGCCGAACTGTCTCCCCAGTTGGGTTCTTTCATTCTTCACGTCACGGCTTTTTTCGACCAATAGGAGCATTCCCCTCTCTACCAATCGCATGATCCCTACCATTAAACTGCGTCGAAACGTTGGCTCTTTCCTCCTTCCTAGCGCGTTTCCACCAGTCAGACGTTTTGCGCCCATTCCAAACGCCTAAATGCATACATTGACTCTCTCATGTGTGTAGCACTAGCTGAACACGTGATCGAAAATGCGTCAATGGTCTTGTTTCGTATCCATTTGGAATTCCGAAATGCAGTTTTCTAAAAGCCTTCTTTCCTGTCCTCCCTCAGATGGGCCATTATACTCGCTCTTCCAATCCGAGTCATCTGGTTCGATTCCCGGCGGGGTCAGGGATATTCACCTGCCCCGAGATGAATGGGCGTTGTTGTGTTGCCTCCATCACCATCATTCATCCCCATTACGGCTGGGGGAAGGCAGAGACCAACCCAACTCCATTAGGACGTTGACTAGTATGGCAGTGCGGGTCTCCTGCATCGTTCCCCGATGCTCTGTCAAGAAGCATGGGACTTCATCGTCATTTCATCATCATCATCATCATATCATCAATTTCCGCAAAAAAAGTCTTAAATCTAAGAGTCTTGGAAATGTCGAGAAGTTCCAGAACTTCTGCTTGAGGGCCCACTGATGTGGGTGGAGTTGTGGCCTGATGAGTGACGTTCCTGCCAGGCAAAGGCACAAGGTCACAGGCTGACTGTACCTGCTGTACACAACAACTAGGTTCTTGAACGCACAGGTGGAATAGGCAGACCACAGGAAGCTGAGGAAGGGAGGAGAGAAAGGGAAAGACCCTTCACTAAGGAAAGAGAAAGATAAAAACTGACTTGGCGGAAACGACTTTAAGGATCAGCGTCTTGCTCATCTGCACACTCGTGTAGCCATGGTTTGTGGGCCAGTGCTCAATGTCGTAGTGCTTAACAAAATACTGGTAATTGTGAATGCACACTTCAATTTCATATTGTTTGCGTTATGACATTATCAAAGTGGTGAGAATCTTTTGCTATTATAGTTCTTACATTAATTGCGTGTCATATATACTACTCAAATTTATGGACTTTATTATGTTTCCCGTTAATAATTGCGTTCTATTTCCAAGGCGCTACTCCAGGCGGGTGAAAAATGAATGTGCGCAACGGAAAATACTGAACGCGAAAATCAAGATTTGGCCCTAAAGCGGATCTTGAGACCTCTTAATTGTTTTATTACTTCCTCCTTCTTGCTCTTTAACATTTAGATTACAACCTAAACATAAATGAATGATTAAGGTAACCAGTAACTACTAAATGATAAATGTTGTCCTGCTTATACATATATTGTAGATTAAAAACCCCTTTATATTACAAATTTTTATATTTCCTAACTAATGTTACTGATCCATTGCCCAAATCTGACCCTTTTTACGGTTACGCGATCTGATGTAAAAAAAAGGCGAGATGACTGACATCATCTATGTACCAATCACTAGATGACACTATTTTCAAAGATGATCTACAGTGGTGTGCAACCACAGTGGAAATAAAACATACGGGGCCAGAGCTGTTTAGCCTTTTAGCCCTAATAAGCCCAAGCAATCAGCTTTCGAGTGATGATTCTCGACGATGGAAGAACTCCATCCACAAAATAATCTCTTTCAAACACTAGGACGGCTGAAGGAGGTCCTCTTACTAGTATAATCTAACACTGTCTTCTCCTCTCTGTGTTCTACAGACAAGAAACGCGAACTCCCAGCCACAAGGACGGAATTCAGATAACGTCTCTATGTGAGTATCGAAAGAAGAAGCGCTCTCGATCACTGAACGCTGCATACTCAACGACGACTCCCTACCCGAAGGCGAAGTCTGGAATCGTATAAGTTCGCAACTGTACCATCAAAAGCTGATACTGAGCGACCGTCAAAAAAGGGCGCACAAAACGGAAGACCCATTCTCTCCACCATTGGCTTCCCAGCAAAGCTCGGCTCCCCTCCCTCGTAACTGCAGAAGGCGAATCATATTCTCGAAACCACCCCCGTTAATTACGAATTCATACAATAGCACGCTTCTCAGACTAAAAATCCTCGGAAATAACCCAGCCTGCGTGATTTCAGAAGTAACCTTCCTTATTCCTCTGCTGCGTCCAAGATTTTCAGAGTTTCCGTTTATCTTTCCGTCCTAGCTACAATATCGGCCAGCTGCCACTCTATTGTGCTTCATCGTCCAGGTGCCCCCATCGTCCGGCTAGGGCTACTTCCTCGGTTAAGCAGGAACAACACACCAGTGCAGGCTTTACCACCCAGGACCTGAGTTACACCTGCCGTTTCATTTCCACTACCTTTCCAACCTCTGCTAGTATAGGCAATCATTCATTACGCCTTTTTGATAATAAAGACCATCCATCACCTTATATGCAATAATCATTAACAACTATTTAGTAGGTGTGCGTGACAATGTCAGTCTTCTTTAAATATTCATATATACGATGTACAACCTATCAAATGATACCCAATGCTGGTTTTAAATCACGGCAAAGTATGTAGATCAGTGCTTGTAAGGTGCGAAATTATAGCCACCTTACATATTTTAAGAGTTCAAACTTACTGCGACTTTGTGAGCAACACTTTAATGCAATATTTAGAGAAATGTTTTAAGAGGAAAACTTCATGGCGAAATACACTTTACTTATCTTGCAACTGACGTTAGCTTCTAGGGTTCTCATTGAGTTCATAACCTTTATAAAAGATAGACGTGTGACGAAGATTGTTTTCGTGACTGAAGTACAACTAATTAATTTTGACGTATCCAATCTTTATTTAGACTTCTTTCAATTTAGTAAACATAGCACAAAACTTTCATGACAATAGATAAATTCACAGTCTGCTAATAAAACTCTGTGTGTTCCAGCACTTTGTTCACGCCATACATAACAAAGAGTCTTGTGAACTACACTTGAACACGGTCGACATACCAGTGACTAAATAGTAGTCGCTTTGGCTACAATTTGCAGTATATATGAATCCAGAACTTTCTGTGGTTCACATTACTGTTGTCCACATTTCCAGTTTCACACTTTAATGCAAATCCAAGATAGTTAATACCTTTCACATACGAAAAGTTTCGAAAATAGTATTGAAATAAAAAAATATGCACTAAAGCGACACGCTAAATGATGTGGAACCACTTCATTAAATCAGCATAACATAGTTTGCTAAGTTAAACAAATACAAGTAACATTTCTCGTAAGGGAGGGTATATATCGCTATTTGTACACATCACTGAGTCATACTACGAAAATTTATATATTTAACTTTGTTCTCTCTGTTATATAATAAATTTTTTTGAGACATTCAAAGGAAGAATAATTTGTTCTCTCTGTTATATGTATAAATTTTATTTGAGACACTCAAAGGAAGACTAATTTTCGTAGTATGACTCAGTGATGTGTACAAATAGCGATATATACCCAACTAGCGTTACGCACCGCAAACTTCATCAGACAATAAAACATTGTATAATTACCAAAAAATTTAATCAAACACTATATATCCAAAAATAAGTACATCCATGGGTGAAAATAAGGTAGTATCGTAGGTTTCCGTAATCTGGAAAAGTATGCATTATTCACTGAGGCAAACAAATTGTTATTATTGCATCAAAATAGTTTATAAATTTTATGATAATCAAACAGTTTATTATTATTGGATTAAAATAGTTTTAATGCAATTATAATTAAAGTCGTACTCATCTGTGGCACATTAAAATGTTTAGAAGACGGCAACTTTTATTTAGAAAAGGGGAGGTGCAGGGCGGAGACAAGCATAGTAATTAACTTCGAAACTTCCTGAGGTGGAAATAGTGCATTCAAAAACCAGCATTCCATCTAAACCATAGCCACACAATGAGGCAGATTACAAGTTCTAGAGATTCAGATATAAAAAATGGCTACCAGAAATATATTTTCAATGTGCTCTGTGCTGACGGTCAAGTCATGATCCGAAAAATGAGAGTAAAACAAACTGAAATGTACAAACTATGACGGGAAAGCTAGAATCACTATTTAGTAATTTGAAACACTGAAATACTGAAGTCCTTGGGCAGCAGTATAGCTCGCCCTAGCTTCATCGATGAGACAATATTGGAGAAAATATAATATTTCCAGTATCTATTGCGTATCAAAACTTATGTGGAAGACAACAATTTAAATAAAGAAAAGCAATATCTAAAGGGTCAGTATTAAACGAACCCTCAAAAGGGACTGTAACTGCGCCGAACCATGACCGCCCCAACGTCGCTACTGTGATCATTGTTTGGTGCAAGGAAGGGAGATCGTAACCAGACGCAAACTATGGAATGAAGGCTCTCTTTCAGCAAACAAGGTAAATTCAGAAACGAGTGCATAAAGAGAGAACTGAGTGTATTGTCAGTAACTGAGAAATAATACGGAGTAAAGTAAGATGGGTGCAGCTTGTTCTACGAATGTGAAAGACAAGGGCTTTGCTTTACAAATCGTCAGGAAGAAGATCTGTGAGAAAAGGCGAAGTCTGAAAAGATAGAAGAAAAAGAAAAAAATAAATTTATCCCTTCTTTGTAGTAACAGATTGGAACAGTTACCTTAGATTAGAGAGGACTGGTTGTGAAAATTTAGGAAAGAGAAATGAAAAAAAAGCTGATTTCTTGTAATATGTGCATAACCAATGTTTAGCTTTTACAGCTCGGCTACCCAAGGCGTGTACTTGGAAATATAGAGGTATCTATTGAAAGGTCTCTGTTGGATTCCTTTCATGTTTAATTTCTTAAATCTGTTGCCATTTATGGAATAAATTCCTCTTCTAAATGTACTGTGGCGTTTCTGACTATCTGGGAGGAGACTGAGCAGTGGAACGTGTTACTTTTACACATAAACAAGAACGATCTGTCACACTACTACACTTTAAAGCACAGTTTATATGTAATTCTTATATGTAATTCATGTCACACAGTCTCATACGGAACCTACATCCGCTTTCTTTTATATACTGTATATGAGAAGATACTGTCATCCCCCTTCCCTTTTGTGTGAGAGGATGAATGAGCATATGTATTTCTAGTTGCATGCTTGAGGGTAGCAGACAAGGCTGTCTGCTAGAGAACAGTAGGACCAACGTCGGAACAGGTAGCTACGCTTCCTAAAAGCAAAGAGGTTTCTATCCTTAGTATGGTCCTGTCCGTCCGTTGTCATGTTGGTATAGGAAGCTGCCCCTCTGGCCACTTCCGTTGGTCTTTGTGAGACCGAGGAAGCACGCTGGGCAGTAGGCAGTTGCTGTGTGGCCGTGGCGAGCGTCTGAAGTGGTAAGATCTCCGGCTAAGCGCGTGTCTGTTAAGTCCGTAGGACAATGGATTTCTTAAGTTCAGCCTAACTGAAAATTTAATCACCTTTATTTCGGGTTTAGGTCTAAAATATCCGATGTTATCTTAAATTGCAGCGCAGTATTATTCTCGTGTGAAGTTCAGATTAGTTTCCGGTAGTTGCTTTGTTACTACTTTGTGAGTAAAGTGGAACTACGTGTTGATCAGTAACTGTAACTAAGATCAATCTTAAATGCGAATGCTTGTGTGATTATAACGTCTCGTCTTGACTATATTTTCAATATAGCAACTTTTCTTTATGTTCAGCCCACGTGGGGTGTACATTGCGAGACCAGTACCACGTGCTTACATAACTGTTTGACCCATCAGGTTAATAGTAAGACGTTAGTAACCAGTTCAAGGTTTTTCTTTTGTCAATTGCTTTTCGATCTAATTTATTTTAATTATCAAAATTATTGTGGAGTTGTACGCTTTGTGTAAACCAAGTTGACCACGTGAAGCATGTGGTGTAATCATCAAAGTAGCCCTCAGCTATTCTTTTTGCGAAGACTTCACAAAGAGTTAATATGAATTTAGTATACCAGTGTGTGGTAATTACATGACGGACAGGATTGTGGTATGAACGTAATTTCTTTAGGTAAAAACTGAATCTGTTGGTTGTGGTTAATTTCTTCTTGCTTATGTTTCGATGTTCTTCGTGTGTTATCTCTATGAATGCAGTGTTGTATCCAGTCTCCCAATCTTGGCTCCATATTTTATGTGTTCCGTAAAATTACAATCTCACTTTTTTTTTTTTAATCGTAAATAAGGCACCAGCTCAGTTATAACTCACGTATAATATGCTGAAATTTCAATGAACAATCTTAAAATAAATTTCCAAGTATAAACTGATTTCTTTCTTTTTATTTAAATTCTCCTTTTTATATATATATTTTACCGGTTTTGTATGACTATTAAAAGATTATCATTAATGTTAGTCTGCTAAATATCTGATGAAACAGTTGCCCAGTAATCCACGGTTAACGTCCCCAGACAGATCACAGCTTTTAACCCACTTTCATTGTCAATTAGCACCGATCTCAGAATAAGAAAATTAAAGTTACAATATTACACATGGCGACCCTGTTCTGTGATTCCGCTAGACTCTGGAATCTCTGAAATGTTAGATTGCGAGCGTGTTATAATCTTAATTTTTTTTCCCTACAGCGCTCAAACAACTTCTGCGTTGTTTCCGAGCAGACTTTCAAAAGATTCACGGCGTTGTTGATCGGCGTTGCGTTGTTTGTCTTGTTTTGTTTTTTATATTTGTGTGTTTTATATGGCTGTGTGTTTTTTTTATTCTCGCTTGTAAATTCCACTGTTTCGATCTAAGATAAAAATTTGTTTTGCGTGTGAAAAAGTGCGTACTAGGTTGGGTATCTTTCGTGTGACTGTCGTAATTTTTGTGGGACACATTTATTTTGATTAGTGTGTCGCATACCGGTTATAAATTGCACTAATGCAGACACGTAACCAAACTAAAAGTAAGCGGTCCGACAACCTAAGCAACATGGACCAAGGGGATAATTTAATTTCGAATGTTAACGCGTCGGGCGGTTCCGAAAATGCAATGGGGAATACTTCAGACGAAATGCAAGACAGCACGAACGGGCTCACATCAGAGCCAGAAATTAATTTGCCTCTAACTAACAAAATTGATGTAGCAGAACTTATGAAAGCCTTATTGCAACAAAATAAAGAAAACGCAGAGAAATCAGAAAAATCGTTCCGAGAACAAAAAGAATCATCCGAAAAATCGATCCGCCAGCTAGGCGAACAAATGACGCAGAAATCTGAAAAATCGATCCGGGAGCTAGGGGAACAAATAGACAAAAAACTAATCCAGCAGACAAATAAAGTCGACAAGTCGATGCAGAGAGTGTCCGATGATATCTCACAAAGAATAAACAATCTGGCAAGTGAGATAAAAAGTGATATTATGAAAGAATTAGGCCGTACATTTGAACAAATCGATGATCGTCTGCAAGCTTTAGAACAGAGCAAGCGGAGGGGCGATACCGAATCTAAAGAAAGCGAAAAACGGCTACTTAGGAATTTCCAAGAGCTGAGGGAAGAATGCCAAAGGGAACACCAGCAGGTACTCTCGATTGTTCAAGAGGCGGAAACGCATTGTCCCACGTCCGTTAGCAACACAATAGCGGAGAACAGTTTAGCGATCCACGCGTTGGAACAGCAAATAGAACAATTGAAGCAGACTGGGGCGGAGGACAAGAGACAAATTGATGATAAGATTGCGGCATTAGCGGACACTGTAGGCATGATGAAGCTGACGGAAAGCGAGAACAATACTACACCGGTAGCGGCCGCAGAGACCGAAGAAGTGCATTCGCTTCTTAGATTTCAGAAGGGACAGTTTGAAGTGAACAGACAACACAAAGCTGTAACAGGCGAATTACAAGAACGCGTGGCGCATCTGGAAAACCGCATGGCGTGTGATTCCGAACTCGCCAATAGCACTAAAAATAGCCGTACGAACAGTGCAGAGAGGGACTCCGGCCACGAGGGAGATTTTGACGACAGGGAAGAATGTAATTTGAGGGGCAGACTTGAGAATAATAGAAACATTCAAGGGCCTCGCCAGGAGGAAATGCGGGGATTTGATTTCAAACATTTCCTTACGGTGAGAAAGTTTGAGATATTCCGAAATTCGCAAAAAGGAATACATCCACGAGCATGGCTCGAGCAATTTGAGTTCTGTCTTCCTCCCGACTGGGCAAGTTCACATAAGATAGAATATATGTGTGGCTATTTGGAAGGCGAACCGGCGATTCGCATGAGGTCGGCAGCGCGTCACTGCAACTCCACTCGGGAGTTTCGACAAGCCTTTCTGTCCGCCTATTGGTCGGAAGCGGCACAAGATAGGGTCAAACATGGCATAATTATGCTGCCAAATTTGAACCAGTCTGGTTTCGGCAGCCCTGCACGTCTATTCGACCACATGCTGCAGGCAAATCAATTTTTATACGACCCATACGGGCCTGCGGAACTAATTAGGATATGCATCACCAAATTGCCGATGCACTTGCGGCACGTCATTCTTGCGGGACGATGCAAAGAGGACGTGGAAACGTTTAAAACACTTCTACAAGATTTGGAATATAATACAGCAGAATGCCCGCCTAATCAGGCACAAAGTTATTACGGGGCACAGCAGCGCGATCGCAGTCGTGGCCGTAGTACTAATCAACGGCGTGACTGGTCGTCGCGACGCGAACGGAACAATAATCGGGACAGGCCGTATAGAAACTGGGGTAACAGTCGCGAACACAGGTGGAACAACAGAAATGATCGAGGACGTGGACAGAATCGTGAACGGAACAGTTACGGCAACCAGAATCGATATCATGGTGAACACGGTGGGAATAGGACTGTAGGCGGAGTACCACATGATGTTGAAATTCGGCCAGCTAACCCTAGACATAATCCAGCAAATGGAAATGAACAAAACCGGCAATGACAAACGATCAGCGCAGAAGGCGCCCAATCGGAAACAATGAACGACATGGCAAAGGAGTGCTTACGGTATATAGAGAGGGAAGATATTAGAGAGGATTTGTTGCAAGAAACTACGAGTACTAAAATTTCGGGAGTAAATCCAGTCGTGACAGTTGCGGTAAACGAAATATGTTTTAAGTGTGTCATTGACACTGGAAGCCCTTTCTCGATAGTGAGCGAGGCAGCATTTCAAAAATGCGAAGGGACTGGGACTTGGCCCGTTTTTCAAGTGCGAGGAATTAAGGTGAAGGGCGCAATCTACGGTAAGAGCATAGAAATCCGAAGGCAAACTCGGCTTAATTTTACCTGCCAGGGAAGAGAGTTTGAGTACAATTTCTTTGTGCTCCCAATGCTGAATGTGGCAATGATTTTAGGAAATGACTTCATGAATGCCCACCATGCAGTAATTGACATGGGTGGAGGAGTAATGACAGTTCAAGTTGGGGATCAGCCAATTTGTTTAGAATTCGATGAATGCATATTACGTGCCGAGTCAGAAATTAGTTGCCTAAAATTTCAAGCTCAAACCGAGTCGCAACCCAGACTGGAGCTACTCGTGAACTATATAAGTGAGTCGTGCTCTCCGTCTGGTGAGCAGGGGAAAGATGTTGCGTTTGCTGATGCACTGAGAAAGAGCATCGCGGGTGTCAGAACCACGGACAGGGAAAAGGAGAAATTGTATTGTCTACTTAGGAATCATGAACGGGTATTTTCTGAGACTCCGGGGGCTATTAAGGGTTTTACGTACCGATTCAGAGTACGTGACCATCAGAAGTTTTCTGTTAGACCATACCCTATTCCCGTGGCGTATAAAGCCCAGGTGGAGAAGGAAATAAACAAGATGTTAGAACAAGGAATAATTGAGCGGGCAGTAAGCTCGTACAATTCACCCTTGCTTGTGGTGCCAAAACGCGACAACTCAGTTCGTTTGGTGCTAGACTCGAGACAGATAAACACAATTATTATGTCGGAAACGGACAGGCCTGAGAGCCTTGACGAACTCTTACAACGTTTCCACGGAGTAAAGGTACTATCATCTGTCGACCTCCGTTCGAGTTTTTGGCAAATCGTGTTACACCCATCTTGCAGATTATATACGGCGTTCCTGTGTTACGGAAATTGTTTCCAATTCCGGCGTCTCCCGTTCGGACTAAACGTCTCATCAGCTGCTTTTATAAGGGGATTAAATAGCATTTTACCCGATGATTTGAAACAGCGAGTGACAATTTACGTGGATGACATATTAATTGCGGAAAAGTCGTGGGAGGACCATAATGACGTTCTGAACAGACTACTGGATGTTTTTGAGAAGGCAGGTGTAACAGTCAACTTAGAGAAGTCACAGTTCGGACGAGAGAACATAAAATTCTTAGGCCATATTGTCTCAGCAAATGGAATACAACCTGACCCGGAGAAAATTGCGGCGATAGCGGAGTGTGCAATGCCGACAAATAAAAAACAGTTGCGCGCATTCTTAGGCCTGTGTAACATTTATAAGCGATTTATAAATTTTAGTGTACTTGGTACACCCCGTCTATGTGGACTAACAGGGAAGAACGCTTTGTGGGTCTGGGATCAAGAGGCACAGGATGAATTTTATAAATTGAAAAAGGCATTGGTAGAGGCTCCCATCCTCGTGCATCCCGACCTGACACAAGAATTCTGTTTAATGACGGACAGTTCCTTGTCAGGATTAGGTGCGGTACTGTTTCAAACGGAAGGAAATGATGATATTACAACAAAACAATCTCGTTTGGGAGCAGGGTGCTCTCTCGATGTGAAAAAAATTATTCTGTGACGGAACTCGAAGCACTCGCGATAGTTTGGGCATTCTCAAAATTTAGGTATTTTTTATTTGGGAGGACCACCAAGGTGTACACTGACCATCGTGCACTCCAATTTCTTATGAGCACAAAAATCACGCATGGGAGACTAGGACGCTGGGCACTATACCTACAGGAATATAACTTCACTGTAGAATACATTCCTGGACAAAAAAAATGTAATTGCTGACGCTCTATCGCGCATTCCTATAGGTTTGCTTCACACAGAAGAAAGGGAACTGGGTGAAAATAATTTTAGCATCCTATACTTACAGAATGTAGCGTTCGAGAATTTTGTTACCACCTCTTTAGGGAGTATAGCGGACGAACAGGATAAGGACGCTGTACTGAAAGATATAAAGACGAAGTGGGAGGACAAGGAGAATGTAGGAATACGCCAGTACTACTTAGTGCGCAATAGAATATTATTCAAGAAACGAGCCCCGGACGACTCCAGATGGGTGTTGGTGATTCCGGAGGAACTCGTAAACAAAATTATATGGTACATACACTTGAGTTATGGTCACTTCGGAGCACAGAAATGTTGTGAAAAACTGAAAGAGACATGCTATTTTAATAACATGCTACGGCGTATTCGTGGTGTACTTAGAGTGTGCGGACCTTGTCAGCGAGCAAAGGCGGCCACAGTGACTTATGCTGCATCATTGCACCCGATAATACCAAGAAAACTTTGTGACCTCGCGGCCGTGGATCTATTTGGGCCACTAATAAGATCTAAAGCAGGTTTTGCATATGTTTTCGTAGCGGTGGAGCTAACCTCCAAGTTTGTGTGTCTGACTCCGTTGAAGCGAGCCACAGGAAGGGCAGTGGCAACTGCATTTGCAAAGCAGTTTCTGCATGAAGTTGGGAGCGTGAAAAGGGTTATCTCGGATAATGGACCACAATTTAGATCGCAATACTGGCAGCGGATGCTTCGAAGAAGAAGAATTAAACCTATATATATATCTCTCTTTCACCCCAGCTCGAACCCCAGTGAGCGTATTATGCGTGAATTAGGAAAATTATGTAGGTTATACTGCAGTCGTGATCACCGATCGTGGGACATACACCTAAAAGGATTTCAGAATATAATTAATGAGTTGCCTAATACGTCAACAAAGCTTCCGCCAATCACTGTGCTAAAAAAACAAGGAGCCCCCAAGCAAAATCAAAGAGGTGGTGCCTTGGCCATTAGAGCCGAGACTACGCCGGAACGCAATTGTTGACTTAGCTATACGCAACATCAAGCGTGCAGCAGAAGCCAGAGTCAAGGCGTATAAGAAACACGTGAGAAAAGCAGTGTTTCATGTAGGACAAAAAGTCCTTATCAGATCACACAAGCTGTCTAACAAACGGTCAGGTGTCTGCAAGAAATTTTTTAACCTCTTTAACGGGCCGTATCGGATAAGGAAGATTCCCCATGAAAACGCCATAGAAGTGGAAACTCTTCGATCGAAGAAATCAAAAGGGCTACACCATGTGTCAAACGTAAAACCATACATTGAGTAGAAAGGGCAGTGAGGACTAGAGAGGACGGTGAAGAGAAACAATTGATTAGTTTACATTTGTGATAAATGCATTTTGAATAATATGTTGATAAAAATTTATGATAAAGATGTTTCTATGTGATGGATTGAAGTGATGTTTTAATTTTTTTCTCTCCTTGTGCAATTAGGATTTAGTTTGATTCAGACGTGAAGATAAAACGTTTCTTTGTGAACGAGTAAAATGCTGTTTATGTTTTTTTTGTGTGTAAATTGAAAAGAGTCGCTCCTGAGGAAAGCAAGATCGTTGCTGAATTAGTGCATAAACTCAGGGGAATATCCGATCTGTGGGTATTATGGGTCTGGCAAACCCAGGTCCCCAGCTGTTAGTAGCCTTGTTTCCGATTTTCTGCTTTCAGTGCTACTATCTATCTATTACTATTCTATATCTGTCAGTATAAATGAGGATCTCTTACTATAGTATGCGTGCTGTATGAATATTTTAAGATAGGAGAACTCTGAGAAAGGAATGAGTAAGTTTGGAATCTTGAAAACAGGATGCGATAATACGATTGTTGAACCATTGGCTTCCAATATGCGATGATATGTTAATATTGATGATATATGTCTTTTTTGTTCTTTATAGCTGAGTACGTAAAGTGCTGTCTGTGGATTTCGTAAGTATATTGATTCCCTTCAAGGTGAAAGAAGGATTGTGGTTCGTATAATTTACGTAGCTCTGAAATATTATTGTGGTAGTCAAATACGAGCAGCTTTTCAGCAAATGGAGAATGGAACGGAAATATGGATCCTTTTTGTAGTCTTGATTGATGTTGAGCCAAAGCCTAAAAAAATTATTCTGCGTTAATACTTGTCCTAGAAAAGCGACGTTTATGTGTTTTGCTGATGCTGTGAGCATTACAGCTTACTGTTTTCGCTGGTGCGGGATGCACTGCAGCCTATATGATTTGTACTGAGGAAATTTCCCTCTTGAAGGTAGAGGATGATTAAATAATTTTGATTATGGGAACGAAGGAAAGCTTGGTTTAAGGTAATAAGGATAAAGCAAAACATTTGTCATTTAAACTACAGGAGGATTCGGATCTTTTGTGTCTGTTGTAGGTTCAATATGTTAAGATGATACTGTTTTACAGAATAGAGGTGACCACAATTTTGCCATTCATGAGAAATGAATCCAGAATAACCACCACAGGCGAAATAACTGATTTGGAAGCGAAAGGTAACGTAAAGAAGGAACGAAATCGCAGCAAAATGGGTAAGAAAATGTAATATAACCTGTATAATGCAAACATTTTTAACCTTCTCAGAGTCATCTGCGTGATTAATTGTTGTGATAACGTAATTTTAGGTGAAATTTTCTTACTGTTTTATGTGTGAATATATGAGTATGATAAATGTATAATTGCGAGTCTCTTTTCAGGTGTGCGAAGTGGTATAAATGTTTTGGCGTGTAAATAACCATTGTTCTTTTTAATGTGTATGTTTAAGGAAAGTTCTCCATATTTATCATGTGACAAGACGTATGCCGCGAGCGTCAAGAAGAATGTTGTAGTGGTATATACACGGTGTTGAAATAGCAATGAAGTAGCTTATTGGGTTAACTAGTAGTGGATAGAAGTAGAATATTGAGTAATGCATGTTTAGGGGTAGTTAGTTTGTAGAATAGACAACAGGTGTGCATGTATGTGTGTGTAAATAACATGTGAACCCTATGCTGTCCTGACCTATACTTGCACAAGGCATAATCCTATTCATTTTAGTGAATTAATAAATAGCATTTGATTTATTAAAACGTAAGTGAACCACATTAGTGATGTGGATTTAAATATTATATTGTCAGTTTATTTAAATTTTTATTTTTATACTGTCAAGTCATTTCACTTTTATTTTTTTTACATTGTCAAGTCATTTAAATTTTATTTTATATTGTCGATTCATCTAATTTTTTTATTTAAAAAAAATATTAAGTCTCACTTTGTTCTTAAAAATTGTGAAAGACAATACTAAGTGGTATTATGTATGACATTGTGTAATCACATAAGGATGATGAAAAATTTCTGTGAATGCAGTTGAGAACCTGAAAGCGAACCGGCAAAACTCTTAAGAGACAGCGGGAGCAGCCGGACTAGTTGTAAACTGGCGGGTTTCCCAGCGGGACACGCTGTCATCCGGGCCACTTTGGGAGCGCGGCCGACAACAAAAGGAGAGTAAGCGGCAAACACTTTCCCTTGTACCTGGAGCTAATGGGCGGCCGCCCCGGGCGACCTTTCCTCGAGGCGATGACCTGAGATGGGCGAGCGGTCCAGCGCGCGGAAATCCATCTGCTGGCAACGCACCACACGCACGCGACCGTGACGAGACGGCCGCGATGAAACAACACAAGGGGCGTGGAGCCTTTTAACAGGTACTGCCCAGAGAAACTTGCAGACGTCAACGACGCCTATCGACATTTCCTGATGGATGCCTACTGTCAAGCGACAGTAAATCTTGGTTCGATGTTCTCTGGTCGCTAAGGGTGGCACAAAAGAAGAGCCATTAAGTGTCATCCTTGCCCGAGAATATCAACCTGGCGTGTCAAACGAGGATACCGCACGAATTTGACAATACAAACATGGAACCAAATCGAGATGTACGTGACACGAGAGAAACTTCATGAGAGGGCAGAGACGGCGGGATCGCACGCAACAGATGGACAAAAATCCCTACTGACAGCTGCGGCGACGAACCCCCCCCTTTCACTTATATTGTGCCTCGGAACAGTGGAACTACTGAGTGTGTCAGTGAACAGTGATTATACGGTTCTTATTCCAGTGCATATACGTGTGTTTCTGTCAGAGAAACTCTGACTCGTGTGTTTTGCAGGAGTTCGATTTATTGGTGTTTATTAGACTGACTCTTGTATTTTGCAGGTGTTCTATTTATCTTTTTTTAGTCTTTGACTCTTGTTTTTTGCAGGTGTTTTATTTATAGGTGTTTTTTGTTTTAGACGTGACTATTGAACTTTGAGAGCTGTTTTATTGATCAATGTTTGTTTTTGTGTGATGTATTAGATTTGTGATATTTTGTTTCGTAAATCCATTGCTGTGGCATTGCTTCGTTTATCAGTCAGATAGTTTTTTATTCTCATTGAACTGTGATCGATTAGCCTTTGCATGGGGCATATTTACTGTGAGGAACCCCTTAAGGGTAACAATCGCATAATTATTGTAGTTTCAGTATAATGACACAGTGCTCATTGTTTGCTAGCTAATTGAAATATAGTAGAGTGATTAAATGAGTGCCACATAGTTATTTTAATTCTACAAATTATTAGTTTTATACGATATAGAATTTTTTTTGCGATAACCACTTTGTAAAACATGTTTTTTCTCTTATCATTTTGTTGCTTTTGCAGATTGTGCATTGTTATTTTCTGCTTTTTATTACCGATGTTATTTGATGTTCTTTTTTTTAATTGCTGTGGCACCTTTGCTATTTTCATAAATTTTGCTTGTTAATAAACAGTCATAAATTTTCCTGTGATCAGTTGGCTCTTGCAGTGAGCAAATACTGGTGAACTCCATAAGGGTAACAACCAGAAATTGTTTTCATATTAATGACACAGGAACCATTGTTTTTACTTGCTGACCGAATTAGGTCTACACTACCTTTTAAATAGGTGTCACAGATTGTGTTCTTTTTTTTTGTTTGAAATTGGTAGATTCTAAAGATGTGTTGAAATTATTGTGTTTTAGCAAGTAGCTGGTGTCCTTTTGCCTTTTCTTTTACACTTTTGGTTTAAGTAGGGTGTGAGAAGCCTGCTTGGGAATGTCCTAGCATGGCCAGAAAATTCCCTGCACAGTCTTTTCCCGGAGCGTTGGGGTTATGAAAGGTCTCTGTTGGATTCCTTTCATGTTTAATTTCTTAAATCTGTTGCCATTTATGGAATAAATTCCTCTTCTAAATGTACTGTGGCGTTTCTGACTATCTGGGAGGAGACTGAGCAGTGGAACGTGTTACTTTTACACATAAACAAGAACGATCTGTCACACTACTACACTTTAAAGCACAGTTTATATGTAATTCTTATATGTAATTCATGTCACACAGTCTCATACGGAACCTACATCCGCTTTCTTTTATATACTGTATATGAGAAGATACTGTCATCCCCCTTCCCTTTTGTGTGAGAGGATGAATGAGCATATGTATTTCTAGTTGCATGCTTGAGGGTAGCAGACAAGGCTGTCTGCTAGAGAACAGTAGGACCAACGTCGGAACAGGTAGCTACGCTTCCTAAAAGCAAAGAGGTTTCTATCCTTAGTATGGTCCTGTCCGTCCGTTGTCATGTTGGTATAGGAAGCTGCCCCTCTGGCCACTTCCGTTGGTCTTTGTGAGACCGAGGAAGCACGCTGGGCAGTAGGCAGTTGCTGTGTGGCCGTGGCGAGCGTCTGAAGTGGTAAGATCTCCGGCTAAGCGCGTGTCTGTTAAGTCCGTAGGACAATGGATTTCTTAAGTTCAGCCTAACTGAAAATTTAATCACCTTTATTTCGGGTTTAGGTCTAAAATATCCGATGTTATCTTAAATTGCAGCGCAGTATTATTCTCGTGTGAAGTTCAGATTAGTTTCCGGTAGTTGCTTTGTTACTACTTTGTGAGTAAAGTGGAACTACGTGTTGATCAGTAACTGTAACTAAGATCAATCTTAAATGCGAATGCTTGTGTGATTATAACGTCTCGTCTTGACTATATTTTCAATATAGCAACTTTTCTTTATGTTCAGCCCACGTGGGGTGTACATTGCGAGACCAGTACCACGTGCTTACATAACTGTTTGACCCATCAGGTTAATAGTAAGACGTTAGTAACCAGTTCAAGGTTTTTCTTTTGTCAATTGCTTTTCGATCTAATTTATTTTAATTATCAAAATTATTGTGGAGTTGTACGCTTTGTGTAAACCAAGTTGACCACGTGAAGCATGTGGTGTAATCATCAAAGTAGCCCTCAGCTATTCTTTTTGCGAAGACTTCACAAAGAGTTAATATGAATTTAGTATACCAGTGTGTGGTAATTACATGACGGACAGGATTGTGGTATGAACGTAATTTCTTTAGGTAAAAACTGAATCTGTTGGTTGTGGTTAATTTCTTCTTGCTTATGTTTCGATGTTCTTCGTGTGTTATCTCTATGAATGCAGTGTTGTATCCAGTCTCCCAATCTTGGCTCCATATTTTATGTGTTCCGTAAAATTACAATCTCACTTTTTTTTTAATCGTAAATAAGGCACCAGCTCAGTTATAACTCACGTATAATATGCTGAAATTTCAATGAACAATCTTAAAATAAATTTCCAAGTATAAACTGATTTCTTTCTTTTTATTTAAATTCTCCTTTTTATATATATTTTTTACCGGTTTTGTATGACTATTAAAAGATTATCATTAATGTTAGTCTGCTAAATATCTGATGAAACAGTTGCCCAGTAATCCACGGTTAACGTCCCCAGACAGATCACAGCTTTTAACCCACTTTCATTGTCAATTAGCACCGATTTCAGTATACCAAAATTAAAGTTACAACCTTACACATCAGCATACCAAATTATAGTAACAACGTTACACTATTTCTCCTGTATTCTCTCTCTAGAAAAGTACTGTAGGAGATCATATCTGGTGGTCCACTTTTCGCTACTAACAATAAGAAGAGAGATGATTTGCTTTCAGCTCTTTCGAAGTACAGTGTGGTATAATATGCTGTCCTCATCGGGATGTGCCCAGTATAGTTAATCATACATCGTTCCAATATTCCGTGTGTTGTTGTGTGTGCAAAATAAAATGAGTAAATGCAGAGTCTTAGCTTCTCCGAAGTCCAGCAGTTGGTACTCCTGTTACATCATAGTGTTGTTATGTCACAGACTGACAACGTATTTAAAGCGTGCAAAATGGAACTGATGGTGAGACATGTAATAGTATAGTACAGTTACGCATTATTCACATAAACTTGTGATTTCTTACATTTTTCCAAATCACAGCTACACATTTTAACGGTTTTTGGGTTCTGTTTGCTCCATGTCACGTAGCGAGGACGTGTAGAGTATGTTTTGTGGTGTCGCGTTCAGGCGTTGAAGAGCCGGTTTGCCCGGTTTCGTAGGATTGGCGCTCTACACTCAGTGTTTGCACAATAGCTCGTCCCGGTGGCCGGTGGGCTGCGCATTACGGTATAGCGGGCCAGGGAGGGATTTCAGTGCCCAACAGCTTTTCGCGAGCGGGCGCTAATATGACGGGTGTCACAGTAATTGCGGGGGCAGAGCAGACAAACGGCGAACGCTCACGTTGGCGCTCACGTTCACGTTCACCTGTCTGCGCGGCTGCCGTTTAAGTAATTAGCGCGCGGAGGCCAGCCGGCCTGCTTTACGAGAGCTCGCAGGCTTAATGGACGGCCACCAGAGCGGGCTTAAGTGCTCCGCCAACTACTGTGGTTGCTTTCATTGCGGGCTGCGCGCCCGCTCCGCCGACAGCGCTGCGGGGTGGCCAAAGGAGCAACGACGCGCTGAGTTCTGGCAAAATCCACTTCAGTAGCCCTCTGATCTTTAAACGCCTGCCTCTTTGGCATCGCGTTACACTGTGCTGGGGCAAGATCAACAAAAGTGCGAGGTACATGATGCGTTGATGAGAAAACTACCTGTTTCACCTTTGTTGCTGCCCCTTATATAACTAAGCAAACTGGCTAGGCGGTATGCAATTATAGAACGCTTTGCATACTGACTCGCCTTGTTGCTCTCCGGTGTTACGGGCGTAAAAAAACTAAGGCTAGATTTTTTGCGGGTGAAGTTTAAACATAATTACAAGGAGACTCAGTCGAACAGCTTAGATTCCAAATTATTTGAACTAAATTGGGCAATATTTCATACTGAAATCAGTGCCACACGTTGGCAGTTGGCTTGCAAATACCTTAGTCACGGGCCATATTTACCAGAATGTTTTTGCTTCTGTTACCGTGTATTTTCACCCGTATCAAATGGTTCAAATGGCTCTGAGCACTATGGGACTTAACAGCTGTGGTCATCAGTCCCCTAGAACTTAGAACTACTTAAACCTAACTAACCTAAGGACATCACACACATCCATGCCCGAGGCAGGATTCGAACCTGCGACCTTAGCAGTCGCGCGGTTCCGGACTGCGCGCCTAGAACCGCGAGACCACCGCGGCCGGCACCCGTATCAGGCTCCACTCTTATTTATGAACAACCCAAGTATGCAGTGCTGAAAAAGAATACAAATCTAGAAGCAAGAGCGCCAGAAACATTAGTTCTGAAACTTTATTTAAGAACAAGGCGGTATACGTGACAAAAGTTAGATCGGCATCTTCGAAAATTAAGGCTTTACATACAGACGAAAGTGACAACTGTTTAAGAAAGGTGCGTATGCATGCGACAAATGATGTTGCAGATAACAAGAATATGAATGAAAATAAATGTCGTATCGAAAGAATTAGCTGTTAAAAAATGGGAAAAATTTGAACTTGATAGAAAGGAAGAACTTTATAGAAAATGCTTAATTAAACAAAAATATACATAAATGTATTTGTGAGAAAGTGAAAGATTCAGTGAAAATATAAAAGCAGCAATCTAAAACAATAAGAATTTCAGGCAGAAAAGGCAGAAATTTACATTGGTTTGACACTACATTTCCGTTAGTTAAGGTGGCAGACGAAAGGAAACTGCTATGCATCGCAAGACTATTTTTAATTTTTATGTAGTTCAAGTGATCAATCACAAGCACACCCAGTTAATAAAAAAATAGTAACAGTGGGAAGTAATACAAAAGGGACTTTTCAAAATTATTTGTAGAATATCTGAGGACAAAGACAGTTTTCAAAAAATGGAACAATGTATTCTACTTTACAAGAATACAGACATAAAAACATAAAAATGCCATACATCTATCAGTCAGGCCCAGATAATGTGTATCTTGTGTAGAAAAAGTAATGTTGTAACCCAGGACAGCATTCCTGGCAGACACTAAATATTTGTCCAAGTTCTACCTTGGCGGCTCCCAGAAGCCAAACTGCCTGAATTAATGACCAGTAGATTGCCTACTAGGGCGAAATGCTGATCAAGTTGCAGCAAACACGGAAGCTATCACAGCGAACGATCAAGCACCCACGTCTGCAAGCAAAGCATAATGACATCATGAAAGCCGAGAAATGTCGTCACAGTAGTGATAAGGCAAATGGTTCAAATGGCTCTGAGCACTATGGGACTTAACAGCTGAGGTCATCAGTCCCCTAGAACTTAGAACTACTTAAACCTAACTAACCAAAGGACATCACACACATCCATGCCCGAGGCAAGATTCGAACCTGCGACCGTAGCGGTCACGCGGTTCCAAACTGAAGCGCCTAGAACCGCTAAGCCACGGCGGCCGATGATAAAGCAGAGTTTCGTAAGAATGGCTAAGTGTATAAAGCAACCATAAGTACTCAAGTTTCGAGCCAGCAGGAAAGGGTCTCTCAGCAATGAAGCTGCCAAAGTCAGAAGTCACTAGCAAAACTCACTGCAGTGGAAAACCAGGACACATGATGTCATAGCCAGTAGGGGGACAACATATGTGCCAGCACACGTTGCATTGTTGCCAAATTTATTCAAGTTGGCGGCGATGACGTAACCCAAGATGACGGCATGTAGACTTGACAACATCGCACGACGTCATCCAAGCTGGCGGCTTTTGGCGAGAAAATAGGCCAATTGTGCTATGTCCACTAACATAACCTCAAGAAAAAATGGCGGTAAGTTTGAATTTTGGGGGGAAAATAGGCCAATTGTGCTACGTCTACTAACCTAAGCCCCCAGAAGAAAAAATGGCGGCAAGTTTCAATTCCAACAGGATAATACATGCAAAGATCATACTTGTCTTTATTATTATCATTGATTATCATTTATTAACATTCATTATCATTCATTGTGATTTATTATCATTCATTATCATTTAATATTATTTATTAATATTTATAATTATTGACCTGCCTCCACTAGAAAATTCCCTCCAAATTCAAATTCCAACACGATAATGGCTGCAAAACCTTCCTTTTGTTTATTATTATTCATTATTATTTATTAACATTCATTATCATTCATTGTCATTTATTACCATTCATTATCATTTATTATCATTCATTATCATTTATTATTATTATTATTATTATTATTATTATTATTATTATTATTAATTATAGGCCTACATCTACTAGAAAATTGCGCCAAATTCAAATTCCGATACGATAATGTCTCGAAAACTGTACTTCTATGAATTGTTATCATTTATTATTTATTCAAGATGTCCGATTTTCTCGCCGAGAAAGCCATTTTCCTTACATCCATAACAAAAATCTATCACAAGTTCAATTCCCAACACCATAATTGATCACACGTACGAACTTTCTCCCTCACTTACCTTTTTTCACTGGTAGCCTATCATAATTGCGTCAAATAATAAACTGCTCTTATAGTAATGTAAGTCACGTCATTTGATTTTGCAGGGGGGAAGGGACTGAAGACTTTATTTCAGGCAGTACGGTCATCACTTGTTCTCCAGCACAGTCAGCACACACATATTTCATATTGCAGTGCAGTCACCACGACGTCCGCGCTCCAACTGAATTAGTTCAAGTCCTCTCCACCTCCTGGCCAGCATGCGGAGACACTGCCTACGCCTGTCACGTGAGGCGGCCGGCCACTAGCGCAGGGGGCGAGCCCAGCAATCGCTCCCACGTCGTAAACATGTTTTCGCTGGACACGCTGGAACTTGCCGAGTTTGACGTCACAGCGACCCTTTGTCCGCTCACCACGTGTGTTCGTCTCCCCCGCACGTTTCTCGCCAAAATTGTTTCCCTCGGAGCTGAATCACACAACGGTCGGCCGTTTCCCTGCAACACTTTCGGCGCAAAAGTTGTTTTTGCTGGGCATGTTCCAACCTGTCGATGCTGACCGCTCACCATACACCATGTGCCCCTGTGTGAGCGAGAACGCAGTGCTACACTTTTGGAGGCAAAGTTTGCTCGACAGTGCAATCCACCATGACTATATAACAGCACGTTTGGACCGCACTAGAACGCCCGCTAATTGACTCGCTCTAGCGCGTGCGTAATAACCGTACAATCACTGCGCCGCCCCCCGCTTACATCACACACCCTCTATACACACAACGGACATAGCCTTCTGTAAATACCTCGAAAATGACTATTTCAGACATTACGGTCAGGCAGGTGTGTCCCAACTGACTTCTCCAAGCTCACACAACGAAACTCCAGAGCACTGCTGACGTACGCGCAGCCGGCTGAGCCCACTCCATCGGCAGCTCCGTGGCCGGCTGACGTCAACGACCATTGGTGGCCGCACACCCCCACGGCCAGCACGCCAGGTATGCGGCGAGCAGCTCCTCAGGGTCCCGCAACAAACGGTCAACCACGCTCGCCTCAGAGTCTGCGTGCCGGACAAAGGATACGTTTGCCGCCAGAGTTTGACCGACAGTGGAATCCACCATGACCGTATAACAGCGCGTTTGCTCGTCGCGAGAACGCTCGCTAATTCACTCTCACCACCCCGCTATATTAAATAATTGAATTTACAATTTCATATACGTATGCAAACCTGTTCAACTCCATAATTTCAACTACTTTTCGAGGTCCACACCACAACCTCCTCGTCCTAGGAACCAGCGCCAAGTTTGAAATCTGCCAATAAACAAAGCTCATTTGCGCTTCCACCACCAACCTAAGAAAATTGTTTCAAACTAAGCCACCAGCACTCAACCTTTTCCTACACGTTTCTGGTAAGCGGACTCACCCTACACTAGGTCCATGGATGGAGGAACGAATTTACTTTATTTAGGAATGGAGTAGATGTATCACACCGACATGTCCCACATCATACAGACCTGCAAAACACTCCTACATAACTCATTTATAATGTTCTACACATACGCTTGCTAATTGTAAACGGTTAAAAATAGCTCATAGCACTTTCTACAGACACGCGAACCACTCGTAAATAATGCAAAACATTTACCTCCAAATAGCCAAACAGCTGCTAATTTTCGAAAATAATATCAGTGCATATGCTGATGGAAGGAGGAACGAGTGTACTTTATTTATTTGCGACATATCTTTTTGAAACTTTTACTTCTCATAGGTTTCGATATGTAAGGCTGACATAAGGCAGTTTCTGAACTCCAGTAGTGCACTACACTTGGCAACACAACCACACCCATCAAGATATTCACTCCAATCCAGACCTGTAACTCCTCTACAGATAAATTTGTCCAGTTATTTGGCTACTCACTCACATTCTGACCAGATTGCTGTTATTGCGCAAAAACAGCTCATACTGCGCTGTGCTGCTCGGGGAAGTAAGGAGGGGATGCACTCTATTTATTTGGAGCCCTTTTATTTAGTCATGGAGTATATTTGTCTCAAAACACCCGCACTGACCCGACTGTGGTCATCTGACACAGGCCACAAACACGTAAACAACTCCTAATTTCACCACACAATAGCAAACAGCTCTTAAATAATGCAGTATACAATGTCAGCAGACGAGCTCTGTACTCTTAAACTCTCCAAATAAAGCACCACACAGTGCACAGACATGCTCGCAAAATAGTACAACAGACGCGCCCAAACACCACCAGTTGCCAAACCGACCAAACGTCTCTACTCGCCCCCCCACCCCCCTCAAACATGACCTCAACACAGTCGCGTTCGCACCTATCTCCGGAGAAAATGATATCGCCTACGCGCCTTAGATTACGCTCCAAAGAGGGCCACGCGCGCGGGCGGTGGGCGGGGAAGGGGGTTCCAGAGTCTCCAGCCATGTTCAGCTTCCGAGCGCTCGTGACAGCCGATACTTGTGAAAGCTGCATTGTTCTTCTCATGTATACCGCCGGCGTCTCAGGTCTGGTCCTGCCTTCACGTCTATTGTCAGAATAGCTCATAGCTCGTTGACACACATGATTAGCGTGGCCGGGAAAACATTTACTACTCGCAAGCAACCGAGATGGCGACGGAAAACCAATCACTCGATCTCCGCTGCACGCGCATGTAATCATTTAGAGTTGCCAAACCGACCAAACGTCTCTGCTCGCCCCCCCCCCCCCCCCCCCTCAAACATGACCTCAACACAGTCGCGTTCGCACCTATCATCGGAGAAATTGATATCGCCTACGCGCCTTAGATTACGCTCCAAGGCAGGCCACGCCTCCGTGTGGTGGGCGGGGAAGGGGGTTCCAGAGTCTCCAGCCAAGTTCAGCTGTCGAGCACTCGTGACAGCCGACACTTGTGAAAGCTGCATTGTTCTTCTCATGTATACTGCCGGCGTCTCAGGTCTTTACCTGCCTTCACGTCTATTGTCAGAATGACACACATGATTAACGCGGCCGGGAAAACGTTTACTACTCGCATGCAACCGAGATGGTGACGGAAAACCAATCACTCCGATCTGCGCTGCAGGCGCGTGTAATCATTTAGAACACTCTATTTATTTTTTTCGAATAATTTATTTAATCATACAGTATATCTATCACGCTATCACAAAACACCAATCCCAGATGTGCCCTGGGCCATGTTGCACAACCCACAGACACACACCCAAGCATAATTTCAGTACACACTATAGCAAACTGCTACTAAATAATACATCACATAGATGTGTAGATACGCTCAGTAGTCGTAAACTATCATAATAACGCATAGCAGAGCCTGCAGATCCGCTCGCTAAATAACTTAGCAGACTTGCGCAGGAACCCCCACTCTGCACCCTGACCACTGGATCGTGAAGTCACCCATCCGTCAGATTTCAGACCTCGCAGACCCCTGCTAGACTTCCTCAAGGGTGAGTTGGCGCCGTCAACGTGCTCGTCAGCGATCAAAGCACACACATACGTCCGTCCAGGTCCGTGATCCCGAGCCGCGACCACCAAACGCGCGTGAAAGTCAACTTTGTATCAACGTAGCATAATTCTAAAGTGCAGCCTCCATACGCTAGACACATCATCGCAGCACATGTCTTTACCTTCTATGACACTGTAGCACACTGGGCATTGCTCCTCACATGACATTACACGGCCCTTTAACTAAACATAACTACACATCCCTGATCTCGCCTCGTCACGTGAGCAGATATCTAAATACCTTCTCAATATTATTCTTACTTTACAACGTGCATGTACATAGAGATACAGAAAACAAAGCAAGCGCTCTCTGAATACGGAGGTGACTGGATATGCCTTGGTTTCATTTAGGGACAGTTTTAGAACACAGAACGATAACTTATGTCGCGGTCGCATGGATGGATCTGACATAAAATTGAAAGAAATGCGAAAACTGATTAGCGTATAGATATAAACTAACCGAAATGCGGTGAAAATGAGAACGTACTTGCTTATCTTCTGGTTCGCAAGGGGGAATTTGTACATGGAGTCAAGTACGCGGCAGCAAGAGGAATGCAGGAAAACGATGACGTCGAAGCGAGCCGAATAAGGAAGGCAGTCAATTTTTTCTCGTTGAGTTCAAAAAATGGTTCAAATGGCTCTGAGCACTATGGGACTCAACATCTTAGGTCATAAGTCCCCTAGAACTTAGAACTACTTAAACCTAACTAACCTAAGGACATCACACACACTCATGCCCGAGGCAGGATTCGAACCTGCGACCGTAGTAGTCCCGCGGTTCCGGACTGCAGCGCCAGAACCGCTAGACCACCGCGGCCGGCCTCGTTGAGTTCGTGTTATAGTGTATGTCTACTGAGGTAGTAGTGATACACGCGAGTTGAATACTTTATTTGATGCTTTTCAGGAGGACAGAGAATCATTCACGTCTAAACTTACATCAGTGTTAAATGTTAACAGAGGGTGTACAGGATGATCGATTGAGACAGAGCTGCAACTAGGTACGATTCAAACGTTGATTCATTTATTCTAGACAAGGACAAGTTGCTGAAGGTAGATTTTTTTTCGCAGTATTCTATTTGGATGCGTTAGGCACGTGATATAGCCAGCGTTCTAGTCATATGCAGCTACGTGTTCGGTATGTTGTTTAAAGCGCTGTCTACTTGCGATCGTTAACGGTGAACCCGTCGGTCATCAGAGGACTTCCATCTCATGTGTGATGAAAGTTGACACATTCCTCTAAACGCACTTTGATTTGCGCGATCCCTACCCTGTCGCATGCTTGGTGTAAAATCGAGACTTCAGCGTCATAACTAAGTTAGCTGTGGGTATTTGTAAGGGGCTGTAATCATTGTGTACACACTTAACCGACAGAGGGGTGTTTACAGAGTAGGTGACGGGATGACTTGTAATTTTCACATGTTAGACGCTGCTGTTATAAGTATCTGTTTGCTTGTAGGATGTACTGGCTGCTAATAACTATCATTTTTTATATAGACCTGATGGAGTAATAGTATTATTTCTGACTTGTGATCTGGTGTGATCATTGGGCACTAGACGTGTCCGCAGGGCTACATTGGGCTCGTGTCATAGAAAGGAAAAGTTTTACGATTGGGATAGAGATAGCTCAGCGTAGGGTGACCGGGGAGAAGGATGTATGTCTGACAGGACTGAAAAGCAAGCGATCTAAGGTTATTGCCCATTTTTAAGTGCTGAACGTTCTAGTCTTAGGAGTGTGTGTTTATGTTCTCTCTGTCTCTCCTACCGGAACCTTCGATGCACCGATCATGGACTCTAGAAAAATACTTTACACATGATGGATTGGATGATTTGCTTAAAAATCTATCGAACTACGTTGTGTATAAATATCGCTCCGTTCTTGTTCTTCTTAACTGTATGCTATTAAATTAAAGCACTTTGAGATCTGTTACTATAGATCGATATGGTGTGCTAAGCTCCAAAACTTGGTTACATTTCGAGAAATTTGTTGCACTTGGATGGGTTAGGACTAGGAAAGCTCTATTCATTCAAGAGAGGTGGAGTGCAGCTGTATTCGTCTGCTCGGTTGAGGAATAATTGGATAGCGATGTTGCGGGGTAGGTAAGGTCAATGCCGAGGTGATGGTCTTTTAACTTAAGAGGACTAGATAGCTCTGTGACCGCCATACGCAGAGAAATTGATCGAGTACTATGCGCAAGGTCTTAGAAATATGTATATCGTTGTCTGGTATAATTTGATCGTCTTTATGTGTTCGAGAATTAAGTGTGAATGGACGTGCTGAGCAGTCCTCTATGAAAGGTCGCAATGATACTTGCAAAGTAGAAGATGTATGGTTTAGCTATGATACTGAAATTAAGAAAACAAGCCGTCACATTGTAGGGAAGCAGCCTACTCACGCTGTAGTAAATTCACATCAGTTTCCATTGTGTGCCAGCCAGTCTGCTGTAACTAGCTCTGACGTCATAAATGTTGCGCAATACCTTAAATATCAAGCAAATGACCTAAAACTTTTCTAGCATGTCGGTTCAAGTGTAAATATGCATGAAAGTAGTAATGTTAAAGTGAAATATGAAGTATTGTCTCCTGACAATGGTGTGGGAAGGGGTAATAATTCAATAATAGAGACCCCGGTAGTAAAGCAGAAAGTAGAAATTGTAAATTTATTGGATGATAGTTTCTCTGATGAATTAAAAATGAAACAGTCATCAGAGATGGTAGAGTTTAAGAAGGAGAAGTTAGATAGGACTAATCAATCAGAAGTTTCATTTAATTTTGATGATTCTGGTGTTGGAGCTAGTTTTTCGTCACCTGAGTGTGATAAAAAGCCAGCTAGTGAGCAACCCAAAGATGTTGGGGCTATTGATTTAAATGTTATATTACAAGCAATAGCTGCCAGTAATGCACAAATGACAGCTGAGTTAAAGTCTGAAATAAGTGAACAGGTCAAAAACAGTAATGCAAAAATAGCTGCCAGTAATGCTGAATTAAAATCTGATATAATTGAGGTAAATAACAGGATTGTGGCCAGTCAAACTAATTTTAATAAACGATTGGAGGTAATGGACGATACCTTCAAGGCTGGTTGCAATAAGTTGAAAGAGGATCTAGACATTTTGAATTATAAAATTGACTACAACCATGAGGATATTAAGAAAAAGGTTGCTCAACAGTTTTCTGAAATGTATAAAACAGTTAAATCCGAAGTTGCTGAGGTTCGCAAAGACTTCCAAATGGAAGATGCGAAGCTGGAGCACAAGTTAACAGAAAAGATCGAGGCGGAATCTGAACTGTGCTCAGATAGATTTAAAGATGTTAATATTAAAGTAAACATATGTCAAGCAGACGTAGATGCAATTAAAACTGATACTACTCATATTGTACAAAGAGTAGATAATGTTGAAATGAAAGTAGAAAATATCAGTACTAACATTGCTAACATTGAGAGTAAAGTAGCTTCAGTAACTTCTGGTAATGGTAGTATACAACAAGTTGTAGCTGCAAACGCCGCTTTTATCGGGTGTCGGCAGTTCTTGCGGTTTGATCCAGATAAAAATATCCACCCGCTAGATTTCTGGAACGATTTTGAAGATGTGATTCCACCAACTTGGTCTGAACGAGAGAAAATCTCATTTAAAAGCCATTTAGCAGGTGACGCCATGCGTTGGTCAGCTGATGTTATGTTGAAGTGTAAAACATTAGCGGAGTTTAAAACAGCTTTCATTAATGAATATTGGTCTAGCAATGAGCAAAATGAAGTGTTGAGAGAATTTTGGAGTGGAAAACGCTTCAATGCAGGCAAGGAATCAATTAAAGAGTTTGCCAGGTCATGGATTTCACGTTTGTCACATTTGGCGGAAAAGCTAAAACCAGAAATGATTATACTAGGTCTTGAAGCCAAACTGCCATGGTATTGGCAAACTAGAATTATATCTGCCCCTAGAGACAATCTGGATCGTTTCATTGAGTATCTGGAACGTGTGGAACGTGTTGCTGCCAATGAGGAGCAAGCACGTAATAACAGAAATGCCAATAACAATAATAGTAATTTTAGGAACGAGCAAAATGGCAATGTAAACATCAGAACAGTAGGTATTCGCCATCCTAAGAGAGGTAGGAATTGGGGAAATAATTATCAGAACCAACAATGGCGTCCAAGGGATAATAATTTTGTTCCAAACAGAAATATGCATGTAAACAACAGTACGGAAAGTAATGCTGTGCCAGTCAACTATAATGAAACTAAAGGAAACAGCAGTAGCCCGAGGCAGGAAAACTAGTTCCCGTCTATGAGGACACTGGCGCTCACCAGGCGGTTACTTTTCCTAAGCCAGTAGTTAAGGGAATTGATAAGACAGATCAGAATACTCAAACTGAACATGTGGATGAAGAGTCGGTAGCATCTAAGGATACAACAGAAATATTAGATCACTCACAGTATTTGATAGATACCGTATTAGAAACGCTTTCTAAGTGGGAAGAGAAAGAGAAGGCGCAGCAGTGTAACAATAGGGAGGAGCTACAAAATACTGAATTGACAGGTGAAGAAGCAGAAGAAATTCATGCATATATTTACGATGAAGATGATGTGCTCTTATCTAAAATGCCTGTGCAGGATGTTAATAATGTACTAATAGATTTAGGACAGGAGATAAGTGAGAATGTAGAGGGTAGGCTGTTGAGGGTCGATGAACCCGGTAGCTGTGACCAGTTGTCACTTGAGAAGGAAACCGACGATAATGGTAAAAGTGGTTTAGCTGTAACTAGTGTTATGCCCGGTCTGGAGACGCAGAATCGCCCAGACTATAGTAATTTGGGTTATGTTCAGCAAACTAAGTGTAATGAAGTCGTGCGGTGTTTCGATTTAAAATTAATAGACCGACTGGAAAAGGCAGCTGAAAATGTAATTCAGGAAACCTCTACACACTGTGACCTAAATGTAATGAAGACAGATGTCGATCACTTTAGTTGGAGACAAATCCAAAAGGAACTACTAGATGAATTTGAGGAACCACCTGTACAACATAGAATAAGCCACCCTATAATAATAGTGAATATGTTGGGTATCAATGTACGTTGTCTCTTAGACAGTGGAAGTCAGGTGAGTGCAATATCTCAGTCCTTCTTTGATGCATTACCTGGTAAAGACAAGCTTACAGTAATGAGGATATCAGGACTAAGAATAATTGGTGCTACTGGCAAGGTTTCAAAAACGGTAAAGCAAGAAGCTTTACTACCTTTTAACATTAATGGTAATTTAATTGATCATCCATGTTTAATTGTAAACAATCTCAGTATTGAGGTTTTAATTGGCATAGATTTCTTGTCAAAATATCAGAGTGTTGTTGACTTTGAAAGAAGCCAGTTAAAAATGGTCTTGCCAATAACCGGAATAATTACAGTCCCTTTTAGTGATAAACATGTAGTAACTGATGATGAAACTTGGGAGCTGCCCATACGAGTTCTGAAAAATAGGAGGTATTGGGACGAAGGTGTTAATCTTAGTAACAGTAAGCTGAACACAGAAAAAGAAGAAGAAGCAATTATTTTAGACAAAATAGAAGCTAAATTGCAGGAAATCGATAAGATTTCAGACAATCAAAAGGAAGAACTGAGACAGGTTCTAAAAAGGCATCATAAGGTATTTTCAGATCGACCTGGCATAGTCAAAGGTTATGAATGTCAATTAAAGGTGAAACCCGGCCAAGTGTTTTTCAGGAAGCCATACCAAATACATGTAGCTAGGAAGGAGGCGGTTCGAAAGGAGATACAGAGAATGCTGGAGTGGGGTGTGATTGAGAAAGCGGTCAGTGAGTACAATAATCCTCTTGTTGTTGTACCAAAAAGAGACGGGAGTGTCAGATTGGTCTTGGACGCTCGTTGGTTAAATGAAATAGTGGTTAGGGAAAGTGATAGACCGCAGAATATGGACGAGTTATTGCAAAAATTCCGGGGAGTAAAATTCTTAACTTCTATGGATATCACGTGTGGATATTGGAATTTGCCACTGGCGGAAAGTTCAAGGAAGTACACAGCTTTCTTGTACGAAGGAGTTTGTTACCAATACCGTGTGGTACCTTTCGGACTTAATATCTCTGTTTGTGCCTTCGTACGTGTGATGTGCCATGTTTTAGGACCAGCTTTAAGTAATAAAATAACAGTCTACGTAGATGATCTGTTAATAGCAACTCCTACCTGGGAAGAACACATAGCTTTATTAGAGGAAGTGTTAGAGGCTATTGAGAGAGGTGGCATGAAACTAAAGATTGAAAAGACAGAGTGCGTTAAAGAGGAAATAGGTTTCTTGGGATATAGGATAAGTGGAAAAGGTATTCTGCCTGACCCAGGCAAGCTAGCAGTCATTGAAAGATTTGAGGCTCCCAGAAACAAGAAGCAGTTGAGATCAATGTTCGGTCTGTTCGGCTTCTATAGGCGTTTTGTTAGTGACCAGGCTTTTAATGCTCCCTGTCTTCACCTCCTGCTGAAAAAGAATACCCCTTGGGTTTGGACAGCAGAATGTCAACAGGCGTTTGAGGTGCTTAAACAATCTTTAATTAATAGTCCAATTTTACATCATCCTGATTTTGAAAAACCATTCTGTATGTCTGTTGATGCTAGTGGCTATGGTATAGCTGTGGAAATATTCCAGGTAGAAATAGAGAACGAACAAGAAGTGCACAAGACTATAGCTTTCGCAAGTCGATCTTTACAGGCAGCAGAGAGAAATTATGGCATCTCAGAACTGGAAGCATTAGCAATTGTATTTGGGGTACAGAAGTTTGAGCAGTATTTATTAGGGCACAAAATAATTGTTTACAGTGACCATAAGGCGTTGACCTTTTTAAAGACCTGTAAGTTGAGGAATTCTCGTTTGGTAAGATGGTCATTGTATCTCCAGCAGTTTGACCTTGAGGTTAAATATATTAAAGGGAAAGACAATCTGGTAGCTGATGGGTTATCTAGAAGTGCGGAGCTCTGTGATGACGCGGGAATTACAGCAACAGACCTAAATGAAGTTCGAATGTTTGCATTGCACGAAGTAAAGGAAGAAAGTGCATTAAAGAGAGTGATTAAGAACTTGAGACGTGAGCAGAATGAAGATGACCAACTGAAATTAGTGAAGAGCTATTTAGGAAATGCGAACTATCCTAAGGTTTCGCAATACTATTGTTTGCATAAAGGTATTCTGTTTAGGAGGAAAAAGATAGGTGTTTCTGAGTGGAAGCTGTGCTTTCCCTCACAACATGTAGACTTACTAATCGACTATGTACACCTGAGGTATGGGCACTACGGTGCAAAGAAGTGTATTGCAAAATTAAAAGAAAAGGTTGTGTTTGACAACATGTACCGCCGTGTGGCTAAGCGTCTAGCATCGTGTGTAGTGTGCCAGAAAGTCCGTGCTGCTAACACCAGAATACAAGGAGATATGCATTCAGTAGAGCCCACTGAAACCCTAGAATTACTGGCTTGTGATTTGTTTGGCCCTCTTCCTGTTTCGAGAGGTGGTTGTACCCATGTTTTTGTTGTTGTGGATGGATTCAGTAAATATGTTAAGCTATACCCAATTAAAAGAGCAAATGCAAAAACATTGGTTGAAAAGTTGGAAAAAGATTTCTTCGTGAACGTTGGCGTTCCGAAGAATTTGCTGTCAGACAATGGGCCTCAATTTACTTCTGATAGATTTAAGGAATGTCTAGATAAGGCCGGCGTGAAACATCTGAAAATATCTGCGTATTTCCCCCAAGGAAATATGAGTGAACGTATTATGAGGGAATTGAATAGGCTTTGCAGAACTTATTGTGCTCGAAAACACTCAAGTTGGGCAGAGCACATTAAGTATTTTGAGAATGTAATTAACAACTTAAGACATGATGCAACTGGTTTTGCACCATGCGAATTGATGTTTGGCCAAGAACCTCACAATGTGATTGCAGATATGGTAGAATTCCCTATTCTGACACAAATATCCACAGACGAGAAGAGACTAAAGGCTAGGGCTAATATGAGAAAAAGAGCGTTGGAAAGGAAGAAGCGGCATGACGCAAAAGCTGTACCTACTAGCTTTGAAATAGGTCAATTAGTCCTTGTTAAAACCAAAGAAAAATCTAGGAAAGTAAATGCCGAAACAAAGAAATTCATGTTCGTATACCAAGGACCTTTCAGGATCATAGGAAAACCACATGCCAATGCATATAGGCTAGAGTACCCTAAAAGTAAGAGGCTATTAGGTCTCAGGAACGTGATCGACCTAAAGAGATTCATAGGCAGCCAATGAATGCTGTAGGGAGGAGGTTGTTCTGTAACCTCTACACAGTGTGGCAGCTGTGCAGTCCCAGCTGTGTGAGATCTTCTTTCCATTTCAGGTCTCACTCAATCTTCATCTTTTCTATCCACCAAAGTTTCGACTCCTTTTTATGCAATACTAAAATTTTCCGTCATGACTATCAAGTCAGCATTCAGCCAATGGATGCTGTAGGGAGGAGGTTGTTCTGTAACCTCTACACTGTGTGGCAGCTGTGCAGTCCCAGCTGTGTGAGATCTTTTTTCCTTTTCAGGTCTCACTCATTCTTCATCTTTCCTATCCACAAAAATTTCGACCTCTTCTTTCCAGACATGAAATTTTTCTGTCATGGCTATCAAGCCATGAGTTCTGTAACCATTCTATCCACCGATTAGTGAAGAAAAATACCTAATGTGACAAACCTAATAGTGACAAACAATAGAGAAGTATGATGTAATTAAGATACAATGTATTTGAGTAACAATTATGTATAGTACCCTGGTAATATAGTAAGTACAAAGTGTTGTTTTATTGGAAATGGTCCACCAACAGTAATTTAAAAAAGATGTACAAATTCGTGTTCAAGCAGGATCTGAAGTGGTAGTGAAACCTAGTGTATGCATTAGAGCTAACTAATAAATAGTAAGAAAGAAATTGCTTAGTGTTAGAAAAAATATGCAGATAAGTTGTAAGATTAAACTCACCTGGTGTAGCAAGGAAAGGCAGTGTAATAGAATTGAGCAGTGTTTGTGGTTGAGACGTGAAGGACACGTCCCTGAAGTATTTATAAGGTTGGAGCTGGCCATTATTTTAGTGTAGTGTGTAACAGGATACAACTACACGTATTGAGGTTATGAGTTGGAGGCGTGAATGCGACCATAGGTACCCTTATGTTAGATGAGACAGAGCAGCTCATGGTGTCCTATAGGTTTAAGGAATTTAGCATTACGCTTGTCCATAATTATTTGATGCACTTTAGTAGTAGGTCGTGAGAGACTACCTGAGGTTTCAGCGTCTGATCGAGTGGAAATGGATTGCCACGTGAGCAAACTGATCAGCTGCAATACACTATGAATATGAAATAAACGTGCTATCCTATGCTTTAAATATTGATAGAGTGAGTGTTAAATAAGTACATACACTAGCAATATAATTGAGTAACATACTGACAGACGTGAAACATTAATTTTAGCTCAGCATAAATACACTTCTAAGTAAGTAATTACCTAATTGCAGATGTGGAACTAACACAACAGCAGAGGACCAATAAGTGGATTTTGTAGTCAACTAAACGTAGTGTGTTTTGAACACTCAGAACGGTACTATTACCAAAAGTTACTCACATGTACAAAGAAGCTGAGAAAACAACCACTAATCATACTCATACTATCTCTAAGAATAAGGTAATCAAAGATGAGTCAGTTAAGTGCTTAATATACAAATGTGTCAGGAATGTACCGAGCATTGGTTCAGTGTTCCGGCCCAGAAATAATAAATTGATGTTAAATAGGATTCATGATTGTATGCCTTGAGCATAGATTTTCTCTAGTACGTGACTAACGGCGTTTTGAGCCATTTGTTTACCGATTTTATGACAATTAAGTAACCACGAGAGTAAAATTGAAAAAGTTCTGTTAACTTTGTTCCAGTAATATATTGAAGGATAAAATGTATATATACCCATTTCATTGTGACCCACCCTTAGATATTAAGTGAACAGAGTCTGAGGCACTCTTTTTGTTTGTTCTACAGGACAAACCAGATAATGGCAGCCTGGTAGCTGCGTGAAAGTGTGGAGTGACTTGGACACAACTCACAGTGACCCCTCCCCTTTCCCCCATGTAATTTAGAGAGAACGTGAAGGACGCACACCATAGCAACTTCCCCTCCTCTACCCTTGTGAATGGAAGTGTAGGACGCCAGCCAAAGCGGCTACAACCACGTGTGTAAAAATTATTTGTGAACTTTTCTTTCAGGTTTAGAAAAGACTGCTAAGAGATAACCATCTGTTTATGTATCATGTTATTTTCTTTGAATTTGTGTATGTAAAAATGTATTTAATGTATTTAATGGATCTAAGATTTTCATAATTTTTCAATTCATATGTGTTTGTTTGTCTAAGGCAATATGTATGCCGAAATATTTCATTGACTTTGCTTAAAATTTTGAGTAATGACATTGTTTAAAAGGCAGTGAACATGCCCACAATTTAAATAATTAATGTAGGTAATCAGTTTTTTTTTATGTTTCTACATGTTTATATTTCAATTTTGATTTTTTATAGGGAGTTAAACTGTACTCTTGCTTCCCTTTTTGTAATTAATTTTTTTTTCATTCATTAACATTCATAAACAAAAAATTTAAGTAGAGGGTGATGTAGGGAAGCAGCCTACTCACGCTGTAGTAAATTCACATCAGTTTCCATTGTGTGCCAGCCAGTCTGCTGTAACTAGCTCTGACGTCATAAATGTTGCGCAATACCTTAAATATCAAGCAAATGACCTAAAACTTTTCTAGCATGTCAGGAATAATACTAAATTAATGTGTGTTAAATATCAGTTCGATAACTTCAGCCATTTTCGAAATTTGGACGTTTTTCTGAAAAAATCATTGGCGCAACAGAAAAGAGCTAGAGACTTCAAAATTTATATTTAGATTCATCTTTCATAATGATTTAATAAAAACAGTACTTTGGATTTCACAGATTAAGACTTTAGTGGAAATTCATGATTTTCTGGTTTTTGTCTCAAAACTGAAGGAAGCAAGATAGATTAAGTAGGCTAATAAATAAGGCTAGGATGTTTAGATTTAAATAGGTTGGAGGTCCGCTATGACTGTGAAGATGTGAAAAGTTTCTTTTGAATACCTATAAAATTATAGCGATAGCGGATCTAAAAAGGGCCAGTTCAGAGCTCATCTGCTGCGTGCAGCGCAATTTAATTAATTCTCTCGCCCAAAATAGTTAACTTAGCCACGTCAAAATTTTATTATCAATACTTACCTGCGTGCTGAATGCACGTTTAAATTAAGAGCTTCATCGGCCATCAGCAGAAGAAGCTATAAATTATTATGTAACTTGAAATGGTGCGTTACTAGCCCAGCGGCTAGTCGGGAGAGCCGATTTGAACAGGCGTTCTCTTAGCCGTCCGCACCGCGGCTATATATATATAAGAGCGCTGCGCGAGGAAGGAAGGCCCCAGTTCTCTCCAGACGCTGAATAGCACGTCAGCTGTCGCGTCGCTCGGAAGCACTGCTACAAACAGCCTCGGGTGCCGCATTAAGTTACTAGAGATACGCGGAACCGTGAAAGCATTTCAAGTGAAGGATTAATTCTGAGATGATTTGCATTATCTAGCTTCAGTTTGCGTATAGTCGTATTTTCACGTGCCGTCGCGGGACAGACATTCTACCAATTATTTAGCGTGGCGTTTGATGAAATATTCTCATCAAATTTTGGCGAGCATTCTTTTTAATCTTTAATTCGGACATTTATAGTTGCATCAGCGCATTAGACTCTGAACTGCTTTGTTAATTAGGTTGTTGGGATACTTGTGTTGTTATCAGTGAATTTCAGAATATACTCAACTACACTCCTGGAAATTGAAATAAGAACACCGTGAATTCATTGTCCCAGGAAGGGGAAACTTTATTGACACATTCCTGGGGTCAGATACATCACATGATCACACTGACAGAACCACAGGCACATAGACACAGGCAACAGAGCATGCACAATGTCGGCACTAGTACAGTGTATATCCACCTTTCGCAGCAATGCAGGCTGCTATTCTCCCATGGAGACGATCGTAGAGATGCTGGATGTAGTCCTGTGGAACGGCTTGCCATGCCATTTCCACCTGGCGCCTCAGTTGGACCAGCATTCGTGCTGGACGTGCAGACCGCGTGAGACGACGCTTCATCCAGTCCCAAACATGCTCAATGGGGGACAGATCCGGAGATCTTGCTGGCCAGGGTAGTTGACTTACACCTTCTAGAGCACGTTGGGTGGCACGGGATACATGCGGACGTGCATTGTCCTGTTGGAACAGCAAGTTCCCTTGCCGGTCTAGGAATGGTAGAACGATGGGTTCGATGACGGTTTGGATGTACCGTGCACTATTCAGTGTCCCCTCGACGATCACCAGTGGTGTACGGCCAGTGTAGGAGATCGCTCCCCACACCATGATGCCGGGTGTTGGCCCTGTGTGCCTCGGTCGTATGCAGTCCTGATTGTGGCGCTCACCTGCACGGCGCCAAACACGCATACGACCATCATTGGCACCAAGGCAGAAGCGACTCTCGTCGCTGAAGACGACACGTCTCCATTCGTCCCTCCATTCACGCCTGTCGCCACACCACTGGAGGCGGGCTGCACGATGTTGGGGCGTGAGCGGAAGACGGCCTAATGGTGTGCGGGACCGTAGCCCAGCTTCATGGAGACGGTTGCGAATGGTCCTCGCCGATACCCCAGGAGCAACAGTGTCCTTAATTTGCTGGGAAGTGGCGGTGCGGTCCCCTACGGCACTGCGTAGGATCCTACGGTCTTGGCGTGCATCCGTGCGTCGCTGCGGTCCGGTCCCAGGTCGACGGGCACGTGCACCTTCCGCCGACCACTGGCGACAACATCGATGTACTGTGGAGACCTCACGCCCCACGTGTTGAGCAATTGGGCGGTACGTCCACCCGGCCTCCCGCATGCCCACTATACGCCCTCGCTCAAAGTCCGTCAACTGCACATACGGTTCACGTCCACGCTGTCGTGGCATGCTACTAGTGTTAAAGACTGCGATGGAGCTCCGTATGCCACGGCAAACTGGCTGACACTGACGGCGGCGGTGCACAAATGCTGCGCAGCTAGCGCCATTCGACGGCCAACACCGCGGTTCCTGGTGTGTCCGCTGTGCCGTGCGTGTGATCATTGCTTGTACAGCCCTCTCACAGTGTCCGGAGCAAGTATGGTGGGTCTGACACACCGGTGTCAATGTGTTCTTTTTTCCATTTCCAGGAGTGTATTTTGGAAAATCGTTTTTGATTAGAAATCCCGTACAATCTCCTAATTCCTCAGAGCTATAAGCTGCAGCTATAATGGTATTTCAGATGAAGTGGGCACTAGGAACTCTCATTTCAGGCTCCACGTTTTGTTAAATCACTTTCTGGGTGCTAAAAAGTAAATAGAGAGCCAGTGTTGAGAACGGCGAAAGACAGCATTAACAACATTCTAAAAGCGTGAAACTGATTCAACATTCAAACATTTTGTATGCAAGCATTTATACAGCAAATTTAAATATTACCGAGTTAACCGCAGCCCCACAACATGATTGGCCAGTGTTGGAGTTACTGTAAAATTTTTCGCGATATCAGCTGTGATGGATAATATTACAGTAGATCGATGGTGTCTTATCCATCGCATCTGTGCATTGGGTACGACATAATGATTGACTGACAATGCTTGCTTGAGTTGGGGGAGAAATTTTGGTTGATGGACCGCAACTTCCAGGGTTGCTAGCACCGAAAACGGCGATCCTGTACTTGTGTGTAAAAATGACCAATCACTAGAAATGGAATGCAGAGTTATAAACTATTCGGTCACTGCGACATATGAGTATAAATGTAGAGGTGGTCAATCACTTTCGAGAGAAGTCACTACAACGCCAGCAGGCTCTTCTATTTTCCTTGTGTTGTGGCTGTCCTTTATTTAAAATCATTCAATGTTATGCTATCGACTGTAAGAATATGATTTATAAGGTGCAAGGTATAGTTTCCTGTGAGAGGCCGTGCATCAGGCCGTGTTAATGTCTATTTAGAATCAGATAATGACTTCGAAATCGCGGCAGAAAGACGAAATGCTCGGCAGTGTGCAAAAGCGTGTTAGAAAACACTGTTTGAACAAGGGCAAGAGGCAGCTTCTTATTCGCTTAGAGTATGGGCGATCAAGCTTTAAAGGGGTCTCTGCAGCGTGTGTGTATATTTAATATGATCTTGTTCATATAGGCATCTGTAGTTTGAGGTGTTGGATTTGGCGAGCTGTTAGGAATTCTTGGACGGTTGCACTCTGAGTTATTCGGGGGGAGTATTGTGAATTCCGTTTGTCCGCGCTGGAGGTGGATCGCATTGGTGCCTTCGTGACTTTTTCACTGTTTGATGGTAGTGGATAAAGATGATAGGGTGTTGAGGATCGGTTGTACTTGTACTTAGTTTGAGGCGTACAACATTGCATGAATTTCCGGCGAATGGTCGAAACAAGGTCCTGTTGTAGTAACTGAGATCGTTCTGTTTATAGGCAGGTTGCAGAAGGTAATAGATATGTCTTTCTCTGACTTAAATTGCAGAGATCAGATGGGTGACGATATATGCATACACATCTATGTCTAGGAAGGGAGAATGCTTTTTTATTATTAAGTGAGTTTTGGCAGGAGTGAATATGGTTTTATATATGCGAGTGGAAATTGTAAGTGAAGGGTGAATGACGTCGGGTTCGCTGGCTGGAGGAGATACTGTTTACATGTCCTGTTGGAGATGCAAGGGGGAGATAGAGATCTGCGCTATTCAGGAATCCATTTGTGCACTGTATGTCGTTACACAATAGCTGGAAAGCAGGTATATGGGCAGCCCACTTCAGCATTCTGGTCCTGGGTCTGAGTGGACGGCTGTTTAGATGGACAGCTATGTGGCTTTGACATGCCGCCGCCGGCGCTCGGACACTCGCTTTGTAAGGCGCTATGGGATTAGTTTGAGCATTTAGTACTTGTTTCGGTGGTTATTGGATTAAGAACTGTAATATTGAAGGATATGTCCTCAGCGGGACAGCTGTGTAATTGAGTAAGTGTGTTTAGGTATTTGAAGATATGTTTCGCGAATGGTGATGTTAAGTTGATGGCACAGTTTAGCTACCACTGTAAAAAAAAAAAAAAAAAAAAAAATCGCTGTCTGCTGCTGCTGAAAGAAAGAAAGTGATGACCTTGCCCCCAGACCTGATGGATGAGTTATTATAAGAGAAAGTGATAGTTGAATGATGCTATGTGTTCGGATATACGAGTCTCTAAACGGAGGGGCAAGATTTTTTTATGTGGAAATTTATGCTATCTATAGATAGTGATATTTGACCGCTAGTGACAACAGTTAAGAGCGGAAAAATAGGTACAAATCGAGCGCTGGCAGAATGTTGCAGCAATGGTAATAATATTTAATTGAAGGTGGAGGTGGTAAATATGGACCAGGCTTTGAATATTAGTGCTTGATGCTCTGTATAAAAGTTTGACTCTTTAATTGCGTTTGGTATTTCTGGGCGTGTGTAAAATTAATTTTACTGTTGAAAGTGCGAGAAAGATGAGTTGATTGGTGTTTAGATAGAGGCTACGTTTGTAATTCGAAAAGAGGGGATGATGATGGTAAATTGATTGATGGGCATGGTTTGTGTGGTGATATATGAGTGTCAAAATAGGGTTGAGGACGTTTGCGTATGTTGATGGTGGGACGTGTGAGAGGTTAGGTGCGGTGGGAGGTGTAAATTAGATCTTATTTTTAAAAAAATGTTGTAAAGTAAGAATAATATTGAGAAGGTTTTTAGATGGCTGCTCACGCGACGTGGCGAGAGCAGGGATGTGTAGTTATGTTTAGTTAAAGGGCTTTGTAATGTCGTGTGAGGAGCAATGCGCAGTGTGCTACAGTGTCATAGAAGGACAAGACATGTGCTGCTATGATGTGTCTAGCGTATGGAGGCTGCGCTTTGGAATTATGCTACGTTGATATAAAGTTGACTTTCACGCGCGTTCGGTAGTCGCTGCTCAGGATCGCGGTCCTGGACGGACGTATGTGTGTGCTTTGACCGCTGACGAACGCGTTGACCTTGCCAACTCACGCTTGCGGAAGCCGAGCGGGGGCTGTGCGAGGTCTGAAATCAGACGAATGGGTGACTTCACGATCCAGTGGTCAGGGTGCAGAGTGGGGGTACCTGCGCAAGTCTGCTGAGTTATTTAGCGAGCGGATCTGCAGGCTCTGCTATGCGTTATTAGGATAGTTTACGAGTACTGAGCGTATCTACACATCTATGTGATGTATTATTTAGTAGCAGTTTGCTATAGTGTGTACTGAAATTATGCTTGGGTGTGTGTCTGTGGGTTGTGCAACATGGCCCAGGGCACATCTGGGATTGGTGTTTTGTGATAGCGTGATAGATATACTGTATGATTAAATAAATTATTAGAAAAAAATAAGTAGAATGCTCTAAATGATTACATGCGCGTGCAGCGGAGATCGAGTGATTGGTTTTCCGTCACCATCTCGGTTGCTTGCGAGTAGTAAATGTTTTCCCGGCCACGCTAATCATGTGTGTCAACGAGCTATGAGCTATTCTGACAATAGACGTGAAGGCAGGTCCAGACCTGAGACGCCGGCGGTATACATGAGAAGAACAATGCAGCTTTCACAAGTATCGGCTGTCACTAGCGCTCGGAAGCTGAACATGGCTGGAGACTCTGGAACCCCCTTCCCCGCCCACTGCCCGCGCGCGTGGCCCTCTTTGGAGCGTAATCTAAGGCGCGTAGGCGATATCATTTTCTCCGGAGATAGGTGCGAACGCGACTGTGTTGAGGTCATGTTTGAGGGGGGGGGGGGGGGGGGGGCGAGCAGAGACGTTTGGTCGGTTTGTCAACTGGTGGTGTTTGGGCGCGTCTGTTGTACTATTTTGCGAGCATGTCTGTGCACTGTGTGGTGCTTTATTTGGAGAGTTTAAGAGTACAGAGCTCGTCTGCTGATATTGTGTACTGCATTATTTAAGAGCTGTTTAGCAGTTGTTTGGCTATTTGGAGGTAAATGTTTTGCATTATTTACGAGTGGTTTGCATATCTGTAGGCTGTGCTATGGGTTATTTTTAACTGTTTACAATCAGTAAGCGTGTGTGTAGAACATTATAAATGAGTTATGCAGGATTGTTTCGCAGGCCTGTATGATATGGGACATGGAACTAGTGTAGGGTGAGTCTGTTTACCAGAAACGTGTAGGAAGAGGCTGAGTGCTGGTGGCTTAGTTTGAAACAATTTTCTTAGGTTGGTGGTGGAAGCGCAAATGAGCTTTGTTTACTGACAGATTTCAATCTTGACGCTGGTTCCTAGGAAGAGGAGGTGGCGGATTGGTCCTCGAAAAGTAGTTGAAATTAGGGAGTTGAACTCGTCTGGTTGGTTGGTGGGTTGGTTGGTTTGGGGAAGGAGACCAGACAGCGTGGTCATCGGTCTCATCAGAGTAGGGAAGGATGGGGAAGGAAGTCGGCAGTACCCTTTCAGAGGAACCATCCCGGCATTTGGCTGGAGTGATTTAGGGAAATCACGGAAAACCTAAATCAGGATGGCCGGACGCGGGATTGAACCGTCGTCCTTCCGAATGCGAGTAAACACGTCTGCATACGTATTTGAAATTGTAAATTCAAGTATTTAATATAGCAGGGTGGTGAGAGTGAATTAGCGACCGTTCTCACGACGAGCAAACGCGCTGTTATAGTCATGGTGGATTCCACTGTCGGTCAAACTCTGGTGCCAAACGTATCCTTTGTCCGGCATACGGCAGACAGATTCCATCCTGTCCAGTGTTAAGTGCTCGCAGGTGCGGGAAGATGTTTACATAGTCGGACTCTGAGGCGAGCGCGGCTGACCGCTTGTGGCGAGACCCCGACGCGCTGCTCACCGCCTACCTGGTGCGCTCACCTTGGGGGTGTGTGGGCCCCGCTAGTCGCTTGAACTCAGCCGGCCAGGGAGCTGCCGATGGAGTGGGTTCAGCTGGCCGCGTGTACTTCAGCTGTGCTCTGGAGTTTCGTTGTGTGAGCTTGGAGAAGTCAGTTGGGACACACCTGCATGACTGTAATGTCTGAAATAAAGAGTCATTTTCGAGGTATTTACAGAAGGCTATGTCCGTCGCGTCTATGGAGGGTGTGTGACGTAAGCGGGGCGGCGGCGCAGCGATTGTATGGTTATTACGCAATTAGCAGGCATTCTAGTGCGGTCCAAACGTGCTGTTATATAGTCATGGGGCATTGCACTGTCGAGAAAACTTTGCGGCCAAAAGTGTAGCACTGCGTTCTCGCTCACACAGGGACACATGGTGGACAGTGAGTGGTCAGCATCGACAGGTTTGAATGTGCCCAGGAAAAACAACTTTGGCGCCGAAAGTGTTGCAGGGAAACGGCCGACCGTTGTGTGATTCAGCTCCGAGGGAAACGATTTTGGTGGTAAACGTGCGGAGGTGACGAATACACGTGGTGAGCAGACAAGGGGCCGCTGTGACGTCAAACTCGGTAAGTTCCAGCGTGTCCAGCGAAAACATGTTTACGACGTGGGAGCGATCGCTGGGCTCGCCCCCTGCGCTGGTGGCCGGCCGCCTCACGTGACAGGCGTAGGCAGTGTCTCCGTGCGCTGGCCAGGGAGTGCCGAGGATTTGAACTAATTCAGTTGGAGTGCGGACGTCGTGGTGACTGCACTGTGATATCAAAGATTTGTGTGCTGACTGTGTTGGAGAACAAGTGATGCCCGTACTGCTTCAAATAAAGTCTTCGGTCCCTTCCCCCCTGCAAAATCAACGGACGTGACTTACGTTACTATATGAGCAGTTTATTATTTGACGCAATTATGGTAGGCTACCAGTGAAAAAAGATAAGTGAGGGAGAAAGTTCGTACGTGTGATTAATTATGGTGTTGGGATTTGAACTTGTGATAGATTTATGTTATGGATGTAAGGAAACTGACTTTCTCGCCGAGAAAATCGGACATCTTCAATAAATTATAAATGATAATAATACATAGAAGTACAGTTTTCAAGACATTATCGTGTTGGAATTTGAATTTGGTGCAATTTTCTAGTGGGTGTAGGCCTATGATAATAATGATAATAATGACAATGAATGTTAACAAATTATAAACAGTAATAATAATAAAGACAAGTATGTTTTTTGCATGCATTATCCTGTTGGAATTCAAACTTGCCGCCATTTTCTCTTCTGGAGGCTTAGGTTAGTGGACGTAGCACAATTGGCCTATTTTCCCGCCAAAAGCCGCCATCTTGGATGACTTCATGCGATGTTGCCAACTCTACATGCCGCCATCTTGGATGACGTCATCGCCGCCATCTTGAATAAATTTGACAACAATGCAACGTGCGCTGGCACATAGGTTGTCCTTCTACTATCGCCATCTCCAAAACCCGGGGGCACTGGAAGCTCCAACATAAATACCCCACTTATCCTAACAAATGCCTCATTGCTGAGTGCTGATGGCCAACTGGCCAGTGTGTAGTCTCAGCCTTTGTGTCAGTTGCAGCTATCCAGTGATAGGGGAGGCTACGGAGGTCAGTCCTAGCTGTCTTCGATCGTCTATGGAACTACGAAAGCGGCTGGAAGATCGATGCATCGATGCTCCTTCCAGCTTCCAAGGCAACACTGTCCAGGGACTGCCATCACCCTGCAGGCTTGCTTGGAGCTTGGCCTGCGTGACCTGGATGCTATCTGTCATCTGCCTTTGATGGGAGGAGCACTCCCATTGCTCATCCTGTTCCTGTGGCAAATACCGATGCTGCCAGCTTATGTCTAGTAACCAGATGCTGAGAGCCACCCCTTGGATGCCAGTGAATACTTAAAGTGGTCCTGGGACATAACTCCTGAATGCAAACCTTCAACATCAACGAGAGCAGTTGGAGACTGATACATAGGCCTGGAGGCTGTGGAAGGCTGCAGACTGACGGCTGCCCCGTGACATAGTCACCACCACCCGACACTTCACTGTGCTGGTGGTAGTGTGAGATGATTATATGCCAGCCGTCCGCCACTGGTGAGGCGCTGTTCTTCCAGCCTGGCTGAAGCATGGCGCTTTGGATGACAAACCTGTATTACTGCCTACCCTGTTATTGTCAGTGACGTTTTCTTGGTGCCCTCAAGCATAGCTAGATCCTGACCATCGCATCCCACCCACCTCTCTCCTGACGACTATAGGTACTCGACTCCTATATCTGGTGACAGCAAGTGGTAGAGACATCTATGCCTGGTGCCACACCTGCACATTTGGGACAACAGTAGCTGGCTATCTACGCAGTTCTTACATGAAGTCAAGAGATACTCGTTGAAGTTTGTAACGATGTGGTGAGTGACTGATATTTGTTTCCTTTCCTATTCTGTAGTTTCTTACAGCCATGTTGAGCTCTAGGGACCTTTATATTGGTTTTGAAGGGGCAGACAGCTACGTTGTTATAAATTGCAACACAACAGAGGCAAAACATTGTGGCACTATGTAGCGGAATAGGCCAATCAAAAGCCATTGGCGGCCAATTACTGCTTAATTTAGAAGAAAATAAAACCGTGTGTAGTGAAGCCGCCCATTCTATCGATCATGTAGCAACTAACCTCCTAGTGCCATTTTCGGGGAAAGCAACTGAGGACATGTTTATTTTTATTAGAGATGTAAGGGCTACCACCTAATTGGGAAAAATGTCGGAAGAAACGTCCTTGAATATGGGTACATGAAGGCTAGTATATGACACGAGAATCTACGTTATGTACCATGAAGTACTCAGTAAGGCCCAAACGTTTGATGAGCTAATACAGCGCTATCGGAAGCAGAACAGCGCGAGGTTCTCGAGAGAAAAACTAAGTTGACTGCCGCAGAAATACGGCGAATCAGTGGCATCCTTCTCTGTCAGGATAAGTGAACTGAACTCTCAAAGGTACGAACTAACGCGAAATGCGGAGGCCGATAGAGTAATTCTAAATGAAGCAGAGAATAGGGCTCTGGATGTGTTTCTAAGAGGTATTTCCGTTGGTATAGGGAGGGTCGGATTGAAGAACCCAAGCGACTTATCTACTACCATTAGGATTGCTATGCAGTTGGAGGAGATCGACATTGCTACACGAATACATTCATCACAGTGTTTTCTCTTCTGAAGTGAAGTGTTGTAGACGTGGATGCATGGGCCACATCAGGAAACAATGTCATCAGCCCAAATGTTATTAATATGGGTAGGTGGGTCATGAAGTACGTGATTGCCAGAAGGAAGCACGGAAAAAGCAATGTCTTCATACTCGACATTAAATTGGAACTAGGTTGCCTAATTTGTCAGATGGCATTTCCAGTAGAACACAAGTGTGCAGGAACGTATGCAGAGACGGAGCGTTGCATGATAGGCAAAGCAGTGGTATGGAACGTAAATTCCTGGTGGACACAGGAGCTCACGTGTCAGCAGCCAATACGAATCTCTTAGGAAGAAAAAGACGGAGTTCACCACAGCATTGGTTATAAGGAGTGGGTGATAATGACGTGAAGTCGTTGGGGACAAGGTTGTTCAGTTTTAACATAGGAAATAAGTGTTTTAGAGAGCCAGTAGAAATATTGTCTTGAATTGGTGAGGGGTACTGTACGATCCTGGGACTTGGCTTTCTTACAAAACATCTAGCACAAAACTGATCTTCTGCAGCGTGCAATTGAACTTGGTGGGACATTGTTTCCTCTAGGAGCCACAGCTACAAGTGTTACACCGTCGTAAGGTTCACCGATCGTGAAGGCGGTACCCAATAAACAACACTCACATTAAAGGTCACTTCGAGTGATATTGTACTGCAAGATATACGGAAATCGATGTGTGTGGGTACAGACACGGACCTACCTAAGGATATATTATCTGTTGTAGAGTCATTGGAAACCAACGAAGAACTGGATAATTTACACAGTTTTGTATGCAGAAGTATAGTACCCATCAGTGACATAGACGAAGATGTTATGGTTATGGTCAGTCTTGATAATTTTTGCACTAATGAAGTGAGTCTGCCAAAGATTTTACTAATTGTTAATGTGGATGTTTTGGAGGAAGATGACATTAACAGGTCAAGTGAGGACCTCTGCCGGAAGCAACCGTCAAAGCATCTGCATTACGTGAGAAAGTGAATCATTTCCAAGGAAATGACAGAAAACCAACGGAAACTTTGTTACTGCAGTTCATGTATTTGTTTGAACCGAATGGGACATTACCAGCAGCACCACTCAAGAAACGTAGAATACGAACAGGAAATAATACTGCAATGTACAAGAAAACACATCGAGTTACAAAGTGTATGCAACCGATAATGGAAGAATTTATCGACCAGCAGTTAGCTGACGGTATTACTGAGTACAGTGGTAGTCCCAGAGGGCACGGGCAATTATGGTCCCGAAAAAGTCGCCAGATGACAGTAAAAAATACAGATTTTGCTGTGACTACCGATATCTCGATGCACGTACAATCGCCGATGCATAGTCGATACGAAACATAATAGTGACTCTCGGCAGCTTGAGTCAGTTTAACAATATCTCCACAACGGATTCAGAGCATATATGACAGTTGGAGGAGATATTCAAAAGACTGAGAACAGCATGGGTAACGCTAAGCATCGATAAATGTCGTATTGGACCAACAGAAGTAAATTACCTTGGGCATATAACTGGCAAGGAAGATGTGAGAACAGACCCACATTTGGCCTAGCAGTTCAGAATTTTTCGCCTCCAAAGATAGTGAAAGAGATGCGGAGTTTCTTCGGTCTATGTAATTAGTATCATCGATTTGTGAAGACTTTGCTGAAATTGCTGGACCTTGCAACTATTTTTTATGGAAAGGAGCAACATTTGAATGGTTAACCAAATGTCTAATGGCGTTCAATACTTTAAATTGAACACAGATCGGACCAAGTTTTGATATTCCCAGATTTCAGACAAGAATTTATTGTGTTTTGTGATGTAATTGGCAAGGCGGTTGTCCTACGGCAGAATATAGAGTGTAATAGAATCCTGTAGTCTCTGCATCCAGAGAGTTGAATGAAACAGAGGAAAATTATTCCATGACTGAGAAGGTCGTGCTAGCAGTAATCTATGGTGTTACACAGTTCCACTGTTATTTATATGGGCAAAAGTTTAAGGCAGTGATGGATCACTCTGCTCTTAAATGGTTATTAGGATTGAAGGATCATTGCGGCATATTAATAAAGTGGCCACTCTGGTGAATTTGATTGCGAGGTGACACATAAATCAGGGAAAAGGATGCTAAGGCCGTCAGTTTAAGTAGAAAAATTGCAGCTCTACAAACACTGGCAGGAGCGTTGCTGAATGGCGAAAGGCTTATACCGCTGATGCTGATTGTCAACAACCTCAGTTCGTGACACACGAGCTGTCCGGAACATCAAAGTGTGGATTACCAATGGTAGAACCATGGCTTTCCAGAATTAAGTCATAGCGCAAACACACTATTATGTATTTTCAGATCATGGTGGACAAGGATCAACTGATAGAAGAATTGCCGAAAAATTTTGGTGAGGACTAAAAAACGATATGTCGAGCAACATGTCAGCAACTGCGTACCTTGTGCACAACGAGCTGATCTTAGCCCCCGACTGATTCTTTTACAACGTATACTGCAAGCATCTAAACCATTTAAAATGCTTTGAATGGACATGTTAGGCCCATGTAATAAAACATCATCAGGAAATAAATACATCTATAATTGATAATTTCTCACGTAATATGGTTATGGTTATAATTTATGACCAGAAAGCCAGTGCAGTTACTGAAGCGTTAGTAAATAATTGGTTGCTCACATCTGGCACGCCAGACACGCTACTTGCAGAGCAGAGTACCAGTTTCATGTCCGATCTTATAAAGCAATTGCGTCGATTGCTCCGAATTCGCAAGCTATGAACAAGCCCCTTCCACGCTCGAGCGAATGGAAGAACAGAGAGAGTTCATCGCACGATTTCGAAGATGTTGAGCTATATCATTCCAGTAATCATGAAAAGCGGGACAAAAAAAAATGTTCAAATGGCTCTGAGCACTATGGGACTTAACATCTGAGGTCATCAGTCCCCTAGAACTTAGAACTACTTAAACCTAACTAACCAAAGGACATCACACCCATCCATGCCCGAGGCAAGATTCGAACCTGCGGCTGTAGTAGTCACGCGGTTCCGGACTGAAGCGCCTAGAACCGCTTGGCCACCACGGCCGGCCGACAATTTAAAAATTTAAAAATGTTGTAACCGCCACATACAATTCTGAATTCTATACGACTACTGGCCTTTCGCCACACGAGGTTATATATGGGAGAAAAATGCCTTTTTCCTTGGAAGTGATTAAGCTGAAGTCCGAGTCAGCCATCGAAACAGCAAAAAAGTTTGCTAAGGAACTGTGAGACATCTGGCAACAAGTAAAACACGTAAATACGAAAGCCTTGGAAAGACAAGAGCAGATAGCACAATGCATAGGAAAGTTCCCACAATACAGGACTGGACAATGGATATGAGGCACATACTCATACACATCAAAACTCAAAACAAAGAAATTCCTGACCCGACACCATGGACCATACCAAGTACTAGATGCCAACGAAGACTTTTGCTATTCAAGTGGAATGTGTTAAGACCTTTAAGGGAGTAGTCGAGGCAATGCCACAGATACCACAAGAGTGAATAGTACTGTATGCAAAGAAGAAACAGATGACTGATGAACAGAGTACGTTTAAACTGCCTTACACCATTCGACGACGCCGATAGATAATATTTGTGATTGTTGTCTACCTATATTGCACTTTGTGTATTCTTGTGTATATTATTAGAAAGTCATTCAGTTTTGTTTCCTTCTATTTGTAATATGTTTTCTTATTTTTCGTTGTCAAGGGACCGACATAATGTTGTTTTCCTGTATGGGGGTATAGCTTTGTCTGGGTAATCCTACCTTATGAAAGGCGGGGAGGGGCGGGGGAGATAGTGATAAAGGTTCGTTTCTCTAAGGTCGCATACCAAAATGGGTACAGGTACAGACCAAAGATATGTTAATAATTTTAGAGCAAAGAAATGACTAATGTCGTTGGATGACCTACAGAAATATCAGAGGGAAAGTATTGCGGTCTGCCCAAGTGGAATGATACAAACTGGCGTACAGGCACGCGAAGTGCAGTTATTCCAGGAGAAACCAAAGCAAGTGAATGTCAAAAGGAATTGTTAACTCTGTATCCACATTTCCAGAGAGTAGGAACCCACTGTGTTTAGACATTTTTTTTTTTTTTCACCAGAAGTAATCGTAGTAAACTGTTACAAACACGGGATAACCACAGGTATGAATACAGTGGAATTATGGGGTAGGTGAATAATAAAACATAACAGCATGACTTGTGATATAGCAGTCGCGACATTTCGCCTACCAGTTCCGATCACTGGTACGACCACACAAGGGGGAACAACCTACGCTGTACTGGCCCAAGAAGCCACTAGAGGTACTGTCTACCCAAAACGTAACCTTCCTAAATAATATCCTGAATCTAGACATTCTACGCTTACTATGCGAAATAGCAGAAAGGCAAAAAAGGAGAATTAGAGCCGAACAAATATTCCATCATATTCAGGAATATCGCGATTGACATCACAGTATCACGACTACAAGTGTGTCATATACCATCGCTGTAGTGGTTCTGATTGCGATTTGTGTCATCTACTTCTGTTTCAAACGTAAGTCAGTGCACCGCTCAGGTTAACCAGTGCATCGGATACCCGTAGATTGGTTTGTAAATAAAGCTCAGACATAGCAAGAAAATGACTTGTAAACTATAGATGAGCTTTTAAGTATATGAGTAATTGTGTTAGTGCTAATAAATGACTTTTCCAAATCATGTAAACTAGCCGTACAGTAATGTATGAATACAACAGTTGTATGATGTGTAACTACTAGTGTAAAATACGTAGGATGAGGTTATTACAGGTATTCCAAACCGAAAAATTCGAGACAAATTTTCTGAAGAAAAGGGGAGATGTTGTGCCCCAGCGGAAAGTAAAATTTATCCAAGTTCTACCTTAATGGCTCCCAGAAGCCGAAACATCTGTGTCAACGAGCAGTAGATTGCCAGCTAAGGGGAAATCCTGAGCGAGTTGCAGCAAACACAGACGCTATCACAACAATGGGAGACAACCGAGCACCCAAATCTGTAAGTGAAGCATAACGACATCGTGGAAGCCAACAGATCCTCATACTAGTGATAAAGTAGTGTTTTGTAATGAAGGCTAGGTGCGTAACGCAACAACAAGTATTCAAGTATAGGCCCAGCAGGAAAGAGCCTTTCTAAGTTGAAGCTGCCGAAGTGTGACTTCACTACCAGAGCTCACAGGGAAGAAAACCAGGACAGATGATGTCATAGCCACCCCACCACCATAGAGCACACTGAAAGTGCCAACATAAATAGCCCATACTTCTTAACAATGCCTCATTGCTGAGCCGGCCGCGGTGGTCTAGCGGTTCTGGCGCTGCAGTCCAGAACCGCGGGACTGCTACGGTCGCAGGTTCGAATCCTGCCTCGGGCATGGGTGTGTGTGATGTCCTTAGGTTAGTTAGGTTTAAGTAGTTCTAAGTTCTAGGGGACTTATGACCTAAGATGTTGAGTCCCATAGTGCTCAGAGCCATTTGAACCATTTTGAACCTCATTGCTGAGTGCTGATCACCGATTGCCAAGTGCGTAGTCTCAGCTCTTGTGTCAGTTGCAGATATCCAGCGAGAGTGGAGGCAATGGAGGTCGACCCTCAGCACACCTGGCTGTCTTATATCGTCGCTGAAACCACGAGTGCGGCTGGAAGGGCCGTGCTGCTGCTAGCTGTCCTGCCGACTTCCAACGCACTCTTGATGAGGCTGGGGGCAGCCAACACCCTGCAGACCTGCTGGGGGCTTCACCTGCATGACCTTGACGCTGTCTGACCCCCGCCTTTGACAGAAGGGAGACTACCACTACTCGTCCTGCTTCTGTGGCAGACACCAATGATACTGGCTCCTATCTGTTAAATGGGGACTGAGAGCCACTCTGTGAATGTCAGTGAATATTTCAGGTGGATCTGGAACGTAACTCCTGAGTGCAAATCTTCAATGTCAACGAGAGCAGTTTGGAGATCAAGACGTAGACCTGGTTGCTGCTGAACGCCGTGGATCGACGGCCACCTCATGACGTAGCAGCCACCACCTAATGCTTTGCTGTGCTGTAGTTAAGGGGGGTAGGACGTCAAACTGGCCGACTTGGAACAGGAGAGGCTCCACAGGACATTTTAATTTCCACTGTCTATACTTTTACAAATAAAGTCATAAAACTTTGTCAGCATGACCAGGAAGGGTTCAGGATTCACGCTCATTGCAGTGGAAGTTCAAAAATATAAGAAAATATATATTTTTTTACATGTGAAATGTCATCATTTTTTCACTTACTATTGGCTGCATTCGTTGCTATAGGTACACTTTTTTTCGTAAGTAAGGGAGCTTCTTCGATGAATTTTGCACAGCATACAAACCATACTTACAGGTGTATGAAACTCTAGAATTTTCCAAATATATTAAGAACTGTGCTAAAATTGAAATAATTAACCATAAAATATGAGTTTTTTCTAAACATGAAGTTTAAAACATGACAGCTCATTCATTTTTCATTAATTAAATAAATTCTAGAGTTTCATACACCTGTAAGTATGGTTTGTATGCTGTGCAAAATTCATCGAAGAATCTCTCAACTTGTAAGGAAAAGTGTACCTATAGCAACAAATGCAGCCAATAGTAAGTGAAAAAATGATGAAATTTTACACGTAAATTTTTTACACTTTTGAACTTACATTGCTATGAGTTTGAATCCTGAATCCTTCCTGGTCGTGTTGACAAAGTCTTATGAATTTATTTGTAAAAGTGTAGACAGTGGAAGTTAAAATGTGTGGTGCCTCTCCTTCTCCAAGTCGGTCCGTTTGACGTTCTACCCCCCCTTAAAGTGAGATAATTGCGTGTCAGCCGTCTGCCGCTAACGAGGCCCTGTTCCGTTGCCCCGGATGAAGTACGGCGCTTTGGAAGACAAATCTGTATTACTGCCTAGTAAATGTGCTATTGTCAGTGGTGTTTCTTTGGCACTTTCGAGCATACCTAGGTCCGCACCAACACACCGTGGCCTACTCTCTCTTGACGAACGTAGGAGTCTGGGACTGGACTTCTACAATAATATCAACTAAATATGAAAAATATTAGATTCTAATTAGCAAAGGCAACGCTCTAGCTTTGAAAAATAGTGTAGCACAATGTGTAATTGCAAAACGGAGAACGGGGTATAATTTATCACTTTGTTGGGGCATCATACGTATTAAGGAAACTTTTTACCTGGTTTCGAAGTAATGTGTACAAACAACCGTTGAGGAAGGAGGAAGTGCTCAGTTATTATCATTATATTCAAGAGTATTTATGCTGCAGTTTAGATTTTTAAATTCAGCACTGAAAAAAGAGAGACAAATTACTGAAAGTATTCTCAAAGTTTGTAGAATAATTTCTCAAAGCCTTTAACTGAGAGATGGAAGACTGAAGTGCTGTTAAAGGAACACTTCCAAACGACATTAATTTTGTTCATGAAATTGTACTTTTTGCCTCTTATGGAGAAAAAATTCGAAAACGATTGGAAGAATTTATGACAGACTAACAACCGAATAACAATGTACGAGGATGACGACATACTTCAATGGATTTTTTAAAATTATCATAGCCTGGGCTGAGATAAGACATATGTCTGAGCAAAAGGACTTAAAGAACCTAGTAAAGAATAATTTTAATTTGACAATCTGCAGCAATTGTTACAGTATGATCGAAGTTGGATTTGGACTGCACAGGGTTGGAATTCAGACCATGTAGTCTGAAACTTCGAATGAAGAAAATAAAAAAGTCTTATCAATGACCAATGTAGGAGTAAAGGCGAAACAACCTAAAGTAAAATTATTTAACGTGGTTCGAGTTGCACGAATCGATCTTAAGATGCATACAATCTTTAACAAAGCCTTAGTTATTTAGTTATGTCAGTCAGCCCTTAATCAGTATAACACGATATTTTCAGTCTGCTGTGTCCTGTAATACCTCAAACCAAGATATGCGACTTCACACAGGTTATCTTCAATTACGTATGTTACAAAAGTAGCAGATGCGAAAAAATTGCAGGAAAACAAAATAACACAACATACTACTGACATTTTGATGAAAGTAGACCACATGCAGCAATTAATTCAGTCGGGCATTGTGACAAATGAGGTAGAAAATGTGAAGAGTAGTACATACAGTATATCACTTTTCCCAACAAGCTGGAAAAAACGTACTTAAACGGAGCAGGCGATAAAGAAATGTTTTATAGCCTGTTAATGTGACAGAAAAGTGTGTAGTAGCTACCATCAATGTAAATATCTCTTCAGCAACAAATATTTTAAATTTTCACTGTTGCATTTATGTCACATATTTAGACACGGTACTGTCACAAGTGGTAGTTCCGGTTCGTTTGGTTAACACTCCAATCCATCTTATAAGCAGAAGGCGTAGGGAGTACCGCAGTATGGTGTAAATTAGAAGTGTAATTAACGCCACATCGTAAAATTATCTTATTTTCGAGGCGAAGCATAGTTCTGATATTTCAGAATGTCCAATTATTAAACTTTTACTCTCCTTCAGACACTAACGCCAATCTCGCGACGGTTGATTTTTAAGCAGAAATGATGTATGAACTTCTGACTCACCTCTACACCCCGAGTACTGTGCATTGGCTGACAATTTGTGTCCTGCAACGAAAACACCAGACGCCAAACCTTAATTATTTTGGTAAACAATGGCCATTTTCTACAGTTTTTAGCTAGACCTGATGCTGCTCGGTCAGGCACTAGCTGAATAAATACAAGTACCTCATGGCTACGTCTGTATCACAAGTACGCGGTGGGAAGAAAATTTGTCTCGGCGAGTCGCTTCAGCGCTGCATGTGCGATTCTGACAGCTGGTGGAGGAAAATGTATTCAAATCTTGACAAACACTGGGAGAGACAAGAAAACAAAAATTAACCTATCCGGGAAATACTGGAGCTTAAGAATTAATTATGACTCGGATTAAAATAAAATTGAGGTGGACAGGATTTGAAGACTATAATGCAGACGAATGTCTAGAGCAGAGGTTTATGTTTTATCCAGCAGTGTCTGTTCATTGGCTGCCGACGGCTCTTGTAACGGCAGGAAAAATCAGACGCAGCAACTCTTGAAAAGTTATAACTGGCCCTTTATTTCACAGTTCGGCCGTTATGGGATATCTTTAGATGTACTCAGGTTATTTACAGTGGAACACGTCAACTTATTCGCCGTGTTTGGCTACGTCACAATTAATACCGAATGAAAAATCAATTTTCTATTTTCAAGTAGCCATAAATGACAACGAAGTTGCCATATTCCACTGTAACTAAACTGGAAAGAGCAGAAGAGAACTCGTAACGGGTGAAACCGGCAACCGCCTATACTGAAAGAAATAATCAGTTACATATTCCATAAAGTCCCCCCCCCCCTCCTCCCCATGAACCATGGATTTTGCCGTTGTTGGCGTGCCTCAGCGATACAGATAGCCTAACCGTAGGGGTATCTGTTGAGAGGCCAGATAAACATATGCTTCCTGAAGAGGGGCAGCAACCTTTTCAGTAGTTGCAGGGGCAACAGTCTGGATGATTGATTGATCTGGCCTTGTAACACTAACCAAAACGGCCTTGCTGTGCTGGTACTGCGAACGGCTGAAAGCAAGGGGAAACTACAGACGTAATTTTTCCCGAGGACATGCACCTTTACTGTATTGTTAAATGATGATGGCGTCCTCTTGGGTAAAATATTCCGGAGGTAAAATAGTCCCCCATTCGGATCTCCGGGCGGGGACTACTCAAGAGGATGTCGTTATCAGGAGAAAGAAAACTGGCTTTCTACGGATCGGAGCGTGGAATTTCAGATCCCTTAATCGGGCAGATAGGTTAGAAAATTTAAAAAGGGGAATGGATAGGTTAAAGTTAGATATAGTGGGAATTAGTGAAGTTCGGTGGCAGGAGGAACAAGACTTCTGGTCAGGTGAATACAGGGTTATAAATACAAAATCAAATAGGGGTAATGCAGAAGTAGGTTTAATAATGAATAGGAAAATAGGAATGCGGGTAAGCTACTACAAACAGCATAGTGAACGCATTATTGTGGCCAAGATAGACACGAATCCCACACCTACCACAGTAGTACAAGTTTATATGCCAACTAGCTCCGCAGATGACGAAGAGATTGATAAAATGTATGACAAGATAAAAGAAATTATTCAAGTAGTGAAGGGAGACGAAAATTTAATAGTCATGGGTGACTGGAACTCGACAGTAGAAAAAGGAAAAGAAGGAAAAGTAGTAGATGAATATGGAATGCGGTAAGGAATGAAACAGGAAGCCGCCTGTTAGAATTTTGGACAGAGCATAACTTAATCATAGCTAACACTTGGTTCAAGAACCATGAAAGAAAGTTGTACACATGGAAGAAGCCTGGAGATACTGGACGGTATCAGATAGATTATGTAATGGTAAGACAGAGATCTAGGAAACAGGTTTTAAATTGTAAGACATATCCAGGGGAAGATGTGGACTCTCATCGCAATCTATTGGTTATGAACTGTAGATTCAAACTGAAGAAACTGCAAAAAGGTGGGAATTTAAAGAGACAGGACATGGGTAAACTGAAAGAACCAGAGGTTGTACAGAGCTTCAGGGATAGCATTAGGGAACGATTGACAAGAAAGGGGGAGAGAAATGCAGTAGAAGAAGAATGGGTAGCTCTGAGAGATGAAATAGTGAAGGTAGCAGAGGATCAAGTAGGTAAAAAGACGAGGGCTGATAGAAATCCTTGGGTAACAGAAGAGATACTGAATTTAATTGGTGAAAGGAGAAAATAACAAAAATGCAGTAAATGAAGCAGGCAAAAGGGAAGTCAAACGTCTGAAAAATTAAATCGACAGGAAGTGCAAAATGGCTAAGCAGGGATGGCTAGAGGACAAATGTAAGGATGTAGAGGTGCATATCACTAGGGGTAAGATAGATACTGCCTACAAGAAAATTAAAGAGACCTTTGGAGAAAAGAGAAACCCTTGCACGAATATCAAGAACTCAGGCGGAAACCCAGTTATAAGCAAAGAAGAGAGAGCAGAAAGGTGGAAGGGGTATATAGAAGGTCTATACAAGGGTGGTGTTCTTGAGGACAATATTATAGAAATGGAAGAGAATGTAGATGAAGATGAAATAGGAGATATGATACTGCGTGGAGAGATTGACAGGGCACTGGAAGACTTAATTCGAAACAAGGCCCCAGAAGTAGACAAAATTGCATTGGAACTATTGACAACCTTCGGAGAAGCAGGCCTAACAAAACTCTACCATCTAGTGAGCAAGATGTATGAGACAGGCGAAATACCCTCAGACTTCAAGAAAAACATAATAATTAAATTCCAAAGAAAGCAGGTGTTGGCAGATGTGAAAATTACCGAACTATCAGTTTAATAAGCCACGGCTGAAAAATACCAACACGAATTCTTTAGAGATGAATGGAAAAACGGGTTGAAGCCGACCTCGGGGAAGATCAGTTTGGATTCCGTAGAAATGTTGGAACACGTGAGGCAATACTGACCCTACAACTTTTCTTAGAAAATACATTAAGGAAAAGCAAACCTACGTTTCTAGCATTTGTAGACTTAGAGAAAGCTTTTGGCAATGTTGACTAGAATACTCTCTTTTAAATTCTGAAGGTGGCAAGGGTAAAATACGGACAGCGAAAGGCTATTTAGAATGTGTACAGAAACCATGGCAATTATAAGAGTTGAGGGACATGAAAGGGAAGTAGTGGTTGGCAAGGGAGTGAGACAGGGTTGTAACCTATCCCCGACGTTATTCAATGTGTATATTGAGTAAGCAGTAAAGGAAACAAAAGAAAAATTCGGTGTAGGAATTAAAATCCATGGAGAAGAAATAAAAACTTTGAGGTCGCCGATGACAATTGTAATTCGGTCAGAGACAGCAAAGGACTTGGAAGAGCAGCTGAATGGAATGGACAGTGTCTTGAAAGAAGGATGTAAGATGAACATCAACAAAAGCAAAACGAGGATAATGGAATGTAGTCGACTTAAATCGGGTGATGCTGCGGGAATTAGATTAAGAAATGAGACGTTTAAAGTAGTAAATAAGTTTTGCTATTTGGGGACCAAAATAACTGATGATGGTAGAAGTAGAGAGGATATAAAATGTATGACTGTCAATGGCAAGGAAAGCGTTTCTAAAGAAAAGAAATTTGTTAACATGGAGTATAGATTTAAGTGCCAGGAAGTCGTTTCTGAAAGTATTTGTTTTGAGTGTAGCCATGTATGGAAGTGAAACGTGGACGATAAATAGTTTAGACAAGAGGAGAATAGAAGCTTTCGAATTGTGGTGCTACAGAAGAATGCTGAAGATTAGATGGGTAGATCACATAACTAATGAGGAAGTATTGAATAGAATTGTAGAGAACAGAAATTTGTGGTACAACTTGAATAGAAGAAGGGATCAGTTGGTAGGGCATATTCTGAGGCATCATGGGATCACCAATTTAGTACTGGAGGGCAGCGTGGAGGGTAAAAATCGTAGAGGGATACTAAGAGATGAATACACTGAACGGATTCAGAAGGATGTTGGTTGCAGTAGGTACTGGGAGATGAAGAAGCCTGCACAGGATAGAGTAGCATGGAGAGCTGTATCAAACCAGTCTCTGGACTGAAGACCGCAAAAGCAAAAATATTGCATAAAGTGTTTAATAACGAGTCTGTCAACAATTGCTGATTTTGACTTGGTAAGAGGCATGTGTGTATTGTGGCATTCACTCTAAACATTTATAAAGCATGTTCCAGCATTCTGATGTTTATTATTAACATCCGGCACCGACAATGCAGCCTAAGTAGGCTAGGTTTTAAAACAAACCTGTAAGGTTCAAAACTTGTCGCCTAATATAACTACTGCAACTTTTGACGGAATCTTTAATAAACGCTTTAATGTATTTAAAAGATTTGCTGGTTCCCCGTTAACAAAATGTTGAAGCTGAAGAACAGTTACGCATTTCAGTTATGTTTGTGTGTATAAGAGGAGGAAAGGCGATCTATACCTGACATACTTATGGCTGCACAAGTCCATGATTAGATACTAAATAAAAGAGGAACAGAAAATCAAAACTGCAGAATCAATTTCTTTTATTTCCGTCTATGATCACAAAATTCTTAGGTCCTTAGTATGCCGATTTCGATGAGGGCTACAGTCATCAGATCTGTTTTAAAACAAGTATAATTATAATGAAGCCAGAGCGGTATAGTCAAACGATGCACATTAAATCAGCATAGCATCGTCTCACATATTTTAAATCAGCATACCATAGTCCTACACGTTTTAAATATGTGCGGCGATGCTACGCTGATTTCGTGTGTATCTTTCGGGGATGCCACTATGGCTTCATTATATTGGTATATTTTAAAGCAGATGTGAAGGTTGCCACCTCTGATCGAAACGGTAGTCTGATGACCTAACAATTTTGTGATCCTAGACGGATATAATAGAAATTTATTGTACACTTTCTGGATTGCTCTTCTATTCGCGACCATGTCGCAGGTTGTCAAAATAGTAGCAACGTTCTGAAAGATAGGAAGTGAGAGTGAATGGGTTAGATTAATTGATACCAAAGGAACCATTTATTTTGTTTTCCGAAGTCAAAGCAAAAGAATAACAATGAGCACAGTTTTATGGCCGTAAAGCTTCACGATAAAGCAATGAATGACACATGTGTCACACGGATATCAGAAAACTAATACAGCGTGAGCTGAAACAGGCAAAATACAATCAGGAATTGGTCTCCGTCAGGAAGACTGGCCGCACATTCCTCCTGGCCAACTTGAGAATATTGCGCGGAAAATTAGCTCTACTACAACATTTGACAGACAGTCTTATTAAAACCTGGTAGTAAATAACGTTGCACAATAAAAGATTATCAGACAATTTCATAAATATTTCATCCTAAGATATTTAAGAACTTTGAATGTACAGGGGATTCAGCTACCTCTAACTACAGGTTTTAAGCAACCTGCAACGCGTTCAAATACCAGGCTCGAGATTTTCATTTTCTCTCGCTCGCTACATACAAGCTGTTAGTCCTACAAAAAATTAACAGACCTTTTTGTAGGAAATGTAGCGCAGTTAAATTTTGCACTGGGATGCGTTTACTCTACAGACAATTTTTTCGAATTATTCAAGAAAAACGTACAAAAGTGACCTTGAAACCACTGGAGGTAGACAGCAGTGCCGCAACGATGCAGAAGCCGACCATGTCTGATAACAAGTTAGATTAGTTGAGGTTCGTCTTATACGAAAACGCCAGACACTGGCTGTGGAACACCAAACGCTAAAGATGAATACTCACCATACTAACTGTCCTCAGTGGTCTGCTGCGGTGCACGGTATGAAGTCACCAACACGCAGTTCCTCAGAGCCAGACGGCCTAAGGTACTCCGGAGCGTTCCGGCTGCAACAGGCATCTTCAAATGCAATCCTGCGAGAGTGTCGCTTACAGCTCTCTAGTGTGAACGATGGACAGAATCCGGCGGCTCTCCAGGCGCCGCACTACCCTCGGAACTGCAGCACGAAAACTCCGTTCGCGAACAGCGCTCTTAAGGCCGCCAGAGGGGACAGGCTGCGCATTCCAGCGGAAAGCCGGCAGAGTCGTTGCCAGGCGACTGTCGCAGATTATGACAGAGCGCAAACCTCTGCCAATACAGCTCACGTTCTACCATCTTTTCAGCCAGCACTCCTGCTCTTTCATTCTCTTCTTTAGAAACAAAGCTCCACATCTGGAAGCATTCGCTGTCTGTTATTTGCTTGCTCTGCGAGTAACTATGTGAACTATTTTCGATTGGAAGACAGCCATACCAAGTCACACGGCCAAATTACGAGTGGCGTTCATCAAATAACGAAACACACTTTTTTAGACCAATTTTGGTTGCAAAAATGCGGTATTTGTAGTGGGACATCGTGGAATATTCCCTCTTCAACCCCTACAGTTTCATGAAGTTCCGATAGGTGGCAGTACTTTACATAGCCTTCAAAATCACATCTATAATGGAGGTGCGTTCCAAGCAGACAGCTGTCTGGAAACCTGCCGTGGAAACTTGCCCGATCGCCCGAGTGCCGGTCGACCGCACACAGCTGTGATTCCTGCAATGTTGGAAAACGCTGACACTCTCGTTCGAGATGATCGACACATCATTATCAAACCACATGCTGCTCAATTGTACGTCTCTGTTGGTAGTGCTGACACAGTCGTCCACTATTTAAGGTACTGAAAGATGAGTGAGCGCTGGGTTTATCGCCGCTTCACAGAAAGACATAAAGAACAACGGAGGACCAGCTTTGCGGAATTGCTTGCGCATTACGAGGTTGATAGTGACAAATTTTTGTCCAAAATCGTCAAACATGGGTTCATTACTTCAAACCAGAAACAAAATAGCAGTCCATAGAGTGCACCAAACGACTTCTCCTCCTCAAAGCAGCACCGACAGCCGGTAATGCAATGGTGAAGGTCTTCTGGGACTCTGAAGGGTTATTCTATTTGTTGTCTGTTCTTCATGGTGCGTCTACCAGCTCTGAAGTGTATTGTGCTACCCTCAGGAAATTGAAAAAAACAAATTCAGCCTGCTCGTCGCCACAAAACTGCAAACTAACTTCTCCTTCTCCGTGACAATGCAGGGCCTCATTCAGGTTTGCTCACCCGAGAGGAGTTCACAGAACGACATTAGGCTGATCATCCTTATCCATCCTACAGCCCGGATCTCTCACCTTCCGACTTCCATCTGTTTGGCCCAATGAGGGATGCACTGCGGGGGAAGCGGTACGTGGATGACAGGGAGGTTACCGATGCAGCACGATGTATTCTCTGACGTCAGCCAGTAGAATGGTACCATACGGGCATACAGGCCGTCCCAGTAAGGTAGCTTAAGGCCGTCCCACTGAGCGCAGATTATTTTGAAAAATAGTTTTGTAGACAGAAGAGTGGGGAATAATATTTGAGCCGCGCATGGCTCTCGTTTATCCTTTTTATTGTTTGTCATCTTCTATTACGGTACTGCCGCCTCGTTTTGTTATTCCATTTACTGGCGTCACTAACTTCCTGCCTTAACTGTCCGTGAGCGGCTGCAGCAGCGCGTATCGATAAGTTCACTGCCATAACATCTCTGGAGCGACCGATAGCATTTGCGGGTCGTCGTGTGTCTGGCAGTCAGTCGGAGACGGACCAGCAGTGCAGTCGGGACGCAGCAGTAGTGAAGTCGGGCACGGAGTGCAGGTGACTCGCCGACAGCCACTGCTAGCCGACCGCGGTGGACACACATGAACTGTCCGAAGGAAGGAGATTGGAGCGGGACGGCCGTTGGTTGGTCGTTCGGTTTGTCGTCTCATCGGCCGACGTATATTTGGTCCACTCGCCGTTTTCGGGCCTGTACAGTTGGTCGGTTGGCGTGGAACAGCGAGGAAATCTCCGCGGCGCGTAGTTTGGCCGGGGCGCGCTGGCGGCGTGTACGCGCGCTCGGAGTGTGTGGTGCTGTTCCCATTGCTACGAGGTCCGTGGCTCACCCATCCTGGTCACGAAAGTTGAGTTTTGACTTAATATACCAGCAAGTGACGACTGTTCACATTGTGTCGTTTGGATTTCGTTGTCGGTTTTTGGGACATACCCGCGAGCAACAACGCGTGTTTTCAAGTTGGTAAATTTTAGCCACCCTTCGGTGGAGTTTAACTGTACTTGGTTATTTTGAATTGAAGTGCACCAGCGGAATCTTCTGCCTTGTGGCCGTTAACGTTCCGGTTATATGCCGGGACCGTTGACTTAAATTCAGACAGTGTATTTTCCTCATCGTGTTGTCGCTTTCCAGCACGGTGTGTAGTTTGACAGCTCAATGTATAATTGGTTGTGGGCGCCACTACCTTCTACGTTGTTCCATTAAACGCCCTGCTGTGAGCTGGTCGGGTGGAGTGGAAGTTATCTTGTCGGTGAGTCCGTTGACTGTCGGTTGGGTTGTCGTCGGATCGAGAGTGATTGGGCCTGTCTCACACAAGCGAGCCTTAGTGTTTGAATTCCAGGCCGAACCTCGCAAACCTCTGAGCGCCTTTGGGTTTACTGTCTTTTCTTATTTGTTCTTGTTGTTTGTATTTGTATGGCTTCTAGCCGATATTTAAATTAAGGTTGTTTTGACCTTAAGACATAAGATTGTTTGGGCCTTCAGCCTAATTAAAGAACTGTTTTAAGATAAGGCCTTCTGTCTTTTAGATTTCTGATTTTGTTTTGAGTCTTAAGCTATTTGCTTTCAGCCGATTTTAAATTAAAGTGGTCTTGCCCTTAAGGCATGAGATTGTATGGCGCATTCAGCCAGTTCCAAAAATTAATGCTGTTTTTTTTTAATTTCTTGGCTCTTGTAATGTTTGGTCAAATAAATAAAGTAGTATGTTCGAGTGTGACTGACAGCCGCTTATTTTGGCCCCTTTCCACAAATTAAACTGCCTATCCTGTCCTGCGAGTTTAGCGGGGCGTCTCTATATTGTGTATTAAATGCTGAATAAAACCAATCTACTTTCAGAAAAGAAACATGTTCGTTACTTACTGAACACACCTGGTAGTTCGTACCTATGACTGTAATCGTATTTGGAAGGAAGCTTAGTTTTATCGTCCCATCACTGATGACGTTGTAAGAGATTCAGCACAAACTCGGCTAGCTTAACGATAAGGAAATCGTCAGCCCCTCTCCAACACTTCTCTTTAATGACCAGAGGGAATCACAGAGCACCAAAATCTAATGATTGGCCTTTGTAGAGCAATACTTGTGATAAGACTCTATCCGAGGGGGATTACCATGACTTGCGAACGTCGGAAGGAGTCGACGCGAGAAAGCAGCTACGGGCTGCCACGTGGCCGAGCCAGTTGGAGTTGGTAGCCTTTGCAGACCAGACCAGAGCAGGGCAGGAGGCGGTGGCGCTGGGGCGTTCTTTGCGACCGGCAGGTCGCGCGCAGGTAGCAGAAGTCATTGCGCAGAAAGCCGCATTTGTCTCGGCCGCTGCCATCGCTTGGGAAATCTCGCGGCCGCGCCAGAATAACACGGAGAGCAATATCGCTGGCCCAGGACGGCGCGGCTGCAGTATTTACCCGGCAGCTCCTGTTTGCCGGCCACGGCGCCGCCCCACGCAGCCAACTTCGCTCCCAGGCCGGCCGCGCCGGGCTCTGCCCCCGTGTGACCCGCTCGCAGTAACTGATACAGCTGCCACTGCCGTTTATCCAGCGTTTATGGGGCCAGTGAGGGACTGACAATTCCATTTTCCATTTACCGATATACTCACAAGAGCAAAGGACTCTTTACTGTGTAATTCCCAGGACATACTGAATAATACTTGTATTCACTATTTACTGTAATAATAATATTAATGTGCATTCATGCTTTCGTCATTTTGTACAATTATATTGACGAGTGACTAGAAAGAGCCATACAAAATACACTGAGGAGGCAAATTCACGGGATGATATGCACATATACAGATGTCCGTAGTACCACGTACACAATATTCAAAAGGGCAATGTCATTTGTACTCAGCTGATTCATACGAAAAGGTTTTCAACGTGATTACGGTCACACGACAAGAATTAACAAACTTTGAATGCGGAATGGTAGTTGGAGCTAGACGCAAGTGGCATTCGATCTCGGAAAACGTCGGGGAAGCCAGTATTCCGATATCCACTGTGTCAAGAATGTGGCAAGAATTCCAGATTTCAGGAATTATCTCTCACCTTGGTCAATTCAGTGGCCGACGGTCAAGAGCAGCAACGTTTGCATACAGTTGCCAGTGCTAAGGGACAAGTTCGGATCAAGACCAGAAATCAATGTGCGTCGTATCCGTTTGGAAAGTGCGGTGAAATTTGGTGTTAATGGGCTATGGCTGCAGAAAAAATGACGTCAGTGTCTTTGCTAACAGCACGAAATCGTCTGCAGCGCCTCTCCTGGGCTGGTGACCATGTCGGATGGGCCCAAATTACTGGAAAACCGTGACATTGTCAGATGAGTCCCGATTTCAGCTGTTAAGAGTTGATGGTAGGGTTCGAGAATACCACAGACCCCGCTATACCATGGACCCAAGTTTCAGCAAGACACCGTGCAAATACTGGTGATGGCTCCATAATGGTGTGGGCTGTGTTTACATGGAACGGGCAGATCACTGACTGGAAATGGTGATTTTAATCTACTTGGAGACCTTTTGCAACTATCCATGGACTTAATGTTCCCAAGCAAGGATGGAACTTCTATGTACGACAATGCGTCAAGTCACTGGGCCACAATAGTTCGCAATTGATTTGGGAAACATTCTGGACAATTCGAGCGAATAATTTGGCACCCAAATCGCCACACATTAGTCCCGTCAAACATTTATGGGACATAATCGAGAGGTCAGCTCGAACACAGTGTCCTACACCGGCTATACTTTCGCAATTATGGACGGCTATAGAGACGGCATGGGTCAGTTTTACTGCAGGGGACTTCCAACAAATTAATGAGTCCACGTCACGTCAAGTTGCTGTATTACGCCAGGAAAATGGAGGTCCAACACTATATTAGGAGGTATCCCATGACATTTATAACCTCAGTATACAGGGCGCTCCATTGATCGTGACCAGACCAAATATCTCACGAAATAAGCGTCAAACGAAAAAACTACAAAGAACGAAACTTGTCTGGTTTGAAGGGGGAAACCAGATGGTGCTATGGTTGGCCCGCTAGATGGCGCTGCCGTAGGTCAAACGGATATCAACTGCGATTTTTTAAATAAGAACCCCCATTTTTATTACATATTCGTGTAGTACGTCAGGAAATATGAATGTTTTAGCTTACCACTTTTTGCGCTTTGTGATAGATGGCGCTGTAATAGTCAAAAACATATGGCTCACAATTTTAGTCGAATAGTTGGTAACAGATAGGTTTTTGAAATTAAAATACAGAACGTAAGAGCGCTTGAACATTTTATTTCGGTTGTTCCAATGTGATACATGTACCTTTGTGAACTTATCATTTCTGAGGACGCATGCTGTTTACCTGTAAATACCACATAAATGCAATAAATGCTCAAAATGATGTCCGCCAACCTCAATGCATTTAGCAAAACGTGTAACGACATTCCTCTCAACAGCGAGTAGTTCGCCTTCCGTAATGTTCGTACATGCACTGACAATGCGTTGACGCATGTTGTCAGGCGTTGTCGGTGGATCACGATGGCAAATATCCTTCAACATGCCCCACAGAAAGAAATCCGGGAACGTCAGGTCCGGTGAAAGTGCGGGTCACGGTATGGTGCTTCGACGACCAATCCACCTGTCATGAAATATGCTATTCAATACCGCTTCAACGGCACGCGAGCTATGTGCTGGACATCCATCATGTTGGAAGTACATCGCCATTCTGTCATGCAGTGAAACATCTTGTAGTAACATCGATACAACATTACGTAGGAAATCCCCATACATTGCACCATTTAGATTAACATCGATAAAATGGGTGCCAATTATCCTTCCTCCCGTAATGCTGCACCATACATTAAACCCACCAAGGTCGCAGATGTTCCACTTGACGCAGCCATCGTGGATTTTCCGTTGCCCAATAGTGCATATTATGCCGGTTTACGTTACTGCTGTTCGTCAATGTCGCTTCGTAGCTAAATATAACGCGTGCAAAAAATCTGTCATCGTCCCGTAATTTCTCTTGTGCCCACTGGCATAACTGTATACGACGTTCAAAGTCGTCGCCATGCAATTCCTGGTGCATCTGGTGCATACAAATAAGATACGGGTGCAATCGATGTTAATGTAGCAGTCTCAACACCGACGTTTTTGAGATTCCCGATTCTCGCGCAATTTGCCTGCTACTGATGTGCGGATTAGCCGCGATAGCAGCTAAAACACCTACTTGGGCATCATCATTTGTTGCAGGTCGTGGTTGACGTTTCACATGTGGTTCAACACTTCCTGTTTCCTTAAACAACGTAACTATCCGGCGAACGGTCCGGACACTTGGATGATGTCGTCCAGGATACCGAGCAGCATACATAGCACACGCCCGTTGGGCATTTGGATCACTATAGCCATACATCAACACGATATCGACCTTTTCCGGAATTGGTAAACGGTCCATTTTAACACGGGTAATGTATCACGAAGCAAATACCGTTCGTACTGGCGGAATGTTACGCGATACCACGTACTTATACGTTTGTGACTATTACTGCGCCGTCTATCACAAAGCGAAAAAGTGGTACAACTAAAACATTCATATTTCTTTACCTACTACACGAATATGTAATAAAAATGGGGGTTCCTATTTAAAAAAACGCAGTTGATATCCGTTTGACCTATGGCAGCTCCATTTAGCGGGCCAACCATAGCGCCATCTGGTTTCCCCCTTCAAGCTAGACAAGTTCCGCTCTTTGTAGTTTTTTTCGTTTGACCCTTATTTCGTGAGATATTTGGCCCGGTCACGATCAATGGACCATCCTCTATACAAGGTGGTTATAATTAAACTATCGCTACTTGAGACAGTGTAGACGGAAAACTATTTACCTCCTGAGAACCCAACTTTATAGGAATGATGTACAGTCTATACGCCGCAGGATTTTCATCGTTTATAGTGTTAGTGTCATGACTAGGTATTAGGCGGTGGTACTGGTACGTAACGCGGACCCCAGGTGCCAAGGACATGAAGGGTGAATGACACACGTTACTATTATCTGCTCTGCCAACATGTGGTGCCTACTCTCCGAGAGGTAGGCGCTCTGGATTCAACTATTTTGATGCACAATGGAGTTCCACCTCCTACTGCTCGTCAGGGCACTCGATTACTCTGTGCCAGCCGCTGTGGTCGAGTGGTTCTAGGCGCTTCAGTCCGGAATGGCGCTGCTTCTACGGTCGCAGGTTCGAATCCTGCCTCGGGCATTGACGTGTGTGATGTCCTTAGGTTAGTTAGGTTTAAGTTCTCCTAAGTCGAGGAGACTGATGACCTCAGATATTAAATCTCATCGTGCTCTGAGGCATATGAACCATTTCATTACTCTGTAGCATATTTAGAGAAAATCAAATCATTGGCCGATCGTTCCAAACTGTGTGTCCATGAAGATAACCATATTTGAAGCCATACGCTATATGGCCGAGGGGTTACCTGAATGACATGATTGATCAACGGGGCACTAAAGAACGTTGAAGGTTGAAGAACATAGCGAAGGACGTAACCAACATCCCAGCTGAATGGTTCGGTCACTAGTACAATCTTTAGAGGTTTCCAGGCTGGATGTAGATGGTCGTCACATAGAACAACGTTTGTAAACTGGAATGTGTACTTCATGCACAGTTAACATATAATGGCCTTTCATGTGGAATTTAAAATGTGTTTATTTCAATGATTTATTTGTTATTTCTCTTCCGAATGTCATTAAAAATGCTTCCACGCAGTCTCATTGTCCTACGATCATTTGTTTTCTGTAGGGGCCCTCTCTGGTAGCGAAGTTTAGTTACAACCATCCTGTAAATAACGTAACTTAGAAACAATTTTTCTTCTTAATTGTGTATAAATTTATTGTGTTTGACTGTTTTAGGTAGAAACGAAAGAGGTGAGACGAGGACAAGAAAATAAGCAAATAACCTTAATAAACATAGGCCCCGAAACCAGTAGTTTCCCCGATATGAAGTATAAAGACTGAGTAAATGAGCACCTTATAACACAGTCCCCGATCCAAATAGCAGATCTCAATTTGGGGAAAATGACATGTTTCACATGGCCACCCTCAATACAAAGACAGACTCCACCTCGTCTCCCGGGTTCCCGGGTTCGATTCCCGGCGGGGTCAGGGATTTTCTCTGCCTAGTGATGGCTGGGTGTTGTGTGCTGTCCTTAGGTTCGTTAGGTTTAAGTAGTTCTAAGTTCTAGGGGACTTATGACCACAGCAGTTGAGTCCCATAGTGCTCAGAGCCATTTGAACCATTTTGAACTCCACCTCGTCTCCTCTCCTCTTGTTTTGCACCACGGCGTGGTTTGCTGTTAAAGTACTTAGAATGTACGTTCCTAGGAAATTCATCCACTATATTGCTTCCTCCTGCGTCTGTTTCTCGAAAAGATCATGAAGATAAAATTAGGGAGGTTAGAGCCCTCACAGATGTTTAAAGCAATCGTTCTTCCCGCGATCCACACGGAACTGGAAGAAGAACAGAAAGAAGTGGCAATTGTACACAAAATAGTCTCCGTCACGCACTGTAAGGTGGCTTGCGGCGTATAGATGTAGATTTACATGTAGATACCTGCACAAGTTCAAAAATTCCGGAAGTGTTCCGCCACATTTACAACCATCCAAAATGCTTTACCAACCTTCATCGAAACACTGCTGGAATATACCAAAGATTTTAAACATCTCACCGCAAAAAGATCCAACGGTTTCAAGTCGGAGGACCTGGCAAGTCATAGTATTGGCGAGCCACGATATAGACACTTCTTGTCACAGATTCTTACTACGTATTCCCAAACAGCTACCAGGAAGCATGCCGGGGCGTGTATCACGTATGCTTCCTTCCACCACAAGGAACATCACCCAACTCTGGTATAAGGTGTTTATGTACACAGCTGTAAAACGTATTACCGAGGAAATCATTGGTTTCCCAATCTAAGTTTATTAGTATTATTTGCCTGTTTCATTTACCTCTAACTGCCCTTTTCCTTTGTACCTTTAATAGTTAAACCACTTGTGTAATAATAACAATTATGTTTTAATTTATATCGCATCACTTCGACTTGTACATGACACCTTTGCACTCGCAGCATTTCGCACAGGTATTTACACTCTCTTCAACAGCTGTCTTAGTGCCCAACCGCCTGAAACAACAAAAAAAGTGAAGCAGCGGCAGATATATTCTTTAAAGACATGGTGAGACATATCACATGCATTCTGGAACCAAGTAACATTCCCGTGACATTTTGAATAATTTATGCATTCCTCAGTGCTGTAAAACCTATTACGTTGAGAGGTGGCATGAACCCCCTCTCATATTTCTATCTTACGATTTTCCTCTCTAATTGCATGCGGTGGAAAGTTGCTATTCCTTCACACGCGGACTTCCCACGCAGCGTCTCTCATCACCCAGGTGGTCCGGTGACAGGCGGGCTCTGCTGATCTTGAAAGGGTAAGCCGACGGGTGTGAGGGAGTCGAGTGAATGCTTTCCAGACGCCGACATTGTAGAATAGCGGCAGAGACACGCTCGCAAGGGCCTGAAGTAGCGGCTGGGCTAGAGGTTCCGTTACTTCGCAGAAACACTTTCTGGTGGGCTACCAGCAAGGCGTGGGAATGACTTGTGTACCCAGGCAGTTGTGGCAGGCAAATTCCCGCGCTTTCTGCAAAATCGTAACTGTGATTGGCTTGCTAAGGGCATAGCTCCATGACGTAGCAAAATCAGCGCAGAAATTGGAGCCAAGAATCTCCATTGGTGGAATGGTAGTGCTCCGGCAATAGAGTGATATTTTCCGCCGGTTTTCGAGTTGCTGATTGGAACAGTTAACCACGGCCACTGTCGTGGGGGCGGGAATGTTCTGTGTTCGGTTTGTATGGGTGCTCTTGTGGGGAGTCGGCTCTCGCTTTTCAGTCGGAGTAAGTTACAGCACTGAGCTCTCGCTGCTCTGGACAGCCTGCCTTCCGTTGGCTGTCTAATATACTTTTATTTGATTGTAACTGTTTAACAAAGTTGCTGAAGTTTCGACTTCAACTTAACTTTCCGAGTACAGTTGGCAATTGAGCGTTCTGCGTACAAGCGGCCTGTGTTGTCTGTCTTGGGCAGTTTTGGCTATAGTTGACTGTATCGGAGTTACTGTGTGACTTCGCTTGTGAAAATCAATCACTGTACTGTCAGTGATTGTGTGGCGAGCCTTCTTCATCTCCCTCAGAGGCGCATTTGTATTGATAGGAAGTCTTTAGTCTGGAACAACCAGACCAGGACAATTTGTTTCGGGCTATACTCGTGACATTATCATCACCATGACGGGACGTCGAAGCAACCAGCCATCGCTTCCAGTACGCCAGATCGTGTCCTTGCAGCTAAGAAGACAGCTTGGTAATGTACGTCCGCAGCACCGGCAAAGCAGGCATTTTTGCTAGGCGATAATCAGAGCTCAGCAGAGCGCGCCTGTTCGTCTTTTCTAACTTTGTTCTATCTTGGGTGTTCATTGTCTGAGTTCTCACTAATGTAGCACCAATTAATGTTGGGTTAGCTGTGTGTCTCTCTTAAGATTTGAGTTGAAAGGAATTGGCTCCACATACCACTTCGTCATAAACGTCACAATCTAATTTAGGGACAACTTCTCCTTCACAGCGTTTATTTGAGTATCCAATTGGAGCCAATTTTATGTATTGTAAATGTTTCATGTGTGTTTGTTTATTATTTTGTGTTGAGTCTTAATAAATCATATTGTTCTTTTGGACAGAACTTTCATTTTGTTAATCGGTAAAGCAACCCTATAATTTCTCACTACGTTAATGAAACCTTCCTTTATTTAACTTATTTATCAAATTAAATTATTGCAGGTGCCAAACTCTTTTCTACTCCACTTGCAGGGTTGATTACAGTCAGTTCGCCTATCTTTTTAATCCATGTGCAACAGCAAAAGTCGGAGTTAGAATAGGGGGGGCTTAGAGCATCATTTACATATGTAGATTCTAGAAGAATTTAGTGTTAAATACACTGCTAGCCCCGGCACCTCGCAACGTATTAGCATCTTTCCAGCTCTTTTGAATGCACCTGTTGCTTTTACATTCTTTACTCCTAAAGGTAATTTACTGAAGGTTCATTACGTTTACATATTATAGTTTCCTCCTATTAGGCTTTGATAAGTTCTTCTCTATGAATTAAAATCACTCGTAGATTCAGTGGACTTGGATAATGCGTGACGAAATTTCGCTATTTAATTTAAGGTAACATACGTTCACATACAAGGTGTAAAAAATGCATACAAAATTTTAGAGTATTTAGAGGAGACGGAAACACATTATTGTGATAAAAATGTCTCACTGGCACCGTTCTTCCGCTAAAGGTCCTCGAAGGGTTGGACGCTGAACTTCCCTTAGGATTCTTTTGCTGCTACCTTGTATGCGTAAGTTGGCCTCGGAATACAATTTGCAACAGAATTACAGCTTACTGCAAGAAGAGTAAGTTTTCGTTACTACAAGTAATAGCCACATCTCTGGATAAACAACTGCAATGTTATTGTTTATAATGCGTTGTGATAAGGTAAAAGTTTCTGTTGATGTCTACAGGTTGTTGATAGCTTATTACGCTATAACCGAGTTACATGACGTGCATGTCATTTATGGGCCGGCACCATTCAACAGTCGAACAGCAAGGCGCCTCTTTGCAGAACGATTTTCAGCGAGGAGGCTACCAAATTATGTCACATTTCAAAGACTTGATCGCCTACTTCGTGAAAGAGTCGATGATTTTCCTCAGTACGTGGAATTATGCCAATTGTATCTACATCAAACTGTAAACTTCATTGACTTCCATATATGTAAATTCATTTACTAATGAGGCTGCGTTCACAAGGGAAAGAATGTTCAACACCCACAATTTGCCACAACCGGAGCTGGAAAACCCTACGGTAACTAATGTGTTGCACCGTCAACAGAGAGTTATCCTATCTTCTGCCTGACACACTCTATGGCGGAAATCATCGTATCTTTCATCGTGAAGTAGTACCGGATATGGTGGAGAACGTTCCTCTAGCAGTCAGGCAAATATTATGGTTCCCCTATTAATGAGCCGCACCACACTTTGCAGTTGATGTCAGACAATTTTTTTTCCAAATTGTTGTATCGGGAGATGTGAGCCAGTACCGTGGGCATCACGTTTTCTTTTGAGTTTCTTTTTGCGGTCGGAGATGAAGCTTTTTGTGGGCGAGACACCGCCAGGCACTTCAGCAGCATTGAAAGGTCCTTGAACTGAATCTGCAGCCACTAGTCATGAAACACCTACTTGTTTTGAAGGTGTTAGACAGTCATTAGGACTGTCACGCAGATGACAGCTGTGCGTTAATGTAAACGAGTAGCAACATCTATAAAATAATTTTCATCAAACGGCAGTATGAACACCGTCTCTGAACACCACTAGCATCAAAACTTAATCAACCACTACTACCGAAATGGGCCACCTGTGACTTTTTTCTCACAAAAAATTATTATTTTTAGTTCATCTAAACACTCTAAATTTCTGTATACATAGGGTTTCTAACCCCATGTATACAATACTTCAAAAATTAAAATTTTAAGTTCCTTAAAAATTATCGTACATAATTCCCTATTGGTAAGCACTATCACTTTCTACTATAGGTTTCTGGGTTTTAAATGGTTCTTTTGAAGAACTTACATTTGCCCATAACATAGTAAAAGATTGTATACAACTGCACAGCAAGCACATAATCCTTTTAGTTTGTACACTGTCACAGCATGTAAACCGTTTGACTGTTATAGCGTTCGTAAGACGTAACAATATTTAGTTACCTTTTGCTCAGTAGCTCATCATGCTTTCCCGTCTTATATGATCACACAACCAAACTTCGAGAAATTTCATACAACTGTCTCTAAATCATTTTTCTGCTTCTTCTATTGCTGCTGAGTCCCCCTGCTTTACATAAGTTTCGTTGTGTTTTGTAACGAACTGTCTATATTATCTGGTAACAACTCGGGAGCTGCTGCTGACAAGTGGGATGGGAAATAACCTACAGAAGTGAGGAATACCAGTTTGTGACGCAGATCCTTGAGGTATTCCATAACAAAGTTTGTCGCATCTTGTAAAGTAACTTTCAGTTTCTTGGTATTTTTGTATCATCTGTTACCACCTAAGCCAGCAGCAGGCAACACCACAGATACCATAGCTGTGTAATTACCTGAGCAGCACACCATGAATAATCTTACGACAGGCTTCAGATTGGTCTAGAAACAGCCGACAGTTCAGTTCATCCTAATCTGTCGTATTACGAAATTCCTCCAAGAAATTAGTCTTTTTTCCCACACCCTTTCCGAGTGATAACGTGTATTTTATTTTCACTTAAAAATGGAAAAACCTACTTTTGTTTCAGTTATGTCAATTATTTTAGACAAGTGAGAAAATCATGAGGTTGGTCTACACTTTCTTATCTATCGGGTATCATCCTTTTTCTGAAGTAGCTTGACTTTTCATTATTTTAGGTTTATTGGGAATATTCCCTCACTCAATCATACATTGATTCTATCAATCAGCAGATAGCCTGTTCTGCTTCAACCTCGTTCAATAGTTACAGGTTTTTTTGTATCTTTTAGTTTATGGTTTCTTTCTTACTTCTATTACTTTCAAAATATCCAGAAATATGATATTTTCATTTTCGGGAACCTTATTTCAATTAATAAACTTATTATAGCGTGTTTCGACCTCTAAAGCTTGTTTCAGGAGTAAAGGGTGGACATTAACAGCTGATTTCTCATTAAAGAGGCTTTACGGCAGATGATAATTTGAAGTACACCTTCTCCCCTATAATTTACGGTGACCTTAGGTTTGATCTATAAATAATGCAGCTATAAAATCTGATATTTTCGTAACACTTCTTCTGGATGTACATACAGTCCGTTTATACTGAATTGCAGGATGCACTCTCCATCAGCCAATGACAAAACTTCATAGACATGGAGAACAGCAAGATTTTCGGGCAATCCAAATACGCAAGCACGCTTCAGTGGACAAAGAGCTGAAAGTGACATTTGCAGCTGTACGTGCGTAGCACAGTCTACACCATAACAATTGCCAATTTGCGTATTTTTTGTGTTTGTTATGTTTTTTGGTATTTAGATTAATAGCAATCTGCATATCAGTAACATTTACAAATACGAAACCTACAAATTACCTGGCAGGAGATAACGCTTAACTCATACATTTACGAGAAGCATATGTAAGCAATAGACTACAACGGCTTGCGTATCGAGCCTAATATGTTTAACTTACCTGTATACTAGCGACCTGCACTGATTTGACACAGGTAGCACTAACTTGTATCTACGGCCGGAAGACTTGTGTGGAATAGCGCTAATAAATCATACACACAAGCCTTCTTCGTGAATCATTCCATCTGTTTGTGAAAACCTTAAAATAATACTTAGTGTAATTCCTAAGATTAACCCTCACATACAGATAGATAAACGCGGCTGGGGCTTTATTTTAGTATTTTATTTATTCGAGCAGGACAAGGTTCAACGAGTAGGAAAGGGTCGCAGAGCGAGAATAGAAAGTACGTTAAAATTTATTATATGTGTAATTTCCTTAAGAGATGTAGTTCGTCTACGCAACTAAATTCATTTAGTAGTATAGATGGACTACATCTCCAAGAATACAGAAGCAACTAAGGTACAATAAAAAACATAAAGATGACGTTCGTGTAATTTTCTTTTAACGACCAGCTATGTGTAATAGAAAAATATTTTCACTTGTGAAAAATTGGATGCAAAAGATCAGAGGTCATAATGTATATGGATTAATAATATGAAACATAAATAATACCCAATGTCACTTCCCTGAGAATTATGCGCTATGATCAGTGGCTTTTCCATTAGTTAATTCAGTGTTTATGCTCAGAAATAATGACTAACTCAAATGGCAGATTCCAACAGCTACAATGAAATATATCAGAGTGATGGTTTTACGTTCTGTGCGTTTTTAGTATATAGACATATTATAAACAAATAATTTCAGCTTTTGACATCAGTTGCAAATCATTGTCAACAGTTTTTGGTTTTCTTCAGACTGCCGCCCTATCCTGCAGAGTAATGTGGCCAACATATGGAGGTTTGACAGACATATGGCAGCTTCGGTCATTGGGAGTTATTTGTTAACCAGCTTAACTCTTCTCTGAAACGACCAATAAAGGAAGGAAGGAATAAGAAGGCCCTATTGCCACCACTGTTGGCTGTGAGGAAGGCCTGTACAGTCTGAAATCGCAAACTATTAGTTAGAGATGACGGAATTCGATAGCATTTACTCGTGCAAAAATTATTCCCGTTTATGAAGGTACAATTTCATAGAGATTTCGTTGAGTGCTACAGACAGACAAACTATATGAATCAGAACGTCAAGGTTTTTAAATGCCACCTCCAAAAGAAAACGTGATTTGCCCACTAATATGTCACAAGTGGACTGACGATTGCACAACAATAATGAATGTAGTTGCCTGAAACGCCATTTTTAAGACATTCTACATTCTTTTTCGCAGACTAACCCAGTGTCCACCTGCTTGTCCATTAAATCGAAATTTCAACTTCCCTCAAGTTTATGTGATGTTATTATTGCAGAGTTAGTACAGACAGACGTGATGTAACCAGTAGTAATTACTCGTATAGGCTGGCCGTACTGGCCGAGCGGTTCTAGGCGCTTCAGTCTAGAAGTACGCGACCGCTACGGTCGCAGGTTCGAATCCTACCTCGGGCATGGATGTGTGTGATGCCCTTAGGTTAGTTAGGTTTAAGTAGTTCTAAGTTCTAGGGGACTGATGACCTCAGATGTTAAGTCCCATAGTGCTCAGAGCCGTTTGAACCATTTTTTTGCTCATATACCTTAATTCCTAACGCATTAACATCGAGACAGGGAAGTAAGGACGGGTGGTAGGGACAGAGCATCGAGTGACATTATACTGAGTGCACTATCCGAAAATTACCTCGAGCAATTAAACAGAGAACCGACTCGTGGAGATAACATCTTGGACCTACTGATAACAAACAGACCCGAACTTTTCGACTCTGTATGTGCAGAACAGGGAATCAGTGATCATAAGGCCGTTGCAGCATCCCTGAATATGGAAGTTAATAGGAATATAAAAAAAGGGAGGAAGGTTTATCTGTTTAGCAAGAGTAATAGAAGGCAGATTTCAGACTACCTAACAGATCAAAACGAAAATTTCTGTTCCGACACTGACAATGTTGAGTGTTTATGGAAAAAGTTCAAGGCAATCGTAAAATGCGTTTTAGACAGGTACGTGCCGAGTAAAACTGTGAGAGACGGGAAAAACCCACCGTGGTACAACAACAAAGTTAGGAAACTACTGCGAAAGCAAAGAGAGCTTCACTCCAAGTTTAAACGCAGCCAAAACCTCTCAGACAAACAGAAGTTAAACGATGTCAAAGTTAGCGTAAGGAGGGCTATGCGTGAAGCGTTCAGTGAATTCGTAAGTAAAATTCTATGTACCGACTTGACAGAAAATCCTAGGAAGTTCTGGTCTTACGTTAAATCAGTAAGTGGCTCGAAACAGCATATCCAGACACTCCGGGATGATGATGGCATTGAAACAGAGGATGACACGCGTAAAGCTGAAATACTAAACACCTTTTTCCAAAGCTATTTCACAGAGGAAGACCGCACTGCAGTTCATTCTCTAAATCCTCGCACAAACGAAAAGATGGCTGACATCAAAATAAGTGTCCAAGGAATAGAAAAGCAACGGGAATCACTCAACAGAGGAAAGTCAACTGGACCTGACGGGATACCAATTCGATTCTACACAGAGTACGCGAAAGAACTTGCCCCCTTCTAACAGCCGAGTACCGCAAGTCTCTAGAGGAACGGAAGGTTCCAAATGATTGGAAAAGAGCACAGGTAGTCCCAGTCTTCAAGAAGGGTCGTCGAGCAGATGCGCAAAACTATAGACCTATATCTCTGACGTCGATCTGTTGTAGAATTTTAGAACATGTTTTTTGCTCGAGTATCATGTCGTTTTTGGAAACCCAGAATCTACTATGTAGGAATCAACATGGATTCCGGAAACAGCGATCGTGTGAGACCCAACTCGCTTTATTTGTTCATGAGACCCAGAAAATATTAGATACAGGCTCCCAGGTAGATGCTACTTTTCTTGACTTCCGGAAGGCGTTCGATACAGTTCCGCACTGTCACCTGATAAACAAAGTAAGAGCCTACGGAATATCAGACCAGCTGTGTGGCTGGATCGAAGAGTTTTTAGCAAACAGAACACAGCATGTTGTTCTCAATGGAGAGACGTCTACAGACGTTAAAGTAACCTCTGGCGTGCCACAGGGGAGTGTTATGGGACCATTGCTTTTCACAATATATATAAACGACCTAATAGATAGTGTCGGAAGTTCCATGCGGCTTTTCGCGGATGATGCTGTAGTATACAGAGAAGTTGCAGCATTAGAAAATTGTAGCGAAATGCAGGAAGATCTGCAGCGGATAGGCACTTGGTGCAGGGAGTGGCAACTGACGCTTAACATAGACAAATGTAATGTATTGAGAATACATAGAAAGAAGGATCCTTTATTGTATGATTATATGATAGCGGAACAAACACTGGTAGCAGTTACTTCTGTAAAATATCTGGGAGTATGCGTGCGGAACGATTTGAAGTGGAATGATCATATAAAATTAATTGTTGGTAAGGCGGGTACCAGGTTGAGATTCATTGGGAGAGTCCTTAGAAAATGTAGTCCATCAACAAAGGAGGTGGCTTACAAAACACTCTTTCGACCTATATTTGAGTATTGCTCATCAGTGTGGGATCCGTACCAGATCGGGTTGACGGAGGAGATAGAGAAGATCCAAAGAAGAACGGCGCGTTTCGTCACAGGGTTATTCGGTAACCGTGATAGCGTTACGGAGATGTTTAACAAACTCAAGTGGCAGACTCTGCAAGAGAGGCGCTCTGCATCGCGGTGTAGCTTGCTCGCCAGGGTTCGAGAGGGTGCGTTTCTGGATGAGGTATCGAATATATTGCTTCCCCCTACTTATACCTCCCGAGGAGATCACGAATGTAAAATTAGAGAGATTAGAGCCCGCACAGAGGCTTTCAGACAGTCGTTCTTCCCGCGAACCATACGCGACCGGAACAGGAAAGGGAGGTAATGACAGTGGCACGTAAAGTGCCCTCCGCCACACACCGTTGGGTGGCTTGCGGAGTATAAATGTAGATGTAGATGTAAGTCAGACGCAGATGAATTCTGTCCAAGCCACTGACGACCTTTAGTCTGTGATAGTACGGTACTGAGAGACGTGTCACAGTGTTTAAGTCACTGGACTTGAATTGGATATTTATGGAGGTATCCCTAAATCAATTACGGTGAATGATGACACGTATTTTTTTCTCTAGGAAGACGAAACACGATTTCCTCCCGCCTCCTTATCCAGTCCGAGGTTGTTCTCTGTTTCTAATATTTCAGACGTCGAGCGGATGTTTGACTTTATACTACTCTGGAGCGCTGCTTAGACTATTACTTTCACTAGTTTTTTACGCCGATTTGAACAAATGCTCTATTGACTAGGCGTTACCGTCTCAGAAACACTATACACAAAATATTAAATACAATATAAGATACAGGTATCATACTGATGAGACTTTCTCTTCCATATTAGGATAAATTCCAACATTAGAACATTAACACCACATGGCCCCAGAAAGCACGAAATGTTGAGGCATTCTGCGTTACGGTACGGTCTACTGTTAATGTCCAGAGAGCCTACGTTCGTAAAAGAGTCAGCCAATATATTGCTTCCTCCTAAGTGTATCTCGCGAAAAGACCATGAAGGTAATAGAGCACATATAGACGCTTAGCAAAACTCATCTTACCGCGGCTGGAACAGGAGAGGGAGAAGTGGCACTAGTATACAAAGTACCCTCTGTCCCAGTCCATAAGGTACTTCCTGATTACAGATACAGGCGTAGAGTTCCTGTTTCCTGCTACGGCAGCGTTGTCGGTAAGATATTTATCCCCTCTTCCCCACGACAAGACTACACTGAGGTGACAAAAGTCATGGAATAGCGATATGCACATATTATAGACGGCGGTAGTATAGTGTACCCAAGATATACGAGGGTAGTGAATTGGCGGAGCTGTGATTCGTACTCAGGTGATTCACTTGTAATGGTGTCCGACGTGATTATGGTTGCACGACGGGAATCAGCAGACTTTGGAAATCGTTAGGGAATTCAGTATTCCTTGGTCCACAGTATCAACAGTGTGCCGAGAATAATGAATTTCAGACATTACTTCTCATTTAACGACCGAGGGCAAAGGCGTTCGGATAGAGTTGTCAGTACTAACAGACAAGCAACACCTCGTGAAATAATCACAGAGAACAACGTGGGACGAACGACGAACGTATCCGCTAGGACAGTGCGGCGAAATCTGGCGTTAATGGACTATGACACCAGACGAACGACGCGAGTGCCTATGCTAACAGCACGACATCAGCTGCAGCGCCTCTCCTTGGCTTGTGACCGCATCATTCTAAGCGACAGCAAAACTACGGTCTGGGTCAGATGAGTCCCGGTTTCAGTTGGTAAGAACTGATGATACGGCTCGAGTGTGACGCAGACCCCATGAAGCCATGGGACCAAGCTGTCAACAAGGCACTGTCGAAGTTAGTGGCTGCTCCATAGTGGTGTGGACTATGTTTGCGTGAAATGAAATAGGTCCTCTGGCCCAACTGAACCGATGATTGATGAAAATAGTTATGTTCAGCTACTCGCAGCCATTAACAGACTTCATGTTATGGATTACAATTTTCCATTTGATCAGTCTACGGTTGTTTGCAATAAGTCTGAAGAACATTGTGGACAATTCGAGCGACTGATTTGGCCACCGGGGTCGCCCGACATGAATTCTATCGAAAATTTATGGATCATAATCGAGAGGTCCTTTCATACACAAGATTCTACACCGGCAAGATTTTCGTAATTATGTACGGCTATAAAGGCAGCATGGCTCAATAATTTTGCAGGGGTCCAGCGACTTGTTGAGTCCACGCCACGTCGAGCTGCTGCAGAACACCGGCAGAAAGGAGATCCGACACGACATCAGGAGGTGTCCCATGACTTTTGTCACCTCAGTGTATTTTCTTCTAATGTGTAGACTTTATCGGTTGCTGTAAGCAGTGCAAGAAGAAGAAATGGGAAGAAGAAAGGCACAAGGCTAGTAGAAAATCAGAGTAGGAAAATAACGAACCTGAAAGGAAGAGCAAGACAGAGGGAAAGAGACGAGAGAGAGGAAGCTGAGAGCTGGAGAGAGCGCGGCGCCGGCAGGTGGGCGGCGCCCTTACAGCCCCCGGACGGGCCGTTCCTCACGGCGCCCCGCCGCCACCCTGCAATCTCTGTCCGCGCCAGGCGCCGAGCCGCCGGCCGCGATTAGCCCACAGGTCTGCCTGCTGCCCCGCGTCCACCGTGCCCTCCTCGGGGGACCCAGCAAACGGCGCCGCAACAAACGCTGCCCCCGCACACACGCTCACGGGCAGAGTTTTCCTTTACAATTTTGCTACTGCTATCACCTCGCAAGTTCATTCCTACTGATAAGTTGCGTGTGTTGCCTGTACGCGCGGCGATACACATTGACCACACTAACTTTCTTAACGTTTCTAGTACTTTATCGGTCTTCAGCAGAAGATGTGCATGCTGAAGCAAAGATACCCTGTCAAGATCGATATTCGTGAACCAGGAAACTCTTTAGGCACCAGAAACAAATGACAGCTAGGCGGATATGCTGGTGTAACTTTGCTGTGACTGGGCACTTACCAGAAGGCAACGAAGCAGAGAGACCTAGTCATGCTGAGGTGTACTGTAGGCTGTAGGTAATCAAATCTCTGCCATTTATACATACTTTTCTCCTATTTCTTGTATGATCATTCAAAATTAAAGCATAATTCTTGGGCATTTTAAACGTAAGCGTCGCTCACGGATTAAGGCTTCGGCCTGTTCCATCTGGCTGACTGCTGCCTCCCGGATAGTAGGCTACCAGGAGGGTTCTATGATCGTAGGGCATGTCGCCAGTTTTGTAAGGTGTCAGGCAAATCCAACACCTTCCATGAAAACCCTGACATGATAAGCAAATCCAGTAGTATGTCACATAGCTCCGAATAAATCGTGACATTAAATTAACCAAAGTAATACGAGTAACGAGTGAGAAAATGGAATACCACAGACTAACACAAGTATGCCTAAATGCATGTTATACCTTCCCACCGTGAGACAGACGCAGTTCCGAAGGGAGAAACGAGAACAGAAGCCGAGAGCAGAACCGTGTTAAGCTAGAAGGCCCTACGATTAAGGGACGGGCACCCACGTCGCCAGCTAACCGCTAGGACCACCTGGGGGGTGGCCCCGTGTTAAAAGCTAGAGCCCTCCAGAAGAACAATGTAGATCTTACGATAACACAAAAAGGGCCACCCCAGCCGCATGTTTTAGCGTGAGACTTTTTCGCGTCTCTGTTATGTCAGGACCACCCCCCAGCCCATGTTAAAAGATAGAGCCCTCCAGAAGAACAGTATAGATCTTACGATAACATTAAAAGGACCACACCAGCTGCAAGTTTTAGCGTGAGACTTTTTCGCGTCTCTGTTACGTTGCAAACTTTAAAAACATAGCCCCACCACGAAAGTATAACGTTTCTCATTGGATAGACAAAATTTTTGTAGGCAGAGCTTAAGGTTAACATTGAGACCCTGATTGGTCAGATGAAAACACAGCCAGGCAGGTTTTTTTAAACCAACTTCGGTAAATTGTAGTAAGGAGAAGTTAGAGAGAGTTGCTTCCGAGACGGCGAGGTGAGCGGAGCTGTGCTGCGCGCCGCCCCCTGACGAACACCGACAAGGTAATGAACGCACGCAATGCCGCGTAACAGCTCATAAAGCTTCACTCAGAACTGCAGAAGTCTCATCTGTTACACCCCCTTTTTGCGTAATACTAGTCTCGATGGTGTTCACATTTGCCACTTGAAGTAAAAATCTGAAACGCGATGATTTTTCTGTTATATAGTTATTGAGAAGCCACATCAGCCACTGTAATTTACGACAAGTTAGATAATTAATTAAAGATAATTGAGGGTCACTGTAGACCATTTTCATATTTTTCTCTTTTGTGAAACTTAATGTAAACCTAGATTATAGATGTGATATGGCATAGGTCATCCTTCGATCCATTGTAGAACTTGGAAACCCTTTCAGGGAATATTCGTTCACATTTTTGTTGAACGCAGTTGGTTTTTTCCATACTGTATTAAAACATTTCCTTTTATCAATAGTGCAATTTATAAACATTTGTGAGTAGAATAAAATTTCCAATGTTAAACTTAACTGCTTTTCCGACGTTATTTTACCAGCTAACTAAAAATAGGAAAGCCTTGAACCCCTTCCACTAAATTTAGTTAGTATTAAGATTCTTTTACAGGGAGTGCAGTGGAGCTGACGCTGAAATCATTAAGTATTTGGTTATATCATCGCTAGTCTCACTGAACTCTTCTGAATTCTACATGTCATGTGTGGTCTGGCGTCTCCTTACCAGCAACAGGTCCCAGGTTCAAACTAGTCAGTTCCCTAAAAAACACGCTCAGAGCGTCGTTGCGCGAAAGTGGTAGAGAGACACGATATAGAACAAACAAACACCACGCAGAATGTTAGAGTTTATCTAGCCGTTTTTGCCAGTAGATGAAACCTGACGATACCGCTGCCTCTTTTTTCAAGCAAGTCCTCATTTGACCTCACAAGGCTGAGAAAACCCCTTTCGAGATCGTCCTATCTCACAAAGTCCGAGGGCGTAAAGGCAGCTGTAGCCCCAGATCTTTCCACACCGAAGTCAGTGACACTAACCATCTGACTACATAGCCTGTCGCTGGACACGTTATAGCAGCTGATATTCAGTTGGTTGGGTTTTACGAATCTTCACGTGCATGGCAATCAGTCTGTAATTCTACACCTGTTCTGGCCCATGTGGACTTTCTTACTTCCTGTATTCTTTCTGTGTATTCTTTTATGTACATCTCCGATGTTTATAATTCTAAGGCTTTAGCTTCTGGTAACACGTGGCCGCACACTGCGCGTCTTTAATGTTTGGGTATACATTTTGACTGGCACTCCCATTCAGTTTCAAGTTTTCGTTTCAGTATAGATTTATTCGAAATAGTTGTCACAAACTTTACACCCACTCTGCAGAATCCTCTACAATCCTCGGCATATTTTCCCCATGGTCACAATTTCGCCTTTTCTAAGAGATTGAGCTATGTACTTTGAACACAACAGGCTGATAAATGCTCTTTCTTTGAGTGCATGAGGTAAGTTGGCCGCTGCGTTTGTTAGTCTACGAGATGCAGGACGGGTGCACATGGAGATTTCCAGATTTACTCTGCTGGTGACAAATCAGACGAACGGGAAGGCTAGTCAAGGAACCGCACATTCCTCAACACACTTATGGTTGAACTGCAGTGTGTGGCCTTTCATTTCGCTGTTCAAATATGACATTTGGTAGTTGGTCATGAAGGGTATGACAACAGGGCTAACCATCCATGCTCTGTACTGACAATCATTCATGCTGCCTTCAACAATTACTAAGCCACTCATATTGTCACATCGAACAGGTCTCCACACCATGATTCCATGAGCTGGAGAAATATAGGTCCTGAGAAGCGCTGCATCCGGTGGCCTGTTACCATATCGTCTGTGGACTGGCATCAACCTAAGTGCTACTTATAGAAGCGACACTCACTGCTGAAAACCATACATTTCTACACAGAGTCCGATTGGCTTGTTAAGTCATTGTTTTCTGTGCTATGGTGTCTTCGGTAGATGTTTCATGGCAGTTCAAAATCTCGAGCCAGCTACTGTTAGTCAGTTACTGACGGTCGGTGGTGCCACTTTGCATGTAACGTCTGCCCAGATTTCAGCTGTTGTCACTCTTCTATTCATTAGAACCAGTCGAACAATCCTATGGTCTTCTCTTGTTGTAGTATTTATGGATGGTTCCGTGCCCAGTGTTATTCCCATACTGTTGTCCTTTGTTCGTCCTGCAAGCATTGCACGAGAGCCAACTGCCTTTGCGATCCCTCGGTAGGATACTTCCTTCTCCATCATGGCTATGATTAAACCTTTTCGCATTGCCCGAAAGATGGCAATAATCTGCACTTGCACATCCTCTGAGCATGTTGTGTTGCTATCTCCGCCTGGGAAGTTTTAGTAACATTAGACACACCCAGTAGTTACTCGTATTACTTAATCACACCATATGTTGGATTTCCTTACTTCTGTACTGAAAATAATCTTATATAAATATGAAACTTTTAACAAGGTATTTCTCAGGTATGGATATCCTGAAATACGTTATGCCAAGGATCTCATCGTGTACCATTTTGTATTTCTATCAGCGTTCAGCTTTCTCAGATGCATGTAGTGGACGTATGTATGTGGCTTCAGCATGATGGCTCCAAAACCCACATAGCACACTTTGCTTGGGAATACGTGTTAATCGTCACCTGAAAAGCTAGGATGAAGGGGAGGTTCTGTTCCATGGTCATCTCGATTATCTGATCTTTTGTCGTTGTTGTTGTTGTGGTCTTCAGTCCTGAGACTGGTTTGTTGCAGCTCTCCATGATACTCTATCCTGTGCAAGCTTCTTCATCTCCCAGTACCTACTGCAGCCTACATCCTTCTGAATCTGCTTAGTGTATTCATCTCTTGGCCTCCCTCTACGATTTTTACCCTCCACGCTGCCCTCCAGTACTAAATTGGTGATCCCTTGATGCCTCAGAATATGTCCTACCAACCGATCCCTTCTTCTAGCCAAGTTGTGCCACAAACTCCTCTTCTCCCCATTAGTTATGTGATCTACCCATCTAATCTTCAGCATTCTTCTGTAGCACCACATTTCGAAAGCTTCTATTCTCCTCTTGTCTAAACTATTTATCGTCCATGTTTCACTTCCATACATTGCAACACTCCATACAAATACTTTCAGAAACAACTTCCTGACACTTAAATCAATACTCGATATTAACAAATTTCTCTTCTTCAGAAATGCTTTCCTTGCCATTGCCATATCCTCTCTACTTTGATCATCATCAGTTATTTTGCTACCCCAATAGCAAAACTCCTTTACGACTTTTAAGTGTCTCATTTCCTAATCTAATTCCCTCAGCATCACCCGACTTAATTCCAATATCCTCGTTTTCTTTTTGTTGATGTTCATCTTACACCCTCCTTTCAAGACATTGTCCATTCTGTTCAACTGCTCTTCAAAGTCCTTTGCTGTCTCTGACAGAATTACAATGTTATCGGCGAACCTCAAAGTTTTTATTTCTTCTCCATGGATTTTATTGCCTACTCCGAACTTTTCTTTTGTTTCCTTTACTGCTTGCTCAATATACAGAATGAACAGCATCGGGGTGAGGCTACAACCCTGTCTCACCCCCTTCCCAACCACCACTTCCCTTTCATGCCCCTCGACTCTTATAACTGCCATCTGCATTCTGTACAAATTGTAAATAGCCTTTCGCTCCCTGTATTTTAACCCTGAACTTTCAGAATTTGAAAGAGAGTATTCCAGTCAACATTGTCAAAAGCTTTCTCCAAGTCCACAAATGCTAGAAACGTAGGTTCAGTATTGTCTCACGTGTTCCAAAATTTCTACGGAATCCAAACTGATCTTCCCCGAGGTCGGCTTCTACCAGTTTTTCCATTCATCTGCAAAGAATTCACCTTAGTATTTTGCAGCTGTGACTTATTAAACTGATAGTTCGGTAATTTTCACATCTGTCAACACCTGCTTTCCTTGGGATTGCAATTATTACATTCTTCTTAAAGTCTGAGGGAATTTCGCCTGTCTCATACATCTTGCTCACCAGATGGTAGAGTTTTTTCAGGACTGGCTTTCCCAAGGCTGTCAGTAGTTCTAATGGAATGTTGTCTACTCCCGGGGCCTTGTTTCGACTCAGGTCTTTCAGTGCTCTGTCAAACTCTTCACGCAGTATCATATCTCCCATTTCATCTTCATCTACATCCTCTTCCATTTCCATAATATTGTCCTCAAGTACATCCCCCTTGTATAAACCCTCTATATACTCCTTCCACCTTTCTGCTTTCCCTTCTTTGCTTAGAACTGGGTTGCCATCTGAGCTCTTGATATTCATGCAAGTGGTTCTCTTTTCTCCAAAGGTCTCTTTAATTTTCCTGTAGGCAGTATCTATCTTACCCCTCGTGAGATAAGCCTCTACATCCTTACATTTATCCTCTAGCCAACCCAGCTTAGCCATTTTGCACTTCCTGTCGATCTCATTTTTGAGACGTTTGTATTCCTTTTTTGCCTGCTTCATTTACTGCATTTTTGTATTTTCTCCTTTCATCAATTAAATTCAGTATCTCTTCTGTTACCCAAGGATTTCTACTAACCCTCGTCTTTTTACCTACTTGATTCTCTGCTGCCTCCACTATTTCATCCCTCAAAGCTACCCATTCTTCTTCTACTGTATATCTTTCCCCCATTCCTGTCAATTGTCTCCTTATGCTCTCCCTGAAACTCTGTATAACCTCTGCTTCTTTCAGTGTATCCAGGTCCCATGTCCTTAAATTCTCACCTTTTTGCAGTTTATTCAGTTTTAATCTATAGTTCATAACCGATAGATTGTGGTCAGAGTCCACATCTGCCCCTGGAAATGTCTTACAGTGTAAAACCTGGTTCCTCAATATCTGTCTTACCATTATATAATCTATCTGAAACCTTCTAGTATCTCCAGGGTTCTTCCATGTATACAACCTTCCTTCATGATTCTTGAACCAAGTGTTAGCTATGACTAAGTTATGCTCTGTGCAAAATTCTACCAGGCGGCTTCCTCTTTCATTTCTTAGCCCTAATCCCTATTCTTCTACTACGTTTCCTTCTCTTCCTTTTCCTACTGTTGAATTCCAGTCACCCATGACTATTAAATTTTCGTCTTCCTTCACTACCTGTATAATTTCTCTTATCTCATCATACATTTCATCAGTTTCTTCATCATCTGCACAACTAGTTGGCATATAAACTTGTACTACTGTAGTAGGCGTGGGCTTCGTGTCTATGTTGGGAACAATAATGCGTTCACTATGCTGTTTGTAGTAACTTACCCGCACTCCAATTTTTTATTTATTATTAAACCCACTCCTGCATTACCCCTATTTGATTTTGTATTTATAACCCTGTATTCACCTGACCAGAAGTCTTGTTCCTCCTGGCACCGAACTTCACTAATTCCCACTATATCTAACTTTACCCTATCCATTTCCCTTTTTATATTTTCTAACCTACCTGCCCGAATAAGGGATCGGACTTTCCACGCTCCGATCCGTTGACCGCCAGTTTTCTTTCTCCTGATTTTACTTTATTTGGTTTATTTTCCACCAGACGCCTTATGACTGAACAGAGGCCGATTTATCGGTTTATCTGATGTCAGTGGCTACTACCGACGTAAATCTGGCCAGCCATCACTTATGATTCTTTATCCCAGCCATCAGGTAAGGATTACTATTCTCCTTTAACTGAATTTTATCCGTAATGGAGACATATGAACTCGTCATTGTTAGTGTCACTTTAGACTTCAGTAACTGCAGAAGCACATGCTTTCTAACACATCCAATGTTTTCACATTGGAAAACAGAAGCTTTGCTCAAGCAGCTTAGGTCTAAGAAGTATACAGATGTTACACGCACAGAAACATAACACATATTACAAATTTTGAAAATGAAACTGTTCCATTATTGTGGAATCACTGTGCCATTTATAATATGTAGAATGGTATTTGGCAAATTATATTAGGTTGAGCAGTCATTGTCAATATGTGTCAAATAAGCTGGGCATCATAGTGAGGTGCTCTATTTTCATATGATGGATTTTAATAGCTTTACTAAAAATCAGGTATTTAGATGAAATTATTTTTTGTTGCAATGCGTTTAATGACATAGATTCTTTTAATTTATGTATTAGCTCTGCCCAGACACACATTGCTGTGACTTAGTCTGGTTAAATGGAAAGCAAAGAAAAAAGAAAGCACACTTTTCTAATAAACTTAATTTCACAATGCTAGCATTTTTTAAATGGCATATTAGGAGCAGATGTTGGAGCGACTTCCTGAAAGAGGGCAATGCTTCACGATAGCTAAAATATATGGGTTAGGAACATGCATCATAATTCCTTCCTTCCCCCTCCCCATCTCTCTGCCCATCTTTCCTCCCTCTCTCTCTGTCCATCACCTCCAACCCCCCCCCCCCCTCCTCTCCCATTGCTATTTCCATTCAATGCCCACTTCTCCATCCTCTTACCTCTCTGTCTAACCCTCAGCCTTACGTATTTTTATTGCAAACGAGACCTTTACTGGGAAGTGAAGTCGCTTACAATGAATGAGCAACTCGGTTGGGATCACTGCTGTACGGGGTATGGGGCAGACCTCTCCAGCTACCGGGTCTGTGGGAGTTTCAATGAGTGTCACATTGTTACAATCTGCGAATGGGTATATATACACTCATTCTCATATATTAAGGACAATTACAGAATATGGTGCCACACAACGTGGCACTACACAAAACTGGCGCTAATAGCATAAGCACATAGGGAACACACACAGCACAGATCTGTAAGTTCACGCTGTTGGTGATAAGTTGAGAAGACCGTCCTGAAGCACATGTGCTACAAAACGCCACTGTTTCCTGCGCATGTATCCCGAGATCAATATGGGATATGATCACCATGCACATGTACACACGCGGCACAACGGGTTGGCATACTCTGGATCAGGTGGTCGAGCAGCTGCTGGGGTACAGCCTCCCATTCTTCCACCAGTGCCTGTCGGAGCTCCTGAAGTGTCGTAGGGGTTTGAAGACGTGCAGCGATACGTCGACCGAGAGCATCCCACACATGCTCCATGAGGTTTAGATCTGGAGAACGGGCACGCCACTCCATTCGCCTGATATCTTCTGTTTCAAGGTACTCCTCTACAATGGCACCTCGGTGGGGCCGTGCGTTATCATCCATCAGGAGGAAGGTGAGTCCCACTGCACCCCTGAAAAGGCGGACATACTGGTGCAAAATGACGTCCCGATACACCTGCCCTGTTACAGTTCCTCTGTCAAAGACATGCAGGGGAGTACACCATCAAACCACGCCCTCCATACACGTCTCCTTCAAGGACATTAAGGGGTTGGAATCTGGTTCCTGGTTCACGACAGATGAAAACACGGCGACAGTCACTGGTCAGACTGTACCTGAAATCGTCCGTGAACATAACCTGGGACCACTGTTACAATGACCATGTACTGTGTTCTTGACACCAAGCTTTACGGGCGCTCCTGTGGCGTTAGTGGAATGCACCTTGCAGGTCTCCGGGCGAATAAACAATGTCTATTCAGTCGTCTGTAGACTGTGTGTCTGGAGACAACAGTTCCAGTGGCTGCTGTAAGGCCCCGAGCAAGGCTACCTACAGCATTCAGTGGCCGTCTGCGGGCCCTGATGGTGAGGTATTGATGTTCTTGTGGTGTTGTACTCTGTGAAAGTCCCGTGTTGTAGCGCCTGGACACGTTTCCTGTCTGCTGAAATCGTTGTCATAAACTTGAGATCACATTTTGTGGCACACAGAGAGCCCGTGCTACAATCTGCTGTGTTTGACCAGTCTCCAGTCACCCTAGTATTGTACCACTCATAACGTCATCAATGTGTTCTCTGACCCGTTTTAAACACACAGTCACCATTAGCACGTCTGAAAACGTCTGCACACTTATTCGCTGCACCGTACTCTGACATGCACCAACACACCTCTGCGTATGTGGACTGCTGCCAGCGCCACCGTGCGACGACAACAGGTCAAATGCACCGCATGGTCATACCCCGAGGTGATTTAAACCCGCAAACCGCCCACCAGAGCGTTGTTTCACCATACATTATCCTAAATTTATGAGCATATGACGGAAAAAACTGAAGTAAATCGCACAAGAACATTTCGAGGTTTTTGGTAACAATATTGTCCTTTATATATTGTATATTGCATATACATTTAAGAGCCAAAGAAACTTGTGTAGGAATGCGTATTCAAATATAGAGATATATAAACAGGCAGATCGTGGTGCTGCGGTCGGCAACGCCTGTGTAACACAACAAGTGTCTGGCACAGCATCTCAGAGGTAGCGATGAATTGGGGATTTTTCAGTACGATCATTTCACGAGTTTACCGTGAATATCAGGAACCTTCAACATCGCTGTGGCCAGAAAAAGATCCTGCAAGAACGGGACCATCGACGATACAAGAGAATCGTTCAGCATGACAGAAATGCAACTCTTCTACAAATAGCTGCAAATTTCAATGCTGGGTCATCAGCAAGTCTCGGCGTGCGAACCATTCAACGAAACATCGTCGACATGAGTTTTTGGAGGCGAAGGCCCACTCGTGAACCCTTGACGACACAGAGCTTTACGCCTCGCCTGGACCTGTCAGCACCGACAATGGACTGTTGATGACGAGTCTCGTTTCAAATTGTATCGAGCGAATGGACGTGTATAAGTATGGAGACAACCTCATGAATTGAAGGACCCTGACCGCGCGGAATAGCCACGCGGCCTAAAGGGCCTTGTCACGGTTCGCGCAGCTGTCCCCGTCGGAGGTTTGAGTCCTCCCTCAGGCATCGGTGTGTGTGTTGTCCGATGACCTCAGCGCTTTGGTACCATAGGACCTTACCAGAAATTTTAGTTTCAATTCAAGGAACCTGCGTGTCAACAGAGGACTGTTCGAGCTGGTAGAGGCTGTGTAATGGTATGGGGCTTGTTCAGTTGGACTGATATGGGACCGCTGATACGTCAAGATACGACATGATAGGTGAGACGTACGTAAGCATCTTGTCTGATCACCTGCATCCAGTCATGTCCATTGTGCATTCCTAAGGACTTGGGCAATTCGAGCAGGACACCGCGACATCCCAGATGTTCAGAATTGCTACAGAGTGGCTCCAGGATACTCTTATGAGATTAAAAACTTCTACTGGCCATGAAACTCCCCAGACATGAACATTGTTGAACATATCTGGGATGTCTTACAAAGTGCTGATTAGAAGAGATCTCCACCCCCTCGAACTCTTACGGATTTATGGACAGCCCTGCAGATTCGAGCGCGCACGGAGGCTTTCCGGCACTCGTTCTTCCCGCGAACCATACGCGACTGGAACAGGAAAGGGAGGTAATGACAGTGGCACGTAAAGTGCCCTCCGCCACACACCGTTGGGTGGCTTGCGGAGTATCAATGTAGATGTAAATGTGGGATTCTTGATGTCAATTCTATCCAGCACTACTTCAGATATTAGTCAAGTCCATGCTACGTCGTTTTGCGGCACTTCTGCGTTCTCACGCGGCCCCTACACGATATTAGGCAGGTGTAATAGACGAGGGCTAGTAGAAATCCTTTGGTAACAGAAGAAATATTGAATTTAATTGATGAAAGGAGGAAATATAAAAATGCAGTAAATGAAGCAGGCAAAAAGGAATACAAACGTCTCAAAAATGAGATCGACAGGAATTGCAAAATGGCTAAGCAGGGATGGTTAGAGGACAAATGTAAGGATGTAGAGGCTTATCTCACTAGGGATAGGATAGATACTGCCTACAGGAAAATTAAAGAGACCTTTGGAGATAAGAGAACCACTTGTATGAACATCAAGAGCTCAGATGGAAACCCAGTTCTAAGCAAAGAAGGGAAAGCAGAAAGGTGGAAGGAGTATATAGAGGGTCTATACAAGGGCGATGTACTTGAGGACAATATTATGGAAATGGAAGAGGATGTAGATGAAGATGAAATGGGAGATACGATACTGCGTGAAGAGTTTGACAGAGCACTGAAAGACCTGAGTCGAAACAAGGCCCCCGGAGTAGACAACATTCCATTGGAACTACTGACTGCCTTGGGAGAGCCAGTCCTGATAAAACTCTACCATCTGGTGAGCAAGATGTATGAGACAGGTGAAATACCCTCAGACTTCAAGAATAATATAATAATACCAATCCCAAAGAAAGCAGGTGTTGACAGATGTGAAAATTACCGAACAATCAGTTTAATAAGCCACAGCTGCAAAATACTAACACGAATTCTTTACGGATTAATGGAAAAACTAGTAGAAGCCAACCTTGGGGAAGATCAGTTTGGATTCCGTAGAAATACTGGAACCCGTGAGGCAATACTGACCTTACGACTTATCTTAGAAGAAAGATTAAGGAAAGGCAAACCTACGTTTCTAGCATTTGTAGACTTAGAGAAAGCTTTTGACAATGTTGACTGGAATACTCTCTTTCAAATTCTAAATGTGGCAGGGGTAAAATACAGGGAGCGAAAGGCTATTTACAATTTGTACAGAAACCAGATGGCAGTTATAAGAGTCGAGGGACATGAAAAGGGAAGCAGCGGTGGGGAAGGGAGTAAGACAGGGTTGTAGCCTCTCCCCGATGTTATTAAATCTGTATATTGAGCAAGCAGTAAAGGAAACAAAAGAAAAATTCGGAGTAGGTATTAAAATCCATGGAGAAGAAATAAAAACTTTGAGGTTTGCCGATGACATTGTAATTCTGTCAGAGACAGCAAAGGACTTGGAAGAGCAGTTGAACGGAATGGATGGTATCTTGAAGGGAGGATATAAGATGAACATCAACAAAAGCAAAACGAGGATAATGGAATGTAGTGGAATTAAGTCGGGTGATGCTGAGGGAATTAGATTAGGAAATGAGACACTTAAAGTAGTAAAGGAGTTTTGCTATTTGGGGAGCAAAATAACTGATGATGGTCGAAGTAGAGAGGTTATAAAATGTAGACTGGCAATGGCAAGGAAAGCGTTTCTGAAGAAGAGAAATTTGTTAACATCGAGTATAGATTTAAGTGTCAGGAAGTCATTTCTGAAAGTATTTGTATGGACTGTAGCCATGTGTGGAAGTAAAACATGGACGGTAAATAGTTTGGACAAGAAGAGAATAGAAGCTTTCGAAATGTGGTGCTACAGAAGACTGCTGAAGATTAGATGGGTAGATCACATAACTAATGAGGAAGTATTGAATAGGATTGGGGAGAAGAGAAGTTTGTGGCACAACTTGACCAGAAGAAGGTATCCGTTGGTTGGACATGTTCTGAGACATCAAGGGATCACCAGTTTAGTATTGGAGGGCAGCGTGGTGGGTAAAAATCGTAGAGGGAGACCAAGAGATGAATACACTAAGCAGATTCTGAAGGATGTAGGTTGCAGTAGGTACTGGGAGATGAAGAAGCTTGTACAGGATAGAGTAGCATGGAGAGCTGCATCAAACCAGTCTCAGGACTGAAGACCACAACAACAATAACAATAGTTTCTTTGGCGCTTCAGTTTATATCTATCTATTTTATATGGGACTCTAGTAGGTACATAAAACACACAGATATTCGAATGCAATGTTGTGTCAGAATTTAGAAGCAAGCGGTGAAGAACTTTCACAGATTTACGATTTTGTAGAAACTAACATTTATCTTTCTTAACAACGTTTTGTTTCACGTAAGAAATGTATGTTTATATATTATACAGGCTGAATGGAAAGTGCTACTGATGTGGAGTTTTCATAGAATAGATTGGTAGTCAGGGGTCGTGTAGTTAGGCAATAAACATATTGTAATAACACTGAAAAAGTGTACTTTTTGTGCAAATATACACTCTTTTTAAATAGAATAATGTCTACGCACATTTAAAATTAAAAATAGCGTAAATGAGAATGTCAGTGGTGTTTGTTGCAGGATTCTAGTGCAAGGTGTTTACGAGATATCGCAGTTTGAAAAGTTCCCACACCTACAGTTGTACAATACCTGCGGTACCACACACGAAAGAACTACACAAGTGCGTACATTAGCTACGGAGGTTCTGAGCAATAACGAGACAACCGACCGTCACGGGTTGTGTTCAAAATTCAGCGGCAGTACACACAATTCGTGAAAACATGGTGCAGTACTGCAGTACGGGCTAGACAGTCTTCATGTTGGTACCACAGGTTCCTCCTAGTCCGCAAAGGTACGTCTTCTACTGTGGAAGATGATCTGTTAGGAGGCTGCGATACTTTGGTGCTTTCAGTGTTCCGTCTACGAAAAACGGCTCTATGAGCTGATGGTTCACTATCCCACACTACACATTTACTCTCCGAATGCTGACGTTCCACCTGACGAAGTCAACGAGGTTGTCAATAAACCAAGAAAAATAGTTCAAATGGCTCTGAGCACTATGGGACTTAACTTCTAAGGTCACAGTCCCCTAGAACGTAGAACTAATTAAACCTAACCAACCTAAGGACATCACATACATCAATGCCCGAGGCAGGATCCGAACCTGCAACCGTAGCAGCAGCGCGGTTCCGGACTGAAGCGCCTAGACCTGCTCGGTCACAGCAGCCGGCTAACAAACCAAGAGTGTATGCTTCGGCGGTTTGCCCGGCCATGGTATGTAAATGTAGCTTCATCACTAAACAAGATACATGATTTATCTAGAGTACCCTGTCTTAATGACCATGTACGAAAGTTAGCACGAACCTCATAATCGTTCCCGCGCAGCTTTTCATAGAGAGAGAGAGAGAGAGAGAGAGAGAGAGAGAGAGAGAGAGATAATAGGGATGGAACATATGCCGATGGAAAATGTGTAGGACACTTGCCAGATTCACGCCACTCCCTCATGAAATTGCATGGGAGATTACGTGCGGGTTAACTGCATCTGCAGCAAGAACATTAATTTGCTCCTTTTCTGTCGTCACTTGTTTCCATCTGTTACGTTGTATAGATGTTACTCTACCACTTTCGCGTAACTGGTTGAAAAGGTTGATAAATAACTGCTGAGATGGTTGACATCGATTGGAATATCCACCTGCATGCATTATCCAAGAATGAACTGCTTTCTTTCTATACTCTCCATACGCCATCAGCATGTCGGCCTTTTCTGTCTTGGTAAATCTCATCGTCCACTTACGACCTACTGCTTGGACTGTTACACACTGACTAGCAAGTCGCAATGCACTGCAGGAACACACAAGGACACTGTAAGCAATCATAACAACGTCGTACCTAGTAGCCACTCAGTTTGAATGACACAATCAAGTGTCGGTGTGGAAACATTGCAAAATACGATTCGTTGTAAACGAATCGCATTAGAATCCAGCAACAGAGACCCTACTTTTTTTTAGCGTCAACAGGCATTGCTCCATTTAAAAAGTGTACGGTAACACAACAAATAGGTAGGAGCCCAAGAAATTCCATCTGTAGGCAATGGGGGATGTCCATGTCGGTTTCGTTGCGAGGTGTGTTCAGTACAATGACTTCATACGGACTGAAAGGCGATGGAATATACTGAAGAGTGTGCAGGTTGTAGCAGAGGCCTATGTATGTAGATAGACACATAAGTTGTGGTCGATGGATGGAATATCACTAAAACATGTCACTAATCATAGCCTGGGGTGCTCGTTTGACATGATTAGAAAGGTTTAGCCACTTACCAAGTGTCTTCAGTGAGACTTACTTAAAGTTGTTGGATTTCAAGCTTCTCATCAGATGCCATTGGTAACCACGAAAAAGCAACAGCGCTTTTATGGCTATGCATGGGATGCTGGTGTATTTAATTGTAGTAGGAACGTGAAAAAATAAGTTCTAACGTTGTTCTCTCTGCGCTCTTTTGTCCACCAAGAAGGTGTCAGGGCCAAATTAAGCATAAAATGTTTTGAGGTCTGAGGTCAAATGAAGTTTAGAATTGAACAGATGAACACTACGTGTAACTGTGGAGCGTTTATGGTACTGGCACATATACATATCAACTTTTAATAAATTTGTCTCTTTTACACATACGCCTTTTCCGAATTAAAGTTGCTGTAGAATATACTTATGTCAGCTTTCAGATGACGTTCTGGGTGATCAGATTTCTCCAGCGGCATATTTGTTATTAATTTGCTAAATTATTTAATACACATGTTTGTTATAAAAATTACTATTGCTTTTAATTATGACAGAAATTTTTACAACAATCTAGAGTCATTCTTGGCGCTGAAATGTGTTCATCTCAACAGTGAAAATTTTCTGATATAGTTGGTCTTTCTGTATCATACTTGTAATGTATATAACGTAATTTCGTTGGAAACATATAATATTCATCTGTCATTTCGTCCTTGTTAGCTGCCATTGAGTTGTATCCATCCTTCAGCCCAGAGATCGTGCTACGACCTCAGGAAAACTGTGTCCAGCTGGCAGGCCACTGCGAGCCGTCAGCACTCACCACTGCTCTCACTCTACGAGCTGCTTCCTCATAATGTCGCACATCACTCTTCACCTTGCGCTTATCTGATCAATGGCGATTTGAAGGCGCACTGTAATCTCTTGTTATCATTCAACTTGTAGCATGGGTCCCTACATGTGGCAAAAGTAGTGCGATCAATTTTGTGATGAGTGCATCAGCTGCAGTACAATGCAGAAAACAGACATAAACTTAGGATCAAACATAATAGACACATCTAACCTAAATATGCAGTTATGATTATACATTAAATGAAGCTTTAATAATATACTTACGTTTCTGAGCTTACAAAAACATGAACAACTTAAACAACATTAAAATTCGTATATGCTCATTTCATTCTTCTTGCTGATGGCAACCCAACGTTTAAGCAAATTTTAGATCTTTATATTCATTGCACACCATCTCACACACAAAACTTCACTGCAATAGCTGGCCAATTTTGATCAGTGGTCAGGCTATTTCAACCCTATCCTGCTTCATCATGTGTCCACTACAGTTAGTTTTCCAACGAGATTCAATACAACAAGAAAAAATGCAATTTTTAAATTTAAATAATACACACTACCCATTATATCCTAAACATAAATAGTTTAACATACAGCATCTGAATTCCATCATTAGTAACTTGCAACGCACATATGATTATACCACTGCATAAATGAACATCAACGAAATAAGGAAATTAATTACTGACTAATTCCAAATTAATGAACAACAAAATTACTCTGCTCCCACATATGACTGAACCAAATTTCTTGATTTCTGATTACAAGAATCTCGTAAAACACTGAATCTACCTACTAACGTTGATGCACATGACTCAACAATGTTTCCACTTCACTAACAATCAAAGTTTTCTGAAAAGTATCCTATAATAAAACTCGTCGTCACACGCCAGAGTTAATCTGTAAGCGCCATTTTTTGCAAACATTTGATCATTAGTATCATTTCGACAAATCTGGCCACTCATGTGCATCTGTATGTACACCAGTAATGAAATCCGCCAAAATATTCACTCATGACAAACGCGAGACGTTCAGTAAGTAATGAAACGTATTTTGTTTCTCTGCCAGTTTCCATTGGTGACGGCGCTATACTTAGCCTTCAAAATGGCGTCTGTATCAGAGGTGTGTTCCAAGCAGAGAGCTATCATTAAGTTCCTTCGGGTGGAAAACCACTGCACCACAGATGTTCCTATTTAGAGGCGATGCAGTATGTGTACGTGGACCTGGCAGCGAACAAAAGCCCAGTGAGTCGGTGGGCGATGCTTGTGTCATCTTCACAATAAGGTCGCACAATCCTATACGATCTCCTGCGTGCTGTCTGGCCACACAGAACTTAGACTCTTGCAATGCTGGAACGTGAGGCCACTCTAACGCGAGGTGATTGACTGATCACACTCAAACACTTTGCTACCGGAATGGATGTATCTGCTGCTAATGCTAACATACCCATCCACCATTTGATTTACTCAAAGGTGTATGCCCGCTGGGTTCTTTGCCACGTACCTGAAGATCATAAAGAGCAACGAAAAACAATTTATACAGAATCGCTTGCGCGTTTCGAGGCTGATCATTACAATTTTTTTCCCCTAAAACTATCACACGCGATGAAATATGTGTTTGTCACTTCGAACCAGAAAAAAAACGGCAGTCCATGGAGTAGCGCCACACGTCCTTTCCTCTGGAGAATTAGTTCAAGCCGCACCCTCAGCCCCATGGGACGGTCTTCTGGGACTCTGAAGTTGTTATGCCGTTGACATCCTCCATTACGGTGCAATGGTCAACTCGGAAGTGTATTGTGCTGTCCTGAGGAAACTGAAATAACGCCTTCAGAGCGTTTGATGTCACAAAAACGAAAATGCACCTCTTCTTTCTGATGACAATGTAGGGCCTCCACAAATCTGCTCACTCGAGAAGAGTTCATAAAACTTCAGTGGGCTGTTCTTCCTCATCCAGAGCCCGCATCTCACACCTTCCGACTTCCATCAATTTGGCCCAATGAGGGATGCACTCTGCGGGAAGCAGTACGTGGATGATGTAGAGCTCACATATGCAGCAAGACGTTGGCTCCGACGTTGACCAGTGGGGTGGTATTATGCAGGCTTAGAGGCCCTCCTAGAGAATTGAGCTGTGTAGCCAAAACAGTGAAGAATAGTGTAGTGTATTGGATTCCTAAATAAAACCGACGTGTTTCCAGAAAAAATGTATTGCCTTACTTATTGGACACACCTCGTGAATACACACATATTCTCAGTGCTAACTAATTGATTTAGGTCTTGTTGCCATCTGTTCCTACCCTCATTCAGATGAAGCTCCGACATTTCTCTCTATTCTGGCAGTGCAAATCATTGTAACGTTGTTGCTTTATTTTGTGGTGTAAGCGGTGCTGATAGCCAATAAAAGCGGTTTAAAAGCTGTGAGCTGTCTGGGGAAGTTAATCTTGCATTACTGAGCAACTGTTTCACCAGATATCCAGTTTAGCTTACCAAATTCCCAACCAGACTAACATGAATTATAATCTTTTAATAGGCATATGATAACCGGTGATATATATATATATATATATATATATATATATATATATATATATATATATATAAAAGAGAATTTAAATAAAAAGAAATAAATCAGTTTATATTTGGAAATTTATTTTAACATTGATCATTAAAATTTCAGATTATTAAACGTGATTCATAACTAAGCTGGTGCCTTATTTAAGACTGTGAAAACGTGAGTTTGTAATCTTACGGAACACATCAAATATGGAGCCAAGATTGGGAGACTGCATACAACACTGCATTCATAAAATAACACACGAAGAACCTTGAAACATATGCAAGAGGAAATTAACCACAACCAACCGATTCAATTTTCGTCCAAAGATGTTACGTTCGTAGCACAATCCTGTCCGTCATGTAATTACAACACACTGGTATACTAAATTCATACTAACTCTCTGTGAAATCTTCCCGAAAAGAATAGCTGAGGGCTACTTTGATGATTACACCACATGCTTCACGTGGTCAACTTGGTTTACACAAAGAGTGTAACTCCACAATAATTTTGATAATTAAAATAAATTAGCTCGAAAAGCAATTTACAAAAGAAAAACCTCGAACTGGTTACTATCGTCTTACTATTAACCTGATGGGTCAAACAATTGTATAAGCACGTGGTACTGGTCTCAAAAAGTACACCCCACATGGGTTGAACATAAAGAAAAGTTGCTATATTGAAAAATATTGTCAAGACAAGACGTTATAATCTCACGCACATTCGCACTGAAGATTGATGATGCTAGTTAGAGTTACTGATCAACACGTGGTTCCACTTTACTCACAAAGTAGTGAAAAAGCAACTACCAGAATATATTGTGAACTTCACACGAGAATTACACTGCGCTGCAATTTAAGATAACATTAGATATTTTAGAGCTAAACCTGAAATAAAGGTGATTAAATTTTCAGTTAGGCTGAACTTCAGAAATCCATTGTCCTACGGACTTAGCAGACACGCGCTTAGCCGGAGATCTTACCACTTCAGACGCTCGCCACGGACAGACTGACCTGGTCCCTTCCTGAGGATGGCTCCCAAATACAAACGGAAGTGGCCAGAGGGGCAGCTTCCTACACCAACATGACAAGGGACGAACAGGACCATACCAAGGATAGAAACCTCTTTGCTTTTAGAAAGCGTAGCTACCTGTTCCGACGTTGGTCCTACTGTTCTCTAGCAGACACGCTTGTCTGCTACCCTCAAGCATGCAACTAGAAATACATTTGCTCATTCATCCTCTCACACAGAAGGGAAGGGGGATGACAGTATCTTATCATATACAGTATATAAAAGAAAGCGGATGTAGGTTCCGTATGAGACTGTGTGACATGAATTACATATAAACTGTGTTTTAAAGTGTAGTAGTGTGACAGATCGTTCTTGTTTATGTGTAAAAGTAACACGTTCCATTACTCAGTCTCCTCCCAGATAGTCAGAAACGCCTCAGTAAATTTAGAAGAGGAATTTATGCCGTAAATGGCAACATATTTCAGAAATGAACATGAAAGGAATCCAACAGAGACCTTTCATAACCCCAACGCTCCGGGAAAATACTGTGCAGGGAATTTTCTGGCCATGCTAGGACATTCCCAAGCAGGCTTCTCACACCCAACTTAAACCAAAAATGTAAAGAAAAGCAAAAGGTCACCAGCTACTTGCTAAAACACAACAATTTCAACACATCTTTAGAATCTACCAATTTCAAAGAGAAAAACACCACAATCTGTGACACCTATTTAAAAAATAGTGTAGACCTAATTCGGTCAGCAAGTAAAAACAATGGTTCCTGTGTCATTAATATGAAAACAATTTCTGGTTGTTACCCTTATGGAGTTCACCAGTATTTGCTCATTGCAAGAGCCAACTGATCACAGGATAATTTATGACTGTTTATTAACAAGTAAAATTTATGAAAATAGCAAAGGTGCCACAGCAATTTAAAAAAAAAAACATGAAAATAACGTCAGTATTATAAAGCAGAAAATTACAATGCACAATCCGCAAAAGCAAAAAAAGATAAGAGAAAAAACATGTTTTACAAAGTGGTTATCGCAAAAAAACTCTATATCTTATAAAACTAATAATTTGTAGAATTAAAATAACTTTGTGGCACTAATTTAATCACTCTACTATATTTCAGTTAGTTAGCAAACAATGAGCACTGTGTCATTATACTGAAACTATAATAATTATGTGATTGTTACCCTTATGGGTTTTCACTACAAATATGCCCCATGCAAAGGCTAATCGATCACAGTCCAATGAGAATGAATAGCTACCTGACTGATAAACGAGGCAATGCCACAGGAATGAATTTACGAAACAAAATATCAGAAATCTAATAGATCACATATAAACAAACATTGATAAATAAAACAGCTCTGAAAGTACAATAGTCAACGTCTAAAAAAAACACCAATAAATAAAACACCTGCAAAATACAAGAGTCAAAGTCTAAAAAAAAGCAATAAATAGAACACCTGCAAAGTACAAGAATCAGTCTAATAAACACCAATAAATCGAACCCCTGCAAAACACACGAGTCAAAATTTCTCTGACAGAAACATATGTATATACACTGGACTAAGAACCGTATAATCACTGCTCACTGACACACTCAGTACTTTCACTGTTCCGAGGCACAATATAAGTGGCAGGGGAGGGGGGCGGGTTCGTCGCCGCAGCTGTCAGTAGGGATTTTTGTCCATCTGTTGCTTGCAATCCCGCCGTCTCTGCCCTCTCATGAAGTTTCTCTTGGTGGCCCGTGTCACGTACATTTCGATTTGGTTCCATGTTTGTGTTGTCAAATTCGTGCGGTATCCTCGATTGACACGCCAGGTTGATATTCCTGGGCAAGGATGACACTTAATGGCTCTTCTTTGTGCCACCCTTGGCGAGAGAACATCGAACTATGATTTACTGTCGCTTGACAGTGGGCATCCGTCAGGAAATGTTGATAGGCGTCGTTGAAGTCTGCCATTTTCTCTGGACAGTACCTGTCAAAGGGCTCCACGCCCCTTGTGTTGTTACATTCTTGAGTTATCCTCAAATGGCTCGCCGGTTTGATATTCCTGGGCAAGGATGACACTTAGTGGCTCTTCTTTGTGCCAGCCCTAGCGACCAGAGAACATCGAACCATGATTTACTGTCGCTTGACAGTGGGCATCCGCCAGGAAATGTTGATAGGCGTCGTTTAAGTCTGTCAAATTCTCTGGACAGTACCTGTCAAAAGGCTCCACGCCCCTTCATCCCCTGTCTTCTGTCGTTTCACCGTGGCCGTCTCGCCACGGTCGCATGCATGTGGTGCGTTGCCAGCAGATGGATTTCCGCGCGGTGGACAGCTCGCCCATCTCTGGTCATCGCATCCACGACTGGGGCTGCTGCCCATTAGCTCCAGGTGCAAGGGAAAGTGTTTGTCGTGTGCCCTTCTTTTGTTGTCGACCGCGCTCCCGAAGTGGCCCGGTTGACAGCGTGTCCTGCTGGGAAACCCGCGAGTTTGCAACTAGCCCCCCCCCCCCCCCTCGCTGCTCCCGCTGTCTCGTAAGAGTTTAGCCGGTTCGCTTTCACGTTCTCAACTGCATTCACAGAAATTGTTCATCATAGTTATGTGATTACAAAATGTCATACATAATACCGCTTAGTATTGTCTTTCACGAATTTTTAAGAACAAAAGTGAGACTTATTCTTTTTTTTAAATAAAAAAATTACATGAATCGACAATATAAAAAATAAAAGTTAAATGACTTGACAATATAAAAAAAATAAAATTGAAATGGCTTGACAGTATAAAAATTAAATTTAAATGAACTGACAATATAATATCTAAATCCACATTACTAATGTGGTTCACTTACGTTTTAATAAATCAAATGCTACTTGTTAATTCACTAAAATGAATAGGATTATGCCTTGTGCAAGTATAGGTCAGGGCAGCATAGGGTTCACATGTTATTTACACACACACACACATGCACACCTGTTGTCTGTTCTACAAACTAACTACCCATAAACATGCATTACTCAAAATTCTACTTCTATCCACTACTAGTTAATCCAACAAGCTACTTCAATGCTACTCCAACACAGTGTTTATACGACTACAACATTGTTCTAATTCGTCCTCTTACTGACGCTCGCGACATATGTCTTGTCACATGATAAATATGGAGAAACTTTCCTTAAACACACACAGTAAAAAGAACAATGGTTATTTACACGCCAAAACATTTATACCAGTTGACACACCTGATAAGAGACTCGCAATTATACATTTATCATACTCATATGTTTACACATAAAACAGTAAGAAAATTTCATCTAAAATTACCTTATCACAAGAATTAATCACACAGATGACTCTGAGAAGGGTAGTTTTTTTTATCCTACAGGTTATATTACATTTTCTTACCCATTTTGCTCCAATTTCGTTCCTTCTTTAAGTTACCTTTCGCTTCTAAATCAGTTATTTCGCCTGTGGTGGTTATTCTGGATTCATTTCTCATAAATGGCAAAATTGTGGTCTCCTCTATTCTGTAACACAGTTTCATCTTATCATATTGAACTTACAACAGACACAAAAGATCCGAATCCTCCTGTAGTTTAAATGACAAATGTTTTGCTTCATCCTTATTACCTTAAACCAAGCTTTCCTTCGGTCCTATAATCAAAATTATTTAATCTTCCTCTACCTTCAAGAGGGAAATTTCCTCAGTACAAATCATGTAAGCTGCAGTGCATCCCGCACCAGCGAAAACAGTAAGCTGTAATGCTCACAGCATCAGCAAAACACATAAACGTCGCTTTTCTAGGACAAGTATTAACGCAGAGTAATTTTTCAGGCTTTGGCTCAACATCAATCAAGACTACAAAAAGGATCCGTATTTCCGTTCCATTCTCCATTTGCTGGGAAACTGCTCGTCATTTGACTGTCATAATACTATTTCAGGCCACGTAAATTACACAAACCACAACTCTTCTTTCACCTTGAAGGGAATCAATCTACTTACGAAATCCACAGACAGCACTTTACGTACTCAGCTATAAAGAACAAAAAGACATATATCATCAATATTAACATATTAGCGTATATTGGGAAGCCATTTGTTAAACAATCGTATTATCGCATCCTGTTTTCAAGATTCCAAACTTACTCATTCCGTGCTCAGAGTTCTCCTATCTTAAAACATTCATACAGCACGCATACTATAGTAAGAGATCCTCAATTATACTGACAGATATAGAATAGTAATAGATAGATAGTAGCACTGAAAACAGAAAATCGGAAACAAGGCTACTAACAGCTGGGGACCTGGGTTTGCCAGTCCCATAATACCCACAGATCGGATATTCCCCTGAGTTTTGCATTAATTCAGCACGGATCTTGCTTCCCTCAGGACTGACTCGTTTCAATTTACACAAAAAAAACATAAACAGCATTTCACTCGTTCACAAAGAAACCTTTTATGTTCACATTTGAACCAACCTAAATCCTAATTGCACAAGGAAAGAAAAAAAACTACAAACATCACTTCAATCAATCACATAGAAACATCTTTATCACTATTTTTACCAAAATATTATTCAAAATGCATTTATCACAAATGTAAACTAATCAATTGTTTCTCTTCATCGTCCTCTCTACTCCTCACTTCCCTTTCTACTCAATGTATGGTTTTACGTTTGACACATGGTGTAGCCCTTTTGATTTCTTCGATCGAAGAGTTTCCACTTCTATGGCGTTTTCATGGGGAATCTTCCTTATCCGATACGGGCCGTTAAAGAGATTAAAAAATTTCTTTCAGACACCTGACCGTTTGTCAGACATCTTGTGTGATCTGATAAGAACTTTTTGTCCTACATGAAACACTGTTTTTCTCACGTTTTTCTTATACGCCTTGACTCTGGCTTCTGCTGCACACTTGATGTTGCGTAAAGCTAAGTCAACAATTGCGTTCCGGCGTAGTCTCGGCTCTTGTGGCCAAGGCATCACCTCTTTGATTTTGCTCGGGGGCTCCTTGTTTTTAGCACAGTGATTGGCGGAAGCTTTGTTGACGTATTAGGCAACTCATTAATTATGTTCTGAAATCCTTTTAGGTGTATGTCCCACGATCGGTGATCTCGACTGCAGTATAACCTACATAATTTTCCTAATTCACGCATAATACGCTCACTGGGGTTCGAGCTGGGGTGAAATAGAGAGATATATATAGGTTTAATTGTTCTTCTTCGAAGCATCCGCTGCCAGTATTGCGATCTAAATTGTGGTCCATTATCATAGATAACCCTTTTCACGCTCCCAACTTCATGCAGAAACTGCTTTGCAAATGCAGTTGTCACTGCCCTTCCTGTGGCTCGCTTCAACGGAGTCAGATACACAAACTTGGAGGTTAGATCCACCGCTACGAAAACATATGCAAAACCTGCTTTAGATCGTATTAGTGGCCCAAATAGATCCACGGCCGCGAGGTCACAAAGTTTGCTTGGTATTATCGGGTGCAATGATGCAGCATAAGTCACTGTGGCCGCCTTTGCTCGCTGACAAGGTCCGCACACTCTAAGTACACCACGAATACGCCGTAGCATGTTATTAAAATAGCATGTCTCTTTCAGTTTTTCACAACATTTCTGTGCTCCGAAGTGACCATAACTCAAATGTATGTACCATATAATTTTGTTTACGAGTTCCTCCGGAATCACCAACACCCATCTGGAGTCGTCTGGGGCTCGTTTCTTGAATAGTATTCTATTGCGCACTAAGTAGTACTGGCGTATTCCTACATTATCCTTGTCCTCCCACTTCTTCTTTATATCTTTCAATACTGCGTCCTTATCCTGTTCGTCCGCTATACTCCCTAAAGGGGTGGTAACAAAATTCTCGAACGCTACATTCTGTAAGTATAGGATGCTAAAATTATTTTCACCGAGTTCCCCTTCTTCTCTGTGAACCAAACCTGTAGGAATACGCGATAAAGCGTCAGCAATTACATTTTTCTGTCCAGGAATGTATTCTACAGTGAAGTTATATTCCTGTAGGTATAGTGCCCAGCGTCCTAGTCTCCTATGCGTGATTTTTGTGCTCATAAGAAATTGGAGTGCGCGATGGTCAGTGTACACCCTGGTGGTCCTCCCAAATAAGAAATACCTAAATTTTGAGAATGCCCAAACTATCGCGAATGCTTCGAGTTCCGTCACGGAATAGTTTTTTCCACATCGAGAGAGCACCCTGCTCCCAAACGAGATTGTTTTCCAAGTTGTAATATCATCATTTCCTTCCGTTTGAAACAGTACCGCACCTAATCCTGACAAGGAACTGTCCGTCATTAAACAGAATTCTTGTGTCAGGTCGGGATGCACGAGAATGGGAGCCTCTACCAATGCCTTTTTCAATTTATAAAATTCATCCTGTGCCTCTTGATCCCAGACCCACAAAGCGTTCTTCCCTGTTAGTCTACATAGATGGGGTGTACCAAGTACACTAAAATTTATAAATCGCTTATAAAAATTACACAGGCCTAAGAATGCTCGCAACTGTTTTTTATTTGTCGGCATTGCACACTCCGCTATCGCCGCAATTTTCTCCGGGTGAGGTTGCATTCCATTTGCTGAGACAATATGGCCTAAGAATTTTATGTCCTCTCGTCCGAAGTGTGACTTATCTAAGTTGACTGTTACACCTGCCTTCTCAAAAACATCCAGTAGTCTGTTCAGAACGTCATTATGGTCCTCCCACGACTTTTCCGCAATTTATATGTCATCCACGTAAATTGTCACTCGCTGTTTCAAATCATCAGGTAAAATGCTATTTAATCCCCTTATAAAAGCAGCTGATGAGACGCTTAGTCCGAACGGGAGACGCCGGAATTGGAAACAATTTCCGTAACACAGGAACGCTGTATATAATCTGCAAGATGGGTGTAGCACGATTTGCCAAAACCTCGAACGGAGGTCGACAGATGCTATTACCTTTACCCCGTGAAACGTTGTAAGAGTTCCTCAAGGCTCTCAGGCCTGTCCATTTCCGACATAATAATTGTGTTTATCTGTCTCGAGTCTAGCACCAAACCAACTGAGTTGTCGCGTTTTGGCACGACAAGCAAGGGTGAGTGTACGAGCTTACTGCCCGCTCAATTATTCCTTGTTCTAACATCTTGTTTATTTCCTTCTCCACCTGGGCTTTATACGCCACGGGAATAGGGTATGGTCTAACAGAAAACTTCTGAAGGTCACGTACTCTGAATTGGTGAGTAAAACACTTAATCGCCCCCGGAGTCTCAGAAAATACCCGTTCATGATTCCTAAGTAGGCAATACAATTTCTCCTTTTCCCTGTCCGTGGTTCTGACACCCGCGATGCTCTTTCTCAGTGCATCAGCAAAAGCAACATCTTTCCCCTGCTCACCAGACGTAGAGCATGACTCACATACATAGTTCACGAGTAGCTCCGGTCTGGGTTGCGACTCGGTTTGAGTTTGTAATTTTAGGCAACTAATTTCTGACTCGGCACGTAATATGCATTCATCAAATACTAAATTAATTGGCTGATCCCTAACTTGAACTGTCATTACTCCTCCACCCATGTCAATTACTGCATGGTGGGCATTCATGAAGTCATTTCCTAAAATCATTGCCACATTTAGCATTGGGAGCACAAAGAAGTTGTACTCAAACTCTCTTCCCTGGCAGGTAAAATTAAGCCGAGTCTGCCTTCGGATTTCTATGCTCTTACCGTAGATTGCGCCCTTCACCTTTATTCCTCGCACTTGAAAAACGGGCCAAGTCCCAGTCCCTTCGCATTTTTGAAATGCTGCCTCGCTCACTATCGAGAAAGGGCTTCCAGTGTCAATGACACACTTAAAACATATTTCGTTTACTGCAACTCTCACGACTGGATTTTTTCCCGAAATTTTAGCACTCGTAGTTTCTTGCAACAAATCCTCTCTAATATCTTCCCTCTCTATATACCGTATGCCATGTCGTACATTTCTTCAGATTGGGCGCCTTCAGCGCTGACCGTTTGTCATTGCCGGTTTTGTTCATTTCCATTTGCTTGATTATGTCTAGGGTTAGCTGGCCGAATTTCAACATCATGAGGTGCTCCGCCTATAGTCCTATTCCCACCGTGTTCACCGTAATATCGATTCTGGTTGCCGTAACTGCTGAGTTCACGATTCTGTCCACGTCCTCGATCATTTCCGTTGTTCCACCTGTGTTCGCGACTGTTACCCCAGTTTCTATACGGCCGGTCCCGATTATTGTTCCGTTCGCGTCGCGACGACCAGTCACGCCGTTGATTAGTACTACGGCCACGACTGCCATCGCGCTGCTGTGCCACGTAATAACTTTGTGCCTGATTAGGCGGGCATTCTCCTGTATTGTATTCCAACTCTTGGAGAAGTGTCTTAAACGTTTCCACGTCCTCTTTGCATCGTCCCGCAAGAATGACGTGGCGCAAGTGCATCGGCAATTGCATATCCTAATTAGTTCCGCAGGCCCGTATGGATCGTATAAAAATTGATTTGCCTGCAGCATGTGGTCGAATAGGCGTGCTGGGCTGCCGAAACCAGACTGGTTCAAATTTGGCAGCATAATTATGCCATGTTTGACCCTATCTTGTGCCGCTTCCGACCAATAGGCGGACAGAAAGGCTTGTCGAAACTCCTGTGTGGAGTTGCAGTGACGCGCTGCCGACCTCATGCGAATCTCCGGTTCGCCTTCCAAATAGCCACACATATATTCTATCTTATGTGAACTTGCCCAGTCGGGGAGAAGACAAAACTCAAATTGCTCGAGCCTTGCTCGTGGATGTATTCCTTCTTGCGAATTTCGAAATATCTCAAACTTTCTCACCGTAAGGAAATGTTTGAAATCAAATCCCCGCATTTCCTTCCGGCGAGGCCTTTGAATGTTTCTATTTTTCTCATGTCTGCCACTCAAAATACATTCTTCCCCATCGTCAAAATCTCCCTCGTCACTGGAGTACCTCTCTGCACTGTTCGTACGGCTATTTTTAGTGCTATTCGCGAGTTCGGAATCACACGCCATGCGGTTTTCCAGATGCACCACGCGTTCTTGTAATTCGCCTGTTACAGCTTTGTGCCGCCTGTTCACTTCGAACTGTCCCTTCTAAAATCTAAGAAGCGAACGCACTTCTTCGGTCTCTGCGACCGCTACTGGTGTAGTATTGTTCTCGCTTTCCGTCACCTTCATCGTGCCTACGATGTCCGCTAATGCCGCAATCTTATCATGTATTTGTCTGTTGTCCTCCGCCGCAGTCTGCTTCAATTGTTCTACTTGCTGTTCGAGTGCGTGTATCACTTGACTGTTGCCTGCTACTGTGTTGCTAATGGACGCTGGACAATGCGTTTCCGCCTCTTGGACCCTCGAGAGTACCTGCTGGTGTTCTCTTTGGCATTCTTCTCTCAGCGCTTGGAAATTCCTAAGTAGCTGTTCTTCGCTCTCTTTAGATTCCGCATCGCGACTCCGCTTGCCCTGTTCTAAGGCTTGCAGTCGGTCATCAATTTGTTCAAATTTACGGCCTAATTCTTTCATAATATCACTTTTTATTTCGCTTGCCAGATTGTTTATTCTTTGTGAGATATCATCGGACACTCTCTGCATCGACTTGTCGACTTTATTTGTCTGCTAGATTAGGTTTTCGTCTATTTGTTCGCCTAGTTCGCGGATCGATTTTTCAGATTTCTGCGTCATTTGTTTGCCTAGCTCTCGGATAGATTTTGCGGATGATTCTTTTTGTTCTCGGAACGATTTTTCTGATTTCTCTGCGTTTTCTTTATTTTGTTGCAATTAGGCTTTCATGAGTCCTGCCAAATCAATTTGGTTAGTTGGAGGCAAATTAATTTCTGGCTCTGATGTGAGCCCGTTCGTGCTGCTTTGCATTTCCTCTGAAGTATTCCCCAATGCATTTTCGGAACCGTCTGACGCGTTAATATTCAAAATCAAATTACCCCCTTGGTCCATGTTGCTTAAGTTGTTGGACCGCCTACTTTTAGCTTGGTTACGTGTCTGCATTAGTTCAATTTATACTCAGTACGCTACACACTAATCAGAATAAACGCATCCCCCAAAAATTACGACAGTCACACGAAAGGTACCCAACCTAGTAAGCACTTTTGCACACGCAAAACAAATTTATATCTTTGATCGAAGTAAGTGTAATTTACAAGCGAGAGAAAAAAAAACATACATATAAAACAAACAGATATAGAAAACAAAACAAGACTAACAACACAATGCCGTTCAACAACGCCGTGAATCTTTTGAAAGTCTGCTCAGAGACAACGCAGAAGTTGTTTGAGCGCTGTAGGGAAAAAAAATTAAGATTATACAACGCTCGCAATCTAACGTTTCAGAGATTCCAGAGTCTAGCGGAATCGCAGAACAGGGTCGCCATGTGTAACGTTGTTCCTTTATTTTGTGGTGTAAGCGGTGCTGATAGCCAATAAAAGCGGTTTAAAAGCTGTGAGCTGTCTGGGGAAGTTAATCTTGCATTACTTAGCAACTGTTTCACCAGGTAACCAGTTTAGCTTACCAAATTCCCAACCAGACTAACATGAATTATAATCTTTTAATAGGCATATGATAACCGGTGATATATATATATTGTTTGAGCGCTGTAGGGAAAAAAAATTAAGATTATACAACGCTCGCAATCTAACGTTTCAGAGATTCCAGAGTCTAGCGGAATCGCAGAACAGGGTCGCCATGTGTAACGTTGTTCCTTTATTTATATATATATATATATATATATATAAGAGAATTTAAATAAAAAGTAATAAATCAGTTTATATTTGGAAATTTATTTTAACATTGATCATTAAAATTTCAGAATATTAAACGTGAGTCATAACTAAGCTGGTGCCTTATTTAGGACTGTGAAAACGAGTTTGTAATCTTATGGAACACATCAAATATGGAGCCAAGATTGGGAGACTGCATACAACACTGCATTCATAAAATAACACACGAAGAACCTTGAAACATATGCAAGAGGAAATTAACCACAACCAACCGATTCAATTTTCGTCCAAAGATGTTACGTTCGTAGCACAATCCTGTCTGTCATGTAATTACCACACACTGGTATACTAAATTCATACTAACTCTCTGTGAAATCTTCCCGAAAAGAATAGCTGAGGGCTACTTTGATGATTACACCACATGCTTCACGTGGTCAACTTGGTTTACACAAAGAGTGTAACTCCACAATAATTTTGATAATTAAAATAAATTAGCTCGAAAAGCAATTTACAAAAGAAAAACCTCGAACTGGTTACTATCGTCTTACTATTAACCTGATGGGTCAAACAATTGTATAAGCACGTGGTACTGGTCTCACAAAGTACACCCAACGTGGGTTGAACATAAAGAAAAGTTGCTATATTGAAAAATATTGTCAAGACAAGACGTTATAATCTCACGCACATTCGCACTGAAGATTGATGATGCTAGTTAGAGTTACTGATCAACACGTGGTTCCACTTTACTCACAAAGTAGTGAAAAAGCAACTACCAGAATATATTGTGAACTTCACACGAGAATTACACTGCGCTGCAATTTAAGATAACATTAGATATTTTAGAGCTAAACCTGAAATAAAGGTGATTAAATTTTCAGTTAGGCTGAAATTCAGAAATCCATTGTCCTACGGACTTAGCAGACACGCGCTTAGCCGGAGATCTTACCACTTCAGACGCTCGCCACGGACAGACTGACCTGGTCCCTTCCTGAGGGTGGCCCCCAGATACAAACGGAAGTGGCCAGAGGGGCAGCTTCCTATACCAACATGACAAGGGACGAACAGGACCATACCAAGGATAGAAACCTCTTTGCTTTTAGAAAGCGTAGCTACCTGTTCCGACGTTGGTCCTACTGTTCTCTAGCAGACACGCTTGTCTGCTACCCTCAAGCATGCAACTAGAAATACATTTGCTCATTCATCCTCTCACACAGAAGGGAAGGGGGATGACAGTATCTTATCATATACAGTATATAAAAGAAAGCGGATGTAGGTTCCGTATGAGACTGTGTGACATGAATTACATATAAACTGTGTTTTAAAGTGTAGTAGTGTGACAAATCTTTCTTGTTTATGTGTAAAAGTAACACGTTCCGCTACTCAGTCTCCTCCCAGATAGTCAGAAACGCCACAGTAAATTTAAAAGAGGAATTTATGCCGTAAATGGCAACATATTTCAGAAATGAACATGAAAGGAATCCAACAGAGACCTTTCATCATATTACAGAACATATATATACTAATCTAATTGCATATCAGAGCTCCCAAAGAATGAAAATTGCACCAATACACAATTATAAATAAATAAATTAACATTTTAGCACAAATCATCTGAAACAACATAAACTTGCAGTTCTTCACGCTATCTCTATAAGTGCACCATCGTTTAACAGCCTGTTAATTCTCTTTTGAATCTTATTCTTTTTGTAACCCCATCATCAAGTGCTGTCCTTTATAATAACGTTACAGACATACTTACATAAGTAATCTGTACCCAAAATAATATTCATAGTCAAACCAAGAACAATTAACATCAAAACATTTACCAACAACTTAAATTCTAATAACATATCTCGTTTAGTGATCTTACTCTTGCCTCAGTCATTGTTTGTATTTTGTAAGAAGCCAAGATTTTGTCATCAACATTTAATGCTCTCTTACATTTATAATTATATTAAATTACTGTTCATGATGCACAATCAGATTATTAATCAATTCAATGGGTGGTATTTGGTAGCACCATATACGGACAATTTCTGTAGTACGGCATGTCTGAGAGTTAATTAGGGATAAGCACTGACAGAAAAGGCAAAGTGGGGCACACATTTTCAGGAGCCCCTATCGGCTAAAAAGGGGCTACGAGGAGACTTGTCATGTTATGCAGGGACAGACATTTACTGCCCTGAGAGAGAGTAGAGTGTGGCGGCGGCGGTTTATGATGCTGCTAGTGCAGACAGAGCTCTTTGTCTGTGATGGTGGGGTGGAAAAAAAATCAGAATAGCGGACCTGGAGAAAGAGCACTGAGGAAGAAGAAGGAGAAAGAACATAATTTTAGTGTGGAGAAATGCGTGGGGTCACAAACGATGGTCGCAAGCTGTCTTGCTATCAGTTTGTCATTTCCTCTTATCTACTGAAAATTCTCTCTTCCGTGTCCATAATTTTCCTGCTCTACTTGCTGTCAATTTCTTCAGCCCCTGTCCTGAACACTAAGCCTGTTTCACCCGTTTCTCCGTCTGTTGTCAGAGTTATCGTAAAAATTATTGTTCTTAATGATGCCTCTGTCATGATTTCTTTTATTCTCCCTATGTTCTGCAAACTTTGGCCTATAGCATAACGTATTATCCATTTTTTGATTAAAATTTAAGAGTTCGTCCTTGCAGTCAGTACGACTGTGGAGACATTCCCACTGAAATGACTCTTGAAGTCTCGTTTTTGAGGTAGAAATTAATCACTTTTTTTCAGTTTCCCGACACAAAGTACTTTCATACTTTTAAAACTTGTCCCAGACGAGAATTCATTACTTGATCTGAATTACTTGACTCAGCCCTAGTATTTATTTTAAAATATAAATTCGAAAGTTTTATAACCCGTGAATTCTCAGCATTCTAATTTGACCATGTCTGAGTTCACCCTTCTAACTGCTTTTTTATAAATTTTACCTTGCAATGACGCCGAAGCCAGCTATAAAATAATCTTTTCAAGCAGCCAAGAAAACTACAGGATGATACTTATTTTCTCCATTGAAAGGTTTAAAAGGTTTAGTATGAAGCTATTTTCCTGTGTGATATCCCACTAGTAAATTCATTTAAATTACCATTCTGTATTTTTCATTGTGAGTTCTTACGCCAAAGTTACATTCAGATATGCAGGTAATGATGGATGTAATGTTACATTTGTTTACAACGCTTGCTTCTTACATTTAGAGTCTTGTGCCTCAATTCTTCCCTCTGGATCACTTTCTGCAACTTCCAACTTTGGTACTAATCTCTTTTACACATTATCAACGTCATTATTGATTCCCTCAAATACTTTAGCATTTTCTTCTACTTTATATTAAGTCCCCTAAACCTGTCTTCCGATTCATTAAATTTTTCACTGACGACATTTATTTCATCACTGTGCTATGATTTCAATTCTCCAGTTGTATTTCATTTTTCCAAACTTCGATTTAAAATCCCCAGAGTTTGATTTCATGTTCCCAAAATTTGGTTTTGTCTCCCCAAAGTGACTGCCAAATAATGATTTCATTATCTCAAAATTTGATTTAATCGCCCCAAATTCTGACTCCATCCTACACAAATATTTATAACTTCCTCCTTGAACCCATTCAAAGTGACTGAAATAAGAGATATTATATTTCCTACCACCTGTTAATTTTCCATTTGTGCTTTTTCCGTCTGCATTTTTGGACTGCTTGATTCATTTTCTAAACCTTCTGGCCCAGATTCACACAGTAACTTCTTAATTCTATTTGTGTCAGCTGCTGACTAGAAAACAAAAATTTACAATTCAACTGCTGCCTCTGCATATTTAATTCCTGTCCGCCATACCCCATCGCTACTGCTGTGTGCTCAGCAGTGTGTGATTTGTGCTCCTATCTCAAGGGAGATGTTGTAGTCGGTTGTATGTATATTTATGTGTTATTTATGGCAACTAAATTACACATTCTTTCTTCTGTATAGTTGCTGTTAATTCCTACACCTAATCTGTGACTGCCTTCTTGATTTATCTTAAATGCATATTATAGATAAAGCTTGTTTACATGTCTGTACTATAGTATATAGTTAACACTTTAACTTACAGAATTTAGTTGAACAGACGAGACAAATGTGACTAATGCAGAAGTGTCGAGAGTTTGCCAGTTTGTTTGTCAAGGGCACTATAGTGCAGAGACTTGATCTATTTTACTGCAAATTTTTCTGTTTCGAAGCAATGCAGTGGAGGTCCATTTACTGGAATAAAATGTAGAGTTGAAAGAGGCGGAATTTGTAAATGATTTGTCTGATCAGGCACTGTTAGCTTCATGGCACTAAATCAGCGTTCACATTCAGCCGTAGATATAATTTAGACTGCTTTCACAAGTTCTTTCATAAAAACAGGAATGTGTCGAGGATTTTGTTCGTAATTCAAAAATCTTTAACTAGTGATGCACGCTTATTTTCACTCATTTTAAAATCCACCTTCTTACATAAAGGAGGAATTGACATATTACCACGAAAAACACATTCAGAATCGTTGAAGATTATATGTCTGAATTTGATATGAGTGTATCCGAAAGCAAAGCGCTTTTTTATATGTCTATCACAGATTGAAAAGATTTCTTCCAAAATGTTTTGATATTTGTTATTATAAGCACTACAAGACGGTTCTGTAATTCCGACTTCTTTGAATGTTTGCTTTCCCTCCAATTATTTATTGCCATCCTAATTCACAGCGAATTGTTTGTTTTTCCATAGTATATAGAGTCATTTCAGTTTCTTGTTTTGGTTTAAGGACTGATGAATTTCTGTCCTGCGTAAAGAATGATAACACTTGCAGAACTTCTAGGGTATCATAAACACAACTAATTCCATTGTAAGCACCACTGTGTGATACATTTAGATCTGTCACGAGCTGATCAGGAACCATCATGACTCAGTTCTTCAAACAGATGGAAAAGAGAAATGTGACTTTCAACAAGAGATTGAATGGCATTAAATGACGAAACAAACCAACTCACTTGAAAAACGCGGCCTAATTTTAATAGCTGAGAGGATACTTCTTGTGAAACACACAAAGTAGTATCTGATCATTGAGACTTTGAGAAAACACACAATATAAGCTATTGGGAATGTGGGATGACGGCGTAGATTATCTTCAATCAGAAGATTCCCAAGAATATGAAAAAATACTCAGCCTAAATAATGTTTCTGTTTGACAAATGTTCAGCACAATTAGACGTTTGAAATAATTACAAGTCGTCTAAAATATTGAAGTCCTGTCACTGTGTCTCTGAGTGATGCCTAGATGGAGTCCAGAGCTGATCTACGATGACTATTGAGCCTAAGTCTCCGAGATGACGGACTAACAACGCACCTTGTAGACTCGGCGGTAACTACAGACTGTACACGACTTGGTGCACTGAGGAGAACTGTCTGCCGTAGCTCAGTGCCCCGGTATTCAACGGGGCATCGACCAGTCGCTATCCACACACACGATGCCCATGGGTTGGCAGCTTCGGCCCCTGGAGGACCTCGGAATAAATCGTACTGCCAACCCATACCGCTGCTGCGCTACGAATGTTTCGAATGCGGCTTACCGATTATGGTGCGGTACTCTCTGGGGTGGTGAGTACCGTCACCACATAAGAAATCTAAAAAGGGACTGTATTTGGTTCACATCTGCCACATCATTCATAACATAGTGACAGCTTGTTCTATTTTGTGGTTCATACAATGCACAACAATTAAGTCCTTCTGTAAATGATTACGCAATAGAGAGGCTAGGTCTTAGCAAGGCGCAAGCATTGTTGTTGCACCACCTGTTGCGATAACTATAAGATGATCTGATTTAATGTTATACTTTTCAAGAACCGCTAACAGAGTACTGTAAATACTTTCTCCTGTCCACCCTTCTAATTCGACAACATCAAAAAAATAATTGCAAGCAACTCCCTCAAGAGATAATCGTACATATATCATTGAACAGGTTTTAGTAAATATTGTTGTACATTCGTTCATAATGATAACAAAGATTTCACCGATTCTATAAGCATGTGAGTAAGATTATTTTTCACTTCTTCCTATAGAGACATGATATTTCGGCTTGGTCAGAACGAAACGTATTACCGAGTGATAAACCATTAAACCTTTGTAGTTAGATTACTGCGGGATGTTATTTGAATGACAATTTCTGCTTAGCTATTACATGCGCAGATCTGAACAAGAAAGCAGTTACAATTACTTGTTCTTGATGTTACTTTCCTCACAGTTTTTCACTTTCACTCACGGATTTTTTCTATACTTTGCTTGTCTTTGCTACGTACGATTTCTACGGATTTCTTGAGTTATTTATGCTTTGCATGATTACCGATTTTATCATTTAGTTTTTTGGCATCATTAGTACAAACACCTATTAAAGATGCGTTATCGATACGCTCACGTTCCATTATTTCCAGTTTAAGTTCATGAACGTCTGACCACAATGAACTTACTATCAAGATTTTGCCATTTACAGACAGCTCGGCTTAGTCTTTTGCCACTTTTAAACACATGTTGAAGCAACACAATTTCCTATAATTTCAAGCCTACTGTTACTCCCATTTCTACTTTGAGACTTCTCGCAGTTTTCAGCCTCCGAAAATTCGTTCTTCCTTTTTGTTAGCACCACCCTTACCGTTTCATTTCTTTTATTCGCCGTCTATTTTAACTCTTTTAGCGCAACTGTCAATATTTGCACACGTTTCCGGTACTGAAGTGCCCCTAAGGAATGGCAAAAATTTTGCTTTGTTTGAAATACATGTTGAAATTCCCTAGTTCTTGCAACCTGAAATTAATGAGCAAACACGTTAACGTTAAAATAGTAGGAGTCTACTAATATTACTTGTGCACAGCTCCACAAATTTAAATTAAATATTAAATTTTACATAACCAGTGAGCGAGAAACAAACATCCTTGGTTGAGACGGATAATGTAAAATCAGAGGATGGGATGGTTTGATATAGCAGAGGGGATGGGAAATCCCCCGTATTCCCCCACCCCCTGCAAATCACACTCTTGACTTTCCACTGTAATGTGATGCCGCAGCCTGCTTCTGCTGCATTACGATGGCAAAATCCTGAACATGATGGAAGTGTCTACGTCATGAAGCCGTTGCCTGCTGTCTGGTGGGATGTGTAACCACCGTTTTCTGCCTATCTGCAATGCAAAGCCACTGTCTGCGTCGCGAAGACAGTGAAGCGTTCGCCTGTTGCACGAATACGTGGCCTGTTGCGTGAAGGTGTCACTCAGTACGTGGGCTGCTGCCGGCTGCTCTGCTGCCCCTTGTGGACAGCTCACGACGTGGAGCTACATGGTATTTGGACCCAGTACCACTCTGGGAAGACTCGGACACGCTGCTGCCTGTCTCTGCTGATAACTGCTCAGCTATGTGTAGCCAACCATGCAGATTGCTCTCGAAGCGGAGTCACACAAAGAATATGCCCAATGTCACGTGAATGGACGCACAGCACAATGACGCCTTGCTGCATCTCGTGGATTGCCCCCTTGGATATAAACAATGTAATGTGTGCTTGGTGCCACGTGCGTGACGAAATACGTCGCTGCTGGCCTCTCGTGCTGTCAACTGCTATCGTTTTCCGACTCTCCAGACTCGCACTTTCCTTCCACGACATGCTGTCTCATATGTACTTTCTTTGCTGCTGCATAAAGCTCTTGAACCCCCACGCTATCTGCCTGTTCCACAATTAGTTTGTATTGTTCTTTTAGCGAGGCAACAATTTCCCAAACTACAATTCTCAAAAGGAAAACACACGTATAGTCCTATCCTGTATCTAAATTTGGATAACAAGGCTCAAAACTAGCTGATAAATCTCGTTCACATTTCAGTCCGAGACGAGTTTTCATTTATAACTGCACTGGCGGTTTCATACAGACTGCTGCTGGTGTGGGTAACACAAATTTAATTAGTTGACGCGTTTCATTTGTCGCGTGGAGTCAGTCACACACGTTCATTCTAAGCCCCATACATTAAACACTGCTACTATCCCTAACCATTTCAGGCAACTGACAAAGTACGGTATAGAGTGTATTATTCCGAACAGGATAGTGATAGGATTGTTCCCATCAGAATCGGAAGCAAACAAACACCGACAACGAGTGTTCAGGTTTACATGCCGGCATCGCCAGCTGAACATGAAGACATAGAAAAAGTATATAAAGAGACTGAAAGAGTAACGCAGTACGTAAACGGGGATGAAAATCTAATGGTCATGATGGACTGGAATGCGGTTGTAGGAGAAGGAGAAGAAGAAAGGGTTAAGGGACAATATGGGGTTGGTACTAGAAATGAGAGAGGAGAAAGGCTAATAGAGTTCTGCCATAAATTTCAGCTAGTAATAGGGACTATTCTGTTCAAAAATTCAAGAGAAGAACGTCTACCTGTAAGAGGCCAGGAGACACGGGAAGATATCAGTTAGACCACATTATGATCAGACAGATTCCGAAATCTGAAACTGGGCAGGAGTAGATATAGACTCAGATTACAATTTAGTTATGATGAAGAGTAGGCTGAAGTTTAACAGACTAATCAGGAAGGATCAATACGCAGACAAGTGGGATACGGAGATACTAAGAAGTGAAGAGACACTCTAAAAGTTCTCTGAGACCTCAGGTACTACTACAATGAAAAGCTCAGTAGGCGGTTCAGTTGCAGAGGGATGGACAGCTCTAAGAAGGATAATCACGGAAGGTGGAAAGAAAAACATAGGTACAAAGAACGTAAATGTGAAAAAAAACGATGATTAGCAGAAGAAATACTTCAGTTTAAACAAGGAAGTACAAAAATTTTGCGGTATATTAAGGCGAGACGGAAGGCAAGTGGGCTTCAAAAACTCGATTTTTAGATTTTAGCATATTTGAAATGCCTGGTCTTTCCTGCGTGAAACAATTTTTGTTTTACACAAACACGACAATTTTTTTGTGAGATATGATGGTTTTCCTTACTCTCTGTGCAATCTGGGGACGGCGACAGCAAGGCTTATGACCGGGTACGTGCAGAACAGTCATATGGTCCTAATGTCACAATTTATAAATTAGAGTGCATTGGGCATGTCCAGAAGAGAATGGCGTCCAGGTTGAGAAGATTATTGAAAGAAAAGTCAAAAATATTATTGGAAGATAGCAAGAAGATAGGTGGTAAAGATCGCCTGACAAATGTTGAAACAGATACATTACAGAATTATTATGGCTTGGCCATAAGAAGAAATGTTAGGAATTTAGAAAACATTAAAAAAGCTTATGGGCTATCTTTTTCCATAAGATTTCCACAAATGAAAATCCAGAGCACGGTCTTTGTCTGAATGATCCTGACATTTGGTCCAAGTACAGGACAAGTGATGACCACAAACATTCTTTACCTGCATCAGTAACGAATGAAATTAAACTCATAATTATAGGTCTATGTAAAGATACCTTGTTGAAGAAATGTCTTCATGGGAAAACCCAAAATTTAAATGAATCTGTGAATACTGTCATTTGGAACCGGTTACCAAGAACTGTATCTGTTCAGCTTACAACCTTAAAATTTGGTGTTTATGATGCTATTTTATGCTTGAATGTTGGTGTAATTAGAAAACTGGATGTTTTGGAATTATTGGGCATAAGATCTAGTGGAAATACTGCAGAATCCTACGTGCTGTAAGTAGGCTGTTTATATTTTCTTATTGGCAACGTTACGTAGCGCTCTGTATGAAAATCACTGGCTGTGCTGTGTGCAGCCTGTGGCTAGTTTGCATTGTTGTCTGCCATTGTAGTGTTAGGCGGCGGCAGATGGATGTGAACAGCGCGTAGCGTTGCGCAGTTGGAGGTGAGCCGCCAGCAGTGGTGGATGTGGGGAGAGAGATGGCGGAGTTTTGTAATTTGTCATGAACTGCTATATATATTATGACTATTAAGGTAAATACATTGTTTGTTCTCTATTAATATCTTTCATTTGCTAACTATCCCTATCAGTAGCTAGTGCCTTCTGTAGTTTGAATCTTTTATTTAGCTGGCAGTAGTGGCGCTCGCTGTATTGCAGTAGTTCGAGTAATGAAGATTTTTGTGAGGTAAGTGATTTCTGAAAGGTATAGTTTAATGTTAGTCAGGGCCATTCTTTTGCAGGGATCTTTGAGAGTCAGATTGCGTTGCGCTAAAAATATTGTGTGACAGTTTAAGCACAGTCTTGTACAATTGTTCTAAGTGGACGTTTCAGTGCAAACAGATAAAGAGAGAGTCTGCAAAGCAGATATTGCTAATTTAAAATGCACAAAAGAAGCCAGACAGAAAAGAAGAGAGACCAAGAGAAGAAAAAGAGATCAGTATGATTCAGACGATGCTCAGTATGGTGCAGGAAAATATTAATGGTAAGTAATATTCATCAATAACTCTACTAGAGATGAAATATGAAACTTTAAATGCATTTTTCTCAAAAATACATTTTTTTTACTTTCAGGTACCATTATTTGATAAACTAATGGGGTTAGACACATGAAATTTGATAAATTTGTACTGCAGATGGTAATAATTTATTACAAGTAAATTGAGAACCACCAAACAATCAGAAAATGTTTTATAATAGTTAATGTAGAAAAAAGTTAAATTTTACTAGTGAAAGAATAATTATTTTCTTCAAACCCGTAAGAGGTATTATGTTCCTTTTTCTTTTAAATTGAGGCACGTATGTTATATATATGCAGTAAAAATTTCATTGTTTTATCACTTACAGTTCTTTTGAAAAGTGTACCTATTCAAAGGGTAAAATAACTTTGGCAGAATAGTGATAAAAATTGCCTTCCGTCTCCCCTTAAGGAATAGAGAAAAAAATCCTTTAGAATGAAGTAAATCGGAAGTGCAGGGAAAATGTTAAGTCATTGAAAAAGGCTGATTATAGAAGAGTCTGACTCAGCATATAGAAAATTCAAAACAACCTTCGGTGAAATTAAAAGCAAGTGTGGCAATATTAAGCGTGCAGTGGTTATCCCACTATTAAATGGAGAGGAAAGAGCAGATGGGTGGAAAGAAAACGTTCAAAGTCTTTATGGGGGAAAAACTTGTCTGATGATGTGGCAGAAGAAGAAACCCGAGTCAATATAGAAGAAATATGAGATCCATTACTACACTGCTGGTAAAACTGCTACACCAAGAAGAAATGCAGATGATAAACGAGTATTCATTGGACAAATATATCATACTACAATCAAGATGTGATTACATTTTCACGCAATTTGGGTGCATAGATCCTGAGGAATCAGTACCCAGAACCACCACCTCAGGCCGTAATAACGGCCATGATACGCCTGGGCATTGAGTCAAACAGAGCTTGGATGGAGTGTACAGGTACAGCTGCCCATGCAGCTTCAACACGATACCACAGTTCATCAAGAGTAGTGACTGGCGTATTGTGACGAGCCAGGTGCCCAGCCACCATTGATCAGACGTTTTCCATTGGTGAGAGATCTGGAGAATGTGCTGGCCAGGGCAGCAGTCGAAGTTTTTCTGTATCCAGAAAGGCCCGTACATGACCTGCAACATGCGGTCGTGCATTATCCTGCTGAAATGTAGGGTTTCAGAGGGATCGAATGAAGGGTCGTAACACATCTGAAATGAATGTCCACTGTTCAAAGTGCCGTCAATGAGAACAGGAGGTGACAGACGTGTAACCAATGGCACCCCATACCATCACGCCTGGTGATACGCCAGTATGGCGATGACGAATACGCGCTTCCAATGTGCGTTCACCGCGCTGTCGCCAAACACGGATGCGACCATATGATGCTGTAAACAGAACCTGGATTCATCCGAAAAAATGACGTTTTGCAATTCGTGCACCCAGGTTCGTCGTTGAGTACACCAAAGCAGGCGCTCCTGTCTGTCATGCAGCGCGCGGGTAACCGCAGCCATGGTCTCCGAGCTGATAGTCCATGCTGCTGCAAACGTCGTCGATCTGTTCGTGCAGATGGTTGTTGTCTTGCAAACGTCCCCATCTGTTGACTCAGGGATCGAGACGTGGCTGCACGATCCGTTACAGCCATGTGGATAAGATGCCTGTCAGGTCGACTGCTAGTGATACTAGGCCGTTGGGATCCAGCACGGCATTCCGTATTACCCTCCTGAAGCCACCGATTCCATATTCTGTTAACAGTCACTGGATCTCGACCAACGCGAGCAGCAATGTCGCAATACCATAAACCGAAATCGCGATAGGCTACAATCCGACCTTTAAATCGGAAACGTGATGGTACTCATTTCCCCACCTTACATGAGGCATCACAACAACGTTTCACCAGGCAACGCCGGGCAACTGTTGTTTGTGTATGAGAAATCGGTTGGAAACTTTCCTCATGTCAGAACGTTGTAGGTTGTGTGAATGCTCTGAGAAGCTAATCATTTGCATATCACGGTTAAATTTCGCGTCTGTAGCACGTCATCTTCGTGGTGTAGCAATTTTAACGGCCAGTAATGTACAATCTGAATTTAAAAGAGCTTTGTAAAACTTCAGCTCAAAGGGATACATGGTATTCCATCTAAAGCCCTAAAATGATTGGGGGAAATGGCAACAAAACGACTAATCAAGTTGGTGTGTAGAATGTGTGGGTCTGAGAATATACTATCTGACTCTCGGGAAAACACAACCCACAGAGTTCTGCAGACTGCAGGAGCTGACAAGTGTGAGGATTATCGCACAATCAGCTGAAAAGCTTATGCATCCAAGTTGCTCACCAGAATAATATACAAAAGAAAACTGAGGATGTGTTAGATGACGATCAGTTTATCTTTAGAAAAGATGAAGCCACGAGAAAGGCAGATTTTACGTTGCGGTTGGTACTGGAAGCGAGATTAAAGAAAAATGAAGACATGTTCGTAGTATTTCTCGATTTGAAAGAAGAGCTCGACAATGTTAAATGGTGCAAGATGTTCGAAACTCTGAGGAAAACAGGGGTAATCAATTGGGAGAGATGGGTAATACATAATATGTGCAGGAGCCAAGAGAGAACAATAAGAGTTGAAGACCAAGAACGAAGTGCTCGGATTGAAAAGGGTGTAAGACAGGGATGTAGTTTTTCACCCTTGTTGTTCAGTCTATACATCGAAGAAGCGATGACGAGAATAAAAGAAAGGTTCAATAGTGAAATTAAAATTCAAAGCGAAAGGAGATCAATGACAAGACTCACTGATAACATTGCTATCCGTGGTGAAAGTGTAAGTACAGGATCTGCTGAATGGAATGAACAGTTTAATGAGTACAAAATACGGACTGCAAGTAAATCGAATAAAGACTAAAGTAATGAGAAGTAGCGGAAATGAGAACAGCGAGAAACTTAACATCAGAATTGGTTATCACGAAGCAGATGAAGTTCAGGAATTCTGTTACCTAGGCAGCAAAAGTAATCCATAAGGATGGAGCAAGAAGAACATAAAAAATAGGCTAGCACCAGAAAAAGTGGCATTCCTGGCCAAGAGCAGTCTACTAATATTAAACAGAGGCGGTAATGGAAGAAATTTATGAGATTGAACGTCTGGAGCACAGCATTGTACTGTAGTGAAACATGGAAAGTGTGCCAACCGGAACAGAAGAGAATCGAAGCATTTGAGATGTTGTGCTACAGAAGACTGTTGAAAATTGGGTGAACTGATAAGATACACAGTAAGAAGGTTCTCAGAAGAATCGTCGAGGATAAGAATATATGGAAAACACTAACAGGAGAAAGGGGTAGTACTCATAATAGGACATCTGTTAAGACATCAGGAATTAACTTCCATGGTATTAGAGGGAGCTGTAGAGGATAAAAACTATAGAGAAAGACAGAGATTAGAATATATCCAGCAAATAACTAAAGATGTAGTTTGCAAGTGTTACTCTGAGACGAAGACATTGGCATGGGAGAGAAATTTGTGTTGGGCTGCATGAAACCAGTCAGAAGAGTGATGGGTCAAAACAAAAAAAAAAATTAAATCAAGTGCAGTTATGTATAAATAAGAATACGGCTCCACATGTCTCAAGGTTTGATGATATTGGATAGTTATCGTTCAAAACAAACACTTGTTAGTTAACCATAGGGGTGGTCTCATATGTATTGCAAATTTAAAATAAAAAAAACTTAAATATTATTCAATTACTTAGTATTGTGAGCAGAGCATTGCACATAGAAATACTTGTGAGCAATGTTGAATTAACTGCATAATAGTTCACAAAAATTAACAGCAAGCACTAAAGGTCCGAACGTGCAGTTTCCCACTGTTAATTTCGAAGTAAAATAAAGTTAGTTATCTTTAATAACCGCTGAAAAAAAATCATGCAACAAGTCTGTCACACTTTAATAAACGTATTAATTGCACCAAATAAACATAGTTCACAGCTGTCGCAAGTCCCATATACAAAGTTGGAGTTCTTAAAGTCGTACAGACAAATAGTCTAAGTCCTGTGGAAATTTAAGTTCTGGAACTGACACTCGTAAAACAGTTCTAAGTCCTCTAAAATGCTTAAGTATTTAACTAAACTTGTACAGAATTATTCAAAGTAAAACTAAAAGTAACTCACACAGCAACTTGGCCGCAGAGCGAGACAGCAAAATTACATTCACCAACATCGACCAGTTACAAAACACATGAAGGACACTCAACCAGCAAAGACCTTACGCACCCTACTCCATCCCCCTAAGCACTTTCTGTGATGTCACATACTACTGAATCGAAGAATGACTACGATTCAGATTTAAAGATAATTACACATACATATATGATACTATTAAACAGAGACAATTATTGTGGTAATTTTGTAACGTATCTTTAAAATATCAACACAGTATTAAACGGTCATTAACTGAATTCATGGAGCCTGCCCGCTTCCAGTTTTACAACGTAACAAAACTTTTATGAAATTATACATACGTATGAAATAATAAATTGTGATTGCTTATCCACTAGGAATATCAGGTAAGGATCTGGGAAACTTATTATATGTAAATGTAGAGGACTTACAGTATAGGCATATTTTCAAATCAACTTTTAATAAATTAATTTTTGTAAATTTGTATATACATACCTGATTTAAAATGGAGCTTATTGTGGTGTTTACTGATGACCTCAGCTTTCATGTGACGTGTCAGATGATCAGACGGCTCCAGTCGATTAGTTTTTATTAATCTTTGAACTATTGTAACAAAAAACAAAAACTACTTTTATAATAATGATCCCAACTCATTCCCGTATTTGCAGTGGGCTTGTCTCATACTAAGATTGTTTTATTTTTCTGTGTCGTGCTTATAGGTTCTGTTACGTAATTTCGTTGAAACTATACAATATTCTTTTTCATTTCACTCAGCTTAGCTGCCTTTGTGTCGTATCCACACTTCACTCTACCACTGACAACGGACATCAGCTGTACCTGCATTTCTTGCGTGCCTTGCTTGCCTGACCAGATGGCCGCTGTGAGTTGTTGACGCTCAGCATTGCCTCTCAAAGCCGGAGCCGGCTCCTGGTAATGTGACAAATGGAATTGTGAACTTAGTCTCAACTTCTTAAAATGAGTGATAATACGTCGCTTGACTGTGATTTACCATTAACCCTACTTTACTAAACCATTGTAAAATTTACGACAGCAATAGGGTACAAAACAGGACACTTCGCACTTAATTTGGTATGTAATATGCCACTGAAAATATAATAACTGTAATTAACTAATGCATAACCTATAAATTATGACTTCCTTTGAATAAAATTTGGATTAGTACAATTTACAATGGTTTAGTGGCAACGCAACATACTACCCCATTTAGTGTTCTAGAGTTAATTAGGAATTGTTGAACCAAAGATTAATTTTCAGCCGACTGCCAACAGATATTATATAGGGAGCGTAATTGAAGGATAATATAGAAACAATATTAATATTTCGTGTTAAAAAACATTCAAGTGTTTCCCACAATAAACGGAATTTACGATCATAGCACCAATCTAACATCCATTTGCCCTTTTCCTTTTATGTATTCAGTCTTCTCTCACTGAAATGTAGGTACCGCGATGTTGATTTCGTTAGGTGATGCATGACTCCCACTGCCTTGGTTAAAGTTTTTTTGCACATTCCGATATAAGTTGCTTCTTCTGTGTCAGAATCGCTTTAGATAACTGCTTGATATAATATTTTCGTTTCAACAAACACAACCGTTTGTTCATGAAGGTGAGTTCGGAAACAGCACATTTGTCGAAATCGTCGTATTTAATGCTCCGTGCAGTCATCCCACTATAGCCCAACTGTCCCGCCGAGGACACTATTTTGTTATTTGCAGCCCCAAAGAAATTAAGGGATACTATAGCCTGATCATCTTCTCAGTATCTTTGTACTTTTGTTTGTTGGAGATGGCTAACTTAATATCTCGTTCCCGTAGCCATGTCCTAAAAACGAAGACAGAGAAGTGCTCAATCATCAGAAGTGTCTCTGACAGGAAACGTCGTACAAGTACTCATTGTAACTGTAATAAATCAGAAAGACTTTTCGCCAGCTTTGGTCAGTGCCTCTACGAAAAGGTAAGTGGAAGTTTTGACGAAGGCGTAAAGTGCCAAGAGGGTACAGCTTGCTTGAGCTCGGTAAAAGCTGCGGTCGTGGGCTGGAGGGAGAGCTGCCGCGCGAGTGCTGGCCCAGCGGGCGCTCTGCGTGGCTCTCTACCTCCCAGGCGCAGGCCCGGGGCGCACTCGGCCCAGCGCGGCTAATCGCATTCGGCCTGATGATTGGGAAACGGCGCCGCTATCGATGGTCTATGACAGCAGATTTGCTGTAATTTAATGGCGTGTGTTTTATTCGCGAACGCATTACCGATATCGGGGGGCTTACGACGAAAATGTGTGTTTAATGTATATGGCGGCTCGGCTCGGCGCGGCGTGGCTGGCGCTAGGCCGGCTTTACGGGCAGTTAGCCGCGCCGCGTTTTACGAGTTGCGCTCGGGCCGCGGCAGCACCGCTCGGCCAGATTATCTGCTGGTGATATAAACGCGTCTGCCGGCCAAATGCCGCCGTGACAGCCGAAATTTACGCGGCCGATGGCAGCCTGATGCCGGCCGCCAGGTTGGAAATTCTCATTAAGCACCGGCCATCGACCCGCGCCCGCTATTACGGAATTAATTCTCCTAAAAAGCGCTTGCTCGCAGTTCGACCCGCGCTGCCGCCTATAAGGCCGCCGCGCTGGACTGGCCACAGCGGGGTGCCCCCGCACGCCACCAATCTGCAGCGCCACACGTGCGTCCTCAACGTTAGCACTCTGTCGGGATTCTACTCAGATTCACAATTTGTTTAAAAAATGAAAACTCTAAACCCAGCTGACGAACAGACCTGCGCAGCTGATGGAAAGTATCTGACTGAGACTTCGAAATTTATCATGTGAAAGCATGAGTTATTCGAGGAAACTGGGAAACTATTTTCTTACAATTTGGAATCGTTTCCAGAATCAGTGCCGTTACCTGGTAGACGATCACTTCCATACGTCCGTTCCGTTTCGTAGTAAACTGATATAACTCACCATATACACTCCTGGAAATTGAAATAAGAACACCGTGAATTCATTGTCCCAGGAAGGGGAAACTTTATTGACACATTCCTGGGGTCAGATACATCACATGATCACACTGACAGAACCACAGGCACATAGACACAGGCAACAGAGCATGCACAATGTCGGCACTAGTACAGTGTATATCCACCTTTCGCAGCAATGCAGGCTGCTATTCTCCCATGGAGACGATCGTAGAGATGCTGGATGTAGTCCTGTGGAACGGCTTGCCATGCCATTTCCACCTGGCGCCTCAGTTGGACCAGCGTTCGTGCTGGACGTGCAGACCGCGTGAGACGACGCTTCATCCAGTCCCAAACATGCTCAATGGGGGACAGATCCGGAGATCTTGCTGGCCAGGGTAGTTGACTTACACCTTCTAGAGCACGTTGGGTGGCACGGGATACATGCGGACGTGCATTGTCCTGTTGGAACAGCAAGTTCCCTTGCCGGTCTAGGAATGGTAGAAAGATGGGTTCGATGACGGTTTGGATGTACCGTGCACTATTCAGTGTCCCCTAGACGATCACCAGTGGTGTACGGCCAGTGTAGGAGATCGCTCCCCACACCATGATGCCGGGTGTTGGCCCTGTGTGCCTCGGTCGTATGCAGTCCTGATTGTGGCGCTCACCTGCACGGCGCCAAACACGCATACGACCATCATTGGCACCAAGGCAGAGGCGACTCTCATCGCTGAAGACGACACGTCTCCATTCGTCCCTCCATTCACGCCTGTCGTGACACCACTGCAGGCGGGCTGCACGATGTTGGGGCGTGAGCGGAAGACGGCCTAACGGTGTGCGGGACCGTAGCCCAGCTTCATGGAGACGGTTGCGAATGGTCCTCGCCGATACCCCAGGAGCAACAGTGTCCCTAATTTGCTGGGAAGTGGCGGTGCGGTCCCCTACGGCACTGCGTAGGATCCTACGGTCTTGGCGTGCATCCGTGCGTCGCTGCGGTCCGGTCCCAGGTCGACGGGCACGTGCACCTTCCGCCGACCACTGGCGACAACATCGATGTACTGTGGAGACCTCACGCCCCACGTGTTGAGCAATTCGGCGGTACGTCCACCCGGCCTCCCGCATGCCCACTATACGCCCTCGCTCAAAGTCCGTCAACTGCACATACGGTTCACGTCCACGCTGTCGCGGCATGCTACCAGTGTTAAAAGACTGCGATGGAGCTCCGTATGCCACGGCAAACTGGCTGACACTGACGGCGGCGGTGCACAAATGCTGCGCAGCTAGCGCCATTCGACGGCCAACACCGCGGTTCCTGGAGTGTCCGCAGTGCCGTGCGTGTGATCATTGCTTGTACAGCCCTCTCGCAGTGTCCGGAGCAAGTATGGTGGGTCTGACACACCGGTGTCAATGTGTTCTTTTTTCCATTTCCAGGAGTGTATTTATACATAACTTCTTAGAGTCATTTGTAAGTGGGCAGAGGAAACTGACAGCCAGACATTGTGAACCATGCGCGGATGAAGCGAGCTACGATTCTTCTCATTATATTAAAAACAACCAGTAAAAGTAAACTTAAGTAGTTGTCAGGTCCCCAGAGGATTTAAGTGATAAAATGACATAGCTATTCATAATGTAAAGGTTCAGCCAGTATTTCTTACGCGGACGCCGCGCAGTACCGCAGACACGGAAGGGAAAGTGTCACACAGTACAACTAGCCTGAGCTAGTAAACACGTCGAGGATACGAACAGCGCGTCTCCCGGACCTTGAAGGGTGAGAAGGAACTTTCCGTCCGGGACTGGGCCCGACATATCGAAACCAATGTAGGTCCACAGCGACGAAACGTCCGGGAAGACCGAAAAATAAGGTAGAGAAAGCGCATGCGAGGGCTGCGTCCGAGCAGGGCAGACCTTCACAATGGGTATTTAAGGGCATCCACGATCAGCAAGAGGCAGAGTCGTCGCAGAAGTCGAAGAGGGCACAAGCAGCGCCCAAGGCCCGGCAGCATCGAGAAGGTAGCAGCCGCTACTGATGAGTTTATAGTAACTGCAACTACGAGAAGACGGTGATGCTCTGGTGGAATCAACTACAACTGTCAGTTAAGTAGAAGTTTTACTGTGGAATAGTTTTGAACAGGGATAGTTGTCTCTGTCTCAAGTAGCCTCTACAGCTAGTTCAGCAATAGAAGGAACAAGCCACTGGCTGGTGCTTGTCTCCTGTGGATAGTATAAAGGTCCTTCATATAAAGGAAGAGTAAAGTGGAGATTCTGGCTGAATCTATAGAAGCATACAGAGTAAGGGGAAGGGTCTGACACCTCACATGTTCTTTGTGATATTAGTTTAATAAATTACTTTAAAGGAGACATCTCACCTTACTGTTTTTTCAGGGCTGCCAATTCCCCCTTTGTACCCGCTACCTATTGGAAGTATTGTATAAGGTATCTACACCTCCTACACGCCCTTAGACAGTCCAGGAGATTCTACTCCCTCTCATCTCCGTAATAAAGACTAGTTAAAGGGAACCGCAAACCCATAATTGTCGTCAACGTCCCGATTGCGCTACGCAGGCTCGACCAACTCTATATTGGCATCCGGGACCTGTGCCGGGACGCGACATAAAATTTTGGTGCCAGGTGTGGGGTGGTGCCGTGTATGTGTAGATCCATAATACGAAGGTAGGGGGAAGATAAGTAGCAGCAGACAGTTGTACCACCGAGTATCACCGCAAGAAGAAGAAGCCAGTACGAGTAGCAGCGCCCAAGAGTCGGCAGACCAAAGGAGCCCAGCAGCCCAACGAGAGATCGAGCAGCAGAGCCCGCAGTAGGAAGGCCCAGCAGAGCCCAGCGGACGGGACGAGCCGCGCAACAGTAGACAGCGACCAGAGGAGTGCAGCAGCCCAGCGAGTAGATCAAGCAGCAGACACAGGCAAGACAGCACGTCGAAGTAGTAATAAGGTCCCTTGTAATTGTAAACAATGACGTCCTCCAGTACTGATAAGAGTGGCATAAGCGCGAAAGATGCGTTAGTTTTAGTTCCTAAGGTTTTCGAGGGTAACCGAAGTGAATTACAAGAGTTCATTGAGAATGTGAATGCTGCATTCGATGTTGTTAAAAGTGAGGACGAGAAGTTATTGTTCCAATATGTAAAATCCAAAATAACAGGGGAGGCCAGGGCGAAGCTATTAGTGAGGGATAGAACAAATAATTGGCCGGAGGTTCGAAGCATATTGGAAGAGAATTATTCGGATAAGAGAACTATAGATTTCTACGCATGTCGCATGTTCCAAGCAAGGCAATATCCGGGAGAATCTGTAGCATCTTGGGGTAATAGGATAGACGAGCTATCCAAATCGTTCAGAGTTGCCGTAACACGAGTAACAGAGAAGGAGCAGCTGAAAGGCGCTTTAGAATTGGTTTACGCATTAGGTCGTGCATGCTTTATTCAGGGGCTAGTAAATGATAGAATACAGACGATTGTGCGCAGCAGAGGGGAAGAAATAAGTCTTGGGGATGCAGTAGAAATAGCACAGCAGGAGGAAAGTGCACTGCTATCGATGAAAGAAAAGGGACAATTTTATAAAGGGGCTCGTAGAGAGACGGAAATTAGAAATAACTGGGGAGAAAAATGCTATAATTGTGGGAAAAAGGGCCACATTGCTAGAGAATGTAGGAAACCAAAGATTATTAATAAAGTACGATGGGTAAAGACACCCACTAGGGCAGAGGAAGCTAGGAGGTTCCAGAATTTTTGTTATAATTGTGATGAGTCAGGGCATACGGATGCTATGTGTAGTAAAATTATAATTTGTGAGAAATGTCAGAGACGTGGGCATAAGGCGACGGAATGCCGAACCCCCAAGTGTTTTATATGTAATAAATACGGGCATACCGCATACAAATGTAGGGAAAAAGTAAAAGTAACCTCAGGAAAGAAGAAAATGGTTTCGGGAAACTAAGGAGGTGGGATACGGAGCAGTCTCGTGTTACCACCATCAAATGGCCCAAGGTTAGGGTGATAGACTGCGACGCAGAAAATGATGTTATGACGACTCATTGCCAAGAAATCGGTAGAGGATTGAAGTTTTTAATAGATACAGGAGCACATATTAGTCTAATTAAGGAAGAAGATATGATCCCAGGATTACCAGTTAACAGAGCACAGGTGCGGAGGTTAAAAGGGGTAACAAATGGTACAGTAAGTACACTGGGTACTGTGATATTAACTCTGAGAATAGGCGAAACTGTGTTGGGGAAACACACATTTCACGTGTTAAGCAAGGGAACAGATGTCCCGTATAATGGCTTGGTAGGCAGGGATTTTCTACAAAAGCAAAAAGCAGTCATTGATTACCGAAATAGAAAGTTAGAAATAAATGGATGGACAACGCCATTATTAGCAGTGCCCGAAGAGGAAGCAACAAGGGAAACAAGCGAAGTAGAAAGCATGAGAGAGATAAATGCGCATCAGAAGGGTAAGGACCCGACAAATGCAAAATGTAGGAAGAAACGATGTTACAGGCCGCGCCACGAATATTTAAAGGACCAGAGTGTCGTCGGTGAAAGTAACGGACCGAGACAGCCATCAGGCGGAATGATTCACAGTCAGGAACGCGAAAGTAGCGACAGAAGTGGAACAATCGGACCAAGGGAGGAGAAAGTTATGAGAATTTGCGTCAAGGGACACGAAGCTATTTCAGAGGGCGAAGAGATTATTGTACCAAAACAAGAGATAACACAGGGTATTTATGTTCCAGAAGCGATAGTACGAAACGTAAAAGGGAAGTGTATCATTAGCGTACTGAATACAAGAGAGGAAGAATGTGATTTAACTTCCATACAATTAGTGGCAGAAAAGATATGCAATGAAGCCACAATACGAAGAGTGCAAGACGCGCCGGAACAGGCAAAAAGTTATAGGGATCGCAGTTTACAGGTCCGAGAAGCTTTACGAACGGAACATTTAAATGACGAAGAAAAGCATGAGTTGCAGAAATTGTGTAGTGCATATTGCGATGTGTTTCATTTAAAGGGGGACAGGTTATCCTTTACAGAAACAGTAAAGCATACCCTTCCGATACTGCCTGAGCATAGAGGCAAGGTTATCAATGTTCGACCATATCGGATTCCAGAAGCACAGAAACAAATATTGAGGGAACATATAGAGAAAATGCTGGCTGATGATATTATTGTGGAAAGTCAGAGTCCCTGGAACGCACCCGTTTTGCTAGTTCCAAAGAAGATTGATGCTAGTGGGCAAATGAAGTACAGGCTGGTAACGGATTACAGAAAGTTGAATGAGATTTCAGTAGGGGAAGCGTTCCCCATACCGAATATATCGGAAATACTGGACCAGTTAGGAAAGGCTAAGTATTTTTCCACGTTAGACTTAGCAAGTGGCTACCATCAGATATTAATGGACCCTCAGGACAGAGAGAAAACAGCCTTCAGTGCCAATTATCAGCACTATGAGTACAAGAGAATGCCAATGGGATTAAAAGGAGCACCCAGTACATTCCAGAGATTAATGAATGTTGCACTAACGGGGTTACAAGGAACCAAGTGCTTGGTGTATTTAGACGATATAATTTGTTATGGAAGCTCATTGGTGGAACACAATAAAAAATTGAGAGAAATTTTCGATCGACTAAGGGAACACAGCTTAAAGTTGCAGCCAGATAAGTGTGAATTTCTGCGTAAAGAAGTAGTATTTCTTGGACATAAAATCACAGACAAAGGGGTACAGCCGGACGAGAGGAACGTAGAAAAGGTGAAGAAGTTCCCAGTACCGAAAACCAAAAAAGAGTTAAAAGGATTCCTAGGATTAATCGGCTACTATAGAAAATTCCTGAAGGACTTCAGTAAGATTGCAGCACCCTTGCACAAATTGCTGAAGGGAAATGAAAATTATGAATGGGGAGGACAGCAGCAAGATGCATTTGAACAGTTAAAAGAGAAGTTAATCAATCCCCCCATATTACAATATCCCGATTTTGAGAAACCGTTCGTTATTACCACAGATGCTAGTGGCGAAGCGATTGGAGCAGTTTTATCTCAGGGGAAGATTGGAAGCGATTTGCCAATAGCATATGCTTCAAGATCATTAAACAAAGCAGAGAGAAATTACTCAGCAACTGAGCTAGAGTGTTTAGCGTTAGTATGGGCCACAAAACAATTCAGACCATATGTATATGGGAGGAAATTTACAATTGTCACAGACCATAAGCCACTAACTTGGATTTTCAGTGTAAAAGACCCATCATCGCGTTTATTAAAATGGAGGCTAAAACTAGAAGAGTATTCATACGAAATTATATATAAACCAGGGCGACTGAACGCCAATGCAGATGCATTAAGCCGAATGAGACAAAGTGACGAAGAGGCACAGGCGAAGGAAAGCCAAGAGCCAATAAGAATGATAACCGGGACTAATGAGGTAGAGGAAGAGGAGGCAGAGCTAAGTGAGGAACAGAAAGCCGAAATTTTGAAGGAGGTACATGATAATCCCCTAGGAGGACACCAAGGTATTCACCGAACTCTAGAACGTTTAAAGAGATACGGTTCATGGAAAGGAATGAAAGGTGACGTCGAGCAATACATTAGAACATGTGATAAATGTCAGCGAAATAAGTTTACACAGAGTAAGATAAAGATGCCATTAGTTGTTACAGACACGGCAGAAACTGTGTTTGAGAAATGTTACATGGACATAGTTGGTCCTTTAGACGTAACAACAGGAGGTAATAGATATATTTTAACATTTCAGGATGATTTGAGTAAGTTCACGGTAGCTATTCCAGTGGAGAGGCAAGACGCAGATACAATAGCCGAGAAATTCGTCGAAGAAATTATATTACGATACGGAATTCCATCAATATTGTTAACAGACCAAGGATCAAACTTTCTGAGTCAAGTGTTTAAGAGATTGTGTAAAATATTGAGAATCAAAAAGATCCAGACCACTGCTTTTCACCCCCAGACGAATGGAGCGTTAGAAAGGACGCATCGAACGCTAGTGGAATATTTAAGGCATTTCATAAACGAGGACCACAGCAATTGGGATAAGTGGGTTCCTTACAGTACGTTTGTTTTTAATACTACTCCCCATAGCAGCACCGGGTATACACCATTCGAGTTACTGTTTGGGAGAGTTGTGAATGTACCAGGAATCTTACAGAAAGAGACAGCCACAATAGGGTACAATTATGACGATTATGTAGACCAGTTCAAAACAAGAATGCAGGAAGCACATAGGGTAGCACGAAAGAAAATAAAAGAGGCAAAATTAACCAACAAGGCTTACTATGACAAGACAGAGAATTCCCGAAACTTTAAGATAGGTGACAGAGTGCTAGTACATGACGAGACCGTGAGACGCGGGAGATCGAAGAAACTAGATTCCCAATTTAGAGGTCCCTACGAAGTTGTGGAAGTAGATTTGCCTAATGTAGTATTGAAAACGCATAGGAAGCAACAATTAAAAGTACATGCTAACAGGCTGAAGCCATACTATTAGGCTATGAAATTTCGCTTACAGGCCCAGCATGGTGCCCAGACCCGCGAAGTTTTGGATTTGGATGGTCATCTGCGTGGGGTGGTCATACGGTTTTCAAGCACCTGGTGAAGCGGACAATGTTGTGGAAATTCACACGATAAAGGCGTCTCCAGGGCTGTACTACCACCATGAAGGGGAAGTAGAGATTACTAGTACAACGTGGAAACTGGTAACATATGTTAACCTTAAAACTTTAGATGAGAAATTCTATGCTGCTGCAAGGATGGGAACAATGGCAGTGCAGCAATGTAGGGAAAAATTAGCGCGTTTAAACATTAGCAGAACTGAGTGTAACGTATTAAGTAATGGAGTCGAACAGAGTGTAGAAAGGTTACAAGAAACGAAATCACTAATACATCAATTAACTAGGCCCGGAAGACGGCAGAGAAGAGGTATTCTTAACTTTGTGGGAGAAGTCAGTAAAATATTGTTCGGCACTTTGGACGAGGCGGATGCTGCATATTATAAAACACATATCGATCAGATGGAAGCAAGATCCGAGCAGTTATTGAAGTTATCAAAAGAGCAAGTGGCGGTAGTCAGAGCCACGCTGACTGGTTTAAACAGAACGGTAGAATCAATCAGTTCGAATGAGCTATTGCTCAAAAACGGAATGGCCAAGCTGGAACAATTTATCACGTATTCGTTGAAAACAACCGATCATGGTCTGAAACGGATGGCAGCATTCATGACGATCAATGAGCAGCTCCTACAGTTACAAGGCTTATTTAATGAGATAGGTGCGCAATATGAACAATTAGTAAGTGCCATAGTTCATGCACAGAAGGGTATCCTTGCACCTCATATTGTGAATCCAGTACAGATTGTTCAGAATCTAAGATTAATTCAAAACGACTTAAGGGACGTAAGATTTCCCATCCCTCTAGTAGAAGAATATGGGTATATACTTTTAAAAGTTATGGATCTTGATGTATTTGTAACCAAGGAAGTATTAGGTTATGTTATTAATATACCCCTAATTGAAAATAAGGAATTTAATCTGTATAAAATGTTATCACTACCAGTGGAAGTAACGGCTGGCACAGGACAGTTTACTTACATACAGCCGGAAAAGGAATATTTACTGTTAGATAGCTCTAAAAAGTTATATGCTAAGGTATCCTATGAGCATTTAGAATGTAAAGAAATAGATAAGAATAGAAAAATATGCAAACAGACATTTGGCCTAATATCAATGTATGACCAAGAGGACTGTGAAGTGAAGTTACTACAAGAGTCACAGATCCCAAATAATTGTGTTAAGAAAATGATTTCCTTGGAACGAAGTTTATGGACTCGTTTGAGTACCAATGAATGGTTATATATAGTACCTAAGGAGGAGGACATGACGATTTTATGCAGTTCACATCCTTCACAGGACGTAAAACTTCTTGGAAGAGGAATAATAAAATTCAAAAAGAACTGTAAAGGATATGGGACACACATATATATTCAATCAGACAAAGTGATTCAAAGCAACTATACTAGGAAAGATATTATACCTAACGTAGATATTAATTTAGATTGCTGTGAGGAAGTGAAAACGAAGATTAATGAGTCGGAAATAAGATTTGATTTACCTTTGAAGCACGTCACTTCCAATCTAGATGATTTAAGAGTAGCAGGTAAAAGACTGGACGAAATTAGTAAATTCATAGACAAGGAACAAATTGAATTAGAGAGAGAGAAAAGAGTCCAAACATATTCAATTACTACGTATATCAGTATAAGCTTAATTGTCATAGTCATTGTATTTCTGTGTTGTGCGAAGTGTAATTGTTGTAAATATTTATACAAGCAGTTGTTTGACGAGAAGGGAGGAGGCAGCTGTTGTCGCTCGATTTGTGTAAGAACAACGGTAGTGAACGCAACTGAAACATCCAGACTACCTGTACGATCAGGAGACAGAGACGAAGAAGTAGTAATTTATGAAAGACATCCACGAGATGCGGACGACAGAGTATTTATAAAGAATAGACGATAGAACATAGCAAGTAGTCATTTTTCTTTCAGGGTAATATAAGGAACACTTTTGTGATATTGCGATGTAAATTTGTTTCTCTTTCAGGAAAAAACAAAGAATTGTAATAATTTTGATGTATTAACGGCACTTTGATTAGTGCGCATTAATGTACTTTTGGGGGGAGGTGTCAGGTCCCCAGAGGATTTAAGTGATAAAATGACATAGCTATTCATAATGTAAAGGTTCAGCCAGTATTTCTTACGCGGACGCCGCGCAGTACCGCAGACACGGAAGGGAAAGTGTCACACAGTACAACTAGCCTGAGCTAGTAAACACGTCGAGGATACGAACAGCGCGTCTCCCGGACCTTGAAGGGTGAGAAGGAACTTTCCGTCCGGGACTGGGCCCGACATATCGAAACCAATGTAGGTCCACAGCGACGAAACGTCCGGGAAGACCGAAAAATAAGGTAGAGAAAGCGCATGCGAGGGCTGCGTCCGAGCAGGGCAGACCTTCACAATGGGTATTTAAGGGCATCCACGATCAGCAAGAGGCAGAGTCGTCGCAGAAGTCGAAGAGGGCACAAGCAGCGCCCAAGGCCCGGCAGCATCGAGAAGGTAGCAGCCGCTACTGATGAGTTTATAGTAACTGCAACTACGAGAAGACGGTGATGCTCTGGTGGAATCAACTACAACTGTCAGTTAAGTAGAAGTTTTACTGTGGAATAGTTTTGAACAGGGATAGTTGTCTCTGTCTCAAGTAGCCTCTACAGCTAGTTCAGCAATAGAAGGAACAAGCCACTGGCTGGTGCTTGTCTCCTGTGGATAGTATAAAGGTCCTTCATATAAAGGAAGAGTAAAGTGGAGATTCTGGCTGAATCTATAGAAGCATACAGAGTAAGGGGAAGGGTCTGACACCTCACATGTTCTTTGTGATATTAGTTTAATAAATTACTTTAAAGGAGACATCTCACCTTACTGTTTTTTCAGGGCTGCCAATTCCCCCTTTGTACCCGCTACCTATTGGAAGTATTGTATAAGGTATCTACACCTCCTACACGCCCTTAGACAGTCCAGGAGATTCTACTCCCTCTCATCTCCGTAATAAAGACTAGTTAAAGGGAACCGCAAACCCATAATTGTCGTCAACGTCCCGATTGCGCTACGCAGGCTCGACCAACTCTATATTGGCATCCGGGACCTGTGCCGGGACGCGACATAGTGTCACATAGATCACCACGTGCCGATTCCCCCCCCCCCTCCTCACACACACACACACACACACACACACACACACACACACACACACACACACACAGAATCCAATTCAAACTCAGTGAAGACTGGAAGTCGTCAATGAATAGTAATCGAAAGAGCGTTTGGGCGAATAGTGTAGGATTTGAGACACTATGGAAAAAAAAGAACCGTAGTTCATGTAATAAATATGCTTAAAATGTAATAAAATAAGGGTAGGAAAAGATGCCATCAGTGGAGCGACTGTCCGAGAAATGTAACCTATTAACCAGTCCCGTTACTACCAAGATAGAAACTCCTATTAGGAAAAATTACGCAAGATTAAAAATCTGAAAACCCGGAGTTAATTAAGCTGTTCAGCCTACATGTGCATCCATGTGTAAACTGAATGCAGATGGTGGACTCAGCGTATTAAAAACCTTATAAGGTTATATACTTTATTTAAGACACTTGCTGACAATTAGGCAGAACCGAGAATGAGCATCACGTAATAGGGATCCCCGTTTACAAAAGCAATCCTTGGAATCAGAAAAACAAACTAATTGCGTTAGGCAGTTCGTTAGTCCGTTCTTCTCGTTCTAGGTGGCTTGATAATTCCCCATCCTTATTCAGGCCGAGCTTGTGCACCGTCCCTAATGACTTACATATCAACACGACGTTAAATCCTAACCTTCTTTGCTTCTTTCCAGAGGAAGCCAAGTGTCCGTGTACATGTTAAATTCATCTTGGACTCCAAAAATTCGGGGGATTTAAGGGGCTAAAAATCTGAAAAAGTGCGAAAATGTTCTTATTTTTAAAAATAGCGCGATGTAAGCTCGCCTCACCGCACAAAGTACCAGTCACTCCTCCCCCCCCCCCCCCCCCTTTTCCCCACTATAAAGAGTGCACCTACCGCATTGAAGCGCTGCGGACATCGTAGAAATAAAAGAGTTGCCCCTTCTTCTCCATTGTCATGGTGAGTGTAGTGTGGGCACTCCCATCTTCCACGATGATCGTAGCGCTGTTGACAGGGCTACTCGTTTATGTACGTGGTTTGACCAACACTCTAGCATGGTAAGCGTTGGCTAACTGGCTCGCTACATCGCCCTGTCTTAATGCCATAGAAATCGTTTGCGACTATTTGGAACTATCGTTAAAACTTAGTAGTCAGTATACGATCCATGTTGCAGCTGAATCTTAAATGTCCCAAGGCAGCTTTAAAGTGTTTTGCTGCAAGTGACAAGGAATGTGCTACCACAAATGTATTAGCATTCCAATTAACCAGGCGAGTCATCCATGTTGTTAGTTGAGAACTTGTGCGTCGCCGGCTTCCGGAAGCCATTGCTGATGCTTTGTGGACAAGAATATAAATCGGTTTGAGAGATATTCAGACCCCAGGGATGTCACAAAATGTTCTTTGATTCCATGTGACTGTGACTACTGCATGTGGGGTTTCACCTTCTACTGAAGTCTCAGAGTAAGTGAGTATGCACGGTTCTCTAAATCACGTCGTTTTTAAACTCGTCTGGGAAAATATTCGTCAACCCCTTAAAAGAGCAAACAACTCGCCTTGGAGAGCTGTAGATAATATGGGACTGGTACGAGACGGTCACGTGTCCTTCCGCCGCTGATATAAGCACGGCAGAGAACTGGTGTGAATGTGCCAGTCCATTGTATGTATTGCGCAGTAAGATGGGTCGAAGTGGATAAGTGATACAAAGACGAAAAAGAGGCGCGTGCTGATGACCACACCGTGAATGAAATTTCCCTATTTGATCGTGCATCAGACCAAACACTGTCTGAAGACATACACCAACCGCAAGCATGTAAAAGGCTACGAACAGGGGCTGGTTTGTCAATGGTAACTGGTTTCAAGTCCGACAGGAGCTGATGATGTCAGGGAATGCACGTTGATCTCTATCAGTTTCCGCGCGATCATTGCGAAGGGAGCAGCATGAAGTGGACTTCTGGAGTAGGGTATACCTCGCGAAATGCCACTTCTCACAGTCGTGTAATGAGCTGCACGTCTTCAGTGGGTCCAACAGTACAGAAATTGGGCGGTAGCTGACTGGAGGTGCTTAATGTGGCCTGGTGAGTCAGAGTCTCGCCTCTTTTCAAATGATGCGGTGCATAGCGCACTGGAGGTCCAAACTATCATTTAACCTGCAGAGTTGAAATTCGTGCTATAATGGGAGCGTAATGTTTTGGGTTGTCCAATTGCAGCCCTTTCGTATACACAGTCACTATTACGGGGTGTCTTCCAGGGTGCCAACAGCTATGTTCACAGGGAAACACGATTCCGTTCCTGATTTCATGAACAATCAGGCATCCCACCATACACCAGATTTCCCGCTAAGAAACCTTAACTTAGCCTGCAGAAAATGCTTGGGACTTTCTGGAACAAATAGCGAAATATACCAAAAACACGATCTCTTAATTTGTTACTGCATGGAATCCAACTGTCAATGAGTTGCTTCATTCGGACGTAGCTTACCCGAAGGAACTAGTGGCTCTCTTTTCCACCGTCTTGTGACAAATACAGGGTGACACAGAAAACTGGGAACATTTCCACAATCCAATAAAACTAGAAGTGATGAACGAAAGAAATTGCATTCATATAATTGAAACCTTCCAGCTTTGCCATTTACGAAACATTGATGGCATTTATCATTTTTTTTAAATTACATCCCTCCTGTACAAATACATTCATGAAATCTTTTGCTGAGATTCCTCATTGACCGCTGAAACATCTCAGATGGGATACTACCAATTTCATAGCGAATTCCTTGTTTTAACTCATCCAGGGTTCTTGGTCGAGTCGTATAGGCTTTGCTCTTGAGGTAGCCCCACAAGAAAAAAAAATCACAAATGGATAAATCTGGCGGTCTAGGGGGCCAGGGAATGTCGTTGATTGTCGTGCAGCGTGTGATGTCGCTCCGTCCTGTCGAAACCAGGCTTTCTGAATGTTTGGAAAGTTCTTCAATGCAGATATAACGAAAGTTCGTAACATCTCCACGTAACGATCGGCATTGACAGTTACTGTGTTTCCATATTCATTTTCGAATAAATACGGTCCGATAATCCCATGTGATGAAACGCCGCACCATACTGTCACTTTACTAGCGTGTAAAGGGCGCTCATGAACGACATTAGGATTTGTGTTTGCCCAGTAACGGTAGTTCTGTTTATTCACATAACTTGTGAGATGAAAATATGCCTCATCTGACATCCCCAACATGTTTAGAAATTCATCGTCATTTTTTATTTTTTTATCATTTGTTGACAGAATCCTAATCGTAACCGGTAATCGTTGTTCTTCAATTGTTCCACCATATATAGTTTTTACGGATGAGATTTTAAATCAAGATGAAGAATTCTGCGAACACTGTCTCGGGACATTCCAACCACTACTGCTTGTTTACGAATTGAACGCTGTGCTCTCCGTAAGACAGATTCGCGTACTACATCATTGTTCGCTGGAGAACGCACAATTCTTGGTCGTCCTGTTGGTTTCTTCTTGAGGACGGATCCAGTCTCTTCAGAGTTATTAATCCAACATTTTATAGCGTGCTTCGACTGAACGGCATCATGACCTCCTAAATACATAACCGTCGAAACTCCCTCCGCGACGCTACCAAACTATCATTGTTTTTATAAAACATTTTGATGACTAACTCACTCTGTTGTTCGTTCCAGTGATCCATGACTACTGAAATGGCAGATTGTTTGCTCTCTAGCTGTCACGAACCCACAGTGCTGCCACCTGCCCATGGCTGCCACTACTCATTTCAAACATTCCCGTTATTCTGTGTCACCCTGTATCAAGGATATAGACGTGTTACACAATATTATAGTGATTTTTAGTGTGGGTGACTAACGTTTTATGCGGCGAACTTATATTGCCACGAGGTATACTGGTCATTTCAGTCATATGCATCATTCGTGGAGTTGTCACATTCAAACTGTAAATGTAGATGTTAGACATTTTAAAAAATGTTCAGCATTTCAAATCATTTCTTCAACGCTGCATAGCGAACAGAACTGCCAGAGCCATTTTTTATTAGCAACACAAAACAAAGAAGCAAATTTTTATATGGCTTATGTTGTTACAGGTTTACTTAAATTTCGTATACCTTTTCGACTGTTTTTCCTGTCTAACTGCAACACAATGATCGCTTCAATTCCTGAAATAGTTATCAACCTCAACAGCAGAAAGAATCCCAAGCAGTGATTGTGCACGTGAATACTTGGCGTGAGACAAACAAAGCGCTCAATGTGCACGCATGAGCAACTGAATTAGAGATTGCTGCAGTGTTGGTGAGAGAGTGCTCCTGTGGTCACAGTGAATGGGGTAGTATGGACTGCAGTGAAGTCAAACTGTGCTGGGAGTCTGCGTGATAGTTGAGAACAGAACGGGCGAAACTCGCAGTATCAGTTAATTATATCGTAAAAAAATCGTGTGTGCCTGAAGCGTAAGAGAATACGCCTAGCAGGAAGTGCATCCGCTGACATCTTCACCTGCAACAACTAGGTGAGTGTACCGCGAGTACGGTATTAGAGGAAACTGCAATCTCAATCATAAATGGTGCATAAAACAACGTGTTGGTGGCAGCCGCCCTGTGTTATAACATCCGACAGACTGCCATGGTGCAGCAAATCGTCTGTCATTTCAGTGTTGCAAAACGATAACAACAAACACCAGTGATCAGGGATAGCATGAAAAACCGCATCGCTGGCGTAGTGTGGAGAGGCAACCGCCCAATGCGTGTACTTTCGCTTACCACACGACACAGGATACAGAGATTAGTATGGGCAATGGGGTATCGCCATTGGACTTTCGCCGTGTGGACGAAGGTCGTCTCAGCTGATAAATCATGGATTACATTAGTACACGTTGAAGCAACACATGAGACGCTATTTTCCGCTTGCCAACAGGGTATAACTCAGGGAAGTTCAGATGGTTCAAATGGCTCTGAGCACTATGGGACTTAATATCTATGGTCATCAGTCCCCTAGAACTTAGAACTACTTAAACCTAACTAACCTAAGGACATCACACAACACCCAGTCATCACGAGGCAGAGAATAACTCAGGGAAGTGACGGAGGTAGTCTCCCACTGTAAATATTTAAATGGGATGAATAGGGCTCTTGATATATATATATATATATATATATATATATATATATATATATATCATTGTCTCTCTTTCATTAAATTATAGAAACCTATTTGAAATCATATGCACCCGTTTGTTTATCTACAGCCTTCCACCGGCGCGTTCTGCCATCAGCAAGAAAATGGACCTCCGCATTTCTCCAGTTTTATGAAAGTTTTGAGTAAGACACGAAGGACATCAAAGTTTGAGTGTAGCATTTCAGGCTACTTGATCTCAATCCCATACGGACACGGTCGTGCTAAAAGCGCGGCGCTTCTGCCCAGCTTCGACAAATCCCTGTGAGTTGTAGCCAACGATTGACTGGTGACTCCTCAATGCTGTCGTTGCTGTCATCAGAGTAGAAGAGGGCTCTAAACGCTAATAGATAGGTGTCTCTAATTCCGCTGCACTGTTTCTAATGGAAAAGTGTGGGTTGTTACTAAAAATTCCATAGCTCAAGATGTAGTTTGCTTCGACGCATCAAAAGTATCACAGTATGTTTCTGGAGACGTTCTTTGTAAGGATAAGAGCTTCTGACTTCGGCGAAAAGTGACTCTTCATCCAGTTCCAGTCGAGCCCAAGAGTTAAATATGTTGAGTCACAACAGGATTGCCCATTTGGTCTCTTGCATACACGGTTCTTGGATCTGCCGGCAGATCAAGTTGTGTAGATCAATGGTTGATCGAGGCGTCTGACGACTGTCGCTGCCCGTGAGATTTGATAGGCAAAGACAGCTACTGTTAACACAGCGGTAATCTTCTTACGGAGTCCTCGTCCGGAAGTTGTGCTTGCACGAAGGAGTTGCCACTAGACGGATGAAGATAGTGTCTTGGTGGTGATCGGAAGCCGAAACGAAAATGGTTGTATGGATTCCCACTATTATGCAACGAGGTCATTTAAGGAAATTGTTGCACGACTGAGCACATCCTCGAATCCTGCGCATTCTACCATCATATCGCTGTGCAATCTGTCGAAATGACTGAACGCATTAATTCTTCCGCGCGACTCTCCTCCGTAACTCATTCCGACCAACACGCTTCCGCGATAGTGACACGCATGGATTCCCACAGGGGCATTCTCTGACTTTAAACTGAAGTGATGATAAGTACCCCAGCCTCATGATAAATTGTAATACCATCTTGAAATATTCCCAAGTTACTTAATTATACGTTAAACGGCTGTGCGAATTTCATTGCAAGAATACGACCGAAGACTCATTATATTGCTTCCGTAAGAGATGTGTAAATGAGTATTACTTTGGTCGTGTTGTGCTACATATATGACTCACAATACGTCAGTACCAATATGCTGTTGCTTCGAAACAAAAAACCCGTGAGGAATAGGAAAATACAACATTCAGCACGATAAGTAGAACGCATTGATTTGGGAGCTTCAAAATTGACCTACTGATTATGTTTCGTTATCCGATCAGACATGTCTGATATTTAAGTAATTCTTTGTGTCACTGAAGTACTTTCAGGCTTTCGAACTGTACTTTTCCAAGTCCCTCAAAAACTGATAGTACAGCATAAAGTTCAAATGAATAGAAAAACAAAATTTTCTATTATGAAAGAGAAGCACTATTACAAACACTTCTAATGCCAAACTCACATCGTCAAATAGAACTTACACCAATAGAAGTAATTTTTTTGCGTTTTTGTTGCCATATGTCCAATGAAGTACTGTTCTCTTCCCCATCCTCTCCCCGCCCCTCTACGGCTCTGTCAGGTTCTGCCACACCGACTGGAGTTCTCACTTTCTCGCTGCTACTACTACCACTACTTTTATGCTTGGAAAATTTGTACAAGACGAAACTATTCTTCCTACCTAACAGCCTCTGCCCCCTCCTACCGTTCGAAAACACACTCACTTTGTACGAATAGTATATTGGCACGAGTTGGTTATTTTCGGCTACGGTCACGTGTTCTTCAGTGTGAAGTGGACAGCAGACTGCTGTTTGCTGCTGTGATGTGTCGGCACAACGTGGAGCCGACTGACGCACATCGCGTAACCCGATCTGCTGGCCTTGGTCGCCCTTCGATTGTGGACTCGCAGCCTGCCGCTGTCCTTCCACCACAATCAGCCGACAATTATCCCTCTGCTATTGAGTTATGCTCTGGACAAGCGGATCGAAAATTGGAGTAGGGAGTTTCGGGTTTCACTGAGAGACAGCGCCGCTTGCGTCCGCTAAGCGGCAGCTATTGTAGGAGCTGTTCGATCGCAGGTAATAGCGTCATACCAAGTGCACATCGCTACTCTTTCGCTTACCGTTAGTAACTAGCACTATATTTTGCATCGCACAAGACTGACAGACTTAGCAACAGACGTTTTGCAAAAATAGGGGTTGATGTTCGACATAGCAAGGTGACTCGCTACTAACTTGCTTGGTTTTTGCTACACACACATTATACTTGTGTTTCTCGGTCTGCTTCGGTCAACGGCCGGGCTAAATACCTATAGTTACCATGACATACCTTCAGCCTATGATTTAACATATATTATTACAGGTTTTTGTTGCATATAATTAATTTTCCAATCCCATCGCTTGAATTCAGTGGTAAATGTCCTTCAGTGTAGTCTTTTTAACTCAGACTATCATTGCCGTAACTTGTAACCAGTTTTATGTCCACGATAAAAATCTTCATTGATTGGTGTTTATCCGTAGTTTAGTTCTTCTTCCACAGCAGGCACACGCTGCAGATGACAGAATGTTTCAACAGTTGGGAAGCACGCTTTTAGCAAACTGCTAAGGATTGTACGCCTAATTTTCGACTAAAGCTGTTGTCTTCTATCAGAATCAAATGACACTCTAGCATTAAATCTGAGGAAGGAATACATTTTGCATGTATTCACACCAAGAAAAGCAGCTGCTGGTATATTTCTTGTCAACCACAAGTTAGATTGTAATCGTTGGCAGTGCGAGATTTCACACACACTTTGGTCTATGATTGTTGGCGCCAATTCAGTTTCATTGACATCGACATAACACTTTCCTTCCTAAACTTCTAACTATTCATCGTAAAGTTCACAACACCTCTCCCACTCCTTCCCCGATGTCCATCTTACATTAAGGTATTATTTGGTGATATGATTATAATTATATATCTCCTATCCGTATCTTTTTTTCTTTTTGATTCATCAATCTTCTGACTGGTTTGATTCGGCCCGCCACCAATTCCTCTCCTGTGCCAACCTTTTCATCTCACAGTGGCACTCGGCACCTACGTCATCACTTTTTTGCTTTATGTATTCCCATCTCTGTCTTCCTTTACAGTTTTTATCCTCTACAGGTCCCTCTGTTACCATGGAAGCTATCTCCTGATCTCTTAACAGATATCCTATCATCGTGTCCCTTCTTCTTGCCAGTGTTTTTTATAGATTCCGTTCCTCTCCGATTCTGCGCAGAATCTCTTCAATCCTTACCGTATCAGTCTACCTAATTGTCAAAATTCCTCTTTAGAATCAAGTCTCATGTGCGTCGATTCTCTTCTGTTGCAGTTTTCCGACAGTCCATGCTTCACTACCATGCAATGCTGTGCTCCAAATGAACTTCCTCAGAAATTTCTTTCTCAAATTAAGCCACATGTTTGATACTAGTACAGTTCTCTTGGTCAGGAATGCCCTTTTTGCCACTGCTTGTCCGCTTGTAACGTCTTCCATACTACGTGCCTCACGGGTTATTTTGCTGCCTAGATGGCAGAATTCCTTAACATAATCTGCTTCGTGACCATTAATCCTGATGTTAAGTTTCTCGCTGTTGAACGGTAGAGGCGGAAGACTGCGTCCCTAAGTTATACCTTTTTTAGTCTGTGTTCTTCGTTTTTGGTCTTCATCTCATATTACCTCCTCTTGCCTCTTTTACATGTTGTATATCAACCGTCTCTCCGTGTAGCTTACCCCTATTTTCCCCAGTATTTCGAACATTTTGCACCATTTTCATTGTCGAACGTTTTTTCCTGGTCGACAAATCTCATGAACATGTCTTTCTGTGCTCTTGCTTCCATTATCAACCGCAACGTCAGAACTGCCTCCCTGGCGCCTTTTACTTTCTTGAAGCCAAACGGATCGTCATCTTATCTGAATGAAACTTCTTACACTCAAATCCCTAGGTTTCCTAACTCCCCTCACTCATTTAGTCACGAAATTCCGCAGTCCGATGCATAGAGCTTTTACCCCTTTCTTTTCGGATACCTTCCCCTTCAGTTGTTTGTCTCTTACTGGTTATGTGTCTTGCAACTTTCACGATCTCTAGTGTTGTTGGATTATGTTTCAAAACATGTGTTTGTTTCTCAAGGAATCCTCCATAACCCTTCGAAGTTTATCTCTATCGTTTTTTACATGTTGAGTGTGAAACACATTTGCAGTAGTAACTCCCTGTACCTAACGAAGAAAATATACTGCTGCCAATATTATGGCAGTATATCTTCCGAAAGAAAAAATACGAAGACTCCTGATAAAGACTAAGTGCTATATACTGATCATTCGCAAGGTTCCTTCTGTGATGCTGTGCTCCTTACAGTGATAAGTATCGAAATGTCTTCCTGAATGACGTCTAATGTGCTCTGGTCACATAGCTAAAATTTTATTTATCTTATTTTACTTGAACAGTGAATGGACACTTGCCTAAAGAATTAAACCATCCCAATGTAAGCGCCGGACATCAATTACTAAAACTATTAGACAAAAAAAGAAAGATGTAGCTTAAAAGGTGCCGGGTAGAACATATTTAACAATTGTGTCAGCATCAGGCAAAATGCTCATTGACAGAGATAACGGCCGGCCGGTGCGGCCGAGCGGTTCTAGGCGCTTCAGTCTGGAACCGCGCGACCGCTACGGTCGCAGGTTCGAATCCTCCCTCGGGCATGGATGTTTTTGATGTCCTTAGGTTAGTTAGGTTAAAGTAATTCTCAGTCTAGAGGACTGGTGACCTCAGATGTTAATTCCCATAGTGCTTAGAGTCATCTGAACCATTTTTTGGTCATTGATACAGCCCGTCACTTCATAAGGTACTGCAGGTTTCCAGCCTGTCTGATGGTGCCTAACTAATCATCATCTATCTTGCGAATACCATCATCATCATTTAAGACTGATTATGCCTTTCAGCGTTCAGTCTGGAGCATAGTCCCCCTTATAAAATTCCTCCATGATCTCCTATTCAATGCTAACATTGATGCCTCTTCTGATGTTAAGCCTGTTACTTTAAAACCATTGTTAACCGAATCCAGGTACCTTCTCCTTGGTCTACCCCGACTCCTCCTACCTTCTACTGTTGAACCCGTGAGTCTCTTGAGTAACCTTGCTTCTCTCATGCGTGTAACATGACCCCAGCATCTAAGCCTTTTCGACCTGACTGCTACATCTATAGAGTTCATTCCCAGTTTTTTTTTATTTCCTCATTGTGGACACCCTCCTGCCATTGTTCCCATCTACTAGTACCTACAATCATCCTAGCTACTTTCATTTCCGTAACCTCAACCTTATTCATAAGGTAACCTGAATCCACCCAGCTTTCGCTCCCATACAACAAAGTTCGTCGAAAGATTGAACGGTGCACAGATAACTTAGTCTTGGTACTGACTTCCTTCTTGCGTAGCTGAGTGCTCACTGCATTAGCTTTACTACTCCTCGCTTCCAGTTCTTTCACTATGTTGCCATCCTGTGCGAATATGCATCCTAAGTACTTGAAACCGTCCACCTGCTCTAACTTTGATCCTCCTATTTGGCACTCAATCCGTTTATATCTCTTTCCCACTGACATTACTTTCGTTTTGGAGATGCTAATCTTCATATCATAGTCCTTACATTTCTGATCTAGCTCTGAAATATTACTTTGCAAATTTTCAATTGAATCTGCCATCACAACTAAGTCATCCGCATATGCAAGACTGCTTATTTTGTCTTCACATATCTTAATCTCACCCAGCCAGTTTATTGTTTTCAACATATGATCCATAAACAATATGAAAAACAGTGGAGATAGGTTGCAACATTGCCTTACCCCTGAAACTACTCTGCACCATGAACTCAGTTTACCGTCAGCTCTAGCTGCTGCCTGACTATCTATGTAAAGACCTTTAATTGCTTGCAAAAGTTTGCCTCCTATTCCATAATCTCGTAGGAATAATCTCCTGGGAACCCGGTCATATGCCTTTTCTAGATCTATAAAGCATAGATACAATTCCCTGTTCCACTCGTTACACTTCTCCATTATTTGGCGTACGCTAAAGATCTGGTCCTGACAACCTCTAAGAGGCCTAAACCCACAGTCATTTTCATCCAATTTGTCCTCAACTAATACTCGCACTTTCCTTTCAACAATACCTGAGAAGATTTTACCCACAACGCTGATTAAAGAGATACCTGTGTAGTTGTTACAATCTTTTCTGTTTCCATGTTTAAAGATTGATGTGATTACTGCTTTCGTCCAGTCTGATGGAGCCTCTCCCGACTCCTATGCCATTTCAATTATCCTGTGTAGCCATTTAAGAGCTGACATTCCACTGTATTTGATGAGTTCCGACTTAATTTCATCCACCCCAACCGCTTTATTGCACTGAAATCTATTGACCATTTTCTCCACTTCCTCAAATGTGATCCTACTTCCATCATCATTCCTATCCAATTGTACATTGAAATCTGAAACATTAGTGATCGTATTTTCACCTACATTGACCAACTCTTCAAAATATTCCCTCCATCTGCCCTAGGCATCAACAGGATTCACCAGCAGTTTTCCTGACCTGTCCTAAATACTTGTCATTTCCTTCTTGCCTCCCTTGCGAAGACAGCTAATTACACTCCAGAATGGTTTTCCAGCAGCTTGATCCAAAGTCTCCAACCTGTTTCCAAAGGCTTCCCAAGATTTCTCCTTGGATGCTGCAATTATCTGTTTGGTTTAGTTTTTTTCTTCAACGTAACTTTCTCTGGGGTATAACACGGAACCCATGCCCAGGGTTACGGGTGAAGACCTTAATGACAGCGACAGCGGAGAAGGAAGACTTCGGAACGGCGTAGCTGGCAGATGAGGCAACCCTCCTTTCTGGGGATTAAATGAGAAGGGAACCACTGCCTTGTGGTGGAGGAGAAACTCCAAAGGCTAAGGGAGACAACCCCAACAGAAAATCCTTCCTTGCGTTAGGCCTAGCAAGCCAGTAGGAAAGTGTTCATATATTGCTTTCAAAACACAGACGAGCCTCGGAACGAACCACTCAGGATTTGACCCCACTACTTCTTCAAGTACTGGTGAAAATGACGGGAGATCTGATGTTACTCATCAGTACAAGAAGAAGAAACCAACTGGACTAAAAAATAACCTAAATATTGGCACCCTTAATATATTAACCCTCAATGGAAAAATGGAAGAAATGACAGATGTACTGACAGAGAGGAAGTTAGATATATTGGGATTAAGCGAAACAAAGTGGAAGGGAAAAGGTGAGAAGAATTTGAGAGGAGGAGGAAAACTGTACTGGAGTGGGAATAACAGGTCTGGAAGAAATGGTGTGGCAGTGATGGTGAATAAGAATGTACAAAGCTGTATTGAAAATGTGAGATATATATCAGACAGGATCATAATCTTAAACCTGAGATTCCAAAAAGAAACACTAAAAGTAATCCAGATTTATGCACCTCAAGTGGGATGTAGCGAAGAAGAGAAGATTGACTTTGAAAATGTGTTAGAAAACCATATAGAGAGTGCTAATATAGTGATGGGAGATTTTAATGCACAGGTAAGCAAAGACAGAAAGGGATTTGAGCAAGTATTGGGATGTTTTGGATATGGAGGTAGAAATGAAGAAGGGGAAAGACTCCTGGATTTGTGCCAGAGAAATGGAATGAAAATAGCAAACAGCTGGTTTATGAAGAGAGAAAGTCATGTTATCACCAGATACAGTTGGGATGGAAGAACGAAGAGTGTAATTGATTATATTCTAGTAGATAGGGAATGGGGAGAGAAAGTAACAAATGTGAAGGTAATTCCAAGTGTGAGTGCTGATGGAGACCATAGATTACTGGTGGGACAATGGAAAATGAATCAGTGTGTGAAAAATAGAAAACAGAAGAAAGTGACGAGGATACGGGATTGGAAATTGAAGGAGAGTGAATGTGCTGAGAAGTACAGAGAATTAATAACACAAAAATTTCCAAAAGAAGTTTTCTGCGATGTAGAAAAAGAATGGAGTTTATTCAAAGACACTTTAGTCGAAGCAGCACAAAAAGTATGTGGCAGAACATCTGGAAAGGAAAAAATAAGACAGACAAGTTGGTGGGATGATACCACAATCCAAGCAGTTAGAAGAAAAAATGGAGCATGGAGAAAATGGTGGAAAACTAAAAATGACGAAGACCATAAAAGGTATATAGAGGAAAAGAAGAAGTGCAAAGAAATAGTGGAAACAGCAAAGAAAAAGGCATGGGAAGAGTTTACAATAAAACTTGAAGAAGATGTGAAGAGCAATAAGAAAATGTTCTATAAAATGATGAAAAATAAAAGGAAGGCTTCTGAAGTACCAGTAAAGATGGAAACAGAGGACGGTACCATTATTGAAGATCCAGGGAATATAAAAGATCTCTGGAAAGAACATTTTAAGAAGCTGTTAAACGCTGAGGACCAGGTACATGAGGAAACAACAAATAATGGAGAAATTGAGAGAAGTTGGGAAGCAGAATTAGGACAAATTACACAGGAAGAAATGGAAAAAGCTGTGAAGAAGATCAATGGGGGGAAAGCCCCAGGACCTGATGAAGTATCAGTGGACATGATAAGAGCAGCAGGTCCAGTGGGAATGCAGTGGCTGTATAGAGTACTATCAAGCGTGTGGAGAAATAGTAAAATACCTGGCGACTGGAGAACAGGAGACATTGTTCCCATCTTCAAGAAAGGCAATAAAAGACTTTGCAAAAACTACAGAGGAATAACCCTCATGAGTCATACAGCCAAGATTTTTGAAAGAATTTTACTAAATCGAATAAGTGAAAAGATAGAAAAGGAGCTGAGTGAAGAACAGCATGGGTTTAGGAAAGGAAGGAGCACAATCGACCTGATATTTTCTATCCGTCAACTGATGGAAAAAAGTTGGGAGTATAACAAAAGGGTCATAATGGTTTTTATAGACATAGAAAAGGCATATGACTCAGTTGACAGGGAAAGACTCTGGGAAGAACTGAAGAAGATAGATATAGAAGATGGATACATTAATGTTATAAAGACAATGTACAGAGGCCACAATTGTAGAATTAGAACACCATTGGGGAACTCTGAATACTTCGAAATAAGACAAGGACTTAAGCAAGGAAGTATTCTATCTCCTGCGCTTTTTAATGTTGTGATGGAGGGAATGAATAGGGCAGTTAAAGATATAGTAAAAGAAAAAGACAAAAAGATGATTTTTGCAGATGATATGGTAATATGGGGTGATAAAGAGGTAGATGTACAGTTACAGCTTGATGCGTGGAAGGAAATAATGAAAAGATATGGATTAAGAATAAATAAAGATAAGAGTGAAGTAATGGTATTTGGAAGAGAGAAAGGAATCAATGGAAATATTACCTTGAATGGAGAACCCCTCAAAGTGGTAGAAAGTTTCACTTATTTAGGGAGTGAAATATCTAGGGATGGAAGAATAACTAACGAAATTAATAGGAGGTTACAGAAGGGAGGCAATTTCTACCAAACAATAAAACATCTGATTTGGAATAATGAAGTTTCAGAAAGAGCAAAACTCCTGATGTATAAGAATTATTACTTCCCTATTGTCACCTATGGTGGAGAAACATGGACAATGAAAGAAAGGGACTGGAGCAGACTGCAAGCAGGGGAAATGAAATTTCTCAGAGCAGTTAAGGGAAAAACAAGAATGGACAGAGTAAGGAATGTAGAGATTAGAAAGGACCTCAAACAAGAAAGTATGAGAGAAGAAATTGAAAGAAAGAGATTAAGATGGTATGGGCATGTTAAGAGGATGCATGGGCAGAGACTCCCCAAAATTATGGAAGAACTAAAGATGGATGGGAAACGACCTAGAGGGCGCCCAAGAACACGGTGGAAAATGGGAGTGAGAATATCTGTTGAAAGGAGAGGTGCGACCTGGCAGCAAGTGGAGGAAGAAAAGTGGTGGGAGGACCGAGCCAAATGGAGAGGACTCGTCAGCACCCAGACCCGGCAGTAGCTGGAGCGGGATTCGGATATAGATAGATAGAACTTTCTCTGTCTACCTGAGTTGTAGTATGTAGCCATTTTTGATACGCCTCCTTTTTCCTTTTACAGGCTGCCTTGACTGTGTCATTCCACAAAGCTGTTTGCTTCATCCTACCTTTACACACTACTGTTCTAAGACATTCTTTAGCCACTTCTAGCCTTGTGTCCCTGTACCTTGTCCATTCCTTTTCCAATTACTGTAATTGACTACATTCAACTAACTGGTACTTTTCTAAGATCACTGTTATGTACTTGTGCCTGATTTCCTTATCACAAAGTTTATCCACTCTTATCCTCCTACATCCCCCCCCCCCCTCCCCATGATCATTGGACCTTGCCGTTGGTGGGGAGGCTTGCGTGCGTGCGCCACACACCGTCAGGTGGCTTGCGGAGTATGGATGTAGATGTAGATACAGATAGCCGTACCGTAGGTACAACCACAACAGAAGGGTATCTGTTGAGAAGCCAGACAAACGTGTGGTTCCTGAAGAGGGGCAGCAGCATTTGCAATAGTTGCAGGGGCAACAGTCTGGATGATTGACTGATCTGGCCTTGTAACACTAACCAAAATGGCCTTGCTGTTCTGGTACTGCGAACGGCTGAAAGAAAGGGAAAACTACAGCTGTAATTTTTCCCGAGGGCATCCAGCTTTGCTGTATGATTAAATGATGATGGCGTATTCTTGGGTAAAATATTCTGGAAGTAAAATAGTCCCCCATTCGGATCTCCGGGCGGGGACTGCTCAGGAGGACGTTGTTATCAGGAGAAAGAAAACTGGCGTTCTACGGATCGGAGCGTGGAATGTCAGATCCCTTAATCGGGCGGGTAGGTTAGAAAATTTAAAAAGGGGAACGGATAGGTTTAAGTTAGATATAGTGGGAATTAGTGAAGTTCGGGGCAGGAGGAACAAAACTATTGGTCATGTGAATACAGGGTTATAACTACAAAATCAAAAAGGGATAATGCAGGAGTAGGTTTAATAATGAATAAAAAATAGGAGTACGGGTAAGCTACTACAAACAGCATAGTGAACGCATTATTGTGGCCAAGATGGACACGAAGCCCACGCCTAGTACAGTAGTACAAGTTTATATGCCAACTAGCTCTGCAGATGACGAAGAAATTGATGAAATGTATGATGAGATGAAAGAAATTATTCAGGTAGTGAAGGGAGACGAAAATTTAATACTCATGGGTGACTGGAATTCAAGAGTAGGAAAAGGGAGAGAAGGAAACATAATAAGTCAATATGGATTGGGGCTAAGAAATGAAAGGGGAAGCCGCCTGGTAGAATTTGGCACAGAGCATAACTTAATCATAGCCAACACTTGCTTCAAGAATCATGAAAGAAGGTTGTATACATGGAAGAACCCTGGAGATACTAAAAGATATCAGACAGATTATTTAATGGTAAGAAAGAGATTTAGGAACCAGGTTTTAAATTGCAAGACATTTCCAGGGGCAGATGTGGTCTCTGACCATAATCTATTGGTTATGAACTGTAGATTAAAACTGAAGAAACTCCAAAAAGGTGGGAATTTAAGAAGATGGGACTTGGGTAAACTGAAAGAACCGGAGGTTGTACAGAGTTTCAGGGAGAGCGTAAGGGAACAATTGACAGGAATAGGGGAAAGAAATAGAGTAGAAGAAGAATGGGTAGCTTTGAGGGATGAAATAGTGAAGGCAGCAGAGGATCAAAGAGGTAAAAAGACGAGGGCTAGTAGAAACCCTTGGGTAATAGAAGAAATATTGAATTTAATTGATGAAAGGAGAAAATATAAAAATGCAGTACATGAAGCAGGCAAAAAGGAATACAAACGTCTCAAAAATGATATCGACAAGAAGTGCAAAATGGCTAAGCAGGGATGGCTAGAGGACAAATGATTTAGAGGCTTATCTCACTAGGGGTAAGATAGATACTGCCTACAGGAAAATTAAAGAGAACTTTGGAGAAAGGAGAACCACTTCCATGAATATCAAGAGCTTTGATCGAATCCCAGTTCTAAGCGAAGAAGGGAAAGCAGAAATGTGGAAGCAGTATATAGAGGGTCTATACAAGGGCGATGTACTTGAGGACAATATTATGGAAATGGAAGAGGATGTAGATGAGGATGAAATGGGAGATATGATACTGCGTGAAAAGTTTGACAGAGCACTGAAAGATCTAAGTCGAAACAAGGCCCAAGAGTAGACAACATTTCATTAGAACTACTGACGGCCTTGGGAGACTCAGTCCTGATAAAACTCTACCATCTGGTGAGCGTGATGTATGAAACAGGCGAAATACCCTCAGACTTCAAGAAGAATATAATAATTCCAATCCCAAAGGAAGCAGGTGTTGAAAGATGTGAAAATTACGGAACTATCAGATTAATAAGTCACAGCTGCAAAATACTAACACGAATTCTTTACAGACGAATGAAAAAACTGATAGAAGCCGAGCACGGGGAAGATCAGTTTGGATTCCGTAGAAATTTTGGAACACGTGAGGCAATACTGACCCTAGAACTTAGCTTAGAAGAAAGACTTAGAGAAATCTTTTGACAATGTTGATTGGAATACTCTCTTTCAAATCCTGAAGGTGGCAGGGGTAAAATACAGGGAACGAAAGGCTATTTACAATTTGTACAGAAAACAGTTGGCAGTTATAAGAGTGAAAGGGTATGAAAGGGAAGCAGTGGTTGGGAAGGGAGTGAGACAGGGTTGTAGCCTATCCCCGATGTTACTCAATCTGTATATTGAGCACGCAATAAAGCAAACAAAAGAAAAGTTCGGAGTAGGTATTAAAATCCATGGAGAAGAAATAAAAACTTTGAGGTTCACCGATGACATTGTAATTCTGTCAGAGACAGCAAAGGACTTGGAAGAGCAGTTGAACGGAATGGACAGTGTCTTGAAAGGAGGGTATAAGATGAACATCAACAAAAGCAAAACGAGGATAATGGAATGTAGTCGAATTAAATCGGGTGATGCTGAGGGAATTAGATTAGGAAATGAGACACTTAAAGTAGTAAAGGCGTTTTGTTATTTGGGGAGCAAAATAACTGATGATAGTCGAATTAGAGAGGATATAAAACGTAGACTGGCAATGGCAAGGAAAGCGTTTCTGAAGAAGAGAAATTTGTTAACATCGAGTATAGATTTAAGTGTCAGGAAGTCATTTCTGAAAGTATTTGTATGGAGTGTAGCCATGTATGGAAGTGAAACATGGACGGTAAATAGTTTGGACAAGAAGAGAATAGAAGCTTTCGAAATGTGGTGCTACAGAAGAATGCTGAAGATTAGATGGGTAGATCACATAACTAATGAGGAGGTATTGAATAGAATTGGCGAGAAGAGGAGCTTGTGGCACAACTTGACTAGAAGAAGGGATCGGTTGTTTTGAGACATCGAGGGATCACCAGTTTAGTATTGGAGGGCAGCGTGGAGGGTAAAAATCGGAGAGGGAGACCAAGAGATGAATACACTAAGCAGATTCCGAAGGATGTAGGTTGCAGTAGGTACTGGGAGATGAAGAAGCTTGCACAGGATAGAGTAGCATGGAGACCTGCATCAAACCAGTCTCAGGACTGAAGACCACAACAACAACATCCTCCTACATACGGACCTGACCTCCTGCACATTTGGCCTCACAATACCAATTTCGCTGCATATTACATAGTGATCAGTGTCATCAAAGAATCCCCTGAATACACGTGTGTCCCTCACAGTCTTCCTGAATTCCTGGTCTGTTATTACATAGTCAATGACAGATCTGATTTTGTGATTACTAAGCCCATACTGGCACAGAAATCTAAGAGATGTTTCCCGTTCCTGTTGGCCTCCATATCCTCTCCAAATTTACCCATACCTTTTTCATACCCTTCTGTTCGATTTCCAATCCTGGCATTAAAATCACCCATGAGCAGAACACTGTCCTTGTCCTTTACTCTAACAACTACATCACTGAGTGCGTCATAAAAACTATCCAACTTATCTTGATCTGTCCCTTCACAATGCGAATATACTGACAAAATCCTGCTTTTCTTGCTAGACACTGTGAAAGTGCAAGCGAAGAGAGAAATTGGAATGTATCTGAGAAATAATTGAGCTCGTTAGGTACAAGAACAACTTTGAGACGAAGAGTGTCAGTAACAACATCGGTGCCAGAGAAGCGTGACTGAAATTAGGAACAACAATACGAAAAATCCTTCTAAGCTTTTGGCGGAATGGAAGGCGTCCAACGTGATGCAAGAGAAGATGTGGACCAGTCGTGTATGGCTGAGACGAAAACTGGCCTCTCCGCCCGGCCACACAAACAGCAAGGCTCGACGCTCTGACGCGAGGTGGTTGGTGTGCAGTACAGAACAGTACGGTACAAGCTGTTTTCGGGGCACTCGCCAGACAGGGTGGCGCTTCACTGGCGAAATTAATCAGGCCGTGGCAGAAGCAGCGGCCGCCAGCCATTATGCAGCAGGCCAAGTGTGGCCGTGTTAACGCGCCGCGCGACTAGGAACGTCCATTCGGGCGCCGAGCAGGCGGTGCGCCTCCGCCCCACCCCGCCACGGGCACTGCCACTCGTGTTTACACGACCGGCCACTCCGTGTGTCCCGCGCCAAGCGCCGCTGACACGCCAGTTCGCCTGCTCTCTCTCTGTCTCTCTCTCTGTCTGTCTCTTTCTCTCCCTCTCTCTCCCTGTCTCTTTCTCTCTCTCTCACAAACGAACACACACACATCGAGTATTAGTCTGGAGTGACAGGTAGGAGTGCTTGCGTATTTGCTTATTTTCACACCTTTTCGGTTTTAATCGTTACTATTTTTTATACCTCTTTCCTTCACGTTTCTCGTTTAAACATACGTTTTTCTTTTTTTGGAATAGCTTTCCTTCATAACTCTCTACTTTATACACTAAGCACTACTTATAGCTTGAAATGATGTCATCTCTGTATAGTGCCATGCATGAAATAAGTAAAGATAACGTCTACGTTGTCAGTTTCTACATATCGTAATCTACAGTTACTTGAATTTTATTGTTCTAAAACGTTGAAAATAATTCATAGTCCACATTTACATTGTGTTTAATTTTTTTTCGTCAATGGCTTATCCTAGAGACTGTGTACACAGTATCACAGAAATTAGTCTATTCAGAATATATAAATACAATTTCAATTTTTTAATGTTTCCCAAATATTTTACGATATAGGGAGGTCCACCTTTCAGCATAGTGCTACTGTTTCTGGACTTTCTATAATTTTTGCTGTTTCCTCTCTCTCTCTCTCTCTCTCTCTCTCTTTCTCTCTCTCTCTCTGCCCCCTCCCTCTCTCCCTCTCACCTTCTCTCTCTTTCTCTCTCACACTGTATCTCTTTTATGCATTCTTATTGTCTTTTTAACACTGATTTACATCGATCATCCTTTACCTGTACAGTGTTACTTACCAGCATATTACTGAACATCACCCTTACATTCTGTTTTTTAAGTACCTCTTATTCTTACAGTTTTTCTTTAAAAAAGCCACCTGCATCTTTCTCCATAAAGCTCGCGTTTTACTACAAACAACACTTCTTATTTTCTTTGAACATGTTATTTAACATATTAACCTTTAACTCTGCAGTTATTTCTGATATATTTTACATTTTTACCTCCCTTCTCTTTCTCTGACCATTATCACATAATAAGTGAATGATTTACCACTCTTATTCTAAGTAAATAACTCAGTTTCCTCTACTAATGATACAATATTACTGTCTTTCCCAACGAAAGTAGTAACGAAAACGGAAGTATTACATGTTTTATGACATATGTTCTTATCCCAACTGATTTCAAAATAATAGAAAGTTAAATATAAAGTTAAAATTAAATTTAAAATTCTTGAAGTTTGATATTTAATGACATCCAGAATGAGATTTTCACTCTGCAGCGGAGTGTGCGCTGATATGAAACTTCCTGGCAGATTAAAACTGTGTGCCCGACCGAGACTCGAACTCGGGACCTTTGCCTTTCGCGGGCAAGTGCTCTACCAAGTGGTAGAGCACTTGCCCGCGAAAGGCAAAGGTCCCGAGTTCGAGTCTCGGTCGGGCACACAGTTTTAATCTGCCAGGAAGTTTCATATCAGCGCACACTCCGCTGCAGAGTGAAAATCTCATTCTGGAAACATCCCCCAGGCTGTGGCTAAGCCATGTCTCCGCAATATCCTTTCTTTCAGGAGTGCTAGTTCTGCAAGGTTCGCAGGAGAGCTTCTGTAAAGTTTGGAAGGTAGGAGACGAGGTACTGGCAGAAGTAAAGCTGTGAGTACCGGCCGTGAGTCGTGCTTCGGTAGCTCAGATGGTAGAGCACTTGCCCGCGAAAGGCAAAGGTCCCGAGTTCGAGTCTCGGTCGGGCACACAGTTTTAATCTGCCAGGAAGTTTCATTTAATGACATATCTTTCCACTTCATTAAAAGAGCATTTAGTTGTCATTCTATTTTTCCAAATTATTAGAAATTGCCTGCAAAATATTCTAAGGAAATTAGTGAATACGGTTACAAGAAATCTGTATCTGATGCAATTCAATGAATTACGATATGTAAATATGGATGTATGATTGACCAATTTACATCCAGTGTTAAAATTTTAGGATGAAACTATGTCTGAAAGGAAGGAGGTATAAATATCTCTTAAAGTAAAACTCTCTGTAAGGAAATTTAGATGATTTTGCTTCCATGGAGGTCCACAGCTTCTATGTGTTTAATAAAAGTGTACATTATCTATTGTAGGTTGTTTGCACTTTATTAAAATTGTGCTAAATTTAGCTAATACCGTGATTTTAATTAAGCACAGTACATTCTTCAATAGACAATGTATTCTTTTATTAAATTTAGAAGAATCTAAACACTCATACAACTTTCTGGAAAATGGAGTATCTCAATCACTACAGAAAATTTTTGAGATGATATCTTAAAAAGAGGTGACAAATGTACATTTATTTAAAGTTCACCAGTGATGTTATCTTTACTGAATAACTTTTTTAAATATTAGTATCGTTTATGATATTTATTTCTGATACATACCAAAAAAGTACCATCACTTAAAGTACAAGTGAGTATCAAAACAAAAAAAGAAAAAATCGAGAAAATCAATGTGAATGTTTGCCAGATAACTTAAGATCTCAAAGCAACTTCAAAAGACATGTAATTTTCTCTTTTCATCTGGTCACTGAATTTTTATCTATCTTGACAACAACATTTTAATCAGTCACTTGCCATTCTGTACTGGATAAAGGCTTCCTACAGACATCTCTGTGATTTTTGATATATAAAGAAAGGTATCCCTGCTGCTTCTACATATTTCACAATATGACCTAATTGCCTCCCATTAGGTTAACGTCTTAGTCTTTTCTTATCCAGAGAAGATATTTCTTACTCCATTTAACATCAATTCAATTGCCCACAAATTCTACTGACACACTTTTAAATTTCGTTACAGCTTTAATTGTGACTTCCATTGCTATTTATTCCCTTATCATTCATTTGTTGCACTCTCCTTATTAGTAGTTCTCACCGTTAGTTTCCCTTAAGAAAATCCTTCTCTCACTGCCATAGGCCACAAATGGTATTATATACTGACTGTATACTTTCAGTTTGATACACACTGCAATAAAATTTGAAAGCTGTAACTAATTTACAAGAATCAATAAATATAACTTCTCTTTTCTGTTTATTTGCTTTACTCTGTGCAAAGGCGTTATATTTAACTGCAAAAGATTAAATGCTATTCAACTTACTTAATGACATCATTATTAAGTGTTAACTATATCTTATGTGGGCGTTAGTTATGTTAATTTTCAAACCTACTTTCAAACTTGCTCTATTAAGTTATTTTCCATGATGTTGAAGTTCATGTCACTGTATGTGTACAGCATTATGTCCTCAGCAAACAAGCAGGAGATCCACATATTTTGCTTCATTTTCCATTATTTTACACATCTAGGTTTTAGGAGCCAACTGAGAAGCGAATCTCCACAGTCACAGAACGAGTCAAAACATGAAACTAAGATGAGACAGGAATAACAGGTAAAATATTATTTAGATTAATCCTATGCTAGTGACAGACCACTGGGGTTGAATCAGCATAATTATTAGCACAATCAACAATATAAACCTAGAATTAGCTCAATTTCCTTTCAGCAACTTCCCAATGCAGTAGAAGGAGTGAGCCATAAGAAATTCTTCAGTTCAGAATTGAAAGTGTGAGGATTACTGCCAAGATTTTTTAATTCTTATGCTAGCTTATTGAAAATGGCCGCAGGACTGTACTCCATGACTTTCTACACAGGTGTCAAGGAGGAGCAATGCAAATGCAGACTGGGTTTGTGCCCAATATTAACTGAGTGAAGGCTAATAATTTTGGTAATAAGCTCTTAGTGTTAACAACAAATAACACTGAAGAAAATATATATAAAGAGGCCATTGTCTGAATTCTGACTCCAGAAAAGGATTTGACAAGAGGTTTGAGAACTTACACCACATACTGCTCGAACTATGCATTTCTGAGCCATTATTACGCTTTGTGAATATGAAGAGCTACCCCAGAATATAGTGCTGTATATCATAAATGAATGAAAATAAAGTAGACTAATTGTCATGTTGGGCTATCACAAAATACAGATACTGTTCTAATAATAACAATAACAACATTCAGTTTTTGAATAAGATTCTGAACATGGGCTTTCTATGACAGCTTGCCATGAATCTCAACACCTAAGAATTTAAGTTCTTCACACTCACTAATCTAATATCCATTATGTGCAATCAAAATGTCAGTTTTAGTTGAACTGTATATTAGAAATTGGAAAAAAGTCTTATTGTGATTTAACATAAATTTATTTTCTAAAAGCCATGAACATATGTCTTAAACTGCAATATTTCATTTGTTTCACTAAACATCTTTCACTTCCAAGCTAGTGTCATCGACAAACAGAACTACTTTAGGACCACCTCTCATATTAGAAGGCATATAAAATGTATAAGAGACAGTAGTGGTCCCAGCACAGAGCTCTGAGGCGTTCCCCAATTAACTGTGTCCCAATCATAGGCTATCTAATAACCATTTTCATCACTTTGCTTTCAATTGTTTCACTTTTTACAGAAAGATTTAATTAGTGTCTCATTTCTAAAGGACTGTTAATATATATTTAATTGGAACTAAGTTGAACACATTCTCAAAATCAATAAATCTCATACAAAATGGTGATTCATTCTCATTGTTTACAAGTAGTTTAGTTAGATTAGCTAGTTTATTGACTTGATAAACATAGACAAATACATTGCTTTATTTTTTCTGATATCAGCTAGTAGTTTGACATCAGTCGTTACTGAAAATTGTATCATTTAGTACGAATATTCACAGTTCGAGGAAATGGTAACTACTAAACTTTAAATTTTTTTCATTTAGAATCAGTATTGTTGGGATTACCACCCAGTATTTTCATACTATATGAATTGAGGGCGAGGACATCTTTTCATAAAGTTTCATTTAACTTAAATTTTTCACTGTGTCAGCTTAGAGTTCAACATATAATTCTGTGTTCCAATAAAAATTTCCTAGTAAATGTTCAATATCCTTACCTCACATATGCAGAATCCTAAAAAAACTGAGTATTGTAATTATTTTCTTTGTTGCCAGTCAAAGGAAGTAGTGAAAAGAGATTGCTGATTTCAAAACCGTTTACACTTGTCGGTCCCGTACATGTAGGTCTACATTGTTGAACTCTGGCTAAGAATAAACTACAAAGCCAATACATCAATCTTCACCTAATAATGAATAAATATCCAATCACAGCACACTATGCAGCACTATTAAAGGACCACTTGACTGAAAATCCGTAATTGTTCCCCATTGCGACCTATAAGATTGAAATTTGGTTCAAAAGCGCCTACAACCTTCATCTGTAATGTCGAAAAAGCGTGGCGCCCTGCAAAGCCAAGCACGGGTTAGGCGACACTGCAGAGGGCAAGGTGAAGACACAGGCGAAAAAAAGGCAAGTCCTCAGAAGTTCACGTGACGTGTAAAGTGGCTTTACTCATTTGTATTGATAAAATGAATTCATCTAACCAAATTGACATAATCTGACTCTCTGAACGTCAAGTGACCACTGGCATAGATATGTTAGACATTTCAGGATTTAAGCTAGTTTCCTACTTCTGCAGAGTAGATATGGATGGAGGAGGAGTTGCCACATTTATTAAAAACTGCCATTAATTCAAGAACATTGGCATAAATAAATTCTGTTTAGACCTACATCTAGAAGCATGTGCAACAGAAGTAGAGTACCATAACAGATCCTATATAACAGTAACTATTTACTGAGCACCTGCAGGAAATTATAATATATTCATAAATCATCTAGAAGCTCTTTTGGGTTATTTAACAGGAAGAAACAAAGAAATTTTGATTGCTGGTGACTTTAATACAGATTTTCTCATTCAATCTTCCAGTAAACATTTACTGCAGTTAGTAATGTCACTGTAAACTTTCCAACTAGGATCACTAAATCCTCAAGGACAGCCACTGATAACATTTTTATAGACAAATCAAAGGAACAAAATCATATTATAAAAACTGTAATAAATGGACTATCAGATCATGACACGCAGCTCCTTGTTTTAGATGTAAATTCTGAGCAGATTATCAAGACTGCTAAGTCTGAGTACAGGAGAGTAGTCAGTCAACCAAAAATTGAGTGTTTTAGAAAACTGCTCAAAGGTATGAACCGGAAAGATGTTTATAGTGCCCATGACATGAATGAAAAATATAATACATTCATGAACAAAGTCAGTACCACGTTTGAAAACTGTTTTCCTCTAAAAGTTATCCAAATTAAACAGAAGTCTATAATAAAACCATGGATTACACAAGGAATAAAGATTTCCTGTAAGACAAAAAGGAAAATGTATCTGTCGACCAAGAATAGTTCCAATAGTGATGATTTAGGTAAATACAAGGAATACTGTAAAATATTAAAAAAAAGTTATTCAGACATCTAAACAAATGCACTACGAGAAGAAGATAGCAATGTCAGGGAACAAAATAAAAACAATATGGAATATAGTGAAAGAGGAGACTGGTAGAACCCAAAAGGAACAGGAGCAAATAGCATTAAGGGTAGATGACACATTAGTAGCCGATGGGCATAGTGTGGCAGATTTATTCTAACAAGTACTTTATATCTGTTACTGATAGAATGGGATTGTCAGGATCAGTAAATAATGCCCTTGAATATCTAAAACTAGCCTTTACAAATAGCTTCAGCTACATGAATATGTCACTCATTTCACCAAAAGAAATAACTTCTATAATAAAATATTTGAAAACAAAGCGTTCTAGTGGTTACGATGAAATATCAACAAAGTTAATTAAGGCATGTTCTTGTGAGTATAGTACAATTCTAAGTTACTTGTGTAACCAGTCAATTATAACTGGGACATTTCCTGACTGGCTAAAATATGCAGATGTTAAGCCTCTATTCAAGAAAGAGGATAAAGAGATACTATCAAACTACAGACCGATTTCACTTTTGCCACCATTCTCAAAAATTTTAGAAAAAGTAATGTACAGGCAGCTTCTCAACCATCTGACCACAAATAACATATTATCAAGAACACAGTTTGGATTTCTGAAGGGTTCTGATATCGAGAAGCCTATTTACACCTACAGTAAAAATGTACTTAATTCATTAAATAACAAATTACAAGCAGCAGGTATTTTCTGTGATTTGTCAAAGGCATTTGATTGTGTGAATCACAATATCCTTTTAAATAAATTAGAATTCATTGGTGTCACAGGCAGTGCTGCAATATGTTTCAAGTCATACCTAGCTAACAGGAAAGAAAGGGTGTCAGTACAAGGGACTAGTGAATTAAGTCATCAGTCATCACCAGAATGGGAAGAAATTACATGTGGTGTCCCACAAGGATCCATCTTAGGGCCATTGCTTTTTCTTGAGTACATTAATGATCTCTCATCAGTTACACTGCCAGAAGCAGAGTTCGTTTTGTTTGCAGATGACACAAGTATTGCAATAAATAGTATGTTGAGTGTAGTTCTAGAAATATCTGCTAATGATATTTTCATGGATATTAATAAATGGTTTAAAGCCAACTCATTGACATTAAACTTCAAAAAGACTCACTACATGCAATTCAGAACCTGTAAGAGGTTTCCACCCAGCATATGCATAAAGTGTGAAGAAGAGCAGATAGAAGAGGTTGACAGTCTTAAATTCCTGGGATTGCAACTTGATAATAAATTCAGTTGGGAGGAGCACACCACAGAGCTGCAGAAACGCCTTAACAAATCTGTATTTGCAATTCGAGTGTTAGCAGACATAGGCGACATAAAAATGAAAAAGCTTGAATACTTTGTCTACTTTCATTCCATAATGTCATATGGTATAATATTTTGGGGTACCTCTTCAAGTCAAACAAAAGTTTTCAGAGTCCAAAAGCGTGTAATACGTATTATTTGTGGAGTAAATTTACGGACACCATGTAGAAACCTCTTCAAAGAACTTGGTATACTAACCACTGCCTCTCAGTATATTTACTCCGTAATGAAATTTGTCCTAAATAATATATCTCTTTTTCCAACAAAGAGCTCAGTTCATACATACAATACCAGGAACAAAAATGATCTGCACAAAGACTTAAATGCACTTACTTTAGTTCAAAAAGGGGTCCACTAGTCAGGAACACTCATCTTCAATAATTTGCCAGCAAACATAAAAAATTTAGTTACAAATAAAGATCAATTTAAAAGGAGCCTGAAAGACTTACTAGTGGCCAACTCCTTCTACTCCATTGACGAATTTTTTAATAGAAACAAATGATGTATTGTATATATTCATACTATTAGTATTATTATTTCAGATTTAAAAAAAAAAGTTGACATGTTCCACATCCATGAGGATCTCCTCAGCATGGATCTATGGAACGAAAAACTAATCTAATCTAATCCAATTCCCATTGTACGTGAGCACAATCCTATGGAGTGCAACGCAACTCCAGTACAGGATGGAAAGACTACAGCAGTTCAAAAACATTGGACAAAATTTGAATGTGATCCGAAGCAGTGAAGGGTCTTAGTTTTGTCAGCCCTCTTGGTTTGTATCCTCTTTTGGCGTGACAACAGGGGGATACAACGTTAAAAAGCTAAGGATCCCTCTCAGACTCCCAGTGCTGCAATACTTTCGGTGGCACCAGTCACGTTTACTGCGATTTTTTAAAAAAAAAAACTTTACAAAGAGAACTTGTAAAATAGTCCTAGGCAGGTGAACTCTGTGGCATGTCAGGTAGTGTCCTGTCTGCAGGCGCATAGGACTATTTCCCAGATTGTCTCTGTAAACGTTTTTTAAATTGTCAATAAAGTTGGGTGGGTACCACCAAGAGTGTTGTTGAAATGGTTCTGTTACCGGGGCCCTTTGGCAATTAGTTCACACATGTGCAAGTCTAAGCCAAATTTCAATCTGGATCATTATCAGGGTTTCGAAAATGTGATCCTTTAATTATATTGTGCAGTGTAGATTGCTAGTAAGATAGTTAACATATTGCAATATGGTGTAGAGATACTACCGAGGCTGCAGTAAGGTTGACTAATTCATCAAGAATGAAATGTTTTGAATGCTATTAAATTTAGAAGGACATGAAAGGACTACAAATTTTAAATATTAATCGTGTTATTGGCATTCCCACTTGGAAGTAACTTTCCTGGGAAACTAAACAGAAACGATAATCAGAGCTATAAAGAAAAGCTAGAGGTTACCACTACTGATGAAATGATTTATAAACAGAAAAGAAAAATTTGTAACTGAAAGTTTTTAAGGAAACTCAAAGTAAGAAGTATTATATGTAATATTTCAAGATGGCGACTGGGAAAAAATCTGGTTAAATTATGATCATGTGTCATTCGTTTTGCGAGGTGAGGAAAGACACAAAACTTCACACCAGTAAGGAAAACAAAATACGTTTTAAACGTACAGTATTTATTTCCACAATTCTAATACTCTACAAAAGAAAAATAATGGAATGCGATATATTAAAAGAAATCAAACGTGAAAGATTGTATCATTGCCACAATAATAATTATTTTAAAAGAGAAAGACTCCATAATAACACACATTCTTAGTTATTCCTGTCACCCCTGTATTATTAGTAGTAGTAGTGAACTATCACCACTACTGTCAGCTTTTCCAACCCTTGTCCTCTGTGTTGTCTATCTGTAACCACGTGAAATACTCATAGGATATAGATGATTTGAGATTAGTAACATCTATCATATTAAACTTCCTGGCAGGTTAAAACTGTGTGCCGGACCGAGACTCGAAGTCAGGTAAAGGTCTCGAGTTCGAGTCTCGGCTCAGGACACAGTTTTAATCTACCAGGAAGTTTCACATCAGCGCACACTCCATTGCAGAGTGAAAATCTCGTTCTGGATCTATCATATTCTTAGCTAAGACTACACCACAATGAAGAATCGGTGAAATTATCCCTCCAAATTTTGTTATAATCAAGTTGATAGAATAACTTGCTTTCAATATAGTGCTTACGCAATATGGTATGTGATTATGAAAGTTTACAGAAAAATCATTGAGTCTGAAGTCACTCTATATTTACTCCACCTGATTCTCTTTCCTACCACATTCGTAATTTTTTAGTTCCTCGTCTGATTGAAAATCACAAAACTCACTTCCTGGAGAGCATATACTAATTAACTCCACATAAAACATATATTTCTCCTCAAAATATGCCTAACTTTATTGTACTAATTTTGTGGTATACAGAAATCATTGTTATGATGAGGAGATAAGATATTTCCAAAGTGACTCATTCAACAAACAGATGAAGCCAAAAATACAGAACTTGGCATCTGTTACTCCTACTCCTACTTCAGACATGTTCCTGCGACATCCTTGACACTCAGTTACCGATAGTATCGGCCCTGTGTGTGTCTCTGGCCCATTTTTCACATTGCTGGCAATCTGGAGGACGCTGGCCCACATAAGTGTATGCGAGCATCGACTGGCAGGGATACAGTGGCGTACATAGCAAGCAGAAGCGGAATGACCCGCTGGCCGCAATGTGGAGAATCGGAGGTTTCTGTTTACCCAGGACATGTGAGCGCCCCATTGGGCCAGGCATAGCTGGAAGCTGGCAGAACCTGTGGATTGTTACTGGCACCATCACACCAGTCAAAGCTTAACTGCCAGCTACTCGACCATTGGAGGAGGCGAGCCTTCTCAGGGAACATTTGTGTGCCTATGTTTTGAACTTTATGGTGAGCAGTTTTCCGTAATTTGTTTTTGTTTCCGACTTACCATATTGTGTATTTGAGCCTCCACTTACTGTTATAAATTTTCAGTAAGCTTGTCTGTCCTGTATTCAATGCTTACCAGCTTTGTTTTATTTATTGGTGTTTTGCATTTTATTCGAATGGAGTTAATTCTGGTTATGTGTTTGTGCTGCAGGAGAGGTTTTTCATTTTTTAATAACTTGTTCATTGAATTCAAGAGTGAACCTGGAAAGGGACCTCACTGTATCCTTTAGTTGATCTTGTGGCTTTCATCAGATCATTTTTGGTAAAACATCTGGCCAGCTGATGCTAGTAAATCTCAATTACTTGTTATTAGCTGTTTCCCCAAGTAGCCACCTGTATAGTAATTATTCTGTGATCTGTTCGTTTGCCATTTCTACTCACCAGGCTAGGTAGCTCTGTCTGTGTATTTGATAGGCTATCCATTTGCAAGTAACCCCCTGAGATTAAGTGTTTACTGTACTTTGGCGTTTTATGTTTCAATTCTATGTGATACCAGCCAGGGGACCTTTATACGTACAAATTCCCTTATGATTTAGATGTGCTAGGGAATGCACTGATAAGGTCTCATGAAATTCACGCTTTGTACCTGGTGTTTTGATCAGCCTTTGTGCTATAAGGCGCACTGATAGCCGCCTTCCCACAGAGATGTGTTTAGACATAATTTCAGCTTTCTTAAAGCATTTACTAATGGGCAACCTATATTCTTAAGGGGAGTACGAAAAGTGGTGAGAGTAAAAAATATCGATTTTAACTTTTTATGGGAAATTGGGATTTTCCCTTTAGTTTGATGTATGTTTCTTTGATTTTGGATGACTATAAGTATTTTTAATTTAGTTCGAAATAATTTCCGACACAAGTAATTTCGACGGGTTTTATGAGCACTTATTCAGTCACGATAAGATTTCTCGGGTAGTGTTTACTCTAGAAGGTGGTGATTTATGTTGATTTGTACCTGCTGCATAGGTGGGCTCCATTGGTTGCTGTGATACCTCTTCCTGGTTGTGGTATAACGCATGCATGGTATCATCCACAGTTTGTAAGAAGCACTTCACCTTTCGTTGTGTATATTTGGATGTGTTGTTCATTCTCTTGAATATGAATCCACCAATGGGAATATTTAAAAAGAGAAGTAATAAGGGAAGTAGATTCTACAGGACATGTCGTGTTGGAAGTTTACCTCTACGGAATGAGGTCAGAGCAGGCTACGCTGAACAAAGTTCTCCGCCAAGTGCCTCCAAGCAGAAACTTACGAACAGTAATGAAGTGTACAGTGAACCTAGTGCCAGTGATGTCAGTTTAATACTAGGTTTAAGTGTACTAAAACAATGTTTAATCAAACTACATGATGTAATTGGTGGAATGGAGAGATAATTTCTGAAAATGACTTCTAAAGAAATTATGGGTGGATTCAGGTTACCTTATCAACAAGGTTGAGGTTATGGATATGAAAGTAGCTAGGATGATTGCAGGTACTAGTAGATGGGAACAATGGCAGGAGGGTGTCCACAATGAGGAAATCAAAGAAAAACTGGGAATGAACTCTATAGATGTAGCAGTCAGGGCGAACAGGCTTAGATGGTGGGGTCATGTTACACGCATGGGAGAAGCAAGGTTACTACCCAAGAGACTCATGGATTCAGCAGTAGAGGGTAGGAGGAGTCGGGGCAGACAGAGGAGAAGGTACCTGGATTCGGTTAAGAATGATTTTGAAGTAATAGGTTTAACATCAGAAGAGGCACCAATGTTAGCACTGAATAGGGGATCATGGAGGAACTGTATAAGGGGGGCTATGCTCCAGACTGAACGCTGAAAGGCATAATCAGTCTTAAATGATGACGATGATGATGATGACTTCTAAAGAAACGGTTTAATTCTTAGTTTGGAAGTCTCTTGTTCGAGTTGTGAGACTAAGATAGAAATTATGACATCTGAAAAATGTAAAAACAATAACCCTTTTGAGATGAAATTCAAACATTTCTTTGGACTCAGTAAAGGAGCTAGGGCTAGGAAAACTTTGTGTGCTTTTATGAATCCGACATGCCTCTGCTAATATTTCAAGATACGCAAATGTTTTATGGGTAACAGTAGAAGTAATTGCAGAAGAATCAATAAAATCTGCAATAGTGGAAGCAGTTGGAAAAATGATGGTAACAAAGACGTTTGGATAGCATTTGAGGAATCATGGTCGAAACGTGGCCACCAATCTAAAATTCGTGTGCAGCTGCCATAAGTATTGGTACTGAGACGGTGCTTGATGTTGAAGTATTTTCAAAGCATTCCGTGCGTGCTTCTCTGTTTAAGATGGTTAATCTCGCGTTTTTGTAAGAGCATATTCATTCAATCTTTGGCGCAATAGTTGCTCACTGAACAGCCATCGACGTAGCTCTTTAACGCATTAGCGTCCAGTGGTGACACAACAGAAGAGTAGCAAGTCTCATATCCAGGATTGTCTGCTTTTATTGTTCACTTCCTCAACTAGTCTTGCTAGGATGGGTATGATGTGTGCATGCTGTGTGCTGACGCAGGAGGTGCTGGCTGCAGCTCGCGAATAGCTGGACGTGCTTTGGCAACGCTCAGTCACCTTCAGGCTGTTATCTCGGGGTGTAGCGTTGGCGGAGAAAATGGCGCGTCGCATGGACACCTCAGGTGTCACTTATTTTGCCCAAGGGTTCTGCTTCCGAGGCACCTCCTAGTGCACACGACGCGGCAGATCAGCCCTCACAGCAGGATGAATGGTGGGTGGTAACGCGTTCGCGTCTCTCGACGCGGAGGGACAATGTGGAGACTGGCCGCCTGGCCTCGCTCATTCACCCTGTTAGTGGACAGGTGGCCGCTTCTTCTGCAGGGTCAAGTAGCCATACAGGTGGAGGGGTTTACTGGGTATTGGGAGCTCCAGTGTTAGGCGCGTTACGGAGCTCCTTAGGCAGTAGCGTTCAGGGCTGGAGAGAAAGCCAATGTGCTCTCTGCATGTCTGCCGGGAGTTCTCATCCGAGATGTGGAAGCGCCCTTGCCAGTGGCTTCCGAGCGTGCAGGGTGCTGTTGTCTGCAAGTTGTGGCCCACGTCGGCACTAACGACGCCTGTCACATTGGTTCTGAGGCGATCCTCACTTCGCATGGGCGGCTGGCGGAGGCGATGAAGACTGCTGGCCTCTACCGCGGGGTGCAAGGAGAGCTCGCAATTTGCAGCATCGATCTCAGAGTTGATCGGGATGCTTTTGTTTGGAGCCGAGTGGAGGGCCTCAACCAAAGGCTTCGTCGACTCTGTGACGGTCTCGGCTGCAGATTTATGGACCTGCATTAACGTGTGGGTATCTGTAGGACACCCCTTGATAGGTCAGGGGTGCACTACACAAAGGAAGCAGCTACTCGGTGAGGCGCTCTGATGAACACTCGCCAGTCAATTCACAGCAAAGAAAGTCAAACGGCGTTCGGAATAAAGCCATTTCGACTGTAACAATTTTATCAGGAAACTGTGGAAGTATTCGTGATAAAGTTCCCGAATTTACTGTCCTCCAGCAAAGTTCTCGCTTCTTCTTATTCTTGGTGCTGAGAGATGCCAGAAACTCGAAGTAGAAAGTTCTGAGATATTTAGCGAGTCGTGGAACGTATATCAGAAAGACAGATTAGAGGCCATAGGAGGGGGAGTTTTCATTGCAGTTCACAAAAATATTGTCTCTATTGAGATCGAATTTGAGTGTGGCAGTGAAGTCGTCTGGTGAAGGTTAAACGAAGTTAATAGTTGCATGTTTTTGTCGGCCATCCGATACAGCTGTGGCGATTTTAGACTCATTCAAAGGAAGGCTACGGTCAATAGCGTATAAATACTCAGATCATGCAGTACTAGTTGGAGGCGACTTTAACCTGCCAAGTATAGACTGGAATATCCATGGATTCATTGCGGGGGGGGGGGGGGGGTGTACAGACAGACAGTCATGCGAAATACTTCTGAACACGTTTACTGAAAACTCTCTTGAGCAGCTAGCTCGGCAGTCCACACACAGTGGAAATATCTTAGACCTTGTAGCTACAAATAGGCCGGACGTTATCGACAACGTCATTATAGAAACGGGGATTAGCGATCATGGTGTCATTATAGCAACTATGATAACAAAAGTTAATAAATCAATCAGAAAGGATAGGAGGGTGTTCCTGCTAGATAGAGCAAATAAGCAGTTATTAACATCTTACTTAGAAAATGCACTGGGGTCACTTAGTACCAGTAAGATGGATGTAGAGAAATTATAGGCAAAGTTTAACCAGGTTGTAATTCGTGGTCAGGAGAGTTACGTCCCTAGTAAGTGGATAAAGGATGGAAAAGACCCACCATAGTTTAATAATGAAACCCGTAAGATGCTGAGGAAGTAGAGGCTCTTGCACTCTAGGTTCAAAAGGGGACCAACAAACGACGACAAGCTGAGGTTAGTAGAGACTCGTGCGTCTGTGAAAAAATCTATGCGCGAAGCATACAACAACTACCACCGTCACACCTCAGCAAAAGATCTGGCAGAGAACTCGAGAAAACTCTAGTCGTTTGTAAAATCGCTAAGCGGGACTAAGGCTTTCATTCAGTCCCTTGTTGACCAGTCTTGTGTGGCAGTTGAAGTTAGTAAAATGAAAGACGACGTTTTAAATTTTACGTTCAAGAAACAGTTCACCCAAGAGAACCATACAAACATACCGTTATTTGGCCATCGGACAGACTACATCTACATCTACATCTACATTTATACTCAGCAAGCCACCCAACGGTGTGTGGCGGAGGGCACTTTACGTGCCACTGTCATTACCTCCCTTTCCTGTTCCGGTCGCGTATGGTTCGCGGGAAGAACGACTGTCTGAAAGCCTCCGTGCGCGCTCGAATCTCTCTGATTTTACATTCTTGATCTCCTCGGGAGGTATAAGTAGGGGGAAGCAATATATTCGATACCTCATCCAGAAACGCACCCTCTCGAAACCTGGCGAGCAAGCTACACCGCGATGCAGAGCGCCTCTCTTGCAGAGTCTGCCACTTGAGTTTGCTAAACATCTCCGTAACGCTATTACGGCTACAAAATAACCCTGTGACGAAACGCGCCGCTCTTCTTTGGATCTTCTCTATCTCTTCCGTCAACCCGATCTGGTACGGATCCCACACTGATGAGCAATACTCAAGTATAGGTCGAACGAGTGTTTTGTAAGCCACCTCCTTTGTTGATGGACTACATTTTCTAAGGACTCTCCCAATGAATCTCAACCTGGTACCCCCCTTACTAACAATTAATTTTATATGATAGTTCCACTTCAAATCGTTCCGCACGCATATTCCCAGATATTTTACAGAAGTAACTTCTACCAGTGTTTGTTCCGCTATCATGTAATCGTACAATAAAGGATCCTTCTTTCTATGTATTCGCAATACATTACGTTTGTCTATGTTAAGGGTCAGTTGCCACTCCCTGATGAGCGACATAGCAATGAGCATACCTGGCGTAGAGAAACAGCTGAAGGATTTTAAAGCAAGTAAATCACCAGGTCCCGATGGAATCCCACTTCGATTTTACAAAGAGCGCTCTACAGCACTGACGCCTTACCTAGTTTCCATTTATCGTGAATCTCTCTCCCAAGCGGCTGGAAAAAGGCGCAGGCAACTGCAGTATATAGGAAAGGTAGAAAAACGGACCCGCAAAGTTACAGACCAATGTCCCTAACTTTTGTGTGCTGCAGAATCCTTCAACACATTCTCAATTCAAATATAATAAAATTTCTTGAGGCTAAGAAGCTTATTTCCACGAATCAGCGTGGTTTTAGAAAGCGTAACTCGAGCGAAACTCAGCTTGCCCTTTCCTCATATGGTATACTGAGAGCTATGGATGAAGGGCAACAGGCAGATGCCATATTTCTAAATTTCCGTAAAGCATTTGACACGGTGCCCCGTTGCAGGCTGTTAACAAGGGTATGAGCATATGGAATAAGTTCACAAATATGCGAGTGGCTCGAAGACTTCTTAAATAATAGGATGAAATTATTCTCGACAAGATCATCGTCAGGAGAGCCCCAGAAAAGTGTGATTTATATAAATAAATGATTTTGCGGGCAGGATGAGCAGCAACCTGCTGCTGTTTGTTGATGTTTCTGTGGCGTACGATAAGGTGTCGAAGTTGAATGACTGTAGGAGGATACAAGACGACTTACGCAAAATTTCCAATTGGTGTGGTGAGTGGCAGCTGGCCCTAAATGAGGAAAAATGTAAGTTAATGCACATGACTAATTTAAAGGCACATTTGCACGATAGGCGTTGATATATTGCAAAAACGTAGATATAAGTTGAGAATATAAATAAAGGATTACTTAAGATATTAATTACTATGAGCGGTTGTATCAAATGTGGCGTGCTATCGCTGAAACATTAGAATAATTACGCAGTTCAGTTGCCTTTTTTGTTCTTGTAGCGGTCCAGATCGGACGCATATGTGCAAACGATGCAGATAATTATTTGGCACACTGCCACTGTTCTATTTTATTGAGAGGCAATCTCACTAGGCGTACTCATAATTACACACACAGCAACAGAATTAATGTAGGTGTCTATGTAATTTAATTTAGTATAATATTTTATGAATACTGTGATATTATTTAATTTTTTGTTTCATTTATGTTGCGCCGGCCGCTGTGAAAGGCGGTTCTAGTGCTTCAGTCCGGAACCGCGCTGCTGCTACTGTCGCAGGTTCGAATCCTGCCTCGGGCATGGATGTGTGTGATGTCCTTGGGTTAGTTAAGTTTAAGTAGTTCTAAGAGTAGGGGAGTGATGACCTGAGATGTTAAATCCCACAGTGCTTAGAGCCATTTTTATCATTTATGTTTCAAGTTATTGTTCCAATGAAAGGGGGTCTTGGCATGGCTAAGTGTTCCATGTTACAAATTTTGTGAATGGTATAGCACGAGTCAATGCTTCGAAATTATTCAATCTACGAAGTTCGATACATAAATATTTTCAGAAGAGTCACTCACGGTCAAACTTACAGTGAACGGACTTCATGCAAAAAGCTCCTATCAAGCGCCAAAAGTTTATATACGCACCGTTAAAAATTTATACTCTGATCGCATACTGCTATCGTTACCTATTATTATTTGTATGTTCTCTGATATTATCAAACCAGACCGGAAAAGCCGATAAATTAAACTGGCGACTTCCAGTCAGAACCTTTTATTGTACTTGCTACATTGTTTTTTTTTTTTTTTTTTTTTTTTTGCATTGGTAATGGGATTATATCTTACGGACCACTGCCATTGAATATTTCTAAAGACCAAACAAAAAGACGATCCATTGGAATTGTTGATGAAACCGGCGTACTTGGATCCAAGGCAATACATCGCGTTTTTACATTGGCACTCTAGTCCAAGCGCTTTCAGTAATTGTAGCTTGCTTCCTAGGTTTGTCAAAATTTTCCGTAAGCGTAGCAGTCATTTTTGCGTACGACCACGAATTCCAAATTATTTTTATCACTTTTTATCACACAGTTTGTTAGGACAATAGAGCCATATCATTCCAGAAAATGTGCAATGTAAAATGCAAGCACCCATTAATTATAATTATTTCACCATTAATTGTAATTCTTGCTCAGTTAAGCCAACATTCTTGCAATAGGAAATTAATTTTATTCATTCGTTCTCAACCGTGCTTAAAGATTTTTCTGGCAATATGCATTACTGTAGCATGGTGGCAATACGTAAAAAATTATCAAAAATGGAAAGAGACAGACAACAGACGAAAACCGAATCCGACTTGGATATTCAACAAAACACTGACAATGACTCCCGAGTGGACTCCAATAGAAACAAACAATCAGTAGTTAACATGGCTAGTGACGGAAATTTCGTAAACAGGCCGATCAGTAGTCAAATAGCTAAATACAGCTCAGAGCTCATTCTTGTCCGTGACGTCAGTTTTACTTGACAAATGCTGCCAGTATGTTTGACGCTGTTATCAAGCAAATGACTGAAAAATCACATGACATCGATACAAAATCAGATGACTGAAAACAAAAATCACATGACACCGATACAAAATCAGATGACTGAAGCCAAAATTCACGTGACATCAATAGACAATCAGATGACTGAAAACAAAAACACATTGACAAACACACTAGAGTTTTAAAAACGCTACATGACGATGACACTTTGTGTGAAAGAGTAGACGAGATTAACACGAGATTGAGTGGCCAAGTGTCCGAACTTCACTCGAAATTTCCCGAATTGAACTTACAACAGGAAAAAATCCACAAAAGACGTAAAAGATATTCAAACTGAAGTTAATCATTTAAACGCTACATGCGAAGCTGTTGCCACTCAAGTCAAATCTTACCCGTCAGTTCATGACTCAATAAAAACACGCGTTACTCTAATTGAAGGCAAAGTTAACGCTATGGATAAACAACTTACAAACAAACTGCAATTAAGCAATGACAACTATTTTTCCTACATAAATAAAGAATTTCATGACTGTACTGATCAGAAAAATAAATATTTTGACCAACGTATAGTGGACAAGTTACCGACGACTTTGCACGACACCGTAGCCGAATTTGTCACAATAAACGTGTCGTAGCTGAGGCAGCTCAATCCAACGCAGAACAACAAAAACAACTAAACTATGACATACGACCTGAGTTTAGTAATGCTAATAATCAAAATACTCGTTTTAGCAACGAAAACAGTTACACGTATGACATGTTACCTCCGTACACAACACACACCTCACAACAACAACAGTACTCACCCATACACATGACACCCAATTACAATCGTGATATTTATGGGCAGTAAATTCATTTCCATTCACCTGCCGATCACTACAATAAGTACAATGTAAGCAATCGACATTACAGTGCCAAAAAAGAAGAAAGGCTGATTAAACATCGTCAATTTCAAACTTTCATCTCACAAAAACCTACTGTACATCCTGCAAGTTTTCTGAAAGCGTTTATAAATGCGTTCCAAGAACATGGAGTGACCGAAAGAGAATTTCTTACGTTGTAGGTTACATCCGGGGTGACGCAGCGGTCTGGGCATATAATGAAGCCGACAGACGCGAGACATATGAGCAATTTGAAAGAGCTTTCTTGGTCGCAGTCGGTACAAGAACGTCTTAGGAAACAGATTGTGGAACCAGAGCTTTTCAGTGCTAAACATGGCAACTTGCGCCGGTATTTTGAGAAATATTTGAATATGGGACATTTTCTTGATGAACCTGTAGTTACGCGAGATATAGTCTGCGCAATGAAAGCCAGATTGCATTTTAATATTAAGAAGTTCCTGCACATTCCAAACAATGATAAAGAATATTTTCTGATTGTGCTTGATTCTCTTGATGTGTTATATGAGGATCAACGTTCCGCACGGCAAAACAGCTGCAATAATGATTACGTCAGTGGTATGCAAAACACGCAGGCTAGCCAACTTAATCCTGGCGCGTCGACTGCTGTAGGTTACGTAGCGCAGCAGAATCGGCAGCTTCCTTCCGCAAACCAACACACGTACCAAAATCATCAGACACGCACCAATATGAACGATAATCATATCATACACAACAAGCGACAACCCACACAAGAGGCGCCACAACAACACTAGTGGAAGTAACAAAAACAGAAACAATAAAAGCTGGAACAAGAACAGAAACAATGAACAGCCTGTACAAAATCAACAGCAAAACTCGAACAATAACTACGATAGTGCGTGCCAAAATACTGGTTCACCACATCAGCGCAACCATCGTTACAGGTCCGTGGCAAATGCCGCCAAAGCCTGCACAAAATCAAAATTAGACTTTACCCGCCAATCAGCAGGTAAGTCAAGGTGCTTAACCACAAATGCCACAACAGATTCGAAAGTGGAATACACAGTACCCTAATGCAAACATAATAGAAGTAACAAGTGAAACTCCACCTCCGCATATATAATCACCTGCGTCAATTACAACGACGTCAAACTAAAGACAGTCACTACTGTGGCCCAGGTCGTGGCTGAAGGTTTGGTGGAAGACTTCAATATTAAATCATTGTCTGATACACCCAATGATGATCATCACAAGGATTATGTAGCAAATAGTTTTACGCAGCAACCACTGTTATTTATACGCTACAATCAAATGGTTCAAATGGCTCTGAGCACTATGGGACTCAACTGCTGTGGTCATAAGTCCCCTAGAACTTAGAACTACTTAAACCTAACTAACCTAAGGACAGCACACAACACCCAGCCATCACGAGGCAGAGAAAATCCCTGACCCCGCCGGGAATCGAACCCGGAAACCCGGGCGTGGGAAGCGAGATCGCTACCGCACGACCACGAGATGCGGGCGCTACAATCATGATGAGAGCTTATCTGATGAACTATTGCAGAAAAATACACAACGTCGTTCATCTAGCAATGAAATAGTTTTAGCTACAACTGCTGGTATATTAGGAGGTATTCCAGCCAGTATTGTTTTGGACACAGGAGCGGCTGTGGGAGCTTTGTCGTATAATTTCTATAAGAATATGACTGAATTCAACCTGTACCAGAGTTTCCTGTTCATAAGTGTGAGATTTTCACTGCCGTAGGTAATAAGTCCAGAAGAGTTGTGAAACAGGTTTTTGTGACCGTTAAGATAGGTAATGGCCATTCCTCGTGGTACAGAATCCAGTTACTAATTGTATTGTAGGTTTGGATATGTTATGTGAGAAGGACAGTATTATTGACATCTCGAAACATAAATGTTTCCTTAGACATACGGGCAGTGAAATCAAGATTGACTTCGATACCAGAACTCTCAAATATGACAAGTATTTTTGCAAGAGAGCGAGAAAAAAACAGACACTCGCACCTGATGTAGAATATCATGATTTGAAAACATTGATTAGCCATAAGTTTAGTGAAACCACAACTATTACTGATGATGAACACAACGAGCTTTATCAAGTACTATCCAAGTGTATACAGGTCTATACTAAACGATCAAGTGTTTTTAAAACATATGTTTATAAAACTGAAGTCAAGCCTCACCAAATTTTCTGTCACAAAACCTGTAATGTACCACAATCTCAAAGATCTGCGATGTGGCAAGAATTTAAACAGATTTTATAGTGAAAGATCATCGAACCTTCCTCATCTCCCTACTGTAGTTGTAACAACACTAACGTTATCCTACTGTATTTGCAATAAATTTTTCCCCTGAATTTCGATAAATTAGTATAATCGATATTCTGGTTTCATTTCTTTTTTTTTGTTTCATGACATTATGTTGAAAAAGCTATAAACAATTTTCGATGTAAATTTTAATATTTATGTCAAATTTCAAGTAATGTTGTAATCGAAGGGAAGTGTACCTAATGTTGAAACTATTGTAAGATGTGAAAATTGTATTTGTACGCCTGGTCCATACGTAGGCAATGTATTAGAATATGTGGAATGTAAAACCTTTGGTGAATACCCTGTCTGTAGGGGAGCAGAAAAAGATGGAGGCAGGCGAGCGCGGGAAAATGCACACGGGCACTGTGCGGCATAACGGGCTCAGCAGTAGCAGTCGGAGTTGGGCATGGATCTGAGAAACACGTGCTGGATCGAGGAGGCTCTCCTGGAAAAAGTGATTTCGTTGAGCCTCGGATGCGCTGTTTCCGACGTCTATACAGCATGACAATATTCCATAGGCACTAAATGGAAAAGCATTGCGACGCCATGAAGAAGTAAAGTGCCGATATTTCTTGAGCCATTGCTGTAATTGCACGCGTGCTTTGTGCCTCGCCATCTCGCCGCCTGCCGACCGCCTCATCGATACGAACATTTCGTCACGGGTATTACAACCAGAATCAGTGTAAATGGACAGCTTACTCAACCCATCGAGGTCCAAAGAGGAGTGCCGCAGGGGAGCCCTCTCTCCATGATGTTATTTGTTTTATCGCTCGAGCCGCTCTTACGCTCTATTCATGACAAACTTGCAGGCGTTTCGATCGCCGGGACGTCCTTCGTGGTTCGTGGTTACGCCGACGACGTCGGAGTGTTACTGCGCAACGACGGAGACGTATCAACCCTCAAGACCGCGGTAGACGAGTACTGTCGTGCTTCCGGTGCTAAAATCAACGCCGGTAAATGCACCTTTGTCAACATTCGAGGATTCGACGCAGTTATTATACCTTGGGCGAAGCGTGTCGAAAACCACACCACTCTGGGGATGATTATCGACAAATGCCCGCTAAAAATGAATGCAAAAAATTGGAAGCAGGTCACCAATAAAATGCAAAGTGCCATCTATGAAAACAATTGGCGGTCCATTAACATTCTCCAACGCATACGACTCCTCAGCAGTTATATATTCAGTAAAGCGTACTATATGGCCCAACTATTTCCAGTCCCCAAGATGCAGGCCAAACACGTGATGAAACTCTCTAATAGATTTATCTGGCAAGGGCATCTGTTCAAAGTGAAATACACCACGCTGACGTCTTCCAGACAGGCCGGCGAACTAAACATGCCTGACATTAACCGAAAGTGTACTGCGTTATATATTAAACGAATCACCCATTTGTTGGACAAGGAACCTCTCAGCGTAACCAGTTGGCTCTTCCGAACCTTACAACCCACCGATACGCATCCACCCATTGATGTAGGTAAAATACATTACAAACTACGACATGTCAAGCAGTTTTTTCTTGAAGTAAGCTATATTGATGGACATTATTTCACGCAGGATTTACCGACGACGCACCTGTTATTAAAAAGATGGACATCTCCAATAGTCCGAAATCCTATTGAACTTAAATACCCGAGTGTTCATTGGAAGGCAGTTTGGGAGAACATAAGTTTAACCGTCCATACTGCTGAAGTGGCGTCCACATGGTATAAAGTGGTAAACTATGTTATACCCACTAATGAAAGGTTGCATAGAATCGGTTTAAGTGACAATGATAAATGCGTCCACTGTGGTCTGGTCGACACCTTACGCCATCACTTCACTTGTGGCGGTCATCTCATTAACTGGAAATGGGTGCAGCAGAGGCTGGGCCTGATTACCCGCAGCAGCACAGCCAGCCACTGCACCGACATCCTGCTCTGGCCGGACGCGAAACATTTTCCCGCTACCAAGAACAACACCGTGATGTGGATGTTAGGACAGTTTGTGACATATATCATCATCCACAATAGTGAAGATAATCTGATTAGTTTCGAGGCTTACATGAGAACGGCACGCTGAAAGATGAAACGTTACCCAAATTTTAGGAAGATGTTTGCTAACATGTTAGACATAATTTTTGAAAAACAAGGCGTAGGGTAATTCTCGATGCCGGTAATGGCACAAATCACATAGCAAGACTATGTAGCGAACAAAATACGCAACGAGTAAGGGGATATACCAGTTCCTAGGACTACTCCCGACTTCTCAATGGTGTTATTAACTTCATTATGACGTTTTCATTAATTTATGTACCTGTGCATCTCTTGTTATCCGTTTGTGTGCTCCAAATGACTTTGAGTTTGGACGGTTATGAATCAAATGACAGAACTGTCATTCCAGTTAAGACAATCAATTATATATATGTTTGCGTTTCGGATCTATGTCTCTGTCTGGACTGAAGAGGCTACTATTTATGTTCTATTTTGTAAGCTTACAAATGGCACTAAATTGAAATGTGTTCTTCAGTCTATTGTAGGATACAATTCGTGTTGAATCAGTTCCAGCACTTCAATATTTTGTTTTTGTGCTTATGTACATATATGGTTGTTGTAATAAAGAAAAAAAAAAGGTTGAAGCTTTCAGTACTGTATTCGTGTGGACCAGTGTCACTTTTGCTACATACTGTTCAATAATAACTTAAATTTTACCAGAACTGTCCTATCAATTAATTATCCTCACAACTAACCTAGACAGGGTCCATTCCACATGTTGTGCAATCCGAGTATCCCAAGATGAAGATTTAATGTTTATGTTAATAATAATTACCTGCAGACCTATCTATGTTAGAATGATGTTTAAAGAACTTTGTTGTTAATGAAATGCTGAACGAATAATATAGGTCTGACCAAGTTGGAAGATAATATTGAAATTGGTTTAGTTATGAAGTTTATTTAAATTGAGACAAAAATAACGGTAGTTAAATGAGCAGGAAATAAGACAAAAAGAGTGGTAAATCATATATTGGAAATCTAGAATGCTTAAGGCTCTCAATGATCAAACTTTCACTACAGTGATCATAACAGTTTCAGGGTCCCCCCACCCCTTTCTCCTTTCTTTCTTTTCTATTCATTTGAATCCTGAAGTGTACTGAACTGATTTGACCACCAAAGTTAAAGTCAATATAAAACCTAAATTTATCAGTGTTTTATCTTTCTTAAAATTGACATTGTATGTGTGTTTCAAAAGTGCTATTTCTAGGGTAACCTATGCCCGATTTCAGTCGGATCAATAGACAAAACGCAGTTTGTAGTAATCATTATAGTGTAATGTTGTGTGTTTATAGCTTGTCCAAATTAGTACAGAAAGTGAAAATATTAGTTCAGTAGATTTTTCTGGTTCTCAAGTTTACCATATAATGCAGTATTACTACGTGTTGTTATGCTTGTACGCACATCCACTTGTACAAGGAAAAAACTCACTTAATGCCTAATTAGGCTGGCGACCGTATTATTAACAATTGGTAGCATCTGCTGTGTATATTTCTTGCCCGTCCTAACGTGTAGTTGCACTTTGACTTGCTTGACGTATCATTGTTGTTACTGAGTGAGTGTAAGTCTGATTTTGCCTCCATTCAGGTACACGCGGTCAACATATTTACTAAAATCCTTTCTTATAAGGTGAAGCCCGTCAACTTACCATAGTACGGGCTTTAAAGAGTTAACGTACGCCCGAGCGTAGACGTTACAAGTAGCTTCCCGGTGACAGGACATCCAGTTGTTGTCGGTCACAAATTAATGTGAACACCGAGCAGTGGATGTTCAGTGGCACGAGTTGCAATATTAATCAGTAAAATAAATAGCAGTAAACGTCAAGTACGGTAGTGGGGTGTAATTTGCATTCAGTATGGACAGGAAAGTAGACGGGGTAGACGTGCCGAGCGTAATGGAAGATGCGCATGGCAATAGCAGGAGTTTAAGCGGCCAGATAACGGATGGCGTTAGCGGAAGACAGTTGGCGTATATACAATATCACGAACATGTTAACGAACAGACTGAAATGTCGAGATTGCCTCGAACACAGCAAGGGATAAAACAAGAAGTAGGGGATGACTTTGTAGAAGATAGTGGGTACGTAAACGAATCCACTGACATGTTTCATTCTCCACAGATAAAGAAAGAACCGAAAGAAACTTTTGAAGTAGGATCGGAACACACCGATTCCGTACAACAAAACAGTGTGAAAATTTTAAGCATGAACGATTTATTTGAACAATTAACCAAACAAATTGCAGGACAGATTGAGCAGCTCAAAACACAGAATTATCAACTTAAAACGCACGTTGCAGAGCAGCTTAAAACACAGAATGATCAGCTTCAAAAACAAGTTAGTAATCAGGTTAGTCAGCTTAAAACACACGTTGCAGAGCAGCTCAAAACACATAATGATCAGATTAAAACACACGTTAACGAGCAGCTTAAAACACAAAGTAATCAGATCAAAACACAAAATGATCAGCTCAAAGTACAGGTCGAAGAACAAGGAATTAAAATTAGTAAACAAATTGAACAGGTAGAACAAAAATAGGTAGTTTAAGCTCTGTGGTAAATACTACGAAATTTGAAATTGACACAATTGGATACTATGCAGGGGGAAATTGACAACATTAACAGTAAGTTAGATGTTGAAATCCTCAGCATCCAAGAGAAAGTAGAGCCTCTGGTTGAAACCAAAGTAGACGAAAAAGTTTTCGGTCTTAAAACTGAGATCGTAAACGAATGTCAACACGGAATATCACAGTTGAAAAAGGCAGTTTCAGACATTGAAAGAGAATTCGGCGAAAAATTTACCGGACATGTACAAAAGTGTGAACAAAATACATCGAAAATACAAGGCAAAATTTTCGATCTTGAGAATCAAATCAAAGATATGCCTGGTGTTGTCTGTAATGGTACACCACTTACGAAGCTATTGGAAGGTGAGGAGCGCTTCGATCCTGCCAAGAAACATAACGGATGGCATCCATTAGATTTCATCAAAAATTGCAAGAGAATATTTCCTGAACACTTGTCTGATCAGGAAAAGATAAACGTAGTAATTAGCGCCTTAGCAGGTGACGCTAAGCGCTGGGGAATTAATTTGAATACCGAACGAATGACGTTCGAAGAATTTAAGCAAAAGTTTACGGAAGAATATTGGTCCGAACAAAAACAGGATCATTTGTGGCGCGAGTTTATCATGGCCAAACTTCATGATAACAGGGGCAGGAATTCTTTGAAAGATTTCTGCGAGTATTGGTACCGGAAGGTGACGCATTTAAGAGGGAGAAGATCAGATTCTGAAATCATATGGGAGCTATATAAAAAGCTTCCAGAAGATTCAAAGAGATATGTGGGAAGCAATCATCGCAGCTTCCAAGCGTTTCTCGAAAGGGTCGAAGACGAAGACCACTGGCGCGAAAGTCGTGCCAATTATCAGAATTTTGGCAATAGAAATAATTGTAGTAATGACGAGAGAAATGACGGCGAAGGGTTTCGCGTCAACGTGATACAGAGAGGAAGAGGCAGAGGAAGAGGAAGGGGAAGTTAGCTAGGTCGCGGTAGAGGGTATACCGCGCAAGATAATAATGATGCAGGAAACTGATTTCCGCGAACGTTGCGGGCCAAACGGAAGCGGACAGTACATACCGGCCCCGATTTAAGAAAAAGTACCGAACTGACAGTAATGTTATGAGACAAGTTAGAGACAGGCGTGGAACGACGCAACATGTTGTTGCGAAACAAGCGTCAGGTGCAAGCGAGGATGAGTCATCTTCGCCGAGCAGAGCGATACATGTTAACAGGCGAGTGGAGCATCAGAGGGCAATGGCCCAGCCTAGCAGAACAGCTGTTCAGAGAGAAGCCGCTAGCAATGCGGCAGCATTAGATACGAACTTAGCCGTAAGAACTGGTGAATACATTATGAGTACTAATTCCGTGGCGAAGGAAATAGTAGATGAAACAGTGGATACACGGAGAGGTGCAGTTAGCAGTATTAGCGATAAAGTAAACGGCGAGAAAGAACTAGCAGAAGTAACTAATTGGTGTGTGCAGATTGACGATCTGTACAAGGGCCTCAAGCAATGTGAGTGGGAAGATTTTAAGAAGGAGTACGAGGCAGGGAGGTTGATTAGTGAAAAATGAGATAATAGGGACGTCGATAAGGTGACGTGGCCCAAATTGGAAGAGGAGAGATTAAATAGCGCCCCGCAAAGTACACGTGCTGCCGATAGGACGATGATTAAAAGTAAGAAGGAATTGGAGGAAGAAATCCTAAGCATTGACGAGGAAGTAACTTCTGTTAACGATCCGCCAACAGTACAAACTGCTACCGAAAGACACCGTGAGGAAGAGGCTGGTAATTACCTAAAAGTAATTGAAGTCCACGAGGATTACACTAAATATGAAGTAACAGTAGATGCGAGTAAAGCTGATAATGAGAACGTTTTGTCAAAAGAAGATATTGAGCTAAAATCAAAACCTGACGAAAATGCAGGGGAAGAACTTAGTGCCTGTCTCAGAAATGCTTTTATGTTAGAACCTGAAAGCGATCCAGAATGGTTGGATTATGACGATAGTTCAGATGACGAATATTTCGGTACTAGTGAAAATAATGGAAATACAGTTAATTGCGATATTATACCTACTGATGACGAAGTTTCAAAACAAAATCCAGATGTTGAGACTGAACAAAGAAAGAAAGAGCCACCTGACGACTCAGAGTCTATTTTACAAAGAGTTCAAGTAATTAATGACTTTGAACTCCCGGAACCAAAGAAATCGCCAGATATAGGTGGGGTGAATGTTAAAAGCATATCTTGGGACGATGTTATAGTCGACCCGGATTTGCTTAGGGAAGACCACAACAATGAAAAACATTCGATGATGAAACAAACTGTCATACCAGTTGAAATTTAAAATGTGAAATTGCAGGTACGTCTTGATACTGGATCTCAGATAAGCGCAATCTCCCAGTCGTTTTTCGAACACATTTGTGATAAGCCTGGATTAGTAATTATGTCAGTGATGGGTGTAAAAATTGTTGGTGCTACTGGAAAGACTAGCAAGCCGGTAAAGAACCAGATTTTGGTTGAATTTAGTATAAAAGGACAAAACTTTGAACACGATTTTTTGGTTGTGCCAGACTTGAAATGATTCTGGGAATAGATTGGTTAGATAAAGAAAAGGTTATTATTGATTGTAGCCAGGAAGTGATCAAAATTGATAGTGCATCTAGGAATTTAGAAGTAAAATTTGAGGAAAATGGGAAGGTGTTCGATTCAGAAATTGATTCTTTATTGTTGGAGATTGACCAAGGGAATGATGGTTTGACAAACAAGTATGAGGTGTACCATGTCCAGAGGTTAATAAATGAGAGTGACAAGCAGAAGCATGATTTTAAAGAAATGGTGAAAAATTTGAAGGGAATATCTCCCGAACAGAAAACAGAATTGCTTGATATTTTAGAAAGTAACAGCACCGTATTTTCGGACAAACCTGGCCTAGTTAAGAACTTTGAATACCAGCTTGAGACAATAGAGCATAAACCTTTCTTTGTAAGACCGTTTTCGATACCCATATCAAAGAGGCAGGCTGTGCAAGTGGAAATAGATAAAATGATAGAATGGGGTGTAATCGAACGAAGTAGCAGCGAATATAATAGTACCCTTATCATCGTGAACAAAAGGGATGGGGGAGTAAGAGTAGTTATTGACGGCAGGACTTTGAACAAAATTGTAAAAAAGGAAATAGACAGACCTGAAAATCTGGACGAAATGCTTCAAAAATTTTATAATGTGAAGTATTTAACCAGTCTGGACATGACCGCTGGATACTGGCAAATTCCTTTGAGCAAAGAATCCCGTAAATATACCGCTTTTCTATTTGCCGGGAAATGCTATCAGTATAAAGTAGTACCATTTGGGCTTAGCACTTCGGTGGCAGTATTTATTAGGGCACTGGATTTTGTATTAGGGAGAGAATTGAATTCCCGGCTAACCATTTATGTAGATGATTTACTGATTGCTACAGAGGAATGGCAAGAGCATTGTGAATTATTGCAGAAAGTTTTTGTTGCTCTACAAGCAGGTGGCATGACGCTTAAGTGGAAGAAATGTGAATTTGTAAAGTCGGAAATAAAGTTTATGGGGCACATTATTACTATGACCGGTATTGGCAAGGACCCGGAAAAGTTAAGTGCAATAGCAGGGTGTCCAGCTCCTAGAAATAAAAAACAGTTGAAAGCCTTTTTGGGTTTATGTGGGTTCTATAGAAAATTCGTCAAGGGGCAAGTTTTTAATAGTCCTTATTTGAATAATCTACTTAAGAAAAATAGTGCTTTTGTGTGGACCGAAGGGTGCATGAGAGATTTTGAAAATTTAAGAAGTGAACTTTTGAATGACAATATTTTGCATCACCCCATACTGTCAAAACCTTTCCATATGAGTACTGACAGCAGTGCTTATGGAATTGGTATAGAAGTTTTCCAGGAAATCTGTGATGGCAAAGAAATTGAACACAGGACTATTGCGTTTGCAAGCAGAACTCTGACAAAATACGAGAGAAAGTACACTATATCAGAAAAGGAAGCTTTAGCCATTATATGGGGATTAAAGAAATTCAGAAATTATCTGTGGGGCCATAAGCTCATCATACATACTGACCACAAAGCTTTAACTTTTCTAAAGATTGTCGTTTACTTAATGACAGGCTAACTCGTTGGGCTTTGTACCTGCAACAATTTGATTACGAGATTTGCTATGTTAAGGGTACTGAGAATTATGTGGCAGATGCTTTATCTCGATTGCCTAATGGTATGAGTGAAGTGCCCAATGAAAATGGTGAAGAGGGTACTTTTCAGATAAGGTATATGAAAGAGGTTTCAGGAAAAAGGAAAATTGAACAAATATGTAAAAATACGAGATACCATCAAAATGAGGATCCGACATGGAAATCTGTGAAAGTAAATTTTGACAGTGTGCAGTATCCTCAAATTAAGAAGTATTACAAAATCTTTAAAGGCATTTTATATAGGAGGAAAGAATTAGCCACTGAGGAATGGAGAGTATGTTGGCCACACCAGTTCGATACCGAGGTCATAGACTATTTTCATTTAGCATTGGGGCATAGTGGTCCAAAGAAATGTTTGGATAAATTGAATAATGTAGTAGTGATTGCTGGTAGTGTCAGTAAGAAGGTGAAGGAACGAATTAAGTCATGTGATGTCTGTCAAAGGGCCAAAGTACCGAACAGAACTAATAGAGGTCCAATGCAAAGTACATTACCTGAAGACACCCTAGAATTATTATCAGTAGATTTATATGGTCCCCTCCCAAAGACTTAGGGAAATTGTGCATATATTTTAGTAATTTTGGAAGTATTCTCAAAGTTTGTGAAATTATACCCCTTGAAAAGAGTAACAGCAAAAGTTGTATTTAGTAGAATGGTCGAATACTTCAGAGCCGTCGGGAAACCCAAGGCAGTACTATCTGACAATGGACCCCAGTTCATATCCAAAATTTGGAAAGAAGGAATGGAGCGAAATGGTGTGGAGGTTAAATATATATCAGCTTATCATCCTGCTAGCAACCCAGTTGAAAGGTACATGCGAGAAATCGGAAGATTGTGTAGAACGTACTGCAGTCATAACCATAGGGCCTGGGGCAAGTTTATATCAGACTTTGAGAATGTCATGAATACCTTACATCATGAATCTACTGGGTTCCCACCGGAAGAAATTTTGTTAGGCAGCAGAAGTAAAAGTTTAATTGAGGAAAAACTAGAGTTTCCGCCTTGTACAAGCTTGGGGTTGAGTCAGAAGAAAGAATTAGTCAGAAATAGGGCAAAGCAAAAAGCTGAATCGAGATCTAAAAGACATGATAAAAATCTGAAAGTTTCAAAATTTAAAATTGGAGATTATGTTCTTTTAAAAACCCACGAAAAGTCTAGTGAACTGAACCATGAAATTTACAAATTTAAATATATTTATAATGGACCGTATGTAATACAGAACATTCCACACGATAATGCTTACTACCTGATCTACCCAAAATCCAAAAGACCTTTAGGTGTAAGAAATGTTGTGGACCTGAAACTGTATATTAATAGAAGTGAGTGACCTAAGTACAATCAGAAAACAATTTACAGTAAATGTGCTGTATATTATGCTGAAGCTAAATTATGCCAAATGTAACAAACCTTTGTAACATAGGTAGACCAATATCAGTGTACTAATGTAATTATGTGAGTTTCAGATTACCAAATGTACTATAAATGTAAAGAGGTATGGAGAAAAGGGCTGAAAAGAAAGGATAACTGCTGTCAGCCAGATAAAAGATGGGACTGTCAAAAATGAAAGTGGGCAGTGTATGAGCCATAATATAAAGGACTGCCAAACACCAAAGAGGGCAGATAAATAGTCAAAGGAGAATTGTAAGTGTGATACAGGAGATGTGACAATATGAGGTGAAAAGAACTGCCCAAATCTGAATAATAGGCAGCAAATGGGTGTAGTAATTTTCTAAATATTAGTGTGTTTTTTTTTGTAAATAAGGAAATGGACTGCCATTCAATGCAAGCAGCAACAAATTGTTTTATAGTATATATAGATATTTGTATTTGCTTTTGTAAATAAGTGTTTGTGTTCCAAATTTGGTTTTTTATTTGTCTGAGAAATTGAACAATGATGAGTAGTTTGCTACTTAAATAATGTTGTGATAGGAGGTTGGACTGTGTCAAAGGCACTTAAGCAAACGATAGGTAAATGTTCTTGATATGTTAAAAATTATAGATTTATGTAAAGTGAGTGAAAGGAAGTTTGTGGTATAATTTTTTTTTTTTTTTTTTTTTTTTGATGGGACAATCACACAAAGATTCAGAACCACTGTATTAATATAAAGTTCAGTGTTCCCATCAAATTGACACTTAGTGAAATTTAATGGAAACAGGGGCATGTGTAACAACACTAACGTTATCCTACTGTATATGTAATAAATTTTTCCCCTGAATTTCGATAAATTAGTATAATCGATATTCTGGTTTCATTTGTTTTCTTTTTTCATGACATTATGTTGAAAAAGCTATAAACAATTTTCGATGTAAATTTTAATATTTATGTCAAATTTCAAGTAATGTTGTAATCGAAGGGAAGTGTACCTAATGTTGAAACTATTGTAAGATGTGAAAATTGTATTTGTACGCCTGGTCCATATGTAGGCAATGTATTAGAATATGTGGAATGTAAAACCTTTGGTGAATACCCTGTCTGTAGGGGAGCAGGAAAAGGTGGAGGCAGGCGAGCACGGGAAAACGCACACGGGCACTGTGCAGCATAACGGGCTCAGCAGTAGTAGTCAGAGTTGGGCATCGATCTGAGAAACACGTACTAGATCGAGGAGGCTCTCCTGGAAAAAGTGATTCCGTTGAGCCTCGGATGCGCTGTTTCCGACGTCTATACAGCATGACAATATTCCATAGGCACTAAATGGAAAAGCATTGCGACGCCATGAAGAAGTAAAGTGCCGATATTTCTTCAGCCATTGCTGTAATTGCACGCGTGCTTTGTGCCTCGCCATCTCGCCGCCTGCCGACCGCCTCATCGATACGAACAGGTTGAAACTTTCAGTACTGTATTCGTGTGGACCAGTGTCACTTTTGCTACATACTGTTCAATAATAACTTAAATTTTACCAGAACTGCCCTATCAAATAATTATCCTCACAACTAACCTAGACAGGGTCCATTCCACATGTTGTGCAATCCGAGTATCCCAAGATGAAGATTTAATGTTTATGTTAATAATAATTACCTGCAGACCTATCTATGTTAGAATGATGTTTAAAGAACTTTGTTGTTAATGAAATGCTGAACGAATAATATAGGTCTGACCAAGTTGGAAGATAATATTGAAATTGGTTTAGTTATGAAGTTTATTTAAATTGAGACAAAAATAACGGTAGTTAAATGAGCAGGAAATAAGACAAAAAGAGTGGTAAATCATATATTGGAAATCTAGAATGCTTAAGGCTCTCAATGATCAAACTTTCACTACAGTGATCATAACAGTTTCAGGGTCCCCCCCCTTTCTCTTTTCTTTCTTTTCTATTCATTTGAATCCTGAAGTGTACTGAACTGATTTGACCACCAAAGTTAAAGTCAATATAAAACCTAAATTTATCAGTGTTTTATCCTTCTTAAAATTGACATTGTATGTGTGTTTCAAAAGTGCTATTTCTAGGGTAACCTATGCCCGATTTCAGTCGGATCAATAGAGAAAACGCAGTTTGTAGTAATCATTATAGTGTAATGTTGTGTGTTTATAGCTTGTCCAAATTAGTACAGAAATTGAAAATATTAGTTCAGTAGATTTTTCTGGTTCTCAAGTTTACCATATAATGCAGTATTACTACGTGTTGTTATGCTTGTACGTACATCCACTTGTACAAGGAAAAAACTCACTTAATGCCTAATTAGGCTGGCGACTGTATTATTAACAATTGGTAGCATCTGCTGTGTATATTTCTTGCCCGTCCTAACGTGTAGTTGCACTTTAGACTCGCTTGACGTATCAGTGTTGTTACTGAGTGAGTGTAAGTCTGATTTTGCCTCCATTCAGGTACACGCGGTCAACATACTTACTAAAATCCTTTCTTATAAGGTGAAGCCCGTCAACTTACCATAGTACGGACTTAAAAGAGTTAACGTACGCCCAAGCGTAGACGTTACATAGTCCATTGCTTGTTGTCAAGAAACCTAACGGAAATATTAAAGTGATGTTGGACTCACGTGCCACAAATGAAAATACACACTAAACCATAAAATTTAGAGGAACAATTACATATATTTTTGGATGCTAAGTAATTTTCCTCGATCGACTTGACAAATTCGTTTTGGCAATTGGCAGTCACTCCTGATTCCAGTAAATATACTGCTTCCATATTCAGGGGGAGAATTTATCAATTCTGAGTTCTTCCTGCCGGCCGTTGTAGCCGAGCGGTTCTAGGCGCTTCAGTCTGGAACCCGCGTGACCGCTACGGTCGCAGGTTCGAATCCTGCCTCGGGCATGGATGTGTGTGATGTCCTTAGGTTAGTTAGGTTTAAGTAGTTCTAAGTTCTAGGGGACTGATGACCTCAGATGTTAAGTCCCATAGTGCTCAGAGCCATCTGAACCATTTTTTGTGTTCTTCCTTTAGGACTGAGCGTCAGTTGAGGCGTATTTATTACTGCTTTGGATACTATGCTTGGTGAAGAGTTCGCTGAGACTGTTATACATTATGTCGATGGTCTTTTGGTAGCCACTAAGACTTGGAATGAGCATCTCAACACCCTTGAAAAGATTCTGGATAAATTTGCACAAGCTGCTGTAACAGCTAACCTAAAGAAGTCAAAATTGCTTGTAGTCAGATTAGGTATCGTGGACACATAATTAATGCACAAGATATACGCTCTGATCCAGGTAAGTTGGACGCTGTTAGTAATTTTCCTAGTTCTCGCACTAAAAAACAACTGAAGTCACTTCTAGCACTGTGTTCTTTCTTTCGACGTTACTTGTCACAGCAAGTATTGAACAGTAAGCATCTCCTATATTCAGTCAAGGAGAATCAGATATGGATCTGGTCTGAGCAGTGCCAGCAAGATTCTGATAACACAATGCACGACACACTGTTGAATGCAAACATTTTAGACCATCCAGACTTTAGATTAGATTTTTGTATGAGATGTGACGCGTCATGCAGTTGCTTGGGTTGTTGTCTGTTCCAACTAGTTAAGAATGGAGAAGAGGAACAGGTAAAAATCGTTGGATTTGCAAGCCGTACTTTGTAAGTAGGCTGTTTAGGTTTTTTTTATTGGTAAACCACATAGCGCTCTGTATGAAAATCACTGGCTGTGCTGTGTGCAGTCTGTGGCTAGTTTGAATTGTTGTCTGCCATTATAGTGTTGAGCAGCTGGATGTTAACAGCGCGTAGCGTTGTGCAGTTGGAGGTGATCCACCAGCAGTGGTGGATGTGGGAAGTGAGATGGCGAAGTTTTTGAGAGCTGATGATCTGGACGTGTGTCCATCAGAGACAGTACATTTGTAAGACTGGATGTCATGAACTGCTGTATATATTATGACTTTTGAACACTGTTAAGGTAAATACATTGTTTGTTCTCTATCAAAATCTTTCATTTTCTAACTATGCCGATCAGTAGTTAGTGCCTTCAGTAGTTTGAATCTTTTATTTGGCTGGCAGTAGTGGCGCTCGCTGCATTGCAGTAGTGTGAGTAACGAAGATTTTTGTGAGGTAAGTGATTTGTGAAAGATATAGGTTAATGTTAGTCAGGGCCATTCTTTTGTAGGTATTTTTGAAAGTCAGATTGCGTTGCGCTAAAAATATTGTGTGTCAGTTTAAACACAGTCATGTATAATATTTCTAAGGGGACGTTTCATATGGCGGCCCTGCCAGGCTACCTCACTGGAATCTTCTGATTTTTTCTTGTAGTTTGTGCAATTAGTGCAGCCTTTGTTTATTGCTAGTGCATAATTGGAGAGAGAATTTCCTTTGTAGTTGCAGTTTTTCATTCTTGTACAGTATCACAGTTGTGGCATGCATGTAGATTTGCACCAAGTATTTCGCAGCTGTGCTTGCAATTAAAAAGATATTATTTTCAATGTTTTGTTAATGTGTTTTCTTATTTTACTCTTCAAATTGTGTTTTTCTGTATTGTCGTGTGAAATATTGTGACAATAATGGCGTGTGAAAAACGTAATACTAGGCTCCAAAGTAAACTGAGAAATGTCAGTGAAGACGGAAGCAGTGTGTTAGCGCCGCCGAGTAATGAATTAACTAATGTGAAAAGTAGTAATTTGGTAATTGTGCATAGAGAAATGGAGCGGGCTGCAAATAATGTTTTAGGCAGTGAAACAATTAGTGAACAGGGAAGCATTATCGATCGATCGGTCAGCAACAGCTTGCCTCAGGAATCCAAAATGACAGGACACAATCTTGCAAATAATGTAGATTCAGGTTTTGCGTCCTCGCCGTTTTCTCAAATAAGTCAAGACACATTTTCTGCCTTTCAAAATGCGAATATTGCCAGTTCAAATGCATTGCCGGATAGCACTGAGGAACATGTTTCAGACACCAGTGCATTGTTATTACAATGAATGCAACAAATGGGACAAAAGCTTCAAACGTTAGACACAATGGCACAAAATCTTCGGAAGTTAGATACCACACTTGAACAAATACGTGAAGATTTATCTACTGAGTTACATAACATTGAATCGAAATGTCAAAAGTCTGTAATGACGTAAAAACACAAATTTGTGAGCATTTTCAACCTATTTTTTCGCGGCATGAAAATGCATTACAGAATCACGAAGCAGCCATAAAAGAACTTCAAACTATTGTTCATGAAAATCACGACACCTTGCAAGCTAAAATTGACTCAGTTGCATCTACCGATTCGGTTAAGCAACTTGGAAAAACTCAGGAAAACTTAAAGGACACAGTAGATTCGATTTCAACACAAATGGACACCCTGAAACTTGGTTCAGAAAAACACACTGAGGAGATGTGTTCACCATTGGAGAAAGTAGCCGAACTTTCGGATCAGTTCACTAACTTATCTACAAAGGTAGATGATGATCTGAATGACACAAGACCCATAGCCTCACTGACACAGAGGAGTAAGAACAAATTAGAAAATTAAAACAAAATCAAAATCAAATCAATACACAGTACAAAAGAGAAATCCGGGTAGTACAAGATCAGTTGACGCAGGTAATACAAGAATTACATATTTCAGAGGACACTCGTGCTCCAATACGGGAAGAGGGACATAGAAATACGGAACAGGCACAAAATAATAACACGAGGCACTTCGGAAATTACGAAAGAAATTGGTAAGGTACACCGAATTTTGAGATGGAACCGCCGAAACGAAATAACAATGACTGATATGCGACTGGCCGACATGATGATTTTGACTATAAGCTGTTTATTACTACATGTAAATTCAAAACATTTAATAATTCCGGCAACGACAGTCATTCACAAGCGTGGCTTCATCAGTTCTCTCATTGTTTTCCTCCCAACTGGTCATTAGAGCAAAGATTATAATTTATGTGTGGCTATTTAGAAAATGAACCAGCTGTAAGAATGCGATTGGTCATTCATGATTGTCACAGTGAAGGAAAATTTTATCATACCTTCCTCTCAGCATATTGGTCTCAAGCTGCACAAGACCGAATAAAACATAGCATCATAATGATGAAACATTTCGAATAATCCGAATTTTCCAGTCTAGTGAAATATTTTGAAGACATGTTGCACAAGAATCAGTACCTGTCAAACCCATACAGCCCCTCAGAACTCATCCGCATTTGCTTAATCAAATTACGTGAACATTTACGACATATTGTTTTGGCAGGACGTTGCAAAGACGACATTGAAGCTTTTCAGGGACTCTTACAAGAATTAGAAATTGACACTAACAATCGCAGAACGCGAAAACAGGAACACAACAATTACAGGTCACATCCGTCACAATTCCGTGATGAAAGAAATAATAACTGGACATGACAAGGCTATTCTTACAACGTAAATCGTGACCAAAACAGACACCACCCATATGACAACCACTGGCAGAGTAATAGTTACAGAAAAATATCGCATTTCCGTAGTAAGGAATATGACAGAGACAATCATAGAAACAGACAATATGGCAACCAGGACTATTATTATCACACGAGACAGAATAACTTCAGACGTAACGATCCACCGTGCAGTGATAATTCAGGGAGAAATTCTCCACCATTTAACTGGCAACAAAGAACTACAGGAACTACCGACATGACGACAGACGATATAATCATAACGACAGACCTGAATTTCATCAGAACTGGCGGGATTCAAACAGGGCTGGGCCCTCTCGGCAAGGTGAATTTGTAGAAGTTAGGTCTCCTAATCCCAATAACGACGCAAGCCAACAAAGAGATAACAGACAATGACTCGCACCGCAGGCAGCCACGTGCGCCGGCTGGCTCAGAGAAAAATAACATAGACGCTAACCTTGAGCAAATTTTAGCATTCCTTACCGACGTATACAACATGATAATTGCTTTGAAGTTGAAACTCTGCGCACTAGAAAGGGTAAAAGATTACACCACATTTCACATGTAAAACCGTTTATTGAAAGAGAATCTGCAATGTTTGAAGTTAAATATCCAGTCAAGAACCAAGACAACTTATTTAAACAGAAATTACGAATGAATTGTTATAGTGAACAGACGACACACTGTTGTTATTTGTACACTCTTGCTTGTTAGTTGCACGATTACGTAACGACTATAAGGCTCACATACTTAGAACATTTACCAGTACTGCTAATGAGATTTTAATGCAACATTTTGGTTTCCTTGAAAATACATTCTGGATTTAAAGTACTTTCTGTGAGATACCAGATGACACAGTGGTTAGTTTATGTGACAGCTACACGATTTTTTCACGACGCTACTAATGAGTGAGAATTTACGATGTTGCTTTTGCGGCGTTTCTGTTTTATATCTGCACAGTTTTTCTGAATTCTTCTGTAAAGTAAAACATGTTTTAGTAGTAACTTTTGTGGTATAGCTAAAATGAGACAGCCTTTTCCATAGCACAACAATACATTACAGCACAGTACTTTCTTCATCACGGCAATAAGCGTAAGATGTCTATACGCAAAGCATTTCACTTTTGTTTATCTTGAGGTAAGTACATTGACTTCTGCAGAACTTAGCTTTCGGAGGACGATAACTACGACACTTCCACAGAGATTATCTCACAACAAGATGCTACAGTACACGTATTTGAGTGATTAATTTTGTACTTAAAACATTTATTTTTAAAGATATTTGAAGTACAATGATACAAAGGTTTTCCGTGATACATTTCATTCCATTGCTATAATCTGTAACACCTGAGGGTATAATTACATTAATCCTCAGGGGGGTACACGCTTACTTTGTGTACCATGTGTCTGGCAAACACAAGGAGCCCTAGCTAATATGGTATTTGCTTATACAACTTTACACATCGGTACCATATTTCTCTAACACATAAATTACACAGCTATCTGATCATTTAACTGAGAGAGTGACAAACATTTGTTTTTTTACTACGGCAGTGGCAGATGTTTACACAATTACACAGCTAGATAACTTCACACTTATGAAATTGTATTTTGTCTGTACTGTGTGAATCCTTCATATTTTCGGAACCATTGTGATACTATGAGAGCTTTGAATGATGTATTTGGTATGGGATCATGATTTTTAAAGTACGTTTGAGGTAGATGACACTATTGAAATGAGCAGAGAATTTTTTTTAGGTTTTGGAATTATTGGAGGAAGCTATGACGATTTTGACAATTGACGGAGATGTTATGATACTATTACGACGACGATGTGTATTATGCTGTTGAGATATGTTTATGATCAATAAGATGTTGCTACCGTATATGAGGAATTTGATTATGCTACGTATTTCTTATGATGAAATATTGAAGAAGTGTTGACGAATAAGGTAAGGATAGGTTAGGGACACTGATTTGTGGAAAAGGATGTTGGAAACCAAGAATCGTACTTTAAGAATTATGAAATGTGTGTACATGCGTGAATGTATTACAATGCTGTCGAAAATTTTTTGGACACTGTTATATTTATAGGATTTTATTTTCTACACATTTGTAACGCAAATTCTCAACCTGTGAAAATACTTTTATATAAGACTGTCACTGTAGCGGAAACTGCTGTCGTAAATATTTCAGTAAGAAAGGTAAGTGACCTTGATGTAATGCGTTTTGGGCGCCCAGCTGAGAGATAGTCGTCTGACAAAAGAAAGCAATTAGGTGGAGAAAAAAAAAGAGGCCATCATCCTCGCTATTGGCATTTCTTTGTCGAAAGTATCGCAAATACAACATGCTCAAACTTGAAAACATATGATTACACTGTGGAGCTCTTAATTTATGATATTTACGAAAAGGCCTAATGAAATGATGAGAAACATGTTACATCTATTGTCTTTGCAGTTGAGAGATTGCTCATTTTGTTTGATATCTTGTTTCTAGCTGCACTGCAGCATTGGTTAAAATAAAATTTTATAGATGTACCAATATAAATATTTTATGCCTACAGATCCAGTAAATAATAACTTTATAATCTACTTCAAAAAAACGAACGAGCACAAAAAGACATTTCCCTTCACAGGAATTGCATACATAATTTTTGTCAATGACTGGGTAACTTATTTAGTAGTGTAAGTTAAGGTGATGCATCACCCTAGCGTTAATATGTGACATAGGTATTAAACATGGCCATTTTTACTGTAATATTTTTTTCCTTGAGCTTTGTCATGTTTAGATATAAGTTATTACGTTTGCTGCTGCTGTTTGCCAGGTATAATGTTACTGAATTTGACTTTGTATTACTCTGTTAAGCCAGTTTTACTATGGATTTATTTATCTTGTTTGCTGCGCGTTGCCATATATTAGTTGTAATATTGCATTTACTTTGCTAATTTATGCTGCTTGCTTTGCCAATTTGCATTTTTTATCATTGCTGTTTGTGTTAATTTTTTTGCGCTGCATCTGAGCTCAGTAGATTTAAGTTAGCTTAAGATGGGGTAGGCTATATAAGAGAACGAGTTGTGTGAATGGAAAGAAATGCACTGAGAAGCTATAAGAAAATGGTTTGACCAAAAAGTATTTAAAAGAGGATATGAACAGAAAAGTAGGGTTTAGGGACAACAGGTTTGGGTAGGATTTTCTTCGAAATAAATGATGAGGTAGGATAATGGAAAATAAATAATGAGGTAAGAAATATGTGAATATATAAATACAGAAAGCATGCTTGTATAGTATTTTTTGGTGGAAACAAATGTTGAAATAAGACGAAAGGTCTATGGAATGAAGTTTTGGGTTGCATTGCAGTAACAAATGTTACACTGAAAACAAACCCTGTCCTGTATTTTTGTGTTATTACACTATGTGAATTTGTGTTTTTCCTGTCTGTATGTGTCTAGCTAATAAGATTTATGTTGTAGAATTTTTCTGATAATATGTTTTTTACCTTGTAAATATGCTTAGACATTATTTATTCGGTTTTGTTTTAATGCTCATGTGTAAAGTTGATGTTTCAAAAGTTATTCTGATCTTTTGTGTATTTACTTATGTCATAATTCATGTAACACTGATGTATAGGTTAGTTCGATTCTTTTGTAAAGCCTGTATTACCACAAATGTTATCTGTATGGTTATGTTCTTTAATGATATATTTTGTACCTTTGTTATTGTATTCTCATGTTGTAATATTGTAATTAACACCAGTTCAGCAAATTAAGTAACTTGTAAGCATTCATTTCACTGCACACATTTCTGTTGGTCATAGTATATGCACAATATGTAAAAAAAAAAAAAAGAAAAGAGGACTGTTAGTGCTCCCACGTGTGTTGATAAGTCAGCAAGGGACTGGTTAACAGCATTGCTGGTTCTAAGGACAATTCCAAACACTTTGTGCGTGCACAAGTGGTTGTTTCTGGACTTGCTATATTCTCTGCAAGACTCTTCGATGGTGATTGTGCACCTGCACAGTCGTAACAGATGGCTGCTATCCATCTCTACAAGGACTACAGTGGGTCTACACCTTTGATGACTCACCAATACCATTATTTCTACAAGAACTGCAGTGGGTCTGCACCTCTGGTGGCCCACCAATACCATACTCTCTACCAGGACTACAGTGGGTCTGCTGTGTGATGACCTACTTACCAATATTCTTCAAAACTTCGACTGACTCTGCTGTGGGTTTGCTTTGTTGTGGCCCATTACCTGTCTGCATGTCAAGAGTCAGCACTGTCTTTCCATTGGAAGGACAACACTACTTCTTCAAGACTGCATGGAAATCCACTACTTCTGTGTGCATTTTCTTTTACTACTCAGACTTTGAGAAAAAAAAAACACTGCAATTTTACTATGATGGATGATCAGGACTGTCTTTATGGACTGTAAGAAAATTTTAGCTTTTGACCAACACTGTATCAATAAGTGTGTGCATTTGATATATTTGTTATTGTAATTATGAAAAATTTTATCAAATCATTATTGGACACTGCCCAAAAAAAATTGTAAAAATTTTTGTGGGGAGCATGGGGGCTTTGTAAGTAGGCTGTTTAGGTTTTTTTATTAGTAACACCACACAGCGCTCTGTATGAAAATCACTGGCTGTGCTGTGTGCAGTCTGTGGCTAGTTTGCATTGTTGCCTGCCTTTGTAGTGTTGAGCAGCTGGATGTTAACAGCGCGTAGCATTGCCCAGTTGGAGGTGAGCCGCCAGCAGTGGTGGATGTGGGAAGTGAGATGGCGAAGTTTTGAGAGCTGATGATCTTGACATGTGTCCATCAGAGACAGTACATTTGTAAGACTGGATGTCTTAAACTGCTAAATATATTATGACTTTTGAACACTATTAAGGTAAATACATTGTTTGTTCTCTATCAAAATCTTTCATTTGCTAACTATGCCTATCAGTAGTTAGTGCCTTCAGTAGTTTGAATATTTTATTTAGCTGGCAGTAGTGGCGCTCGCTGTATTGCAGTAGTTTGAGTAACGAAGATTTTTGTGAGGTAAGTGATTTGTGAAGATATAGGTTAATATTAGTCAGGGCCATTCTTTTGTAGGTATTTTTGAAAGTCAGATTGCGTTGCGCTAAAAATATTGTGTGTCAGTTTAAACACAGTCATGTATAATATTTCTAAGGTGACGTTTCAACTTTAAGTGAATAGGAATGTATTTATTCAACCGTTGAACTTGAAACACTTTCTGTTGTGTGGGCTTTCAAAAAATTTTGCTATTATTTGTATGGTAAACACACGAAAATTTATGCAGATCACCAAGCTCTAACAGTTTTGTTAACGTGTAAGGTAGTACATCCTACATTATCACGCTGGGCTTTATCTCTCCAGAATTACTCATTTGAGATTGTATACATTAAAGGTAAGGACAACATCGTTGTTGATGCTATGTCTCGTCTTCCATAAGGTATGAATGATTGTAATACTGGTCTTGATATTGTGAACGACTGCAGAATGCTCATAATGTAGACTGAACAATATTACCAATATTACATTGATTTGTGTAGGAATATGGCAGGTTTACAAAAATTTGATTCGCACTGGAACATGATAAGACCTTTAGTCATAGATCAACCTGATCATCCACTGTCGAGCCATTATCTGATATATAATGATGTGTTATTCTACCGTCGTCATCCTGATGGCTATAACTGGTGTGTATGTGTTCACAAGGACTCTGAACACAACTTAAACTGGCACACAGACTTAGTTTGGAGACATTATGGAACGAAGAAGTGCCTTGCAAAACTTTAGCATGTATTGTTAGTTGGCTAATATGAGACGAAAAATTCACAATGTACTCAACAAATGCATATCTTGTCAGAAGTTTAAACCTCAGAATCTATCTTCAAAGCATATCTACATTCTATACTACTTAGCAAACCTCTGGAAACTGTAAGTACGGACGTAAGTGGTCCACATCCAACAAGTAGTGGTGGTGTGAAATATATTTTAGCATTTTATGACATATTTTCTAAACAGGTTAAGCTGTACGCCATAAAATCTGCAACCGCAATCATCAGACGATTCTCGCGTGACTACATTCCTCACGTGGAAAAACCCAAGGCAGTTTTATCTGACAACGCCACGTACTACACAGGGTACAAATGACGTAATTTTTAAAGAACAAAAGCATTAAGAGCATCTTTATCTCGAAGCTTAGCTCACAATATAACCCTTCAAACGAATTTTCAGAGAACTGAACAGATTCATGAGCACATATATACCAACAGAGCATTCTATCTGGGTAAGTTATATGTCACTATTTGAATAAGTTCACAACAACCGGAATATACATGGCACAACCTATACACCTAACGAGCATATGTTCGACCGCAAAGAATCAAATGATTGGAGTAATCCGTTGCCAAAGCTTTTATCTCAGCAGCTGTCGCATGATGAAGAAGTAAGAGCAGTACTAACCAAGCTGACGCAGCATGATAATTCAGGAAACAGATACTACTCTAGTGCTAGGAATTCAAGGTAGGCATGCAAATACTATAGCGTACTCACCACAAATCTTCTGAACTAAAGAGGCGCAAAGCCAAGTGGCATCTCCTGTACGGCGATCTATATGTAATTGTCAACATATCGTATCCTGGTGCATAACTGTTGCCGAACCCAAAAAACAAATAGAATCATTGGGCTTTACGCTCTTCGAGACTTAAGAGTATTTCATTCTAAGTAGTAAACTTATAAGTAATGAGTAAGTAAACGGTATATTTATAAAACACACGTACCTCTCAGTGCTACTACAAGGAAATTAGGAAGCATAAGAAATTTTATTTCAGCTGATCAGCAGAAGAAGAAAGAAGAGATTTCGACTTCACCGAACGTACATAAAAAACATCAGCCTAAATTTTAGCGCAAATATTATGATGACATTTACACAAGTATGATGAAAACATTTTTGAGACAACATAATTCACTAACTGTATCGTCGGTGAAGGACTATTCTTGACTGATTGACGTGTACACAAAACCACATAACAACCAACCTAGGAACGGATTAGATGCATTTCATAGTGTATAACAGACGTTTATGTGAAGCCAAGGCAATATACACGCTCTACAAACACTCGTAACGCGAGAATTCTGTAGGTTTGATTTCAGTGTGTTACTTTAGACGTTAGTCAATTAGTATAAGTGCGCATGGGCTTGTTTGCTGATGTATCCAGATGTTGTGTCTAATCTTTCCAATTTAAGGTGACATCATTCGCAAATGAAAATTTGGTTCAAGAATCTGTAATGGTTGTAAGATATGTAAATACTTGTAATCCATATGAATCCAAAATGAAATATATTTATGTGTAATTATCTATATTAATGTAAAGTAAAATGTAATATGTTGGTATGTAAATGTGATCAGAATTTGTAATATATATCAAAATGTGTAAAAGCACGAGACTTATGCGAAAAGGGCTGCTTTAAAGACATTCTTCCTGCATCGCAATGGTGCAGAATTGTTAAAAACTATTCTTCATATATCGTTGTGAAATTATCGCAAAGAAATATTTATGTAAAAAGTTGTTAACAAACATTCTTTGCACATCGCCAGATAAACTATGAGCGCGCTGGAAGTGTGATGTGAAGTGCAATAACATTTGTAGTGCATTGCCTAATGACATTTACCGCGATGCAACTGTGCAGAATAAGAACCTTTTGAGCCACAGGACCTACGGTTGTGACGCACAAAAGCACTGAAGACAACTCGACGGGTGGAGGAATTTTGGATGCGACTTCAGGGAATGTAATGTTCTCGGACTACGACGGCCACTCTGACCTGGACAAATCTAGGATCGATTTTGCCGTCCAAAGTCTTGCACCCAAGCCTTCGCGAAACATGTTGTGGAATGTTCAGTCACGCGACGCATGACCTAGGAAGAACAGTGTTATCAGTGGAAATAAACAGTGCAACGAGTAAACATGTCCACATATCGGTTGTCAAATCTGTGCACAGTGACGTCGATATGCAATAACATTTATGTTATGCAAACTACCAAAAAATGCTTACCTCTGCGTTATTGTTGTACGTGTTACGGATATGAACCGCAAACGACGACACGTCGTGCAAAGACAGCTAATCTGAAACACAAAGACATTTTAAATGCAATACTGTCCACGGGAGACAATGACCAATAACGAAATGTATTTTGCTTTAACATGTGTAGTAGTTTTAAGATTATTGTGCCTGTTTTAGATGTTAGTGCGAATTTATTGTAAAAACTTCATAGAGTGTCCTGTCAGAGGGACGTCTTGCACACACACACATACGAACTAGGTGTAAACTGTGACCACCGTGGCGCGAGTTCAACTAACACTCTAACGGCTACTGCCACACTGAAATACACGTGACTGCGCTTGCGTGGCAGCCGCAATACCAACATTCACGCGCCTCATTCAAATATTGTATACCATGAATTATATCTGAATATGTTTGTAAATATTCAACTGAATGTGCTTCAGGGTGAATTGCTCACCTGCAGATGCGTCCTTTCCCCTCGCAATTCAAGGAGCAATATAAAGGTACATTTGCAGGATCGACGTTGATATATTGCAAATGGTAGATATAAACTGAAATTATAAATAAAAATTACTTAAGATATTAATTAGTATTAGCGGTTGTATAGATTGTGGCGTGCAATCGCTGAAACATTGGAATAATTACGCAGTTCAGTTGTCTTGAGGAGGAGACGGCACCTTTTTTGTTCTTGTAGCGGTCCAGATAGGACGCGTAAGTGCCAACGATGCAGATAATTATTTGGTACACTGCCTTTATTCCATTTTATTAGACGCAATCTCACTAGGCGTACTCATAGTTACACACAGCAGTTAATGTAGGTGTCCATGTAATTTAATTTAGTCTAATATTTTGTGAATACAGTGATATTGTTTAATCCTGTGTCTCATTTATGTTTCAAGCTTTTGTTCAAATTAAACGGCGTTTTGGTATGGCTAAAGGGTCTGTGTTATAAATTTTATGAATGGCCCCGTACTAGCCAATTCTTTGGTATTGTTCAATCTACGAAGTCCAATAGATAAATATTTTCAGAAGAGTCACTCACGGTCAATGTTACAATGAACGAACCTTACGCAAAAAGCCATTGTCAAGCGCCCAAAGTTTGTATTACGCACCATTAAAAATATATACTCTGATCGCATACTACTATAATTACCTATTATCATTTATCTGTTCTCTGATATTCTCAAACCAGAAGGGGAAAAGCCGATAAATCAAAGTAGGAAGATCAAACTAGTAATGTCCGGATACAGTATTACTAGTATCTAGTTTGAGACAGTCAAGTCGTTTAAATATCTGGGCCTAACGTTGCAGAGCGATATTGAAAGGTCTCTGTTGGATTCCTTTCACGTTCATTTCTGAAATCTGTTGTCATTTACGGCATAAATTTCCTCTTCTAAATTTACTATGCTGTTTCTGACTATCTGGGAGGGGACTGAGCAGTGAAACGTGTTACTTTTACACATAAACAAGAACGATCTGTCACACTACTACACTTTAAAACACAGTTTATATGTAATTCATGTCACACAGTCTCATACGGAACCTACATCCGCTTTCTTTTATACACTGTATATAATAAGATACTGTCATCCCCCTTCCCTTCTGTGTGAGAGGATGAATGAGCAAATGTATTTCTAGTTGCATGCTTGAGGGTAGCAGACAAGCCTGTCTGCCAGAGAACAGTAGGACCAACGTCGGAACAGGTAGCGACGCTTTCTAAAAGCAGAGAGGTTTCCATTCTTAGTATGGTCCTGTCCGTCCCTTGTCATGTTGGTATAGGGAGCTGCCTCATTGGTCACTTCCGTTCGTATTTGTGAAGCACGCTCGGTACGAGCCCAGGTTAGTCTGTCTGTGGAGAGCGTCTGAAGTGGTAAGATCTCCGGCTAAGCACGTGTCTGCTAAGTCCGTAGGACAATGGATTTCTTAAGTTCAGCCTAACTGAAAATTTAATCACCTTTATTTCAGGTTTAGCTCTAAAATAACTAATGTTATCTTAAATTGCAACGCAGTGTAATTCGCATGTGAAGTTCAGAATATATTCCGGTAGTTGCTTTGTCACTACTTTGTGAGTAAAGTGGAACCACGCGTTGATCAGTAACTCTAACTAAGTTCATCAATCTTAAATGCGAATGTGCGTAAGATTATAACGTCTCGACTTGACAATATTTTTCAATATAGCAACTTTTCTTTATGTTCAACCCACGTGGGGTGTACTTTGTGAAACCAGTACCACGTGCTTATACAATTGTTTGACCCATCAGGTTAATAGTAAGACGATAGTAACCAGTTCGAGGTTTTTCTTTTGTAAATTGCTTTTCGATCTAATTTATTTTAATTATCAAAATTATTGTGGAGTTACACGCTTTGTGTAAACCAAGTTGACCACGTGAAGCATGTGGTGTAATCATAAAAGTAGCCCTCAGCTATTTTTTTTGGGAAGATTTCACAGAGAGTTAGTATGAATTTAGTATACCAGTGTGTGGTAATTACATGATGGACAGGATTGTGCTACGAACGTAACTTCTTTGGGTGAAAATTGAATCAGTTGGTTGGGGTTAATTTCCTCTTGCATATGTTTCAACGTTCTTCATGTGTTATTTCATGAATGCAGTGTTGTATGCAGTCTCCCAATCTTGGCTCCAGATTTGATGTGTTCCGTAAGATTACAAACTCACATTTTCCACAATCCTAAATAAGGCACCAGTTTAGTTATGAATCAAATTTAATATGCTGAAATTTCAATGATCAATGTTAAAATAAATTTCCAAATATAAACTGATTTATTTCTTTTTATTTAAATTCTCTTTATATATATACGAGGGCGGTTCAGAAAGTAACCTCCGATCGGTCACAGTGCGGGTTGTGGGGGGAGTAGCGACGCCATCTGTGCGTTCACGCACTCAACAGGTCAGTCGGCATCAAGCCGTGGTCGAGTGAACGTCGTACCTGCGCTAGTTTAGTTTTTGTGGCAGTTTGAAATGTGTGCTGCAATAGAAAACCCCGCCAAATGTGAAGTGCGTGCTGTCATAAGGTTTTTTACAGCCAAAGGATATTCTGCAGCAGCTATTCATCGTGAGCTTTGTGCCGTGTATGGACCAAGAGTTATGAGTGAAGGAGTTGTCCGTGAATGGGTACGTTTATTTAAAAGTGGACGAGAAAACGTTCATGATGAAGAGAGGAGTGGTAGACCATCATTAGTGACTGACGAACTCGTTCAGACAGTTGATGCAAAAGTTCGTGAAAATCGACGTTTCTCAATGTCGGAGTTGTCTACTGATTTTCCACAGATTTCTAAGACTCTCTTGTACGAGATAGTGACAGCAAGATTGGGTTACCGTAAGTTCTGTGCACGATGGGTGCCCAAAATTCTTAACGACCACCACAAAACTCAAAGAATGGCCTCTGCATTAGACGTTCTGTCACGTTATGAGGACGAAGGAGAACCATTGTTAAACAGAATCGTGACCGGTGACGAAACCTGGATTAAGTACGTGAACCCTGAGACAAAAGAACAATCAAAGATGTGGGCACATTCAAATTCGCCTACCAAACCAAGAAAAGCCTCGCAAGGTTTTTCTGCCAGAAAACTGATGGCAACGGTGTTTTGGGATGCCAAAGGGGTGTTGTTGGTTGAATTCATGGAACGTGGTACGACCATTAATCAAGACGTGTACTGTGAAACAATAAAAAAGTTACGACGGGCTATACAGAACAAACGCCGTGGTATGCTGACTTCCGGTATCGTTTTTTTGCACGATAACGCCCGTCCTCACTCTGCTCGCAGAACAACGGCCCTTCTTGAGTCCTTCAAGTGGGACATTATCAACCATCCACCTTACAGCCCAGACCTGGCGCCAAGTGATTATCACCTCTTCATGCATTTGAAGAAATGGCTCGGGTCACAGGGGTCTGATGACGACGGAGAGCTCAAAGATGCGGTCACAGGCTGGCTCCAGGCACAAGCGGGTGATTTTTATGCAGAAGGAATTTCACAGCTTGTGAAGAGATACGATAAGTGCCTCAATCGCTATGGAGACTATGTAGAAAAATAGTGCAAAGATGTAGTTGTAAGATGTATATATTAAAATATTTTTATTTAACTTGGTGTATTTTTTTAAATCAACCGGAGGTTACTTTCTGAACGGCCCTCGTATATCACCAGTTGTCGTATGACTGTTAAAAGATTATAATTAATGTTAGTCAGGTTGGGAATTTGGTAAGCTAGACTGGATACCTGGTGAAACAGTTGCGCAGTAGGTTAACTTCCCCAGACAGCTCACAGCTTTTAACCCGCTTTTATTGTCTATCAGCACCGCTTTCATAGCAAATTTAAGCATACTCCGGATGTAATTAACATTTTACAATGCAACAAACGGCACTGATTACGTATTTGTTTATATGTTCAGATGTGCTAATAAAACTAACGGGGTTCCATTTAAAAATACGTAGGTTTGTGTTAAAAAACATACTTCCGTGCATCTTTGTATGGTTTGTATTAAACAATTACACTAGCCCCTCTCCTCACGTTCAGTCTGTGGAATCGGTTCGTCAGTATTTGATGTGGTTTACGAAATATATCCAGCGGTAACGTTAGGTGACTCACCCTGTATATATATATATATATATATATATATATATATATATATATATATATATATATATATATATATATATATATATATATGCAAACAGTAAAACAATTACAATAAAGAGACAGAAATGTCATATCTTCAGGTGACAAAATAAGGAAAAAAATTATAGTACAATAGATGGAAATAGGCGGATATGCATTTTCGGCGTTACACTGTCCCTTCTGTTTATCAGTGTTTTCGCATATTATCAGTCCACCTAATTTTCAATATTCGTCTGTAGCATCACATTTCAAATGCTTCGATTCTCTTCTGTTCCGCTTTTCTCACAGTCCATGTTTCACTACCATACAATTCTGTACTCCAGACGTACATTCTCAGAAATTTCTTCCTCAAATTAACGCCGATATTTGATATTAGTAGACTTCTCTTGGCCATGAATGCCTTTTTTCCATGGGTAGTCTGCTTTTGACGTCCTCCTTGCTCTGTCCGTCATTGGTTATTTTACAGCCTAGGTATCAGAATTCCTTAACTTCGCCTGCTTCGTGACCATCAATCCTGATGTTAAGTTTCTCGCAGTTCTCATTTCTACTCCTTCTCATTACCTTCGTCTTTCTTCGATTTACCCTCAATCCATACTCTGTACTCATTAGACTGTCCATTCCGTTCAGCAGATCATGTAATTCTTCTTCACTCTCACTCAGGATAGCAATGTCATCAGCGAATCATATTATTGATATATTTTCAACTTGAATTTTAATTCCACACCTGAATTTTTCTTTTATTTACATCATTGCTTCCTCGATGTACAGATTGAACAGTAGGGGTGAAAGGCTACATCTTTGCCTTACACCCTTTTTAATACGAGCACTTCCCTCTTGGTCGTCGTATTGTATATGACCCGTTTCTTCCTATAGCTTACCCCTACTTTTCTCAGAATTTGGAACATCTGGCGCCATTTTATATTGTTGAACGCTTTTTCGAGATCGACAAGTCCTATGAACGTTTCTTGAATTTTTTTTCTTTAGTCTTACTTCCATTATTAACTGCAACGTCAGAATCGCCTCTCTCGTGCCTTTACCTTTCCTTAAGCCAAACTGATCGTTATCTAGCGCATCCTCAATTTTCTTTTCCATTCTTCTGTATATTATTCTTGTAAGCAACTTGTATGCGTGAGCTGTTAAGCTGATTGTGCGGTATTCTCACACTTGTCAGCTCTTGCCGTCTTCGGAACTGTGTGGATGATGCTTTTTCGAAAATCAGATGATACTCGTATGTCGCCAGACTCGTACGTTCTGCGCATCAACGTGAATAGTCGTATTGTTGCTACTTCCCCCAATGATTTTAGATATTCCGATGGAATGTTACCCATCCCTTCTGCCTTATTTGACCTTAAGTCCTCCAAAGCTCTTTTCAATTCTGATTCTAATACTGGATCCCCTGTCTCTTCTGAATCGAATCCTATTTCTTCTTGTATCACATCAGACAAATCTTTCCCATCATAGAGGCTTTCAATGTATTCTTTCCATCTATCCATTCTCTCCTCCACAACTAACAGTGGAATTCCCGTTGCACTCTTAATGTTAAAACACTTGCTTTTAATGTCATCGGAGGTTGTTTTGACTTTCCTGTATGCTGAGCCTGTCTTTCCGACAATCATTTTTTTTTCGATTTCTTCACAATTTTCCTGCATCCATTTCGTCTTAGCTTCCCTGCACTTCCTATTTATTTCATTCCTCAGCGACTCGTATTTTTGTATTCCTGAGTTTCCCTGAACATCTTTGTATTTCCTCTTTTCGTCGATAAATTGAAGTATTTCTTCTGTTACCCATGGTTTCTTCGCAGTTACCGTCTTTGTATCTATGGTTTCCTTCCCTATTTCTGTGATGGCCCTTTTTAGAGATGGACATTCCTCTTCAACTGTACTGCCTACTGAGCTATTCCTTATTGCTGTACCGACAGCCTTAGAGAACTTCAACCGTATCTCGCCATTTGTTAATACTTCCGTATCCCACTTCTTTGCATATTGATTCTTCCAAACTACTGTCTTAAACTTCAGCCTACCCTTCATCAGTACTATATTGTGATCTATGTCTGCTCCTGGGTACGCCTTACAATCCAGTATCTGATTTAGGAATCTCTGTCTGACCATGATGTGATCTAACTGAAATCTTCCGTATCACCAGGCCTTTTCCAAGTATACCTCATCCCCTTGTGAATCTTGTACAGAGTATTCGCTTTACTAACTGAAACTTGTTACTGAACTCAATTAGTTTTCCTCATCTCTCATTCCTTGTCCCAAGCTCATATTCTCCTGTAACATTTTCTTCTACTTTTTCCCCTACAATTGCATTCCAGTCTCATGTGACTATTAGATTTTCGTCTCTCTTAACGTAAAGTATTACCTTTTCAATATCCTCCTATACTTTCTCTATCTCTTCATCTCCAGCTTGCGACGTGAGCATGTATATCTTGTATATCTGAACTATCGATGACGGTGTAGGTTTGCTGTCGATTCTGATAAGAATAACCCTATCACTGACCTGTTCACAGCAACACACTCTCTGCCCTCCCTTCTTGTTCATAACGAATCGTACTCCCGTTATACCGTTTTCTGCTGCTGCTGATATTACCTTATACTCATCTGAACAGAAATCCTTTTCTTCTTTTCACTTTACGTCACTGACCCCTACTACATCTAGATTGAGCCTTTGCATTTCCCTTTTCAGATTTTCTAGTTTCCCTACCACGTTCAAGCTTCTGACATTGCACGCCCCGACTCGTAGAACGCTATCCTTCCGTTGCTTATTCACCCTTTTTTCTCATGGTAACCTCCCCCTTGGCAGTACCCTCCCGGAGATCGGAATCGGGGTCTATTCCGGAATCTTTTGCCAATGGAGAAATCATCATGACACTTCTTCAACTACAGGCCACATGTCCTGTGGATACACATTACGTGCCTTTAATGCAGTGGTTTCCATTGCCTTCTGCAGCTTCATGCCTTGATCATTGCTGATTCTTCCACCTTTAGGGGCATTTTCCCACCCCTAGGACAAGAGAGTGCCCTGAACCTCTGTCCGCTCCTCCGCCCTCTTTGACAAGGCCGTTGGCAGAATGAGGGTGACTTCCTATGCCGGAAATCTTCAGCCGCCAATGCTCATTATTAATCAAAATTTAAGCAGCGGTGGGATTCAAACCCGGAACCGAAGACGTTGTGATTATGAATCCAAGACGCTACTCCTGTAATGACCTAATAGCGGAAAGGTAACAATGTGACTGTCATGTGGAGAGATGAATGGGTACCCGACTGTCAGGCAGAACTTTTATAGCAAAACGCTTGAACATGTCAAGACTACCAATCAGCTAAGTGAATACTATGGTCAAGCCATTAGATAGAATACAGACAACCCGGAACGAATAAGAAAAACAATGTGGGCAAAGTTTTTCAAAAATGGTTCAAATGGCTCTGAGCACTATGGGACTTACAACTACTTAAACCTATCTAACCTAAGGACATCACACATATCCATGCTCGAGGCAGGATTCGAACCTGCGACCGTAGCTGTCACGCGGTTCCAGACTGTAGCGCCTAGAACCGCTCGGCCACTCCGGCCGGCGGCAGAGTTTTTCCACAAGACGTCAAATGATGAAAGCCACTACGGAAGTTGTGTTCAATTGACTGCTGTTCCCACGGAAACATCATTCCTGAAGCTGTTGTAATAGTAATAAGGCCAGTTAATATACTGTATATATGTAGCACATCGAGATATGAAGAAATGCCTCACAGACAAACTCAAAACGTGAATCATTCTTTCAACAATTGTATATGGACCAGGGTGCTCGAAAACGTACTTCTGGACTTAAAGGAACTGAAAATTGGCGTCGATGATGCTATGATCATCTTCAGTCATGAAAATTCAGGCAGAATAAAGGTTCTGATGCAAGTGGGAGTTTAATATGGCCATAATACAGATGCAGTCCCACAAGAACTTGGTAGATAACTACTCTCAAAGTCAGAAATTATGATCAAAAATACACAGAAGCAGCAAGGTCCGTCCGACAGAGAGAGAGAGAGGGAGAGAGAGAGAGAAAGAGACTGCAATTGGGTGAACCTCAGGAAGATTTAGATTTCAAAGCTGGAGAGCTTTAAGCTGTCTCTTCGTTCAATATTGAATTTTCCTTTAGTTTATCTTTCTGTGCGACTTCTGAAAAACTACTTTTTTTGCAAATATTTTCCATTATCTCAGAAATTTTTACCTCATATTGACAGTGGCATTATGTTTATATGGATCTACTATGGTAGAGATACCAGTCATAGTTCGATCATAGAAATATATATGTTTTTTAATTACAAAAGTTTTTGAAGACCTTAATTTTAAAAATTCATATTTTGATTCCTAACAAAAGCAGGTACTTGACAGTAGATCCGTGAATGTATAAGACATCACTCTACATCGTGGTAAGGTTTTGTTTTATTACCTTGGATAATTCATGAAAACGCGTGATAAAAAGTTGTTAAATTTAACGTTATGAGGACAGGACATTGATAATCCCCTTAACCAAATCTCGAGTAAATCCCAAAGTACCTTTGTCCATTGTAAAACTTGTTTTGCAAGACCGCTGGCCGTTGACTTCCTTATGCTATTTCTGTTTTAGATATTATTAAAATGTTCTGAGAAGTCAACTTTTGTTCTCTTCGGATTGGTCAGCGTTGCTATAAGCTGGTCTTCAGAGGGGATGTATCTTGTTTCTTAATGAAAGTAGGTAAAGGGTTAATGCTTTCTGACAGGTTGTTAGAGGAAAATTTATCCAGTCAGTGTCTCATTGAGCTAGCGAGTAAATATTTTTATCGAGTTCAAGGACATGGTAAAATTTTGGTGCACTATATGGAAGATGTCTGCATTACGATGATTGCTTTGTGCCGAGATGTGTTTCAATGAATCTATTAATAACATAGTGAAAGGCTTGTGTCCGGACTATATGTCGCAGATTTTATTTTCTAGTAAGCCCCAATCGTTCTCTGAGTTCAAATGGCTCTGAGCACTATGGGACTCAACATCTTAGGTCATAAGTCCCCTAGAACTTAGAACTACTTAAACCTAACTAACCTAAGGACATTACACACACCCATTACCGAGTCAGGATTCGAACCTGCGACCGTAGCAGTCCCGCGGTTCCGGACTGCAGCGCCAGAACCGCTAGACCACCGCGGCCGGCGTTCTCTGAGTTAGACGGGTTCACTTCACTGATGATAAGCGTGTTCTGGCACCTTGCGTTTCTAGAACATGAGAGAAAAGATGGAAGGCTTGTTATGATCAACCAGATGGTGATAATTCGAGGGAATGTTTTCAGCGCAACCGAGAAGGCCACTGCCTAGTAACATGAGAAAAGTTTGGGCAGAATTGACACCATGCAAGCGCAGGCTGCCGTATGGGTCTGCATGGTTGATAAAACACTGTGGTAAGATCAGGGCTCTCACATGGGCTGACTTAACATTCGTGAGCACTACGGCGAATCATGAACCAGTTTGTATGCTGTTAGATTCTGGCAGTAATGTGTCACTGGCGAATTGGCAACGGTACAGCAAAGTTTGTCATACTGGTAAGTCACCTACAATAGAGAAATGGAGTATGGTGTGTCACACTATTAATCGGAGGCCATTACCAGTGCTGGGCAAGGTGCTGATGCCGCTTGGCACTCAGGGGCTCTCTTGGCCTATTGAAATCACCACTATTGAAGGATTGAGCACTGACGTGCTTCTACTATGCGATTTTCTTGAGTAACTGGGTGCATATTAAATTACGTTAAAAAGTTGGTATGTTCACATTGAGGCTAGAATAGAAGTACTTTTGTGTAAAAACCGGCACAAGTGTGGGATGTGTTCTGCAGAAACAGAGTGACCACCAATTAAAATATCCCATTTGACTAAAGAACAGGAATGTGCCTTGGGCGGTACCCAGAAGTGCTCATTGATAGCTTAGGGGTCACCAACAAAATTCAGTAGAAGATCTTGCTGATGGATCAGTTGCCAATTTGGCAGTTGCCTTGCCAGTTATCTCCACCAAAGATTGCTGATCAGCTTGTGGCTGATGGTGTCATTCGACCATCGGTCTTGTCCTACAGTCACTAAACTTTTTCGTTCCCAAGCACAGCGGCCAGTTACAGAGCACTGAATCAAAAGGTGTTTCAGGAATCTACACCATTGCCCAACCTTCATAATTGTTTCAATTGGTTTTCTAGTGCACAGTATTTTACCATTCTTGACCTCAATCCAGCATACCACCAGATGCCTCTCATGGACGGATCTAAGGCTCTTACGTCTGTTGGCATGGACTGGAACTTCTTTGAATACAACGGTTTGGTTACCAGAACAGCCATATTATGGCGCCTGCTAAATTATATCCTGGCAACATAAAATTTAAGTGCGTTACAGATACCTGGATGACGTGATCATTTACAGGAAAATCTTTAGTGACCACCTGGATACGACACGCTAAGTCATTCACTGTTTCCGAGAAGCTCGACTGATCATAAAACCTGCTAAAGCCATCCTGGACTCAACAGATATCTCGTTTCTTAGTTATCTTGTGTCTGGTGAAGGTAACAGGGTGGACCACGCTCGAAATAAGACTATTCATCTGTTCCCAGTACTAAGGTTAAAAAGGATATGACTAGATTTATAGGGATGGTGAATAGATTCCACAAATTCATTACCAACATTGAGCAGCTTGCTGCCTCCCTTAACCAACTGTGGGGAAGTGGCGAGAATTTTCAGTGGGATAATACTCAACAGACATACTTCAATGTACTTGAAGGCGGCATTGGCCGGTGCTCCCATACTAGCTGTACCGGATTTCGATGGAGACTTTGTCTTGTGTTGTGGCCGTCTTGCTCCGAGAGAAGGAGGGAGAGAGGTAGTCTATTAGTTATGCCTCCAAATTGAGAGAGGACAAGTTACTCTCTCACCTATTTTCCATAAAGATTTTGTTCAACGTTACGAAACTTGAACGAGACTCTAGAAAGTTAATGGCCTGAGCAGGTATTGATGGAGCCTGGTAAGCCGCTAAAGGCATTAGGTATTTTTATGGTTCTTAGTTCGTAGAAAAGGCATGTTGAAAGCAAGTGGCGGCAAGCCCATCCCTCAGTAAATCTTGCCGGACATGCCCACGGCCGTACAGGGTAGGCCGAGCACACTTAGTCGAGGCAGGTCTCCAGCAGGACAATGCCGAGCTATACCTGCGTTGGGGCCAGCTGAAGGTTGGGCTGGGGGCGATGGACTGAAGGGATGTGTCTTCACAGTGGAGTCACAGACCGCGCATTGTGTGCTGTGCCACGCCTAATAAAAATGCCGACACTGCAAATACGCCTGTGACCCACTTCCATCGGCCGCCTCGGTCGTAGAAGAAACTCTGGCATCTGAGAAACGTTAGGAGATAGAATCTTTAAGACACCTCATAGCTAGGACTAACATGCTCCAAGGCATAGGTGATTTAGATAAAGACCTTTAAGATTGTATCTGTTTGCTTGTTGCTGCAGTAAGTGACGCAGCTTCGGAGAAAAACTCGTCGAAAACTTAAAAAGCCCAGTAATTTTCCAGAGACACTGGTTTCTTAATTCTTGCGCTGGTTCAACATGAGTTCGTGCTGTCATGTAGGAGAGGAGATTTAGCACCTCTAAAGCCTGTGATTTGCTCAAGACGGGGTGAAGGCTGTATCGTTCCCGCATTTTACGGAGAAAGGGAATTTTTTATCTGGAGAGGTGAGAGGCACTCAGCTCTGGACTTCAGTCTGAAAGCAACTTCTCGTCGAAGCTCTGGGATGTGTGGTTGGTATTTGGGACCTGTCGTAAGACTGACTTCACCTGCGAGTAGTTAGACTGGAGACTCTGTGGTGATGTTCTCACTGAACCCACAATGTGACTTCAAACGTCTCGGACTACTCGTTTGCAGAGGGCACACATATTCGTTTTTTGGTTTACCAGTCTTGACGTTTGTCATCCTTGTGCACTCTGTCGTATAAGTGAGCCAAATTGGTCCTTGGTATGACCAGCAAACAGGTGTGTCACACACTGAAATCTACCGCGATTTCAGGGCTCTGGTAGAGACTAAATTGCGATCCGTCTGCCTGATCGCTAGATCATGAGATGTTGCATTTATTTCGTGGCCGCGATCGATTCACAGGTGCCGCCTTACGCCTCGCCTCTGCCGCACACTACTCGCCAGGTGCAAGTTACATCGCTGCACGAAGCAAACAAGATAAAGTACTGCTGCTCGCGCCTTGTCTGGGTGTCCAAATCCCAATCTCCTCTTGCTCTCAACTGCACCTATCGAGACTTCTGTAGGTCATTGATCAAAGTCTACTGAGCGTCAGAACAATTCAGATTGCGTTATACAGATTGCGTTATACAGATCTCTTAGGGCCAGAGTACTTGATACAATTTTGCCACCCAGGATCCTTTTCCATTGTGGTCTTAAACCACCTGTTAGTTGTTTACGATATTGTACTAGAATTTGGTTAACTTTAATTGTGCCTGTCTTTGTTTTTATTTATGGGAAAACAAATGTTGTCAGTAAACTAAATTTTGCTTACATTTTCAATCAAAGCATCATTTTCATACAGTCACCCGAAGTATTAACTTTCATTGTAGTGTCCCATCTCAGGATAACTTTCATTGTGTACTATCCTGCCAGGATAACTTTCATTGTGTACGACCTACCAGGTCCTCAATCAATCATTTTTATACAGTCCCACAACCGGGTTAACTTTCATTATGGCGTCCCTTGCCAGGATCTCGGATTGATGGCACCTTCTGTGACCGTCAGATCGTGTTGCCTAGCGTTGTCATTCAACATGACATCCCTTGCGCAGAATTGTGAACTAATGGTACCTTTTGTGACCATCAGATCGTAGAGAGTGTTGCATAGTGAAGTTTCTGTTCCCCATGTTTAATATGGTGCACTAGGTAGAACAGATTCCCGTTTCTGACGCCTAGACATAGTACTAATATTTAATTATTGTATGTGTGTATTTTCATACTTTGGTTATGACTTCTGTGTCACTTGATTGTTTGTTCTGATGGCGATCTGCGTTGTGCTGATTTGTTAGGATATATTGAGATCTTCGTTTGTGAGCACAGACAAGAGTGCAATTATTTGAACTCATTGTCGGGAACTAGGAATCAGTAGCTCACGGGAGCGTAATTTAGAGTAGAATCTGCGTGGCATTGGAATGTGTAGGTTTTAATTTAGTTTGGGTCAGAATTAGAGTGCATGCTTACAAGAAGTAAGATACGTTTGCTACAGAGTAGCGGAAGTAACTGTGTTTTGTTAACCATGGATCCACGTCAGATTATTAGCGGTGACCAGGCAGATATTACACGGGATCCTCAGTAAAAGCATTGCAGATGGGTCAGAAATGTCGAACGTAGAACCTGCATAGTATGACGACTTATCTCAGTCAGGTGACGAAAGTGGAGACCGCAGCAGAACGAAATGTAGGCGCTGCCTGGTACGAGACGCGCGGTCAGTAAAACTAGCAGACCAGAATCACGAAATAAACGTCACAGAATGAAGAAATCTCGTTCCTCTAGTGCGGAAGGCGTTAGTGGTAGATCTCAGTTTGAGGCTCTCGTGCAATTCATGTTAGAGGCAGAAAGGAAGAGACAAGAGGCTGAGAAAAAGAGACAGGAGGAAGACAAGGAAAGACACAAATTAGTTCAAGGCGAAGTATTGATGCTAAGCAGTGTTAGCATCGACCCTCTGTCGATAATTATGTCGTATAAATGGAGATGATGTTTTAACTACTGACGACGCCTTTAGCACAATTGTTTTATGAATCTCCATTGCAGGATGTGATTTTAGGTATTTTACTTCTGATGAAAGTATATTTAGGTATACCGAAACCGTGATCAAGAATTTTAATGAATCTTTATCCCGCAACTGCTTTGGCTGTCATCATTCACCGTGAACATAAACTGCTCATAAGAAGGGTCACAGACAGTACAGATGGAGTCAAGAAAGAGATCGTAGGAATCCTAGAAGACATAGAGAATGTCAAGAAAACGACAGTAGAAACGCGTGAGGTCGCCGACCCGGCGAAGTACAATGCTAAAACAGCGCGATTGGTAGTGCAAGTAGCACGAAAGGACGCATCAGTGGCCAAAGATCAAGTTAAACTGGCAAGCACTGAGGTGTGCAAAACAAAAAAGGCACTTGGAACTCTCCAAAAGCAAGGCAAAAAAATAGTTCAAGAAACGCAGGAAAAAATGAGTCAAGCGACGAAGCGAATTGAACAGATAGAAATCAACAGGCCGAAATCTCTGAAGTTAAAGATCAGCAGACCCGAGTCGCCGCTAACAAAACGAGTTGGCTAAGGACGTTCGGCAGGCACATGAGCGGGTCGCGCAATTGCAGACACAATATCGTCCGGTAGAGTGACATCGAGAGCATCACAGAAGTGAAGGAAATGTTTTGCGACTCCCCGAACCGCTATATGAGGCCACACTCTCCGACATGGGCGAGTGCAGCAGGAATATGCTCCTGCCGCGGCGGAACTCGTAATAGCAAATGCTATGTCGGCAACACGGAGCATGTCAGAGACCGAGCCGGAAAACAATTGTACACGTCTACAGAGATCAGGTGAATCTGACAACACGAGTGGACACAATAACAGCGCACGAGGATCGTTTAGGCACGGATACATGGAGTCACGCGCTGCAGACGAGAAGGAAAACCCGTACGGCGGATACGTCGAACCTTTCGACCACGAACTTTTCTTGACCGTCCAGAATTTTCAAGTCTACAAGGAGGCAAACAATACATTACATCCAAAGACCTGGATGGCACAGTACGATCACGTTCTGCCAGAATCTTGGCCACTAAAGTACAAGCTCCAGTTTATCTGTGGTTTCTTAGAAGGGTCGGCTGCAGAACATATGCGCCGAGTTGCGCAGAGTTGTCGCTCTTACCAAGAATTTAGGACGCATTCCTTAGCACATATTGGACGCAAGACACACAGGAGAGGATAAAACAGGAGATCATGTTAGGAAAGGACTCAGAAGCGTCTCGATCCCGCAGTCCTGTCAAATTCTTCGAATCCTTGGTCAAGAAGAACCGATTCTTGAATCAACCGTACAGTCCCAAGGAAATTATCAGACACTTCCACATTGAATTACCTTTCAATTACCAGCAACTGCTCATCAGTTGATGCAGCGATTCAATCGAACTCGAGTATGTGAATGATATTCACAACTTGCGGGAAAGAAATAGCAATAATGACCTTAACTGGCCACATTCGGCAGAGAGGAATAACGATGGACAATATGGGGCAAACATCGATCGAATCGAAACCAAAATTCAAACTTCAATGGGAATAACGAGCCACCATGGGAAAATAGAAGAAGACGAGGAAATTATAATCATAACAACAACAACAAAAACCGACGAAACGGAAAGTGGAGAGAGCAACAGAACTCGAACCAGGATCAACAGGATTCTAGGGACCAGCAGCAAAGCAATAGCAGGACCTACAACGGTCAAGGCCAGTGGAATAACCAACGTAGCGAATATGTGGAATGAAGGCCGTCTAACCCATCGCAGGGACCACGCAGAGAAAATTCAAACAGGAATTGACACACAGCCGATGCGGACACAGCTCAAAACAATGACGCAGAAACTATCGGATCGGAACGAGAGACATTAATTTATTAGTGTATGAAGATTCAAGAGAACTGCTACGGGAAGAAAAGGAGATCATGACACAACCGGATTTACACCTCATCATTCACATCATAGTCGCAAGGTTAATCAAACCGGGATTGTGGACAGTGGAAGCCAAGTGACGGCGATATCGGATTCAGCATATAAGAAATGCACTGCGAATCATACTTGGCCGGCACTCACGCTGAAGAAAATCAGAATCACCGGCGCTCTGAGAGGGAAGCATACAGAAGTGCAGAGACAAACCAGGTTGACGTTCAGCTGTCAAGGGCATACCTTAGAAGCCAACTTTCTGGTCGTTCCTTCTTTGGAAATTGAGATAATATTTGGCATGGATTTTCTAAATCGACAACAGCCCATATTGGACGTAGGGTGAGGAGAACTGACTTTATATAAAGACGGCGCCATGAAGAGTTCCTTCGCAGACCAAGTAATACGTGCTCAAATCCCTGCGGAATGCCTCAATCTAAACTAAGCAGGAAAAAAAGGGGAAGGAAAAAGTCAGTCGTGGCACTATGAGTGCAGCCGCAACACTCAAGACATTTAGAAAATTCGGGGAGACGTGCGCGATGCTATTGATCACATGCTAGGAAATTTATTAAACATCCCGAGGCAGGAAAAAGAAGAGCTTGAGGGAATATTAAAGAAAAACGCGGATGTCTTTCTACCGAAAACCGGAGCTATCCGAAATTTCATGTACGCGTTTCGGGTGCGGGAACACACTAAATTCTTCGTGATTCCTTACCAAAACCAACACGCCTATAGACAGAACGTTTCTCTCGAGATCAAGAGGATGCTTGATGAAGACATCATTGAACCAACAAGCTCCACGTACAACAACGCACTCACAGTGGTAGAGAAGGCTGACGGCTCGATCCGTTTGGTGCTGGATTCGCGCCAAATGAATACAATCATTGAGCCAAAGACAAATCGTCCGGAAAAGCTGGAGGAACTCCTGCAAAATTCCCATGGTGTTACGTTTTTTTCATCTCTTGGCTTGCGGTCCAGTTTCTGGCAAATTATGCTCCACCCAGATTGCAGGAAATACACGGCATTCCTTGCATTCTGGAAATGCTATCGATTTAAACGCTTATCATTCGGGCTAAACGTGTCATCATGTGCCTTCCTCAGAGGACTCGATAGCATCTTAAACGATTCCATTAAGCAAAGGATTACCACCTACGTGGACGACCTCTTGATAGCAGTACCGAAGTGGAGAGGACACAATGCGGTCGTCAGAGAAATCCTACAGACCTTTAATGAGTGCGGCGAAATCGCCAATATCACGAAGTCATGCATAGGAAACTCACGAGTAAAATTCCTCGGACATATCATTACCGCGGAAGGAATCACACCAGACACGGAAAAAATAGAGGAAATTACGAAATTTGCCACGCCAACAACTACGGAACAACTACGTGGCTTCCTTGGCATCGCAAATTTCTAGCAACGATTCGTCCATGTGAAGATATTAGCGTCTTCGCGGCTATGCCAGCTCACAGGAAAAAATACGCCGTGGGAATGGGACGACGTGGCGGGAGATGAATTCCTAAAGCCTCAAAATCGCGCTATTAATGCACCAATTCTTTCGCACCCCAACCTGGAGGAGGAATTTTGCATGACGTCAGACAGCTCCTACTCTGGGATTGCTTTAGTGATTTTCCAACGATATCAGCAAGGGGAAAAAAATGGTTCAAATGGCTCTGAGCACTATGGGACTTAACATCTATGGTCATCAGTCCCCTAGAACTTAGAACTACTTAAACCTAACTAACCTAAGGACAGCACACAACACACAGCCATCACGAGGCAGAGAAAATTTCTGACCCCGCCGGGAATCGAACCTGGGAACCCGGGCGTGGGAAGCGAGAACGCTACCGCACGACCACGAGATGCGGGCAGCAAGGGGAAAACATGATGTACAAAACCATTGCTTTTGAAGCTGAAACCTCAGCAAGTGTGAAAGAAATTATTCTGTAAATGAATTAGGAGCTTTGGCGGTTGTTTTCGGCTTCGAAAAATTCCGTTTCTTCTTTTATGGGAGAAAAACAAGAGTGTGCAGCGACCACAAAGCCTTGAAATTCCTACTCACAGCGAAACTCCGAAACAAACGTCTAACGAGATGAGCACTCTTGCTCCAGGAGTACGACTTTTCGATCACACACATACCAGGGAAGAAGAACATCAGTGCGGATGCGCTGTCACGTTCCCCTATGGGGCTAGAAACAAGCGAGGCTAGCCCACTGGATGACGAACACTGCAGCTTGTTCTATATGAAGAAGGTTGAATTTGAGAATTATGTGACCTCGAACCTCAAAGACAACAGCAAAGAGCAAGACAAGGACCCAGGTCTATTTGCTCTAAAGCAGAGAGTGAAAGACAAGAGGAAATCAAAACAGAGGCAGTTTTACTTAGTACGAAAAGGCATTCTGTTCTTTCGAAGTGAGGGAGAAGGAGCGCCCTGGCGCGTTTGCATTCCAGATGAACTGGTAAACAAGATCATCTGTCACACGAGCCTGAGTTACGCACATTTTGGACCCAGGAAGTGCTACTTAAAATTACGCACACTGTGCTATTTCAAGATTATGGAGAGAAGAATCAGGAGGGTTTTGGCTGTCTGCAAAGCGTGTCATATGTCAAAGCACGCCACTGTGGCAACGCAAGCACCTCTATATCCCATCATCCAATCATAGTTCAAGCATCTTGCAGCAACAGATTTAATGGACCCACTCGTGCGAACAAATAGAGGGTGCTGCTACATCCTAGCGGTATTAGAGCTGACATCCAAGTATGTCAGTTTAATCCCGCTCAAGAAAGCAACTGCGCACTCAGTATGTAGAGCCTTCTGCAAGGATTTCCTCACGCAAGTCGGCCATGTCAATAGGATCATCTCCGACAATGGACCTCAGTTCAGGTCAGAGAAGTGGAAAGAGATGTTGCGGAAACACAGAATCACACCCATCCTGGATTCCCTACGACATCCACACTCGTCGTTAGCAGAGAGAGTGATGAAAAGTCTGGGAAACCTCTGCCCGTATCTACTGCGCGAAACGACACGCCACTTGGGATATTTTCCTACGTGACTTCCAGGACGTGATAAACGAGTTGCCAAACGGTATCACCAAATAGCATTAATAACAAATGGTTCAAATGGCTCTGAGCACTATGGGACTTAACATCTGTGGTCATCAGTCCCCTAGAACTTAGAAATACTTAAACCTAACTAACCTAAGGACATCACACACATCCATGCCCGAGGCAGGATTCGAACCTGCGACCGTAGCAGTCGCGCGACTCCGGACTGAGCGCCTAGAACCGCGAGACCACCACGGCCGGCCACTAATAACAGTTCTCAAGAACACGCAATCCACAGATCTCATCCTTGAAGTTGTAAATGTTCCCCCTCGAACTCGAGAACAACACCAACGAGTTGTTGACCTGGCGCTCAAGAGATTGCATGAGGCAGGAGAGAAACGGAAAGAGAGTTGGGATAGAAAAACACGCGAGAGAGAGTACCGAATTGGGCAAAAAGTGGTCGTTAGAAGTTTCCTTCTATCTAACAAACTGAAACAGCTGCGCCACAAATTCTACCCAATCTATTATGGACCTGTCCGGGTCCGGAGAATCGCCCACTTGAACGCCCTAGAGCTAGAGACCTTGAAATCCGTTGCCAGTTATATGTAATCGCCAGATAGCGCTTTTTGTTGCATACCAAACCAGGCACGTTACAATACTGAGTACTTCAAATAACTGAATACTGTTATAATTTCTTTGGGCCTCACAATTGTTGCCCGATTTCCGTAATTGAGCATCGTACTCTGTAATGGCATTCTCGTAGAAGAGCCTTCACAATTATCACCATGCTCGATGAAATTGTTTCTGTTTATTTTCCGTGGTTTCTTGTACAAGATCCAAGGGACGGAGGGCTGTCAGTTCATGTTTTTCGTGGTGTCTAGACGGTAAATAGTGCCATAGGGCAAGTGCGTCTCGATTTTCGGATGTGTTTCGTATGGTGTTAGCAGTCCACACTTTGGGCGTGTGTCGACGCTAAGCCTCAGTGCGTTAGGAGCATGTGAGTCTCGGTTTTCGGACGTGTTTCATATGGTATTTTTAGTCCACGCTTTGGGGCGCGTGTCGACGTTAAGACTCATTGTGTTATGAGCATGTGAGTCTCGACTTTCGGATGTGCTTCGTATGGTGTTATAGTAGTTCAATTCTTTTATATTGGCGGCTCGCGCATGCCCGCCCAGACGCGGGAGATTGCTGCGTTGCCAGTTGCACACGACGCACGCGCCAATAGAAGCAGCGCCATACTATAGCATCGTTCGCAAGCTTACGTTTAGGGGGTGTAAAGCCACCACGGCCGCATTAACCCTTTCGCTGCTACAAAGACGTGTTCCCTGCATTCCGCGATGTGCGCGATTTTGTCACTGCACTGCTCGCCTGTGCAGACACATCGTGTTCCGACTGCTTTGACACTCTTATCAATCGATTCCACAACTATTTGGCCCAAAAATTAGATTTTTACACATCTTCTTGACTGATACCTTCCCCCCATAAATGACTTAATTTTGTTTCGATGTTCAACGCAGTTATTATGCAGCATTAAATATAGTAAACGATTGCACAAAATTTTGAGGATTTCAAAATGGTTCAAATGGCTCTGAGCACTATGGGACTTAACATTGATGGTCATCAGTCCCCTAGAACTTAGAACTACTTAAACCTAACTAACCTAAGGACAGCACACAACACCCAGCCATCACGAGGCAGAGAAAATCCCTGACCCCGCCGGGAATCGAACCCGGGAACCCGAGCGTGGGAAGCGAGAACGCTACCGCACGACCACGAGATGCGGGCCTTTTGAAGGGTTTGCAGATGTAAAAGTCCATAGAGTATACAGTAAATTTTATATGAAATTTAGGTATCTTGTCCACATTTCATTCTCAACATTGTGGCAACTAAAATCGACCATACGGAAAGTATACGCTATGGACTTCTACCTCTGCAAACTCTTCAAAATTTCGTGCAATGGTTTACTACATTTAATGCTGCATAATAACTGCGTTGAACATCGAAACAAAATTAAGTCATTTATGGGGGGAAGGTATCAGTCAAGAAGACGTGTAAAAATCAAATTTTTGGGCCACATAGTTTTCGTGAAATCGAATGATAAGTGTGTCAAAGCAGTGGGAACACCATGTGTCTGCACAGGCGAGCAGTGCAGTGATGACAAAATCGCGCACAGCGCGGAATGCGGCGAGCACGTGTCTGCAGCGGCGAAAGGGTTAATAAAGAGACAAAGCACTAGAAATTTCAAAAAATTGCATTCAAACGAATATAATCCGCGAAGTAAGGCACTTCGATATTGTTTTTAACTAATGAAAATATTAAGCACCGCAAAAGGTTTGAACTCATAACCTTTCGCGTATCAGCCCAACACCTTTTTTTGACATCTGCTCGGGGTGGACGTCGTAAGACATCCATTTAAGTTCGTTGTTGATCTGTTGACTCAGTTTTTTTATTACAGAGGCACGTTACCCTCTGACCGAACACGCTGAGCTACCGTGCCGGCAAACACCTTAACCGTTACGCTAACGCACCTCGTCTGACTACGTAACGCCATTAGGACTATAACACGTCACGCAAAATACTGACGAACAATGTTGGTATGACTATGAATTACTCACGCTTCGTCGAAGTACAATAGGAAATAAAAAATTACCGCTGTTCTTTATTGCGAAAGAGCGGTTCGTGAGAGCGATACAAACACCTTTCCTTGCTATCGCCTGAATTACGAGTCTTATTGCTTGTTTGGTTTAATTAATTAATAGAATATGAAGCAATTGGTATAAAGAATGCTTTTTCCAAACTTTCTATAAAAGAATGTCTGCTATCAAGACATTGCTATTGTTCTGTTACTTTATTTATGACTGAACGTTTCTAAAACTGAAGACAGTCGTCCATGCTCTACACTTCAGTCGAGATGTGGCAACGTCGTGCTCTGTTCATTGGCTGACTGTGTTTTGTGACGTCAGATGCGCAGAACGAACCTAAACTCGGCCGCCAACATAAATGACGCGCACTTTAGTAGTCCACGCTTTGGGCGCGTGTCGACGCTAAGAATCGGTGTGATATGAGCAATCGCCTGTTGTGCGATGTAGCCTCTCTCGTGGTGGAATTTTGCCACCGCCATGTGAGCGCCGTCGGCGAAATATTGTGTATGGAGAATCAGCAGGACAAGTGCAAGTCATGGTAGAGCTGCGAACCCCAGGCCCGGATACAGGAAGCAGAAACTAAATGATGGACCATGGATGAGAGTTAAATTAGAGAAATATTTATATGCAGTCATAAATAACGCATAATGCTCGTGTTTCATTTCAGCAGCAGCGATCTTGACAGGGGAGACAGGAGGCATCATTGTAATATGTACAATTACGAGTACACAGTCATAAAATGCCACTTCAAAGTTTTCCGGCAAATCACCAGCACCTGAGTGAGTAGACGCACTTCCTGGCCACTTCAGCGTCAGCAGACAACACCGACGGACATAGAAAATATAAAAGGGGAGTACGCAAGGAATAAAATGCATGAAAATTCTCTTCAGTAGTATTAGCAAAGGCATAGGGTAGTACAATAAATTAGTATTTAGCATTGGGAGAAGTCTGCACGTTTGGTGGAGGTATAGAGATAGCGCCAGCGTAAATATTAGTGCGCATGACATGGGTAGAACTAACCAAAAACTAACAAAAACATGTGCACACACAAACAAAGACACCTCACACAACATAATTTACATCCATACATTGTTAACAGGGCCCTGCAGCCATTACATTTATTTTTAGATTTGCATCCTTAGTAACAAAATAAATAAATAAATAATTATATTAAGTAAAGAAAATATTTTGTATTCACCATTATTTTCTCTTTTTACGTAAATGGATTATATTAAAGTAATGACATTTGTGAGAGAATATGGCGCTTGATCACTCGTGAGGATTGTGCAGACTCTGACACAGGACGTCACAGCCCATGCCAGCCAGCAAGGGCGAAGGGAACGGCGAGCCGTAATGAGTCTCAGCTGTGGCAGCGCAGGTGTGGGGGACCTCTACTTTGACAGAACCGGGCCGTGGCCAGCTGATGAGCCTAATTCATGCAGCCCCAGTGTAGGCCGCACGTCACAAGCCGGCTCAGACAGCAGGATGCCACCACACGCCGGCAGCCATCCCCTAGCGGCCGACGACCCGCCAGACCACTATTCGAAGCAGGACAAGCAAGTCACGTGGCACCACAGTTGATGCGTGTGCCGGGCCCAACTGACTCAGCGGGGTGCCGAGAGAGATGTGTCCCATCGACAAAATCCGATGTAATGCGCAGGCGCATGTGCGTTCCAATGCAGAGGTGAACGGGTAGAGCAGGGCTACCCCACGTCCCGCTCACGCTGAATAGATTTCTACACCAGGGGGTGGGTTGCACGTCAAATGCAATGCTGTCACTCCAGTTGCTGACGGCTAACTGCTTCCTGACGAGGATGACACCAAGGGTCCAGCTGCGGTCCACAAGCTGGAAAGATGCCGGCTGCTGCCAGTCACCAAATGCTGCCTTGAGATGAGAGGGAACGCCAGAAACGGCTGCCGCTACTTCTGCAACATCATGCGCTGAGTGAGAGGCCATTCCACTGGGGCGCAGGTTGCTTTTCTTCAGTCCTACCAGTCACAGTTTGTGCGAGTGCATAAGTGCCATGCTTTTAATCCGTATGACATTTTCAATTATAAAATTTGTCACCCCAGGGACCCTTGTGGAGGGAGCGATAGGATACCTTTCTGTAATATCATTATGTAATATCATTATGTAATATCAAATGGTTCAAATGTCTCTGAGCACTATGGGGCTTAACATCTGAGGTCTTCAGTCCCCTAGAACTTAGAACTACTTTGAACTGTCTTGATTGTGTTTTTATGTTGTTATGCACATTTATTAATGCTCTGATGATGTCCCTGTACTTGTTTTCATGTTGCAGAAAATAATACACAAACTACACAACTTAGGTTATAAGACAAACAGGTTAAAAATGTGATTCCCTTGTTCATTGAGAAATTGAGAATATATGTCTCTGATCACTGAGATCAAATGAGTGATAGAGCAGGGGTAAATCAATGAGCAGAGATCAGTTCATACTGCAGGACATTGTAACTGATTAGGGGCATTAGACATCTGCGAACACAGCATATGGCGTGAATGGGTATATTTCTTTCCTACAAGTTCTTTTAAGCGCCCATTAAATGTTTATCGGAAGTCTGTGATGTAACAATGACACCTTGGTCTAATGTAATCCATGCTACTCATAGAAACCTTCTCGTGCACTCTTGCTGGCTTGCAGCTTCATGTGAGTGAATGACCCCTGGAATGAATTAAGTCAAGGTAGTATGTGTTTTAGCCATGGACAATCATGACTGGCAAAGTTACCTTTTCTCACACATATATATCTGTTATAAGGATGAGATTTTCCTACTATTTTTAATGATTTCCTCTGGTTCGTGTCACACTAACCAATATTGAAGTGAGGCGCTACCCATGCAGAAATCAACAGCAGGTAGAGGGTATTGAGGGAGGACAGGCTACTCCCTCACCTATTTTTCATAAAGATTTTGTTACAAAGTTACACAAATTGAGTGAAACTCTAGAAAGTTAACGGCCTGATGAAGCCTGGTAGAGCACTAAAAGATGAGATATTTTTATGGTTCTTAGTTCGTAGAAACGGCATGCTGGAAGTTGAAAGCAAGTGGCAGCGAGCCCATCCCTCAATAAATCTTGCTGGACATGACCACTGCCGTACAGGACAGACAGAGCACACTCTAGTCGAGACAGGTCTCCAGCAGGACAATGCTAAGCTATACCTACACTGGCAACAGACTGAAGAGATGCATCTACACAGTGGTGCTGTAGACCGGGCATTTGTGCTGTGCCACTCCTAATAAAACTTTATACGTTTTCGTGTTCGCCGATACTGCAAATAGGCCTGTGACCCACTTCCATCGGCCGCCTCGGTTGTAAAAGAAATTCTGGCGTCTGGGAAACGTTGAGAGATAGAATCTTTAAGACACCTCATAGCTAGGACTAACATGCTCCAAGGAACAGGCGATTTAGATAAAGATCTTTAAGATTGTATCTGTTTGCTTGCTGCTGCGGTAAGTTACGCAACTTCGAAGAAAAACGTCTTCTCCCTACACGAAAACTTAAAAAGCACAGTAATTGGCGGTTTCTTTTTTTTTACAGAGAGGCAGCTTTCTTAACTTTTGCGCTGGTTCGACATGAGTTTGTGCTGTCTTGTAGGAGGGGATATTTAGATCCTCTAAAGCCCGGTGATTGGCTCAAGACGGGGTGAACGCTGTGTTGTTCGTGCACTTTGCGGAAAAACGGAATTTTTTTATCTGGAGAGGTGCGAGGCACTCAGGCTCTGAACTTCGCTCTGGAAGCAACTTCTCGTCGAAGCTCTGGGATGTGTGGTTGGTATTTGAGACCTATTCTAAGACTGACTTCACTTGCAAATAGCTAGACTGCGCAGCCTGTGGTGAAGTTCCTACTGTACTGACAGAGTGACTTCAAACGTCTCGGACTACTCATTTACCGAGGGCACACTTACTCCTTTTTGATTTACGAGTCTTGACGTTTCGCGTCCTGGTGTACTCTGTCGTATAACTGATCCAAATTCCTCGGTATGGCCAGCGAACGGGTGTGTCACACACTGCCAGGGTAGTCTATTAACAAGCGGTTGCTTTATTTCCACACGCACTAAGACACCAAGGATAAGACCTATCTGCTCCAGGGATTGATCCTTTCATTGTTTAAATACTTTCATCATTGCTTGTGTGGAGGATACCTGTTTCCTGAAGATAACATTAAGAAGAATAGGGAATCTCCAAGAAGCGACACTACGGTTGCACACCAGAATGAGGCTGCCCAATATAACAAGGGTAAGTGTCCGACAACGCTATACTGGGAGACCGAGTCTACTTGAAGAATTCTGTGGCGCAAAGCAATGAGGGAGAGGGGTATGGGACAGAAGGTCACTTCTAAGACGTTATCATGGTTTTTGGGACCGTAAAAAGTGGTCTAAATCACATGCCCAGAGAGCTTCCTGATCCAGGACCTTTCTACTGGAAAATTATCCAGGGCTCATGTCAGGTAGCTGAAAGTCGATAGCGGGAGCCACAATTCTGGGGACACCTTTCATACACTTCTGCTCCCGCCACAGCCGGTTCCCGTGCATGCGACGTCCTTGCCTCTCAGTTATCGATGGCATCTGCCCTGTGCATGTCTCTGTCCCTTTGCTGAGAAACTGCAGGACACGTACCACAGGAGGGTGAGTGAGCATTGGCGGGTGGAGTTTTAGGAACGTGCACAGCAAGAAAAAAGTGATGTGAATTCTGGCAGCAGTATGGGGATTTGAAGATCCAGTTTTGCCTAGGAAATGTGAGTCCTTTCGTTGGGCTGCACACAGCTGAAAGACGGTGGCGTAACCTGTGGGGTGTTATTAGCACAATCATGCCGGTTGGATTTTAACTGTCAGCTACTCTACTGTTGGAATAAGCAAGCGTGCTTGTGGAGCCACTGTGTGTCTATATTGAGGACTTTATGGTAAGCCCTTTTTTTGTAAAGGGCAGTAATTTTGTCCTTAAGTGACATGTTACCCACCGGACCCTGGCTCCTTTAGGACACAGCTGATATTCGGGTCGTTCCTCCAACATTCTGTTGTGAACGAAGGTGCTCGTTTATATTACAAGGAGGCTGTGCTTAGCAGATTTTCTGGACACATATTCGCGATTTGTGGTGAAAGTGGATTGCAATTTGGATTCTGATTCTTACTTACCAAATTACTGGGCAGCGTGGCTTGGTTCAACGTCTATGCAAACTTTCGCTTCTTCCTGTTAAAGTTTATCTGTAAGCTGCTTGTTTAGTATATTACCTATACTGTGCTTGGTAGCTTTGTTTTATTTATTGGCGTTTTGAATTCTGTTAGAATAGAGGCTTAATTTTGTTTATAAATGAGTGCCTTACAGGACACTATAGCCATTGTTTAGTATTGTCTAGTATTCTTTATTGAATTCAAGAGTGACCACATAAAGAGGTCTCAGTTTAAGGTTTAGCGTTCTTGTGGCTTTCTTTAGACCATTTTTGGTAAGGTAAATTCCTTGTATATCTGTGGAAAAGGTACTTATTTTGGTAAGACAGCTCGCGATCTTCTTAAATCCACATTACTTCTTATGAGCTGTTTGCCGAGCTAGCCACCTATGTACTTATTGTATTGTGATCTGTTTGTTTGCCATTTCTAGCCGACATGCTTAACTAATTCTTTCTGTGTATTTGGTCAACTACTTTCGTTTTTAGCGCGCATGTAAACCCGTGATATTAAGTGTTTGCCTTTGGCGTTCCATATTTCAATTGCATATGATAACGGCAAGTGAACCTTTATATTTTATGTTCCCCATATGTTCTTGGAAATTTGCCTTGGAAGTCTCACGAACTTTGCGACTTGCACATGGTGTTTTTATCGACCATTGTGCTGCATGGCTCACAGCGTTTAGAAGCCTGATAACCTGCTTCCCCTTCGAGGCGTGTTTTGGTGTACGCTTAAGCTCCCTTAGTTAGTAACGGGCATTTGCTATTCTCAACCAAAACCCTTACTAATCACAAAGCACCATCGCTCATTATGAAACTTGTTTGTGTGGCAGCCGACTTTTGCTTGAGTTACCCTGTATCTCCCTTAAGTGTTACTAAATCATTTGAGCAGTGAAATCTTATGCACTTCACCTTGATCAGTACTGCCGTAAGCTGGTCTTTAGGGGAGAGACATCGTGCTCCTTAGTGAAATTTTTACGTAAAACTTAATTACTTGAAAGGGTTTCGCCATGGTAGGTATTTATGATTGGGCCATGAGCCGATTATGCAGTTGTTAAGTATCATTATTTGTTTGGTCTATTGAAGTTCTTGATTTGTAATTGTCTGTTAATGAGCAACGCTGTTTGGAATTAATAACTGTTGCTGCAACTGCTCACTACTTTAAACTACTTTGATAAGAAGAGGAAGGCGACTTTATTTAGGATACACCAACATGCGGTTTTCACTCTTTTTTTCTTTTTATCGTCTTGCACACGCACACTTGATGGAGTGTATTTTTGTATTTACTGAGGTGATGAGCCTTGGGTACAACTACCTCATTCACTCCCGTGCTACGACTCTTGGCCATTGTATTGGGCATGAAGCCACGGCGAGTGCGACTTTTGCGGAGCCAGCGTTAAACGCTTTATTGATGTTTGCCGTCTGGGCTTCCCTTGGTTAACGCCAGGTGTTATTACTGTCTTCAGTAGTTTTCGGGATCTGAGGTCTGAAGCCACAGGTCGCCTGACACACCGGCGCCAAGCATCCGAGTGATATTTTGTTCGTTTTCGACGGCGGTTTTCACGCTGATTTCGTGTGTCCCGTGAAATGCAGCTAGTTGTTCGAGAAACTCAAGAAGACATGATGTGACGTGGGATAGCCTTACTGTAAATTGGCTGCAACGACCACAATAGGTACAAAAATTTTGCTGTCCAGCTTGGTCGGATATTGCGGAGTGGCCTCCTACGCCTGGAAACATTCGAACGTGGTGGGGCCGGGAAGCGCGAGTTTTCGATTCGTTGCGCTCTGCACGAGATGAATAGTAGCGCCTCTGGACCACCAGGGAGAATAGGTGTGTTGATAGAGTCTCGTCTGGGTAATACTCATGTGCAGACTTAGGTGTAAGACTACCACAGTAATCTGGACAGTATCTTAGATTCTTTCCAGAATTTGTCTCGTCGAGTTGTATCCGCGGTAAAAATGGAAATGAGCGTTCGCGTCATTGGCCGGGACGCCCCTTACGGGCAGGTCCTGCCGCCTTGGTGAAGGTCTTATTACATTTGATGCCACATTGGGTGACCTGCGCGCCGGATGGGGATGAAATGATGATCAAAACAACACCAGTCCCTGAGCAGAGAAAATCCCTGACTCAGCCGGGAATCGAACCCGGGCCCGTAGGACGGCAATCCGCCACGCTGACCACTCAGCTATCTTTTTTTTATTATTTTTTATTTTTTTTATGGGATAATAAAAATTGAAGAAATAAACAAAAGGCGATTGGTTGCACTAATTTCAAGAAACCTTTATTCATCATAGTCGCTGTGATACTCATTCATGATGGAAAAAAGTTCCATTATGTCTCTCGGTATGGCCAAAGGAGTACAGAAAAATTAATGTTTCCGCCCGGGATCGAACCGGGGACCTTCCGCGTGTTTTTTTTTTAAGACGCTACTTTTTTTTTTTTTTTTTTTCCTAAAGCTAACTAGGACGGCCGTTCGCCACCACTTCAGGTTCCGCCAACGAACAAAAATTAAATATGCCTCTGAAACTTTGTGTAAAAAAATAAAATAAAAGGAAAAGGAAAGGGTATAATACTTTTTTTTATTTCTTTTATTTGTTGTTCATTTTGTTCTTATTTTGTTCTTGTGTATTTATTTGGATACGAACGCAGGTCTCCTGTCCACTTTTTTTAAAATCTTTTTTTATTTATATAGATATCAATGTGCGAACAGTCATAGTTAATCAAGCCTGGAAAACTGAAACAGAATGAAGACGCCATCGAAGATATGAAACATAAATGACATGAAATGAAAGCTACCACGTCGTTGTGAGGCTTCCCAGCGACTGCGCCCACTGATAAGGATTGTTCAATATATGCTCGTTTGCGGTTCGTTCTGACCTCATCTGCCACTGCCGGGAACATTCCAGCTGCACGGCGGGCTGTGAAAGGCACTCCATAGATAGTTCGCGAAGCACTGTCGATATCTGGTATGCCCGGAAATAGCATGATGTCTTTCTTGCAAATAGAGCCAGAAGTCAAGGAAATTCTTGTGTCCGTCACGACAGAGGTAATGGACTGCATGTCCACGTATCCAGGTGACAGAGTTGGTTCGAGTCTTGGGGTAAAATGTCTCATCCGGAAACAATAACGTGCGTGCAGATATATGCTCCGGCCGAACTCGCAAGAGATAAGCCAGCATCTGCCGCACTAGGTGCCAAACCGCTTCCGCCTCTCCACAGCTGAGGCGGTGCTCGTCAGAATCTACTGTATTACAACCCGCACAATTGGGAGATTCTGCCATGTGGATATTGTAGAGACGTTCTTGCGTCACCAGCTTCCTATTAACGACTACGTACCATTGGGAAACAACATCGGAATCAAGCGTGGCGTCGTGTACAGTCTTCCACACCACGCGCCACCGTACGTCAGGATATTTTAGTTCGACCACATTAAGGGGGCGGCGTTGCAGCACGTCATAATAGAGGCGTCGAGTCGTGGCCATTTGTGGTGTCGTGAGCGCGACACTGCAATAACTTTGTTCTAAATAGAAACGTCCTATATAAAAGAGGGCCGCTGGGATATCCTGCAGTGGCACCGGCGCTCTTAGTGAAGCAGGTCGTAGCGCCGTCAGAAGCAGACTCGTGAGGCTCGTAGGACAACGGCGCAGCAGACATAAATGTGAGCTAACATAGAGGGCAATGGCCCTATCATGGACGTTAACTAGGCCGAGACCACCTTTTTCCTTGGGGAGGGTAAGAGATACGTATCTGATCTTTAGTAACATACCAGCGGTGACGAAGTATCCCAGCGCTGCCATAATGCTACGAGCCAAGGGCTTCGGAATGGGTAGCGTTTGGGCGACATGCGGTATGCGGGACGCAAGGTATACATTGGCATAATACGCCCGCTGAACGATGTTGAGGGATCGCAAGCGCTGATTTGCAATTCCGGCCCTAATTTGGTTAAGAAGGCGTCGATAATTGAGCGTCGTCGCGCGTCGCATGTCGTTCATGAAATCTAAGCCCAAGCAGCGTACAGTATCACTGAAGCGTAATGGGGCAATGTGTTCCTGCGGTAGCCCAATTCCGATGCTCAAGGCGACGGACTTGTCAACGTTGATTTGGCTACCAGAAGCTGTACCGTAGGTTGCAATCCAGTCCAATGCCGCGGCCATGTCGTCAGCTCCACGTATGACGATCATCAAATCATCCGCATATGCGGTGCAACAATAGATGGAGCCGCCGAACTGTATCCCAGTGAGTCTGTCTCGGAGACCACACAACAAAGGTTCTAAGGCCAATGCAAATAACAATGTTGATAATGGACATCCCTGTCGTACTGATCGGCGGATCGGCATGGGTGCCGTCAGTCTTCCATTGACAAGAACTCGAGAAGTTGCACCATGTAGTAGGCGTGTCAACACTGTGATAAAGGGGTCGGGGTATTCCATGCGCCGTAGAGCGGCCGTGAGGAAAGCGTGGCCCACACGGTCAAAAGCCTGGCTGAAGTCGATAGACGCGAGGGCTGCCGGCAAACGTCTCACCCGTGCAAGGGAGATGAGATCTCTGTAACGACATAACGCAGTTCTGATGTTGTTGGGTCCTCCCAAGGACGTCTGATCACCGGACAAGACGTGCAATAGTGTGCCGCGAATACGTTCCGATAGCAGCCTCGAAAAGATCTTGAAGTCGCTGTTCAATAACGTTAAGGGACGATAATCACGGACATGATTCCGTCCCTTCGGCTTATGGATGGGGACAATCAGACCTTCCAAGAATGGTGCAGGCAATGTTATATCCGGGGAGATCAATTCCCGGCAAATTTCAATCAAACACGGTAGCAACAGGTGTTTAAAGGTTCGATAGAACTCTAATGGTAATCCATCGATTCCCGGTGATTTATGGGGAGCACCTTTACCAATGGCGTCGAGCACTTCCTCTTCTGTCACTTCTCCTAGTAAAGTCGGTACCATGTCTGGTGGAACCGTACCGTGGACATGTGATGGAACGGTGTCTACCGTTGCCATATCAGGGAGCACTGCTGAATAAAGTTGAGCGTAATGCCCATAGAAGGCTTCTGCTATATCTGCTTGTTCCACCACGTGTCGACCGTCGTCGGTTATCATGTCGGTTACCAGTGCCCTACGGCGCCTCCTGCGTTCTAGGAGCACGTGGTGCATGGATGGCCTTTCTGATTGTATCATGTCTGGAGCACGCGACCGTATAACAGTGCCTTGTAAATGATGGCGTGCTAAGGAGACGAGCTGCGCTTTCGCGCGATTGACTATGATCTGCCTGTCAGGTGAGGGCTCCATAGCGAGACATTCCCGTAGGACGGTGTAATAAAAGTTTTCCGTGCTCCTCCTCCATGCCGCTGCTTCCCGGCCGTAAGCCATGAAGGTGCGCCTAAGAGCAGGCTTCGCACATTCAATCCACCAACTGAGGGTCGATCGGAAACGACCACGACGCTGTAAGGACGTGTTCCACGACTCTTCGACAGCACCTTTACATACCGGCTCGTCCAGATGGGCGACGTTCAGTTTCCAGGGGGGCCTACTGCGCCACACACGTGCAGGTTGGAGGGCAATGGTGCAAATATAGGCTGTGTGGTCGGTGAATGCAGTGGGCCAGAGCTCTGCTCCTCTCGTCGCCGTCGAAAGGGTGCTTGTGACGTAAATCCTGTCCAACCGACTTGATGAATGGCTCGTATAATGGGTGTAACCAGGAGCTGGGCCATGGATGTGGCGCCACGTGTCAATCAGGTGGAGGTCACGCACTAGCATTTCCAATTCCGCACACGGGACGTGATGTGGCTGCTGATCAGACGGGGATAAGGTACAGTTAAAATCTCCTCCGATCACCATATCGTCTATGCGACCCATAAATAGACGCGTAATATCTTCCGAAAAAAAGCGGGCCCGATCTCTCCGTCTCCCTGATACTGAAGGGGCATATACATTGATGAGTCGTACACCGTTGACAGTTATTGCCATGGCTCTTGCACTCGGTAAGTACAGTACGTCCGTAGCCGCTAAACCGTCCCGTAGCAGAACAGCCACACCACAATCGGTAGAAGAGGCGTGGGAGATGTGGGCGGTATATCCGTAGAAGTCAGGGAAACTAGCGACACATACTTCCTGTAAGAGGGCCACGTCGATGTCCGCCGCATCAAGCATGCGTTGTAGCATTGTCAGTTTGTGTGGTGCCCTTATCGCGTTGATATTTATTGTGGCAAGGCGAAAGGTACGCTGCCTAGCCTCTTCACCTAGGGTAGACGCCATGGCAATCAAAGCTAACCGCAAGAGATGCCGGACCCACCAAACCCGTCACAAATTACGAGTCTTTCACACTAGGAGTGGCATCCTCAATGCCGCCCCCTCCCTTGTCACCCGTGCCCTCTTCAGGAAGTTCCTCAACATCGTCCGACCACAGTGGGTGCAACACGACGCTGTGTAGCTGATCGGCACCTAAATCTCTCTCACGTACGTCGTCTTTGTTAGAGGTAGACTGAGCGCCATCCATCGACGCGACCTGCCGCGTTTGTGGTGCAAGAAGTAACTGGGCACTCGTGGTATGGGCAAGTGAACCGTCTACACCACTTAGATCCTCAGCAGGCGCAGCATCCATGCCGTCTGATGAGATGTCACCTTCTTGACCGGCCGTGTGTAGGAGGCAATCGTCAGAAGGGGTTCGCCGACGTCGCTTGCGTCGTCGAGGCGAACGTTGCTTTCGAACGTGGACATCCGTATCCGAATGTGGGAGGCAATCCTGCGTCGTATCACCTTCCGCTAGGAAAGCCGCGGTCGGGACAATGTTCGCGTCCACGTCCATCGCGTTCTGAATGTTATGTTGCGTCTGGAGTTCGTGAGACCGTTGCAGATGTTGTTGCTGTGGAGGGGGCGACATATGGGTTGGCACCAAGGGTCCTTCCTCTTCCTCCCTTGGTACTTCTGGCGTCGATGGATGTGTCTGCTCGCCCATTTCGTCCTTAACTACGGTGCGCATCGTCGTCTGTGCGTACGTCAGGGACAGGATTGTCGTCCCCGTCGGGGAAACGGAGTCTCCCATTGGTATCTGCGTAATTCTACGTTGTAAGCAGCTCGATCGAACATGGCCTTCCTGCCCACATCCGGAACAGGTACGCGGTTGACCGTCGTACATGATGATTGCACGACAGCCACCGATGTTCAAATAGGACGGCACATGTTTCTTGAGCTCAAGTTTAATTTGGCGCACACCATTGTAGACCTTATAAGTCGAGAAAGTTTGCCACTTTTCTGCAACGTGGCTGATAACATTGCCATATGGTCGGAAGGCGTCCTTGACAACTTCCTCTGGGACCTCGAAGGGGAGCTCAAAAACCCTTACAGTCCTTAGGCCCATGCCTGCATGATCCACCGTCACTGCACCGATATGCCCATCAGAATGTTTGAATCTGAGAGAGTTCGAGTTTTAGAAACCACTGTCGCGCACACCTCTGCACTGGTCATTTTAACATAAACCACGCTCGCCGTTATAGAAAAATGTATTCCGACGACAGTCGCCGGATCTAAACGTAGATCGTCGCGTATGAACTGTTCTATTTCATAGGCTCGAGGACGCGCGTGATCTGGTTGGAAAGTAATTTTGATCGTATCGTGTCGCCATGTGTGTGCCATAGTCGCACTGAACTTGGAACAAATACAACTCGCGCCGCGAGAAGGTAAACACAAGCAAGCGCTCACGGTCGCGCACGGCAGGGCGCAGCGGACGTCCTCGCCCCACCGCAGCCGAAAGCAGACTGCTATCGGGGATCTGCGGCCAGCGAGCATCAGGGAGACCAGCAGTATGGAGGTCAACGGGTGCACCATCCGACTGCTGTTTGCTGCCTACACACTGCCTGAGACCTTGGTGGTAAAGTATTTCCAGCGCCAGTATAACAGGGACCTGTAATTCCCCTTTGACGCCATCATCAGCATATGCTCTAGTTTTGGCGCTACAGCACCTACGATTTTACATGTGGATTTTTCACAGAGTTCTCATTTCCGTTCGGCATTCTGCTGCACAGTCGGGATCTGTCATCATCTCTGTTGATTGACCCATTCATAAGAGATTACCATATTCGGTATTTCAGAGGATGGTGCCACTTAAAAAAAATTAAAAAAATACAACTACTTATTCCCAGCACCATTATGTCGTGCCCTCGTTCTATTAAAGCATTGGTCAGTGAATCGCACAGTTACGTATTTATTAGATAAAATAAATCTCTTTGTCATACTTAACTTGTGTATCATTTAGTAGTCAGGTGATAAATTTCATTTCTTGCCCATTTTCATAACTATTGAGCATAGAGTCAGATTAGTGACTTTATTAAATTATAGCATGTGTGCCACGCTTTTTAGTTTAGTTTAGTTTAGTTATGTCATGTTCTGTAGATCTTTTCGCCGTTATTTTATCGATATGATGTGGAACAAGTCAGATTATAAAATATATATACACATATGAATAGTGCTAATATTAATATTACTGAAAGTTTTAGTTACACACATGCAACTACATTTAGAGGCACAATTTTTTCAGCAGTTTTGAAACAGAAACTCGTCCATGGGATAGAAGGAGTTGTCCAAAAGAAATGATTTTAAGCTAGATTTAAAACTTGATCTGCTACCTGTCAGACACTTTATGTCATTGGGAAAATGATCAAAGATTTTTGTTGCTGAATAATGTACTCCTTTTCGAGCAACTGACAGCTTCAACAATGGATAGTAAAGTCATTTTTCCCTCTAGTGTTGGACGTATGAACATCACTGTTCTTCGCGAATTTAGATGGATTATTTATAACGCATTTCATTAGCGAATATATGTACTCTGATGGTACAGTTAAAGTACATTACTCCTTGAAAAGGTGCCTACATGACGTCCTAGGGTGAACACCACTAATTATTCTCACTGCTCTCTTTTTTACAATCAATACTTTATATCTAAGTGGTGAGTTACCCCAGAAAACTATTCCATGAGACATTATTGAGTGTAAATATGCCAAGTACGTTAGGAGGCTGATCTGTTTATTACCAAGACTAGTTTTTATACAAAGAGCGAAAGAAGCTGAACTTAACTGTTTGATAAGCTCCGTAATATGCTCCTTCCAGTCAAAGTTGTCATCAATGTGAACACCCAAAAATTTGGAGAAATCTTCCCTGTTAACTGAGCCCTGTTCATATGCTACATCAATTATCAGTATGACTCTATTCGGCGAACAGAACTGGGTATAGCGAGTTTTTTCAAAATTAAGGGAGAGTCCATTTTCTGAGAACCACTTAATAATTCTTTGAAAGACATCCTTAAAAATATCTTCTGCGGGTTACCTTCCATTCAGAAGGCTGTTGCACGCAGCGACTGTTATATTGACTTGTAAATAATATAGTCGTCCTTTTTAAATTTTATTGGCAGATCTAGATCTAGATTTCAGCTAAAAACTAGCCATTCTCAGTGCTAAGAATACAAGAGGTACATAACTAGAGGATGTCATAAAAAAGTTGCAATTAATGGCTTACCTCTTATGGTTTGTATATTACATACCACTATCATTTTTTATCAATGCATGTAATGCTTGTAGGTCAGGCTTCATCCACAGTTCATTGAATACTACTGTTTGCAGAAGGCAGGCTGTATGGAGAACACATCGGTTGGTTACATGGCGCCATCTATGTGAACTACATATGAACCCCAAGGGAAGTAAACCACTTCAAATTTAATTACATAACATGAAACATAAGTAAAATTCTTGCATAATAGTATGAAGAGTATAATTCTGAACCAACAGAACTTCTTCCATGATATGTTAGGTCAGATGTATAAAAAGTATTATTAACAGCAATTCAGTATATTGGTTGTTTTGCATACACAAGGAAAATCGGCTTTAAGGGAGAAAGAGGATAGCACCCTCTAGATCTATAACGTAATAATAACCATGCGTCTGACTGATGCTTGGCGCCATCTATGAACTATTTAGTAACTATTATGAACAATATACTTATTATATTTTAATAAAGGGAGATATAATATAAAAATGAATATATTTAAGCCATATCAACTAATAGGTATATACAGTATGTGTCTTCTAGTGTTTTATAAATTTAAAAAAATGTTTTAAAAATTTAAGAAAGTTTTACCCACCTGACGTAATTTAAATGTTTTAATAATAATAACAGACTCACAAGGACTAAACATCGAAATTATATTACTTAATGAGAAATATGAAATAAGTCTGATGACAAAGTAAGAATTTTACTTATGTTTCATTTTATGTAATTAAATTTGAAGTGGTATACTTCCCTTGAGGTTGATATGTAGTTCACATAGATGGCACCATGTAACCAACTGAAGTGTTCTCCATACAGCCCACCTTCCACAAACAGTAGTATTCAATGAACTGGGGGTGAAGCCTGACCAACAGGTATTACATGCATTGATCAAAAATGATAGTGGTATGTAATATACAAACCATAAGAGGTAAGCCATTAATTGCAACTTTTTTATGACATCATCTAATTATGTACCTCTTGTATTCTTAGCATTGAGAATGGCTAGTTTCTAGCTGAAATCTAGATCTGCCAATAAAATTTAAAAAGGACGGCTGATAGCAAAAATCTATTATTTACAAGTCAATATCACAGTTATGCATAATTAGATGATGTCAAAAAAAGTGGCAATTAATGGCTTAACCCTTATGGTTTGTATATTACATATCACTATCATGTTTGAACAATGCATGTAATGACTGTTGGTCGGGCTTCTAGCATTATTTTATCTGTTGTATGATACATCTATTTGAATATGAGTCTTTTCAGCAGAGGGATAAAAAAGTAAGACAATTATATACCAAGCATATTGTATTTAAAGGTCAGTAAAATATTTCAAAATAATAGTAAATGTAAATTCAGATGAAAGAACTCAGCCACAATGCATCTTGCACGTAAGTGCGATGGCTTAACCTCTGCACCACCTCTTTTGGAGTTTACACAAGTGAATGTAAAAAAGATAAAAACTCTGCTGATCTGAATGGGTGTACTTATTTGATAAATTATACACTCCTGGAAATGGAAAAAAGAACACATTGACACCGGTGTGTCAGAACCACCATACTTGCTCCGGACACTGCGAGAGGGCTGTACAAGCAATGATCACACGCACAGCACAGCGGACACACCAGGGACCGCGGTGTTGGCCGTCGAATGGCGCTAGCTGCGCAGCATTTGTGCACCGCCGCCGTCAGTGTCAGCCAGTTAGCAGTGGCATACGGAGCTCCATCGCAGTCTTTAACACTGGTAGCATGCCGCGACAGCGTGGACGTGAACCGTATGTGCAGTTGACGGACTTTGAGCGAGGGCGTATAGTGGGCATGCGGGAGGCCGGGTGGACGTACCGCCGAATTGCTCAACACGTGGGGCGTGAGGTCTCCACAGTACATCGATGTTGTCGCCAGTGGTCGGCGGAAGGTGCACGTGCCCGTCGACCTGGGACCGGACCGCAGCGACGCACGGATGCACGCCAAGACCGTAGGATCCTACGCAGTGCTGTAGGGGACCGCACCGCCACTTCCCAGCAAATTAGGGACACTGTTGCTCCTGGGATATCGGCGAGGACCATTCGCAACCGTCTCCATGAAGCTGGGCTACGGTCCCGCACACCGTTAGGCCGTCTTCCGCTCACGCCCCAACATCGTGCAGCCCGCCTCCAGTGGTGTCGCGACAGGCGTGAATGGAGGGACGAATGGAGACGTGTCGTCTTCAGCGATGAGAGTCGCTTCTGCCTTGGTGCCAATGATGGTCGTATGCGTGTTTGGCGCCGTGCAGGTGAGCGCCACAATCAGGACTGCATACGACCGAGGCACACAGGGCCAACACCCGGCATCATGGTGTGGGGAGCGATCTCCTACACTGGCCGTACACCACTGGTGATCGTCGAGGGGACACTGAATAGTGCACGGTACATCCAAACCGTCATCGAACCCATCGTTCTACCATTCCTAGACCGGCAAGGGAACTTGCTGTTCCAACAGGACAATGCACGTCCGCATGTATCCCGTGCCACCCAACGTGCTCTAGAAGGTGTAAGTCAACTACCCTGGCCAGCAAGATCTCCGGATCTGTCCCCCATTGAGCATGTTTGGGACTGGATGAAGCGTCGTCTCACGCGGTCTGCACGTCCAGCACGAACGCTGGTCCAACTGAGGCGCCAGGTGGAAATGGCATGGCAAGCCGTTCCACAGGACTACATCCAGCATCTCTACGATCGTCTCCATGGGAGAATAGCAGCCTGCATTGCTGCGAAAGGTGGATATACACTGTACTAGTGCCGACATTGTGCATGCTCTGTTGCCTGTGTCTATGTGCCTGTGGTTCTGTCAGTGTGATCATGTGATGTATCTGACCCCAGGAATGTGTCAATAAAGTTTCCCCTTCCTGAGACAATAAATTCACGGTGTTCTTATTTCAATTTCAAGGAGTGTAGTTTGTAAGTGGCTGATGTTTTCAAAAGTAATTATCATTCAGGCAATGTATTCTTGTCTCAGTCAGAGGGTGGAATAGTGCTCCAGCATTTCAGTCATTCCCTGTCTCATACAATATAAGTAATTGGGGATCTCTTGAACTTCAAAAGAAAACAAAAATATGCCTTAATGGCCACTCCTTCTAATTATTGGATTATTTAAAAACAGAAATTAAAAATTTCTGTTACCAGCATGACATATTGCAGAGTTCACTGTAAATGGACCTCTATCCCAATCACAATAACTATTGACCTGTAATTAGTATCAATGTCATATGCACCTGCTTAGCTGAGTGGTACTGAACTTGCCTCACATGCAGTGGACTTGCGTTCGATTCCCAGCTGGATTGGAGATTTTCTCCATTCTTGGACTCGATGTTCTCCTCATCATCATTCCATCCTCATCACCGGCGCGCTAGTCACCCAATGTAGAGTCGACTAAAATAAGACTTGCACTGGGTGGTCGAACTTCCCCGAAAGGGGCCTCCCAGCCAACAATGTCATATGCTCTTTTAATTTTTTTATCAGTGTGGTCATGTAAGTTATAAACAATCAATAAGAGATTGACTGAAACTATTTAAAATAAAGGAGGCAGCATCAGTTTTTTTCTAAAACTTGTGACTCTCCTACTAATTTTGATTGTTAAACTTAGACTGTGTAAGTGGAAATTATTTATAGCAGGTACTTGGTAGTTATTTGGTGGTAATTGCAGCATATGCTTAATTTATTAATGCCTACCTTGACACATTACATACTCCTGGAGTTACTCATCCACTATAGGATCTAGATAGCATGAGGGATCACTGAAGATATGAATGACAAAATAATAAGCATTTAATTCGTCAGAAGATACATGATTGTGTCATAAAATTCTCAATTTTTGGTCATTAGGAAGTCTCTCCCAGTACTCTTTCTTATACTAGGAAGTAGTAGGTTCTCTAAATAACTCCTGTTGGTTGGGAGACATATCTATCAGAATAGTAAAGAATGTAAGTACAGAAAGCTACTACCAGCCACTTTTTGTAATAGTAATTTGTTCCATAATAGGATTTTCGAACCTATTCAGGTTCTTGAGATAGTACACAAGAGGTTAGATGACGATTCTGAAGTGAGGGCACTGCTCTATGTCAAGAAGATGAAACATGCTTTAATTTATAGCTTTGAGTACTGTTTACAAGGCAATTCGGATCGAAAAACGAATTCTGTACGTACTCCAACTGTACAGGTGGTTTTTTTTTTTAATCCAGATACCATCTTCCATTGTGATTTGTAGTTGGTAATACATCACACTTATTTCACAGCATATATATATTTATTTACTGATAGTTTTGGAGCTTTGCCAGCATCCAACGTGTTATATACAAATTCAAAACTTCAGATCTTCGTATAAGAATACAACATACTCTGTTTAGAGACATTATTTTTTACATGCAGTACAGTCAAAGTATGGTAAAATACTTTAAGCAGAACTGGCAGTAACAGGAATGCCCAAAAACAAGCGAGTAAAGTAAAATAATATTATAGTAATTGCAGAGAACTGCAGCTACTTATAGGTACATGAATTTTATCTTTAAAAACTACAAGAACAGGCTTCAAATAATCTGGTGTGTTATTTCTGTTCTTACATTAGCATATAATGTAGTCAAAGTGTGAGCAAATACTTCAGTCAAAACTTAGGTAACATGAATGCCCAAAAATAAAATAAAACAAAATAAAGTTATCATGTCTGTAGAGAATTGCAGCTGTTTCTATGTATCCGAACTTCACATATAAAAACAAGAAGAATACAGCTTAGAATGAACTGCTGACTTATTTCTGTTCTTATATTAACAACCAAATCCTATTTATTGCAGCTAAAGGTAGTACAAATAAATGTACTGATTTATTATAAAGATAGAAGGCCTGGAAATTTAGCCATATACTACAAGATTTATACTGTAGCGGAATGTTCATATTGACATCAATGTATTTAGGCTGTCAAAAGAGGGATAGAGGTGGGATCATAGATGGGGTAGTGGGTAGGTTGACTGATTAGCTATTTTATACTAGTAATTCTTCGAAATTCTGGAAGGAACATTTGTTTCTCATTTCAGTCTTGTCATAGATGAAGTAGTCATGTGTTGGAATTGCAGTGATAAAAATTTCATTTCCTACAAGAAGGTTAGGTATTATGATTTTGTTGACAAGATGGCGTAGTTGGAGATTCTGATCCATGATGTTTGCAGAATAATTGTGTTGGGCAAAATGTGTGGTAAAGATCTAATATTGAACAAAAAATGGTTCAAATGGCTCTGAGCACTATGGGACTCAACTGCTGTGGTCATAAGTCCCCTAGAACTTAGAACTAGTTAAACCTAACTAACCTAAGGACAGCACACAACACCCAGCCATCACGAGGCAGAGAAAATCCCTGACCCCACCGGGAATCGAACCCGGGAACCCGGGCATGGGAAGCGAGAACGCTACCGCACAACCACGAGATGCGGGCTAATATTGAGCACAAAAACTGCATGCACAACCGCTAAACTATAACACAGTGAAGAAAATATTATAGCTCATAAGCCAAACAACATTATTATGAGAATGCCAGACCACAACAAAAAGTTCAATAGTATCAGTAATGAACATAGGCCACTATGTAATATAAACAAGAAACTTTCAACAATAATGCTCTTTTGTCAGAGTGGACTAGGGCAATACAGCTGATGTACACATGAATTAGAGTATATTAACAAATCTCATTATTCGATCAGGAATAATAATAACAGAAGTAGAAGGTGAGCCTACTAACAAATTCCAAGATAAAATTAAAAAGCTACTTAAGAAGTGCCACCCTCTTGACATCATTAAAAGCAAAGCATTGTGTAGTGGTGAACCCATCAGCACCAAAATTCTGATCACATCCTAAAATTCAGAAGCCCTGCTGTCCCAATTTTCCCATGAGTAGTCCAAGTATGTATTTGCAAATAACTTTTCCACCAAAAACAGTAACGACCTCATCAGAATCATAGAAAATATCACCATCCCAGCCACAGCTAGCTTTGCTTCCCTTGACATAGTCAATGTACATTCAAATATACCTCTCAAGGAAACAATCAGTACAATCAGAAGTAACACACTCTAACGTGAAACACTGGACAGAGCTGAAATCTGTGAACCCACAAGATCCTTGAACCTATACTATCACACAACTAGTTCCTGTTCAACAATAAGTTCTACATACAAGAAGACAGACTGGTAATGTGTAGTAAAATTGCGGACTTGCTAGTAAACCTACATTTTAACAATCTTCAAAGCAACTTTTGTAGATCTCAGATACAGCTGAAATGTAATCTGCTTTACTACAAATGCTATTTGATGACACTCTTATTGTGTTTAACTTTTGAGCAGGTACGCTGTTTCTTCTAACATGAGTGGGCATGTGGCACACTTGGTACAGATGCAAAGAAAAGCTGTCTTTATATTAACAAGGTAAACATATATGAGCAAAATCACAATTTATGATTAGTTTAACATTATATGCGCTAAATAAATGTTTAATTAATCAATAATAATATAAACTTTACATTATATCACTTGGCAGAATTGTGCATGTGTTACCCCACAGTACAGACCCATTCGAAGCACTAAACAGCACAGTTGCATCAGATTCCTGCCAACCGCTTATTTGATTACTAATTATGTCGTAGATAACTGTCGCATTGTGGGATTGTGCTACTAGCTATGAACCAGGGTCATTTTGTTGCACAGATCATAATTTTTTTCTCATCTAGCATGCTGCTTATTTTACATTACTGCTGCTCTATTGGATGTTTGATAACAGAACTTATTACTGTGTTAGCTGAAGCAATAGGTATGGGCTCAGAATCGTAAAACAACAATGGAACAGTACAAGACAAAGTTAACTGTGATTTGTGCACTTTGTACAAGGGCATGCTTGCTCGAAGGTTAATGGAACAACAAAAGAAATAAAATATCTAGCTCTAGAGCTTAGCAAGTTACACCACAAAATGCAATTCACTATAGAATATGAAACACCAGATGGAATTAACTACCTTTATTTTATAATCTAAATTAAAGAAAAATAGCATAACTTTAAAATTTTCAAGAAATCAGCAATAACCGCTGTTACCATGCTAATTCCTCTTGCCCTTGAAACTGCTATGAAAAATTTTTCGTCAGGGCAATGGTAAGGCACGTGCTTAACATTCCAATGGTGATAAGTGTAATACATAAAAACAGCAAAAATTAAATCAGCTGCCTGCAGCAGTGGGTACAATGCTGCTTTAGTAGAGAAAGTGATCTACACAATAAATTAAACCAACAAAACAAAAAGACCACATTCGTAAGGCAGTCTTTTCTAGGGAAGATTTCATACCAAACTGCCAAGCTCTTCAAGATACATTACACAAACATAAGCTTTTTCACCAGCAACAAAATAGAGAATAAAATAATGCACAATACGCCTCTTTCATGGTGGTCAAAATATCGAGCAGAAAGGGTCTATCATTTGTCTGTGAGGAAAATTTTTCCTTCCTCTCTGGTTAGAGAAATATAAATCGCCTAAAGTATGTTCAGTGTTCAATTGCAAGACTGGAAGTGGCAAAGCGACAAATATTTCGGCAACTAATTACATTATAGTTTAACTAAGATGTAACAAATATTCTTTCAGAGTCCAAGACTGGGTTGAAATTTTAATTACTCTTCAAATAAATGTGGGAAAGTAATTACCTTTACAATAATTACAGGTTTCCTTTGAAAGATAAGGATCTAATGAAAGCTGGGTAGAAAATATGAAATAGGACAAATGAGGTCCAACAACCACCAGTTACAAATGCTCACATCGCTTTGACGAGAAGTATAGTACCTCACAAATGATCAGACACGTCTCTTGTTCAACGCAATCCCAACTGTTTTTAATTTTCCTGAACATTTACGAAAAAGGTTAAATCGTATACCCAGCACCCAGAAAGCGTACATTTGACGATTTGGACGATACTTCTCTAAATGAGTCATGAGTATCATAATGTGAATCTGTAATCATACTCTTCAAATCATTGTGAAGTGCATGGCAAAGGGCACATCCCATTGTAGAAGTTATTAGGTTTTCTTCCCATTCTATTCACGAATACATGTTGTTTGAATTCCTCTGTGCGAACAGTAATCATTCTAATCTTGTTCTCGCGATCCTTACATAAGCGATGTATAGGGGTTAGTAGTATATTCCTAGAGTCATAATTTCAAGCGAGTTCTTGAAACTTTGTTAATAGAGTTTCTTGGAACAGTTTACGTTTATCTTCAAGTGTCTTCCACTTCAGTTCATTCAGTATCTCTGTGACATTCTCCCACGGATCAAACACACTTATTACCATTCGTCCTGCCCTTCACTGTATGTGTTCGGTGTCCCTGTTAGTACTATTGGGTGCAGGTTCCACACACTTGAGCAGTATTCTAGAACTGCTCACACAGGTGATTTATAAGCGGTTTCCTTTGCAGATTGGTCGCACTTTCCCAGTACTCTATCCATAAACCAAAGTCTGCAACCTATTTTACCAACGACCGACTCTATGTGACCATTCCAGTTCATGTACCTACAAAGTGATACACCGAGGTATTTGTATGAGTTGGCTGATTCCAGCAGTGCCTCACAGATATTATAGTCATAGGCTAATACGTTTCTTCGTTTTGTGAAGGCCACAAATTTACATTTTTGAATATTTAAAGCAAATTGTGTATTTGCATCATTTTGAAATTTTGTCAGGATCTGACAGAATATTTATGCAGCTTCTTTCAGATAGTTCATCATTATAGATAACTGCATCATTTATAGAGCCAATGAGGATACTACTAATGTTGTCTGCAAGGTCATTAATCTGAGGTTACTATTAATGTTGTCTGCAAGGTCATAAATATACAGCATGAACAGCAAGGGTCCCAACGCATTTCCCTGGAGCATACCAGAAGTTGCTTCTACATCTGATATGACTCTACATCGAAGATAACATGCTGCGTCATTCCTACCAAAAAGTCCTCAATGCAGTCACAAATTTCGCTTGATACCCCACATGATAGTATTTTTGACAATAAGCGTAGGTGTGGTACTGAGTCAAATGATTTTCAGAAATCAACTGCATCTACCAGGCTGCCTTGACCCAAAATTTTCAATATGTCACATGAGAAGAGTGCGAGTTGCGTTTCATATCATCTATGTTTTCGGAATCCATGCTGGATGACATTGAGGAGGTCATCCTGCTCAGGATACGTCGTTACGTTTGAGTTCAGAATGTGTTCTAAGATTCTACAACGTATTGGTGTTAATAATAGTGGATGGCAGTTTTGGTGATCACTTCTACTATCGTTCTTGTAGACAGATGTGAGCTACGCATTTTTCCAATATGTAAAGTGCAGCTTAATCAGTCCAGCTATGATTTTTGTCAAACTTTTTCGTGTTGCTGAGAAGCTTCTTAGGAACAATGGGGACTGAGTACTTAAATGTGAGAGGAATGTTTTATTAAAGTATCAAACAAAAGTCTTACAATTGTTGACGAATTCAATGTTTGCAAACTGCGACCCTCTATTTAAGGCCCCTGAATTTGGGAAAAACCATTATGCTAAACTTGTAAAACTTGTTATCAAGCAATGTATTATCTGTAAAATAAACCATCTGTACAAATCAAAATATTTTGAGGAGAGAGGGTAATTCGTAAAGCAATTATATATCAGCTCATTCTGTTCAAAGGAAAATGAAAGATTGTGAGAAGGAAGTGTTAATAAATCGTTTCATTATTTTTAAATTGCCATGTTATGTAGCTCAAAACAACACCTTTTTCGAAAAATGTAAAATTTATGAGAATTTTTCAAATTATTTTATTGGTTCATGGTTACTGTATGTGTAATTCCTGCAAATAATTCTCATATGTAGGGATAGAAATCTGTGATATTACCATCAATAATACAGTGTTACATTTAATGTTTACTGTATTATGGCTTATGTTGGGGTATAAATATCGATAAGTTCATATAATTTAAATATAAATCCTAATACTCTTTTAATGTGGTATGTATCTCACTTAAATACGTCAGCTAAGACAATTTTAGATCTACTGTATGTAACAAAATGTCTGCTTTTAGAAGCCTACTAAAAATGTCTGAGACTAATAAGTTATTTGTGGCTGTCGTGAACTGTAACTGGATAGATATTTATATATGAATGTATAACTTGACTGTTGGATGGATCAATCCACACCATTATCATTAATTGTAAAAATTATCCATGAAGCATGTAACTAAAATGAAATGACATGTTGCTAGGGACTCCTGTCAGGTAGATCAGTCACCTGGTGCATGTCGACACAATTTTGGCAACTTGTCTGTCAATAAGAATGATATCATGGCGAAGAGAACACAACATCCATAGATCAAGTGAAGGAAATCCCTGACCTGGCTAGGAATCGAAACCAGGCCCCTTGTTTTCTGCCCTACTGACCACTCAGCTATGGAGGTGGACAGTGAGGCATGTAACCTATGGAAGGACAGGTCAGATGACTGCCCAATTGCGTTATTTTCTTGTATAGATATCCTTTGGATAAAATTATTTGTGTTCCCCTCAGTGCTCAGGAAGCAACTGTACACACATAGGCTAAGGAGTGTCATAATGTAAAGGTGATTAAAATGCTCTTTACGTGACACTCTTGGAGTAGGGACATCTGATGTCCTCTTTTGCTGTTAGAAAGAAAATTTTTGAGCTGGGTGAGCTCCCCCACAATAGTTCTTCATGCAAAGAGTAAGTAGATAACTTCAAATTATGTTTACACTAATGTTTGAGTTTTTGTTTCTCAGTTTGTGCAGTAAATTAATCTCTCAGGAGAGTTAATAGCACAGTTTTTCTGTGTGACTAGCCCAGATGTTCTTGGCTGATTAATTAGCTCATGTGGCAAAAAGTATTTCATTACAGCTTGAGATTTAAATCAGTTTTTAACTGATTTAATTTATCGGTTTTCTGATTAGCCTTCCCAGTCCATGTTTTGTAGCTTAAAGAGTACCTATGGAAATTCCAAGCTACACACAACCAGATCCATTTATTTTAGCTGCCAGTTGTAAATTATATTATCCATCAACACTTTAAATATGGTGGATTCACCTTAGTGTATGTATCAAGTAATTCACATTACTTAAATACTTACTTTTTTAATGTTCATGGTAATATTAACAAATATCATAATTATTAAATTTTTGTGCTTTAGGAGCAGTATTATGAATATTTCAAGATTTTCTATAATAATTCTTTCTTATGGTTAGCAGATAGTAGTCTGTCTGAGAAGGGAACTTTAGTGGCACTGAGTGATTGATGGGTTGTGGCCTAGCTACAGGTATATTGTAACATTTTCTTTGGTCTGGCACTGGGAGGACTCCTATTAATTTCTAACTTGGCAGGAATATTGCTACAAATACAAAAATTATTTCTACATGTAAATAATTTATATCCTTAAAATTCGTAGTTTCTTTGACAGAGATGGACATACCACTTTACTTCAGTTTTGTTCTACTGTAAACTGTTACTAATTTGTGTTCATAAGGTACACTTCACTCGAGTTCTCTGTTAAGTTAGCTGGTGTTTCTTTAGTAGCAACACATCACAACTTTTCCGACAGGTATTGCATTTCTATAAGTTCATATATGGACAGTAATATAAAAAAACACATGTTATGCCTTTCTGTTTGATCTCTCCCTGTCAGTCATCTGAGACTGCATAGTCACTTACAAAAATTTGCAAAATTATCACACCTGAAAATATGACATTGCAATTACTGAAAGCTCCTTCTTTACAATCAGTGACTATTTCTTTTTTACAGCAATTGAATTTGGGAAAGAAACACATTATGTGAAATCAATGGGCCTAAAACTGCTCCTCAAGCATTATTTTATCTGTTGTATGACAGATCTATGTGAATCTCAGTCTTCTGCACAGAGGTATAAAAAAGTAAGACAATTATATATCAAGCATATTTTATTTAAAGGTCAGTAAAACATTGCACAATAATAGTAAAAATGAAATGCAAATGAAAACACTGTAAAAATGAAATTTCAATAAATTACTTTGCGTTGTAAGAGATTATTGTACTTGAATTACTTATAACACAAAAATTTTCAAAAATATTCTGGTCTTTGATGTTGTGACTATGCTCAAAATACAATCAAAAATATAGAATTTCTGTGTCAGTCAGCGGTTTTATTAGCTAACAACAAAGCATTTAAAATTTTACTCCATAATCTTTTGGTGATACCTGCTCAAATCGAATTGATTTACATCCATTTTACAAGAAGTGAGAAGTTATTGTAGCTGGACAAAAACGTTTTGAGCTATCTTGTAATGTTATCTATAATGAAAAATTTATCCATATTTCGACTCTTGCTTTCCCTTTGCTATGAATGTATGCTGTTCACTAGCTTTGAGAAAAAAATAAAGCTAGCATGGGCTAACTGGACTTAATCAAAGGCAATTTCAAGGGGATGTGACATAGCAAACGATGCCCCTAAGTACCAATACGATTGGGGATGCTTCAAACATGGTGGACATATAAATACTCTATGACATTTAAACTAGTTGATTACATACAAGCAAACACTAGTAATGTCATTGATCAAACTGTGTTATATCTTTGTATCAAGATCTCTGAATCAAACAACAGTTGTACAGAACATACTGCATACTGGCAAAGTTTCAAAACTATCGGTAAATAAATACATGTCCTGTGAGAAATGATTGATGTGTTACCAATTGTCAGTTACAATGGCGGTTGATGAATGGATAATCGTAACAAAACCCCGTCTCACTCTCACAGCAAATACAGAATTTATTTTTGGATCGTAATCGCCATGTAAACAATACTCATGGTGATAATTTAAGCATGTTCTGTCTTCTTGTAACAGACTTGACAGAAAATCCTAGGAAGTTCTGGTCTTACGTTAAATCAGTAAGTGGCTCGAAACATCATGTCCAGACACTCTGGGATGATGATGGCATTGAAACAGAGGATGGCATTGAAACAGAGGATGACAAGCGTAAAGCTGAAATACTAAACACCTTTTTCCAAAGCTGTTTCACAGAGGAAGACCGCACTGCAGTTCCTTCTCTAAATCCTCGCACCAACGAAAAAATGGCTGACATTGAAATAAGTGTCCAAGGAATAGAAAAGCAACTGGAATCACTCAACAGAGGAAAGTCCACTGGACCTGACGGGATACCAATTCGATTCTACACAGAGTACGCGAAAGAACTTGCCCCCCTTCTAACAGCCGTGTACCGCAAGTCTCGAGAGGAACAGAAGGTTCCAAATGATTGGAAAAGAGCACAGGTAGTCCCAGTCTTCAAGAAGGGTCGTCGAGCAGATGCGCAAAACTATAGACCTATCTCTCTGACGTCGATCTGTTGTAGAATTTTAGAACATGTCTTTTGCTCGAGTATCATGTCGTTTTTGGAAACTCAGAATCTACTATGTAGGAATCAACATGGATTCCGGAAACAGCGATCTTGTGAAACCCAACTCGCATTATTTGTTCATGAAACCCAGAAAATATTAGATACAGGCTCCCAGGTAGATGCCATTTTCCTTGACTTCCGGAAGGCGTTCGATACAGTTCCGCACTGTCGTCTGATAAACAAAGTAAGAGCCTACGGAATATCAGACCAGCTGTGTGGCTGGATTGAAGAGTTTTTAGCAAACAGAACACAGCATGTTGTTCTCAATGGAGAGACATCTACAGACGTTAAAGTAACCTCTGGCGTGCCACAGGGGAGTGTTATGGGACCATTGCTTTTCACAATATATATAAATGACCTAGTAGATAGTGTCGGAAGTTCCATGCGGCTTTTCGCGGATGATGCTGTAGTATACAGAGAAGTTGCAGCATTAGAAAATTGTAGCGAAATGCAGGAAGATCTGCAGCGGATAGGCACTTGGTGCAGGGAGTGGCAACTGACCCTTAACATAGACAAATGTAATGTATTGCGAATACATAGAAAGAAGGATCCTTTATTGTATGATTATATGATAGCGGAACAAACACTGGTAGCAGTTACTTCTGTAAAATATCTGGGAGTATGCGTGCGGAACGATTTGAAGTGGAATGATCATATAAAATTAATTGTTGGTAAGGCGGGTACCAGGTTGAGATTCATTGGGAGAGTCCTTAGAAAATGTAGTCCATCAACAAAGGAGGTGGCTTACAAAACACTCGTTCGACCTATACTTGAGTATTGCTCATCAGTGTGGGATCCGTACCAGATCGGGTTGACGGAGGAGATAGAGAAGATCCAAAGAAGAGCGGCGCGTTTCGTCACAGGGTTATTTGGTAACCGTGATAGCGTTACGGAGATGTTTAACAAACTCAAGTGGCAGACTCTGCAAGAGAGGCGCTCTGCATCGCGGTGTAGCTTGCTCGCCAGGTTTCGAGAGGGTGCGTTTCTGGATGAGGTATCGAATATATTGCTTCCCCCTACTTATACCTCCCGAGGAGATCACGAATGTAAAATTAGAGAGATTAGAGCGCGCACAGAGGCTTTCAGACAGTCGTTCTTCCCGCGAACCATACGCGACTGGAACAGGAAAGGGAGATATTGACAGTGGCACGTAAAGTGCCCTCCGCCACACACCGTTGGGTGGCTTGCGGAGTATAAATGTAGATGTAGATGTAGATGTAGCCAGCACGCAGCATTACACTTTTAAATAATCATGTAACATCATTACCATCCAAAAATGAGTCTGGAAAGGATTGAAAATCGTTTTATGGAATAAATAACTATTTCAACAAAGTGACTGGCTGCAGTTTTCTGTATTTATATTGAATAAATAGTTACATTTTCTTAAACACCCATAATGGATAAGCTTGATAAAGAATGGTTATCATTGAATATGAGTTGGCCATTGTTAAATATTTAATATATGTAATTGTGGACAGGTGTTAAACAATATAACCTCTACACTTCTGAGTAGAAACCATTCAGCTACGAAAGCAACAACAAGGTACCTGATGGCAGAAACATTGTATAAGAATATACAGTAACATCTGTGACACCTGAATTTTAAAATATTATGCCAATATACTTACAATGTTCTACGCTAAGAAACAAAACGAATTATAACTTATTTGATACTAACTAAGTATTATATTCACTATGTGACTATAATCTAGTCACACTGGCTCTTCTGTTTTAACACGTTTATACATAATTCGATTAAAGATCAGTTTTTCTCTTCTAGACTTCTTATGATCACTAAAAATACATTTTTTAGTTTGTGGAATAATTAGCAATAATAAGTACTCAGTAACATATGCATATGGATTTCGTAGTTAACTTGAAGTTATTATCTTAAGAGCTCACTTAAAATAGTTTTATTGTAACCCTGCCGCTAATTGCGTCAGATTTAAAAAGCAAACTTGCTTTTCAATAGGATTTTAAACTTCTAAATACAATTTCGTATTTTTCCAAAATTTTCCCTTCTAACTTAGTAATCATCTAACTTTCTATAACTTCATAATATAGTTCTTAAAAATGTCAAATTATATATAGCACAACAACTATGTACTGAATCTGAACTCCCATGCATAGTCCTGTTTTCGATAAAATTGATCTTCACATCTTTACCTTTTCTGTTACTAACGGATCTCGTTTTGTAATCTATGCCCCTTATAGCCACTCAAAATGTGCTTCAGATATTTTTCGCCTCGAGAGAATACAGAAGTCCATTCAGGTTGAGACGATATTCCTTCTACTTTATGTCTTAACATCAATCAGCTTTCTTTTCTTTAAGAGAGCGCTTCATTGTTGTGAGTGAGTACAATAAATTAAGATTCGGATGTATGTAGCAGTATATTTGTCTGAATGTTAATGAACTCCATTGTTTAGATATCTTCCATTGAGCTGCGGAAGTACGTGACAATTGGAACAGATTTCACAAATGTCATAAAATGGAACACCTGCATCCGTCCTTTTGATGTTATATATTATATTACTACCAGTTTCGGTGATTCACTACACTATCGTCAGGCCTTGTCTGACGCTGAGCGGTTAACTGCAATCGTAATCCATCAGTGGCCAACATCAATGAACTGGTTTCCTCAGACTGTAACAATAATTTTGTGTCTCCAGCTATCAACCGCCAAATTACTGGTAGTTGATGGCTGAAGACACAACATCATTGTTACAGTCTACGGAAATGAGTCCATAGATGATGGCAACTGATTGAATCGTATGTACGATTGGAGTTAATCCCCTCAGTGGCAGCTAAGGCCTGAAGATGGTGTACTGAATCATCGAAACTGGTAGCTATACAATAAATGACATCTAAAGGTCGGCTGAAGGTGTTCCATTTTATTACGTAAGTGGACGGCCGAAGTTCCTCAAGCCTTGAGTCAGAAAGATGGACATACCAAAAGTAGATTTCACACTCTTGTGCTCTCTTGCTCTATGAGTTTCAATTATCTTACTTCTCCAGTTCATACTACCAGTGTAGTAAGAGCATAGAGTACTCTTGTTTGGTGTTCTGAGTTTACGACGACAGAAGAGAAGTGAACGTATATGGAACTATTTCCCACAACTCGTTAATGTGTTAATTTCATGCGGGCGAGACAGATTTTCTGTTTCTGATAGCAAACGGTATGGAACATTTTGCGAGGACTTGCTGCCTAAATCATAGTATCACTGAGCGACAACAAATTGATTCTCTGGAGTAACAGACTTCATATTCTGAAATATTGTCGTCTTGAGTAATTAAACTATTTCGAAATCTGAGAGAAGAAAGGAAGAAACTTCATAATTAGAAGTCTCGATAACTTCGAGACAGAGAGAATTCTGTTAGAAAAAGATGGTGGCTGGGGGTATGGGAGATTGAGGTTCGTTGTGTATGAAACGCATCCCAGTATTCCCCTTCAGTAATTTAGCGAAAGTTCATAAAACGCAGCTGGAGGTGTATCGTGTAAAACACCCTTAACACTACGTCACCTCACTTGGTGTCTCAGAAAATGGAAAAGAGAAAGTAATATAAGAATTAACTTAAATCAGAAAAATTTAACACAGTCAAAATTAGCGTCCGCGTAAAGAAATTGTAAATGCTGCAAAAATCGTCACGGCGTATTATGACTGAGGTGAACAGTCTAATGTGTCACTCTGCAAATAGGATTTAAGGCTTGGTGCATTTGTATCATCTCAATAGACTGAAACTATCAACATTCTTAAGATTAACTTACTTTCTAATATCGATGTATAAAAATCTTAATTGACGTTTGAAGCATTCGATTTTGTGACATAGCCTGTTTCATAACTGCATAAGGTCCTTAATTTAATGCCTTAAAATAAATTACATTTGCATTTCTTGATACTTGACAGGATAACGCAGTACCTCCACTGCTCAGGCATTACAGAACTCCATGCGAGTCACGAAACGCACCGGCGGAGTGCTCACAGCCTACGGCTTTGATGATGTCATGTCGCTGCCAATTGTACACGCGCGTGGCGCACTCCGACCCGCCACGGCGGACAGGCTCTTTGGGCGGCAGTAATTAGACAGACAGCGCGTTTCCGGAACGACGTCCAAACGGCTCCCTAGGCGCCGCTACTGCCCCTCGCCGGGCGTCGAAGAACGGACCTACACGGCAGAGCGACGCATCGCCGCAGCGGCAGTCGACTGTCATTACGGCCTCTCTCCACCCGCGTCGTGGCTGGACCCCACAGTGCCGCCGACGGTATTGCTACTTGCCATTAACGGCCGAGCCCGCAGTCATTCCAAAAACTCACCATCTAAATAATTAACTCTCACAGAAATTGAGTTGCAATATACCATGAATACACGACCTTATATATTAAAAAAAAACCAAGTGCACCCTCCGAAATTATCTCCCCTCTTCTTCTGTGCTTTTTCGTCTGACAGTGTCGCTCTTTTCCTTTGTTTCTTTTTATTACGAGCTCTGATTGGCTTTTTCATCCACACAGTGTTACAAAGTTATTTCCAGCGTACACGTGAACCAGCGCGGCGAAATAAAATTTGCCAGTCGCCACTCAAGTTCAGCACACACAGGCACGCAGCAACACGGTGGAATGGAATCTGCGGCTTATCCCTGTGCCGACTTACTTGAATGACGCTAATGAACAGACAGAGTAGGGCTGTTTTCTGACCGCATTTCGCTGCTCAGCTGTTTGCGGTCGAACAACTGTACTCGTGAAACATAATATAAAATTAATTGCCGCATTGTCAACTCTCTGACAAGAATTTTGATGTGTTTCATATCTGTGACTCACTTATCGTCCTTGATTTTTTTCTTTTCGTGCCCTGGTACTATTTTTGTCAAAATACGTAATAGAGAAGTGCAGAATTTGCTGAAAAGTAGGGGAAAAAATGAAATGATCGTGCGGAATTGATGGGAGGTCCCATCCGGGGAAGTTAGGCGGCTGGATGCAAGTCTTATTTCATTCAACGCCACATTGGGCGACTTGTGCGTTGGTGGTGACGAAATGAAGGTAAGGAGAGTGTAACACCAAGATCGCGAGTGGAGAAAATCTCCAACCTGGCAGGGAATCCAACCCGTGCCCGCTGCATGGGATGCAAATACATTACCACCCAGCTAAGCAAGCGGACACTATAAATTAGAATAATTCTTAAACAACCTGTAGGAAGTAAATGACAAGAAGAAGAATGATATTGCAGTAATCCATGATTCGGAATTGTATTTTGTTCTGTAGTATAAATTCTCCTCTGTTTCCTTCTTGCCATCTTTAGCAAAAACAGTGCTTATAGGCTGTGATAGAAGTACGATATTGCAGTACATGTCTTGTTAACAAGAACATTGCAATGTTACTTCAGCCGTTACGAAATATGTGAAATGTATTGGTAGTTATGAATACGAACAACTGTCAGCTGTATAAGGGTATGACGATAGTTGTGCTGGATCAAGGCTCATTATCGGATTTTCTGCTTTACTTGAGCGGTCGCCTTATCCGCTTTGGTTATCTTTATACGACTCACGGCCAGATCAAGACCTCCAAATGTTCAAAATTGGCTCTGAGCACTATGGAACTCAACGTCTGAGGTCATTAGTCCTCTAGAACGTAGAACTAGTTAAACCTAACTAACCTAAGGACATCACACACATCCATGCCCGAGGCAGGACTCGAACCTGCGACCGTAGCGGCCTTGCGGCTCCAGACTGCAGCGCGTAGAACCGCACGGCCTCTTCAGCCGGCCCCTCCAAATGACATCGTTTCTGTATTGCAACTTATACACACATAACTTAATTCACAAGCAACTGAGGACACTTTAATTGAAAGTTGGTGCCTGCTATCGGCGGGTAAATATGATATTGCACTGCCTGTGTTGTCAAGAAGAATGATGTAATGTTTTTTTGGACATGCATGTATGGCCAAAGGAATAGGCACAGTCTACCTTAGACAACAGAGTGGTGCAGATGGAACTGTTTCCATCCTTGTCACAATGTGCACTGTCGAAGCATTTTTATGCTACAGTGGTTTTCACATGAGTGAGTGTCTTCCGACGTAAATCGGAAATCGATGCTGAAATTCAGATTCTTGAATGAATATACACGTCCCAAATTGCTGGAAGTAGAACGATTTCTTCGAGACGATGTGAAGATCGCCTGTATCCACCTCTCAGATGTGAACAGCGTGATTTACATTAAATTAGTAACTGGGTACAATTCACCATCTACCCTGTATTGAGTGGAATGCAACATGTATGCATTGAACTCAGTACTCATGTTGCGTCCTACCTCTACATTGGGGAATGCAGAGCGATCATCATAGTTGTATAACGGCCAACCAAAGACCTGTTCAGGGTGCGGAAAGGAGGGCGATGTTCGCTTAGGGTTTCTGCAACGACAGATTGTCCATCTTTGACCTATGGATCCTATGACTTTCACCACTCCGACATCTTTACCTCTCACATGCAGCGACGCTCCAGATGGATCCCAGTCAGATGCGTGGGCCTGACCACCTGCAGAACGTTTTGCAACCAGTTATGTCAAGACAGGAAGAGGAGAGGTAGCTGATGCCTGGCACAGTCCCTCTCACGCCCCGCCGGCTCTAGAAGGAGGTGAAGAGAGGTCCCTGGCGTTATGGAGGTTGAAGCGATGATTGTGCCCACTGCCGCCTGCGTGCCTGGACGTAGGGGACTCACTTTCGTCATCTTACACAGAAACGCACTCCCGGGAACAGTGGTCCCGACAGAAGAATGAGAAGCGAAATATGACGTCAGACAGTGCGCCCAAAACCCAGTAGCGTCCCGATGTGATCTCTCACCACCACGATGAGCTTCCAATGGACGCCTCCACACCGCATTTTGACGTGTGTCCTTCCACCGGCCCGGCCGCCAATTCGCTCTTGCCGAATGCGCAGCGTTGATTGCCGACCAAAGGGACGAACGACGCCCTGAGTTATATGAAGTATCCCTGCAGCCATCATGTCCCGTTCGTGAAGCGTCTTATGACCTTTCCACTCACCCGATGGCTCATCCATTGACATGGGTGGATGATGTAGTCCTCAGATCTTCAGGTAAGTATGCACAGGCGTCGGTGCCTCGGTGACACAGGAACGGTAGAACTTTTTGTGCGGTGAAGAGGCGGCTCGGCATGGTTGATCTGCTGCTGCGATTGCACTTCTTCCCCCGGCTGTTACCAACGTCCCACTGCCTGTGGACCAGTTGCAAGCCTACTGGATTGCCTCTGTCAGTCTCAACATGATCGGCACCCGTATCAAACTTCAACTGCTTCTCGGTATGTTCTGGGTGACGGAGGTGGATGTTGCTCTGATGCAAGAACTTTGAGTGGAGACTTCACCAGACTTCTGTGGGTTTAATACTTACGTCACTCCTGCCCCAATGAGAGGTAGTGGAGCAACTCCTCTTGTGCGAGACGGAATAGAGGTAACCAATGTGATGTACTTGCTGTCGGCATGGGACTGTAATTCGATATGCAAGTTGTTAATGTGTCTGCCCCTTCTGGGACAGATAAAACGCGGGACCGGTCACTGTTTTATGTGGAAAAAATTTCGTCTGTTTTCTGTGGCCGCTATAACCTCACCATTATTGGCGGATACTTTAATAATGTGTTGTCTCAGAAAGACAAACAACTAAACTACACTCTGTGCCCCAAACTGCGTCTCTTGGTACAACATCTGCGTCTGGTGATCCTAGCAGTCGAGTGTTGGCCCATGCTTTCTCAGATCGTAATATATACATCTGCATCGTCAACCTCCGGAGGAAGACGTCGTGGAGAAGGCAGGGCTTATGGAATCTGCATGTGGCACTCCTATGGAATCAGAGATGTAAGCAAAACAAAGCAAGAATGTGGGCCCCCTGTGAACATCGATTGCTTCCGTATGGTGAATCAGATGTGTCAAACCGAGTTTACAACATGCACTGGTTTGTCACGGTTAGAAAAGTTCGCTACGGCACTAACAAACTATGGACTTCTATTATGTGCTGCTCTGAGAAATAACAGCGCTTCCAGCATCTCCCGCTCGCCAGACGGGGATCCACTGATCCAAAGCGGAAATTCTCACCCTTCAAGGCGTCATGATGCAAACGAGTTGCCAGGACAGGATCGGTGAAGGACATCCTTTTACCACATTATCTTCGAACGACGACAAAGGGGATGAATATTGGTATACATTCTGGATCTCCTGTATAGTAGCAGGGTGACAACCCTGGCGCACATCACACACACACACGTTTGTCGACCACTATTACCGTCTATATCAAGGGGTGTGCCACGACGATGCGACAGTGACAGCAGTCTTCGAGACTATCACAGCCACATTTGATGATACAGTGTCAGCATCGCTTTTGGAGGAGGTCATAAGCTATGACCTTGTGGACGCCCATCTCAAGCGAGAAGTTAATAAATCACAAAGTCCAGGTGGTTTTCCGTTGGAATTCTACTGGAGTTTCAAGGATTTGATGGCCCCATTGTGGAAGGAGATGTACCAAGAACTGCAATATTTAGCGGTCCCCATTCCGCTGGCGTTTCTGGAGAGTCTCGTTATTCCGTACCAAACGAGCTGGAGGCACACGGACTGAACATGTGCGTTCTTCATGGTGCCTGGTCGAAGGTAATGATTAATGGTAGACTGGAAGCACACATCCCCATCTTGCGATAAGGCCGCCCCTCTCAATGATCCTCTATGCAGTAACGACAGAACCACTTCTGTGTGGGCTGAAACAACATATTTTGGGGATCATGCTGAGAGGACATAATTTCTAATGTCGCGCTTCTACGGATAATACAGGGTATTTCGCCCATTCTGAAGAGGAGATCAGGACAGCGCTATGATGGATCGAAAGATACGGAAATGTGGCAGGAAGCAACGTGAACATGGTCAAGTCGCTTGTCATGAAAATCGGCACAAGGCTCCGTAAAGAGATGGTGGTGGTTAGTGCTTAACGTCCCGTCGACAACGAGGTCATTAGAGACGGAGCGCAAGCTCGGGTTAGGGAAGGATTGGGAAGGAAATCGGCCGTGCCCTTTCAAAGGAACCATCCCAGCATTTGCCTGAAACGATTTAGGGAAATCACGGAAAACCTAAATCAGGATGGCTGGAGACAGGATTGAACCGTCGTCCTCCCGAATGCGAGTCCAGTGTGCTAACCACTGCGCCACCTCGCTCGGTCCGTAAAGAGAGGGTGAATCCACCGGGGATGATGTCTGCCATATGACGGTGCTGAAATACAAACGCCTCTTACAAGCTTTTTACATGGGCGTCTGAGGTAACCTCCTCCAAGTTTTAGATATGGTCCAAAAGGTGGCCTTCATGACCATCCGCATGGACACCTGTATACCTCATTTGGCACAGATCTTACTAATCTCTCCAGTGATGGCAAATCGGTTCCAGATGGCCTTTGGTTGCTTCATAAGATATGGTCTTCTATTCAAGATACAATAGGATGCCCCTATCCCACCCACCAGCAGCGAAGGATGGGACTCATCAACTTTCGACCGCGTATGGCAGCACTTCACATCAACACCGTGTTCAAGATGTGGAGCCATCGTCGACACAGTTTCACTGGTCTCCTCGTTAATGAAGTGTCGCCTCCGTTCTGCCTGCCCCAGTTGTATGCGCATTCAGTGTGCCTGAGCTCTCCCACATCAAAACATTCTTCCTCGATTACAGCTATATGCACACATATCACCCCTGTACCAGGGCACCTATTTCCTTTTAATGATTACCCTTAGAATGCGGTCAGAAGATGATACTCAGGAGTTGTGTGGCATGCGATGTGGCGAACTATTCACTACTAGTATTTTACGACGGAGATCCGCGCCAGCTGGTTTCGTGGCCAACGAAAAGTTTCCGACAAAACGCGGACCGCACAACATTATTCTAGATGACTACCCAATGTTCACGAGGTCTCGTGCAATAGAGATGGATGAACATCACCTAGAAGGTGGACCTTCCAAGGATGTGTGGCTTCTAATTCAAGAAAGATGGTTGCCTTCTATTTTTGATTGCTGCCCTACACGGTCGAGCCAAGAATGCTCCTACGCCCAGTTAAGACCTGCTTTCCCCAATTAAGGATACATCCGACACACTAAATCAAAAGACTGTCTGTGGACTACCTTTTTTGGGGCGGTCTCAAAGATGTGTTTGACTTTAGGATTTTCTTATAGGAACGACACAGTCAACTGCAGTACAATATCAGATATCGTCAGACATTTGCTAATTGCTTAAGCGGTGTAGTCCACCGTCACTCCCTCCAATCCCCCCGCAGCTGGGTAGTACCGCTTAAGAGAAGTAGACACTGATCTGAATCTCAAAACGGGCCATTAACATGACTGTATTGCGAGAAGACCCGAGTCCCCGCTGTCGAGTGTTGGAACCTGGCAGCGTTTACTTTCTGATGTTTTCGAGTGGTCGTCGTTTTTATGGTGTACTACCGGAAGGGTATCCTCAGTTTCATTGTACAGGGTTATTACAAATGATTGAAGCGATTTCACAGCTCTACAATAACTTTATTATTTGAGATATTTTCACAATGCTTTGCACACACGTACAAAAACTCAAAAAGTTTTTTTAGGCATTCACAAATGTTCGATATGTGCCCCTTTAGTTATTCGGCAGACATCAAGCCGATAATCAAGTTCCTCCCACACTCGGCGCAGCATGTCTCCATCAATGAGTTCGAAAGCACCGTTGATGCGAGCTTGCAGTTCTGGCACGTTTCTTGGTAGAGGAGGTTTAAACACTGAATGCTGATCATGATCTCCACCACGACCGATCCATCGGTTTTCCAATCTCCTGTTTAAGAAATGCCGAACATCATGATGGAAGTGCGGTGGAGCACCATCCTGTTGAAAGATGAAGTCGGCGCTGTCGGTCTCCAGTTGTGGCATGAGCCAATTTTCCAGCATGTCCAGATACACGTGTCCTGTAACGTTTTTTTCGTAGAAGAAAAAGGGGCCGTAAACTTTAAACCATGAGATTGCACAAAACACGTTAACTTTTGGTGAATTGCGAATTTGCTGCACGAATGCGTGAGGATTCTCTACCGCCCAGATTCGCACATTGTGTCTGTTCACTTCACCATTAAGAAAAAATGTTGCTTCATCACTGAAAACAAGTTTCGCACTGAACGCATCCTCTTCCATGAGCTGTTGCAACCGCGCCGAAAATTCAAAGCGTTTGACTTGGTCATCGGGTGTCAGGGCTTGTAGCAATTGTAAACGGTAAGGCTTCTGCTTTAGCCTTTTCTGTAAGATTTTCCAAACCGTCGGCTGTGGTACGTTTAGCTCCCTGCTTACTCTATTCGTCGACTTCTGCGGGCTACGCGTGAAACTTGCCCGCACGCGTTCAACCGTTTCTTCGCTCACTGCAGGCCGACCCGTTGATTTCCCCTTACAGAGGCATCTAGAAGCTTTAAACTGCGCATACCATCGCCGAATGGAGTTAGCAGTTGGTGGATCTTTGTTGAACTTCGTCCTGAAGTGTCGTTGCACTGTTATGACTGACTGATGTGAGTGCATTTCAAGCACGACGTACGCTTTCTCGGCTCCTGTCGCCATTTTGTCTCACTGCGCCCTCGAGCGCTCTGGCGGCAGAAACCTGAAGTGCGGCTTCAGCCGAACAAAACTTTATGAGTTTTTCTACGTATCTGTAGTGTGTCGTGACCATATGTCAATGAATGGAGCTACAGTGAATTTATGAAATCGCTTCAATCATTTGTAATAGCCCTGTATTCTGTTTTACTCTGTTTTCTACTAGAATACAACGCTGTCACATAGGAAAAAAAGAGCGTAAGGCGACCTCTCGCGTAAAGCGGGAAAACCGGGTTCGACTCAAATTTTTGACTGTCGTCACTCTCTTATACAAACTGCTGGTTGTTCGTATTCGCAACTGCCGATACATTCATGCATGTAATTAAGGTTTTTGCGCAGGTCACTAACTAGTTGACTTGTGGGTTCTGACGCAACCGTCTCACGTCACAAAAGGAAGCCGTTTAACGCTGCTTATTGGCGGCAGCGTACTGCACTATCTCCCAAATTCCTATACTGTACAAAAAGTTATAACTAGTGATGAAATGCGAAAGATGACAAGAGGCTCATCCCTTTATCGTTGTATGCAACCACTGCTTAACATACTCTTTATTTGTTAGTAAAATATTAAAATTTGGCGCCTCTGCGACAAGCAGTTTTCGCTGTATAATAACTAATGCCAGCACATTCTCCTACAGCGCTGAAAGTTTTAAGCTGAAACGTGGAATTACGACTTATACTCCGCTGAAGAAAAGAAGCCTGTTGTGGCACTGCCGCAAACGAAGTGGCCTCTCCTAGAAGCGCTACTCGTACAAAATCGTCCGAAAGGTTTTGTGAAATTCGACAGGTGTAATAAGGAACACATGACAAGTTTATATTTGATTCCATTTGTGAGGCGTCAGGGATTAGTGAAATTGCTAGAAAATTTTCCATAAAATGCTTGCTTCAGAGTTTAAGCCTCACCCCAACATCGCTTTCCACTGATCGAAAATGCTCGAAAGTTCATTACAGCAGCTTTAGATAATGTAACTTTCAGAATCATACAGTCAGGAGAGACTTTAGGGACTGGGAATAAACAGTCTATGAAGCGATAGTCGCACAGAACAGGAATGCGAACTCAGTTGTTTAGAAACACGATTGTGTGAACAACCTCACTATTTCTGGTGCCGTGCATTCCAGAGTTTTGACATGTGTGAGAGCACAGAAACGAATCTGCAGACTTACTAAGCAGTGATTAAACAGGATTCATCAAAAGTAAAGCCTTATCGAAGGAATTTTGATTTTGTATTTGTTAGGGGAAGGATTAATAAGACAAATAAAACAAATGTGAACATACACAAATCTTTCGTCACTTTGCAGTGGATTAGAGTACCATTGATTTGGAGGTTAATAGGCATGGACTGCTGTCATAAAAAGGAAATTTCGAAATCTACGCAAACCACGTTCAGTAATTAACGATAAAATCATAAAAAGGTAAATTAATGCAGTGAATGCGTTAAACCGGACTGTAGTGCCTCACGACTGTTCTCCAACTGGTGTGTTTTGTTTATAGATAGTGAACTGAATGGAAAAGCGGAACAAGATGAAGATTGCTAGGGTGACGGATGACACTGCTTGAGTTCTTTGATGACATTGTCTGGCTGTTTCTTGAAATGGTAGGGTGGCTTGCTTAGCAAGAACTGTTTTTAGTGCCCAAAAAAATAAAAGTAAAGAACACAACACATATCTGAAAAAATCGTAATCCATTTTGCATTAATGGAATATTTACTATAAAATTTAAAGAAATGAAATGATTACTATACTAGGTTACATTAAGCTGTTGATGGCTTGCTTGAGATGTAGACTCGCAGCCATTGAACAGAAGACATTTGTTGAGAAGAACATAACACTAACACTGCCGCAGGTAATATAGTCTAATAATTATTATGTAAATAACTTTACAAAAATATTTAAATGCTAAAAACTCGAAAATAGTATGTTCTTTTTCCTTTTGTCAGGAACAAGAAACTTAAATGCACGGCCATTTGATCCGAAACTGTATGAGAAATCAACAGTACCAGAGGTGATTGCAGTTAATTGAGATATTAGGAAATTTAGATCTAGGAACCAGGAGAAAAATATTACATGCTTAAATTGAGAAAAGGTCACTGTTTAAGACGCTGTCGGAAACAAGGTCATTAGGGAAGTTTTGTGGAAGGAAGTTGACCTTGCCCTTCCAATGTGACCATCCTGGCACTTGGCTCGACCGTTTTAGGTAAATTATGTGAAACCAAAATCTGGATTGTCGAACAGGGAGCTGCACCGTCGTCCCCCGAATGTCAGACCACTGTGCTGATCACTGCACCACCTCGCTCGGTACATGCGAAGATAAGAATTTAGTGACACCAACGTGGGATGGGTTATGAGCTTATACATGCAGATGTATCCAATGAAACAGGTAATTGTGGAAGTAAGATACTGAGGCGTGTATTCAGATGCGTACAGATAATCGTTTAGTTTCTCCATTAGTTGTAAATAAATCAGAAACTACTTATACGTTAAGAGCAAAAACAAAAAGTGGGACTAGAGTGGTACATTCAGAGATCTAATTGGGAGAGAGTTTTCTTCCTCCGTGCACAATGGTCCATATCCTCGCGGCTCGTGGGAGCTGAGCTTCAAGTGCGTCTGTTGAATACAGGTGTGTATTGCGACGTGTCGTTTCCGTGCTCTGTGTTGATGAGAGGAGGGAGAGGGTGAAACCCGGAGCCGGTGCACAGAAAAACTTCTCTTGAATCACCTTAATTTGGCCGCTGGACTGGAGGATTACCATCAACTGCGTCCTATGCCCTCACTTCATGAGAAACGACGAAGACATTTGGAATTTAATCCAGGACATTGGAGCGGCGTCATGTGATCAGTAACTTCAAACCACCACCTGTTCTCACCTTATCAGCGAAATAATAGTGGTTAAAGCTTCTTCCACCTACAAGATTTGAGATGGTCACCTCATAGTCCAACGTTACCCCATCTGCCAAGTTCGCGGACTGACTTGGTATGCAATCTCAGAAAATTCCAAGAGCTACCCGGACACGACTATCGAATGGGTTTCACCGTTCAGTTAAGGTAATACCTTCTTCCTACTTTCTACTGTGATTGTAAGTGCAGCAGGATGTGCCGGAAATTTGAAACTAGGAGACTATACTGACTTCTGTGCAAATCTCATATTCTCATTGTTTACCTACTGGAGGTAGATGGAGGAAGGAGAGATAAACAGACCGTTCGTCTCTGTATCTCCGAAATTCGTCTGTACATTCCAGCAGTCCTCTGTTCCTGGATCACCTCACCGTCGGTTCTTGAGTGATAAATTCTAAGTTTTTTTTTCTGCAATATCGGAAAAGGAACATCCAGTTTCTCGTAACCCTTTTAGTCGACCTTGTTCAAACTCGGCGAAGTTTTGATACTGGCGTCTTTATGGCCTCAAAGGCAGAATTGACTAACCTCAGATCACCACGTCTAATCTCAAAGATAACTAACGCTCACGAGCGTTCTAGCGTGTATTTGCAGAAATATTGATTTGCATACTCATAGTGGCCCTACTAGTGCCACTATTATGCGACTGACGCGAAACTGGCACAGTCATCATCTTAAAGATGCAGAAACGCGCCTATCAACTTCAGTTTATGTCGTACTACTCATTTTCGGCGTTAACAATATTTTTGCGTCAGTGTGTACACCAATGAGCCAAAACATTATGACCACCTATTTAACAGCGTGTTGTTCCACTTTTCAAACGCAGTACAAAAGAGATTCTGCTTGACACGGTTCTACAACTCATTGACGGGATTACAGAAGTATGTGATACCAGATGACTAAGCACAGGTCAACAATTCCTGCAAATTACGGGATGGTAGTTTATTGGCATGCAGCTGGCGCCCGATATGTGTTCCAGTGGGTATAGATTAGGCACATTTTCTGGCCAAGATGTCAATGTGAGTTCATTAGAATGCTCCTCAAACCATTGTAGCACGATTATGACCTTGCAAAAAGGACAGTTATCCTGCTGGAAGATGTCATCGTTTATGGGGTAGACTTCAGTTATGAAGCGATGCAGGTGATCCGGAATAATGTTCACATAGTTCACTACTATCATGATGCCTTAGATTACCACCACAGATTCCATGGAAGCCAAACTCGATGCACCCCAAAGCGTAATTCTGCCCTCACGGGCCTGCAGCTATGCTGCAGCGCATGTTTAGTGCAGCAATTTGCCTGGACGACGGCCTGTAAGGACCCAACTGTCGACCTGGAGTAACAAGAAATACGACTCATTCGAAAGGCGACACGTTGCTATTAATCCTCGGTGAAAACTCAGTAATCCTCTACCCTCAGCAATCATAATTGACGATGTCGTTATATCAACACAGGCACACGCAGGGGCCGTCTGATGTGGAACTCCATGTTCAACAATGACTTTGAACGGTGTGCTCCGAACTCTTGTGCCTGCAGAAAGTCATATCTGCCACAGATCGCTGCGCAGTGGGGGGTCCTCCGACCTTCACGTCTTATGATGAGACGAGGTCACGACAGTAGTACACGAAAAAGTGACCAGCTTCGCCATTTCAGAGATTCTCGTTTCCAGCCACAGCACCACAATAATGTGCCATTTGTCAAAACCACTTATATTAGTGGATTTCAGCATTTTTGGCCCGTATCTTCGCTGTAACGACTGCCCATTTGTCTTTCTTCCGCTTACATTCTTTCCTTATTGCGTCACGTGCCCGCAACACCACCATGAGGCATTCAACCTCGCGGTGGGCAGTGTTGATGTTGATAATGTTTTGGCTCACTATTGTATACAGTAATAACACTTACAGCACAAATGACAAGCTTTCGGAATAATTCTGTACTTCGTTACCACGGAGATGTTGTCGAATTAACGGTCAAGAGCTGACTGCGTTTATTTTAGCCACTGTAATTGTACAGTAGCTATAATCGTGAACGATAGGTCGCATTTTGCTGTTTTAATTAAGATGCTTGAATATGGAGTTTCTGGTTGATGGAGTTACAAAATATTGCGAGTAATGCATAAAATAAATGTTGTTTCAGAAAACAAGGCAGAGGGCCATTTCGTTTAGCAAGAAAGTTGTGTAGGAGCCCGTAAATTTTCATTCGTCCCCGTCCCACATGGACTGGGCTGATGGCTGCGTAGGCAAGCATTCTCACAAAAGCAACTGATCCCATCCCCTACGGTTGAAGGGGCCGTGAAAAATGTTCTATTGAGTGCTGGAGGCCGTCTTTCGTGACAAGTCTAACTTCCTTAGGTAGGCATTCAATCAGAATACACGGGCTGAAAATGAAGCTAAAGTTAACAGGTTTAACCACAAAAGTCACAGCTCAGTGCCAAATCTGAAACTTTTGAACTAAATCCGCCAGAAAGATAAGTATGTACCCACTATACCTTGGCATAACACGTTTTCCATTCGTGAACCGTGGTGCAATGGCCCACGTAATTCGAGGCTGGTAGCCCATCCAGTGTCATGTTGCTACAATTGCACAACGTCAAGTACCTAAAGAGAGAGAGAGCCGGATGCTTTTATTAAGGAACGTTGCCAATGAGAATAATTTTATTTACTGTAATTAGCCTCTTTACCTCACCCCATACCACGCGTTTCGGAATCGCCATTTTGGTACTGGATGGAATATGCGGTATTTGAGCTTGATTAGCTACATCAGCCGCCAAACAAGTAACACTGTTCATGCAGAGAGTTGGGTAAAGTGTATGGTGGCAATTATAATTTGCCCAATATTGGGACGGCGAGCAAGGATATGGACGGGTATAATTCATGAAAGGTGAAGATTTAGTATGATAATGCAAAACACGAACAGAAAATTTCATTTTCGACAACTACACTCTCAGCACTGAAGTATACAGGACTGTAACGAGTAGTGAGCCCTGTTTAAACTTGTTTCAAATTTGAGTTAAGTGGACTTCAGGACATTTAAACGCCGCATGGAATTCGAATTTTACAGGGTGCCTGTTTGCACATAAATGTTAACACCAAACACTCAGACTTACTTGGAATAAAATTACCGGTATAATGGTTTTACAGTTTCCTTCACTTTCCGATTTTTCAGGTCAGTTCATATCAATGGTGAAATAGAAATGCAGGGCAATTTTTATTGCATTTTCCTCGTACCTTTTTACAATACAATAAAAACCGTCATAATATCAATGACAATAAGATCGTCCAATCATGTCACTTCTACGATGTCTGAATTTCGTAGACATACTCACGTATCCAGTATTGGCAATGAGGTAACTGCGCGACACGCCGCCCCTGTCCACATGGGATGTGATCTCTACCCACGGAACGCGGCGCGGCGTGGCGGCTCGCCGCCGGGAATTCTTTCTGTAATGTTTGTTTTAGAATCGGAGGTTTTACACGTCGTAATTTCGCGCGAAATTTTAAAACGCGTTTCTAGCAGCACTCTGGGAATAGAACAGATTTACGAGTCTCCCGTGTATGCTAAAACCAAGTGAGAGGCTAATTTATCTCTGCTCCCAGGCACGGCAGACAGCATCATTAAAATATAAACGTAGAGCAGTTAAATCAGTGGCCGCATCGCGTCGCGCCTGGATGTTAAATGGCCACCCTGTAGCTTCCTGATGTACGCCCCGTGGCGGTTCGCGGGCCTCCGTAAGGGATCTCACAGGGTCTTCTGCGCTATATCTTCCACCAAATTTAGTACTCACGTACAGCCTGCGAGGGGATATTAGTCCTTAAGCTATCAAACTAGGGCTATGGCTGAAAAATTTGCTAATGCTACATTGTGTGATTTATAATTATTGCGTAATTCTGAATAACATTTTATGAGAGTGCCGTGAAAATAGTTCGATCACTGTTACTATTAACAGTTGCAAGCTGTCAAGCAATTTTTTGTTTCTGTACCTTCGTTCGTTTCTGAAGCAGGCATACCTTTCAATGTAAATATTTGAGCCAAAGTATTTATGAAAGCGTACTAAGCAAGAAACAAATTGTGTACCATCTTCGCATGGTAACTTTTTCATGCAAATGGCAATGTATAGTGTAAAGAAGTTTAAATATCTAATTTTCAAAACTTTTCAGATAAGATTTCTTTACACTATACATTGCCATTTGCATGGAAAACTTACCATGTGAAGATGTACACAACTTGTTTCTTGCTTAAACATATACAGCATTCACAGTCAAAATTAGACATTTAAACTTTTCAGAGAAAATTTCTTTACACTATACATTGCCATTTTGCATGGAAAACTTACCATGCGAAGATGGTACACAACATGTTTCTTACTTAGCACGCTTTCATAAATACTTTGGCTTAAACATACGAGGATCATAAGCTAGGGGACGGCTTCCTGAATGAGTCTTTCACTCTATCGAAGGCTTTAAAACTTCCTGCCTGACTAGAAGTGTCAGCCATTACAGGATTTGAAACGGAAATCTTGCTTTTAGCGAGCATTGTTGTAAAACGAGTTATTCATAATCTAGAATCATTTAATTTCATTTCATTACCTGAAACGTAATGAAATGAAATTAGATGATTCGAGGTTAGGAAGAACTCGTTTCAGAATCAAAATTACTGTAGTGACTATGTCAGAAATTAGTAAGCACAACTCCAGAAGAACGTAGATTATAAAGGAGACCTCCTGAATACGTTTGAAAATAATGGTTAAACGAGGTTGTACTGCACACACAAGGCTCTGAAAACGCTGTAATATGATAGACTCTAAACGAAAACTTAATTCCTATAGACACGCAGCTGCCAAATTCAAATTTCTCGCTGTGGTTATACTTTGAACCAGTGAGGTGTAAGTAGTTTTATTTCTGTTCAGACATCCCGGGAAATAATGACATGTCACAGATCAAATACGGCATTTACGTGCATAATAATACCTTACAGACTTACTGTACACATGTATTTTACAGCATATTTCACGAAATATACATGAAGATGCATCCAATAGCTATCAAAATAAAAAAGAGGCTGACGAGAAGTAAGCAAATAATAAAGGCAAAGAAGTGATAAAATGCAAACAGTGTGAACACAATACTTTGAAACCACCCACTATCAAACTGAGCTTATTCAGAGAAAATAAATTTTGGATAATTTGTCACTAAATAAATGAAATTATATTTAAATTGGACGCAGGTCTTTGCTTAGAGCGAGAGAGAGCCTTACTTAATGTTTTTTAATTGTGCTTGGCGCGCGCAGTTGCCGCGCGGTCAGAGGCGCCATGTCACGGATTGCGCGGCCCCTCCCGCCAGAGGTTTGAGTCCTCCCTCGGGTATGGGCGTGTGTGTTGTTCTTACCACAGGTTATTTTAAATTAGTTTAAGTAGTGTTTCAGTCTAAGGACCGATGACCTCAACAGTTTGGTCCCTTAGGAATTCAGACACTTTTTAACATTTAACTGTGCTTGGGAGGCGATGTACTGCGATGTTGTCGCAGCTGGGCGACGATGATGGCGAAACGGTGCTGTTACCGGCTAAATTATACACACATCAAAAAAAGTTTTGCGTCATCCCGGTTCCCAGAACTTCTGAAGACAGACGGACTGTGGTTATTGTATCACAGACACAGTCCCTTTGACTTTTGAGATATGTCACTAAACCCGCCAAAAGATGTAAACAACCATACATGAGCAGCGCCTATTAGACGGAGGGGTCCGACAACTGATCAGTTCCAGTCATTCCACCAGGAAGGGGGTACACGGGTCGTGTTGTTCAGGCCGCCCAAGGGCTACTACTGCAGTGGATGACCGCTACTTCGGATTACGGCTCGGAGGTACCCTGACAGTATCGCCACCATGTTGAATAATGCTCCTCGTGCAGCCACAGGACGTCGTGTTACGACCCAAACTGTGAGCAATAGGCTGCAAGATGCGTAACTTCACTCCCGACCTCCATGGCGAGGTCCATCGTTGCAACTACGACACCATGAAGCGTGGTACAGAAGGGTCCAACAACATGCCGCTCAGGATTGGCATCATGTTCTCTAAACTGACGAGTGTCGCATATGCCTTTAGCCAGACAATCGTCGGAGACGTGTTTGGAGGCAACCCGGTCGGGATGATCGCCTTAGACACACTCACTGTCCAGCGAGTTCAGCAAGGTGAAGTTTCCCTGATGTTTTGGGGTGACATTATGTGGGGCCGCCGTACGTGGCTGGTGGTCCTGGAAGGCAACGGCTGTACGATACGTGAATGCCATCCTCCGACCGATAGTCAACCATATCGGCAGCGTATTGGCGAGACATTCGTCTTCATGGACGACAATTCGCGCCCCCATCGTGCACATCTTACGAATGACTTCCTTCAAGATATCGACATCGCTCGACTTTTTTATATTATTTGCACTTGGAAATTTCTACAAGACTGTCTGCCACATCGTGGGCATGTGTGGATAGCGCTTCATGGGCTTTTTCGGACTCACTGCATAAAATTGCTACTATTAAACAGTCATCTAAGTTCCAACGTCTCTGTGTTTCTACTATTATGTCTGGTGACGACACCCGCCAACGGGTGGTTATTAATCTTACGAATCAGGAATTTGATGATGCTACATTATCTGCTTTGGAAAAAGGTTTAAGTTTTGCATCTACTCTTAAGAGGACTCCTATTACGGATTTTATTTGTGCTGTAGAACAAGCTATGGCCCGCCTTCCTGAGAACTGGGCAGAAGAGATCAGGCAGGAGGTTGCCTATAAACTTCGCTGAGTTCCCGCTCCACGGAATAATATACCATCTTGTGAAAGGGCTGCTATTCGGTCTCTGAGCGAAAATCGGGATCTAATAATTCTTCCGGCTGATAAAGGTAATGCCACGTTTATTCTCTTACGTGAGGATTACGTCGCCAAAATAGATCTTTTGTTAGAGGAATCGGCCTATCGGAAAATCAAAAATGATCCCACCGATTGTATAAAACGGAAGACTCTTTCACTTTTAAAAAAGAGCTCCTTACCTAGTGATGTCATCAAGAAACTTCATCTTGGTGCGGCAGTTCCTCCAAGATTGTATAGTTTACCCAAAATTCATAAGAGTGGTATTCCTCTGCGTCCCATTGTCAGCATCTTGAGCTTCCCTACCTATAATTTGGCCAAATATTTAGCTTCAGTCCTCAGGCCATATGTGGGAAAATGTGAACACCACATATCAAATTCGTGCGACTTTATTCGACGATTAAAATGTTTGCACTGTGGTCCTTCTGACTTGCTCGTTAGCTTTGATGTTATTTCTCTCTTTACTCGGGGTCCTCTTGAAGAGTCCCTGTTACTAATCGGTGAGAAATTAAATGAAGAAACTACCAAGTTATGTCGTCATGAATTTCTTTTTAATGATGTATATTTTGAGCAAACTGACGGGGTGGCTATGGGGAGTCCACTCTCCCCCATAGTCGCCAACCTTTTTATGGAAGACTTTGAGGATATGGCACTCAAAACTTCGTTTCTTAAACCAAAGTGTTTTTTGAGATACGTTGATGACATTTTTATGGTTTGGCCACATGGAATTGACGCTTTGAATCGCTTCATAGATCATTTTAATTGTCTACATCCAAGTATTAAATTTACTATGGAAATTGAAAGTGATGGTAAACTTCCATTTCTTGATGTTTTAGTTCAAAGAAAGGATGATGGGACTTTTGGACATAGTGTGTATCGGAAACCTACTCATACTGACCGCTATCTTCATGCGACCAGCTGTCATCCACCACACCAACGTAGTGGAGTTTTGCGGGCTCTGGTCAAAAGAGCTTATGCCATTTCTGACGAGGAACATTTGAAAGAAGAACTTGATCATTTGAAGATTGTTTTTAAACAGAATGGACATACGGAAGAACAAATATGCTGTGCTCTTCAGTTTGGTCCGCCACGCGAGCCAATTGAGGAGAGTTTTGAAGCTCCAGCTTATTTACCCTTTGCGGGAAGTATATCATCCAAAATTTCAAGAACTTCAAGAAAATATAATATTGAAGGTGTTTTTACGCCGGTGGCCAAGACCAGAGCCCTTCTTGGCTCATTTAAAGATAATTTGGGCTTGAGGAGGCCCGGGGTTTAAGAAATTCCGTGTCACTGTGGAAAGAAGTATATTGGTCAAACTATTCGAACTATTCAGGACCTATGCGTGGAACATCATCGGCACACTCGGTTGTTCCAGCCTGAGAAGTCGGCAGTGGCGGAACATTTCCTTTACGAAGGACACAGTATGGTGTATGACAAGACACAATTGATCTCTCCTGCTTCTCGCTATTGGGAATGTGTTCTTAAAGAATCCATTGAAATAAGATTATCCAGTAATATTATTATCAGGGATAAAGGTTTTCCTCTAAGTAAGATATGGAATCCGATTTTGTCCGACATTAAACAACAACGGTCTTTTTTTTCGATCATTGGATTCTTCCAATAAGTGCTGTTGCGAATAACGTTTCTGCCGTCTTCTCCCACCGGCGCGCTGCGTGTGTACTTGCCGCCAGGAGGCGCTGCCCATCACCTCACGCACGCGCGGTGCTCTGTTCATGGTGTATAAAGGCTTCCGTCGTTGTGGCTGGAATTCAGTTCCGGCGAGGCAGTGCACTAGCAATGACTCATCTGAACATGGCGGCCAGCTGGTCAGCCGAAATATTGTGTCTGGACGACGACATGATCCGGCTACAAACCCGTGAAGAATATCAGAAGTTATTACGCCGGGAAAGTCTACGAAATCACAGTAAAACTTAGATATTTTTATTTAGTATGCTGATGATTAACAATAATCACCAGTTATTATATAACATCTGCTATTGAGAAACGAAACAGAATACAAATCTTCCATATACACTCCTGGAAATTGAAATAAGAACACCGTGAATTCATTGTCCCGGGAAGGGGAAACTTTATTGACACATTCCTGGGGTCAGATACATCACATGATCACACTGACAGAACCACAGGCACATAGACACAGGCAACAGAGCATGCACAATGTCGGCACTAGTACAGTGTATATCCACCTTTCGCAGCAATGCAGGCTGCTATTCTCCCATGGAGACGATCGTAGAGATGCTGGATGTAGTCCTGTGGAACGGCTTGCCATGCCATTTCCACCTGGCGCCTCAGTTGGACCAGCGTTCGTGCTGGACGTGCAGACCGCGTGAGACGACGCTTCATCCAGTCCCAAACATGCTCAATGGGGGACAGATCCGGAGATCTTGCTGGCCAGGGTAGTTGACTTACACCTTCTAGAGCACGTTGGGTGGCACGGGATACATGCGGACGTGCATTGTCCTGTTGGAACAGCAAGTTCCCTTGCCGGTCTAGGAATGGTAGAACGATGGGTTCGATGACGGTTTGGATGTACCGTGCACTATTCAGTGTCCCCTCGACGATCACCAGTGGTGTACGGCCAGTGTAGGAGATCGCTCCCCACACCATGATGCCGGGTGTTGGCCCTGTGTGCCTCGGTCGTATGCAGTCCTGATTGTGGCGCTCACCTGCACGGCGCCAAACACGCATACGACCATCATTGGCACCAAGGCAGAAGCGACTCTCATCGCTGAAGACGACACGTCTCCATTCGTCCCTCCATTCACGCCTGTCGCGACACCACTGGTGGCGGGCTGCACGATGTTGGGGCGTGAGCGGAAGACGGCCTAACGGTGTGCGGGACCGTAGCCCAGCTTCATGGAGACGGTTGCGAATGGTCCTCGCCGATACCCCAGGAGCAACAGTGTCCCTAATTTGCTGGGAAGTGGCGGTGCGGTCCCCTACGGCACTGCGTAGCATCCTACGGTCTTGGCGTGCATCCGTGCGTCGCTGCGGTCCGGTCCCCGGTCGACGGGCACGTGCACCTTCCGCCGACCACTGGCGACAACATCGATGTACTGTGGAGACCTCACGCCCCACGTGTTGAGCAATTCGGTGGTACGTCCACCCGGCCTCCCGCATGCCCACTATACGCCCTCGCTCAAAGTCCGTCAACTGCACATACGGTTCACGTCCACGCTGTCGCGGCATGCTACCAGTGTTAAAGACTGCGATGGAGCTCCGTATGCCACGGCAAACTGGCTGACACTGACGGCGGCGGTGCACAAATGCTGCGCAGCTAGCGCCATTCGACGGCCAACACCGCGGTTCCTGGTGTGTCCGCTGTGCCGTGCGTGTGATCATTGCTTGTACAGCCCTCTCGCTGTGTCCGGAGCAAGTATGGTGGGTCTGACACAACGGTGTCAATGTGTTCTTTTTTCCATTTCCAGGAGTGTAATTCGTCTCGGTTGCAGACAGCTTCATGGTGTCAAATGACGTACCAACTTTTCGGCCACTATTTCAAGCTGCTTCATCGGGTATGCAATACAGCCCAGAAGAATATTGTCGAAGTTGGTCTTGGAGGAGGAAGCATACGAATTTGACATTTTGCATTAATTTAAAATATTTCAGTTACGTCGGGTCCGTCAGAAGTTGGTTTGCCTGTTCATTTGTGTACATAAAAGGCAGTGTCTTGACTGACTGACTCATCGTCGCCCAGCCCAAACCGCTAAGGGTAGAAAGTTGAAGTTTGGGAAGAATGTGAATAGGCATCGTTTAAGGAAACATTGTCCTAAATTCAAGAGGATGAAATAGGAGATGAAGGACTTTTTGAAAGTATGCCATCATGAGGGAATTTTGAAGCTAAAACTATGAGAACTAGTACTTGGTTTCTTAGTCAGAAAATAAAAAAATACTTGTTTTGGGTGAAAGCTTTGTTTTTTTCAAAACAAATTATTACTAAATAATTACTAAAGGATTTTTAAAGCTACAACTGTAAGACTTCTCGGTTAGAAAGAAAAAAGAATACGTGTTTCAGTGTTTTTGGACTCCTAAGGGAGTGCAAGAGCGCATGAAAGTTTTTAAGAAAATATTTCGTTACATTAAAAAACTTCTAAAAGCTAAATTTATGAATATTGATATTTCACTTTGCAGTTAGATATAAATAAATATTTGTTAGTGAATGAAAGTTGCTATGGAAATAACTCCATTGCTATGGGTATATTTCCATTGCAGCTTGTCAACAACATAAATATTCGATTAAATAAAAACAAAACAAAAAAATCTCTACAGGCCATAAGTATACGGGAGCGAAGCACGGGGCCCTAAGCTAATTAAATATAGTGGTTTGATGACTGCAGTAAGTTAGTTTTTTCAGATACCTTCAGTGGTCCGCTTGTCGGTTTATACAGCAGTTTAAATGGTATACAGGTATGCGTCTGACACCCAGCGTGTCTTCTCATACTTTTACGAGGACATTAGCATGTGGTGTACACGTGATACAGACCATTCTTGAATGAAAAAGATATACGCCTTAAAGCAAACTGCGAAACTGAAAGCTGAATGCTTTTCCTCTTTTTTCTTTTGAGAAAATCTGGGTGCCCCCTCATAAAATATTGCCTCCTTCTAAGCGACCAAGACAGAAAATTATGAGCTCGTCAGTAAAAAATGTAAATGTCATATGGCACTGTTGGCTGGTTATCCCACGGGCTGGGTTCAGCCACCTGTCGGAAAGGGCTTTCTTCCTCCGCATACATTGGCCCCCCTTTCCTTGCTGACGTTTTAGAGTTGTGTCGTATGGTTACGTGTTGAATGTAGGTGAGTTTAATGAATGCTCATGTAGTGCAGTGTTATGTTTGAGTTGTATAATGGCGAGAGAAGGGAGGGCGTGGAAGCCATTACCGGCACATAATCTACTTCTCTCCAATGGCACCAACGCGACCGCCGAGCATAACGCCCCTATCCAACGAATAGATCACCATCAGTAACGTCACATGCTCTCACTCTATGAGAAAATGAAGAGAGGTCTGGCATTCAGTGCAGTACACTGGCACAAGAACTCGTGAGCAGGAGCTTTACGTCGTCACCTCTCCTGTCCTTTCTGACCAAACACTGGAAACGAAAGTTTCATCCACTACCAGGTTTCGAATCGCCTTACCCCCGAGTTGAGCGCTAACTCAACGCGGTGCGTTTAGTACCTCGGCTACGGAGGTAGATATTCTGTCCGTGATCTGCTCTTACTTCGGAAATACAATCTGTGGGTCACGCAAATTAGGTTTGAGGATTGCCAGCAGAACTCTTTACGGCACTCTTGCTTTTGCTTCTAGGACGCCGCAACGTGATTTTCATAAATGTTTTTCCTTGCACGGTTCAAATAACAGGCATTATTGACGATCTGCAGCTGCACGAAATAATTCGAAATTTATTCGCTGAGTGTGAATTCCTCAACATCAGCCTTATTAGGTGTAAATATACTACATACTAGTGATGTATGAAAATTTCTGCTGGACTGGGATTCGAAGCCAGTTATCCCACACTCCACGAGCGGCCGCCTTAACGAGTCCCAGACCGCACAAATTTTGATGAACCACTACTGGTAGTACATATATAGCTAATATAGCTCATGTCAGACAATTGGCAGTCAGAAATAATTTTGATTTTCATCTAGGTCTGTAAATGGTGGATAGCATCAAGCTCTAGAAATGGCTCTCGAAGTGATTCAAAGAATGGACAGTAACACGTTTCACTTTTTGTTGTTGTTCTTATTCTTCTTGTTGTTGTCGTTATTCTTCTTCTCGTAGGCGTCCTACAGCTGTCGCCGAATGCAGCATCTCTACAACCAAGAGTCTCATCTCGCTTTTCTTCTTCTTCCTTTTCTATTCATCTTCTCTCCATCGCTTCTTGGATATGCCTCACACATCTTTTTTGTTTTTTACCTCTCTTTTTTCTTCCACGAAATTGCCTTGAATGTTCTGTCCTTCTCCTTGTGTTTCCTTCCATTATTTTGACATGCCCTAACCATTCAAAAAGCTATCTTTCTTCTATTTCATCCGCAACGCTATGATGGGTCTGCGGCCTTTCTCTTATTTCCTAATTTTTTTCGCGGTAGAATGGCGAAATCCTACATGCCCTTTCCAAGTGATCCATTTCTAAAGATCAGAGTCTCTTTTTATTTCTTTCTGTGAGCTCCCAACATCCATTCCAATAATTTCATATTGGTTCCACGATGGACTTTTAAATAGGTTTCACTACCTGTTGATAACGTATTCACATTGCGGTGTTTTATGACGGAAAATACAGTCATTTTCGTTATGTTGTAAACAGAGAATCTCATTTACTGATGAGCATTCGTCGTATGCAAGGAATTTTATGCTCTCGAAATTAACTGATTTGAAATAAGAATTCACTTCTGTGACGGATTGCTGATAGTGGATAATACTGATTGTTCCCAAATACCGTAGGGTTAAATAATGGTGAGCCACATGATCAGTCCAAGTAAACACAGCAGTGCTAAAATACAGAGCTCATAGCGCTGTGCGAGCTGGGATCGTAAACAATTTTTCCACTGATGTATCGGTCGGCAATCTGGATAGCCAACTGCGGCCGCCGGTGATAAAGTAGCGGAAATTGAAGCTGCCGTCGCTAACAATGACCGCTGTCAATTAGAGGCGGCATTCCTCTCAATAGCCGCCACACAAAACACTTGCCATTTGCCGGTGACGAAGTGCCTAATGACGTCACCCGGCTTTATCTGCGGCGCGCAACCCGACACATCTCGGCGCCGCCGCCCCCCGCCGCCACCCGCGCCCCCGCCGCCAGTGGCTGCTCGATACGCCGGCCATCACTCATAACGCATTAATACAGCGCGGGGTCCCTGGGGCCGCGGCCGCCACCGGCGCGGCGCGCCGGAAGAATTCCCCCAGCCAATCCGTCGCCGCGGCCCCCAGGGGGTTGCAAAACCCTCTGTGTTTCATTTAATAAGCACCTTCGTTACCAGAGGCTGCGCTCCCCCTCGCCCATTATGCCGGCGGGCAAGTGTTTTGCGAGAGGGCGACATATGCGCGGCGGTCGGCTCGAGTGCGCCCGGCCGCGGCGCGAGCGGGTCAGGAACCACGCCCCGCCGTTTAATACACTCGAGGTGAGGCGCGCAGGCGGCGGCGGTGCGCCGGCTCCTTCGGTAACAGTCGCCGGGTTATGGGCTGTAAAAGCATAAGGTGGCTCCCAAATGTAATAGCGCGAGCCGTAAAAACGCGATCACCCGCCGGGACTTAAGTTATCCACGCGGGATAGCCGCACCTCCGCACTGAACACCGCCTCCTTCCCTGAACGCCTCGCATTTTCTTTATCTCCCTTCTCGAGTGCCGCATCTTCCGCCCTTCAGAACGCCGTACGCACACAGTCTGGACGGTATCTCTAGCTGCTGTTCTCGTCCTCGTTTCCTCGTCGGCGGGTTCGCTTTCAAGATCCTCCTCGTACGAGGCATAGAGAGGTGATGTCACAGTAGCCTCGTTAGCCATTGTTTCCTTCTTATTACAAGGTCCCACCTTAAAGCACCGGCTAACTATGGTGTAGCACCACAAAAGCGGATCCCCCCCCCCCTTCTCCCTCCCAAAAAAGAAATAAATAAAAATAAATATTTATGTTTCAATAATGTGAGGAGGACCCTCATAAGGGACGCAGATGTAATCAATTTTATGGCCTTATTCGACTGAATTTTTCGGTTGCCAGCTGTTATGAACTAAGTAAACATTTTTACAACGCTCTCTTGGGCTACATTTCTGGTAACGCTCTGACAGACACATAGAACTTTAGTTGCCTAAATCTCAATGACTTTTCAATGAATGAGTAGCAGGATATTGTCACTTCGAAGTGAATTCGACTACCTGAAAATCCGATGTCGTCAGTACCTCATTTCAACTAGTCCTTGACCTTTAAATTTTTTATTTGTTGTCGTATGGATTCTTCACCCCTTAAGCTGGGAAAAGACAAAAAATGGTTCAAATGGCTCTGAGCACTATGGGACTTAACATCTTAGGTCAAAAGTCCCCTAGAACTTAGAACTACTTAAACCTAACTAACCTAAGGACGTCACACACACCCATGCCCGAGGCAGGATTCGAACCTGCGACCGTAGCAGTCCCGCGGTTCCGGACTGCAGCGCCAGAACCGCACGGCCACCGCGGCCGGCTGGGAAAAGACACAGTGTGGTAACTTTATACCCTAACGATATATTACTGGAAAGTACTGTACCAGCACCCAGACAGATGTCGTGTTCCCTAAGTTCCGGAAGACGTCCGATACAATTCCGCCCTGCCGCCTAACAATCGACATATGAGAGCACGGAATATCAGACAGTGTGGCTGGTCTGAAGACTTTTTAGCAAACAAAATACGGCATCTAATGGAGACTAACCTCCAGGCAGAAAAGTGACTTTCGGCGTACCCAACGGGGTGTTATAGGACCATTTCTTTTGGTAATATAGATACGTTACAAAAATGTAGCGAAGCGCCGTATGACCCACAGAGGACCGATGTTTGGTGCAATTGGAGTGGCAACTGACCTTCAACATAAACAAATGTAACGTATTCATAAATAGACAGAAATATCCGTTATTGCCTAGCTACACGATTACATATGTATAAAACATATACGAGGACTACCCAGAAATTTGTGAACCGCATTCTTTTTTTCTCAGCCGAAAGCAGTGCTATGAATCCGAAACGTTACGCATGTATTATCTGAAGTCTTCTGAGTGAGCGTGCCAAGTTTCCGTTGCTTCCGACAGATAGCGTAGCTGCAGGACAGTTTCAAAGTAGCGTCTGTAGGTGATGTACTTTACAAGCAACGTAGCGACATTGAATTTCTCACTGCTGAGAAAGAAACTGCGTGGATATTCGCATGCGCATGAGTCTATGGAGATCTGCTGTCGACAGAAGTACAGTTAGTCGTCTGGCACGGAGGGTGATGTCATCAGAAGGCGGTTCGGTGGTGCTCAACGATTTACAGCGGTCGGGGAGACCATCCACGGCTGTCACAGCTGACATGTTGCAGCGAGTTGATGTTGTCATTCGCGAGGACAGACACATTGCGACTCGACAGTTGGCGCTGCATCTGTCAATCAGCAAAGGAAGTGCGGATGCAACTATCCGCACTCTTGGATACTCAAAGGTGTGTGTAAGATTGGCCCCAAGGTGTCTAACGGTGGCTCGCAAATCGCACAGAAAAACATTTGTCTTGATCTGTTGCAACGTTCTGAAGCCGAGGGGAAGGCCTTCTTGTCCCGGATTGTGACAGGTGATGAAAGCTGGGTTCACCATTTTGGGCCTGAAACAAAACGACAGTAGATGGAACGACGCCATTCCCACTCCCCACAGAAGAAAAAATTCAAACAACTGCTTCGGCCGGTAAGGTCATGATCATCGTTTTCTGGGACTGTCAAGGTGTGGTGCTCATTGATGTGATGCCAAGAGGCAGTATCATTAATTCAGATGCATGTGTCAACACTTAACAAAACTCAAGAGGCGTTCCAGTGACTTCGGCACCACAGCAACCCAGGAGATGTTTCGGCGCAACACGATAACGCTCGACCCCTCACAAATTTGAGGACTGCTGAACACATCGCAAAACAGGGTTGGACAGTGTTACCCCATCCACGCTGCAGCCCTGACCTAGCTTCCATTTGTTTGGGCCATTAGAGGATGCCATTCGTGGGAGACATTTTGAGGACGATGAGGAGGTGATTCACACAGTGAAGCACTGGCTCCGCCACCAGGACAAGTATTGGTACCGACAGGGCACACACGCCTTTATTTGCCACTTGAGGTAGTCAATAGAACGGGATGGAGATTACGTGGAAAAATAGGTTGTGTAGATAAAACACCATTCTTTCATATGTAATTCTCATTATGTTCAATAAAGAATTGTTGAAGAAAGAAAATGCTGTGCATTACGTTCTGGGCAACCCTCGTAGCTGTACATATGCCGGGCGACATAAAGTGGAGTGACCACATGAAATTGATCGTACGTAGGGCATAATCCAGACTGAGATTCATTAGAAGAATGCTCAGGACGGGAATCCGTTTATAAAGGAGGTAGCTTACAAAACCCTCGTTCGAGCAGTAGTTAGCTGTGGATCTGTATCACGTCGTATTGATACAGAAAATTGAGAAGATGTAGCCAAGAGTAGCGCGTTTTATTACAGGCTCATTTAGCTAGCGCGAAAGCGTCACGGAGATGCTTAGCCATCTCTAGTGGCAGACGCTGCAAGAGAGGCGTTCTGCATCTCGTTCTGGATTACTGTACAAGTTTCCGAGAGACTGCACTTTCATAGAAGAGTCAGCCAACACATCCAACAAAACACCATGAAAGAAAAATTGGATGGATTAGAGCCTAATCGTTCTTCCCGCGAATCACCCGTGTCCGGGGCAGGAAGAGGGGGAAGTGACAATGGCACAAAAAGTACCCTATGCCACACAGTGTAAGGTGGCTTGCGGAGTGTACACGTGGACGTACACTACTGGCCATTAAAATTGCTACACCACGAAAATCATGTGCTGCAGACTCGAAATTAAACAGACAGGGAGAAGATGCTGTGATATGCAAATGATTTGCTTTTCAGATCATTCACACAAGGTTGGCGCCGGTGGCGACACCTATAACGTGCTGACATGAGGAAAGTTTCCAACCGATTTCTCATACACGAACAGCAGTTGACCGGCGTTGCCTGGTGAAACGTTGTTGTGATGCACCATCACGTTTCCGACTTTGATAAAGGTCGGATCCCAACGGCCTCGTATCACTAGCAGTCGACATGACAGGCATCTTATCTGCATGGCTGTAACGGATCGTGCGGCCACGTCTCGATCCCTGAGTCAACAGACGTGGACGTTTGCAAGACAACAACCATCTGCAAGAACAGTTCGATGACGTTTGCAGCAGCATGGACTATCAGCTCGGAGACCATGGCTGCGGTTACCCTTGACGCTGCATCACAGACAGGAGCGTCTGCGATGGTGTACTCAACGACGAACCTGGGTGCACGAATCGCAAAACGTCATTTTTTCGGATGACTCCAGGTTCTTTTTACAGCATCATGATGGTCGCATCTGTGTTTGGCGACATCGCGCTGAACGCCCATTGGAAGCTTGTATTCGTCAGCGCCATACTGGCGTATCACCCGGGGTGATGGTATGGGGTGCCATTGGTTACAGGTCTTGGTCACCTCTTGTTCGCATTGACGGCACTTTGAACAGTGGACGTTACATTTCAGATGTGTTACGACCCGTGGCTCTACCCTTCATTCGATCCCTGCGAAACCCTACATGTCAGCAGGATAATGAACGACCGCATGCTGCAGGTCCTGTACGGGCCTTTCTGGATACAGAAAATGTTCGACTGCTGCCCTGGCCAGCACATTCTCCAGATCTCTCGCCAATTGAGAACGTCTGATCAATGGTGGCCGATCAACAATACGCCAGTCACTACTTTTGATGAACTGTGGTATCGTGTTGAAGCTGCATGGGCAGCTGTACCTGTACACGCCATCCAAGCTCTGTTTGACTCAATGCCCAGGCGTATCAAGGCCGTTAATTACGGCCAGAGATGGTTGTGCTGGGTACTGATTTCTCAGGATCTATGCACACAAACTGCGTGAAAATGTAATCACATGTCAGTTCTAGTAAATATATTTGTCCAATAAATACCCGTTTATCATCTTCATTTCTTCTTGGTGCAGCAATTTTAATGACCAGTAGTGTAGATTAGTAAGGTGCCATTTCCAAATACTATTGTTTCAATACTTCACCAGCAACACTTGTGTAATGCCGCGGCTCTGAAAAAAGGGAGATACTGATAGAGTGTGGCAATGGTACTTATGAAATTTGTAATAATCTAACTGGTGTAATGACAATCCTCAATGCTAAGGTAGAAATGAAACTTACAATGTGTGTCACCTGCAGTACTCTACGTCTGTTCTGACATCTTTTTCCATTACTACCGCGGAGGTTAGCACAGGACATGACAATCTCATTAATTAGCTCGTTGCTTGTGTGACATTCAGTTAACCTCGCCTTTTCAGAAGACAGACGGACGTGGAAGAGTTGAATACATTACTTCATACGCTTAGTCCCGTAGTTCGAAACCTTATAAGGTTTTAGACGTGTTCTTACTCGGAATGCTATTCACTCGGCCACTCTAAATGCTTCCAAAATATATTGTCAGAACTTAGATACAGCTCGTATAAAAAGGAATTCTGCTACACTATTTATGAAAAAAGAGAGTTACTGGTACACTATGTGGGGTGAGGTTTCTTTCGACGGTGAAGAATTGTCATTATCAAAGGATATCGCATAAAACAAAAAAGGACGGTGTCAAACAACTCTGGAGATTTAACTACGACTGGTGAATGCTGGAACAGCTGAGAGACAAACATCTGTAGTCGTACTTTTTTATTTAGTGGGTATCCTTTCTTTTTCCTTCTGCTTCATTTATTATCTTGTCATTCAGTGACGACGAGTATGCCAGGTTGAAACTTCCAACACCTTTGTCGCACAGTCGAGAAGAAACTGTAAACAACATGCTGGACAATATACTCAAATATTCAAAATAAATGCAGTGGTAAAATGCTTTGTACTTACGAGGGCTGCATACTAGCAAAGCAGCATACTGGATATCAGATGATATTCCTGAGAAGTGTGAAGAGATGTAAATTATTCGATGAAACGATAGATGACTATATCATAAAGACTTGAACAAGGAAATATAAAAATATAGCAACAAACTGATGGAATGGCAATGATAGAGACGCCAGTTCTATGTCGAAGATGGGCCCATATCTTGATCATGGTAATGATGTAAAGGGCTGCAGCACGCACTCGAACGTTGGTAACTCCCAGTTCTCCGTTGCGAGGGGGCAGGGTGAGGGCATTGTATTATACCTTGAAGAAAACTACATTGCTGGCAAAATAGCCAAAGGCCGCCAGGTTTCGACATGCCATCACTGGAGCCATCTGTAGGATCCACGCCAAATGAGGTATCCGGGTGTTGAGCTCGGAGGTGGTGGCCTCGGACGTCTGTGCAGAAAGCTTATAAAAGGCATTTGTAGTTCAGCGCTATGGTACGGTGGACGTCTTTCTATATAGAGAATGTAAAATCAAAACACCTTTCAGCCGTTTAAATTTCCAAATTGTTATTTTATTGAGCAGCCAGTTTCGCCGATATACGTCGTCTTCAGTTCCCCTGTCTGACGTGTAGGAAGATTCCCTTCTCTGATCCAGTCAAAATAGGGGCCAGCATTTAATGTATGGTATCCGTAGATTTTTGAGACAGCGATCGCCGCAAACGTCACCTGCTGACTGTCTTCACCTAATACATCCCCGAAACTGGTTGCACAATAAAACAACAATTTAAAAATTTCAACGGCTGAAAGGTGTTTTGATTTGACATTCTGTACTGAACAGCCGAGGTCCCTCAACCATCTGTAAAAAATATCGACCTACAGAATCTTTCTAAATAATATGCCCAAAAATCGAAGGGTATCCGTCGTCTGCCGTGGGGCCACACACCCCTTCCGGAGCCCTCTGCCAATTTTCATGGCACATGACTTGACCACGTTCATGTTGCTGCCTGCTGCATTCCCATACTGCTTGATACAATCTAATGCCATCTGGATCTCTTCCTCAGAATGGGTGAGAAAACTAGGTCATCCGCATAAGTGTACAATTGGAATTTGCGTCCTCTCAGAGTGATCCCTTGGAAAGGGCATCCGCAAGATCATCGTCCGTGATCTTCAAAAGGAATACCGACGCAGTTTAATCGAATCGACGTCTACACGATGCCCACATACTTGCTGTAAGTAGCCTACATTCCTGATCCCGTACGAGTGCCACATTCAGTTTTCATAACCCTCGATTTCCCCAACCGTCTGCCGCGGGAGGCTGACCGAGAAGATGCTAGCACTGATGTCTGAGAGAGACGTGGGGCATCGCTTCCAGAGCTCTGCTGCCAGAATCGCCGCCGCAAGGTCAGAGGAGATGTAGGTGCGATCGAGTTGGCTGGCGGAATGACTGGTCACGTAAGTGAACACAGGACGATCACCATGTAACACCTCCCAAGTACCAGCAAAACGCAGGTGTTGTACCAAGAGAGGCACAGTTCGGGGCACGAAATTTATTTTGGTTGTTGGTCTTCCTGAGACAACACATTATTAAAGTCTCCACTAATAATAAGATAGTGACAGTGGCCAAAGAATAGAGGCGTAATTTCTTCCTCATGAAACCGTGACCTGTCCCGGATTTATCTGCCGCAGAAGGGGCGTAAACGTTAACAAGTCGAGTCCACTGCCTATCGCACGTCAGTCCCCGTGCCGATTGCAAGTACATCACGCTGGTTACTTCTAATCCATCCTGCACAAGGACAGCCGTTCCTACCTCCCGTCGCAGCAGTAAGTCTGCTACCTGCAGTACAGCAACATCCACATCCGCCGCCCTGAGCATATCGCGCACCAGTTGAAATCTGATACGTGTGCAGATTATACTGAGGTTGATAGAGGCAATCTTTTAGGCTTGCAGCTGGTCGGCAGGTAGTGGGACGTTCGTAACAACAGAGCGAAGAGGTGTAATCGCAGCGGCAGATCAACCACATCGAGGAGCCCCTTCTCCGCACTACACTTACTGTCTTTCCTGTGCTGCCGAGGTAACAGTAGCCTGTGCATCATGAGCCGAAGATTCGGTGACAATATCATCCGCCCATGCCATCAGGTGAGTGGTAAGGTCTTCAGAGGCCTTTACAGTGATATGTGATGGCTCACAGAATACTTCGCATGACACACAGCATCGTTCGTCGCTTCAACGCCTGTGCTTTCGACAAGAGCGAATCGGCGGCCAGCCCGGTCATGACGCACGTCAGAATACAGCGCGGAGACATCCATCGGGAGTTCATCGTGTTCGTTAGAAATCGCATCAGCTCGCGACTGTGTCGTCGGTGCATTAGCTAAGGTCATCTTTTGCTTTTTGTGCTTCTTGGAGGATCGCTGTTTCCGAGAGGGCGTCTCTGTGGCAGATGACGGTAGTGAGTCCCGACGTCCAACCACAAAGGCGGCCGTGGACACAGGCATCTCATCAGCTGCTGTACTGCCACAGGGCTTCTCTTCACCTCCTTCTAGAACCAGTAGAGAGTGATGTGGTAATATGTTGGACGTCGGCTGCTCTCGTTGTCCCGTTAACGCAGGCATTTGCGAAAGATCCTGTGGATGGTCAGGCCCTTGCATCTGACTGGGATCCATCTGGAGCACCGCTACATACGTGGGGATGAAGCTATCAGGTTGGTGGAAGGCTTCAGATCCGTTGGTTTCTGGTGGACTACCCGTCGCTGGAGAGAGTCCGAGCCGGCGTAGCCCTGTTTTCCGCAACCCGACCAGGTCTTTGGCTGGCTTTCATATGAACACAGAAAAAAAAAATTTGCATCGCCCCAGATCCCAGAACTCTTGAACATAGACGTTGACTGTGGATATTGTATCACAGACACAGTGCCTTTGACTGTTCAGAGATGTCACTAAACCTGTCAAAAGATATAAACAACCATGCATGAGCAGCGCCTATTAGACGGAGGGAGTCCTACAGCCTATCAGTTCTAGTCATTCCACCAGAAAGGAGGTACAAGGCTCGTGTTTGTAGTTTAACCATGCATATACGGTCAATACCGCGGTTCGATCGCGTCCGCATTGTTACTTTGTGCCAGGAAGGGATCTCAACAAGGGAAGTGTCCAGGCTTCTCGGACTGAACCAAAGCGATGTTGTTTGGACATGGAGGAGATACAGAGAGACAGGAACTGTCGATGACATGCCCTGCTCAGGCCGCCCAAGGGCTACTACTGCACTGCATGACCGCTACCTCGGAAGAACCCTGACAGCAACGCCACCATGTTGAATAATGCTTTTAATGCAGCCACAGGACGTCGTGTTATGACTAAAACTATGTGCAATAAGCTGCATGATGCGCAACTTCGCTCCCGACGTCCATGGCGAGGTCCATTTTTGCAACCACGACACCACTCAGTGCGGTACAGATGGGCCCAAGGCCAAACAACATGCCAATAGGGCCGCTCAGGATTCGCATCACATTCTCTTCACCGATGAGTGTCGCATGTGCCGTCAACCAGACAATCTTCGGAGACCTTGGAGGCAACCTGGTCAAGCTGAACATCTTAGACAACCTGTCCAGCGAGTGCAGCAACGCGGAGGTTCCCTGCTGTTTTCGGGTGGCATTATGTGGGGCCGACGTACGCCGCTGGTGGTCATGGAAGGCGACGTGACCCACCAACCATTCTGAGGGATCTACGCCCAATTGCCGTTGAGGAGTGGGACAGTATGCACCAACAGTGTCTTGATGAACTTGTGGATAGTATGCTACGTCGAATACAGGCATGTATCAATGGAAGAGGACGTGCTACTGGGTATTAGAGGTACTGGTGTTTACAACAATCTGGACCACCACCTCTGAAGGTCTTGTTGTATGGTGGTACAACATACAATGTGAGGTTTTCATGAGCAATAATTAGACAGAATTGATGTTTATCTCTATTCCAATTTTCTGTACATGTTTCGGAACTCTCGGAACCGAGGTGATGCAAAACGTTTTTTGATATGTGTATGATGATCGCTCGGGATTTCCCGATACAGAGATAGGACGGAACATGATTACTGAGATAAATACGTAGCTGTTGCACTCCATTCAGTGTAGGTAGTAAATTGTGCCACTTCTCCTCGACTTGGCTGTGAATCGCAGCGTAGGGCCTTTGTGAAGCCACATCGTTCGCTAGCACTTCAACCAGGAGTCCTAATATACGGATCGTCCTGAGTCCGAGGCCCACATGATTCACTGTCACTGGCCGTCCGAATATCGAACTTCACCCCGTCTCTCGTCGTCTCTAAAATCGCATTGCGTGAATCATCAGGTAATAATTTAATTTAAAGCACGTTGCTCGCAATTGAGATTTGAATTCCAACGATATCAGTACAAAGGAGTCTACTTCAAGGGCTTTGCGACGTGCATATTCATTTTAGAAGCTGAACTTCCGAAATGAAGTGGCTATTTACTTCGAAAGATGCCCACTAACGCTAAGACCGCTGTAGGAAGCAAACACGTCGCACCGCGATAACGACGTAAACAGACCTGTCGGCGCCGCTCCTCACAACGGCACGGAATGTCCAATTGTACCTCCCTCCTCAGTCCAAATTACCAGTTGCCGCATAGTATCAGGGTAGCGCCCCCTCGCCCTTTGTCTTCTTTTTGTTCGCTGCATCATGCGAAGTCCCGCACGAGGCCGGGCGATGAGTGCTTTGCACTGAATCTTTACATTAGTCTATATGGAGCACATATATCTGTATGAATGGTGACTGTTCCTTCGAACATGTCAGAAGAAACAGACATCGCTCAATCGAGACAGCCTTTCCTATTCTAACAGTTAAGCCGTTAATAGAACAAAATGGTAATGAAATCAAGACCCTAAGCTGTCGACAGGTTTTGATATACATCAACGGGAACAGTTGAAAATGTGTGTCCCGACCGGGACTCGAACCCGGGATCTCCTACTTACATGGCAGACACTCTATCCATCCTTTTGTTGTATGTGTGTAAGGAACCGCTGCAGGAGCAGGACGACGGGTAGGGCAGGGGTCGACACCCGAAGCCTGGCCATCTCGCCGCCATGCCCAAGCAACGTGTTCGAGGATCTAAGGATCACGAAGAGGATGTACGGGTTTGCTCAAATGGTTAAAATGGCACTGAGCACTATGGGACTTAACTTCTAAGGTCATCAGTCCCCTATAACTTAGAACTACTTAAACCTAACTAACCTAAGGACATCACACACATACGTGCCAGAGGCAGGATTCGAACCTGCGACCGTAGCGATCGCGCGGTTCCAGACTGTAGCGCCTAGAATCGCTCGGCCACCCCGGCCGGCGTACGGGTTTGTCTATGTTGCTTTATTTATTTCTTTAGGTTTTATTACATTTTTAATTTTTTATTTTTACTTTGTATTGTATTTATTTACTTATTTTCGTTTCATTACAAAAAATCCTACAACTGCCAGAGCCGAGCGTCCGAGGCGTCTTCCCGTCTGTTTGGGAGGGGTTCCCCCCTACTCTGTCCGTAGAGGATCAATATGCTCGAGGGTTCCTCTTCATTTTCAGCGTCTCACACCCGGAACGCCCCAGTGAGCAGGAGGATTCGCAAATAATGAACCTAAATAATTTGCGAAACGGGTTCTGTGCTTTGGGTGGCGGGTGAAAGCTGCATGTGTCGTCATCAGTAGGGACCAAAAGGCTAGTGTTCCTTTGTGAGTATCGCAAAATATGTAGTAAATGGCCATGCCTTTTAGCCAGTTAACGTTCGTCCTATTTGATGGAAAGAATACGCCGTCGGGGCGCCATATATCGCCAGGGGAGATAGACTCCGGCAGTCGCCGCAAGAGTAATGCCAGCATGCGCTGCGTCAGTAACCAGCACTCGCTGGTCGCGGCACAAGTCAGGCGGTGTGCATCGGTGTCAACGACTGAGAATGTCAGACACAAGGTTCAAATGGCTCTGAGCACTATGGGACTTAACATCTGACGTCATCAGTCCCCTAGAACTTAGAACTACTTAAACCTAACTAACCTAACGACATCACACACATCCACGCCCAAGGCAGGATTCGAACCTGAGACCGTAGCGGTCGCGCGGTTCCAGACTGAAGCGCCTAGAACCGCTCGGCCACACCGGCTGGCCGGACACAAGGGTTCGACACGGTCTCGATAATCGGGAATCCCTGTGTCCGATACCGACACTGACGGTGGCTGGGTGCCCACGACGCCACGGTGGGCAGAGGCTGCAGGAACCTCTGCACCGTTTGGCTGCGGTGGCGTCGTCGTCGTCGTCTGCGGTGGCGGCGCTGACTCTCCAACGGAGCTCGCAGCGGCTTGAGATGGTAGCAGGTTTTGATCATCCATCACGTCATGTCGTGCCGCCACCACATACGTTAGCGGAGAGAGGTCATCGTGGCTCGTTGGGGAAGTTCATTGCTGGGCACATTAACGAGGCGGCTCTGCAGACATTCTGTTCTAACATGGCCCTCCTGGACGCAGCCCGAGCAGGTCCTCAGTTGACCTCAATACCGCGGCAGCCACCAACGAAAACATATGAACGTGCTTCTTAAGTTCTATGCCCACTTGTCGCACTCCGTTAAGGACAGGGTACGTTTAGAATGGATTCAATTTCTCCTCTATGTGGCTCAGAACTGTGCCAAATGCCGCAGTGGATCAACGACAAGATTGGTAGGAGCTTCGAACGGTAGTTCAAAGATGCGCACGGTACGTACCCCCAGACCAGCATGGTCAACTTCTACCACGCTTACATTACCGTCTGCATGACAGAAGAGAAAGCCGTTTGCAGATCGTTGGAGGAGTCTGTCGCTGGCCGCTTCGTCAATCAGTTTGAGGTACACTGTGCAGGATACAATAGACAAATGAATGCCTATCAGTTCTTGCGGTTCTATGTGCATGATGTCTCGAAGAAACCGTTCAATTTCATGGGCCTTCGGTCACGTGTACGATGCGTAGAACGTTAGTTTGATTATAGCTTGTCGATATGATAACGCCATGGCGGTCTGTAGCGGTACTATAAGGCAATACAACGACGCAACCGCGCGCTAGCGGATAAACAACAACACCTGCAGAGCACTGCCGGGCGCGCGGAGCCCGTCCGCACGGAATCACGGCCGAGAGACGACTGCTATATGAGCCACCCAGGGCACAGAGGATAGTGCGACTGCAGGGATTTATCCCCTGCACGCTCCCCGTGAGACCCACATTCCCAACTTAATGTCCACGCACTACGTTCGTAGTGCCCCTGCCCGTTACACTCATTTCTAGCGGCAGACAATCTTACCGAGTCCTGTAAGAGTTCGGGCAATGTGTGTTCATCCAGCACGGAGGAATGAGGTCAATGGCCGGTTAGCCTTAACTATATGAAGATGGTATCTGTTAATAGAACATGTTTTAGTTCATTGTTACTGCGTCGTAGGCTACCAGATTCTTTTTCTCATGCTGTTCATCTATTCACTTTCCTTGTATAATTCTCCTTTTCTTCTGTAACGCATCTGTAGATCCTGTGGTGATTGCATTTAGCGTTTCGTAATGAATATAATCTATATTTAAGGAAACAGTAATTTTGGTTCATCATAGTGCAATTGCACTACTTGTGTAAAACTTCTTTAGTATTATTGATTTCTTCCTTGGTCGCCAAAGAGACCTGTTCACCATACAATAGAATCTTTCTGAGTTCATTTCCTAGATACGATCTATTTTTGTGAGAAGAATGCTATCTGATTTCATTTCCTTGTAGACTATTACTTCTTGCACTATCTCCATCCCTGAAGTCTGCTAATGCCGAGTTGTTGGTCATCATCGATGTGTGCTGAGGTTTCTATAAGAATTCCTTTCCGTATGCTGCAACGTCTCTTTTTGAGATAAGAGGAGTAAGATCAAGTGCAGTCTGTGACTCGTGTAAACTCTCGCCTGCATCCGTTTGTGTGTATTGTTTTGCCCGTTGCGTGTCTGGGAAAGAAGTGGGAAGTATTACCCCCATCTTTGCTTGTAAAGTACGCAAAGGCTGACCGACTGGCCTCAACTACGTCCATTATAAAGTATAAAGATTGTTAAAGATTGTGTGCCGGTGACAGTTCTGAGACAGAGTGCATTTTTGCCAGATTTCCCCTCCCCTTCCACTTCCCCGTTCTCTCTGATATAAGCCAATTGCCCTGGGTACAAACTGGCAGAACGCTTAAAAATTGGTGAGAAATTGAAATGTTTGTAGGAAATTAAAAAATAGGCCATTTGTGCTACAGAAATATCCCCCCTCCCCCCCAAAAAACTTATGGTATGGATCCAAGATGACTGACCTGACCTGTGATACTGGCAGAGTCTCATGAGAATACTACCACAGCTTGTATGACATCTAGTGAAGAAATGATGAACATTCTGGCTCACAGTACCGTGCAGTTCTTTCCGCTATCAGCACTCTAGGAGACAGTGGTGGCACCCTTCATAATTACATTGCGGCCACATGATTCACGCACTTTCGTGGGCAGATGCGACAAGCCGCTGGCCACTGTGTGTCTGCAACCAGCTCTGTTCTCATGCTTACTTCACAAGCACTCTGAACATACCTCTATAACTGACCATACTAACATCTAACATGTTGATATTCTACGTAGATGATCATATGACACGGATGACCAGGAGTGCCCAACTGGCGAAGTTCGGCCGCCGAGTTGAAGTATTTTCAGTTGACGTCACATTGGGCGACTTGCGTGTCGACGATGAGGAGGACAACACAATACCCTGTCCCCGAGAGGAGAAAATCTCCGACCTAGCTGGGAATCGAACCTGGGCTCTCTGCACGGCAGTCAGACGCACTGATCACTCAGCTAAGGGTGGCGCGGGTAGGTGGACGATATTCTACATAGATTGCAATAGGCTCCAAACCAGTTGTAGTAGCAGCAGTAGATTCATAACTATAGATTCTCGACTAACTGCACCACAATGATCACACACTCTTTTGATGGTTGACGGTATTACTCTTTAACTAACACTGTTTTTCAATTCAGTTCAGTTCAGATTCAATTCTACTTCAGTTCATCCTTAGCTAGTTGTGCCGTAACGACCACACACTCATTTGACTTAACACTAATTTTTGCTGTAGGTATGCCTTGGTGTCACGGAAATTTGATACTGATGTAGACAAAACGTTAAACTATTCTTCTTATAAACAAAAAACGGTTCCTTATAGAAATTATAAGTGTTATACATACAAGATATGACATTTGCAAACTTTTATCCATTCTGTATTTAGAACATTGCGTCTGTCTTGTTAAAGGTTTCAGAAATTACTGCAACTAATCGCCGTTTTTGCTTCAATTTTTATTTAATCATGACCGGTTTCGAACCGCCTGGCGATTCATCATCAGATGATACAATTTAGTTTGGAGTATTAAGGGGGTCGTGCGTTGTTTTTATTGTTGTGGCAAACACTGCTCTGGAAAACATAATGTATGCTTTTCAGTATCGTTAAATATTAAGTAAAACAGGAACTTTTCCACCAATGGCGACTCCCACATACTTTACAATTCTAATATTCTTTCTATTTCACTTCATTGTCCCCAATATATCTAGTTCTAGCAGCCCCTATCAGATTTTCTAGTTTCTCTACCACGTTAAAACTTCTGGTATTCCACGTCCCGACTCGTAGGACGTTATTCAATCTCTTTCTTTTCTCATGGTCGCCTCCCCTTGGCAGTCCTCTCCCGGAGATCCGAATGGGGCATTAGTGCGGGACCTTTTGTCAGTGGAGAGATCATGATGACGCTTTTTCAATTACAGGCCTCAAATCCTGTGGATACACATTATGTGACCTTAATACAGTGGTTTCCATTGCCTTCTGCACCCTCATGTCGTTGATCATTGCTGATTCTCCCGACTTTACACTATAAATCACACATTTCTATTGGCTTTTAATTCAACTAAATATCTACAATTACTGTTACGAACGACCTAGGTTACTGGAACGAACACACAAATTATGTCGTGGGTAAGTAAACCAAAGACTGCGTTCTACTGACTGGAAATTTACAAATATGGATTGTTAATCGGTTATATCACTTGTTATGTATTTCACTGTTATTGTCTAACCTGCTTTCAGAAAACACTTGATAATGGCACTTTGAAGCTGAAATCATGATTGTGTAAGTGTAAATGTAACACTGTAAATAAACAAAAGTCTAATGACGGTACTGACTTTACAGACATCAGTGTAAGTTGCAGAGGAATCATGTAAATGTAGATAAGAGTGCAATTGAGAAGCGTTAGCTAGACGGGGTAAGAAGCAGGGAATTCAAGACGACCGCAACTGATAACGACACTTAGTGTGACGACGCCAATGACGCGCAAAGCTACGACGATGTGTCTCTGCGTCAAGTAACTGACACATGAACGACGACGATCCACTGATTGATTCGTGGAAACAAATATGCTCATTATTGGCACAACTATAAAAAGAAGCATAAACTATTTTTGCTACTTCTGCTACATGTGAAAGGACGTATATTATGGCAGGTAACATTAATTTTGGAAAAAAAGATCACGAATAAACCCTGAACATGTTGATAAACTTTTGTTTCTTAACATGTACTATAAAGATGCAGAAAATTGATTCCAAATTCGAGATAAATCTTAATTTAAAAGATGCAGACATTGAAAAAATACTCAGTGTTTACTGTTCCATCATAGCCTATTGTGTGTAACTTTCAACTGAATAACTAAAAAAGGCCAATAAATACATGATTTTTAATATATATATATATATATATATATATATATATATATATATATATATATATATATATATATATATATATATATATCAAATGTAAACATACATGAATTTGTTAATTTTTACTCTACTGCACGGTCTAATGAAATCTGCTCGTATATACATCCAGACTTTGTTATTTATTTGTCCAGAATTCGCACAAACCCAGCTCTATCCACTACCGACCTGACTGAGTTATCCTGGTACCCGGTTGTACCCGCCAGATGCAGATCTCTGCTGCACACCGTGGCGGCCAATAACGGACATCCTCTTGAGCTACCAGAGCAGGACTCACCGAAGTGTCTTCACAGCTTCACATCCTTCTTCCGCTACAGTTTTTACCCTCTACGGCTCACTCAAGCACCATGGAAGTTATTCCTTGACATCTTAACAAATGTTCTATATTCTGTCTCGTCTACCTTCCAAATTTCCCAGAAGCTCTCCTGCGTGCCTTGCGTTAACAGCACTCCATGAAGAAAGTATATTGTGAAGACTTCGCTTGTTCAACTGGTCCCAAGCGAGCTCAGTTCGATCCATGTCAGCAGACACCGCAGGTCACACCATACTGTAGAGTCCAGTGTCAAAGAGGGAAGTGCTCAAGAGGTGGGCGTCAAAATATCGAATGTACAGCTACTGAATACGATCCCACTGCGATTTTCAAAGCCTTCAGATTATTCTCTATAGCGTCTCTAGGTGTCCACCATTGATGCGTTATACTGTCCCAAAACATGAATGACCCACCTTCCTGGAGAACCTAAGGCACTGTATGCTGGGGACGTGAATGGAATCTAGTTGCCTCTGTAGCATCTCAAGACTATCTCCCGGCTCCGACCAGTCTCGCAGCTGTCGGCGAAGAGTACACGACGCCATTCACTCCAGGTTCCATTGCAGATGTTCCCTGCCCATGGTCTTCTCACGAAGCCGGATTGTTTACGATGTTGCCTAAGAGGCAAAGTTTATTGCAATAAGATAGCTCTGTACCGCCTGGATCGTTACCAGTCAGAATCTTGGGGTTCTGTTTTCTTTCATTTCTTGGGGTTTAGGGGCTGTATCAGTTTTCTGACTGGTTTGTTGCTGCCTGCCATGAATTCCTCTCCCGCGCCAACCTCTTCATCTCTGGGTAGCACTTGAACTAACGCTCTTAGTTATTTGTTGTATGTATTCCAATCTCCGATACAGTTTTTGCCGTCTACAGCTCCCTCAAGCACCATGGAAGTTATTCCTTGACATCTTAACGTATGTTCTATATTCTGTCTCGTCTTGTCAGTGTTTTATATATAGACCTCTCCTCGCTGATTGCGTGGAGGACCTATTTATTCCTTATGTTATCTGTCCACATAATAGTTTCTAGAGCACAACATCTTTAACGCTTCGATTATCTTCTTTTCCAGCTTTCCCACAGTCCCTGATTCACTTATATACAGTACTCCGCCCTAAACGAACATTATCATAAATTTCGTTTTCGAATAATGCTGATTTGCTCGAAAACTACATTCTCAGATATGTCTTTTTTCATATTATGCCCATGTTTGGTACTAATACGTAGATTTATTTTAGCCGAGAATGCTCTATTTGCTTTATTTGTCCACCTTGCTTCGACCCTCAAGTGCTATTTTGTTTCTACGGTCACAGAATTTCTTCACTTTCTCTACTAACTGGTCCACAATTTTGATGTTAAGTTTGTCACTAATCTGATTTTTGCCAGTATTCGCTACTTTCGTCCTTAACTCTCAATCCATAGTGTGCGTTCATCAGACTGTTCCTTCCGTTTAACAGATCCTATAGTTCTTCCTAGCTTTCACTGAGGATAGCGTTGTTATCAGCGAATCTTTTCATTGATATCCTTTAGTTTTGCTTCCATTTTCCAGCGCAACGTCAGAATTGTCTCTCTGGTGCCTTGGCCTCAAAAGACTGCAACTATAGCGCAAGTGTAGTTTATAACCGTGCACTCGCACACCACGCTTACGTCCCTTGTCAACTCAAAGAGGACCTGACGTTAGGTGACGCTAGAGCTGTATATCTTTGCCACTGGCACGGGCAGATATCTCTTTGGGAGACGCGAAAGCTTTGACCAGTGTCAACCAACCGTAGCACTGGGTGCATATTTTTTGTTTGGACACCCTGTGCAGTTTAGGTACTAAACACTCTCTCAGACTGCACGCAGATTAACGTAGCCGGTAGAGGTGTAGTCGGCAGAGAAAGCGTGCGGACACTGATAATGGTAGGAGTGGCGGACAGGCAGTGTGAGTGCTGTAAGGAAACTGCCGTTCTAGACTGAATTATTTTGTAAATATTAAGTGGAGCTTCTTCACGCTCACAGTTGCGTCGTGACTATCCAAAAAGATCTAGTGTCACCTCTGCTTTGGTTAGTGCCTAGAAAGAATGCTGCTGAAAATGCAACAAAAGCAGCGATTTGCTTTCCCCTGACTTTTAACAATTTGTAACTTTCAGAGAAGCGTTATGAGTGGCGAATTTTGAGCAAAACCTACATTTCTCTTCTTTCCAGTTTGCTTCTTTTCCTAAAACGTCACTGCACATGTTGTGCAGAAGCAGTTAGGAGAGAATTTTGAAACAGTGGTTTATTACGTTTCTTAAGTGAGGAAGTGAAGACAAGTAAGGTCAATAGCTTACGGAAAAGCACCTCCTTTGTAAAAAAAAAAAAAAAAAAAAAAAAAAAAAGACTGTAATGTTTTAACCTATGCTGTTCCAAAACCCACAGCATTTCTCTTTTCACCAGCTATCTACGGCCCTTAAGTATTGCATTCTTCCATCAAAATGTCTGTAGTTAGTGGAATAGTACGGTGAGACAATGAAGTTTTGCATAATACACATTTGGTAAAATTTGCTATCATTTGCCAAATTTTTTTTATGTCTCAAACCGTTTGTGAGATATGAAGAATGTTATGATTACTTCATTCTCGCTTTACCACTGCGCACGCGATCTCAAATGAGTGTTCTACATAAGATCAATTTTCTCGAGAGTGGTGACAGACAGCCCTCCACCCAAGTCTAAAGAAAATGTCAATATGTTAGCTAAATTTCATATGCAGGAATTTATTACGTAATATACACCAAATATACATCAAAGCGACCCCTATTTTTCATTGCAATTTTTTTTTCGAATTTCGTGCATGTCTTACTTACATGCAAATATCACAATAATTACGACGGTTGACGAAATGATGGACACATCATCGTGAAACTATGAAGCCATAAATAACGCAAAAATGAAATTTTTTAGCGAACAATTTCTGTAAAATTCTTCGAGAAAGATTGAAGGGTATGCGCCTCGATTCTGTCAGTACAGCGCGTCGTAAGTCGGCCAAATCCAGGCATAGATTATCGGCCTTCCCTTCCGAAATAAGAATGAACTCGACCTGTGCGTCAGACGAAAATTGGTCACTGCGCACCGCCGTCGTGTCTTGCTCGAACTGCCTGCCAGCACATCCAGCAGGTGTGGTTCGGACGCTTGTCTTGTGTATTTGAGGCGGGGTCATTCTAAGAGAACTTCCAGCACTATGGTGAGATAGTAACAAGCATGGAACGTTCGGGCTGTATTATCGAGATTGGAAATCAAGTATGCGATGCGCTTATGTGGGATTGTGTCCTTTTCGAATTACATTTTAATTTCGAGCTTGCTGTGGTAAATGCCTTTGTTCCTGATTTTACTCTCACTGGAACACTTGGTGATTGGTAAACGGTTCTGATTTGACCATCCGTAAATTTAAGTGACTTACAAACAGAAATTTGTAAATTTGTTTTTAAATATTCTTGCGTTATGCTTTTTTCAGACGGTATGTTTAATGGTTTAATTCGATGTTTGTACTTATCCATGATGTGTAACTGTTTACATTTTTTTCCAACATTATACTGTATTTATCATATGTTTTAGTATACGCTAATTTATTATCTTGTGCCTCTTTCTCCGTCCACGAAATCTACCACGTGTCCTAAATCTTAACATTTAGTTCATGAAACGTTCTCCTTTCACTCTGTCAAAAGCCTGAATAACTACCATGTGGCGCGCAGGCCACAGTGAGAGGTGCAGGAAGAGTCAATGAGGTCCTCTAAGGTAGCGACAAGGATATGGAGCCATTTAGACTCCAGTTCTGTAGCCAGCTGCGTTAGGTTCCCGGTCGAGCATACTTGGCACGAATAGCGCGATCAAGGCAGGGTGTTTGCTTTCAGACGTTTCACGCCGTACACGTCCACTGCCACCTGTCCGATGGAACATAAAGCGTGATTCATCTGGAAAGGCCACCCGTCGTCACTCAGTGGACGCCCAGTAAATTCCAGCCTTCGTCGCCGATGAACAGCCGTCAGCTTGGGTGCATGAACTAGGTGCCTATTGCAGAAGCCCACACGCGGCAACGTTCACTGAACGGTCGTGAGGAGACGCTTTTGGTAGCCACCTGATTTATCCGGACGGACAGTCGATCAACAGCCGTCGTTCACCCCGACGTCTATGGCTCGTGGTGCACCGCAGTTGCCGGTTCTGGATAGCGCCATTTTGCACAGTATACTTTAACCAAGTCCGAATGTGAACAGTTTACAAACTTAGCCGTTTCGAAAGTTTCTCAATCCTTTGGTCGAAACCCAATGATCATGCCATTTTGGATGTCACATTACTCGCTCCGTTTCTGCATTGCGACAAGGGCTACACTGGTTTTCCGCATCCTCATGACGCACTTTCTATACTCTCCACTGCTAGTAATGCCATCTGTAGTCTATGAGTGGTTATTGCACGTTCACGTGTAACATAGTGAGTGGTCACATTAATGTGATTTGACCGAATATTACAGTTTTCCAGGGGCCTTGTTATATAAATAAGCAGCATTTGAAATTATCTTACTTTGCAGCACCTCAGGTAAGGCAACATGAATACAGTACTTCGAGATAAACAGTAACAGAGAAGGCGTAATTGACCATTAATTCTTCTGCCACAGAAGCCCTTATTTTTTAGGTTATGAGGCCGTGTTGGCCAGTGTTGGTTGCTGACTGAGCCTATAACATACAGTTTATTAAACTTTGAGTCACCGTAGCATCAAATTTCCTGTCAATGTTCTAAATTTCGTGTATGTCACTTTCTCGTAAGTCCCTCTTCCACCGTTCGTTTTGCTTTAAGTTGATAATAGCAGTCAGACTGCGCTATTAATGGATCATGTTCACTGCCTAGAGTATATTTCAGGGGAAGAGTCACAACCTTTCCCAAATCCAAACTTATCGTCATCCAGCAGATCGTCAATTCCCTCTTACATTCTTCTGTACAGGGTGGTTCCGTGATGATGTTACAAACTTTCAGGGATGATGGAGAAGGATAACTGTATCAATTTGAGTAAGAGACCCGAGTCCGGGAACGACCGAGTGGAAAGATGTAAACGAAAATTTACCCAACTCAAGCTTTAGCTTCGCGCAGCTTCCAAACTAAGGGCCCCAACTTTCAAACTCTTATCATGATGTACAGAATTCTTGTTAAATACTCCGCAATACGCTCTGATAATTTCCCCTGTTGCTGGACTAGCAATGGCGCACGTAACTTGATTTCAGGGAGACTGTAAATTCTGAGTATGCAGTACTGTAATAATTTATTCCATCTATCTGCACAAGTTTCACAAGCTGCTACATTTACGACAGTTTTTCGAAATGACATCCCCCAACATCATTCCAGGCACGGTATCGTCGCACAAAGTTCTGTAGTTCCGGTTCTAATACTCTCGGCGTCGCACGGAGCGAGGAGTATTGCCAGGAGTTCCTCTTCAGTCTCGACAGGCGTCTCGTACAAGACACAAGACTTTTGGAATGGGCAACAAGAAGAAATCTAGTGGGGTGAGATCAGGTGACGTGAGATCAGGTGAAAGTACTACTCAGGGAAGCTCTGCCTATCCACTGGTCAGGGAGTGTCTAACCCGGGCCTTTACGAATCCTCACTCCAAAGTGAGGTGGGCCTGCATCACGTAGGAACCACATCCGTTGACGAATAATTATTTCTACAAGGACTACAGTGGGTCTACACCTTTGCTGACTCACCAGTACCATTATTTCTACAAGGACTGCAGTGGGTCTGCACCTCTGGTGGCCCACCAATACCGTAATCTCTACCAGGACTACAGTGGGTCTACTCTGTGATGACCTACCTACCAATATTCTTCAAAACGTCGAATGACTCTGCTGTGGGTTTCCTCTGTTGTGGCCCATTACCTGTACGGTGAGACAATGAAGTTTTGCATAATACACATTTGGTAAAATTTGCTATCATTTGCCAAATTTTTTTTATGTCTCAAACCGTTTGTGAGATATGAAGAATGTTATGATTACTTCATTCTCGCTTTACCACTGCGCACGCGATCTCAAATGAGTGTTCTACATAAGATCAATTTTCTCGAGAGTGGTGACAGACAGCCCTCCACCCAAGTCTAAAGAAAATGTCAATATGTTAGCTAAATTTCATATGCAGGAATTTATTACGTAATATACACCAAATATACATCAAAGCGACCCCTATTTTTCATTGCAATTTTTTTTTCGAATTTCGTGCATGTCCTACTTACATGCAAATATCACAATAATTACGACGGTTGACGAAATGATGGACACATCATCGTGAAACTATGAAGCCATAAATAACGCAAAAATGAAATTTTTTAGCGAACAATTTCTGTAAAATTCTTCGAGAAAGATTGAAGGGTATGCGCCTCGATTCTGTCAGTACAGCGCGTCGTAAGTCAGCCAAATCCAGGCATAGATTATCGGCCTTCCCTTCCGAAATAAGAATGAACTCGACCTGTGCGTCAGACGAAAATTGGTCACTGCGCACCGCCGTCGTGTCTTGCTCGAACTGCCTGCCAGCACATCCAGCAGGTGTGGTTCGGACGCTTGTCTTGTGTATTTGAGGCGGGGTCATTCTAAGAGAACTTCCAGCACTATGGTGAGATAGTAACAAGCATGGAACGTTCGGGCTGTATTATCGAGATTGGAAATCAAGTATGCGATGCGCTTATGTGGGATTGTGTCCTTTTCGAATTACATTTTAATTTCGAGCTTGCTGTGGTAAATGCCTTTGTTCCTGATTTTACTCTCACTGGAACACTTGGTGATTGGTAAACGGTTCTGATTTGACCATCCGTAAATTTAAGTGACTTACAAACAGAAATTTGTAAATTTGTTTTTAAATATTCTTGCGTTGTGCTTTTTTCAGACGGTATGTTTAATGGTTTAATTCGATGTTTGTACTTATCCATGATGTGTAACTGTTTACATTTTTTTCCAACATTATACTGTATTTATCATATGTTTTAGTATACGCTAATTTATTATCTTGTGCCTCTTTCTCCGTCCACGAAATCTACCACGTGTCCTAAATCTTAACATTTAGTTCATGAAACGTTCTCCATTCACTCTGTCAAAAGCCTGAATAACTACCATGTGGCGCGCAGGCCACAGTGAGAGGTGCAGGAAGAGTCAATGAGGTCCTCTAAGGTAGCGACAAGGATATGGAGCCATTTAGACTCCAGTTCTGTAGCCAGCTGCGTTAGGTTCCCGGTCGAGCATACTTGGCACGAATAGCGCGATCAAGGCAGGGTGTTTGCTTTCAGACGTTTCACGCCGTACACGTCCACTGCCACCTGTCCGATGGAACATAAAGCGTGATTCATCTGGAAAGGCCACCCGTCGTCACTCAGTGGACGCCCAGTAAATTCCAGCCTTCGTCGCCGATGAACAGCCGTCAGCTTGGGTGCATGAACTAGGTGCCTATTGCAGAAGCCCACACGCGGCAACGTTCACTGAACGGTCGTGAGGAGACGCTTTTGGTAGCCACCTGATTTATCCGGACGGACAGTCGATCAACAGCCGTCGTTCACCCCGACGTCTATGGCTCGTGGTGCACCGCAGTTGCCGGTTCTGGATAGCGCCATTTTGCACAGTATACTTTAACCAAGTCCGAATGTGAACAGTTTACAAACTTAGCCGTTTCGAAAGTTTCTCAATCCTTTGGTCGAAACCCAATGATCATGCCATTTTGGATGTCACATTACTCGCTCCGTTTCTGCATTGCGACAAGGGCTACACTGGTTTTCCGCATCCTCATGACGCACTTTCTATACTCTCCACTGCTAGTAATGCCATCTGTAGTCTATGAGTGGTTATTGCACGTTCACGTGTAACATAGTGAGTGGTCACATTAATGTGATTTGACCGAATATTACAGTTTTCCAGGGGCCTTGTTATATAAATAAGCAGCATTTGAAATTATCTTACTTTGCAGCACCTCAGGTAAGGCAACATGAATACAGTACTTCGAGATAAACAGTAACAGAGAAGGCGTAATTGACCATTAATTCTTCTGCCACAGAAGCCCTTATTTTTTAGGTTATGAGGCCGTGTTGGCCAGTGTTGGTTGCTGACTGAGCCTATAACATACAGTTTATTAAACTTTGAGTCACCGTAGCATCAAATTTCCTGTCAATGTTCTAAATTTCGTGTATGTCACTTTCTCGTAAGTCCCTCTTCCACCGTTCGTTTTGCGTTAAGTTGATAATAGCAGTCAGACTGCGCTATTAATGGATCATGTTCACTGCCTAGAGTATATTTCAGGGGAAGAGTCACAACCTTTCCCAAATCCAAACTTATCGTCATCCAGCAGATCGTCAATTCCCTCTTACATTCTTCTGTACAGGGTGGTTCCGTGATGATGTTACAAACTTTCAGGGATGATGGAGAAGGATAACTGTATCAATTTGAGTAAGAGACCCGAGTCCGGGAACGACCGAGTGGAAAGATGTAAACGAAAATTTACCCAACTCAAGCTTTAGCTTCGCGCAGCTTCCAAACTAAGGGCCCCAACTTTCAAACTCTTATCATGATGTACAGAATTCTTGTTAAATACTCCGCAATACGCTCTGATAATTTCCCCTGTTGCTGGACTAGCAATGGCGCACGTAACTTGATTTCAGGGAGACTGTAAATTCTGAGTATGCAGTACTGTAATAATTTATTCCATCTATCTGCACAAGTTTCACAAGCTGCTACATTTACGACAGTTTTTCGAAATGACATCCCCCAACATCATTCCAGGCACGGTATCGTCGCACAAAGTTCTGTAGTTCCGGTTCTAATACTCTCGGCGTCGCACGGAGCGAGGAGTATTGCCAGGAGTTCCTCTTCAGTCTCGACAGGCGTCTCGTACAAGACACAAGACTTTTGGAATGGGCAACAAGAAGAAATCTAGTGGGGTGAGATCAGGTGACGTGAGATCAGGTGAAAGTACTACTCAGGGAAGCTCTGCCTATCCACTGGTCAGGGAGTGTCTAACCCGGGCCTTTACGAATCCTCACTCCAAAGTGAGGTGGGCCTGCATCACGTAGGAACCACATCCGTTGACGAATAATTATTTCTACAAGGACTACAGTGGGTCTACACCTTTGCTGACTCACCAGTACCATTATTTCTACAAGGACTGCAGTGGGTCTGCACCTCTGGTGGCCCACCAATACCGTAATCTCTACCAGGACTACAGTGGGTCTACTCTGTGATGACCTACCTACCAATATTCTTCAAAACGTCGAATGACTCTGCTGTGGGTTTCCTCTGTTGTGGCCCATTACCTGTCACCATGTCAAGAGTCAGCACTGTCTTTCCGTTCGAAGGACAACACTACTTCTTCAAGACTGCATGGAAATCCACTATTTCCGTGTGCATTGTCTTTTACTGCTCAGACTTTGAGAAAAGAAACGGCAGTTTCACTGTGATGAATGATCAGGACTGTCTTTATGGACTGTGAAAAAATTTTAGCTTTTGACCAACATTGTATCAATAAGTGTGTGCATTTGATATCTTTGTTATTGTAACTATGATAAATTTTTTTCAAATCTGTAATGGCCACTGCCCAAAACAATTTGTAAAATTTTTTTGTGGGGAGCATAGGGGCTATGTAAGTAGGCTGTTTATGTTTTATTATTGGCAACGTTACGTAGCGCTCTGTATGAAAATCACTGGCTGTGCTGTGTGCAGTCTGTGGCTAGTTTGCATTGTTGTCTGCCATTGTAGTGTTGGGCAGCGGCAGCTGGATGTGAACAGCGCGTAGCGTTGCGCAGTTGGAGGTGAGCCGCCAGCAGTGGTGGATGTGGGGAGAGAGATGGCGGAGTTTTGAAATTTGTAATACTGGATATTATGAACTGCTATGTATATTATGATTTTTCAACACTATTAAGGTAAATACATTGTTTGTTCTCTATCAAAATCTTTCATTTGCTAACTATGCCTATCAGTAGTTAGTGCCTTCCGTAGTTTGAATCTTTTATTTAGCTGGCAGTAGTGGCGCTCGCTGTATTGCAGTAATTCGAGTAACGAAGATTTTTGGTGAGGTAAGTGATTTGTGAAAGGTATAGGTTAATGTTAGTCAGGGCCATTCTTTTGTAGGGATTTTTGAAAGTCAGATTGCGTTGCGCTAAAAAATATTGTGTGTTAGTTTAAGCACAGTCGCGTATAATTGTTCTAAGGGGACGTTTGAGGGGGTATGTCCTAGTCTTAGCAGCAAATGTATAGGTACATGTATTCCACTGCCAGACGTGTCAGAATGATTTTCGCTCATAACTTCCGACTCGGTAGTTTCCTGACCATCTCAAATTCATTTACCCTTGTCCATCATTATTGAAAGTTTTTAACATCATCACGTAATCACCCCTTATGCTATTCTTGTCAGCAACGTAGATACATGGGCAGTTTAGGTGGCTGTGCGATAGTTCCCGCACTGATCTGCCCTTATCAACATCCGAGATGGCGTGGAATGTACCTCTATACACGCATATCATCAACAGCTATTTAATGTCTCTCGCATTACATAAAATTAATATTTTGAATTAAGTACTGATTAATAAACTCTAATTTCTATATTAGTTTTGGCCTCGAAGATTTCCAACACTTTAATTTCCCTAACTAGTTGTCACTGCCGGCCGCGCTGGTCTAGCGGTTCTAGGCGCTCAGTCCGGAGCCGCGCGACTGCTACGGTCGCAGGTTCGAATCCTGCCTCGGGCATGGATGTGTGTGATGTCCTTAGGTTGGTTAGGTTTAAGTAGTTCTAAGTTCTAGGGGACTGATGACCATAGATGTTAAGTTCCATAGTGCTCAGAGCCATTTGAACCATTTAGAGCCTACTTGTCACTGATTAAGTTCTGCTAGCCCTGGAGATTGCGGCATAACAGTATTTAAGATTTGGCCTGTGTTAATGATTGATCTAGTCAAGAGTGTTGAAAAACAGGTTGTCGATCAAGAAACAGTTGTGCATATCATGGGGGAGGTGCAGAATATTTTCTGAACAGTATGCACGCTACGCGCTTGTCAGGTTACGCACTGTGACTTGTAAGTGCTTGATTAGCATTCGCATGTGATGTACGAGGGGCGGGGCGGTAGTGCATCAGTGCAAGGAGCTGGAGTTGGGAGGCTCAGGCATACGCACGAGCGCACGCACACGGCCGCGTGCATGCACCGGCGTGAGTCAGTGCGGGCGGCTCGGGCCGGGCTTGGGCGGCTGAGTCAACGCGACGCCGCGCAGGTCCCACTGGGAGCCGGCAGCTCAGGGGGAGGGGGGGGAGGGAGGAGGTGGGTGGGGCGGCCACCACTTATTAGCCCCCGCCGACCTTCTCCGGCAGAGATAGCGTTTTATGGTGCCGCAGCGATGCCTTTGCAGAGGCTTGCAGTAATGGCCAGGCGAGGGGGCGGCGGCCGACATCTGGCACTCCTGGACCGCAGACGACGCGCATCGCGCCGTCAGAATGGGGGAGCGGCGATGGACAGATTACCAGTCAACTCGTGATGTCGCCACAAGTGCAAGACTCGACTGAAGCCAATGTATAGTTGCAATATTCTAGAGCTGCACTATATCTGTACCCAAGGGATAACCGACACGGAAAGTGAGATATCACTTCAAACATTTCTCACGAACATAAAGTAGTTTTCTAACAACATAAATGCAGCTCAGGTTCAATGATGAGCTGCAGAAACGAGTTACGCAACGTAAGATTTCTTCTTGACTTAAATTTAACTGAAAAAAAGAAGACAGTCTTCTGAATAGTACCTCGTAATTTCATTCTACAACTCGGCAGTATTAGTCCCTGCGGAATATAGAGTTAAGTCCTGCTCAGCAAGCAGTGAAATATTTCTGTCCGAAATACAGTTTCTACAGCCTGGACAAAGTATGGAAGTCACCAATTACCGCTCTTCAGGCAGCCGATCACAATGCCGTTGTGGATCCAATCGGTGAGACAATTACCGGAGCTGCGAAGTCCCAAGTGACATCAGCTCGGACTCAGGCTGCGATGATTCTGCATACAAGGGCCGCTGCGCCGAACTAATTAGGCCGCGACGCAGAACTACAAGTTTTCGATTGGCTGCCCTTACAACTTCGGAAGACGAAGACAGTTCCGCATGTGCGCGTCTTCTAGGCCGAGGGCTCGGAGCTGCCGCCTTCTCTCGGCTTTGCCGCAACGCACGTCCTCCGAGCCGCAGAGGTGTGGCCGCGGTCACTCATAGTCGGCTGGCTCACGAAATGTCAAACGCACGGCATAACTATCGCGTCTCTATACTTTCTAGCACGAGTGCGTTCATGGCCTGGCGGTTTCAGCATGGCATCAGGCATTTCAAGAGACATCACGCTTAATTAGTAGTTCTCTTGGGACGTACCGCCAATCAAACGCTCACTCATGTTGGTTTCATTTCAGCTTACACTGAACTCATCACCTGTGCTTCTGCTATCTTGCTTCACGTGTGGTAAGTAGACCATACGAATCGTTTATGTCACAGCAGTGCCAGGTCGTTAAAATTCTACTAGCTTTCAATAAAGTACTCCTCAGTCAGTGCAAAGTAAAATGAAGGCTGATGGTCGGTCGGTTACAGAGTGGCGGAATCACTTCCTGTTGGCGGTAGAGTTCGACCCCTGTCTGCTATGATCCACTACTTATTGCTGAGGACCTTCTGGGTCCTTCCGATCTAATTGTATTTTCTGTAATTAGTCTTTGAAGTAGTGGAACTTTGCTCGGTCTTGGGAGTACCAACACTGCTTAGTCTTCCAGTTGCAGAGGCTTGCAGTTATCTCTCACCAAGAGATTTCACTGATAAGCTGGACTTTAGTGCTAGAGACACGTCAGAACGTCAGAAACGTAAACTGCTTACAACACTATCGGCGCTACTATTAAATTAGAAGTAAATCGATAATCTTACTGCTGTGGAAGGATATTTATTTGACTGTGTTCGTGCATATAGTGGTTGAAGTATCGGACTATTTTCGTTTCTCTATAGATTTCTTTTAAAAGAAATCAGAAGCAAATCCAACTGGAATTGAACCAAGGTTCTATTAGTAATCAAGTAAACCGTAACTACGTAAAAGGAAATGGTCGCCAAGTTGATAACGCAACAGTGTACCACATACTAGCACGGTTCATAAAGAAAATTAACTATTCGAGTTGACTTTACTTCATACTGAAATTATCTTTTGCAAATAAAATACCAAGCACTAGTGCAATTCAGCAAACAAGGTAACAGATATTTGGCATGAACAACACAGAAGGAATATTAACCGTGTTTGCAATGACTGGCTCTCAAAAAACACTATCGCTGAATTAAAAGGGAAACCTACTGATTGTTATAGGTAAATAATTAGTCATGGTGGAGTAATATTAACTTGAACAAGAGGTTCTTTTATTACCTTAATTATTGGAAATTAGTGTCCTTGAAGTGGTTGTCAGGTGTTTACATTCTGTGTTCCTATTATTATTTGCATTGTCAAGCAGCATTCACACCGTTATACTATTTAGCTCAAATGGAACGTACGGTACCTAGAACTAGTATAGTTTAAATAGTTGCACCTATTTACTTACTACAGCTCACACAAGATACAAGAATCGAAGACGTACGTCTTGAGTACTGTTATTACAATATGAAATTAGCTCTGGTTCAGCTGTTATCATGTAGACCCAGAAACTAATCATCAGTAGACTCAGACCTTAGCTGAGCGTTTAAGTTACAACACAGTATTAACATATACACATGAAATTATAACACTGTTATTTTAAAACCTGCGCAATAATTAATACTTATGCTGGCCCTTCAAGTCAGTAGCCAATAACTATTATCAATCAACACAGTTCTTTTTGCAGGTAACTGTAATACTGTACTGAGATTTCAGTATGACGGATCTTTAAACTGAACACTTCAAATCTTCTCTTTGTTCTCTGTAACTGTACTTTGGTGAACCTTTAACTGTTCTTTTATGAAAATTGGGTGCAGTATTTCCATCATAAGGTTTTCTGGAAATTGTGTTAAATGATTAATTATGTCATTTTATGCTCCTAACATGCTTTCTTATCCTCTTGAATTTCATTATTTTTTTACAAAAACGGAAATGAAACAAATAATTTTAAAGCCCGCTAAAACGCTCCATTCGAGTCATGTGATGCTTGTGACGTCACCGGCTAGCCCACTGCTCCACCTGCCATAAAGCTAATTCACAGTGATGTCTTGTTTTGGAATTTAGGTTATAATTGGTGGGTAGTACCAAACTGTGTAAATACATCTACGAGAATTTCTGAAAAGTTTTTTTTTTTTTTGGGGGGGGTGTTTAACAGAATGAGAAAATGCGTAAAATGTGGTTGTCCTGTACCGCCAAATTGCCACCAGGTCGACGCACTAACTTCATTAAAAATGTGTTGCACTATGAAGTTAACGCTAATTTACCTCAGAGATATGCTTTTCCATTGTTTAAAGGAGGGGATAGCGTCATTTAACGAAATTAAACTCTTACTGAAAATTGTCGTTTTAACCAACATCATTTAAACTATTCTATAGTTCAGTTGTTAGAGTGGTTGACCGTCGAACCTTACAAGATGATATTCATTGATCGCTGATTAGAACCCAACTGGAAAGAATATTTTAACTTGTTTGTAGAAGGACTCGAAAGTCCTCTCATTTGAAAACCAAATCACAATTACGAAACCTCTCCACGCCGATCAGAAACAGAATATTGTTGTGTTTTCCTTGCTGTTTACATGCGCTTACATTTGCTATGCACGTCACATTCAAAACGATGTTTTGTAGTTAATCCGCTGGCCATAGCTCTGGCTTTTGTACAAAACATATGATGACATAAAAGTGTGGCTGAATAGAGCGGATACATCTCTTTCTAAGAACTGGAATATCAGGTTCAAACAATCTTTGATGAGGATATTCCTAAACAATGCCACCACATCGGAACTTACCATAATGCCCTCTCACTAATTCGAATGTGCTTAATGCGACTGATAAAACTGACTGGGCTCTTAATATGATGCACGCAGTGACTTACATGCGGTGGGAAAGGACTGGCGAAATACTTTGTCAGCTTGTGCGACGATGAACTCACAACGGGCACTATGAGGCGGAAGGTCTCCCGTCCTATAGGTGGTCCCGGTGCCTAGGGAGAAGATTCTTGACAATACGAATTTTAGCTCTTCATTACTGAAGTGGATTCAGAATGGTCATTCACGAAAGACATTCAAAACAACTATATTACGACTTCTGCACCACTTGTTAGCAGCAGACACAGTGGCTTCGCCAAAGACTGAGACGGCGTGGAGTTTTACTATTATTTATTGACCTTTCTTTAAAATTTATCCCTCGTCGCCGCTGCCCAGCCCTGCGGATCCCTCTGCCTGGCTGCTGCTGTGTAGATTCTCCTACAATGCGCGCAACGAGCGCTGCCGATCGCACTCGGGAGCCTCAGGCCACCAGTGCTCTGCTGAAGCCAGGATGCCCTATGGTTGAGATGAACTCGTCGCCGCTCGGCGCCCCAGTACGGGTACGCCCACGGAACCGCGTCGCCGTGAGGTCAGCTGCCGACGCCTGCTGCACCGGCGGCTGGGAAGCCGTGAATCGCGATGTCCGCGAGGTCCCGTCGTGAACGGACCACGCGCTGTGGGGCCGGGTTTGCCGTGAAGTCGGGCGTCAGTTCCCGGCGGCGCCTGTGACCAAGACCCCGCTGCGGCCGGTCCTGCTGGAAGTTCTCGCTGTAGTTAGTCAGCCACGGTGCTGACCGAACTTGGGCCGACCTCCAGAGCTGAAGTTGACATCTGGCGGCGAACGGATGACTCATGCGAGCTGGAACAGACTTCCGAAATGGTCACCTATGAAGATTGAACATTCGGACACGGACCACGTTCGTCCTCAGATCCGAACTGCTTCCTAATGGCTTCTGTCTGTTGCTGTGTGCTCGCCACTATTTATATCCAGCAAGAGGACGTTTTTTACCCTCGGTGGTAGCTTTTTGCTATTACTTCCGCAGTATACTGCAGCGTAACTTAGCGTGCTGGCCTCACTTCCCCTTACTCAGCACTCTCCAGGCTTTGCTCAGTCCTTGCGTCAGCCTGTTGGTAGACTGCTGCTGTCAGCCAGACTATCTGTGCGTGGTTACTTCGCAACGCCTCGGTCGCCGGCGTGCCTCTGTTTTGCCATTCTCCACTGCGTGGAGCAACACTTACTAGATGTGGCTGCAACAACTAAGTAATGAAACTCTTAAAACCAGCTAAAGGAGACAGTAGAGAGTGGAGATAAATACCGCGAATTTTCGATTTTATTTAAACACTCGTCTGACTGACATTAACAAAAACGTGTTCTCCAACTTTAACGCTGTTACCAACTGACTGTCCTAAGTTCGTTATCTATGCGGACATCGTCATAGTGGGCTGTCGCCAGCGTGCTCTCCTTTCGAGCTGCTGCCACGATGGTTTCATTTAAGTTAAACTGCCGGTAGCGGCGTTTTGATGCAGTTCTTCGCCTTAAGCGACCTCGCGGCTGCTATTATATTTCTATGGAACATTTTATTTCAATTGACAAACATGTTATATTTTCACAGTTTGATTTTATTTTTGTGATACTTTCAATCTGCGAAGATCATTTTTGCTCAGATGTTTTCATCCATGGTGTGATTACATGTAATCCTCCGTAATTTTCATTCTGATAAAGACCGCCTTAGTGCTATCGAAACAGTGAGCAATTTGACAACAATTGTATGCATTCGAGGTGGCTATACATACATTCTGTAATTAAATATAATCAAAAACCTGTAACAATTATATCTAGCCAGATTTGATTGAAGATTCTATGGAAAGCACTGTCATACCACTATCAGTAAAATTACTTCTTACTCTCTTATGAATTTACTCTCTTCCGAATTTCAGCGGTAACTAACAACTATTTAATCCTGTAACTCTTAGTTGCAACATCAACAGGAAATTGGTGACTGAAATCCAGATGTCCTGACATTCATTGCAAGTGCAACAATAGATGAGACAGGAGATCGTCCTGGACTCCACAAGTGTGAATCAAATTGAGCTACTCTGCCAGTGCTGCGATTTATGCTCACCGTAAGTATGACCGCGCTGTGCTGAGCTGTGCGCTACAAATGTGCTGGCCCCTTCGAAAAGACGGGCTTCTCAGCACCTTTGCGGGACGCGAAGATGTAGCAGTCTCTACCGTGCTGCTATGACAGGTCGACCAGGACCCCACGATACCCCAATCCAAATTCAATTCAGACATTAGCACCAAACACTCGTGTGGGAGGAAAATAGGACAATGTCTGTTTGGCCGAAGCCTTTCCTGTTACTCTGTGTCAAGTTCAATGTACTGCACCTTCACTCATGCCCCACGAACTTTCATAATCCATTAAAGCCGCCACTGAGTTAGTGAAAAGGGACATGCAAATTATTCAAGGCACATTACTGCCAGTCACCGTGGTTTGTAACATCAGTAACATTTTCATACCTATGTTTCCAGTTGTTAGACTCAGAATGATAAATATATTCTAATTTAGATGCATTTGGCATGCAAAACGCTTGCTCTGTTTAGAGTTTACCTTCAAGTTGCCCTGTTGCCCAATTGCCAACTAAACTGATCAGTTAATACTTGCATGAGTAATGTCTATTTTATCCACTGAAATCACTCCATGAGGATGTCAATTGGGGAATATAACTGGCTTCATTATTTGATAATCTAGTTAGAAATCAGACCTACTGTTAATACTGTTAGAGTCCGCAGCTCGTGGTAGTGCGGTAGAGTTCTCGCTTCCCGCGCCCGGGTTCCCGGGTTCGATTCCCGGCGGGGTCAGGGATTTTCTCTGCCTCGTGATGACTGGGTGTTGTGTGATGTCCTTAGGTTAGTTAGGTTTAAGTAGTTCTAAGTTCTAGGGGACTGATGACCATAGATGTTAAGCCCCATAGTGCTCAGAGCCATTTGAACCAATACTGTTAGATTACAGCATATCGGGAAAATAAATGTCGACTTGACATTAGCCGACTCCGCGCAATAATTGACATCTGACCATTCATGACTGATAACTGATTTTACCTTCAATTTTGGTTAGAAGTTGTGCAGTTTAGTTGCTTCCAGTGTCATACCTTCAACAATTCACGTTCATAGCTTTTTCGCAATGGGACAAACCCAGTCCTTTCCTTTTGTTTGTGAATGGTTGCCCGCCGCATAATGTGCCACAAATCAAAACCATTCTGAATCGATAATGTTCGTTACATAGCTGTCTGACTATAAGGATCCTTGTCGTGCCCCTGCTTTTGTTGCTAAGAAGTCAGACATTTCTCTTGTGCTGGTGAAGTGTTACAAGCTATCTGAGAAGGGAGCAAAAGGGTATCATTCGCTGTCTCGTTGAGATAACTTTCTCTCGGATCAAAATATAGACTCACAACGGACAGAAAAAAGTAAATCGTAAGAGCCAGAGAGAGTTTAAAAAGAGACGCATCATGAATCAAAATGCCCTGCCAATTATAGCTTCATATCTGTCTGTACCTACAGAGTGTTCACAGGTTCAAATATTACTCAGCCAAAGGTAATGCAGGAGGTATCGAAAACGATGCAGCATCGTCATTATCTACTATATTACATGACTTCATGTGGATACAAGAAGATCACCACTTAAGCTCAAAAAATAGTTAACTCCTGTCGAATAAAGAAGATTGAGCACTGTATTGAGCGCGTTGCAAAGTGAAAATGAGAGGAATTTTTTACCCTTCTGATCGCTGTACTAGATGTCTAGACTCAGTGACACGTTTCGGACCACAGTATCTTATTCAATGTTCTTTAAAACTGACAGATTTCGCAGAAATTTCATCCAGAGTTATATATTCGTGACATTCCCAAGTCACTTTAGGTGTGAACCAAATATTTTATTCTACAAGGCAGATTATTTGCCCATCCTTCAATAAGTTAGAGAATGCTGAGTAATGACTTGGACATCGAATAATATGAAAATTAATTTCGATGCATGGCACTTTTACAGACCTAACTGTTGGGAGGAAGATGAAAAAAATAACATATATGTACACGAATCATGTATCTATAAGAGATCACCACAACCTGCCCCTAGCCATAGGTAATGGAAACAGAGGAAAGTCCTGGTGGTACTATTGTAATCAGGGAGAGCAGACGGGCACCCGGAACATGTTTCCGATGAGGAAGCTGTTAAAATAAACATTTTTGGCACATGTCTGTTTCTGTCATCGTGGAAAATGAGAGTGCTATGTAATGACTGCAAAAATGCCTTATACGGTCAACTGCTACAACCGCAGTCGGCCACGAGGTTGCATTTCCAAGCGTACAGCGTGGACATCGCTTCCTGCAGATCAAATGATACCTGGTATGGCGTACAATAAAGGAGTCCTGTTGATGACCAGCCATCAACACTACGTTGAAATGCGAAGTGACTCTGGTGTAGTTATTAACGCAATGAGCGAATTATTGTTTTCGTTTTTTGTCTTGATATTTGATGAAATGACGTTTATTGCTTCAGAATACATTTTATCAAGTGCAAATGCAATCACCTGAGCTCTGTTCAAGAATAATAAAAATTCTTTGGAGGTAAAACTGGCCAAAATGTTCTCGAATTACAGTCCTGTAGCTAATCATTTTATTTGACAGGGGTTATAAATGCTAAAATCGACAGCACATTTTTATAATAAATAAATGTCATTCGTGTAAATAAGGTTCTGAAGCTGAGTGACAACTCAAATCCATCACTGCTAATGAAGTCCAATAGTGGGTTCAGCAAAGTGCTCTCTCCAGTTGATTACATGAATATAAGAGTTGAATACGTGTCAGTTCTTTGTAGATATTCTGGCACATTCAATTCACAGAAAATTTGAAGTTTAATATGTCATTGATGCTGCGGCTCCCAGTAAACAAGCAGAAACTTAGACCGGACGAAAATGTGCAAGGAAAATGACCGCAAATGTTTTTAATCAGCCGTACCAGCAACCCAGCACTAACATAAAATGGTACAAATTATTTGAGGTGATTGCAGTGATAGTTCCTCAATCTGCGTCAACCTTTAAAAAGTCAGAGTACATTGTTAAGAGGACGTTGTATACTAATTATTCGGATGGAATTCTTGATCCATGAATCTTCTGAAAACTTTCTATTGTACAGATTTAGCAATTTTGTAAAGGTTTCTGGTGTGTTTTGATGTTCAGCCGACAGTTACGACGCAAAGATGGAATAACATAGCGGAAGGATCGAAAAGGAACCGTCTATAGACGTGTTGAATAAACAAACCCGTAGGCAATGTGAAATATTTTGAGAAACCAGGCAGGAAAAGGACATTAACCACATACTTCACTCGACGTTGAAGCTGCAGCAAATTGGATTCGTATTTTTTCTTGCCATTTTTAGTATTTAGCTATTTCGTCCAATTCGTAACCGTTGACGTACAAAATAACGAGACCAATTTCGTACGTGGTATTGAAAAAACGGGTCTTGTTCGGAGAGTTAACAGCCCCTGCAGATTGGCAGATGTTAAATGCAACTCTTTGCCGGAGCGCGGGCGCATGCAGGCAGACGCATGCGGTCAGATAGAGACAGCCCGGAATGAGGTAGCACCGTGCTGGACAGCTGATAAGCGGCGGCCGGCAAGGGCTCCCCAGGCACCCCACCCCACTCCCCCTTCCCGCCAGCACTCCATCAGCCGGCGCGCCACTCGATTAGCGTGTTTTGACGCGCGGATTGACAGCCGACACGAGTGCTGCGGGCAGCCTGCCGGCAGGGGCGGCTGGGGTCGGGGGAGTTGTCTGTCGAGCGAGGCGCGTCGAGTACATGAAATGCGGTGCCCACCGACCGGCCGTGTGCACACTGTTCTACTCATTTGCTATAACAGGCTGAGCAGGACATACCAGTCCCTTGTTCTTTACTGTCATCACCTTCATTTTCGATTCGTTTTTGTCGTATGCTATCTATCTTAGTATAAACTTCACTTCTGCTCATCAAAATTGCAACGCCATGAAGAAGGCATACAATAAATGTTAAAATCAAATTGACTAAATGCTTGGATATGCAAATTATTAGCGTTTCGGCACAACCGCACAAAGAAGGTAGCACACGGTATGATCATCTCTGGTTCGTAAAGCAAATGCTACTCTTCTGACGTGTTAGGGCCAATGGCTGCTCCCTGTCTTCGATTTTGCAGGATGGTACCAACGAGATAACGCAACGCCACATGTTTCACATATTTTCTTGATCTACTTTGATACGGTCCTTGTTCAACTGCACATTTTCCAGACCTTTCCCACTGGAAACATTTGGCCATTTATTTCCGAGAGAATCCACCAATCGACAGTCACAATTGGTGATAAACTCTGGGATATAAACTATGATCGCTGGTTTAAGCATAAGAGAACGACGTTACTATATATGTCATACATGGTCATTTCGACTCGTTGTCTAGTTGGTTTAGTGCCGTTAGTGCTTCCAAAAGCTGTAGCTCTGTTTACTAAATTTACTGCCTGTACATCTCAAATCACCTACAGATTTAATCATGTATTCCTCCCGCCAAATTGTATAAACAAAATTACTGAATTCCGTTGTTTGCTATCGATTCTGGCGTTGCAGTTTTAGTGGAAAAGAGGTATAATACTTGATTCAAATTATCCATTTCAGCTTTTCATATCGCTTCTATCACTTTTCTGTCATATATCTCAGTAAAGATTCAATTGAGTGACTGGGATAGCTTCTCACTGTGATAAAAAAATTGTTTTGCGCATACTTGCTAATTTACAGATCATTCCTCTTACTGCTCCTTATCCAAAGGAATTACGTGGGTATCTACATAACACAGTTAGTATCTCTCTTTTTCAATGACTTCTCATAGAATTATTGAATCACTACCGATGGTGTTCTCTGTGAGACTTATATCTGATGCTTGGTCTTTCCAATTCTTTTATAAAAATTTTCTGCAGGATAATAATTAAAATACTATTTTCTTATTCTTTCTAGTTCTTCCAATGGTCTACCTCTCGGTCCCTTACAGCCTTAGTCTAGTGATATTTAGTTCCAAAATTTATTCGTTAGTTCGTTGGTAATTGTGTTTGCCTGCATGATTCACTTAATACGACAACGTTTTCCCACTAGATACATTGGGTTGATTAATCAACTCTATTTCCGCCATCTCCTTCTCTAAATGTAAGAAGTCCAGTGTTCAGTAGCCTGCATTTATGATATCTGCCTCGTCCTACAAAGTTTGTAATTTGTCTCTCTTCCTCCTAAAATTTGCCTCTTTCTTCTTTCGTTAATTTTTTAGCACTTTTTCGACAATTTTGAAGCAGCTCTTCACATATGATGTCCTCTTCCCAGTGTTTTTAACAACTTATATTTTCTATACATAATGTGATCAGTTATTTGTGTCACACACTTATTTCGACAAACGTCACCAAGATTGTTTGGAGTACACTGCAGAATTTTCGTCTGGAACCCCTTACATATCCTCGACACAGTCCCGATCACTCTACAAGCGAATTCCGTATTTTTGGAGCCCTGAAGAAAGACGTTCGTGGCTGTCGATTTGCTTTGGACAAAGAAGTGCACGCCCAGGTACAAAAAAGTGATTCCATGAAGACATTGACCATTTTGTCTCACAATAGGATGAATATATTAACAGTAATGGCGGCTGTCTTCGAAATAATTGACAGTTTATTTGCTGTTTTCATCTGTCTTGTTTCATTTGACTGCCGCTTATACAATCGCAGTTGAAAAATTAAGTTAGGTAAACTGAAGCACAGATTCACAAATTTAACGTCAAAACAAAAATAACAATCGACAAATAAACCCCCGTAGCAACTGGAGTGCCTATACGCAGACTGAAAATGTACCTCTGTAGCCACCTGTGCCTTTGTAAAGAATAAAAATGGGCCACATATTTTATGGAATGTCCTATTCAAATTAGTCTATGCTACCATAACCAAAAATATATACTATTCCTCTTGAAACGCACTGTGCGTTCTTTCTTTTTATCACTGTGCACAAAATTTCTGAAATAGTTCTGTTTTGATGTGCTTATGTAGTTTGAAAAAGTGAGTACTTTTAGATTTGTTATGATTTTCCTCTCAAAATTTGTTTCTTTTTAGTATAAAGAAGGTATCCACTTGTTGCAATGGTCCAAATGGCGAATTACCTGATTGTGACTTCCAAAATAAAGCAATTATTATCATAAATGTATTTATTTGCAAAGAAATATGTAGTATTGTTGAAATAGCAAAAATTGTTTTAATCATGCGTTGTAATGTCGAATCTTCCGAAAATACACTGTTATTCATTAACATTAACATCTTCAGACACACCAAAAAATCTGACAAACAATTGTCGTTGAAAAAAGTCACTCGCCACAGCTTCAGATGATGATTCACATCCTTATGGATGTATTTGATGAGGTAGGTTTTCGTAAAATGGCCAATGTTCTGAAAATACGGGAAGCACTGACTTGAAGAGGGAAACCAAATCATTGTACTTTTCCTTTTTTATAGGCAGGATAGACGTGTACAGAAATTTTCTGTATGTATCTGTTGATGTGAACAAGGAGTACATGAGCGTGATATCAAGTGATGGACTTATGAATCTGCTTTTTGTTCCAGAGTGAGAATAATAGGACTGAAGAATAACGAAACTTTGAGCATGATTGCTCGTACTATCCACTTCTTCGCTAGTGTTGTCAGACATTCATTTGTTCATCGCAATATCAACAATACCAAGATGAATTCCAAGTGTAGTTAGAAACATGTTCATACAAACTTAGATTCAGTCTCTTCTTTGTGGCAAGCATAAGATAACAGTGTAGCTTCTTTTTGAATTCACTCAGGTGCTAGTCTTTTTAAAGATCTAGCCTGTATTCCTGTGAATAAACTTACTGCCTCGCTTTTAAGTCCATAATTTATGGTATCTTGTAAAAATGTTCAGCTTTTCTGAATGTGTAAACTTTTTGTAACACTCCATTCTGCAATTGTTTCGACGTGAGACTGTCTGATTTAAGAAAGAGTTTCGTCCACTGCTCTGCATATTTTAATTCTTTTCTAGCTTTTCTTGTTCTCGAGAGCGTTCTACCATGACTTCTCAATTCCGTTCTCTAAGAACTGTGTGTCAGTAACGTTTGCTTCTGTTACTCATTCTGTGTATCCTATTCTACTTCGTTGACATCAGTTTACTTCAAATGTTTAAAAATTAATTCTTCGTGAATCTTTATCTGGTTCATCATAAGGTGATGGTTGATACGAGTATTTCGAAATAGGAGGGGAGGCATCAGGTGGCAAATCTGAATTACGGCTGTCATCACTGGCAAGCAAAGTAGAAGGCAAAATGACTGATTACGGTAGTTTTACCCCCAGGTCACGCAAAGAAGCCTCACTACCTATTTTAGTATATTGTCTATGTATTTCAAACATTCCTTACCGTTCAACTTAACAAATACATCAACAAATGAAAAATATTTTTAATCTTCTTTATCCATAATAGTGTCACTTGCAATGAGTCGCGGACGTAGGGCGTCGTTACCGCTATTTCGGTTGACAACCTGCATTAGCAGGGAAACAAATATGTAACCGTTGATTAGATGTGTACGAAGGTGCATCTGAGGGTGAAGCATGAAGTCTCAAATCCGATAACGAAATACCAACGTAACACCATAACTGTCGCCTCACGCTATTTTATTTCTTGTTATTATAATTTTTAATGTCACCTCTCAGTGTGTATAGTAAATAAAGCAAAGAGGAAACACTAATAAGTCACCGTAGTATGATTTCAAAATTACGGTACTTCGATAGAATCATGTACCACACATCAGCATGAGACTCTAAATTCCGTAGACCAGATCCCACCATTATTTCCCTGTAGAGCTTATAAATAACAAATTGGTATCATAAGAGAGCACTGAAATCAAACATACATATCCGATTTCTTCACTCTTTGCAATATAAACATGACTAGCATGTAAAGAACGGACGAAACTAATGCTCGAAAAAAATTTTGACAGAGTAGATAGTATTATTGACGTACAGGCTACATAAACACCCCATCTTTGTACACTAGTTAAGTATTACAATCAGATATCTCAAGATATCTACTTCTAGCACTATAGTCATCTCATCATTGCCAGTTCATATTACGACACAGCTGACAATCTCAAGATATCTATTTGTAGCATAGAAATACACCCTAGTTTAATACTTACCTCTTTGTTGAAATGCATAATGTTACCCAATAGAAAATCCTGGGAGGTATCCTGTCGTATCAGTTAACAGAGCATACCAAATATGCAAGAATCATATATATAACTCAAAAGTGCAAAACATCGAGTTACTTAGTTGTTGTACACATTATGATGTGAGGAGAGAAATGTAAAAGTCAATCTTATCCTCCAAGGAAGAGGAGCTTGACAAACTACTCTCAGTAAGTGGGTAATGGGGGGCATAGCCGCCCAGTGCTCATGCAGATTTGTAGGTGGAAAGTTTACAATACGAGCAGATCTCTTTGAAACTTTAGTGTATAATCCACCTGCGGGGATTTGGGAGTTATCTCCAGCGGGCACGTCCCCAATGGAATTGAGGAAAGCTTTCTAGCTCTGCCTCCAGCGGAGTTTGGGGATAGTGAGGAAATAAAATACTCACCATGAAAAATTAACAAGACTAGTCATCCAGATTGGGGTTGGGCACTGGGCTAACAACCCATCCTGTAAAAAAGAACTTGCTACGAAACGTCAAGAATATGCCTGGGAGGAAAATAGAAACAAGGAATATAGGAAACGGCTTACGAACGAGGACTTACGATTTGGAACGTGAAACATTAGGACTTTGGCAACACCTGCAGCTTTTAATATTCTGTCAGAAGAACTCAACAGATATGAAATGGATCTTGTAGCACTGCAAGAAGTTTAGATATCCGGGAACAGGAAAACTGGAAACAGACTAGCACATTCTGTATTACAGTGGATCGGAAGATAGAAAATTCCAGAAGAGAGTGGGTTCTATGGTGAGCAAAAGTTTAGCAGCGGCTGTAATTGATTTCCAACCGATTGATGATAGAATAGTTATCCTGAGACTAAAAGGTAGATTCACAAATATAACAATAGTTATACTAAATGCTCCGACCGAGGAAGCGGAGGACGAAAATAAAGTCAGTTTTTATGAAATTTTCGAAGAGGTAATTAATAAGACACCAGGATGTGATATGAAGCTTATTGTGGGAGATGATAATGCTAAAGTTAGAAAGGAGCTCATGAGGAAAGGAATTGCTGGGACCGAAAGTCTACATGCTGAAAGTAATGATAATGGAGTGAGGCTACTAAGCTGTGCAAGGGCAGCCAACCTAAGGATTATGAGCACACACTTTCCTCGGAAGGACATTCACAAGGTAACTTGGGTATCACCAGATGGAAGAAAAAAAAACCAATAGACCATGTCCTGGTAGGTCAAACAAGTAAACGCAATATAATATACGTGAAAACCATAAGGAGAGGAAAGGCAGGCGCAGACCATTATCTAGTCATAGCAGGGGTACGCTAAAGAACATCCACAGAAAAGAGAAGAAAGAAAAGAGCATAAAAGACTATAACATTGACAGACAGATTAAAGAATAACGGCAACGCACAGGAGTTTGTCATTAAGCTGCAAAATAAATTTGATTTTCTAACAAAGGAAGAAAACCTTGACACTGAAGACCACTGGGAAATGATACAAACAAATGTGGAAGAAGTGGCACTAGAAGTATGCGCAAAAAGAAAAAGAAGGAAGAAAAATCCATTGTTTTCAGAATTATGTGCGCAAAAAGTGAAAGAAAGAAGAGGAGAGAAGGAAAAACCCCTACAAGAGGATTTCAACGAAAGTGGTGAAGTATATGAAAACGTTAAAAAAAACTGAAAATCTTCTGAGAAGGGAAAAAGAGAGAACATGTGGATAGTTTAATCAAAAGAGCATGGAAAGCAATAGATTTTTACAGATCAGTCAGACTTTTCATAAGACGGTATATAACATGGATGTTAGGCATTAAAAGCTAAAAGAAACAACACAATTCCGGAAAGTTCCACAAGTGTGGAAATTTGGAGGACATACTTTGAGGAGCTTCTGAATGTTGAAGATAGAAGTGCAGAAATGGAGCAACAACATAATTATCTGAGTGTAGATCCCTTCGTGGAACTGCCGACAATGAAAGAGACAATAACTCAATCAAAGTACTAAAACACAACGAAGTTTCAGGGAGAGAGGGTATAACAGCTGAACTGTTTAAGAAAGGAGGTATAAAAATTGCAAAACAAATACACAAACTTGTTACGATCCTCTGGAATGAAGAAAGAATGCCAGAGGAATGGACAAAAGCGATAATAGTACTAATTCATAAAAAAGGCGACAAACAAAAATGCAGGAACTACAGAGGTATCTTATTAATTAGCACCGTCTATAAAATGTTCTCCAAGGTACTCCAAAAAAATTTGAACCATATCTAAAACAGATAATAAATGAGAAAAAATGGGATTTATGAAGAATCGTTCAACAACTTACCAGATATGCGTACTGAAAGAAGTTATATACAAATATGGGGAGTATAACAAAAAATGACAATACTATTTGTTGATTTTAAGACAGCCTATGAAAGTATATCCAGATATAAGCTGTGGAAGATGATGAAGAGATTCGGAACACCGAAGAACATCATAAATCTTGTGAAAGTGACACTGAAATGCTCGAAAGCGATAGTGAAACCGAATGGAGAATATTCCAAGGCGATTGACATAAAAACCAGGAGTCAGATAAGGAGATGGAATATGACCGCTCTTGCTCAACATTGTAATACAGGAAGCGCTGGACGCCGAAAATGAAGCACAAGAGGGAATTAAAATAGAAACAAAAACAAATGTACTGTCCTTTGCAGATGACGTAGCACTAATCGCTGAAAAGCAGGATGGCCTTAAATTACTGGCAAAAATACTCTTTCAAAAAGCGAAGGAACCTGGATTAGAAGTAAATGATGAAGAAACAAAATTCGTGAGGTTAGAACGAAATTACAGAACAAAAAGTTGGGAAACTCAGCAGTTGGATAATCTCATGTTGGAAGCAGTTAAAATATCTCGGCGTGGTAGTAAACAACAAAAACGATGAGAAGCAAGAAATCGAGGCGAGGATCAAAGTTGCATCCAGAGCATTACACTCACTCAACAAACTACTGTGCTCTAAAATGTTTTCAAGAGGAAACAAAGTGAGAATATATAAAACTATAATCAGACCAGTATTACTATATTGGGGCAGCGGAAATATGGAGAATAGATAAATACACGGAGAGAAAGATGACAGTTTTTTTAAAACACAATGCTGTGAAAGATATTTGGACCTACTTATAAGGAAGGAGAATGGCGAAGAAGGGAGCTATGCAATGAACCAGATGTAGTTGCAGAAGTCAAGACAAGATGACTGAAATGGGCTGGCCACTCGTATAGAAGAGAGCAGAGATCTTCACGGAGAGAAGTCTCAGAGAATAAACCGGAAGGACGAAGACCTCTAGGCAGGCCGAAAATGAGATGGAGAGATAAGGTTGCCAAGGCTCTCCAGGTACTGGGAGCAAGGAAACAAGATGCCGAAGCCAGAATACTCTGGAAGAGGCTACTTGAAGCCAAGAACCGACTGCACTTTGTGGGCCAAGGGGAGTAAGAGTAACACTAATTACTATTGGAATTTATATGATGATGGATTTATTACGATGCCCAATTCGAGAAGCAAATGTTAATTATATTTTTTCACTGCGGAAATAGCATTTGTGTGAAGCATTTGCAATGAACAACAAAAATAGGATGGAATTGACTTATATCTTATCCATTTTTAATTAAAAAATATTTCATTTTTACCTCAGTCAAACTCATTGCAGTGACCTATTACTAAATTTATTTTGAAACAATAACATATTTCTTTCATTCACAAAGATAAAAAAGAGAGCAATAACTTGACCATTGTATTAATATGCCACTTATGACAGCTACTTTGTTAGTTATTAGATGATACTTTGAGACAACTAAAACACAAATACCATAATTTTTAGACTGCAGTTCATTTGGTTATTATGTGTTGGAACAAACTTACATACAGTATATACAAGACAGAATCTCTGATTTTTTTCCCTCGGAGATGGTGGCTGGACTGGACTGTTCCAAGCGTAATTGCAATGACAATGAGTAATGATCATCACTTACTCTCGTAATTTAAGTCTAGAGCGACAACCCAGCAGTTCCTCACATCAGATGTAGGAGCAAAGTGTTTTTCAGTAGGAATATCACTCTGTCTCCTCTCTCTTCTGGTATCCTGGAATATTCACCCTTTGGTATTCCGATACATTTCCGGGGTCAGATTGATTCATGCTCCAATAAAATTAGTTTCAGCTATTTTTGTTGCTGTCACATAAGGTCTGTCTTTTCTACGGTGAAAGGAAGCCAAGCCACTTGACAAAAAAGAGTCCACGTTAAAGATAGTCCAGAAAAATTATTAATTTTGTGTTAACTCTTGGAACCACCGACCATAAGTTCCGTTGAGTAATAAATCTTGTTAAGGTTCTTACACTGGCACCATCATTGCGCATTAGCGTCCTAAACAGCAGGCAAAACAAGCGACCAGTCTATCTCTTATACACTGTTCAGGTTATTGTCCCTGTGACAGCGTTATAGAGCGAGTCCCTATGAGATTCATCTCTGGGCAGCTAAAGTTCATTCCCCCAGTCACATCGCGATATCCAACATGCTTGTCTATTTGGTTTGATTCACATGGATGTGACGTCTTGTGATGTTCCTGTTGGCGCTGAAAAATGGAAAAAACGCACATTGTCAGGAAACACGCAAACTGTGTTTTTATTTTCAGTGTGGTGCTTGTTTTCAATGATGTTGTTCCCAAGTTTCTCATAGCTTGACCTCGTGCCTTTGGAATTGTCCACGTATATGTGATGCCGCACCATCACACACAATGGCTTTTCTTTTTTGCGACAAGTATTAATCTCCTCGTTAACCGTCGTAAAATACTACCAAAACCTATCTCCTTGTTTTTCTTTAAGATGGTTTCTTTGTATTCGTCGTTGGTTGTATAGAATACATTAAGTTCTATCTTAAGAATCTTGTTAATGATTGACGATAATGAAATGCTGCTACGGCGTTATTAACCGGGCGACCCTGTCTAGAATGGTTCAGCTGCCTGGTACAAGTATTTCTATGTGACGCCAGTCTGCAATTTGCCTGTCGATGAAGAGGAGATTAAGTGATTAGAAGAATACAGGTATCCAGTCCGTGGATGAAGAAAACGTCCGAACCCAAAACCCCGCGATACAGAGGCAACGACACTGGGCCACGAACTACGGACTCTGTTGATAATACCTCTTCGTTTTGATGAACATGGAGTGCAGTATTACGAAACGACCAATAAGTTGCAATTTTTTTGAAAGTTTATAGTAACTGATGAAACCTTCCTGTCTCCTCTATGTATCTCTTTTGTCACGCAACTTCCCTTCTACAATAACCTATGAAACCTTTCCTTAGGATTTCTATCTTTTGCTTAATAATAACAAATGAAATCTTCCCTTTGAAATTTATTCTCTTTCTCAATCTTCGCATACAAATTTAATTGCTGCTTATTAAAAGTGATTTTCTGATTGTTTCGATGAAACATAGAATGTGTCGTCGTCGTGACCCTCAGTCGTTATCTGCAATAATCCAAAACTGTTCCTTACCTTTTTTGCTGTTACTGGATCGGCATCTGACTGCTACATCGAACTGCGACATGAATATACTTACTCTGGTTTACTATACTCTATTAACTACTGGTGGGCTGTTATAATAAGTGGCTGAATTTATTACCAAATCTGTCGTTATTCATAATATCCCTTAATTAATTTCACTGAAGTTACGTAATTCATAGTTACACTTTTTCTTAACAAAAAATTTTTTGCAGAGTTTTACGTTGATGGTTTTTGGGATGGATTATAATCAGTAATGCAACATTGCTGGCAAAACTTAATTATATTCTGAAAACGTTTCTTCAAATATTTACTACTGGTAATGAAATGATTTTACAAACGTTCAAATGGGACTTACTTTTTACAATAATCTTACGACTAGCATTGCGCAAACATACCTTCAGTAGTCTTGAGTTTCGCAAAGAAAATAATTCAATAATATTAGTTCTCTTATGATAATAGTTAGCTGATGTCTCTGTACATCCGTTTATAATCTGTAAATCATAGCTGGTGGCTGGCCGGCACACTACTCCTCTCAACCTCTCGCTTCAGACCTGCTACCAACTCGCTTCATATCGCGCTTACTACTCACTTCCTACGAACGCTAAAGTGCGGTCTCTCGTGCCAACAATGCTTTCTGGTGCAGACAATCCCTGCTACCATTACAAAATGTATCAACGCGCGGTCTTTCCCGCTCTTTTCTTAAAATGTATCCATATGCGGTCTCTCCCGCCCTTTTTAAAATTATATCAGTTTGCAGTCTCTCTTGCCAACAATACTTTGATGCAGACATTCCCTGCTACCACAATTATTTCCAACATGAAAGATATTAATTATTCCTACTTAATCCTATTAATAAAATGTAAAAATCTTTCATAAATTGTGGTTTGACAATAGACAATAGAAATATACACATCTTGCACTGAAAACGCAAACAACGTCTCTCTGAACGTTCTTAAATGTGCTGACACATAGATTGCTGATATACGGATGCTGAGAGGCAGCACCAAGGACTGGGAGAACAATTTTTCACGTCATTCGTAACCAGATAAGACTTGAAATCAGTGTCCTGTCATCCTTGTGATTCGATTTACTTAGTTATGCTGAACTGCTTCATTTGAGTGGTCAGATGATTCCTCTGACAACGGTACTGTCATTTACCTTACCAATATCCTACTGGAAAACAGGTTCCACACTGTATATAGCGATTTAGATGTTGGCGAGACGTTAAAGACACACCTACCCCGACAAGATATAAAAGTCTAATCTTTGCTTTCTTCTAAGCTTCGTGCTAGGAGAAACAAAAAACAAATTTGAAGAAGAAGAAATGGAGAGCGCAGCCCCGCGATGAGGAGGTTATTAGGGTGGAACACAAATTTTAGATTGGGCAAGGAAATCGGGTGTGTCATTTTCAAAGGAACAGCCCAGACATCTGTGTTCAGTGATTTAGGGAAACAACTGAGGAGCTAGATCTTAATGGTTGGACACGGATCTGAACTGCCATCCTCCCGAACGTGCCAGTGCCTTACCGCTACTAGACAGAAATGGTAAGTGGAGTAGTACAATACGTTATACATTGCACACTCCGTTCGGATGACGTATTGCAGAGAACTAGCGTGAGATGGCGGGCCGTGGAGGTCGTTGAGCACGTTAGCGAGTACGTCGGGCCGGACGCAAATGCTGTCGTGCTGTGGCGTGAGGCGCAGCGCTGTGCCGTGCCGTGCGCCTTGGCCGCACGCGGCGCTGCTTAGCGGCTGCGGAATTGCATTAGGGGCGTCGCCATCCATAATGAACCGCGGCGGCCGGGCCGCGACGCGAGGTACGGCCCGCTGGCACGGCAGCCGCCGGCCACTCCGCCGGCCCCGCGCTGGGCCCCCGTGTTCTGCGGGCTGCCGGCAGCCCCTGCAAGCACCTGCTGCCGGCCACTCCAGAGACGTTCTACACTGAAAGGTAACTTAGAAGCAGATAGAGGAAACATTAAAACAGCGCCCTAAACACTTTAAAGTCTCGACCCACTTTTGTAACATACCTTCCCTGGTCACGCCCGTCGGCTCGTCCTCTGGCAACTGTGGACGCCAGAGCCAGTTTCCGGAATCTGGAGGAAGGGGAAGATATGGTCAGTCATTCTTTCCGTAACCCTTCAAAATGGGCAGCGGTTGGGAGCCGCCATACAGATTTCAAGGGAGACACTTTTACTCAGGATAGCGTTTTCCAGTCAGAAATAAATTTGAAAATCCATGCCAGGTAGCGCCTTTTTTTGAGGAGTACTGTTAGCACGTATAGGAAACGGCTAATGGATGTGATGGTATTCTCTTCCTGAGGGTGATTGGCTGAAAAGAGGATAACGTTAAAAATAATTTCCTGAACCTGCTTCGAGCTCGCGAAACCGAAATGTAGTGCCGACACCACTTGTTATCTGTAGCAGGCAAGTGTAAGCATCCTCTGGGGAGGTGGTGGTATTTCGCAGTGTACTTTTCAGTTCAGTAATCAGTGATCCACATCGGTCAACCAACTTAGTTTTCAGTACGGAAAGATCGCAAGAATCTGAAGCACATTCCGGTGTTCGTATGTCAAATCCTGATTGGCATTTCCAGTTTTCTGGGAGAGTTGCGTGATTTGGTGAGCGAGCACGTATAATGAGGCTTTGTATCAGAACGTGAGCCAATTGGAGATGGTGTTTTATGAATGTGACAGTCTTTGTGAGGTTTAATTTTAGGGATTAAATTCTCTTGTCTAACTGGGTCTTAACTGTATTGCCATTAAGCCGCACTCGAGGCTGGGCTACCCTGGAGCCTTGCTATGTGGCGCGCGAGTCGGGATGAAGGAGGCATGCGGCCTGGCTGAAGCGGAATCACGGAGTGTGTCCTGTCCGTCTGTTTCTTGTGTACGACGGACAGGACGACAGCGGCTTCTCCGACTAGGGAGTTGTTGCACAGTTCGTTCGAGGCAAGAACTATTGTGGGCCGTGTGACTTGGCACTAGCTGATGGACGCTTGGTTGTCGTTTGGTGCCCGATACTTGGATGGGACCGTCTGTGGTAGTCGCAGTGTAATGTTGACGACTACAGTCCGTTAATGGAGGTGATATTTGGTGGCCGATGGGGGCAATAGACGGAGCTGCGGATGCTTCCTGATACACAGCTGATGGATTGTAATGGTGGAAAATTACTAGTACTTCAGTGCATGAAATGTTGAGTGTTATGTCTGCATGAAAGGTTTAATTGTAGGGATTAAATTCTCTTGTCTGCATGAAAAGAGCTTCTGGCTATGTTGGGACAAGTGCCTCACAAATTTGACTGAAATTGTGTCGGATGACTTCGCCTTCACGTTTCCTGTACTTACAGTACTCAAGACGCCCATATATTTTGTAATTTGTCTATGTACTAATTGGGCTTGCTTCTTGTAACATGTTAAGTTGTTTATGTGCTGGCTCTCGTATTTGGATCACTTTAATTTTTCCTGGAAACACGCTTCGGAATTTCAAAATTTAGACTGTTTTGATTGGTTGGCATTGAGTGATTCGGGTGAGCCGAGACTGAGGGCCGTTATGTTTTAAATTTGTTTAATCTTAGTTTTCTAAATTTTTTTAAAGGGAGCTTCCTTAGAATCTGCGTAGTTCAAGAATTTAAATTTCTTTTAAAAGATCACGGAACTTCTAGCCACTGTTATTTCGGAGACATTGCATGGTAAAATTTCCTTCTAATTGTTGCTGTTTGTCACGTTGGTCCCATGGTGAGGCAAGTGTACAAAAACATACGATATTACAGTCAGTAAATTTTGCCATTCTGTACAGCGTAAGGCTTCGGTGTGACTTTTACCGCCTCACATGCGTCTTGCGGCCTTCCTTATCAAGTTGACCCAGCCAGGGCTTTCTGAAGTTTAATGGTACTGTTTATATGATACTTTCTGTGCGGGTCTTGCAAAGAAAAGTTTTCTACTTTTTGTAAATGAACCAAAATTGTGTTAACCTATTTTGGCTCTCTGTTATATCACCTGGTACAAGGAATTATTTTTTACTTATCCTTCCTTATATTGTAAAAAAAGCGTTATTGAAGGAACGGGTGCAGTTAATCTCTAAATCTAATCCCCAGACAGTGAATTCAGGTTTTTGTTGGCACGCTATATTGCGCTTGTTAATTTCATCGTCTTTGAAACACTAATTTCATATACGCCTTGTTTTTGTTGTTGGGGTCTTCACCCAGAGACTGGTTTAATACAGCTCTCTATGCTACTCTATCCTGTGCAAGCATCTTCATCTCCCAGTACCTACTGCAACCTACATCCTTCTGAATCTGTTTTATTCATCTCTTGGTCTTCCTCTACGATTTTTACCCTCCACGCTGCCCTCCAATACTAAATTGGTGATCCCTTGATGCCTCAGAATATGCCCTACCAACCGATCGATTCTTCTGGTCAAGTTGTGCCACAAATTTCTATTCTCTCCAATTCTATTCAATACCTCCTCATTAGTTATGTGATCTACTCATCTAATCTTCAGCATTCTTCATTAGCACCACATTTCATAAGGTTCTATTCTCTTCTTGTCTAAACTATTTATCGTCCAAATTTCACTTCCATACATGGCTACACTCCATACAAATACTTTCAGAAACGACTTCCTGACACTTAAATCTATACTCGATGTTAACAAATTTCTCTCCTTCAGAAACGCTTTCCTTGCCATTGCCAGTCAACATTTTATATCCCCTCTACTTCGACCATCATCAGGTATTTTGCTCCCCAAATAGCTAAACTCCTTTACTACTTTAAGCGCCTCATTTGCTAATCTAATTCCCGCAGTATCACCCGATTTAATTCGACTACATCCCATTATCCTCGTTTTGCTTTTGTTGATGTTCATCTTATATCCTCCTTTCAAGACACTATCCATTCTGTTCAGCTGCTCTTCCAGGTCATTTGCCGTCTCTGACAGAATTACAATGTCATTGACGAACCTCAAAGCTTTTATTTCTTCTCCATCGATTTTAATTCCTACTCCGAATCATTCTTTTGTTTCCTATACTGCTTGCTCAATATACAGATTGAATAACATCGGGGAGAGGCTACAACCCTGTCTCACTCCCTTCCCAACCATTGCTTCCCTTTAATGCCCCTCGACTCTTATAACTGCCATCTGGTTTCTGTAAAAGTTGTAAATAGCCTTTCGCTGCCTGTATTTTACCCCTGCCACCTTCAGAATTTGAAAGAGAATATTCCACTCAACATTGTCAAAAGCTTACTCTAAGTTTACAAATGCTAGAAATGTAGGTTTGTCTTTCCTTAATCTATATTCTGAGATAGATCGTAGGGTCAGTACTGTCTCACGTGTTCCAACATTTCTACGGAATTCAAACTGATCTTCCCCGAGGTCGGCTTCTACCAGTTTCTCCATTCGTCTGTAAAGAATTTGTGTAAGTATTTTGCAGCCTTCGCTTATTAAACTGATAGTTCGGTGATTTTCACATATGTCAACATCTACTTCCTTTGGAATTGGAATTATTATATTCTTCTTGAAGTCTGAGGGTATTTCGCCCGTCTCATAAACCTTACTCACTAGATGGTAGAGTTGTGTTACGCGTGCCTCTCCCAAGGCTGTCAGTAGTTCTAATGGAATGTTGTCTACTCCTGGGGCCCTGTTTCGACATACGTCTTTCAGTGCTCAGTCAAACTGTTCACGCAGTATCATATCTCCTATTTCATTTTCATCTACATTCTCTTCCATTTCTATAATATTGTCCTCAAGAACATCGTCCGTCCTTGTATAGACCCTATATATACTCCTTCCACCTTTCTGCTTTCCCTTCTTTGTTTAAAACTGGGTTGCCATCTGAGCTCTTGATATTCATGCAAGTGGTTCTCTTTCCTCCAAAGGTCTCTTTAATTTTCCTGTAGGCAGTATTTGTCTTACCCCTAGTGATATGCTCATCTACATCCTTAAATTTGTCCTCTAGCCATCCATGCTTAGCCATTTTGCACTTCCTGTGGATCTCATTTTTGAGACGTTTGTATTCCTTTTTGCCTGCTTCATTTACTGCATTTTTATATTTTCTCCTTTCATCAATTAAATTCAATATCTCTTCTGTTTCCCAAGGATTTCCACTAGCCCTCGAATTTTAACCTACTTGATCCCCTGCTGCCTTAACTCTTTCATCCCTCAAAGCTACCCATTCTTCAGACTATACTTCTTTTCCCCATTTCTGTCAATTGTTCCTTTATGCTCTTCCTGAAACACTATACAACCTCTGGTTGAGTCAGTTTATCTATGTCCCATCTCCTTAAATTCCCACCTTCTTGCAGTTTCTTCAGTTTTAATCTACAGTTCGTAACCAATAGATTGTGGTCAGAACCCACATCTGGCCCTGGAAATGTCTTACAATTTAAAACCTGGTTCCTGAATATTTGTCTTACCATTATATAATTTGAGACCTTCCAGTATCTCCAGGCTTCTTTTATGTATACAACCTTCTTTTATGATTCTTGAACCAAGTGTTAGCCATGATTAAGTTATGCTCTGTGCAAAATTCTACCAGGCGGCTCCCTCAGTCATTCCTTACTCCCATTACATAACAACTAATACGTTTCCTTCTCTTTCTTTTCCTACTATCGAGTTCCAGTCACGCATGACTATTAAATTTTCGTCTCCCTTCACTATCTGAATAATTTCTTTTATCTCATCTTACGTTTCATCAATCTCTTCATCATCTGCGTAGCTAGTTGGCATATAAACTTGTACTACTGTGGTAAGTGCGGGCTTCGTATCTATGTTGGCCACACTAATGCGTTCACTATGCTGTTTGTAGTAACTTACCCGCATTCCTGTTTTCGTATTCATTATTAAACCTACTCCTGCATTACCACTATTTTATTTTGTATTTATAACCCTGTATTCACCTGACCAGAAGTCTTGTTCCTCCTGCCACCGAACTTCACTAATTCCCACTATATCTAACTTTAACCTATTATATTCCCTTTTTAAATTTTCTAACCTACCTGCCCAATTAAGGGATCTGACATTCGACGCTCCGATGCGTAGAACGCCAGTTTTCTTTCTCCTGATAACAACGTCTTACTGAGTAGTCCCCGCCCGCAGATCCGAATGGGGGACTATTTTACCTCCAGAATATTTTACCCAAGAGGACGCCATCATCATTTAACCAAACAGTACAGCTGTATTCCTTCGGGAAAAATTACAGCTGTAGTTTCCCCTTGCTTTCAGCCGTTCGCAGTACCAGCACAGCAAGGCCGTTTTAATTAGTGTTACAAGGCCAGATCAGTTTACCATCGAGACTGTTTCCCATGCAACTACTGAATAGGCTGCTGCCCCTCTTCAGGAACCACACGTTTGTCTGGCCTCTCAACAGATACCCCTCCGTTGTGGTTGCACCTACGGTGCGGCTATCTGTATCGCTGAGGCACGCAAACCTCCTCACCAACGACAAGGTTCATGGTTCATGGGGGTTGGGGGTGGGGGGCGTGGGAGCAGTTAATTTTGGCTACTGCGCTGCGTTCTTGTGGAGTGTCACGGGTTCTGCCGGCCGGTGCGTACCGGTTGTAATACCAGAAGGCTGATCTGAATGTTTTGTAGAAGTTTCACCTTCAAAATTCTTGTTACAGTTGTTGTGTACGTCTTTTCTTAAATCTTTCTTTAAATTTATTTAAATGTTATTGTTTGTGTCTACTTGAGGTTCAGTTGGATGTTACTGTGAGTTTGTGTACATTATTTATTCCAAAACGTTGTTTAGTTTTATTTAAAACCTACGCCGTTAAGATTATGTAATTTTACTCTGAAATGGTGATTGATGTAAAGAGTATTTGGTAATTTCATCGTACTTAAATCTTTGCTCTGTAGTACTTTCAGTTCAGCTATTCGTAACTATTCCCTTTGGTTTTGAGTGCCATCCTTGTAAGTTTTGTGATTTATGTAGCATCCTGTAATCTTAAATTGTAATTCAAGTGTGAATTAACGAATTATGTTCCCCATTTCCCCAAACCTTCCTTGTCCATCCTTGTAGAGGTGTCTTGAGGCGTCTCAGTATCTCCAACACCAGTATAATCTGAATTTCTTCTTAATTACGCAAACCGGAACATGGTGTCTGTTGTAATTTATAGGTTTATCGTAACTTATTGTAAAACGTAAGTGTGCTATCTATAGAGTTGTTTCTGGGTTTGTGTCCATGATACTCCCATGTTGCAGGTTGCAATTTAATTCAATGGTCTTAAAGTGGATCAGCTCATCCATTATGATGTTGTGGATATTATAAGTAGAGGTCACTAGGAGACAACTGGAGGCAAATATCACGAAAATCATGTATTTGATACTAATAATATTTTTTCTTTACAGATAGCAAAGAAAAGATAGTAGATATTGTTCATGAGTTTCAGAGCTATGTGCATATGTCATACATAAAATAACGTGTGAGGGCTGTCTTATAGGATAAATTGTTAGCAGTATGCATTTTCCATTCTCGCTGGCTGGATTTCTGGGAGTTTCTAAATACAGTTAATTTATACAATGTGTGTATTACTGGTGTCAATGGCCGTGCAGCAGTGGGTACATCGCCTCTCGTTACATCACCTAAGCGAAGGACCATGGGGCGTCGTTGGCACTTGGATAGATTACCATCCGGGTCGTCACTTCCTGTTGACCTAGTGGAGTGCACTCAGCCTCGTGACACCAGCTGAGAAGATACTAAACTGAGTAACAGCAGCTCCACCTCAAATAACTGAGAACGACCGAGAGAACAGTATGGAGATTCCACGCATCTGCATATTCGCATCTGAAAGCACCTGTCAGCTGAGGATGACACGGCGGTCAGTCGGTGCCGTTTAGGCCTTCCGAGGTCTGTTCAGAGAGGCTTTACTTTTAGTGTTTATTATTGGAATAGAAATAATGACAATTTTAATCCTGTTTGAAACGCCTGGTTAAATCCGCAGCACAGAACAGGTAGTTGGAATTGTGGAAAGAGGCCAAAAATGAGCGGCTGGCAGTTACACTCGAACACATATAACTTTATTTAGTTGCCCAAACATTACAGCGCAAATTTCGGAGCTTAACTATCGACTTAATACGTCACAAAATTTTACGGCTTAAGGGCACAACCTCTTTAATTTTTAAAATGGCTGAAGGCCATGATTTAAGACACAACTACAATAAACTTTCAAAAGGCAGAAAGCGCGAGGTTTTATCCTTAAATAATATTTCAAATGAAGCTGAAAGCCCAAACAATCTAAGACTAGACAAGTAAGGAATTTTAATTATAAAACGGGTGAAGGCCCATGGTTTAAAAACACAACTACAATAAATTTTAAATGGCAGAAGGCCCAAACAATGCAAGACTTGACAAGTAAGGAACTTTCAATTTTAAAACCGCTGAAAGCCCATTACTTAAAACTCAACTAAAAGCATACAAATTCTAACCATCGAATATGAGCCATTAAAATACACAATCAAACACCAATTTCGGCAGTACAGCCAGCGGCACTCAGAAGTTTCCCGGGATCGGTCTGCACTTGAAATATTAACGTTCGCTTAGGGGCCACAGGTAGTCGGCCCAACTATATCCGATTCCCCGACAACCCAACCACGAGACAGTCAACGGACCAACCGACAAGACGACTTTCTTTCTACCCAACCAGCACACAAGGAACTCCAAAGCCAAAACGTAAAAGGCATAGCCGTCCACCACCAAGTATGCATAACCTGTCAAAACTACACACACGTGTTGGATAGTGACAACACGGTGCAGAAAGGACACTGCCTGAATTTTACGTCAGCGGCCAGGGCAGGTAACCGGAACGCTAACGGCCACAAGGCAGAAAATTCTGCTGGTGCACTTGGACTTCAAATAACCAAAATACAGTTAAACTCCACCGGATGATGGCCAAACTCTCGCCAACTCGAACACTCGCTGTTGCTCACGGGAATACCCCAAACAGCTAATCATAAAAAACAACAGCACAATGTGAACACACCTGCTCCCATAATTAAATCACCACTCACGTTTGATGTCCTGAGTCGGTGAGCCACGAACCTCGTAGCAATCGGAACAGCTCCCACACACTCCGACACTGCGTAGAGACCGCCAGCGGGCCCGCCCACTGCGGCACGTGAAGATTTCCTGGCTGATCCACACCAACCGACCGACTACTCAGAGCCAGTACGCCACCAACGTTTAAAATAACTAGTCTGTCAAAATCACGCAAACTACACGCAGTTTCACGAACTTTTGCACGAAGAACTAGACAATGCTAACGGCAGTGACTGTACAATAACAAGGACGAATCACAAGTCGGAACACACAGCCAACCCATTCTTGATCGCTGGCCAAATACACGTCGTCCGGCTAGACGACCGACCGACTACCATTCAAAGCCGTCCCCACTCCAATCATATGTGTCGGTAACCGTCGGGCTAGGCATGGCGGTCCGGACCTCCCTGCTGCAGCGCCCCTACTGAACTTGTGCCGCGTGCCAACTCAAACACTGCCAGGTCCGAACTAACTGCTGGCACGTTTGAACTGACTGGTCGACACACGACGACCCGGAAGTAATAGCAGTCCAGCAAAGATAATACGGCAGGGCTTATATCGATGAGCGCCGCTGCTGCCGCTCACGGTAAGACAAAGCAGCAACTCAGTGACACACCTAATTGAAACTAACATAACGAGGTGGCAGTACGGCAAAAAAGAAGATGTTAAATAAGAGATGACACGAACACGAGCCACGCATGGCTCACTGTCCTGTGGTCCAAAGCGAGACTAGCGGTCATTAGACTGATTTAATAGTCTAACAGCACAGACAATTAATTCCTGATCGCCAGTACACGTTTCCGACAAAATCTGCGGAAAAAAATCGTTTTTACAGATAGCAGATTACAATAGTTTTTTTCTCAATGGCTGCGATCTTCCAGTGCTGCAGAGTGCGTTCACTGTTAGAACACCATTACTCATGCAATTGTGCAGCAACTGTGCTTGTCTAAATCGTTTCCGGCCTTTGTGGCCGTGCGGTTCTAGGCGCTTCAGTCCGGAACCGAACTGCTGCTGCGGTCGCAGGTTCGAATCCTGCCTCGCGCATGGATATATGTGCTGTCCTTAGGTTAGTTAGGTTTAAGTAGTTCTAAGTCTATGGGACTGATGACCTCAGATGTTAAGTCCCATAGTGCTCAGAGCCATTTTTTTTTTTGTCTCAATCGTTCATATATACAAGTGATAGATGAGGAAACACAATACGAAGAAAATGCAATGCAAACATTCTGAAAATCAGCATCCTCAGCGCCTAAAAAGCAATTTTCGGACACCATACTAAACATTGTAACTTCTGAGGCATTCCGGTATGATTAAATAAAGTACGTTTCCAAGAGTTCATCAGAGCCGAAGATTCCAATTTTTCACACAGAACTTCAAAGACGGAGCAGTAGTCTTGGCAGGATTTTCGGGTGGTAGTGTCGTGAGTGTGCACGTTGCCTGGACCCAACGACTAGCTGTGTCGTCCAACTTTTTTCGGAAACGTTAAGTTGTGTACCCAGCTGCACTGTGAGAAACACACAGTCTTTGCTAACTGCAGTTAGTGTTACACCCCGTAAACTGAAATAACGCAGCTAAATATGTTCATAGTTTTGATACAGTTAAGGTGTTAATAAACCACATGTACAGTTACATCAAAATAAACAATTCTGTTTTAAGATAAACGTGCTATACATTAGGAAGGCATTGTATCATATAACTCCAAATGGCTATCGACTTCAGGAAGTAATGGTTTAAACGGATATTCTCTGATTAAAATTTTTCATAAATGTGATACTATACTGGATTTAGGTCAAGAACTACCTTCGAGAATTTAATAAATGTTTGGAATGCAATGTCTGTTATAAGAAGTGTTTCAGTTAGTCATACCGACTGTGATGACCCTGCATCTGTGGTGTTTCATGCATGCTGGCATGAAGAACTAAACTGACTGGTAAATAAACGCATTAAATTGGCTGTGATGAGTAAATATCGCATTCTATGTTAAAAACTGTAGTGATATTCTGGCCAGTCATAAGATAAGCACAGACACAAACATAACTGAGACTACAGTGACACAAAAATGGATGTATGTAAGATCAAGCATTAATACAGAGTTATTCATAAATATCCCGACCGTTGCACAAGGCGACTGCACGATGAATTGCAAGACATACAGGAAAAAGATAGATGTTAGTGGATAAAGCATCTCTGATAATATACCTCACCGTTTGTGATATGGTAAACATTAATACAAGAATGCAGTTCACTGCATCGCTGACACGAAATGCTCTGGAAGAAGCGACAGTGGCGAACTTCGGAAACCTGTTGACTTGTCTACATTTTCTGACATGTTCTAATGCAACTACACCATGACGGACGCGTATTATGAATGTTCTAGCAACTGATAAGTGTCATTATTCTGTAGTTCATCCTGCAGTCGTCTTCTGAAACCTCTGAAGTACTTACGAATAACGCTAAATAAGATACCAGCTGTTATACGGTGTTGACCGATTACTTATAGATCCTAATATTGCGTCAGACACGAAAAGAGTTGAATTATTTGTATATTACAAATAAAAACTTAATTAATTCATAAGCTCCTTTCTTTTAAATGTACCATCAATGTCGGGTAAACAGGCAGCTGTCGCCAATCAGTTCAAAAATCTCGAAAATCATGTATTTGACAGTAATAATGATTTTTATTTACATGTAAAAAGTCATACTAGCAGAAGATAGTTTCGTTGTGCGTGGAGGTATTTAGTTATTTCCAGATTTTGTAGTCATTACGTATATCTTTCGTTTAGTGGACCCTGCACAGAGATTATTTGTTTTTGTAGATCGATGTTTTCTTAGGTTATGTGGTGTAGACTACTTTCACTAAATATATTTTAAACGCAACCACACAAGCCGAAGTTACTTGAGCAGAAATTAGTCTGTTTTTCTAAAGAGAAATTAATTAGTCATAATTTGAATGAAAAGCAAATTATTACGTGCAGTATTTGCCCATGATTCAAAGAAACGCAGAGATATTGTTTAACGCTGGTTCACATATCACTCTGATGCGAAGAATTGATAGCTGATGCTCAAGAAATATTAATAAAACACAGAAAACGACGGTTACATAACCTCCTTGTTTTGAAATAAACCAAAATAACATTAGAAGTAGGTTATAACACACACACACGCACACATATGATGGTCGAGTAAATGAATTATTGGAATTAGTTTATTCTCCCACCTTCTAAAACATTTACGGTTCCCCTGACAACACTGTATGTGGAATACAACGAGACGGTGAGTTCAACTACAACAAGGAGGGGAGGAGAGAAATTCTTCGCTACTTGCCACTCGCTGTGTGCGAACAACTGTAATACTGCAATATTGGTTCAGTTATTTTTAGATATCAACCTGAGGCAAAATGTTTGCATTTCATAGTGCATATTGCACAAAACCTGAACTTCTCTCCACCGCTTTGTCCTCAGACCGGCCAATTGTGACCAACCGCCGCGTCACCTTCAGTCAATAATGTCCTTTATGTGCTGTCTGGCGGAGAGTTGCATCAACACTACTCCCCCGCCCGTTGTGGCTTTGCAGACATTGAAGCCACTATTCCTTATTCAAGTAACTCTTCAGTTGGCATCACACGATTTTGTAAAAGCCGTTCCAGTCCTCCTACCAAGGATAAATCTCTGGCAGTACTGGGAGTTGAACCCGGGTCCTCTGCGTGGCGGTAATCTATGCTGACCTCTCAGTTAGGGAGGCGGAGAAACGTGAACTTTCTCACCATTTGATGATGTACCGCGCCTGAATATTTACGAAAAGGGACAAAATATTTATTTTGGATGCTGTTAGCTATTCCTTTGCATGAATATCAGGTTTTATCGTAAGAGGAATAGACAGATACAATTCATGTGCAACGTTCGAAGAGATAGAAACACACATTCCAGCTAAAAATTCGGAAAGTTAGGAAATATCTTTGGGGTTTACGACTGAACAAATCGATTACGTCGCTTCTCCTACAAAATATCTCACAAAACATCAATGACGTTCATTTCACTTAACTGGGGTCATATGAGGTGCTGTACTTCATTGTAGTGTACGTTAAACTGGCATCGGACAATTCCAGAAGTGAGATTGGGTGAATAATCGCCTTGTTACACAGGTGTGTCACCACGAGTAACAGTTTGCAGCATTGGTTGAAGATCATTGCACACAATAGTGATACAATAACATCCTGTGACACATACATGCAAGACCACGGTGCGACGTCACCTCCACATCATTCGCCGTCCTTCATAGTAGGGAGAGACTGGCTTCTGTTGACGCACTCCTGTTTATCTCCGCCCTCGGGAAGTGAAATCCTTAGACTATCGTCAGGAGACGGTGGGACCTCTGACGAAGTTGCCGTTCAGCGGAACAGCGTCATTAGTTTACTCCTCCTTAGCTTAGTGGTTAGGTGCGATCCGTAATAATTACTTGAGAGAAGGTAAACTTCTTAGCCAAGATCGCTTGTAAATAACCTTTATCGTAGATTATCTGTTTCGGTACGCATGCTTACAATATTCAGATGGCGATAAAAATTTATAAGATACGTGCAATAACCTTTTATCGAGATCAGAACATGGTTACCATGCTTACCGAAACCGGTAATCGACAATAAAGCTTGTTTGCAAACCATGTTGGCTAAAAAGTTCACCTTCTCTCAAGGAATAGCATCATTTCGAACCACATTGTACTTTAGTGACAACTCTCGCTACTAGTGTTCTCCGTTATATGTGGCTGTGATTTTCAGATCTCTTGTGCTTAATAACGTTTTTACTTGTCAGCTAATTTATCGGAACTACAGACTTTACTAGAGGACATTTAGTCTGGCTATCTAACAGGTTTACGACGTTAAGGCACAGATTGCTTGGGAGAGCTATTAGTGTATTTGATGTTGTGCAAAGAGTAGTGAAATTACTCATTTTTCTTACGGTGCCGTCAATTGCTACATCTCCAAAAGTACACATATTCATTCGTCGGGAATAATGCGCTTGGCTATTCGACTTACAAGACGACATTCATCGATTGTTCTTGTGTCTGAAGCTCTGGCAAGAGCAGACGCAAAAACCACTCCTCTTTTATAATCGAAAAAATCAATCAAAACTAAGTAAATACCGCAGAACCTTTCACATTTGATCAGTATCAAGTTAGTAATAGACCGCTGTGTGGAATGTTGTTGACCGCTAGTTGACACACTTCAACACTGGAGTGCACAAGTGTGTGGCAGGTTTCACACAGGTGTTCATATTATTTTGTCCAACACCTATTGTTATTGCTTGAGAGAGATGTTAAAAGGTCTTAGGGTAGGATGATTGGGTTCTGAGTTACCTCTAGCCTCTTGGTGTGGATTCGTTTTAATAGGATAAGTATCATGCTTAACTAAGTCAGTCCAATGATTTCTTCCCGTAGCTAAAAGTTTGTTTCACCTCTAGCTATAATATGCTTTTGCGCAAAGTACCACGTTGCAATATGGTTGGGAATCCTCGTTAAAATGTAAGTCATGTCATTGGTGGAGGGAAGCCAAAGGCAGTCCACCTCCACTATGACCACGCTAACGAGGAGGAGGATATTAGTGTTTAACGTCCCGTCGACAACGAGGTCATTAGAGACGGAGCGCTAGCTCGGGTGAAGAAAGGATGGGGAAGGAAATCGGCCGTGCCCGTTCACAGGAACCATCCCGGCATTTGCCTGAAGCGATTTAGGGAAATCACGGAAAACCTAAATCAGGATGGCCGGAGACGGGATTGAACCGTCGTCCTCCCGAATGCGAGTCCAGTGTGCTAACCACTGCGCCACCTCGCTCGGTACCACGCTAACGAAAGCACTGCAGTGTTCAAAGAAACCTCCACACTCATAAGGCAGAAAAGTAAAAACACTGGGCAGAACTGCATGCTCTGTTACATAAAATAGAGCCAATATTGAAGTATTAATGGGCCACAGTATTATTGCACTTGGGAATGAGGGCGCTTCGGTCGGCTCTTCGAGAGGCAACGTTTAATCGAGATTGCGGAGGAATGGGAGGATTGCACATCTACGGTTATGCAATGAAAACTACACTAAACGTAGCGATTAGAGTTATGGAATGAATGTTCCAATCACACAAAGAGCAGCCGCCAAATTTTTCATCTGCTGTATCTGTTTCAGTAGAATCCGTTCTAATTTCATTTGCAGCGTCAGTTACCATGTCGTCGTCGTCGTCGTCGTCGTCATGTACTGCAAATTCATCTTCACTCCTCAGACCAAAATTGATTATTATATCTTCTATTCCTTCCTCCATTAACCCATCCCTGCATCAACATTCATTTTCAATTTTTTTTTACATGTTCGCTAGCTTTTAAACGATCATATCGGGTAATCTTAGTTAAAGAATCTTTGGTTATGTATTTTAGGATAGTTAATTTAGTGGAAGAAACTTTTTTCTGTAATTTTTTGTTTAGTTCTATTTCAGATCAGTTCCGAACATTTCAAAAGCACTGTGATTGGGGGAAACCTCAGAATGCTATATCCCTTCTACACCTACATCCATACTCCGCAAGCCACCTGACGGTGTGTGGCGGAAGGTACTTTGAGTACCTCTATCGGTTCTCCCTTCTATTCCAATTTCGTATTGTTCGTGGAAAGAAAGACAGTCAGTATGCCTCTGTGTGGGCTCTAATCTCTCTGATTTTATCCTCATGGTCTCTTCGTGAGATATACGTAGGAGGGAGCAATATATTGCTTAACTCCTCGGTGAACGTATGTTCTCGAAACCTCAATAAAAACCCGTACCGAGCTACTGAGCGTCTCTCCTGCAGAGTCTTCCACTGGAGTTTATTTATCATCTCCGTTACGCTTTCGCGATTACTAAATGCTCTTCGTTGGATCTTCTGTATCTCTTCTATCAATCCCATCTGGTACGGATCCCACACTGCTGAGCAATATTCAAGGAGTGGGTGAACTAGTGTACTGTAACCTACTTCCTTTGTTTTCGGATTGCATTTCCTTAGGATTCTTCCAATGAATCTCAGTCTGGCATCTGCTTAAAGCGTAAACTTCATCTGCTTAAAACCGGCTTTAGTTTAAGTTTGGGTGAAAACTGATTTTGCTCTGAATGAGCCATTCAGTTATGTCATTTTTGTGAGTTGCAGTAGTGGGTGCTTTACTTATCTGAACCGTACGATATGGTGCGTTATCAAGAACAACAAAAGTAGTAGTTGAGACGTTAGGAATCGGTTTCTCTTCTACCTTATCGCATAATTATCCTCATTAATATAATCGTGATAATCCTGGGATGTAGATTTCAAATTGTAAATCAACTCTGCTCCCTCTATGAAACGCATTACTCCTCCAGCTTGAAAAACGATAGCTCTTTGACCTGCACCTCTATTAGTTATTACACCTAGGACTTCTTCAAGCTTCGTGCACTTCTTCGTGGTTAATGCGTATGCACCCACGTTTCTTCCATGAAAACCATTGATTTACTTGGCCCTTTTTCGTTATTTCTGATTGTTCTTAAGTACAGTGCGGTTATAATTAAACTTTCCATACTTGAAAGGGCTTCCACAAAAATAGAGTAGGACAATGAAACTTTGTGGAAACCTTTGTAACGACATGCGGAAGAAAACTAACGAATGAACCATCGGCAGAAACCCATTTGAATTTCCACATGAGAGGGTTCATGCGGAAGAAAACTAACGAATGAACCATCGGCAAAAACCAATTTGAATTTCCACATGAGAGGGCTCAAATGTAATGATCTTGGTTGTTACGCAGTGTGGAACGATCGGCTAGTGGTTCGTTTCTTTTTTCCAAATGAGTGACGTCACGAGCAGTGCCACACGTTCATCAAAACAGTTGAATCCAAAGCATCTCTCTCTCGTAGAGTAGGGCTCACATGTTGGCAAACCAGACCACAATAATGTGTGCCGTTCACGCTGATCGTCCTTGGTCCTTGTGGTCCCAGTTCTTCAAACAAAAGTGAACCAATCATGAACTGTGCCGGGAAGCGACACCACACACTGAAGCGTTCACTACGGCGGTGAAGCACGTGTACGTTCGTTGGCGGTGACGATTCCGTAATGCGACAATTGTTGGTGTTCACAGTTCCAGTGAGCGTAAAGTGTGCTTCATCACTTCACGAAATGTTGCAAGGCCACATGTCATCAACTTAAACTCTTAGAATAAACCTAAGAGCGAAGTCTGCTTGAATGTCAGCGTCTCGTGGCAAAAGATAGAGAGAAGTGTAAATCTTGTACGGATACCATTTCACGGTATGTTCAGCTGCCATGACACAGGTCGTGCTCTGCTTTGAAGGCCGTACACTGCGTCCATCCGTCAAAGCAATGGCGACAGTAACTTCATTTACAATTTGTGACGTAACTGACTATCGGCCTCCTAGGAGCATACCGATCGTTCCAGACTGCGTAGCCACCAACATCACCAGATTTGAAGCCTCTCGTGTGGAAATTGAAATCTGCAACGCTTTGAACAATGACGGAACATTCTGTTGGACTGGTTATCTTATTTATAAATTTTTTTGAAACGAAATGCCACCTCTTTCAGAAGATTCCGATTTGATTCCTTTCCATACAGAAAATTTATCCAGATTTTTGAAAACAGTTCACAACATTGTAATTTGCTTCTTCTGCTCAAAGTACTCAAAAAATTTTCTTCGGATAAGTGTTTTGTCTAAGTCATCTAGAGTAACTACTTTTATAGAATGCCTTTGTTTACTAGGAGTTTAGACTTTTCCCCCGATTTCATGCACTTCCTTAAGGGCTTTCAAAAGCAATACAGTACTCTTTTCGATGTCCTTACAATTTTTGCTATCCACAAGATTTCTTTCTGTAGAGGTACCTGATCCTGCTTTTCTCTTGCTGGCAAAATTGTACATCTTTGCATTTAAGCTCTTTTACAGTTGACTGTAACGACTTTCGCGACATCTTTCTCTTGTTTTCCACTGCGACAGGTATTAGTTAAGAACGATACCGGACTGCATTACTGACGACATTTCACGAGGACACGCTGAACCACTTGATAGTACTAGGGGCGTTTGAAAAGTCCGTGCAAAAATAAAAACTACTTACATGTTTGGGGTAAACCTTTGTCATATTTCGACTAGTCTCATTTTAGACTTATAACCTCATCCAACGCTGTTCTAACTTGTTGATCCCTTCCGAATAATAGGAATTGTCCAAGTCTGCAAAACAGCTATTAGTTGCTGCAATCACTTCCTCGTTTGAATAAAATCTTTGTCCCGCCAGCCATTTCTTCAAATTGGGGAACAAATAGTAATCCGAGGGAGCCAAGTCTGGAGAATAGGGGGGATGTGAAACGAGTTGGGATCCTATTTCCATTAATTTGGTTACCACAGCTGCTGAGTTGTGTGCTGGTGCATTGTCTTGGTGGAAAAGGACTTTTTTGCGGTCCAGTCGCTGGCGTTTTTCTTGCAGCTCAGTTTTCAAACGGTCCAATGACTATGAAGAATATGCACCTGTAATAGTTTTACCCCTTTCCAGATAGTCGATGAGGATTATCCCTTGCAAATCCCAAAAGACAGTCGCCATAACCTTTCCGGCCGAAGGAATGGTCTTCGCATTTTTTGGTGCAAAAAAATGGATCTGAGCACTATGGGACTTAACTTCTGAGGTCATCAGTCCCCTACAACTTAGAACTACTTAAACCTAACTAACCTAAGGACCTCACACACATCCATGCCCGAGGCAGGATTCTAACCTGCGACCGTAGCGGTCACGCGGTTTCAGACTGTAGCGCCTAGAACCACTCGGTCACTCCGGCTGGCTTTTTGGTGCTGATTCTCCCTTAGTAACCCATTGTTTAGATTGTTCTTTGGTCTCAGGAGTGTAGTAATGTATCCATGTTTCATACACAGTGACGAAACGAAGCTTAAAGTCCTGCGGATTCTTCCTAAACAGTTGCAAACCTTCCTTGCAACACTTCACACCATTCTGTTTTTGGTCAAGCGTGAGCAATCGCGGAACCCATCTTGCGGGTAGCTTTCTCATGTCCAAATCTTTATGCAAAATATTATGTACCCGTTCATTGGAGAGACCCACACTACTAGCAATCTCACGCACCTTAACTCTTCTGTCATCCATTGCGGTATCATGGATTTTATCAATGATTTCTGGAGTCGTAACCTCCACAGGGCGTCCAGAACGTTCAGCATCACTTGTGGCCATATGGCCATTCCCAGATTTTTGAAATCACTTATAAACTGCTCTAATCGAAGGTGCAGAGTCACCGTAATGTTTATCAAGCTTCTCTTTAATCTCCTGAGGCGCTTTGCCTTTCATAAAGTAATGTTTAATCACCACACGAAATTCTTTTTCGTCCATTTTTTGACAATCACTCGACTTCCTTGATTCACACGAATGTCAAACGCAAAGAAGTCGAACAATATGGCTGAAACTTGGTGTGAGTTCTTTTCAAAGATGCTACTAACTAAACATGACCTCGATACGCGCCGGTGGGCCATTCCTCAGACTTTGTATGGACTTTTCAAACGCCCCTCGTGTATGCTCAACTGACCTGAAAGCACTGACAGTGCGATGTTTTATCCTTAGCCACCACTTTACTCGTATACTCTAAAGTCAACGCTTGTTTCCGATAATGGCCACGAGAGGCTAGCTGCAATAATATTGTGGTTGGGTAGCAACAACTCTAGAAATCCTGTAACTTGATAAGCGCGGCCGTGTTCATAGGCCATCACTACTACGAATCATTCTGGCTGCAAAGAGTTATGTTGGATAGAAACAGTATTTTCACTAAGCAGATTATCGCCACAACGACGTCTTCCGGAACAGATATCGTTTTCCTTGTGCTCTTTCTGCTGGTATTTTTTGTAAAGGAGTGTCACTCTGCTCTCGACATTAAATACAGTAGAAGCCTGCTGACCAGGAAGGCAGGCGGCGTCGTTTGTAGTGCAGAAGCGGCTCGCCTGAGACGGCGCTGCTACTGCTTCTGCTGCTGCCGGCTGTCTTAAACATTTCGCACCGCGCGACAGCTGCCGGCTTTTCCAGGCGGGCGCGCCCGGAATAGAATCTCGTCACGTCGATAAGCAGCGAGGGCTGTCGCGAGACAAGGAAAGCATTTTAATTCCGCGAGTTAGCGCGCCGCTGCGGCTGCCGCCCGCCAAGACAGGCGGGAACTTGTTGACGTCACGCGCGGAGCTCCCGCGGGAGTCGACAGCGAGAACTCGGCGAGCCGAGGCGCGACGCCCCGCTTGCATTTCAAATTCCCGCTCCTGAGCGTTCGATCCGTGTTTGCCTGCCGCCGAGCATCCCGCCCTCGACGATACTTCAAAGCGGAGACAGCCACAAAGAGCCCCGCGCCCGCGCCGCCGACAAGACTAATGCAGGTGACACGGCCGCCGCGGTCATAACAGACGAACAGACGGCCTCCTGGGACGAAGCCGGGCCGGGAATCCCAGCCACTGTGGCTGCTGTCGCGCCCCACATGATGGAGCAGGGAGCGGGGAGCCACCGTTCACTTGGCGCACGCATTGGCCTTCTTTTCCCCGCCTCCAGATCCGACAGCAACAGTCCATTAGTTACTCTGCCTGACGTGCCTACAATCTGCTCCGTACAAGGTGTCGTCCGGTGTCGGGCGAGCTTCCGTGTAAAGGGAACGAACCGTCTGCCAACATATTTTGTACATGCCTCATTCTGCTCTTCCCTCTGGAGACTCTTCCGATCACTGAAAATGTGCTGCGTCATCACAAATATCTGGGACAACCCGAATGCCCGGAAGAAACCTAAACAGAATACAGGTCGTTGCTATGTCGAACTATGTGCTCTGAGAAACGATAATCTACCTTCAGTGTGTGAGCTTTTTGAGTTTGAACATTTTAAGGCGCGATAAGTGGGTTGATTCGAAACCATTAATACATAATTTAAACCGTAGGACTTCTCCATAAGCTATAGGTATGCAGGTTATCTACCCTCAGTCAGTCACTGTGTTGTATTATTAGAGGACACAAAGACCGTAGAACAGCTGCGTGTCGGTCGCTGAGGCCGGGCGGTTCCTGGCGCTTCAGTCCAAAACCGCGCTGCTGCTACGGTCGCTGGTCGAATCCTGCCTCGGGAATGGATATGTGTGAAGTCCTTAGGTTAGTTAGGTTTAAGTTGTTCTAAGTCTACGGGACTGATGACGTCAGATGTTTAGTCCCATAGTGCTTATGGCCATTTGAACTATTTCTGAACAGTTGCGCCTACCCATTCGATGTGTAAGTAAGAAGGCGACTGCTGGGGGCGATGCCCAGTGCCAAGGAGCCGTGCGCCACGTGAAACTCCAGAAAATAGCGTCAGTCTGGCGGTCCGACTGGAGCTTGCGCCTCGGGTTACATGTAGACAATTTTCATTGTCTCGTCAGTTCAAGTATGGCAACGGTACTTAACCATTGTAGTGTTAATAACGCGAGGCAAAAGCAAACACGGCAAGTATTACGTAAAGAATCGACGGCGATTTATGAGCATATAAATTTTTCTGTGAGGCGTCAGAAGCAGATTTAGAGGCCAACCGCGGCCCTCAGCCCAACGTTCCCATTTTCCGGCGTACACCATGGTATATGGGATGGAGACAGACAGCATATTTGCGATGCCACAAGGTATTCTCCGTCTCTACTCAGAAAGCACAGTCGCTGTTTATCTGTACAGTAATCTGGTTCAAAAATGGTTCAAATGGCTCTCAGCACTATGGGACTTAACTGCTGAGGTCATCAGTCCACTAGAACTTAGAACTACTTAAACCTAACTAACCTAAGGACATCACACACATCCATGCCCGAGGCAGGATTTGAACCTGCGACCGCAGCGGTCGCGTGGTTCCAGACTGTAGCGCCTAGAACCGCTCGACCACTCCGTCCGGCACTCTGGCTGAGATTGACAAAGAGGAGTAAGTATTACGCCTGCATCGCCTAGAGAAAGCTTGATCTAGTACGAATCTCGGTGCTTTGGCACACCCGGTACACTACCTCGCAGGAGACCACACGTAACAGCGGCGTTATGTGTGACCCGTGCGAGCTGCAGAGAAGTGTTTTGTGAACATTGCCATCGGCAGCCGTCGTTAGTGTTGGACGTTGAAAGTGTATTGGAATAGGGACAATTATTCCATGAGGTCCCGCACGCACTATGCAAACGTAGTGTAATTTTAAACGTAACCTGCATTTCTTTCATAAAAGCAGTTACAGCGAAGCAGATTGTCACCATTTTTTCGGATACAGAGTTACTGAGTTATCAAAAATCGATTTCATTGATGTTAGAAGAAAAGAGGAGTGCGGAGAAAGGGAGCTAAAAGAAGCACTGAGCCACGCGAATGGCGGCTACTGCCCTCCCCGGAGGCCTGTTGAGAGCGAGTCGCTTGTCGGTGATGTTTTATCTCCTTACAGGACTTAATACGACGGGTTAGCCGCGCTCTGGTTCTTCTGGTGCCTCAGAGTTCCAGACACGGTATCATACGATCGCCGTCAGTAAAATATTTTAAAATTCATGTATGACGAGGAGTCAGTGACGAATGGAGAGATGGTAGAATGGTTCATATTTTAACACAGATTAACCGATAGGTACAAGATGCAGAAGGTATCAATTGCTGGGCCTGAATGCCTAGTTTTGTCAACAGTCCAACAAATGTCAATTTTAAAACTATTCGGCGAACAAAATATTCAAAGAAATTTCGTGGTTGCCGTCGATCGCCGTTAACTACAATGCACGATGTTTCGACTGGGCTCCCGCTAGTCATCTTTGTGAGGGCCATTGAATACTGAAGTCTTTCCCATCTCACAATCAATAAGCATGCTGTATGTATTACCCGTAAGTGTTAAGATATTGGTGACACACTGACCACACACACGGTGGGCAGCACACTTGCTGCCGGAATTTCGGAACTTAACTGTCCTCGTTTTGTCACTTGCCGTGGCCATCCACGTGTTCTGTCTTCTTCGCCTGGAGCAATCAATAGAAATGATGTGTTCCCACGCGTTATCCTACTGATAATCACTACCGCGGTTCATCAGGTTTTCTATCATACTTTCTTTAATGTAGTCCAAAACTGATGTTGCTCTGGCCAAAATTATTGTGTTGTTGTATTCCACGAAACGTCCAGTGGAGATGCGACGTTCGACTATCGTAGACTTGGTCGGTCGCATAAGGTAAGTGTAGCGTTAATGTTTGGTATAGAGTTCTTCCACGGTGCAAGCGATCTGGCCTATGTAAGCCAAAGCACATTGGAAAAGTATTTTGTACATTCCAGTCTTCCACAATAACAAATCGTCCTTCAGTGATCACAGGAGGCCTGCATTTTTAAATGATTGCCGGAAAACCAATTTGGCCTGACACTTTTGAAGGATTCTGGATATCTCGAATGAAATATGCCAATAAGGGAAGAAAAACTATTGAATTTGTCATCGTTCTATCCTCTTTATCCACTTCCTGGGTTTTTGTTTTAACTGACAGTGTCCTGTTAATTCGCTGGTTAGAATATCCATTTTTTCTGAATACTTTCCTTAGGATAGGAGGGAGAGGGGGGGGGCGAGCTCTTGAGTCAAATATTTAGAAATATTTAGACCAGAGGCTATGTAAGCTCTGCATGCAAGTGTTTTAAGCACGTTTATGGTTGTGACGACAATTCGACGATTGCTAAAATAAATCACTAAGACTGGGCGCACGATAAAATGAATGTTCCAGAGAATTCTTCCGTCTAACCAAAAATCAGAAACCATCATTCTCTAATGTACTAAATGTCCTGACGAATGGCTTTGTAAAAAGTCCTTCAATTATGTGTTCCATGAGGCCACACTATGAAAGTATTTCCTACATACCCCCCCACCCCTTGAAAAAAATTGATTCAACAGCTGCCGATTCCAGCGCTCTCATCTCAAACGCCTCCACAAAAATATAAAAAATTAAAAAGTTGGCCAAAAGAGAAATAAATAAATAAATTGCCCGCTAGGAGGGAAAGGAGTCTACGAATGGCGACACCGGCAGTCTGCTCGTAATATCCTTGTTTGAACATTAAACAGGTTGAGGAAAGAGCATGCCAAAACAAGGATTGATACCCATCTGAATTTTATTACTAATTAATGCCAAAGCCTTTGCGAGAGGGACCTTTGTGAAGAGCGATACTATTTCAAAGCTAACGGACCTCTGAACAGCTGAGAAGAAGCGCCCTCAGTCCAATCATGAAACTGTCCAAGTTACATGTATGGCGTGAGTGTTTGCCCACCAATGGTCTCACCAAGGACACAAGATGTTTAGCTAAATCATGTGTAAGAGCACCAATGTTACTTACAACTGGCCATAGAGGTAAACCCTTTTTATAAATTTTAGGAAGGTCATGAAGACTAGGTTGTATAGACCGAAATGCTCTTAATCTATTGACGGTCTCCTGAGGTAACTAAGAAGAATTCAGGAGTGCAGAAGATTTCCACTGTACACGTCCTGCAGGGTTGTAATAGGCCAAAACATGTCATGAAAATGGATAGCAAAAAAAAAAAAAAAAATTACAGTGAAGTTTGGTAATACAGCACTGATATGTTTATACTTTTCACTGTTCTTACTGTATATCTTCATTCTCCGAAATTACATTTATTTCCGTACTGTGTTCATAGCGGGCTTACAAAAGCTGCATGTTCAAGCAGCTATGTGTTTCAAGTACACACTTCCTTTCGGACAAAATCTTCTGATTTTGTGAAGGCTGAAACATTTTAGTAATAAAGGCTTTTATTGCATATTTGGGTGCTACTTACTAATTTACATGCACCGTTTTCTGATTTTGTGAGCGTATCACTGCACCAAAATATACTTAGTTCCATCTGCCTGCCTAAAAAAGTGCGTAATTCCGAAAAATGTAATAAATGGAGGCTTCAAGTTCGCAAAATGATACGAACTACAGGTGTAGACTGGTCCAGTCCAGTTTCATGTAGTTGTGTGACAGTGTTACTCCAGTAGTGCATGTACTCTCGCAGGAGCCTCTTTAGCGATCAATTTAAAAGTCATTTCGAGCGGATACTACACCTCTGAAACTCTGTTGACCTTCTGAAGAAGTGATATCAACACTCCCTAAAGCACTGATCAACTGACAGCAGACGAGAAAATTTGTGCAATTAAACTTTTGACCATATTCCGCAATGACGATATTGTAGAACTAAGACACACAGTAATGCGGATATCAAAGCTCTTACTAAACTATTTTAACATGAATCTTGTTAAAATATTTATAATCCACATTGTTCAAAGCAAAGTCTAGATTCAAAACTCTTCCTGACTATCGTACTCAATAACATGCACTCTTACTTCCATTCTTAAGCATACAGTACTTAAACCTGCCATACAAATATTAAAAGACTTCTACATCTATACCGTTTTATGCTTTTACATTCACACTCCACGAGCAACCTTTTTGGGGTGTACTGGAGAGTACTTGTGATATCATTATCATTCATCCATTTCCTGTTCCATTAGTGTATAGTGCATGGAAAGAAAAACTGTCGCTAAGCCTCAGTACGGGCTCAAATTTGTCTGATTTTACCATCGTGCTCATTTGTATATGGAGGATGACGCATACAGCTGGTGTTTTATGCAGCCCACAACTGCTTCAAATCCCACGCGCAGGATCTTAATATTCTCTCGTGTGCTACAAGCAAACTATTAGTTCTATAGAAAAAATGAACAGGCACTTTTTATAGAACATTTAATGTAGTTAAATTTTTGTAACTGGATACGTTTGTGCTAGAGGCCGTAGTTTTCCATCTATTGAAGAAAATTGTACAAAAGTGAGCTCTAAACGCGTTTTTCTTAAATAACTCGAAAACCGTGACCTCCGGAAAAAACGTATCCCAGTAAAAAATTTAACTACTTTAAATATCCTACCAAAGATCCTGTTCGTTTCTTGTGTACAACTAATATCTTGCGCGTAACGAGCGAAAGAAAATGAAAATCTAACAAGTGTGGTTTTTTAAGGCATTGTATTTTGCCTAAAACTTTTCGGGAGAGGCAGCTGATTCACCCTGTATTGCTCAACTTCTTGGAATTCACGCTTTCGGAATTTTAGCACTAAACCTCTCCATAATGAACAACGCCTCTTGAACTGTTTGCTGCCAAACCGTATTTTACGAACTTGTCAGGAAACGTTGGGCTCTTCTGCGAGATTTCTCCATCTCCTGTATTGACACTACCTAGGAACGCTCTAATGTACGATAACCAAGAATTTGTCAGTCGAGGGTTTTGTAAGCTCTTTCTTTCTTAGTTTGATATTTACCTTCCTCACCTGTTTCGTGTGATCGTACAACTTAAACTCTGTTTGGGTAGCTACTCCCATTCATATATTACAGGTGTTAGTGTTTTCAGTGATTTATCACTGACAGTGTAATAACATGACAGGTCGTTCCATCTTTTTACGGACAATATTTTTGTTTTATTTGCTTTGCGGGACAACTGTCCGCCAGTCTATTATCAACTGTCGATCCACTATAGTTGCTCCAGCATTTCTCTATTTTTTTCTGGCATATTTCAAGATGCTGCACTGTGTTGAGAAAGAGATCTGTTACCAACTGTTATTAGAGAAACCCTGATCTGTAATGCTATATGCTGTTATATGACAGTGCATGACCCAATATTCTGTTTGTAAACGGTCTGACTACACGTAAGTAAAGGAATTTGTGACAGTAATTCACATTTACATAATTATGAGTAACGGAAAGAATATGAAAATCTTAAAGGGTGACAAATGTTACAGAATACGAAGAAAATGTAAACTAACTACAAACTACGGCGTGCATACATTTTGTTCGACATGTAAACGTCACTACAGATATTTGGATTTAGGTTATGACGTGTTCGATGTGCTTGCCGTCATTGGCAATGATGTAGCGCAGACGAATTCTGCATCACCTGTTAAAGTCTCGGAACATCAATGCTGTCGATGACCTCCTGGTGGCAGTTTGCAGCTCAGAAAATGGTTTTGGGGTTGTTGCTGTACGCCTTGTTTTTAATATAGCACCACAAAAAGGAGTCGCATGCGTTCGGATCCGGAGAATATGGCGGCCAATCGAGGTCCATGCCAGTGGCCTCTGGGTACCCCAAAGCCAGAATGCGGTCCACAAAGTGGTCCTCTCCTGCTTCGATGGGGTCGACTCCATCTTGCATGAACTACATCTTGTCGAAATCAGGGTCACTTTGGATAATGGGGATGAAATCATCTTCCAAAACCATCATGTGCCGTTCGGTAGTCACCGTGTCCTCAAAGAATATCGTAACGATTACTCCGTGATTGGACATTGCACACCACACAGTCGCCCGTTGAGGGTGAAGAGACTTCTCTATCGAAAAATGCGGATTCTCAATGCACCAAATGCGCCAATTTGGCTTATTAACTAACCCATCCAAGTGAAAGTGGGCTTCGTCGCCAAACCAAACCGTACTTCCGCATACTAATTCCCATCATGCCCTGCGGTCAACTGTGTAGTTTATACGTCCTAACGCAAATCCTTCAGCAGTTATGACGATTTTATTTCATATAGTTCAATAATTATCACTCATAAAATCCTGCCAAAATTGTACAGTGTGGATATGTTCAGTTTATAGCCAAACGCTGTGCAATGAGGATGCTTCTTCTTCACTGCAATTACAAAATTTGAATTAGAAAATGACTTGTCACGAAATTCCACAGCAAATCAAATGAATCATATCGTAGTTCAAAGACCATAATTGCATGTACTATTGAAAAACGGGAAAGGTATCACAAATTCTACACAAAATATCTCGTTGTTACATGAATATACACACCGAAAAGTCTATTACATCCGTCTGAATTCCGCTAACAGCTTCCAGTCTTACCATTCTACGCCTGGAAACTATAAATACAAAGAGCTTAATATTTATTACCAATAAAGTGGGAGAACTCTTTTCGACTGAACTATTCGTGTACTGATACATCACTGAAGAGGCAAAGGGGGATGTTTGAAACAGTTGACGACGAGATGGCGTCACACAAAGCTTAAATCTAATTTTACGTATAAGAATTACGTAAGTGGCTTGGGAAATCAGAATTAACTAGCAATATTACTCACTTCATACTCTGTCTTCAAACAGATCAGACAGATTATATAAACGACAAAGTGATCTCAGTACACGTGATAAGAATCGAAGTTCTAGAAAATCCAAGAATTACATGTTCAGTGTACACCTCTTTCAGTAAAATAGTGACTCGTTCATACTACAGAAGAAGATGGTAAGACTGAGTGCATAACATTTCGGACTGAGTTAACACGACCCGATCCGTAATCGGCTTCCAGCTTACGAAAAGTGAACAGTCTCTGAGCCTTTGTAAGACTTCACGTCTGTGTACCAAATGACTTTATAGTTCAGGTTCTGCATGCGAAATGATTGCAAAATAATTGTGCGAACATTTATGTCACACAACTGAAATTATCTAAACGTTGCCTATCAACAAACACGGTACCGCAACTGAATTGGTCTCGCTAAAATCTGTAACATTGCAGGTGCCACCTCCGAATTTCCTCGTCTCGACTCCCAGAACCCAGTGCGAATTTCATATCCTCGCGATCACTCACCTAGTCACCAGCGCGTGTCCCTGATTGGTTAAAGACTAGGCGTCTCTTCAGAGTTAAAAATACCCTACAGTAACCTCACGAAGGAGGGACCTAGAGAATCTGCATGACTAGACGATACTGATTACAGGATGGCTTTGTAGAATATTGCAAAGATCCTTAAACTAATTAAAGAAAGCCAGACTGTGGGTAAACATAATAGTGTAGTTTAACATGCAACCATCAGACCTTCCTGTATGCAGCAGAATCATCCCATAGATCGTTTATTAAAAGTAACAGCCCTATAACATTCCCATGGGATTCTCCTGGAGCTACCTTTACGCCTGACGACACGGTGAATTCTGCCTGCTAGAAAGTCCTGAACCTAGTCACGGACCGGGCTTGAAAATCCGTAAGATGATAAAACAAAAGTTATGACTGTTCAAGAAACTGTTATCTGATATCACTGTGACCAATAATTCGATAGCCATCTTGATAAACACACTATTTTAAGGAATTAATGGATTTTATTCGTTAAAACAGTATAAAACTGCTCACCTAGCACCTATAAGCAGATACTAAACACAACTGAGGAAAACTCTCTGTTGTTCTCGCAAACAATCAAAAACAGAGACTGACATTAATAACACCAGCAGCACCGAGTTTTCGAAATCAGCTAATTTAAATAAGAATGAAAATGCATTAAGACATGTGGTATACTGGAAATCCTCCTGTTCATCACGTTGCCACATTCAACCAAATCTGTTAGAGCCTAGGAACTGCATGATAAGAACAGCATAAAAGCTCCAGAGAATTAGTACACAAGGATATGCACTTTTCAACTACAGGATAAAGTGTTGTCTCTTAATGTCAATGTTAAACTGTTTGTTTAAAGTTAAGGACTGAACCTGTCAATTCCAAAAATGTAGTCATCGTAAGGGAATAGGTGATAAACATTCAAGAAACATCCCCTATAGGAAATCTCAGGACTATCACCTGAACAACTCGTGTTACACGCAGAAGAAAGAGCTTCATCTACTTTTATATCTATGTGATTACTCCGCTATTCACAGTAAAATGCCTGGCAGTGGGTTCAATGAACCACCTTCAAGCTGTCACTCTACCGTTCCATTCTCGAACGGCGCGTCGGAAAAACGAGCACTTAAATTTTTCTGTGCGAGCCCCGATTTCTCATATTTTATCATGATGATCATTTCTCCCTATGTAGGTGGGTGCCAACACAATGTTTTCGCAATCGGAGGAGAAAACCGGTGCTTGAAATTTAATGAGAAGATCCCGTCGCAACGAAAAACGCTTTTGTTTTAATGATTGCCACTCCAGTTCACGTATCATGTCTGTGGCACTATCTCCCCTATTTCGCGATAATACAAAACGAGATGCCTTTCTTTGAACTTTTTCGATCTCATCCGTCACTCCCACCTGAAGCGGGCCCCACACAGCGCAGCAATACTCCAGAATAGGGCGGACAAGCGTGGTGTAAGCAGTCTGTTTAGTAGACCTGTAGCACCTTCTAAGTGTTCTGCCACAGAATTGCAGTCTTTTGTTTGCCCTAACACCTATGTGATCATTCCGATTTAGATTATTTGTAATTGTAATCCCTAGGTATTTAGTTGAATTTACAGCCTTCAGATTTGTCTAATCTATTGCGTAATCGAAATTTAGTGGATTTCTTTTACTACTCAGGTGATAACTTCACACTTTTCGTTATTCAGGGTCAATTGCCACTTTTCGCACTATACATACATCTTATCTAAATCATTTTACAATTCGTTTTGGCCATGTGATGACTCTACAAGACGGTAAATGACAGCATCACCTGCAAACAATCTAAGACGGCTACTCAGATTGTCTCCTATGTCGTTAATATAGATCAAGAACAATAGAGGGCCTCTAACACTTCCTTGGGGGACACCGGTTATTACTGTTGTTTTAGTCTATGACTTCCTGTCTGTCACTACGAACTGTGACCTTCATGACGGGAAATCACGAATCCAGTAGTACAACTAAGGCGATATTCCATAGGCACGCAGTTTGGTTAAAAGACGCTTGTGAGGAACGTTGTCGAAAGCCTTCTGTAAATCTAAAAATATGGAATGAATTTGACATCCCCTGTCGAAAGCGCTCATTACTTCATGAGTATAAAGAGCTAGTTGCGTTTCACAAGAACGATATTTTCTGAATCCGTGGTGACTATGTATCAATAAATCGTTTTATTCGAGGTACTTCATAATGTTCGAACACAGCATATGTTCCAAAACCCTACTGAAAATCGACGTTAGTTATATGGGCCTGTAATTCAGCAGATTGCTCCTATTTCCCTTTTTGGCTATTGGAGTGACTTGAGCAATTTTCCAGTCTTTAGGTACGGATCTTTCTGTGAGCGAGATGTTGTATATAATTGCTAAATATGGAGATATTGTATCAGCATACTCTGAGAGGAACCTGACTGGTCTACAATTTGGACCGGAAGCCTTGCCTTTATTAAGTGATTTAACCTGCTTTGCTACAGCGAGGATATCTGTTTTTATATTTCTCATCTTGGCAGTTGTTCTTGACTGGAATTTAGGAATATTTACTTCATCTTCTTTGCTGAAGCAGTTTTAGAAAACAGTGTTTAATAAATCTGCTTTTGTGGCACTGTGATCAGTGACTTCACCGTTGTTATCGCGCAGTGAAGGTATTGATTGCGTCTTGCCACTGTTGTGCTTTCTTCCAATAGAAGAGCAACATCATTATGTGGTGAGAGATATGTTGATGAACTGCATAAAATACAAGGTGTCCACGGAAAATAAATAAAGTGACAGGTTACAGTTTTCCACACTGAAACAAATAACATACCTCGCTTAATATATGAAATTGATAAGCAAATGTAAAAGAAAAATTCGGGGTAGGTATTAAAATCCATGGAGAAGAAATAAAAACTTTGAGGTTCGCCGATAACATTGTAATTCTGTCAGAGACAGCAAATGACCTGAAAGAGCAGCTGAACGGAATGGATAGTGTTTTGAAAGGAGTATATAAGATGAACATCAACAAAAGCAAAACGCGGATAATGGAATGTACTCGAATTAAGTCGGGTGATGCTGAGGGAATTAGATTAGGAAATGAGAAACTGAAAGTAGTAAAGGAGTTTTGCTATTTGGGGAGCAAAATAACTGATGATGGTCGAAGTACAGAGGATATAAAATGCAGACTGGCGATGGCATGGAAAGCGTTTCTGAAGAAGAGAAATTTGTTAACATCGAGTATAGATTTAAGTGTCAGGAAGTCGTTCCTGAAAGTATATGTATGGAGTGTAGCCATGTATGGAAGTGAAACATGGACGATAAATAGTTTGGACAAGAAGAGAATAGAAGCTTTCGAAATGTGGTGCTACAGAAGAATGCTGAAGATTAGATGGGTAGATCACATAACTAAGGATGAGGTACTGAATAGGATTGGGGAGGAGTTTGTGGCACAACTTGACTAGAAGAAGAGATCGGTTGGTAGGACATGTTCTGAGGCATCAAGGGATCACCAATTTAGTATTGGAGGGCAGCGTAGGGGGTAAAAATCTTAGGGGGAGACCAAGAGATGAATACACTAAGCAGATTCAGAGGGATATAGGCTGCAGTAGGTACTGGGAGATGAAGAAGCTTGCACAGGATAGAGTAGCGTGGAGAGCTGCATCAAACCAGTCTCAGGACTGAAGACCACAACAACAACAACAAGCAAATGTAGAGCCTTCACAAGAAAATTAAACCACAAACTGAAATACATGTTTCGAACGAAAAAAGAAACTCCCTAATTTAAGCATCACATACAGTAACTCAACTGAGTCTGAAGCTGGAGGCTATTATTTCCATGTTATACAGAAAATGCAGACCGCCCTTCGCGAGAGAAAACTATCAATGGGAATTGTGCACAAAACGAAAGAATTTCAGATATAACATAAAAACAACGCACTAGCTCCAAAATAATATAGCTTCACAAACAACTTCCTAAATAGAGCGACATTAAGCAAACACACTCAGAGAACCAGGTCCTCGAAGCAAAAAAAGCGACTGTACACAGTGAAGTATCCTAAATAAACTCGCTTACAAAAATATTCTTGAATGACGTGTACTTAAAATGTAAGATCCATATTTGAGGACATGAACATCATACGGCAATAAAAGACAAGAAAGACCATACAGAATCATAGATACATACAAAATATAATCCAGTACATTAAAATCAGTGTATACTCACCACACCACTCATACCAGTGTCACACAAAATGACAAAACTTACTTTCGTAGAATATCCACGGAGAGTATCTAACAGAATGAACGAAGAATCGCCATCAAATCTAGCAATTTAGTAATGATATTCATACAATGAAGAATTCTGAAATTTATATTCCTCTCGGCGTCTGGTATATAAAAGCCATTCCATCAGGTATGGCAACACTCTTTGCGAAATAATAACATAATCAGATATAAATGTGGAAACTGTAGCACTTCTCCCCTTTCTCGTGCACAACAATGGCCACAGAGCAACATATTATTCCCCTGACCTAGCAACTAGAGAAGTGGGTCGTATATGATTGAGATTTATACATCTGATCAATGACTTGGAGGTCGTTCAAAGTAGATGAATAGTTCTTTTGCATCTCTTATATTTGTACGCTCGGAACGTCGCGTACAATATGAGTCCTAAAATGCACACCTTAGGAGCTATCAGCAGTTCTTAAACTTCAATGCGGTGAAAAAAGTCTCTTCTGCCGCTGCTCTTTGCTTTCGATATTTTGAGAGGAGGCAGCAAGGATCAAAACAAGAAAAAAACGTCCAATAAACATGGTTTCTAAATTGCTTACCTTAAGAGCTACGAGCAGTTGTTCATTGTCGCTATTGTGAGATACATCTCTCCTAATAAACAAGTGCTCATTGCTCTTAAAAAGGTTCAAATGTGTGTGAAATCTTATGGGACCTAACCGCTAAGGTCATCAGTCCCTAAGCTGACACACTACTTAACCTAAATTATCCGAAGGAATAAATATACACACCCATGCCCGAGGGAGGACTCGAACCTCCGCCGAGATCAGCCGCACAGTCCCTCACTGCCACGCCTTAGAATTGCTCTTAAGGTACGCATTTTAGAGACCATGTTTGGTCGAAAAGTTTGCTTCAAATAGTCGTTCCTGTCATATCCCAGAAAGTTGGCGATTGGTTCTGTTAGACCTTGTATTTTTTTAGGCTTCCAAAGTCATCCTATAGGCCAAAACTTCATAGGCTTAGGTACTGCTTCACATTTATCCTAATATTTCGAAATAGTAGCCAGAGTTTTATTTCGTGGAATTTTTCACTTCACTGTAGTATTCCAACAGTGAAGTGAAGCATACCCCGCAACTCCGCAACGGAGCAGAAATGCTGGAAAGAACAGCACAGAAAGATAAGACAGTACTCCAACATAAAACATTTAGCCTGTTCTTATAATGTTCTTCTCAGTGGACAAAAGATGCAGTCTCGATAAATTTACACTGGTAACAGTTGGTGATTGCGTTCAAGCAATTTGAATTCTATTGGAATTAGTTGTCTGCATATCAGGGAAATATGGGAAGCACGTAGTACCGTAGAAGGTTCAAATATTATAAACTTCACTAAATGAAAATAGAAGATACATACCAGTGTTCAATATGCCGATGACTAATAAAATATAGTTTAATAAATCTTTTGACGTTCGAATATCTCAGGCGATGAGTGTAACGCCTATCGAAGGTTATTCCTATACTAACAGCGTGAACAACAAAGTGAGAAATGCTATAGTATGTGACCTTGTAAATTATCATATCCTCTGGACACGCATTAAAGAAAATACGCTGGTGTCCAAAGTTACAGCAAAAACAATAAATTTAGCACGATTACGTTCATTTTGCCACAAGCAGTATAAAATCACATGATAGCAAACTGGAAATAATGTAAAGAATACAGAACGCAAACAACAGCAGCGCTCATAACGGTAGGCAAAAATGTTCTTTTCTTTTCCAACTTATCGGATTTGCACACACATTCCGACAACTGGTTGAAAGGTCTCTGCTGGATTCCTTTCATGTTAATTTCTTAAATCTGTTGTCATTTACGGCATAAATTCCTCTTCTAAATTTACTGTGGCGTTTCTGACTATCTGGGAGGAGACTGAGTAATGGAACGTGTTACTTTTACACATAAACAAGAACGATCTGTCACACTTTAAAACACAGTTTATATGTAATTCATGTCACACAGTCTCATACGGAACCTACATCCACTTTCTTTTATATAGTGTATATGATAAGATACTGTCATCCCCCTTCCCTTCTGTGTGAGAGGATGAATGAGCAAATGTATTTCTACTTGCATGCTTGAGGGTAGCAGACAAGCCTGTCTGCTAGAGAACAGTAGGACCAACGTCGGAACAGGTAGCTACGCTTTCTAAAAGCAAAGAGGTTTCTATCCTTAGTATGGTCCTGTCCGTCCCTTGTCATGTTGGTATAGGAAGCTGCCCCTCTGGCCACTTCCGTTTGTATTTGTGAGCCACCCTCAGGGAGGGACCAAGTCAGTCGGTCCGTGGCGAGCGTCTGAAGTGGTAAGATCTCTGGCTAAGCGTGTGTCTGCTAAGTCCGTAGGACAATGGATTTCTTAAGTTCAGCGTAACTGAAAATTTGATCACCTTTATTTCAGGTTTAGCTCTAAAATATCTAATGTTATCTTAAATTGCAACGCAGTGTATTTCGAGTGTGAAGTTCAGAATATTTTCCAGTAGTTGCATTGTCACTACTTTGTGAGTAAAGTGGAACCACGTGTTGATCAGTAACTCTAACTAAGATCATCAATCTTAAATGCGAGTGTAAGTGAGATTATAACATCTCATCTTGACAATATTTTTCAATATAGCAACTTTTCTTTATGTTCAACCCACGTGGGGTGTACTTTGTGAGACCAGTACCACGTGCTTATACAATTGTTTGACCCATCAGGTTAATAGTAAGATGATAGTAACCAGTTCGAGGTTTTTCTTTTGTAAATTGCTTTTCGATCTAATTTATTTTAATTATCAAAATTATTGTTGAGTTACACTCTTTGTGTAAACCAAGTTGACCACGTGAAGCATGTGGTGTAATCATCAAAGTAGCCCTCAGCTATTCTTTTCGGGAAGATTTCACAGAGAGTTAGTATGAATTTAGTATACCAGTGTGTGGTAATTACACGACGCACAGGATTGCGCTACGAACGTAACTTCTTTGGGTGAAAATTGAATCGGTTGGTTGTGGTTAATTTCCTCTTGCATTTGTTTCAACGTTCTTCGTGTGTTATTTTAAGAATGCAGTGTTGTATGCAGCCTCCCAATCCTGGCTCCATATTTGATGTGTTCCGTAAGATTACAAACTCACATTTTCACAGTCCTAAATAAGGCACCAGCTTAGTTATGACTCATGTTTAATATGCTGAAATTTCAATGATCAATGTTAAAATAAATTTCCAAATATGAACTGATTTATTTCTTTTTATTTAAATTCTTTTATATATATATATATATATATATATATATATATATATATATATATATATATATATATCACCGGTTGTCGTATGACTATTAAAAGATTATAATTAATGTTAGTCTGGTTGGGTAAGCTAGACTGGATACCTGGTTGAACAGTTGCGCAGTAATGCAAGATTAACTTCCCCAGACAGCTCACAGCTTTTAACCCGCTTTTATTGTCTATCAGCACCGCTCTCATAGCAAATTAAACCAACAGAGTTACATGGTTAATGTGCTCAGTATGGGGTGTGACCACCTCTGGCAGCAATACAGGCCTGACAGTGACGGGGCATGCTGTGAATGATGTCTTCAGTCTCATGTAGAGCCAGTATCGCCTATCCTTGCTGCAGAGCTGCTTGCAGTCTTGGAAAGTGGTTGGTGGACGCTGACGTGATGCACGTTGTCTCCCTACTGCATGCCAGACCTGCTCTATGGGATTCAAATCGGGAGAGCGAGCAGGCCATGCCATTCGTGTAATATCTTCCGTTTCCAAGAAAACATCAATCACCCGAGCTCAATGAGGTCGAGCATTATCATCCATCAGTACGAAGTCTGGGCCTACAGCACCTCGCAGCCGGCCGCGGTGGCAGAGCGGTTGTAGGCACTTCAGTCCGGAATCGCGCGCCTGCTACGGTAGCAGGTTCGAATCCTGCCTAGGCCATGGATGTGTGTGATGTCTTTAGCTTCGTTAGGTTTAAGTAGTTCTAAGTTCTAGTGGACTGATGACCTCAGATGTTAAATCCCATAGTGCTCAGACCCATTTGAACCGAGCACCCTGCAACAACCGCAGATGACGTCCCAAGATGTCGTCACGATACCTGATGGCAGTTAAACCTTGACGTTTCACCCGTACAATTTCGTGAAGCGGGGATCCTACTCGATCTCGATCTCTTTCTAAAATGTTTGGTCCCGAAATAGTGTTCCACGTTCCTTCTAGATGCGAATCCATCGAGAATCATTCTCCAGACTAAATCTGGTCTCATCTGTAAAAACAACACTGGCGCCCTGTTCAACAGTCCAGATGGCATGTTGATGACTCCACTCTGGACTTTATCTTCTGTGAAGACGCATCAGAGATAGACATACAGCATGTCTCCGACGATAAACGCCACTCTGGCCAAGCCTTCCGCACTTCGTTTGCCTCGATACAACACATCCGGTAGGTGCTGCGAGCTCACATACAGAGAGGCATCTGCTATGCGCTGTACTGCACCGTCTGCGATTGTGGATGTGGGGCTGCCCGGCAAACACTACCCTGACATCAAAGTTGGCAGAGTTATCCATTGACCGGAATGCCATCTTTCGTGCACAATACGTCTGGCTTAGAGTGTATATGATTATATAGTGAATTAGACACAGGATGGGGAAATAGCGGTTTGTTGCTTTGATTTTGGACACAAGTGCTTATAGAGAAATGGTATGTACGTGTTACGTACAGCATGGCTTTTCACACGGTATCATTAAACTCGGAGTCCCATCTCATCCTCAACCCCCGTGCACCCAACAAAGCTATGTATTACTGTGCAGAAAGCCCTCCTTTAGTTTAGTACCAAACGTAATAATCCTCTTTGCCGTATTCCCTGTGATGGCTGGAACTAGTTCGAACTGCTCGCGGTTAATTTTTATCATAAGGTGCTGTTGTCTGATAGGCCAAGAAACAAACACTTAAACATTTAACAGGTACAACAACATTCGAACAAAAGAATTACGTTGCTATGATGGTACGTTACAAACATATGACGGGTAAGACGTAGTATATTCTGGCCGTGCAGTCGATGCGAAACATGACTCTCAGATGCGGTGCGGCCATTGTGAGTGCTGTGGCGCGCTCCGTGTGTGCGTTGTGAGGGGGAGGGAGGTGCAGCCGACCGTCGCCGCCGCCGCTGCCCCATGCCCCAGGGACATCAGCCCACCAGCCCAGCGCAGCCAGCCTCTGTGAATACATGCAGCAGTAGCGGCCGCCAAGAGCCCGGGCCGCCCTCTGATTTTGTTGTCCGCACGCATATGCCAAAATAAGGGGCCGGACGGGGGACAGGGGACTCCGAAATTTGCTTGTGGCTCCGCCAAGAAGACAGACCGAAAGAACAGAAGCAACTGACAAAGCGCAAAATTGAAAGCCCAAGACTGAAAATGCGAAATCCACATTTCTCAGAGACACATGTAGTCTGGAGAGTGCTTCGCTCTCCTTGTAGGCGAAGGCCACATTGAGTTTCATTACTTACACTTCAGCAATTAAACGCTGGACCTTCGCACATGGTAGCAGAAGTTGCTTCTCACACTCAAGTGAAGACTCCTGCTGTTTTCAGGAGGGGAAAAAATTATACTTATAGTATGTATTTATTGACAGGCAACCGGAGCGTACGTTTCATCATATATCTCTTTTCTCCTAAAACTGTTTACCAGCTGCAGACGCACGTTCTGTTCGAGGTTTCCGTTACATAGAATTTGGCGAACACATAATACCGGGTGATCAAATAGTCAGTATAAATTTGAAAACTTAGTAAACCAGGGAATAATGTAGATAGAGAGGTAAAAATTGACACACATGCTTGGAATGACATGGGATTTTATTAGAACAAAAAAAAAAAAACACCCCATATTGCTAGACGCGTGAAAGATCTCTTGCGCGCGTCGTTTGGTGATGATCGTGTGCTCACCCGCCACTTTCGTCATGCTTGGCGTCCCAGGTCCCCAGACCTCAGAACGTGCGATTATTGGCTTTGGGGTTACCTGATGCAGCAAGTGTATCGTGATCGACCGACATCTCTAGGGATGCTGAAAGACAACATCCGACGCCAATCCCTCACCATAACTCCAGACATGCTTTACAGAGCTGTTCAGAACATTATTCCTCGACTACAGCTATTGTTGACAAATGATGGTGGACATATTGAGCATTTCCTGTAAAGAACATCATCTTTGCTTTGTCTTACTTTGTTATGTTAATTATTGCTATTCTGATCAGATAAAGCGCCATCTGTTGGACATTTTTTGAACGTTTGTATTTTTTTGGTTCTAATAAAACCCTATGTCATTCGAAGCATGTGCGTCAATTTGTACCTCTCTATCTACATTATTCCGTGATTTATTCAGTTTTCAAATTTATACTGAATTTTTGATCACCCGGTATATAAACGCCTTTATTGCGACGTCACTCGTCGACAAAAAGCTTCCGTTTGTTTCGCATCACGAACAAAATTATTTTAAAGTGGAATTTTACTTGAAAGTGCAGTATTCGTTTTATCGTAATGTATTAACATAGACGGCAAAACACGAAGAAAAGCCAGTATTAAAGCAGCGACAGAGCAACACTGCTGCACGGCGGTAGCAGCCAGACGGACGAGGGCGGCACGTGAGTAGCTGCTGGAGTACTGGTTATTCATCGCGTTTAGCATTCCTGAACATACTAGTATAACACTACACTAATGTGATAAAGCTCTGTCGATTGGACACGTGCAATTCCGCTTTAAAACCCGTTTTGCTCGTAGCGGGAAAGAAACCAACGCTTTCTGTCGATGCTGGGCATCGCATGAAAGCCATGATGACCAGTATTTGTTTGCGCTTGCTCTACTATTGCAAAATCGAAATCATAAATATCTGATACTAAAATGTAGACTTTCACGGCCGGAAATGTCATGTCCATTATAATTATCCGGGCTGTTATGCCGTTGCCGGTTGATGAATTCTGTGTCAGTTCCCAACGTTTCGTCCCCGTCTGCGGAGGACATCTTCAAGGGGGTCTGTAACTCGATGGATTGTCCACACACCCACTGGCTCATTACTGACTGCCGCTGAATTCCGTGTCCGCGCGCTCCCGCGTCGAGGCGAGACGTCACGTGTTTTGAAAACGTCTGTGCAATTGGCCGCTGTCCGTTGCCGTCGATCGAACTGTTTCAAAACGTTTGGACGAGCACAAGGGCAATTGTAGAAGAGGAGAAACGGAACTATCAGCTGTTGCGGAGCATGCTTTCCAGCCAGGTAACCACCATATTCGTTTAGAGGAGACGCAAGTACTAGCGGATATTACGAAAGGCTCTACAGGGAGGCAATCGAAATCACCAAACGCCCTAATAATTTCAATCGAAAGGAGGAGGGCGTGAAATTAAACGGTATATTTGGGTGATGGCAACAGCGATCGACGACAACGGACAGCGCCCAATTGCACTGACGTTTTCAAAACACGTGACGTCGCGCCTCGGCGCGGGAGCGCGCGGACACGGAATTTAGCGGCAGTCAGTAGCGAGCCAGTGGGTGTGTTGGACCTTCCATCGAGCTACAGACCCCCCTTGAAGATGTCCTCCACAGACGGCGACGAAACGTTGGGAATTGACACAGAATTCATCAACCGACCACGGCATAACAGCCCGGATAATTATAATGGACATGACTGTAAATATCTGCCGAAACACCAGAGAAAATAGCACTGACAACTGTTTGGAGCGACACCCGGTATATTCTGTGGGCCAGAACTCCACCGACAAACTTTTAGAGGTAGTAGTATGAAACAAAAGTCTGGTAAACATGAGCTATGAAATGCATACCGCAAGAGCTATGAGTACTTGTTCATCTTCGATACTGTGAAAAAAAAAAACCTCTTTTATTGTAAGTTCTCTGCTTTCCAACATTGAAGGAAGGTGGTATGGACCAAGAAAAGAAAATCAGAAAGAAATCCAGTAAGTATGGGCTCTAAAATACTCACCTTAAGAACTATGAGCATTTCTTCAGTGGAAGAGATGCGTTTCATGGTAGTGAAGCTGGTTAAGTGCCCGTAGCTCTTAAGACATGCATTTTACAGCCCATGATCACTACACGTTTTTCTTCTTCTTTTGGTCGGTACTAACAGCTCTAAACGTTTGTCAGTGGAGTTCTGATTTATCCTGTCTTGAGTTCTCTGACAAAACTACTCTCCGCATAAAGAGATATTTTGGTATAAATGATGAATTTTGTAGACACATTCGTAACTAACCACTGAACGAGGCTTAGAGCCGAGGTCCCTCAAACTGTGTAAATAATCTTTAGAAACTAGAATGAAACACGCTGCTTTGTACTTACATCCCTAGTGAAAGGCTGACGGTAAGCCCTTTAGATGAACTCTTGTATGTGCCCAGAAACTTTTGGATACCATATTGTCCATATGATAAACTTTGACAAAATTTTGAGCTCTTTGTATTCACTGCACAGCTTTTCTCATTAACACTATTCTTTTGGTAATCAGTGAAGCAAGCATGCTGATCATAGACATATCGTTACACGATCTCTGTTTCTCTAAATGTTCGTGTCTCATGGACAGAAAAAAGATGACACAAATAAATCGACTGCATGCAAGTAGACACTACCAATAGGCAGCACTTTTAAACATTAAGCGATAGGGTGGTCAGTATTTCTAGAGGCTAGTCGTTGAAAAGTATGATCGGTTCACTAGAAGCCATAATTTTAGAGGTTACTGGTAAGAAGTCTGATAGTTTATACCTTCTGTTAGTTAGGGCTTAAATTAATATAAAAATTAAAGGACTAAAATATTGAAGTCGTTTGAAAAGTAAGAGGAATTGAAAGTTTAGGCAACAAGGGACTGCTGTCGTAATTAAGTTACTATTCGAATCGTTTTCTATCTGTTCTGCTAAACGTTTAGCGCGATCAAGCTTCCAGCTTCGGTAGAGGCAACTCTTACGTAACGATCTTCTCAGTGGACAGATTCTTCGTCGGTACATAGGTAACAGTTCGACTTCTGTTACAGAACACAATGTCCAAAGAGAGATTCAATATCTTTGAGTTATTAAGCACATTTTATTTGGAGTCACAAAACGGTGTCAGTCTATGCAGTGACTAATGATCTGAAACTGGTTGTGTGGAATGAAAACGATAATTTTAGAAACGACTGCAAATAAAATGTGTTTCGTGAACCTTTGATTCTCTCTACAGAGGGGGCTTGTGGCACCACACACTCACTAAAAATATCTGAAACTGTTTTCTTTTTTTTTTTTTTTTTTCAATGCTGTCCATGATGGTCACTTTTATCCTAGCATATTTTATTGTAGGTCTGTGTTCCCAAAAATAATTTTAAAAAATTAAAAAATCATTCGTCTCCATCATAAATTATTACATACTCTCATATTCAAATAATTTGTGGTTCGTAAATCGTTAGATTATTGTTAAGACAGCTTCAAACAAGCTTCGGTGCTTATAGAATTATGACAAATCTAAAAATTTTTAGTGAAACTTACACGTCTATGAAAAGAATATAGTGGGTTAATAATGTTTATATTAAACACTTAATATTCCCATCTTGTGATGAAGCAACGTTAAACAAAAAAAATCTCCAGTTTGGCGACGCTTCTTCTCCCAACAAAACAATTTCATACTGAGCTATATGAAATAAACTAGATGGAAAATCAGTATTCTCAGAATGAATTTTTCATTCTGCAGAGGAGTGTGCACAGTTCTGAAGCCTCCTAGCATATTAAAAGTGTATGCCTGATCGAACTAGGGTTTTTCGAGCAAAATTTTCTTCGTGACTAAGATATTCAGACACGAGTCACGTCTTCTTCTCAAAGCATTAAGTTACCAGAATGTATCTCTCCTACTTTCCTAATTTCACAGGAAGCCTACTGCATACCTTTCAGTACTAGCACACCTAGAAGACAGCGGAAAAATGGTTTAGCTACAGCCTAGGTGTTGTTCTCAGAATGAATCTTTAGCTTTTTAGTGGGATGTGCAGTTTTTTAAAACTTCTTTGAGGATGAAAACTGTTTACTGCTCTGGGACTCGAATGTGGGACATCGCATTTCACGGAAAATGCTCTTACCGACTGTCAAATCGAGGCACTATTCACTGTCTACCAGTGTGGTCAGTCTGGAAGTTTTCATTGTAGGCAATACATTATCAAGTGTAAAATTTCAGACAGAATCTCGGCATTATAAAATCGACCGCCTTAATATCAATGTCTCCAATTATAAGTTTAATATGTGTTATTAATAAAGCCTTTAACTTATCTGAATGCTGTTTTCGCCCCAGCGTAAATCAGATTAGACCAAAGTCTACAAAATTAATGGACTACTCAAAGAATAAATGTATCTAATAAGAAGAAAGAAAACTGTACCTGTCAGTTAGCTCTGATACTGATGGTATAGCTCATTACAAGATACACATTACAAGTCTAACATTTTCACCACAGCTTCACTCGTATATGTGTTCAACACATATTTTGAACAGACCTCCTCCTCTCCCTCTCTGTGTCAACTTCTTCCTCCCTCTGACTGTCCACCTCATCCTCCCACCTGTATCTGTCTTATTCCCCATCCCCAATCTGTCTCTTCATCTCCTCCTCCCCCTATTTGTCCATTTCCTCCAGCCCTTCCTCCTGTACATATCTCTCTCCCATTTCTCTCTGTCCATTCCTCCTTCCTATTTCTCTGTCCATCCCTTCCTTTATTCATCCCAACTTGCCCACAGACATGATCAGTGCATGTGGTCCCTGCAGTACAGTTCAATAAAGCAGGCTGATACTATTCCAACAAAACACTTGTCATGCACTGTAGGCTACAAATTAGGGGCTTTGAAATCATTATTTGTCCCTGACATACAGGCTGCTGCGCGAAGTAGGTTTATGAAGCAGGTTGATATTATTCTGACACTACACATCTGTCATGCACGTCAGCCTAGACGTTGGTGTCCAGAAATGTTGGTGTCCAGAAATAGTTTCTTACCACCGGCATGTAGGCTGATTGAAGAAATTGCGATTACAACTTGATAAGAAATTCAACTCAGACGAGCAAACCACAAAAATGCTGAAGCACCTAAACAAATCTTTATTTCTAGTGTGGTCTTTGTCAGAAATATGTGACACTAAAATATAAAAAGCAAGCATATTGTACTTACTTTTACTCCATAATGTCATACAGGACATTTCTTTGGGTTAACTCGTCGATTCAAGCTAAAGTTTTATGAACCTAAAAACATTTGTGAACAGTGTGCTCCCTGCCGCCGTTGGATAAGCAGCTGCAGCAGCAAGTCGTATACTCCTAGCTCACTCATTTGTTACATAGTTTAATTCTTAATTTCTTTGCGTGTTTTTGGTACTTGCATTGTTTAATTCATAAATTTCGGGCGTATTATAGTATTTGAGAGTTGTAGCATCGCGTTTTAGTACCTGAATAGTGTAAAATCGCGTAGTCTCCTTCCGCCGCCGAGCAGTGTGTCAGCAGTGCACAAGTGGCAGCATTACTGCATTTACTAGGTAATCTTGTATTTTAATAACCGTTTAAATTTTGTGTCGATTTGTTTGCGCTCTCTGTAGATTAGTTCAGACGTTCTTTGCACAACAGTTTTTAGCATGGATAGGGACTGCAACTGCTGTGTTCGGATGCAGGCTGAGTTGGCATCCCTTCACTCCCAGCTTCAGGCAGTATTGGCTTCGGTCACACAGCTTGAGGCTGTTGCCAATGAGCATCACTGTGGGGGTCCGGATGGGGGTTTGTCGGGGACGACCAGCTCGTCCCACGCATCCCCCGATCGGACTACGACTGTGGTAGCCCGGGATACTGCCCGCATTGAGGCTGATCCCTCACCTGTGGTAGAGTGGGAGGTCGTCTCAAGGTGTGGCAGGGGGCGAAAGACATTCCGGAGGGCAGAACGGAAGGCCTCTCCAGTTTGTCTGACGAACCGGTTTCAGGCTCTGTCTCAGGCTGATACTGATCTTCGGCCTGACATGGCTGCTTGTCCTGTTCCAGAGGTTGCCCCTCAGTCTGCAAGATCCGGGCGGTCGCAGAGGGTGGCCTTACTGGTAGTTGGGAGCTCCAATGTCAGGAGCGTAATGGGACCCCTTAGGGATATGGCAGCAAGGGAGGGGAAGAAAACCAAAGTGCACACCGTGTGCATACCGGGGGGAGTCATTCCAGATGTGGAAAGGGTCCTTCCGGATGCCATGAAGGGTACAGGGTGCACCCATCTGCAGGTGGTCGCTCATGTCAGCACCAATGATGTGCGTCGCTATGGATCGGAGGAAATCCTCTCTGGCTTCCAGCGGCTATCTGATTTGGTGAAGACTGCCAGTCTCGCTAGCGGGATGAAAGCAGAGCTCACCATCTGCAGCATCGTCGACAGGACTGACTGCGGTCCTTTGGTACAGAGCCGAGTGGAGGGTCTGAATCAGAGGCTGAGACGGTTCTGCGACCGTGTGGGCTGCAGATTCCTCGACTTGCGCCATAGGGTGGTGGGGTTTCGGATTCCGCTGGATAGGTCAGGAGTCCACTACACGCAACAAGCGGCTGCACAGGTAGCAGGGGTTGTGTGGCGTGGGCTGGGCGGATTTTAGGTTAGATGGCCTCGGGCAAGTACAGAAAGGGCAACAGCCTCAACGGGTGCGGGGCAAAGTCAGGACATGCGGGGACCAAGGAGCAATCGGTATTGTTATTGTAAACTGTCGAAGCTGCGTTGGTAAAGTACCGGAACTTCAAGCGCTGATGGAAAGCACCGAAGCTGAAATCGTTATAGGTACAGAAAGCTGGCTGAAGCCAGAGATAAATTTTGCCGAAATTTTTACAAAGGTACAGACGGTGTTTAGAAAGGATAGATTGCATGCAACCGGTGGTGGAGTGTTCGTCGCTGTTAGTAGTAGTTTATCCTGTAGTGAAGTAGAAGTGGATAGTTCCTGTGAATTATTATGGGTGGAGGTTATACTCAACAACCGAGCTAGGTTAATAATTGGCTCCTTTTACCGCCCCCCGACTCAGCAGCATTAGTGGCAGAACAACTGAGAGAAAATTTGGAATACATTTCACATAAATTTTCTCAGCATGTTATAGTCTTAGGTGGAGATTTCAATTTACCAGATATAGACTGGGACACTCAGATGTTTAGGACGGGTGGTAGGGACAGAGCACCGAGGGACATTACACTGAGTGCACTATCCGAAAATTACCTCGAGCAATTAAACAGAGAACCGACTCGTGGAGATAACATCTTGGACCTACTGATAACAAACAGACCCGAACTTTTCGACTCTGTAAGTGCAGAACAGGGAATCAGTGATCATAAGGCCGTTGCAGCATCCCTGAATATGGAAGTTAATAGGAATACAAAAAAAGGGAGGAAGGTTTATCTGTTTAGCAAGAGTAATAGAAGGCAGATTTCAGACTACCTAACAGATCAAAACGAAAATTTCTGTTCCGACACTGACAATGTTGAGTGTTTATGGAAAAAGTTCAAGGCAATCGTAAAATGCGTTTTAGACAGGTACGTGCCGAGTAAAACTGTGAGGATTGGGAAAAACCCGCCGTGGTACAACAACAAAGTTAGGAAACTACTGCGAAAGCAAAGAGAGCTTCACTCCAAGTTTAAACGCAGCCAGAACATCTCAGACAAACAGAAGCTAAACGATGTCAAAGTTAGCGTAAGGAGGGCTATGCGTGAAGCGTTCAGTGAATTCGAAAGTAAAATACTAGGTACCGACTTGACAGAAAATCCTAGGAAGTTCTGGTCTTACGTTAAATCAGTAAGTGGCTCGAAACAGCATGTCCAGACACTCCGGGATGGTGATGGCATTGAAACAGAGGATGACAAGCGTAAAGCTGAAATACTAAACACCTTTTTCCAAAGCTGTTTCACAGAGGAAGACCGCACTGCAGTTCCTTCTCTATATCCTCGCACAAACGAAAAAATGGCTGACATCTAAATAAGTGTCCAATGAATAGAAAAGCAACTGGAATCACTCCACAGAGGAAAGTCCACTGGACCTGACGGGATACCAATTCGATTCTACACAGAGTAAGCGAAAGAACTTGCCCCCCTTCTAACAGCCGTGTACCGCAAGTCTCTAGAGGAACGGAAGGTTCCAAATGATTGGAAAAGAGCACAGGTAGTCCCAGTCTTCAAGAAGAGTCGTCGAGCAGATGCGCAAAACTATAGACCTATATCTCTGACGTCGATCTGTTGTAGAATTTTAGAACATGTTTTTTGCTCCAGTATCATGTCGTTTTTGGAAACTCAGAATCTACTATGTAGGAATCAACAGGGATTCCGGAAACAGCGATCGTGTGAGACCCAACTCGCTTTATTTGTTCATGAGACCCAGAAAATATTAGATACAGGCTCCCAGGTGGATGCTATTTTTCTTGACTTCCGGAAGGCGTTCGATACAGTTCCGCACTGTCGCCTGATAAACTAAGTAAGAGCCTACGGAATATCAGACCAGCTGTGTGGCTGGATTGAAGAGTTTTTAGCAAACAGAAGACAGCATGTTGTTATCAACGGAGAGACGTCTACAGACGTTAAAGTAACCTCTGGCGTGCCACAGGGGAGTGTTATGAGACCATTGCTTTTCACAATATATATAGATGACCTAGTAGATAGTGTCGGAAGTTCCATGCGGCTTTTCGCGGATGATGCTGTAGTATACAGAGAAGTTGCAGCATTAGAAGATTGTAGCGAAATGCAGGAAGATCTGCAGCGGATAGGCACTTGGTGCAGGGAGTGGCAACTGACCCTTAACATAGACAAATGTAATTTATTGCGAATACATAGAAAGAAGGATCCTTTATTGTATGATTATATGATAGCGGAACAAACACTGGTAGCAGTTACTTCTGTAAAATATCTGGGAGTACGCGTGCAGAACGATTTGAAGTGGAATGATCATATAAAATTAATTGTTGGTAAGGCGGGTACCAGGTTGAGATTCATTGGGAGAGTCCTTAGAAAATGTAGTCCATCAACAAAGGAGGTGGCTTACAAAACACTCGTTCGACCTATACTTGAGTTTTGCTCATCAGTGTGGGATCCATACCAGATCGGGTTGACGGAGGAGATAGAGAAGATACAAAGAAGAGCGGCGCGTTTCGTCACAGGGTTATTTGGTAACCGTGATAGCGTTATGGAGAAGTTTAACAAACTCAAGTGGCAGACTCTGCAAGAGAGGCGCTCTGCAACGCGGTGTAGTTTGTTCGCCAGGTTTCGAGAGGGTGCGTTTCTGGATGAGGTATCGAATATATTGATTCCCCCTACTTATACCTCCCGAGGAGATCACGAATGTAAAATTAGAGAGATTAGAGCGCGCACAGAGGCTTTCAGACAGTCGTTCTTCCCGCGAACCATACGCGACTGGAACAGGAAAGGAAGGTAATGACAGTGGCACGTAAAGTGCCCTCCGCCACACACCGTTGGGTGGCTTGCGGAGTATAAATGTAGATGTAGATGTAGATTTGATACATTTGTGGTGCAAACTCAAGAAAGTCCTGCAGGGACCTATCCAAAGAGCTGGGGATAGTAACTAACATTTCTAAATGAAATTTGTCATAAATGATGTATGTCTCTTTTTCAAACCTAAAGCTAAGTTCATGTAATCAGTAATAGAAATAACAATAATTTTCAGAAATATTTAAAGTCACTTACTTTAGTTGAGAAAGGTATCGATTATTTCGGAAGATACTTTTCAATAACTTACCAGCAGCCATCATGCGTTTAGCTACTAGCAGATTTGAGTACAATGGAAAACCAGTCGTAGTTGTAAATTTAACTTTTTTATTTACTTTACATATATATTTTTGACATGGTTCTTGTAGTTTTGGGAGTACCATTTGACTATGTGTCCTCGGGGTCTTTCGCAACGGCATACGTGAATAAAAGTTCTCGGTTTTCCAGCCGCGTGAATTCAAATAAAATGCTCGAGCTTTCGATGGCCATCTCCGCCATCCTCGTCAGGAGGCAGGAGGCTTATATAGGCATGATGACATCATCAGCAGCCAATCAGATCGGTCCAATGTGGCGCGCGCGCCTAGGTCGACCCAGGCAACTCGGGGCAGCACCGGTGACGTCAGGTGGCGCCAGGGGGAGGCGCCACGTTTGAAACTGCCGCTCCCGCGTCGCGCATCTGTCTCTGCTTTCTTTCGATGTCAAACGCCCGTCCCCATGCCCTGCTGAGTGTGTATCCCTGGTCTCGGTTGAAAATGTTTCTGTTTAGGCGAATCTCGGCCGCTTCCTTTATCACTGAGTCCCTATATATAGAAGCGTGAGCCAGCACTTTTGTATTATTGAACTGTATCTTATGTCCGTTTTCTAGGCAATGCTCCGCTATGGCCGACTTGTCAAGCTCCTTTTGTTTTATATGGCGCTTGTGCTCATTACAACGCTCCGCAACCGTGCGAATTGTCTGTCCAATGTACATGCTGCCACATTCACAAGGTACACCATACACACCGGACACTCGGAGAGCAATGTCGTCCTTAACAGCGCGCAACATATCTCGTATCTTGGGGGCGGGCCGGAACACTGGTTTTAGCCCATGTTTCTGCAGCAGACGTCCTAACTTACTGCTAGTTGCTCCACAGTATGGCAGGAATACAGTCCGTTTGGCCTCTTCTTCTGATTCACCAGCTGTCTGTCGTTGGCGGCCCTTGAAAGCTTTTGTGATGGCTTTTTTGCTATATCCATTTTCCCCGAAAACACGTTTTAAGTTCTGCAGTTCAGACTGTAGGTGGTCGTCGTCAGAGATAATCTTGGCTCTATTAACCAACGTGTTAAGGACAGCTTTCTTGTGTACAGGGTGCTGCCACGAGCTACCCGGTTCGACTTACGCGCGCGCGCCGCATTGGATCGATCTAATGGTTAGCCTGGACGTTGTGTCACTTTTTACGAGGATGCCAATACAAGATACGATGGATCTTTTGGTCCAACATTTTCCATCTGGAATCATTAAGTTGTTCCATCACGTCCTAACGACAACGTACTTTTTGTACTGCGATGAATATTATGAGATGACTGACGGCACAGCCATGGGATCACCACTGTCTCCAGCAGTCGCAAATTTCTTCATGGAGTACTTTGAGGAGCAGGCTCTGCAAACTGCAACATTACGGCCATCTTGCTTTCTACAATACGTTGATGACACCTTCCTGATATGGCCTCATGGTGAAGATACGCTACAGCTGTTCGTCGATCATATGAATGGTGTCCATACCAAGATTAAATTTACTGTCGAGATGGAGAAGCACGGCAAGCTACCATTCTTGGAAGTTTTGGTAGAGCGGAAGCCAGGAGGCCAACTTGGTCACTCGGTGTATCGGAAACCTACACACACTGATCGGTAGTTGAACGCCAATAGTTTCCACCACCCTGTACACAAGAAAGCTGTCCTTAACACGTTGGTTCATAGAGCCAAGATTATCTCTGACGACGACCACCTACAGTCTGAACTGCAGAACTTAAAACGTGTTTTCGGGGAAAATGGATATAGCAAAAAAGACATTGCAAACGCTTTCAAGGGCTGCCGACGAAAGACAGCTGGTGAATCAGAAGAAGAGGCCAAACGGACTGTATTCCTGCCATACTGTGGAGCAACTAGCAGTAAGTTAGGACGTCTGCTGCAGAAACATGGGCTAAAACCAGTGTTCCGGCCCGCCCCCAAGGTACGAGATATGTTGCGCGCTGTTAAGGACGACATTGCTCTCCGAGTGTCCGGTGTGTATGGTGTACCTTGTGAATGTGGCAGCATGTACATTGGACAGACAATTCGCACGGTTGCGGAGCGTTGTACTGAGCACAAGCGCCATATAAAACAAAGGGAGCTTGACAAGTCGGCCATAGCGGAGCACTGCCTAGAAAACGGACATAGGATACAGTTCGATAATACAAAAGTGCTGGCTCATGCTTCTACATATACGGACTCAGTTATAAAGGAAGCGGCCGAGATTCGCCTAAACAGAAACAATTTCGACCGAGACCAGGGATACACACTCAGCAGGGCATGGGGACGGGCGTTGGACATCGAAAGAAAGCAGAGACAGATGCGCGACGCGGGAGCGGCAGTTTCAAACGTGGCGCCTCCCCCTGGCGCCACCTGACGTCACCGGTGCTGCCACGAGCTGCCTGGGTCGACTTACGCGCGCGCGCCACATTCAATCGATCTGATTGGCTGCTGATGATGTCATCATGCCTATATAAGCAGAGACCGTAACAGCCCTGGCAGTCAGTGAACTCCTGACGAGGATGGCGGAGATGGCCATCGAAAGCTCGAGCATTTTATTTGAATTGACGTGGCTGGAAAAAGTGAGAACGTTTTATTCAATACCATTTGACTATTTTGATGATTTGAAAATCGTTCCCATTGCGAAATTAGCCATCAAGTACATAAAAAAAAGTGAACTTTCCAACTTTGGCTGGTTTTCTGTTGAACTGATTAACAGAAGTTGCTGCCTTGCAATTATTCCACCAAACTGGAAGTTCTTAATAAACTTCAGATTAAGAGGAGCCTAGGGGATTTATTGGTGGATAACCCCTTCCACTACATTGACGATTTTCTTCATAGGCTAACTGATGTGTCGGATGTGTGTATGTTATTTATGTTATTAAGAACGTCAAAGAGCGTTAGTATTACATAAAATGTGACTTCTGTGCCCATTCAATGCATTTTATATTATATTAAATGTACTTTACTTTCCAGTAGACATATGGTGAGGAGATCTGCCAGGATGCAGTACATGTTATAAGTGATCAATGCAAATAAATACAGTAAACTGATTTTTTTCTTAGATGATCCATGGCTGCAATAAGCTAATAGTTATTATATTCATCATATCATATTGTACATTTACATAATTTGTGATAAGTTTGTTACTACATTCTAAATGAAAATGTGTTTAAGATTTTTTGACTTATCCTATATCCATGAGAAACATTTCACTTAGGATTTGTGGAAGGTATGTCAATATACCTTTCTTTTCTTTGTGCATAAATATTGATTATTCTTGTTTTATGACATGTTCTACATCTTGTCAATCTTCCCACTACGAGTCAGCTGAACTAAAACTACATCTAATCTAATCTTGACATCCACCGCAACAACAATAGGTCTATCCTCTATTCAAAGATACCTCACTTCTTTTGGTTCTCCTTCAACCTCCCATTATTTGTTTGCAATCAGTTGAGTGATTTCCATTCAATGTGGGATATTGTAGGTAAAAAAGTGGTAAATAACTGACAATAAAGTTGTGGCAAATTCTTTTTCGGATTATCGTGTTTTACTGGATATGTTCTAAGCATATATCTTTCCCTGCCATTTCAGTAGCAGAAGCCATTTTTTATTTGTATCTGCAGTTATCGTTTTGTTGGAATAGTACTTCTGCCTGTTATTAGCAGAGATATTATATTAACTTGTTTTGTAACAGTGTTTTTAATTTTCTGACGTACCTTGTCCAGGAAAAACAATCAAGTGTCTGCAGTAACGTTTTGAGTAGGTGCCTGTGGCAAGTAGGAATTTCTTAGTTCATCTAATAGCAGTTATATTTCTAATAGTTTTCCATACACTCTGGGAATTTGTTGAGCTTTGTCAGCAGAAATTATTTCGATTTTGCTCTAAGCTTTTGATGCTCTGGTGGTGCACCAAACATCTTTTAAACCTTCAGCTGTGATTGATATGCAAAAACAAGATGATTTCTATTTTGTTGTGTTTTTGAATCGACAGCCGTTGGCAGCACCCACAGATGAAAATGGGATAAATAGAGATTACAGCTGGTCGTACATATTTACACATTTGTTAAAATATTTTGTTATGCTTAGCATACTGTCTCCCATCAATGTGTCAGGGTGACATACCAATGTACCAGATTGATTTAGAGCCATTCACTGAATATATTGTTTCTGTAATATTGTAATTGAGAGGAATGAGAAAGAGAAGAATTCACTAAATGAAGCCGAAAAGAAGTCTAAGTGTATAATAACGTAAAAAAAAATCGTCTCAGATGAAATGGTTCATGCAGTAGCTCTCTGCTGAATTCTAGGCCAACAACTCATGCAAGTCCGACAGAAATAACTTCATAACTACACTACTTCACGAAGTGAATGCAAATGTGAGCCATACTGCGTACTCCTAATTTTAGGCGCACATGTTACGTATCCGTGGCCTTTCGAGAAAAGGTCTCCACATTTCCCTCGTCTGCATTTTGTAGCAAATAACTGCCTTTTAATTAGGGGATGAAGAAACTGGTAATTAATTTGCAGCTTTAGCAAGATAGGGTCGTGTACCTGATATTACCATCATTCGTGTTATACTTAAGTTTCACTAATACTGTGGGTAGAGACTGACGAGAACTACTGAGTGATGTAAAGTAGTACTGATGCAGTAGTAATTATAAACAAGTGCTACACACTGTTTAAAAACAGGTGGAGGGACTCAGAGATTCACTGCAAGAATCTTACACAAAGGTGATTCACCACTAAAGTGGTAGTTTACATAATTATTGCTACGCCGATGCTTGAGTAACATTCAGTACTCCGGAACCCTTTCCATTTTCAGCATAGTGGAACTACCCACTTGGTGTTGTCAGTACGAACACCTGCTGCCGATGATCAGTTCTAGCCCATATAGTTCCGACGGTCTTTCGTCTTACAATAATGTCTTCTGTTTGACCTAAATAGTTTACAAATGTTGGGTTAATATATATCTGTAAATTTCTTAAGTGTTTCCGGTTTTTTGTCTGTTTACTCTTCTCTAAAATTATCAGTCTACATATTCTTTGGAGTTAAGGTATTTTTCAGTACTAAGGAGAAGGATGAAGTCATAATTATGGAGATTTTTCCTACATGTGATAAAATTAGTGTTTGAATGATGGATAAGATGAATGTCAATTTTATGCCCTGGTGAATGATTGTGTCAGGGACGAATCTGTACAGAGGCCTCAGGATATAAAAATGCAACTCATCTTATTAACGTATGTGATATGTGTTGTAACATCTGGATCTTCTTAAATTGAGTGTCTGAAGTTGTGCTGACCTTACAGATGTAGGACCACTGTCTAGCAATTAAAGAAGTCCGTTGCCCTTCAGTGGAGGGTACATTTGCTTTAATTTCGCAGAGCTTTTGTCCTATGACTCTACTATGTGTGTGTTTCACGTGAGCTTACTATTTTAAATATCTGGCTGGGACGCAATGGGAGAGGTCTCGCCCGTCGATGGGAGTTTGTCTGAAACTAGAGCTGATATTCGTAGCAAACGCGCGGCTTCACTAGTGGATGACCACGAAAAAAATTCTGAGAAGTATGTGTAAATGCCGATTAAAAAAATTTCCTTCTTTTCCTTCTTTTGGACAACTACAGATTTAGAACAATTGTTAGAGATCACAAATTTTATACATTCGTAGCAAAATACCTTCAGAATAAACACCGCACTATAAAATCACGAACAACATTTAATAAAATTTCCTGGCAGATTAAAACTGTGTGCCGGACTGAGACTCGAACTCGGGACCTTTGCCTTTCACGGGCAAGTGCTCTACCAGCTGAGCTACCCCAGCACGACTCACGCCCCGTACTCACAGCTTTACTTCTGCCAGTACTTCGCCTTCTACCATCCAAATTTTACAGAAGCTCTCCTGCGAACCTTGCAGAACTAGCACTCCTGAAAGAAAGGATATTGCGGAGACATGGCTTAGCCACAGCCTTGGGGATGTTTCCAATTAATATCGAAGCTGCGTTGTTTGCCTGCTGAAATCATAAAACCATAACTTACAGTCTTCGCTTGAAGGCATGTCACTTTTATTGAAGTAGCCCACAGCTAAGGAAAACGACAACTTCACCATCGAAGTACATCTTAAGCTCTGAACTGTGGTGGAAGGAGATATTGGAATTCTGAGTGATGAATCTTTGGACTGCTAAAACTGTGAAACAGTAGTAAAGCAATTAATATTTAATGGTGAAGTAATATAAAAACATTAATATCTTGAGAGCACGTAAGACTACTCGCAAAAAACAGAAGGAGGGAAACGAGATTTATAGTTCCATTAATGACTAGATCACTGGAGACGCACAAGCACAGATTGGACAAAGATGAAGAATGGAGTCGAACATAGTCTTTCCTAATGAATCAACACGGTATTCGCCTTATTCACCTTAATTTATTTAGAGAAACAACGATAAATCAGAATTTGGATGGCAGGAAGGTGGTTGGAGCCTGCCTCCTGCTGAACGTAGGCCACCTCGATTATTAATTGACCCTGATCGATATTATTTCCACAGTAGTGTTCCAACAAACAACCACACAGAAACCAGAAACAAGGCAATGTACCTGCATCCTGTGCATATGGCAGTTGGCAGCCTGTTTGGCTTCATGACAGTTGTGAAAGTGACAGACCTAAACTTTAGTGTTGAGGTACAGTTTACAGACTGTATTGATGTGGAAAGAGAATAACTGATGAGCTTAGATTGCAGAAACAGCCTCTGAGCGTATGTTCACCACTAGAAAACTTAAATTCTTTGTTGAAATGAAGAACGTAGTTTATATAGCACGACGCTTTTTGATGTGAGCGTGCAGAAACTGGAGCGGGATCCACATCAAGCATGGTGAGCCCTCGTTGCTGTCCTGAAAGGATGCTATCGTCGAGGTATCTGTGGAAGAGGCTTGGTGAAAGCGGTGTGACAGCTAGGTTCAGCCACGCATGTGCCACTCACCGCTCATCACTGGAGCATTTGTAGTGGACACACGGTATACGAGTACTTTTACGTTCAAAAGTATCCGAATTATATGAATTGCGTTCCACCTGCTTGGTTTCCAATCCACATAACGTAACTTCCCCGCAGGTCTCCTACTCTCTTTCCAGTACAATCGTTCGGTTATGTAAAGTGTCAAAAAAAACACACCTTACATTGAATTCCTGAAACAATTCTGATTAATTCAATATGTTACATGACATAGTTACGTGAAAATGTACAAATTTCAGTGATAGGCAAAGCGAAGCAAATGAACAAGCCAACATTTCGTGAATATAACCACCCGAGCTACGAGACGCAGTTCTGAGGGAAAGGAGCATTTTATGACAGCATGCTGTCTCGTACAGCTGAAACCCTCGCCACGGGACACCTAGTGGACACAATGAGACCCCGCAGCCACTGCGCAGGCCGCCGACAAAAGCAGCCTTTGTCCCTGCTTATAACGACGACCCTTCGGAAAGCCTTTCTGCAGGAACACGGCTGGAGATCACCGATAAACACAACTCAAAACAGTGGTGACTCACTGTAGCCAACAGCGCTAAAACTCACATGAAAGAAAAAGCTGTTTATCTCAGTATTACAAGCAGAAGCTAAACTCTGTCCTACAAAAGAAACGACTCCTGTGGTAGGCTACAAAAACCCCAGTAGGTGGAGATATAACAAGTATGAACGCCCTAATTGGCCAGAAAGAAAACACGTGGCCACCAACTTTGTTATAGTCAAATTGCAGACAGAGTAATTGGCTTCTTCTCTTGCAGAAAATCGTCGAATGTTTGAGCAAGGCAACTTGTGCCACGCTGAGACGTTTGTGAGTGTCACTATGTGAACAGTAGTTCACAGGGTCGTCTTAACTCGTAAGGTGTTAAACAGCAAAGCCTCTTAGTATGGAGAATCGCACCGAGCACTGACAGTTGATGCTTGCGAGCGATTTGAGGGCAACGATATACGCGCTATTCCAGCCAAAGAGCGCGTACCATACCAATTAAATTAGCTAGGGAATAAGTATAAGTCTTGGCCTCACCGAAGACATATGAAATGTATCTGACGTGTTTAGCAGCTGAAAAAGATTTAGAATAGATACTCAGAGTCATAGCTCGTGCCAACAGCCGCCACTGCCGTCGCCGAAGCAAAGTTATCGCACGTCCTCATGCCACACTAGTAAGTGATATGCAACTGACACTCAGAAGTGCAGTTGTCTCCGTCTCTCCTAATTTTCATACGTTCAACCATGACCTGTAGTTCAACATATTCCCGATTTTCAGGCTTAATTAAAGTAGAAAGTCGAGATTTCCGATTTAACAAAAAGGATTTATCAGCCACTGTGAAGTTATGAATTGTTTTAATTGAGTACTTCCTTTTGATTGATCTTTACCGACTCCAATTCAATATTGGGTATTTTCATTGTGCATTTTATCACAATTGATATCTGTTGCCCCAAGTATATTCAATATGTTTATATTTTTATCGACCCCCACCCATGGTCATCAAGCATCGTACCATTAAAGAACCTTACAATAATTAGGAATTTCGATTTACAGTTGCGAATCAATATTCTACCACCCTGTATATAATTTTGCTCACATCACTACGTCATGAAGTCATACTTCGACTAGAAATAAATCTTAATAACTAAAATCTAAGATTTTTATTTTTGCTAACATATAAACTCCTGGAAATTGAAATAAGAACACCGTGAATTCATTGTCCCAGGAAGGGGAAACTTTATTGACACATTCCTGGGGTCAGATACATCACATGATCACACTGACAGAACCACAGGCACATAGACACAGGCAACAGAGCATGCACAATGTCGGCACTAGTACAGTGTATATCCACCTTTCGCAGCAATGCAGGCTGCTATTCTCCCATGGAGACGATCGTAGAGATGCTGGATGTAGTCCTGTGGAACGGCTTGCCATGCCATTTCCACCTGGCGCCTCAGTTGGACCAGCGTTCGTGCTGGACGTGCAGACCGCGTGAGACGACGCTTCATACAGTCCCAAACATGCTCAATGGGGGACAGATCCGGAGATCTTGCTGGCCAGGGTAGTTGACTTACACCTTCTAGAGCACGTTGGGTGGCACGGGATACATGCGGACGTGCATTGTCCTGTTGGAACAGCAAGTTCCCTTGCCGGTCTAGGAATGGTAGAACGATGGGTTCGATGACGGTTTGGATGTACCGTGCACTATTCAGTGTCCCCTCGACGATCACCAGTGGTGTACGGCCAGTGTAGGGGATCGCTCCCCACACCATGATGCCGGGTGTTGGCCCTGTGTGCCTCGGTCGTATGCAGTCCTGATTGTGGCGCTCACCTGCACGGCGCCAAACACGCATACGACCATCATTGGCACCAAGGCAGAAGCGACTCTCATCGCTGAAGACGACACGTCTCCATTCGTCCCTCCATTCACGCCTGTCGCGACACCACTGGAGGCGGGCTGCACGATGTTGGGGCGTGAGCGGAAGACGGCCTAACGGTGTGCGGGACCGTAGCCCAGCTTCATGGAGACGGTTGCGAATGGTCCTCGCCGATACCCCAGGAGCAACAGTGTCCCTAATTTGCAGGAAGTGGCGGTGCGGTCCCCTACGGCACTGCGTAGGATCCTACGGTCTTGGCGTGCATCCGTGCGTCGCTGCGGTCCGGTCCCAGGTCGACGGGCACGTGCACCTTCCGCCGACCACTGGCGACAACATCGATGTACTGTGGAGACCTCACGCCCCACGTGTTGAGCAATTCGGCGGTACGTCCACCCGGCCTCCCGCATGCCCACTATACGCCCTCGCTCAAAGTCCGTCAACTGCACATACGGTTCACGTCCACGCTGTCGCGGCATGCTACCAGTGTTAAAGACTGCGATGGAGCTCCGTATGCCACGGCAACTGGCTGACACTGACGGCGGCGGTGCACAAATGCTGCGCAGCTAGCGCCATTCGACGGCCAACACCGCGGTTCCTGGTGTGTCCGCTGTGCCGTGCGTGTGATCATTGCTTGTACAGCCCTCTCGCAGTGTCCGGAGCAAGTATGGTGGGTCTGACACACCGGTGTCAATGTGTTCTTTTTTCCATTTCCAGGAGTGTAGTTATGCCTGAACCCAAACACTAATTTCTGTTAGCGATAACTATTCCTTTACAGGCAGTGTAGTGGAACCGACATTAAGATCATGGTCTGATTTCATTACTGTCTGTACTGCTGCACTCTTCAGAACTCTGCATGCGTGAAATGGTATCTTCTTATCTTGCAGACAATAGGTGCAACCCCAAATTCCTAAAACACTCACAGAGTGTCCATGCACAACTGTGGAAGAAAGGTAGAACAGAACCAGTCTCATAGGTGTTACAACTACATTTACATCTACATGGATACTCTGCAAATCACATTTAAGTGCCTGGCAGAGGGTTCATCGAACCACTTTCACAATGCTCTATTGCTCCAATCTCGTATAGTGCGCAGAAAGAACGAACACTTATATCTTTCCGTGCGAGCTCTGATTTCCCTTATTTTGTCGTGGTGATCGTTTCTCCCTATGTAGGTCAGTGTCAACAAAATATTTTCGCATTCGGAGGAGAAAGTTGGTGACTGGAATTTTGTGAGAAGATTCCGTCGCAACGAAAAACGCCTTTCTTTTAATGATGTCCAACCCAAATACTGTATTATTTCAGTGACACTCTCTCCCATGTTTCGCGATTATACAAAACGTACTGCCCTCCTTTGAACTTTGTCGATGTACTCAGTCAGTCCTATCTGGTAAGGATCCCACACTGCACAGGAGTATTCTAAAAGAGGACGGACAAGTGTAGTGCAGGCGGTCTCCTTAGTAGGTCTGTTACATTTTTAAGTGTCGTGCCAATAAAACGCAGCCTTTGGTTAGCCTTCCCCACAAAATTTTCTGTGTGTTCCTTCCGGTTTAACTTGTTCGTAATTGTAATTCCTAGGTATTTAGTTGAATTTACGGCCTTTAGATTTGACTGATTTATCGTGTAACCGAAGTTTAACAGACTCCTTTTAGCACCACGTGGATAACCTCACACTTTTCGATATTTAGTGTCAATTTCCAATTTTCGCACCACTCAGATATGTTTTCTAAATCGTTTTGCAATTTGTTTTGATCTACTGATGACTTTATTAGTCGATAAACGACAGCGTCATCTGCAAACAACCTAAGACAGCTGCTCAGATTGTCTGCCAAATCGTTTATATAGATAAGGAACAGCAAAGGGCCTACAACACTACCTTGGGGAACTCCAGAAATCACTTCTGTTTCACTCAATAACTTTCCGTCAATTACTTCTAACTATATAAAATGATTGCTTTAAGAGACCGCTACACAACATTGCTCTTATGGCAGTCTGACTACATGCAAATTAATATCAATACAATGCACATATTGTAACAGATCCATATTTACCTGTGCTGATATGCCTCCAGTAACTGGCTGAAAAGTGGTTGGCTAAAGTGGGCTATTTTAAGTGTTGTGTTCCGTATCAGATTTACAGCCCAAATACTTTAATTGCTTTTAATGTTAAATAACGTGTCTAGACCGAGTTTCACTAACTATAGTTTATGCACAGATGATTGTTCAGCCTCACACTACCCTCTGTTGATGTCGAACAATGAGATTGTTCGAGTGCAGTACCTAACACTGGAGTGACCCAAACGTTTACGTGTGGCAAGTCAATCATTATCATATTCCCTAATTACACCGTCCTTCAGCGTGCAATATCGAAGATCAACATAGTTCCTGAGATTAATTGTACGTTCACAGTCAATCATTAAGAACATTCACAGAATGATCCCTCAGATGTGAAATTTAAATAAAACTCGGCACATTGTATGAGTTGTAGTCTGAGCTAACTCGTCTGTGGTACACTTTCCTTTACCAGCAGACAAAGATGTTGCACATTTCAGTCTTCCGCAAACTGTCGAAAGTGACTTACTACAGCCTCTATTTTGCAAGAGTACTTCTGCACTTATCTCTCATTGTTTACTGGAGCTTTACAAGTTACAATTAATCATTTATATTAGTGATAAACTGGCAACATAGAACGCACAAATTTCTACAGGAACTCTAACTTTGCAGTTCAGTCCCTGTGGTGCTTTACGCATTAGTGGCCAGATGGAAAAAGTGGCACATTATAAACGAAAATTGTAAACTGTATTTCGTCTTATATAAATGCATAGGCAACAGCCTTGCGATCTTTTCTCGTGCACCACATGATCCACAACTGCAGGCACAACTTTTCCTGAAAGAAGTAGATTTGTGTATAACTTCATGGAGATTTTATCTGGCGTGTTGTCACGCCATTATCTTTTTTTATTTGAGTTTCTAAAACTGTTCTTGTAGTGACACATTGAACGTGTTAGGTGAAGATTGTAAGGAACGTTATTAAAACGTTATAAAACGGAACGTGGAAGTCTAACATGTGAATTTAATAGAGCGTTGCAGGCAGTTGAGGCAGCAAGATATATTTTTGCCGTGTTTGGGAAAATTTCATCGAGTAAATTACGTCAGAAAATTGTTTTCTCGTTTCAGGTCGGATCGCTTCGAAATGCATTTTTTGCCACATTCATGAAGACAAAGGGGCAATGAAACAGAAATTTTTGTAGTTTACTATGGTCTACTCGATTATAGGGAAATGTAATGAACTGCGGCCTTTTTTGCTTTTGGTAGACACTTGTATTCAGTGAGCAATGTTGAGGAAACATAATGGGTTGGATCCCGTCGGCTACGAGGTCAGAGACGAAGCAAGAGCTGGGATGGCAAAGATGGAGAAGGAAACCGACTGTCGCATTTCAATGGAAAGATGCCAGAATTTCTCTTATTCTATTTATGGAAATAACAGAAATCTTAAATCAGGGTAGCCAGACGGGGATTTGAACCACCGCTACTAAATTCACAAAAAGTAAGTAAAGGGTAGCCCTAACAAAAAATATTTTATACAAAGGATGTAACGCTATACATCTGGTTTCACAAAGATGTTTTGTGCTACTACTGTATTCCAGCGTCGTCTCCATCCTAAGTGGACAACCGAGACGCCTTGAGGTTTCCATATAAGAAAAATGACAAAGGAAACAGCAACACGTGTTGCTAATGAACGAAAATGTCCTTTTGCACTCTGCTGTTTTCTGAAAAGAACCCGTCCATGATTTTGGATGGAAAGCCACTACTACCGCATGCACTTATTCTAATACTGCATCCTTAATCGTTTACGTTTCTCAGTCCCTATAGAAGAACCTTCAAAAACTTACTTTATAGAGAAAATTGCACATAAACTTGAACTGACGACATCTTTATCACCGAACCAGTAGCCTCCTGCAGGCGTAGAATTAAAAAACTGCCTCAGCGTCATTAGATTGTTTTAATTCATGTAAGAGAATATTCTGTTGACGATTAATTTTTCTATTATATTCATCTGTTATATTCAATCAAGCAACGAGACGCACTACAGAAGTATTCACTGTTGTAGCACAATGAATCACAGCTTACCATGAAACGTTATGACTTATATCTAATTTAATAAAACAAATACGAGCCTGCACAAAACTTCACGTGAGATATTATGCGGTTTTGACTTCGATGTGAAGTCATGTGTCCTGCGCAAGAAGCATTTCGGGAGTACCACGAAAAGATGTAAATTTGGTACTGAGAGTAGACCCAAAAAGAAACCCAGTCAACAAATCAAACAATAAGACATAAATCAGACAAATTGTATATTTACAAAGAGAAATAATTAATTCGCTCTAAGCAGAAAAATATATTTAACAAGGGTGCAGTGTCGTAGTTTCTTAAACTTTTGACTTACACATCTAATGGGTACTAAATAAAGGTTACGAGTAGACTTCAGAAGGAAACGTTAAGCTTTCCTTATTGATTAACGGTCTGGAAGATTGTAGTTCGGTAACAGAAGAAGAGAAGAGCTGACAAGTTCCCTGGGTCTCCAATGAAGTTCGAAATAAGATAATGTATCTTCTCCTTCACAAAGAAATTGCTCCTCCACTTTGCTATCGAGCCAGTACTCCTACAGTACTTTCTTTGCTACAGTGAATAAAAGCACAGATAATTAAGAACGTAAAATATGAGATTAGTTTTAGAGTCTGCTTTGAGCGACCTTTCTGGAATCAAATCATATATTTGACATCACAAAACCTTAACTGAGAAGCATTCAAATTATTTGTTGGGAATGATAAGAAAATATAAATTGAATTTAACATGATGAGCTTGTGCTTCGAAGATACGGTGGCGCCGACGCCACTGCCTTGACTGGGAGCAGAAATAACTTAAGCATAGGCCAATGAGTTTTATTCTGAATTCTGTAACTATGAAGTGGGTCCAAATCATAGTGATGAATAATGTTCGGATGCAACAGCAGTTTCTCGAACATCATAAAGAAAGAGCAGGGGGAATTAATTAAGTGGCTCTCGTCTTCAGTAGCTATGACAGCTACTTTTGTTTTTCTTTCTTAACCGTATCGTATACGAGAAACCTCGTTCACCACAGGCAATTCGCTTTTGTAGCGTCACCAGATGCTGTCAACATTATGAGTAAATAACTTAAATGTTACACAATTAAAAAACATTTTCTTTAAGAATGCTTTCATTGGCACCACATATAGAACATGGTAACATAGATGAAAAGACAAAGTAACACGATTAAAAATGTGAACATCCACAAAGGAATTTCAGAACCTATGAATAACATACAGTTTCAAATCAGAAAAGCAAACCGTGCAAAGGAAACCTTGCAAAATGATTTACAAATAGGATTAAAAATTCTGAAGAAAATTAATCAAGCGACTGAGTGCATTGCAAATTCTAGCTTCTGATAACATGGAATGAGAAACCGTTTTGATGAGAATTTGGAATCAGGAACATAAAACGCTGGCAGTAACGTGCTGGGTTGGAAACCCATTAAGGCAAAACTTTGCTATCTGCTCATTTCAGTTTCAGTAATCTCAATACTGGTGAAAATATTCTATTTCTAACATTTCAGTGAGCGTAGTTAACGATCTTAATTAGCTTCTAGGTCTGAATGCCCATCGAATTCAAACTTTATGTCAATTCATTTTAAATTTAAACATGAACAAACTTTCTTATTTGTGATTGAAACATCTCGGGCTTTGTTAACAGGAACATCAGCTGATTGATAGGAGCACCAAGCCAAGATCCAACACAAAAATTTTCGTCAGGTTGGAACTTGCTTTCTGTATGTCATTAATTGTGATATACTTAAGTTGCACTGTGTCACAATACATTGTCTAATGTGTTTTCTGATATTGTAACAAAGCAGCTGGATTATTTGCCTCTGTTATGTTTCTCTACCCTCGCCATTCTTTTTTTCTTTTTTTCCAAAAATATTAGTTATTACCATTCATATGGCATGTGTGCAGTACCAAAAATCTTTGATATTAACTCAGTAATTAGCAAATTCAACTTTATTATCCATTCCATTCTTTTCGTTAGTTGGACCTCGTAAGTGTAATTGGTTACCCTAAAACAATGTTAATTACAAATACCATTGTTCATTCATAAACATTTACGTGATTGCTAACTGCCTTATAATGTAGATAAAAAAGCTACAGCAAGGACGGTAGCATTTATACAGCAAGCGTTGAAAGCATGTTAGCAACTTCTGCCCTCATTTAGTTTCTGAGTCATTACCGTTCTTAGTTAAAACATTGTTACTGAAATAGAATACCATATTCTTGCAACAGTTTGTCCAGATAGCCATTATATGATTTTATCTCAGTACTTACAAAATGAGGTCGAATTTACACGTTGGATAGCTGAGACAGCTTGTGAATATCGATGCGGCAGAAAAGCGAAATGAACGTTTTGAGAGGGTTGTGATTCACCATCTGGGAGAGAGAATTTCCTCCAATGCAGAGCAACCTTCTTTGTAACAGAATAGTAAGCCAACCACACGTACAGTTAGGTGGTCTAGTGGAATGATTTTAGCTTCTCATGCTTAAGATCTGTGTGCTATTTACACTTTATGTAATCATTGTTAATAACCATTAGGAGACCCTCTTCACTTCCGGTAACGCCAACTTAACACCATAGCGTAACACTTCGGTACAGTATTATACATGGTGCTGAAAGGTCTCTGTTGGATTCCTTTCATGTTAATTCTTTAAGACTGTTGTCATTTACGGCATACATTCCACTTCTAAATTTCTGTGGTGTTTCTGAATATCTGGGAGGAGACTAAGCAGTGGAACGTGCTACTTTTACACATAATCAAGAACGATCTGTCACACTACTACACTTTAAAACACAGTTTATATGTAATTCATGTCACACAGTCTCATACGGAACCTACATCCGCTTTCTTTTATATACTGTATATGATAAGATACTGTCATCCCTCTTCCCTTCTGTGTGAAAGGATGAATGAGCAAATGTATTTCTAGTTGCATGCTTGATGGTAGCAGACAAGCCTGTCTGCTAGAGAACAGTAGGACCAACGCCGGAACAGGTAGCTACGCTTTCTAAAAGCAGAAAGGTTTCTATTCTTAGCATGGTCCTGTCCGTCCCTTGTCATGTTGGTAAAGGAAGCTGCCTCTCTGGTCACTTCCGTTTGTATCTGTTAAGCACCCTCGGTAGGGATCCAGGCGGTCTGTCCGCGGCGAGGGTCTGAAGTGGTAAGATCTCCAGCTAAGTCCGTAGGACAATGGATTTCTTAAGTTCAGCCTAACTGAAAAGTTAATCACCTTTATTTCAGGTTTAGATCTAAAATATTTTATGTCATCTTAAATTGCAACGCAGTGTAACTCGAGTGTGAAGTTCAGAATATCTTCCAGTAGTTGTTTTGTCACTACTTTGTGAGTAAAGTGGAACCACGTGTTGAGGATCCGTAACTCTAGATCATCAGTCTTAAATGCAAATTTGCGTGAGATTATAATGTCTCCTCTTGACAATATTTTTCAACTTTTCTTTATGTTCAACCCACGTGGGGTGTACTTTGTGAGACCAGTACCACGTGCTTATACAATTGTCTGACCCATCAGGTTAATAGTAAGACGATAGTAACCAGTTCGAGGTTTTTCTTTTATAAATTGCGTTTCGATGTAATTTATTTTAATGATCAAAATTACTGTGGAGTTATACTCTTTGTGCAAAAGTAGCCCTCAGCTATTCTTTTTGGGAAGATTTCACAGAGAGTTAGTATGAATTTTGTATACCAGTGTGTGGTAATTTCATGACGGACAGGATTGCGCTACGAACGTAACTTCTTTGGGTGAAAATTGAATCGGTTGGTTGTGGCTAATTTCCTCTTGCATATGTTTCAACGTTCTTCGTGTGTTATTTTATGAATGCAGTGTTGTATGCAGTCTCCCAATCTTGGCTCCATAATTGATGTGTTCCGTAAGATTACAAACTCACATTTTCACAATCCTAAATACCAGTTTAGTTATGAATCAAGTTAAATATGCTGAAATTTTAACGGAACAATGATCAATGTTAAAATAAATGTCCAAATATAAACGGATTTATTTCTTTTTATTTAAATTGTCTTTTCATATATATATATATATATATATATATATATATATATATATATATATATATATATATATATCACCGGTTATCGTAAGATGACTACTAAAAGATTATAATTAATGTTAGTCTGGTTGGGAATTTAGAAAGCTAGACTGGATACCTGGTGAAACAATTGATCAGTAATGCAAGGTTAACTTCCCCAGATAGCTCACAGCTTTTAACCCGCTTTTATTGTCTTGAATATCAGCACCGCTTTCAGAACGAATTAATGCATCAACATTACAGTGCCACTTAACTACCAATCGCAGGAATTATGATTTTTTAATGTCTCTTTGTTCGTTGTAAACAATAACGACTCTCAGTCATACATAGAACTCTTAACCATATCATATCAGATAGAAACGTGCCCCTCTTAGCCACTGATGAAAAATAATTCAATACTTCAGGTCTCTTCATGTGAAGTCAACGATGTTGATATGCAGGAGCCCGGATCCAAATAAGCACAGAAATTTTTTTCACGTTATTTGCAGTTCAAACTTAGTCACTTCTCGCTACTGGTGAAATAAACTAGTGGCTAGAAAACGATGTAATAGGTGCCAGGTTCGAATCCTGAGAATATAAAAAAAAAAATATGTGTTCATATTTCAGTCTCAGTCTCTACTGACGAAGAAATTTCGATATGTAACGTCTGACTGTAATTAGTTGACAATGGATTAGATGCTGGGTTCGGATGGCTGTCCAACACAAAACTTTACGCCAGATCATACCAAGCTTAAACAAGCGCACACATTATTTGTCACTGAAGCAGTATTTAAGATCTTTCGTGGCTAGTTATGGGAGACAGTAGTTGCTGGGTAGGCATCCCGAGTCCCGGTCCACAACAAAAATTTCCGTGACGTAGTTACAATTCGAAACTTGGTTTTTGAAACGTATTTTATTGTAATAAATTTGAGTTTACTAGCATTGAGCTATGTGTCATGTCTAATAACGTGTTCTCTGATATTTGCTTGATCGTGGTGTTAATTCGCATCTGGACTGATTTCCCTACAGAGCAATGTTCTTTAATGATCACTTGTATTAACCATTTAGTGTAGTCACATGACTGTACCGAAAATCGATTAGAGGACTTGCTAGGAAGTTCCGTTATGTGGGTTGCATACGCATCAAGGCTAGTTATTTACTTAGTTACGTGTTCGATAGATCATTTGATAGCGTGTTTCATCGAAATAATGTGGAACAAGTCAACGTACAGGATACATATACGTCATTAGGGCTAACATACGTGATTAGGGGTGATATCTTTTTAGTCCTAACCATGTAACTAAATTGAGAACTATTTATTTAGTTTTTTTTATTTACCAGCTACCAGTTCTAAAATAAATATTCGTGCATGGAACAGAACTAGTTATCCAAGGCAAATGATTTTAGATTAGATTTAAAACTTGCTGTGTTATGTATTATATGTTTTATAGTACTGGGCAAACAAAAAAAAAGATACAACTGAACTCCTTTCTGATCGAATGAGAACTTCAGCAACGGGTGAAAAGAGTCATTTTCTCCTCTAGTTTTGTAGGTATTGACACCACTATTCTTCGAAAATTGTAATGAATTGTTTACGTTGAATTTCAATGGGGAAAACGTACTGTGATGGCGCAGTTAAAATGCCTGACTCCTTGAAAAGGTTCTTACATGACAAACACGAGTGAACACGTATTATTCCTACTGCTCGCTTTTGTGTAATCAGTACCTTCTTTCTAAGTGGTGAGTATCTCCAGAAAATTATTCCCTACGGCATTATTGAGTGGAAACGTGCAAAATATGTCAGGAGATTGATTAGCCTGTTTCTAAGAGTGCAGATGTACGAAGAACGAGAGCAGCTGAGCTTAATTACTTGACTAGTTCAGTAACATGCTTCCTTCAGTTCGAATTTTTATCAAAATTTACACCCAAAAATCTGGAACATTCTACACTGTTTACTGACTCCTATTCATGTGTTACATCACTTGCCGGTACGTTCTATTTGTTGTACTAAACTGAATATAGTGACTTTCTCAAAATTAACAAGATCCCATTTTCAGAGTACCACTTAGTATTTCTTCGGAAACAATCACTAACAGTCTTCTGCTGCTTTCTCTCTCATAATATTTATTGCAAAACTAATATCGTCTGCGATAGTGATCAATTCATCTTGAATGTTCGGTGGAAGGTCATTCACATACATAAGGAATGGGACCCAAAATTGAACGTTGCTGTCCTCGCTTCGTGATTTCTCCCCGGTAACTAAAATTTTCTCTATTTTCAACAACTTTTTGAATTATTCATCACAACTTCTTGCATTCTGTTTGTTGAGTATGATTCAAGCCTTTTGTGTATAATAAAATATTGCAGCTCGTGATAAGCGGGAAATCCGGGTTCGAGTCCCGGTCCTGAACAAATTTTGATTGTTGCCATTCCATTAACAGTTGGCGGTTCTCCACATTCGTAACTGCGAATATTTCATTTAGTTGTGTATAAAGTCATCAAATCCACAAAACTTGTTTTTAGACGAGAGTGACATGAACTAAGCGATGAACGCCTAGGAAAGGTCACAAAAAATACCAGCTGGTATTTATTTATTATTTCAGGCTTGTAATGTTTGGTGAGTGAATGCATAAAAAGCAATCTCAGATGCGGAACCCATCTGGAATGCAAACTGTGATGTTATAAGTAAGGTGATTCTACTTAAATGTGAGATTACTTTTGAGCAAATTACTTTATCGAATATCAGTAATGTAATTTGATGATAATTATTTGTGTGCCTTTTTCGCCTTTTTTACAGAGAGGTTTGACAGTTTTATACTTTAATTCATCTGGGTAAATTTCCTTAACCGGTGATGCATTATCTGTAATAGTGAAGACGTTATATGTTAAGTTAGGATAACTTTCCACAATTCTGTTTGAAATTCTATCAACAGCGTACGAGGATTTGGCTTTTAGAAACGTTATAATTCAATTAATTTTAGTTAAGTATGTTTGCGCTACATCCGGTTGCTTAGAGTCTTGTGGAATGAAATTATTAATTCATTCTCTTGCTTCAGACGGAACGCTATTCACCTCATTTTGATACTTTTGAGAATGATATTACACTGCATTCTGCATTATCGATGGACCATTTACTTCACTGCTGGATCTTGATTAAGTTCGGAAAGTGACAGCATTCCTGTAATTTGCCACAAAGCCAGAGGGCGGCATTGCTCATTAATCGCAAGCGAAAGTGATATCCACAACTATATATACCCGATCAATAGTATGTGGTCACCTATTACTGGACACCATAATGGGTTGCGTTCTCCCTTTGGTCTGCCTCAGAAGCTGAGAGGTCAGCGGGGTCGACTGCCACGTGGAGTACCAGGTTCGTTTTCCGGTGTACCAGGGATTTTTCCTTGGTGGGGTGTATGCCAGTGGAGCAGCTGCTTGAATGGGAAGTAGCAGCTGAGAGGTCTGCAAAGCCGACAACAGCAGGGAGAGCAGTGTGCTGTCTCCACGCCTCCACATCACGCCGTTAGCTGACGATGACAGGGAGGTCGGTGGATACCGATGGTCCCATCTGAGGCTAGAATAGCAAGCTTTGCTTTCTTGCCGTCCTCCGCCCCTGTGACTGCTTGAACTCTGGTGGACAGAATTTCAGTGAGGTGTCTGACTTTCTGTGGACGAATGGCGGTCCATTCTTGCTCAAGACTCGAAACCAGAGAAGGTAGTTATAATGGTCGTTGGAACCTGGAGTGAATTCAACGTTTAGACTTATTCCAAAGGTGTGCCATTGGGTTCAGGTCGGGAGTTGTGGCAGCCTAGACGATCCAAGGCATGTTTTTTCCACAAACCTCACAGATGCTGCTTTATCATATGGTCCATTTTCATGCTGATACAGGCATGGTATCTGAACGGTTGTTCTACTGTACGCTCTACACAATGGTGTGAAATGTCTGCATAATCCTGTGCATTTACTGTTTTCCTAACGCATTAAGGGGACCACACCAAACCTATGAGAAGCTTCCATATATCTTAACACCACCTTCTCCGTACTTCACCGCTGGCACTAAAAATGATGAGACGTACGACTCTCCAGCCATTAGCCAAACCCAGACTCTTTCATCGGATTGCCAAAGGGTGTAGCAAGATTCAGCACTCTAAATCAATCGTTACCAGTTATTCGATGTTCAGTGTCGTTGCACTGTACACCAGCACAAGTGTCCTTTATCTCTGGCCAAAGGAATGTGTGACATGAGAAGCTACTCGATCATTGTACCCCATTTTTTTTAATTCCTTGCGGTACTCATGGTGCTAGCAGGACCGCTGGTAGCGTTTTGGCTCTCACAAATGATTCCTTCCTCTGGTTTCACGCCATTTTTTACAGTAACCCTCCACATTACTCGACATTTTCTGTCATAAGGTCTCCCTGGTCGTCATTTATCTGCGGTTGTTCCTTCGCGTTTCCGCTTCAGTCACATCAGCAACAGCCGACTAGGAAAACTTTAGGATGACTGAAATGTCTCTGATGGATTTTTTTCCTCAATGACATTCAATTATTAGTCTATTTTAGGAGTCATTGAACTCTCCCGACCGATCCATTCTGCTGCTATTGCTTCTGTACTTACAACTCAGTACTTCCGGCTCCTTTTGACAGGCCTCTTTTGACGTCCAGTCATCAGTTCCACTTGAGTATAGAATGAGGGTAGTGTAATTGTTTTTATGCTTCCTATTATCTTGTCATCATCCTTACACACGATATACGACATAGATAACAGGAATATTGCTGAGTCCTCCTCGAATACTGGTCCCGTAAACTCACCAAAAAATTTATAATTTTTGACATAATAGAAGAACCACAGCGACCGTACTTAATATTTTAATAAAAAGCACCCCAGTCCGCAATAAATTACTTATCTCTACTTCTGGTAACCGGTTTGGTTTCTACGGCTATCTTGAGACCAAACGCTCCAAGTGATGTGACGAACCGGTTCACTGAGTTCCTGTGTAGGACCTACTGGTGCATGTCACTAACTGCTCAATATCCGAATACCATGAAGCGGTACAACAACCGGCATGAAAACATGTTTGGTAACCCTGCTGGCCAATGCGTAGCGTGAAGTATGAACACATATCAGTAAAAATGTAGTACAATGAAACAGAAGCTATCATGGCATGAGTCGGGTCCTCCTGGAAGGATTGCAGCTAACACGCACGAAACATGTGGTAGCAGTAGGTAGAGTGGCTACATGCTGTATGTGCAGTGATAAATTGTAGATGACCATCCAACATAACTCCAATGTAGTACAAGTAAAAAACATCAAATATCTGGGGCGGCTACGACAGTCACTGAATTACAGCACAGCAGTCTAACTTTACCTCTTGTTCAAACGGTGACTAACTCAGACCCGTCAAATTTAAAAACTTTTTCACACGTGATTAACTAGGTTATATGCTGCACTTGTGGAACTGACCTAAGAGCGGTCCGTCTCTGTGTGGAAAATTTACGATTCTGTAACGGCTATCTGAAATGCGTGTTCCCAAAGCGAAGGCTAATGCATTCAAGTATACCTCAATTTATGCATCCAAACCATATACACATGATTCTACATTACATAATGGATACGACACAAGGAATATGTTTAAGTGTATAAGTTTCATACAGAATAAAATTTCACTAGGTAACCAAAAGTTAATTCAATAGGAACAAACTTACATACCATTCTTACACAACAGAACTCTCTTTGGTAGTATTATAATGCTTCACATACTAAGCTGTAATATACCCCAGATAGCATTATTCCAAGCAAGAGGATGTAAAATAAAACAAAAAGTATTAAGTTCATCCTACAGTGTCGTTGAGATGTGTAAATATTACTACGTCACTGTCAAATACGTAATTTTTGTTGGTTACAAATTACTTAGTTTTAATACGTCGGAATAATTCAGTCCGCTTTATATTTAAAAAAAGAAATGTACACAGTACCGCGGGATATGGCTGTAACACTTATGTATAATGCGTTAAAACAATATGAGGATTTCGTATCGGAACAAAGACTACCATCCCGTAGGACCGAAACTAATGAACAGTAGGTTCCAAGTTGTGTGCGGCGCGCACGTTCAAGTTTTTAATTTCAGTGCATTTACGTGTCCTGCATATTTTTAATGACGGTGTTAGTTCGTCTTAAGCTTACTTTATTGTATTGACCAGCTGGATTGTCAACAAGGTTTCTTGCCTATTGTAGTACCTGCACCTTTTAACTGGATGCAGGTCCTATGTCATGTAACATGTTTTGTAAGTGTTCCTAACGCTGCATCAATATTTTGGTTCTCACTATTAACATTTAATTAGACAATAAATAATAATATGTAAGCAATACACTGTAGAAATTCGATTTTTTCTTTTCGTAGTTACCGTTGACAACGAGCGCAAAGCCTGACACTAATTCAACGAAATAAAAAACATTTTAGCTTACGCATCCTTTGCCACTAACCACAATGAATTTCTTTACAGTCACATATCTTTCAAAGATTATCTATCTTACACTACCTTGTGGACTGCACCGCCCTGTTATGAACCTTGATAGCGTGTCTCCTAATTTGTTCGATGTTTGTTGTCATGTCCTTCGATGCAAGAGTACTCTAGAATTGATCGCATTAGTGTCTTCAATACGGTTTGCTAAACATACAAACAGGGTATTTGTAGAACCCTCCCAATAAAATTGAATCTTCCATTCGCTTTCGCTACTCCAGATTTCGAGAGTCCTTGGCACTTCGTGTCTATTCGGATAATCATTCGCAGATATTTAAATCATGTGACGGGATTCGCAAGTTTACCATTGACGAAAAAAAATTGCAGCGATACCAAGAAGGAGTTGTAAGAAATTAACAAAAGTTGATAGGCGTTTTCTAAGATGTCTGTTCAAATTTCGCGCCAGTCGCATACGAGTGGTGCAAGTAGCACCACTTTGAGGATGCAAATCTGGTTTCCTTTAAATACACTCTGTAACGGTCGTGAGCGTTAGTTACCTTTGGGACTGGACGTGGTGAGTTAATGTTAGTCAAGAATGCCAGTAAGGCGGCAAAGACCCCTTTATCAGCACCTTATTAAGTTTGAACGAAGTTTTGTAATAGGGCTACGAGAAGCTGGATGTTCCTTCTGCGATATTGCATGTACGCTGGCAAGAAAACCGGGCTCCGAACGTGGCAGCACCGAGAAGAAGACCATCGTGTTCAGCGTATGGCACTGGCGCATCGTACTGATCTTGCAGCAGCAATTTCAGCAGCAATTGGCACCACAGTCACACAAAGAACTGTTATGAATCTGTTAAATCAACCACAGTTCCAACCCAGACGCCCTTACCCCAAACAACTTCAGTGGTGTCAAACGAAAGCTCATTGGACAGCAAAGTGGAAATCTATTGCTTTGTCTGATGAAAGCTGGTACTGCCTCGGTGCCAGTATTGGCCTTATGTTGGTTAAAAAGAGGCTAGTTGAAGACCGGCAATCAGCCTGTCTGTGTGATAGACACAATGGAGTTGTGGTCAAGGGTTCGATTTCGTATGACAGAAGGAGAACTCTCGAGCCTGACAGCAAATCTGTACGTCAATGTAATGGGTCCACCTGTTGTGCTGCCATTCATGAACAGCAATATCAGGGTGTATTTTCCAATAATCTAACGCTCGCCATTATACCGCTGTTGTAACCCAACACGCTCTACAGAGTGTCGACATTTTGCCTTGCCCTGCTCGATCACCTGATCTGTCTCGATCGAGCGCGTATGGGACGTCATCGAACGACAACTCCTGCGTGATCCACAAACAATATTAACCATTCCTGTATTGGCCGACCAAGTGCAACAGTCTTCGAATTCCATCCCACAAACTGACAACCAGCACGTGTAGAACACAATGTATGCAACCCTTGCTTGCTTGCATTCAACCGTCTTGTGGTTTCACTGGTTATATAAATGAACCAGTATTTCACATTTGCAATGGCGTGTCTCGCGCTTGTGATAACCTGTGATCTTGCAATGTTAATCACTCGTATATTACCTCGATAAATGTATTCCCGAAATTTTATTACGCTACCTCAATTAGTTTTTAGTGTTGCGACTTTTACTTCTGTCAGTATATGTAAGAACCAAGAGGCAAAATGAGAGTGGAAGGCCAAGAGAGAAGTGTAAGAATTAAAAAGGCGACTGACAACCAGCACGTGTAGAACACAATGTATGCAACCCTTGCTTGCTTGCATTCAACCGTCTTGTGGTTTCACTGGTTATATAAATGAACCAGTATTTCACATTTGCAATGGCGTGTCTCGCGCTTGTGATAACCTGTGATCTTGCAATGTTAATCACTCGTATATTACCTCGATAAATGTATTCCCGAAATTTTATTACGCTACCTCAATTAGTTTTTAGTGTTGCGACTTTTACTTCTGTCAGTATATGTAAGAACCAAGAGGCAAAATGAGAGTGGAAGGCCAAGAGAGAAGTGTAAGAATTAAAAAGGCGAAATGTAAGGATGCAGTCTCCTTTCTCTATTCTTCAGTCTGTGTATCCAAGTAACTACGAATAACGCTTTTTCTAAGTCCACAAGCCTTATGAAAGTGTCTTCTTTGTCTTAAGTCTTTCTTCCATTTCGATGCGTAATTTACAGACTCTCTGGTCCTAGTGCCTTTATGTTTTCCGAAACTCAGTTCTTAGTCATCTAACAGATCCTGTAGTCTCTTTTCCGTTCTTCTGTGTGTAATTGTACTTATCAACTTGAATGTGAGAGTTGTCACGCCGAGCTATAGCGAGAAGTTCTGTGATTCCTGCACTATTTCGAACATGAGTTGGTATTAGCAGTTACGAACAAACAAAAGTCTTTATTTCGTTCATGCTGCGCGCTTCTTAGTCCCATTGCTAAACAGAAGAGTTTGCATAATTATTAGTTCTTTCAGTAATAGTTAACTAAATTGATTTCTATTTTCAACTGAATTCTTTACGGTGTTCTCTGAAAATCATTGGGTAGCTATTTATTATGATGTGAATGAAACACTATTGATCTGAAGAATCGTGAGCCACGTAGTTGTATTCGTGTGGCCAAACTTACTTTTCTGCAGAAAAGTAATAGCTTATTTTCAGGCAACCATACTTCAATGGTGGGAAATTTGTAACAATGACACAAGAGTTATTTATCAAGTGAGTAAGCTGAGTTCCAGTTGCACTTTCAGACGGCTGACGGTATTATTGCATGATATTCCTTATATGCATGTAACTGAGTTTTTATGCTCTTTGCCATCATGCTTTGAAATTGGCAAGATGAGTCCCTTTAAGTCGTAGTATACTGAGTCTCCTGCAGACGTACATTCGTCATTGTAATATTTTATTTTAAGAGCAAAAATCCAATTACTCGCAGGTATCTATTCGTAGCCTGGTTTCCGAGTATTTCATATTATTGATTTTTAATTTTGTTCTAAAAACTCGTTTTATTCCTGCAGTGCCTCCGGTTTTTTTTTTTTTTTTTTTTGTTGTACAGCGTGATGTAATTCAGTCACACCAGTAATATAATTTGTTGAGTTATCTTTTTCGTGACTTCTGGAAATTAGCTTATTAAGATACTGGTATATTTTAAGTCGCTTAGTACCTGGTTATACATAGTCGTCTGTTGCTATTATTTCTTAGTGATGCATTCGCAATGTTTACGGTAACCAAATTAATCAGTTTTTAACCCAGGCAGTTCGATATAGTTAATATAAATGATAATGATTACGACTGTCATTTGGCGTTGTCATTGTGAATACATTGTTCAGCTAAATAGTTATATTATCAATTTACCCTCGAAAGAAAAAAAGGCAATTTTTGCTGTTCATAAATATTATGTTTATTGAATGGTCCTAGCGGTCATATGCGAAGTTCCTGCAGTCGCTCACCATTCCTTTTGGTACTAATTACTATAATAATATTGTCACTGGAAGCACGAAATAGTAATATTTTCCTGCCATTAGTGTTAATTATTAGCGAAGCTGAATATTGTGTCCAGTGCATAAAGAGGTACCAGATCTCAATACCTGTTACCAAAAAATAATTTCGTCAGTGAAATTCTTTCGCTGCTGTGTGCAATGTTATTTTGAAGTATTTATTTTGATATTAAAAGTTCGCATTTAAAGTTAAAATATTTATTCTGTGCTTGGCAGAAGAAAGGAAGATTAGAGTGTCAGGTCCCATTGATGACGGGATCAGCAGAGACTCAGAACTAGCTCGGTTGTGTCCATAAATCTAAATGACCCCAACATCACAAATGCTGCTTCGTCCCCTTTTCCATTATCACAAGTGTACTCCCATCCTCTTTGTGTGTGTTTCTTCTGTCCTAGGAACAGCAGTCTTCTTTTGCATCCTACTTTGTAGCCGTTTCTTAGTGATACAACCTAAAAAGTCTCATATCACTCCTTGTTTGCTTTTATTTTGTGTACTGACATTTGTAATTCTGAAAATGTGTTTTGGCTACCCTGCTGTGAGCCTTTCTGTGAAACGTAGAATGTACTGCAATTGACTCTCCCTTTATTTGTTGTATTTTTTGACCTCTGGTATAGTTGACGTAATCTTTCAATTTTCAGATTTGTACAGCTGTTAGCGAACCAAATATTTTGGGCTGCTGATAGACTGCTTTCTGTGTATTCACTATGCACAGCCGATTGGGAACGTGGAGAGAAGACAGGTTTTAGAAGCGGTTCCAAGCTACAAGCACTCTTTAGTACCGGCCGAGCGAGGACGTATTGTCATCACAGTTCCTGTGTGGTGCGAGACGACAAGTTACATTGGTAACGTGATCACCTCTCGGCCACACCAATACTGCCTGGTGGCCTTACAAAACATTCAAAATGCGACGAATAGTACACTATACAGGGAATAAACGCTTTTCATGTATGAAACGCTAAATAATTTAATCCTCAAGTTTCCTCAAGTTGAATGTCGCGACCAGACTCACTCTATACAGCAACGATTTCTTAATTACTTTGGTAAACTAGCCATCGTTTCTTTACATAAAATCTGGTAACACGTGCCCAGCGGACCGCGATAACGAGCAGCGAGAGGTAGTTTCCTGTGAAGTGGTGTAGGGTAGCTGTGGCAGTTTGCCTGTGGTGGAGATCGCCGCGCAGCAGTTGGCGAATTAGCACGGCCCTCCTCCGCTGCGCGGCGCTGCGGTCGTCTTGTCGGCCCCACCCACTCCGGCCTCCGTCTTTGCAGCGGCCGGCCGCGCTTTGACCGCTGCCGAGTCCAGCGTCTTGGGGCCCCACATTGGCCATTCCGTTTCTCCCGGAGAACTGTGTGCCGAACAAACAGTGCTCCGGCATGCAGCAGCACATTATCCGAGTGCAAACAGCATCGGTGAGCAGAGGTGGCTCCCGCGGGTGTCTGCGGCCTCGGCGTGTTTAACCTCTGCAGCGCCGGCGCCGCGACGCCGCCGCCGTTCGGCGTCGCCCGCGACCTCCGCGTCCGTCCACTTACGCCGGTACCGCGCCGGCACATATCCTAACAACTTCAACTCGCCTCCTTCGCTCATCAAAAATTCACGAGGACTGATGAAAACGACTCTTCTCGCGCGGCGCGCGCCCTGGGGCCAGCCGGCCGGCCGCCCCTCTGTCTTCCGCTGCCCCTGGATGGATGCTAGATTGGTTTGCAGCAATTTTCTGGACCGCCCCGCCCCACCACGCCGACGCACTTCCCGAAGCTCGCGCGGCCGTTTTTCCCTCTTCCTCTTCCTCTCCGCCCGCTAACCGCCTTCTTAGCCATTCCGGGACTTAGGGCCACCGCGGCAGCACCCTCGTCCGCTACCCTCGCAGAGGGGAGGAAAAGTACACGCGCCCGACACGGGGAAGAAAGGTCGGCACACGGGAGGGCCTCGAGAATACCGTCGCGCCGGCGAAAATAATTGGAGAGGAACTGACGGGCAGCATAACACAAGTGAAAAATGAAACACGAAATGCGCGGGGAAAACGTATTTGTAACTGCCAAGTTACAGTCTCCTCCTAGTACACTCTTTTCCCGTCTTCTCCTCGTTCACTCGCCTCGTCTCGCAGTGGATACCCCCGGCACTCGACCGTCAAAAAATAAGAAAAATGGGGGAATAAAGGAAAAAAAGGTGCTCTACGGTGCTCGGCCGCGGTAGTGGAAGTTCTCGACGCCAGTCAACTCGGTGTTGCACTTTGTTTTATTTGCCTACAACGTTATGCATGGCGCACTTTCATACGACAACGGCCAAGCTTCTCCGTTGCCACAGTTGGCCAAGAAATTGATGGGTGGCGACGCTGGCTTCTCAGAACCAAACCAGCGAGAGAGAGAGAGAGAGAGAGAGGGAGAGAGAGAGAGAGAGAGAGAGAGACAGACAGAAAGACAGAAAGAGTTGCGAGAATGGAGACAGACAAGACGGAGGTAGGATGAGGAAAGGGGTTGGCAAAAGAGGCATCAGTAGTAACCAGAAAATCGAAAGAAGTGAAAATATTGAATCAATTGCAAAACTTTTTTCGGCGCAGTTGAGGCACAACTAAAAAAAAAAAAAAATTCTATTCCGTTACAGTTCTGCAATCACTTTCTTACTTCGACTGCGGTCTTCTCTTCCACACGCGGCTCCCCTAGTCCTGCTAGCCCGCATGAGGAAGTGATAATAATTCATCCCTCTGCCGCCCGGCCACCGCACGAAGACACCTCCCGCAGCCCGGCGCAACAGAAAAGTTTCCGCCGCGACTTTTTCGTTCTCCCCTCCCTTCCCCCCGCCGCTTCTCCTTCACGCAGACCACTCGCGCACAGTGGCCGCCGCGTCCTCCTTGGCAGGTCAGGTCCGAGGTCCGATGATTTATGGAAAAATATTACAGGCAAGTGTTGGTGGCCGGAGTAACAATTTCTGGGCGCGTCCCCGTGGGACGGCGCGCTCCCCGGGGAGGCGGCGCCGCTGCCCGCCGCATCCGCAATGTCCGGCGCCGGCCCCGCCGCCGATTTCTCCCGCTGCCACTCCTCCGCAGAATAAAAAACATTACGGCGGAAATAACACATGTCAGGCCGGCGCCGGCCGCTGCTGCGGCATTCCGCCCGCGCGCCGCCCACCGCCGCCTTGGGAGATTGATTTGTGGCCCGCCGTAAATACGAACAATGGCTCGTTATCGGGGGGTTCCCCGACCGGCGCGAGCTGCGAGACACGGACTCGATTAAAATTTAAGGTGACTGTCTCCGCTTTCTCCCAGCCCAGATCCATTCATAAATTACCTGCTGGTATTTGAATATTAAGCGCCCATTTCGCTTCGCAACGAGATTCCTTTCACGTTTCTTGTTATTAAATTGAAATGTTTCTTTGTCGGTCTAGGTAGGACTACTATATCTACAATTTTCGTCGAGCCGTTATTTCGCGCAATTAAAATTCGTAAGCGGCCTGGTAGAAGTACTGACTATATTACTTCTATTTTTAAACAGGTACGCCTCTCGTACCGATTAATTATCTCCATCCGAATTGCTTGTGATGTGGCAACACTGTCTCAAAAGTTTGCTACACTGCATTTTATCGTAAATTTGAGTGCAGCGGTATGTTCGTGCGGCAGTTGTTGTGAGAAGCACGTATTGTTGAGTTATTACGGAAAGGGGGTAGTTTGTATTAGAATAGCGAATTGATGTTGTGGAGTGTTACATAAAGACTGGCTCCATCAAAGAATGTAAAGAAACGTGTCAAACGAAGTATGCCGCTAGAAAACTCCCCACGACTGGCACTATTCAAGGGTCCGTCCAGAATGTGCAGAGGAATAGGCGACCGACAGCGAGAACCTCTGAAACTACAGACAGAATTTCCATGGACATTGCGAGATGTGCCCCGCAGCTCGGTAAGGAGATTATCGCTGCAGGTTGGTGTATCCCGTACATCGTGTCATGGTGTACTAAAAGACATAAAATAAAAAAGCCTATCGTATGAATGTGGTGCAAGAGTTGAAATCTGAGGATCGTGAAAAAAGAGTTCATTATTGTAACTGGCTGTTAACATCAATTGATAACGGTTACTTTATTTCAGATGAGGCCCGGTTTCATTTGTCTGATTATGTAAACTCCTAGAACTGCAGATATTGGTCGCAAGACAACTCAATATTCTTCACGAAAAAACTCTCCACACAGAGAGGAGATCTCTGACTCCTTCTATGCACAGTTAACAAATGCGGAGGAGCTGTATGCAGTATTCCAACAAGATGGAGCAACCGCTCACACATACAACCAAAGTATGCCCACACCATCAACGTGTTCCGGAAGATAGATTTGTTAGTAGAAGCCCCCGGACTTAACATGACTTATTACCATGTGAAGCTTATTTATGGGGCACACTAAACGCAAAGTGTTTTCTGTAAACCCTCACACTATAGACGATCTTAAACTGAACACTACTAGATAAATTAACAACATCACGCCTGCAGAATTACATCGCTTTCCCGGAAACGTCATCAAACGAAGTCAGCGACGCCCGGATGTCCATGGCCACCACTTCCAGCATATCTTATAAGCAGGTAACTACATGTTTTTTTAACTTCCTATTATGTATTATTTTGTAGTTAGTTCATTGCTGTTTGAATCTCGGGCGTGACGCGTATCGGTTTTGTGTGGGGCACCCTGTGGTATTCCATATAATCAACTTAGAAAGTCTCTAACGCACATATTTAGTAACCATATATAATACTGAGTACATTCACACTAAATAATTTCAACTCCTTTTAGTCATACAGAATCCGTAAGCTAAATATGACATAACTGTAGCAAAACCTTTAAGTAAAATATAGCTTTCAACGTAGCAGAAGATGTAAACGAAAAATAATTGACCAAGACGTATTTTTCGGATGTAAACAAAGATGTCAACCGGCAAAACAGCAAATATTGGGCTATGTTATGGAAAACAGAAGTAAAAAAGTGTTTGTGTTACGTCCATAAACGCGAAAATCGGAGTAACAACAAACAGAGTAGATATTAAGTACATCTAAAAAGCAATATATCGTAAATATACAACTCACGAAGTGTAGTAGCTAAACAAAATTGTTATTTTGCACAGGGCAGCTGCAGAATCCAGTTTTGCTGTCTATATTGTAAATATGTACTGACTGAAGACTCAGTTGTGTATTACGCTAACTGAAAATGTTTGGCAGTCCGAAACGCGTATTGGCTTAAATAAAAATAGGTAACAAAGAGGATGATTCTGTATTTATTAAAATAATACAGAAATACGGGTGTTTATAAGGATGCACACTCTCTGTGTGCTGATGACCAATGCCTGTAGCCTAATGTCCACGTATCTGAATTGCCACGACACACTCAGCCACATGTTCTATTTCCAGAAACGGTAGATGGCCCTGTAAGTAACTAGTATCTCCAAGGCTGGGGAAAAGGTACACTGTCAGATCGCTCTCAGTAGACTCTAGCAAAACTCCGCATCTACTGAAAGCAGAAGACAAGTAAAAGTGGGATGTGCTGTTCACGGTGACGCATTTCAACGGATTTATAACAATAATGTACACGTGTCCCCATTCATTCAGATGGAGGCTGTACAGAACATTTTTTTTTAAAGGGGAATTGCCCGCGGAAGTGTTGCTGAGTTTAATTCCGAAATTAGTACCTTCTCTAAATAGTTTATATAATAATGCTTAGAAGAATACAGGTTTCCAAGCAAATAGAAAGTTGCGAATGTTCAGAAAGGTTTCTATAACTTTGTTCTTGTGGGGTCCATTTGCTTCAAAATGTTTTAAGAAGGAAAAAAAGTCCTAGACAGCCCGTAATATATTTCTTTCCCGTGCTGTTAGCTAATATTGACAGTTAGTCATTTTCATCCATTTGAGGCTTGTGACAAGTGTTCGAAAATGACTAACAGTCGAAATTAGTTAATAGCACGGACAACAGGTATACCACGGACTGTCTGAACCACGTTTTCTTTCTTAAAACTATAAAAAGAACCAATGCATCCTAAGTCATATAGACCCATTCGTATGCAGGACAACCACTCCAAGGCCGTCGAAAACTCATGTGTGACCAGCTGACGTCGTTCGGAATGCTTTCTGCATGAAGGAGAACCAATTCGGCATTAGATGGGCTAGTTGACTGATGACGTCAACAATGAAGCTCCGTAGCTGGCTGGCTCATTCACTTGCAGTTGTGTTCTGAGGTTCATGTGCCCCGGCGTGAGCGTCGAGGAAAGGATGTCCAGGCGGCACCCTCAGGACTTCGTGAGTGGCCAGTGGTTTTTGACATTAACTTGCAGCAACTGCTGGTCGTAGGCTGTGTCTCAAAAATGAACAGCATAGAGACAGAAGTGATGACACTTCCTGCAGGACCTGACCATCATTTTGCAGGACAATGCTCAAGCACGTACAGTGCCAGCTGTTACTGATTTGTGTGACTGATGGAGCTGCTAAGTGCTATACCACCTACTGCACTCCCCTGACTGGAGCCCTCGTGATTTCAATTCGATTTCTTAACTGAAGGAAACACTTCACGGCATTCGCTTCAGAACTGCTACAAATTCGACCGCGCCGCTCGAACTGTCAACGTAACTGGCACTGCTAAGAGTAACCTACGACTTCCACATTGCTGGCAACGGGTTGTACACAATGCTGGTGACTACTTTGAAGGTCAGTAAAACCTTGAAACACGTATCTATTTTGCACGAGCTGTAAATGAATAGTTTCCACTATTAAAGTTCCAACCCTCGTATAAGAACACAAAATGCAGCCAGATACTAGCCAGATACTGGGGTGTCGCCATGGATCGTCACTTGAAATGTTGGTCACACACCGAAAGGTAAGCAAATCAGCATTAGCATTGTTAAACAAAATTATAAGAAATGGGCAAAAAAGATTCCATCTTCGAGCGAATGTAACTGAAAGGTGTGATAACAGACTTCTTCTTGTTGGTGGTCTATGGATCGAGTATATGAGCACACAAACTACGTCTAGTCAGGCTGATATGGTGGTAGGAAGGGTACAGAGCAGGTATGGGCAACATTTGGTGACATGATACACATACACACTTAAACTCGAGGGGCAGCTCGTCATGTGACCCGACAGCAGCAACCCTAGTGCATTAAGTCAATGCTATAACGTCCGTGATGTTGATGTTTATGGGGTAACACACAGATATGAGTGGTGCCACTTTCCCGAAGCGCTACGGCAAAAAAATATGCCTTAAAATACTCATTTTTGAGAGTACATTCATTTTACATTTCGGTCATCTTCAGATGATTCCATTTATTTACATGTCGGAACTTTTTTTCATTGCCTATGACGTACTGTAGTAGCTGTCTTAAAAATTTCCACTGACAGATTCTGCAACGCCGTTAGTAAATAAATAATGCTAACGAAACTAAACACATGCAAATCTCCCGCATGGTGCAATATCGTTAGTGTGAGAAAATGAATAAAGGACTATTGTGAACAGGGATGTCTCCTTAACGGTTCGCCGAGCGGGTCTAGCCATTACCACCTCTACAACTCGCGTCCCGGTGAGGAAACAGTTCTTTCTCCCGTCCTACGAATGGCCGTTTCCTCTGCCATTCAGGGGTCACGTCCCTACGTCAACATCTCCGAAAATGCGTCCCGTGCGGAGTACAATTGACCTCCTCTCTCTCACCCACGAATTTCTTCCACCGGCTGGATTTACAAAAATCACGTGCTGGATGCAGCCCGTGGGCAGTTGGTTGCGCACCAGTGGTACAGAGGAGCATGATATTCAGATGTATTGCTGCTTTTGACCCCTCACCCACAGATGACCTATTAGTAATGATGTTATGGACACTGGATAGACATCACGGATGGGATTTACACCACTATTAGAGAGATAAAGGACTTTTCAATTGAAACAAGGTAGCAGGTCTCGGAGATATCAGTGACTGGTAGCCGAGTATATAGAATTCCCCAACGTAAGAGACATAAAATATATAGCGCAACCTAAAAGTGTGTTTTTAGTCGTTTGTGTTTTGTAGACGACGCTGCTGTCTAGCTACTCTAGTTTGCAAAGTGGAATTTGGGTTTCACTGACTAATTACGTAAATGAGTGGTTTGTAGATAGTAAACCGGCCGCACCCACACAGTACATCTACATCTACATCTACATCCATACTCCGCAAGCCACCTGACGGTGTGTGGCGGAGGGTACCTTGAGTTCCTCTATCGGTTCTCCCTTCTATTCCAGTCTCGTATTGTTCGTGGAAAGAAGGATTGTCGGTAGGCCTCTGTGTGGGCTCTAATCTCTCTGATTTTATCCTCATGGTCTCTTCGCGAGATATACGTAGGAGGGAGCAATATACTGCTTGACTCTTCGGTGAAGGTATGTTCTCGAAACTTTGACAAAAGCCCGTACCGAGCTACTGAGCGTCTCTCCTGCAGAGTCTTCCACTGGAGTTTATCTATCATCTCCGTAACGCTTTCACGATTACTAAATGATCCTGTAACGAAGCGCGCTGCTCTCCGTTGGATCTTCTCTATATCTTCTATCAACCCTATCTGGTACGGATCCCACACTGCTGAGCAGTATTCAAGCAGTGGGCGAACAAGCGTACTGTAACCTACTTCCTTTGTTTTCGGATTGCATTTCCTTAGGATTCTTCCAATGAATCTCAGTCTGGCATCTGCTTTACCGACAATCAACATTATATTATCATTCCATTTTAAATCACTCCTAATGCGTACTCCCAGATAATTTATGGAATTAACTGCTTCCAGTTGCTGACCTGCTATTTTGTAGCTAAATGATAAAGGATCTATCTTTCTGTGTATTCGCAGCACATTACACTTGTCTACCTTGAGATTCAATTGCCATTCCCTGCACCATGCGTCAATTCGCTGCAGATCCTCCTGCATTTCAGTACAATTTTACACTGTTACAACCTCTCGATACACCACAGCATCATCTGCAAAAAGCCTCAGTGAACTTCCGATGCCATCATATCGGAGAGGGTGATTGCTTACCTCCACGTCACGACAGACGTAATTGAAAGTCAATAACATTACATGACAGCTCATACTCGTATCCAGACAGTGCATACGTTCACATATTTCAATATGACGTCCTTTAGCAATGTTTGTTTTGAAGAGATTTAACAGTAGGGACAGATACTACCATCTCGCGTTCTCACTGAGAAGCGGGATTTAATTTTACTGATAGCAACATTCTGCATTGTAACGAAGTGATATACAGTAATCCAAGGAGGTGGAGAAAATCGTTGGGGGGAGGGAATAGTCAATAACATGACAAAAAGTCCTGTCAAAAGTAATCAATTTGGTGGTCTTTAGCCATTCGTTACTTAACATTAATCGCTACCATTTCCTAACAACGATTGATATCCAGTAATCATCGTACCTTACAGATACTGTTCGTAACATATATAGCTAACTATTTTTGTCCTGGTGTTTACAGTTCATAATAACTGTGAGACATTTTCTTTTCATGAGGACGCACGTGCAGCCACCGCGACGCGGATGAATATAATCTCACGAATTTTCAGCGATCCATGAATTATTATCATTTGATATAAACTTTACACGACGGTATCAAGTCCGTGCGAGCTCATGATTTCCGAATCATATCGGAGAGGGTGATTGCTTACCTCCACGTCACGACAGACGTAATTGAAGGTCAATAACATTACATGACAGCTCATACTCGTATCCAGACAGTGCATACGTTCACATATTTCAATATGACGTCCTTTAGCAATGTTTGTTTTGAAGAGATTTAACTGTAGACGACGGTGCACACGTTCACATATTTCGGTATCACGTCCTTTAGCAATTTTGTTTTGAAGCAATTTAACTGTAGATGACGGATGAGCCATTAAAACATCCGGTCGCTATCAGTCTCAACACTCTAAAACCGTTAACTGCTGCCTTCAGCAGTTGTAATTGTGCTGCTAGACGGAGATTGGTATCGATATGGGCAGTTAATAGCGCATGATTGTAGGCAACGCTGTTAAACTTTCATAGTAATACCGCTGCCCTAAAACCGACCATAGTTTCTCGATAATCAGCAGGTAGTCAGGATAGGTGCTGTTCCGTGTGTTCCAACAACGACACCTAAACTGGGACACCAGTGAATCTTCACGTACAAGTTGTCAATGAAGTTCACCTCGATTAAAAAAATCATAACTTCAAAACTATTAGAGGTAGAGAACCGTGGTTTGTTGTAAAACGTTTAGCGCCTCTCAAAGGTTTCTCCCTTTGTCCTTAGTTGGAGATTTGACATTGTGTTCGTCCAAATGACGACAAACAAGGTGGTGCTGTGTGTGTCGTCAGCTATGCAGAATCTATATACAGAGTGTTCAGAAATTCCAGTTACAAACTTCTAGGACTTCTAGTGGGGAGTGAGTACACAATATTTTGAGTGGTAGAGCAACATGGTTGAGAACATGTTTCCAGGATACACTGATATGATGCTTCTGACTGGCGAAGCTCCCGGTAACCACCGAAAGAGCTCGTCACCTTTACGAGGCTCGTTGCGCGACTCCATAGCATACCCTTTTCGCCACAATGATGCAACCATTTCGAGAAAGGATACCTCCACTGTCAGCAGGCTTGACTGTGGTGCTCCAAGGGGACGGCGCACAGCCGAATTGGAGGAGGCAGTACTGCATCATACTGAAGAAAACCCGTCAACGAGTACGCGAGCAATTTCTTTGGCTACTAATGTGTTTAACTGTAAAACAACTGATGTGCTGGGCCACGTATAATCAGTTACTTGTAAAAGTGGTCGTGATATTTACAAGTGATAGTGGCACGGAAACGGTGCATTTCCGGGCATAGGTTCCCATTCAATTGTCTACTCACTGCCATCTACAAATCAGAGAATTTTGTAACGGGAATTTCCGAACAACCTATATGTGGAAATGTTGCTGTGGATTTTTCAGCGCTAGTACGGGAGGACATTACTCACAAAAACAAATCTAATGAGGTGGTTAAAAAACTTGAAAGACACAAACAGTGTCAAAGACTTTCCTCGAAGTGGACGGCGCCTTACGTCTCAAACGTGTGTTTACAGAGTGGAAGATGCATTTCAACGCAGCACCAAGAAGTCAATTCGTCGTGCATCACGCGAATTGCAGGGAGCTGAATGACATTTCTTGAGGAGTGTATGTGTCGTGATGGTTTCATCGCATGACCCCTGCGCTCTGCCGACATAATCTCGTCTCATTAGGCTTCTTCTTGTGCGGTTACGTCAAGGATTGCGTGTACATAGCCGCTATCAGTGACACTGCTGCCCTTCGTGCACGAAATCAGTGAAGCAATCAGAACTCTTGATGCTGCAGTGCCGACTCATACATAGGCAGAATTCGAATACAGCCTTAGTGTTCTACGAGCGACGAATTGGGCACATACCGAAATTCTAGCATAACAGAAAAGAATTTTGTGAAGTTGCTGAAAGTTTTACAATGAACAACAACTCTCTTCCTGCAACAGTTTCCAAGTTATGATTATTTCAAATAATATACGGACTTTACGGACACCTGGTATTATCGTTTTGGAAAAAGCCGCTTCCTTTAGTATCATCAGCTTCACAAGATGTCCATGATCCTTGATTTCTCAAATTAGATCCCAAATCAACCAAATCACCTCCACAATTTAATAGTAGCAATATAAGGGACCGCAACCGGCCGCTGTGGCCGAGCGGTTCTAGGCGCTTCAGTCTGGAACCGCGCGACGCTACTGTCGAAGGTTCGAATCCTGCCTCGGGCATGGATGTGTGTGATGTCCTTAGGTTAGTTAGGGGACTGATGACCTCAGATATTTAGACCCATACTGCTCAGAGCCATTTTGAACCAATAAAAGGGACCGTATTTCCTGCAAAAACCCCAATCGTTATTGAAAAATTATATGAAGACTCAGAGAACACCATTAGGCTACAAAAATCATAGTTAGACGAAGTTACACGGCGTCGCAAGCACTTTAGTACTGTGGACGGTACCTTGTCAACGATCAGAGTTTAGGAGATTTACAAATGGTCACGCATTCTCCAAATGTTCCGTGTGCGTCTGACTGCGATAGCAGGAACGGTCTTACGTGACGCTTAGAAAGAGTTGACGTCACCTGAATCACGATAGCTCTTCAGTACCTCATGATAATCTCTTCAAGCTCTGAAACAGGCTGCTCTCATCGAAACGCATGCGTTTTATGTTCTAATTTGACTGATAGCACGGATGAATATGTAAAACACTCGTCAACAATTACCAGCTGTCGAAGCGAATAAATCATCAGTTTACAATGGTGTTGTGTTACGGGATACAAATTTTTCATTAATTTGGCATATTATTGTCCTCCGTTTATTTCGTCTCCCGTTGCAGCGCTGAACAGACCAATGCAACGCATGATGTAAAATAAGGGTTATTCCAAGCGTTAGTGTAATGGAAAGATATACCGAAAGTAAAGAAGCTGCTAATTTACGGAAAAATTGAAAGTCCAAAACAGATTTACAACCTCTTCTCTTAGAAATTGGTTGCACGTTTCATGTTATTAAATTGAGATACTCTTTCATTTGTCAAGATACTGTATCTATCGAACCTAAATTCTGCAAAGAAACATTTTCATTTCCGTTTCGTATACATATTGCACTTTCACTAATTTCAATGTCAAGGTATGAAACAGAACAAAAGGAAGAGGTAAAATGATTCAGCTTGCCAATGATGCAGGTTCCATCAATCCCCACAAGAATGTGGTATCTGGTCTTGTAGAAGAATTGATGTGGCAGACAACTTTACTTCACCACAGACTTACAGCTATGGTCTCCGTGGAATACACTTTGTGATGATGCGTGTGACAATTTAAAAGGGAATCCCCGACCAACTCTCGTAGTTAGAGGGATGGAAAGGAGACAGTAGTATACTGAAGTTCTACAGATGTAAGAACCTCCAAAAACGAGTTAGGTTAGAATACTGGACTGGTACACAGTTTTGACTGTCATATTGCGTCATCACAGTCAGTACTTCGCAGCATGTAAACTATTTTACTTTGCCGACAGTGACGTGGTAACGTAGTGTTATCCTGAAATGGACAAGCAAGAGATGGAAAGATGATACATAGGTGTGTAATAGCCCCATCTGTCTTGGATATGAAACATTTAGACGAATGCAAAGTATCTATACTACAGATCTTTAGTGGAAAACGTAAATCAGTTTAGCGAGAAGAGGGGTGTATACGGACAGAGCAGCAGCTGCCCCCGAGCAGCCGGCGGTGCAACCAACTGCTCATGACGAATGGCGGCTCACAGCTGGGGTGGCGCTGATGGCGCCTGCATCTTGCATGGCGACACCTGCTGGACGGGAGACGGGCATCCGCCAGCAGGTCCCTCCAATTCTTCGCCTCTCTTCGCAACGTCTCTCTCTCTCTCTCTCTCTCTCTCTCTCTTTCTCCTGCATCCGCCGCCAATTTCCCCGACCGCACCCTCCGGCAATTTACACTGCGGCTTCGCACCAACTATTTGATTCTAAATTTATAAAGCCCAAATTACATGCACTGGCCTGGAAGAAGACGGAGCGCCCGGCCGGCATCAATTGTTCAGCCTGCAGAAGCAAAGTGCTGAATCTTTGCTGAGCGGGCCCGACTGCTCTTGCGGTGTTACTTCCTTCCGGTAACCAACTCTTGTATTATGCATCGAACTCTGCTTAAAATCCTCTACAAACAGGCTCATGGTATGTCCAGAACAGTGCGTGCCAATTGAAACAGGTACCGCATGCTTTGCACTGCATACATATTTTCTCTTCTTAGTTGACGTTGATTGTGGTGACTTTCAGTTGATTGGTTCTAAACATCGTAGATCACATCTACTATGGAGTTTTTGACAGTTGATTTCTTCCGTGGTACCAATTGATTGTAAACGGTTATTGAAATAGCAGTAGTACTATCCTGAATCTGAATCACACGGTTAGGGAACCGTTACACACTCTACAGACGCTGTTAGTTCTATGAATACGTGCCAGCAAGCAGATTTTTTTTTTCAGACAAACTCTTAATTTTTCCACCCGCAGTGCATTATGATTTCCCTACAACTTGTCGAACTTTTCTGGATTTCCGATTTCCTCGTTTTGATGCGGTAGAATTCTAACGAGATCATGGTGCTAGCTAATCGCTACCCTTAAGATTTAACAGTAACACATTATGCGTAATACCGCATGATTATAGCATCCGTGGACGTGTTGTTGTGCTGTTAGTTAGTTTGTTTAGAAACGAATGATGAAGCGCTACCTGTGGTTTTTTTGTTTGTAGAAGGTGGGCAAAATACGAAGTGTGGCGTGAACGTATATGCTAGGTACGAAGCACAAAAACATATATAGCGCCAGCGCAACTGAATGAAGGGGGACGTTAGCCATCTTGCATTTGTCACTTTGCGTTGGTCTTCGTTTGGAAATATTAGTTTTACGAGATGAAGTCGTTTGTGTTGTGATAGATCTATATCTTTTGTCTTAATTCTCTTCAGCCTTCAGCGACCCATATCACCAGTCGATTATCGAATCACATTAACGTCCGTGAATCGTATCTTGAGTGTCATATGTCATCTTCACCTTGAACGGTGTTTCTCTCGATACAGCAGTGCTGATCGAAATCCTGAGCCATTCCTACGAGCCATTCTCGTTGCAAATGTGCTTATCTAACCTGGACGATAGCACGGATGAACTCGCAGTAATTGTTCACAGCGTATTCCATTAGCTATTATAAGAGTGAGGAGATCTGTGCAACGTATGATATTCCCTAACACTTACTTCAACCGTCCATGGACTGGGAAGGTGTATCTGAGGTGAAGAAGACGTTAATATTCACGTGAAAAGTCTTTGAAAACCTCAACAGATTTACATACCCATCATAACAGAGTTAAATGTATGTCTAAACATGCTAAAGTGTCTTATCGTATCCTATACGTTGTAACCACCCATATTGCTCTTCATTATTCACTTACAAAGATTGATGCACTTACAACAGAAATCATTCTTACAGTCTTCATTAAAGAGTTACGTAAAGTTCGGTAGGCGTATACATGAACCGTGTCTCCCTGTATGTCGTTCTAGCCTTTCCCTTTCGCAACACTATCCCAGTATCTTCTCAACTTTAATTGCTAGGTTATTTCGTTCACTGCTGATACATTAGCGTGCCACTGGTGACGCTAATAGACGACTTTTAGTTAGTATGAAATGTTGCATAGAGCTCGTTTAAAAAATTGCTTACGTCTAGTGCGTATAAAATCTGACAAATAAAAAACGGCGTAAATAGTCAAGTACTTACGTTAAATAACTATTTTGCTCCTGAAGCCATAGAACCTGAAAGCTACAAAGAAAAAAATAAAGGCAGAAAAATGAATGTTTGTCTCAGAGAGAAAATGTTTGTTTGCTGTTTGAAGTAAACTACATAAATAAATAAAAAGATTCGATCTAACGGTGCAGTTATTTATTAGTAAAACGTTAGTAGAATTTTATATAGGGATTGCCCGAAACACACCGTGAGAAATGCACGCTTGAAAATGAATGCAGATTCTAGCGAAAGCTGCAGGTTGCGCTAATGTATTGATCACGAAAAACACCTGTGCAGTGTCCTCAATACGTTGCAAGCGTCAGCCGTTATCTGAACAGAGTTCTGTGTAGTTATCAGTGCATTATTTCGGAGCTAAGTGAATTCGAATGTGGGCAAATTGGTGATGCCCGTTTGGTGGGTACTTTCATAACCAACACAGTCCAAGTGTTTGGTGCTTCAAGAGGCACTGCAGCGGAGATCTGCACACAAGGAAAGTGGAAAAACAACATCCGCTAAGTCAGAACGCGGACGAAAATGTGTTTTACTTCACCGTGACTGACAGTTATTGTTATGAAAAATAAGAGAAAGACAAAAGTCGCCACAGGAATCAATGTCGCAACCGCGAACCCTATTGGCACTTTCGACACATGAATCTCGATTCACATTGCGTCCAACGTCTGTCATATTTTATGTCCCAAGAGTAAAACATGGCGGATGTACGGTGATCATTTGGACAGCCGTATCATGGTATTTCACGGGCCCCATGGCTACTCAGCAATGTCACATTAACGCTAAGGATTATGTGGCCATTTTGGTGGATCAGGTTCATCCCGTGCTACAGAGCTCTCCAATGGTGATGCTGTGTTCCAAGATACAGGGACCCTGTTCACACAGCTCGCATCGTCCATTGCCGATTTTGTGAGCACGGGTGTGAAGTGTCGCATCTCCCGTGGCCACTATAGGCACCAAACCTGAAAATTACTGTGCCTTTGTGATCTAATTTTTAAAGAAAGACTCGTGATCGCTATCCACTTCTATCATCGTTACTTTAACTTGCCAATATTTTGCTGGAAGATGGTATGTGATTCTTTTGAATATCATACAGGACCTGTATTTATCAATTCCGAGACGAATGGAAGCTGTTTTTAATGCAAACGGTTTTGTTATAGTCTGTTAGCCATGATAATGTGTTGTGCTTGTGGTGTGCGTTCTACACTCATTCATTCCTAGTCGTTAAAGTCGGTAATTTGCGAGCATAACTGTACAACAAAAAGTCCGTGTTTCTAATTTTAAATATTAGCCATTACACATCCCAAGATTATAAATGGTAATTAGCTGGTGAAGAATATAGTTTCGAATTGCAACGTCATTTTAGACGTTCAAGTAAGTTTACGGCACCGGAACACTGACAACGTGAGGGGAGACACAGGGAAACGTCGAGTAAGTATCATTTAGAACCTATGAAGGCTTACGAGGAATGACGGTATATTGACGTGTCATAGGAATATACAGTAGAATTAGTACCTCATTTTAGTGTCCATGGTGTCACTAGTTGGTGTCTGATTACAGGCGTTTCGATTACTACTAAAAATTTGTGTTTACACTGCAATATGCATTTCGTTTCATTCATTTAAAACATTTTTATTGGTCTAGACTCAAACGAACGGAATTAAGAATGTCGGTTTTGGTTTAGGGTCTGCAAACAATTCGTAATGTAAGTTTTGAGGGGTGATTTTTACTTAAGGCTTTTTATTTTGATTTGTTTTTACGTCAGGAAGAGCGTCTGCATGCACATTTTCCCGGGTTCTCCCGTTTAGTACTCGCTCTTTTATTCGAGGTCCGCTTCCACTTGTAGCACTACACATTTCTTCACGTAAAACGCGACTAAATATTTCGGCATCAATATTTACTTTCATTTATCGGACGAAACGTATGTCTGCGTGTTTTCCGTTGGTGATGATGCCAAATTTTGCTATTTCCGTGTTCCTTTAACTTATAAACATTATTTTTATTTACATCTTGCTACATATAGTATATTGTTTATATTTTCTTGTTCTTTTAATTGTATGGGTGACATGAAGGGGTAGTGTGAAACTTAATGACGTAGGCGTCAAATCGAAAGACTTGCACCCGACGATCGGTCTACCCGACGGGAGGCCCTAGTCACACGACATTTACATCGCTTTGCGTACGTGGAAGTTTCCTTGAAATGTGAGGAAATGTCCCTTTTTGTCGCCTTTTATGATGCTCATATATTCTGTTTAGACAGCGACAGTTCTGGTTATGGTAGTCCGCTAATTTTGGGTGTCTTTTACTGTGTTTCCATGCCCTGATATGATCGTCATACCTTGCGAAGAAGGTTCTCTCAGTCATACCGATATAAGTTTTGTCACAGTAACTGCCGTTGAACTGGTAGATATGGAACTGTTGGCAGCTGTTTGTTTTTTACATTAGTTTTGGGATGTATTTATGTACTGAATTAATAATTTTGCTTTTAATGTTGGTATCCCGTTGTTGAGTATATGACCTATTTTGTACGTCAGTTTACTGCGATAGGTCATTTGTACGTCTTATTCCTGTAACTGTGCTGCTTCTTTTACTTTTATCATCATTTACTTGAGTGTTGTCAGTGTGTCTGTATGGAATTGGTGAAAGCGTCGTTTGGTTTGTTTGTTTCGTCTTATATGTCATTTCTGTTAAATTTCTCTACTTCCAAACAAAAATAAACTTCGTCCGAACAGGCCTTGAAGGCCCAACGGCATCGACAGGCCGCCGTTTCATCCTCAGCCCTTAGGCGTCATCGGATGCGGATACGGAGGGATATGTGGTCAGCACACCGCTCTCCCAGCCGTTGTGAGTTTTCGTGACTGGTGCCTCTGCTTCTCAGTCAAGTAGCTCCTCAATTGCCCTCACAGGGCTGAGTGCAACCCGGGCTGAGTGCAACCCGCTTGCCAACAGCGCTCGGCAGCCCGAACGGTGACGCATCCAGATTCTAGCCAAGCCCGACAGCGCTTAACTCCAGTGATCTGACGGGAACCGGTGTTGCCACAGCAGCAAGGCTGTTGGCAAATTTCTCTACTAGCTAATCACATAAACCAGTAAAATCAGACAACTCCTCTTATTTCAAGAAAACCACGAAACACACAAAGCCTTCACATACGATAAAAAGCTGCTTAATGACGAAATAAACACTGGAAACAGGACACAGTACAACATCATTGTAATCATCACCTGAATAAGCTTAAGAAACACTTACCCCATCTACTGTCTCTCTCTCTCTCTCTCTCTCTCTGCCACTCTCTCTTTTACCCTTTCCAATAAACATCAGTGTTGCAATATTTAGTAGTAGCAAGTCAAAGTGAAAATGGGCCACACACACCAGTGCCAAATGCAAACTGTCTGGGAGACATGCGTGCAGACGGCACTTCCTAATACAAAGAGAAGTAAGAGACAAATGCATTTTTAGTATCCACAAGGTGGATGCCAGATATCTTAAATAAAATAAACTAAACCAAAGACTTCAATAAAAAGTAGAAATAATAGTTTCCTTTACATCACTCAGATAAAGCCTGCACCTTTGCAAAGCTGTTGTGGTCACGAAATACTCTCAGCGGATGGATGCTTCTAAAAATAGTTTAAGGACAAGATGAATTTTTAAACCAAGATAGCATTGGTCGTAAATTTTTGAGTTGTTTGTTGCAAATCGATTTCAGTTACTGTGCAGCTATCTTCGGTTCAGTTGTATCCAAGTCACCAAGACTCAGCTTACGTAAAATCCCATTTGGTACCACGTTGCCATTACAGATAACAAATAGTTAAACTCAGTTTAAGCGTCGAACTGCACGGACACTGTAAGATACCATCACTGCAGCAACAATTTTTCATACCAAATAAAAGATAAAGTGACGAGCATAACATTGTATCCCTTGTGCGTGAATCACATAATGTGTGACACTTATGAGATGAGACAACAGGACATACGGAAGATGCATTTGGTGCCGTGTCGAGTCGCGTCTGCTATACAGTTGCCTTACGAGGAAACTGATAGTCTTCACACCTTTTTGAGTACGTTATAAAGCATAAACAACAATAGAAACCCCCGGTAGAGTACTGCGTAACGTGAATTCGACACAAGGAGCGGCCAACATTTCTCGAAATTAGAGATGGATAACTACGTCTATGAAATCAACAAGAGATCACGCAGGGCATGTGCAATGTTTCGATCAACTGTTTCAAAATTTACTGTAACATAGTGTACGAGTGAGTAGTCCGTGAGTGTGCTAGTCACTTTGTGTTGACATTAACAAAAGGCCTTAGCACTAAGTTTTCCTTATAGACCAGTAGAAGGCAAGTAGGCAAATCTGCGTGTCTTGAACATCTCATTGGAGATTCCAGACAAAGTAATATAACTCAAATTGCAGCCTTATGGAAACGTTCGTGTCATCGGAATGAGACCTGGGCAGACTTTTGTCCCCGTCCCAAATGGAAAGAGACCTATCAAAATCAAAGACAAAAAAGTGATCCCGTCCGTAATGAGTATTGTGGACTATCAAGCATACGTTACTTACATCTGGCAATTACCAGAAGTGCTTCATGTGTAATGAAACAGATCACGTTAGACAAGATTGTCCCACACGAAAATTCCGTCTTGAACTCAAGCTAACTAAACGTAAGTCTTTATTTTCTAATATCGCAGTAGAAATAAATATTAACCGGTAGCAAATAGCGCCACATCAGCTGAAAGTAATTCATTTTCCGTTAATGCTCCAGAATCTGCAGACAATAAGCCGGAACACAGTAGTGACGTTCCACATGCTTCAATTGGTCGTGTATATCCGCCTTTAGGCGTACGTGGAAAAAATCAGAACCGGGAATACTTACCCACTACCTGTCGGCCACACCCATGCTAACAGCAGACATGAAGATGACAATGCAGCTGATACTGGCAAAATCGAAGCAATGAATGGTAAACAATCCGAGATCTTGCAGTCGTGGTCGGACAGTTTACAACAACGAACTCAGAAATGTCGGGGATAGAGGTAGTTCACGGTGACGAGATGGGCGTTGCTCCGGAGCCAACTAAGTCGATGATACATCCAGGGGAAGCATCTGCGAACTCACTCTCGGAAACATGAGGACAATCTCAGATGGAAACAACTGAGTCTGCAATTTTGTCATATGATGACATGATGGAGACCGTGGCTGTTGTTCGAAGACAAATGTTGATGGTGTTAGAGCAGCAACCAGCCACAAATTTACTTTCAGTTCCTTTACCCTTTGAATAAAGCAACTGAAAGTAAATTTGTGGCTGGTTGCTGTTCTAACACCATCAACAACTGAGTCTGCGGGTACAGAGAAGCTAAGTCAGTTTTCTACTGAAAAGTTTAAGAGGAAATTCTCTATGAGTAGTAATGAAGAGGAGCGAAAAGATGTAAACAAAGAGTGTACAACGACTTCCTTTACTGACCGAGAGGAAGCCGAGACTGAAGATATAACAGTGTCTCACTCAGAATCTATCTCCCGTGCCGTACACCAATTGTCTGCGGACAATCGTAAGGGAGAAAAAAAGTACAGAAGCTGGGGATTGTGGGCCGAGTAAAACCAAGCGGAAACACAGGAAAAGAGAGGCGAAGTCTATTCGAAATCCAAAATCCAAACCGATTACAAGAGAAGGAACAACAAGTATAGACACCAGAACAGAGAACAATTAGTTCACAACCACAAAAAAAGTTATGACGTACCACAATTATAAAATTTTATACTTTAAATATCAACAAGTATCTATCAAGTCAAACTAGGTTCTTATATGGCGTTGAAATCGATATAGCGTACTACAGTGAGTCGAAACCAACACTCTAGATGAAATTACAGGGTACAATTTAATGCTCAACAGACCTTACAGTACAGGTAGGTCGATATTAACAAAACACGCCATTCAAGTGGCAGAGACAGGGAGAGTATTAGCACAAGCAGAAGTGCAATATTTGTGCAAATATGTATGCTCCGTGTGACAGCAGTCGTATAAAGGGAAGGCCGAGGTTTTCACAAAGGAAAGTATGTCTGTTTTACCAACGACTTGAAGTAGAGTCGTATTTGGTGATGATTTTAACTCTTCAATTAAAACTTCGGGACTCAGAGGCCGTGGTCGACGTATAAAAGTGCTCTCTGACGTTTCGTCTTCAACTGCAGGAGACATTTTCGGAGATAAAACGAACACTGCCACTGAGGTTCGAGAGGCTGTCACATTTATACAGTGCATAGAGGTCATTACTATCCGTCACGTGAGCCGATTCGGTTTCTATCTCTGGATGGCGTTATCATCCTCGATCAAAATTAGTCGATTGCCATTCTGTGGCGCAAAGTCGACATCCATACTTTATCTAACTTCAGACCTTCTTATTTTCTATTAAAATTCTTGTTTCAATGCCATACAATGTAATAACATCAGGCACACCGAGTTTAAAGGAATTTAAGTTTAAACTGATAATATTACACCATGAACTGAAGAACAAACGAAGTTATCAAAGCAGTTTTGCAAACTACGCATATGAATGGCATCCCTGCATTTGATATATTGAGACAAGTGTGTAGATTGCTGAATCCTCTCTTTTTACTTTGTAATTAACACTTTTTGTCATAATGTTTGTTACTTGTATTTTAAATGCACCTTGCTATCGCGAAGTAGGATACAGGTTGTAGAAATAAAATATGCTACAATAAAGGAGAAGAAATTTCTGCATTTATTTCACTAATTTTCCTGAGAAGAAACAAGAACCTCAGTTTCTATAGACGATAAGCGATTGTATTTAGAGAAAATATCAGAATGCTTTCCATTTTTAAAGAAGCATACATTTAATTTCTTGAAGGTAGAAAGATATAAAGGATTTCAGAAGGAAGAGAAATCATATTACATTTTTAGGATGAAAGAATGCACAACCATCAGAAAGAACTGTACCGTATTATCACTTTTCTTTTTTAGTTTCACGGAATGACAAATTTTCCTTGTCAGTTACATCACAAGTAAGAATAAATTACACTTAAATAAATAATAAAAATAGAAAAGAAGTTGCCACATGAAATGAAACAGTTACGTTAGGTACTATCTTCCATTTGCCAGGAGAAATTACTATGTTTTAACAAACAAGATGAAAGACATTGAAGCCAGGGCGAGTAGGCAACTAAAGGTAAGCGAATGGAAGATCTATAAGAGGAGGAAACGAGGCCAAAAAATGAACCGAAGCTGTTAAGACGATCGCTTGCAATAAGCGGGAAATCCGGTTCTGAGTCCCGGTATGGAACAAATTTTTATGTTTTTCTTTTTCATTGGAAACGGTACAGCTGATGTATAAATCGTACTCGCAATTTTTCAATTTCCGAATACATTTCATGTATCAAAATTTAAGTAAGCGTGTAATACGTAGAAGGTCGTATTATAAACAGTGAGAATTGGATAGCAAGAGCCGTGCACAATCAAAACAGTTCCACTTCGTTCTTGTATAATTCTGTGGATCAATAATTTTTTAGAATATTCTTCGTGGAGAAAAATAGCGGCCTGGCTAAAATATTTTGGAAAAGGATTAAAAACAACCTTGACCGCAATAAAATATTTCTTTACAATATTTATCGGTTTCGGTCAGAATGTGATCATCTTCGGACCATTTATACCATGACGGTCGGCAGGGGCGGAGAACGGAGCAGGCATTGTGAATCCACGAACGTCAACTGCTCTTGAGTTGATGTCGTGGAGTCACAGACCTGGTCCGTTCAACGCGACCGCTTACCAGTAAGGTATTAATGCTCTGTCGATGGTCACATTCTGACCATAGTTAATAAATGCTGACTGTTGGCAAGACGGTTTTTAATCAATTATTAAAAATTCTTTGGATATTTTACAAGCAATTTTTCTCTTATTCTAGTTGTCACACATTCAGCATTCGTATCTTAAATACAGGGTTTTACAAAAAGGTACGGCCAAACTTTCAGGAAACATTCCTCACACACAAATAAAGAAAAGATGTTATGTGGACATGTGTCCGGAAACGCTTAATTTCCATGTTAGAGCTCATTTTAGTTTCGTCAGTATGTACTATACTTCCTCGAATCACCGCCAGTTGGCCCAATGGAAGGAAGGTAATGTTGACTTCGGTGCTTGTGTTGACATGCGACTCATTGCTCTACAGTACTAGCACCAAGCACATCAGTACGTAGCATCAACAGGTTAGTGTTCATCACGAACGTGGTTTTGCGGTCAGTGCAATGTTTACAAATGCGGAGTTGGCAGATGCCCATTTGATGTATGGATTAGCACGGGGCAATAGCCGTGGCGCGGTACGTTTGTATCGAGACAGATTTCCAGAACGAAGGTGTCCCGACAGGAAGATGTTCGAAGCAATTGATCGGCGTCTTAGGGAGCACGGAACATTCCAGCCTATGACTCGCGACTGGGGAAGACCTAGAACGACGAAGACACCTGCAATGGACGAGGCAGTTCTTCGTGCAGTTGACGATAACCCTAATGTCAGCGTCAGAGAAGTTGCTGCTGTACAAGGTAACGTTGACCACGTCACTGTATGAAGAGTGCTACGGGAGAACCAGTTGTTTCCGTACCATGTACAGCGTGTGCAGGCCCTATCGGCAGCAGATTGGCCTCCATGGGTACACTTCTGCGAATGGCTCATCCAACAATGTGTCAATCCTCATTTCAGTGCAAATGTTCTCTTTACGGATGAGGCTTCATTCCAACGTGATCAAATCGTAAATTTTCACAGTCAACATGTGTGGGCTGACGAGAATCCGCACGCAATTGTGCAATCACGTCATCAACACAGATTTTCTGTGAACGTTTGGGCAGGCATTGTTGGTGATGTCTTGATTGGCCCCATGTTCATCCACCTACGCTCAATGGAGCACGTTATCATGATTTCATACGGGATACTCTACCTGTGCTGCTAGAACATGTGCCTTTACAAGTACGACACAACTTGTGGTTCATGCACGATGGAGCTCCTGCACATCTCAGTCGAAGTGTTCGTACGCTTCTCAACTACAGATTCGGTGACCGATGGATTGGTAGAGGCGGATCAATTCCATGGCCTCCACGCTCTCCTGACTTCAACCCTCTTGACTTTCATTCATGTGGGCATTTGAAAGCTCTTGTCTACACAACCCCGGTACCAAATGTAGAGACTCTTCGTGCTCGTATTGTGGACGGCTGTGATACAATACGCCATTCTCCAGGGCTGCATCAGCGCATCAGGGATTCCAAGCGACGGAGGGTGGATGTATGTATCCTCGCTAACGGAGGACATTTTGAACATTTCCTGTAACAAAGTGTTTGAAGTCACGCTGGTACGTTCTGTTGCTGTGTGTTTCCATTCCATGATTAATGTGATTTGAAGAGAAGTAATAAAATGAGCTCTAACATGGAAAGTAAGCGTTTCCGGACGCATGTCCACATAACATATTTTCTTTCGTTGTGTGTGAGGAATGTTTCCTGAAAGTTTGGCCGTACCTTTTTGTAACACCCTGTATATGAAGTCCCAAATACTTTGGAGATTTTTTTTTTTGCATCCTTCTTAAAGCTCAAACTGATTTTTTTTACTTGGCATGATTTCCGTACATTACAGCAAAAACAAATTTTTAATTAGAGAAAAGGTAAATATTCTGAAAATATAACTAATAATAGATCTAACGATGTGGTGCAGTGGTCAGCACACTGGACTCGCATTCTGGAGGACGACGGTTCAAAGCCGCGTCCGGCCATTCTGACTTAGGTTTCCTGTGATTTTCCTAAATCGGTTCAGGAAAACGACCGGAATTGCACGGCCGACTTCCTTCCGCGTCCTTCCGTAATCCGTTGGGACCAATGACCTCGCTGTTTGGTCACCTCCTCCAAACGGACCAACCAACCACTAATAATATCATGTAGTTAACTGGTTGTAGTTAACTACAGATCGTTATATGTTATATTGTTAATTACACAGAACAATTAGCTGATGTTTAAGTCGTTTGAAATATCACAAAAGTGAACCATGGGGAAATGAAGCAGCCTCGTTGTTAATAGACAAGTGTCGGGACAACGGAAAAGTAGTACATTCTTCTGTGGATTAACGCTTACAAAAGAAATTAGTGTCGCTCAGTAAAGGAAGTCTTCCTTACTTTCTCGTAGCCAGGCACGTATTCATGTTTCTCTTCGTAAATTACTTCCTAGATGGAACTTTCTGTCGCAGTACTATTGAAGCATTTCGAAGCAAAATTTATAAGTTACTGTTCTGCAGCACACAATGGTATAGCTAAATGCAGACAAAATTCAGGTAACGATGCGTGAGAAGATAAGGAACAAAACAGATCTTGTGATCATATGTTCGGAAAAGCGTTCCAAGGGAGGTATACTCTCTTGACGATGGAGGTAAGAAATCTTTGACGTCTTAAGTATTTTAATGATTGAAAACACACATGCGAACATACCAGCCTAGTAGGAATGGTACTGTGTGTACTAGAATTTTAGCTCCATAATCAAGAGGGCACTTAACCGGAGCAGTATCATGCACTTGTCACATTACTAACGCAGCACCATAGGCACCCCTTCCAGCAGGGGAGGCACGATCATCCACAGGAAGTGCACATATGCTAACCTGTACGACGAACTAGAAAGAAAACCGTAGTCGCAGAAGCACCGCAGATAATGAGGCGAGCGCGCGTTCTGAGTTATATCGATAGTGGAGAGTGTTCCACACAACTGTCTAGATTATCTCACCTTAGGGGGAAACCTGCATGGTGCTGATACCGAGGTCACTGTCAAAGACACTTGATCTCCACCTTCAAGTGGGTCTCCTACCTTGCAAGAGATTTTCCCTCATCATCTCAGGGGTCGTTTCCTGCAGCTGATCCCCATTTTGCGAAAACACTCCACATATTGAGCATTTCACTTCTACTTACGTATTATTTAAAATTTTACCTGTTATCGGTTCAGTTGGACTAGCGCTCGATAGTCTTGCGTACCAACTCCAGATGTAGATATAGGCTTAACCGTGGTGTCCGTACGCCACCGCCAGAATTGGTCCTTCTTTTAGGAGGTGGCCGGTTTCCATCATTTTCGTTGTCCGGTCCGAGCTTGTATGTTTTCAGTGACAGTGTCGCATTTATTGGCGACTTTCTGATGGTACTTTCATGAAGGAAAGAAGACTCCCAGGTGTTAACAGAAATATAGGCTCCTTCACAGTTAATTCACTTAATAAATCTAATTATTCTACCACAATCTCAGTCACAGATTGATGGAATTTGTTATTAGTCTACACCCCTTCTACGCTAAGATTTAACGAATCGCTGTTGCGAACCACGCAAGACAATCAAAATTTTCTGCTGGGAATAGCAAATGTATTATTGACCCTGATGCGTGAGAAGTACAAACTTTATTTCGAGTAGAAGTATTTCTTAATGTCGCATAAGTTTAATGAGTTTGCTTCTCAAACTAGTTTCTCGAAAATGGTTTTTCGTATGACAAATGAAAATGGATCATGATGTTTTGCAACAGAGACGATTGAAATAAAAGAGAAAAAATGCTTTCAAGTTTCTGTTCAACATTAGACAGACACCATTTTTGCTTAGGACAATTTCATTCAACTAGAGTCTATGTGGAGTGTCAAAAGTACGGCTTCTGAATGATTCGAGTGACTTTCAGCGTACTGCGTAGCTGACTAGAATTAATTTTCTGTGGTCAAGTAATGTTTCTCGTAAATATTCTTAAATACTTAGATGTTGTTACATTGTTCGATATAACATGTCGATACCAGAAGACACTGTTTGGTAGTGTCGATGGAAACAGTAATGCAGCATTTGAACCCACTTTACAACATATGGGGACTCCGAGTCGTATTTATAATTTATCGATGCGTGTTATTTCCTACTAATAATGTTTACTCTCGACTGGGTCAGTGAATAGCAAATCCAAAATTTTATCTAATGAAGTCCCTTAAAACATTCAGCCTTATGTTTCCCAGAACTGTAACCCGGACGAAATGGACTCGAAAATATGCACAGCTCATTCCGCTGAACAGGAATAGTTAACATGGGTCAGTTCGTGCTTTCAGCGAAATAACACAATGTTGATTGTAGCCACTACTACTCATTTCATCTTCTCTCCCTAGAGAATAACGATTGAAGAATGCTATCCTCGGCTGTCGGCTGCAATGTTTCTCTTGTGCTACGGCTTCATAGGGAAAGCGGCAGCAGCAGGTCTCTATACAGCCAGTCATAACTTGGAATTTTGCCAATACAGACGATTACTACTTCAAATATGAATATTTGTGAACATCGTGATCATTGTGAACATAGTGATGATCAACGGCATGAGGATGCAGAGGGCAATGGAAACCAATCCATTAAAGGCACGTAAGGTGTATCCACAGGACAAGGGGCCTGTAATCGAAAAAGTATCATAATAATCTATCCATTGGAAAAAAGATTCCGGAATAGTCCCCCATTCGGATCTCTGGGAGGGGACTGCCAAAGGGGAGGTGACCATGAGAAAAAGATTGAATAATCAACGAAAGGATAACATTCTATGAATCGGGGCCTGAAATGTCAGAAGCTTTAACGTGGTAGGGAAACTGGAAAATCTGAAAAGGGAAATGCAAAGGCTGAATCTAGATACAGTAGGGGTCAGTGAAGTGAAATGGAAAGAAGACAAGGATTTCTGGTCAGATGAGTACAGGGAAATATCAACAGTAGCAGAAAATGCTATAACGGCAGTAGGATTCATTATGAACAGGAAGGTTGGGTAGAGGGTGCGTTACTGTAAACAGTTCACTGATAGGTTTGTTCTTATCAAAATCGACAGCAAACCAACACCGACAAATGTAGTTAAGGTATACATGCCGACGTCGCAAGCTGAAGATAAAGACATAGACAAACTATATGTGGATATTGAAAGGGTAGTACAATACGTAAATGGAGATGAAAATCTAATAGTCATGGGAGACATTACAGAAGAAATGCGTCAGTTGATCGATGAAAGAAGGAAGTAGAAAAATGTTCCGGGAAGCTCAGGAATACAGAAATACAAGTCCCTGAGGAATGAATAAATGAAAAGTTCAAGGAAGATAAGATCAAATGGCTGCATGAAAAATGTGGAGAAATCGAAATAGAAATGATTGTCGGAAGGGCAGACCAGCGTACAGAAAAGTCAGAACAACCTTCGGTGACATTAAAAGCAAGGGAGGTAGGGTTAGAGTGCAATAGGAAATCCACTGTTAAATGCAGAGGAGAGAGCTTATAGATGGAAAGAATACATTGAAAGCCTCTATAAGGGGGAATATTTGTCTGATGTGGTGGAAGAAGAAACTAGAGTCGATTTAAAAGGGACAGGGGATCGAGTATTAGGATCAGAATTTAGTAGAGCTTTGGAGGACCTAAGATCAAATAAGGCAGAAGGGGCGGATAACATACGATCAGAACTTCTGAAATCATTAGGGGAAGTGCCAACAAAACGACTATACATGTTGGTACGTAGAATGTACCTGCTTGGCGACATACCATCTGACTTTCGCAAAATATCATCCATAAAATTCCGAAGACTGCGAGAGCTGACAAGTGCGAGAATTATAACACAATCAGCTTAACATCTCATGCACCGAAGCTGCTGGCAAGAATAATTCACAGAAGAATGGAAAAGAAAATTAAGGATGTGCTAGATGACGATGAATGTGACTTTATAAAAGGTAAAGGCACGAGAGAGGCAATTATGACGTTGCGGTTGATAATGGAAGCAAGACTAAAGAAAAATCAAAACACGTTCATAGGATTTGTCCACCTAGAAAAAGTGTTCGCCAATGTAAAACGGCGAAAGATGTTCGAAATTCTGAGAACACCAGGGGTAAGCTATTAAGAGGGATGGGTAATATACAAAATGTACAAGAGCCAAGAGGGAATAATAAGAGTGGATGACGAACAACGAAGTGTTTGGATGGAGAAGGGTGTAAGACAGGTATGTAGTCTTTAACTCTTACTGTTCAATCTGTACATCGAAGAAGCAATGACGGAAATAAAAGAAAGGTTCAGGAGTGGAATTAAATTTCAAGGTGAATGGATAGCAATGATAAGATTCGCTGGTGACATTGCTATCCTGAGTGAAAGTGAAAGATAATTACGTGATCTACTGAACGGAATGAACAGGCTAATGAGTACAAAATATGGATTTAGAGTAAATCGAGCAAAGACAAAAGCATTGAGAATCAGCAGAAATGAAAACAGAGAGAAACTTAACATCAGGATTGATGGTCACGAAGCAGATGAAGCTAAGGAATTTTGTTACCTCGACAATAAAATAACCAATGACGGACGGAGCGATAAGGACATCAAAAGCAGACTAGCAATGGCAAAAAGAGCATTTCTGGCCAAGAAAAGTCTAGTAGTATCGAATATAGGCCTTAATTTGAGAAAGAAGTTTCTGAGAATGTACGTCTGGGGTACAGCATTGTATAGTAGTGAAACATGGATTGTGGGAAAACCGAAATAGAAGAGAATCGAAGCATATGAGATATGGTGCCAAAGACGAATGTTGAAAATTAGGTGGACTGATAAGTTAAGGAATGAGGAGGTTCTGCGCCGAATCGGAGAGGAAAGGAATATGTGGAAAACACTGACAAGGAGAAGGGACAGGATGATAGGACATCTGTTAAGACATGAGGGAATGGCTTTCATGGTACTAGAGGGAGCTTTAGATGGAAAAAACTGTAGAGAAAGACAGATTGGAATACAGAAAGCAAATAATTGAGGACGTAGGTTGCAAGCGCTACTCTGAGATGAAGAGATTGCCACAGGAGAGGAATTTGCGACGGGCGGCACCAGACCAATCAGAAGACTGATAACCCAAAAACAATTGACTCTAAGTTTGTCTGGATATGGATTTGCGCAACAACAAAGTCTTAGTCTCTACGAAGCTCATAAATGACCACGAAACTTTCTATGTAACTTATTTTCGGTCTCGTTGTTTGTATTTGGTGATGGTTCAATTATAATTTTATTAAGGAGTAAAAAATGCTCAGTAATTATCATAGAACAGTTTGACCAATATTAGATGTAGGTAATTTCAAGATGCATTTATTTACGCACTCAATAAGAAAAAGTTCATTGAAGATCTTCAGACTGTCACATACCTCAATTCCATCTCGAAATCTTGGAGCTGGTAGCAGATTGTTCTCCGATACAGGTTGCAGACACTCCTACAACACACACAACGTACCATGAATGCTGACAGCAGTTTTCGATTACTGATAGCAATTGTTTCATGACAATTAGAGGTTGCTGAATTTTGAGGCATAGCTTATGATGGAGATATGAAACACTGAAATTTTGTTTCCATGAGGATTCGTGGCGACTAAATATTTTAGAAAAGAAAACATGGTCCGCTGCAGGCTGTAATGTACATGCTACTTATTTAAATGGTGCGATTACCTAATTTCGACTTTAAGTCATTTTCAAGCACATGTGTGATGTCACATATTACTTATTGTAATTACACTACTAGCCATTCAAATTGCTACACCATGAAGATGACGTGCTACAGACGCGAAATTTAACCGACAGGAAGAAGATGCTGTGATAAGCAAATGATTAGCTTTTCAGAGCATTCACACAAGGATGGCGCTGGTGGCGACACCTACAACGTGCTGACATGACGAAAGTTTCCAACCGATTTCTCATACACAAACAGCAGTTGACCGACGTTGCCTGTTGTAACGTTGTGTGATGCCTCGTGTAAGGAGGAGAAATGCGCACCATCACGTTTCCGACTTCGATGAAGGTCGGATTGTAGCCTATCGCGATTGCGGCTTATCGTATCGCGGCATTGCTGCTCGCGTTGATCGTTATCCAATGACTGTTAGCAGAATATGGAATCAGTGGGTTCAGGAGGGTATCACGGAACGCCTTCTTGGATCCGAACGGCCTCGTATCACTAGCAGTCGAGATGACAGGCATCTTATGCGCATGGCTGTAACGGATCGTGCAGCCACGTCTAGATCCCTGAGTCAACAGATGGGGACGTTTTCAAGACAACAACCATCTGCACGAACAGTTCGAGCCGGCCGCGGTGGCCGTGCGGTTCTGGCGCTGCAGTCCGGAGCCGCGGGACTGCTACGGTCGCAGGTTCGAATCCTGCCTTGGGCATGGTTGTGTGTGATGTCCTTAGGTTCGTTAGGTTTAAGTAGTTCTAAGTTCTAGGGGACTTACGACCTAAGATGTTGAGTCCCATAGTGCTCAGAGCCATTTGAACCATTTGAACAGTTCGACGACGTTTGCAGCAGCAGGGACTATCAGCACGGAGACCATGGTTGTGGGTACGCTTGACGCTGCATCACAGACAGGAGCGCCTGCGATGGTCTACTCAACGACGAACCTGGGTGCACGAATGGCAAAAGGTCATTTTTTCGGATGAATCCAGGTTCTGTTTACAGCATCATGATGTTCGCATCCGTGTTTGGCGACATCGCGGACAACGCACATTGGAAGCGTGTATTCGTCATCGCCATACTGGCGTATCACCCGGAGTGATGGTATGGGGTGCCATTGGTTACACGTCTCGGTCACATCTTCTTCGCATTGACGGCACATTGAACAGTGGACGTTACGTTTCAGATGTGTTACGACCCGTGGCTCTACCCTTCATTCGATCCCTGCGAAACCCTACATTTCAGCAGCATAATGCACGACCTCATGTTGCAGGTCCTGTACGGATCTTTCTGGATACAGAAAATGTTCGACTACTGCCCTGGCCAGCACATTCTGCAGATCTCTCACCAATTGAACACGTCTGGTCAATTGTGACCGAGCAACTGGCGCGTCACATTAAGCCAGTCACTACTCTTGATGTACTGCGGTATCGTGTTGAAGTTACATGGGCAGTTGTACCTGTACACGCCATCCAAGCTCAGTTTGACTCAATGCCCAGGCGAATCAAGACCGTTATTACGGCCAAAGGTGGTTTTTCTGGGCACTGATTTCTCAGGATCTATGCACACAAACTGCGTGAAAATGTGATCTCATGTCAGTTCTAGTAAATATACACTCCTGGAAATTGAAATAAGAACACCGTGAATTCATTGTCCCAGGAAGGGGAAACTTTATTGAAACATTCCTGGGGTCACATACATCACATGATCACACTGACAGAACCACAGGCACATAGACACAGGCAACAGAGCATGCACAATGTCGGCACTAGTACAGTGTATATCCACCTTTCGCAGCAATGCAGGCTGCTATTCTCCCATGGAGACGATCGTAGAGATGCTGGATGTAGTCCTGTGGAACGGCTTGCCATGCCATTTCCACCTGGCGCCTCAGTTGGACCAGCGTTCGTGCTGGACGTGCAGACCGCGTGAGACGACGCTTCATCCAGTCCAAAACATGCTCAATGGGGGACAGATCCGGAGATCTTGCTGGCCAGGGTAGTTGACTTACACCTTCTAGAGCACGTTGGGTGGCACGGGATACACGCGGACGTGCATTGTCCTGTTGGAACAGCAAGTTCCCTTGCCGGTCTAGGAATGGTAGAACGATGGGTTCGATGACGGTTTGGATGTACCGTGCACTATTCAGTGTCCCCTCGACGATCACCAGTGGTGTACGGCCAGTGTAGGAGATCGCTCGCCACACCATGATGCCGGGTGTTGGCCCTGTGTGCCTCGGTCGTATGCAGTCCTGATTGTGGCGCTCACCTGCACGGCGCCAAACACGCATACGACCATCATTGGCACCAAGGCAGAAGCGACTCTCATCGCTGAAGACGACACGTCTCCATTCGTCCCTCCATTCACGCCTGTCGCGACACCACTGGAGGCGGGCTGCACGATGTTGGGGCGTGAGCGGAAGACGGCCTAACGGTGTGCGGGACCGTAGCCCAGCTTCATGGAGACGGTTGCGAATGGTCCTCGCCGATACCCCAGGAGCAACAGTGTCCCTAATTTTCTGGGAAGTGGCGGTGCGGTCCCCTACGGCACTGCGTAGGATCCTACGGTCTTGGCGTGCATCCGTGCGTCGCTGCGGTCCGGTCCCAGGTCGACGGGCACGTGCACCTTCCGCCGACCACTGGCGACAACATCGATGTACTGTGGAGACCTCACGCCCCACGTGTTGAGCAATTCGGCGGTACGTCCACCCGGCCTCCCGCATGCCCACTATACGCCCTCGCTCAAAGTCCGTCAACTGCACATACGGTTCACGTCCACGCTGTCGCGGCATGCTACCAGTGTTAAAGACTGCGATGGAGCTCCGTATGCCACGGCAAACTGGCTGACACTGACGGCGGCGGTGCACAAATGCTGCGCAGTTAGCGCCATTCGACGGCCAACACCGCGGTTCCTGGTGTGTCCGCTGTGCCGTGCGTGTGATCATTGCTTGTACAGCCCTCTCGCAGTGTCCGGAGCAAGTATGGTGGGTCTGACACACCGGTGTCAATGTGTTCTTTTTTCCATTTCCAGGAGTGTATTTGTCCAATGAATACCCGTTTATCATCTGCATTTCTTCTTGGTGTACTTTTAATGGCCAGTAGTGTATCACGTTCTTTTACTTTACACATACAAAACCAGACGTCATATTCCATAATTACATTAGGACTGAATCCAGATCAAAAATATTACAAGACTGCATCTCACACGTTGGTAACTGTCCTTTTGAAATAGATAAAATCAAGAAGGTATTTACAGTTTAGTAGGTGTTCTTCATTAAGGATAAATTTAAGTTCTGTTCTAGTCAAACTGCCTTCCTTAATTTTCTTATCTGTCTGCCATTTCATTAAATTATTGGAAACAGCAGGAAATACATTTGTGTGTAGTTGTTGACACTCTGTTTTGACATTAGTCACTGGATGAAATGTAGTCACATTTCCCGTTTAACAATTAATTTTTTACTTATTAATTTGAGAGCTAGTTGCAGATTGTATACTATCTACAGTTGAGATCAATTAAAATATTTACTCTGCGTTGCGTATTCCCCACTGACATTTTTGTTTTTCCATAATTTAATTGTTTCATTAATTTCTCGAACAGTTAACCAAAAATTGTCAATACAATTATTTTCTGTACGTTCTGCTGTATGTTCCAGCGATTTTCAAACAACCTGGTACTCTGACTCATTCCCCATTTAAAGAAGATACAAGTTTTACACTATTTTACATAGTCATTATTTCAATCAGTCCTCTGACTGGAGCATTCCAACCGTGGCTGTGTCAGCTTTGCTTGTTCTGATTTTCCACCCTTTCTTCTAAGGCAGTTTGCCCAGTGGCCACAAATAAACCATAATCTACACACAAACTAAATAGTCACGCACAAGTGCCTTAAGAATGAAGGAAAGAAGCTCAGAATGCAACTCTGCGAGTAATCATAAACTGGACCTTGTCGTTTCTTACGGATGATTTGGAATTATTTGCAAAGAAACAGATCTTGAATGAGTGTTACGAGTGTGGTGATGGATGTAGCTCATTTATTGCTGATAAATAGGCAAAAGGAAATACAACGCGAAGCAAGTTTGTAAATACAGTGTTTAGCCGTTTATGTGGAAAGTGCGAACAGAGAAATTACAAGTGCTGAGAAAAGTAATGCGCTATACATAAATTAACTGTAGTAAGCACGTGTGATACATAAGACAAAAATAATCCTAATGAAAGAGTAAGTCTTGGAAAGAAAATTCTTCGCTTGAGCGATTCGCAAATATTGAACATCAATAGAGAGGAGTCATGATGCTCCTAAAGAAAGTAACATTGAAAGGAGTACTCATATTTCCTCGTAACACCTCCACCAGCTCAAATGTTATGAAAGAAGAATTTGTTAATAAGCTTTACGTAACATACACAGGCATAGTTAGGATAGCTCAAGAGGCTTGCGTAGTAATTATAAGCGGTTATCAAAAAGTTTCGGTTTCAAGGTCGTACAGTACAGAACCAGTATGTCAATCTAACAAAATCACCGTGAGCATCGAGGCAATCATCCCACTAACGCACCAGTTTGAAGATACCCATATGGAAGAACAACGTGCCCTCAGTGTGAAGAAGACCATAACTGCCTGATGGCACATGCTCGTCCGACAGGAGTCGACGACTCTTCAAGGCTTTTTTTTAAGGGGCCGAGGCATAATATTCGCATGAGGGGAAATCAGAACTATACGGAGGGTGCTCGTGTGTCGCCCACTTCAGTTGGTTTCGCTTCTGAGTTGCGATATTTGCAATGTGGGGACGTGCGTCATCACGAAGCAGTAGCACCCCTCGTCGCAATTTTCCCAGATTTTTCGCCTTAATTGGACGCAAAATTTCTCCGACGTTGAGGAGAACTTTTCCCTGGTGATGAAGATACCAGGTATGGATGACATAGTCCTCCAGATCGACCTACGTCTTGTATCGAATTGCGACTAGCACGGAAGTTGGAGCACCAATCCACAATGCTGGTTTTACGCAGATGAGCTGCCAAAGACAAGTTATTCATACCCCGATGAGTGTATACCGTTGTTTGTCCCTTTGCAGGCAAGAAACCATTTACAGCACGTTGGTCTTCTTTAGAAACATTTGGTAATGACGTCACATAGTTCACATTTCCACATTTACCGCAAGCACGGCGAAAAGACATGAATGCCACACTAATCGCTTGTCTACATGTCGGTTCTTTTATACCACAATGGAGTCGCGCTACGTTTTATATAGATGGAGCAACGGTCTCAAACGGAAATTTTTTGATCGCCCCTCATATGTACAGCCCTCGGAATACTAATCTCTCAGGAAACAATATGACCACATTTCACAGTCACCTTGTGAAATATTCATACGAGCTAACAAGCTACACATTGTTTGCCTGGTACAAGTCTTCTGTTTTAACTCTGTCATCAGTAATGCACCATGTTAGTAACCAAAAATGAGAACATATCCGAAGGAAAATTAGCTTGAGGTTGGTAAAAACTGAGATTGTAGCTGTCGTGATTAATGGTGTGAGACCAGTATCCCACAACCTGTTGAAATCTCCAGTTTCACGATGTAGAGATAAACAAGATATCCAAAAATAGTGGCATACAGAACTTTATATTACCATTGTGTGTATGTTTACATTAAAGAAAATGCATTAGTCATGAAGAATTAATTGTATTAAGACCGCTAGTATTTCTTTTTATTAGTACAATCGGATCTTGTAACATTATTAGCTGTATATATATATTTTTTACAAACAGTGAAAACTACAAGATCTGATGATGACAGCGTAGATACGTCGAACAGTGATAAAAAGAATTGCTAGCGATTTTGGGAAACTTGGTTCTTCTAGAATAATATAACATTCAGATCGCCCCCAGCGACTGGCACAATGTCAAACATGTTGAAAATTGTTTAGATGTTCATTAGAGACATGAGTGAAACGGTGAAGGTGGGGGAGTGGCGGGGGGCGGGGGGGCTTGAAGTGGTGGTTAGAGCTGGGGAGAGGATGGGGAACAGTGATTAACTGGAAAGGAACTGGGAGGAGATGGTAGTGCTGAATAGGAATTGAGTGGAGTGAGGCTGTGAGTGGGTGACATAGCTAGAGGCAGGGTCACATATCTTTATTTAAAATTACACTAAGTGGTCTATTAATTTAAAAAGAAGTGTGGTTACCAGTTTGGCCTGATCATTTACGAGTAGTTTCTTTTCTATTATGGTCTTATGAATGTAGTAGTTTTCTTGTAGCACGAGAAGGTGTTTTATTCTTGTGATTTTCATATCTGTGTTCCTGGTAGTAACTGCATGTTTCATTGTATATAAGTATTCGGCAAAGGTTAAATGATACGTGATGTACATCATGCTCTTACATGCTCTTTGCGTCAAGTCAAATGTTCTCCTAGTGTGACATGTATCTCCCATCACATTTATTAAATTTTATTTGGTAGATCCCTGATTTCTGAAACAGATTATTATCATTCATTTTTGGGAGGTATTTTTGAATAGAATTGTTCATTTGGCTACCTATTTTTATGGCTTGCTTTCTGAAAATGTTAAATACTAGTCTTTTCTCCATGAGTCCACCTGCATATTCGTTTAACACATACACACACGTGCACACCTCTTCTCCTCCCCTCTCTCTCTCTCTCTCTGTCCATACTTCCTCCCCCATCTGTCTATCCACCTCATTCCCACATCTCTATTTCGTCCTCCTCACTCTCCCCACCTCTTCATTTCCTCCTTGCTCCCTTCTCTCTGTGCAAATCTTCCGTTCCCTCTCTCTGCCTGTTCCTCCTCCCCTCTCTCCATCACCTGTTTTCCCCTCTCACTCTACCCATCTCCTCCTGCCCCTTCTCTCTTTGCCCATCTAGTCCTGGCCCCCCTCTCCCTATCCAATACGTATTGCCCAATCTCCCTATCTACATCCTTCTCCCCAACTCTGTTCCTTCCCCGCCTATGGCCTCTCTCCTGATCCATCCCCTCCTACCCCTTTCTTTGTCTGTCGCCTCCTATCTCCCTCTCTCCCTGGTCAGTTCCTCTGCCGCGCTCTCTCTGTCCATGCATACCTCTATCACAGCTTTCTTTGTGATGAAGTCTTGTGTCTTATTACTGTACTACTCTTTATCCATGAGTACCATTTTGTTTCTTTCGTCTGCTTTTGTACCTATGATGGCGTTTTCCTGCAGTTTCGTTTTGAGTATTGGCAATGTTACAGAGTCTGTACTATTTTTTTCCAGTGCTTCCTTACATTTGTGTTATTACATTTCTGATTTCGTTGCTTACTAGCTACCCCATTATGTTTCATTTCTATTTTCCTGTAGGAGAATGCACTCACTCAAACTGAGGATTTCAGTGTACTTTTCTTCCATTCGTCTACTAAAATTATGTTTCTCACCCTTTTTGAGTTGATTTACTTTTTTTCTATTTATCAGTTTACGATAGAAATTATGTGCACCGTTTGGTTGGAGGTAATGTATGAGTTTTTTAATTATTTTTTGAGCTTTTAGAAATTTAATCTTCCTTCTGTACGCTGTTTTTTTATTCACTTTTGCTTTCATTGCACACGAGCAACTCTTACCTTGCTGCGAAGTTGAGACAAATCTGAGAGGTTCCATGCCTTCTTTTGTACGTTGCCTCTGATTTTCATCAATTTTATTAATGTTTCATATCATTTCACAGTAGGAATGGGCCGAAAAGGTTATTCTAATGAGAGTATTTGTACTGAGAGCTCAAAGTTCTTTTCACTTGATGGCTATGCATGTTGGAAACAGTATCTGGTCTTGCTTTTAGTTTCCTTGTTACTTCCCTGGGTGGCCTGTTGTGAGGCGAGCGCCGGAGGATGTGGCACACTGCGTTTCCGTGGGGGGCTGCACTTCAGCCAATACAAAGAGGGTCGTACATCAATGGGCTTGAGCGTCTGGCAGGGCGATTGACCTCAGTCAAGTTTCGCCTATTTTTTGCAGGGCGAAGCAACCTGCGAGCTGTCTGAGTGTCACTGTAGTTTATGCATTTACCATTCTGGCGCGTCTGGAATGAAGATTGCTGGCGCCGACTGACTATATTGTCTTCACGATTCTGACAATACTTGTTGACCGTGCTCTGCTGGGCGCGACTGTCTGGCGCCAGATGGCGGGTGGTCTAGGCATGTTGTTTTCATAGCCAGTCAAACGGCAAGTTCAGTGCCGCCAGCTAAATAGCAGAGGTATGAGTTGTCAACTTAAACTGCGGCCAGTTGACGTCATAAAGCCCTGCTCGAAATTGGAGGGAATGGTCGCTATTGGGGCGAATGATGTTCTGAGATAGTGTGGGGGAATTTTCGAATCAGCGCTGAATGCTGATTCGCAGTTTTTCGAGGTTGGTGGGGAGTTGACTAACGTTGGCTTCGCTCTCGCGCTGAGCGATCGTAGAGCTTTCGGGATCTGGTCTTCGTCAGAATCGAGTGGTCTTACGACTTAGTCGCACCTTTTCAGAATCGTTGTGGAGCGTGACTGCGGTCACACTCCAGTTTCATTCTGTGTCTGAAGACCCAGATTCGTACTCTCTGTTTTCGAGCCTATACCGACAGGGCGAGTAACAGAGTTGCTGCACAGTAGACATCGGCGCCTGCATCATCAGAACGCTGCCTACCGACTACGAGCTGCAGGCTCTGGCATTGTAGGACCTATTTTTCTGCTGAAGTCCTCAGCAGCACGAGCGCTCGTTTTGCTACGAGTCCACCTTGCTTGTTTCTCCATGTGGTCTCATTTTAGCTCTCACTACTAATCGGAGTACTGCATTATAGTTGGGGGAGTAATATTTGATCCATTAGGACTTCCAGTTATCATCGTCAATCTATTGCAATACAGAGAGTAGGAGCCCCTTGTTCTCGAGCCAATTCTTATTCTCATAATAGTTCAGTATAATCCACCCTTTAGCCTACTGTCTGTATTGACAGTCAAGTACCTTTTGTGTTCTGATTTATACTAAATCACATTGTAATATTTAACCTGAATATCGCAGAATCTCATTTCCTGTAGTTTATTATGATAAAATTACCTGTTTCTTTACTGAGTAGATCATGATTTTTATTAAATTATTGTGATTGTGCTCTGCTTATTTCACCAACAATCAGGGTCCACCATCAGTTCCTTTCTTTACCGTCGCGCACGTAATCAGTTAGGTGGTAGGTAAGGAGTGGGGGTCGAGTGCGTGTCCAGTTCGCATGCAAAATTCGCCAAAATTAAAGAGGTATAAACTTTTATCCACCCAAGCACCTCGCAAATCAACAGTATTCTTCAGAACTTCCGTAAGCTTGAAGAGTGCTTTACATATCTCCCGATTAAGACCTTACTTTTTAACATAAAGGAATTGATTTCGTTCCTTAGTCAAATTTCTTGAGCTATTTGTGTTCTGGCAAAACTTTTTTAACCTTTACGTTAAAATATAGGTCTCTCTCTCTCTCTGTCTGTCTCTCTCTCTCTCTCTCTCTCTCTCTCACACACACACACACACACACACACACACACACACACACACAGGCACACACATTGCGTGTACTTGTTGGCAACGCTCACAATCTCCATAGAAAACAAATTAATTAACATAACACTGAGCTGGCTGTGGAAAACGTAAAACTGGAAATAAAAGCACAGGAATGTAGCATAAGAAATTTTGGGTTAGAAAGGAGAAAAATCGAGAAGTGTAAGCATGTAAGTAAATTGTTCACAAGCCCAGCCTCTGTTAACAATGAAGGAAAAAAGTTGTGGTCTTTATAATGTTTAAACAAGAGACAGTAACACTGTTGACAAATTGCACTCTGGTGCCATAAAGATATGTTATTTCAATCCACAAGTACCAAAATGTAGTGACATATCACGTGTATGATGTTTCCAGAATCACCACAAAAGGTGCTGTATAAATAAAAGGACAATGCGTCTATTGAAAAATTCTGTTTAATAACAGCAAGCTTAAGACGAAAAATTCATTAACAACTGATATATTGTATGAAGTGGGGCCTTTTCCAGTAGTTTCAGGGACAATAACCTGGGTGATTGACTGATCTAGTCTTCCAAAATCAGCCCTTTTACTAGTTGCAGGGGCAACAGTCTGACTGGCTGATCTGGCCTTGTAAATCAATAGCCATATCACGTTGATAATGCGAACCGATGAAAGAAAGGGAAAACTGCAGCCATAATTTTCCCAGGACATGCAGCTCTACTGTATGGTTAGGTGATGATGGCATACTCTTGGGTAAAATACTCCGGAGTGAAACAGTCCCCCAATCGGAACTCGGGGCAGAGATGGTTCAGGAGGATGTTGTCATCAGCAAAATCAAAACTGACATCACACAGGTAGGAGTGTGAAATGTTATCTCCCTTAATCAGGTAGGGAGGTTAAAGAATTTAAAACAGGAAGTGAGAATAAGGGTGTTCAGCCGCAAGAGGATTAGGGCTTCTGGTCTGGTGAGTACAGGCTTATCAATACGAAATCAAATAGGAGTAATGTAGGAGTAGGTCTAACAATGAATAAGAAACTAGGAATGGTGGTAAGCTATTATGAGAAGGATAGTGAATACGTTATCGTAGCTAAGACAGATATGAAGCCAATAGCCGCCTCAGGGGAATGAGTTAATGTGCCACCTAGCACCGCAAATAATGAAGAGACTGAAGGTGCATATGCTATATCAGCAGGTAGCCAGATATCGGTGTGCACGTCGGAGCCCCGGAAGAAATCGAGAAACGGAGGACGACGCCAGGCAGGAGAGCAACTGCGGAAGAATAACCCAAACTAACGCTAGACGCTCGAAACACGACAGACAGACTGTGGACAAAACAACAGGCCATGGCGGAGATAAACAACTTGAACGACAACGAGACGCTAAGTGAAGCCTTCACCACAACAATGACAAGAAGTCGCATACCAGCGAAGAGACATATCTAAGACGTGACCAAAGAGAATAAATGTATGACAAGCAAGGTAGCTGTCAAGCAGTCCTAGGCAGATCCGACTACATCAAGCGCGAGTGCTGGGCGGCCGTCTATATACCAGCCGCGTGGAAAGCTACTGGCCGCCATACTCACGTGGCACGCGCACAGCGCTGTGCACTCTATAACGGCCATCTAAGTTCATCTCCTCTGGCACACTTTCAGTCTTCACGGTGCCCGATGTCTGAATGTAAGACGAAATAAAAGAAATTATACAGTTTGGTAAGGGAGAGGAAAACTTTATTATAATGGGAGAGTGGAATTCGAAAATGGGAAAAGGAAGAGAAGGAAAAATAGTAGGAAAACATAGTCTGGGAGAAAGGAATGGAAGAGGAATTCACATGGCAGAAATTTGCATCATCGTTAATACTTGTTTTACGAACCACGAAAGAAGCCAGTATACATGGTTCAAATGGTTCAAATGGCTCTGAGCACTATGGGACTTAACATCTATGGTCATCAGTCCCCTAGAACTTAGAACTACTTAAACCTAACTAACCTAATGACATCACGCAACACCCAGTCATCACGAGGCAGAGAAAATCCCTGACCCCGCCGGGAATCGAACCCGGGAACCCGGGCGTGGGAAGCGAGAACGCTACCGCACGACCACGAGCTCTGGACTTGTAAACATGAAACAGGCCTGGAGACACTGCAATGTTTTAGACTGGTTGTTTCGGAACAAAGTTCCAAACTGTAACGCATTACTAGGAACAGATATGGATTGCAACTAAAATTTATTGGTTAGGAGCTATAGATCAAAACTGAAAAAACTGAAAAACGGTAGGAAAATAGACCTGGGTATGTTGAGAAAACTGGATGTGGTTGACAGTTTCAGATGAAGTGTTGAATAACGACTGACTGAAATTGGAGAAAGGAATAGATAGAAGACGAATGGGTAGCTTTTAGAGATGAAATAGAGAAAGCAGTTGGGGATCAAACAGGTCAAAAGGCATGGCCTAGTAAAAATTCTTCGATTTCACAGGAGATACTGAATTTAACTGATGGAAAGAGAAAATATAGTAATAAGGAAAATGTAGCATGAAAAAGGGAATACAGACGTTAATGAGATTGACAGAAAGGACAGAAAATGGAAATAGGTTAAGCAGGAATAGCTAGAGTAAAAATGCGAGGCTAAAGAATCACGTGTAACTATAGAAATAACAGAAACAGCCTTTAAGAAAATTGAGAGGCCTTTAGGGGTAAGAGAAGCAGTAGTATTAATACCAAGAGCTTTCAGGGAAAACCAATATTAAACAAAGAAGGGAAAGGTGAAAGGAGAATATAGATGGGGTATACAAGGGAAACGATCTTGAAGGCAATATTTTAGAAAGGGAACAAGAATCAGATGAAGAAGAGATGGGAGATAGTATGATACTGCGAGAACGACAGAACACTGAAAGATGTAAGTATAGTCGCGGCCCATGGAGCATATGACATTTCCTCAGAACAGCTGATTTCCTTCGAAGCGTCAACATGACAAAACTATTCCAACTAGTCTGCAAGATGTATCACACAGCAAATGCCCTCGGATTTCCAGAAGAATGTAATAATCCCAATTCCAAAGAAAGGAGGGGATAAAACGCATAAATATTATCGGACTATCAGTATAAAAGCACGTGGTTGAAAAAAAAACTGATACGAGTTATTTACGAAAGCATGGAAAGCCTGGTAGAAGCCGATCACATGGAAGATTGGTTTGGGTTCCGGTAAAATATAGGAACGCCTGAAGCAATACTGACCCTAAGACATATCTTAGGAGACAGGTTAAATGAAAGGAAGCTTTTGACAATGTTGACTGCAAAACTTTTGTACAGATACGATTCAGCTGTCATAAGGGTCGAAGGTCATGAAAGGGCAACAGTGGTGGAGAAGGGAATGAGACAGGACTGTAGCCCATCCCCGATCTTATTGAATATGTAGATTGAGCAAGTACTAAAGGAAATCAAAGAAATATTTGGAGTGGCAATTAAAGTTCAGGGAGAAGAAATATTGAGGTTTGCCAATGATATCGTAATTTTGTCAGAGACAGCAAAGAACTTGGAAGTGCAGTTGAACGGAATGGACAGTGTCTGGGTAGGAGGATATAAGATGGATGTCAACAATAGCAATAAAAGGATAATGGAATGTAGTCGAATTAAATCAGGCGATGCCGAGGAAATTAAATTAGGAAATAAGAGACAAAAGTTAATTGATGAGTTTTGCTATTTGGGCAGAAAAGTGACTGGTGAGGGACGAAGCAAGAAGGATATAGACTGTAGACTGGCAGTCGCAATGAAAGTGTTTCTGAAGAAGAGAAATTTTTTAACTTTAAATACAAATTTAAGTGTTAGGAAATATATTCTGACTATTTTTGTCTGGAGTGTAACCTTGCATGGAAGTCACACGTGGACGATAAGCAGTACAGAGAAGAACTGAAAAGAAGCTCGTCAAGTGAGGATTCTAAACACTTGATAGGTGGATCATGCAACTGAAGAGGAGGTACTGAATATACACGGCAGAAAAAAGAAATTTGTGGCAAATGTGACTGAAGGAGGGGATCACTTGACAGAAAACATTATGAGAAATCAATGACTGATCAATTTATTGTTGGAAGGAAGTGTGAGGGATAAAAATTGTTGATGGAGACCAAGAGATGAATACAGTAAGGAGGTTCAAACGGATGTACGTTGCAGTAGTTATTCGGAAGTAAGGAGCCTTGCACAGGATTGAACAGCATCAAGACCGTCTTCAGACTGAAGGCCACAACGACAACAACAGCTATTGCAAACATACAATTCATAATAATGATAATCTGGAAAAAAAAATTAGAGAGCATCCAGTGTCGTTGAGCAAAAAGGAAAGAGCTGGGAAAATCCTAGAACACGTCTTAGTGTAGACAATGTAAGAACAGCGCTGTTGCGAAGAAAACCTTAAGACGGGATTTTCATGTATCGAGAGAGAGGCGACAACAGGGAAAATTGTAGCGTTTAACGGCGAGATCATTACAGACACTACGTAAGTTCGAGATTAGCAAGGCTAGGGAAGAAAACCGCTTTCCACAGTAACCATCGCGGTAACTGGGTTATGCTATTTAGAGTAATTGCAAAAAAATTAATCTGGATTGGCGAACGAGTATTTGATCCGCCTCCCTCGGGAATGCAAGTCCAGTGTTTTAACCACAGCACCACCGTATAGAATAATACAGGCAATGTACGGGCGGATACTGAGGAAACGTTGTTTGTGGAAAAAGACTACCGAATTACGATGATCCACAAAGAAGAAGAACACTGAAATCTCAGACTCCAGTAGCGAGCTTCCAAGAATCTTTAAGGAAGCGGAACACCCACAGTTGAAGTATGGCGAAGAGGTTGCTATCTTAAGAGTTTAAGCTCGCCGCGGCGCGGAAGAAAGAGTGAAGCACCGTTGTCCGTGGAAGATTGCGAGCCGGCTGTTGGATAATGCATGAGCTGGATTGTCGCGTGACATGCGACGATGAGAAGATCTCGCCATAACTCGGCCACCCTAACCCAATAGAGGAGCCAGCACGCATGCAACTTTGATGGCGGCGGCCCGCGTTCCATAACTCGCGGCGAGGCGGCGCGCGTCCCCAGTTTATGCCCGCCGTGCTAAGGGCGCGTAAACCAATTTGGCGGGCACTGCAGCAGCGGCGGCCGCCTTGGCGGTCCCCCGGCTCCGTTTGTCTGCGGGTCAGACGCTGTCCGGCCGGCCGGCGACGCGCCACGAATGTACCCTCCACCACTCGCTATGCACGACTCCTCCGACTCGCAGCCTCGCGTGCAGCCGTCTCGGCCGCTCCCCTCTGTCACGCACATACGCGGTAGAAGAGGTGTAGGACGAGGGGGGAAGGAGGGGGAGGTGGGGGTGAAGCAGAGGGTGAGCGAAAGCAGATGAGGAGGTGAAGGGGCGGAAGACGAACACGTTAAATGTAGAGCACATGAGGACCGTAGAAGGGAGGTGTGTACAAGGAAAGACGCTATTTGAGACCTAGAGCAAATTTATCAGCATTCGACATAAGGAAGCTCTCTTTATGACAAGCTGTGGGGCGTATCCCTGCACAGTGATCTACAATTCTTGTAAGTGTCCTGTCTTCCATTTCCACTCTTGACCTGCTAGTGACTCAAGTAACAGGGCCCAACGAGCTGGAGACTTCGCTCAGTGTGTGTTGTGCTTGCCGCAAGTCGTACTTCAGAATCTCCAAGAGCTTCTAACAAAATAAATCATCATAATCATCAGGTACCAAAAGGCGATTTATACCAACCTGCATGGCAATGTTCTTACTGCGGCGTTGTGTAAAACAAAAATCTTCCTTGTGAGCTGTAAAATGTATTGCTTTAGTTAATCTTGGAACACTGTCATAATCTGATTCCATTGTTCCGTGTGGAGTGCATTCTGCATATGTATGCGTTCTACTATTCACAGCAGTTTATTTCACCCCATAGTTACAACGATGCCATACAGGTTGTTGTGAGTAATTTTATGATACCAGATGGTGATCTTATGACGTAAACCAGTCATTAATAAAGGGGTATATCACCTGGAGGAATTGGGTGTTGTGGAATAAGACATGTTTGAAATATGTACGGGCTAGCGTGACACGAGCTGCACAAAATATGTTGTTATATCCCTTGTTTTTCCTTCTGCTTCCCTGCCCCTTTTCCATTGCTTTCTCCACTCTTGTTGTTTCTACTGTTTTTCTTACTCTTCTCAAAATCTTAAGAATTTGCTGAAGGGAATTTTTTCAGATACGGTAGAAGAGAGTTGAACAGAATGGATAGCATCCTGAAAAGACATTATGAGATGAACATCAGTAAGATGGAATAGAGTCTAGTTGCGTAAGTCGGGTGTTTCTGTACAAATTGTTACAAGAACGAGAAGCTATACCTACTAGCCAAGTTTTTCAGTACGATAAATGAAGATGACAGAATAAACAGGATATGAAATGATAATAACAAGATAAACGTCTCTGAAAATAAGCATATCGCTATATCGATAATAAATGTCGGTGTTAGGAAATCTTTTCTGGAAGCATTGGTCTGGAGAGTAGACCTACGTGTAGGTGAAATGCGGGCAAATCTGGGAGGAAATTAATAGATAGGTTGATATAGTACACTCTATGGCATCAAGCAATAGTTAATTCAGTAATACAGGGAAGTGTGCGTGGAAGCGCGGGTAAAAATTGTGAAGGGGAATACAGTAAGAAGGTTCAAACGGATTTTTATTGTAGCAGGGGTTTGGATGCTTGTGCCGTCTAGAATAGTGTGGAGAGATGCATTAAACCAGCCTCTGGACTAAAGACGGCAACGACATCTTACTCTAGCTTGCCTGACGTGTAGTAGCACATTTAGGTATTCCGCGCGAGGTCCATCTCGTAACTAAACACAGTCATCAATTATTTTTCATCAGAGATGGCTGCTAATGAACTCGATAATGAGTGCAACTCCTGAAGCTCTGAGACCATAGCAATAGTATGTATTCAAACGCAACGGTAATTTTATGCATCACAGTAAATCCTATGATTTTAACAACATGCCCCTTGTGAGGAAGACTTGTTGCTGCAAGAAGGTAATTAATTAAGGCAACTACGAAGGAGAATGTAGTAGAATTTTAGTGTTCAACCTTATTTAGAAGGCAACTGCTTTTCACTTTTTTATAGAATTTAAATAATTGTGAGGGATATTTCAAGTTATTTGTATTTAATAGAAAAACAGAATGTCCCTGATACGTCGCGCGTCTGGTGCCAGTACTTCTGTCCCGCTAGTGTCATCTTTGCTTTCGATTTTTCTTTGGCCGGCCGCGGGTCAGTTGTTCATTGCGGATCCGGCTACGTAAGTCTTCTGCGTCGAGACAGCGGCCTCACTGAGTAGTATGTCGGTCGCGAGGTACTACTGGGCACGGGATGTCGGCCCTTACTTGGTGCGCGTGCTCATTGCGCATGTTACGAGTGGAGTGCTGCGGCCGGAGACGGCGCCGAAGTTGGGTTCCGGCACGGCGCGTGGGTTTGGTTTTGTGCTCACCACGCAGCGAGTGTTGAGAAGAAGAGCTTGCCGGAGCTTGGCCTGGATTAGCCGTCCACCTACTCAAATGTGTGACTTTGGTCCCGAATGTGCCATGGCAAATTTAGCCACACATACCGTAATAACGGGCCTTATGCATTCCACCTTGGTTTCTTACTACTTGATAACGGATCATCAGGACTTGTGAGCTGCTCATTATTTAGTAATTGTATGTTTATGGTGGTGATAACTGTGCTTTTTAAAAACAAGTATCAACACATTAGTGACGAGTAACGAAAGACGATGCTGTCTCGTAAAATGCTGCCTCGTAAAATCACATCATGTTTCATGAAAATATAGTTCTGCTCGGCCTCATCTTTAAAATAAACTCAGCTGTTACAATCGCGTGTTGTTATGGTGTTTCAAAAATGGTTCAAATGGCTCTGAGCACTATGGGACTTAACTTCTGAGGTATCAGTCCCCTAGAACGTAGAACTACTTAAACCTAACCAACCTAAGGACATCACACACATCCATGCCCGAGGCAGGATTCGAACCTGCGACCTTAGCGGCCGCGCGGTTCCAGACTGTAGCGCCTAGAACCGTTCGGCCACTCCGGCCGGCAATGGTGTTTAAATGCATGCTTAAGTTGCTGAGTTAAAAACCTTCTTTAGGTGAGCTTTCCTTTTCTTAAATACTATGGTTTTGTCTTGTGTAGTATGCATGTGTAAATGCAAGTGTGCTGTTGCAGTTGATTCATGTTTCAGTTACGTGGAGCGCGGTGGATTTTATCCAGTACGGTACGGTGGGGCATGGCATCAGGGCTTGACGACTTGGCCGTTGCCAGCGGAACTGTGGTTCATTTGACCGGCTCCGTGTGGAGGCCCTCTTTCTCGGTCACGTCTATAAGTTGAGTATTGTTTTTCTGTTTGTTTTTGGCTCCATCAGGTCTTTAAGCTTGTTAAGCCGTTCCTCCACCACTCTGGCGAATGTACCTTGGGCTTGAAGTATGACTTCGATATTGCAATGTTGAGTGGCACACTGTCATTAGTGCTCGACCAGATTCATTAACGCTCTGCTTGGTTAATTTCTCTCTTTTTTATCATTCAGGATGTTGTTATTTGCCGGCCGCTTTGGCCGTGCGGTTCAAGGCGCTTCAGTCCGGAACCGCGCTGCTACTACGGTCGCAGGTTCGAATCCTGCCTCGGGCATGGATGTGTGTGATGTCCTTAGGTTAGTTAGGTTTAAGTAGTTCTAAGTTCTAGGGGACTTATGACCTGAGATGTTAAGTCCCATAGTGCTCAGAGCCATTTTTTAGTTCTAAGTCTTGCGGACATGACCTGAGATGTTAAGTCCCGTAGTGGTTAGAGCCATTTGAACCATTTTGATGTTATTTGTACCTCATGTATGAGTTGTAAAGGTTTAAATATTTATAAAGCAAGGTTTTGTTTGTGAATGTTACCAAGCAATCTTTAAATGCCAAGTGTCTCTCTTACTAATTGTTTCTTATTTTAATTAGTGATTATCTGTACTGGCACCTAATTGATTATTCTTTAGTCAGAAGTTTGGGCACCGGCTGCCTTCAGTACGGAGCGTTTAGGTTTTAGAAGTTACCTTTTTATTCTCTGGGTTTTGTAATATATATTTACATTATTGCTTTGGAATAAAATGTTATTGCAAAGCGAAGTCATTGTATAGCCTAGTCTTGCCGGTTACAGTTTTGCAAGTCGGTTATATTAAATGTTTGTGCCAGGAGCAACTTTCATTAATGGTTTGGACATTGGTTAACTAAATCTTCATAGAAGTTTGAGAAAAGTTTTATTGTAATTGTGGTGAGGTTCTTCAGCACCAAGCTGTTGTATTACACCGTGTACGGTAAATAATATTCTTTAAAGGAAGCTGTGTATGTTTCATATTGTGGCCCTGCTGCTTCCTGTGTAATGCTAAGATGTAAATGCGCGTCTCAGTCCCTACGAAGAGGCGATGAAGACGAAACATACATCTAATTCAGGAACGAAGTTATCTTCTGGCACATCTTTCTATCCCTGTACAAGATGTTCCAGAATGATGTGCCACATTATGTTTACCCGATTATATTTATTTCTCCAATACTATCACAAAATTTCATTCATATTTCGCTCATTAAAAACTAGAGTGCCGTGGTTAAATCACATGCAATAATTCTGTAGATGTCTTCAGATCATCTCAGCGAGTCGAAAGTTATCGATTGCGAGCCGGTTAGTTTCGGCTGCGCAACATGTGGTTTCCCATAAGACTAATTCACTCAGAAGCAGTTCATTGGCAAAGTGTTTCTTACTTAAACTGTTCAATGGAAGCTGGGAGCTGAGACTCAAAATAATTACTCGTAGAGTAGATTGATTAAGCCTACAATACGAGGTCAAATTTATTTATCAAACTGCACAATAGTGGCCTCAAGTATAAATAGCATACTTGGTACAACGTAATATCTGCAGTTTAATATGAGAGTGACTAGAAGATTGACTAAAAGGATAAAGCTACTAAACATTGAGCAGCTGCAGTAAAAACTTATCCAAAAAGAGTTTCCAACTTATAACTTCTGTAATACACTTCGAAATAATCAAAGGCAACAGTATATTTAGATAAGAATCTTTAAAAAAAATACAAAATTATTAATTCATATAATCATAATACGACCATCTCGATTTATCTCCTTTATCGAACAAACCATTATCAAAAAATCTATTGGTCTGTTGATCCAGGTTAGAACCCCTATATGAACACCCTTATGAAACGTCCCCTTAGAAAAATTTATGAATTACTGTGCTGATAAACCTCTTACATTATTTGCTTTTCAAACAGCTGAGCAAAACTGAACGTACTCAAACATTCACTAAAGTGACACACAATAGTTTTAGCGCAACGCAATCTGAGTTTCAAAAATCCCTACAAAAGAATGGCCCTGACTAACATTAACCTATACCTTTCACAAATCACTTACCTCACAAAAATCTTGGTTACTCGAACTACTGCAATACAGCGAGCGCCACTACTGCCAGCTAAATAAAAGATTCAAACTACGGAAGGCCATTAACTACTGATAGGCAAAGTTAGCAAATGAAAGATTTTAATAGAAAACAAACAATGTATTTACCTTAATAGTGTTGAAAAATCATAATATACATAGCAGTTCATGACAACCAGTCTTACAAATTTCAAAACTCCGCCATTTCTCTCCCCACATCCACCACTGCTGGCGGCTCACCTCCAACTGCGCAACGCTACGCGCTGTTAACATCCAGCTGCCCAACACTACAATGGCAGACAACAATGCAAACTAGCCACAGACTGCACACAGCACAGCCAGTGATTTTCATGGGTGAGATTAAGATATGTGAACACAAAATAAGCAGTCTTGCATATGCGGATGACTTAGTTGTGATGGCAGATTCGATTGAAAGTTTGCAAAGTAATATTTCAGAGCTAGATCAGAAATGTAAGGACTATGGTATGAAGATTAGCATCTCCAAAACGAAAGTAATGTCAGTGGGAAAGAAATATAAACGGATTGAGTGCCAAATAGGAGGAACAAAGTTAGAACAGGTGGACGGTTTCAAGTACTTAGGATGCATATTCTCACAGGATAGCAACATAGTGAAAGAACTGGAAGCGAGGTGTAGCAAAGCTGATGCAGTGAGCGCTCAGCTACGATCTACTCTCTTCTGCAAGAAGGAAGTCAGTACCAAGACTAAGTTATCTGTGCACCGTTCAATCTTTCGACCAACTTCGTTGTGTGGGAGCGAAAGCTGGGTGGATTCAGATTACCTTATCAAAAAGGTTGAGGTTACGGATATGAAAGTAGCTAGGATGATTGCAGGTACTAGTAGATGGGAACAATGGCAGGAGGGTGTCCACAATGAGGAAATCAAAGAAAAACTGGGAATGAACTCTATAGATGTAGCAGTCAGGGCGACAGGCTTAGATGGTGGGGTCATGTTACACGCATGGGAGAAGCAAGGTTACCCAAGAGACTCATGGATTCAGCAGTAGAGAGTAGGAGGAGTCGGGGCAGACCGAGGAGAAGGTACCTGGATTCGGTTAAGAATAATTTTGAAGTAATAGGTTTAACATCAGAAGAGGCACCAATGTTAGCACTGAATAGGGGATCATGGAGGAACTGTATAAGGGGGGCTATGCTCCAGACTGAACGCTGAAAGGCATAATCAGTCTTAAATGATGATGATGATGATGATGAAACAGCCTACTTACACCCTTTACAGAAATACAGAAATCTATACTGAAATGATGCTTCCTTTCCGTTACAGCATGCCAAAATCGCCGCCCCTATGCTGTCCCGTAATTCAGCAGCACAGAACGCGCATGTATCAAGTTTTGCTTTTACAGAAGCAACATTACGTGGAGTTCATCACCACTGACCGAGCACTAAAATTTATAAGACTTAGACATTGCTTTCATTAACCTGCAACAGGTATACGTTACACACTGGAAACGACATTTTATCTGCTTAACAAATAATATGCAACACCTGCAAAGATATCAGTAGCCTCGGGATGCTACCACAACCATTAGAAAAACACCAATCTATTACTTCGGCATCTTTTAAGCATGCCTTTAGCGTTCACTTCATAACATCCTTGACACATTGCTACGGACTGACCGCAATTAAATTCAGCATCTTCACACACTGCAACGGGTTGCCTACCATTAAATTCAGGACCCCGTCTCCGAACCACGATTAGTACTTATTTCACAAGAGATAGAATGTGAAAACAGCAGTGAACAGTTGCAAGGGGCTTCTTCAGTAAACTCTCAGCAGAGACACTGTACAATCATACCTTCATTAAAGGTCGGCTTCGTACGTGTTTACATCGCCACAAAATGCTGCTATCACTTTTCCTGATCAAGCACTGGTACTTCTGCAATAACACTGTTCGAGCTGGGCTCCAAGCACACCATTTCCCGGCCCACCAACCACGCCATGCCCGCCACGCTTCCGGCTTGCCCCAGTCCAGTCAAAAAGCACCTCTCTCCTCGCCGACAACAGTCCACCCCGATAGCTGAGTGGTCAGCGTGACGGATTGCCTTCCTACGGGCCCAGGTTGGATTCCCGACTGGGTAGGGGAATTTTCTCCTCTCAGGGACTGGGTGTTGTGTTGTCTTCATCATCATTTCATCTCCATCCAGCGCGCAGGTCGCCCAATGTGGCGTCGAATGTAATAAGACCTGCACCACGGCGGCCGGACCTGCCCCGCAAGGGTCCTCCCGGCCAATGACGCCAAACGCTCATTTCCATCGCCGCGCCAGAGAGCCTCCCAGAGCTTCCCGGCCCGAAGATAGGTACCATCCCCTGATGTAACTATCGATCAGTACCAACATGGCACAACTGATAAGTAGTGTACATACTTACGGATGGTCTCGATGCATAACCACCTGTATTTCTGTAGTTCTACTGCTTTCATTGATTTTATTATGTGATGTCTAATATTCCAAGTTGTACTCTAAAATATTGGTAAACAGTGGCATGACATAACTATATACGTTATTTTTTCAGAACTCACATCACGGACGCAGTATTTTTCAGTAGGAACAGTCGCAACACAAAAAGTGTCAAAATTTGTGCGAATAATACGTTTATCGAAGGCCTATAAAAAACTGATAGCTCTTAGGTAGCTGCTACTGTTACGAAACTAGATGTTATGTGATTAATCCACAGCATAACATTTGTTGTGAGCACAGCGTTCTATTAGAATTATCCTTAGGACGCAGAGCGGGAAACTTCTCAGTTTATTACACTGTTATAGCTGTACACGTCTAGCTCCCTACATCAGTTCTGCCTAGCAAACCTATATAGGCATATACCGAATGTGTAACTGTCTAGTTCAGTTTTGAGGACACAAGATACATTCATTACGGCGGCATTTGACATACACCGGAGAACCGAAGAAACTGTTACACCTGCCTAATATCGTGTGGGGGCTCCCGGGAGCACGCAGAAGTGTCGCAACACGACGTGGCATGGACTCGACTAATGTCTGAAGTACTGCTAGAGGGAATTGACACCATTAATCCTGCAGGGCTGTCTATAAATCCTAGGGGGTGCAGATCTCTTCTGAACAGCAGGTTGCAAGGCATCCCCGATATGCTCACTAATCTTCATGTCTGGAGAGTCTGGTAGCCATCGGAAGTGTTTAAACTCAGGAGAGTGTTCCTGGAGCCAGTCTGGAAGTGTGCGGTGTCGCATTGCCCGACTGGAAGTGCCCAAGTTCGTCTGAATGCACAATGGACATGAATGGATGTAGGTGATCAGACAGGAAGCTTACGAATGTGTCACCTGTTAGAATCTTATCTAGACGTATCAGAGGTCCCATATCACTCCAATTGCACGTGTTACACACCATTATAGAGTTTGTACCAGCTTGAACGGTCCTCTGCTGATACGCAGATTCCTTGGATTCACGAGGCTGTCTCCATACCCGTGCACTTCCATCCGCTTGACACAATCTGAAACGAGACTCGTCCGACCAGGTAACATGTCTCCAGTCACCAACAGTCCAATGTCGGTGTCGATGGGCCTACAGCTCCGATACCCTCATCGATGATATTTCGTTGAATGGTTCGCACGCTGTTGATGGCCCAGCATTGAAATCTGCAGCCATTTGCGGAAGAGTTGCACTTCTGTCACGTTGAACGATTCTCTTCAGTCGTCTTTGGTCCCGTTCTTGCAGGATCTTCTTCCGGCCGCAGCGATGTCGGGAATTTACCGAATTCCTGATACGGTTCACTCGTGAGACAGTCGTACGGGAAAATCCCCACTTCATCGCTACCTCGGAGATGCTGTGTTCCATCGCTAGTCCGCCGACTGTAACACCACGTTCAAACTCACTTAAACCTTGACAAACTGCCATTGTAACAGCAGTAATCGATCTAACAATTGCGCCAGGCACTTATTTTCTTATATAGGCGTTCCCCACTGCATCGTCGTATTCTGCCTGTTTACGTACCTCTGTATTTCAATACACATAGCCGTACAAGTTTCTTTGGCGCCGCAGTGTAAGAATTACGAGGATCGTTCAAAAAGTAATCCAACAAATTTTTTCCTGCCAATTTCAGTTGAAAAAATGTAGAATTTGTTGTGGAACATCTTGGAGTATTTTCGCTTAAGCCTCTATAGTTTCTTGAAACTCCGATAGCAGTGGCGCTATACGTAGCAGTTAAAATACCGTTTGTAACGTAGGTGCGTTCCAAGCAGACAGCTGAGTTTCTTTTGGCGAAAAACCGGAGCATCGCAGATATTCATAGGCGTTTGAAGAATGTCTACGGAGACCTGGCAGTAAACAAAAGCACGGTGTGTCATTGAGCGAGGCGACTATCATCATCGAAGCAAGGTCGAGCACACCCGTCCTGTCCCACGCGTGCCGGCCAGCGGAACACAGCTGTGACACTTGTATTGGTGGAACGTACGTACACTCTCATTCGACGTGATCGATGGATCACAGTGAAACACCTTGCTGTTGAACTGAACGTCTTTGTCCGTACTGCTGACTCACTCGTCCACTAGTTGGAGTATCCAGAGGTGTGTGCCAGCTGGATTCCTTGCTACCTAACAGATGACCATAAAAGAGCAACAGAGGACCATCTGTGTGGAGTTGTTTGCGCGTTACAAAGCTGATCGTGACAATTTTTTGTCTAACATCGTCTCAGGCCATGAAACAGGTGTTCACCACCTCCAATCGGAAACAAAACTACAGTCCGTGGAATGGCACCACACTAGTTATCCTTCGAAGAGACAGTTGAGAGCCGCACTCTCAGCCGGTGAAGCCATGGCGACCGTCTTGTGGGACTCTGAAGGGATTATCCTATTTGACGTCACCCATCGTGATGCAACGATCAGCTCGGAAGTGTATCGTGCTACCCTCAGGAAATTGAAGAAACGGTTTCAGCGTGTTCGTCACCACAAAAATGCAAACGAATTTCTCTTTCTTCTCTACAACGGAAGGCCTCACACTAATCGGCGCACACCGGAGGAACTCACAAAACTTCATCGGACTGTACTTCCCCATCAACCTTTCAGTCCGGATCTCGCAACTTCTGACTTCCATCTGTTAGGCCCAATGAAGGAGGCACTCTGCGGGAAGTTGATGGTGGGGATGTCATTCATGCAGCAAGGCGCTGGTTCCGACGTCGACCAGTAGAGTGGTTCCACGCTGGTATCCAAGTAGTCCCACCACAGTGAACGGAGATTATGTTGAAAAACAGGGTTTTTTGGCTAAAAGCGTGGAGAATAATACGGTGTATTTGAATCCTGAATAAAACCGGTCTGCTACCAGAAAAATGTGTTGCATTACTTACTGGACGTCACTCGTACTCTCGTGCTATGGTTCAGAGCGGCGTCAAGTTTTTAGTAGTAAAAATTTGAACTAAAAACGATTAACTAAAACTAAAGCTAAAAATTACCAAGTGAAATATCTGAAAAAACTGAAACAGGAATTTTGTTAAACATATTTGTAGACAAAACGGCAATTCAAGCTGCGGGTTCATCTCAGTCTGTGGAGAAAATTGATTCTCATAGACGATTTAGTAAGGGAACTTTGTGCTTAATATCTCTTAGTCTTTAAATTTTAGGGGTTCATAAAATGAGAGCATCATTGCATGTTCAGGTTGATAATTATTTAACTCTATGAAATAAAATCATCATAACTTCTGAACGGTTTGTGTTAGGACGTCTACACTGCACAGCCCGCGGGACATGTTGGGAATTAGTATAGTTTGGTTTAGTGACGAAGCCCAGTTTCATTTGGACGTGTTCGTAAACAAGCAAAATTTGCGCATTTGGGGAACTGAGAATCCGCGTTTTGCGATCGAGAAGTCTCTTCATCCTTAATGAATGGCTGTGTGGTGTGCAATGCCCAATCACTGAACAATCGGTGCGATATTCCTTGACGGTACAGTGACCACCGAACGGTACGTGAAGGTTTTGGAGGGTGATTTCATTCCCATTATCCAAATTCCAAAAATGCAAACGAATTTCTCCTTCTTCATGACTGCGAAAGGCCTCACACTGATCGAGGCACGCCAGAGTAGTTCACAAAACTCGACCCAGTCGAAGCAGGAGAGTGTTTGATGTCCTGGAAGAGCACTTTGAAGGCAGCATTCTGGTTCTGAGATACCCAGCGACCACGGGCACGGGCCTCGATTGGCCGCCATATTCTCCGGATCTGAACTCATGCGACTCCTTTTTGTGGGGCTGTATTGAAGACAAGGCGTACAGCAAAAACCCCAAAACCGCTGCTGAGCTGAAAACAGCCATTCAGGAGGTCATCAACAACATCGATGTTCCGACACTTTAGCGGTTCATGCAGAATTTCGGTATTTGTCTGTGCTACATCATCGCCAATGATAGCAGGCACATCGAAGATGTTCTAACCTATATCTGAATATTTGTAGTAACGATTACATGTTGAATAAAGTGTGTGGACGCCGTAGAAACTACGGTGTTTCTAACTAATTTACGTTTCGTTTTTTCATATAGTTCATTAACAGTCACCGCGTACCAAGTGATGTGGCAACTCACGTTCCACAGAAGGATTGGGCTGGTTGGTCCGAGCCTGTACTCTGTCTCTAATGACCAAGTCGTCGACTTCATTCTAAACGTGCTATTGAACTTCGCCTATACATCGTAGGCATTCAGGAATATCTATATGATGCGCTTCAAGTTGCATTTTCTGCGCAAGTTCGTCGTTTTTAGGTATTAAGCCATTTTTCCCTCTACGTTAGCTGGTAACAAAATCGTCTCCAAACTCTTCAAAATTGGAACATTAGTGAGTTATGTGTCATAGTTACACCTATTTTAAATCTCTTTTTACTTTTTTTTACCTCCACGTCCAGTTCCATACGACCACATTGAGGAGCAAATCACCAAGGTCGTGGATCGTGTCAGTACATGAAATTACAACACAAAAGTAATAACAGATAAAAATAAAATGTTTATCAACCCGAAAAAAGTCAAGCCACTAGGTTAAGTAAACGCAATCAACAATACAACAAGAATCAGCTTAATTTTTCAAGGAACTCCTCGACAGAATAGAAGGAGTGACCCAGGAGGAAACTCTACAGGTCAGATTTCAAAGCCCGTGGATTACTGGTAAGATTTTTGATTTCGGGTGGTAGCTTATTGAAGATGGATGCAGCAGTGTACTGCACATCTTTCTGCACAAGAGTTAAGGAAGTCCGACCCAAATACAGGTTTGATTTCTGCCGGGTATTAATTGAGTGGAAGTTGCTTATTCTTGGGAATAAGAAACGAAAAAAACTACAAAGAACGAAACTCGTCAAGCTTGAAGGGGGAAAACAGATGGCGCTATGGTTGGCCCTCTAGATGGCGCTGCCATAGGTCAAACGGATATCAACTGCGTTTTTTTTTAAATAGGAACCCTAGTCAAGCCCACAACGCGTGTGTGGTGTACTTCCTTTCAGCCCCGTCGACGGGACGAGGTTCTCCTCACTCGGCTTCGAATAGGCCACAGCCCTTTGACGCATGGCTTCCTGCTCCGGCGAGAAGACCCTCCATTGTGTGATGCTTGCGGCGTCCAGGTCACTGTGAGCCACATTTTACTGGATTGTGTTTTATTTTCTGACCAGCGGGCCTCGGCTGATTTGCCAGCGGACCTGCCAACTCTTTTAGGCAACTCTCGGACGAATGTGGTTAAAGTTTTAAAGTTCTGTGCCTTGTCAAATGTTTTTACAAAGATTTTAGGGAGAGGATATTAATTTGCTCACTGTGTGACAAGCTCGCCCATCTTTTATGTAAGTGACCAGCCAATGACACTTTCCTGTGTCATTCTTGTTGCTATGTTTTCCCTTCCCTTAGCTTTTACTTTCTTATGTAGTAATTTCTCTCTTTTCCTGCTTTCTTTGAATGTGTTTTTCAGTTTTATTAGGTCTCTCCACATTCGTTCCTTTTAATGTGTGTCAGGGCGCTGATGACCTCGATGTTGAGCGCCCATAAACCCCAACACACACACACACACACACACACTAAATAGGAACCCCCATTTTTTATTACATATTCGTGTAGTACGTAAAGAAATATGAATCTTGTTTTAGTTGGACCACTTTTTTCGCTTTGTGATAGATGGCGCTGTAATAGTCACAAACATATGGCTCACAATTTTAGACGAACAGTTGGTAGCAGGTAGGTTTTTTAAATTAAAATACAGAACGTATGTATGCTTGAACATTTTATTTCGGTTGTTCCAATGTGATACATGTACCTTTATGAAGTTATCATTTCTGAGAACGCATGCTGTTACAGTGTGATTACATGTAAATACCACATTAATGCAGTAAATGCTCAAAATGATGTCCGTCAACCTCAATGCGTTTGGCAATACGTGTAACGACATTCCTCTCAACAGCGACTAGTTCACATTCCGTAATGTTCGCACCTGTATTGACAATGCGCTGACGCATGTTGTCAGGCGTTGTCGGTAGATCAGGATAGCAAATATCCTTCAACTTTCGCCACAGAAAGAAATCCGGGGAAGTCAGAGGGTCAGATCCGGTGAACGTGCGGGCCATAGTATGGTGCTTCAACAACCAATCCATCTGTCATCAAATGTGCTATTCAATACCACTTCAACCACACGCGAGCTATGCGCTGGACATATATCATGTTGGAAGTACATCGTCATTCTATCATGCAGTGAAACATCTTGTAGTAACATCGGTAGAACAATACGTAGGAAATCAACATACACTGCGCCATTTAGATTGCCATCGATAAAATAGAGGCCAATTATCCTTCCTCCCATAATTTCGCACCATACATTAAGCCGCCAAGGTCACTGATGTTTCAGTTGTCGCAGCCATCGTGGATTTTCCGTTGGCCAATAGTGCACATTATGCCGGTTTACGTTACCGCTGTTGGTGAATGACGCTTCGTCGCTAAATAGAACGCGTGCAAAAAATCTGTCATCGTCTGCTAATTTCTCCTGTGCCCAGTGGCAGAACTGTTCACGACGTTCAGAATCGTCGCCATGCAATTCCTGGTGCATAGAAATATGGCACGGGTGCAATAGATGTTGATGTAGCATCCTCAACACCGCCGTTTTTGAGATTTCCGATTCAATTTTTCTGCTGCTGAGTGCGGATTAGCCACGACAGCAGCTAAAGCACCAACTTTGGCATTATCTTTTGTTGCAGTTCGTGGTTGACGTTTCACATGTGGCTGAACATTTCCTGTTTCCTTTAATAACGAAACTTTCCTGCGAACGGTCCGGACACTTGGATGAGGTCGTCCAGGATACCGAGTAGCATACATAGCACACGCCCGTCTGGCTTTTTGATCATAATAGCCATACATCAACACGATATCGACCTTTTCCGCAAATGGTAAACGGTCCATTTTAACACGAGTACTGTATCACGAAGCAAATACCTTCCACACTGGCGGAATGTTACGTGATACCACTATTACAGCGCCATATATCACAAAGCGAAGAAAGTGGTCTAACTAAAACATTCATATTTCTTTACTTACTATACGAATATGTAATAAAAAATGGGGGTTCCCATTTAAAAAAAAAGGCAGTTGATATTTGTTTGACCTATGGCAGCGCTATCTAGCGGGCACACTATAGCGACATTTGGTTTCCCCCTTCAAGCTATTCAAGCTAGACGAATTTCGTTCTTTGTAGATTTTTCGTTTGATGCTTATTTCGTGAGATATTTGGACCGGTCACAATCAAGGGACCAACCTGTATACAAGTGGAACATCAGCGACCTAGGCGGGTTAATGTATGGTGCGAAATTATGGGAGGAAGGATATTTGGCTCCTATTTTATCGATGGCAATCTAAATGGTACAATGTATGCTGATTTCCTACTTAATGTTCTATCGATATTACTGCAAGATGTTTCACTGCATGACAGAATGGCGATGTACTTCCAACATGATGGTTGTCCGGCACGCAGCTCGCGTGCAGTTGAAGCGGTATTGAATAGCATATTTCATGACAGGCGGATTGGTCGTCGAAGCGCCATACCATGGCCCGCACGTTCACCAGATCTGACTTCCCCGGATTTCTTTCTGTGGGGAAAGTTGAGGGATATTTGCTATCGTGATCCACCGACAGCGCCTGACAATATGCGTCAGCGCATTGACAATGCATGTGCGAACATTACGGAAGGCGAACTACTCGCTGTTGAGAGGAATGTCGTTACGTATTGGCAAATGCATTGAGGTTGACGGACATCGTTTTGAACTTTTATTGCATTAATGTGATATTTACAGGTAATCACACTGTAACAGCATGCGTTCTCAGAAATGATAAGTTCACAAAGATACATGTATCACATTGGAACAACTGAAATAAAATGTTCAAACGTACCTATGTTCAGTATTTTAATTTAAAAAACCTACCTGTTACCAACTGTTCGTCTAAAATTGTGAGCCATATGTTTGTGACTATTACAGTGCCATCTATCACAAAGCGAAAAAAGTGGTCATACTAAAACATTCATATTTTCTCACGTGCTATACGAATATGTAATAAAAATGGGGGTTCCTATTTAAAAAACGCAGTTGATATCCGTTTGACCTATGGCAGCGCCATCTAGCGGGCCAACCATAGCGCCATCTGGTTTCCTCCTTCAAGCTATAGGAGTTTCGTTCTTTGTAGTTTTTTCGTCGGACGTTTATTTCGTGAGGTATTTGGCCTGGTCACGGTTAATGGATCACCATTGAGAGGCCAATAAGTCAATGTCAAAATACCCAGACTCTTGAACAGGGATCGACAAGAGGTTCGTGAATGTACACCACTTATTGCCCAAACCACCCGTTTCTGAGCCAAAAATATCCTTTAAGAATGGGACTAGTTACCCCAAAATATAATACCACACGACATAAGCGAATGAAAATAATCAAAGTGGACTAATTTTCGTGTCGAACGATCACGCACTTCGGATACCTTTCCAATAGTAAAAATAGCAGCATTAAGTCTTTGAACAAGATCTTGAACATGAGCATTCCAGGACAGTTTACTATCTATCTTAACACCTAGAAATTTGAACTGTTCAGTTTCACTAATCATATGACCATTCTGTGAAATTAAAACGTCAGGTTTTATTGAATTGTGTGTTAGAAACTGTAAAAACTGAGTTTTACTGTGATTTGGCGTTAGTTTATTTTCTACAAACCATGAACTTAGGTAATGAACTGCACTACCAGAAACTGAGCCAGTGTTGCTCACTACATCCTTTACTACAAAGGTAGTGCCATCAGCAAATAGAAATATTTTAGAATTACCCATAATACTAGAGAGCATATCATTAGAAGCATATCATTTATATGAATAAGGAACAGGATTGGCTCCAACACAAATCCCTGGGGCACCCTGCAATTTGACCATACCCCACTCAGACCCCACATCACAGCCATTCTCTAAGTTGTGAATAACGACCTTTCGCTGCCTGTTGCTAAGGTAAGAGGTGAACCAATTGTGAGCTACTCCCCATATTCTGTAATGGTCCAGCTTATGGAGCAATATTTTGTGATAAACAATCAAATACCTTAGTTAAATCTAAAAATATGCCTAGCGTTCGAAACCTTTTGCTTAACCCATCCCAGTACCTCACAAAGAAAAGAGAATATAGTATTTTCAGTTGTTAAACGACTTCTAACCCTGTGCATTCCATAGGAAATCCTGCAATATAAAATAATCAATTGGCCTTACATACATAGCCTTTTCAATAATTTTAGCAAACACTGATGGCATAGAAACAGGTCTAAAATTGTCTTATCTATCCCTTTCTCTCTTTTTATACAGCGGCTTTACTGATGAGTACTTAAATCGTTCAGGAAACTGACCATTCCTAAAGGAAAAATTACAGATATGGCTAAATACAGGGCTGACATGTGCAGCACAGTCCTTTAATATTCTGCTAGTCACTCCATCTTCTGGTCAATATTAAGATATCTGAACCTGTAATATCCTGGAAGTGTATAGATGTTCACAGTTTACAGCCTTTCATATTTTTATTCAAGTTTCATCTTAATGATCTACTAATACGCTCAAGTGCATGGCAAATATACATCGTGTTATTAACAGTACAGATTTTGATGTTGGAAAATTCATGATTGCACACAGCTGTATTAATCAATTTAATACATAACAAGTTTCTTTTATATAAGTACCATCTTCGGGTGTATTGTGCTACATAATCAGATGTCACAATACACCTTAAGATGGTCTATTTATGACGGAACTGGTTGTGTAATAAATTGATTTATATAACTGTGTGCAAAAAAGGTTTTTCAACGGTTTTTATGAGCTGCGAACCACGGCCTGCTCAAAATAATATACACGTCTTTCTCTCTATATGGCCTTATCATTTTCACGTCTGCAGTATTTGCGAATACTTCTAGCTGTATTATTGTGCCCCATATACAACCTTTTCCTGCTCCAGGTACATATCACGCCACAATACGACCAGTGCTTCCGTAGATTTGTTTCTGATTTTTTCTCGAAGAGCGTATACCGAGGAGCAAAAGTCATTGGATACCTCCTAATATCATGTTGGGTCTCCTTTTACCCGGCATAGTGCATCTAGCAAACGTGGCATGGACTCAAGAAGTCATTGGAAGCCCCTTGCAGAAATATTGAGTGATGCTGCCTCTGTAGCCGTGCAGGACGTTGTGCACGAACTGACTTCTCATTTAGGTTCCACAAATGTTTGTTGGGATTCATTTCGGGCGAGATGGATGGTGAAATCATTCATTCGAACTGTCCAGAACGTTATTCAAACAAATCGCGAAGAATTGTGGCCTCGTGATGCGACATTGTTATTTGGGAACACGAAGTCTATGAATGGCAAAAAATCGTCTCCAGCTAGCGGAATATAACCACTTCCAGTCAATGATCGGCTCAGTTGGATCAAAGGACCCAGTACATTCCATGTAAACACGTCCAATGCCATTGTGCAGCTCCCACCAGCTTGCACAATGCCTTGTTGGCAACTTGGTCCCATGGCTTCGTGGGATCTGCGCCATACCAGAACCCTACCATCAGCTCTTACCACCTGAAATCGGGAGTCGTCTGATCGGTCACGGTATTCCAGTCGTCCAGGGTCCAACTGATATGGTCACGAGCCCAGTAGAGCCGCTGCAGGCGATGTCGTCCTTTTAGTGAAGGCACTCGCGTCGCTCGTCTGCTGCCATATCTCGTTAACGCCACATTTCGCCGCACGGTCCTAATGGATACTTTCGACGAAGATCCCACATTCATTTCTATGGTTATTTCAACCAGCGTTTCTTGTCTGTTAGCACTGACAACTCTACGCAAATGCCGCTGCTCTCGGATGTTAGGTGAAAGCCGTCGGCCACTGTGTTGTCGATTGTGAGAGGTAGTGCCAGAAATTTGGTATTTGGGGCACACTCTTGACACTTTGGATCTCAGAACTGATTTCACTAAGGATTTAGAAAATGGTATAACCCAAGCGTATGTTTCCAGCTGTCACTGCACGTTCCATGTATGTTAGTGTAATTCTCGTCGTGCGGTCATAATACGCCGGAAACCTTTTCACATGACATCTGAGTACAAATGACAATTCCTCCAAAGCACTGCCTTTTTAAACCTTGCGTAGAAGATACTACCGCCTTCTCCATATGTGTATATCGCTGTCCCATGACTTCTGTCACCTCAGTGTACTATCTACACAGGTGTCCAAAATTAAATCAACAAACCACTGTTTCCCTGTCCTGTGTCTAATTCACAACATAATCATATAAACTGTCAACCAGATGTCCGTACGATGTTGTTCTGCACCGAAGATGGCATTCCGCTCAACAGACAACCACGCCTACGATGACGTCAGGGTACCTATGAGGTAGTGTTTGCCAGTTAGTCCCACATCCACAATCGCTGTGTACATAAGTCACAGACGATGCAATATGGCACAGAGAAGATGACTACCCTCTCTGCGATGGACGGTCATAAAAAGAAAGGAAGGAGGATAGTCACGAACTGATTTAGCCCAATTGCTTAATGTGAATCGTACTGTTGTTTCTCGGATGTGGCGACAGTTTATAGAGACAGAAAATGTATCCCCAAGACCAGAGCAGGCCGGACCACGTCTGACTTCACCCTAGTGGACCGAAAATTAAATGTAAGGACAAGATAGTACCTCCTTAGTACTGCGCGGCACCTGGCATGTGAGCTCGCAGCATCCATTGGACGTGTTGTTTCGAGGGGCAGACGGTGTGCAGAAGGCTTCAGTAGAGTGGCCTTTATTGCTGGAGACATTCCGCATGTCTACCTCTGACGCGTCAGAAGGGAATGTATAGAGTGGAGTCATCAACATACCACCTGGGCGCTCGAACTATTGAGCAATGTTTTTTCAGTTTAGTCTGGAGATTGATCTCGGTGGATTCGCATCTGGAGGGAACGTGGAACACACTTTGGGTACCCAAACATTGTGGAAAGAGACCGATTATAGGAGGATCCATAATAGTGTGGGTAGGGACTATGTTTACCACTTAAACGCCTCTTCATGAAACTAAAGGATTGAATCAAAAAAATGTTCAAATTTGAGTGAAATCTTATGGGACTTAACTGCTAAGGTCATCAGTCCCTAAGCTTACACACTACTTATCCTAAACTATCCTAAGGACAAACATACACACACACCCATGCCCGAGGGAGGACTCGAACCTCCGCCGGGACAAGCCGCACAGTCCATGACTGCAGAGCCCTAGACCGCTCGGACGAATCCCGCGCGGCTAGGAGTGAACCGGCAGGTTTAACTGCTGTCAGATATCGTGAGGAGATCTTGGGTTCTCGTTTGCGGTTGTTGTGAGGTGCTGTGGGCCCAGACTTCGTACTAATGGACGATAATGCTCTATCTTACAGAGCACAGGCGGTTGGTGTTTTCTTGGAAGCGGAAGATATTTCACAGCGTGGCCTGCTCGCTCTTGCAATTTCAATCTCATAGAGCAGGTCTGGGATGCACTAGAGACACAGCTTGCGTCACGTCAGCATCCACCAAATACTCACCAAAACTGAGACCACCTCTGCAGGACGAATGGATATGAGACTGAAGACATCATTCACAGCATGCCCCGTCATTTTCAGGCTTGTACTGCTGCCAGAGAGGTTAATATCCATAGTGGGCACATTAACCAGCTGTCGGAATGTGTCTGAAAATCTGTTAAGTCGGAGAAAACGAAGAACATTTTTGCCTACCGTTATGCTTGTTGCAGTTGTTTACGTTCTGAATTCTTTTCATTGTTTCTGCCGGTTTATACTGTTTTGTGGCAAAATAAACGCAACCTTGCCAAATGTCCGTTTGTTGCTTTAATTTTGGACAACAGTGTAGTTACGTGCCGTGGTCTCAGCCAGTCTCCAGCTCGAAAACACAACAAAACATTTTTTGCGTTACATAAGGGAGAGGAAAAGCTATTTATCCCTTAAGAGCCTATATGTAAAGTATTACCACTGTAAAACCTGCTTTTCTCTTGGCGTATACAATTTTCAAACCGTTTCACCGTCTTGTATTTACAGGTTAATAGTTGTCACCATCTGGATCGGCGTAAAGGGGTACTTCGTACCTTGGTACACAGGGCACATCTCGTTTCTGACGCTTAGACTTTGCCAGACAAGCTGTCCCATCTTGAAGTTACGTTTCGTCAAAATGGTTATAGTGATGGAGAGATTTAACGTGCATTGCGCTATCAACCAACTGTGCGTGGGTTGATTGATGATAATTCTGAGTCGACACCTATGTCTACTGCCTTTTTGCCTTAGGTAGGAAGCACTTCCAACAAGATCAGTCGTATTTTACAGAAATACGAAGTGAAATGTGTTTTCCGACATCCATCTAAAATTAATGTGCTTTGTATTCTGTTAAGGATGATCTTGGTTTGCGTGAGGCGGGTGTATATCGTATTTCTTGTAGCTGTGGCATGGCATATATTGGTCAAACTATCAGGACCGTGGAGGACCTATGTGCTGAGCATAAACGGCACCCACGATTACAGCATCCAAATAAATCTGCTATTGCAGAACATTGCTTGGATACTGCTATATAACAACACCGACATATTGGCATGCACCGGCAATCGGGACATTGTTATTAAGGAGGCACTTGAAATTAAATTAGCGAACAACCTTCTAAACAGGGATGGAGGTTTTTGTTTAAACTCTGTTTGGAATCCTGCTCTCTTCCTTGTTAAAAAACAGAGGGATAGAGTCAATGTTATGGTTCAAATGGCTCTGAGCACTATGGGACTTAACATCTATGGTCATCAGTCCCCTAGAACTTAGAACTACTTAAACCTAACTAACCTAAGGACAGCACACAACACCCAGCCATCACGAGACAGAGAAAATCCCTGACCCCGCCGGGAATCGAACCCGGGCGTGGGAAGCAAGAACGCTACCGCACGACCACGAGATGCGGGCAGTCGATGTTACCTCACCTGCTAGTTCGTAGTCTCACTGTCGATATCTCTGACTGTGGTCATCTTCGGTGGCACTAGGGTTCAGTGTGTGTTATCTTTCCTGCATCAGTCTATGAACCGAGGTCTTAAATTAGGCTGTACATCGCCTGTCCACTGCAGTTTGCCTTGAAAATGGCGGGCTGTAATCCCGCCAAAATATCGGCTGAAAATATTACCTGGCTGAATACCCGTGAGTTGTTAGAACATTACCAGTGTCGTACCCTCTACAAATAGTGATGATTGTTGAGGAACGGGTAAAGCACAATTTGTGGCCGCGGCCTTGCGCACGTCTTGCTCGCCGCTGTGCACTTTGGAGCTGGTAGCCGCAGAATCGGCTATAAAGGAACTTAACAATCTTTTTTCTTATTGGCAAATGTATAGATAATTATTCGACTCTCATACCAAGATTAATGTGAAAAGTATTTAACACTGATGGACAAAAGAAGATTTTCGCACTTCGTTCATTAGTTTTAGTATTAGTTATCTTTCGTTGTTCTCATGTCCTGGTGATAAGACGTGTTGTGTAGTTTTAAAGTGAAATGGTGTTATACAATGAAAGCAACTTATGAAACAGAACGACTTTCTCATTTACGATACCATGGGTCCCAGCTCCTGTAACTCTGGAAGATTATTATTATTTTAATTTTGTATGGAGAATTTAGATGGAGGCGACGATCTTCACGACGGCGCTGCTCAACAGTAGAGATACGTGAATGTGTTCATTTGTTTCCCTTCGTGGCCGCCAATGTCAATTTCAATATATTTGCCGCGACATTCAGAACCTGCAATCTTTCTTTTCATTTTATCACGAAGTCGATTTATTTTCTTTCTTAGATGAATAAATGTATTTTAACCACAATTTTTTCTTACTTTGAAACTTTCACTCGCGAATGTACGTGCCCTCTTATTTTGTGTAGTCAGTCGTGTGTATTCTTTAACAACGTTAATTATAATATTCAGTGTCTTAGTTTCCACAATTGACCTTTGCCTGTGTGACAGCGGCGCTTCACGCGAAATACTTATTACGTGACATTCATAATAACTCTTATTTCAAAATTACGACACCGGCTGACTAAGTTTCTAACAATTTAACAGAACGGTTACACGGCTACGAAATGAATGTATGGGAAAACACTGACAACTAGAAAGGACAGGATGATAAGAAATCTGTTGAGGCATTAGGAAATAACTTCCATGGTACTACAGGGAGTCGTAGAGGGTAAAATCTATAGAGGTGGACAGAGCACGGGATACGTCCAGCAAATAATTAAGGATGTACGTTGCAGGTACTACTCTGAGATGAAAAGATCGACAGAGGAAAGAAACTCGACGTGGCGGAGACTGGCGAAGGAAAAGAAATCAGTTTTCTGAAGATGATGAGATGGACTTTCGTCTTCCCGTAATCTTTCTTAGTGGGTCGTTGTGTGTGCCTATTATTCTGTCAGAAAGCAGAGTAATTTTCCCATCTTGCAGGTGTTTTCCAGCACGTATGGAAATAAACTTTGAAAATCACTGATAGGAAGCAGTTCACAGTAGAATAATCATATGCGAGAGAACAGGAATTGGCGATTGGAAAGGTCTAATTTCTGAGGCTGGCTGACTAGAATGACTAAACGTTAAAACGAATTTCGGGACCTGTTTGGAGCTCTTAAGATGGAAAGGCAATCGGACGACAGCCCTCGCAGGGCATGGGAGGAAATTTGGTACCCTCTGGGGCAGAGGTGGTATGTCAAAGTATATCGGTGATCCTTAGCGGTCAAGTTATTTTTCAAATGTGAATGCCTGCAAGAATCTGAAAGTGAGTTGCTGTATACCGGCTTAGACTTGTAATTAACTATTTTCCGGTTATCTAGGAGGGTGTTGCGTCTAGTGAGGCTACACGTGCTCGTAAGGAAGAGGCAACATATTACAATGTAGACGTTAGCTAATGACTTTCTTTGTATTCTGCCTTACGGCAGGTCTTGTCATGGGAGAAGACTCGTCAGAGAAGTCCACCGCATGAGCTTCCAGGGAAGTGATTCCAGTGGTGGCTTCCCGTTGCCTTCTCTTAGCGGAGAAAATTCCGACTCAGCCGGGAATCGAACCAGGGCCCCTTAGCGTGACACACCGCCGCGCTGACCACTCAGCTATCGGGGCGGACGTTAGCTAATTACACCTATATCTACATGGATGCTCTGCAAATCAAATTTAAGTGCCTGGCAGAGGGTTCATCGAACCACCTTCACAATTCTCCATTATTCCAATCTCGTACAGCGCGCGGAAAGAATGAACACCTATATCTTTCCGTGCGAGCTCTGATTTCCCTTATTTTATCTCGGTGATCGTTCCTCCCTATGTAGGTGGGTGTCAACAAAATATTTTCGCATTCGAAGGAGAACGTTGGTGACTGGAATTTCGTGAGAAGATTCCGTCGCAACGAAAAACGCCTTTCTTTTAGTGATTTCCAGTCCAAATCCTGTATCATTTCTATGACACTCTCCCCCATATTTCGCGATAATACAAAACGTGCTGCCCTTAGTTGATATTTTTCGATGTATTCTGTCAGTCCTATCTGGTATGGATCCCACACCGTGCAGCAGTATCCTAAAAGAAGACGGACAAGCGTAGTATAGACAGTCTCCTTAGTAGGTCTGTTACATTTTCTAAGTGTCCTGCCAATAAAACTCTGTCTTGTCTCCCAAATCATTTATATAGATAAGGAACAGCAAAGGGCCTATAACACTATCTTGGAGAAGGCCAGAAATCACTTCTGTTTTACTCGGTGACTTTCCGTCAGTTCTACGAACTGTGAACTCTCTGACAGGAAATCATAAATCCAGTCACATGACTGAGACGATATTCCATAAGCACGCAATTTCACTAAGAGCCGCTTGTGTGGCACAGTGTCAAAAGCCTGCCGGAAATTCAGAAATACGGAATCGATCTGAAATCCCTTGTCAATAGCACTCAACACTTCATTTGAATAAAGAGCTAGTTGTGTTTCACAGGAACGATGTTTTCTAAGCCGATGTTGACTGTGTGTCAGTAGACCGTTTTCTTCCAGGTAATTCATAATGTTCGAACACAATATATGTTCTAAAATCCTGACGCATACCAACGTTAATGATATGGGCCTGTAATTTAGTGGATTACTCCTACTACCTTTCTTGAATATTGGTGTGACCTGCGCAACTTTCCAGTCTTTGGGTACGGATGTTTCGTCGAGCGAACGGTTGTATATGATTCTTAAGTATGGAGCTAATGCATCAGCATAGTCCGAAAGGAACCTAATTGGTATACGGTCTGGACCAGAAGACTTGCATTTATCAAGTGATTTAAGTTGGTTCACTACTCCGAGGATATTTACTTCTACGTTACTCATGTTGGCAGCTGTTCTCGATTCGAATTCTGGAATATTTACTTCGTCTTCTTTGTGAAGGCATTTCGGAAGGCTGTGTTTAGTAACTTTGCTTTGGCAGCACTGTCTTCGAGAGTATTTCCGATGCTATCGTGCAGAGAAGGCACTGACTGTTTCTTGCCGCTAACATACTTCACACACGACAAGAATCTCTTTGGATTTTCTGCAAGGTTTTGAGACAAAGTTTCGTTGTGGAAACTGTTATAGGCATCTCGCATTGAAGGCCGCACTAAATTTCGAGCTTCTGTAAAAGATTGCCAATCTTGGGGATTTTGCGTCTGTTTAAATTTGGCATGTTTCTTTCGATGTTTCTGCAACAGTGTTCTAACCCGTTCTGTGTACCAAGCAGGATGAGCTCCATCGTTTGTTAATTTATTTGGTATAAATATCTCATTTGCTGCCGATACTATTTCTTTGAATCGAAGCCATATCTGGTTTACACTTATATTATTAATTTGGAATGAGTGTAGATTGGCTTTCAGGAAGGCGTCAAGTGAATTTTTATCTGCTTTTTTGTATAGGTATGTTTTTCGCTTATTTTTAGAGGATTTGGGGATTACAGTATTCATTCTCGCTACGACAACCCGTGTTCCCTAATTCCTGAATCGGTTTTGATGCTCGTTATTAACTCAGGATTATTTGTTGCTAAGAGGTCAAGTGTGTTTTCACAACCGTTTTACTATTCGCGTGGGCTCATGAACTAACTGTTCGAAATAATTTTCAGAGAATGCATTTAGCACAATTTCGGATGCTATTTTATGCGTACCTCCGGAATTAAACATGTATTTTCGCCACCATATCGAGGGTAAATTAAAGTCACCATCAACTATTATCATATGAGTCAAGTACGTGTTTGAAATCAGACTCATGTTTTCTTTGAACCTTTCAGCAACTGTATCATCTGAATTGGGAGGTCGGTAAAGGGATCCAATTATTATCTTATTCCGGTTGCCAACAATGAACTCTGCCCATACTAACTCACAGGAAGCATCTACTTCAATTTCGCGACAAGTTAAACTACTTCTGACAGCAACAAACACCCCACCGCCAACCGTGTTTAGCTGTTCTTTCGGAACACCGTTAGGTTCTTCCCAAAAACTTCGGCTGAGCCTATATCCGGCTTTTGCCAGCTTTCAGTGTCCATAACGATTTGAGCATCAGTGCTTTCTATTAGCGCTTGGAGCTCTGGTACTTTCCCAACACAGCTACGACAATTTACAACTGTTATATCTATCGTTCCTGTATCTATGTTCTTCCTGTGTTCAGCCTGCACCCTTTGTGACTGTGTTTTCCCGATATCCTCTAACCTAAAAAAAAAAAAAAAAAAACGGCCAGTCCACTCCACACAGCCCCTGCTACCCGTGTAGTAGCCGCGTCCTGCGTGTAGTGGACACCTGACCTATTCAGCGGAACCCGAAACCCAACCACCCTTTGGCGCAGGTCGAGGAATCTGCAGCCTATACGGTCGCAGAACCGTCTGAGCCTCTGATTCAGACCCTCCACTCGGCTCTGTACCAGTCCTGCCGACTATGTTGCAGATGGTCAGCTCTGCTTCCATCTTGCAAGCAAGACTGGCCTTTACCCCTTCTGTTAGCCGCTGGAAACCAGACAGAATCTCTTGTGATCCAAAGTGACACACGTCATTGGTACCGATGTGAGCAACCACCTGCAGTTGGCTACACTCTGTGCTCTTCATGGCATCCGGGAGGACCCTTTCCACATCTGGAATGACTCCACCCGGTATGCACACTGAGTGCACATTGGATTTCTTGCTCTTCTTGCTAGCCAAGTCCCTAAGGGGCCCCATAACGTGCCTAACTTTGGAACTCCCAACTACCAATAATCCCACCCTCTGCGATTGTCCGGATCTTGCAGGCTGAGTGATTTCCTCTGAAACAGGACAGGCGACAGCATCCGGCTCAGCGACAGTGTCAGCCACAGACAGCCCCTGGAACCTGTTTGTCAGACAAACTGGGGAGGCCTTACGTGCGGCAGCCTGGGAAGTCTTTCACGCCCTGCTTCGCCCCGGGGCGACCTCCCACTCGACCACAGGTGAGGAGTCAGCCTCAGTGCGGGCAGTAAATGGGTTGGCCACCGGTGAGAACCGATCGGAGGACTCTGACGTGCTGGACGTCCGTTGGATCCCCACAGCTGGCCCACAACAGTGGTACCCATCCACTGCAGCCTCAAGCTGTGTAGCCGAAGCCATCACAGCCTGAAGCTGAGAGCGAAGTGTCACCAACTCGGCTCTCATCCGCATACAAAAATCGCAGTTCCTGTCCGTAGTAAAGGCCGTGCAAAACTAAACTATGCAGATAAATGGACTATCGGCACGCGCTGTGCAACTCTACTGTAGACCCTGAATAAAACGCACGAACTGTGTCTAGTAATACGGAGCACAAGCACTCAGGTTAAATAATTTAGCCCTGACTAGGAACTTTTGATATGTCAGAAAATCGGTTTGCTGTACGACGCAAACGAAAACGTGAAAACTGTGGCTATTAGATATTTAATTTACACGCAGAAACACAAGAAACTAAACTATTAAAGCATGATGATATAATAAAATTCGCTCCTGGTTAGGAATTCGTAAATGACAAATGCAGTTACTTCCCTGTTGCTGCGTCTGTCTCGGTCGGCTACTGCTGCTTGACTGACTGGCTGTAGTGTTTGGTGAGGGAGGCAAATTTGGCAATATGTAACAGAAGAACATTTCCGTTTTCTGCCGTGGAAGCTTGAAGTGCATTGTTTATGTGTCTGTTGGTCAACTGATTTTGAAGTCTTCCTGTTTCGTCATTATGGAGATTATCGGCATAAATTGCTAATTCCAGATAGAGGCGGTGTGTGAATTGTTAACGGTGTACATTTTGCTGTCCATCGGTTGATTTTTACAGGTCTTTATTAGAAGTACAGCGTACTGACAGTTTTATCCCTATCTCGTGGATCAAAGGGAGACTGATAGCTTAATTCAGACTGATTTTAACTGTATAGCTGTGCTGTGATTCAATCCGGGTCCGTCAGTGGACGTAAATATGCGAAGTAGCGTCTGGCCTCACTTGCCTCGCGAGCCGCACATCTCTAAAGAGTGCACAGATATTGGGCACAGGTAGCAGTAGGACTCCGCTCTCCGCTCGATGCATCGGAAGTTTCAACGACGTGGTGAAAGGAGCGGAGCAATGCGAAGGTAATGTCCATTTAGTTCTTCTTGGCGCGACAACCCACTGGATGTTGAAGTAATGGTATCAGATGCCAGGCGACATCCATGTGCAGTGAGGACAAGACGCAGACCAATGAACCAGAATCGAATGTCTCCAAGAAAATGAGGCAGTCACAGCGCCGAACCTCATTAGTATGAGATTCTGCACGAGCTACCGACTGCAAAATTGGGTGCACGAAATATTGCTGTAACGCAACTCGGAAGGACTCGAGAACATATGGAGAGTATGGGGGAAGAATTTCAAGTAAAAAATGCTCGAATTCCATCAGCTGTGGGTTAATTGCGGAAGTGTGGCGGTATTAATGAGGCGGAAGCTGACCCGTCCCGGGTGGGCGCGGCGGCTGGCGGCCAATTAGTCGGCCCGCTCGGCGCTGCGCCACCCGGGGCTGGGCCGGGCCGCGCTCGTCTCGTCTCCGGCGCCAAAGAATGATGGCGCCCCGGGGGCTGGCCGGGATCTTGGCGATCTACGGCCGCTGTTTAACATGTCCCCGCCTGGGACCGCGCTCAGACACCGCTTAAATAATTGCTCCTCGGGCGCTGCGCCGGCGCCGGCGCTCGTGTCGCGGTCACGCCCTCCTCCGCGCCGGCCGGCCCGGCCCACGCCGCCCGCTCCGCGCACGCAGCCCACTGCTGCTGCCGCCTGGGGGCGCCCCGCGCTCTTTTCCGTATCGGCTTAGGCCGGCCGCGCTTATCCCTCCCCCTGTCGTACACGCCTGTCTGACGATACGCCTTGTCGTCTGTCTGCATAGCGCACCAACTGAGTGGCGATAGACCTTCTTTCCAGTTTCTTGGTGTGAAGAAAATTAAGTATCTCCATCCTCACTCCTGATCACTAAAATTGCAACACCTTGAAGGCAACAGGCAAGAAACGTCCAAGTGACATGAAGTAAATTGCATGCCTGGATCTACATTGCCTCATCAAAAGTATGCAGACATCGTTAGTGGACATCAAAATGAGGTATGTACGCCCTTCGCCTTCATGACAGCTTCAAACCTACAGGGCTCACTTGCAATAAGATCTAAATATTTTGCGAAAACAGACATAATGTCTTATGGGATAACAGCAATCAGTGATTTTATAATGTTACTTAAAATCCGTCTTGATTGCCAATTTTTTTTATTATTCATATGACCGGTTTCGGTTCATTCAGAACCATCTTCAGATCTGATATTTCAGTTACAGGAGTAACCCGTCCAAATCTAACAACTTTCACATGCTACGTCGCATTTATGTGACGTAGCATGTTAAAGTTGTTAGATTTGGACGGGTTACTCCTGTAACTGAAATATCAGATCTGAAGATGGTTCTGAATGAACCGAAACCGGTCATATGAATAATAAAAAAAATTTGCAATCAAGACGGATTTTAAGTAACAAGATCTAAATATCTTCCTCAAGAACCGAAACGAGATATGGTAGAGCGGCTGGGGTCTGGAGAGAAGTCAAAAAAATGGCACTGAGCACTATGGGACTTAACTTCTAAGATCATCAGTCTCCTAGAACTTAGAACTACTTAAACCTAACTAACCTAAGGACACCACACACATCCATGCCCAACGCAGGATTCGAACCTGCGACCGTAGCGGTCGCGCGGTGCCAGACTGTAGCGCATGGAACCGCTCGGCCACCCTGGCCGGCGTAGGGAAGTCGTCGTCCCAATCCATTGCGAAGGTGTTCCATTAGGATCAGATCGGGACGCTGGACAAACGAGTCCATTTCAGGAATGTTATTGTTCACAGATGTTCACAGATGTTCTCAGATGCTGCTTAACCATAGGGTCCACTGCCAAGGCTGATACAAACAGTGACTCTCTCCAAACAAATCCTTTACTGTATTTAGTAGACAAGGCTATAAAATGCATCCATACCCATTCAGATTTAGCTTTTTCTTAAGTGCAGTTAGGGGACCACAACCGAACCATGAAGAACACCACCTCCTCAGTACTCCACTGGTGGCACTACATATGATGGCAACTAACATCCTCCAGGCATTCGCCAAACACTAAACGCTTCACTAGGATTGTCACAGAGTTTAGCGTCATTAATCACGCCAGGGGCGTCGCTGTCTACACCACCTCAAATGTCAAATGCTTCAAATGGCTCTCGTCACCATGGGACTTAACATCTGAGATCATCAGTCCCCTATAACTTAGAACTACTTAAACCTAACTAACCTAAGGACATCACACACATCTATGCTCGAGAGAGGATTCGAACCTGCTACCGTAACGGTCGCGCGGTCCAGACTAAAGCGCCTAGAACCGCTCGGCCACAACGACCGGCCCTGAAATGTCACTTAGGGCTGACTATAGAAACGGGTGGCTTATGAGGAACTGCTCGACCACGGGTACCACATTAAAAAAAAAAAAAACTCCTAAGCACGTTCTTTGTGCTAGTTGGACTATGGACTGCAGGTAGCACTTTGGAACTCATGTGTCAACCGTTCCGCTAATATCATCCGATTTTTTACTATCAGCCTCAGCCATACTCAATGGTCCTTGTCCGTCAGTACATGACACGCACCTGGTTTTGGCTTCGCTGTGATTGCCCCTGCACAAGTCCCTCACAGACACATCACCAAAAGGCGACTTGGGCAGTTATAGATGAGCTGAAATACCGTTGATAGATCTGTTACGTCCATATACTAGCCAACGTTCAAAGCCACTGACCTCTCTTCACCGACACATTCTATTGTTAGTACTTATCAGCTAGCAACGCAGTCCTCTTCACCTCTACTTTTACACCTGTGCGTCCGCCTCTCGTGACATCTAGAGCTCAATTCAGCCTTACATAGGGCTGTAAGGACGCTTTTGACGAGATAACGTACATCGACCTACCACCTCTATACACGTACCAGATAACTCACCACGCGGTGCGTGGCGAAGGTTACGTAGTGCCACTGCAAATCATTTCGTTTTCTGTTCCATTCACAAATAAAGTCAGGGAAAAACGATTTTTATGTATTTCCGTACGGGCTCCTAATTATCTTACCTTCGCGATCCTTATGCAAGATATGTGGGTATCCAAGAAGTCCAGTATCATTTCAAAAAATTATTAGAGACAGGGAAACGTCGTTTGCTGTAAGAGTTCTCAAGGTTTCTTTCTTCTATCTTTGTTGCAGATTTGACTTACAGTGCATAAAATTAGCTACAGATTAGGAGAAGGCACAATGTGTGGTCTGGCATGCCGAATCCAAATTTTTGACTACGGTAATGTGAAATTATGGATGCTAGTATGAGGGGTCACCACCAACAGAAAAAGGAGTAATGAGATTGTTCAAAAACTTCAAAGATACACGAAATGTCAAACAGTTTCCTCAAGGTAGGTCTCCGCCTGTCTCTCTAGGGCGTGTTGCCAGAGTGCAAGTCAATTCATCGTGCGGAATGGGATGAATGCCACATTTACCGGGAGGAGGCTGGGACTTGCTGGTGTCATCGCATGGCCACCGTACTCTCACGACGTCAGGCCTCTACACTTCTTTGTGTGGGCCTACGCCATGGATCCCATATACACAACACCAGCCAGTGACATTGATACCCTCCGTGCACGAATCAATGAAATAATCAGAACTTTTGCTGCTGTGATGCTGGTCCGCATGCGGGCCACACTGAAATTGTGGCATAACAGGAAGAGCCTTGAGAGTTGCTAAATGTTTTACAACAAATCGCAGTTCTCCATCTGCAATACTTTCCAAGTGATGATTTTTTAAATGATAGCTCGATTTGACGGACACGCTGTATTTTGGGGCTGTAGGATCGTTCTGCTGTCTGTTGCAAGTGCGGGTTGTCTATTCTAAATAAAGTTCCCCGAAGAGAACGTCTTCTTTCCACGAGAGATTCCCATTTAAGGACAGGAGCAATGCTGCAGTACTCGCTCGCTGATCGAATCTACCAGCCACAAATTTAGTGCAACGCCTCTGAATTCCTTCGATGTTTACGTTTTATTCGACCTACTGGGGAATCGAAAGCATATTCAAGAATGGGCCACCACACAAGTGTACTGCGCGTGGCCTCCTTTATCGATGAACTCCACTTGTCTAGAATTTAACTAACAAACTGAAGTCGACTGTAAGCCTTCACTACAACCGACCTTCCGTGTTCGTCCTGTTGCATGTTGCTTCGCAACGTTACGCCTAGATATTGAATCGACATGACTGTGTCAAGAAGCACAACAGTAATACGAACATAACCTAATAGTTTTTTCTACTTATCTTCATTAACTTACATTTTCCCTCATCAAGAGCGGACTTCCATTCACCACACCAAATAGAAATTCTTTCTAAGGCAACCTGTACGCTCCTACACTTGCCCAACAACGACACTTTCCCGTACACAACAGCTGCATCAACTAAAAGTGGCAGATTGCTACTTACCCTATCCGTCAGATCGTTTATGTTTATAGAGAACGAGAGGGGTGCTATCACAATTATACTGGCTTGCACAATCGCCCCGCCAGCCACGACGTCACAGGCAGCAGCGAGACTCAGAGATGCCCAGAGATGCCGCGGACAGAGAGCTCCCGAGGGCGCCACTGAGACCTACAACCAACCCAAAGAAGCATCACTTATCGACTTTTGGCAAGATCGATGTGTAGACTGTCTGCTTTTTGTTTTTTTGTTTTTTTTTTAAATCTCACGGGAGGTAAGGAAAATACAGGTAATTTATTTAAGTTTCTATAATAAAAGGTAAGATCATCAGTCACTTTAATTTTTGCGCAATTTCCTTGCCCCTTAAACTATACCGCCATGGACTCACACTCACTTATTCCGAGATTCCTGGTCCTCACTAGAAATGGCATATTAGACGTGAAACACGAAAACAGGACCGACCCATGTCCGAGTTGTACACCTCATTTACTTGAAAGGTGCGATCAGCAATGATATCTCTACTACTGGCATTTGAAAGTCTCCAGTCCTGAAACGGCCTTCACTGTATCTCCAGCATCACTTGATCGTAACAGGGCCAAATATCCCATGAAATAAGCGTCAAACGAAAAAACTATAAAGAACGAAACTTGTCTAGCTTGAAGGGGGAACCAGATGGCACTATGGTTAGCCCGCTAGATGAGGCTGCCATAGGTAAAACGGATATCAACTGCGTTATTTTAAAAATAGGAACCCCCATTTTTATTACATATTCGTGTAGTACGTAAAGAAATATGAATGTTTTAGCTGGACCACTTTTTTCGCTTTGTGATAGATGGCGCTGTAACAGTCACAAACATATGGCTAACAATTTTAGACGAACAGTTGGTAACAGGTAGGTTTTTTAAAATTAAAATGCAGAACGTAGGTACGTTTGAACATTTTATTTCGGTTGTTCCAATGTGATACATGTACCTTTGTGAACTTATCATTTCTGAGAACGCATGCTGTCACAGCGTGATTACCTGTAAATACCTCATTAATGCAATAAATGTTCAAAATGATGTCCGTCAACCTCAATGCATTTGGCAATACGTGTAACGACATTCCTCTCAACAGCCAGTAGTTCGCCTTCCGTAATGTTTGTACATGTATTGACAATGTGCTGACGCATGTTGTCAGGCGTTGTCGGTGGATCACGATAGCAAATATCCTTCATCTTTCCCCACAGAAAGAAATCCAGAGACGTCAGATCCGGTGAACGTGCGGGCTATGGTATGGTGCTTCGACGACCAATCCACCTGTCATGAAATATGCTATTCAATACCGCTTCAACCGCACGCGAGCTATGTGCCGGACATATATCATGTTAGAAGTACATCGCCATTCTGCCATGCAGTGAAACATCTTGTAGTAACATCGGTAGAACATTACGTAGGAAATCAACATACATTGCACTATTTAGACTGCCATCGATAAAATGGGGGCCAATTATCCTTCCTCCCATGTTGCCGCACCATACATTAAGCCGCCAAGGTCGCTGAATGTTCCACTTGTTGCAGCCATCGTGTATTTTCCGTTGCCAAATAGTGCATATTATGCCGGTTTACGTTACCGCTGTTGGTGAATTACGCTCCCTCTCTAAATAGAACGCGTGAAAACAATCTGTCATCGTCCCGTAATTTCTCTTGTGCCCAGTGGCAGAACTGTGCACGACGTTCAAAGTCGTCGCCATGCAATTCCTGGTGCATAGAAATATGGGACGGGTGCAATCGATGTTGATGATGTACCATTCTCAACACCGACGTTATTGAGATTCCCGATTGTCGCGCTATTTGTCTGCTACTGATGTGCGGATTAGCCGGGACAGCAGCTAAAACACCTACTTGGCAATCATCATTTGTTGCAGATCGTGGTCGACGTTTCAAATGCGGCTAAACACTTCCCGTTTCCTTAAATAACGTAACTATCCGGCGAACGGTCCGGACACTTGGATGATGTCGTCCAGGATACTGACCAGCATACATAGCACACGCCCGTTGGGCATTTTGATCACAATAGCCATACATCAACACGATATCGACCTTTTCCGCAATTGGTAAACTGTCCATTTCAACACGGGTAATGTATCTCGAAACAAATACCCTCCGCACTGGCGGAATGTTACGTGATATCAAGTACTTATACGTTTGTGATTATTACGGCGCCATCTATCACAAAGCGAAAAAAGTGGTCCAACTAAAACATTCATATTTCTTTACGTACTACATGAATATGTAATCACAAATGGGGGTTCCTATTTAAAAAAACACACTGGAGGGGGGCAACTTTTAAATCTTAAATGGAAACACCCATTTTTTATGGCAGATTGGGATTCTCCACAAAAAAGTTATCAATTTTTGTCTGAAACGGTTTTTAAACCATTGACAGTTGGCGCTGAAATCGAGAAAAAAGTAAAATTGGGGAAGAACTCTGATTTATTTAGAATTATACGAGATAGACTTAGCAAATCCATAAAAAATGTGCACCAATTCTTTCGTTACGCCAAATTAAGCTATTTTTGAACAAAATGTACTCTATCCTACTCTTTGCATTACCCAGGAACAAAGACATGGACACAGTAGAAAGTAGAATGATGTTCCCATGGCGTGCTTCATTAGTGTAAGTCCTCTTGCCTCTCACATGTTGTGGTGCTTCATTAGTGTGAGTCCCCTTGCATATCAATTGTTGGGGTGCTTCATTAGTGTGAGTACCCTTGTCTCTCACATGTTGGAGTGCTTCACTAGTGTGAGTCCCCTTGTCTCTCACATGTTGAGATGATTAATGAATTAAATTAGCCACAAATAAATTGTCCAAAATTATCCCCATTTGCTTCAATGCAAAAAGTAAATCGTCTGCAAAAGTTGTCCACTGTTTCGAGCAGAACATCCTGTAGTATGGCTGCACACGCTCTTCGAATGCACTGCTCCATATTATTTCGGGTTGTGGGCTGTCTTTCATAAACAATATTTTTTAAATAACCCCACAAGGAAAAATCAGGAGATGTTAGGTCTGGTGAACGTGGAGGCCACTGAATTGGTCCGCCGCGTCCTATCCACCGACCAGGGTACCGTAAATTTAAAATGTTCTCCACACTTTTAGCATAATGGGGAACTGCTCCGTCCTGTTGGAAACAGATTCGTCACCTAGTTTCTAAATCAACATCTGCAATTAGCTCCAACAAATCATCATGGAGATGTTGTAAATAAGATTCCCTAGTAACACTTCAATCAAAAAAATACGGTCCTATCAAGCAACCATTTAAAATTCCACACCGGACCACTAACGACCATTTGTGTTGATTGTCAACTGGTCTGCGCCAGTGTCGATTGACAGGGGATCAATAATGACAATCATGACAGTTTTAATTCACCATTGTTTTTAATGTGGCGTGAACATAACGTATCTAAAAAAGTCATTGTTACCTCTTATCATTTCCAAGGCCAATTGGCAGAAATGCACGCGTATTGGCATATCTTTAAGCGTTAATGCCTGTCAGTGTGATACGATACGCATGATAATTATGTGCCTTCAGAATCCTCAAAACAGTTGATTTCGGTATTCCAGTTTGTATCTGAATCGCACGACTACTAATTTCGGGATCCAGTTGAACACAGGTGAGCACGGTAAGGGTACGAGCGCCATTTTCAATGTATTCGCGATGACGAGGTGGACCTTGCATTATACATTTCGAGCTCGTTGGGTGCAATTACAAACAATGTTTTCGCTTGGATGTCGTCTGTTTGGGAAACGATCCGCATACAATAGCGCAGCTGTAGCGTATTTGTTATGGCATTCACCTAAAATTAACATCATATCAACAATCTCTGTAGGAGGATAGTGAGCCATGTTTTGCTAAAGATTAATTTACTTTCGTCGGTTGATGTTTACGGTTCACAATCTGAAAATGAAGTGACATCTGATCGCATTACACCGACCTTTATACTGAGCCATAGCTCGCAGTTTTGCCACAGTAGCACCACAGTCGGGTGAGTAATGCAATTGTGAAGAGTTCCCTAACAAGATTTTAATACCATTCCGCCTCCCTCCATCAAAAACTGTGGCGGGTAGGATACATTTTTTTTTTCAAAAAAAGAAAAAAAACTTAATTTGGCGTAATGAAAGAACTGGTACACATTTTGTATAGATTTGATGCGTCCTTCTCATATCATTCTAAATAAATCGGGGTTATCCCAATTTTAATTTTTCTCGATTTCAGCGCCATCTGTCAATGGTTTAAAAAAATGTTTCAGACAAAACTTGATTACTTTTTTTATGGAGAATCAAATCTGCAAATGGGGGTTTCCATTTAAGATTTAAAAGTTGCCCCCCACCCCATCCAAGGGGGCGGGAGCTGGGGTTCACATGTAGTACGTGTCTTACCCACTTCAGATGGACCATTATATATATATATATATATTCCATTCTGGAAGCATCCCCTAGGCTGTGGCTAAGCCATGTCTCCGCAATATCCTTTCTTTCAGGAGTGCTAGTTCTGCATGGTACGCAGTGCAGGAGAGCTTCTGTAAAGTTTGGAAGGTAGGTGAGGAAGTACTGGCAGAAGTAAAGCTGTGAGGACGGGGCGTGAGTCGTACTTGGGTATCTCAGTTGGTAGAGTACTTGGCCGCGAAAGGCAAAGGTTCGGTCCGGCACACAATTTTAATCTGCCAGGAAGTTTCATTAAATATAGTATCAGTAGATCTTGCAGGATCTCTTCCTGTAATTAGTGCTGGTGTCAAATATATCATAGCCATTTGTGATAGTTCCTCCAAATATGTTGAGAATTATGCTGTGAAATCGTCAGCACCAGCTCCCATTATCACGCACTTGATGGATATTTACTTTGAATCTGTTCACAGACCTGTCATCCTAATGCATCCTACTGTGAGACAATGTAGCCAATTTCACTAGTCTGAAATGGAAGGAATTTTTAAATGAACAAGCAATCAAGCATGTGCTAATATCCTTCAATGAACGTAGTTGAGATGATATTTAAGTAATTTAACCATTTCATTAGATCTTACGTAGCCAATCAGCAGACAGAATAGTTTATCCACCTTGGCCTTTTTGAAGAAATATTAAATCAACTACTAATTAGCTCAATTACATATGCTCCAGCCTAAATCATGGGAAAGGTGGCGATTAATGGTTAGACCCACTGCCAAAGCTTCCTAGGGATGACATACCCTGGGAAGATTAGGTAAGGCGAATTCCATCTGCACTCACCGATGCAGAAAAGTTGTGCAAGGGTTGTCATGGTAAGCATCTTAGTCAAACCCAAAAATATTCTATAGGTGACCTTGTACTCTCAAAGACACATTTTAAGTCTTCCTTGTGGCACTGAAAAAGTAAAAGATTACAACTATTACAGAAAGTGTGCAGCTTTGCCTCCGCCGTTTGCCGATAGGTGGCGACAACGGTAAGTAGCGGTCGAAAGAAACAGATCGCAGACGTCAGGCAGTTAGCTTGGACCTTGGTCAACATAACCTCATTCAAACATTAGTCTATTTGTGTCTGCATCATAAAGTTGTTCTTGATTGAAAATGTCAGTTTACGCGCCTAATTCTCGTCATTTGCGGGAGTCGTTATTGTAGTGTTTCAATATGAAGAAAACAGCGGCTGAGTCTCATCGAATGCTCTGAAGTACGTATGGTAAAGACACTATTAGTGAAAGAACGTGTCGTGAGTGGTTTCAACGCTTCAAGAACAGTGATTTTAAAGTCGTAGACCAGCATAGTAGTGGAAGAGAGAATGTTAAAAGGAAGGTCAGCGTTGGCCATGATTTTGGTGGTTTATTGACAGCAAAATCGATTTTAAATCACATAATGATCATCTTCAGTGCTGTAGGGTAGAAATTAAAACTCATAGGCACTGGTGTCAGTAACCAAAGCTATGAAACGATCACAATAAACCATCAAAATTACTGCCAATCCTGACCTTCCTTCTAACTTCACGTATATGGTCGTTGTGTACACAGCACTCTATGGAGTCGCCAATCAACAAGAGAGAATGTTTCCGAAGATGCAGAATTGGAGACATTGCTGACTGAAGACTCGGGTCAAACTCACGAAGAATTGGCAGGATTAGTGGGAGTGATACAGCAAGCCATTTCAAAACGCCTCAAGGCTATGGGCATGATTCAGAAAGAATGAACTTGGGTCCTGTGTGAGCTGAAACCAAGAGATGTTGAAAGGCGTTTGTGTGTTTGAGAACTATTGCTTCAGAGGCAAAAACGGAAGGAACTTCTGCATCGCATTGTGACCGGGGACGAGAAATGGGTTCGTTACGATAAACCTAAACGCAAAAAATCATGGGGTATCCCGGTAATGCTTACACGCCGACGGCCAAACCGAATATTAACGGCTCCAAGATCATGCTCTGCATTTGGTGGAACCAGCTCGGCGTCGTGTACTCTGAGGTGTTAAAACAAAGTGTAACAATCACAGGTGCTCGTTATCGAATGCAATCAATGCGTCTGAGCAGAGCATTAAAAGACGAACGGCCGCAATACAGCGAGAGGCACAATAAAGTGATTTTGCAGCACGACAACGCTCGACCCCACGTTGCAAAAGAGGTCAAAACGTACTTGGAAACGTTAAAAGGAGAAGTCCTACCCCACCCGCCGTATTCTCCAGTCATTGCTCCCTTTGACTATCACCAGTTTAGATCAATGGAGCATGGCCAGGCTGACCAACACCTCCGATCTCATGAAGAAGTCACAAATTGGATCGATTCGTGGATCGCTTCAAAAGATGAACAATTTTTTGGACGCGAGATTCGTACACTGCCCGAAAGATGGGAGAAAGTAGTGGTCAGCGATGGAAAATACTTTGAATGATACATGTGTAACCAATTTGTTTCATTAAAGCCTCAATTGTTGGGGAAAAAACGGCAGAAGCAAAATTGTACACCTTGAAAACAAGTCCATACGAAATCACAGACCACCGCACAGTAACAGCTACCTGCTGGCTTTGCTAAAAACCAAGAAAATAAAAAGATTATATCCCTTTCGGGATCTTATGAGATATTACTCATAATGTAGTATTAAGCAATCAATGCCTTTTAATCTTATATATCATATGTGTATTTTTCAGTGATTTACATTATTCCACATGAATTGTGTACCTAATCTAGTAAGGAATGGTGTAACCCAAATATGTCTTACTGTATAAATATTGCTTGTGGAATAGATTGTTTGATTTTCATAGAATAATATTCCATATAGCTTTAAGACTTTTTTTCATAATACTAGAGGAAGAATCAGGGAAATCATGGCCCTCATTGTATGCCATATATAGAAATTTTAAGAGGAAGTCATATATTTGACCGTAATTTAAATTACATTAGGAATCAATCTCCCATGAAAAGTAGAAAAGATCAGGTTCTTGTGTATGCTTCGAGTTGACTCTTAGGTATTCAATGGACACCTGAGAGGCTTAGAGAAAAAGCACTACCAGGTGATTATTTTCTTTAGTTCTTGAATGGATGCGAGGTAGATGAAGAGATCTGTCTTGTTCTGAAGGACTTCTATATGATGTTGTGTGCAGAGGTTTCTAGTTATTTTCTGTAATTGAAACTGACATAGGGGACAGCATTATAGGCATTGATGAATTTAGCCATATGTATTCCATGCTTAGACAGCTGCGATAAGAAAAATTTCTTTACATTATAGTGCGTTTGGTTGTGGCGGGCAGTTTACATGCGTAAATAAACATTTGAGAGTAAAAGCGTCACAGGTGAATAGGTGTATACTCTTGGGAATACCAAGATTAAGTTATTCTTGCCTTCCACCAGGACAGCCCATGATTAATACTGCATTAATTGTATGTAAGCCAGGCGTAAAATATACCGATTAAGCTAATGAGTTTGTTGATCATTAATGTCCTCTATGATGCAGATGTAATAGAGAAAATGAATAAGCACCGATCGATACATACAGTGCAAAACTGTATGTAAATATTGTTAACATGTAGGATTTAGTTTACTGCTTGGTAATTAGAATATAGACAGTGAACTAGGAAGATACCGAACAGTAAAGGATCTGGAATACTTTATAAAGATAAGTGAAGTGGGACACCATAAACATGTTAAGCAAAAAGTAATAGATAAGTATGGACATGCTATCTTAGTCCTACATGGGATAAAGTATAAAGTTATTACTGTAGATGTATGAATTGCTGGAATTATGTTTTTCGTCCTGACGTATTAGTAAGTGTGTCATCTTCAGTGGTAATTACAGTGTGCTATGCTTTTGACGTGCCCTGTGATGGATGTAAGCAGGCAGCAGCGAAGCGCAGCAAAGTTAAATTGATGTAATTGTTGGGAGACTGTTTTTGCGAGAGCACTAGCAAGAGTAATTCAAAGCCCCCAGAAGACTGACTCACAATATACCATATAACCTGACATGAGTACATGTCTTGATGAGCATCCATGTTAGCATGAAATGAACTTTTATTAACATATAATAATATTTGAGATGCAATCTAAAATATAGGTAACTAAAATCCTCACAATACTACAGATTATACCAGGAATTACATAAATTAATGATGTCGTGTGTTGTGTATATATGACTTGGGGTGGTAGCATAAATTCTCTTTCAAACAATGTGTTGCACAAATGCTGTATATACACTCCTGGAAATGGAAAAAAGAACACATTGACACCGGTGTGTCAGACCCACCATAATTGCTCCGGACACTGCGAGAGGGCTGTACAAGCAATGATCACACGCACGGCACAGCGGGCACACCAGGAACCGCGGTGTTGGCCGTCGAATGGCGCTAGCTGCGCAGCATTTGTGCACCGCCGCCGTCAGTGTCAGCCATTTTGCCGTGGCATACGGAGCTCCATCGCAGTCTTTAACACTGGTAGCATGCCGCGACAGCGTGGACGTGAACCGTATGTGCAGTTGACGGACTTTGAGCGAGGGCGTACAGTGGGCATGCGGGAGGCCGGGTGGACGTACCGCCGAATTGCTCAACACGTGGGGCGTGAGGTCTCCACAGTACATCGGTGTTGTCGCCAGTGGTCGGCGGAAGGTGCACGTGCCCGTCGACCTGGGACCGGACCGCAGCGACGCACGGATGCACGCCAAGACCGTAGGATCCTACGCAGTGCCGTAGGGGACCGCACCGCCACTTCCCAGCAAATTAGGGACACTGTTGCTCCTGGGGTATCGGCGAGGACCATTCGCAACCGTCTCCATGAAGCTGGGCTACTGTCCCGCACACCGTTAGGCCGTCTTCCGCTCACGCCCCAACATCGTGCAGCCCGCCTCCAGTGGTGTCGCGACAGGCGTGAATGGAGGGACGAATGGAGACGTGTCGTCTTCAGCGATGAGAGTCGCTTCTGCCTTGGTGCCAATGATGGTCGTATGCGTGTTTGGCTCCGTGCAGGTGAGCGCCACAATCAGGACTGCATACGACCGAGGCACACAGGGCCAACACCCGGCATCATGGTGTGGGGAGCGATCTCCTACACTGGCCGTACACCATTGGTGATCGTCGAGGGGACACTGAATAGTGCACGGTACATCCAAACCGTCATCGAACTCATCGTTCTACCATTCCTAGACCGGCAACGGAACTTGCTGTTCCAACAGGACAATGCACGTCCGCATGTATCCCGTGCCACCCAACGTGCTCTAGAAGGTGTAAGTCAACTACCCTGGCCAGCAAGATCTCCGGATCTGTCCCCCATTGGGCATGTTTGGGACTGGATGAAGCGTCGTCTCACGCGGTCTGCACGTCCAGCACGAACGCTGGTCCAACTGAGGCGCCAGGTGGAAATGGCATGGCAAGCCGTTCCACAGGACTACATCCAGCATCTCTACGATCGTCTCCATGGGAGAATAGCAGCCTGCATTGCTGCGAAAGGTGGATATACACTGTACTAGTGCCGACATTGTGCATGCTCTGTTGCCTGTGTCTATGTGCCTGTGGTTCTGTCAGTGTGATCATGTGATGTATCTGACCCCAGGAATGTGTCAATAAAGTTTCCCCTTCCTGGGACAATGAATTCACGGTGTTCTTATTTCAATTTCCAGGAGTGTATATTAATTCCCTTAAGTACTCTACACCTGATGGCAAGTGGTGAGAGCAACTCGTCACAATGTGGGTAAATCTGCTGAGATGAGATAAACTATAGTCCGCAGCTCGTGGTCGTGCGGTAGCGTTCTCGCTTCCCGCGCCCGGGTTCCCACGTTCGATTCCCGGCGGGGTCAGGGATTTTCTCTGCCTCATGATGACTGGGAGTTGTGTGCTGTTCTTGGGTTAGTTAGGTTTAAGTAGTTCTAAGTTCTAGGGGACTGATGACCATAGATGTTAAGTCCCATAGTGCTCAGAGCCATCTGAACCATTTTTTTGATAAACTATAGGCTGGAGGAAAATTTGCCCTAGCCCCTGGAATGTGCAAATTGCTGAACCTCTACCATGCATAGCTTCTGATGCCAGTTCCCACAGTGCAGAGCTCTGACTGGCCATCCACCTGCTCCACCTACTTGCTTGAGAAGCATTATGTCAAATGCAATCCATTTTATACATGTACACTGTTAAATTTAATATATTAAAATTATATACTCATGACTGTATGTGCTTGAACAGAAACTATAATAGCAATATTAAAATCACACAAATTTTAACAGAAACTTTGTGAATATTTTTCTGTAAGGTAAATTTGATCTATTTGCTGAGCGAAAATTTTAAACACCTGTGGTAAATGTGGTCTTGCATGACCATGTTATTAAAGTAAATTACTTAATATTGAATTTCAGAAAGTTCTGATCAAAACATACCATTAAGATAAATTAACATGACTTTATTTTCCAAGCTAAACTGATGAATGTGTAATGAATGAAATTAGTACTCTCAGATATGGAAGAACCTTCAATGGTGTGTAAAAAATTTGTAAATCTACCTTTCTTCGTTTGTAAAAACCCAAACTCCTGCAATGTAGAAACATAATTCTGTAATTATTGTGTAACACGAGGCCAAAATTCTCTGATTATAAATGTAATCTAAGCTAACAGGATAAAACCATTGTGGGTTTTGTGAATAATTTTGGATAACGAACATACTGGCTTATGAAACTGAGTACAATTATATTTTCAGTGTAGTATTATACAACACTTTTCAATCAGCTGTAAGGGGCTATACGTCTATATAAAACTACAGTAGCGATATCTGCGTGCTGTTTTGAGCAAACTTATCGGCAAATTAGAGCAACCATACTATGTGAAAGTGTACTAAGTGTTACAGAAACATTTGTGCCCCAACCACTATCAGAGAAGTGGTGGTATGTGTAATGGTGTATTCAATTAGTGTTTCACACTGTGATAACGAAGCAGTTATCAAATTGTGACCTGCACAAGGTCTAACGCTTCCAAATGGATCTAGACGTTTCCCTGCGAAATCATGGTTTATGTATACTGCATTGGACTGTGATAATTATTAGTGTTATCATTTTTCAGAAACGTGAATTGTAATTCTGTGAAAATCGAGGGAAGGATCTGATTGATGTAGTATCCGTGAACTCTATGATATCATTGATGGGCGATAAAACGCGACAACCAAGTATTGTCCACTTTCTTTTGGTATCTTGAGCCAAGTACGTAAGCGTCTGCTTTAGCTGAATAACAATTAATTCGGATAATAACTTGTATTATTTCTAGAAGTTGGACGCTGTATGCCATTGATAAAAGTTAACAAGAATCTCTTTGTAGCTCATCAGAATTAGGTGGCATTACATTGGCTAGAACATTCGATGAGACGCTAACAGCCACAGATCGAATCTTATTCTAACAGTAAATTTACTTACTAGCAGCAGGTAATAACCAGATCATTTCTAAGCCAACGCTCATTCAGCTCGGCAGTTTAGCTTTCGCGCGAGTAGTCAATTATTGACGTACTGCTAACAATGTATTTTACACCCGGGCAGGAATAGCTGAATAAAAATTGTGCTTGAATTTCATTCTAACTTTCAATGAAAATAGTCAGCTGAGGAATTATTTTAAATTTTAGCAGTTTTGTGTCTAACTGAAGCCAAATTAGATACTTTGAACTTACGTAACGGACCTGCTAATGTAACATTTCCGTCCTCGCATATCTTAAATCGAATTCCGAGAGCATATAATTTCAGAAGTCAGTCAATACATTGATTCGTCTTGAGTACCTACTCATATTTTTCGCGAGAAAGCCATGAATATAAAATCAGAGAGATTCTAGATTACACAAAGTCTTACCAACAATCGATCTTCCCACGGACCGTTCGCAACTGGAACAGGAAAGAGAGAAGTGATAGGGGAACACAAAATAAACTCCGCTATACACCAAAAGATGATTTGCCGAGTATATCTGTAGTTGTTGTAGTCTTCAGTCCAGAGACTGGTTTGATGCAGCTCTCCATGCTACTCTATCCTGTGCAAGCTTCTTCATCTCCCAGTACCTACTGCAAGCTACATCCTTCTGAATCTGTTTAGTCTATTCATCTCTTGGTCTCCCTCTACGATTTTTATCCTCCACGCTGCACTCCAATACTAAATTGGTGATCCCTTGATGCCTCAGAATATGCCTACCAACCGATCCCTTCTTCTAGTCAAGTTGTGCCACAAATTTCTCTTCTCTCCAATTTTATTCAATACTTCCTCCTTAGGTATTTGATGTTCCTATCTAACCTTCAGCATTCTTCTGTGGCACCACATTTCAAAAGCTTCTATTCTCTTCTTGTCTAAATTATTTATTGTCCACGTTTCACTCAATACATGGTTACACTTCCTGACACTTAAATCTATACTCGATGTTAACAAATTTCTCTTCTTCAGAAAATCTTTCCTTGCGATTGCCAGTCTACATTTTATATCCTCTCTACTTCGACCATCATCAGTTATTTTGCTCCCCAAGTAGCAAAAGTGATTTAATACTTTAAGCGTCTCATTTCCTAATCTAATTCCCGCAGCATCGCCCGATTTAATTCGACTAGATTCCAAAAAATCATGGGGTATCCCGGTAACGCTTCCACGTCGACGGCCAAACCGAATATTCACGGCTCCAAGATCATGCTCTGCATTTGGTGGAACCAGCTCGGCGTCGTGTACTCTGAGGTGTTAAAACAAAGTGTAACAATCACAGTTGCTCGTTATCGAATGCAATCAATGCGTCTGAGCAGAGCATTAAAAGACGAACGGCCGCAATACAGCGAGAGGCACGATAAAGTGATTTTGCAGCACGACAACGCTCGACCCCACGTTGCAAAAGAGGTCAAAACGTACTTGGAAACGTTAAAATGAGAAGTCCTACCCCACCCGCCGTATTCTCCAGTCATTGCTCCCTTTGACTATCACCAGTTTAGATCAATGGAGCATGGCCATTATCCTAATTTTGCTTTTGTTGATGTTCATCTTATATCCTCCTTTCAAGAAACTGTCCATTCCGTTCAGCTACTCTTCTAGATCCTTTGCTGTCTCTGAAAGAATCACAATGTCATCGGTGAACCTCAAAGTTTTTATTTCTTCTCCATGGATTTTAATTCCTACTCCGAATTTTTTTCTTTTGTTTCCTTTACTGCTTGCTCAATATACTGACTGAATAACATCTGGGATAGGCTACAATTCCGTCTCACTCCTTTCCCAACCACTGCTTCCCTTTCATGCCCCTCGGCTCTTATAACTGCCATCTGGTTTCTGTACAAATTGTAAATAGCCTTTCGCTACCTGTATATCTGTAGAAGCAAATTTAAGGGAAGAGTGTGATGCTGGTTTAAGATTACATTATCAGACGTAGCCGAACTTGAAGAGACTAAGGTGACACACTTACACAAAGATATTGGTTTGGTGAGAATACATCACTGGATATGCAACCCGTGAACCTGAAGAACTTATAATGAAGAACACCTGTTGGTCTTCCTTCACCTGCATCTTGGATGACCCAGTTTCAACAAACGTCTGAAGAAACAAGAATGCTAAGCTCTGAACGTCAAAATTTGTATAATATGTAGAAACCATATATATTTTGTAAAAATATTCTAGAGCGCTCTAAATTAGTGAAAAACTGTACTGTCTTGTATAATAATAGTGATAATGATATAATAATATTATAAGGACACTATGTCAAAACTTATCCTTCCTTATTCACTATGATTCCAGTTAACGAAGTTATGATTTTCACAACGGATATTTTTCCATGAGATTTGACTGCTCTTTTTGAGATTCCCTTACTTCGAGTCGGTTCCAGTGAGACGATGAATTTTATGAGAAACTTGAGTGTGTAGCAATGGGTAACCCATTAGGTCCTGCGATCGCTAATTTCTACATGGAGAAATTTGAACAATCGGCTCTGTACAAAGCAAATAAAAAACCATCTCGTTGGTATCGGTGTGTAGATGACACATATGTGGTTTGGTCCCATGGTAGAAAGGCTTTGGACGAGTTCTTTGATCATCTAAATAAAATTAATCCAAAAATCCAGGTCGCCATGGAAATGGAAAATAATAATGGAATGTCTTTCTTGGATGTTTTAGTTATGAGACGGTCCGATGGAAGTTTTGAACATGACATTTTTCGTAAAGTAACACATACTGACAGATGTTTGCATAAAAGCTCCAATCACCATCCACAACAAAAGAGAGGTGTCATTAAAAGTGTTGTCGATAGAGCCGAACGGATATGCACATCGGAACACCTGAACGCTGAAATAAAACATTGGAAGAAGATCTTCGAGAAAAATGGCTACACAGAGAAAGAGATAAAGAGAATTTTGAGACCAAGGAACAGAACACTGAAGGGCAAGGATGAACCACAACGACGGAAAAATACAGTTTCTCTCCCTTTTATTAAAAAGGTAACGGATCTGATCGGTAAAATTTTACAGAAACATGACATCAGACCCGTCTTTAGGCCAACAAAGAAAATAAGTCAAGTACTCCGATCCGTGTAGGATAAACGCCCTCCTCTGTCGACATGTGGTGTATACAAAATTCCGTCCACGTGTGGTAAAGTTTATGTTGGAACTACCGAGAAGAGCGTAAATACGTGGCTAAAAGAGCACAAAAGTCTTTGCCGACTAGGAAAAATAGAGATATCAGCTGTAGCAGAGCGTGCTCTTCAGTCAGGAAACCACGAAGTGAAGTTTTCTGAAACAGAAATTTTATCTACAACATCAAATTATTACCCACGTCTATGTAGAGAAGACATTGAAATATATAAGCATCAGGATAATTTTAATAGAAAAGAAGAAGCAATGAAACTTAGCGGCATATGGCCAGTAGCTCTGCAGAATCATTAGAAAAATTTTATCTTTGACAAGACGACAATCGATAGTTAAGTTTTATCATTAAGAAGAATTATCTCTGCTCATCATGTGTTACTTCGTCCAAGCCTCTTTTCTACAGTATATATGTCGTTCTCGGACGTCCGACCAGTCAGTCGGCAAGACTCAGCGGATGAGCGCCTCTGAAGATGTCCAGCGCAGTCCTGGACGAAACGTCAGGGACAGAAGAGTTTCTTGGACCACGACCTCTCATCCTGAAAGGTTTACCAGCAGCTATGTCATCTGCTCGTGAAAGCCATCATGTTAACCACATAACTTCAGATGGGACTACACTGAACTTAAGTACTCAATTGGTTTCTGTAATAAAGTGTATTTTAACGACGTGTGCATTCTGTATTGTAGTGAGACGAAACCGGCCACCCACCTATAATACCATCCTCTCCTCATCCAGCCAGGAACTACCAACATTAAAAGAGGGCACAGCCAAACCAAGTGGCGACGATTCTGATCAGCAAGTCTTGTTTGTTTTTCATGTGTTCTAGGTTGCTGCAGGGAGCTGTCATTACAGTGATTCTATTTGCCAATTTGTTCTTGTTGTTGCTTGTATTACAGGAGGGGAGCTTCTTTTCAGAGGCTTTGCACATTGTTTTTCTATTTTTCCTTCCATATTTTGCTGTGATTTGTTAAGGTTAGGATGGCTATCCCGCCCCCTCCCCCTCCACCCCCTGACCCTGCACCTCAGTTGCAGACTGTTCCTGGAACTTAATCAGATTTTTCAGTTTCATTCAGAACCAGCAAATCCCCACGTTTCTGTCTACTGTACTGCACTTTCTTGCCGCACAAGCTGCGTCGGCTGCCCAACCGACCAACTAACCGATCCAACAATTGCCACCGAACAACATTCCGCACTTTCGGCACTTCTATGAAAAAGAAGAGGAATGGCTCGAACATCTCACCAAGTTCCGGGCCCTCTGTCAAGTCCATCGAATTCAAGTTACTGTGGAATCTCATTATTTCCTGTCCATAGCGGGAACACCTGTGTTTCGCTTAATTCAAAAACTCTTTCCTACGTCGTTTCCCGACGCACTCCCCTACGATGAAGTAGTAGATGCATTAAGTCAGTATCACGAACAGCAGATTCAGGTCGCGGCAGTCAGATTTCAATTATTTCGTCTTAAGAAAAAGCCGGAACAGACGTACCATCAGTGGTATACCGACTTACAGGGTCTCACTAAAAGCTAAACTCCGTCCAACGGTACCGACGGACGCCGTGTCATCCTCAGCCCACAGGCGTCACTGGATGCGGATGTGGAGGGGGATGTGGTCAGCACATCGCTCTGCCGGCCGTTTGTCGGTTTCCGAGACCGGAGCCGCTACTCCTCAGTCAAGTAGCTCCTCAGTTTGCCTCACAAGATCTGAGTGCACCCCGCTTGCCAACAGCGCTCGGCAGACCGGATGGTCACCCATCCAAGTGCTGGCCCAGCCCGACAGCGCCTAACTTCGCCGATCTGACGGGAACCAGTGTTACCACTGCGGCCAGGCCGTTGACTACAGGGTCTCACTAGGAAGTGTAAATTCAACTGTAGTTGTGGCACCTTTTCTAGTGACATTATGATCCACGATGCGAACACAGACAACGACCCTGATAGCAGAATTAAAGAACACATTCTCAAGTACTAAGATCCTTCGCTCCATCAAGTGTTTCAAATATTAGAACAATGCGATTCCGGCGCCTTAGCCGCCGATAAATGTGGTCAGGTCTTATTTTGTCGAGTCGAGTCGCCTCTTGAGCGCGATCGCCCCACTCAGTCTCCCCAACGAGTGCGCACACAGACTCACAGACAGCCTAGTAAACAAGTAGCCAGGTTTGTAAATGTAGTGCAGTCTTGCTCTAGCTGTTTTGCTCGCCATAAGCGGCAAGATCGCCCGTGGCGCGATGTGACAAGTTACTCTTGTGGAAAGAAAGGCCATGTCCAGGCAGTTTGCTTGCAACGGCAAAAGAACGCCAACACTACCAGTTACAGGTCTCATGCACGTTCTGTGAATCCAGTGTTTTCAAAACCGACTACAGGCTCTAGCAGTTATTCAGGTAGGATTGTGCCCCCCATTTCGCCCCAGCGCAGTGCGAAGCCATTCCAACAAACTATTTGTAACACTACTAATTGCTTGCCGTCGTGTTGACTTTCAATTGGACACAGGTTCTTCTGTAACTTTGCTTCATCGTGCGACGTACCTACAGTTGGGCTCACCACACCTTTCAAAATCTAGCACGCACCTCACTACATACAACGGACAGAAAATCCCACTACTTGGACAGTGCAGTTTGCCTGCCACTTACAAATACCACACTGGGACAGTGAAATTTACTGTGTTGCAATCACGAGACAGTGAAAGTATCTTTGGCTTACATTCGTTTGATTTGTTTGGCCTTAGCATCCAAGACAATGTACTTTCAGTGACTGCTTTAAAACATTGTAGTTGGTTTGCTTAAGGAATTTTCCGGCTCGGCCCATTCCCATTGCCTTACGAGACAAAGTAGCCAGGGAATTGAGAGAACTGCTAGACAACGTTGTGATTGTTCCAAAGCAAGCTAGTCAGTGGGCAGGTCCACTGTTTTAGATGCCCAAGCCTTCTGGTCGCATTCGCATTTGTGTTGGCTACAAAACAACAGTCAATCCACAGACTATAATTGACACTTATCTATTGCCTCGCCCTGAAGAGCTTATGGACTGGCTTGGCGCCGGCCGTTACTTTTCTAAGACAGATCTGCCTGACGCTTATTTGAAAATACCACTAGATGAAGAGTCACAGAAAGTGTTTGTCGTTAATACACACTTAGGCCTGTTCAAGTATTTGCGTTGGCCTTCAGCAGTGCCTGCACACTCGCCATTTTTCAACATTACTTGGAACAGCTGACTGCTCAAGTGCCGTTCTGTCCGAACTACGTTGACGATATTAGCGTCTCAGTTTGTATGCCAGAGGAACACATTACCAATTTGCGTACTGTTTTTAAAATGTTGTCAGCTACAGAACTCAAGTGTTGTCTCGAAAGTGCGACTTTTTCAAACAAACCTGCAGTACTTAGGTCATGTTGTAAAGTACTGGTGGGTAAAGCTATTTTATGATTACGTGCAAGTGGATAACGTATCTTAATGTCTTCTCAAGCCCAGGGTGGTAAACAGACATTCCACATAGCTATTAATTTTGGCCCTGTAATACCGCTAACGTCAGGTGCAGATCATCTCAAATTAATTAGAAATTCAGATGGAACATAACAAGAATGCACAAGTTGATATAAATTAGAATTTGGGATTTTTTCTAAAATGACAACACTACCTCACCCTTTTTCATTCTACATTTAATTTATCACTGCTTTCAGGACTCAAGTGATACACAACAAGCAAATTCAATTACTTTCAACTCTCAACAAAATAATTAACATTTAGACATTGAATATGTGATTATTAAATTTTTATCTCTATATGTGAGAATGTTATAGCTAGCAAAACAATTAAATCATCATCAGAGAGATTTACATCTACGTTGTCGTAGCTGTACAATGGACTTAGTTGGTACAGAATGAAATTTTGTCTTTCAAACTAATCAAACTCTTATGTACTCAGTGGAGGGTATTTTAGTATTCAGCTCTTGAAATTCTATATTCAAAGCGTACGCATCTAATGTCGCCTAATGCACGTTGGTACATTACCAATCAGGAACTGCGGCGGCGTTGTCTCCGTACTGGATCTGAAACGCTAATTCCCTACTCTGGCCTTAAATGAATCACTTAGTCTCGACTTTCCTGCATTCCGTAGAACGTTACATTTTCCCTAGTCAAAATAATGGCTATTGCACACTCGCTAAAGGATGGAGCAATGTGCACAATGCTCTGCCCGCAAAAATTCCCACAGGAATATGAACTACCACTTTACATCTGTCGCCACGAAAGCATACCGCCCTCACTTTGCAGAAGTAAAGATTTCAACGTGTTCGCTATTTTTGCACTCATACGTGTGGTCCGCTGCAAGACGAGAGAGCTCTGTTAATTTAGTTCTCAAAAATGCTTTTATATGACGTGACTCTCCCCACCGTTTCTCTTATACGTCACATAGTATGGCTTCAGTTAACCGCTTCTTCGTTATAGGTGAATTTTTATTTTTCTTGCCGGGTCGCCACTAGGCTTTTTAACACAGTCTAGCCACTTACCCACGGTCTAGGCTGTGTTTATTGTTCGCGCCTTATTTATTTCTGCACTGCAGCTGGGCCTTCTTTTGTTAATGTTAATTGGGGTCCCCCAATGACATTAGCCACGTGCACAGTCCACCTCCAAACTGCGTTTACTTTATCTCATTTACGCGTGCCCCTGTCGTTATAAGGGTAGATATTGTTTTGTTATTCGTTACATGAGATTATTACAATTGCTTCCTGTTAACAATATAGAGTTATTTTCTGGGGATTTTATTCTGTATCGTAATTATGAAGCTCATGTAAGGTCCGAAAAATGCGGATGCCTTACTATGTGATAAACAGACAGAATGTGCACCCCTCCAATCTCATTTGCTTGCAGTCCATGACCTGCCTGTTCCTTGCAATGTATCTGAACTGCAGTCAGTCAAGGTGACATACTACATCTGTTCATTCCGAACGCTTCACAGTTCGGTGTAACAAAATTCCATCACTATCTGTTTGGTCGCAAGTTCTGTTTAGTGACAGATAACAAGCCTTTCCAGTCCTTGTTCCATCCGTCAAAACTGATTCCTACACGTACTGTTCAAAAATTGCAGCGTTGGGCTTTGCTTCTATCCCACTATCCGTACTAAACTGTGTACAGACCTACGGCAAAGCATAGCAATTCTGACGCCGTTTCTCGCCTTTCGATCGGCCCCGACACCGATTTTGATTCCTCTGACACATCTTGTTGCCAGATTGACGCACAGGACTCTGAATTGCTGCAGTCTTTTCCACTGAATTGCAGAAAAATTGCACATGCCACTGAAGCAGACCCTAATCTGAAGATTTTGTTGCATTGTATTCGCACTCCTTGACCTCGCTCATTGAAGAGTTTTAAGAACTCAGTAGTGCGCCGATACTTTGCTCGTTGGCATAACTCTTCAGTACAATGAGGTGTGATCTTGGCACAATCTGACAGTGGACAATCGCGTGTGTTCCTTCCCACAGTGTTGCAAAAGGATGTGTTACAACTGCTTCACCAAGGACATTGGGGAACTGTTCGCACTATACAGTTAGCGCATCGGGACTGTACCTGGTAGGGCATGGACGCCCACATTGAACAAATGTCACAGAGCCGCGCATGCGCGGATAACAAATCAGCTCCGCCACAGATAATCGCAGCTTGGCCTAAGACACAATCGCCATGGCAACGACTGCACATTGACTTCGCAGGACCATTTTGGAACACTCGTTGGTTCATAGATGTAGACCCTGCTAGCAAGTTCCCATTTGCGGTGCTATGAAATCTACCACGTCACGTAGGACCATTCAAGTGTTGTCTACAATTTCTTGCATTTGTAGATTGCCTGAAGTCATTGTTACGGGCAATGGACCACAGTTCACGTCAAATGACTTTGAACAGTTTTGTGAGCGAAATGGCATTCGTTATCTAACGAGTACTCTGTTTCAAACCCAGTCCAACGGAGAATCAGAACGCTTAGTACGCACTTTTAAACAACAAATCGCCAAACTTCGCACCTCCCACACACGAGAACAAGCGCTGCATCTCCTTCTCGCTTCCTGCCGCTCCCACCCATGCGACGGACCATCACCGTCGGAACTTCTGGATGGCCGCCGCCATCAGACGCTGCTTCACTTGCTCCACCAACCGGCGCCACCTGTGGTCAGCAAGTATCGCTTTGCACCATGTGGTCTTGTTCTTTACAGGTTTTTTGGCCTCTAGTTGCGGGTCACGATTGTTTACAAAACCGTCACCAGAATCAAATTCGCGTTTGTCGTTTACCCCGTGATTTTGCTGCTTTTCTTTCCCCAGATTCACGGTCTCACGGGACCACGCGGCCTTCGCAGCCGCCCGCTGGTGCCTCCATGGCACCCGAGGACGTGCCAATGGAAGCCACGCCCTCGCCTCCGCCGTCGCCACTCTCCGATCCGATGGACCTGGGAACGCTATCGGCGTCGCCGTCTCCGTCGCCGTCATCGAGGAGACGCCACCAGGACTGCTATGTATCCTGACCAGTGTTTTTGGGAGGACGGTCCTCTGCTCTCGCAAGTCAGATGGCGGGGTACGGCTCATCTCTACGTCCAGCTTCCTGCCTCTCCCCCCCCCCTCCCCCCCCCCCTTCGCATTTCCAGTACACGACAACGGTGCAGCGTTTCGGGAGGCGGCGGGGAAGGAGGAGGAATGTGCTGGAATATACAATATACCTTCGCCAGCACGTTGGTTGGCACTAGGAAACAATGTATAGCTGGCGTGGAACTAGGCGCGCCTATGACAAGAAAAGACCAAGACACGCCTCCAGGCTACTCGCTGATAACGCCATTTGGCAGCGTGCATGTAGGCCGCCGCCGACGACGGAGCTGTCTCAACCTCAGTACGTCGCATCGGGACTCAGTTCGCATTGCACCTCAATACGTCGCACTGTGCTCTAGACTTCCACAGTGATAGTCTTCGCTTCGCAACTTTAGCTAGCTGTGAGGGAACGCTAGTTATTGTATATAGTTGTGATATGGACACGGACAAGGTTCAAGAACTAGTACATGTTATTTGATTGCTGTCAACCATGGAACTTCAAACTGGACATCATTGAAGTTAAGTACTCGATTGGTACCTGTAATAAAGTGTGCATTTCGCCTTGTAGTGAGAGGAAACCGGCCACCCACCTATCATACCACACTCTCCTCATCCAGCCAGGAACCACAAACATTACAAGAGGGCACAGCCACAGCACAAAAGTTATGCAGCAAACCGAACTAGAAGTGGTGGGGATGCATACTGGATATGTAGCCTGCGAAACCTTGAGAACATCAGGATGAAAACCTCTTCGTGGTCTAACTGCATCCTGAATTGAATAGTGGATACCAATTTTGCGTAGAGATCCATTAGGCAGGAAGTGAAGAACAAGAAATAGGTTAAGCATCTCTGAGTATCATTCTCACAAAGGCAGATGCAAGCTAAAAGCTGCCTGCTGCGAGCCGACGGCCGTGCAACACCTCTTCGACTCGCCTGGAGACAACACATGACGTCGACATCACGCCCCCCGCCCGCCAGCGTATCCAGTCATGTGGTTTTCTAATCAAATAGGTCCTAAGAATTTTATGTTGATTGATTGATTTGACATTGTAAAATCAACCAAAGCGGCCTTGCTGTGCTGGTACTGCGAACGGCTGAAAGGAAGGGGAAAGTACAGCCATAATTCTTCCCGAGGGTACGTTGCTCCACTGTGTGGTAAATGATGATGGCCTCCCCTGGTAAAATATTTCGGAAGTGAAATGGTCCCCCATTCGGATCTCTGGGCAGGGAGTATTCAGGAGAATGTCGTCATTAGTAGAAACAAAACGGGCGTTCTACTGATCAGAGGGTGATATGTTCCATCCCTTAATCGAGCAGGTAAGTCAGAAAATTTAAAAAAGAAAATGGATAGATCGAAGTTAGATGTAGCCGGAATTAGTGAAGTTCAATGGCAGGAGGAACAGGACTTCTGGTCTGGTGAATACAGGGTTATAAATGCAAAATCAGACAGATGTAATGCAGGAATTGGTTTAATAATTGAAAGTTCTTTATTTAAATGTGTGTGTGTCTGTACTTAAATTGCTGAATGACTGAGAAGATGAAACTTCTACCTTATTTGTTTCTGAAACAGCTGAGTAAAACTGAACGTACTGAACCTATTTTCTCTTTACTTTTTCTTCTCATTTCAACACTGACCCTCAATATTCTAGCGCAACGCAATCTGACTGCTCAAAAGAAATTACAGCCTGATTTCAAAAAATTTATACAAAAGAATGGCCCTGAATAAGAAGCAATCCTGCCAATTACCTATACATTTCATTAAGCACTTACCTTAAAAAATCTTCATTACCCGCGAGCTACTGCAATACAGCGAACGTCAATACTGCCAGCAAAATAAAATATTCTAACTGCTAAAGCCATTAACTACTAATAGGCATGTGGTTAGCTAAGGAAAGATTTTGTTGCAAACCAAATAATGTTTTTTTTTTACCTTAAAAATGTGACATCCAGTTCAAACACGAATATAAATTGTCATTGACATCAAGTACAAAGGTATATAATCATGAATAATATTCAATCTCCAAATCGAACATGTACAGACCGTTAGCCTACGCTAACACTTCAGACCTGTATCCTCCACCAATGCTAAATTCTCACATTTATCATCCATCACTGCTGGCTGCTCACCTCCAACTGCCCAACAGTACTTACATCACTGCTCGCGACTAACTTCCAACTGCCCAACACTACTGGCAATTATCTTCCACAACGAGTCAAACCAGCCACAAACTCTTACAAAGAAAGCGCAGTCGGAGATCCAATGCAAAGCGCTACACCGCCCTGCCAACACAGAAGCAGCCCACTTACATAGCCCCTCTGCTACCCACAAAAAAGATTTACTAATTATTTATATTAACAATATGAAATAGATCAAATGCATACAATTATTAATGCACTGTTGGTCAAAAGCAAATGTTGTCCACACACTCCCTAAAACAGACCTAATTATTTATCAGAGTAGTAGTCTATGACAATTTTATGCACAAAGTCTGAGCAGCAAAAGAAAATGCACACGCAAGTAGTGGATCTCTATGCAGTCTTGAAGAAGTGTTTTCCTCCCAACGGAAACACAGTGCTGACTCTTGACGTTAATATTGGTAACAGGCCACAACAGAGCAAGCCCACAGCAGGGTCAGTCAAAGTCTTGAATATTGGTAGAATTAGTAGGTCACCACAGAGCATAGCCACAGTGTTTCTTGTAAAGATTATGGCAGTAGTGGGCCACCAAGGGTGCAGACCCACTGTAGCCTTATAGAGATTATGGTGGTAGTTGGCCACCAAGGGTGCAGACCCACTGTAGTCCTTGCAGAGATGGCCAGCAGCCATCCATTGCAACTGTGCAGGTGCACAATCACAATTGAAGAGTCTTGCAGATAATAAATCAAGTCCATAAACCACCACTTGTGCACTCACTTTTTATTTATTTATTTATTTATTTATTTATTTGTACAATATCCTTAGGAGCTGTTAACCAGTCCCTTGCTGAATTATCAACACATGTCCAAACACTAACACTGTCATTTAGCCTCTGAGATTTTACACATACAGTACGACCAACAGCAATGTGTGCAGTAAAATGAATCCCTACTATTTAATTAATTTGAAGAAGTGGTGACTATACAATTTACAGTTTTATGGTATAAGCATACAATTACAAAGGTACAGAAAACATCATGAGAGAACATGATAATAGACATAACATTTGTAGTAATACAGGCTTTACAAAGGAATAGAAATAAGCATATAATGAGTATAACAGGAATTGTGACATAAGTAAATAAATGAAAAATGAGAATATCCATTGAAATATTAACTTGACACATGAGCAGTAAAAGAAAACAGGACAGACTAAATAATGTCTAAACATCTTTCCAAAGTAAAGAATATATTAGATTTGAGGATAACAGTATTCCTCATCACAGTAAATGCAGCTTAGTACTAGAAGAGAAAAATTCATTTAATCTTATCAGATAAATACACAGATACAGGAAAAACACAGATACACAAAGGTACACAGAAACACATAATGGAATAACACAAAAGGAAAGGAGAGGGTTTGTTTTCAGTGTAACATTTGGTATTGCAGTACTTGTGATACTTAATTTCCAATTAAAACTTCATTTTCCCACTATCTTTACTTCTTATTTCGACATTTGTTCCCACAAAGAAAACTCCTATCTAAGCATGCTTTTTGTATTTACTTTCGCATACTTCTTACCTCAACATTTATTTTCCATTATCTTGCCTCAGCATTTGTTTCCAAAAAAATCCTGCCTAAACCTGTTGTCCCTAAACACTACTTATCAGTTCATTTCCTCTTTTAAAATAACTATTCCTCAATATACAATACTCTTTGCAGAATGAGAAGATATTACCTTGGCCAGCTCGATTACCAGAGCCATCCCCAATCGATCACAAATGGGCATCATCAGATGAAAACTTTGCCATTGTTCACAATGACCATTAACCGTCCCTGTGTTGACCAACCAAGTGCAACAGACATGAAGCTCCATCCTATAATCTGACATCTGGCACCTGCATAACACAATGCATGCACGTTTTAATTACTGAAGTATATTACCTAGACAGAACTCTACATTAATTACTTTTTGGTGTTGCGTTTTTTTTTTTTCATCAGTGTATTACTATATCTTCACTGCAGCTCTTCAGTCATGACGGACCGAGCGAGGTGGCGCAGTGGTTAGCACACTGGACTCGCATTCGGGAGGACGACGGTTCAATCCCGTCTCCAGCCATCCTGATTTAGGTTTTCCGTGATTTCCCTAAATCGTTTCAGGCAAATGCCGGGATGGTTCCTTTGAAAAGGCACGGCCGATTTCCTTCCCAATCCTTCCCTAACCCGAGCTTGCGCTCCGTCTCTAATGACCTCGTTGTCGACGGGACGTTAAACACTAATCACCACCACCACCTAGTCATGACGGAAAGTTAGACTCAAAGCCACTAAGTGAGGAACACGCGCAGAAGCTGCTCCCAAATTCGGCAGGCGAGGCAGTTTGTCCAAACACGTAATCTAGCGAGACACCTTAGCACTCGTTGCTAGGTCACAACGAGTAAAGACAGATCGAATCAAAGACCTCCGTCGGTAAGTTCACGAGCCAATAAATTACTCAAACTTCAATGATAGAGCGTCATCCTGGAACCACGAAAATCTGTTTTCATCTATATTTATTCGTAAGCAATCAGCTTCTATTACGACCCACTTACTGTCACCTATTAATACTACGTTAAGTTTAATTAAGATTAGCTGGCACCAAACTGAACAGCATCGTGTCACAAATACTGTTTTTTCATTGAAATGTTCACTGTAACTTACTTTTTGTCTTACCTTCCTATTCGCAACGAAAACTGTCCCTGCCAAACTGTTTTCCACTATTGTTGATATTACCCTACATTCACCTGTAGAGAAATCTTCAGAATCTCTAGCTTCCCTGCCACAGAGATCCTGGGTACAGTATAGAGTGTGACCTGATAAAGATTGCATCAGCATCAAAGCATACTAATGTTGAGTCTGTATCTGTTCTTGGGCGCCATGACCGACCTTATTTGAACTCTTCTGTTAAGAGAGTTAATTTGGAGCTTGAACGGCTGCTTATGTCAGGTGCAGGGTCATACGTTGGTGTGGTTCCTGTTGATTCTCTCAGTAGGTGAGATTATACTAGGCATGGCCTTCACCTCAACAGGAAGGGGAAGGATAAATTGGCTGGGGAAATAGCAGGAAAGTTAAAGGGGGGAGGCACTGTCATGGTTGGAAAATTACCAGTGATTATAGGGTTCAGAAAAGACCCTCTTTTAGGGTAGGGAGGACAGAAAGAAAGCAAATTTTTAGAGAGATTAGAACTGAGACAAACCTTCAGTTTGAGAAAGAAATCAAAAAACATAATTCCAGCTTATTACATCAGCATAAACAGCTATTGGTTAAGAATTTTCAACAGTCAGCAGATATTTTAACTCTACCCAATTTTAACTCAGTTAATGTGAAATGTCAACTATCATTATTGCATCAAAATATTCGAGGACTGAGAAATAAAATTAATGAATTAACTATTTGCATAGATGAATTAGAGTCTTCAAACCCAGCTGACATAATCTGCCTCTCTGAACTTCCTGTGACCACTGGTATAGAACTTTTAAGTGATACAGGGTTTAGGTTAGCATCTCAGTTTTGTAGATCAGAAATGGAGAAAAGAGGAGTTGCCACATTCATCAGGAACTGTCATAAATTTAAGAACATAGACATTCATAAATTTTGCCTAGAACAGCATATGGAAGAATGTGCAACAGAAGTAGAATTTCACAAAAAATCCTTCATTATATTAAATGTATATCGAGCAACTGCAGGTAACTTTAATCTGTTTGTAAACCACCTTGAAGCTGTACTGGCCCATTTAACAAACAAAAACAAAGAAATAGTGGTTGCTGGTGATTTCAATGTAGATTTCCTTAAAGACTCTCCTGATAAGAACTTATTTGAGTTACTAACACTATCATTCAACTTAATTCCCACAGTAAAGTTTTCCACTAGGGTAGCCAATTGCTCACAAACAGCCATTGATAATAACTTTATAGAAAAGTCCAATGAACAAAATTATATTACAAAGTCAATAGTCAATGGCCTCTCAGACCATGACTTGCAGTTCCTTCTGTTAAATGTTAATACTGAACAGCATACAAAATCTGTTAAATCTGAGCTCAAGAGGGTATTTAAGCAAAAAATTGATTATTTTAGGACACTCCTCAGAGACATTCACTGGACTGATGTTTACAGTGCTCTTGGCATGAATGAAAAATATAACACTTTTGCTAATAAAGTGCTTACCTTATTCGAACACTGTTTTCCCCCAAAACTTACCAAGGTTAGAGCAAAGTCTACAAAGAAGCCATGGATTACTCAAGGAATAGGTGTATCTTGTAAAACAAAAAGAAAACTGAATCTGTCAATCCGAAACAGTTCCAATGTTGATGCTATAGCACATTACAAGAAATACTGCAAAATATTAAAGACTGTAATAGGGATATTAAAGCAATTACGAGGGTTATTCCAAAAGTAAGGTCCGATTGATTGCCAAATTGAAACCACAGTGAACATCAGAAATGTTTTACTTGTAACAATTAGCTACACCTTTCAGCTACTTCTCTACGTAGTCGCCGTTCTGACTTAGACTTTTGTCATAGCGTTGTACCAACTTTTCAATAGCCTCATCATAGAAGGCAGCCGCCAGTGCTTTCCGCCAATTCTCCACGCTGGCCTACACCTCGTTGTCTGTGTCAAAATGTTGTCGTCAAAGACAGCGGTTCATGTGACCAGAGATGAAACTCAGGGGGAGACAATTGCGGACTGTATTGTGGGTAATCTAACATTTCCATTTCAAAACGATGCAGGAGCATCTTCATTGCCCCTGCAGAATGCGGCTGAGAATTGTCGTGAAGACGAAACAGCACGACAGTTATGTAATGTTGGCTGCATAGCTTCAGGCGAAATTTCTCACCAGACCCTCGTACTTGGCGGCAGACGCTATTTTCTAGACATCTTTACGCACTCACTGCGAGCTCAGAAATGAGAAGAGCGACGTGATGCTAACTGGGGTTATACTAGAGACACTACCCAACACATCTGTGCAAAGCTTTATCGGATTTTCATAGTCGTTTCCATTTCGCGACCGATCGGACCTTACTTTTGGAATAACCCTCGTATATTACAAGGAAAAGATAGTCATATCAGATAACAAAATAAAGACAGTATGGGATATAGTGAAGGAGGAGACCGGTAGAACCAGACATGAAGAGGAACAAATAGCATTAAGAGTAAATGATACATTGGTGACAGATGTGTATAGTGTTGCACAACTTTTTAACAAACATTTTATAACTGTTACTGAAAAGATGGGGTTGTCAGGTTCGGTAGATGCTGCTATGGAATACCTCAGACCAGACATTTCAAGTAACTTCCATAATATGAATTTGACCCTCACTACCCCAACAGAAATAATGTCCATCATAAAATCTTTAAAATCAAAAACATCTAGTGGGTATGATGAAATATCAACAAAGTTAATTAAAGAATGTGATTCTGGTGGTAGTGGTGGGTAGTGTTTAACGTCCCGTCGACAACGGGGTCATTAGAGACGAAGCACAAGCTCGGGTTAGGGAAGGATTGGGAAGGAAATCGGCCATGCCCATTCAAAGGAACCATCCCGGCATTTGCCTGAAACGATTTAGGGAAATCACGGAAAACCTAAATCAGGATGACTGGAGATGGGATTGAACCGTCGTCCTCCCGAATGAAATGTGATTCTGAGCTAAGTAATATATTAAGCTATCTGTGTAACCAGTCGTTTATCAGTGGAATATTTCCTGAGTGGTTGAAATATGCTGAAGTTAAGCCACTGTTTAAGAAGGGAGATAAAGAAATAGCATCAAATTTCCATCCAATTTCACTGTTGCCAGCATTCTCAAAAATTTTAGAAAAAGTAATGTACACTTGGCTTTATAACCATCTTATTTCAAATAACATACTGTCAAAGTCACAGTTTGGATTTCTAAAAGGTTCTGATATTGAGAAGTGCTTAATTCATTAGACAAAAAATTGCAGGCAACAGATATATATTTGTGATCTGTCAAAGAAATTTACTGTGTAAATCACAATATCCTTTTAAGTAAATTAGAATATTATAGTGTAACAGGAAAATGCTGCAAAATGTTTCAAACCTTATATCTCTGGCAGGAAACAAAGGGTGTTATTAGGAAAGAGACATGTATCAAGCTATCAGGCATCATCCAACTGGGAACTAATTACATGTGGGGTCCCACAAGGTTCCATTTTGGGGCCCTTACTTTTTCTTGTGTATATCAATGACCTTTCATCAGCAGCATTACCAGATGCCAAGTTCGTTTTGTTTGCCGATGATACAAACGTTGCAATAAATAGCAAAACAAGTGTAGTCTTAGAAAGATCAACTAATAAAATATTTGTGGATACTAATCAATGCTTCCTAGCCAATTTTTTGTCACTTAACTTTGAAAAAACACACTACATGCAGTTCAGAACTTGTAAGGGGTGTCCCATGAGTATATGTCTAACATATGATGACAAGACAATAGAAGAAGTGGACAGTGTTAAATTCTTGGGATTACAGCTGGATAATAAATTCAACTGGGAGGAGCACACCACAGAACTGCTGAAGTGTCTTAACAAATCTCTGTCTGCAACACGAATTTTGTCAGACATAGGGATATAAAAATGAAAAAGCTGGCATACTATGCTTACTTACATTCCATAATGTCATATGGGATTATTTTTTGGGGTAATTCATCAAGCCAAGCTAAAGTTTTCCAGGCAAAAAACGTGCAGTAAGAGTTAAATGTGGTGTGAACTCGAGAAATCGCTGCAGAAGCCTGTTTAGGGAACTAGGGATACTAACTACTGCTTCCCAATATATTTATTCCTTAATGAAATTTATCATTAAAAATATATAACTTTTTCAAACCAACAGCTCAATTCGTGGAATCAATATTAGAAATAAGAATAATCTTCACAAGGATTTAAAGTCACTTAGTCTTGTACAAAAAGGTGTGCATTATCAGGAACACACATTTTCAATAACTTGCCAACAGCCATAAAAAGCTGAACAACCAATGAAATTCACTTTAAGAGAAGCCTAAAGGATTTATTGGTGGCCAACTCCCTCTACTCCATTGATGAATTCCTCAGTAAAACCAACTGATATAACTTCTGCACAATTTCGGTGCAGTAATGTGTTCATTGTAAATGTGTGTGTGTGTGTGTGTGTGTGTGTGTGTGTGTGTGTGTGTGTGTGTGTAAGTACAATATAACTTCTGCACCATTAAAGGGCAGTAATGTGTTCATTGTAAATAAGTATTATAGTAGTTGTATTACATGTTCATTACCTTATAAATAAATAAATAAAACTTTTTAATTTTAAATCCAGTGCATTAGTATTTGTAAAATGACTCTTTCATATAGTGTTCATTAAAAATGACGATCATTCCACTTGGGGCCTGTGGAATGGTACATTACCTTATTTGTTTTAGTTGTAAACATTTGTCATGTATTGTTGTTTTTCTGACATGTTCCACATCCTGGAGGACCTCCTCACTTCAGATCAATTGGAACGAAAGTAAATCTAATCTAATCTAATCTATTTCTGACATTCCAAGTTCAAACATGTAGAATGTTACCGTTTTGTTAGTTTTTCGTTTCTCATAGTCATCTCACTCGTGGTAGTGTCTTCTCAGGGATTAAAATTATGGACATATCCAAAATGTTTTGCTGATGGGGACATCATGAGAACACTTGTTCATTTACATAGTACATTTTCCAAACATACTCACTATGTATCTTCAATGCAGTAGTGCCTGTCAGAGTCTGCATTATCATACCACTGATCACTGTTGATACTTCTGCTGTTAGGGGCATCTTTCCACCCCAATGACAAGTGGGTGACCTGAGCCTCTATCTTTCCTCCTCTTTCTTTAATGACATCGTCGGTGGGATACAGGTGGTTCTTTATAACAGAAGTCTCGGGAAGCCATGGCTTTTTTTTATTCACAAAATAAGCAGTGGTTATGATAGAACCCAAGAGCAATGACAGTTTGGTTAGCGATCAAATATGCCACACCAATAGAGTGGTGAGTGGTTTATTAAAAATTTAGTATTTTACAATTAACACCAGAGATTAAGTATGGTACTTAGGGCAACATGTTAAATGTATATTCCCAGAGACCATAAACAAATTCAGTTTGATATGTAGAGGGGGAAACTGAAATTTAAATAGTTGCTTCTCGAAGTCTATAAATAGCAGTGTAAACATCTGATAAGCCCAAGAACTGTTAGAACAATATAAATAACTCTCAGTGATCCAACCAGTTCTGTATATAAGTAACAAAATAAGTAATAAAAGTAGGCAGACATGCCCATGTACCATTCAAAATTCAAAGGAAAAACATACTACTCAACACTCTATATATATATATATATATATATATATATATATATATATATATATATATATATATATATATGTGTGAGGAATAATCATATCCTTAATTACAATGCTAAATTTGAGTTCAATGTACAATTTCTTTTCCATGAAGTTGGCCTTGGCAGAAAATGGGATGAACAGTAACAGCAAAATTTCATTACTTTGAAAGTTGCCTGTTCATTTGCAACTTCAATTTTTGTTTACAATGTCTGAGCTTTCCTTCAGTCATCTGTTATCTATATGTGTTTCGGCTGTAGTAAGCTTCTATTAATCGAAATAATCTCTTTGGATAGTCGTTTTGTGTATCCACTTATGCCTTTGTATCTTAAGACATGGTTTTTGTAGTCAATGGGGGGGGGGCTATAGTTTGGATGTATATTCACTATTTTGGAGCTGAGTCTCATATAATTTTGTTGTGTTCTGTTCGATTCAGGAAGTAGTCTGGCTTTGTGGGTGTCTGTATGAGTTTCTTCTATGTTTCTGCAGTTATGAAGAAAATGGATGAGATATTTTGGACTATTTACCTTGGCGACTATTAGACGAATGCATATGTTATTTCAGAAGTGGGTTCTAAATGTCTGCATAGATAATTTTCGATCACTCCACTTTCACACTCGTTATGAAACCCTTGTGTGTGGTGAAAATAAAGCTTGTAAGTTATTCTCTTTTCATTAAGTGGAAGCTGATTATAGAGCAAAATATTGCCTTTTCAAACTGCTATTATATAGATTCAAATTTTTCATCCTATCCAGCGCTATAAGAGTTAATGCCTTGTTAGAAGTTGTATATTAAGAGTGTATATCCTGTTTAGTCTTTGTCAGAGTCTTTTTTATATTTTCCAGTTTGAGAACCCATGTTGGCTTTGTAAATCAGTTACATTCTTTTGAGAATAATATACACACTAATTCATAAAATTTTTCTTTCTGTTATTTCATCTAAAACAATTCATTTAATTTATTATCTTTCATAGCACAGCTGCATGCTGCCATGCCTCTAAATTGTGCACACATGATGCCACAGTGTGTAAACGCCCTGAGATGCCAGGTAGAGTCAATAAATTAATTACATTTTGGAATTGCAAAACTTCAGCAATACTTTTTTTCTGCATGAAGTAAGGTCTCAGCTGTGGAAAGGTAAGCTGCTGTCTATTGTTCTGGAATTTTACGGATTCTGAATGCAAGGCACAGTGAGATGGTATACTAGTGAGATGTATTGTGAAATACATAAGAGAGAAGGGCTTTCTAATTGTAATATTAGAAGGAGATAATGTTTTGAAATTTTATTCTAATCATGGTGGTTCAAGAAAATATTAAATTAATTGTTCTTTCAGATCCAGATTCAGTGGATACATATAATAGAAACACTTTCATTTGCAATGCTTGGGGCTGTAATCTAAATGTTTTGGGCACCAGTGGATACTTATAATAGAAACGCTTTCATTTGCAATGCTTGGGGCTGTAATCTAAACTTTTTGGGCATTTTATTGGTGGAACATTACTTATTGTCAAATATTTGGTCAATTAGCTATGCAAAACTTATTTCTATTGCATTTATATTAGATAAATTTATATGTCTGTGACTATTCTGATAAATATTGATAGTAAGTTCCTAGTTTGTTTCCTGGAGCATTGAATTTCATATACCACAGCTTAGCCTAATAGTTCAAGTCCTTACCTAAAAGCTCATGACAATAGTTCAGATTTTACCACTCCCTCTCCACACACACACACACACACACACACACACACACACACACACACACACACTTCTTAGCTTCTATGATGATGTAAGATTATGGACACCTGCCAACTTGACTATAATTTCAAAACTAACGTAATTTTTCTTAACAATCATTTTATTTTATATGAAATTTATGTCTAGAATGAAGGTGCAGAGAACATAAGAATCACACTTTATGCAGTTATTAAAAACAGTTTTTATTCCTATATAAATTCATCTTTTCATATGTCTATGGAGTACACATTGCATTAAATATCCTACAAACTTGCTTGATCAACATAATTAAGACAAGATGTATAAATCACTCATTTAACTTAAAAAGAATTAGATGAGTAACTTTATTTAATGCTATTCTGCCTAATTACTTGTCTAATTACTGAATAATAAATCAGCTAAAATATGCAAACGTTCAGTTTAGTCCCAAGCAGTAAAATAGTTACAGATTGTGTATGTAAATCTGAGTCAATGAATCAAAAAGAGTAGCTGAATTTATGCATCTATTTAGATTAGTATATATATACAACTTATGACTAAAAAGAATAAATGTATCTAGAACAGGACAGTAAGTATATTTTCAGGGAAACTGATGTGTGATATCTTTTAATATAAAAAAAAAGATATGAGGCCTTGTTAAAGGTTTTGGATTATCACTGAATGTAGATTTCTCCATCTCATGCTGTAAGAAGATAAATATATGCACTTATGGAGTGGCAGCTTCCTAAATATCTTGCTTATGAAGGACTCTGTTACCTGGATCTATCTCTATGTATTGATAATCACTGCAGGTAACTCATGTCAAAAATTTGAGTGAAACTGAGTTCCTCACAGTACACCATTGATTGTTGCATGTGTTTGTACTACATATAATTTTTTTTCAGATAGAACATTAGATATTTGTAGCACTGCTGTTTTTATTATATTGAGATGGGGTCTTGTGTTTTGCCTATCCCATATGGGCTATCACCAATATGTCCAGCAAAGTGGTTAATGGCATTATGGATATAAGATGTGAGACAAATATTTCATTTCCTAAGATGTCAGCTACAGTATCTCTAAAAAATTACAACTGTCTCTCATTTAACTGCTCATCCTAATAAAAAATAAGGCTTAATGTTTTTTAATCATGTTAAATGGATTACTACTTTATATTTAAAAAGAAAACCACAGTTTTAGGAAACACATAGGATCAGGTAGAAAGAAAGCAGTGCGATGTTATTAGATCGGGATCTCAGAGATTGGCTGAGCTAACTAATTTGCAATACTTATCCTCCTTTAAATTAATTGACCCTCTTCATGCAAAGTGTGAGTCTTCGTTCTTTATTACAGTTGTTTAAGGTGCTATGATGAGTGCATATGAACTGCAGAGTAGTTTAGGTGTAGATAAGGATTCGAGAAAGAAGGAAGACAGTGAAATCATTAGTAGTTTAGATAATATAGTCTAGATAATACTCACCTGTAATGGTGCTAGACTTAACATCTATGTGTTGTAACACCATCTCTCAAAAAAACATATAAATATGGGAAATTCCATTTTTGTTGTGCATATGAGAAAGAAAATTTCAAATGGATGATTTAACAAAAACAGGAACACTTGCAATTAAGTGAAACAGCAGATAGTAAACAAGAAAATATTAGTTAGCAATCATTCTACATATCTGCACGTATGTAATTTAATGTACAAGTCGATTTCTGATATTTACTAGCAGCCCCTGAAATAAGAAACAACCCCATATTCAAGAGAATAAGTACTGGGCGTGTTATAAAATAATTCATATTAATATTTAGTACAGTATGTTTGTGTTGATATTACAATCAATGAGGATGATTATGTCTTAAGAATTCTGGATGACAATTTGGCGCGGTATGACAATGTAGAACCCCTGATTGATGATAATTTTGTAATTCTTATAATCTCTCTGTTCAAGAACAAAACATAGATGGATTTTCTGTTGCATTACACAGTGACTCTTAGACACAAACGGTATATTTGGTTTGGTAAATATTCAGCCTTATTTTCTAAACGTTATAACTAGGAGCGGCGTAACGCAACACTTTTTTTCCCTTCTGAGAAAAGGCTGGTTTTATTCTGAATTCTTGCACACCATATTATTCCTCACTCTCCTGGCAATAAAATCCTATTTTTCAACATAATCTCAGTTCCGTGCGACGGTCTTACACCACCTTACTGGGAGGACCAGTATGCCCCACATGGTACCACTCTACTGGTCGACGTCGGAGCCAGCGTCTTGCTGTCTCTGTATCCTCCTCATCATTCATGTACTTCTTCCCGCGAGAGTGCATCCTTTATTGCACCAAACGAATGGTAGTCGGAAGATACGAGATCCTGGTGTGGGGTGGATGAAGAAGAATAGTCCAATGAAGTTTTGTGATCTCCTGTAGGAGCACAGACGTGTGTAAGGCGTTGCGTTGTCAAGGAGAAGGAGAAGTTCGTTTGCATTTTTGAAGCGACGAAAACGCTAAAGTCATTTCTTCAATTTCCTGAGGGTATCACGCTTCGGACTTGATCTTTGCAGTATGAGGAAGGACATCAAACAGAGTAACCTCTTCAGAGTCGCAGAAGATCGTCATCGTGACTTAACTGGCTCAGGGTGTGACTTTGAACTCTTTCTTCAGAGGAGAGGTGGTGCGTCGCCATTCCATGGATTGCCGTTTGGTTTCCAGTTCGAGGTGATAAACTCAGGTTTCATCGCCTGTGACGATGTTCAACAAAATATTGTCACGATCAGCCACCTAAAGCGCAACCAATTCTACACAGATTGTCCTTCATTGCTCTTTATGTACACCTATTAGGCGGCGAGGAACGCGGCAGGCACACACCAGTGAGAACCCCAACTGACAGACGAGTGTGTCAGTACTAAGAATAGTTATGCAGCGAGGTTTTTTATTGAAGTCCGTCGATCACCTCGAGTGTGTCCACACTTTCCAACACTGCAGGAATCTTAACTGTGTGCGGCTGCCTGGCACGTAGGAGATCGGTCAGCTTAGTGCGACCGTGTGGTGATGATGACGGACGCCTCGCCCAACGACTCACTACGCTTTTGTTCACTCCCAGTTCTCCGTAGACATTCTGCAAGCGTCTCTGAATATTTGCGATGCTCTGGTTTTCCACCAAAAGAAACTCAATGAGAGCTCTCTGCTTGGAACGCAGCTCTGGAACAGACGCCAATTTAAAGGCTACGTATAGCACATCCAGCTATCAGAGCCTCTTGAAACTGTAGGGGTTGAAGCGGGAATATTCCACAATGCCTCACAACAAATTATGCATTTTTTCAACCGAAATTTCCCGGGAAAAATAGCATCGTACCTCTTGATCACAAGAGTAGGATCTAAGTGCCTTCCATTTTTCCAAGCAATATGATGTAAATAAGGCAATACAGTTCTTTTCTTTTGTTGACTCCATGGACAGAATTAGATTTTTTTCTAGATAATTGTGGTATATACGCTTTATGTCAAGACAAAATCTTTAGTGTTGCAATTTTGGTGAAATTAATGAAAACCAGCTTAGAATGTTTACTACAATTGTAATAATTTGTACTGTTAAAAGTCTTCCGCTTGAAATATAACTTCCAGATTTTCTTTCTCTACAATATGATATTTAGTAAACAGAAAAAGCAGTAAATGCTCACAATGCAAAAGGAAAGATGCGGAAGCAATCTAAGTGCAAAATTGCCTAATAGACAGGTCAGAGACAACTAATAGACGATATATTTCCGAGCAAGGTGGTGTAATGGTTCCGACAGTTGACTTGCATTCCGATGGAGTAGTGTGAAACTCCTCTCTGACCTTTGACTTGCATTCAGACGGAGTGGCGTGAAATTCCTCTCTGACCTTTAGAACCTAGGTTTTCAGTGATTTCCTTAAATGACTTCAGGCAATTGTCACAATAGTTAATACAACAAAACTGAGGCCAATATGCTCTTTTGTTCCTAGAAATTTGAGGTAAAGACAGTCTATTAACGGATCACTGTGTGTGTGTGTGTGTGTGTGTGTGTGTGTGTGTGTGTGTGTGTGTGTTTGTGTGCGTGCGTGTGTGTGTGCGTTCCACATCTACCCCTAAATCAATGGAGTGATTTGATTTTTTTCAACTGAATGTGATACAAATGTCAAATGGTTCAAATGGCTCTGAGCACTATGGGACTTAACATCTATGGTCATCAGTCCCCTATAACTTAGAACTACTTAAACCTAACTAACCTAAGGACATCATACAACACGCAGTCATCACGAGGCAGAGAAAATCCCTGACCCCTACAAATGTCATTTACTGTCTGGAGACAACTACTGTGAGTGTAAGAACCACCTACTTACTTTGCAGACAGTATTCACATATACAACTGAATTTAGGAGAAAGATTATATCACTGTTCGACACTCATTTCAGGGTATGTGATGTCATAAACACTGAGATGCGTGAGAAACGGCCGCATCATGAATAACATTTTAATTTATTACTTCTTTACTTCACAACGCACTTTGCAGGTAGTAGTCACGTATACCACTGGTTTAGCTGTGCAATTACCTCATTGTACAACGCATAGCTCGGGAAGTACAATATCATAAACACTAAGTTGCGAGAAAATGAGATTGCAGGACGAAGGCCAGCCGCAGTGGCCATGCGGTTCTAGGCGCTTCAGTCCGGAACCGCGAGACTACTACGGTCGCAGGTTCGAATCCTGCCTCGAGCATGGATATGTGATGTCCTTAGGTTAGTTAGGTTTAAGTAGTTCTAAGTTGCAGGACGAAGTTCCTTAGAAGTAGAGGTGAAATATGTGTACAAAAATGCGTCAAGTATGTTAAATATGTGTGAAATATATTTGACACGTGCGTGGGCAAAGCCGCATGTGAAAAGCTGAACCTAAACCCCTAGGACAATTTCAATCAAATTTGGTACACATATTAATTACAGTCTGAAAAAATACTGCAAGGATAAGAACCGACGCCTACTAGTGGGCTGAGTATGATATGTGGAGAGACAAGGGAGGACGAGGAGATGGACAGGCAGCATGGGAAAAGGAGAAAAAAGGCACAGGTAGAAGGATGAGACAGATTGAGATAGGGGAGGAAATGGACAGAGAGAGGTGAGAGGAGATGGACAGAGACAGTGTAAGGAGGAGATCAGCAATGGACGAAGGGGGAAGAAGGCAGACAAAGGGAGGGTACAGAGCAGTTTGAGAAAGAGAGAGAGAGAGGAGTGGATAGAATTAGAGGAGCGATTGCAGAGGGGCAAGGAGCAGATGGACAGAGGGGGAAGCAGCAGGTTGACAGAGGGGGAGAAGCAAATTGGAAGAGGGAGGGGGAGGGAGCGATGGGCAGAACAGCAGGAGGAAATGGAGAGAGAGTAGCGGATGAAGGAGGTGGACAGAGAAAGCGAGGTAGTGGAGATGTGGAGATGGACCGACAGAGGGGGGGGGGGCGAGAGATGGACATGTAGATGACTGGAATACATACAAACACGGGCAACGTCGGGTACTCAGCTAGATTATTACAAAGCGCACTCAACTGAATGTTGCTTATGCAAAAAATACGCGTGCGTAGTCGGGGTTTGAACACAGAACGGTATCTTTCTCTGTACACTCTGTTACTGCCTTAGCTACCCGTGGAAGATGCACTGCCCACCTCAGAGTCCACTCTTACACTTTGTAATGTGACGTCTAGATTGACAGGGCCGCACTGCCACCTGGAGGATAACGCTCGGCCGCGACTCCTTGTAGGGTCCGCCCAGGCTGCGCACGCATCCACCGTCTGCGCGGGCACGCGACCCGGCACTCCGTGGCCGCACGGAGCCGGACTTATTCATTACGCTGAAATCCATATACTTAACTGATAGTAATGAACGTCCATTTAGCGTGGGCTCGCGTGACGCACACACACACACACACACACACACACACACACACACACGAGAAAGAGCGAAGGGGGAAGGGGTCAGACGCGAAGAAGGGGCCGTCGCACTGAAAAAGTTACGGCAGTGCCATTTTTTTACTCCTCAACACGGCAGGCCACGACTCTTCCTTATTAAAACTACGGTCGCTGCCGGCGGGACCTGGCGGAATAACGAATGTTGCTGCTGCATGCGCACCGACGGCATCTCACAGGGGACGACAGAGACGGCAACAGTGGGGAAAAAAAAAAACGAAAGATAAAAGAGGAAAACATGAAAATAAAGGAAATATCGTCGGATCGTTTCCGGGAGCGCGGAAACCTCGGCTGGCGCAGTAATCCGCAAGGGTGCAATACACCACATCCGCGGGTTCTCGCGTGTAATTGGATTATTTGCGATACGTTCCCGAGCGGCAATCACGCTTATGGAAATCACTTTTCCGTACGTCACAAGCAGCGATTTCTGCGCTCTCGCACAGCGTGCCGTGGTGCACGCCGTGCCGGTGCTTTGGCTCGCAGAGACACCACTTCCGTGCTGTAACAACCGGGGGGGGGAAAAATCCGCGCACCGCAGCAGTATTTTAGCAAATGGCTGTCTCGATATTATATGTTTATCGTTGCCATTTTCTCCGCGCACGGGGATACTCGGCGGGAGGGGGAAAAAAGTTCAAAAAGCACTCACTTGGGAGCTTGAAGGGAGTTACACACATATGCAATATGCATCCATAAGTTTTTAAAAAGGACGTGATATATACCGTAGCAGAAAATACAACAGCCGCCGGCTCCACGCTAAAAGGGAGCTTTCAATATTCATAAGGTTCGTCTTCTGAGGAAAGAGGGGAAGAAATGAACAGGTGGCCATACGTAAACAATCACTTTGTAGGGGGGCTAGTGATTTCAAGAGTAAAAGGCGTTCTCTCGATCAGATCTGGCGGGTGAAAGATGAAGTTCAGCAGTAAGGTTGTAAAAAAGAACTGGAACTGTTTCTTGTCGAACAACATCTTTTTCACGTTTTATGTGATACGCCAATTATTTCTCAATTTACTGTTCTTACAAAAGGTAAAAGGAAAGTCCTCTTAGACACGGTGTTTCAAAAAGATTCATTCCGTTACGCAAGACTCAATGAAGATAGAAGCCTGTGGTCAATTTTACCTGTCTCATAGTACTACAAAGATCCTTATTTTCGAATGAACAATCCGAATTACGTACCTTTCACATACATATACGACCTTGACGCACCGATAATTAACAACTGGAATCAAAGAAAACTCTTACGTTCGACTTATTACATTTGCTCCAAGAGTCTCTCTCTTAATTAACGTAGAAGATATAATTTTGTGGAACCAGAACTATCTTTCTGAAACGTCTTGCATAAAAGAATATCTGGGGCACAGAAACTGAATTACATCTATGAAATTTTGTTTCAGCAGAAAAACGTCAAGCCGACCGGAGTGGCCGAGCGGTTAAAGGCGCTACAGTCTGGAACCGCAGGACCGCTACGGTCGCAGGTTCGAATCCTGCCTCGGGCATGGATGTGTGTGATGTCCTTAGGTTAGTTAGGTTTAAGTAGTTAGGTTTAAGTAGTTCTAAGTTCTAGGGGACTTATGACCACAGCAGTTGAATCCCATAGTGCTCAGAGCCATTTGAACCATTTTTTTTTTGAAAACGTCAATTCCACATCAAGTTAATCTACGGATAGATTTATTTCTACAGCCATTTAAAGGACCGTATTTTATTCAAATGGATAAATATGAACACGGTGCCTTCTTATAAGTCTCTGTTTTTCTTGATTCAATGCCTACATAAATATAGTTTAAACTAGTGAATATTTAAAACGCTGCACTTCCTTTCAAGGCGGTTAATGTAAAAGACGTCGAAAAAATACAGCCACAAGTGAAAAAAATGGAGAAAGAGTACCGCATGATACCGGATTAATAACCTGTGAAATATCTGATGCAGCAGCAATGTTGAGGCACCGTGCAAGATGAGTTTCAATTTTGTTCAGTGCTGATCAAAAGCCAGTGCAAAAATAAATGTCACAGAAAAGTTCAGATCGTTTTCCATGGAGTTCAACGGATTTTTTGCGCACGTTTTTCCGCGAATAAGTTAGCAGTCTACAAAGCAATCTTAGCTTCAAATGAAAACTACTCGTCTTCCACCGACAAGAGATGAAACAGATTGCATTGTTGGGAACGTCATTTTGAATTATTCTTGCAGATTGCCTCGCAAAAGAGTAAATAAAATCAGTCGCATACTACAATGTGAATGTGTTCTGGACTAAGCTTACGAAAAAGTAGTGAGAAAAGGCCTGGGTTTCAAAATCGTATGTAATTATTTTAATAAAGTGCACGCATCCAGTAAAGTACATAGGCAAAGGAAAATATGTCTTATATGAAGAATTGTTGGAACATACACTCTGCTAACCACACATAGAATCTCTGGACATTTAGCTATTACCATATGCAAAGAAACATTTGAGTCTAATGTAATATCAAACCAGGACTATGGCCAGATTTTTATTGATATCCAGCAGAACACACTAAGTCTTTGGCCATCCAGTTAAGTCAGCGGAATTTTTTGGTAAGTCGAAGTTCTGGGACTGGGACTGTGGCGGGTAGAGACCCAGCAACTAGGCTTGCTCAAACATACATGGAGCTGGAGGTTGCAGAATTCTGACTCTTCGTTTGTTTACTCAGTTGGAAGCCCTGGAAATCATTGAACATCTGACTCACGCCCCTGATTTAATATTAAACGATCAACCACAGCTCAATACTTCCCTTCTCGTGAACTTCATTTAACCCTCACGTTTCCTCCATTCTCCAACACTGTCTATTCCTTCCTCTTCGTTCATTTCTTCTGTATTTATTGTTTTATTATCACCGTCTAGGTACTCTATATATTCTGTAGTTTGTTGGTTCTTTTACTTTGTTTCTGCATAGCCTTCTATATGTAATACCTCTTCAAGCCCTTATTCAGTAATATTACTCTGTATTAATTTAATTTTACTTTGTTAATTTAATTTAAATTGTTATGTAGGCAATTAGATGGTTTTACAATACGTACATCCTCTTATCTGTTGAGTGCAATTCATTACTAATGTTGTCCTCCTCCCTTCTACCTAATCTTCCCACAAACATGCACACACACACACACACACACACACACACACACACACAAACACACAAACACCGACACACAAACACACACACACACACTTCTTCCAGTGTTCAGCATTAATATTATTCTGGTTCGATTCCACTTATAGTTATTTACTGTTTAACACTTTCAATTACGTTACCAGTGCACTGCCAAAGACTAAAATTACTCTGTGCGTGTACATCACCCTCCATATGTAACGACCTCTACAATGCAGACCACCAGTACTCTACGCTCTTTGGCGACGAAAGTCACTTAAAGTCTGATGATGGCCTTGTAACTCGAACATCAGTTATCGAAATAAATTAATACGATACTCTCTCTCTAACTCTACTTTATATTTCAGTATGTCGACAGTATGGTTTAGCCTTTCCTGAACGTGTTTGAAACTTTAATAATTTTAACGTTAGAGATAAAATCGTATGCTTTGCAATGGCTCCCCAACAAAGCACCTAACGAAATACAAGTAGAATACTCATACAGGAAACTGGGACCGCCGATCTAGCTGAACGCGCCGGCAGTATTTTTACGAAATCGTATTTTAATAGTATATGTTTGGTAATTCACTGAATCAGTTGCGCAGTGGACAACACTGTCTCAAAGGAAACTTTATTCACTAGCTATAACGTAGTGGACTTTCAGGTACTATGAAAACAGATGAAGAAATGAGACCAGAATAAATCAAATATTAGATTAACGTTTCTCTTTTTCACTAATATAGATGTAAAATATCGTGTAAAGCATAGAGAATACGTTCCTATACAATGAGTATCAGTTGCCGTTCATGTGTTTATACCTGTGAAACTACAAAATCATACATGGTAATCATATCATTTTTATTTACGTATAAACTAATGGATTCCGGGTTTGTCGTAGAAATCTACACAAATCTACGTTAAATGTCGCAGAAATACCCATTGCCTATGTAATATTATTGGAGTCACTGCAGCTGAGATTTTTATTCCTCCCACATCTATTATATCTGTTGAGTGGTTCATTGAACCCTCTGCCAGGCACTTTATTGTGAATAGCAGAGTAATGACGTAGATGTAGATGAGTTTTGGCCATTGACGGTGGCTGTTGTTACTGCCTTCATGTTATGTTGCTTATTACATTTACTGCCACCATTTCATAGATAGGTGAAATGGTAGCGCACTTATTTCAGAGCGAAGTTTTCCTCAAACTGTAACGAGTAAACTTCGAATTCAGATACTGAAATCGTATAAAATGGACGTTTACACAATGAATTATTTCCGGCACTCCCGCTTGTGGAGGCAGAGCATTTTATAATGAAATTCTACATCCGCATCCACACTCTGTAAACAATTGCATGACAGTGGGTTCTCCCATCGTAACATATATTATGGTTTCTTCGCGCTCCTTGATGCATGGAGTATAGAAATTAACGTCAAATAAAACTGTTGATGACCATCAGTACCTTATAAAATCAAAACCTTCTATAAAAAGCCGCACCATCTGGCTATCAAAGCAAGGAAGATTCTGCTCATTTCTCTCTCTGCTGCTTATCTTCCTACTTAAGTACCTTTCTTCTTCATTCAGACCATATTCCTCTTACTTTTTTCTTACCTTTTCTCAATTTCCCCTTTTCCATTTGCGTCTTTTGTGTTTCTCTGTTTGCGTCTTTTGTGTGCACGTGGTGGGTAGTAGTCACTCTAAGTACCAAAGGAATGATGTTCCAAGATAATTTTAACAAGTTCACTGTAAAGTTATAGAGTCTAACATCAATTAAATTTTAAGATATTCGTGTAGAAAGGACAGCCATTTATCACAACACCGGAAAATATTGCATTAACTTAGGCAAAGGAGATCAGGGGGTATATCAAGTAATTTTTCAATTTAGCTATATCTCCCATTGTGATATTTATGTGTGACTTATAAAGTACTTTCATTACGTTAGAAATAAGTTCCCCTCCCCCATGAACCATGGATCTTGCCGTTGGTGGGGAGGATTGCGTGCCTCAACGACACAGATAGCCGTACCGTAGGTGCACCAAAACGGAGGGGTATCTGTTGAGAGGCCAAACAAACGTGTGGTACCTGAAGAGGGGCAGCAGCCTTTTCAGTAGTTGCAGGGGCAACAGTCTGGATGATTGACTGACTTGGCCTTGTAACGCTAACCAAAACGGCCTTGCTATTGTGGTACTGCGAACGGCTGAAAGCAAGGGGAAACTAAAGCCGTAATTTTTCCGGAGGGCATGCAGCTTTACTGTATGATTAAATGATGATGGCGTTCTCTTGGGTAAAATATTCCGGAGGTAAAACAGTCCCCCATTCGGATCTCCGGGCGGGGACTAGTCAAGAGGACGTCGTTACCAGGGGAAAGAAAACTGGCGTTCTACGGATCGGAGCGTAGAATGTCAGATACCTTAATCGGGCAGGTAGGTTAGAAAATTTAAAAACGGAAATGGATAGGTTGAAGTTAGATATAGTGGGAATTAGTGAAGTTCGGTGGCAGGAGGAACAAGACTTTTGGTCAGGTGATTACAGGGTTATAAATACAAAGTCAAATAGGGGTAATGCAGGAGCAGGTTTAATAATGAATACGAAAATAGGAATGCGGGTAAGCTACTACAAACAGCATAGTGAACGCATTATTGTGGCCAAGATAGACGCGAAGCCCACGCCTACTACAGTAGTACAAGTTTATATGCCAATTAGCTCTGCAGATGATGAAGAAATTGGTGAAATGTATGATCGGATAAAATAAATTATTCAGGTAGTGAAGGGAGACGAAAATTTAATAGTCATGGGAGACTGGAATTCGAGAGTAGGAAAAGGGAGAGAAGGAAACATAGTAGGTGAATATGGAATGAGGATAAGAAATGAAAGAGGAAGCCGTGTGGTAGAATTTTGCACATAGCATAACTCAATCATAGCTAACACTTGGTTCAAGAATCCTAAAAGAAGGTTCTACACATGGAAGAATCCTGGAGATACTAGAAGGTATCAGATAGTTTATATAATAGTAAGACAGAGATTTAGGAACCAGGTTTTAAATTGTAAGACATTTCCAGGGGCAGATGTGAATGCTGACCACGATCTATTGGTTATGAACTGTAGATTAAAACTGAAGAAACTGCAAAAAGATGGGAATTTAAGGAGATGGGTCCTGTATAAACTGACTAAACCAGAGGTTCTACAGAGTTTCAGGAAGAGCATAAGGGAACAATTGACAAGAATGGGGGAAAGAAATACAATAGAAGAAGAATGGGTAGCTTTGAGGAATGAAGTAGTGAAGGCAGCAGAGGATCAAGTAGGTAAAAAGACGAGGGCTAGTAGAAACCCTTGGGTAACAGAAGAAATATTGAATGTAATTGATGAAAGGAGAAAATATAAAAATGCAGTAAATGAAGCAGGAAAAAAGGAATACAAACCTCTCAAAAATGATATCGACAGGAAGTGCAAAACGGCTAAGCAGGGATAGCTAGAGGACAAATGTAAGGATGTAGAGGCTTATCTCACTAGGGGTAAGATAGATACTGCTTACAGGAAAATTAAAGAGACCTTTGGAGAAAGGAGAACCACTTGTATGAATATCAAGAGCTCAGATGGAAACCCAGTTCTAACCAAAGAAGGGAAAGCAGAAAGGTGGAAGGAGTATATAGAGGTTCTATACAAGGGCGAGGTACTTGAGGGCAATATTATGGAAGTGGAAGAGGATGTACATGGAGATGAAATGGGAGATATGATACTGCGTGAAGATTTTGACAGAGCACTGAAAGACCTGAGTCGAAACAAGGCCCCGGGAGTAGACAACATTCCATTAGAACTACTGACAGCCTTGGAGAGCCAGTCCTGACAAAACTCTACCATCTGGTGAGCAAAATATATGAGACAGGCGAAATGCCCTCAGACTTCAAGAAGAATATAACAATTCCAATCCCAAAGAAAGCAGGTGTTGACAGATGTGAAAATTACCGAACTATCAGTTTAATATGTCACGTCTGCAAAATACAAACGCGAATTCTTTACAGACGAATGGAAAAACTGGTAGAAGCCATCCTCGGGGAAGATCACTTTGGATTCCGTAGAAGTATTGCAACACGTGAGGCAGTACTGACCCTACGACTTATCTTAGAAGCTAGATTAAGAAAAGGCAAACCTACATTTCTAGCATTTGTAGACTTAGAGAAAGCTTTTGACAATGTTGACTGGAATACTCCCTTTCAAATTCTGAAGGTGGCAGGGTTAAAATAGAGGGAGCGAAAGGCTATTTACAATTTGTACAGAAACCAGATGGCAATTATAAGAGTCGAGGGACATGAAAGGGAAGCAGTGGCTGGGAAGGGAGTGAGACAAAGTTGTAGTCTCTCGAATCTCTATATTGAGTAAGCAATAAAGGAAACAAAAGAAAAATTCGGAGTAGGTTTGAAAATCCATGGAAAGAAATAAAAACTTTAAGGTTTGCCGATGACATTGCAATTCTGTCAGAGACAGCAAAGGAGTTGGAAGAGCAGTTGAACGGAATGGACAGCGTCTTGAAAGAAGGATATAAGATGAACATCAACAAAAGCAAAACGAGGATAATGGAATGTAGTCGAGTTAACTCGGGTGATGCTGAGGGAATTAGATTAGGGAATGAGACACTTAAAGTAGTAAAGGAGATTTGCTATTTGGGGAGCAAAGTAACTGATGATGGTCGAAGTAGAGAGGATATAAAATGTAGACTAGCAATGGGAAGGAAAGCGTTTGTGAAGTAGAGAAATTTGTTAACATCGAGTATAGATTTAAGTGTCAAGAAGTCGTTTCTGAGAGTATTTCTATGGAGTGTAAACATGTATGGAAGTAAAACATGGACGATAAATAGTTATGACAAGAAGAGAATAGAAGTTTTTGAAATGTGAAGCTACAGATGATTGCTGAAGATTAGATGGGTAGATCATATAACTAATGAGGAGGTACTGAATAGAATTTGGAAGAAGAGGAGTTTGTGGCACCACTTGACTAGAAGAAGGGATCGGTTGGTAGGACATGTTATGAGGCATCAAGGGATCACTAATTTAGTTTTGGAGGGCAGCGTGGAGGGTAAAAACCGTAGAGGGAGACCAAGAGATGTATACACTAAGCAGATTCAGAAGGATGTAGACTGCAGTACGTACTGGGAGATGAGGAGCCTGCACAGGATAGAGTAGCATGGATAGCTGCATCAAACCAGTCTCAGGACTGAAGACCACAACAACAACAACAACATTTTCGATGCGGATCAGTCATCTGATGCAATCCATGATGCATGCTAGCTGTGACGATATGTTTACTTTCGACATTTCTGTATATTTGAGATTAGTCAGTCTTCAACGATTGACGAGTACAAAAGTAGTGAATTAACTGGCATACCCTTCGTTTAATCATGGTAGAATGTTCGTTTCATAAGCTGGAAGAATCGATTTTTATGTGCGGCCTAGCAAAAATCCGTAACAACGCACACGATTGAAAATAGATAAACCAAGATATGGCCTTGCGCCTGACAAAGAAGAACGCATTAATATATTATAATACATTAAGGAGGGGGGATAGGTCATAAGTAATTGTTGTATCTGAATCAATTTCAACTTGCGCATGGTCTTTGCTTGCCTATCATCGACCGTTGGAAAATTATTGTTGTTGGTATGTTGCACAAATGCTAATCCGTTGCTCGCACACGGAGTGATGTTAGCAGAAGAGGCAACATTGTTTAAGATGGGATTGTAAAGTTTGATAACGAACGTAAGTTTTCGAATGGAAAGTTCCGGATGCAGTTAGGCTAGAACCAACCAGCTGTTAAAGGTCAATGTGTGGACTGAAACTGTAGCTATCTGACAATCTGATTTGATCGTGTGTTCTAGCAACACGTGTATACTTGATGTCATTTGTTTGCAGTTTCTTATGATGCTGAATCATTTGGCGTCAATGAGACTGTTCGTTTGACCTCGCTGTATCCCACGTTTTCAGAGATAGAAACTACATAGAAGTTTGCTATATTACGCTTTTGTGAATTCCATTGTCTCTAAGAAGATAGCACAATTTGTAAAAATTGATTTTTATTACGTCATTCGTCTCTGTGCTTTAAAGGTCGTAGTTACGAATGCCTAAGAGGATATGTAAATATCGTGGTCTAAAGTAAGCTGAGAAATGGACCGTTATTTGTTCCTTGGAAGACGCAAGACTTTTTGCGAGTCATAATGGCAAACTCGGCAGAAATGTAAAGCTGATGCTCAGATTTGACTCTACTGCTACAGGGCGTTTTTACAATTATATACCAATTACGTACGTAGAAACGTTTTAGTTAGATTTTAATTTGTATGCGTCTAAATAGGTATGACATCCACAATTACTTTATGAAACTGTAGCCACTTGTAACACAAACACTGGTCCTAAATTCCTTACTTCTCGGTGATTTTTGAATAATAACAGATACTGTTTACTTGTTTAGTTTTAGCTACTGCGGCTCGTATTTCTGCTTTAATATATATGATTACTGGCGTCATATTTTGTAAACTATATTGTCATCTAACAGCCACGTCAAAAACGCAACAACCTAAAGAAGCAAAACAGAATAGGGAAAGAAGTATGTTGCATGAATCTGGGCAAGAAGATCGCAGATTGTCGGGGCACAACACACCTTGGTGGTAGTATTTGAGAGTTAGCTTTCCTGCATGATAAAAGCAGGCAAATCATCTAATAAGCAGATATAGAGTTAAATATCCTAATGAATGCGCTTCTAGAATGATCTTACTGAGCTTGGATACTGTGAAGACGACCAACACTGGTATTTTCTCTCTGAGGCAGAGATTCATCAGAGGAATCATAATCTTGTTGGCACGTACGTGGCGTAAATAAGTTCATGTAGTATGTTGCAGGACGAACTCTCTTGTAAATTTAGCAAATTATGTAATTAACGTATGAGCCATAAACAAAATGTATCCAACTTTTTTTTTCTATCATTGTTGCCTGAGTTGTGAAATATAATTCTATGTGAAAATCTAAAAGTGTTGTGAGCGGTAGTAGCTTCAAGACTCATAAATAGTATAACACTACTTTCTCACAGATAATAGCACAAGCATTCTAAACCATATGTGACCGAATACTGTAGACAATTTAGGTAATGTGCAAAACAGAAAAATATGAATGACAAGAAAATGTGAGCCATGGCTTAAATTATAACGTACATGACAGAACAATCTTTAAAATAAATTCTGTCAATCTGAATATATGCTGTAGTTCCAGTTTGCGTTTAAAATTCTGCAGCTAATAAAGTTCATTAGCATTGATTTTAATGTTAATTGATACACAAAACGTAAGAAAATTGGTTTATTCCCATTTAATATCCAGTTGTGTGATTTATTTTATCGTAAGTGAATCTGCATGATTTGCAGAATACATAGGAAATAATAGCATTCTCATCTTCAGCTTGTGGCATTTAACGACAACATACTTATCGTTATAAGCTGCAGTTTTGTCCTACTCAGTAAAATCAAGAAACTAAGGGGAAGTAAGATAATAGCATAAATTAACAGAATATGCTTATTAGCGCTGCAGTTACAATGAGAAGTGAAGCGTATAGCTAATAAGCAGCAACTTATAATCAGGTGTTTATCGTTCACCTGCGTTATTTACTTACATGTGCTCAGCCTTGTGTTATGTGGTCGTATAAGGAGCGAATTTTGCATTTATATTCCAAAAGTTGTTTTGTCGCACTTGTTTTGCTGAGTGATGCAATATTTTTTGTCGTCTGCAATAGCTGTTTGGCCTGTATCTCATTTTACAGTTATCTATATAGTTTAAGTTCTGTTCTCATCAGGTGCTCAAACTACCGTAAGAAGATCATGGCCTTATATGCAAATTATTCCGATGGAAAATATTGACGCTGTTGTGGAATATACTAGTCGTCAATGATGCAGATCTTTAGCTATGGCACTGACATTTTCCAGAGCCTTTACGGTTCCTTCAGCTAAATGCAGCGTAATGTTAACCACTACGTTGTGGACATCTCTCTGTCAAAGTACTGAATGGATGCTTTTTTAAAAATTTTTTACACCTTTATTTTACCCAGAGAGATTGACCCTTAAAGACCTTCTCATATATAACGAGACATAATGAGACAATATGCTTATAAATAACAGTACAGATTGCACGTTACACGAAGCATATACAATAATAATAATAACAAAGTAGCACATACTAACAGAAATGAATAAGTGCGATTAAAAAATGTAGTCTGTATGTTAATTGGTACGTGTAAGAGATAGTTATAATTGGGTAGAAAGCATATGAGATGAAAATAATACTAAAAAATACATGGAGATGAGGGAAGCTGGCGATTTTTGATAATGTGGCAAAATCACGGTTTTTCTGTTGAACTAAATAAGGACAGCTGGAAAATACAGAGGGGGAGCTTTGCCAATTTGCGTACCATACAGATACTTTATCCAAATCGTTTCGCAATTTGTTTTGATCTGCTGAGGAAGTAAACGACAGCGTCGTCTGCAAACAACCTAAGACGAATGCTCAGATTCTCTCATAAACCGTTTATATAGATAAGGAACAGCAGAGGGCTATAACACTACATTTGGGAACGCCAAAAATCACTTCTGTTTTACTCGATGACTTTCCATCAATTACTACGAACTGTGACCTCTCCGGCAAGAAGTCACGAATTCAGTCGCATAACTGAGACGATATTATATAAGCACACAATTTGATTAGAAGACGCTTGTGACGTATGTTATTGAAAGCCTTCTGGAAATGTAGAAATACGGAAACAATCTGAAATCCTATGCTGATAGCACTCGACACTTCTCGTAAGTAAACAGTTGTGTTTCACAAGAACCATATGTCTTAAATCCGTGTTGACTATATGTAATTCATAATGATGGAACACAATGTATGTTCCAAAATCGTTCATGATATTGGCCTGTAATTTAGTGGATTACTGCTATTGCCTTTCTTGATATTGGTGTGACCTGTGCAACTTCCCAGTCTTTGGGTACGGATCTTTCGTCGAGCGACCGGTTGCATACGACTGTTAAGTATGGGGCTATTGCATCAGAATTCTTTGAAAGGAATCTAATTGGTATACATTCTGGACACGACGACTTGCTTTTATTAATTGAGTTGCTCCACTACTCTGAGGATGTCTACTTCTACGTTACGCATGTTGGCAGCTGTTATTGATTCGAATTCCGGAACATTTACTTTGTCTTCTTTGGTGAAGGAATTTCGGAAGGCTGTGTTTAGTAACTCTACTCTAGCAGCAGTGTCGTATATAGTATTTCCATGCCTATCGCAGGCTGAAGGCATTGATTACATACTTTACATTTGACCAGAATATCTTTGGATTTTCTGCCAGATTTCGAGACAAGGTTTTTTTGTGGTAATTATTACAAGCATCTCGCATTGAAGTTCGCCCTAAATTTCGAGTGTCTGTAAAAGATCTCCACTCTTGGTATTTAGCGTTCGTTTAGATTTGGCATGCTTATTTCGTTGTTTCGGTAACAGTTTTCTGATCTGTTTTATGTATCATGGGCGATCAGCTCCGTCGTTTGTTTATTTATTTGGTTTAAATGTCTCAATTGCTGTCGACACTACATATTTGAATTCATGCCGCATCTGGTCTACACTTCCATTATAAATTTGGAAGGAGTGGAGATTATCTCTCAGGGGGACGTCAAGGGAATTTTTATCTACTTTTTTGAAAAAGTATTTTTATCGTTTATTTTTGGAGGATTTGGGAGTTACGATATTGAATCTCGCCACGGCAACCGTGCGTTCATTATCCTTTTATCCGTTTTGATGCTTTCTATTTGCTCAGGATTATTTATTGCTAAGAGGTCAAGTGCATTTTCACAGCAGTTTACTATTCGAGTGGACTCACGAACTAGTTGCTCGAAATAATTTTCAGAGAATGCGTTTATCACAATTTCGGCTGATGTTTCAGGCATACCTCAGAATTAGAACATGCACTTTCGCCAACGTATCGAAAGTAAACTGAAGTCGCTACCACTTGTAATTGAATGAGTCGGATATGTGTTTGAAATTAGACTCAAGTTTTCTTTGAACCTTTCAGAAAATTTATCATCTTAGTTGGGAGGGCGGTAAAAGGATCCAATTATTATTTTATTCCGGTTGCCAACAATGACCTCTACCCACACTAACTCACAGAAACTATCTACGTCAATTTCACTGCAAGATAAATTACTTCTAACAAACACGCCACCGACAATTGTATTTAGCCTATTCTTTATGAAGATCGTCTTTCGCAAAAATTTCGCCTGGACTTATCTCTGGCTTTAGTCAGCTTTTAGTGCCTTTACTGATATGAGCATCAGTGCTTTCTATTAGCGCATGATCTGGTAATTTCCCAGTACAGCTACGGCAATATACAATTGTTATACAGATTGTTCCTAGATCTACGTTCTGCCTGTGGTCACCCTTTACGCTTTGAGACTGAACCCCTTTTCTGTTTCAACCGAAACCCTCTAACATAAAAACCCCCCAGTCCACGCCACACAGCCCCCGCTACCCGTGTAGCCGTCTTCAGCATATAATTGACTCCTGACCTATAGCCCGAAATCCCACTACCCTACTGCGCAAGTCGGGGAATCTGCAGCCTACATGGTCGTTGAACAGTATGCGCCTCTGATTCAGACCCTCCAATCGACTCTATACATGAAGTCCACAATTGGTCCTGTCGACTGTGCTGCAAATGGTGGTCACTGCTTTCACTTCTCAAACATGACTGGCAACCTTTACCACTTATGATAGCCACTCGAAACCAGAGAGAATCTCTTCAATCCAAAGCGACGCACATCTTTGGTACCGACGTGAGCAACCTCCTGCAGTTGGATGAACCTGTGCTCTTCGTGGCAACCAGAAGGACCCCCTCCACGTCTGAAATGACATCAACTGGTGTGAACATGGAATGCACACTGGCATTCTTCCCCTTCTTAGCAGCTACCTACCTAAGGGGCCCGATAACGCGCCTGACACTGTAGCTCCCAACTACCAATAATCCCACCCTCTGTGACTGCCAGATCTTGCAGGCTGAAATGTTTCCTCTGAAACATGACAAGCAACTGCATCTGGCTGAGTAACAGTGTCAGCCGTAGATAGCACATGGAACCTGGTAAGCAGACTAACCGGGCAGGTCTTAACGTTTGGCGGCACAGGAGGTACTGCGCCGCATGCCGCCTCCCGCCTGCCGCCTCCGAAGACAATCTCCCACTCGGCCATGGGTGAAGGGTCAAGCTCAATGCGAGCAGCAACAGGACTGACCACCGATTCTGACCGAACAGTTGACTCGTGGGTCGTGCTGGGAGTCTGTTGGAGCCCTACGGACGGTCCACAACAGTGATGGCCAGCCACTGTAGCCTCAAGCTATGTAACCTAAGCCAACACAGCATGAAACTGAGAGTGAAGTGTCACCAACTCGGCTAGCATCCGCACACAGCAATCACAGCCCCTGTTCATAATATCGCGGGTAACTACGCCATACAGTGAAACAAACGACTCTCGACACGTGCTGTGGAACTTTACTGTAGACACTGACGAAAATGCAAGAACTGTGTCTAATAAATTAGATTAACATACAGAGATTCAAAAACTAAACTACCCAAGCACACAGGTTTCACTAAATAATTCGCTCCTGATTACGAATTTATATAATACCAGAAAATCGGTTTATTCTGTCAAGTAAATATTAAATTAACACGCATAATTTCGAAAATTAAACTGCCAATGCACACAGGTGAAAGTATATAATTCGCTCCTGGGTAGGAACTCGTCAAATGTCACAAAATCGGCTACTTGCCTGTTACTGTTCTGTCTTGACCGGCCGCTGCTAGCTGACTGGGAATAAGGAAGACTAACGTGATAAAACAACCGAATGTATCCCACATATATTACACAACTATTCATTACTAATTAAAATTGTATTGTATTTTCGATAATTGTGCTGTACTGAGCTGTATGACAGTAATATAGTCATAAAGAACTAGTTACTGGACAAATTTTTATTTTACTTGTAGTACAAATACTTTTTCTAAATTTTTGAACTGCAGATAGGCAAGAATGGGATTCACTGTGTGATGTGACAGTTTTACTTTCAGATGTTCATCCAAGTCGATGATAAGATCGGGGTACCATAAAGCATTATGATTTGTATTTGTTTCACTGAAATACTCGCTTTTTGACCCGATATGAGCATCAACCACGACTTTTTAAAAGTTACGTGAAGCCTAGGATTTGTAGTCATTGTGATAATGAAGTAGAGTTTTTGGGCATGGACTTAGATTCGCGAGAATGTCGTCAGCACGTAAGTGATAGTTATAAGAATGTAGCATAAATGAAATCTGACTTTACACTACCTGACGAAAAAAGTAAAGCACCAAGAAGGGAAGGGGAAAATGAAACGAAACATCACTGTTTGAGTGGGTATGCGTGTAATTTTAGTGATTACAAAATCGACTGAAATTTACAAAGAACTTGTCGGTATGAGGTCGCTAATAAGTGTGACATTGCAAACCTGTGGCTTGAATACTTGCACTCTTCGACTATGTAGGGTGCCATAAAGCCGTTGCATCCTCTTCTGGGGAAAGCCGCCCTATAAATGCTGTAACTAGCCCTTAATATCCTGTATATTGGCACAAGAATGAAATTGACGTCCGACGTAGTCCACCGTATGTTCTATCTGGGTTATGGGGATCGTTCTGGCCACGAGATGTCTCAACACTACACGTACTCGTTTTTTGTCTGTTTTCCGTCGTTCTTTAATTGCTTCAGAATTTTTGAAGATACCTACCATCTTTGCAACAAAATGAAACGCATAAGCGTCTCATTTCTTTTCTTTGTGAAGCATCTTCAGTAGAGATTTCTGATGTTGTTATTCAATATGTGTCGTCGTGGAGATGTATTTAGGCGGTCTACTAAATATATCTCGGTCGACTAAATACATCTCCAGGACGGCACACATGTAATAACGACATGAAAATCGCCATTGAAGATGCTTAATAAATAAAAGAAGTGAAACGCGTATCGCAAAAAACAAACTGCCTTTCATTTAGTTGTAAAGACAGAACATGCGAGTACCTCGATGAATCACACTGACCGCTCAAAGATACATGTGTAACGTGTGGACCAACACTGTCTTGTTAAAAATGGCATCCCAGTATTGCAGCAAGAAAGATAACGCCTGCGGACGCAAGGTGCCCGTCTCACCGTTATGCCGCCAGAGCTCTCTCAGTCACTGCTAGCCGTGCCTAGAAGTCATACTCGATGGCTCCCAACACCGTGGCACCGGCAGTAACATCGCTGTGCTTCACCAAACCATTGTAGACTGGGAGTAGTCTCCAGGTCGCCACCATACTCTCCGACGATTGTCATTCAGGATGGTGCGGAACTGCGATTCATTTTTGGATACAAAGCGACGCCATGCATCACTACTCCATGCCCCCTGGTCATGGCATCATCGTATATGCATCCGCTCGTGCTGTGCTGTTAACTGCTGCTCATGGACAGTTACTTGGTAGTCTGGGTGCTGCTGCACTCCTACCAATGGTGAGGGATGACACAGGATGTTGCATGGCGTCCATTACTTGTTCTCGGATTCGGGTTGTTGATGTGAATGGACTACGATGTGCTTATTGCACAATACGGTGGTCTTCCCTTGTGGTGATCAGACGAGGTTGACCGGAAACTGGTGCAGAATGCAGATAAAACTGTCCTCACGTTTCCATGCAGTGCAAAATGAGGCCACTGTCACATCCAAATGGCCCATAACTCTGGACAGTTCACGATTCGAGCAGCCGACCAAATGGACAACTACGTCACGCGCTGATAACGCTGTGTCACACGAGAAGCAGCATCTCGGTGTTCTTCACAGTGAACACACAACATCTAATGCTATGCATTCCCCTTATATTCCCTACCAGGGCTGTAAACAACAATGAACACAAGTAACACTAATGCTTGCTGATGGTCGTTCTACCCGTTACATAAGAACTGTAACTCTAATCATTTACGCATCCGGTGATGGTTGTACATGTACGAAGTCGACGTGATGTAGTGGAAGGTTTAATTATTATGCTTAGTCAACACCTTTCCGTTCTTCTTTTCTCAGCCATGATATGAAACTGCAATCTCAAACCACAATGACCTTAGTTTGTCACTTAGGTGTCGTCTGCTGCTAAGCAAAAGCGTGAGAAACACGGTTTCCATTATGAAAAGGAACTAAGACTTTGAACGCAACTCAGATCTCCACGTCTGTCTATAGGAGACACATTTTAGGCCAGAATGATATTCCTGTATTGAAATGATACAGTCCCCACTGAAAGGATTTTCTCGCTAAGTGTAGAATCAAAGATAGATTTGTAATCTATGTGGAGTTATATGCCACTTTTCGCACCTGTTTCCCTAGTAACACATACCCTAGCAGCTTCGCATTCCATATAAATATTCTGCAAGCCCACGACAGTGGGACTCACACTTAATCTCATTTCATAATTCACCCATCCGTTTGCCCTTGTGGTTGACTTCAATATACAGAGTGAGTCAAAAAAGTCTTTACCGTTTTGAAATTATACAATAATTTATAGAATCGGTAGATGTGGCACTTTGTAGTAAACACTAGTTTCATATAAAAGTATTACGTCTCATATTGGTTCGATGCGACTACCGCTTGGCCGAGCGATTCTAGGCGCTTCAGTCTGGAGCCGCACGACCGCTGCGGTCGCAGGTTCGAATCCTGCCTCGGGCATGGTAGTGTGTGATGTCCTTAAGTTAGTTTGGTTTAAGTAGTTCTAAGTTCTAGGGGACTGATGACCTCAGAAGTTAAGTCCCATAGTGCTGAGAGCCATTTGAACCATTTGAACTAGCGCTTGTGATGCGGAAACATACCGCCGGTAATCAATTTCTTCTTACACTCGTTGCAGCAAATGGGGCGTAACTTGTGCAGAGGCAGCGTAGATTCGATTTTTCAGGTCGGCTAAATTGTTTGGTATGGCAGGAATATGCAAACGGTCTCTAAAGAAACTCCGGAGAAAGAAATCCAGTGGTGTCAAGTCTGGGGAGCGATACGGCCATGGCGATTTGCCCTCCACAGCAAGTCCACCGACTTGGCAAGCGATTATAGGAGAAACCTCGAACTTCCGTGAGGAAATGAGATGGTGCACCGTCTTGCAAGTAGTACATCCCACCTCAGACATCTTTATGGACCTATGGAATTAAAAATCTCATGAAACGAAAACACAAAGCGAGCACGGTCCTTGCTAGTGAAAGTAGCTATTTTGACTATGCACTGCACTTGCGCTCCTGGTGGCAGAATGGAAACCTAATGCACTACGGGAATCAAACTTGAGGTTGTTTGCTATAAAGTGATACATCTACCGATTGTGTAAGTTATCTCAATACATTTCTATATCATTCCAAAACTGTAAAGTCCTTTTTGACTCACTCTGTATAATGTGTGTGGAGGTCTACTCCCAGCTGCCCAAAAAGAAATGTTGTTCAGAGCTTCGTAATGTCGTATCAGTTATCTCTCCTAATCCTGGGTGCTAATACAGACTTTATCACTGCATCAGAATATCGTCTGTCATTGGTCTCTCGCTCTGCCCCCTGCAGACACTGCTCGTTGAGAATTGGTTGTCATCTTACTACCAGGTGACCATTTTGCTGCGAAGAATAAAGGCTGTTTTCTTTATACTTTTTGCACTCAGCTGTGTTTTAATTTATTTGCTACGCGTTGAGAAGCAGCTACGGCTTCATCTACAGTCAAACAGTAAATAAATCAAAAGATAAAAACAGCTGAGTGGAAGAAAACTATTTAGAGAATAGCTATGATTCGCCATGTCAGACGTGGGATGTCCGTGACGTACCGTTATGCTGCCATAGCACCCTCAGTCACTATCAGCTGTGACGCCGAAATCATACTCGATGGCTCCCATATTATGGCGCCAACAGTAACACCACTGTGCCTCCCCATAACACTGGAAGACAGGGAAATTTCCTCAGCTACCAGTATACATACTGACTGTGGTCATCCTAGATAGTGCAGAACTGGGATTCATCTCTGAGCATTGATCAGCTATCTACGCTTCCTAGCGACATCCCTCCACACTTAGACGACCGCTTGCAGTAAGAGGGGAATCCGGATTCGAGTCGACGTCCGGCACAAAAAGATTTCGCTTATCACTAGTAGATAGTACACTTATATCTTTCACAGCTAATGCCATGGTATTCGCCTACAGTTAATTTATTTCTAATCACTCCACACGTCGCCATTTGTGTTGTGTTGTTAACGGCAGCCTAAGCGTGTGATGATAATTCCGACTGCTGATGTTCTACGGCCAATGGTCTGGGACGACACAAAATGTCCCAGGTAGTCCATTATTTGTTCTTATACGCCAGGCGATGACGTGAAGGGGTTACGATGTACTTATTAACCATATGGTCATCCTCCCGTGTGGTGGTCAGGCACGGTCAGTCAGTAAATGATGACGACCGTAGCTGTCCTCACGTTCCCATGCAGTCCAACCTAAGACCACCGTCACCTCCAAATTCCCAACGAGTCTGGAAATTTCACGATTCGAGCAGCCCGCGAAATGGATACTCACAATGAGACTACTCTCAAACTCAGTCACGTGTTGATAAAGGAGTCTCTCACGTGGGCGCATCATCTCCGTGTTCTTCACTGTGACAACTCAATATATGACGCTGTGTACGCCTCTTGTGTACCCTATCAGCCCTGAAAATGACGTTAAACCCAAGCAACACTAAGACATGTTGGTGACAGTCTATCATCACCCACAGGGAATCGAAAATCTGATCAGTTACATATCAACTGATGGTATGCACATGTAAGAAGTTACACTGACATCACGCCATGTGTTGTGGGTACTTTCTAGCGGCCAATCGGTAAGACGCATATGTTTCTGTAGGGTTTCACGAGTATACCAACCATATATCCTATTTTCTACTAAAGACTTTTAAGACATCTGTCATTGTCGATACATCCTAGTTCCTCTTCGTTTAGCACCTCATGATTCCAGTTAGTTCTTATCATAGTTTTGTAATGTAACGCTTTTGGCATATCATACATTTCAGTCAAATTCTACACTTTTCGTTACACACACACACCAAAAAATGTTTTGCATCACCCCGGTTCCCAGAACTCCTGAAGATAGACGTTGACTATGGATATTGTACCACAGACGCGGTCCCTTTGACTGTTCAGAGATGTCACTAAACCCGACCAAAGATGTAAACAACCATGCATGATCAGAGCCTATTGCATGGAGGCGTCCGACAGGCGATCAGTACCACTCATTCCACCAGGAAGGAGGTACACGCCTCGTGTTGTCTGTAGTTCAACCATGCCTAGACGGCGTACCGCGGTTCGATAGCGTCCACATTCTTACTTTGTGCCAGGAAGGGCTCTCAACAAAGGAAGTGTCCAGGCGACTCGGAGTGACCCAAAGCGATGTTGTTCGGACATGGAAGAGATACAGAGAGACAGGAACTGTCGATAAAATGCCTCGTTCAGGCCGCCCAGGGGCTATTAGTGCAGTGGATGACCGCTACCTACGGATTATGGCTCGGAGGAACACTGACAGCAAAGCCACCATGTTGAATAACGCTTTTCATGCAGCCACAGGACGTCGTGTTACGACTCAAACTGTGCGCAATAGGTTGCATGGTGCGCAACTTCACTCCCGACGTTCATGGCGAGGTCCAACTTCGCATCCACGACACCATGCAACGCGGTACAGATGGGCCCAGCAACATGCCGAATGGACCGCTCAGGATTGGCATCACGTTCTCTTCACCGATGAGTGTCGCATATGCCTTCAACCAGACAATCGTCGGAGACGTGTTAGGAGGCAACCCAGTCAGGCTGAACATTGTCCAGCGAGTGCAGCAAGGTGGAGGCTCGCAGCTGTTTTGGGGTGGCATTATGTGGGGCCGACGTAACGGCCGTACGATACGTGAACGCCATCCTCCGACAGATAGTGTAACCATATCGGCAGCGTATTGGCGAGGCATTCGTCTTCACGGACGACAATTCGCGTCCGCATCGTGCACATCTTGTCAATGATTCCCTTCAAGATAACTACATCGCTCGACTGCAATGTATGGTTTTCATGAGCAATAAAAAGGGCGAAAATGATGTTTATGTCGATCCTATCCCAATTTTCTGTACAGATGTAGGAATTCTCGGAACCGAGGTGATGCAATACATTTTTTGATGTGTGTATTTACATTTCAATTCCATATCAATATTCGTCACAAATAATACTATTTGGTTGTTGAAACTCTCCTTTGTTTCAATGAAATTGTAGATGTCGCAATTGTTTTATTTTTCTATCATGTAATACTAACAGTACACTGCTCTGTCCAAGCTATTGCTTTCATCAGCCCCATTTTACAGGCATAACTGACATGAAGACATTATTGTTATCTACAGGAACTTTCTACGTTCAGCTGCATTCTACATGTTGGAATTTGCCGTGTACACGCACCTTGGAGAAAAACAACAACTAACTACATTAACTTCGACATTGCAGTGTTTCGTAATGTAGACTTCCTAAACTGACTTAGAGTGTCGTTGAACATATAGGTCCTATTCTTTTCAGTAAAGGAGCGAATTTAGTAAAAATGATATTTCGGGGTCTTTTTGATCCATGCTACTTTTCCGCCACAAAAATGATGAAAATAACAGGAAGATGGCGTGCAGTAGAGCGACAATGTGGCGGCTTATTACCAGGGCAGTGGTCGGTAGGCACGGAACGCAGGACGGCGAAGGGAGCAGGAGGGCGAAGGGCGCAGGAGGGCGAAGGGCGCCGGCCGCAAAGGGCGCCTGCCGTCCGGCCGTGGCGCGGGATCATCTCACGGAGAAATGGTCATCTTAATTGCAAACGGGCGTTGGTGGCGGCAGCCCCACCCTCCTCCGGCTGCACGCCTCGACATCTGCATATCACGTGACAGTCGGACGGTGCGGGACGCCAAGTCGCGCCTCTGCCTCCACCGCCGCCGCCGCCGCCGCCACCTCCCCCCGCCCCCTCGCCGCCTCCAACGCCGCCGCCGCCGCCGCCGCCGCCGCCGCCAGCCCTTAACAAGGTTTCCACTCGGCTGGGTATTGAGTTTTCCTAGGCCGGCCCTGCCTGCCCCGCCGCTATATCAGAGCAATCCCAGCCAACTAGCGGCCGCCGGCCGGCCACTTGCGCGGCCAACACCCCAGGGGTTACACAGGAAATCAAATTGCGTTCGGATCGCGAGATTCGTATATGCGAGCCGGCCGCCGGCTGCCGGCAGGCCGGCCCGAGTTATACGTGGAATTATACAGGCCAGCGCCGCCGCCGGCTCGCGTCTCTTCTCTTCCGGCAGCGCCGTATTTCACCCGCAGGCCGGATCTTGGAAACCGACTACCTACTCCGCGCGCCGCATTCAGCTGTTTGCACACCACACATCTGAGCTGCCCCTGCCGATGATGGTGAATGTCACCGTGATGCACCTATAGAATGCCTTAACATTTATCATTGTTAAGATTTGCTTTGTCATACACCTATATAATGCGTTAACTGCCATCATTATTAAGATTTTCTTTCTTTATGACTAAGTGAAATAGTTAAATCAGATGTGAAGACACATTGTTATGAACATCTTTAACCTATCTTTAACTTCTCCTCACTGTTTTTCAAATTGATATAAAACTCTCTGAAAGCCTTCATTGTCGTCTGTTATTGTAAAAACTATATATTCATAAATTTTAATTTTTACTTAGATTTAGTATTACAGGAGACGATATCTTAAAAATATAAGAAATTCATCTTAGTCCAATATGGATGGACTTGCATGGCAATAAATTGTGCACTTTGGATTTTAATTCAGAGTGATGTTTTATTTATACACTGTGGGGTATCACGCCCGGGTTCCCGGGTTCGATTCCCGGCGGGGTCAGGGATTTTCTCTGCCTCCTGATGACTGGGTGTTGTGTGCTGTCCTTAGGTTAGTTAGGTTTAAATAGTTCTAAATTCTAGAGGACTGATGACCATAGATGTTAAGTCCCATAGTGCTCAGAGCCATTTGAACTGTGGGGTATCAGATGCAAGGGTCAACAACTAGGGAGTACCGAGTGGTTATAATTAAAATACTTCTGCTGACGGAAGTCCTGCGTGGGCCGTAATTATCGCATAGTAGCAAAACTTGGAAGATATGGTAACGCGTTAATATGGAACCAATGAACACTGGTACAAAAATACACTCCTGGAAATGGAAAAAAGAACACATTGACACCGGTGTGTCAGACCCACCATACTTGCTTCGGACACTGCGAGAGGGCTGTACAAGCAATGATCACACGCACGGCACAGCGGACACACCAGGAACCGCGGTGTTGGCCGTCGAATGGCGCTAACTACGCACCATTTGTGCACCGCCGCCGTCAGTGTCAGCCAGTTTGCCGTGGCATACGGAGCTCCATCGCAGTCTTTAACACTGGTAGCATGCCGCGACAGCGTGGACGTGAACCGTATGTGCAGTTGACGGACTTTGAGCGAGGGCGTATAGTGGCCATGCGGGAGGCCGGGTGGACGTACCGCCGAATTGCTCAACACGTGGGGCGTGAGATCTCCACAGTACATCGATGTTGTCGCCAGTGGTCGGCGGAAGGTGCACGTGCCCATCGACCTGGGACCGGACCGCAGCGACGCACGGATGCACGCCAAGACCGTAGGATCCTACGCAGTGCCGTAGGGGACCGCACCGCCACTTCCCAGCAAATTAGGGACACTGTTGCTCCTGGGGTATCGGCGAGGACCATTCGCAACCGTCTCCATGAAGCTGGGCTACGGTCCCGCACACCGTTAGGCCGTCTTCCGCTCACGCCCCAACATCGTGCAGCCCGCCTCCAGTGGTGTCGCGACAGGCGTGAATGGAGGGACGAATGGAGACGTGTCGTCTTCAGCGATGAGAGTCGCTTCTGCCTTGGTGCCAATGATGGTCGTATGCGTGTTTGGCGCCGTGCAGGTGAGCTCCACAATCAGGACTGCATACGACCGAGGCACACAGGGCCAACACCCGGCAACATGGTGTGGGGAGCAATCTCCTACACTGGCCGTACACCACTGGTGATCATCGAGGGGACACTGAATAGTGCACGGTACATCCAAACCGTCATCGAACCCATCGTTCTACCATTCCTAGACCGGCAAGGGAACTTGCTGTTCCAACAGGACAATGCACGTCCGCATGTATCCCGTGCCACCCAACGTGCTCTAGAAGGTGTAAGTCAACTACCCTGGCCAGCAAGATCTCCGGATCTGTCCCCCATTGAGCATGTTTGGGACTGAATGAAGCGTCGTCTCACGCGGTCTGCACGTCCAGCACGAACGCTGGTCCAACTGAGGCGCCAGGTGGAAATGGCATGACAAGCCGTTCCACAGGACTACATCCAGCATCTCTACGATCGTCTCCATGGGAGAATAGCAGCCTGCATTGCTGCGAAAGGTGGATATACACTGTACTAGTGCCGACATTGTGCATGCTCTGTTGCCTGTGTCTATGTGCCTGTGGTTCTGTCAGTGTGATCATGTGATGTATCTGACCCCAGGAATGTGTCAATAAAGTTTCCCCTTCCTGGGACAATGAATTCACGGTGTTCTTATTTCAATTTCCAGGAGTGTAGTTCCAACTTGGCCACCACTGCTAATCTAGCGCTATACAGCATCTCGTCGTGGTATCCGGTGCTCATGTTGAACAAACTATGTAAGTGGTGGTTAATAATAAAATCATAATGAATTCAACTTTATGCATTTCTCACTTGTTTGTCCTTTTCTGTCCAAGTGCTGTGCCTAATCCATTACATATGGGAACATTCCTATACGTCCATTCACAGTACCAGATTTACACCTGGTCGCCGAAATTTGAAGTTTTTTTTTTTTTTTTCAAACTCACATTTGTTCAGAATTGACAAATTAGAATATCTACCAAGTTTTGCTGCCATATAATAATTACAGCCTACACTGGACTGCTGTGAGTACTTGCACTTTAATTTCAACCACCCGGTACCTGGGCGTGAGTTACTAGGTTGTAGAAAGTATAACTGCGTTTCCAAACCTTTATGAATATTAGGATACTAATGAGCGGTTCTGTCCGGATGTAGTGTCAAGCAAAACCGTGCACTTAGCATAAGAGAAGGCAGAGTCAATTGGAATGACCATTATTGGTTGAAAATACTTAGCCTGTGTCCACGACGCTGATGCATGAAACGCCTGAGCTTAAGAAGTATCTTAGAGTTCGTTTTGAACTTGAAGGTCTGGTAAGTAGCTCGTAGACCTACGTGGAGAATGGAGCAGTGGTTTTCTATCCTGAAAGTTCTTTTCTTTTATTGCTGAACTCTGAGAACATCCCTTACGCTTGATGTCTCGTTCATACAGGATACCTCATGCTACATGAATCCACGTTGTTCCTGCGTTTTTCTAACGTCATCTACCCACTGTTCATTAGCTCTTCGCAACTTTCGTTTCTAATTTCATGGAATCCAACGAATAACTACCTTGGTCAATCTACCATCCACTCCCCTGCTTATGTGGCTGATGACTGCAATTTTTAAAGTGGGTTAAACCTCTCATTGGCTATATATTTTCCTTATTTCTGAATTAAGTAGCTCCTCTTCGTTCTTGGGAAATCTATATGCCCAAGGACATAGACGTTAATAATCTTGGTAGTGTGTGCTAACCGATGAAGTCTATATCATATCCGAAGTTCTAAAGTTTTTGTCCTAATTCTGCATTTAAAAACTCCATCACCATTTTGTAGTGCGATTTGTCGTTACTTCTCGGTTTCTGCACGTTTTCGTTATTGTCTTCTGACTTCTCAGAATTTGAATGCGTTGTTACTAGCCTTTAATGATATATAAAGATTCTCTCTCTCTCTCTCTCTTTCACCCTTTCTCTCTCTCTCTCTCTCTCTCTCTCTCTCTCCTTCTCTCTCTATTCTACTATCCTTGGCGACTCCTTCAATAACAGTACTTAGAAAAACAGTTTGGATCGCACAAATCACATTTATTGGTGACCGGTTTCAGTCCAATAGTGGACCATCTTCACACCGTACACCAAAGCACTTTGTGGAGACGGATCCAAGGGGAAGGTGCTGTAACAAAAGATTTCTGACAGCATCTGGAGACTTCTGCAGTTCCTGCTCCGTGGATTCGCCTCGACACAACAGCTTTGGCGTACAATCTGAAAACAGCCCGCCATTGGGTTGATACCTGTCAGCAATAAACGTGATTTGCGTGATCTACACTATTTTTCTAAGTACAAATGTGAAATAGATCGCTCTTTTCTGAAATCGTTTCCGAAAATGTCATTCAGTAAGTGTAACACATTTTTTTTTTAATGTTCGCGTTACAGCCCATACCTGAAATTCTTTTACTGTTCAAAACATTTACTGGTTTTAATTGTAGCTCGAGTAATTTATGTGCGCCAACGTGTATGGCGAGTCAGTTTATCTATTAGTGAAAACAGTATCAAAATCCCTGTAGCAGTTGCTAATGTTAGCATTCACATGCAGACAGAAAAACGCGGTGAGGGGCTTTACTTTATAACAGATATAAAATTACAGATGAAGAAGTATTTACCGGTAATTTTCAGCCAAACGGTATTAACTCCACTCCCTTATGCCCACTACGTATCTAATCCTGGAGGATATCTCAGCCACATTGGCTCTAAGCTACGCACTTTGATGACACACTACGCAATAGATTTACCATACAAAGTCTTTGAACATTTAAGGAAACGGTTTTGCTACGTTACAACTATAGTAGATATGCTGCATTCAAGACAAGAGTAAAAGGCATTTTTACTGTGAAAAGGATCTTCGTCTTTCAGCATGGTCTAGACCATAGAGCCGCGCGGGATTAGCCGAGCGGTCTGGGGCGCTGCAGTCATGGACTATGCGGCTGGTCCCGGCGGAGCTTCGAGTCCACCATCGGGCATGGGTGTGTGTGTTTGTCCTTAGGATAATTTAGGTTAAGTAGTGTGTAAGGCCGCCCATGAACCATGGACCTTGCCATTGGTGGGGAGGCTTGCGTGCCTCAACGATACAGATAGCCGTTCCGTAGGTGCAACCACAACAGAGGGGTATCTATTGAGAGGCCAGACAAACGTGTGGTTCCTGAAGAGGGACAGCAGCCTTTTCAGTAGTTGCAGGGGCAACAGTCTGGATGATTGACTGATCTGGCCTTGTAACACTAACCAAAATGACCTTGGTGTTCTGGTACTGCGAGCGGCTGAAAGCAAGGGGAAACTACAGCCGTAATTTTTCCGGAGGGCATCCAGCTTTACTGTATGATTAAATGATGATGGCGTCCTCTTGGGTAAAATATTCTGGAGGTAAAATAGTCTCCCATTCGGATCTGCGGGCGGGGACTACTCAAGAGGACGTTGTTATCAGGAGAAAGAAAACTGGCCTTCTACGGATCAGAACGTGGAATTTCAGATCCCTTAATCGGGCAGGTAGGTTAGAAAATTTAAAAAGGGAAATGAATAGGTTAAAGTTGGATATAGTGGGAATTAGTGAAGTTCGGTGGCAAAAGGAACAAGACTTTTGGTCAGGTGAATATAGGGTTATAAATACAAAATCAAATAGGGGAAATTCAGGAGTAGGTTTAATAATCAATAAAAAATAGGATTACGGGTAAAAGATTACGGGTAAGCTACTACAAACAGCATAGTGAACGCATTATTGTGGCCAGGATAGACACGAAGCCCACGCCTACTACAGTAGTACAAGTTTATATGCCAACAACCTCTGCAAATGACGAAGAAATTGATGAAATGTATGATGAGATAAAAGAAATTATTCAGGTAGTGAAGGGAGACGAAAATTTAATAGTCATGGGTGACTGGAATTCAAGAGTAGGAAAAGGGAGAGAAGGAAACATAGTAGGTGAATATGGATTGAGGCTAAGAAATGAAAGAGGGAGTCGCCTGGTAGAATTTTGCGCAGAGCATAACTTAATCATAGCTAACACTTGGTTTAAGAATCATGAAATAAGGTTGTGTACATGGAAGAACCCTGGAGATACAAAAGGTATTAGATAGATTATATAACGGTAAGACAGAGATTTAGGAACCAGGTTTTAAATTGTAAGACATTTCCAGGGGAAAATGTGGACTCTGGACACAATCTATTGGTTATGAACTGTAGATTAAAACTGAAGAAACTGCAAAAAGGTGGGAATTTAAGGAGATGGGACCTTGATAAACTGAAAGAACCAGAGGTTGTAAAGAGTTTTAGGGAGAGCACAAGGGAACAATTGACAAGAATGGCGGAAAGAAATACAGTAGAAAAAGAATGGGTAGCTTTGAGGGATGAAATAGTGAAGGCAGCAGAGGATCAAGTAGGTAAAAAGACGAGGGCTAGTAGAAACCCTTGGGTAACAGAAGAAATATTGAATTTAATTGATGAAAGGAGAAAATATAAAAATGCAGTAAATGAAGCAGGAAAAAAGGAATACAAACCTCTCAAAAATGATATCAACACGAAGTGCAAAATGGCTAAGCAGGGATAGCTAGAGGACAAATGTAAGGATGTAGAGGCTTATCTCACTAGGGGTAAGATAGATGCTGCCTACAGGAAAATTAAAGAGACCTTTGGAGAAAGGAGAACCACTTGCATGAGTATCAAGAGCTTTGATGGAAACCCAGTTCTAAGCAAAGAAGGGAAAGCAGAAAGATGGAAGGAGTATATAGAGGGTCCATACAATGGCGATGTAATTGAGGACAATATTATAGAAATGGAAGAGAATGTAGATGAAGATGAAATGGGAGATATGATATTGCGTGAAGAGTTAGACAGAGTACTGAAAGACCTGAGTCGAAACAAGACCCCCGGAGTAGACAACATTCCATTAGAACTACTGACAGCCTTGGGAGAGCCAGTCCTGACAAAACTCTATCATCTGGTGAGCAAGATGTATGAGACAGGCGAAATACCCTCATACTTCAAGAAGAATATAATAATCCCAATCCCAAAGAAAGCAGGTGTTGACAGATGTGAAAATTACCGAACTATCAGTTTAATAAGCCACAGCTGCAAAATACTATCTCGTATTCTTTACAAACGAATAGAAAAACTGATAGAAGCCGACCTCGGGGAAGATCAGTTTGGATTCCGTAGAAATGTTGGGACACGTGAGGCAATACTGACCCTACGACTTATCTTAGAAGCTAAATTAAGGAAAGGCAAACCTACGTTTCTAGCATTTGTAAACTTAGAAAAGCTTTTGACAATGTTGATTGGAATACTCTCTTTCAAATTCTGAAGGTGGCAGGGATAAAACACAGGGAGCGAAAGGCTATTTACAATTTGTACAGAAAGCAGATGGCAGTTATAAGAGTCGAGGGGTATGAAAGGGAAGCAGTGGTTGGAAGGGAGTGAGACAGGTTTGTAGCCTATCCCCGATGTTATTCAATCTGTATATTGAGCAAGAAATAAAGGAAACAAAAGAAAAGTCCGGAGTGGGTATTAAAATCCATGAAGAAGAAATAAAAACTTTGAGGTTCGCCGATGACATTGTAATTCTGTCAGAGACAGCAAAGGACTTGGAAGAGCACTTGAACGGAATGGACAGTGTCTTGAAAGGAGGATATAAGATGAACATCAACAAAAGCAAAACCAGGATAATGGAATGTAGTCGAATTAAGACGGGTGATGCTGAGGGAATGAGATTAGGAAATGAGACACTTAAAGTAGTAAAGGAGTTTTGCTATTTGGGGAGCAAAATAACTGATGATGGTCGAAGTAGAGAGCATATAAAATGTAGACTAGCAATGGCAAGGAAAGCGTTTCTGAAGAAGAAAAACTTGTTAACATCGAGTATAGATTTAAATGGCAGGAAGTCGTTTCTGAAAGTATTTGTATGGAATGTAGCCATGCATGAAAGTGAAACGTGGACGATAAATAGCTTAGACAAGAAGAGAATAGAAGCTTTCGAAATGTGGTGCTACAGAAGAATGCTGAAGATTAGATGGGTAGATCACATAACTAATGAGGAGGTATTGAATAGAATTGGGGAGAAGAGGAGCTTGTAGCACAACTTGACTAGAAAAAGTGATCGGTTGGTAGGACATGTTCTGAGACATCGAGGGATCACCAATTTAGTATTGGAGGGCAGCGTGGAGGGTAAAAATCGTAGAGTGAGACCAAGATATGAACACACTACGCAGATTCAGAAGGATGTATGCTGCAGTAGGTACTGGGAGATGAAGAAGCTTGCACAGGATAGAGTAGCATGGAGAGCTGCATCAAACCAGTCTCAGGACTGAAGACCACTACAACAACAGTGTGTAAGCTTAGGGACTGATGACCTTAGCAGTTAAGTCCCAATAGATTTCACACACATTTGAACATTTGAATGGAATTCCAGACACTGCCTAGACATTAATAAGGAAACCGGCGAGCCAGGCATCCAGTCTCAGGGAGTACCTGATGAAGACGTCGAGTTACGGCGTCGAAATATCGTGTTGGAAAGACGTGGATCACCGCCAGAACACCCGATCTCAACAAGATTTTTATCTTGCTGCGCACGAGATAGAAAATTGGGTACAGAAATTAGAGTGATACAGCTAGATAGTGGTTCTAGTTCATTTTTCCTGTCCGTATCTTGAAATCTCCACAGACTTCTAGAAGTTTCTTCTCATCTCATAAGTTGCTCAATAAATCATCTGGATTTCTTATAAATAACTGATAGTTTCCTAGAGGTGATCTTTCGACTGTTACAATTATCAGAAAAGTATTCTGCAGTAACAATTCGCAACCACATACTTCTAGGTTCCAATAAACTTAAAAGCTATTTTATAACTTTGTGTTCAAGTTTTACATACGTTTCAATTGCTCCTTTTTCCATATCGACTCTACACGATAATGATGCAAGTCTATAATCCCTGATACTTAACTTCCTCATTCCTATGGTTACATGGTGTTCAGATAGGCAAGACCATCTATCGCGTCCGAATTTTCCACTTCTTCTATGTGTCAATAAGCTCATCTACCTTATTTTTAAACACTCTTACGTTCTGATGAAACACATTAACATTATTTTTCTGGAAACTGTTACATATTTATGGTCCTGTTATGCTCTAATTTCTTTCAGTACTATCTGTCTGTAACCAGAATCTAACCTAAAGAATATGACCCTTTAACTCCAGTAAACACAGGAATTGTCTTTTGTGCTTGTGCCCCCCTTATATCGGATAGGGAAAATAAAAGTGACCTGGACGAGTGGATACGATTGGACGTGAATGTATGCACATAACTACACCCCGTGACGCGGACACCACGTGTGCGCCAGCCACTTGATCCACACTGGTTTCTGAGCGTAGTGCCGGCTATGTCAGTGTGAGTGGAGCAGTACAAAGGGGACGATGGTATTCACAGTGGAGAAGCGGGTGTTCATTGTGGAAAGTTATATGACAACAGAGTCGTGAAATCGTTGTGGTCAGTTATTTATTGAAAACATTAATGGTGTCAAAGTGCCAGTAAAGAATGCCATGCAATGATTAGTCCAAAAATGGCGTCAGATACGATGTGTTTTCAACAAGTCAAAAAACATTCCGAAACGTGGCCGAACACGAGGAAATATGTGTGCAGTTAACCATAAAATCGTTCAGAAACCTGTCAAATCAACCCGACGTGTCTCGCAGGAGACCGGCATATCACGGCGATCATGCGGACGAATACTCCACCTGGACCTGTTCTCTGGGCCTCTTTTATTTGCCACCGCCTATAGTTTCTGCAGTATTCTTAGCTAATGTTGCCTTATCCCTTTTATTCAGGCCGCGACCGTGATTTGCGTGCCCCACCTCCCAACTGCAGAAAGTAGCACCACACAGATATGAGACTATGCTACAGTCAAAAATAATTCGCTCAGCTGACAGCCGTGTGAACCCAAGACTTGTCATGTCACTGCAAAATCTCCACAAACCCTCCACGAGTGTATGCTGTTGCTGCTCCTACTTTCCAGAGGTCATCTTCAATGCTATATTCAAAGTTGCTAGCCAGGCTGTTTCTTGCTCCTCCTACTACAAGAACCTTATCCCTTCATCAAAATCTCTGCATAAGCCTATGGCTAAGCTTGGCGATAGGTTTCCCAGAGAATGTGACCTGGTATACTAAAACTAGCTTTTCCTGTGGCAATTGGCATGCACCTCTCCCGTGACTACTCGCTAGCAGCAAGACTTTTCTTTCTACGTGACATTTCTACCGACCTAGACGTATAGTCGATCCTACAAATATGGTGCAGTCTACTTAGCTCAAAAACTGATTGAGCCTAATTTCCTACTTCAGTAAAAGTGATTGATAACCGGAATTTGAAATGTGTTTTCTGAGGTTTTCTCCTTTTGAAAGTTACATATCATCTTCTCCCAGCTCTCGTTATGTCTTTCTCCCATCAACATATTTAATTCCAAATATACCATTTCTAATTCTGCCTGGAGGGCACAAATCTTTCTTTCCTGTTCCACGACTTTCTTGTCTCTACTACATGATCTACAACTTCACCCAAGAGCCTCATCTAACACTATTTTGGCTTCCCCACTGCATTATCCCCAGAAAAACACCAATCCACAACCCTGACATGTTTTCCCATACCAGTTAACCTACGACAACATCCACATTTGTAACACATGACTCTGCTCTTACAGTAAACCAAAGGCACTGCAATAAACTTAAACTGTAATAAACGAATAATCAGTAAAGCTTATATTTAAATGTGTTGTGACCCGCGGGATTAGCCGAGCGGTCTAAGGCGCTGCAGTCATGGACTATGCGGCCGATCCCGACGGAGGTTCGAGTCCTCCCTCGGGCATGGGTGTGTGTGTTTGTCCTTAGGATAATTTAGGTTAAGTAGTGTGTAAGCTTAGGGACTGATGACCTTAGCAGTTAAGTCCCATAAGATTTCACACACATTTGAACATTTTTTTCAATGTGTTGTGCAGCTTAGTTCCAGCGATTAGGCAGATGTTGAATAACACGACACATGCTCATTGGATGTAGGTATCAGAAGACACAAAGTGTTTGGAAACTAGAAAGCATGATATTTTCTGACAGCAGTCTTAAGCCGGCGCTACCAGGATATTATACTAATCACTGTAATGTATCCGAAACAACACGTAACGATTAGATGGCGGGCAGCCGTCAGTAGCTTGTAACACACCATCTATATTCACTAAATGTAGGTTTTAAATCACATAAGATGCAAAGCAAATGAATACTTTAAAATGCGCGATATTTATAATAGTATTAGACAGACACTATCTGTAAATCACGGAAAGCACTGAAATGAATCGAAAGCAACTCCCAACACTCCACCACCTCTGTTTTTTGTGCCCAAGCACTTGAACACGACCGTTCGGCCCGGCTGCCAACTGCCAACTCGATCACTATCGCATGAACCGTTCAATTGTTACTAATTTTTAATGGATTTTGTAAGGATATATACACTGTCGTAAAAAATCGCAACACAAAAAAATAATAATGTAGAGTAACTAAATTTTGGGAATACCTTCGATTAGGTAACATAATTAAGTGATTAAAATTGCTAGGTCTCAGGTAAATGTAAGCGCTAGATAAGCTATTGCAAAGTGAAGTGGTGGTACATCAACAACTGACCAGAATGTTGAACGAAACCATGCAAACATGCATGCATTGTGTTTCGCAGGTGACGGATGTCAGTTTACAGGATGAATTTGCATGCCTGTTGCACTTGGTCGGTCATTACAGGGATGGTTAATGCTGTTTGTGGATGACGCTGGAGCTGTCGTTCAAAATGGTTCAAATGGCTCTGAGCACTATGGGACTTAACTTCTGAGGTCATCAGTCCCCTAGAACTACTTAAACTAACCTAAGGACATCACACACATGCATGCCCGAGGCAGGATTCGAACCTGCGACCGTAGTGGTCGCACGGTTCCAGACTGTAGCGCCTAGGACCGCTCGGCCACCCCGGCCGTCGGAGCTGTCGTCTTATGATGCGCGTATGCGCTCTGTTGGAGACATACCTTAAGGTAGATCAGGCCAATGTAACATTTCGACACCCAGTGGAACAAGTTGAGTTACAACAGCAGTAAGCTAGTGATCGTTATCCTGTTGGAAAAACTCCTTGAAATGCTGTAATGAATGGCAGCACAACAGGTCGAATCTCCAGGCAGACAGAATTTTACAGACAGGGTGCTTGGGATAACCACGAGAGCGCTCGTGCTGTCGTACGATATCGCACCACAAACCATACCTCCATGTGTAGGTCAAGTGTGTCTAGTACACAACAGACTGATTGCACGCACTCAACTGGCTTTCTTCTAATCAACACACGGTCTGCGGCGGGGCGGGTTTGGCCTACTTGTTTGATCACTGTCTCTCGTCGTACAGTGCACTACCAAAGTTCCACCTATCTCAGTACGGCGTCTGATCACCAGCCGTTTCTCTGCATACGTACATACTGTCCAGACGACGTTAAAATCAGAGTTGGAGAAAAACTCCGTTAATACTTACGTTTGCAAAGTCCGCGTATACTCTGGTAGCAAGCTATCCTGTAATACCTTATAACAAATTTCGGGTGGAGGGCGATTGCTTCATCTCTTTAGAAAAATGTCAAAATTCAGCAAACGAGTTCTTTTACTGTTTTAGGTTCACAATAAACACTTGTCATCAGCCCGTATTTAATTAACGAATATCAATGTCCTCAGCTCACAGTTCAGACAACTCAGTACACACACAAGGCAGCCAGAGATGTACCCAAGTCCGACCCGAATTATTAGGCGATTTACAGTCATTACTCTGCTGCAATATACGAGTTTCATATTCGGTCCTATTTCAGTGGATTTCTAATAAAGAAACTGCTCACCAAATATTCCATAGACGAATATGAAACATGCCATGCGGAATTCTACAAAGGCCGAAAGTTCACACGCGTTTATCTGTCCAACAGATCACTTCACAAAGCTCAGATTTTCACATTCTATTCGTAAATGAAACTGCTTTCAAGGCAATACCATCTGGACGCGAAATACCAGTACCTTCTTCATTTTACTCATAACGTGGACAGATATATCCAACATGACCTGCACGTCCGATAATTAGCCAGCGACTGGTGTTCAGTCTGCTTCTCTCCCAGTATAACTACTTAGCAGTGCGCAGGAACTGCTTAACTGTGATTGGTTGTCCAAAATAACCAGCCAATCAAAACAATCCTTCGAGTTATACCTAGCGTCAAAACTGCCAGACGATGTTCACCGATGCATTTACGTCACTTCATCATGCAAATGTTAATATAATGTTTAATAGAACCAAACGAAAGGAAAAATAATCTTGAAATAAATTTATAAACTTATTAGTCTGCAACCGGCTATTCTGACTGCCTTCTTACAAAAGCAAGTACTCTTAGACATACGTCATCAGCAATGAGGGTAAAACCCAACTTTCCCACGATACAGTTACGTAATGGTATATATAATATAATGTTGAAATTTTTTCGTGTGTCCCACATACACACTCTCAGTCACTCTCATTTATTCACACAACAAAACAAATAGATATTAAACTTTTTCTTGAATTTTTATCTTACAAAAATGAAAATCCTGATTAAATAGTGTTGTCCATTGAGAGTCCTGGAAATGTTTTCAAATGATACCAAAAAATAAACTGTTATAGATCCTAACTGAATTTAATCTTATAAGTGTCGGTTTTTGATTTTTAAGTAAATTTCTGTAACTCCGAAACTGTGACAGATAGAAAGCTGAAATTTTTATACAATATTCTCTTGAATAACAAAATGTAGTGTACCGATTTTTAACTAGATTGAAGTGTATTTAATATAGTTTATTTGGATTCATAGGAGTTTGAATATACAGCTGCTCAAAGTGACACGGATACCGCTTCTCACGGCTAGGCTAGCGACAGGTGCAAATGACTCATTGCTAAGCCACAACTGGCGGTCTCCTTCACAGCCAATGGCTCCAATGCTATGGGCTGTTGGCGGTCTCCTTCACAGCCAATGGCTCCAATGCTATGGGCTGTTCTGAAAAGTAGCTTACTGCAATAAAGTTATCTCCTACTGACTCGCGACGTTACAGGTAGTCAGTGGCACCGAGGCAGAACCAGCTCTCATAAGGAAACACAAGAGAGCTCCACCAATCTTCTAATCAGCTCTCGCTTGACGCCGCTGAATTTCATTGTGTCACTGTGGTGTCAACTACTGTTCACATTGCTGCTGCATCTGTCGCAGGTGCAATAGTTCTGGTGACCACCGCTGCCAGCGATGATGCGCAGCGTCTACATTGCTGCCAAGTCTTTCTGAAGTATCGTAGAGGGAACACCCAGCTTCTCGTAGCCCTATTACACGACCCGATTCAAACTCAGTGAGGCGTTGATGATGGCGTATTTGTTGCCTTAAAGACATTCTTGACTAATAGCAACTCACCATGTCCAATCTCAAAAATAACCAACACTCACGACCATCATAGCTTGTATATGAAGCAAACCTTACTTGTATCCTTCTAAGGGTGCTACTAGCGGCGCCCTTATGAGACTTGTGCGATATCTGGGTAGATATCATCTTTCAGATGTAGAAAGACGCCAGCCAATTATCTTTTATGTGCACAACTCATTCTCGGTGTTGTGATTTTTTCTGGCAGTGTATTTGCTGTTATGACATAACTTCTGTAGTTTTTGTGATATACGTGATACCAATATCTCAAAACGTGCACCTCAGTGTCACGATTACTTTGATGTGATTAGTTTTGCTGGATGTTGAACCTGTGAACTATGCTTTTAAAGTGTATTTAACTAGCGCCAGATTCCAGAATGAGATTTTCACTCTGCAGCGGAGTGTGCGCTGATATGAAACTTCCTGGCAGATTAAAACTGTGTACCCGACCGAGACTCGAACTCAGGACCTTTGCCTTTCGTGGGCAAATGCTTTCATATCAGCGCACACTCCGCTGCAGAGTGAAAATCTCATTCTGGAAACATCCCCCAGGCTGTGGCTAAGCCATGTCTCCGCAATATCGTTTCTTTCAGGAGTGCTAGTTCTGCAAGGTTCGCAGGAGAGCTTCTGTAAAGTTTGGAAGGTAGGAGACGAGGTACTGGCAGAAGTAAAGCTGTGAGTACCGGGCGTGAGTCGTGCTTCGGTAGAGCACTTGCCCGCGAAAGGCAAAGGTCCCGATTTCCAGTCTCGGTCGGGCACACAGTTTTAATCTGCCAGGAAGTTTCATAGCGCCAGATTGCTATATTCCGACTGCCGTCACCTTTAGAGCCATCTCCTGCATCCAGGTACTGTTGAAAGAGCAAACCGCCTTGCCCTAACTCCGGAGGCGTGGGAGAAACAATAGAGTTCTGTTACAGGGTGACTGTTGGGCGGCGATACTCGCCTCTGAGCCCACCCTTCCCTCCCTCCCCCCTCCCAATCGAACCTATACTTACGCACCAAACGTTCAATAAGTTTTGATGGCTGATAGCTCGCCAGTAGTACGTCATGCTACGACGTATGTAATGTGTTGGAGTTTAAGCTAAATTAAAGAATTTCTCGTCGGATAACTGCTTCCACTCTATTGAAGATGTCGAGCTCAGTAATTGTACGTACAACCCTAGTTGTTCGTCGCACCGTGGACCGTAAGAAACATAAAACATTTATTTGCCTTATGTCTTGCTAAAATTCCACACTCAGTACCCAGTCGTTCAGGAAGCTACACATGCCTCCATACGTTTGCACTATTGACAGATCAAGGTACGAGGGCATTCATTAAGTAACGCAACACTATTTCTTCTGAAAAAAGGTTCGTTTTACTCAGAATTCTAATACGCCGTATTATTCCCCAGTCCTCTACTTACAAAACCCTATTTTTCAACATAATCTCCACTAAATGCGACGGCATTATGCCAAGTTACTGAGAGAACATGTATGCTCGCATAGTACCACTCCGCTGGTCGACGGCGGAGGCAACGTGTTGCTGTATCAACAACCTCACCATTATCCACGCACTACTTCCTGAGGAGTGGTTAAAATGATTCAAATGGCTCTGAACACTATGGGACTTAACATCTGAGGTCATCAGTTTCCTACACTTAGAACTACTTAAACCTAACTAACCTAAGGATATCACACACACATCTATGCCCGAGGCAGGATTCGAACCTGCGACCGTAGCAGCAGCGCGGTTCCGGACTGAACTGCCTAGAACCGCTCTACCACAGCGGCCGACTCCTGCAGAGTGCATCCTTCATTGGGCCAAGCAGATGAGAGTCGGAAGGTGCGAGATATGGGTTGTAGAGTGGATGAGGAAGAACGGCCCATTGAAGTTCTTGAAGTTCTTCGATCTCCTCTTTGGTGCGCAGAGTTGAGCAGCGATGTGTTTGATTGTGATTCGTTTATCACCTCGAATGAGCGTGTCCGAATGTTCTACGATGACAGACGCCTCCCTCACCGGCTCACCGTGCTTTTGTTCACTGTCAGGTCTCTCTAAACATTCTGCAAGTGCCTTTGAATATCTTCGATGCTCTGGTTTTCCGCCAAAAGAAACGCAATGACAGTTCTCTGCTTGGAATACACCTCTGATACAAACGCCATTTTGAAGACTGTGTATACCGCCACCACCTATCGGAGCTTCATGTATTCACGTAACTACAGAGGCTGAAGTGGGAATATTCCACGATGTCCCACAACAAATTACGCATTTTCCAACTGAAATTGGCCGACAAAAAAAATATTGCACTATTTATCGATCGCTCCTCGTACAAGACGCTGCATAGTCCAATATACTTTGAATACCCAATGAGGAAGCATGGGAGAGAGCCCATGTGACTGACTCCCGCATCCTCCTATTGAGAGACGCTTCTGAATTTCGCTTTTTCGTTTTCTAAATCCCCTACAGGTCAGACGGGTTTATGCCCTCCATCTCGGCCTTAGTCTCCTTCTACTATTCAGCAGTCGCCCTGAAATACCACTGCCCTTTTTAACATTTTTGGCATCTGGTCACCCTGTGGGCCATGAACCCAGCGTATGGGATATTCTTCCTGGAGGATTCTCTGTAACCCGTCTTCAGAAAAATAAACAGAAATTTTCTAGGTATTTAAGACTTTCACTCTTCCTGACAATCCACTTATTCTCTTCTGCCCACTACTTACTCGTGCCGTTTTGTACCTAGATTATCTTCATAGAAACCCTTGAAATATTTTTTTTAAATTTATTTACTATCAGCCTCATCAAGTTAACACAAAGGCCTCTGATAATGTCAAGTAATTTCATTATATTTCAGTTACATTACATTAAATGTATATCTTTGACTTCTTTTGACATCCGAAAGGGAGTTTCCGCAGAATTCACGGAATAGGACTAAAGTAATGTATGTGTTGTTGGATGCAGCATGCGTGATGAATCGATACAAGAACAACTTGCAGTGACAGTTCGAAAGAACGCTTGACGGCGTTGCCACTTGAATCTTATAACAGAGAATATGGGTCTGATCACGATCTGAGAAATGTATCTACATAAGTAGCTGAAGAGGAGGATGGAATTGAGGATAGACTGTGTGTATCACGACGTACCTGTTGTTCTTAATGTTTAGATAGAAGTTACAGAAATCTAAGCAAATCAGGACATCTAAAAGGCATTAACCCTTGAATAATAAAGGAGGGAAAATGTTACATTGCTCCTAAATCATCGTAACTTGTACTGTTCCAAATTAATTCAAAGGAAGCAATAATTTATGGCTTATACATTAGTTAATTAGAATTATTAGATCTCAAATGGTATGTAACATACCAAATTCAGTACAAAATGCCCTGTTTTATACTTTACTACAATCGTAAATTTAGTAATCTAAAGTTAAGCAGATATTGAAGAACTGCCCTAACGAAAGCGTTTCATACTATTACTGTAGTGGAAAGTTCCTCCTTTAGGTATAACATAACTGAATTAACCTAGGTGAAGTATTGTCTGAAAGCTTATAAGACAATTTTACATGGCAATATGAAATAATTATTAGAGAACCTGACCGATGTATGTGATGTGAATTAAACATGATTGATTTAAATCAAGCCCGGCCAGAAGTGCGCCGTAGACAGAGGTTATGTTCTGTAGCGTAGTGTAACTGCATCATTGTGCCCATCCTAATGGGTCGTAAACGGAAGTTTTCTGCCCCCCCGTTCGGCTGTTAATGTGACACAGCTCTGATGGGTTGCCCGCGCTCTGTGCGTCCCGGCCACAACACTATCAATCTTCTCCACTTCATGGCTGCGTTAAACTTGTATGCCTCCATTACTTCACTTATATGACCACTTCCCGCGGGCAGACAATCGTTTGCTTTTAGAAACACAAGAACGATGGCCACGAAAGGTTACAACTGACCGGAATACTACCGTTTCCCGAAGAAGTCAGTTCTTTTGTCTTTCAACAAAGGAATAACGTAAATTTCATATTACAAATAGTACTAATCTTCGTATGTGAATTCTTCCTGTCTGCTTGCTCTCGATCGCCATATTCATAATTCTCTTCATTTTGAGGTACAATATCTACATTATTGTCCATTCAGCAAATATGTCTTCTACAGTAACCTCAATCTTGTGTGCATTAATTTTGTATAAACAAATTTGTCACATTCCAAGGCCACTCTGCTAGAGGCCGTCAGCGTGCTTAGTCGATGTAATGGAGCTACACTCATTAGCCGAAACATTATGAGTACCTGCTTGACATAATACTGGTTTCCTCTAGACCGTAATAAAGCAGCGATTCTGCCTAGCATGGATTTGATAAGTCCTTGGTAGATTTTGGGAAGTAGGTGGCACCAAATGAACTGGTCACGAAATTCTCGAAAATTAACGGGAGTAGAACAGGTGACCAACAGCGTTTCAGAAGTGTTCTACCAGGTTTGTATCAGGCAAATTTTGTGGCCAAGATATCAATGTAGGATCATTATCATACCCCTCAAACCACTGTAACACGATTCTGTGACATGGACAACTATCCAACTGGAAGACTATAAAGCAGAGACCTTGTCAAGCACAAAACGCACAAGGCAAGGCCACAGCATCGGCCGATGTCATTCCTCACCGCAAAGGAAGAGAGGGTAATAAAGTTAATTCTTTAATTCTGATCACAGATTCGAACTCTAAATAAAATTCTGGATCTGATACCTAACTTAGACCAGTCGATTAATTAATTAAGAATTCATAAACTTAATTACCGAATTGATAATACTAAATTAATTTCCTCAAGTCCTCAGACGCTACCGAGGAATTGTATGCATATGGAACTGTCGCTTGCAGGAAGCAGGACAAACTTAACATTCTCCGATTAATACAGTAAACGACCAAGATGGCGAAATCTGGCTTAGTTTTCTGGCCGTTATTTCGAATCGTCGTTGAGACCACGTGGTGGCAGAGGCACAAAGAGTTCCCCCTCGTTCTGACAAATCGCGAGAGTTCTGGTCCCCCAACTCGACGGCTGGAAGTGGGCCACTTCAGGCGGCCAGGACAGCAGGGACGATTCCAACTCTCTTTGTTATCAGATTGGTTACAAGGAGTTTTTAATGAATTTCGGAGATGCGCTGTAGCTCTTCCATCGAGTCTTTAAATAATCCGGGGAGCAGCTTCCCAAAACATTCCGTTACAGTTTCTAGAGGACCCAACATCGCGAAGTTCTGAGTACGGCAGTTGACACCATTTAGTAGGTAGTGCTTCCCATTACTTCAGGAGCAGCCTAGGTTAATCATCCGCGAACCACTCGTGATGTTTAGTTTCTAAGCACATCGAAATTGAAATGGTCACGTCTGTACCAACGTTACGTTTGCGCTGCAAGATACTGGCGCTGCATATCAACATGTAACGTGGTAAGCTGTTCTATCTGACTACTGTAACTGTTATCGTAAGCGTGACCCATGATTAGTTTCTTCTATTATATAGATACCCGTTATGTCATTTCTGTGCTCTCTCTGGGGACTGGTCTTTACTATGAAGACGATTTGTTGTGTGAATTTGTTTATTTTCAAATTGTCCTACAGCAAGTCTATCGCTCGCCAGCGCCTGCAATCTGTGAGTGATAAATTGTGGTAACTTGCGCCAAGGGTACCTTTCATGTTTGTGTTCATTTGTGAGTGTATGTTTCTCCAGATTATCCCGACTTTTAGTGTCTGTAGTCTCCCTACCACCCCTTTTGTAAATCAGTTCCTTGCTAAGTGAGGGAACGTGCTGTAAAGAACGGAGTCCGACGTCTGGGACAGAAGATCTTTAAGTGACTTATCTGCTAGGGAACAATGTTAGTCTGAGCTTTTTTATTAAACTACAACAGTTACATCCACCAACACCCAAAGGCTGCAAGATGCCATCGTCGTCGGAGACAACATCAAGCATGAGAGGATGCAGTAACGTTCAGATAGTCCACAGCTGTGATGCTGACTTCAGTTGTTACCGTAGGACCCATGGAGGTCCAGGTGGATGTACCTCTCGCCTTCACCTTCCAGCGTCTGTAGCGTGATGCAAATTTCGAACAGTCATTCAGTTAGATGATGGCAGCTCCTGACAATACCATCGACGTGATGTAACTAAAAGCGTAATTCATCCAACCAAGCGACACGTTTCCATAAATCTCGTGTTCACTGCAGCTGTAACTGAGGATGTCGTTGGGTCAACGTGGGAACATGGATGTGTTGTCTGCTGAAGAGACATATGTCCAACAACGTTCACTGAGCGCTGTGCCCCTTAACATTTGTGCATGGATTAGCACTGCAGTCTGTCAACATATCTACAACGGATAATCACTCACACTGCTAACAAATCAGGCAAGCCACCGAGCTCCGCGTTATTTGATGAGGCGTCGACGTCTAATACCTCGTCGCCAACTGCTCGTTTCACTTCCTTCAGCCACTTGCCGTAGATCCTCACGCCAGTTGCAGTCGAACAGCCGATCAGTTTCGCCGTTCCCGAGATGCTCGTTCTCAGGCTCTGAGCCTTAACAATCTGCCTTTGGATAGAGTCGTTTGTGTCAGCGGATTTTCCCATTTGCGGTCCGAACAGTCGCAAGAATAAGGTTCATTCGGCTCTTCTCTGCGTATATTCAGGCTGGTTATAATTAAACTGACGGTGTTATGAGTGCTGCAGAGTTGTATACATATCAGGATGCTGATACATTGTATGTATGTTCCATTAATTGGTGCGCTCCGGAAATATGCTAAAAAAAATTTTATTCCACCGAGTAAAAATATGGCACTGTAAGCAGTTAGACTGTGACATCTTTCCTGTTTTGGCGTCAGTATGCAGCTTGTTGTTCGGCAATGTATGTTGACTTCTTTTGTGCAGTGACTGTTGTTGCAAAGGGTTAAGAAGGTTGAAGTTTTCTGTACGAAACGCAGTAGCTATTGAGAAGAAAGACCATGCACTTCTGATAAAGTTTTTTTTTACCAGAATGGTAGCAATAGCAACGCTGCAATGCAGGAATATGACCGACAGAAACAGCTGCAAAGAGGCCTCACATCAATAAAAGGGCTGCAGAGGTCAAGAAATTTGAAGAAAGAGGCGAACTGGGTGGTGCAGCAGGTAGAGGGAGGCAGCCCACTCCCATGGCAGTTGTTTATGAAGTGGCTATACCTGCAGCCGACCATGCCTCAAATTCTGCTGTCAGTGCTCACGCTGTGGTTGCAGGAATTGTCTACTCCCCTTTCTTTTTGCATTGTTGTCCCTACAACATTCAGAATGTGCACCAAATCAAGCCGCAAGGTAGTCTACAAAGCTATGACTTTGCACCTTGTTTTTCTGGCATGCAGTGAAATAGATGCCATACGGCCGGGGAATATTCACTGCACGGACGAGGCAAATAGTACCCTGCAGAGTGCCGCAAATGCACAGAACTCTCGCATATGTGGTTCTACTCAGTCGCACTTTGTGCAGGAACATTCACTGCACTCAGCTTATGTGACTGAGTGGTATGGTTTCACAAGCTCCTTCATTCTCGGCCCGTTTCTCTTCGAGGAGGAGATAGCTCGCGTGCCCACTAGGTGTACCGTGACATCTGCACGTTATAAGATCTCCTTTTGCAACGCGTGATGCTAGGTTCGCAAAAATGAAACTACCCACACAACTATTTTCATGCAGCAAGGGGCGAAACAACTTGTCGCTTGCTACACAAGAAATTTGCTTCGAGAAACCTTCAGTGACAACTACATCATCTCTAGACAATTTAAAGATGTCAGACCTTCCCGATCCCCGACCTATAACAATACGAAACACATCAAATGAATTCATAATTGCGAATAATGACTACCATCAGCTGACGACATACGGGAGTTTGGGTCTGACCGTGAGTCGTGCACGCGGGAGTCGTGTAAGCTGGAAATCCGGGTTCGAGTCCCGGTGCGGCACAAATTTTCATTGTCGTCATTTCATTCTACAGCTAACGGTAGTCATTATTTGCAATTGCGAATTCATTTGAAGTGTTCGTAACGGCAGTGGTCGTAGCAGTGCATCGTCATCTGAGTAATACAGGCACTGGAATAGCGTAAAACCATATGACTTCTGCTTGTGTGGATATCTGAAGTATTGTGTCTATCAGGGATGTATCCCCGATTTCTTGCGAAAGGATAGCATACTATTACGTATCGCACTGATCACACCGGATATGCTGGGAGCAATTATCGACCATGCCGTGTTCAAATGGTTCAAATGGCTCTGTGCACTATGGGACATCTGATGGGCTTCCGACTCAGCAACATGCTGTATCCGTAACACGGCATGGCCGGCCATTGTGGTCGAGAGGTTCTAGGCGCTTCAGTCTGGAACCGCGTGACCGCTACGGTCGCAGGTTCGAATCCTGCCTCGGGCATGGATGTGTGTGATGTCCTTAGGTTAGTTAGGTTTAAGTAGTTCTAAGTTCTAGGGGACTGATGACCTCAGTTGAGTCCCATAGTGCTCAGAGCCATTTCTTGCACTGTCACAATACACATATTTCGTCATAAATAATCCTTCACAATTTGAGAACAGTGGTGTCCGTAATTCTAACACTAAAGGGAAAAATGACCTTTATTACCCATCATCAAAGCTGTCAGTGGCTCAAAATGGAGTACAGTATGAAGCAACAAAAATTTTTCACCATTTTCCCAATAGTATAAATGTCTGACAGGTATCAAAGCAAGTTTTAAATCTAATCTGGAATCATTTCTCCTGAACAATTCCTTCTATTCCGTAAAGGAATTTCTATTTAAAAACTGCTAGCCAGTAAAAAAAATCTTTATTTTAAGTGCAGTTTCTTGAGCATGACAAAAAAATATGTGTTCATTAATATAAACACTAATAGTGTACACACATCCTGTAAATTGACTCGTTCCATATGGTTTGTATAAAATAATCGTTCAAATGACCTATGGAACACGTAATAACTAACGAACTAACTCGAACTAACTGATTAAATAATAACTTTATTGCGAAATAAAAACAAAGCAATAAACAAAATAAAGATAGTCTGGTCGAAAGAGCAGTCATATTCTATTGCTGTTTAACATTTGATCCGTAATGCCCACACTGGGGACGCTACGTGCTTGGACATCCTGGGGATGGTGTCCACTAGTGGTCGACTCGTTTCTACTCTAGCCTTTCCCATTCCCCAACTGCAGTCCTTCTGGAGTCATCCAGCACATCGCATCCTGTTGACGTCTGTCACCTGGAGGTATTCAGAAGACGGACGCGGTGTGCTCATGCTTATCGTCTAGAAAGACGAATCCAACAACAAAATGTTAACTGTTGGACTGAAAGAGGAGAAGGAGGATGAGATTAGTGTTTAACGTCCCGTTGACAACGAGGTCATTACAGACGGACCACAAGTTCGGATTAGGGAAGGATAGGAAAGGAAATTGGGGGTGTGCGGGTGCCCTCTCAAAGGAACCAGCCCAGCATTTCCTTGAAGTGATTTAGGGAAATTACGAAAACCTAAATCAGGATAGCCGGACGCGGGTTTTAACCGTCGTCCTCCCGAATGTGAGCCCAATGTGTTAATCATTGCGCCACCTCTCTCGGTGATTGAAATGAAGGAAAAACCCTTTTTCAGATACTGCCGCGATACCGCACAGCCTTCAAATTACCACCTTCAATTTACTCTCGATAGTGTAGATAATGCCCGCCCGAAACGTGATCAACACATTTCTGAGCTGAAACCTTGAGACTGCTGACTATCTCTACATTCTTCTTTGACAATCATATCGTCAAAGGAATCCTGCACTAGCTGGTGAAAAGAACCCTACACTACTGATCTCGGTCCGATTCAAAGTTTTCCCTTTCTCATCTTCTTTGCACACCGTGGTGCTGAAGTAGGGAGCCTGGTTGTACTCCTTTTCGTAATGGACACTTAGACTCAAAATTAATCACATTTAGACAGTTGCGTGCACTCTGGACTGACTCAGTCGTCCCAGTTGTAGCTTTCTGGTATAAAATGACGATACGCGTACCGTCTAATCTTGACGTAGCGCTTTCTTGCAGTCTGACAACTGTAGACAGACTGCACTGACTCGTTCACGACTGGAGATACAGCGCATTGTAGCGAACAGCACTGACACTATAGGTTTTCTTGACCGCCATTACAAAGGTGACTTTACTTAAAGGTTTCCTGTGGTAAAAATGGCAGTTGCAAAAGAGTTTCAATAAAAAATACGGTAACTATTCTGTTTACAAGATTGCTGAAATACTTTGTTGGGTAGTTTTACGCCGTAGCACTTTAAACCATCAGTGATGGCCATCAGCAAGCCTGGCACCTATCGTCACTGAGCACACAGGGGCACCGTTAGGCATCAGGCTACTCATCAGTGTTGCACCAGGCCACCAGGACAATAGCTTTATCATCATATCAAATGAGGCGCTTTCGTACTGGGAGGGTGCAGTGTCACCTCTCACTTATTTATTAGCATCGTTGTTCTTGTCAAAACAAGATTTTGGCGTAATTGTTTGGCTACCGGTGCTTGAGGAGAAAAAAAATGATGTCGTGGATTCTATGATTTGAATGTACACATCCCACTTGATGCGTATGTCCTCATTTGTACGATTTTTTGAGATACATTGACAGAAAAAAATCTCGCAACACCAAGAAGGAACTGTGCGACTTAAATGAAAGTCGGTAAGTATTTCTCTACATCTGAAAGATGATGCCTAATCAACTTTCGCGCCAGTCGCATAAGATTGAGGTAGTAGCGCCACTTTGAGGATGCAAATCATGTTTGCTTTAAATACACGTTGTAACGGTCGTGACTGTTAGTTACCTTTCAGACTGGGCGTGGTGAGTTGATGTTAGTGAAGAATGTCTTTAAGGCAACAAAGGCGCCATCATCAACACCTCACTGAGTTTGAATCGGTTCGTGTAATGGGGCTACGAGAAGCTGGGTGTTCCTTCTATGGTACTGCAGAAAGATTTGGCACGAATGTAGCCACTGTGCATGGTTGCTGGCAGCGGTGACCACGAGAAAGTTCAGTTGCAAGAAGACTGGGCTCCAGACGGCCACGTGGCACTATCGAGAGGGAAGACCATCGTGTTCAGCGTATGGCTCTCACGCGTCGTCCTGCATCTGCATCAGCAATTTGAGCTGCAGTTGCTATCGCAGTGACACAACGAGCGGTTACAAATTGGTTACTTCAAGAACATGCATTCCGCTGACCCCAAACCACAGCCGTTGCGACTTAATTGGTGTAAAGCGAAGGTCTGTAGTGTTTGCTCATGAAAACTGTTTCCGTATCGGTGCCAGTAATGGCCGTGTGTTGGTGAGGCAGAGGCCAGTTAAGGGCCTGCGACGAACATGTCTGCGTGTAGGCAAACTGTACCTACACCTGGAGCTATGGTTTGGGGTGCTGTTTCGTATGACAGCTGGAGCTCTCTCGTGGTTATCCCACTCATCGTGACTACAAATTTGTACATCAGTCTGGTGATTTGACCCGTTGTGCTGCCATTCATGAATACCATTCCAGGGGGTGTTTCCAACAAGATAACGCTCGCCCGCTTACCGCTGTTGTAACCCATCATGGCGACATCATCGGAAGGCAATTCATGTGTCATCCACAAACAGAATTGACCTCCCTATATTGATAGACTAAGTGCAATAAGCATAGAACTCCATCCAACAAATTGAGATCTAGCACCTGTACAACACTACCTACAGTAAACCAAAGAAGGCAGCTATTCCAAAGTAGTGGAGAGTCTGGACTATGATTCGCCAATGTAGCAGGAGGATGCCCCACTCTATGACCGGATGGAGGTCTCCTTTGCGGACTGCCATATTCCGCCACTGGATCTTTTCCTGATCTGAATGTAAGACTGTTGTGTAATCTGAATATTTTTCTGCAAATTCGTACAATTGTGATTTTTAGAATTTTATGTTCTTTTATTCAGGTACATCTGGGATTTTTGGGATTCTTTGCTACAGCTTTGTTGAACTTGATTAGAAAATAATGTAACTGCGTGTTCAAATGGTTCAAATGGCTCTGAGCACTATGGGACTTAACATCTGAGGTCATCAGTCCCCTAGAACTTAGAACTACTTAAACCTAACTAAGGACATCACATACATCTATGCCCGAGGCAGGATTCGAAACTGCGACCGTAGAGGTCACGCAGTTCCAAACTGTAGCACCTAGAACAGCTCGACCTAACTGCGTGTACTAGATGAGAATTCTGATATTATCATGTGTTAGTTTCTAAGATGAGATTATGTGATATTAAGCCGTGTAAATGTTTTTATTAGATCAAGCACTTCCTCAAGGATGAGTTAATTTACGTACAGCTATTTTCACCGTGAGCAGTGTAAACTAATCCGACAAGAAGTGCTTGAACCATTCTTAAACGTGTCAAATTCATTTTTCGTATCATTTCAGTTAGTTAATTTTTTGATACAATGAGATTAAAGATGGGCTTCGCTTCACCACACACATCGTGGGTTCAGCAATGACAATACGATGCTAATTGCTTGAGTAGGAAAATCGTACGATGTACCTAATTTAGATAAGTAATATCCTATGAAGCTTTTGATTTTGTACTCCGTGAGCAAAATAACGGTGAGTACATTAGCTATTTTTCCAGCAGCTCCAAGAGGGCCACATTGCATTGGGAAAAGTATATGGTCACTCTGGAGACTAAAGTTAACGTTGTCAGATAAGCATCGTGTATGGAATACTGAGCGCAAGTCTGATCATGATATATAATGGTGAGTACAAAGAAATGGGTAGAAAATAGTAACATGGGATACGGTGTATAAATAAGATGCCACGATCGCTACATAGTAGGCAAGTGACGTATATTTCCAGAATGAGATTTTCACTCTGCAGCGGAGTGTGCGCTGATATGAAACTTCCTGGCAGATTAAAACTGTGTGCCCGACCGAGACTCGAACTCGGGACCTTTGGCTTTCGCGGGCAAGAGCTCTACCAACTGAGCTACCGAAGCACGACTAACGCCCCCTACTTACAGCTTTACTTCTGCCAGTACCTCGTCTCCTACCTTCCAAACTTTACAGAAGCTCTCCTGCGAACCTTGCAGAACTAGCACTCCTTCTTTCAGGAGTGCTAGTTCTGCAAGGTTCGCAGGAGAGCTTCTGTAAAGTTTGGAAGGTAGGAGACGAGGTACTGGCAGAAGTAAAGCTGTGAGTACCGGGCGTGAGTCGTGCTTCGGTAGCTCAGTTGGTAGAGCACTTGCCCGCGAAAGGCAAAGGTCCCGAGTTCGAGTCTCGGTTGGGCACACAGTTTTAATCTGCCAGGAAGTTTCATATAAGCGCACACTCCGCTGCAGAGTAAAAATCTCATTCTGGAAACATCCCCCAGGCTGTGGCTAAGCCATGTCTCCGCTATATCCTTTCTTTCAGGAGTGCTAGTTCTGCAAGGTTCGCAGGAGAGCTTCTGTAAAGTTTGGAAGGTAGGAGACGAGGTACTGGCAGAAGTAAAGCTGTGAGTACCGGGCTTGAGTCGTGCTTCGGTAGCTCAGTTGGTAGAGCACTTGCCCGCGAAAGGCAAAGGTCCCGAGTTCGAGTCTCGGTTGGGCACACAGTTTTAATCTGCCAGGAAGTTTCATATCAGCGCACACTCCGCTGCAGAGTAAAAATCTCATTCTGGAAACATCCCCCAGGCTGTGGCTAAGCCATGTCTCCGCTATATCCTTTCTTTCAGGAGTGCTAGTTCTGCAAGGTTCGCAGGAGAGCTTCTGTAAAGTTTGGAAGGTAGGAGACGAGGTACTGGCAGAAGTAAAGCTGTGAGTACCGGGCGTGAGTCGTGCTTCGGTAGCTCAGTTGGTAGAGCACTTGCCCGCGAAAAGCAAAGGTCCCGAGTTCGAGTCTCGGTCGGGCACACAGTTTTAATCTGCCAGGAAGTTTCATATCAGCGCACACTCCGCTGCAGAGTAAAAATCTCATTCTGGAAACATCCCCCAGGCTGTGGCTAAGCCATGTCTCCGCTATATCCTTTCTTTCAGGAGTGCTAGTTCTGCAAGGTTCGCAGGAGAGCTTCTGTAAAGTTTGGAAGGTAGGAGACGAGGTACTGGCAGAAGTAAAGCTGTGAGTACCGGGCGTGAGTCGTGCTTCGGTAGCTCAGTTGGTAGAGCACTTGCCCGCGAAAGGCAAAGGTCCCGAGTTCGAGTCTCGGTTGGGCACACAGTTTTAATCTGCCAGGAAGTTTCATATCAGCGCACACTCCGCTGCAGAGTAAAAATCTCATTCTGGAAACATCCCCCAGGCTGTGGCTAAGCCATGTCTCCGCTATATCCTTTCTTTCAGGAGTGCTAGTTCTGCAAGGTTCGCAGGAGAGCTTCTGTAAAGTTTGGAAGGTAGGAGACGAGGTACTGGCAGAAGTAAAGCTGTGAGTACCGGGCGTGAGTCGTGCTTCGGTAGCTCAGTTGGTAGAGCACTTGCCCGCGAAAAGCAAAGGTTCCGAGTTCGAGTCTCGGTCGGGCACACAGTTTTAATCTGCCAGGAAGTTTCATATCAGCGCACACTCCGCTGCAGAGTAAAAATCTCATTCTGGAAACATCCCCCAGGCTGTGGCTAAGCCATGTCTCCGCTATATCCTTTCTTTCAGGAGTGCTAGTTCTGCAAGGTTCGCAGGAGAGCTTCTGTAAAGTTTGGAAGGTAGGAGACGAGGTACTGGCAGAAGTAAAGCTGTGAGTACCGGGCGTAAGTCGTGCTTCGGTAGCTCAGTTGGTAGAAAACTTGCCCGCGAAAGGCAAAGGTCCCGAGTTCGAGTCTCGGTTGGGCACACAGTTTTAATCTGCCAGGAAGTTTCAAGTGACGTATATGTTGGGATAAAGTAAATTGAGGGAAATAAGTACAAATAAACAATTCAATATTTTGGTGAGATCCGTACTAGTAAAATAAATACTTTCAGTTTAATTTATATTAATTTAACTTATCTTGAGACGAGTTTCGTAAGCAAGATACTGAAGTACGGTTTTCTTGTTAGGCAGTAGACGAGAATGAGATTTTTCGGTGCATGAGATGAACGCTGAGAGAGTGTATGTATGAATTAGTAAGTTAATAGAACAAACTCCAGTTGTGCACTGTAGAGTTTCATTTGACGAGACCGTAGTTCTCGTATATTAGGATACTTTAAGTTGAACTGTAAACTTAACGAACAAGTGCGCCCGGTTAGTACCAGTTAATAACGTAGCAAATAGACACTTTTAGGCATATGCGAACTGTGGGAATAATAAATGTAAATCAGTAATAAATGAAAATGTAAATCAGTAATAAATGTAAATCAGTCATGTACATCAGTCCTTGTCGAATGTGGTTAGTAGCCACTTCCATCTCGCAATGCGATCACGGTGTAAAAGTGACATGAAAACTGTAGGATGACGAAATCCCTGACTGAACATTTTGCTCTGTGATTTGACCAGAGCCGAGTCAGTACATCAGCGATGTCAGGGAAAGCTTGTCTTGGGGATAGTTGGTCACAGTACTGGAATTAAAAGTAAAATAACAGGCCACAATTTACAGGTCATTGCTCGGGGCATTATTCACAAAAAATCTGTTGTTCTCAGTGACGCTTTGTACGAGACAATGCATGGCCACTGGTGCCACTAGTATAAATGTTACTCGCTCGTCAAATCACATATATAGTGGTTATCCGCTACACATGCAGGAGAGTCAAGGAGGTAAACTCTCAGTATTTAAGTTAGGGGGCGCAGGTATGAAGACAGATATGAGGCGGCTGCGGCAAACCTTTCACTCTGTTATAAAACTCTGTAAAACACTAAGTTCCCCTAGGAGCAGCGAGCAAGAATTAAGGAGGAATAGGGTATAGTGTTCCATCGACGATACAGCACGACTTAAAACTTCACGTGCATACTGTAGAATATAGCAGTTACATTCTTTCCAAAAACGGAGCCTTGACATTCTTCTGAGACGACTTTGGGAAAACCACAGAGACTTTACTCCACATGGCCAGTAACAGATTTTAATCTCTTTCCTCTCAAAGGCCAGTCCAGTGCATTAACCATTGGGCCGCATCATCCGTTGAGCAGCAAGAATGAACATAAAAAGTGGCATGCAGAAATAAGCCCAGTACCCATGTTACCTAGACACATGAAAATAGTGACAGTTGCTGAAATGTAAGATAGATTTCCAGAACCACCTTCTTCCGCCGAGAAAGAGAAAATGCTGCCACGACATCAAATTTGATCCTATAATTACGCACTTTATAGAATGAGTGGGAATCTTGCATCTGCCAGATAAAAATGTCATCTGCCGTTGACTTGACCGTGATAGGAATTGGTAGTGAAGGACCAACGACACAGTACATTCGAACAGCAAACTGTTAAGGCGAGAAGCCCGCATCTCGTGGTCGTACGGTAGCGTTCTCGCTTCCCACGCCCGGGTTCCCGGGTTCGATTCCCGGCGGGGTCAGGGATTTTCTCTGCCTCGTGATGGCTGGGTGTTGTGTGCTGTCCTTAGGTTAGTTAGGTTTAAGTAGTTCTAAGTTCTAGGGGACTGATGACCATAGGTGTTAAGTCCCATAGTGCTCAGAGCCATTTGAACCATTTTGTTAAGGTGAGTTCATACTACAATTCACTGATGTGGTACCTAAGCAAGAGTGATGTTCAAGCGCCTTTAGCGTGCCATGCGATGGATGTGTCCAGTATTCTGCACGTGACCTCTGTTACTGTTTAAGAGAGGATTAGAGCGCAATTGTTTTAATACATCACTCGAGCTGTATGCGAGATATGAAGTGTCCCGTTCCGTCAACAGTGCTGCCAGACTTTTATTTAGTGGTTTTATTACTTTCACTGTGACTTTCCAAGTTTCACAGGTTCGTAACATCGTTGGGACAAACTGTGAAACACGCCCCATTGTATTTCTGTTTTAAAATTAACTATGTTCTACGTGCCTCCGGCAGTCGTCGTAATATTGCGTGTTAAAATATAGCTTGTGGCCGTACTATGTACCTACGTTTGGGAACCTGGACTGTGTGGAATAATTACTGATTTGTATTTTCTGCTACTAGTCAAATCCATTTGTTTTTAGTTTAAACAACATATTGGAACTCCTTTCGAGCATGTTCTGTTCATCTTCAGGCGTTTATACATACAGAAAATTATTACTTAAAAATAAAATGTCTTAAACAAATTAACATAGGACTTTTTATTGCTCGCTGCTGTGTGGCTGTTGAGGTATTTGGGGAGAGGGTGACAGTGGCTGGCCAGAAACTGATGTTCAGTGATGTCTTCTGCTGGTGTGGAGCTTTGTTTCGTTGTTTGTTACGACCGACGCGACAGCCTGTGTGGCATGCACGTAGTTTTGCTTTAGTTTTTATTGTGCGAAAATCGTGTGATATACTTTATCTGACTGTCCTTCGCTTATGATTTTGCCGTCTCAAAGCTTCGTTTGCATCATTGATATACTGGCGGAGATGCTGTGAGTCATTACACATTGCATTATTTATTTTGACACTTTTTTCCACACTGACAACAATTTCATAATTTCATTTAAAGAACATTTAGACAGCTACAGACTGGATAAATGCAACAGATCAGTGCTACCAATACGTTTCAAAGACACAGGCCACTCTTTGAATATTGAAGACAATCTCGAAATGTTGCACAATATCGGACAAAGCAAAAGATTGCCTATCATGGAAGAAACTGACATTTTCATTAATAATACAAAATATGGAGATAACATACTTAACGAAATAACCGAATTCAAGAACTTCAGTAGAGTCTCAAGCCAGTTATAATGGAATAGATTTAAGACGCGTCAACGTGAAGCAAACGACTATCAGACTGATATGACTATCAGACTGTCGGTATCGCTAATATGCCTCCATGTTGTATTAAGTATATGGTGTTTACATGTACGTTGTAAAATGTGTGGAGTTAATCATGTCGAACAACAGTGTCAAAATAAGTGGTGCAATAGTGCAATGACCCACGGCAGCTCCGCCAGTGATCAATGACGCAAACGAAGTCTTGGGACGCCAAATTCGTAAGTGAACAACTATCAAATAAGGAAGTATATCACACGATATTCACGCCATAACAGCTAACGCAAAACTATCTGAAACTCACACAGGCTGTCGTGTCAGTCATAATAAAGAACGAGACATAACCACACAGCAGCAGAGACATCACTGGGTATCAATTTCTAGCCCCCCCCCCCCCTCTCCAAACATCTAACAGCCACACCGGCAGCTAACAATATAAACAAAAAGTCCTGTGTTAATTCGTTTAAGACATCTTATTTTTATGTAACAATTTACTGTTTGTATAAACAACTGAAGCTGAGCAGAACATGATAGAATGTTCACATAAAAACAAATAAAAGTGACTGATAGCAGAACCTAAAAATAAATAATCAATTTATAGCATTTTAATAATTACTTAAATAGTGATCAGACTTCATATAATCCATCATAGCCTAAGTTTCTTTCTCCAAGAGACTATAACTTTTTATCAATTCCTTTTTGATAATGAAATACTGTGAAATGTGAAAGTCACTTATCGATACACTCGATTACATTCCTTTCCCTAGAATTCGTGATCACCCTGTGTACAGAAATCATCCTATACAGGGTGGTTCATTGATCGTGACCGGGCCAAATATCTCACGAAATAAGCTCAAACGAAAAAACTACAGAGAACGAAACTTGTCAACCTTGAAGGGGGAAACCAGATGGCGCTACGGTTGGCCCGCTAGATGGCGCTGCAATAGGTCAAACGGATATCAACTGTGTTTTTCTAAATAGGAACCCCCACTTTTATTAAATATTAGTGTAGTACGTAAAGAAATATGAATGTTTTAGTTGGACCACTTTTTTCGCTTTGTGATACATGGCACTGTAATAGTCACAAACATATGGCTCACAATTTTAGACGAACAGTTGGTAATAGGTAGGTTTTTTAAATTAAAATACAGAACGTAGGTTCGTTTGAACATTTTATTTCGGTTGTTCCAATGTGATACATGTACCTTTGTCAACTTATCATTTCTGAGAACGCATGCTGTTTGAGCGTGATTACCTGCAAATACCACATTAATGCAATAAATGCTCAAAATGATTTTCGTCAACCTCAATGCATTTTGCAATACGTGTAACGACATTCCACTCAACAGCGAGTAGTTCGCCTTCCGTAATTTTCGCACATGCATGTTGTCAGGCGCTGTCGGTGGATCACGATAGCAAATATCCTTCAACTTCCCCCACAGAAAGAAATCCGGGGACGTCAGATCCGGTGAACGTGCGGGCCATGGTATGGTGCTTCGACGACCAATCCACCTGTCATGAAATATGCTATTCAATACCGCTTCAACCACAAGCGAGCTATGTGGCGGACATCCATCATGTTGGAAGTGCATCGCCATTCTGTCATGCAGTGAAACATCTTGTAGTAACATCGGTAGAACATTACGTAGGAAATCAGCATACATTGCACCATGTAGATTGCCATCGATAAAATGGGGGCCAATTATCCTTCCTCCCATAATGCCGAACCATACATTAACCCGCCAAGGTCGCTGATGTTCCACATGTTGCAGCCATCGCGGATTTTCCGTTACCCAATAGTGCATATTATGCCGGTTTACTTTACCGCTGTTGGTGAATGACGCTTCGTCGCTAAATAGAACGCGTGAAAAAAATCTGTCATCGTCCCGTAATTTCTCTTGTGCCCAGTGGCAGAAATGTACATGACGTTCAAAGTCGTCGCCATGCAATTCCTGGTGCATAGAAATATGGTACGGGTGCAATCGTTGTTGATGTAGCATTCTCAACACCGACGTTTTTGAGATTCCCGATTCTCGGGCAATTTGTCTGCTACTGATGTGCGAATTAGCTGCGACAGCAGCTAAAACACCTACTTGGACATCATCATTTGTTGCAGGTCGTGGTTGACGTTTCACATGTGGCTGAACACTTCCGGTTTCCTTAAATAACGTAACAATCCGACGAACGGTCCAGACACTTGGATGATGTCGTCCAGGATACCGAGCAGCATACATAGCACACGCCCGTTGGGAATTTTGATGACAATAGCCATACATCATCACGATATCGACCTTTTCCGCAATTGGTAAACGGTCCATTTTAACACGGGTAATGTATCACGAAGCAAATACCGTCCGCAGTGGCGGAATGTTACGTGATACCACGTACTTGTACGTTTGTGACTATTACAGCGCCATCTATCACAAAGCGAAAGAAGTGGTCCAACTAAAACATTCATATTTCTTTACGTACTACACGAATATGTAATAAAATTGGGTGTTCCTATTTAAAAAAACGCAGTTGATATCCGTTTGACCTATGGAAGCGCCATCTAGCGGGCCAAACATAGCGCCACCTGGTTTCCCCCTTCAAATTAGATGAGTTTCGTTCTTCGTAGTTTTTTCGTTTGATGCTTATTTCGTGAGACATTTGGCCCGGTCACTATCAATGAAGCACCCTGTATACAGAATGATTCAAAGAATCTGTAACGCTATAGCGTTTGCATCCCTGTTGGAGAAATGGAAACAAGGTTTCATGGTATGAAAATCGGCGAGAACTTTTGGGGTACGATCGAAACTCTTAACTTGATATACAGTGCCAAACCAGATTAACTTTTGAGAATTGTTGTTTCTGTTTCGTTTGGGGAAAGATGACTTGTTGAACTCAAACTTACGGGAAAAACATGTTGACTTGACTATGTAAAAACAAGGAGTGGTCATAAATTTTAATTAACACATCGAGAAAATCAAGCAGTGAACATGGAGATTTACGACGTTGCCACACATTTTTCCTCGAATAATGACTTGGCCCACACCTGTTTAGTACAATACTGCACTTTCGATGTGCAGGAAACGTTCCACGCCAAATCTCATCTCTTCTTTACTCCAAACATACCTGCCATGCAATGGTTCCTCCATCTAGAAACAGAGGAAGTTGATGATGTTTGGTTTGTGGGGCGCTTTACACGATACACGACACGAATGATGATGATGATGATGATGAAATTATGTGGACAACGCAAACACCCAGTCCCCGGGGGAAGAAAATCCCCAACCCGGCCGGGAATCTAACCCGGGACCCCGTGATCCAGAGGCAGCAATGCTAGCCACTAGACCATGAGGTGTGGTCAAACAGAGGAAAAAGTCACTGGATGTCATCTCAGACACGGAGGGTGAAGCAAAGTGGGATAGGCCAAGAAGCAGCATGTCTGTCTGTGGAGAATGAGCTGAAGCTTTGTCCCTAGAACAAAAGTACACACACTACAGCTACGTCTAGACCTCTTCATCCCGAGATTTTGGTAGTATGCTCTCGTAAAAATTTGCCCGTTACCAGTAGAACCCGTAAGCATCACATTTAGGAAGTTGCAAGAACCATACAGCATCAGTTTACTTGATAATGTTCGGGGCTTCGCCTTTCTCGGCAACGTATTCCCACTGCTTTTTTGATCTTATCTCGTGGGGTCACAATGATAAACCCACCATTTGCTCATGATGATTAACGTGGTGATCGGCGTGATACATCTGCTAAATCTTGGATAGTGTCCCAGATTTTCGTCCTCTTTGGGAGCGTGTGAGGAGTTACGGATCTCTGTCGTGTTCAGCTTGTTGTGCAAGACGTTCAAAACATCCGTAACAGTTCCTCTTTTTCCGCTACAGCCGCGACTGAGATATGCCGGTTGTTAATGAGCTAGACTAATGAGTTGGACCTCCATTTCTCTTATGATTCTCGTTTCTTCACAGACAGGCATTCAACCACTTTGTTCTTCGTCGTTCAGATTTTATGCTCACACAGAAAACGTCTGCGACACCTAAGAACTGTGTCAAATAATGAAACACTTGTACCAATTAATACTGGAATTCGTTAAAATGCAGGAAACGAATTACCGCACGACTGCGTTACTATGACGCGGGAATTTCAATATGTGCTACGACTGTAGATATGTGCAAGCAACGAGACAAAAAAAATTGTTACGTAACTTAATTTTTCAAGGAAATAGTGAAAACTTTGTGACCACCTCTGGTATTAATTTGGGAACTATTGAACTACACGGCCACAGAATTTAAGTTCTTAGGATGACGACTGGCACCTTTTTGCGCTGAGAAGAGCTCTCTTGGTGGCCGATCTGCAGGCAGTGGTGCGGTGTGAGGGCGGTCGCCTCGGCCTGCAGCTACCTGCGGCCGCGGCGTGGCGCGGCGCGGCGCGGCGCGCAATTTTATTGGAGTTTACGGCGACAGGTGCGAGTAAAGCCGTGGAATTGTTAGCGCGGCCAAGCGGTATGGAGGCTCGGCCCCTGGGGGCGGCGCCCACTTGCCGGCCAACAATCTGTACGGCCTCCAGGAGGCGTGGCGGACCGTGTCGCCTCACCTCTTACTGCCGCACACCAGCGCGCACCTGTTCTAAAGGTGTCGCCCCGTAGCACCACACATGAACCGAACAGTACTTTCGAATTCAACTTCTTTACTAAGCACTTAACAGAGGCCGCAAAGTCGACACTATGCTAGTAAAGAGCAATACATTGTACCAGGTTTATTCATGAAATGGCAGTACTTTCTGACAAGGAAAAGAACGTGCTGGAAGTGAAGGATACATTGGCCAATACGCTTATAAGCCAAAGCATTATGACTATTGCCCACAGCGACGTAGGATGCGCCTGGTGGGGCTGCTGGCACGTGACGAGTTAACAAAAGTACTCGTATGTACACGGAGCAGATATGGACGGGAGATCACCCTAGCGAAGATATGGGCTGCAGATGGGGAGAGCCAATGAAATAAGCGCCTTTGATAAATGGAAATACCGTGTGGCTAGGGCCTCCCGTCGGGTAGACCGTTCGCCTGGTACAAGTCTTCCGAGTTAACTACACTTCGGCGACTTAAGTGTCGATGGGGACAAAATGATGATAAGGACAACACAACACCCAAGCTCTGAGCGGAGAAAATCTCTGACCCAGCCGGGAATCGAACCCGGGCCGTTAGGTATGACATTCCGTCTCGCTGACCACTCACGTATCAGGGTCGGACAGCGCCTTTGATAAAGGACAGATTATTGTTATGCAGAGCCTATGAACGAGTATCTCGAAAATGGCGAAGCTGGTCGAATGTTCAGGCGCTACGGTCATAAACATCTACAGGAAGAGGTAGGACAGTGAAACTACCACTAGGCACTAAATGGTTGGACTTCCTCGACTCCTCATCAGACGTGGGGTTCGGAGGCTTGTCTGCTCCGTAAAGGGAGATACATACATGGTGATCTGTTGTATCTCTGCCGAAAGGGCACAATGCTGGCGCACACGCATGAGTTTTGGAGCATACCGTTCATCGTACATTGTTGAACATTGAGCTCCGCAGCAGACCACCACTACGTGTTCTCGTGTTGACCCAATTATATCGCCAATTACCATCGAAATTCAACCAAAAATCAATGGAAACGTTTCGGCTCTTGGGATGAATCAAATTTTTGCTACACTAGGTCGTTTCAACAAACGCCGTCATCGAGGTGAACGGCGGCTCGAAACGTGCAGCGCGCCACAGACACAAGCTGGTAGTAGCAGTATTATGCTATGGGAGACATTCACCTGCCCTTGCAGGGGAGCTGTGGTAGTAACCGAAGACACGTTGACAGTTGCAAACCATCTGCACCCTTTCATGCTTGATGTCTTCCCCGACGACGATGTAATTTTTTAGCAGTATAACTGCCCTTGTCTTGGAAACAGACCCGTGCTGCAGTTGTTTGTGGAACGAGATAATGAACTCACCACATGAAAGTGCTATAGAACCCAACCGGGCCACTATGACCTGTGTGTAGACATCTAATGTCACATATCTTCACAAACCTACCAACAAACTGTCGGATTTCTGATACGCAGTATCAGTGATGTATTTCTTTCCAAAGACGGACAAACAAGTTGTTAAGCAGGTGGTCATAATGTTTTGGCTCATCAGCGTACATTTCTGGCCATCAAAATTTCAGCACCATGAAGGCAGCGTGAAACAAACATCAAATTAGCTGGAAGGGTCTTATAAATTGAAAATGAAAATGATTGGAATTTCAGTGTAACCGCACAAAGTAGGTAGGAGTAACGCCATCTAAATGCTGTACATTAGAAAGATTACTCAGAGGGTTGTTCGTCCTTAAATCGCATTTGAATGTTGACTTTTAGTGAGCAGGTAGTGTTATTCCTAGTGTGAGATGGAAAAATGTCATCCAGTACGTGTAGTAATCCGACTACGGCAGGATCGTCCCCTGCTGTGATTGCAGTTGTGACGTTTCTTTTACAAATAGCTATAGGATATTGTGGCATTCACTGTTACACTATTTCACATCCACTGTCAAAGTATTCCACAGTTATTTTGTGAGTATACTGGAGCCGTATGTCTCGTAAGGTAGCCCTGCGCTCTCCACCTTGGGTGGTGTGCCACCGAAAGCCTCTACATAGCCTCCTGTGCTGGCAGATAGACAGTTGCTGAATTTCTTCAGGTCGAGCGGGCCTACTTTGGCAGGAATGGGCAGTTCGTAGACCTTACTCACTGAGTTGGTCTGTGCTTATTGAAAGCCGGGCTGGCACCTATCCCCCTGTGGCCAGTGTATTCTACGGTCGCCCCACTGCCCCAGATAGTAAATGAGCGCGACATTCTTTCTTTTCTCCGCGAATTAAAAGATCCAGGCACTGCGGCACCAAGCTGCCGGCATGGGGGAGTCTGTTCTGCACGCTCTAAAAATTTTGTTCTGCCAGTAGCATTGGCAGAGTTCTTAACACATAAGGTTGATCAATCATGAAGACATTGCTTCGGCCGAGAACCAACTTTGCATTAAAAAAACGTGCATCTTGTATACCAAAGGAGAGAAGTTATGTATACTTTTCACTGATTTTTTATGATATTAGTGAAACTTCCTGCCCGTCACCAGTGGCAACATCCACTCCATGTCGAGTCGAGAATGGAGGGCTGTGAAGTTGGGTTCTGGACATTCTCTTGCGGCATGTCGTGACCAGAGCGTTCTGCTCCGGACAGATAGAGAGGGCATCATCTCCTGCCGCCGTTTGATGCTCCTCACCAGTCTCACGGAGGAAACGATGTATTGTTCAATGATTTTGTAAAAATATGTGCAGACTGCTGGAATCATTGTGGAATCGCTGACAGTATGGGTTTCTCGTTACTGATAAAACAAGAAAACTGAATGATGGCAGGCATAGACGGAACTTCCAGAAAGAGGTGAGTACACCAGTATACGCATCACTGTGGATAAAATCGCACGCGTGCTGGGAGCTCAGTCTGATCGGTTGGGTGTACACAGACTGCATGGTCCTATTTGAAAGCTACAGTTAGGTTTGCATTACCCGTCACCAGCTGTTTTGGGATTCTGGAATATGTCTGACTGAGATAATATATATCAACAGCCATATGGCGACCAAAACAGAAATGCTGTCGAATTTGAGCTTGGTTTTCCACGGCAACATCGTCAAACATGAACACTGTATTTGGCTTCACCTTTTCCGGTAGAGGGATATCACTGCTCTTACTGAATGCTGTGTACATCACACAATCTACACCTTGTAATATCTCGTGTAATAGTTGGTATTTGGGGATGAAACAGTGATTTTGAAAATACACGTATATGCTCAAAGGGGACTCCATCCGGATGTGTTAGCAGCAAGATGAGAACATTTGTCGTGCCACACTTGGATGGATCTACAGTTATTGCGCATATGTTGTCGGGGAGGAGTACACAATTTTTCTTCCGGTCTTCTTGCACACCGTCACAGCACCAGCTGTTTACAACAAAGCCTTGACGCTGCACTCCCCCCTCCCCCCCCCCCCCCTGCCATGACACCTACTACGTCAGGAACTGGCGTACAATGGGTTTTTATATAAAATAATGGACGCTATGCACTGCAATGATACCGACTGTGTCAGATACTGGCATGCGATGGGCTTTTAACAGAATATAGCTAAATGATATAATTTTCTGCTGTTGCATGTTTGCAGTGAAAATGCTGGTGACAATAGCTGTAGAACCTGCAATATAATGAGAGGAATGCAATGAAATACATTCATGAATACATACATTTTTATTCATTAATCATACTTCAACAGATTCGTTCTCTATGTTAACACCAGTACATTATTTAAAAAGTAAAGGTTTCTTGTAAACACACAATTCAGCATGTATTTCTCTCAAACTTATTGCAGTACATTAGTTTTCGTTGGCACCATACTGACCCACTGTTCGAAGTCGTCTATATGCACACTGTTTGTACTTAGGTACTCATCGATGTCCTTATATGCAGCTTTAACACAAGGTAGTCATCTGTTCAGTCTTTCCATCGCAGTGGATAGCACCATCTGTAGACCGAACAAGTTTGTAATGGTGGAGTGTTGTAGATAAAGGTATGGGTCGCCCGATTTCACAAGGAATGCAGTGTCATTGTAAGTTGTAGTAGTGGACAGAGTTAGAGCAGCACAGTAAATGTCCGGAGGAGGACAGCTCGGATGATACTCGGCGGTTAACTCTTGTTTCATATACTCTCGTATATAATTAATTGATCAATGTCATTGATTGGCGTATCAATTTGATATCAAAACTGTCCTCGTGCCGCCCTCACCCTACCACTCATGGGGTCTTTCATTATCTTGTTTTTAGGTAACGTTATGGAAGCATCGGCGATAGGACACAGACAGAGGCCCCAACACGTCAGAAATATAGCGTGTGCCATCCAGGTTACGAGTTAAGGGATCTGGAGGTGACCGTGTTGTGTACCCACAGACATCTCACTCCCTCACAGCAGGTGTTGGGTCCGTGTTACTTTGACGCCTGCGATCTGTTAACATTTGTCCTCCGTGGAGCCCCCACACATGCATACGTAAATCATGACGCTGAACGCAGAACTAGGACTGATCTGCTGCTCTCCCCACTGACGCATCAAAGGAAGACGCAACAATGGTAGTCTTGCTGACAGTCTGTGGTGATCCAGACATCGTCCTATTGTCCCTGTGTACAGTTACCTTGCCGCAAACAAACAATTTTCTGAGTGAAGTTACGTGATAACGGCTGTACGAATTACAGCCAGGGGAACAAAATATCTGGCCTCTCGGGCGTTAGTGGCATTTGACTTTTGATATTCTGCATGGTGTTGTACATGGACGCGAAAATTCACACTCTCGAACGTAATGTTGGAGGCGTATGCAAGGAACTAGAGATGTACTGCCATACCCTTCTGACACTGTACAGTACACTGAATGATCAGGTTAATGCGATCGAAAGGAAGTAAACGACTTACCTGAAGGAGAAATAGCTGTTACTGAGAGGGGACACCATATTAACGGGGTTAATGCAACTGGAAAGAGAGTAGGTAACCTTTTTTTTTGGGTCGTCAATCGGACAGAGTGGCACTTGCAACCTACGTCCTCTATTATTTGCTGGATGTATTCCAGTCTCTGTCTTCCTCTACAGTCCTAGCATCCTGTTCTCCTCATCAGTGTTTTCCACATATTCCTTTGCTCTCTGATTCTGCACAGAACCTTCTCATTCCTTATCCTATCAGTTCACCTAATTTTCAACATTCGTCTGTAGCACCACATCTCAAATACTTCAATTCTCTTCTGTTCGGTTTTCCCACAGCCCATGTTTCACTACCATAAAATGCTGTACTCCAAACGTACATTCTCAGAAATATCTTCCACAAATTAAGGCCGATATTTGATAATAGTAGACTTCTCTTGGCCAGCAATGCCTCGTTTGCTATTGTTAATCTTTTATGTCCTCCTTGCTCCATCTGTTACTGGTTATTTTATATCGTAAGTAGCAGAATTCCTTAACTTCATCTACTTCGTGACCATCAATCCTGATATTAAGTTACTCGCTGTTCTAATCTCTACTACTACTCATTACCTTCGTCTTTCTTCGATTCACTCTCAATCCATACTCTGTACGCATAAGACTGTTCATTTCATTCAGCAGATCATGTAATTCTTCCTTACATTCACTCAGGATAGCAATGTCATCAGTGAATCATATCATAGATATCCTTTCACCTTGAATTTTGATTCCACCCCTGAAACTTTCTTTTATTTCCATCATTACTTCCTCACATTGAACAGTAGGAGCAAAAGACATCATCCTTGTCTTACACCCTTTTTAATACGAGCAATTCGTTCTTGGTCATCCACTCTTATTATTCCCACTTGGCTATTGTACATATTGTATATGACCCGTCTCTTCCTATAGCTTATCCCTATTTTTCAAACATCTTGCACCATTTTACATTGTCGAATGCTTTTTGCAGGTCGGCAAATCCTATGAACATGTCGTGATTTTTCTTTAGTCTTGCTTCTATTATTAACCGTAATGTCAGAATTGCCTCTCTCGTACCTTTAGCTTCCAAGATGCTACACCAGGTGGTTGCAAAATGATTAGAGATTAGATTAGATTAGTACTTGTTCTATAGATCATGCGTACGACACTTCGTAATGATGTGGAGCGTGTCAGGTTAATAAAAGGTGTCTATACAAGGTGTTACATCACACAAAATATTACATGACACTCAATTTTTTTTATGGGGGTTGGGAAAATTACCCACTTATTATATCTAAAACCTAACCCCATGAACCATGGACCATGCCGTTGGTGGGGAGGCTTGCGTGCCTCAGCGATACAGATGGCCGTACTGTAGGTGCAACCACAATGGAGGGGGTATCTGTTGAGAGGCCAGACATACGTGTGGTTCCTGAAGAGGGGCAGCAGCCTTTTCAGTAGTTGCAGGGGCAACAGTCTGGATGATTGACTGATCTGGCCTTGCAACACAACCAAAACGGCCTTGCTGTGCTGGTACTGCGAACGGCTGAAAGCAAGGGAAAACTACAGCCGTAATTTTTCCCGAGGGCATGCAGCTTTACTGTATGATTAAATGATGATGGCGTCCTCTTGGGTAAAATATTCCGGAGGTAAAATAGTCCCCCATTCGGATCTCCGGGCGGGGGCTACTCAGGAGGATTTAGTTATCAGGAGAAAGAAAACTGGAGTTCTACGGATCGGAGCGTGGAATGTCAGATCCCTTAATCGCGCAGGTAGGTTAGAAAATTTAAAAAGGGAAATGGATAGGTTGAAGTTAGATATAGTGGGAATTAGTGAAGTTCGGTGGCAGGAGGAACAAGACTTTTGGTCAGGTGTTATAAATACAAAATCAAGTAGGGGTAATGCAGGAGTAGGTTTAATAATGAATAAAAAAATTGGAGTGCGGGTAAGCTACTACAAACAGCATAGTGAACGCATTATTGTGGCCAAGATAGACACGAAGCCCACACCTACTACAACAGTATAAGTATATGCCAACTAGCTCTGCAGATGATGAAGAAATTGATGAAATGTGTGATGAGATTAAAGAAATTATTCAGGTAGTCAAGGGAGACGAAAATTTAAGTCATGGGTTACTGGAATGGGAGAGAAGGAAACATAGTGGGTGAATATGGATTGGGGGAGAGAAATGAAAGAGGAAGCCGTCTGGTAGAATTTTACACAGAGCATAACTTAATTATAGCTAACACTTGGTTCAAGAATCATAAAAGAAGGTTGTATACGTGGAAGAATCCTGGAGATACTAGAAGGTATCAGATAGATTATATAATGTTAAGACAGAGATTTAGGAACCAGGTTTTAAATTGTAAGACATTTCCAGGGGCAGATGTGGACTCTTGACAACAATCTATTGGTTATGAACTGTACATTGAAACTGAATAAACTGCAAGAAAGTGGCAATTTATGGAGATGGGAGCTGGATAAACTGAAAGAACCAGAGGTTGTACAGAGTTTCAGGGAGAGCATAAGAGACCAATTGACAGAAATAGGGGAAAGAAATACAGTAGAAGAAGAATGTGTAGCTTTGAGGGATGAAATAGTGAAGGCAGCAGAGGATCAAGTAGGTAAAAAGACGGGGGCTAGTAGAAATCCTTGGGTAACAGAAGAAATATTGAATTTAATTGATGATAGGAGAAAATATAAAAACGCAGTAAATGAATCAGGCAAAAGGGAATACAAACGTCTCAAAACCAAGATAGACAGGAAGTGCAAAATGGCTAAGCAGGGATGGCTAGAGGACAAATGTAAAGATGTAGAGGCTTATCTCACTAGGGGTAAGATAGATACTGCGTACATGAAAATTAAAGAGACCTTTGTAGAAAAGACAGCCACTTGTATGAATATCAAGAGCTCAGATGGAAACCCAGTTCTAAGCAAAGAAGGGAAAGCAGAAAGGTGGCAGAAGTATATACAGGGTCTATACAAGGGCGATGTACTTGAGGACAATATTATGGAAATGGAAGAGGATGTAGAGGAAGATGAAATGGGAGATACGATACTGCGTGAAGAGTTTGACAGAGCACTGAAATACCTGAGTCGAAACAAGGCCCCGGGAGTAGACAACATTGCATTGGAACTACTGACGGCCTTGGGAGAGCCATTCCTGACAAACTCTATCATCTGGTGAGCAAGATGAATGAGACAGGCGAAATACCCTCAGACTTCAAGAAGAATATAATAATTCCAATCCCAAAGAAAGCAGGTGTTGATAGAAGTGAAAATTACCGAACTATCAGTTTAATAAGCCACGGCTGCAAAATACTAACGCGTATTCTTTACAGACGAATGGAAAAACCGGTAGAAGCCGACCTCGGCGAAGATCAGTTTGGATTCCGCAGAAATGTTGGAACACGTGAGGCAATACTGACCCTACGACTTATCTTAGAAGAAAGATTAAGGAAAGGCAAACCTACATTTCTAGCATTTGTAGACTTAGAGAAAGCTTTTGACAATGTTGACTGGAATACTCTCTTTCAAATTCTAAAGGTGGCAGGGGTAAAATACAGGGAGCGAAAGGCTATTTAGAATTTGTACAGAAACCAGATGGCAGTTATAAGAGTCGAGGGGCACGAACGGGAAGCAGTGGTTGGGAAGGGAGTGAGACAGGGATGTAGCCTATCCCCGATGTTATTCAATCTGTATATTGAGCAAGCAGTAAAGGAAACAAAAGAAAAATTCGGAGTAGGTATTAAAGTCCAGGGAGAAGAAATGAAAACGTTGAGGTTTGCTGATGACATTGTAATTCTGTCAGAGACAGCAAAGGACTTGGAAGAGCAGTTCAACGGAATGGACAGTGTCTTGAAAGGAGGATATAAGATGAACATCAACAAAAGCAAAACGAGGATAATGGAATGTAGTCGAATTAAGTCGGGTGATGTTGAGGGAATTAGATTAGTAAATGAGACACTTGAAGTAGTAAAGGAGTTTTGCTATTTGGGGAGCAAAATAACTGATGATGGTCGAAGTAGAGAGGATATAAAATGTAGACTGGCAATGGCGAGGAAAGCGTTTCTGAAGAAGAGAAATTTGTTAACATCGAGTATAGGTTTAAGTGTCAGGAACTCGTTTATGAAAGTATTTGTATGGAGTGTAGCCATGTATGGAAGTGAAACATGGACGATAAATAGTTTGGACAAGAAGAGAATAGAAGCTTTTGAAATGTGGTGCTACAGAAGAATGCTGAAGATTAGATGGGTAGCTGACATAACTAATGAGGAGGTATTGAATAGAATTGGGGAGAAGAGGGGTTTGTGGCACAACTTGACAAGAAGAAGGGACCGGTTGGTAGGACATGTTCCGAGGCATCAAGGGATCACAAATTTAGCATTGGAGGGCAGCGTGGAGGGTAAAAATCGTAGAGGGAGACCAAGAGATGAATACACTAAGCAGATTCAGAAGGATGTAGGTTGCAGTAAGTGCTGGGAGATGAAGAAGCTTGCACTGGATAGAGTAGCATGGAGAGCTGCATGAAACCAGTCTCAGGACTGAAAACAACAACAACAACAACATATCCAAAAATTCATCTAATGAATAGAAGGAGTTGCCATTCAGAAATTCTTTTAATTTCTTTTTAAATGCTGTATGGCTGTCTGTCAGATTTTTGATGCTATTAGGTAAGTGACCAAAGAATTTTGTGGCATCATAATTTATCCCCTTCTGAGCCAAAGTTAAATTTAACCTTGAGTAGTGAAGATCATACTTTTTCCTAGTGTTGTAGCCATGTACAGTGCTATTACTTTTGAATTCGTTCGGATTGTTAATAACAAATTTTATAAGTGAATATAATTATATATATTGTGAGGCTACAGTGAAGATCTCTAGCTCTTTAAATAAGTGTCTGCGCGATGATGTTGGATGAGCTCCAGCAATTCTTCTGATTACACGCTTTTGTGCAATGAACACTCTTTTACTCAATGATGAGGTACCCCAGATATGATGCCATACGAAAGCAGAGAATGAAAACAGGCGTGGTAAGCTATTTTACTCAGATGTATATCGCCAACATTTGCAATGACCCTAATACCGTAAGTAGCTGAACTCAGTTTTTTCAGTTCAATCCCTCATCAACGCATACACCTAGAAATTGTGAATATTCTACCTTAGCTATCGATTTCTGATCGAAGTCTATATTTATTAATGGTGCCATTCCATTTATTGTGTGGGATTGCGTATACTGTGTTTTGTCAAAGTTTAATGAGAGGCCATTTGCATAGAACCACTTAGTGATTAACATCGTTTACAATTTCATCAGTTAATTCTTGTCTGTTGGGTGTAATAGCTGTACTTGTATCATCGGGAAAAAGTACCAGCTTCGCATCTTCGTGAATACAGAATGGCAAGTCATTAATATACAGGGTGTTACAAAAAGGTACGGCCAAACTTTCAGGAAACATTCCTCACACACAAAGAAAGAAAATATGTTATGTGGACATATGTCCGGAAACGCTTACTTTCCATGTTAGAGCTCATTTTATTACTTCTCTTCAAATCACATTAATCACGGAATGGAAACACACAGCAACAGAACGTACCAGCGTAACTTCAAAAACTTTGTTACAGGAAATGTTCAAAATGTCTTCAGTTAGCGAGGATACATGCATCCATCCTCCGTCGCATGGAACACCTGATGCAGCCCTGAAGAATGGCGTATTGTATCACAGCCGTCCACAATACGAGCACGAAGAGTCTCTACATTTGGTACCGGGGTTGCGTAGACAAGAGCTTTCAAATGCCCCCATAAATGAAAGTCAAGAGGGTTGAGGTCAGGAGAGCGTGGAGGCCATGGAATTGGTCCGCCTCTACCAATCCATCGGTCACCGAACCTGTTGTTGAGAAGCGTACGAACACTTCGACTGAAATGTGCAGGAGCTCCATCGTGCATGAACCACATGTTGTATCGTACTTGTAAAGGCACATGTTCTAGCAGCACTGGTAGAGTATCTCGTATGAAATCATGGTGGTGAATCGAGGAAGTACAGTACATACTGTCGAAACTAAAATGAGCTCTAACATGGAAATTAAGCGTTTCCGGACACATCTCTCCATAACATCTTGTATTTTTTTTTGTGTGTGAGGAATGTTTCCTGAAAGTTTGGCCGTACCTTTTTGTAACACCCTGTATATTAAGAACAGCAGAGGACCCAAGACCGAACCTTGTGGCACCCCATTCTTGATTCTTCCCCAGTTTGAGAAATCACCAGTTTTTTCCGTATTATGTGAACCGCTTATTTCAACTTTCTGCACTCTTCCAGTTAGGTATGATTTAAACCATTTGAGCGCTGTCCCATTCATACCACATTACTTGAGCTTATCTAGAAGTATTCCTTGATTTACACAATCAAAAGCCTTAGAGAGATCAAAAAAAATCCCAACAGGTTACTTCCGGTTACTCAGAGCATTTAATATTTTATTTAGTGAAAGTATATATAGCATTTTCTGTTGAAATGTGCGCAACGGAAAATACTGAATGTGAGAATGAAATTTGGCCCTGTCTGACTACCTCTGAAGCAGATCTTAGGATCTCTTAATGCTGATAGTATTTCCACCTTCTGGTTCTTTAACATATAAATTACAATATAAACATAAATTAATGATTAAGGGAACTAGTAATTACTAAACGATAAATGTTGTTTCTGCTTATACATTTATTGTTGATTCAAACCCCTTTATGTATTACAAATGTTTTTATAGCAATTTCCAATGGACATAAAGAGATACAAATTAATTTCCTCACTAATATTACTGATCAATTGCCCAAATCAGCGTCTTTTTATGGTTACGCGATCTAACATAAATAACACGAGATGACTGGCGACATCTACGTACCAAACATTAGAAGACACTACATTCAAAGATGATCTACAGTGGTGTGGAACCTCAGTGAAAATAAAACTTACGTAATCACTGTTGTTTAGCTTTATAGCGCTAATAAGCCGAAGCAATTAGCAATATCACCGTATGTACTGCATCCGGTGGATGGAAGAGATGGTTCTCATATGCGTCTGTGATGGTGGAAGTATTCCAGCCACAAAATAAAACAACTCATTTAGACACTAGGACGGCAGAAGGCGGTCCTCTGACTAGCGTAGGCCGGCCGGGGTGGCCGAGCGGTTCTATGCGCTACAGTCTGGAACAGCGTGGCCGCTAAGGTCGCAGGTTCGAATCCTGCCTCGGGCATGGATGTGTGTGATGTTCTTAGGTTAGTTAGGTTTAAATAGTTCTACGTTCTAGGGGACTGATGACCTCAGAATTTAAGTCCCATAGTGCTCAGAGCCATTTGAACCATTTTTTGACTAGTGTAATCTAATACTGTCTTCTCCTCTCTGTGCTCTACAGACGAGAAACTCGAACTTCCGGCACAAGGATGGAGTTCAGATAACGTCTCAGCGTGAGTGTAGGCAGAAGAAGTGCTCGCAATCATTGAACGCTGTGTACTTAATGAAGACTCCCTACCTGGAGGCGAAGTCCAGTATCGTATAAGTTCGCAACAGTACAGTGCCTACCCGTTCTAACTATAAAATCTCCTGAGAGCAAAGACAGCAAGTCCGTCTGCACCAACAAAAGATGATACTAGCTGACCGTCCAACACAGGCACTCAAAACGGAAGACCACTTCCTCTCCATCGCTGGCTTCCCGGCAAAGCTTGACTCCTCTCCCTCGTATCTGCAGAAGGCGAATAATCTTCTCGAAACCACGGAATATTCTCCCTCCCTACAGATTCTTCCGAATGCCGACCAACCATATTTTAGTCTTTTTGTCGTCCACCGAGGAAAGTTTGCGAGGAAATACCTATCATGTTAATTAGGAATACTTACAATGGTACGCTTCTCAGAGTAAAAATTCTCGGAAATAACCCAACCTGCGTGATTTCTGAGGTAACGCTTCATCGTTCCTCTCTGCTGCGCCCAAGATTTTCAGAGTTTCCGAAGTATTATCCGTTTATCCTTCCGGCGCCGCTACAATACCGGCCGGCCGCCGCTGTTTTGTGCTTCAGCGCTCAGGTTCCCCGACCGTCCGTCTTGGCTGCTTCCTGTGTCAAGCAGGACCAACACACCTGTGTGGGCTTCTCCACCGACGGCTTCAGTTACGCCTGCCGTTTCATTTCCACTGGCGTTCCAATCTCTACTAGTATAGGCAATCATTCATTACTCCGTTTTGATAATAAAGACACTACGTCACCTTTCATGCAATAAGCGTTAACAACTATTTGCAAGGTGTACGTGACAATGTCAGTCTTCTTTAAATATTCATATGTAAGAAGTACAACCTATCAAATGATACCTAATTCTGGTTGTTAATCACGGCAAAGTATGTAGATGAGTGATTGTAAGGTGCGAAATTATAGCAACCTTACAACCTTTCCAAAAGCCAAACCGATCGTAATCTAGTGCATCCTCAATTTTCTTTTCCATTCTTCAGTATATTGTTCTTGTAAGCAACTTGGATGCATGAGCTGTTAAGCTGATTATGCGGTATTCTCACACTTGTCAGCTCTTGCCGTCTTCGGAACTGTGTGGATGATGCTTTTTTGAAAATCAGATGATACTCGTATGTCGCCAGACTCATTCATTCTACACACCAACGTGAATAATCGTTTTGTTGCCACTTCCCTCAACGATTTTAAAAATTCTCATAAAATGTTATTTATCCTCTCGGCCTTATTTAATCTTAAGTCTTCCAAAGCTCTTTTAAATTCTGATTCTAGTACCGGGTCCCCTATCTCTTCTTAATCGACTCCTGTTTCTATCACATCAGACAAATCTCAAAGAGGCTTCCAATGTATTCTTTCCACCTAACCGCTCTCTCCTCTGTATTTAACAGTGAAATTCCCGTTGCACTCTTAATGTTATCACCCTTGCTTTTAATGTCACCAAAGGTTGTTCCGACTTTCCTGTAAGCTGAGTTAGTCCTACCGACAATCATTTCTTTTTCCATTTATTCACATTTTTCATGCAGCCATTTCATCTTAGCTTCCCTGCACTTCCTGTTTATTTCATTCCTCAGCGACTTGTATTTCTATATTCCTGAACCTCCCAGAACACTTTTGTACTTCCTCCTTTCATCGATCAATTGAAGTATTTCTTATGTTACCCATGGTTTCTTAGCAGTTACCTTCCTTGAACCTATCTTTTCCTTTCCAACTTCTGTTATCGCCCTTTCTAGGGATGTCCATTCCTCTTCAACTGTACTGCCTACTGAGCTATTTCTTATTGCTATAACTATAGCCTTAGAGAACTTCAATCGTATCTCGTCATTCCTTAGTACTTCCGTATCCCACTTCTTTGCGTATTGATTCTTCCTGGCTTATGTCTTAAACTTCAGCCTACTCTTCACTACTACTATGTTGTGGTCTGAGTCTATATCTGCTCCTGGATGTGCCTTAAATCCAGTATCTGATTTCGGAATCTCTTTATGGGCATGACGTAATCTAACTGAAATCTTCCCGTATCACCCGGCCTTTCTCAAGTATACCTCCTCCTCTTGTGATTCCTGAATAGAGTATTCGCTATTACTAGCTGAAGTTTATTACAGAACTCAATTAATTTTTCTCCTCTCTCATTCCTTGTCCCAAGCCTTTATTTTCCTGTAACCTTTTCTTTTACTCCTTCCCCTACAACTGCATTCCAGTCCCCCATTACTATTAGATTTTCATCTCCCTTTACATACTGCATTACCCTTTCAATGCCGTCGTACACTTTCTCTATCTCTTCATCTTCAGCTTGCGACTTTGTCATGTATACCTGAACTATCGTTTGTCGCTGTTGGTTTGCTGTCGATTCTGATAAGAATAACGCTATCACTGAACTGTTGACAGTAGTACACTCTTTGCCCTACCTTCCTATTCATAACGAATCCTACTCCCGTTATACCATTTTCTGCGGCTGTTGATATTACCCTGTACTCATCTGTCCAGAAATCCCTGTCTTCTTTGCACTTCACTTTACTGACCCCTACTATATCTCGATTGAGCCTGTGCATTTCCCTTTTCTAGTTTCCCTACTACGTTGAAACTTATGACATTCCACGCCCGGACTCGTAAAATGTTATTATTTCGTTGATTATTCAATCTTTTTCTCATGGTAACCTACCCCTTGGCAGTCCCCTCCCGGAGAGCCCAATGGGAGATTATTCCGGAATCTTTTGCTATAGACACTTCTTCAATTACATGCCACATGTCCTGTGGATATGTGTTACATGTCTTTAATGCAGTGGTTTCCAGTGTCTTCTGCATCCTCATGCCGTTAATCTTCGTTGATTCTTCCGCCTTCAGGGGCAGTTTCCCACCCCTAGGACAAGAGAGTGCCCTGAACCTCTGTCCGCTCCTCCGCCCTCTTTAACAAGGCCGTTGGCAGAATGAGGGTGACATCAAAACCGGAAGTCTTCGGCCGCCAATGCTGATCATTCATCAAAATTTACGCAGCGGCGGGATTCGAACCCGGAACCGAAGACTTTTTCATTATGGAACAAAGACGCTACTCCATACCACAGGTGACCGAACTGCAGGGAAAATAGCTTTCCCGACAAGTTGGAGCAGTATAAGAGGAAGGAAATTGGATATATAAAACCTCAAGCTGCACAGAAATCCGATTAGTATGCAGCGAGATGTCGACTAAGCATTAAGACGTCAAGGTACGAAAGACTGTTCAAGAGAAGTTACGGTTGCTGAGGTTAGGACATTTGAAGCGGGAGCAGACATTCGAGAAACCTTTAAACCAGTTACTGAACCTCTTGATGAACCCTCAACAAAATTCCACAACGACGACGATGACGCTATTGCCGCTTTTAACCGTCAGAGTAGTCGTTTCAGTAATTTCTGAGCCTAGAGAGAAAGATATCAATGAATAAGTATGGAGACTGTAGTTCGAGAACTGCACAAACACTTGAAGATACATTATAATTAAGGGTTTAGACGAACTGTGGCAGGCAGATCTTGTCGACATGACGGAATATTCACGTGTGACTAATGGATTCAAATATATTTTAATAGTCATTTATACTTACTCTAAATTTTCCTGGGCATTACCCGTGAAAGTGAAAACAGGGGAGGATGTTGCTCATGTGTTTCAGTGACTGCTGCAGACGAGGACGAATCGAAGCCCAGAGAACCTTCAAACCTCACGGCGGCGAGTTTTACGGCAAACATTTCAAGACTGTGATGGAGCGGTATGGAATACATAACTACTCGACCCGCCTGAATACGAGTATCACGAAACACCTGAACAGAACAGTGGAAGCCCAAAGTGGATGCGTTTCAATCTTCGTGGCTCAAGCAAATGGATCGATATCCTCCCGCAAATAATTGCACAGTATAATCGAACCAAACATCGCCCAATAAAAATGAGACCAATCTATGTTCGTGATAATAGGCTTCTTGATACAGTACACAATCGTATAAAAATGCTACTTCGACGCAAACAGCAATTTAATGTAGGTGATTTAGTACTATTTCAAAGCACAAAACGGCATTTGAGAAGTCATACATGCCAAACTGGCCGCAGGAGATATTCACAGTTTCCAAAGTGCAGATAACGAATCCTAGAACCTACTTATTAAAGGACAGGAGTGGTACTGAAATTGCAGGATGCTTATATACAGAAGATTCACAGAAGAGCTCGGAATCATATGTGTATCTCGTAGAGAGGGTCACACGGTGTTTAGGGAATAGAGCGTTAGTTAAATGGCTTGGTTTTCCTGCATCGCAAAACGACTGGATCGGCGATGACGATTTTCTATATAACAGGGGGCGCAGACCACAACTACCTTAGTAGCATAATATGCGCGATAGAAGAAGCATTGGAGGAAGTGGTATCTTTGACAAACTACCAGTCGAATTACATATTCCAGGATATAAAAATGGTTCAAATGGCTCTGAGCACTATGGGACTTAACATCTGTGGTCATCAGAAGGACATGACACACATCCATGCCCGAGGCAGGATTCGAACCTGCGACCGTAGCAAGTCGGTTCCGGACTGCAGCGCCTTAACCGCGAGACCACCGCGGCCGGCCCAGGATACAACTACTGCACAAAACTCCCAGGAGGAACTGCAGGAGGCGGGAAGACGCAATCGCAGCAGAAGTCAGAGAAGGGTTGCAAAATAGAGATCATCAGTCCCCTAGATCTTAGAACTACTTAAACCCAACTAACCTAAGGACATGACACACATCCATGCCCGAGGCAGGATTCGAACCTGCGACCGTAGCAAGTCGGTTCCGGACTGCAGCGCCTTAACCGCGAGACCACCGCGGCCGGCCCAGGATACAACTACTGCACAAAACTCCCAGGAGGAACTGCAGGAGGCGGGAAGACGCAATCGCAGCAGAAGTCAGAGAAGGGTTGCAAAATAGAGATCATCAGTCCCCTAGATCTTAGAACTACTTAAACCCAACTAACCTAAGGACATGACACACATCCATGCCCGAGGCAGGATTCGAACCTGCGACCGTAGCAAGTCGGTTCCGGACTGCAGCGCCTTAACCGCGAGACCACCGCGGCCGGCCCAGGATACAACTACTGCACAAAACTCCCAGGAGGAACTGCAGGAGGCGGGAAAACGCAATCGCAGCAGAAGTCAGAGAAGGGTTGCAAAATAGAGATCATCAGTCCCCTAGATCTTAGAACTACTTAAACCCAACTAACCTAAGGACATGACACACATCCATGCCCGAGGCAGGATTCGAACCTGCGACCGTAGCAGTCGGTTCCGGACTGCAGCGCCTTAACCGCGAGACCACCGCGGCCGGCCCAGGATACAACTACTGCACAAAACTCGCAGGAGGAACTGCAGGAGGCGGGAAGACGCAATCGCAGCAGAAGTCAGAGAAGGGTTGCAAAATAGAGATCTGCATAAGTTTGTTAAGAAGAAATTCGATATTCCGAGAATATTTTACCGAAGACTATATAGTAACCATCAGTATGCGTAGTTGTGAATCTGGATGTAGCAGGGGGACTTGGAACTCTGGGGTAGCATATTTTTAAGACAGAAATACAAATAACGTCTATTATTTCGATTCATTCGGAGACCTGAAACCCCGAGAAGAATCACAACTATACTTCACAGGCAGAAGACGCTATCAAAACTTTAAAATATCCCTGAGTGGTCATATATGCGTCATGTTCCCCATGACGTTTACGAATGACATATAAGGACGGGTATTAAGTACCCATTCACCAGTTGATTGGCAGATGCAATGTCGGACGCTCGAACTTTAAAAGAACGATCGTCTGTATTACTTGCGAATTACTTCCAACCAATTGATGTAAGCATTGGAGATTAGATTATCGCGCTGATTGGAATATAGACATACAACATCATGCCAAATATCACAGAGACTGACAATAAACTGCATCTGGAAATTAGTGGTAAAAACGAAATTTGAACTTTGAGCACCCGTTACTGACGATTTACACGAAATTTTAAAACAAGCCGTAAAAGGGGTTGAGCTCGTGCAAACATCAGTACACTTAAAGCAGAAATAAGAATGTTGAATGCATCAACTGACTTTAATCAGAAAGTTTGAAGAGGCCCACATCTGGGTTTCACAGAGGGATAGGTTTCGAAGACCGATCCCAGTAATCTGATCAGACAGTGGATATTCTCCCTGTCAGTACAGTCCGTGTTAGGTGTAACATTGCAACAAACTCTTATCTTAACGATAGGTTGATTTATTCCATTTGCGGATTCTTCCCATCAGTTGGAACAGGGTATAAGTTGTTCAGACTCCTACCACCACTATATACCTTCCAGTGACAGTTCAGACATTGGACTATATGGAGCTGCGTATTGTGGACCAGAATAACCAACTTGTTGACTTTTGTGGTGAGGAAATCATTGTGCGACTACATCTAAGACAGGACGGGCGTAAGGTATAAAATCAGTACACACAGCGCACAGCGCAGTACTTCGCAGCAGAACCGCAAGGTAATAACACGTGCGAACTACAAGTTACTTAAATCAGCGGACTTGGAACCTCGCAGTGATGTCGTCAATATATCTCACCAAGTTTACTCTGATACACATTTGGATGGATATTTTCAGAAAAATGATGGTAGACATACAGTGGTGTCAAAGCTTACACGTAAAGCTTCGGCATTCCTGTTCCAGGAATTGCGTTATGAGCTAATAAAGTAAATGGGGTAGAGATTGATAGCAAACCTTTTGGTATGGACAGATCGGCGTGTGAGAGGAGGATAGAGATTGTATTGTTGTGAGACGCCATTACGGTATATAGTAAATTTTCAAATAGTTTTTTTGCACAAAATAAAATTCAGTAACTAACATCAAGTATTCATAGTGTATAAATATATCTCCATACCGAAATTAGTTCATTATCACGGTACAGATATTACGAGATGTAGATCGGACGGAAGTGAAGTGTGGAACGATAATGCGAACCTATATTTTCCACGGTCGTAATTTGTCGAGAGATTATCTCCGATAAGTTGCTAAATTGTTGGACCTATTATCCAGACTCATCAAACAACATAGCACACAGTTGTGCCGAACGATATGCGTAGCGAGTAAAGGTTTTAGAGATTTCAGGTGGAGCAGATAACGACGAGAAATTTCCGCGAGACCGCCGCTGTGGAATACACCTCTTGCTCTGCTGTGGTATTTAAAACGAGTTATTTATATTTTACATTTTTTCAGGAGAGTGTAGAGAAAAGGAAATAAGGAACTAAGGTAAAACCAATAATAAAAATAAAAGCACACATAAAGAATATTTATTAATAATAATAAATAAGTAAATAATGTTTTAAATTAACTGACCAATAATAATATATTAAAACGTAATGTTGGTAGAGCATCAACCCTTAAAACATATGTATCATCGCAACCTCGGAATCCAATGGTTTAGAACATGTAGAGTGGTACATAGACGAGCCTGAGGGGAGAACAGCAGAAGAGTACCGCCGATTTACTGAATGCATACCTCTACAAATGCTTATGGGGTACTTTGAGGACATGCAGCGAATTATTATGAATGCTAAACAGGAACTTATTCTGGTACTGAGAGCAACAGATAGCAACTCATACACTCAAGGAGCCCAAGAGGAGAATCAGATTATCGTCAATAAAATTATATAGAAAATGCCGCACATCACAATGGCAGACGAAGAGCGTTTGAAGCTTTTAAAAGTTCTGGATACCAGTACACGTCTGCCATTAACTTTGCGCTCGTGGTGCTACCGACAGCGAACAGACAAACATGGGCTATTACAGCCTCCATGCAGCTGGAAACACCGAGATTCGTGACACTTGCATTACAGACTAATAGGAGAAATTAAGAGAAATGATACACCGTATTTGACAATTGTAATTTAACTAATGCCAGAGTCTACTTGAATTCAGAATTCTGTCCATAAGACAGTCTACTGTTACAGTGGGATCAGAATGTATACAGTCTAGCATTTGACATGTATCATCAAATTTGACAGAACACACGCAGTGGATGCTCCAGTTCTACATGACCATGTGGTTAGCTATTGTCCACTTACTAGTGTTGTGCAGCATGCTTATACTAAGTGCTGTGGCATACCCAGAGCATTTCACAATGATAACTTCCAGTGTGAACGTCACTGCCGACATTCGAGGTTGCTATGTTGACGAGTGTAGACAATTCATATTTAAAGATGTTGCATTCGTAGCATGCACAGAAGATGCTGGTATAAGAGAGACATTCTCAGCAAGAACTGCATCACCGAGGCCTTTAAGGATGTGAACTGTGCTAAACCACAGAGAAATGAAAAAGTGGGTAACATGTTTCTTTCAAGGGCTCAACTGGGACGATCCTGACATACTTTACAAAGAAATAATGAAGTCACTTCGAATATTCGATCATCCTGAGACCATCATCTATGTCAAACGCGAAGAGATCACATCGATGCAGCGAATCTTCAAGTTTGCATCTATTCAAGACCTGGAATTCTGCGGGTGCCTTGATATGCATCAACTCAAGAAGAAGAAGATGTATGTAAACAGTGTTGTGCTACTTATGAAAATATAAAATTACTTTTAAATTGAATTAACGAAAATAAATTAATTTACTACCTCACATTTTGTGTTTTTCTTTCTTTCTATCTAGCCCACATTTAGATAGTATCTAGCTTTGCCCAGATCTTACGTCTGTGGCTTTCTTCAAGCACAGGAGATATAATTTCAGATATGTTTGCTATATATCTTTGGAAGCAGACATGATCACGCGCCGCTGTTCCCAAAAACCTATACATGCAGCTCGATAGGCGAAATCCGATGCAATCATTAGATATATTTTTTCTCCCTCCATCTTAAATGTCACCTCCCTCATGCTTCAAAACTACTATCTTCTGTATCTTCCAAAGCCTTTATATACACTTGTAAGAGTAGGGATTTGTGAAACAGCAACAAAGATTTACGGTAACGAATGATAATATTTTATTCAGGCATATTGACATTAGTAATAAAGCTTTACACCCGCAAATGTTGTTGTTTTTACATTACACGAAGTACTACTGCTTTTAAATTCACAGTTCTTGTTACTGTTTAAATTTTTTTAAATTTTTTTTTGTTCACAGCTCTTGGTTTTATAAATAATAGTACCGGTTGAACAAATTTTTACTTTACATTGCAGTACTTATTACATCTATTACAGAGGTACAATTTGTTTTATACCAATTCTATTACTGTTACTGGTGAAATTACACCCAAAAAGAAGGCTTAAATTATACGTTGAGCTGGGTGGCTCTAAACATTCTGTACCTCAAGCAGGTAAAATAATTTAATAATACAAGAAGCTGATGGCCCTAAAATGTTCATCACAAACGGCTCCACTAAAATGAACTGGGTGGAAGTCACACTTTGAACTAGTATGACTTGGACAGCTAGCAGTAGGTGAAACATAAATATTAATCTATTCACACATGCACTCGCACAATCACACACGCACAGGAAGTGCAAAAACAGAAATACGGTAAACTAATTATTTCCTTCATTTAGAATTTTTTACTTTTTTATGATTTTAGTCCAATTTTTAATCTTTTTCTACATATTGCATATTTTTCAACTTTTTTATAATTTTTTCCCAGCACAGGATGATCATATATTTGTGCATACATATTTTGCTGCTTATTCAGAAATAATGTAAATAGAGTATATTTACATACAGGCATACATATTTACACAGACATCCACCCTCAAACGTAGTCACAAGCATACACAAAGACATATAAGCACTCATACATGTAGGCACACCACACGTCACACACATACAGTATTTATAGTATGATAAAGGAGCCATACTATTCGGCACAAGCTCTCACCCAAGCAGTCAATAACTTTCTCTCCCATTCACATTGTCAGAGTTCCCCAACCCACATTGTCAGAGTTCCCCAGCCACGCTTGTGCTTCAAGTTAATAGTGTGAGTACGGGAGGGTTTCTATCCCGTCATCAAAAATGGCTCTGTTATCGCCATGAGGTCACAATTCGGCTTTAGATTGCAGTACACTTTGTGACCTCGCGATCGAATACTAGTTTGCTGTACCAAATGCAGGAGGCGGAGTACCGTGAACATTACCAAACAGGCACTGGAAGCAGTGTTCAACCATGAGGACACACGGTGTAGTACGTCGCACACCCTTAGCCAACCTCTGCATGGCTCCATCTATTGTATGATATCGATATATTTTGGATCTTACACCACAAACTCCATGCGCCTCATCTTTCATTAAGTCAATAACCTTCTTGTTCTGAGGAACTTTATCGTAAGGATTATCGCTTGCGTGTCCTGATCTGTTGAAGTCATTACCATGACACCTAATTACGTCATACGGATCGCAGTTTTTCACCCTATCTGTATATGTATAAAGTAACTTTGGTTCCAAGAAATTAATTTTAGGAAACTCATAATGGAAGCAGTACGTGTGGAGTTTGGAAATGTCCAGTATACACATACCTAAACAGATAGGTTTCGTTAACTCTACTGAAACTTTTGACATCTCCACAGAAAGAAAATTCTTACTGAAAATAGTTATTCGCTCAAAATATGGTGGTGGTGCACTTTCTTACGCCCCAACGCCCATCCCATTTGGTCCTAATCAAAATATTACAAAATATCACGTTCATTTCTTATATTCTGGTGGTTTTTCCGAAAATGGAATTGTTCGTTAATTTATAAAAATTAATTTCGAAAATACTAATCACACCCACTCTCTTTTCGGTGTTTAATTCAATATACTCCTTCAATCAGGGGGGCTGATTGAAGGAGATAGCCCAGGGGGTTAAACCTAGTTCCATCCCAAAGCTGAGGCACTGCTGGAGATTACAATAATGAATTATGTATTTCTGCTTGTGTCCAACAGTGGTAATCAGTTTAGGAATACTGCTTCCTCATGGAACTTGTTGCTCTGGACATAATGGCAGGTCGTTTGTCATTTCATGCAATCTAGTAGGTATATGAGATCTGTCTCCACCACATACCCAACATCAGAATCAGCCGCCAGACCCAATACTTTTCAGTCTAATCCGTCCAATCCATTTTTGGGCATCCACTGAAACCCACAAACGCAGTGGCTGCATCATCGCGTATCCATATAAGTTACATCCAAATATAGAATATAAATTGAATCTAGGAATGCGCTGAACCCTACACCCATGCGTGGATTATTTGCCTTGGCATGTCTATCGACACACTGACGAAGTGCTCCACATATCTCGGGTGCAAAGAAAAGAAGCAGATCAGCATCAGTCAGAAGTTCGATGCTGTGTATCGTTTTCTGGAACATTGCGACCCAGGACAACTCAAGTGCCATGTAATAAAAGGCGGGTGCAGAGAGTACATGGCCATGCATACACACTGGAACTTTTCAAAAACATCTGCAAGTAAGCGCACGTCGGTGTCCCTGTGTAGTCTTGCATATTCACCCAAATTGGAGATGTTGAATTCTCACAAAATATTCATGACATGCTCATAATCTGCACTATTTATGGCATCACCTGTGAGAGTATAGGTAAATGCCGATATGTCGGGTAGTCTGGTTTCGCTTTACTATGCAGATACTTGTAAGGGAAAACTCCTTTCCTAGACATAACTTGAAACTTTCCCTCTTCACGGTACACAGATCGTGTAATATGCGCATCCTCGTGATGTAGTGTTTCAAGAGGGTTCTGAAGTGACATCTGCATAAAACACAGCTTTTCAAGGAAGCGGAGCGTAATTTTTGGCGTCATTCTTGTGGAGAATGAAATGCACTTCTCAACATTCTCAGGCAGGACACTGGCCCGATTTTTCTCCCAGCTGAAATTAGCCAATTTCTCAACTAAAAAGTGAGCTTGGTAACTGACACTTCAAATTGCATGTATTGTGAGCTGCACTGAAGAACTTCCCCATAAAATGACAGTGATCCCTATGGGGAGTTTCAGCTTTTCTGTTAATATTACGTCCTCTGAATTGACAATTGAATTGTACAGTGAAATTTCGAAATTACTGTCGAAATTCGAAATTCCTGCCAATAGGATAGGTGGGGGAGTGGGAGGGGGAAGGATGGGGAGGGGAGGGGGGACCCACGTACAGGCTGAGGAAAACACATGATGTCATCTGAGGCTGAGAGTTAGGGCGGTGGGGGGAGGTAATTAATCGATCAATTTAATTAATTTGCATATCAATTTGATATCCAAATCGTCCTCATGCCGCCCTTACCCTACTTCTCTCATGCTGCCCTCGGTGTCTTGACCTTCGCCGATAGAGAGGGTTTACTACTATTGCCCTGTCAAACACATTATCCAGGTCTATTGGAAAAATGTGGTCACTGGTTGCCGAGGATAGGTGGGGGGTGGGAGGGGAAAGGGTGGGGAGGGGAGGGGGAACCCACGTTGCCAACCACTGGGATTTATCAATTCTGCCATAGAGCCGACGCTACATGGAACGACGTACCTGTATCTGCGATCCAAGCTCAGTTCTACTCTATGTCCAGTCGGTTTAAAGCCATTGTGCTCCCAGAGGTTGCAGAACTATGCACTACATTTCGCACCTTCTACGCGCCCAAATTACATACAGATTCACCCAAATAGATATTATTCTATACTGCTTGCGCACCATGAATGCAATTTCTTATTTGCTATCCTTCCCAGTGTTGCAGTTTTTGTGACCAAAAGTTTATAAGGGGCAGTGAAATGAAATGAGACAGGTGGATAAAACAAAGTGAACTGTTTATTATTTCAAAAGTAATGGTCATAACTGTTAACCCCTTTATCCAACTGTGAGGCAAGACGGGCAGACAGACAATTCGTCAAGGTTGCGCTGCGGAAGTTTCGATTGGAAGTCCAAACACATCCTCCATACAGTCCCGATCTCTCCCCATGCAATTGCTCTCGATTTGCTTCAGACGATGAAGTGCACTCCTGGGTACAATCATGGTTTATTTCTCCATGAAGGCATTGACTGTCTTGTCTCTCAGTGGGATACATTTATTAACAGTATGACCATTACTTTTGAAATAATAAACAATTTACTTAATTTTTTCCTCCTGTCTTGCTTTCATTTGACTGCCCATGGGTGACCACGAATTACAAATAAATAAAAAATAGGATATATGCTTGATATTGTTCAACTATAGCGGCAATCTAGATTAATATGAAATTATAAGTAAACTAAAGAAAGGAAGCATATGAAAGTACTAACAGGAAAACCAAAAATTTTCTCAAAGTAGAAAGAGAGATCATGTCCAAAATATAGTGAAAAGAGCAGACGAGGATAAAACTGCAGGAAATGCAAAAGATTTTTCCAGGTCAATTATGGTCTTCAGAAAAGTATGCATACCAGGGATGTGTGCCATTAAAGATAAAAATGACAACATATTTTTGGAAAGGACGAAAGATATAGAAATATGGAAGGAATATTTCGGGGAGCTTTTAAATGTTGAAGATGAAAGTAGAGAACGAGAGGGTAACATAAATATCGGAATGTCGTGTCCTTAATTGTACCACCTGCACTGAAAAAGACTGTACATGCACTCAAAATCCTAAAGAGCAATAAAGCTCCAGGGGGCGAGAGAAAGACAGCTAAACTACATAATAAGGAGGAGGTACAACTGCGAAGCAAGTACACAAAATCGTGCCCAACATTTGGAATGAAGAAAGACTGCAATGCGAGTGGGAAGAAGTGGACATTGCACCAATCCGTAAAAGGGGCGATAAAAAATGCAGTAATTATAGAGGCATCTCATTATTTAGCACAACCTACAAAGTGTCCTCCAAGATTATGCAAGAATACTGGAATCAAATCTAAAAGTGTTAACAGATGAGAAGCAAGCAAGATTCACGAAGACTCGATCCATTACTCATCAAATATTTGTAGTGAAAAAAGCCTTATCAAAATACTGGGAAAACAGCAGAACAATGGCAATATTGTTTGTTGGTTTTAAGAAAGCCTACAATAGCATAAACAGAGTAAAGTTAGCCTTCGTGGATGATGTAGCATTAATCACTGAAAATCTGAAGGGCGTGAAAATACTGGCAAGAAACCTACTTCAAAAAGCTAAGGAAGTTTAAATATCTGGGGTAGGAGTAAATAACAGAAATGATGAGAAACAAGAAATAGAAGCGAGCATACAAGCTGAATCCGGAACACAATATTCACTCAACTAACTACCGTCACCCGAAATTCTATTAAGAGGAACCAAATTAGGATACATAAAACCGTAGTCAGACCAATATCATTGTGTGGGACAGAAATACGGAGAAAAGATAATTATACAGAGAGAAAGATAAAGATTTTCGAAAATAAAATCCTGCGGAAGATATTTAGACCAATTTATGAGCGAGGACAATGGAGAAGAAGAAAAAGCGAGAAGCTCATGGAGCTCGAGGAGGTATATAATGAAGCAGATATTGTTGCGGAAACCAAGGCAAGAAGACTGAGAGGGGTCAGACACGTCTACAAGAGAGAGGAGGATTCAAGATTGAGAGAGGTGTTGGAGAAGAAACCCTGAGGGGAAGTCCTTTAGACAGACCGAAAATAACATGGAGAGATCGGGTGGCCAAGGATCTTCTGCTAGTTGGAGCAAGGGAAGAAGATGGCAAGGACAGAACGCTGTGGAGGAGGCTGTCTGACGAAGCTAAAAACCGACTGCGGATTGTGGGGCCAGGAGAGTAAGTGTAAGTAAGTAAGCACAGGTAAAAGCCAAGATCGCTTTAGTAAAGCATTTACTTTGATTACCGGTTTCAGCAAGTTGTGTTGCTATTTAGCATCTTATACAATACATTTCAATGAATCTGGGCCATGTGCACATTATACCGTGTCACAACATAAAAATATGTCAACTACGGTCTTCATTTTCTTGTTATTTCGTTTTATGATGTGACACGGTATAAGATGTACATAGTCGAGATTCATTAAAATATACAGCATAAGATCCGAAGACAGCTACATAGCTTGCTGAAATCGGTAATCAAAACAAGAACTGTACTAACTGTTCCCTCAAATTAGACAAAAAATACCCCAACCCAGACTTTTTTTAAAAAACAACAAGCTGAAAATTGACAGAAACGCTCAGGATGATGTCCAGTTCAAAGTCTTAAAAGGCCTCAAAAATGTACTTAGGGGAAAATCTGTTACCTTGGAATTTTCGAGTTTTATCCATAGTAAGTGATCAAGCATCAGATTATCGTTTATTTAGCCGTCTGTTGTAAGCAAACATAAAGACATTAATATATATATATATCTATATATATATATATATATATATTCAATTTGAACATTTCGTTGACACGGAACAGCAACTTTACTTCAGTTTCTTAAAGCGTTTGTTAATAGTTCCGTCAACAGCTGCAGTATTTATTAGGCGGTTAGTTTCGAGCCCTTACATGTTCATTTTCAAGCCTGGCCTACTGACGTTGACAATGCCTGATCTTAATGGTAGCAGTTGAGTGGCAATATATGCTCTATAAATGTTTGCAGGATGAATGCCAAACTCCACACATGCCTGTTACCGAGTGAAAATCAAACTCAGTTGATTCTGAGTTGGTGATGCACTCTTCAGAAACAAAAAACTGAATGCAGTAGTATTTACAGCAGAAAAAACTATTGTATTTTTTGTGGAAAGTACGACGATCAAGATAATTTGCAAGCAAGTAGCTTTTAGTACTAATGGACAAGAGAAAACAGATAGAACGTAGAGATGAATAGGCCGGCAGGTGTGGTCATGCGGTTCTAGGCACTTCAGTCTGGAACCGCGTGACCGCAACGGTAGCAGGTTCGAATCCTGCCTCAAGCATGGATGTGTGTGATGTCCCTAGGTTAGTTAGGTTTAAGTAGTTCTAAGTTCTAGGGGAGTAATGACCACAGATGTTAAGTCCCATAGTGCTCAGAGCCACTTGAACCATTTTTATAGAGATGAATATGACATGGTACCACAATCAATCAATAGAGAAGAAAGAAAATGACGTAACTAGCTGGAAAACATAAAGTTGAAAAAGTGTTCCTGGGAAGAGGAGTTAAAATTTACTCCACTGCCTGACAGAGAATCACTCAAAAATAAGGGTTTAACAAAAGCAGCAACGAAAATTGATACGGGTGTAAGGCGCACACCGGTGAGCCAAAACATTATGACCACCCGTTTAACAGCATTTTGCTCCACTTTTCAAACACACTACAACAGAGATTCTGCTTGGCATGGTTCTACAAGTCCTTGACAGGATCCCAGATTGGGTAAAGATCAGGCACATTTGCTGACCGAGACATCAATTTCAGTTCACTATGATGTCCCTCAAATCACTGTGACACGATTATGACCTTGCAACACTGCCATTTGCCCTGCTGGAAGATGTCATCGCCTATGGGTAGACTTCAGGTATGAAGCCATGCAGATGGTCCGCAATAATGTCCACGTTGTTCACTGCTGCCGTGATGCCTTTGATTACTACCACAGAAACCATGGACGTACCCCACAGCATAATTCTCCCGTCAGCGACCTGCATGCGCGACACGCAGCATGTTTCGCGCAGCCATTCTCCTGGACGACGGCGTGTAAGGACCCAACCATCGACGTGGTGTCACAAGAAATGCGATCCATTCGACAGACGACATGTTTCTACAGATGCACAGTGAAAACTCTGTGCTGCACGCGTTCCTGTGATGTGGAGCTTCATGTTCAACAATGGCCTTTTAACCGTGTGCTCAGAATCACTTGTGCCTGCGCTGACATTGTACTCTGTTGTCATATCTGCCACTGATCGCTGCCTATTCTGGGTTACACAATGGGGGACCCTCCTACATCTATGTTTTGTGATGAGACATGTTCGTCCAGTACCATACGACCCACTCTTTATTTCATCATCCTTCAGTCACTTTCCATAGGTGCCCACGACACTAATACGCCAATAGATGACCAGCTTCGTCGTTTCAGAGGTTTCCTTTCCCAGCTGCAGCGCCACAACGATGTGCCCTTTGTCAGATCAGCTCATATCAGTGGATTTCTGCATTTGCGGCCCAGATCTTTGCTATAATGACTGCCCCATTCGTCTCTCTTCCGCTTACATTGCCGGACGGGGTGGCCGAGCGGTTCTAGGCGCTACAGCCTGGAACCGCGCGACCGCTACGGTCGCAGGTTCGAATCCTGCCTCGGGCGTGGATGTGTGTGATGTCCTTAGGTTAGTTAGGTTTAAGTAGTTCTAAGTTCTAGGGGACTAATGACCTCAGATGTTGAGTCCCATAGTGCTCAGAGCCATTTGAACCATTTGAACCGTTTACATTCTTTCCTTACTGTGTTACGTGCCCTCAACATCACCAGGAGGCATTCAACTTCGCGATGAGCAGTGGTCCTAATGTTTTGGTTCATCAGTGTATATCTGTGTTATTAAACGGCTAACCCAGTGCTAGGTCACCCAGTATAAGCTGCAGGTTCCTTATCTAACGGCTTCCAGGGACCACAGTAATTTGATTTTCAATGTTTCATATAATTATTCGCCGAATTCAAAAATTTAAAACGCTTTCATAATCTACTTATTAAGAGGTATAGTTGCATCTTGAAGGTTTATCACGTAAGTTAAGTATTACAGCGGAGGCTATGTATACATTTTGAGGCAGCGTACCTCATGACGAGTAAATGTCCAGTTTTTGGGAACGAGAGCACTTAGTGACTTGTAACAAACTTTGCCCATAAATTCAAACCTTTTCCTCGCCGAAACCCTCCACAAAATTATGGAAGGAAACCAGTTTATTGCTTACAACGTTTTCGGTGTTCATGCGGTAAAACTACCGCATCGGGCACCATGTTTTCATTTATTACTTCTACATACTAGTTCCACTCGCAACACATTTTGCAGACACTGTCTAAATATGCCACTGAATGTGCCTGCACAGTTATATTATTGTAAGGTACATAGTTTAGGAGTTGTGACGTCATAAACACTGAGAGACGTGAACAATTAGTTTTTAGTTGAAACAGAGTGCAAATTACCCAGACTATCCTCTTGCAGCGTTCGACAGTGAGACGACTTAGCGGCTTCCGAGAAACTTAAACATAAATTTTAAACCTTTCCAAAAGTTTTTCTCTTGTACTTCCTTAACATGCACTGAAGCGCCAAAGAAATTTTTATACACATGCGGATTCGAATACAGAGATATGTAAACAGGCAAAATACGGCGCTACGGTCGGTAACGCCTATATAAGACAACAAGTTTCGGGCGCAGTTGTTAGATCGGATACTGCTTCTACACTGGCAGGTTTTCAAGATTTAAGTGAGTTTGATCGTGGTGTTATAGTCGGCGCACGATCGATGGCATACAGCATCTCCGAAGTAGCGATGAAGTGGCAGTTTTCCCGTACGACTAGTTCACTAGTGTTCTGTGGATATCATGAATTCGGTAAAACATCAAACCTCCGACATCGCTGCGGCCGGAAAAGATCCTGCAGGGACGGGACCAACGGCGAATGAAGAGAATCGTTCAACGTGACACAAGTCGAACTCTTCCGCAAAATGCTGCAGATTTGAATGCTGGAAAATCAACAAATGTCAGCGTGCAAACCATTCAACGAAACATCATCGATATGAGCTTTCAGAGACGAAAGTCCAGTCGTGTACCCTCGATGAATGCGAAACACAAAGTTTTACGCCTCGTCTGGGCCCGTCAACACCGACGTTAGACTGTCGTGACTGTAAACATGTTACCTTGTCGGACGAGTCTCGTTTCAAATTCTATCGAGCGCCTGGACATATAGGTCTATGGAGACAACTTCATGAATCCATGGAGCCTGCATGTCAGCAGGGGACTATTCAAGCTGGTGGAGGCTCTGTAATGGTGTGGGGCGTATGCTGCTGGAGTGATATGGCATTCCTGATTGGTCTAGATACGGCACTGGCAGGTGACACGTACGTAAGCATTCTGTCTGATCACCTGCATCCATACATGTCCATTGTACATTCCAACGGACGTGAACAATTCCAGCAGGACAATGCAACATCCCACACGTCCATAATTGCTACAGGGTAGCTCCAGGAACACTGTTCTGAGTCGGCCATCAAACTCCCCCGACATGAACATTATTGAGAATATCTGTGGTGCCTTGCCACGTGCTGTCCAGAAGAGATCTTCACACCTCGTACTCTTACGGATTTATGGACAGCCCTGCAGGACTCACGGTGTCAGCTCCCTCCAGCACTACTTCAGACATTAGTCGAGTCCATGCCACGTCATGTTGCCGCAGTTCTGCGTGCTCGAGGAGGCCCTACATGATATTAGGCCGATGTACCATTTTCTTTGGCTCTTCATGTATAGTATTTAACAAATTAACTCATTTGTAAATTAATCAGAAGTATGAAGGCGCTGGAATCCTTAAGAACAATTGGTTTTTTTTTATTGGTGATGATGAGATGAAGAATGTTTCAATAAATATGGATCCACAAACGAGTCGATTGCCAAATACAAGAGAACGTATGGTTACCAGCAGCCTCTGATTTCTGCATGAAATATTCTCTGATTTAGTACGAATGTATCTGAGACATAAACGTTTCGATTCAGTCCCCATCTCATAGGGCTTTTAAGTTTGCTTTCGGATGTAACCCTTGCACGACCTCCGAGAATGGGTGCATCCGTAGTGAGGCACCAGCACGTTTCGCCAAAGAGTAAAAGATGTTTATGGTAGTAGTGTTCTGGAGCCCGGGAACGATAGAGATAAAAATACGTATGATGATATGAGTAGCGGTCCACATTCGATATCTGAAGCTGCTTTCCTTTTTTTAAGCTAAGTTAATTAAAAACAACTTATTACATAACCATTCTCAAATTGTAGCAGTTTAAGAGTACAATGTAACTAGTCACAAACAGGTACCGGAGCAATTCCTTCATCATTTCGGTTTCTTTACTTGTTAACTGATCCGATACCTGCGAAATCGTCGTAGCTGCCACTTCTAATAGAAGCGTTGTGCTCAGATTCTTATTTAAAGCTAAAATTTTATATGACGTGGCTGGTACGGCTCGTCAAATAACCGTCACAGTACATTTTTTATATTACTGTTATCAGGGAAAAGCCTCTTTTGAAAACTTCCCACTGACAATTTCATCGTAAGAGGGGGAGGTGACCGGTGCAATGGCTGCCAACAGTGGAAATAAATCGCACAGAAATCGCCCGTGGCACGAGGGTTCCAAGAGCAAGGGTCTGGCGACCTCAACTGCCCCACCTCCCGCTATGCGCGAGCCGGTCCAGTGAGGCCGCCCCTTGCCGCCTCCGCCACTGCCGCTGTTACCGAACGGATGGCGAATGTATTTCGTCATTAATAATACATTAGTTTAAGGTTGGGACGGCCACGGAAAACGATATCGAATTTCCAGCGGCTGGAAATGTTGGTAGTTCTTGTACGTGTGCCTCTACCTGTGTGTGTGTGTGTGTGTGCGCGCGCGCGCGCCCGCGCTTGCGCTTCGGCGCAGCGTGCTGGTGGATGTGCGTGAAGAGCACAGGAAAGGAAGTCGCGGTAAAGACGGAGGCAGCGAAGAGCTGCGGAGGAAGTGTCAAACAATATGGCGGCTCACAGGGGAAGCAAGTCGCTGCTTGAGGGAAGAAAAAAGGCTGCCTGTGGGCGGACGGGAGGGACGAGGAGGGGCAGGAGGGTGGGAGGGGGTATCACGTGGCCCGCTGCAAGACAACACCTCGGCGCGCGCGCGCTCCTCCGGGCTTTTCAAATTGATTCAGACATTACCTTGGAGGTTTGGCGGGCGCCAGCCTTTTCATAGGTTACGGGCCGGGAGGCGCTGCTCGCTATGCAAACAATATGGTATGCTGTTTGCGGCGCCACGGGACGCCACAAGCCGCGCAGCCGCCGCTGATTCACCGATCCTCCGCGGGGACTGCCCGCGCTGGCTGCAGCCCGCTCCGGTTCCCGTGACCGTATTGGCAGATGAGTTCCAACCCAGGTCCGCGGCCTGCGTGTATTATTCAGAGTGCTCCTCGCTGCATGTATAATGGAGCAATGCGTGCTCCATTTCCTCTGCCGCCATTAAAACTTCAATGCCGTTCCGTTTGAGGGTATTACTTTACCCGGCATCTTTGTCTCTTTGCTGCGCGTGGGCCTCAGCCTCCTCCCGAGGGAGGAACGCGTGAAAAAAGGCAGCTGGCAGAGTGCCTTCTTGATCAGAAAAGGAGCTCAATGGCGCATTTTGACACCCTTCGGCAGTGTCTTTTAATTCCTAACAGAAGACGATACTGTACTGCGCTTTTTCCTCGGCTTGTTGGCACATTGGCTCTTCCACAAAACATAATGCTGTTGTGGATACATGTAAATAAATTTGATTCATTCCGGTAAAAAAAAAACACCTTATTATGACAGAGATCATGTATATGGAGAGATGGAGAGATGTAGCAGTGTTGGAAACTTATAACAGTTTATTTATTACAGTCACAGTTGCGGTGTGATAAAGTTAGTCAACGGTTTCAACAGTTAGGGACCATCTACAGACCGGCAGCAATTAAACAGATGACAAACATACCGCAGTTTCCGTACATCCATCTTTTGATGGATACTGGAACAACAGCTGGTATTGTGTATCACATGGATGACCCCACCAGCTTCATTACTAGTTTTGTCCACATCAATATGCAACCACCTTTGGGCTTTTCTCTGACTCTGGGTGATATCGGGAACCTGGTCGCGTTCTCGCTTCCCGAGCACGGGGTCCCTGGTTCGATTACCAGCGGGGTCAGGGATTTTCACCTGCCTCGAGATGACTGGGTGTTTGTGCTGTTCTCATCATTTCATCATCATTCCTGAAAGTGGAGAGATTCGGCTGAGCAAAGGTTGGGAATTTGTATGGGCGCTGATAACCGCGCAGTTGAGCGCCCCACAAACCGAATATCATCATCGGGAACCACCATTATACTTTTGGTAGAGGGCCTAAAAATATCGGCTTCCGGTAGACGGAAGCCTCTTATCGTCTATGGTGTGTATGTTCGACGAACTTCAACTCCTGTACTGCCAACCTACGCACCA